>NC_142462.1:55350067-57850067 GCF_049115385.1 Moschus berezovskii | reverse complement strand
GTAGGCTGCTTTTGCTCCAGGCTCTTTCAAATGTGACGATTGGGTTTTTGGGTCTCTTTGTATCCTTTGTCCAGAATTCACCCTAATTGTGCATGCACACAGTTATTTTTAGTCGCATATAGTTTCTTTGTATTTTGTTGCTGGAGGAGAAGTATGCCATGTGCCAGCACTGCAGCATAGGGTCCCAGGTCCCAGGTCTGTCTCAGTCCTAGTCCATCTTTGACATGGACTCAACCGTAAGCCACCATTATACAAGGCTTTAGGACAATGCACACAAAAGCAGTACTTGACCCTTTTTCAGAAGTGCAGAAGCCAAATCCATCTCAGCAAACAGCATCACCATCTACTCAGTGTCGTCAGTACTGTTAGCTTTCACAAGCCAAAACTGACTTCCCCCACCGCCACCCTGCAGCATACCATCTAATCATCTGCACCTCCTTCAATAAGCCTCTTTAGTATCCTTAAAATTTCTCAAAAGTGTCCACTTCTCACCATCACATTGCCACACCCCATCTTCCACCTGGATCTCTCTACAAACACCTCCTAGGTCATGTTTCAGCTTCTTCTCTTGTTATTCTTTATTCTCAACCATTCATCCAGTGCTCTTTTGAAAACCCAGCCATGGCATTCCACTGTTTAAATATCCTTCCCTGGATCCCCACCCTCCCACCATACTCCATGCTTCAGTCTAACAGTGATTGGCCTGCAGTTCTTGGAATATTCTCAGCCTTGCCTGTGGCAGGATGTCCCAGAATACACCTGGATGGATCCTCCTGGATCAGTCTTCCCTCCACACCCCCTTCCCCCTAATGGTCCTCCTGTCCAGGGATTTTGGGACTTGCTGCTGTTCCACCTCCTCCAGGAAGCACCTGCAGGTTAGGTGCTTGTCTGCGGTGCTCTCAAGTCCAGCTCATCCCTTAACCCACTATATGGGAATTATTCCTTATATGATTCCACCCCCAGACCATGACCTCCCTGAAACCCAGGGCCCACTCTGATTATACAAAATGACTGACACACAAAAAATGCAGATTGAATGAATAAGCAAACAAACAAGAGCCCAGTATATCATAGATGTCAGAATCGACTCAGTTTCAAGTCCTAGCTCTTGATCTGAGAAAGTGATCTAATCTCCCTTGACCCCAGATTTTTCTGCTTGTAAAATGGAGACCATAAAACCTACATTGTCCAGTGGTTGTGATTTTTAAACTAAATAATACGGTGGAACATCTTCAGGACCATGCCTGGTACATAACAAGTACTCAAATGCTGGATTTTGCTATTATTATTACAAAGTTCTTCGAGACTTAACAGAAAACATTCATCTTCTTGAAAGAGAAAAGATACTCCCAATACCCCATGATGACTCAGCTACTCCAGGCCTCCTCAGCACTCGTGGTTTACAATCATGTACTATTTTGCATTCTCAGATATATTGCTTTGAACAATTCTTGCATTTGCATACTGTCTTCAAGATGCCTAATATTCAACAAACACTTTTAGGTGGAATTATATCCAATTTCCCCCACATTTTACTGCCCACTGGAGCCTTAAACTGTGGATATTCAAATGGCACCCCCTAATTATGCCAACTTCATATGAGAGGCCAGCATAACCCTTGGAGGAACACATACAGAGAAACAGGAATGAGGCAGAAGGAACTGACAGGTGGTGATCCCAAAATAGAAATCAGGTTTTAATGGGATCAGAACAAACTGCAGTCTCAGGAAAGAGGTTGTCCTTTGTCACAGCAGATGCAGAAAGGTGAATAATCACACCAGTGGTTAAAAAAGCATTGTAGCATAACCTCTCTGTGGAATATTGTGCAGCCATTAAAAATAGGTAGGGGCCAACTATTCAAATGGCAAATAACAACAGGTAAGAGATCATGTTCAATAAAAAAGATAGACATACAGGCTTTTTGATTACCGAATGTAAAACTTGCTTAAAAGAAATTTGAAGGGCGTAGGCTAAAATGTCAACGGTTGTGATAGTTCTTCAACTGATCCCGCACACTTTTGGTAGAGTTGTCATATTCCTTTAAAATGGAAAAAAAAAAAAAAACTCGTATAAAATATGTATTCGGCGTGTCTCCCTCACAGTTGGCTCCTGAGAGAGCTGAGATAGTGCAGGAGACACGCCCTAGGCTGAAGGGGGCACCAGAAGTCAGGAGGCTGAGTCAGCAGCCTTTGAATGTGGGCGAACCAGGGCCTGGGGGCGCCACCTTTCTTCACCGGCCACCGCCCTGCGAGGCCTCACTGAGTGCCCGCCAGCAAGCCGCCCCCAGTGGGCCAGCCCGACACCCAGCCCCCAACTCTGCTGTCCCCAAGAGATCCTCTCGGCGAAGTTTGTCTTTGATGGGAGGAAGGCGACGCGAGCTGCTGGAAACCCAGCGCTCCGGCGCAGCTCCCTCGACCTCGCCCTCCCCGGGCCGCCCTGGCCTCGCTCCCCGCGCCCCGCGTACCTCTTGCAGGGGATCAGCGCCTTCCTCTCGTCCAGCACCCGCACGCGCTGGTTGAGCCCGTCGTAAGAGAGCAGGGCGCGACTGTAGCGCCCGGTGCTCTGCCGGTACAGCACCTGGCGTCCCTCCCACTGCTGCGGCGCCTGGCATGGGCGCTGAGCCCCCAGGGAGCCCCCCGCCCCGGCCCCCGGCGCCGCAGTCACCACGCCGCAGAGGCAGCCCAGCGCGCAGACCCAGAGGCCGCCCAGCAGCCAAGCGTCCAGGGACCCTCGGGCCACGCGGAGGGGAGCGCGCCCAGGCATCGCCTTCTACCGCGGCCGCAGTCCCCAGAGAGCCAGCCCGCGCCCAAGGGGGCGCTGAGCAGCCCAGGCACTCAGCGGGGCTTTCTCCGACTGTGCCCGAGGGCGGTCTTGGCCAAGTTGCTGCTGGTCGCGGCGGCGGCCTTTCCAGCTGTTGGGAGCAGGACGCGTAAGGCCTGGGAGCCGGGACCGGCCACGGGAAAGCTTCCGTGAATCGTGTGAGAGCTGTTTCTGCCTGGGCCGCTGCCCGTTGCCGCTACTGTTTTCACTTGCTCTCTGCTGCCAACAGGAAATGCAGCGGCAGTGGTGCCACTAGCATCCTGAAGGGTATCCGCGTTTTAAGGGGGGTGGGGTGGTGGGATGAGAAGGAAAGTGTTTTTCTGCTAAGTTGAGTATTCAGCAGATAACCAACGCTGGAGGACAAGCTCAAACACAAGATCAAGAAAGCTGGATCGCTGCACTTGCTGTACCCCACATAACCCTGTCCCCTTCCTTATCAAATTGTTTTTGTTGCTGTTCAGTCGCTAAGTCATGTCCAACTCTTTGCGAACCTATGGACTGCAGCACATCAGGCTCCCCTGTCCTTCAGTGGAGTTTGTTCAAATATATGTCCATTGAGTCAGTAATGCAACCATCCAACCATCTCATCTTCTGTAGCCCCCTTCTCCTCTTGCCCTCAATCTTTCCCAGACAGGGTCTTTTCTAAAGATTTGGCTCTTCACATCAGGTGCCCAAAGTATTGGAGCTTCAGATTCACAGCATCAATCCTTCCAATGAATAGGGTTGATTTCCTTTAGGATTGACTGGTTTGATCTCCTTGCAGTCCAAGGGACTCTCAAGAGTCTTCTCCAACACCAGATTTCAAAAGCATCAATTTGTCAGTCCTCAATTGTCTTTATGGTCTCTCATATCTCACAAACACGACTACTGGAAAAACCATAGCTTTGACTATATGGACCTTTGTTGGCAAAGTGATGTCTCTGCTTTTACATATGCTAATAGGTTTGTCATAGCTTTTCTTCCAAGGAGCAAGCATCTTTTAATTTAGTGGCTACACAGTCACTGTGTCTGCAGAGATTTTGGAGCCCAAGAAAACAAAATCTGTCACTATTTCCACTTTTTCCTCATCTATTTGCCATGAAGTGATGGGACCAGATGCCATGATCTTAGTTTTTTGAATGTTGAGTTTTAAGCCAGCTTTTTCACTCTCCTCTTTCACCTTCATCAAGAGGCTCTTTAGTTCCTCATCTGCATATCTGAGGTTGTTGATATTTCTTCTAGCAATCTTGATTCCAGCTTGTGATTCATCCAGTCCAGCATTTCACATGATGTACTCTACATATAAGTTAAATAAGCAGGGTGACAATATATAGCCTTGACATACTCCTTTCCCAATTTTGAACCAGTCCATTGTTCCATGTCCAGTTCTAACTGCTGCTTCTTGATCTGCATACAGGCTTCTCGGGAGATAGATACAGTGGTCTGATATTTCCATCTCTTTAAAAATTTTCCACAGTTTGTTGTGATCCACACAGTCAAAGTTTTAGCATAGTCAGTGAAGCGGTAGATGTTTTTCTGGAGTTGTCTTGCTTTTTCTATGATACAATTTGATCTCTGGTTCCTCTGTCTTTTCTAAATCCAGCATGTACACCTGGAAGTTCTGAGTTCACTTACTACTGAAGCCTAACCTGAAGGATTTTGAGTGTAATCTTGCTAACATGTTAAATGAGTGCAATTGTACAGTAAGTAGTTTGAACATTCTTTGACATTGCTTTTCTTTGGAACAGGAATGAAAACTGACCTTTTCCAGTCCTGTGGCCATGGCTGAGTTTATCAAAATTGCCACCTGTGCTAAAGCTGAAACTCCAATACTTTGGCCACCTCGTGCGACGAGTTGACTCACTGGAAAAGACTCTGATGCTGGGAAGGATTGGGGGCAGGAGGAGAAGGGGACGACAGAGAATGAGATGGCTGGATGGCATCACTGACTCGATGGGCATGAGTTTGAGTGAACTCCGGGAGTTGGTGATGGACAGGGAGGCCTGGTGTGCTGTGATTCATGGGGTCGCAAAGAGTCGGACATGACTGAGCGACTGAACTGAACTGAACTGAACTCCAAATTAAAAGTGGAAAAAAGGGTCTCTTCCTGAAGAAATGACATCAGTCATTCATTATGGCCATTTGGCAGCCAGTAGAGAGCCTGTGGGACTAGACACAATGGAGACTAGTCTAGACCCTAGACACTGTGGGACTAGACACTATGCCTTTGTTCTTGGGCTGAGGACTCAGAAACACACCTGGTGGCCACATCTGCTGTGAGACCCATCACCTCGCCCAACACTTGACAATACCACAGGCCTACACGTTTGTGTCTGGAAGTTTAGGGTCGTTAAGAACAACATTAACTGGGTTTATGGTTTATGTTTGGGCTCCAAAATCACTGCAGATGCTGATTGCAGCCATGAAATTAAAAGACGCTTACTCCTTGGAAGTAAAGTTATGACCAACCTAGATAGCATATTAAAAAGCAGAGACATTACTTTGCCAACCAAGGTCCGTCTAGTCAAGGCTATGGTTTTTCCCGTGGTCATGTATGGATGTGAGAGTTGGACTGTGAAGAAAGCTGATCGTCGAAGAATTGATGCTTTTGAACTGTGGTGCTGGAGAAGACTCTTGAGAGTCCCTTGGACTGCAAGGACATCCAACCAGTCCATTCTAGAGAAGATCAATCTTGGGTGTTCATTGGAAGGACTGATACTAAAGCTGAAACTCCAATACTTTGGCCACCTCATGTGACGAGTTGACTCACTGGAAAAGAGTCTGATGCTGGGAGGGATTGGGGGCAGGAGGAGACGGGGATGACGGAGAATGAGATGGCTGGATGGCATCACCCACTCGATGGACATGAGATTGAGTGAATTCCGGGAGTTGGTGATGGACAGGAAGGCCTGGCGTGCTGTGATTCATGGGGTCGCAAAGAGTCGGACACGACTGAGCACCTGAACTGAACTGAACTGAACTGAAGGTTAGACTCTGTAGTATAGACTCAAGATAAAAAGCAACTGTTTAAAAAACAAAAGGTGAGGGTGGGATGATTTGAGAGAATAGCACTGAAACATGTATATTATCATATGTGAAATAGATGACCAGTCCAGGTTCGATGCACGAGACAGGGTGCTCAGGGCTGGTGCACAAGGATGACCCTGAAGGATGGGATGGGGAGGGAGGTCGGGGGGGCATTCAGGATGGGGGACACATGTACACCCATGGCTGATTCATGTCAACGTATGCAAAATCCACTACAATATTGTAAAGTAGTGAAGTCCCTCAGTCGTGTCCGACTCTTTGTGATCCCATGGACTGTAGCCCACCAGGCCTCTCCATCCATGGAATTTTCTAGGCAATGGTACTGGAGTGGGTTGCCATTTCCTTCTCCAGGGGATCTTCCTGACCCAGGGATTGAACCTGGGTCTCCCGCATTGCAGACAGATGCTTTACCGTCTGAGCCACCAGGGAATCCCCTATTGTAAAGTAATTAGCCTCCAATTAAAATAATAAATTAATTTTAAAAAACCAAAAACAAAAAAACACCTTGTTTTCAAAGTTTATACAGTCTTTTCACCTGATCTGCTTTTCAAGGATGAGCAAGAGTGAGGCAGGTGAACGTGTGAGAGAGCATTCCTGATGAGAGACAGACGCGTGGCAAGAGGAAATGAGTGTGACTTGGGGGTTCAGTTATGAGGCAGATGGTAATCTGAGGCCAGATCACTTGGGGCCTTGAAAATCATTTTAAGGATTTATTATTAATTCCGAAGTTTTGAGCCAACCAAGACAGTGTCATCAGGTAGAAGTCTTAGGAAGTTCCCCCAGGTCAGTGTGGAGAATGGCAAGGCAAGGCAGAGGGCAGGGGGAAGAGGGAGATGCTGTCACAATCTAGACAAGAGCTACTGTCTGAGTTAACATCTTGGTAGTAGCAATGCAGAGGATGGAAGAGTTGGGGACGAGAGAAAAGGATAGACTTGGAGGAAGACCACTTCCTCTGAGTGGTTTGGATCACTGGAATTTCAGTCCTGAGTGAGAGACGATAAATTCCGTTTAGGATTGGCTGATTTTGTGATTACTATGGGATATCCAGATGGAAACACCCAGGGGACAATTGGATAAACATTTCCAGAGACCAGCAGGCTTGCATGCGTGCCTGCTAAGTCACTTCAGGCATGTCTGACTCTATGCAAACCTATGGACTATAGCCTGCCAGGCTCCTCTGTCCATGGGATTCTCCAGGCAAGAATACTGCAGTGGGTTGCGATTTCCCACTCCAGAGGATCTCTCTGACCCGATCAAACCCACGTCTCTTATGTCTCCTGCGGGCAGGCAGGTTCCTTATTACTAGGGGCATCTGGGAAGCCCAGCAGGCCTAGGGGTCTGGATTTGGAAGCCATTGGCATTTAGTTGCTCACTGAACCCAGAAAGGACAGTAGAAGAGTGGTTTTCCACTCATGGTGATCTTGTCTCCCAGGGGACAGTTGGCAATACCTAGAGACATTTTGACTGTTACAGTGGGATAGAGGGCAAGCTGCCCCCGGCATCTAATGGGAGGAGATCAAAGACACTACTAAATTACCCACAATGTGCAGGACAACCCTCCCCACCCCAGCTCCCATGGCTCACTCAAAAAAGAATTATCCAGCGCTTTTGACACTAGTGCTGAAACTCAGACAACCTGGAGCAGTGGGGAGTGTAGAGAGTGAGAAGAGGGCTGAGGATGGAGCCCTAGAGAACTCCCTACATTGAAAGCATGGGCAGAGAAGCAGGCCCTGGAGGAGACTGAAGAGGAGCCACCAGAGAGAAGCCACTGACCAGGGGAACTTCCCCAGTTACATGAGATTTTGGCAAATCAACGTCAAGTATGGGGTAATGGATTAAATGCAAAAGCCAGGCAAGAAGAAGGAGGCTGGTTGATACACTCTCCAGATGAATTCCTCAATGCTGCCGCCCTCTCCTAGGAACACTAAAGCCAAACTACAAACAGACCGAATCGGGTAAGCAAGGAGCTTTGTGGAGAAGGGTTCTCAGCTTTTCCGCTCCCTTTCTTAAAGGACATTCCATATGAGAACATCAGGGAAATACCTGAAATGTCATGACTTGGTATTGCAGAGCTAAACTAATGCAGCAGGTTCAAACTAGCTCTAGAAGTCTGAGTCCTCCCCAAGTTTGCCCTCCTCAGCTGATTTCCAGGGAAAGGGCAGGGAGCCCAGTTCATTCTCAAAACTGTATCTTCTTCCCTGGTAGGAACTTGGGCTGAAACTCATTTTTACTAAACCAGTGTTTAGACCTACTAGAATCTAATACAGAAAACAGCTTGAGATCTCATCTGGGCTATCCTGTTTGCTTGATATTTCACTAGCCTGCACTGGCATTTGAAGCTTGGTTTTCTACATAAAAAAGATACCTCTCTAGATGGGCCCTGCTGTATTTGGTTACCCTGGGCTTCCCATAAATAAAACTGGGCTCCTTGGGTGCATCCTGAAATGTGTTTGTCTCATGTACCTTTTCAACTAACCATGTTTGATTCATGTACCCAGAAAAAATAAATAAGGTGATGCATTTACACATCAAGTGCATTGTACATGCTCAGTAAACATCAGCTGTGCTTTTCCTTTATTGGGCTATTTTAATCCTCAGTCCTAATCAGAGTCAAAACTAAAGTAATTCTGTGATCGAAGCTTTGGAGAGAAAAACAATGTCTGCCTTAAATTCAGATTTCCAACTAAACCATGAAGATTACCATTCAGATAAGATGCTTTCATATTCTAATGCCCTAAGAAAATATCATATACCAAAAATCTTATTGCTTGCAAATCAGTGTATACTTGGAACAATAAAGCCTCCCTTTTCTGGGGAGAGCTGAGCCAGCAGTGGATTCTACTACCTGTTCCGAATAAAAATAAGACAAAAGAGAGAACAAAACATACATCATTAATCTCCATGGTACACAGCTTCTTACTTCATTTAAGTTTCCAAGTAAATCAAGATGTTAGACAGCTGGATTGGAAATCACTTGGCATAAAGGAGGAAAAAAATCTTTCAGATTGTGATATCAAAGTCGTCTTGGCTTTCTGCTTTCGGTCAAGTTGAAAAGAGGAACTAGGAGTAGGAAAAATAGGGAGAAATGTTAGACGGAAGACATTTCTCAAACTGGAAGATGCTGTGACACCTTCGGTCAGTTCTTTTCCTGGAGCAGGTACAGATCAAAGGCCATTCTGGAAAAAACCTGAGCCCAAAGTAATGTCTACTAGCCACGACAGTAATAACAAAACAAATTCCATACAGCTCAGGGCCGGGAGGGGGCGGTTTGCTTATATAATGTGTCCATCCTTTTCCAACTGCACTCTCCTGGTCCCACACGTCTCACCGCTTGGCGCTTCTCATGCCCCCTACTGGAGAAAGCAAGTACGTTGAAGAGGTAAAGAGCAGCAGAAGTTCCTATTTCCCTCCAGCTTCACAGTTGGGGAACCCAAAAGGCAGAGGGCGCAAAGTTCAGCTTTGATTCGAAAGACGGTCCTTCCCTCTCTTGAAATCGTATCTTGCACCTTCTTGGATCCGAAGTCCAAAATGACTGCCAGAGGCTCTTTTTCTTGGTCTGAAGAAAAAGGACTGGCCAGACTAAAAAGGAGGGACTTTGGGGGAATGCAGGATTCAAGCCCTGGGTTGCGGCCCGGAGCAGATGATGTCACCGCTTCTGCAAGAGAGAGCTGGGGGGGTGGGGCGGCCGAAGGGGAGCCCGCGCCGAGCCTGCAGCTGCCAAGGGAGCGTTCCGAGCCCACGTCAGGGGAGGTGTCGGGATAAATAGGTCCGGCAATGGCCGGGGTTGGCTGCGCTCGGAGCTGCCCGGCCGGGGACTGGAATTGCCAGGGCGGGTTCGCTCCGGGGAGGCTGAGGGCTGGCGCTGCTCGTGCCGCGCGCGCCGGACTGCGGATACCCCCGGCCGGCCCCAGAGGCCGTGCACTGCTGTCCACGGGAGTTTGGGGAGAGCACATCCCCTGTGCCCTAAAGGACCTCTTCCTTCGGGAAGGGAGAAAGAAAGACTAGGGGGGGCATTCTGTCTATTGGGATGGCGGCGCGGGAGGGCAGTACCATGCTCCTCTCCATCCTGACCGCGCTGTGCCTGGGGCTGCGCCTGGCGCTGGGCGTGCGCGGCGCGCCCTGCGAGGCGGTGCGCATCCCCATGTGCCGGCACATGCCCTGGAACATCACGCGGATGCCCAATCACCTGCACCACAGCACGCAGGAGAACGCCATCCTGGCCATCGAGCAGTACGAGGAGCTGGTGGACGTGAACTGCAGCGCGGTGCTGCGCTTCTTCCTCTGTGCCATGTACGCGCCCATCTGCACCCTGGAGTTCCTGCACGACCCCATTAAGCCGTGCAAGTCGGTGTGCCAGCGCGCGCGTGACGACTGCGAGCCCCTCATGAAGATGTACAACCACAGCTGGCCTGAGAGCCTGGCCTGCGATGAGCTGCCTGTCTACGATCGGGGTGTGTGCATCTCGCCTGAGGCCATTGTCACTGACCTCCCTGACGGTGAGACTCGGGGAAGGACCGAGGCGGGAGGTGGGGATGAGGAGGCACTCTGGACTGTCACTGCCACGTGAGAACCCGACAGACACCCCGACAGCTGCCAGTGAGTGGTCGGGCAGCCCCCCATTCTGCTTAGGCGAATAGGAGGAGGTGGGAAGGGCTGGTGACTTGACTTCTGGAAAAGTCTTTCTCCACAGGAATTTCGGGAGCTAAAGAACACCATGTTCCCATAAAGAGGGACGGGCGATTTTGCTTAGATAGGTGACACTAGAGACTTTTTTCTTTGTAGTAATAAAATAGTAATAGCGGTGACAGTTGGGTCTGAACCCACTTTCAGCACTTTTTATGTATCATTTAATAAATAAAACACTCCTACGAGGATTCTCCGTTTACGTTAGCTCTTGAAAGCTCTTTCTGAAAAAGCAGTGCTAGTTGTCACTTCCCACCAGGAGTACAGTTTATAAATTTAGTTGCCCTGGAAAACTGTGATGTCTGCTTCATGGTCTTTGACCCAATGCCAGCGTCTGTGGCATCTTAGTTAACTCGAACTCAACCACCACTTCCTTCTCTTCTCTTTAGTCTTTTTGCTGCTTTTCTAGGAAGAAGAGGCAGGTTTCAATCCACTTCTTGAAATAAAACCTAAGAATATTTTTGCCTCCTTTTATCCCTGACTCAAGTTGCTACACATTTAAAGAAATTATGGTGTTGCTTTAGTGTAGTTTCTGAAGTTATACCTCAGAGCCTTGCCCAAAACGTGGAGGAGGAGAAGTGAAGTGAAGGGGGGAAATTGAAGCTCCTCTCTAATTCAGTTTTAGAAAAAAAAAAACATTTATTGCTTTAATTATAGAAATGATACAGGGTACAGGGTTATGCTTCTTTGGGGGGTAGCTCTGGACTGTTTCTGCAAAATGTGAGGTGGGAATTGGGGACTATTTTGGTTATTTTGATTAGTGTAAATTGTCAACTTGGAAAATCAACATTTTGAAATAGATTTAGGAGGGAATGACGTAATTTATCCAGGTTGGATAAATGTTGGATAAATCCAGGTTGGCTGTGTGTATCAACCAGTTTAAATGGATGTGCCTTTACTTCAGTTTGTTCTGGATAAGCAGTCTCAGTCATAAGTCTTCTTTCCTAAGCCCAAAGAGTCTATATGGAAGAAGCCGTTGACAGTCACATGTAATTTTTGCTATTTAGGATTTGTGTGTGTTTGTGTGTGCTGCTGTGTTAGTCAGTGTCTCCAGATGATTCCTTACTCCAGCTGGGTGAACAGGCCAAATCACTGACCACACCATGTGTCCCTGTGTGTTTTTCAGACGTTAAGTGGATAGACATCACTCCAGACATGATGGTACAGGAAAGGCCTCTTGACATTGACTGTAAACGCCTAAGCCCAGGTAAGTTCGATAGCCTCAAGGCTCCACCTCTTTCTTCTCTCCAGAGTGACTTCTAAACCTTTTTTCAACATTCTGTCTTTGTTTTGTCTTCTTTAGACCGGTGCAAGTGCAAAAAGGTGAAGCCAACCCTGGCGACGTATCTAAGCAAAAACTACAGTTACGGTAAATCATCTGCTGAATCCATTGGCTTGGGGACTTGGCACATGACACAGCCAGGTCTGCTAGTCATGAAGTGAAAAAGCGGGTTGGTGATTTCTCTCAGTCATGTGGGTCCTAGATGGCACAATAACAACTGTGAATATATCTTGCTTTTCTGGGTAAATCAAGTAAAAAAAAAAGTAAAATATATGGGTGAGGGCAGTGCTGTGAATCAGATTACAAGTGTGACATCCTGATCCTAATTGTCCTATTGGTCCAGAAGTTCTGTCAGCCAGGACATCATCTCACTTCTCTTATGGTTTCACCACAGGGCCTTAGGGCAGCAGTGGGAGGGGACAGGAAAAAAAGTTTCACTGCTGTGGAAAGGATGCTTAAGTGATCTGTGGATTTGACCTGAGGCCCAGAGACCAAAGAATTAAGATGTGCACACGTATCTTTTTACTTAAAGAAACACTTTTTAAAAAACTTTGGGAATATGTTAATCACAAAACCTATGGCTGTAAGTATTAGCATAGTTTAAATGCTCTCCTCTTATTTGAAAGACCCAGTCAGCACTTTCTTCCAAGAATAAGTCAATCATGCTGTCTTGAATGTTTTCAGTGAATTTAATTCTAGTATCATAATTTTAAAGTAAATTTAATTTAAAATGTGTTCCTTTAAAATATCTTTTTGGGCTATTTCATGGGTTTTTTATGTGTTTCTTAAATTATTTCTGTTGAAATAATGGAAACTATTTGAGTAAAAATGTTTGTTTTATTTGGTAACTTAGTTTTCCATATTTCAAACTGAAATTTTATATCATAGGAACCTTTGTATTATACAACCCACATAAAAGCAGGAAGATCATGGCACTATAAAAGTCTGAAAAAATAACCTCTTATTTAGGTTGTTATATTTGAGAACCACACATAGCCAAAATGGGTAATTCAACCAGAAAAAAAAAAAGCAAACACTATCTTTTCTAGTAGCTTCTTGTTACTGTTTTTTAAACCTGTTATATGTAGATATCATCTTATTCTGATCCACTGAGTCCCTTGTCTGGCAGCATCCAGCCTTAGTTACTTAGTAGCAGTCTGAGTTTCACTGTCATGCTGTTCTCTGAGGCATCGTTGCTTTGTAACCACATTGATAATGAAACTATTTTCTACTTAAATTATTTAACTTCTTCATAAACCAGCTTCCTAGGATGGAGTCCAAGACAGATCCATCCTAGGCTGATTACAACTCCATGGCAGGTGGCAATAATAAGGGACCAAGGAGGTCAGAACTGCAAGCATGATCAGACCTAGTGACATTACCAGTCATCTGTAATAACAGGTCCACCTCTGCCCACCACGGACCCTGCTTTGGCAGTTTGGGAAATTAAAGAATTGAGAACAGTCATCTTCAGAGACTCCTTCCTGCATGAGAATGATAGGACTGTAACAACTTTCTCTGGAATAGTTCAAGCAGCAGATGGGTGATTGAACCACACAAACTTTCAGGTGCCTTCTGAATCTGAGAATAAATGATTCTCACTTCAAATCATTACAGGACAGAATAGAAAGCCAAGACAGGATTATTTCTACAAAATTTAGTCAACCTTCTATGTAACTAAATTTCCTGATGTTCCTCCCTCTGCCCCCCCATAAAAAACCCTCATCATAGAATTATAGAATTTTAGGGCTGAGAAGGATCCATGGGGTTCTGTATTGAAACTCTATCTGTAGCCCCATGTGGAACAGCCACTGACCCAAAGACAGATCCCAGAGTAAGCCCGTTTGTGAATTTCCTTTTCTATCTTGCAGCACGATTCAGAACTTTTAAGACATTGTTGACAATATGGGAGGCCTTACATTTAGCATATGATTGTGTGGGCTTTTTTGCCTGCATTCGGGCAGCTTGGACATGACCATAATTACAGGAGTGATTCTTTAAGAGAGGCTCAGAGTTGGCAGGAATACACCATCCATATTTCTCTCCAAAGCTTCAGCAACACTTAAATCGATTTTTCAATTGCAGTCATTCATGCAAAAATAAAAGCTGTGCAGAGGAGTGGCTGTAATGAAGTAACAACAGTGGTGGATGTGAAAGAGATCTTCAAGTCCTCATCACCCATCCCTCGGACTCAAGTCCCTCTTATTACGAATTCTTCCTGCCAGTGTCCACACATCCTGCCTCATCAAGATGTTCTCATCATGTGTTACGAGTGGCGTTCACGGTAGGCACAGAGGGGCAGAAAAAAACTGCACACAGCTTAGGAAAATCATGAATCCCACTTAGAAGTCCTAGTTTGTTTGCTTAAAGAAAAAACAGCACTTTTTAAAAAACTCAGTTTTAATAGATGGCTTGATTGGGATATCATATATCCTAAACATCAGTTAATTCTTCAGAGAATTAAGGAAAAATGAAAATATGAGTATTTCAGTGGACTCTTTAAAAATCAATTTCAGAATTTATTACCTGATTTCAGAAACTTATAAGCAAATAAACTGAGTAAAACCAGTTCTTTTCAAATCAATCTTATTGTAGCAAATACTGAATTTTTAAGACCTTTTAAATAAATTACAAATCAAGACAAGATGGCCATTTGAAACACAGTTCCACACTTAGTTTACCTTTGTTTACTAGAGTATCATGTAAACACATATACACACTCACACACATGTATTGTATGCATCTCTCCAGCTGGGAGTGTGTCTCCTCACTTATCTTTCCATAACATCTTTTTATATATATCCTTACAACATATGAAGTCCTTAAAATATAAAAATCAAACACTTCAGCACAGGTTCCAGAAAGAGCCCCATAACTTGCTTCACTTCGTTTCTCTAGCAAAACTACTCATTTTTATTTTAAAAGTCTTCCTTTTGATTCTCTGCCATTAATAACGTTCCTGTTCCTTCTGGATACAGCTCAAGATTCTATTTCTCCAAAAAAACACTTTTTGATACTGACTTCACTTGAATACTTTCTTATTCTTCAGTCTATCAGTACTTAGTACCTTCTTCACACTTCCTTGTTCTCTTTGACTTTAAAGCTGTTTTACTGCTTATATCTTGTCTTTCTTAAGACATTGAATGAATGAACTTTGAATGACTGTTTCTGGGCCCATCTCTTCTATGATGCTTATATATGCTCCAGTACTAGAAGCAGCTCTGAGGATGTGCCGGATTGCTGAACAGGTGAATAGACAATACACGGATTAAATAACAGCCTTTGTGTCATTTTCCCTGTTAGATTATAGATAGTGTAATCCTGATCAAAATCCTAGTAAACATCTTTTGGATGATTGAGATTTATGTCTTCACAAATAATGCTAATGATCGTTTGGAAGAATAAAGTGGTAAGGACTTGTAAAGGAGATTTTGAAAATCGAAGGATGAGAGAAAATGTGCCTTATGTCATGAGCAAAGTTAGTATAAAGCTATATTTGTTCAAGTCATGTGGTGCAACAGTAGACATGTAGATAAATAAAGCAGAGAAGAAAATCTTGCAACAGATTATAATGCATGCAAGAACTTCTATTATGAAAGAGATGTGGCAAATCAATAGAAATTAAACTGTTGTTTAGTAAATGTTGCAAATAGCTTTACTTGGAAAAATAGTATGTGTTTTTACTTTGTACTCAATAAATTTCAAATGGATTAAAAAAGTAAATATTTTTAAAACTTAATCAAAAAGGATAAAGTTCAGTAAATAAATGTGTACTACCTGAAAAATAAAGTAGTCTGTAAACATAAAAGTAATGTAAGAAATTATGAGGAAAAATATCAGTGCACATATCTGATGACAATACTGTGCATATTAAAATCAAAAATAAAAAGAGAAAGACATGGACTTCCCTAGAGGTCCAGTGGTTAAGACTCCAAACTTCCACTGCAGGGGGCATGGGTTCAATCCCTGGTCTGTAAAGGATCCTGTGTGCCAGGCAGCCAAAAAAATTTTTTTTAGAAAGAGAAAGACAAAAAAAATTATTGCAATGGGTGTAACAAAAGATAGTGATCTTACTCTATAAAAAGTAAGTATAAATTTACGTATAACTCAATATTTAAAACATTGATTACCAAATAGAAATGCGTGTATAAAGTCTATACAAAGTTCTAAAAGAAGTACAAATAGTAAATAAACATTAAAATATTTACCTCCTTAATTTTCCAACCCAAATATAAGCAAGATTCCATTCTTACCTAGTCTTAATGTTGGTGAATTAAATGACAGTTCAACCATTTTGAAAATAATTTAGCACTATGCATTGAAAACCTTAAGAAAAAAATACATACTCTTCAAGCCCAGATTTCTGCTTTCATAAATCTATCTTAAGGAAATAATTAGCAGTGTACACTAGTGATATTCAGTGCAATGCTGATGATAATAGCTAAGCAAAAGGGAGGTTCAACCATAAAGAAATAGTTAAATATATTATGGATATCCATAGTTATAATTTATATAGTTAGGAAAGTTATATTTTTTTAATTTTTCAGGTATATAAGAAAATGCATACAATGCTGAAAGGAAATATACATTATGATCTAAATGTACAGTGTGATATAATAAAATATGAAATATTAGTAAAATAAATACACTGAAAGAAAATATTAGTAAAATATAAATGGGGACTTGTGGGGCTAATGGTTAGTGAATAATTTTGGTTTTTATAATTTTTTGTATTTTATATTTTTGAACTTCTGTATTTTTGAAATTTTTACTTTCATAATTAGCATTGCTTATTAAGATAAATTACTTTTTTCAGGATGATGCTTCTTGAAAATTGTTTAGTTGAAAAGTGGAGAGACCAACTCAGTAAAAGATCCATAGTAAGTATAATTAGGAATTCATAAATATGGATTTAAATGCATGTATTTGGGAATTCTTCACATTCTTTCATCTCTAGGCTATCATGTACTGTGCTTAGTCGCTCAGTCCTGTCTGATTCTTTGTGACCCTGTGTACCGTAGTCCGCCAGGTTTCTCTGTTCCTGGAGATTCTCCAGGCAAGAATACTGGAGTGGGTTGCCATACCCAGCTCCAGCTAAGCTATGATTGGAACCAGCAACAGTAGCAGTATTTACCTTTTAAATAGGTAATTAAGAGAATAACTTTTCTCATTTGGAGTTTTTATCATAAATTTCTCTTTAGTTTCAAAGGTGATTTGGTTGCATTCAATACTGATCTACTGGTTTTTAACATTTCCAGATTAAATTTATTTATTGCTTTCTTTATTGTATTATATTTACTTTGTTTAGCAGTCAGGTGCTTCAACAGAATTAATATCCAGTGGTATTAATACAGACATATATGGGTGTGAATACCTGCTTTTGAAATTCACACTGTCACTGTACAGAGAAGATTCTTTCCCTGTATTTAAGATAATTTCAAGACTTTTGTCAAAATAAATCATATACAAAAGGTAATACTTCTGTGGTCAAATCCATAATTTAACAGTAACATCATAGAAAAATTGGTCACTCAGTTAGAGGAGTTAGAATAATTTTCTGCCCAGAGACGTGAAATCATTTCAGAACTAAAGAAATCAGGTTATTGGTTTGGATTTTAAAAGCATCCCTTTTCCTTAAAATATGTTTAGATATATGCAGGAGAGTTTGTGTTACCCAGTTCAGAAAAGATACTGCGACTGCCTGTGTTCTCTTAGTTTGCAGGAATGAAAATTCTTGAGCAAGGGGAGAGTGTATATTAATACTAATTTATGGAGAAGGTGCAGAGAAGGCACTGGCAAGCCACTCCAGTACTCTTGCCTAGAAAATCCCATGGATGGAGGAGCCTGGTAGGCTGCCGTCCATGGGGTCGCTTAGGGTTGGACATGACTGAGCGACTTCACTTTCACTTTTCGCTTTCACACATTGGAGAAGGAAATGGCAACCCACTCCAGTGTTCTTGCCTGGAGAATCCCAGGGACGGGGGAGCCTGGTGGGCTTCTGTCTATGGGGTCACACAGAGCCGGACACGACTGAAGTGACTTAGCAGCAGCAGCAGCATGGAGAAGGTGGGCTTCCCAGGTAGCTCAGTGGTAGAGAATCTGCCTGCCAGTGCAGGAGCCACAGGAGACATGGGATCAGTCCCTGGGTTGGGAAGATCCCCTCGAAGAGTAAATGGCAACCCACTCCAGTATTCTTGTCTGAAGAATCCCATGGACAGAGGAACCTGGCAGGCTACAGTCCATGGGGTCACAAAAGAGTTGGATACGACTGAGCAACTGAGCGTGCTTGCATGCATGGAGAAGGTAGTTTCAACACAACCTCTTCTACTGAGTCCTTTTCTAAATAACAGGCCCAAACACGGCTGCTGCATCTAAGCTAAACACTCATGAGCTTCTCAGGAGCACACTTTGTCTTACTGAACAGAAAATTCTAGCAGAGTTGGTTATCTGGTTTCCAAGACTACAGTAGATTAGAAGAATCAATCTAGAAGGTAAGTCCACCTTGAAAACTGAGATTGTTGAGAGGAAAGAAAGCTTTCAAGAATCATAACTGGGTCATTCACTTTGGCAGCGAATACTCCAATACAATATTAAGAATATGAAAATATCACCATGGTGTAACATTGCACAGTAATAAGTTTATTATTTTAGGACTAGAGTTGTGCCCTAGGAGGGTGGGGACTGTGTTTTTCATTTCATTGTATTTTTACTGCGTGACCTATGGTTGTGGTCTCATTTTTATACTCTGACATAAAGTAGGGACATATGTGTTATAATGAAAAGCAACATCTATTTGAGTACTCTTTTTCATTTTTTTCTTAGACATTTTCATATTTAAAGAGTAAATTCTTTTTCTGTCATGGAATCTCAACTGTCTAGAATGGCATTTCTCATCAGCTCTGGGTAGCTAACACATGAGTGGATTACTAAATGGGGTGGGGCTTCCATCTTCCTTCAGATGTAACGAGTTAGGTGAACGTATAAGTGTGGTAAGAAACCCAAACTTCCTAGTGAGGCTGGATCCATTTCTGCTTTTAGCCTTGGCAAAGCTTTTTAAGAATGATTGACTATATAGGAAAGTTGCATTAGAGGGCCTATGGGAAAACTTGCATACATTAGGGCCTTCGCAGGAGGAGAAGGGGATGACAGAGGACGAGATGGTTGGATGGTGTCACCAACTCAATGGACATGAGTTTGAGCAAACTCCAGAAAATAGTGAAGGACAGAGAAACCTGGCATGCTCCACGTAGTCCATGAGTCACAGAGTTGGACATGACTGAGCAACTGAACAACAACAGAGGGCCTTAGGCTGTGGAGTTAGGCTGGTAAATTTGAATCCCAGCTCGGACTTTGTTGGCTCTGAAAATAACATCATAATGCTTGTTTCCTGGTCATGACAATGGTGTCTACCTAGAAGGGCTGTTGTTTCAGTGAAATAAATGCATGTCAAGACATCACCATATATATCCAGTGCTTTCCAAAGCACCTGTTACAGGATACATGCTCAACATCACAGGGTAGAGTAGCAATGGTAATCATGCATGCCTTGATGAGTATATTACAGTGAAAATGCGCATTATTTTGGATATTAGTTTAATAGCATGAAGAGGTGAGACATATTTGATGGTCACATGTATACATTGCTTCCCAGCAGTGGGAAGAGAGGCTGCAGGAACAGCAGAGGACAGCCCAGGACAAGAAGCGAACAGCAGGGCGCACCAGTCGCAGTAACGCCCCGAAGCCCAAGGGGAAGCCACCTGCTCCCAAACCAGCCAGCCCCAAGAAGAACATCAAAGCTAGGAGTGCTCCGAAGAGCACAAACCCAAAACGAGCATGAGCCAACTGCTTTCTGAAATGGGGACTTCATCTCAGAGTGAGGCCAGGCATCACCCAGACAGCCTATAAAAGGCCACACACCCCTTGCCTTAACAACCACAGTCCTCTTCATAGACACATCTTCATAGACACGCAGCATTTTTCTTAATGATATGCTTCAATTTTTCTTTTTAAGTCACTACAAACCATAGTGGTAGGTATGCCCTTCGATATGGAAGATATAAGAAAGCTGGTCAAATAAGCTTATCATATTGAGAGTAAACTGTGTGCAAACTCTGTGAGAGCTCCACTAGGGCAAAGATGCTTTTGTTCTTACAATTTGACCTAATATGTGCATTGAAAAATAAATGCCATATTACAAACAAAACACCCAATTTTTTTTTTTACAATATGTTTTATTTCAGTTGGTGGTTAGGATGTGAGCAGTTTTTCAAAATGTGATTAAAACTATAATGCTTCTAAAGAGGAAAGCAAGAGGAATGAATATTTCAAAGATCTTTACTGTTTGCAGAAGAATTTTTGTGATCAAAGGGGATTTTTAAACAATCTAGAAAAGTAGGATATGGAAAATCAGAATGAGTCTGGTTTTATGGGTTTTGTTTTTACAAAGAAGCCTTTCTGCTCTGTTTTCAGCTAGAAACCCTAAAAACTAAAACAATAGTATTGCTAAATGAATAAAAGGGAAAGGCAGACAGACAAAGTCTGGATCCTTGTTTTCTGGTTACCATGCTGGTGCCCCCTAGGGTGCCTTGGGCCTGAGGTAGGAGGGTCAGGATCCAAAGCCCCTGGTCTTCAGCCTGCTTTGGCACCCTTGCCACACACCAGCTCTGCACTTGGAAAAGACAGTTGCAGTCACTTGTCCATCCACCACTCAAGGATATAGAAGAACAAACTGCAAGCTTAAGAGTAAATTCTCCTTTAGATGTACCATTGTTGCTGCTTCTCAGAGAAGGGTAAGTTACATGTTGCATTCACACGTGATGATTAAACAGATAATTTCATCTCTGTAGGCTCTGGGACACAGAGGTGAGGTCTGTGGGTAAGCCAGGGCAGAGTGAAGAAACAGCGTTAATGAGGGTGCTGGCACGGGCGCCCATCTCCTCCTGAAAGTGTAACTTCACCTACATCCTGTTACCCCCGGCAACAGAACTGAAGGAATCCAACACAAACACCCACACAGAGGCATCAATAAAATACTCCATCTGTGTCTCTGTCTAAAAACCAAACCACTCTGGCCCTTAAGGAAAACCAGACAGGTATTTCGGATAGCATCTAAAGAAATCTAGGAAAGTCCATGAAAAGGCATTGATACCTAGATTACCTCCTTAGCACAGTAGGAATTTGGAGGGTGGGGAGGGGAGTTAGAACTCTCAATGGATATGAAAAAACTCCCTGCAAAACTTTTTTTAAGTACAAAACAATGTAATGAGAGTTTGGAAATGACAAATTTAAACACTGTTTCCTTTGAATATTTAACTGAAATCATATACTGCATATCACAACTTAATAAGGTACATTAATTACTTTGATTAATTAGTAATCACTGTTTATTTGTTATAAAAAAAAGTTGAAAATGAACATCAGCCCACACTGAGAATAATATAACAAGTGTGGAAGTGGGTTTTGTGTGAGAGCCACAGATTTTTCTCCCTTAAGATATTTTTTCCATCTAAATACTTATGAGAGGTAAATCGTTCACCTGGGGGGATGGGGTTTGATTATATAACGGTGCACTCTTACTGCCATCTTGTTGGGCTTTTCTCTTTGGATGTAGAATATCATCTTTGGTAGCCTCCAGTCTTTGTTACTGATGATTGTTCGGTAGTTGCAGTTTGGGTGTGCTCATGAGAAGAGGCAAGCCCAGGGTCCCTCGATTCCACCACCTTATCCCCTTGATGAAGCTACTTCCTTCAGAAAACTCCCAATTCCTTCAGAATCCATCAGTTTGGTTACCAAATCCTTTTCCCTAACTTCTGCAGGTTGCCAGAAGTCCTGGGCATTCCTTGGCTTGAGGCAGGATAACTCCTATCTGTGCCTTGGTAGTTACACAGTGTTCCCGTGGGTAGGACTGTGTCCAAATTTCCACTTCCTGACAGTCACTCCTCTCGCAGTTTGCAGTCTCCCTCTGTGCATTTATATGATAAAAAACAAAACCTGTTATACAAGTTATACTGTTTCATAACCTGCCTTCTTCACTCAGCCCTTTATATGAATTAGCTCTCATATCACTAAAACCCAGGCCAGCTTATTTATAATGGTCATGAGGTGTTCCATGGTGAGCATCACTTAGACCTTCATGTTATTAGAGATTTAAGTTGACTCTTAACTGAATGTACTGAATAATTCAAACAGCTTGATAGCTAATATCTGTGCACATTCTTAATTAGTCCTGGGGGATAAGTTCATTTAAGGGGCATTGCTGGGCCGAGGAGTATGCCCAGCCAGGAAAGTTCTTGATCCTATTGTCAGTTATCCTGCAGAATGTTTGGCTCATATGTGTATTGAAGTGATTTTCCAGTTCCTCACTAAGATTGTCTTCACCTTCTTATAACATAAATTTGAGCTGCGAACTCGATGTCTCTTTTCATCTGTGAACCCTCAACTGACAACAACATTCTCCACACTCCAGGCAGCTAGGCAATGAATGACTAGTTTATTTTGTCAATAACTTGTGAGAATGGACTTCTGAATGTGGCTCCCCAGGCATGAGGGGAGGACAGATTTTCATGACACAAATAATTTTCTACTGTTACTGAGTTCTCAGAACCAGGAACAAAAATGTGGCACAGAAGAGTACAAGCCACAAATGCTTCCTTGTACTCTGTCTAATGAACATGTGTTGCTTTTACTTTTTTGGTAGAAAAGCATTTGATTTATATGCAGAGGGCTAAGAAGTCAAGAAAACATTATAAATGATCATATGAATCAGGTCCAGCATCTTGGGCAAGCTGTCTACCTCTGATGTCATCGTCTTCTCATCCTGGTGTAGTGTAGTTTGTTCTGAAAAAAGTCCTTCCATCCAGGTTGGAGACAGTCCTTTAAATTATGTCCTTTTTTTTTTTTTTTTTTTAAGTCCTGGTTGCAGGTCACGAGGCATCTGATCTTCATCCAAAGATAGATCACTGAGATAAGCTTCAGAAACAAACTTAGGGTGTTCTTTAAGAATTCAATTAAGTTTTACATTAATATCACATAACAGCAAGGAACTATCCAAGAAATGAGTCTTACTACCTCCATTGGTAGACTGCCATTAACAAACTGGGATTTAACATTTATTGAAACATCGTTTTCTCCCTAAAATCACCCTCATTTTTACCAAATATAACCAAATTAAGACTTGTTTAAAAAATAGATCTGTTCTCAATAAACTTGACCTATATAAACCATAGACCCTTTTTTTTTTGCTGAGACTTTTATGGAGTCTCAAACTTAACTTTATTTTTTTTTTTATTGGAGGCTAATTATTTTACAATATTATATTGGTTGGTTTTGCCATACATTGACATGAATCCGCCCCGGGTATACATGAGTTCCCCCTCCTGAACGCCCCCCCCACCTCCCTCCTCCCTTTATCCTCCCTCTGGGTCATCCCCGATTAGAAAATACTGTGAACATATTAGGCCTTCCCAGGTAGCACTAGTGATAAAGAACCTACCTGCCAAAGCAGGAGACATACAAGATGCAGGTTCCATCCCTGGGTTGAGAAGATCCCCTGGAGGAGAGCATAGCAACCCACTCCAGTAGTCTTGCCTGGAGAATCTCATGGACAGAGGAGACTGGCAGGCTACAGTCCATAGGGTCACACAGAGTTGGACATGACTCACATGACTTAGCATGCATGCACAAACATATTACCAGAGAGAGAAAGAGAAAGAGGGTGATAAAATATAGTATGGATTTAGGCCAGGTAGCAGAAAGGCAATGGCAGCCCACTCCAGTACTCTTGCCTGGAAAATCCCATGGAAGGAGGAGCCTGGTAGGATGCAGTCCATGGGGTCGCTAAGAGTCAGACATGACTGAACGACTTCACTTTCACTTTTCACTTTCATGCATTGGAGAAGGAAATGGCAACCCACTCCAGTGTTCTTGCCTGGAGAATCCCAGGGACGGCAGAGCCTGGTGGGCTGCCGTCTATGGGGTCGCACAGAGTCGGATACGACTGAAGCGACTTAGCAGCAGCAGTAGCAGCAAGCCAGGTAGACATGAAAACTTTTATTGATTACATGGGTGTTAGTCTGGGTACTCAGAAAAGCAGGCATCAAAATGGAATTCAATCAAATATGGATTCTATTAGAGGAAACACCTGTGAAAAAGAGTGAGGCGGGAGTTGAATAGGGCTGGGAGAGCTGAGACAGAAGGAAGATGGACAGAAAGTTGGGGAAGAAACTCTCCAGCTTCTTCAGTGTCTAAGGAAGGCTTGTCAAGACTACTAGGAACCTTGACCCAAGCCAGCCATTAGGGACTCCCTTGTCTCCTAGGGACAGTTCTGCCTTCATATCTTACATATCTTACATTATTTACTCTTCTATCTAACAGAGGTCTGTTTCTACTAGCATGTAAGGAAGCCTTCTTTGAAAGGAAGTCAATGGCAGTAAGAATCTCTATGGTGTGTAATTTTGCCTTTACAACTTCAGGCAGTATAGGCATAAGTCTAATATATCTAGTTGCAATATTTGTATGAGAGTAGTTTTATAACTAGATAATTCTAACATGCAGCTGTAATATCTAGATGAGAACCTTTTGTAATGGCAAATTTAAATCACATAAGTGATATATTTTAGAGGGAAAAGGAGCATACTTGATTAGCAACTACATTTAGAGAAGAGAGAAGACTCATAGCCAGAGGACTGATCCCAAGTCTCACAGAATTGTAATAACATGAATAACAGTATGAGGTTCAGAACACTGAGGTTAAGCAAAACATGGTATTATGAATAATGTTTCATCATGGTATCAAGGGATCTCTCAAATGCTGTTGTTGAATCAAACAGATGGATTTTTAAAATTCATTAACCGTTTAGTCATCTGATAATTTCAAGTATTTATTATGTCACTGAAATATTTTAGCAGTTGAAAATCACATAAACCATTGCTTAGTAAACTTTCTTCTTTCTTAAAAGCATTGAGAAAAGAACTGGCTTTGGAGGTCTCCCAGAGTAACTTCCAAGGGGTGAGCAAGTTCGAACACTGTACAGGCAAGCATCATTAGCAGCAGATCAACACTTGGTGTCTCAGGGCCAAGAGACTCCAGGGAGAGGGCCATAGAATAGAGCAGAGCACATTTTAGGAAACTGGTCCGTTTTCTGCAAAGCATCTGCTTATAAGGAACAGGGAGGGGATCCTGGAAGGTATTAGCCTCTAATCAACAATGCTTCAGGTCTCCTATGTTGGAAGCGGGCTACAAGGGTTAAGTAGGGCAATAAAGGAAACTCTGGCTTCAGGGTCAAGGTGCATGACTGATCCAGTGCCAGAGGCTGGAGATTATTCTGTACTGTATAGTTCATGAAGATGAGACTCATCCCCAGCTCTGTCTGGCTGTAGGGTTAGAGGTGCTTCCTTCCCTCACAGACACATCATTGCCTGCCTTCTGAGCTGCTGCTGCTGCTAAGTCGCTTCAGTCGTGTCCGACTCTGTGCGACCCCTCAGCCCACCAGGCTCCTCTGTCCGTGGGGTTTTCCAGGCAAGAGTACTGGAGTGGGTTGCCATTGCCTTCTCCCACCTTCTGAGCTAGTCCCTGTATTTGGACCCTTGGCCCCACCATCATGCGCTTCTCATCTGTTTACATCTCTCAGCCCACTGCTTCAGGGTATATGCACCGATTACCTCAGAAACAATGGCCAGTGACATGCATCTGCTGCCTAAAGTCCAGCTAAGATTCAAGATCCGGTGAGCTGGAGCCCTGACAATTTTCTAGTCTTTTCTAACCTTTCTTCCTCTGGGGAAGAATATATTCCCAGATACCACCAACCCCAGCCCCCAGATGCCTGCCTCATGCTGCTGCATACCACTTTACTAAGTTCAAACCCCTCAAGACCAACACCAACATAAACTAAAGTTTAACTGAATATATCTTTTTGGACATTGATTATTAGATTTCTGACTACTTAAACCTAATTCTACAACCTGAAAAAAATAACCTGTCCCTGTGTCTTGCTTTTAAAATCTTTGAACAACTGTGTACAACTGAGTGACGCATGCCATCTGCTGGTTATTAAGAGTTTTGGCTTTAATGCTACTGAAATCCTGGACCACTCCTGAGGTAATAGCAGTGTCATTTAGGTCTAATTGGACTATAGTATTGCTGAGGTCCTCCATTTCCTTGCTGATCTTCTGTCTTGTTCTATCCATTATTATTATGAAAGAGTTCCATTGAAATCTCCAACCATTATTGTGGAACTTATTTCCCTCTTCAATTCTGTCAAAGTTTGCTTCATGTATTTTGGAATTCTTTTGTTATTGTGCATATGTTTGCAATTTATTGATAAAGTGAATCTTTTTCAATACCTAATGTCCTTTACTATCTTTTGCATTAACTTCTTTGATGTAAAATATAATTTTCTGATTATAATATAGGTACCGTAGCTTTATTTTAGTTACTATTAGCATGGAATATTCTGTTCCATCTTTTTAATTTCAATCTTTTTGTGTCTTTGGATTGAAAGTGAGTCTCTTGAAGATAGCATATTAATGGATCACACTCTTTAATCCATTCTGTTATTCTCCACCTTTAAATTATAGAACTTACTCCATGTGCATTTAAATCAGGAGAACTTACCCCATGCTTCCCTAGTGGCTCAGCTGGTAAAGAATCCGCCTGCAATGCAGGAAACCTGGGTTTGATCCCTGCGTTGGGAAGATCCCCTGGAGAAGGGAAAGGCTACCCACTCCAGTATTCTGGCCTGGGGAATTCCATGGACTGTATAGTCCATGGGATCACAAAGAGTCAGACACGACTGAGTGACTTTCACTTTCATTTTATTTCCCTAGTGGCTCACATGGTAAAGAATCTGCTTGAAATGCAGGAGACCCATGTTCAATCCCTGGATCGGGAGGACCCCCTGGAGAAGGAATGGCAACCCAATCCAATATTCTTGCTGGAGAATCCCATGGTCAGAGGAGCCTGGCAGGCTACAGTCCGTGGGGTCACAAAGAGTCAGACACGACTGAGCAAGTAATACTTTCACTTTCACTCATGTGCCTTTAAGGTAGTTACTGATTAGGAAGGACTTATGTCTGCCATTTAATTATCTGTTTTCTATATGTCCTGTGTGCTTTTGTTCCTCAGTTCTTCCATTACTGTCTTGTTTTGAATTGGTTGACTTTTTATGTTTAGCACACCATTTTGCTTCCCTCTTTTTTCTAGTAGTTTATAAAACTTCTCAGTGATTCCTCAGAAATTGCAATTAACATTCTAAAACTTATAACAAAAGCAAAACAAAACAAAAAACAACTTATAACAACCTACTGTGAAGAATACCAATTTCAATAGTATATAATGGAATATACCACTAGTATTTAATAGTATACACTTTTCTCCTAAACTTTTCTGTCTCTCCCCTGTTATATTATTGTTGGCACATACTGCATATTTGTACACTGTGTGCCCATTAATATATATTTATAATCATTTTTTCATCATCTTTTTTATATGTTGATACCATAGGGGGGCAAAAAGAGTTAGAAACCAAAAGTACAGTAATACTGGTTTTTACATTTTTACCAGTGTTCTTTATTTCTTCATGTGGCTTTGAGTTACTGTCTAGTGACCTTTCATTTCAGTTTGAAGTACCCTCCCTAGCATTTCTTGTGGAGCAGATTTAGCAGTAATAAATTCCTTTAGTTTTTCTTTTTTTTTTTTTTTAACTAGGAATGTCTTAGAAGGATAGTTTTGCTAGGTATAGGCTTCTTGGTTGATTTTTTTTTCTTTCAGGACTTTAAATGTGTTATCCTATTTAACTCTGGCCTCCACGATTTCTGATGAGAACCAGCTATTATTGTGGATTCCACGTACATGACAGGTGTTTGTGTCTTATTGCACTCTAATTTCCGTCTTTATTTTTGGCTTTTGACAATTCAACTGTAATGTGGTAGAACTGTAGCCAATTATCAAGTCTTGTGGGCGCAATGCAGCTTTCTAAAAATTCTCTGATTATTTCACTGATCACTAAGTCACATTTCCACATGATTTTGTGTGGCTGTCAATTTCCACTGTGATTGTTGCAGTGCCTTTTCTCTGGGTAACTTCAATCTCTTTTTCCCTCTCTGTCACAAATATGCATCTGCTCACTCTGTGCTTACCTCTAAGAATCCTAGAACACATATTAATTTCTTTTTTCTGTAGATTTTTTTTACTTTACAATATTATATTGGTTTTGCCATACATTGACATGAATCTGCCCCGGGTGTACATGTGTTCCCCATCTTGAACCCCCCTCCCTCTTCCCTCTCCATACCATCCCTCTGGTTCATCCCAGTGCCAGCCCCAAGCATTCTGTATCATGCATTGAACCTGGACTGGTGATTCATTTCACATATGATAATATACATGTTTCTTTTTTTTTAATTTATTTTTTATTAGAAAACTGAAATTTACAATGTGTTTATATCTCTCACTGGGTACATGGCATTTAAAAACAACATCATTAAAGAAAGATTAAAAAAATGCAAAGTCTTAAAACCTATGGGATATGGAAAACATTATCCACCGAGGCCTTAAATGTAGTAGACTTTACATAAAAAGGAAAAGCAATGAGTATACAACTATACAGCCAGTTTAAGAAGTTAGCAAGATAAGCAAAATAATCATAAAGAAAAGAAAGCACCTAATACATACCAGGTATTAATGCAATAAAAATAAAATTGACAGGTTCAACAGAGTCAAAGCTGCCTTAAAAAGCTTCTCTAAAAAGGTAAACATCAGGTAACAATAATCAACAAGAAAAATTTTGCAAATAAACAATATTCAAAATGGGAATTAGTCATAGAAGCATTAAGAATATAAATAATAGAAACAACTTTATGCCTATACATTCAAAGATTAGTTGTCTCCTATACAGGGTTATCGTTACCATCTTTCTAAATTCCATATATATGTGTTAGTATACTGCATTGGAGTTTTTCTTTCTGGCTTATTTCACTCTGCATAATGGGCTCCAGTTTCATCCACCTCATTAGAACTAATTCAAATGTGTTCTTTTTAATTGCTGAGTAATACTCCACTGTGTATATGTACCACACAACTTTCTTATCTATTCATCTGCAGATGGACATCTAGGTTGCTGCCATGTCCTGGCTATTATAAACAGTGCAGCGATGAATATTGGAGTACATGTGTCTCTTTCAATTCTAGTTTCCTCGGTGTGTATGCCCAGCAGTGGGATTGCTGGGTCGTATGGCAGTTCTATTTCCAGTTTTTTAAGGAATCTCCACACTGTTCTCCATAGTGTTTGTACTAGTTTGCATTCCCACCAACAGTGTAAGAGGGTTCCCTTTACTCCACACCCTCTCCAGCATTTATTGCTTGTAGACTTTTGGATAGTAGCCATTCTGACACGTGAAATGGTACCTCATTGTGGTTTTGATTTGCATTTCTCTGATTATGAGGGATGATGAGCATCTTTTCATGTGTTTGTTAGCCATCTGTATGTCTTCTTTGAAGAAATGTCTGTTTAGTTCTTTGGCCCATTTTTGATTGGGTTGTTTATTTTTCTGGAATTGAGCTGCAGAAGTTGCTTGTATATTTTTGAGATTAATTCTTTGTCAGTTACTTCATTTGCTATTATTTTCTCCCATTCTGAATTCTGTCTTTTCACCTTGCTTATAGTTTCCTTTGCTGTGCAAAAGCTTTTGATTTTAATTAGGTCCCATTTGTTTATGTTTGCTTTTATTTCCAATATTCTGGGAGGTGGGTCAGAGAGGATCCTGCTGTGATTTTTCTCAGAGAGTATTTTGCCCATGTTCTCCTCTAGGAGTTTTATAGTTTCTGGTCTTACATTTAGATCTTTAATCCATTTTGAGTTTTTGTGTATGGTGTTAGGGAGTGTTCTAGTTTCATTCTTTTACAAGTGGCTGACCAGTTTTCCCAGCACCACTTGTTAAAGAGATTGTCTTTTCTCCATTGAATATTCTTGCCTCCTTTGTCAAAGATAAGGTGTCCATAGGTGTGTGGGTTTATCTCTGGGCTTTCTATTTTGTTCCATTGATCTATATTTCTGCCTTTATGCTAGTACCATACTGTCTTAATGACTGTGGCTTTGTAGTAGAGCCTGAAGTCCAGCAGATTGATTCCCCCAGTTCCATTCTTCTTCCTTAAGATTGCTTTGGCTATTCGAGGTTTTTTGTATTTCCATACAAATTGTGAAATTATTTGTTCTAGCTCTGTGAAAAATACCATTGGTAGCTTTATAGGGATTGCATTGAATCTATAAATTATTTTGGGTAGTATACTCATTTTCACAATATTTATTCTTCCAATCCATGAACAGGGTATATTTCTCCATCTATTAGTGTCCTCTCTGATTTCTTTCACCAGTGTTTTATAGTTTTCTATATATAGGTCTTTTGTTTCTTTAGGTAAATATGTTCCTAAGTATTTTATTCTTTTCGTTGCAATGGTGAATGGAATTATTTCCTTAATTTCTCTACTTTCTCATTATTAGTGTATAGAAATGCAAGAGATTTCTGTGTTGATTTTATATCCTGCAACTTCACTATATTCATTGATTCAGTTAAGTTCAGTTCAGTTCAGTTCAGTCACTCAGTCGTGTCCGACTCTCCGCAACCCCATGAATCACAGCACGCCAGGCCTCCCTATCCATCACCAACTCCCAGAGTACACTCAAACTCATGTCCACAGAGTCGGTGATGCCATCCAGCCATCTCATTCTCTGTCGTCCCCTTCTCCTCCCGCCCCCAACCTTTCCCAGCATTGATTAGCTCTAGTAATTTTCTGGTAGAGTCTTTAGGGTTTTCTGTGTAGAGGATCATGTCATCTACATGTTTCAATGCCATTCTCCCAAATCATCCCACCCTTGCCCTCTCCCACAGAGTCCAAATCTCCAGCCTTTAGAGTCTTAAGCTCCTTTACGACAAGGACTGTGTATATACAGCCCTGCAACAGTGTCCAACAAGAGCCAAACAAATGATTCTTGAATGTCTGAAACATACCCACAATACTAGGCCCCTGAGAGTTATGATATAGTGACAGCATAAGACAGAAACCAGCAAAATGTGAATATATGTGTGTAGTGGTGGTTTTGTCACTAAGCCATGTCCAACTCTTATGAGTCCATGGACTACAGCCTACCAGTCTCCTCTGTCCATGGGATTTCCCAGGCAAGAATACCAGAGTGGGTTGCCATTTCCTTCTCCAAGGTATCTCCCAATCCAGGGATTAAACCCAGGTCTCCTGCATTGCAGGTGGATTCTTTACCAATTGAGCCACCAAGGAAGCCCGTGTGTGTGTGTGTGTGTGTGTGTGTGTAGAACTCCTTTCTTGCTTCTTCACCTCTGATTTTGGAAATCCTACCCATTTTTCAAGATCTATTTGATCCATTACCTTCTCCAGTTCCTACCCATCAAATACACACCTATCAATTCAGCACTGAAATATACACTAATTAAACATCCCTTATATTATTCATGATGTTTCCCTCATCACAAAAGGCGGGGAGGTATGTTGACATTCGATCTACACTATATTTCTAATCGACACTGTAAACAGAATGTAATTGTACTCACCACCTGCTCCACAGGCACTCCTCACTGACATGCTTAATAATGTACAGATAGGAGTTATAATCAGTCATTGTTTCTGTGATTTTGTCTCCTCATCATATTTGTATTTCCCTGAAGGTAACCTTAATTATTATTTATTAACCAAGAACCCATAGTTTTGTATTAACTAAGCACCCATAGTTCAAGCAGATATACAATACATATTTTCCTAACATAAGTGGTCAAGGGTTGTACCATCATGCTTTGGTCTATAACTGAGCTGGACTAATGGAATGAGCACACTATGCCAGAATATACCTTTATTTCTATGCATAATCTATTAATACAACATTCTTATATCTAGAGAAATCATGGCTTATCAATAATATTAGGAATCAATGTGCTTGCTCATCTCTTCCTGAGGAACCAGTTGGGTGTGAAGGGATTGCTCCATTTCACATTGCTTCTTCGTTATGCTCTGGAGGCTGATTCTCAGTTTGGCTTGTCCAGGTGGGGACTGTACTCCACATTCAAGTCAGCAACCAGAGCCACACGGGTGTACATTTGTGAGCTTGCTCTTTGAAATTAAAGAAAGAAAGTAGGTTTTATGGGGAAATTATCTTACACTCTTATCTCCCATATTGTCCAGGATGGAAAAGCTTTCAATCAATGACTGAGCAAGACTCAATTCACATACATTTTACGTGGCTGCCTCGCCCCAATAAGCACCTCTTTGCCAAAAAATAGAACTGGTTGCCTTTTATTCTATACTTTCTAATATTCTATTCTATTCCATGGTCATATAGTACCCACAGGTAGTAATAGGCTCCAAGGTTCCAGACACTTAAAGGATAGAGTTGAGGCTTCTTAGTGAAACTTTGACCACTCAGAGTGAAGAAGTGGAGGGGAAGAAAGGAGAGAGACTGATGAGACTGAGTCATAGCCGATGGCACAGACACAGCTGGAGACCAGGGCTTTCAAACCCATAGGTTTAAAACCAAGGCTGGCAAATCCACAGATGTCTCACTTGCCCTACTGTCTCTCAGGTCCCTGGCATCTACAAAGCTCCCAGGCTGCTACAGACCTGCAGAGTGTGTCTGGCAGGAAATAAAGTTGATTCAGGAATATGGGGAGAACTCTGGTCTTTATAGACCAGCCTTGTCCTAGGTCCAGCCACTGTAATAAGGAGATAAAATAATAATTCAAGAGGTACTGTACTTTAGTTTTCCTCAAGGTTCTCAGGAACAAAGTCTTCAAACATTCTACTAATCGTCTGCATTGCCTCCTCTATATTAGATGCTCCATGGACAGCATTTTTCAAAATATTTGTTCCAAATTGGGCTCGAATAGAATCTGGGGACAGTAGTCTTGCTTCCTCTGGGTCTGTGGGACCCATCAATCGTCTCCAGTCTAAAACAGCATTCCACTTGGTCAGAATCATGACCAAAGATGTACCCCTGCAAACAAGAATGCTTTCAGAAGACTTGAACTATTGGTAACTGTAGAGACTGAATACACAGCTAAAGACAGAATGCCACAGCTTCATCCAGAGAGCTCGTCTTTATTCTTTGTCCTCATCAGTGTGATTTTTCTGCTTTTTAAAAAAAAAATTTAATTTTTTCCTCACCCAATAGGTTTATTGGGATTTGTTTTTCTGGGTTTTTTGGCCATGCTGCATGGCTTGCTAGGTCTTTGTTACCTGACCAGGGATTGAACCCATGCCCTCTTCAGTGGAAGCACAGAATCCTAATCACTGGACCACCAGGGAAGTCCCTTTCAAAGGATTTTTGTTCTAGAAGAATGTTGTTTTTTAATTCTAGGGATACATGCTAGGCACTATTCCAGTTACTTTCAATGTATCGATTATTTAGCCTTCACAACAGTACCAATGAAGTAGGTCCTATTAACATCCCCATTTTATGGATAAGGAAACTAAGGCAAAGATTAAGTATGTTGGCAAAGCAGTTGTTTAAAAGCAGATAGCCTCTATATCTAATGTGAAGACCTAAAGAAACAAAGAAAGAGAAAACAGAGAAGGAAAAAAAGGAATTAGAATAAACATGAACTCCAAATATTACCAGGGTGCTTTTCTCATGAATTAGATTAGGTAGAATGTTTTAATGAATTTTTTGTATTTTTCAAAGTTTCTATAACAAACAGTTACTATGTTTACAATGCAAGGAACTTCTATATATCAGAAACTTACTCAGCCAAAACATCCAAGACATCCTTATAAAACGCTTTTCTTTTTATTTTAAAATAAATTTTCTCTGCTTCCTCTTCAGTTAGGAGTATTTCTTTCATCTGTGTTATATCAAATCCAGTCTCTTTAATAATGTTCATGATTTCCTCTAGGGAAAACAGATATTTGATAGTCTTGCAGATTGCCTCCATTTTTGTTCTGTATTTAAGTAGATTGAAATAACTAAGGAAGGTCCTAGTATCACTTGCATACAGTGGTTTTAAAAAACCAAAACTGTGCTAAACTAAACTGAAAAGGTACCAGAGGGACATTCAGAAGAACTTCAATATGTTAACGTAGATGTTCATTTTCTGGGATCCATCTTCCCAGAAACCACCTGAAATGTCTAGTGGTCTATAAAGGAGGAAATCTGTTTCTATGCCAAAAGTGAAGACATGTTTTCATCTCCACACTGAAAATGCCAAGGAACTTCTTGAATATAGATCTTCTAGATATGGATTGGAAAAGACAGCCAACCTGAACTCTTCTCACTGAACTGGCAGGGCACCATTAAGGTGATTAAATAAAGGAAATCTGGTCAAAATCTCTTACAACCTAAACTTGGAGCACTACCGCCTGATAATGAAGGTGCTCATTTCTTTATTCTTTCAACTTTTCTTTACTTTGCAAAATTCCACAGAAGTTGGAGAAAAACGTATACATTGGTTCTATCTTTATATATCTACCTCTTTGTTCTTGTGTTACATGAGGTTTAATCAGTGCCACAGTGTGTTGAGGAGGAAAGAAATATCGTATTTCTCTTTCAGCAGCTTCTAGTGAATCACTTCCATACAACTGGTTGATAGGCAAACCTTCCATTGCAAATTGTGCGCATAAACTTTGAAAAAGAAGTCAAGTCAAAAACTGTTATAACATAATATATAAAATAACATAACAAAATGTAAAACTTCATATTTGCATTCTGCAAAAGGAAGTAATTGCAGAATGGCCTGGGGCCCTGCTATTACCTTTAAGGAGGTAGCAGGCATTAGGAAGAAAGGAGTTGAACATTTCAGTAATCATGATAATGGATACTGACAAGTGTCAGAGATGGAGTGAACACCCGGGTGCAGTGGAAAAGAACAGAATATAGAATTCTGGTGGTATCACTTGCTAGCTACATGATACTGATCAACTATTTTACTTGTCTGTGCTTCAGTTGTCTCAAATATGAATATGATAATAAACCCTGTTTCAGAAGGAGTCTTTGAAGATGTAGTCTGATGATGTGTTTGAAATATACGGTGCATATTAAGCTGTCAATAAATTCCTTCTCCTTCTTTAATCACTAAATAATATCAAGCACTAAAGATGGCATTTGACCTATTCCAAAGATACCAAATTATAAACACTGAATCCAGGAGACATGGCAGTGGAACCCTCCAGGTAAGGAAAGCAGCAGTAAAAGAGGAGCATACCAAGTGGCTTTGTGGAACAAGGCAGGAGTGACATTGATGGTAATGGACAAGCCCTGCCGGGGTAGTTTATTCCAGTTCTGTTTTTGTATGATAGATGAATACATATCTCCAAAGTCAACCATTATTCCTCAGTGTTTTCCAGTTGCACCCTTTTCTTTCTGTCCCTCTGCCTATCTATTTATATTTCAGTAGAAGTGATATTCATTGCTCATTAATTTTCTGCCCTTTAAACATAGCCCTGAGCAAGCAACCCACAAAATCCAGCCACAGCAAATAATCTCCCTTCCTGTTCACCGACTGACATCACTGGAAACTTGGCTTTCTGTCCTAAGTTTTAAGACCCCTTTCTTATCTCTGAGTTTCCCTTGCGGCTCAGCTGGTAAAATCTCTCTAATTTTTTCAGTGACCATTTCAGATTTCTTTATCTAACATGACCTTCCCATTCAGTCCTTGGCTGCTCTCACATCTCTGATTCGAAGATATTTGTAGACTAAGAGCCTGTGATTGTCAGGGAGATTCATATAATGAATGATAACGTCACCAGAACTGACGCCATTCAATGCAGAGAACTACAAGCAGGCCCTCTATTAGGCTGTTAGACGTGGTATTTGGAAAAAAGTGTCTGTGAGTGTGTGTGTGTGTGTGTGTGTGTGCATGTAAGGATAGGAGAGAAGGACTGCTGTGTTTCTCTTCTATGCAAGTGACCATATTTCAGATTAAGCAATGGAGAGTAAAGAGTCTGATGCCCAAGTGCAGGAGTTATGTCTAAGGCAACTTAGAAAAGGAGGCAATCAAAAATAATGGCTAAGAGGCATTGTGAACTTGTGGCAACATTAGGGATCATAAGGGCTTAGGATTTAAATTATAAATATATTCTAGAGTAATATATCCTAGGGGAGAAGAGGGGCAGTTACTGAGTGCCTTCACCTGGAGAAAATGTCTCTGTGCTGGTATGTAGCCTCCACACTTAGAGCCAGAACTTCTAGAAGAGTGTGCCTACATGTATAGGCCAGGTATTGATAAGGATTCTTTTCTCTGATACCATAAATTGCATTCTCTGCTACATTTCATTAAGAGGTTCTATGGCACCCTGCTCATACCACATAAAGAGTGTCCAAGCCATATTATCCTTTTACAGTAATTTTTTGGCACAGGAACAGAGACATAAGAGAGGAGGGTCAAAAGAGTGTAATATGCCTCCTTCAGGACAAGTCCAACTCAAGATCTTATACCCAAAAGAAAACACTTCAACTTTATATACGTGATGTATCATAAGTCCTGTTATTTATTGTGGCAGCATGGATACAAACGTTTCCTATGTTTGATAAAGCATCTTTATTCTTGCTCACTTGAAGGAGGGCTTTTCTTCCCCTGAATTCAATCCTGCTCGGAAATTAGCACAAAGAATTTAGATGAATTGCAAATTCACCTAAATTCAGTTTATTTCCATCAGCTACATGCCAAGAACAGAGATGAATGAGATACTATCTCCTTCCCTCAGCTGAGACAAAGCCCAGCAGCTAAGATCAAAAAATATTTTTTAAAGTGCCTCTACCCACTCCAGTGTTCTTGCCTGGAGAATCCCAGGGATGGGGGAGCCTGGTGGGCTTCCGTCTATGGGGTCACACAGAGTCGGACACGACTGACGTGACTTAGCAGCAGCAGCAGCAGGTAACAGGTATTAGACAGCATATTAAAAAGCAGAGACATTACTTTGTCAACAAAGGTCCATCTAGTCAAGGCTATGGTTTTTCCAGTGGTCATGTATGGATGTGAGAGTTGGACTATAAAGAAAGCTGATAGCAGAAGAATTAATGCTTTTGAACTGTGGTGCTGGAGAAGACTCTTGAGAGTCCCTTGGACTGCAAGGAGATCTAACCAGTCCATCCTAAAGGAAATCAGTCCTGAGTATTAACTGGAAGGACTGATGCTGAAGCTGAAACTCCAATACTTTGGCCACCTGATGTGAAGAGCTGACTCATTTGAAAAGACCCTCATGCTGGGAAAGATTGAGGGCAGGAGGAGAAGGGGCCGACAGAGGACGAGATGGTTGGAAGGCATCACCAACTCGATGGACATGGGTTTGGGTGGACTCCGGGAGTTGGTGATAGAAAGGGAGGCCTGGCATGCTATGATTCATGGGGTCACAAAGAGACGGACATGACTGAGCGACTGAATTGAACTAGGTAACAGGTAACATGCTAGGTTTTTAGCTGATTACAAAATTCTAAGACTCATCAGTAAATTACTTTGTAAATGTTCCCACCAAATTGTAGACTACATATTAAGCTAGTCATCATTGTCTTCTAACTCATATATCAATTAAATAACCTACAGGATGATTGTGCCCTTCTCAAAAGAATTTCTCCTAAACAATGCAGGGGACAGATATTTCTGCCAAGATACGGACTTCTGGCTTGGTAGCTACCACTTACTTCCAGCCCCAAACGAAGCAGCCTTGGTCACATTCTCTTGCAAAGCCTTGGCCATATTCAGGTTGGCACTGGGCTGGGCTTTCAGTCAGGTTGGCACTGGGCTTTTCCTTACCCAACAAAAGAAGCATTCCTGAGAACCTACTTTGGACGAGAACTGTAGTTCCTGTATCCTATATCCAAAAGGAAATCAAAATGGCTCCCATGAAAAAATCTGGGGACCCATGGCATGAATCATACCTCTCTGGAAGATATTCTTTGGCTTCTTCAACATTGCTTGGTCCAATTAACTGTTTCCAGTATCCTAAGCCATTTTCTTTTACTAAAACAAGGGCTAGAGATGGACCACTGTTAGAAAATAATAAAACACAGTTAATGAAACTATGGCTTGTAGCTGCTGCTGCTGCTGCTGCTAAGTCACTTCAGTCGTGTCCGACTCTGTGTGACTCCATAGACGGAAGCCCACCAGGCTCTCCCGTCCCTGGGATTCTCCAGGCAAGAACACTGGAGTGGGTTGCCATTGCCTTCTCCGATGGCTTGTAGCTAATTACAGATAAATAATGCAAGTGTATTTGTTAGAAGAAAATAGTAAAATAACCCTTTTTACCAAGAGTATGAAATTAATTTCTGTTGGTGGACTCTCAAGAGTATATTCATCAAAGAAAGTAAGCAGAGAAAGGAAGGGAAAAGAAGGGCCTTGGTTCTGATCGAGTGGTCTAGGGACAATACAGGTACTGTCCCCATGCCCCTGCTGATTTATATTATACATGATTGCTGGCTTTCTTGTCTGGCTGCTGTTTCATTTATTATGCTAGAAACCTGTCCCATTCATCTCCTCGGGCTAGTGAACTTTAGGATTACCAAAACCCTTGAGAGTCAGTCATAGCTGTCTGCTTGGACTTGATGATACTGCACAAACTGGCTATGCAATTCAATGCAACCAGACTCCAGAGGCTTCACTGGGAACTTGCATTGCTCTAATAACATTCCAGGGGGACCACAGAAGACACACAGTTGAGCAGGGAATCAAAATGGAAGTAATTTTGGCAAAGAGACTCAGCACATCTTTACAGAATTGAGAGGTTTGGCAACTTGAACAGAAAGCAGGGTTAAAAGAAGGTTAAATGATTCAAACATAAATCAACCTGTGCTTTTTCAACCTGAATTCTATTTTACCTGGTCATGTTTTCAATAACATTTCCAAAATAATCTTTATTTTCATATTCTTTGCACAGTGTTTTTGCTTCTTCTTCTGATAATACTATCTGTCTTTGCAGCAGTATTTTAAAGCCTTCATCTTGAATTTTATTCAAAACATCCTCTAAATAAAAGGTCACATAAGTTTTAAAGTGCTAGGTTATTGATTATACACACAATACAGACTATATTATCATAAGGACATAGAATGTATTTCATTCTCATATGAAATTTAAGTTTACAAAAATAAATTATTCGATTTTTAATTTAAGGTGAACAGTGTTCTTAACACATCAAATTTATGATGCCATTTCCAGTTTTTCAGGGGACCAAAATCTATAGATCTGAGAATGGAGGATTTATTTTTAAAAATGTGTACAGTTAGATGTTTTATTTCATACATAAAGGTGATGTACTGACATTCCCAGATATGCTAGGGTTCTAGGGTTGGGCTTCCCTGATAGCTCAGTTGGTAAAGAATCCGCCTGCAGTGCAGGAGACCCCAGTTCGATTCCTGAGTTGGGAAGATCTGCTGGAGAAGGGATAGGCTACGCACTCCAGTATTCTTGGGCTTCCCTTGTGGCTCAGCTGGTAAAGAATCCGCCTGCAATGCAGGAGACCTGGGTTTGATCCCTGGGTTGGGAAGATCCCCTGTAGAAGAGAAAGGCTCCCCACTCCAGTATTCTGGCCTGGAGAATTCCAAGAACTGTATAGTCCACAGGGTCACAAAGAGTCGGACGTGACTGAGTGACTTTCACTTTCAGAAAACAAAATAACTAGGTACATATCTTTTTTTAATGTGCTTAAATATAGGCTATATATTTAAATATATATATTTATATATTTTATATATGTATATAAATATATAATGTGTGTGGATCACAATAGACTGTGGAACATTCTGAAAGAGATGGGAATACCAGACCACCTGACCTGCCTCTTGAGAAGCCTGTATGCAGGTCAGGAAGCAAAGTTAGAACTGGACATGGAACAACAGACTGGTTCCAAATAGGAAAAGGAGTACATCAAGGCTGTATATTGTCACTCTGCTTATTTAACTTATATGCAGAGTACATCATGAGGGACACTGGGCTGAAAGAAGCACAAGCTGGAATCAAGATTGCTAGGAGAAATATCACTAACCTCAGATATGCAGATGACACCACCTTTATGGCGGAAAGTGAAGAGGAACTAAAAAGCCTTTTGATGAAAGTGAAAGAGGAGAGTGAAAAAGTTGACTTGAAGCTCAACATTCAGAAAACAAAGATCATGGCATCTGGTCCCATCATTTCATGGGAAATAGATGGGGAAACAGTGGAAACAGTGTCAGACTATTTATTTTGGCTCCAAAATCACTGGAAATGCTGACTGCAGCCATGAAATTAAAAGACGCTTACTCCTTGGAAGGAAAGTTATGACCAACCTAGATAGTATATTAAAAAGCAGAGACATTACTTTGCCAACCAAGGTCCGTCTAGTCAAGGCTATGGTTTTTCCCGTGGTCATGTATGGATGTGAGAGTTGGACTGTGAAGAAAGCTGACTGCCAAAGAATTGATGCTTTTGAACTGTGGTGCTGGAGAAGACTCTGGAGAGTCCCTTGGACTACAAGGAGATCCAACCAGTCCATTCTGGAGGAGATCAATCCTGGGTGTTCACTGGAAGGACTGATGCTAAAGCTGAAACTCCAATACTTTGGCCACCTCATGTGACAAGTTGATTCACTGGAAAAGAGTCTGATGCTGGAAGGGATTGGGGGTGGGAGGAGACGGGGACGACAGAGAATGAGGTGGCTGGATGGCATCACCGACTTGATGGACATGAGTTTGAGTGAACTCCAGGAGTTGGTGATGGACAGGGAGGCCTGGCATGCTGTGATTCATGGGGTCGCAAAGAGTTGGACACGACTGAGCGACTGAACTGACTGAACTGAAATATAGGCTCTAGATAACTGAAAGATGAAATATAATAAAAAGTGGGAAATTAATGGACCTAAGGACTGTGAAAAGCATGAAAACTAGTTTATACAAGAAAAATTCTAAATACATCTACTGTACACCAGTTTATAAACAAAATATAAATTTCAAAATGTGCCATCAAAAGACATGTCATTGGACTACATTCAAAATCTTTTTGTACCATGTGGCAGATAGAAATATTTTAGAGTATAGAGATTTTTGCCTAAAACCTAAAGCAAACATCATAATTGAAATCACTGGAGGCATTAAAAGCAGTCAGGTGTAGAACAAAGGCAAAATGTTATCATGCTGCTGCTGCTGCTGCTGAGTCACTTCAGTCATGTCCGACTCTGTGCGACCCCATAGATGGCAGAACAAAGGCAAAATGTTATCATGCTGCTGCTGCTGCTGCTGCTGAGTCACTTCAGTCGTATCCGACTCTGTGCGACCCCATAGATGGCAGCTCACCAGGCTCCCCCGTCCCTGGGATTCTCCAGACAAGAACACTGGAGTGGGTTGCCATTTCCTTCTCCAATGGGTGAAAGTGGAAAGTGAAAGTGAAGTCGCTCAGTCGCGTCCGACTAGTAGCGACCCGGTGGACTGCAGCCCACCAGTCTCCTCCATCCATGGGATTTTACAGGCAAGAGTACTGGAGTGGCTTGCCATTGTGGCCTTTAATTATTTAATAGTTATTCTGGAAGTACTAAGCCATACATAAAAATAACAAAATTGAACAAGATGGATAACAGTGTTTGCATATAAGCTGTTTGGAAAATTCAAACATAAATTTAGGCTCTAAATTAAATAACATAAATTTAGGCTCTAAATTAAATAACATAATTCAGTAAGGGAGTCAGTAAGTAAAAATTTACAGAAGCCACTATCTTTCTTACATAGAAAATAAGTTTGCGGGGGAAGTGTCGTTCACTGTGGGGTTAAAAACTAGGAATAATGCTGAAAAGAAATAGCTGGCACTAAAACAACAACTATGAACAGCTTACCTTTCATTGAGTGAATAGAGCAAAGAACATTACATATATTCCCATATTTAGTTGAAAAATAAGATAACGAAATATAATGAAGAAAACTATTATATCTGAATAAAAGATGTAATAGATGAGTTGAATAGAGGTACATTATATTTCTTGAAAATACATGAGAATATGGTGAAGATGTCTGTTTTCTTCAAGTTAAATAATCCACATAGACTTTGCTTTAGAATTTCTTGAGGTGACCCAGAATAATTAAATATCAATAAAGGTCAACATTTATTTAAAGTGTGATGCTGCTGCTGCAGCTGCTAAGTCACTTCAGTCGTGTCCGACTCTGTGTGACCCCATGGACAATGGCAAACATAGTAAACACAAAATAATCAAAAACTGAGGCGAAAGTCAAGCAAGAGGGAGAGGGATAGTGATAAAAGACTAACAACTTCAAATTTTGTTTTTCCTGCTTTTTAATTAACACCTTTATGCCATCCTTAAATGTCAGTATGGTTTGCATATCACAATAGCAATATGTTATGACACTAACAGCTGTCACCAAAATTCTTTGTAGGAGAAAAATTCTTTGTATTTGTTTGGGAAAAATTATTTCAACAAATTATTGAGTAGAATGTGAGATCTTTGCAACTTGGTTGGAGGTAGATTTGCTTTGCTCAGAAAAACTGAAAAAATTGTATTTCTTTCCCAGGAACAAGAGTCAGGATTTCAGGGGCAATCCAAACCAGGTGACCAGTGTGGAATCAGAAACTGCTAAATACTACTGTGAACTGTGAACAGAATACAGGCCATTTGAAAGTTAGATTTGGCAATTTGGAGGTGGTTGGTGAACTTGACTAGGATAGTTCTGACAGAAGCTCAATTGGAGGGGGTTCAGGAGTGGGTGAGGGTCAAGAAGGCGATTCACTGAGCACAGACAACTCCTTGAGAAGTGTCCATTGCAGAGGAGTAGAAAAATGGGGTGTCAGCTGATGGGGCAGAGGATCCAAGGCAATTTTTCTGGTTTTGTTTTTATTTCATTGAATTTTGTTTATTATTATGTTGGACCATGTTTTTGTGCTAACAGGGAAAACTTAGTAGCAAGGGAGAAAGTGATGTTGCCAGAAAATAAGGGACATTTTCGAGTGTGAAACACTCAGGAAAGCGGGTAGAAATGGCATACATAGATCAAGAAAAGGGCTGGCCTTTGATGGATCATGTACACAACAGCATTGCCTCTTCTCCTCTCAGCCAATAACACTGCTTCTTATTTACAGAGAAACCAAGTAATAGAAGACAAACCCCTCAACTTCCTACCACAAACCTATAAACTGGATCTCTGTCTATCCAGCCCTCTCTCTTGCTACGTAGAATAAAAATCTCTTCTCAGCCCAATCCTATACATTTGCTACAGAAATTATTTTCTCCTGACTCTCAGTGAGCTTGGCCTGTCCTAATCTTTTCTCTCTTTCTTGTAACTTCAACTGGTTGGTTCCTTCCCATGAGCATTAATCTACAGTCAGATTTTTCCAATCTCAAAATAACATTTAGAAATCTGTCAAATATTACTTCTTTAATTCTGAATTGTTCTGACTTCTTTGTATATAATCTCTCACCCCAGTTTTGAGACTGACTTTTGTGGCAAGCACTCCACTGAAACTACTCAAGATTCTCCTCTTCCTGGCTAATTCAAACTTGACTTTTTAGTCTGTGCATAAACAGTGCTTCTTCCATGAAGTATTATGCAACTGTCCCTGGTTAATTAAGCCATACTGATCTTTCCACTCAATTATGGGCTGCATATCCTATTTGATATCCAGTGAGGCATCTCTTATCATAGCGCTTTCCACACTCAGCTTTTATTATCAATTAGATGTATTTAGCTTCAGCAGTACATGTACAGGCTTCAACAGTATGTGAACCGTGAACTTCTAGATGTTCAAGATGGATTTAGAAAAGGCAGAGGAACCAGAGATCAAGTTGGCAACATCTGCTGGATCATAGAAAAAACAAGAATTCCAGAAAAATCTCTACTTCTGCTTTATTAATTATGCCAAAGCCTTTGACTGTGTTCAGTTCAGTTCAGTTCAGTCACTTAGTCGTGTCCGACTCTTTGAGACCCCATGAACCACAGCACACCAGGCCTCCCTGTCCATCACCAACTCCCGGAGTTCACTCAAACTCATGTCCATCGAGTCAGTGATGCCATCCAGCCATCTCATTCTCTGCCGTCCCCGTCTCCTCTTACCCCCAATCCCTCCTAGCATCAGAGTCTTTTCCAGTGAGTCAACTCGTTGCATGAGGTGGCCAAAGTATTGGAGTTTCAGCTTCAGCATCAGTCCTTCCAATGAACACCCAGGATTGATCTCTTTTAGAATAGACTGGTTGGATTTCCTTGCAGTCCAAGGGACTCTCAAGAGTCTTCTCCAGCACCACAGTTCAAAAGCATCAATTCTTCGGCACTCAGCTTTCTTCACAGACCAACTCTCACATCCATACATGACCACGGGAAAAACCATAGCCTTGACTGTGCAGATCACAGCAAACTGTTGAAAATTCTTCAAGAGATGGGGATAACAGACCACCTGACCTGCCTCCTTAGCAACCTGTATGCAGGTCAAGAAGCAACAGTTAGAACCGGACACGGAACAATAGACTGGTTCCAAATTGGGAAAAGAATGTGTCAAGGCTGTATATTGTCACCCTGCTTATTCAACTTATATGCAGAGTACATCATGCAAAACGCCAGTCTGGATGAAACACAATCTGGAATCAAGATTCCCAGGAGAAACATCAATAACCTTAGATATGCAGATGATACCACCCTTATGGCAGAAAGTGAAGAGGAACTAAAGAGCCTCTTGATGAAAGTGAAAGAGGAGAGTGAAAAAGTTGGCTTAAAACTCAACATTCAGAAAACTAAGATCATGGCATCTGGTCCCATCTCTTCATGGCAAATAGATGGGGACACAATGGAAACAGTGAGAGAGTTTATTTTCTTGGGCTCCAAAATCACTGCACATGGTGACTGCAGCCATGAAATTAAAAGATGCTTGCTCCTTGGAAGAAAAGGTATGACCAACCAAGACAGCATATTAAAAAGCAGAGACATTATTTTGCCAATAAAGTCCAAAAAAGCTATGGTTTTTCCAGTAGTCATGTATGGATGTGAGAGTTGGACTATAAAGAAAGCTGAGTGCTGAAGAATTGATGCTTTTGAACTGTGGTGTTGGAGAAGACTTTTAAGGGTCCCTTGGACTGCAAGGAGATGAAACCAGTCAATCCGAAAGGAAATCAATCCTGAATATTCATTGGAAAGACTGATGCTGAAGCTGAAACTCCAATACTTTGGCCACCTGATGCGAAGAACTGACTCACTGGAAAAGACCCTGATGCTGGGAAAGATTGAAGGCAGAAGAAGAAGAGGACAACAGAGGATCAGATGGTTGGATGGCATCACCGACTCAATGAAAACGAGTTTGAGCAAGCTCCAGGAGTTGGTGATGGACAGGGAAGCCTTGCATGCTGCAGTCCTTGAGATCGCAAAGCATAGGACATGACTGAGTGACTGAACTGAACTGAGATGTATTTTGCAGCAGGTTGTTGTGCTGGTAGGATAAAGATTATATTGTGTAGAAAATTAAACCTAAAACCCTAGTGACTCAATACATCAGAGATATCCTTATCGCCAATGTTACATGTTCATAATAAAGCTGCCTATAGCAGCTTTACTCATAATAGCCCAAAACTGGATGCAATGAAGATGTCCTCTAATAAGTAACTAGACATATGCTGGTATATTCATACAATATAATGTTATTCAGCTATAAAGAAGTAAGCTATTTAATCCACAAAAAGACACAAAGGAACCTTAAGTGTATATAGTTATGTAAGAGAAATTTATCACTATATGATTTCAACTCTATGACATTCTGTAACATGCAAAACTACAGAGACAGTAAAAAGGTCAGATTACAACAGAGGTTGGGAGGGGGAGATGGATAAATAGGAGAAGAACAGGGATTTTTAGGGCAGTGGTTCTACCATGTATGATACTGTAAAAGGGACACATGACACTGAATTTATCAAAACCCACAGAATGTGCAACACAAAGAGCAAACCTTACATCAACTATGAAGTTTAGTTAATGACAGTGTGTTGATACTGGTTCACTAGTCATAAAAATGAATCACAATAAAACATTATTAGAAGAGACTATTATGGGGGTAGGCATATGGGAACACTGTACTATCTTTTTAAATTTTTCTGTAAATCAACAACTATTCTAAAATATAAAGTTTATTCATCTAAAAACATATACATACTGTTCAAGGTTTAAAAAGGCAAATGAAACTTTTGAAAGAAGAGAACTCTAGGCCCAGGAAGCTTCACTGGTAAATTCCAGTAAAGATTTTAAAAAGATGCAATATCAATTCTATACCATCTCGTCCAGAAAACAGTGACTACCTTTCATGTCATTTTATGAAGTCTGCATTTACCCATTACCCTAACACCAAAACCAGATAAAGACATTACAAGAAAGTCCCCAACAAAATACTGAAACCCAGCAATACGTTAAAAAGGACAGTAAAAGACAACATACAACAACCAAGTATAGTTTATCTGGAGAATGCAAGGCTGGTTAAATATTTTAAAATAAAAGTAATTGCCATATTATTACCTCAAGGAAGAAATATCAGTAGATACAGGAAAAATTTTTTGAGAAACTATAACATCCATTCATGATTTTAAAAAAAATACCTCCCCAAACTAGGAGTAGGTGAGAATTTCCTTAATCTAATTAAAGGGCATATAAAGCTAACATGACACTTGCTGGTAAAAGACTTAATGCTTTCACTGTAAGATCAGGAGCAAGGTAACTTGTGTACTTTCATCTCTCTTATTATTCAACATCATGCAGGAAGTTCCAGCCAGTACAATAAGGCAAGCAAAAGAAATAAAAAGTGTACATATTAAAAAGAAAGAGGCAAAACGGTCTCAATTTTTAGATTATATTATTGTCTACATCAGTGGTTCTCAATCTTTCAAAGTACATTTAAAAATGTTTGGAGATGTGTTTTGATTTTCACAACTAGGGGTTGAGGGGATGCTACTGACATGAAGTGAGTAGAGGCCAAAGATGTTGCCAAACATTTGCCAATTCTCGTGACGCGCACCCTCAACAATGACCTAGCCCCAAATGCAAGTAGGTCTGATGTTCAGAAACCCTGTGCTGTGCTGTGCTAAGTCACTTCAGTCGTGTCCTACTCTTTGTGACCTTATGAACGGTAGCTTGCCAGGCTTCTCTATCCATGGGATTCTGCAGGCAAGAAGACTGGAGTGGGTTGCCTTGCCCTACTCCATGGGATCTTCCCGACCCTCCTCTCTTATGTGTCCTGCATTGGCAGGCAGGTTCTTAACCACTCGTGCCACCTGAAAAGCCCTCAGAAACCCTAATAACAGAAATTCTCAAGGAAATGATGTCAAAAAGCTCCTAGAACTAAGTAGTTTAGCAAGTCAGAGAATATGAGGTCAACATACAAGTATCTATTTATTTCCATACACTGGATATAAAAAAGAACTAACAGTGTTACTTTACAGTTTCTGTTCTTGCTCTCCCAATATTCACACTCTTCTGTGAGGTTAAAAATAGCTAGCACCTTTTAAGTGTTAAGGACTTTATGTTTTCTCATTTTAACCTTCTGAATTTAAACATAAAGAAAGATTTGGTAAAGTACATTTTTTCCAAATCACACTATTAATAAGAGGTTTACCTAATTGTTGAACATAGGCATTTCAGACATGAGTACTTCTAATCTTTATTATAATAACTATAATAATAATTATATATAATAATAATTCTTGTATGTTAAATCTACCTTAACAAATTCCTAGGTTAGAAAGCACTTTCTAAACTATTTAACTATAGAATTGTTTTATTCTTTTTATTGAGAAATTAGTAAATTAGTGTCAAGTAAATTTCTTCAAGTGCTTTTTCTTGAATGGTAAATTTTAAACTAATATCTTTTAATATAATTATTCAAATCATATGTACAAAGTAGTTAAACAGTTTATGCTTTATTTCTTACCTGTTCTTTCATTAAAGAGGGCTGGTCGAAGTAATGCCAGTGTCTTTTCAAATTTTATACCTCTTACATTTTTAAAATCAGGGATTAAGACATCGATAAACTTAGTATTAGTTATATTCTCCTCAACATCACAAAACTGAGATATTTGTTGTATTTCCAGATATTGTTGTAAACTGTTGAAATCCAAAACATAATTATAAACTGAAGTTTAATAATCATGTCAGAAAATTAAAACTGATAATATATCCTCACAAATAATTTAGATTTTAATAAAACAAATGAATATTGAACTTCACATAAAGATAAGTTACATCTCTATTACATCAAAGAATATGTATTTAATTCCACTTTTATTGAACCAATGCAAAAATCAATTACATGAAATCATATATGTTTGATTTCATGAGAGGATATTAAAGACACCAAAATAAAGTATGTTTAAAAAATTTTTTTTCTTTCCTCTGTGTTAAGCAATCCAGATAGTTTCTAACTTTCCTTATAATTTTGTCTTTGAATCTAGGTTAATTTAGGAGCACATTTCATGTTTTCAAACAGATAAGATGTTTTCTATTTGAAATTTATTATTTATTTATTTATTTCCAGCTTTATTGGATTATAATCAGGAAATGTGTGTGGTAAGATTTTAATTTCTAAAAATTTGTTTAGGTTTTCTTTGTAAACAAAGCAAATTTACTTGTGGGATTTAAGGTTACGCATATTCATATTTCATATATTATAGATCATTTATTATACACAATAATGGAATACATATTTGCCATTCCTATATATCTTTGCTTTTTTCTCTGCTTTGTATTGAGATCTATGACCATAATGTTACTTTTATCCAGTTCTCCTTATTATCTTTCTAATACTTATATTTTTATTATGTCATCTGTATAGTTTCGGGAATAAATTTTTTGACCACTGTACCTTCTTCACAAATGTTTTCTTTTACATCATGCCCTTCTTTATCAAGTTTAACACTTTTAATATTCAATTCTAATTCTTTATTTTTTTCTGGCTATTTTGTTGCCATCTCTTAATTTTTTATTTTTCTTTGTCTCTTCTAAGCAGAATATAGACTTGGATTACTGTGATACTGAATGGTTTGCCTTGGAAATGAACAGAGATCATCCTGTCGTTTTTGAGATTGCACCCAACCACTGCATTACAAGTTTTTTGTTGACTATGAGGGGTACTCCATTTCTTCTAAGGGATTCTTGCCCACAGTAGTAGATATAACGGTCATCTGAATTAAATTGACCCATTCCGGCCCATTTTAGTTCACTGATCCCTAAAATGTCAATGTTTACTCTTGCCATCCCCCATTTGACCACTTCCAATTTATCTTGATTCATGGACCTAACATTCCAAGTTCCTGTGCAGTATTGTTCTTTACAGCATTGGACTTTACTTTTATCACCAGGCACATCCATTCCTGGGCATTGTTTCCACTTTGGCTCAGCCTCTTCAGTCCTTCTGGAGCTATTTCTTCTCCCTTCTCCAGTAGAATATTGGGCACCTAACAACCTAGGGCGGAGAAGGCAATGGCAAGCCACTCCAGTGCTCTTGCCTAGAAAATCCCATGGATGGAGGAGCCTGGTGGGCTGCAGTCCATGGGATCGCTAAGGGTCGGACACGACTGAGCGACTTCACTTTCACTTTTCACTTTCACACATTGGAGAAGGAAATGGCAACCCACTCCAGTGTTCTTGCCTGGAGAATCCCAGGGTCGGGGGAGCCTGGTGGGCTGCCGTCTACGGGGTCGCACAGAATTGGACACGACTGAAGTGACTTAGCAGCAGCAGGAGCAACAACCTAGGGAGTTCATCTTTCAGTGTCATATGTTTTTGCCTTTTCATACTGTTCATGCAGTTCTCAGGCAAGAATGCTGAAGTGGTTTGCCATTCCCTTCTCCAGTGGACCACGTCTTGTCAGAACTCTCCATCCGTCTTGGGTGGCTTTACATGGCATGACTCATAGTTTCATCGAGTTAGACAAGGCTGTGATCCATGTGATCAGAAAAACCCTATACAGTCAGCAAAAACAAGACCAGGAGCTGACTGTGGCCCAGATCATGAACTTCTTATTGCAAAATTCAGACTTAAATTGAGGAAAGTAGGGAAAACTACTAGGCCATTCAGGTATGACCTAAATCAAATCCCTTATGATTATATAGTAGAAGTCACAAATAGATACAGGGGATTATATCTGATAGACAGAGTGCCTGAAGAACTATGGTCAGAGGTTCATAACATTGTATATGAGGTAGTGATCAAAACCATCCCTAAGAACAAGAAATGTAAAAAGGCAAAAATGGTTGTCTGAGGTGGCCTTACAAATAGCTGAGAAAAAAGAGAAGTGAGCGGCAAAGAAGGAAAGATATACCCATCTGAATGCAGAGTTCCAAAGAATAGCAAGGAGAGATAAGAAAGTCTTCTTCAATGATCAATGGAAAGAAACAGAGGAAAACAATAGAATGGGAAAGACTAGAGATCTCATAAAAAAAAATTAGATACCAAGGGAACATTTTCATGCAAAGATGGGCAAAATAAAAGACAGAAACGATGTGGACCTAACAGAAGCAGAAGATATTAAGAAGAGATGGCAGGAATACACAGAAGATCTATAGAGAAAAGTTCTAAATGATGCGGATAACCACAATGGTGTGATCACTAGCCTAGAGCCAAACATCATGGAGTATGAAGTCAAGTGGGCCTTTGGAAGCAACACTACAAACAAAGATAGTGGAGGTGATGAATTCCACCTGAGCTATTTCAAATCCTAAAAAAGGATGCTGTGAAAGTGCTGCACTCAATATACCAGCAAATTTGGAAAACTTAGCAGTGGTCACAGGACTGGAAAAGGTCAGTTTTCATTCCAATCCAAAGAAAGGCAATGCCAAAGAACACTCAAGGTACCACACAATTGCACTCATCTCACATGCCAGCAAAGCAATGCTCAAAATTCTCCAAGTCTTCAACAGTACATGAATTGAGAACTTCCAGATGTTCAAGCTGGATTTAGAAAAGGCAGAGGAACCAGAGTTCAAATTGCCAGCATCTGTTGGATCATAGAAAAAGCAAGAGAATTCCAGAAGAACATCTACTTCTGGTTCATTGACTACATTAAAGCCTTTGGCTGTGTGAATCACCACAAACTGGAAAATTCTTAAAGAGATAGGAATACCTGACCACCATACCTACCTCCCAAGAAACCTGTACACAGGTCAAGAAGCAACAATTAGAACTGGCCATGGAACAACAGACTGGTTCAAAAGTGGGAAAGCAGTGCATCAAGGCTATATATTGTCACCCTGCTTATTCAACGTATATGCAGAGTACATCATGCAAAATGCTGGGCTGGATGAAGCACAAGCTGGAATCAAGATTGCCGGGAGAAATATCAGTAATCTCAGATATGCAGATGACACCACCCTTATGGCAGAAAGCGAAGAGGAACTAAAGAGCCTCTTGATGAAAGTGAAAGAGGAGAGTAAAAAAGTTGGCTTAAAACTCAACATTCAAAAGACTAACATCATGACGTCTGGTCCCATCACTTCATGGCAAATAGATGGAGAAACAATGGAAACAGTGAGAGAGTTTATTTTGGGGGGCTCCAAAGTCACTGTACATGGTGACTTCAGCCATGAAATTAAAAGACGCTTGCTCCTTGGAAGAAAAGCTGTGACCAACCTAGACAGCATATTAAAAAGCAGAGACATTACTTTGCTGACAAAGGTCTGTCTAGTCAAAGCTATGGTTTTTCCAGTAGTCATGTATGAATGTGATAGTTGGACCATAAAGAAGGCTGAGTGCCAAAGATCTGATGCTTTTAACTGTGGTGTTGGAGAAGACTCTTGAGAGTCCCTTGGACTGCAGGGAGATCAAACCAGTCAATTCTAAGGGAAATCAATCCTGAACATTTATTGGAAGGACTGATGCTGAAGCTGAAGCTCCAATACTGTGACCACCTGATGCGAAGAGCTGACTCATTAGAAAAGACCCTGACGCTGCGAAAGATTGAAGGTAGAAGGAGAAGGGACATAGGACATGGGACAAGAAGGTTGGACGGCATCACCAACTCGATGGACATGAATTTGAGCAAGCTCCTGGAGATGGTGAAGGACACACCTGAGTGACTCAACAACAACAAAGAAGCAGAATATAGATGAGTACATTTTTTAAATTTTTTTATTTTGAAAAAATGTAAATTGACAGAAAAGTTTCAAGGCCAAGACACTGAACTTAAGATTCATCCACTGTCAGCATTTTTTCACATTTGTTCTTTCTCTCTTATCCCTCCACCCCCACTCTAGAGTGTGGTGTGTGCGTGTGTATTTTGACTTAACCATTTAAGAATTGACTGCAGATATTTTCACCATTAACCCTCCTAAATACCTGAGGGAAGTTTACACTGTTATAAGAGTATTATCTTATGAACAATCCATATTCAAATTTCAGCAATTTTATAATACTGTCCTGTCTATAGTGCATACATGCATGCTAAGTTACTTTAGTCCTGTCTGACTCTGCAATGCCATGGACTATAGCCAGACAGGCTCCTCTGTCCATGGGATTCTCCAGGCAAGAATGCTGGCTTGGGTTGCCTTGCCTTCCTCCAAGGGATCTTCCCAACCCAGGGATAGTACCTACGTCTCCTGCATTGCAGGCAGATTCTTTGAGCTCAGATTCGCTGAGTCACTGGGGAAACCACCTATCTATAGTAATCTTTCCTAATTTTGGATCATACATTGCATGCAGTCGCCCTAAGCCCTGGTCTCCTTCAACCTCTAACAAATGCCTTAGCCCTTGTTGTCTTTCATGATACTGATATTTTGAAGACTCCAGGCCAGTCCTCAATTTGGATGGTTTCAAACTATGGAATGGCCCCATAGTTTCCCATTACATTCTGGGTAGGATACTCTATAGGACTATCACATCAGTGGTGCTGTATCCTTCTTGAAACATCACAACAGGAGGTACATGATGTCAGTTTTTCCCATCACTGGGAAATTATAATAACATAGTCAAAGTGGAATCTCCAGTTTTCACCACTAAAAAGCAACAATTTTCACTTTGTAAATAATATCCTTATTATTTGAAAGGGCACTATTGGAAAATCCATATATTATTCATACAATGGATTTAGCACTCACTGATGATTCCTGTCTGCATTAATTATCATTTGGTAGTTTTAAAATTTTTTATCTTAATCTGGTAATCACTGTATTTGATGGGATAATTAACCTTTTCATATTTAGTATAGCAGTCATATACCTGCCTATAAAAATTTATATGTACTGTTTATTCTACATGAGAGCTTGTGTCCTTGATCCTTTAGATTTTGAATCTACTTTAAAAATGGCAGGTGGAAGTTCACAGCACCTGTTAGGCCACATCTGCAGAATAAGATCTGTGAAAACTGATTCCCAGAAAAATATGCTCCCTAACCCACAACTTCATGCTACCTGCTTGGGTTGATGCTCAGTATAAACACAGGCAAATATTAAAAAGAAAATGCTGCAAACTTTGCAAAACAACATTGACACATCTCACTCCACCCCTATCCTGCCAAGTGCTTAAATTATCTTATTATGTGTATATTGAACAACTGCTTCTGAAAGTCGGATGGACACCTACCTGTACAACAGCACCAACAAACGCTGAGTCCTCTTATGCCAGCTATGTTAACAGTGTTTCACAGAACACTTAAAAAATGGCTCAAAAATCCTGGTATGAAACCTGGTATCTTGAGCCCAACATTTCCCACCAAGACTGCTCCCCAACCGCTAAGTATCATTTTCTCTTAAAACTCTCACAGTAACTCCTACTGTTTACAAAGTCCTTTGTCAGCACTTGATTTATCCTACCAGTCCCTCTATCTCACTTAAAACTGGGAATTAATAGTTTTAGGGTCTCCCTGCTACCTAAAAATTATGATATGGCTAGGAACCAGCAGATGGACCAACTGAAAAAAACCTGCTATAATTTATTAATAAGATAACAAGGAGAGTTCTGGAGATACTCAACCAGAACACACAGTGGAGATGGGCTGCCCGGCAGGAAGAGACAAACATTAGGAAGCCTCGGGACTCAGTTACTCGGAACCTGCTCCTGCTCACCCACCTTTCTTTCAGACATGACTCTGACAACTCATGGGCTAAATGCTGGACTTTCTGAGTCTTCACGGGAGGCACAGATGGCAAGTGCGCAAACCCAATGTTCTGTAAGTGACTTATATTCACTTTTGAATATTTAGAAACTGTTGATAAAAACTGTGCAACTATTAAGTTCTTAGCAATTTATCACCACTAACTGCCTTGAGTAAAAGGACAGAGGACATTTGCTGTCTCTAGGACAAGGGGAGGCAGAAGTGGAATGTGGAAAAACAGGAAAGGGGTCTGGTTTGGAAGGGACCAGCCTTGGTCCCATTCTAACCCTGGAGTCCAGGGCCATGAAGCCAGATTGGTGCACCCTGTGTTAGAGAGACAAATAGGAATTTCTTCCCTTTCGAAACTGCTTGACATAAACTTTCAGGGCAACTCCGGCTTTGTTGATCATATAAAATTTTGGACTGAAAAGAATACCTGTGACTTCGACATAAAGATGTCTGTCTTTAGATTTGAGCTATCTCTATGTTATACTATGTTTCCTGCTAAAACATTGTAAACAATAAGCTTCCTGGCCTGGAGCTACCTTTTCCTCTTCTTCATCCTCGAAGGCTTGGCCATCTCCTGTTGTTCATCCCACGATTCTTTAGATTCTGTCTCAGAATTAACTTCACTTTCATCCCAGGAAGGCTGTTTTTCCTTTCCTTGTGAAACAACTAGAATATAGCTTAGGTTCCTTGTCATAAAAGAAACAAAATCCTCAAAGTCAGGCTACAAAATAAAATAAAAATAATCTTATTAGGCTCATGAAATGGATAGACTACAACAGTGACCCCTACCCAAGTCAAGGACCTCTTCCCCTTCATGATTATTGGGCAAGAGAAAGTTACTCACAAGCCTCCTGTTAACTAACACATCTCTGAAGGACAGAAGTTCACAGTTGGCAGGGACTAATCGTCAAGGCAGTCTAATAACAATTGTTAAACTATAGGATGCTTCCAAATCAACTGGAGGGCTTGTTGAACACAGTTTTCTGGAGTCTAGTTCCAGACTTTATTATTCAGTAGGGGCCCGGAACTGTATTTTCTCAAAAGTTCCCAGGTGATGCTGATGTCGCTGGTCCAACCCTTTTCCAGGGCCAAGAAAGATGGTCTGAGGGGTGCAGATGGTTTACAAAGTGCTTTTCAGTAGAACTTTCTCTGATGACCAACATGCTCTGTGCTCTTCAGCATATGTAACCACAGGCAGCTGCTGAGCACTTGAAATATGGCTAGTGCCACTGAAACTCTGAAGTTTCAACTTTGTTTAACTGTAATGAATTTAAGTGCAAATGGCCACATGTATCTAATGGCTACCATATTGGACAGTGAATTTCTAGAACCTACATCTCCTGACACCCAAGCCATTGCGCTTGCCAGTACAAAGTCTTTACTGTATTACCCCAGACAAAAGAGAATTTTAAAAATAGCTTGATGAAAAGGATTTACATGTAGGTAAAGAAAGGATTAAAGCTTTCCTATGAAGTGTATGACAAGGAGCCTTCAACCTGGGATCAGAATCTATAGGAAAGGTCTGGATACTCACTTCCTGGGGGCTGATGCACAGAGTCTTAGAGGAAACATATCATAAAGAGATCTTTGCTCCAATAAAACACAATCAGAGCATCCATTTTTGTTTGGCTGTCTCTATGTCTACTGGAGCTTTCTCCATAGTAGCTCTCTTTGGATTAACCATGATATGGACACCACCAAGGAAATCTGGAGCTTAGTTGGTTGGTCAGACTTATTCATTTGTTTTTTCTATAATGAAAATACTAAACTTATAGGAATCCACTGTATTTGACACACAATGGATTTTTTTTTTTTTTTAACATTCTTACCTGGTCTACTGTTTGACTATAGAAGTGCTTTACTTGTTCTTCAGTAAGCGGTTTCTTATCCTCTGCTTCTATGACAAATCCTGCCTTGATAATCTTCAATTAGAGAGCAAGGTCAGATCCAAATGGGTAGTGGGACCACAGGTAAAAGAAGTCAAGGACATTTGTTTCCTAGGCTTAACAAATCATCCAGATTTGAATGCATTACATAATTATGCCTCAGCACAATCCATAAGGCACTAAGTTGCAAGAGGCCCCAAAATATGTTAACAAAGAAGGTTCTTTTCATGCCCCTGCTCCGACCTCAGTGTTTAAATTTTCATGGCTTGAACGAGAGACTCCACACACACTACTTCTATTATTTAAGTGAATTGTTGCCAGATTAAAAAAAAAAACTAACTGAACTCCAAGGAAAGATATCACAGCTTTCTAAATCATTCAAAAAGACATACATTTATAAGTACTTTTAACCATTTATTTTCAAAATTATTTTAACTTTCTTAACTTTTTTTCAAGGCTTGCTGCTGCTGCTGCTGCTGCTGCTAAGTCACTTCAGTCATGTCCGACTCTGTGCGACCCCATAGACGGCAGCCCACCAGGCTCCCCCGTCCCTGGGATTATCCAGGCAAGAACACTGGAGTGGGTTGCCATTTCCTTCTCCAATGTGTGAAAGTGAAGTCGCTCAGTCGTGTCCAACTAGTAGTGACCCCATGGACTGCAGCCCACCAGGCTCCTCTGTCCATGTGATTTTCTAGGCAAGAGTACTGGAGTGGCTTGCCATTGCCTTCTCCGTTTTCAAGGCTTACCTTTGTTAAATCTGTAACTCATGATCTAGTATATCTTACTCTGACAGCAACAAAAATATCCAAATTACAGGGAAAAATAGAATTTAAAATTCAGCCATGTTTTGTCTTAAAAATTTTAATTTAATGACAAATTGTGTGTATGTCACTCAAGTATAACCATGTATAAAATGGACCATCTACTTTATTGTAGTTTAATCAATGCTGCTTTGGCTGAAGAAAGAATGAATGATGGGAAATTCATAATGAGATACCCAATCCCTCCTGACATAGCTTCCCATGTGACCTCCTCTATTGCACATGCAACATTCTTGCAAATTTTAATATAATTTTGCTGTTTCAACACAAAATCTCTATTCAGGGGTCAGTAAACCATAGCCCCTTCCACCATACATGTTTAGAAACAAAGTTTACTAGAACCAGCCCCTTTGTTTATTTACTGTCTTGTTGCCTTCTCCAGATGATGGCAGAGTTAAACTTCTGTGACAGAGATCATATGCCCCATAAGCCTGAAAATAGTTACTATCTGGCTCTTTATAGGAGAAGTATGCTGACCTTTGAATTAGAATGCAATTTTCCTCCAAAAATGTTTTCTTTGGGCTCTAAAGGCAAAACCTTAAATGCTTCTTTAAGTTATCATGTATCTAAAAAGGACCATATATTTGTGACATCAGGGAATAATGCAAGCTAATGAGAGCTTATAGCAAGTTTGCACTGATGACAACTAAATACAAAGAATTTGTTATCATCCAACATCAGAACAGCAATTTTTATCTTTTATATTGGATGCTAGTAGAGCAGAGTTATTTAAATAAGGATGTTGAATAGGTTGAGGCTTTGTAAGACAAAACATCCAAAGCCTTTAGAGGTACCTAGTACCAGATGTTCTTTATGTTCTAGTTTACTCTAAATGATAAGCTTGTCTCCACATTGAAAATTAAGGGATTTTTTTTACAATTAATTTAAACTATTGTTGGGAAATATTACTTACTTTTTCTTTAATTTCTCGAACTTTTCTAGCAGTCACAGCATCAGGCTTGATAATAACAACAGTGTATATTTGGTCTAGGAAAAAACAATGAATGGATTTCATTTTCTTGGCACAAAGTCTAGATAACAAAGGATTTGACAATTGCAAGCGTAAACTACTAATGTCCAATGAATTTTGTCCATCAACAGCTTTGTCCTTATGGCCTTGCAACTACTTTGAATCAAAGTATATTTCCTGTATTTGCATGCAGGAGAAACATTGACAAGAGTTCACAGACAGAGGGCCAAAAAAAAGTGTAGGTGGGTACTAGTTATTTTATTTTTATGGCCACATCTCATGGCTTGTGCAATCTTAGTTCCCCAACTAGGGGTTGAATCCGGGCCCTCGGCAGTGACAATGTGAAGTCCTAACCACCGGACCACCAGGGAATTCCCAGCACAAGTTATTTTAATACAATTCACGTGCATTAGAATCACAGCTCAGTATCACTAGTAGCTGGAGTTTCAGTGCAAGCAAACATTATAAACCAATGGCTTAACTGTCTATGAATTTATCCCCATTTATCTACACATTCTTGTAATTAGTTTCTAGTGCAGAATAGCTCACCTAGCATGTTGTTTGCCTCTGATCCCTCCAGGATATGAACACACATTCACACACTCACTCAAGACAATCCAATGAAGGCAGGAAGTTGTTCATCCATAAAGTAAACTAGGAGTGCAGGTCATCAGGGAAGAAATTTTTACAAGTCCTGGAAAGATGATGAAGGATAAAGTAGGAGGAAACTACTGTCCAAATTACTCACAGGGGACAGAAGCCCCTGGTCGAATGTAATCTCTGAAAGACTCCAGGCATAGAAACTGAAGGCAAGGCAAGGAAAGCAAAAGAGATTGCTTTTTAAGAGCTGAGTCTGGTATTGCACAAATCATCATTAATCCTACCAGTCCTTATCAATTAACATTGATGTCATTACAAGGTTTTTGCTGGAAGTGATGCTGTAATGAACATCATTCGTGTACACAAGTCCTTCACTATTACTTTAAAGTAAATTTACTTGCCAACGCTTTCATAGCTTAGTTCCCCAGCATCCTCTGAATCTGAGTCTACAAACGCAATTTCATGATACTGTGAAAAAGGAAAGCAAATAAAAGTTATATTTTAATATGATAGTGAGAGAGTTTTTAGAAATTTTGTTTCTAGTAAATACGTATAAGCAAAGGGACAGAAATTAAAGTGGAAATGTGCCTGCATTTATCTAACACTACTTTTCCCCAATCTTTCCACTAAAATAAAATAAGGAATATTTAAATAGTTGGGATGTGGAGACTATCAGTAATCCATATATGCTATATGGGAAATGCTTAAAAACAAAACCTTTAAAACATAAGAGCACAAGGAATAAAATAAGAAAGAAGAAAAGATTAACAAATAAGAAAGCAATAAGTACACAATCATTATGTTAAAAACTGAAAGAACATTTGTAATCTTCAGGATCCATTCTTGACCATTGCTCCCAGTAAATTAGGAGCAGAAAGATACTTCCTTAACTTATAAAAAAATGTCTTTCTCAAAACAGTAGCCAATTTCCTCCTATAGAGTAAACCCTAGGAAGGATAAGGGATTCTTAGTTTCTGGAGAAGTCCTGAAAATGCTTCTGTGATTCTGTAAACTACCTGAAAAGTTTATGTATTTACATCTATAATTATACATTTTGAGGACAAAAAGTTTGTATAATTATAGATTCTCAATGGACTACAGAATCAAAAATGTTTGGAAATAACTATACTGAAAGCATTCACTCCTGTTATAATCAGAAATAAGATAATTATGCCAGCTATAACTTCATAGTGACCTGTCTTGTATTTGTTGGATCTCCCCTGACAAACAGGGCAGCCACTAACCACATAAGGCTATATTTGAGAGCTTGAAATGAGGTTAGTCCAAATTAAGATCTGCTATGAGTAAAAAATACACAGCACATTCCAAAGGCTTAGTTTGAAAAAATGAATGTGGAATACCTTATTTCTTATATTGACTATATCTTTTTCTTATTTTATTGAAGTATAGTTGATTTACAATGCTGTATATATATAAAACTTAGTTTTATATATATACTTTTTCATAGTCAACATTATGGTTTATCAGAGGATATTGACTATAGTTCCCTGTGCTATACAGTTTATACATCTAATAAATAATAGCTTGCATCTGCTAATCCGACTCCCAATCCTACCCTCCTTAGCTCCCTATCTCCCCTGGAAGCCACAAGTCTGTTCTCTATATTTGTGAGTCTGTTTTTGGTTCATGCTGTTGCTGCTGCTGCTGTTAAGTCACTTCAGTCGTGTCCAACTCTGGGCGACCCCATAGATGGCAGCCCAGATATGTTCATTTGTGTCATATTTTAGATTCCAAATATAAGTGATGTCATATGCTATTTATCTTTCTCTTTCTGACTGACCTCACTTAGTATGATAATCTCTAGATGCATCCATGTTGCTGCAATGATTTTGTTCTTTTTAATGGCTGAGTAATATTTCACTGTGTGTGTGTGTGTGTGTGTGTGTGTGTGTGTGTGTGTATACCATATCTTCCTTATCCTTTCATCCAGGGGTGCATGTATTGTTTTGAATAGTTTTGTTTGGGTATATGCCCAGGAGTGGGATTGCTGGGTCATATGGCAACTCTATTTTTAGTTTTTTGAGAAACTACCATACTGTTCTCCATAGTGGCTGCACCAGTTTACATTCCTACCAACAGTGTAAAAAGGTTCCCTTTCCTCCACACCCTCTCCAGCATTTATTATTTGTAGTCTTTTTAATAACGGCCATTCTGACAGGTGTAAAGTGGTACCCCACTGTAGTTTTGATTTTCATTTCTCTAATAATTAGTAATGAAGATCTTTTCATGTTCTTATTAGATCTCTGTATGTCTTCTTTGGAGAAATGTCTATTTAGGTTTCTGTCCATTTTTCAATTGGGTTGTTTTTTGTTCTTGTTTTTGTTGTTATTGAATTGTAAGAGCTCTTTGTATATTTTGGAAATTAAGCCCTTGTTGGTCACATCATTTGCAAATATTTTCTCCCAGTTCATAGAGTGTCTTCTCATTTTGTCTATGGGTTACCTCATTGTGCAAAATCTTGTAAGTTATGTTGAATACATCTTTAAATGGGCATGTTTTTAATATGTCAGATGTAAGAAAAGATGTTTGAAAGTTAATTTCACTTTTTAAATTGTTTTTAATTGACTAGTATAATATTATAAATTATGTATGTGGCTCACATTATGGCTTGTATTTTATTACTATTATTGCACTAGATGAGGCAATTGATGAGAAACCTAAATAATGTCCAACAAAGTGTCCAACAAAATGGAATAAGATAAAATAAATAGCAGGTATTAATAAATTTCTTACATCCACTATTATTAAAATAAGATGTCATTCTGCTAGAATAATGAGAATAACAACAATAAAACCATAGTACAGAGCACACATGGTGAAAGCCAGATGCAGTAGAGTAATTAGGAGAAATGTTTAAAAGTCATTCTGCCTGACTTCAAATTCTGCTTTTACAGCCTACTAGCTACCTGTTTCTCGGAGAAGGCAACGGCAAGCCACTCCAGTACTCTTGCCTAGAAAATCCCATGGATGGAGGAGCCTGGTGGGCTGCAGTCCGTGGGGTCGCTAGGGGTCGGACACGACTAAGCGACTTCACTTTCGCTTTTCACTTTCACACACTGGAGAAGGAAATGGCAACCCACTCCAGTGTTCTTGCCTGGAGAATCCCAGGGACGGCGGAGCCTGATGGGCTTCCATCTATGGGGTCACACAGAGTCGGACACGACTGAAGTGACTTAGCAGCAGCTACCTGTTTCTAAGGAAAGGACATCATGTTTCTAAGCCTGTCTTATTGAACACAAATACTTCATAAGGTTCCCCTAGGTTCAGATTCAAGATGCAACATAGGAGGCTCCTGAACTCACCTCCTCCCTCAGACACACCAGACCTACAGTTATTTGTGGAACAGTTCCCTCTGAGCGAAATCCAGAAAACAACTGGGCAATTCCTATGCAACAGACAGATGAGGAAAAAACACATGCCAAATTGGGTAGGAGAGGCTGAGTCACAATCTCACTGTAAATTCCCTCCCCAACACAGAGGCATAAAATCGAGAGGGGACTCACAACTCCCAGAATCTCCCAAAGGAGTGAAGAGTTTGACACCAACATCAAGTACCCCCAACTTAAAGACTTCCAACAGAGAGATGGGGCCCCAAGTGCTTGGCTGTAAATGAAGCGCAAGTTAGTAGATGAAGGAAATAAAGATCAGAGCAGAAATAAATAAAATAGAGACTAAAAGACAATAGAAAAAAAAAATCAGTGAAACTAAGAGCTGGATTTTGAAAAAATACAGAAAAGAGAACTTTAGCTAGATTGTGAGGGGAAAAAAAGACTCAAATAAAATTAGAAATGAGAGAGGAGACATTATAACTAATACCACAGAAACATAAGGATCTTAAAAGACTATTATGACCAACTATGAAATGATTGTCTCAAAAAGCACTCCCATGTTCATTGCAGCCTTATTTACAACAGCCAAGATATGAAAACAACCTAATGGACACTGATGATGGAGAAAGGTATTGTATCTATACACAATGAAATTCTATGTATCCATAAAAAAAGGAAGAAATCTTGCTATTTGCGGCAACGTGGATGAAGCCTGAGCACATTATGCTATGTGAAATAAGTCAAAGAGAAATACTGTATGATCTCTCTTATATGTGGAATCCAGAAAAAATGAACTCACAGGCACAGAGAACATAATGGTAGTTGACAGAGGCAGAGCATGGTGAACCGGGGAATTGGGTGAAGGAGGTCAAAAGGTAAAGCCTCCAAATAAGTTTGGAGGGCATAATGTATAGCATAATGACTATAGGTAATGATGTGTATTGTGTATGTGAAAGTTGCTAAAAGAGTAGATTTTTAAAACTTCTAGTGACAATTTTTTTCAGAAAACAATGACATGACAAATGTTCACTAAGTGTAGTTGTTGTTGTTCAGTTGCTATGTCCAATTAAGTGTAGTAATCATTTTCTAAAGGAGATCAATCCTGGATGTTCATTGGAAGGACTGATGCTAAAGCTGAAACTCCAATACTTTGGCCACCTCATGTGAAGAGTTGACTCACTGGAAAAGACTCTCATGTTGGGAGGGATTGTGGGCAGGAGGAGACGGGGACGACAGAGAATGAGATGGCTGGCTGGCATCACCGACTCGATGGACATGAGTTTGAGTGAACTCCGGGAGTTGGTGATGGACAGGGAGGCTGGCGTGCTGTGATTCATGGGGTCGCAAAGAGTCGGACACGACTGAGCGACTGAAATGAACTGAACTGAACTGAACTGAATCATTTCCTAACATCCACATACATCAAATCATTATGGTGTATACCTTAAACTAATAAAATGTTAGATGTCAATTATATCTCAATAAAAGTGAGGAGTAAAATGGTTTCTGTAAGGATTAAATGAGGATATCTTTTTTAAAATCTTAGCAAATAGTACGTCCTCAAAATTTCCTAGTTAATATAACTTCAAAAGAAGTAGAGGGTGTGGAAAGAAGGAGGGAGGGAGATACAGAGAGAAAGGAAGGGCAAAGGTTCCCTGAAAAAAAGAAACCTGAGAATGTAAAGGAAAATGCCCTTGGATGAGAAAAATCACTATTGTAAATGTAAATCCCCTATGTTTGTCATTTGTCAGTTTTCCATTAAAATATTCATTTTTTTCCTTAATGCTTATACTTTGTACACACTAAGGATACTAACACATTGAGACACAGTGCAAACATTTCTCCAAGTTTGCTGCTTTACTTTTATATTTTATTCAAACTTTTAAATAATCAAATCTATCAATTTTTTCTTTTTTGATATCTGTTTTATATTATACTTTTAAGGCCTTTCTCAACCTATGACAAAATAAATGCTTTCCAATATTTTCTTCTAATACTTTTATGTTTTGTTTCTTCATAGCTCTTTCATTCATCTGAAATTTGTTTATGTCCATGAGGAAATAATATAACTTTGTTATACAAATAGTAAACCCAGTATTACTGTTTTGTGAATTTTTAATCCTTTCCAGATTTAAGTTGATAGTTTTTATAGCAGATACTTATACAACCTTGAGCCTATACCTTCTCATATTTTTTTTTCAAAATTTTTTATTAGAAAACTGAAATTTACAATGTGTTTATATCACTCACTGAGTACATGGCATTTAAAAACAACATCATTACAGAAAGATAACAAAAATACAAAGTCTTAAAACCTACGGGATATGGAAAACATTATCCACTGAGGTCTTAAATGTAGTGGACTTTACATAAAAAGGAAAAGCAATGATTTTTATTTTTCATTATTTCTCAACCAGTCTTTACTTTTTGTTTCTTAAATTCATTCTTGTTTTTGTTGTTGTGTATGTATATATGTGTGCATGTTTCAATATGTCACTCCTATTTATCTGTCTTTAATCATTTCCTATGTGGCTTTCTTTCTTATGGTATATTATGTTCATAGCTCCACATGCTTTATGATTCATTTCAAAATTTCTAAATATTTTATTTCTTATTACCAGGTAGTACACTTTACACACATAGGATCTTATTCTAAGCATCATATTAAAGTATAATACTCTATTGTTCATTTGTCAGTTTGTCTTGGCCCCCTTTTCATATCAATAAACAGAGCTAGAATGTACTAAATAATATTCTACTGTATGAATTTGTATAATTCATGACACGTCACAACATTTATGTCATCTATTCACTATTGATAGGTATTCAGATTGGTTCCAAAAATTTGGTAACATAGGCAACACTGAAATAAATATCCTTTTCTTTCTTTGTCTCATGATCTTCTTAAGGAAACTTAATGGAGTGTAATTGTCAGTCAAAAGACACATGTTTTATTTCAAGCCTTTGATTCATATTATCAAAACACTTCCCAACAAGGTTGCACCATTTAGATACCTAGACTCACTGGAAAAGACTCTGATGCTGGGAGGGATTGGGGGTGGGAGGAGACGGGGACGACAGAGAATGAGATGGCTGGATGGCATCACCGACACGATGGACATGAGTTTGAGTGAACTCCGGGAGTTGGTGATGGACAGGGAGGCCTGGTGTGCTGTGATTCATGGGTTGCAAAGAGTCGGACACGACTGAGCGACTGAACTGAACTGAACTGAACTGAATAGTTATAAAACTAGGGGAAACACTTCAGGAAAACAACAAAAAAGATGAAATACATCATTCTGAAAACAAATTTTTAAAAATAAAATTGTTAGTAATTCAAAGTATTACCTGAGGGCGAACCATTTCACCTGCTGCAATTTTCCTCTCCTCATTGACCAAGGTAATAATTTTTTGATTCACAAGTGGTGCATTTGCACCCTGGATTTTTGCAACAATTGTGCCATTCTATAAGGGGAAATAAAAGCAGGAAGGAAATTCATTTTCAGGATAAGTCAAGAATTAATACTTCAACTGGACTCAGTCACCCCACTCTGACCCACACCCTCACCAATCCTGTTTTAGCTACTGTAATTAGACACTTTAAAATAAATATTAGTGGTATGAAAGTATGTCCATTTGGTAAATCCACCTCTTTTACCTCTAATTCATCTGTTAGATCATTAGTTCTACCACTAATTCTCCTACCACCAAAGACAGGCCATCCATGCATTAAATTTTGGCTCTGTTCAGGCCTCCCAACATTACTCTCCCTATTTTTGATATTATTTCCCTTTTGTCTGTCTTTCAACACGTATTTACTGGACATCTGTGTACTACCATTGTACGAGGCACGGTGGTATGAAATAACAGTCTTGGCTTTTGCTGTTGTTCAGTTGCTCAGTCATGTCCAACTCCTTGCAACCCCATGGACTGTAGCCCACCAGGCTCCTCTGTCCATGAGATTTACCAGGTAAGAATACTGGGGTGGGTTGCCATTTCCTTCTCCAGGGGACCTTCCCTACCCAGGGATCAAACCCACGTCCCCTGCATTGCAGGCAGATTCTTTACCGCTGAGCCGCTGGGGAAGCCAGTAGTCCTGGTACCATATAATTATTTTTTAAAAAGGAAAAAAACCGCAAACACATGTGAGATAAAAACCTTGACAGGAACCACTAAGGGAGGTACAAAGAGCTGGGAGCATCTGTAAGAGTTTATTCTGGTTAGGTAGATTAGTAAAGGTACTTATCAGTGTCAAGAAGTGATTCTTCATTTAAAACATGAAGGACAGGTAAGAAATAAAAAGAATAAAGATCATTCTAGGCAAAAGGAAATAGAGATGGGAGGGTCCTATGGCTGGAAAAAAAACACGGTTAATAAGAAGGCCAGCAGAGGAACTAAGGGAAGGCCTGATATGAGGCAAAGCCCAATAGCTAAGGGGAGCCAGAATGTGCAGAGGCTTGTGGGTCTTGGGAGGATGCAGTGGAAAGACTTTGAAATGTTTAAACAGAGGCAGGGATCACAATTAGAACTGCTGTTTTAGAAATCATTTTACCTACCATATGGAGAAAAGGTTAGAGATGGAGTAAGAGAAGATGTCTGTACACAAATCAGAAGTTACTCTAGAGGTGCAGATGGGAGAGATGGGAGTTCAGTCTATAGCAGTGCTGTTGGAAATGGAAAGAACGGAAAGAAGGAGATGAGTATGAGGCAAGCTTGGGTGGTGAAATGGACAGGACCAAGGTCTGGTGTGGATGGGGTGTAATGTAAGGAGAAGTCACTAAGATGACTTTTCTGTTTCTGGCTTGAGAAACTGGCTATGTTAAGATATTACTCACCAGATGAGGCAACACTAGAAGATAACATTTCCAATGGGAATGTGGAGGGCAGGAGGGGTCTAGTATTGGACCAGTTCATTGTGAGATGTCCTTGAGCTATCAAGAGGAAAGATCGAAGGACCGGTTCGATACACAAGTCTGTTGCTCAAAGTGTAGGATTTAGCTGAAGACACAAATTTGAGTTATTGATATATAAGAGGTGACAATTTAAACTGTGTTTGGGAGACGTTTTCTAAGGAGATTTATAGCATAATGAAGTCAATCTGTAATGGCTGAATAAAGAAAGGTGAACCTGTAAAGGAGAATGGGGGTGGTGAGCAGCACCTAGGAAGCAAAAGGAAAACCAAGTCACAAAAGTCAAAAGAAGCGAATGTTCCAAAAAAGGAGGGCAAGACCACCGCATTTAATACATTTGAGAGTACAGAACGATAAAGACCTGAAAGCATGCACTCTGTTTAACAACAGGCTGGTGACTGGATACATTAGCAACAGCCAGGTTGATGGAATAATCTGAAAGAAGTTCCATCGAATGGGTTGAAGAATTAATGGGATGAGAAGAGATGGAGTGAAAATACAGAAACTCTTCCAAGAAATTTAGCTCTGAGGTAGAGGAGAGAGGTGAGTGGAGGCTGGAGAGGGACATAGTGTCAAAAGGAATTTTTTTTTTTAATTGGAAAGATTTAATCATATTCAAAGGCCAAAGAAAATAATCCAGTTGAGAAAGATCTGAATGAAACCTGATACTCTAATTACTAAAATGGACCTCCATGAGCTTTCTAATATCCCTTGAAAAAGCCCTTCCTGCTGACAGGCTGGAATGAATTTGTTGTCAGCTAAAAACACTGCCCAAAACAAAGGTGGTTTTGCAGTCATGGATTGAGTTTTTTTTTTTTTTTAAGTTTTAATTTTTATACAATTTTTTAAAGGTTGCTTTCCATTTGCAGTTATTACAAAATATTGGCTATATTCCCCATGGAGATTCCTGAATGAGGATTTTGAATATGGGAGCAATGGGTGATAACAAAGTGAGGCGTGACTGGAGGAAGTGAGTTGGAAGAAAACTTCATCGGTAGTTAGCAGAGGCCAGGGTCCCGCAGTGATGGCGTGATGGCAGCATGTGAGTATGAAAGGAAGATTTTGAGCCCTGTCTTCAGGTGGGCGTGGGTCTGCTGCTCAGACCTGACTCACTTGGCAGGTGATGGCCACCCCAAAGCTGCAGACTCTATGTGGGCCACCTGCCCAGCCTCTCCTCCTGAGTCCCAGGCTCCCAACTGCTGCTGCTACTAAAGCCACCTCATGGGCACATTAACCTGTCAAGCCCATTCCTGCCTCTGCTTGTTATTCACTCTTGTTCCCTGAATGATACCTAGGCCACGGGTCTGCAAACTATGACCTATACACAGATGATACTTCTGCAAAACTGAAAATACTTACTGTCTGACCCCATATAAACAATAGCTTGCTACCCCTCAGATAAATAATCAAATCTTTCCTATCCAGTTGACAGAAAGATCTATAGTGCAATTTTTAAAATTCAGTTAACCTTATCGTTCACTTCCCTAAAATAGCTACAAGATTATTGTTTAACAGAAGTAAAATGTTATATTTGAGACGTGTTTTTAAAATAATTATTTATAATATCAAAAATGGTCTCAACAGCAAAGAAACAGTCCAAACCCTCTCAGGGAAGAATTTCCTTTTTGCTCTGTATCACACAAGCAAGCAGTTACCTGACTCTTCTTTTAGAAACCAGCACTTATATTTTTTGATTGTCAAAGTTGTTTATCTTGGAATATTTGGAAAACACAGAAAAGTATAAGACAAAAATTTAAATTATATATACCTCCCCGATACACAGAAAACTTCTATTAGCATTCTGGTGACCTACCTTCTTTCTATACATTTATAAATAGAGAGAAAAGCAAACTATATTACAAAATAGTGACCATATAAATATTTCTTTGTATTGATATATATGAATATTTATAACCAATTCTCTTCTACTGGGTACCTAAGAAATTTCCAATTTTTCACTCCTATAATAATTCATCCTATAATAAAAATCTCTGATTATTTTCCTTAGGAAAGGTAAATACCATTTCGTTTTTCTTTTCCCTGATCAACTCAGTGTATGGTAGTCTAATCTCCACAATGCATCATGAGCTCCTACAGGTCAAATTATAAAATATTTTAAAAGACAAGCAAATGTAAGGCAAAAATACATCTACAATTACTATCATCAGAGAAGAGTTCCAGTCATTGTACAATGTCGTTTGCTCTTTAGCTGTGAATTGGAGTCTGATGATACATTTGAGATGATAAATATACTTACAACACTGAAGAGAAAAACAGGTTCACATTTATCTCTAAATGGCTGGAGAGTCACAATGTTGTCAGCTTCCGCCTAAAAAATTGTTTCATACAATGATAAAGGACACTATATTCAAGTCATTTGATGTACTACATTCAAACAGTGCAGAGATACATAAAAATTTTTATGTTTACTACATTTCCTGAGTATGTTATAGTTGTATTAAGAATCAAGTTACACATCCTGACGATTCAGACCCTATCTCATTTGGCTCCAACCTTCCTTCCCTCTGCAGCTAAACTCATCTCCTCATAGACTGTTTCATATACCTGGGCTTTTCCCCTTGTTACCTGCTCCTGCCCTTCCTTTTCCAACCCGGCTCAATTGTCCTTCCTCCAAGAACTCTGCTTTGCTCCCCCTTCTGCTGCAAATCATCCTCCCTCCACGTAACACTTCATCGCCCTTCTCTCAGGGCACCAATAGTCCCTTTCAGTACTGTTCTACTGTTATACGAACCTAGTTCATGTCCTCTCCATGCACAGAGAATCATACACACCCTTGCATGTCACCCCCCACCTTATCAATCAGAGCTTCCTAAATGTTTTTTGAATAAACTGGTTGTCAGATTTAAAAGCCTTTGATTTTAAAGTTTTCTCACAGATTTCAAGTTGTCTCAAATTGATTATCAACAACTATGTATTAAATAATAGTGTTCCTGCAAATTAATGTAACATCCCTTGGGCCAGCTATTGGGATGTGTGCTATAGGATCTTCTATATAAGAGTTGCTTTTTGGAACATAGAGTGATTATTTCCAAACTGGGTTTCTGGAGGTTCCTCAAGCATGGCCAAGGATAGTGAGGTGCGAGCCAAGGCAGGGTCGCTCGGCCCTATGTCAGCCAGAGGGGCTATGTTGTAATCATTTTTTTTAACACATTGGATTCTACATCACTTTCTTTCTTTCCTTCCTTCTTTCTCTTTCTCTTTTCAAAAAAGTAGGCTTCACTGCTTTCAAAAGAAAGAAAGAAAAAACTTAAAAGGAATTAATCTATAATATTAAAGGACAGTAGTCAAAGATTATATTTAAAAGTAGTCTAGCCATCATTGTTGTAATTTAATATTATACCTAAGTACTAGCAAATAAAGCATATAATTAAAAACTATAATACATAAAAACTAAAAAGTATAATACATGACATTAACTGAGTATGTTATATACTGAGTATGAATTTTTATATGTATAGGCACAATGTCAGTACAAGTCTTCAAGTCTTTAAAAGACCACATAATAGAAAAAATGTTATACTGACCATGCAACTTAGGGTGATTTCAATAGGTAATTAACCTCGTAGGTTTTAGTTTTGGATTCAAGTTTACAAGTTCACAAAGGGTCTTTCTTTAGTTAATCAGGAAATAAAATATCCAGCAGAGGTCGCCCCTCCATTGCTCCCAGTGGAGGTTTGGAAGCTATTATACATTTTTTTTTTTTCAATAAGCAGGTCATAGAAGAAAAATAGCATCAGTCTAAGTGAATGTACTATTGTTGGTTGTGCTCAAACAGAAGAGAAGCCATTTAGAGACAATGCACACATTTTTGTTGTTAAACAAAAGAACAATATGAACATATTTGGGATATATTTCAGAAAGTTTACTAGCACTCCCTGGTGGAATAGATATAGTGATGAAACTGATTTGTGTGAGGTAGGTTGAGGAAGTCTGGCTGGCTGGGGTACTGCTGGGAGGACACAGTCAGAAGGCTCTGGGTGGAAGGAGGCACTGTTAAGACCGGTATCCTCACATAGCCCTGTGCTGTGCTGAAATGGTAGCCCCAAAAATCACATGGGCCAATGCTCCTGGACCCACTCCTCAGCCTCCACCACAGTGCCCAACCCACACACATACCCCAGGTCTGTTCCTTCTCAGGCTCTATGAACAAGGAGGGATTTAATGACTCCAGAACACCTAGGAACACAGCATCAAATTTCACTTTCCTCTCGCCTTCCTTTCTATGCACCAGTTCCCTTCCAGGTAGCCAGACAAGTGAGCAGGGGTTCTGCCTTGCTGTCTCTCCCCATTGACCCCAGTTTCCTTTTCGACCTGGAGTTTCTTCATGATCCCTAAACCATGAACTTGCACTCCTATCACTTCCAGACAGGTTGCCATGAGTCACGAGAATTTTCTGACCCTTAATTCTCCAAGATCCATTTCCAGCTATTAGATTCTTCTGTTATTGTCTTATAACTTCTTACACCAACCCACTGTCTATTGCATATGGCAATTCCCTTTAGGCCTCATTCTCTGTCCTCTGAAATTAGTTTTCCTCCCTGTTGTTGTTGTTTAGTTGCTAAGTCGTGTCTGACTCTTGCGACATCATGGTTTCCCTTTCCTTCACTATCTCCTGGAGTTTGCTCAAACTCATGTCCATTGAGTCAGTGATGCCATCCAACCATCTCATCCTCTGCTGCCCTCTTCTCTTTTTGCCTTCCATCTTTCCAAGCATCAGGGTCTTTTCCAATGAGTCGGCTCTTCACATCAGATGGCCAAGGTCAAGTCAAATATAGAATCACAATCCAGTTCTATTCAGGTGGTTCTGACTCTTCAGAGTTTAATATAATGCTGCCCTTTAAAAACTTATATGGCCCTTATTTCAAAAAAAAGTCAATCTCTTGACAAAATGAGTTAATGATTGTATATAACCACCTACTCTTTTTTAAAAACTTTTCTTTCTGTTTTCTCTTTGTTGGGTCTTCAGGTGTTTTTTTTTTCTTCTTCTTCTTTGCAGCCCACCTTCTTTAAGAGGAAAAAATGATAAAAGATGAGTTTCTAAGCTTTAGACTGTTTATTTGTAACCTTGAACTAAGAAAGAGAAGCCCTGTAAACAATGTGTCTGCAGAAGAGGATGGACAAACATAAGTTAAGGTCAGTAAGCAAATTCATCGCAAGGTTTGGGTTGGGAGGAGTCAGGAAGGCCTGTATACATGAGAACATGCAGTAGATTGAGGCTTCATATTTGTATCAGGGATCATGAGTTTTAGGGATAAGAAATAAAAATACATGTGTTATCTGCTTTTGCATCTTAGGTCTAGCTGGTCTGGACATGTTTCTGTCCAATAGGAATAGAAAATGAGTCACATACATACTTTTAAATCCTCCAGTGGCCACATTTAAAAACTAAAAAGAAACAGGTGAAAATAATCTAATGATACATTTCACTTAGTCCAATATAGTCCCAAATGATGATTCTAACATGTAATGGATGTAAAAAATTATTAATGAAGTATTTCGCATTCTTTTTTTTTTTCATACTGTCTTCAAAATAGAGTTGTATTTTATACTTAGGATGCATCTCAATTTGTGGGCTAAATTTTAATCATAAATAATTGACTTCTAATTAGATTTCATAAATTCACAGAGGTAGAGTCACATATCTAATATTGACTGGATAAATGACCAGAGTCCTACCACAGGCTTTCTAGTAAATGCCATTTGCAATTCTTATTCTGAACACACACCATATGCTCTGGTGAAAATAAATATGGCAATAAACAGATACCCATTTTTATGTTTTTCTAAAATTCAAAACCATGGTAAATGACCTTAGCTTTATAGGAATGGGACAAAAATCACATTTGTTCTCAGACCTAGTGGAATTAAATATACAGTAAATTACCAAGTAAACATTGTCCATTTTGAAGAGTTGATAGGTTGCTTAAATTAAGACAATCCTCAACATTTAAAGTAATAAAATAATAGTTTAGTGGAAATCCTTACTACAGCAAAATGCAGAAGTTCATCTTCGTTCAGCTCATTTTTCAATTTTCTGAATAAGGTTTGCATTGCTTTGCAAGGTCCACACCAGGCTTGGTAAACATCAATCACTAGAAGATGATAATACTCGTGAAAGAACAGAGGCAAAGAGTTTCAAATAGCAGCTTCTCCCAATTCTTAGGGCAGAGAAAAGACAGAGCACGTTTTTACTCTGGGAAGTAGGGAGTGGTGCTCAGTGTTGGGGTGCCACAAGATGCCCTGAGCTTAACTCCGGATGGTAAACACCTAAGAAGCCTGGTACCTGTTAGGCCTTTGTTCTGCATCATCTCATCCCACAAGCTTTGATTATTGATGACCGCCTGCAAAAAGGAAGGGGCTGTCAAAAGTCTTCAAGGGCCAATGCTCTAAGTAAAGAATTGTTGATGTGTCATGCCTACCTGTAACTGGATTTCTCGCTTTTTGCTTGCCATTTATCCACTGTCACACGAAAGAGGGAATAAAAATAGAAAACATTAAATAATGTTTATTCATTCAAGCAGCATCTTAAGTACTGCAGAAATTTTCCCTCAGCAATATTGGATTATGTACTTTCCCCTCTTCTGGACAGAGAGGAGTCATGGTCTCTGAAGAGCTCTTCAGGCTGGGCTCTGTGCTAAATGCTTGTAGAAGCCATACTATCTTACCTTCCCAATAATTCTGAAGCAAAGTAAGTCATAAAAGATGCAGACTCACAGATACAGAGATCAAACTACTGGTTACCAGCGGGGAGAGAGAGATGGAGGGAAAAAATATGGATAGTGAGTGAGAGGTACAAACTATTGGGTGTAAGGTAGGTTCAAGGATGTATTGTACAACACAGGAAAATACAGCCAATATTTTGTAATCACTGTAAATAGAAAGTAACCTTTAAAAATTGTATAAAAATATGAACATTTTTTTAAAGGTGGGCAGCCAGCTGTATGTTTTGCAAAACTATGGCCAGCTCAATAATGAAATCTCTGTCCTTCATTCTATATTTCCTGGCACTGAATTCCCATAAAGCAGTAGCTCCTAAGAAAAAGAAGTCAGAACTGTTAGGAGACACAGGTTCTTAAACGGAGTTTTGTTTGTTTTTCCTGGAGGATTATTATTAACTGCCACATGTTAATTGTCCATGAACATGAACATGGATCTTCCTTGGGTTCCTTTCCAAGGGGATTTAATTTTTAGAGCAAGGCCACCAGTGTGTTCTAGGGCACAGCATAAACTTTGTGCAGATGTTAAATCACTGAGGCCCAAACATCCTGCTCCCTGGTGTCAAGGTTGTTTACGCATGGGTCCAACTGCGTGTGTCACTGGACACTAGTGTGAACAAAGGAGTGACCGCAAACAAGACTACATCCGGCACAGGGAATTCTCTCACGAGCGTTGCACAAAACAGACCCTTGTCTAGCTGCTAGATTCCGACGTTTCAAGAACAGGAACTCAAAATCCCCTAGGGCATCAATCCCTTACCGAGGCCTGTGTTTTTGTGGGGTAAGTTCAGCCAAGCGCAAGTCCCTGGGGTGCGCAGCAGGCCTGGGCGGTGGCCGCACTCCCGTGGCGCCGATGCCGGTACTGGTGCTGGTTCCGAGGATGAGGATGGATGCCAGGATGGTTCGAGCAGCGGAAGAACGCCAACGTTTCCCTCCACCCGTCCGCCTGCCCGCGAGCCCGGTCCCAGCCACCTACGGACCGAAATCCCAGCACGCAGACCTGGGCGGCAGTTACAGAGCAGTTGGCTCCCAAGTTCGTCCACTTCCTGCTGCCTCCTTGCGTCTGGGTACCCTCAGCGTCTCCGCTCCTCCTCCAAAGTGCGCTGCTCAGGGCAGATTCCATCATCTACTGCCCTTGACGCCGGCCGTGGCTGCTCACCAAGGGCAGTGTGAACCCTATGTGCTTCTGGTTGGAAAGAAGGGCTCCCCGAAGTCCAGCCCAGCCAATCCTCCAGATTCCCCTGTACCTACCTCCCTTCTTCATCTTTAAAAAGTCATTTAGAAAGCACTTTAGATACAAGAAAATTGCAAAATAATACCCAGAGCTTCTATATGTTCTCCCCTTCCCTTATCTTTCACAATCACAGTATAATTATTGAAGCCAGGAGGCTAATGTTGATACAATATTAGCTACACTACAGGCCTCATCAGGTCCTTTCCATTTTCCCAAGAATGTCCTTTTCCTGGTCTGGGATTCAGTCCTGAGTCCCATATTTCATTTACCTCTCCTTGCTCTTCTCTCATCTAGGACCATTCTTTGAGTTGACTCACTGGAGTCTGATGCTGGGAGGGATTGGGGGTGGGAGAAGACGGGGACGACAGAGAATGAGATGGCTGGATGGCATCACCGACTCGATGGACATGAGTTTGAGTGAACTCCGGGAGTTGGTGATGGACAGGGAGGCCTGGCGTGCTGTGATTCATGGGGTCGCAAAGAGTCCGGCAAGACTGAGCGACTGAACTGAACTGAACTTATCTTGTAAAGCCTTGGTGTGGGTGTGAGTGTGTGTGTGTGTTATTTCATTATGTCATTTGCAGAATTTATATCAGGAAATATTTTTAGGTAATAAAAAAAATACTTTCCTTTCATGCCATATGAATTTGATCATTAAAGTTACTTGAACTGCCTTTTCAGTTTGCTCTTTTTTCTCTTATTCTTACGATTCAAATACACTGAATACATTAGGTCAGCTCACTATTCTTCATGATTTTTTGCTGTTGTTGTGTTTGTTTTTTTTTTTGGCGTCTATGACTTTTTCTGTGAGTTAGTTTTTAACAAGAATTTCCTTTTAAAAAATTTTATTTTATTCAAGTATAGTTGATTTACAATGTTGTGTTAATTTCTGCTGCACAACTAAGTGACTTGGTTATACATATACTTGTATGCTTTTTCATGATGGTTTATCCCAGGATATTGAATATAGTTCACTGTACTATACAGTAGGACCTGTTTATCTATTCTGTATAAAATAGTGTGCATCTTGCAGGGATTGCTTTTAGTATGAGCGTCTGTGATGTGGTTTCCCTGGTGGCTCAGATGGTAAAGAATCTCTTGCAATGCAGGAGACCTGGGTTCGATCCCTGGGTTATGAAGATCCTCTGGAGAAGGGAGTGACTACCCACTCCAGTATTCTTGCCTGGAGAATTCCATGACCCTGGAAGGCTACACAATCCATGGGGTTACGGAGTTAGATACCACTGAGCAACTGACCCTTTCACTTTTTTCACTTTCTGTGACAGGACTGCAGAAGCATGGCTACACAATGATGTCCCATGGTCCATCATTATTTACAACACCAGACAGGTTGTATGTTAATTTCTCAAGTTAGATTTCCTACTTCCCTCAGCAGAAAACCCCAATTTATATCTAAGATTAGCATAATTCTGGCACCTGAATTTCTCATCAGTGAGTTTTTAATCCACACAGAATTTCAATGGATGGCAAGCATCTCCTGCCTCTAAACCAACTGGAGGAGAAATGTTTATAGTCCCACTTCAGAAATGGGACAGCCCATCTTTATTTCTAGCAGTATACAAGTAGTTTCAGCCAACTGTGAATCACAGCCTCTCAGCCCCAGAGTGGACTGGCAGGGATGTAGAGGTCAGAATCCCAGCCCCATCTGTGAAAGTTGGTTCTCCATTTGAACACTCCGATGAATCCTTTCTGGTCCAGTAATGCTCACCCCGGGGCTTCCCTGGTGGCTCAGAGGTTAAAGCGTCTGCCCCCAATGCGGGAGACCTGGGTTCAATCCTTGGGTTGGGAAGATCCCCTGGAGAAGGAAATGGTAACCCACTCCAGTATTCTTGCCTGGAGAATCCCATGGACGGAGAAGCCTGGTAGGCTACAGTCCATGGGGTCGCAAAGAGTCGGACACGACTGAGCGACGGAACGGAATGGAACGGAATGCTCACCCCATGATTTCAATTTCCTGTGGTGCTTCTCTCTCCTAGATATTTCTTTCTCTTAGTTTTCAGCTAAATTTAAAATTGTTGTACTAAAAATCTGAGTTATTTTATTCAGTAGTTCCACATATTTAGACCTAAACTGGACATCTTTGTGCAGCAACTCTGTCAACCACATTGACTGGATCTTAGCCTGCTGATTTTTCATCACGACTTCCTCTGTGATTATTGCTTCCCTTATCACTTTATGATTCTTCACTTGGCTTAATAATCCAACATTCCTCAAGTTTTCTTTGTGTCCTACAGTAGGTAATTCTTAGAGATGGTGCTTCTGAGGCTTCCTTAGCTCCTGCCTCTCCGGGGGTCTAACTTCCTTTTCCCATGGCCCTATGATGTGTTCTTTCTCTTCACCCCTCCTCAGTGTGAGACTTGTTCTATTTTGATAGGGTGAGTGGCTGGCTTGGCTTGGGAAATATTCTGTACCCACTTCTATGGGAGGTGAATTCTCTGGTAATATATATACTTAGAGTACAAGTCATGTGTGTAACTTCCAGTTTATTTCCTGTTTTTAGCAAGTTTCACATGGGTCACTCCATTCCTCTGAGGTGGAATCTTTCTCACTAGCTTTTTCAGTTCAGTTCAGTTCAGTCACTCAGTCGTGTCCGACTCTTTGCAACCCCATGAATCACAGCCCGCCAGGCCTCCCTGTCCACCACCAACTCCCAGAGTTCACTCAAACTCGTGTCCATCGATTCACTAGCTTTTTAGTTGTCTGATTTTCTGGAGAAGGACAAATACAACTCTAACTGCCAACATTCCCTACTCGGGTTCATCCTGATTCTGATGATCCAACCTGGGAACATACCTCCCACCATGAATTGCTCCATTCACAATTTGTTTGGGTTTGGGGTTTTGGTTTTTTGTTTGTTTGTTTCTTGTTTCATGTGTGTGTGTGGTGGTGGTGGTGGGGAGGGGGAGATTGGCTGCACCATAGCAGCATGCAGAACTTCTCAGATCAGGGATCAAACCCATCCCTGCTTCAGGTAAGCATAGAGTCTTAACCACTGGACCACTAGGGATGTCCTGTAGTTTGTTTTTATAACATATGTAACTATTTCTTGATTTTATGCTAGCAGTCAACCTAATGTCTGTAGTCCATTTCACAAGCTTTAGTGTTTTTATCCCAGTTATTCCCATAGGTTACCCCAGAAAGCCATCTGGTAAACCGCTGGGGAACCTAAGTTTTCTTTTGGACTCATGTTGACAACAACAAAGATACCAGAACTTTCCTCTTTAGGAACCTCTTCCTCTGTTGACAAATGTTGAGATGCATCTGAGTCAATTTACTGACAATCTAACCCTGGTGAAGCAGGAGTGATTGAAAATATATAATACTCCTTCTAAAACACCAGACGGTGAAGTGCAGGGACAATGCATACTCTTGATATATCCTTGAGAGGGTAAGGTCAGATTCAGAAATTCTCTTGCAGGTAATTCTACTCATCTACTTGGTCCACTGTGGGAATAAGGAGCCTGTCTACAAATGTATATTGCATCTCTTAACGCTATGGTTGCTTCCTGTACTCCAACCCATAAGCAGAATCTGAGAATCTGGTTTTTTTTTTAATGAAATTTGTATTGTTAACCCAAAAAGATGTTATTGTGCAGCACCTACAAGAAGCATTTAGCAAGTGCCACAAATGTTCATGCACATGTTTCAATATCTTCACATAATGCTTTTACTACTTAAGGGAAAACATCACTACTACAAAAAAGTTTCAATCTATTCTCAAATGATCACATTTACCAGAGTTCAAGACATGCTGGGCAATAGGTGAAATTGAATTTTTAAACATCATTCCTACTAATTGCACAAAGCTTGAATGTTGAGGCTTTGAAACATAAACTTGATAAGCTTTTGATTTGGGTCTTCCTAGTAGAGACTGCCAGGACAAGTGCACTCTGAAACTTTTATTTAAAAGAAAATATATTTATATTTGATTAAAGAAGAGTATAAGTTAGAAATGCCAAAAAGTCTCTGAGAGGTTTTACTCCTGAAGGATCTAGTACTTTGCCTTTCTTCTAGAGTATATTTGACATTATCTTTCAAGTTTCATTCAATTTTCATTTCAATTCAATTGAAAGACAAAATCAAGTTTCATTCAAAATGCTTTTTCCTACACTGACCTGCCACTTTGTAAGTTTGTTTGTTTGTTTTGGTCCTCACAGAGCACTATCTATAGCATTCATTTTTTTTCTTGGGTCATAGGTTTATTAGCTTCTTACTGTTTCACTTCTAGGTCCTCTGAATCTCTGAATATATATGAAGGCCCATAGGAGAGGAAGTGGGTTGTAAAATTGCCAAATTATTTTTACTTTGCTCTCTTCTTGTGGTTATCTCTGGCACCTGGCATCATCACTTGCACAAAAACACTCAAAAATTAGTTGGCAAATTAGCATTTGGAAATAGCAGACATTCTTGACACATTTGCAAACTTCTTGGTGAGGATTCCTATTTTTGAATTTTAAACAAAATTCCTATTTTTAAATTTAAGCACTCTGTCCAGGTCATTAGATGATAAAAAAAAATAAATACTGTACGGATTTACTTTAAGTTCATCACTTGAGCTAGAGATAGAAACAAACTAGTCTATCTAGGAGAAATTTATGTACATTTTAATTTTCCCTATCTCCTTCATATCAAACATTCTAGATTCTGAATGCCAATTTAAATGTCATTCAAATGGTAATATTCTCTTTTCACACTAAATAAAAAATTAAGGTTCTGAGAATAATTAAAACATGTAATATGATAAACCCTAAAGATAAAGAAATAAATATCATTTAGTTTCTTTTCTGCTCTCACTGTCTGACACCGAGGCTTGTCATGCTAGAGGAAAGGTGTTGTGATAGAGGTCTACGAAAGATAACAGGGGAGTTGGTTAAATAGGAGTTCATAACTCAGTCTGGAAATAGGGAAAGGGCACCATGAGATCCGGCCCATGCCTTTGGAAAAGACAAGTAAGAATACAGTAAGTCCCCTACAAGTTCTGTTCCAAGAGCATGTTCTTGAGTCTAATTTGTTCAGAAATCCAAAAAAATTAGCCAACTAATACCATCAGCTATATAGTACTGTGGAGAAGGCAATGGCACCCCACTCCAGTACTCTTGCCTGGAAAATCCCACGGATGGAGGAGCCTGATAGGCAGCAATATATGGGGTCGCTAAGAGTTGGACACGACTGAGCCACTTCACTTTCACTTTTCACTTTCTTGCATTGGAGAAGGAAATGGCAACCCACTCCAGTGTTCTTGCCTGGAGAATACCAGGGATGGCAGAGCCTGGTGGGCTGCGGTCTATGGGGTCGCACAGAGTCAGACACGACTGAAATGACTTAGCAGCAGCTGCATATAGTACTGTACTATAATGAGTTCACAATGCTTTTCACACAAATAATACACCAGAAACAAACACAAAAAAATTGAAAAAAATTTTTTTCATCTTATATTCAGTACCTTGAAAAGTACAGCTGTGCAGGACAGCAGTTGGCATAAAGGGGCTGGCACCAAGTGAGCAGGCATTTAGAAGAGTTACTGACTGGAGGAGGGAGGGGAGGTGGAAGCTGTGGAGCTGAAGGATCATCAGCAATAGGAGACGGAGATGGATCATCAACATGTGAACACACGTTCGCATCTTTGAAAGTTCCCACCAGGAAGGTTCATATGTAGGGGACTTATCGTAGTTAATTACTCCCTCCACTCACTGTGAAGGACTAGAGGCAAGAGCAGAAGGTATGGCAGAGCTGAGCATGGACAGAGTGAGGCCATTGGGATGAAGGGGGTAAGAGGAAGGAAGGTGACTACTAGGTGGAGAAAACAGGATGTGCCAAGTCGTAGAGGATGAAAGAGTCAGACAGAGAGAATTGTGATTGTGATGCTTGGCCTGACATAAAGGATATGGGTGAGGTCTCTATAAGTTCAGAAAGGCCATCTGTGGCTGGAGCACAGAGGTCCCGTAAGAACAAGATTACGTGTGGGCTTCATATGAAAACAGTGTTCTCAAGGCTTAAAGTGGGAGGATTTAAAATTGACAGTTGACATAAAAAGGTTTCAATTCTAGGAAAACCACTGTGACATCAGCCTGGTAATTGAAGCAAATATGATTGGTGGGGGGCGATGAAACAGGAGGTAATAGATAGAAGACTATTTTGGCCACCCAGGAAAGCTGGGCTAAAGAACTCAATGAAGGCAGAGACTAGAGGTACAGGGTAAAAGAGACAGGTTTGTGGAATACTTAGGGGCTGTTATCAGTGAGATTTGGAGACCGACTCTTTGTCAAGGTGAGCAAGTGGGAGAAAATATAGAAATAAGTTTCAGGTTTGAGTGAGTAAATGATGCTTTTGACATGAATGAGAGATACAAAAGGAGGATCAGACCTGGAGGGTAAAATGTGAGTTCAGGTTTTAGGATGACAAGGTGGAAAGAGAAGACTCATTACCACTATTGACAGTCAAATCCCCAGGAAACAAGCAATTGTGCAAAAGCCCTTGTGCATGATCACGTTAGGTTTGAGTAATCGCACCTTCTGGCTCAACCTTGTTCTGTGTGACTGGTAGTTTGTGAATAAATAAGGTTATTACACTAAGGCTTTTTCTAGAGCCTTTCCTGGTAGTTCAGTGGTTAAGACTTTGCCTTCCAATGCATGGGGCACAGGGTTTGATCCCTGGTTGGGAAGTGAAGATCCCACATGCCTCAGAGCCAAAAAACAAAAACAGAAAACAGAAACAAAAATTGTAACAAATTCAATAAAGACTTTTTAAAATGGTCCACATCAAATAACTTTTTTTTTTAAAAAAAAAAGGCTTTTTCTAGCTAACTTGTGCTCTTCCTTCCACCCAACACACACATTTTCTATGAAATCCCCATGAAGCAATATTAGATATGGTAGTTTTTGCAATCTTAGGCAAAATTCTTAACCTCTCTGTAGTCTTTGTTGCTGTTTAGTTGCTAAGCCACATCCAACTCTATGCAACCCCAAGGACTGTAGCCCACCAGGCTCCTCTGTCCATGGGATGTTCCAGGCAAGAATACTGGAGTGGGTTGCCATTTCCTTCTCCAGGGGACCTTCCTGACCCAGCGATCAAAACTGAGTCTCCTGCATTGACAGGTGGATACTTTACCGCTGAGCCACCAGCGAAGCCACTCTGTAGTCTTTACTGGAGCTAATAATAGAGCCTATTTAATGACTGCTGTGTGGATTCAATGATTTAAAAGATATAAAATGCTTAAAACCATCTCCAGCTTATGGCGAGTACTCAATTATTCTTTTCTGTTGTCGTGCAAAGATATAACTCTAAAATATTTTGATTAGCACACCTGTGTGAAAGTCCTGTCTACCTAAAACTTGCAAAACTAACTTTACACAAAAATTCCTATCTAGTTAAGAATTGAATGGAGATGGTAGAGAAAGAATGCAGGGGAAATGGGAGTGGGCATGGAGAAGAGAGAATTACATGACTGAAAAATTGCAGATGATCAGTGCTGATATCCTTTTAGACAAATGATTTAGTGATCAATCAATAAAAGAAAGAAGTAAAAATTTGATTACAGCCTCTGTAAGTAGGTCATCTTCATGCATGTATGCTAAGTCACTTCAGTCATGTCCAACTCTGTGCGACCCTATGGACTGTAGCCCACCAGGTTCCTCTGTCCGTGAGATTCTCCAGGCAAGAAAACTGGAGTGGGATCTTCCTGACCCAGGGATTGAACCCACATCTCAGGCAGATGGGTTCTTTACTCACTAGCGCCATATTATCTGAGACAGATTACTGAGCCCATAGATAAGCAAAAAGATCATGAGTAGTTATGACATGTTGTTATATATTAAATTCCTGTGGTTCTGGCCAAGATGGAGTGATGAAAACCAGATTAAACATACTACCTGGAACAATAACGAACTGACAAGATACATGTAACAATGGTTTTCAAGACATTGGATGAACATCAGGTAAAGAAGGGCATTGATCAATGAGAGACAGGAAATAAAGGAGATGAACCCTCTGATTGCTTTAGATCACTGCCTTGTAAGTTTTTAGTGTGCCACATAGGGAGGAAAACCCAGGTGGAACCAGGCACAGTCCCTGGGTTAAGGAGGCTGAGCTGAGAATGCAGGCAATGAGAATTTTTAGGGAAAGGTAACAGAAAAGAGAGGGCAAAGCAGAGAGAGAACTCCAGACACTTATATAACCACCCTCTGCTTGAATGTTCCGCTGAGTACTGATCTGTCTAGGGAAGGAAGAATGAATATTAGAGGATTAGTGGGAATTGTGCCCATTGTTCACATAGAGTTGGGAATAGTACATGTTCCCACCAGACATATTGAAGAATTTAGTAATTTGTGGGACAGTAGGTATAGAAGTCAGCAAGTTCTTGCTTGAATAATGTGGCATAAATAGCCCTAGATGTAATATTGCTCTGGACTTGCCTAACAGATCTTAAAAACAACACCTTAATGAGGAACTGCCTCCCAGAAGAAAGTTCAAGAATACTTACAAAAATACAAAAACATCTAACATCCAACCAGATGAAATTACAATGAATGCTAGTAGAGGGTAGGAAATAATAAAATTTACAGTGGACATAAATAAAATAAAAAACAAGGAAAATCAACATAACTGAAAGTTGATTCTTAGAAATGATAATAAAAATTAACATTTAGCTAGACTGACAAGAAAATAGGGGAGAAAACACAAATACACAAAATCAGATATAAGAGTGAGAAAATTACTACCAAGCTTGCAGAAATAACTAAGGATTTTAAGAGAATACTATGAACAACAGTTCACTAATAAATTGGATAACTTAGGTTAAATGTGTAAATTCCTACCAACATAATATTACATTAAATGATTCAAAGTGAAAGGGAAAATCTCAACAGATCTATAAGTAAAGAAATGAAATCACTAATCAAAGACACTGCAAAGAAAAAGAATCCAGGATCAGATGAGTTCCAGTAAACATATAGAGAAGATTTAATGCTAATCTTTCTCCAACTCTTCCAGAAAATAGAAGAGGTATACTTCCAAATTCATTTAGTGACGCTAAAAATACCCTGAAACCAAAGTTCTAAGAAAGAAGACAGTGGAGGAAAAGAACTGTCAGCCTAGAATCCCATACCCAACAAAAGTATATTTTAAAAGAGAGATGAAATAGCAACTTCTAAAAAGATACCAATATGTATGTTAGAACTCCCTTTCTGTGGTCCACAGCCGATCCTTTTCCTGCTAATTCTTTTTAATTTTTGAAAACTTTTTCATGTAATTGTTTGCTTTTACTGATCCTGACTGCCAGATTCTTTACCGTGTTCTAAACAAATTCTCTTGTATGAAGTTTTCAGTATGAGCTTCATCTTTGAAATTTTTATGTTGCTTATTCTTTGAAATGTGTCAGCCTATATTTTATCATCTTCTGTACATTTTTTTAAAAAACACGTCTTACCATCAAGTTTGATCTCTGCTTTTTTGCTTCTGTTTTAGGAGCAATGACTTCAATAAAGAATATTTTTTGAAAGTAGGGGTCTGTCAACATTTTTCTCCATGATTCTTTACCCAGAAAAGCTTACTTGTTTTACCACCTCAACAGTCTCCCTTGCCTTCTGGTGAATTCAGCAAATAGAGAATATCACCAAAACATTGGAGGGGTGGAAAAGAATAAGATGATGGTATGTATTCCACTGGTTTATTTTCTACAGCTTTGCTATGGGATGATTGATTTCTTGGCCTAAGGTCATAGCTTCTTTCAAAGCAGCTCACTGCACAGTTGGGCTTCCCTTGTGGGAAAGATTGAGGGTAGGAGGAGAAGGGGACGACAGAGGATGAGATGGTTGGATGTTGTCACCAACTCAATGGACATGGGTTTGGGTGGACTCCAGGAGTTGGTGATGGACAGGGAGGCCTGGCATGCTGCGGTCCACGGGGTCGCAAAAAGTCGGACACGACTGAGCAACTGAACTGAACTGTGGCTCAGCTGGTAAAGAATCCACCTGCAATGCAGGAGACCTGGGTTGGATCCCTGGATTGGGAAGATCCCCTGGAGAAGGAAAAGGCTACCCACTCCAGTATTCTGGCCTGGAGAATTCCGTGGACTATTATAGTCCATGGGGTCACAAAGAGCAAGACACAACTGAGCGACTTTCACTCCACAGTTCTCCAGTTTCCACGTTTTGGACACCAGTGTCCCTGTTTGTCATTTTGGGCATAAGGATAGTGACAGCGCTGCTATTACTAGCCTTGGAGTGCCATTGTTTCAGATTTCCCTGCATTGTATATACTTCTTTATACCTAGTCTCTCATCATTGTGTTATCCTTGAATTAGCCTAACTTGTGTGGGACTTCATTTCCTGGTAGGAACTTGACAGAAAATGAATACTTGATCAGCTCACAGTACTTTGTCCAACTGATATCCCCTTTGTAAGCCTGAAGCGCTAAAGATTCTGGATTTAGTATAAATAAAGTGGGTAGAGAGTTAATCTTTGTTTGAGCTCCTTATAAATGAAGGAGTTAATAGTAACCTTTTATGCATAGAGTTTTATTGAAGATGTATTTGCTATCAAGTGGCAAAATAACTGCTTGAGAGAAAAAGAAAATTACTGGTAAATCAGCTAATCTGAAGATGTATCCTTGATCTGGTTAATATCTGAGATCTAGATCTAAGATCTTGATCTTAGTAGTTTTCAGTCTGAAATATCAACATTTATCATCATTCAGATTGAGAGATACCAGCACAAACTTCCATCTGACCAGATTTATGAGGTCATTGGTTTATTACCTGTTGTGTAAGCAGCTTCCACCCTGGGCAGAGGGCTCATAGGACAGATGATTACTACTTGAGGACCAAATTGGCAATTCCCAGATCTCACAATATTCAACCTCCAGGGTCTGATTTCACACTTTTCTAGCTTCAAGAAAAGTTTGATTTTCAAGGTAGGATTAAATATACACAATCAAATTAGACCCATTCCTTTGGTCTGAAGTGTGGAGCGTATAAGAGATAATTACATGCAAACATACTTATAAGCGGAGAAGGCAATGGCACCCCACTCCAGTACTCTTGCCTGGAAAATCCCATGGACGGAGGAGCCTGATAGGCTCCAGTCCATGGGGTCGCTAAGAGTCGGACACGACTGAGCAACTTCATTTTCACTTTTCACTTTCATGCCTTGGAGAAGGAAATGGCAACCCACTCCAGTGTTCTTTCCTGGAGAATCCCAGGGACGGGGGAGCCTGGTGGCTGCAATCTATGGGGTCACACAGAGTCGGACATGACTTAGCAGCAGCAGCATACTTATAAGGCAATTTGACAAGGGCAATAATAGATGATCTGTACAAATACATTTGTTAGGTATCCAATGGTAATATCTGATATGCTTTTCTATATTATCTTGATAGTTACATTTCATTAAGATACTTTCACTAAAGAAAGAATAATCTTATCCCTAAGAGAAAAACATTTTGACAGGGAATATTGTAAATACTTGAATAGTCTTCAGGAACAGTGGATTTCAGATTATTTTGATCTTACATCCTTATCAGTAAAAAAAAAATTGTATATATCCCCATTAAGTAATGTTTATACACAGTTTATGGAGAAGGCGATGGCACCCCACTCCAGTACTCTTGCCTAGAAAATCCCATGAATGGAGGAGCCTGACAGGCTTCAGTCCATGGGGTCGCGGAGAGTCAGACATGATTGAGCGACTTCACTTTCACTTTTCACTTTCAGGCACTGGAGAAGGAAATGGCAGCCCACTCCGTGTTCTTGCCTGGAGAATCCCAGGGACCAGGGAGCCTGGTGGGCTGCCGTCTCTGGGGTCGCACAGAGTTGGGCATGACTGAAGTGACTTAGCAGCAGCAGCATACATAGTTTATACCCATACATTGCTGATAAGTTCCTTTATGAAGATCAGTACAATAAACTGTATTTTAATATAAAATGAATAGAAATAAATTTCTCCTACTACTCTTTTTACATACAGCTAAATTATTATTGTACTCACTCCCACTCTGAAGACTACTGTTCAAAAGTAAATGCATTAAAGAAAAAGAGATTGTTCCCATATAACAGGTTTATGATATTGACCTTACAGTATGCTAAACTTTAGGTACTGCACAATTTCTCTCAGGGGGTACAATTTTCCCTCCTTTTCCAGTAATCTACTTGACTTTCTATCTGATAAACCCAGTAGAAAATCACAAGGAAATGAAAACTCGGAAGCCAGTTTCAAGATGCATGTACGTTTATAATTCTTGGTGAATTTTTTTCATTTCTCTCCAAAATCCAGAATGAGTGGGAAGGATTTTTGATAAGAGGGTAATGGAGCTAGTCAGAACTTCCTGCCAGATTCTTCAGTGCTCTGGCATGAAGTTGTCTTGGCCAAGACTAAAGCCTCTGGCCAATTTACTAGAGAGGGAAGAAGTGGTAGGCCCTCTTTATGAAGTATAATTGTAAGCAAAGCAAAGCGTAAGGACCTATCGATGTCTGTGTTTGATAAGTAGAATCTGAGTTGGTTGTCTTGGTTGTTTTATTGAGTTTAACTGACACTAACTGACCTTGTTTAACACTACCTGGTTATATATGGTGCCTTAAAGAAGCTTCAGAATAGTCCCACAGTCTCAGAGGCACGGCTCTAGTAGAGTCTGCCAGCATGCTTAGACTAACTCCAGTTGTTTTCTACCTTTTCCTATTTCTTTTCCTGCTTTATGGCTACATGTCTGGAAAGGGAGACCTAGGAGGTATCTCAGCTTCCTGACTATCTTTTATATCTTAATCGGAATCAAACCACAACAATGCCCCATCAATCCCGAAAGAATTTCCTCTAGGTGTCTTGACTTTCTCAGCTAATTCTTTCCTCCAAATATGGTAAAATATCAATAATTTTCAAGATAGAGCCATTGCCAAGTTGACCATAAGTTGAATAAGTTAAGGCTTCTGTAGAGTCTTTATCTTCGGGTTCTCTGGACCTTGAAGGACATTCTAGGATCAAAGCTCAGTGAGAATAAATGCAAAAAAGAGAGTACATTGGGAAAGCCAATAGCTGTGCATAGTGGAAGTAAATATTACAAGAAAAAAGAGATAGGGGTTGAGTCTGGATGGTTGGGATCAACTTGTGTAGAGTTAAGGCAATTGAACACATTCAGTTAGTGAAGAACTAATAACAGTTTGCTGAGGAGAGGGAAAAAAATCAATACTCATTACTTTTTTGTGAAAAAATCATTTTGGTGACGATTAAGAACAAGAATTTGAAAAATTTCCAAGTTGTAGAAGCAGCTACTCAATTGAAACTGTTATCACGATAGTGAGAAACTGATTACAAAGCAAGTAACATAGGCGTATTTAATGGATAACACCACCTACGAAACACAGCATATCCAGGCAACAGGCTGTAGTTAAAGCAACAAAAATTTCGTTATAAAGAACTAACTCAGAATTTTCTGTCTCTGAGTAATGTTGAATGAAGTGTATCCGGAAGGCATGATGGGGTATAAAACAAACCACTATTATGAGGAGGAAGAAGAAGCTCTTGATTTGAGCTCTGTACTCTTGATGGGTCCACATGTCTGGTCAAAGAGCCTTTATCAGTTGAACAATGACCCACATCTGTATCAGAAAGAGGGTCACAACTGTTGTCATCATAATGACAATCATAGAGTAGTTCAAGATAATAAACCCCTCGTGTTTGAGGTCTTTGTGGAACTCAAAACAGTGTTGTTCTGAGTAACTTGGATTGGTGCCATATTGTAAAAAAAATATTGGCAAAAAAATGACACTACCCACCATCCAAATAATAATGCTTAAAACCACCACATGGTACTTTTGGAACTGAGTTTGGGGTTTCTTAAAATACATGAGCAATCGACTTATGATGATGGCCACATAGAAAACAAAGGTGAAATACATATGACCATATATTATGCTGCTAACCAATCGGCAGGTGAAGGATCCAAACTCCCAGACAACTAAGACATAATAGCTGAGGCGGAAGGGAAGGCTGAACAGGAGGATGGAGTGTAGCACGATGATATTGAGAACAATTGTGGCGACAATTGATTGGCTGTTCCTTTTGAGCATCAGATAAGACATCGCAATGGCCCCTGCAGCGCCTCCCAGCAAAACCACACTGTACAGTGATATGAGAATCATCCTGCAGTGCCTGTCACAGCGACTCAGGTCTGTGTTCGAAGCGTTTGACAGGGTGGTCACATTGGTCAGCTCCATCTTTCACCACAAAATGCTTAGGAGTCCATAAATCCTTAAATTAAAAGTTTTAAAAAATTAGACTGGATATATTAAAACTGCACAGCAACTGCCCATGAACTGCTGCTGCTGCTGCTAAGTCACTTCAGTCACGTCCGACTCTGTGCAACCCCATAGACGGCAGCCCACTAGGCTCCCCCGTTCCTGGGATTCTCCAGGCAAGAGCACTGGAGTGGGTTCCCATGAACTGAGTACCCAATAAATATTATCAGAGACTTATCTTCATTACTCAAAAATACTGAAAAGACAGAGTGAAACAAAATGACAAAAATAAGATTGAATATAAAACTTGTCATTGGGCAGTCAGGCATTCTGTTCACGGATATGTCTAAATTCACGTACCAGCACAGGGCTGAGCATAAAACATATTATTCTCTGGCATAAAATTTAAGGAAGGGCTAGAGACTCAGTCATCAAAATAAATAACAGTCTAATGCAATATTTTTTAGAATCAAAACTAATGCAAAAAAAAAATCATGATGAACAAAATAAAGTTTAAACGATGGTAGGGTCCATATGTACCCAGCAAACATCCATATCAGATCTATAATATAAAGGCCATCCTTCCTGTTGTCAGGAAATCCAGTTTGAGATACTGTAGAGACCAAGTAAGTCACATGAAATTGTTGTAAGAAGATATATCAGACACTTGAAAATATTTTCTGTGAACAGCTTTGAGGAAGAAGTGGCCTATAATACACATATTACCTTCACTCTTTTCTTCTTCCAAACTCTGAAACTTTCCTGGATTAGTGTGCTACATTTGGTAAAAAGTTGGGGTTTGAGGGTAGGTTCTGTTTAGCTTTCATTTAAGTTTTTCACCGGATGCATAAGGGGCAGTGATTGTACAGCAGAAAGACAAGAATGCTTGGCAATGTGCTGTGCCATTCCTAAGTGCCACTCGGTCATTTGCTCACTGTTAGAGTATGCATAAGTCATGTGGCCTCACAGAACTCTAGCTGTGAAATGCAAAAGATCATACTGCCTACAATAGCTCAGTTGGTAAAGAACCTGCCTGTAGTGCAGGAGACCCCAGTTCGATTCCTGGGTTGGGAAGATCCACTGGAGAAGGGATAGGCTACCCACTCCAGTATTCTTGGGCTTCCCTTGTGGCTCAGCTGGTAAAGAATTCGCCTGCAATGCAGGACACCTGGGTTCTTTCCCTAGGTTGGAAAGATCCCCTGGAGAAGGGAAAGGCTACAGAGAATTCCATGACTGTATAGTCCATGGGGTTGCAAAGAGTCGGACATGACTAAGTGACTTTCACTTCACATACTGCCTACATCACTGTAAAATTAAATGAGTCAGTGTGTTTAAGACAACTTTATATTAAAAAGAAAAAAAGAGCTACACAAAGTAATGATCCTTAAGGTGAAACAGCAAAGACAAAAAAGACATTATTTACTTTTTTCTCCTTACTCTACATAGGGACAGATACACAGTTATGTTACATAAAATTATTGTTGCATTATTAAGTATATAATAAATATTTGACAATTAAAAAAAAAACTTTTCAGATCTTTGATTAGATTGTATGAGACCCAGGCTTCAACAAGTCAAACTTTCCCACCTGGAATGATCTGTGTCCATTTTCCTCATGTATTTGCTCTCCATGTGGCCAGAAGAAGTTTGAGCATATATTTCTGAGGGAAAAGTTATTCCACAGTGAATACCTTAATATCTTAGAATTTTTCTTCTGCTACCATGGAATCTTCTTAGAATAATTAAATTTTTGTTTATGAAAAAATTTACATTGGCCCTATCAGGTTGACTACCCTCAAATAAGATTTTATTGTAACTTAGAAATATAATTATATTTTGCATAACAATCTAAATTTTATGTGCTGAAATATGCATTCTAGCCAAGTACATATACATAAAATACATATTGTTTATATACTTTTTGTGTGAAACAGAACAGTTTTATGTGACTTATGAAAAACAAATATAAAACTACTAACAATTTTAAAATGTCGGTAGTCCTGCAATCTAAGGAGACAAGATGTACATCTGAAATTACTTTAAAGCAAGGAAAACTTAAATAATTTATCAAGTCCAACTAGTTTAAGTGGTTTTTATATGCTTAACACTGAAGTTGCCTCTTCAATCACAAATATGGGAATGAGATCTAGTTTGTAAGAATGTAATGAGAAGTAAGAACGATTCCATGTCTAAAGAGCCAACAAATTCCCTGACATGGACTTGGTCTTAGGAGTGTCAATGCTACTTCTCCTTCTACAGTGTACACAAAGATATATCGTAAACATAAAATTCCACCCTTTTGAAGTTATCTCTCAGAATCACCCTAAAAATATTCAAATGCATTGGGATAAATTTTTAGCAAAGAGAGGAGTTGGATCATCCCCTTTCCTTTCTCTCAGGACCTTACCCTTACGACTGCCAACCCCAGGAAATTTCTAAGTATTACTTTGCTTATAAAAACGAAGCACTGAGATTTCTAGCTCTGTTTCACAAGCAGAAACCATTAAATGACCACCCAAACTACTTACTTGTTCTTTTCCTCTTATGATTTGCTACTGGTGGAAGACTCAAGACAACCTGGTCATTTGTTGGTGATCTACATCAGAGCAGGTAAGAATAGTTTTCTAGAATCAAGTCTTCACTAACAACAGTCAAGGGACGTCGTGGGATGAATAATGAACTGGTGAAGAGCTCAAGCTTTAGACTGAGAACTGCCGAAGTTACACAGTCGAGATGGAGGGTCCAGATAAAGCATCTGGGCCACCAACAGATGTTTATCTCTAAAGCTAGTGGTGAGACAGACTCAAATCATTCTTCTTAAGTTAGGACTTTCATTTTCATTATCCATTACTTCATTGCGGTAATTTTTCTTTTTAGCATGAAAAATTTAGAGCTTTTTTCACCCCCAGTGCTGTTCCTTATTGAACTTATTATATCCACAATGTTTCATATTCAGTACAAGAATGATGGAGAGGAGTACTTCCTATGAGACTTTCATATTCTCAGCAGTAAGCTCAAAATATGTATCTCTCTGGTGTTCAATTTCCAAAGACTCCCTTCCCTCAATAACTGCCATTTGGAGATATGACTCCTTTGGAGTAATTGCATAGTCATCTTTAGCTGTCTTAATGTCTCAAAGCGTAATTTTAAGGAAATTGGGTTTAGCACACCTAAAGATGAAAGAAACCAACATGCCTTCAATACTCATAGGCAAATGCAGCCCCAAATCATATTACTGTTCTGCTACAGGTATTTAAAAGGCCCAAAACTCTATAACCTGTAAAGCAAACTCATTATGACCTACATTTCAGTAACAACTGATAAAATTTTCATTTACTTTGGAAAGAATGAATATCATCACCACCTACACCATCTGCTAGATGATCACCCAACAGTGTCTGTAGCCTCAGAGACATAAAACAATAGAATCTAAACATAATAGAGTCATGTGCTTGGTCATTTCAAGAAAAACAATAAAAGATGAGATTTCCAACTCTTACAGTCAAAAGCATATCTGTACCAATTCAACTCAGTTAGAAAGATTTCTCATGGAGCCAATTTTTCAATCCACTTTAAACATCTCTCCTTAAATCATATTATTTTGAAAATAGAAAATCTGGATTGTGTGCCTGGATTTTCACATTTTATCTGGCAGGTCTCGTTTTTCAGATAAAATGTGTTTCTTGGACTCTTCAAGATAAAGTATGTTCCCATAGAAACTATGCTATATTTAGGGTTTGCTTCTCTGACGAAGGACTAACTAGGAAATGTCAGTTGTGACCAACAGTGGAGCCTAAAAATAAAAGTCAGCTATAATTCAAAACCATGGCTAGCACACAGATTAATTATTCACACTGACAGCATAAGGAATTCGAAGTATTAAAAAGTGTATACATTGTAGTTAAAACAGAGCTAGAAGTATGCATGTATTTAGTATATTTTTCTCACTATACTCAGAATTCAGCTCTTTTCATTCAGGTGTGCCAAGATTTTTAAGAAAAATAACAAAACTTTAGTATGAGAGCTTAGAAATTTCCCAGTTCAGAACAATACAATCCTCTTCTTTTTATAGGTTTATAATTTAATCATAAGTATGGTTTATTTCAGTATAGTTCTTTTGTAGTGTTGTGTTAGTTTCACATATACAGCCCAGTGATTCAGTTGTACATATACATATATCTATTCTTTTCCCAAATAGGTTAACACAGAATATTGAGTAGAGTTCCCTGTGCTATATAGTAGGTCCTTGTTGATTATCTATTTTGTATATACCTGTAGTTGTGTGTATATGTTAATCCTAAACTCCTAATTTATCCCTCACCACCCACATTTCCCCTTTGGTAAATTTAAGATTGCTTGTTGTGTATATGAGTCTGTTTTTTTTTTAAATAAGTTCATTTGTATCATCTTTTTTTAGATTCCACATATATTGATATCATATGATATTTATCTCTCTCTGTCTGACTTACTTCACTTAGTATGATAGTCTCTAGGTCCATCCATGTTGCTGCAAATGGCATTATTTCATTCTTTTTTACGTCTGAGTAAAGTTGATGTACAGTGTTGTGTTAGTTTCAGGTGCATCTGTGAGTCTCTGCCCACAGTGCTTTTCTCACTTCCACATGTCAGACTGCCTCTTGTCATTCAGTTCTCAGCGCTAATGTTAACCACCTCTGAGAAGCCCTCTCTGCCACAGTGTTAGGCAACTGCTCAGGGAACACACCACACTGCCCCAGTTCAAGTTTTTACATATTATTTTCCACAAGGTGTTTTAACAGCTTAATTGTTCATTGTGGGTCTATTGCCTGCCTTCTGGTCTACTGAGATGTGCTGCCTGGGACATACCTAAGGATATGCTGTGTCCTTAACTTTTGGACTCTAAATCAAACAGGGCACCCTGCCTGGCATTTTAAAGCCTCAGTCAATGGCTTAGGCATGTAAACAAGGTTTGAGAATTGTCAGCTGCTGATTGATTTGCCACTTTCCTAAGCTGGATTTCACTGACCATCATCGTCACTTCCCAGGGTCGAGATCAGTGTGCAGCACATACTGGTTGAATGAGTTCAGTATTTGTTGAATAAATGCATAAATGTATATGATTTTCTAAAAGTGACTGTGAAATGATCCTTCTTTTGGAGATAATGATTTAATCATTTTAACTTCATTCTTACAGGTTTTCAAAGATGAGTGTAAGAGCTACTAAAAGTGGCCTAACAAATCCAAATACTTCATTTTACAGAAGGAACTGAGGCAGTCTAAGTAGAGGCTACACAGACGCCCTGCCTCTGAGACTCCCAGCCCACCCTCCTTCATGACCTGCCCTGTCACCCAAAGTGACCCTCTCCCAAGCCACTACATCTGGAAGCCTCACTGTATTCCAAAGAGTTTTGTCTCTTTTTTAGGAAATTGAGTCTCTTTAACCCTTGGGAGATCCCAGAACATGGAGACATTCAACAGAAAATGAGAAAACATTTGTTCAACATAAACGTTTTCTCCAATCTTTTTAGCTTCAGATTTTTAAACGCTTTGTGTGAGTCTTCTCATAAGCCTTGGGGAGTGACCTGATTTCACAGTCAAGCTGGTTACCTGTTTGGAGATTATTGAACAATGTGGTTTAATTTTTTTCTCTCTTCTATATTCTACTCCTTTATGAAAGGAAGATAATACTTCCTCAGAACAAAGGAAAGGAAGTAGTGGTTTTACTAACACATGATATCCCCTCAAGAGAAGGAAGAGATGTAGCTCAGGTCAATAAATTAAACTCAGTTGCTTTCTGAAATAAAGACGTATCTTAGTATTTTGACATCCAGTGGGACTTCAATCAAGATATGATTAATGAAGTATTTAATTAATGTATTGAGAAGGACTTTGTAAAAATTCACAGAAGGAAACTTCTTCAGGTATATTAATAACCACAGATGTACTGGGATATAAACAGGTGTCCATCACTATGGTACTTCGAAATTAAACTTTCTAAGCAATGTTTCTCAAATGTTATTGTGCTTATGAATGACCTGGTGATTTGTTGAGATGCAAATTCTATTTCAGTGGATCTGGGGTGGGGCCTGAGATTCTGCATTTCTAACTGGTACCTAGGTGATGCACAACCTGCTGGTCCCACAGACCACGCACCATGCACCATCCTTTAGGCTGTGAGACTCTACACTATACTGTCCAATATGGTAGCCATTCTCCACATTGTGGCCATTTCAATTAAGTTAAAACAATTCACTTCCTCAGTCATAAGTCGAATGCTCAATTACAGAAAGTTCTGTTGAATAGACTTACTAAGGAAAACACAATGCATTAAATAGTTCCTATTCCTTGCGATCTCACCTCCTTTCTTTTCTAATTGTAGGCTGGCAGCTTTTATGTGGAGAATAACAAGCATTGGTTGGATAAGCAGGTGTGCTTTAAGCGGGGGGAGGTGGGGCAGAGGAGAACCGGGGAGAAGAGTTGTTGAGGAATCAGAGAATAAAAGGATTTCAAGAAAGGTAAAGGTCAACAGGAACAAATATTGCCACGAGAACAAATAAGCTAAGGTTTGAAAACTGCCCATTGAATGTAGAGGCATGGGACGCAGAACAGGCATAGTTGATGGAATATAAAACTAAACCAGGGCTGTTAATGAGGAAAGCTTTTTGCTTATTTACACTGGAGTTTGGACTCAGATGGGCACCATATCACTTTGGGCGAGGGACGGAGTCTTTGAACCTCTTTAGTTTTAAAATACGCAGCATATTGACTGTACCCACTTGACTCACAGCTTCTGTAAGGGCAAAGTGGAGATTGAAACCCAGGGCCTCAGGCGTCATCTCTAGAGCCCTTCCTACTACTGCCTCTAAGGGGTTGGCAGGAAGGCAGGACCCCTGGTCCTCAGTCTTACTCTCCACTCACTCACCTTTCCCCCCTTTCGTCTCTGGGAGCAGGAGTCTCTTGGGCACCTGGGAAGGGAGGGTTTCCTGGGCCCATGGGTTGGAGTGGGTCATACTGCACTGTCTTCATGACCATGTAGCTCATGTTGAAAATTAATGGTTTTGGGTTTTCTTGGGACTTCTCTGGCAGTGCAGTGGTTAGGACTCTGGGTTTTTACTGTCAAGGGCCCAGGCCAGTCCCTGGTCAGGGAACTAAGATCCCACAAGCCTTGCGGCATGGTCAAAAAATAGTTTGGGGCTTTTCTAAATAAATACATACATAGGTACATACATAAATACATAAAATAAGCAACATAGAATATTTTCCCTGCCCTAAGAGGTTTTTTTTAAGGAACAAAATGCAAAGCTGACAGATACATCAAAAGCATTTTTATTTCATAATATAACCATGCAGTGCTGACCTAGCTCTCATGCTCCAATCATTCTCTAAGTTTATGGCTCAGGTTTTTCTTCTAAGGAATTTTTTTAAAAAAACTCTGTGTTTCTAATAATTAGTGGATTTCAGACACTTGGACATTGGCTCATTGAGAACTTACAGATGTGATAATTAACTAATTTTGGCTTAATATTGGGCACTGGGGAGAAAGATTGAGCCAGAAAACATGTGACTGAGGAAATGGACTCTACTCAATGGACTTGCCCCTAGGGGCAGGTGGGCAGCCCAATGACATGTCCTGTGGAAGTGACAGACTTTGGCAGGCTCAACCTGGTGTGAAGGGCAAGAAGCAAGAGGAAATCCAGGTGGATGCAACCCAAATCTGGTTAGGTAGAGGCAATGAGACTGGTATTGTGCTTTTTCTTTCGTGAGCCCAGTGAAAGGACAGTCAGAGGATAAGGCAGAGTTTTCAGCTTTTGCCTACATCAGAGTTAACTAGACACTTATTAGTACAGCACTTCCTGAGAGCTTGTGGGTGGGGTCAGGCACCCATACTTTCAATAAGCTGCCAGGTCATCCTGATTTATCTTGATGTAGTCCTTCAGACGGAGAAGGCAATGGCAAGCCACTCCAGTACTATTGCCTAGAAAATCCCATGGATGGAGGAGCCTGGTAGGCTGCAGTCCATGGGGTCGCTAAGGGTCGGACACGACTGAGTGACTTCACTTTCACTTTTCACTTTCCACTTTCACACATTGGAGAAGGAAATGGCAACCCACTCCAGTGTTCTTGCCTGGAGAATCCCAGGGACAGGGGAGCCTGGTGGGCTTCCGTCTATGGGGTCACACAGAGTCGGACACGACTGAAGTGACTTAGCAGCAGCAGCAGCAGTCCTTCAGAGGACTACTTCTGAGAAGGGTAAGAGTGTGTTTCATCCTTCAGGTGAAGGACTGGAGTTTATTTTGGGGCCAAAAACCTAAAAGGAAACTGAAGTTGCAGAGGAGACACTGAGGCAGAATCACAGCTTTATGGAGCATAAAACAGACTGGTAGGTAGAAAATGTCTAACTCAGTAGCCAGGCTCACTGTATACACACTGGCAAAATATCCTTCCCTACCTCCTGCATTGATTATAGTCTGAGAGATATGAGGCTCTTTAAGGTGGGGCTTAAAGGCAGATCAGAGTGGGAATACACCACATCTAAACTGGCCTCACTGTGTGATTAATAGCCTAGTGATTTCTGCCTTCAAGTAACAATATCGATATGAATGTCTTGAATAAGATGAAAAAGCTCTTCTCTCACATTGCAAGACTTTCAGGATGGATGGCTCCAGGGCAGTTTCTCTTGTGCAATCAGGGCTGGCAGAACTCTGGGCTGGTTTCCCGTGTGTCTCATGACTTTCCTCTCACAAATACAAAATGGTGGCTGTTGTTGCAGTTGTCCTCACACAACTTTGTGGGGAGGCAGACAGAAAACCATGGTGACTCTTTTTTTCAGGAAAGAAGACATTCTGGAAGTCCTCCAGCAGGCCTGTCTTTACACCTTGTTGGCTAGAGGGGTTATTTGTTGACTCCTCATCCTATCTTAACACCTCCGTGGTTTCCATTCCGTGGCTGGGAAGAGGGCTCCCTTTCCTGTCTCCCACCACTGAAAGTATTGTGGTACAGTGTACAACGAGGGATCGGGTAGATCTTTTCAGGAGGCAAATAGCAGTGTCCTTATCTGTCATCTCAGGAACACGATTAAAGGGTTCTGAATGCTGAGAACAGGTCCACAATTTACTGCATGAACCCCTTATGGTCTGTCCACTGTTAAATGAAGGCAGTAAAGTTCAGGTTAGGGAGCTAAGCTTTTGCATGTAACTTATAGCACTGCCAATCCTTCTTCCATTTATTCTGCTCTAGGACACAACATACATTCCCAGCACACATCCTCCTGTACAGTGTCCTGCAAGTCTTCTCTGAGTGTCATCTCAACCTTTGTGTTGAGATACTTTTAGTTGCACTTCTTAACATGGACATTTTCTCACTTTCTATTTCAAAACCAAAGATTCCATCTTCCAACCTCCTTTTTATTCCATATTAATCAAACATCTCAGATATTGAAACACTAACATACTTCCTTCTTCAAGGGAAAGTGAAGAAACATTTCTTCACAAATATTGTAAGAAGGATGTCTGGGTTCTGTTTTTGAAATAATATGAAGTCATGTTTTTCTGCATGCCCATGAAAACGTGAATGCTTAATAATTTCTGAGAGTCGTGCAACTTAGAAACCTGTAGACTTCTTGCTTGATTCCAGAATGATCCATTAACTTTATCATCTGCATGTGTTCATGCTAAATCACTTCAGTCATGTCTGATGCTGTGTGACCCTATGGATTGTAGCCCAACAGGCTCCTCTGTCCATGGGATTCTCCAGGCAAGAATACTGGAGTAGATTGCCATGCCCTCCTCCAGGGCATATTCCCTATCCAGGGATCAAACCCACATTTCTTATGTCTCCAGCATTGACAGATGGGTTTTTCACCACTGGCACCACCTGGGAAGCCCCAATATTATCACCTAGTTTGTGCCTTAAAGCTATTTCAAGAGAATAAATACATGTGGTAAGAATGGCATCACCAACTCAATGGACATGAAATTGAGCAAGCTCTGGGAGACTGTGAAGGACAGGGAAGGCTGGTGTGTTGTAGTCCATGGGGTCACAAAGAGTCAGAAATGACTGAGCAACTGAGCAACAAAAGAATATTTTAGTTGATTTTTGTATTCCTTCTTTCCTTTTCCTTTCCAAATATTAAAATAAAGAAATGAAACATGATCTTGATATCAAGACAATATAACTGTTGAAGGCAGTAATCAAGAGGATGTAACCACTGGCTGACACATGAGCAGGACCCAGGCAATTGAAGGCTCCTCCCTCCTTCCCTCCCCTGTCCTTGGACTGTGCAGTCCACTTGTCTTCCCTGAGCTGGACAAGTAGAGTAAGTAGATCTTCCAGATGCCCCACCCCTATTTCTGTGGTGGCCCCTGCACCCTGTAAAGAGAGAAGAAAGAAAATCCCCACTGATGCCTGATACACAAATGGATCTAAAGGAGACAATTCATCCACTTGGTCTGCAGTAGCCACTCGGTCCAACAGCGACACCATCTGGATAAAAACAGGACAGCAGCAGCCAGTGGGTGGACCTCAGAGCACTGACTGGGGGTCACGCAGGAGCCCTGGTCATTAACCCTTTGAACTCACAATTGGGCCCTTCTAAAGAGATTAAGCCTATGGCTTGGACAATGAAAAACCAAGGGGCAGGTGATATAAATAAGCCCTTGTGGGGTCAGGATATATGGAAAGACGTTTGGGTTCACCTGCAGGAGCCTCAGGCAGTCCTCATTGTCTTCCATGTCCCAGCTCATAAGGCACTGACACGCCCTGGTAATCAGGAAGCTGATGCCTAGCTCTGGTACGAACCCAAAGAACTGATCTTTCAGTATACACAACAGATTGAGTGCAAAGAAAGAGTGACCACCACAGTGCCCTGGTAAAATATCATATTACTAAGGACCCTGGGTTGCTCTTGAAAGACAGTGACTCGATTAAAGCAGCAATAGCATGTCCTGGATGCTCTAAACAATGCCCAAAGCAACTGCCAAAGGAATCTGGGGGCATATACTGGAGATCCCACCTGGTAAGAGGTTGTCAAATTGATTATATTGGACCCCCTCCCTATAAGTAAGGGTTCTAAATGTGCCTTGGTTTGTGTGGACACCTTGTTAGACTTAACTAAAGTTTTCTCCTGTCATTGTGCAAAAAAGGGTGCCTCCATTATTGGATTAGAGAAGCTGAGTACCTTGTGTGGATATCTGAATAAAATCAACAGTTATTAGTGGTCACATTTCAAAGGTCATGATTGATCAAAAGACCATGACATTCAATGGAGGTTCTGTCTCCCTTGTAATCTGGTTGGTAAAAAGAAAGAATGGACTATTAAAGCAACAGACTAAATTACTAACAGGTAAAACCACTTTGGCCAGGTGACCTGAAGTACTGTCCCAGGCTTATTTTACATTTGTGTGATCAAACACTAGGGCCTATTACCCTGTGTGCCAGAGTGAGGACGTCTGCTGAGGCATCCAACACCATAAAGGTATAGAAGTTACCAGAAACAGCCTTTTCCCTGAGTCTCACTCTGCGTAAAGAAGCTATGCTGCTGAGAATACCAAGCAACATTATGCCTGGGTGTGGCATTACCTACTGGAATTTAAGGTAGGAAGTTCTGCTGTGATGGGTAAGCTACTTTGCACCCCAGGGTTGGGGGGTAGAGGGGCTAGCCAATCTCCACTGAGATCTCATTGTCCTGCTGTAAGCGGAACACACACCATTAAAAGAGGGGAGAGAGTGAGGGTCCTGCTCTGGCATATCCCGCCCCTGAGAGTGCTGCTTCCCTGGCTAACATGTCTGGTAAATACAACCAGGCCAAGTTCCTCAAGCTGCCAACCTAGTCTCCTCATGGCCAGGTGAGTATGTTTTGTTTTCCCCTAGTACACTTGGCTACCATCTAAGTCCCCTCCTGGAGGATATTATAGCACACACAGAAACTGTTAACTAAATTCATCCAACAAGTCTTAAAAAATATAGAATTACATAAAAATAAAGGAAAACTCAGAGGAACCTCTTGTGTTACATACAGAAAAGCATACTATTATTATTTTCAAGTTTTCTGTCATCACTTCTTTCCATCATTTTGCTATGCCAACCGATATTTGCCAAGTAAGTATTTGATTTTTTTCTTTTGTCTCTGGCACTTCGATTTTTAATCTGAAAGAGGATGTTTTAGATAGCATGTATCCAAAAATGCCACATATCTTCTAATGTAAAAATATATATTGGCATTCTTTTGAATCAAAGAGTAGAATGGTGGTTACTGGGAAGTGGGTGGGTTAGGATGTGGAGATTTGTCAAAAGGTATAAACCTCCAGATGCAGTTCTGGGGATATAGTATTCCTCATGGGGATTATAGTTAATAATACTGCATCCTATACTTGAGCATTGCTAAGAGATTGTATCTTAAATGTCCTCACCATTAAAAATAAATGATAATTCAGTGAGATGACAGAGGTGTTAGCTAACACTGTGGTTTTGGTAATCATTTTGCTATATATAAGTTTCTCCAATCAACATGTTTCACAACTTAAACTTACACAAGGTAGTATTCAATTATATCTCAAATCTGGGACAGGGAGAGAGAACATATGTAATAAAGAATTCTGACTTTCTACACTGTGAAGTGTTTTATCAATGAGTGGGTATGCTGCCCAGTCTATATACACAGATAGAGCTATTAAAGAACAAATGTAATTAAAATGTACTACTTGGGGGGGAAAAAAACTCTTATGAATCTGATTAGTTAATTCATTTTCTAAAAGTCTGATCATACCTGAAACTATAAAACTGCTTTCTTAAATACACGTTTGAAAACAGAATATTGCATGCATAGAAAGCCCACTCTGAAAAAATTTGCCAGTCTTGTGCAGCACAATACTATCAGTTGGAAGAGATGTGTAGAGACAATGAGGCTTTACATCCAGTTGTACAAATCATTTGGGAATTAGTAGGAACTGGTTGAGTTTATGAAGAATCCCAGTCTCCCCTAAACTTTGTTTTTTAATCAAACATTAGAACAAGGAGTTTTAATTTATTGGACCTCTGAGAAATGATTCCATCATCATTTATTTATCAGTAATAAATATTATTTTTTAATTATTATGCTTAAAAAGAAATTTTAAGACATCTATATAAGTATTGTAAAGCTAACTAAATCACACTAGTCAAAATATCTTGAGTTCTTTAGATTTAAGATCCATTATATGGAATATATATATATTGATTTTATTCTGGGCATAAAGCAAAGGCAAGAAATTTGGGTGTAAGTTTAAAAAAACTATGAACATAATGACTTTATAATATAGAGCATATAATCACACCTATATAGTGCTACTAGTCATTTCTTTTATTGTTCAGAGAAGCTGTTTTCTTTTTCCTTTGAGGTACAGTTGATTTATAATATTGTGTTAATTTCTGCTGTACAGAAAAGTGATTCAGATATATATATATACACACACACATATATATATACATTCTTTTTCATTGTCTTTTCCAATATGCTTTATCATAGGATATTAAATATAGTTCCCTGTACTATACATTTGGATCTTCTTTATCCATCCTATATATAATAGCTTGCATCTGATAATCCCAAACTCCCAATCCATCCCTCCCCTACATTGGCAGCCACAAGTCTGTTCTCCATGTCTGTGAATTTGTTTCTGTTTCATAAATAGGCTCATTTGTGCCATGTTTTAGATTTCACATATAAGTGATTAAAAATGATATTTGTCTTTCTCTTTCTGACTAACCTCACTTAGTATAATAATCTCTAGGTCTAACCATGTTGCTGCAAATGATATTATTTTTGTTCTTTTTTATGGCTGAGTAGTATTCCATTGAATATATATTACCGCATTTTCATTATCTATTCATCTGTTGATGGCCATTTAAGTTGTTTCCACATTTTGAGTTTTGTAAATAGTGCTACTATGAACATAGGGGTGCATGTATATTTTTGAATTATAGTTTTGTCTAGATATATGCCCAGGAGTGGTATTGTTGGATCACATGGCAACTCTATTTTTAGTTTTTTTGAGGAACTTCCATACTGTTCTTTGCAGTGGATGCACCAACTTTCATTCCCACCAACAGTGTAGGAGAGTTTTCTTTTTATCATACCCTCTCCAGCATTTGTTATTTGTAGATTTTTTAATGATGACTCTCTGACCAGTGTGAGGTCATTGTAGCTTTGATTTGCCTTTCTCTAATAATTAGCGATATTGAGCATCCTTTCACAGTGCCTATTGGCCATCTATATGTTGACACGCTACTTTTTTTAAAACACAGAAAATAGTGTAAAATGTGTCTTTTGCAGCTTTCAAAATTGCTTAAGAAGTTTGAAAATACTTGAAATAATATTTTCCAAGGAGACTGGAGTCAGGCTTTACTTCCTCTTTCTATTTGAATAGCAAATACATTTTAAAGTTAAAATTACTTTGGCAATGTCAAAGGAAGAGAAGGAAGTTAACACCAATATCCTCAGATGGTTTCCAGCAGGTAGTATTATGTATGTTATTGGGGTAGCATGCTCCCCATCTCTTTCCATTGCCCACACCACATATGGTGGACTATTTTACTTCAGTTTAGGAAATTCTCCCCCATACAGTCTAATTAATTCAAAATAATTCATTTGAGTTATAGTACCTGGCACATTAGCTAGCAGGGCACTCTTCTTCCACCATGCTGCCAAATTTCTGACATTTGTATGTGTTTGGCTGGGGGAAATGGAAGCTTTTCCATTTGTGCTTTCTTGATATGCTAAGATTCTCTCTTGACTCACACAGTGTGATTCCCTTGAATAGTTTCATTTCCTGCTCTTTGGGGATTTGTAAGTACATCATAATTTCTGAATATTTCAACTGCATACAGGCTTGCGTTGCCTTTGTCTGTGACTCACATATCTAAGTATTAACTAATTTTCCTAGAGAGAACTAACTTCCCATTTCTTTCAAACAGATCTTTTCCTCTTCTCAAGGTGTTCAAGTATTTTTGATTGTTATTCATTTATTTAATTTGTTAGCTCATTAATAGCTTCTGCCACTATTATAGCCACATACATTTGTAACATTAAAAAATGGAACAAAAAGTTATAATATCTATTTCACCAAAATTACACCCCATTGTAAATCATCATCAAAAAGAGTGAATTTCTATGTCAACCATCCAAGGCTATTTGTGATTTAGCTCTTTGTAAAATTTTCAGCTTTGTCTCCCAACCCAACATCTAAACTTTTGACTTTTACCCCATTCTCAGGAAAAGTTGTAAACAGCCCTTATTTTCATTTATTTGTTCTGTCATTCTTCTTATACTAAATGTTTTTCTTTACCTCTTCTACATTTTACACATCCTTCCATTTGGAAATAATTACCAATGGCTTCTCATCAATTCTTCCTAATTAGGTTAGCCAAATAAAACACAAGATGCCCTGTTAAATGTAAGTCTCAGATACGCAACAGCTAACTTCCATAAGCCTCTTATCCTTCTCCATCAGAGAGCAGACAGAATGAAAACCACAATCACAGAACACTAACCAATCTGAGCACATGGACCACAGCCTTGTTTAACTCAATGAAACTATGAGCCATGTCATGTAGGGCCACCCTACACAGATGGGTCATGGTTGAGAGTTCTGACAAAACGTGGTACACTGGCGAAGGGAATGGCAAACCACTTCAGTATTCTTGCCTTGAGAACCCCATGAAAAGTATGCTAAGTCACTCCAGTCGTGTCCGACTCTGTGTGACCCCACAGACGGAAGCGCACCAGGCTCCCCCCTCCCCGGGACTCTCCAGGCAAGAACACTGGAGTGGGTTGCCATTTCCTTCTCCAATGCGCGAAAGCGAAAAGTGAAAGTAAAGCCGCCCAGCCACGTCCGACCCCCAGCGACCCCACGGACTGCAGCCCACCAGGCTCCTCCATCCATGGGATTTTTCTAGGCAAGAGTACTGGAGTGGCTTGCCATTGCCTTCTCCGATGAAAAGTATGACAAGGCAAAAAGACATGACACTGAAAGATGAACTCCCTAGGTTGTTAGGTGCCCAATATTCTACTGGAGAAGAAAGAAGAAATAGCTCCAGAAGGAGTGAAGAGGCTAAGCCAAAGTGGAAACAATGCCCAGTTGTGGATATGTCTGGTGATAAAAGTAAAGTCCGATGCTATAAAGAGCAATATTGCATAAGAACCTGGAATATTAGGTCCATGAATCAAGGCAAATTAGAAGTTGTCAAACAGGAGATGGCAAGAAGGAACATTGGCATTTTAGGAATCAGCAAACTAAAATGTACTGGAATGGGTGAATTTAACTCAGATGACCATTATATCTACAACTGTGGGCAAGAATCCCTTAGAAGAAATGAAGTAGCCATCACAGCCAACAAAAGAGTATGAAATGCAGTACTTGAATGCAATCTCAAAAATGACAGACGATCTCTGCTCATTTCCAAGGCAAACCATTCTAATACTCCAAGTCTACGCCCCAACCAGTAATGCTGAAGAAACTGAAGTTGAATGGTTATATGAAGACATACAAGACCTTCTAGAACTAACACCCCAAAAAGATATCTTTTTCATTATAGGGGCCTGGAATGCAAAAGTAGGAAGTCAAGAAACACCTGGAGTAACAGGCAAATTTGGCCTTGGAGTACAGAATAAAGCACGGCAAAGGCTAATAGAGTTTTGCCAAGAGAATGCAGTGGTCATAGAAAACACCCTCTTCCAACAACTCAGGAGAAGACTCTACACAAGGACATCACCAGATGGTCAATACCGAAATCAGACTGATTATATTCCTTGCAGTCAAAGATGGAGAAGCTCTATACAGTCAGCAAAAACAAGACTGGGAGCTAACTGTGGCTCAGATCATGAACTCCTTGTTGCCAAATTCAGACTTAAATTGAAGAAAGTAGAGAAAACCACTAGACCATTCAGGTATGACATAATTCAGATCTCTTACGATTATACAGTGGAAGTGACAATTAGATTCAAGAGATTTGATCTGATAGACAGAGTGCCTGAAGAACTATGGACGGAGGTTCGTGACATTGTATAGGAGGCAGTGATCAAGACCATCCCCAAGAAAAAGAAATGCAAAAAGGCAAAATGGCTGTCTGAGGAGGCCTTACATATAGCCGTGAAAAGAAGAGAAGCAAAAGGCAAAGGAGAAAAGGAAAGATATACCTATTTGAATGGAGAGTTCCAAAAAATAGAAAGGAGAAATAAGAAAGTCTTCCTCAGTGATCAATGCAAAGAAATAGAGGAAAACAATAGAATGGGAAAGACTATAGATCTCCTCAAGAAAATTAGAGATATAAAGGGAACATTTCATGCAAAGATGGGCACAATAAAGGACAGAAATGGTATAAACCTAACAGAAGCAGAAGATATTAAGAAGAGGTGGCAAGAATACACAGAACTATACAAAAAAGATCTTCATGACCCAGATAATCACGATGGTGTGATCACTCACCTAGAGCCAGACATCCTGGAATGTGAAGTCAAGTGGCCTTAGGGAGCATCACTATGAGCAAAGCTAGTGGAGGTGATGGAATTCCAATTGAGCTATTTCAAATCCTAGAAAAAGATGCTGTGAAAGTGCTACACTCAATATGCCAGCAAATTTGGAAGACTCAGCGGTGGCCACAGGACTGCGAAAGGTCAGTTTTCATTCTAATCCCAAGGAAAGGAAATGCCAAAGAATGCTCAAACTACTGCACAGTTGCACTCATCTCACACTCTAGCAAAGTAATGCTCAAAATTCTCCTAGTCAGGTTTCAACAGTACGTGAGAGATAGAAGGCAGGAGGAGAAGGGATGACAGAGGATGAAATGGTTGGATAGCATCACTCCCAGAGTTTGAGCAAGCTCTGGGAGTTGGTGATGGACAAGGAAGTCCATGGAGTCACAAAAAATGGACATAATTGAGCGACTGAACTGAACTGAAGGTTGGTGGGGAGAAGGCGTGACAATTTGACAAGGAGCACAGCTGGCGTTAGGAGTGAACAGCAGATCTTGGCTGACAGCCAGCAAAGGAATCAAAACCTCAGCCCTATAGCTGTAAAAACAGAATTATGCCTACAACCTAAATAACTTTTAAAAGAATGTTCTCTGACAGAGCCGTCAGAGGTCAGCATAGGTCAGCTGACACCTTGATTTTGATCTCGGGAGACCTGGAGCAGAGGACCCAATTGACCCCACCTGGACTTGTGACCTACAGAATTGTGACATGACAAATTTGATTTAAGTCATTGACTGTGATATTTTATTTCAGCAGCAAAAGAAAATTAATACAATTATCTTTACACAGTTTACAGACATTTTGTGTGACATACTTATACTAAAAAGTTCAGTTCAGTTCAGTCTCTCAGTCATGTCCAATTCTTTGCAACCCCATGGACTGCAGCACACCAGGCTTCCTTGTCCATCACCAACTCCCAGAACTTACTGAAACTCATGTCCATTGAGTTGGTGATGCCATCCTTCCATCTCATCCTCTGTTGTCCCCTTCTCCCTCTGCCTTCAATCTTTCCCAGCATCATGGTCTTTTCCAGTGAGTCAGCTGAAACTGGAGTTTCAGTTTCAGCATCAGTCCTTCCACTGAATATTCAGGCCAGATTTCCTTTAGGATGGACTGGTTGGATCTTCTTGCTGTCCAAGGGACTCTCAAGAGTCTTCTCCAATACCACAGTTCAAAAGCATCAATTCTTTGGCACTCAGTTTTCTTTATAGTCCAACTCTCACATCCATACATGACCACTGGAAAAACCATAGCTTTGACTAGATGGACCTTTGTTGGCAAAGTAATGTCTCTGCTTCTTAATATGCTGTCTAAGTTGGTCACAGCTTTTCTTCCAAGGAGCAAGCGTCTTTTAATTTCATGGCTGCAGTCACCATGTGCAGTGATTTTGGAGCCCCCCCAAAATAGTCTCTCACTGTTTCCATTGTTTCTCCATCTATTTCCCATGAAGGGATGGGACCAGATGCCATGATCCTGGTTTTCTGAATGTTGAGTTTTAAGCCAACTTTTTCACTCTCCTCTTTCACTTTCATCAAGAGGCTCTTCAGTTCTTCGCTTTCTGCCATAGGGTGGTGTCATCTGCATATCTGAGGTTATTGATATTTCTCTCAGCAATCTTAATTCCAGCTTGTGCTTCATCCAGCCCGACATTTTTCATGATGTACTCTGAATATAAGTTAAATAAGCAGGGTGACAATATACAGCCTTGACGTACTCCTTTCCCAATTTGGAATTAGTCTGTTGTTCCATGTCCAGTTCTAACTGTTGCTTTTTAACTTGCACACAGATTTCTCAGGAGTCAGGTAAGGTGGTCTGGTATTCCCATCTCTTGAAGAATTTCCCACACTTTGTTGTGATCCACAGTCAAAAGCCTTGGTGTAGTCAGTAAAGCAGATGTTTTTCTGGAACTCTCTTGCTTTTTCTATGATTCAGCAGATATTGGCAATTTGATCTCTGATTCCTCTGCCTTTCCTAAATCCAGCCTGAACATCTGGAAGTTCTCAGTTCATGTACTATTGAAGCATAGCTTGAAGAACTTTGAGTATTACTTTGCTAGCGTGTGAGATGAGTTCAGTTGTGCAGCAGTTTGAACTACCCCTACCACCTGGGATTCTCTCTGTCTTTTCTTCTACCACATCTCTACTGCTTCCAGCATGAGAAAAATCTCATGTAATTAGATTGAGACCTCCTGGATAATTTGGGATAATTTCCCTTTTAAAAAATCTGTACCCTTAATTACATCTACAAAGTCCCTGTTGCCATGTATTATAATGTAACATGGCTTCCCTGGTGGCTCAGAGGGTAAAGCATCTGCTTGTAATGTGGGACACTCAGGTTCAATCCCTGGGTTGGGAAGATCCCCTGGAGAAGGAAATGGCAACCCACTCCAGTATTCTTCCCTGGAGAATCCCATGGACAGAGCAGCCTGGTAGGCTACAGTCCCCGGGGTCGCAAAGAGTTGGATATAACTGAGCAACTTCACTTCATAATGTAATATATTCAGAAGTTCAAGGGATTAAACCATTATTCTGCCTACCACAGTATATATTCTTCTAGGATTCTTTTCTGGCATATCCTTCACTTGGATTATTTGGAGAAATATCTTACAGCAATATTGCTTAATTTATTTTGGCTACAGCATTGAGTTTTGTTTGAACAATAAAGAAGCTGGAAGTTCTTTGACAAGTTCTTATAAGCCAACCTTTAATAAACAATAGAAGGAGAAGTTGACTATTGATTTAGAGAAATAAAGGTCTATAATAGATCACTGGTAAACCTTGTAAATCAAATGAGAACACATAAATGATACAGGAGTGCTGTGGATATCTATTTTATCTAGTAGCCAAAGGATAAAGGGTAGAACAATTACTGTATTTAACATTATTGCGAGTGTGATCTTTTCCTGAAGGATATTAAATATTATTAGCCTGCTATTAAAAATAGAAGACAATTTCTTATTTTGCACACCACTGAATTTATAGCATTTAAAATGAACTGAACTTCTCTTTTCTCTTAATTTTTTTTCTAATATCAAAAGAATCATGATGGGTTTTAATTTCCATTTGCAACTTATTAACTGGTAATCTGAATGAAATTAAAAATCAATTCAATAATACACAATTTTAGAGAATCTACACTTTGCTGGGTAGTATGCTAGACCCAAAGGATACACGTATAGTTGTGTTATACTCCGTGCCTACAGGAAACTCACAGGCACATAAACAAATAAAAATACCATGCAGGCAGAGAACCTGGAGAAGCAAGCACACATGGAAGGCATGTTTTACTCAATGAATCACTGTTGCTGCTTTTTTTCTTTTCACTTGCACTTTTTTTAGAGCAGTTTTAGGTCCACAGCAAAACTGAGAGGAAGATATAGCTATTTCTCATATACCTCTGCCTTCACACATACATTACAGATTGCGATATCATTCAGTCGAATCCGACTCTTTGAGACCCCATGGACTGTTGCCCACCAGGCTCCTCTGTCCATGGGGTTCTCCAGGCAAGAATACTGGAATGGGTAGCCATTCCCTTCTCCAAGGTGTCTTCCTGACCCAGGGACCAAAGCTGGCTCTCCCACATTGCAGGCAGATTCTTTACCATCTCAGCCATCAAGAAAGCCATCCCCACCAGAGTGGAAGATATATGGTTCAATCAATGAATGTACACTGCCACATCATAATAACCCAAAGTCCATAGTTTATCTTAGGGTTTACTTTTGGTAATATATACTCTATGAGTTTGAGCAAATGTGTACTGACAGGTATCCATCATCAAATATCACAGAGTGTTTTCACTGCCTTGAATATCCTCTGTGTTCTGCCTAATTCACACCCTGCCCCCATCCCAATCCTTTCAGTTCAGTTCAGTTCAGTAGCTCAGTCGTGTCTGACTCTTTGCAACCCCATGAATCACAGCACGCCAGGCCTCTCTGTCCATCATCAACTTCCGGAGTTCACTCAAACTCATGTCCATCGAGTCGGTGATGCCATCCAGCCATTTCATTCTCTGTCGTCCCCTTCTCCTCCTGTCCCCAATCCCTCCCAGCATCAGAGTCTTTTCCAGTGAGTCAACTCATCGCATGAGGTGGCCAAAGTATTGGAGTCTCAGCTTTAGCATCAGTCCTTCCAATGAACAGCCAGCACTGATCTCCTTTAGAATGGACTGGTTGGATCTCCTTGCAGTCCAAGGGACTCTCAAGAGTCTTCTCCAACACCACAGTTCAAAAGCATCAATTCTTTGGTGATCAGCTTTCTTCACAGTCGAACTCTCACATCACATCCATACATGACCACTGGAAAAACCATAGCCTTGACTAGACGGACCTTTGTTGGCAAAGGAATGTCTCTGCTTTTTAATATGCTATCTAGGTTGGTCATAACTTTCCTTCCCAGGAGTAAGCGTCTTTTAATTCACACCCTGCCCCCATCCCAATCCTTAGTAATCGCTGATTTTTTGTTTGTTTTTACTATCTCTATAGTTTGCCTTTTCAGAATTTCATATGGTTGGAATCATACGATACATGGCCTGTGTAGATTGGTATAAACATTTAGGATTTCTCCACATCTTTTCATGGCTGAAAGTTTGTTTTTAGCTCTGAATAATAATCCATTATCTGATGTACCACAGTTTACTTATCTATTCACTTGCTGCAGGATATCTTGGCTACTTCCAAGTGTTGGCAATTATGAATAAAGCTGCTATAAACATCTACATGCAGGTTTTTGTGTTTACATAGGTTGCCAACTCCTTCAGGTAAATACCAAGAATAACAATTACTGGATTGTATAGTAAGAGTATATTTAGTTTTGTAAGCTTTTCTAGTTTTGAAGGAGGTATGAGCAAAGGTACTGAAGCATGAAAAAGCACAGGGTATTTGAGGAACCATAATTATGGCCAGTCTTTGGGGTCACAAGGAGTCGGACGTGATTGGGTGACTGAACAACAAAGCATGGCCAGAGGGTAAAGAGCAAGGGGGAAGTAGTGAAATTAAGGCTGGAAGCTCGTTAGGCTTGAAGCCTATCATGCCCTGCACTTGATTTCATGAAGATGAAGCATAAACTTTTTAATCAGTGAATTCACGTGATTGGACTCGCACTTTAGAAAGATTACCTTAGCTTCCCAGAAGAGAATAACTCTGGGTTGGAGGTCACGTACAGGCTGGAAAACCAGTTTAACAAGATTGAGGATGAAAGCTTAAACTAAAGCAATGGAGGCCAAGATTAGAGCAATGGAAAGACTTGAGAGAGCCTCCACTAAGATCCTCAGACTTCAGGATGGTTAAAGTTAAGGGGAAGAAAGAGTAAAGGAGAAGGATTCAAGAGTTTTTTTTTAATAATTATGGCAAGGGAGGAAAATTTAGATATTTGATAAAGTCTCACTAAATTAGGAAGTGAAGGAAAACAAGCGGGGGGGCGGGGGTATGGATGATTGGATGGTGACAAAGACTTTCTCATTTGTCAAATTTCAATTTGATTTCTCTGAGCCCTCTTCCATCAAGGCTTCCTCCCCAGGTCCTGCCGTTCCAAGTCCAATTTTATCAAGAATCCTGCTGAGTCAGTTTAGAGAAAATCTCCCACCCTTGATACCTAGTCACACTGGTCAGTCTTTAGCAAGAATCTTGTTAAAATGCTTTAGCATGAATCACCCCTACCCTTGGCGTTCCCTCTTAGTAATTTTTAATCCACTGGACCCTGCCCCTCTGCTCCTTGGCTACACATCTCCAATTGTCTTTGCTGTATTTGTAATTCAGCCCAATCTCTCTCCCAATTGCAAAAGTCTTGACACCTATGGCAAAAGTCCTAAATAAAGTCTTTATTGTTTTAAAAAGTATAATTTTTTAAACAACAGGGAGGAAGGTCTCTCTGGAACTAAGGTTACTTCCATATGCCTCTAAAGTTTAGCTTGTGCATGTACGTTTTAACTACAGTGTGACTAAATAACCTGTCTAGATCACGAACTGCAGGGGTTTATCAGGCATTATGATGTACATAATCCAGCCATTTGTGCCCCAAGAGCCTGGCAAGCTGGCTTCCTCCTCTTAATTAAAAAGAAAAAACAAGGCGTAAGTCTAACACCCACTATGTGACAGATCATACAATTCCTTTCTTAAACACTTCACAATCATCTTATATGGACTAAAGCAGTAACACTCACCCGTGTGAGACATGACAGGTCTAGAGAAAAGAGAATCTGTCATGGTAACATTTTGAGGTTGGTAATGACTACTTTTCTGTTTTCTAACCTCAACTTATTTAAAGGAAGCTACAATAACTATCCAAATTCCCTGTTTTAGTAGTAAAGCTTCTTGACATATAATAGCTATACTCTAAAAGATAAATTTTTTTTAAAAAAAAAAGGACACTGAATTTGAATTTCGCGTCAATGTAACATGTCCCAAAAGTCTTTTTTTTTTTTCTTTTAACTATTGAAAATGAAAAGCCCATTCTTACTTTGCAGACGTACAGAAACAGGCCATGGGCTGTATTTGCCTTATAGGTTGTATAGGCTATTTGCAGACTTGGTAGGCGTAAAATGTTAGGATTGAAAAAAAAATGTGTTAAGTATGGGACCTCTTGGAAAGAAGAGGGTAGCGGGGCTACATTACTGGTTGACTTCTAACAGAATAACGTATGTGAAAGAGCTTTCCAGCGATTTTTAGTCCAAGTGGCGAAGCTCAGGAATGATGACAGCAGAGTGGTTAGGACCCCGGTCCATGCCGCTCACCATCCTCCAGCGGGCTGGTACGCAGCCCGAGTTCCAAGAACCTGAAGGAGAGAGGAAAAAAATCTCAAAGGACGCGGAGAAAGATGCTTAGCTCAGCTGACTGGGCCCTGCACACAAGCGCGCCGAGGCAAAGAAACTCCAATGGCGGGTCGCCAGGCGGCACCACTCCTGCTGCCCGCAGGCGCGTGCACGCACGCACGTCTCCACCCGCGCTCAGCCGTGCTCTATTGCGCATGTCTGAAGGGGGCGGAGCGGCGGCTGACGGGCAGGCGGAGGCCTCAGCGAGGCGGAGGCGCTCCTCCCCGGCCGGCGAGTAGACCCGGCCGCCGTGCGTCACTTCCGCTGGGGCGGGACGGAGGTGGGGGAGGGTGGCACCCTGTCTGCTGCCCGGGTGTTTGTGCTGGAAGCGCAGCTGATGCCGGCGGGCGGAGGCGACGCGCGTACGGGGGAAAGGCGCGTCGCCCCTGCCGCCCAAGTAGTCGCGGCCTGCATCCCGGTAGGTGGCCCGTGGGGGGCCGGCGGGACGGTAGGCTGGGGGAGAAGGCCGCGGGTCGCCCCGGGGACTCCTTTGGCCCTCCGGGACTTCTTCTCTCTCCTCGGAGGGCGCTTCCAGGGCGAGAGGGCGGGGAGACGCCCGGACCCGGGCTCCAGAAGCGCCCGGGCGCCGGAAGGGCCCGCAGGTCCCAGGCTTGGGGGGTGCGCGACGCTCTCCGCCTCTTCTGGCCTGGTGGGCTTTGCTGGTTCGCGCGGCTCCGACTGTTTAGGTTTTTCTGGTCCCGCCCGGAGCTGTCTGTTCCACCCCCGAGCCTCGCAGCCGAGGTTCCCTGAGTCTTTCTGACTTCCCCTGGGCTGTCGGTGCTCTGGCAGCTCCCGGTTGCTTGTCAAAACTGCGTCCCTGTTCTACCTACATCGTTCTCCACTGTCAGCGCACCTGATGAGTGCTGGCTGCTCCAGGTTTTTAATTATCAGCAGTTTCTTTGTAACCCCACCCACACTGAACTTTTGTCCCCGTCTCCTGTTGCTTAATCGGTTTCAGATGTGTGCTGTTTAATAGGTGAAGGTTTGTTGCACTGCTTCCAGTAGCTGTCATCATGCGGGGAGGAGACTGGTTTCTATACCTAATACTATGATAACTTTAAATAAAAAGTGGTGACACCTAGGAAAAACTTAGATGAAGAGCTATCACATAATCCTTTTTAAAGTGGTGCTGTTTACTTCCGGTAACATCCCAGTTGAACTGCACCCAATCTACAGTCCCGATTATTGAGCTTTCAAAAATGACAACAGTAGGTTTTAGTGTATCGAGGAAATGCTGTTAAGACAGTGACATACTAAGAATTTTTAAATCCGGGAGTTTTAGGAACGTTTATTGCACTGTGAACCGAGAGTTTAATGCCTCTTATGAGGCAAATATTTCATGCCGATTGTAGCTGTTTTTGTCAAATCTCTTGTGCACATTAGTTGTACTTTGAATGTAACAACATATTCTTACTTCATCATTTTTCTTAAACTTTTTTCTCAGTGTTGATCTTGTTTTTCTGTTCCTGGATCAGATCTCAATTAAAACCTTGAGAGCAGGGCCTTTTTAACAAGTCATGTTAGATGAAAAGATTACTTTCACTAGTTTATATGTTTACTTGCTTTAAGTGCAGAGTTAATCAAGGTACCTCTTTGAGTTGTTTTTTTGCTTAGTAATAATGACGGAGGATTTGTGTCGAAGGGTACTTACTGCTTCGTGTGTGGAACATATATTTGTGAAAAGGTCATAGAACTCCTGTCATGTCTTAGTTCTGACCTTTATTTCCCATGTCTTATATTTTATTTCATTCACTGTCCAGTACTTTTTTGGACGTCCTGCCATTGCCCAGAGCTTTTCTGGATGTCTTTTCTCCTGTGCTTTTTTTTTTTTCCTGCTTGGCAAACTACCTCTTCCTAACTATGAATAGCTGTCAAGGCTCTACCCTTGTTCTCGCTACACCAGAATTTTAAAATTTGAAACCCAAGGAATACTTCAGTACTTCTGTAAATATCCTGAAATGTCTTGGAAAATAGTGTATGTATGCAGATAAGCATTTTTCCGAGGAAGAGAAACTTTTATCAAATTTTGTGATCCCCAAATTATGGAGAAGTTTTAACTGTATACCCTTCTTTGGTAAATCCGGTTTTATGATTTCAGCTGTCACTGTGCTAGTAACTCCAAACATAAATCCAACAGCCTATGTTCCTGTACTATGTCTCCATGTGAATGCCCCACTGTTTCTGCCTTCTGTAAAACCAAGAGATTTTTATTAAACTGACCCCCTTCCAAGCTACCTCATATCCACAAATGGCATTCTCCCTGTTTCTCTGATTAAAAACCCTGAAGTTGTCTTGACACCTCTCTCTCTACCCTGTTCTTTCCTGTCACCAAGTCCTGTGTTTTGCTGATTGCCCTGTTTTCAAAGTGTGGCTCAGAGCAATAGTCATCTCCATTATAGTACTTTTATCTTAATCCGTTCTAAACCTCTGTCACTTCATGTCTGCATAATTGCAGTATAACCAAGTGAAGTCCCCCATAAATTAATTCTTTCCCTCCTTAGCGGAGCCTCCACCTAGCAGTTCCTGAATTTCTTCTAGTTACAACTTTATTCCATTCCCCAGTGTTTGGTCCAAGCCTCACTCTTCTATTTATGCCTACATCTGTATTTGTACCATCCTATAAATAGAGAGTCTGGTCCTCCTGCTCTTTTCTCTGTTGATGATGGCACTTTACAGTTTACCTTCTTTATCTGTTTGCAGTCGAACTTTTGTCTCAGCTCAGTTTGCTCTGCAAACCCTTATCTGCACTTACTAGTGTTGTGATTTGGGAGCAGTTAAATTCAGCTTGTTGATTTTGTTGACAGCTCTTTGTGGCCGTTTTGGCCTGATAACTGCCCTTTCTAGAGGGGTGTTTTAAAATTGTATGATCATGAGATTGCCTAGACCTCCCTTAATTGTTCCCCTTTTCAGATTTGCTTTATATGCTGTATTTCTTTGCCAGGTTGATAGGTGTATTCTAGCTTGTCTTGAGGATTATCTCTTATTGGAAAGAAACAATGCAGATCCCTTATCGTAATCCTGGCTTTTATAGCTCTCTTCTCTGCTTGACTCTCGGACCCATGTCTACCGTTTTTCCTGTTTCTTACTTTCCTTTAACTGCCTTATTCTTACTATTCCTGAATAGACAAAGTTCATTCCTGTCTCCAAAGCTTTGGTTGCTTTTTCCTCTGCCTTGAGTGCCTTATTCCTGGATACTTCTAAATAATCTGCTTCCTTAGTTCATTCAGGTCTCCAGTAACATGTCAACTCAATTCTTCTCCTGACTACATCAGCTGAAATAGCCCTCCCTGGGCCCTTTTCTCCCAGCCTCCAGCTTTATTTTTCTTCATGGTACTTCTGGATCTGTTGTTATACACTGCATTAGTTACTTGTTTGTTAACAAGTTGTCTTGTTCTCCAAGATTTAGGAAACTGAGGTTTAATAACTCTCAATAAATGGATTATTCCTTTTACTATGAAATAGTATGCCTTTTTAATCTTATTTAATGCTTTTGCTTTAAAGTGCTTTTTGCTTTCTTTTGATTGTATAGGCCTTGGTATATATTTTCCCCTATTCCTTTATTTTCAGGCTTTCTTTGTCATTATATTACAGTAACATCTAGTAACTAGCTTGTAGCTGGAATTTTCATTTCCAAAATTTAACTCTTCCTGTACATTTTGTACAGGTTTTTTTGCTTCCTTATTTTTGCTCTATCATTGAACGTCTTAAACCTGCTTAATTTTTTTTCTATTATTTCCAATCTCGGTTACACTTTTTCTTGTTGGCTGTACTTGCCAGTAGTCTCTTGCAGTGATGGTTCTTTAACTGTGAGTTCATCTTCAGTGGGGGTTGCTGAACAAGAGAGTCTGTTGCCTGAACTTTGGAAGTGTCCTTCTGCATGGAGTTCCCTAGCTCGAACTAGTTTCCATTGCTTAGAGTCTCTGCACCTTAAAGGAAATGTGACTGCAGAACCAGGTATGTGATACCTCTTCAACCGTGGGTTTTCCATTGTTGGTTTTGTTTTATTGGGGGTTTCTTTTTTAAAAAAACTTTATTGTGGTAAAAAAAAAAAGTTATAAAATTTAATATCTTAATCATTTTTAAGTGTATAGTTCAGTGGCATCCTGTAGATTCACATTGTTGTGAAACAAATCTCCAGTACTTTTTCATCTTGCAGAACTGAAACCCTACCCAGTAAACAATTCCCCTCTGCCTCATTCCTCCAGCCCATGTAACCATCATTTTTCTGTCTGTCTCTATGAATTTGACTGTGCTAGATCTCTCATGTAAGTGGAGTCATATAGTACTTGTTCCTTTTGTAACTGGCTTATTTTACCTAATGTCCTCAAGGGTCATCCATGTTAGTGTTTGACAGGATTTCCTTCCTTTTTCAGTCTGCATGATATTCCATTGTATGCATATACCACATTTTGTTTATTTAACTGTCCATGCACACTTGGGTTGTTCCCACCTCTGCTGTTATGGGTGCTGTTATGAACATCGGTGTGCAAACTTTTTAAGTCCCTGTTTTCAATTTCTTTGAATATATACCTAGAAGTAGGATTGCTGGATCTTATGGTAGGTCTATATTAATATTTTGAGGAATTGGTATACTGTTTTTTGTTTTTTAACTTTTATTGAAGTGTAGTTGATTTATAATGTTGTGTTTTACTATTTTCCATAGTGACTACACTATTTTCCAGTTCCACCAACAGTGCTCAGGTTCAGTGCTCAGCTTCTCCACATCTTTATCAACACTTGTTATTTTCCGGCATTTTTTGTTTTGTTTTTTGGTTTAAACAACAAATTTATTTCTCAGGTCTTTTTTCTGGTTTTTGTTTCTTCTTCTGGTAATAGCCATCCTGATAAGTGTGGGATAATACCTCATTTGGTTTTGATTTGTATTTCTCTGATATCAGTCATGTTGTTCATCTTCTCTTGTGCTAATTTACTGTATGTCATCTTTGGAGAAAGATGACATCTTTCATCTATTCAGGTCCTTTGCCCATTTTTTAATTGAGTTATTTGATATTTGTTGTTGAGTTACAGGAGTCCATTATTAGTTTTGAGTATAGCTTTTTATCCACGAGTCCTTTAGATGTATTTTATCATGTATTTCTGTGTTGGGGATGGTGGATCTTTTGTGTTAATTCAGCTTATTACATTGACTGCAGATGCTGAGGAGTTCAGAAGAGCCAGCAAGGCATATAGGTTTGCTTCTTTCCTCCCCTCTACAGATTTTAAAATAGTATGCTCACATGCAATTTGGAAAGATGTTAGTTCAGACTGTCTTCTGAAGAGTCACAATGTGTTCTTGGTTCCTGTCATTCTCAGTCTTGTCCCGTTCCTCTGTCAGAGATCTGCTGGAAGCATCTTCCTAATGTCATTCCTTTGCTTAACATAGTTCATTGACAGTTCAATCTTTAATCTCTGTGGCAAGATTGTCAGACCCTTCATAATCTGGCTCCTCCTGTGTTTGCAGTATCACCTTCAGCCTGTCCCTCATTAATGGCTCCAGGTCTTAAAGAATTGACTGCTTGCAATTTTTGCTTACTTTGTGTGTACTTTCTTATGCTTTTTTTGTTTGTGTGTGTGTGTTTTCCCCATTATTGAGAATTCTCTCCTTCCCCTCTCATCTTTTACCATGTGGTGAATTCCTTTTTTGCCCAGTTTTCAGCGTCTTTTTTTTCAGACTTACCTGGATGTTTACTCTGACTTTGTGTCTTCCATTCACATAGTACCATCTGTTAAAGTGCATTGCATTGTTTTCTTAAATTACAAATATGATGCCTTCTCTTTGTAAATAATAGAGTCCATCCAAAAGTAAAAGCCCTTCTCGAAAGCCCTTCTCTCGAAAGCCCTTCTTTTTCAATTCTACTTCTCAGTTCACAGGAATAAATAAACAGATGCTTACCCTTTGAGAATGTGTGTATGTGTGTGTAGCCACAGATTTCAGCTGCATATATAGGTTTTTGTTTTCTCCTATTACATAATACCTTTGTGTCTACATCTGTGTATCCTTATGTGTATGATATTCACACATAATGTTATTGCAGCTTGCCTTCCTCTCTATACTGTAGATGAAGGATATATACATTGGATGCATTGGATCATCTAGTTCCTAACTGCTATATAACATTACACTGTAATTATTGTATTATATGTTATGTACTGTAATTTGTTTAACCATCCCTTTCTAGAAGACACTTAAGAGTTGATGATCAGTGTTTTGATATTTCAAGCATTTTGGCAAAGAATATGTGTATATACCTGTACCCCTGTGCAGTTATTTCTGTAGGATAGATTCTTTATGGTGGAATTACTAATCAAAGAACATGTGCCTTTAAAATTTTGATAGATAGCTATTAAAATTTCATTAGATTCTGTCAGGTAACCCTCTGTGTCCCATTTCCCCAGGTTATTATCAGTACTGGATATTATCAGTTATTTGCATTTTACCAATTGAAGGAACAAAATGTCTGTTTTAAATGGCATTTGTGTTGTGGTTATGAGCCCCTTGTCTATTAGGTGTTGCACATAGTTTTGGAGAAGGTGTGGCAACCCACTCTAGTACTCTTGCCTAAAAATCCCATAGACAGTCCATAGGGTCTCAAGGAGTTAGACTCTACTGAAGTGACTTAGCATGTATGCACATAGTTTATTCTAGTCTGACTTCTTTGATTAAATGAGCAGTTACTACTAGACCATGAAATCTTCTTTGCAAGGCTATCTCAAGCTCTAGACTGAAAGTTTCTTGGTATCCTCTTTGTGGTCTCAGCATTTAGGACTATATCTGGCATCAAGTTGTTGAATGTGTGCCCAACACACAGTGAGGCCAGACAAACTGAAATGTCCATGTTTGGAGTGGGAGAAGGGTTTATTGCAAGAGCCATAAAGCTGGCAGCTCCTGCTCGAAAGACCTGAACTCTGATGGGTTTGGGGGAAGAGAATCTATAAGCAAAATTTGTGGGGAGGCCTCTTCTGATAGGTTGAGGTGACGAAATGGTGTCCCAGGAATCTCAGTCATCAGCTTTCTGGTTCCAGCCAGTCTGGGGTCTTAGGGCTTGTGCTCAAGTCCCCCGCCCCCGACATTACCATCGTCTTCCTGGGGAGGGGTCTTAGTTTCCGTAGAAGAACTCAGAGATTTCTATCAGATTGTTATATACATCCCCCCAAGATGAACCAGGACCCTGTCCCATCTCTGCACTGATGGCTCATTCCCTCACTCTCTTAATTAACTGTTTGAATCTGCCCTTTGGAACTCAGGGAAGATCTCAAAGGCTGAAGGGCTTTTTCTTACAAACAAGAAATTGGGGACACAGGCTTTCATGCATGGGAGGGTTTCATAGGGTCCTACTTGGTTTCAGTCCCCCATTTTCTTTGATATGCCTCAATCCTGAGGGGAACAGGTGTTGGACAGGAGAATAACATTTTGGATAGAGGTTAGTAAATTTGGCAGAGGAACTCGGTTTCAGGGGGACCAAGTTTCAGATTAAATATTCTATAAATGGTTTGCAGTGAATAGAAGTATAAGACTTGACTATTGTCCTCAAAGAACTTAAAGTCTAGTGTCATATAAACTAGTCAAGACTTTAATAATAAAGAAGAAAAACAGCAGAATTCTAAATTGTGTCAATGAAAAATTAGTAGGTCTAAGAGAGAATTGGGAAATTTTATTTGAGCCAAATTTGAGGATTATAACCCAGGAAGAGTATCTCAGAAAACTCTGAGAACTGTTCCACCTGTTAGAAGTCGAGACACAGTTTATATAAGATTTTTTGAAACAGAGGGCTGTACATAAAATAATGTATATTGACAGTTTGCATAATCCAGACTTAAGTACATCATGGTGGGTCATGTGACCCTTTACGAGGTCAAGAAAAAAATGTTCTGTCTTGCTGACGTTGGGAGAATGTTGCTGTGAATGTGGAGCAGGTATTCCTGCTGGTGGGGGAGGTGTGGTAGATAGAGAGTGCAGGTAGAAAGGAGGCCAAGGGGCAGAGAAGAACTTTTATGTTTAAGTTTTGCTTGTCTTACCATGAATATATTTTGTTTCACAGTTGCATGTTTGGTTTTGTGTTGTAGGAGACCTTATCTATCCGGTAGCGTCTCTAAATTAGTTTTCATGAAACATCCTACTACTCACTTTCTTTTCTCATTGATTTCTGTACTGAAAGGTTAATTACCTCCTATTTGCTTAAAAATGAAATCTCTATTGCCATCATGAAAATATATTGTCCTATCTTCTTTTGAGACAAATTCCTGAGTTTAATTCAGGTAATGTAATGTATTTTATCTCTTCCCCAACTTCAGTTTTACCTTGAATCCTAATCTTTTTTTTTTTTCTTGCCATTTTAGGTAAGACCATGAATTATGGCTTTTCTTAAATGAAGCATTCAGGAATGAAGTGAAAGTCATAACATATAGAAAATAAGTTTTTAAGTTATGTCTATTAATTTGACTATAGATCTATATTATATTTACCTCCTTAGTAATGCGAGAAGTCTTTGTGGGAAGCAGAGGAGCAAGCAGCTGCCTTTCTTGTGCTCACCTGAACATTATTGGAGGATAAGCCACATCAGTCTACAGAGAGGTGTTCATGCGAGCAGAATAAGATGTAAATGGACCAAAAGTGAAGCTCATTCTTGCAGTAAGCACTGTTCCCCCCTAAGCCACCATGGTTTCCATCTTGGAATCTTGAGACTTAGCACTTCTGCTCCCAAGGGACTTACAAAAGTGAGCCCTCGTATGTCCCGTATTAAAAATACTTTGAACTCTGTTTCAAAGGCTGTCTTTGGCAAGCAAAATGAAATGATCTCTCGTTTAGCTCAACTTAAGCCAAGTTCTCGAATATTAAGAAAAGTGACAGATAGCGGTTGGTTAAAACAGAAAAGTGTTAAACAAACCATCAAGTTTCTGAAAAAGTATAGTGACAAGTCAGTAGAAAAGAGTTCTGTTCCAGCAAAGGAAAGTCAGGTTATAGAGAAAGATGATATAGGTAAATCAAGCCTTTTTCATTACACAAATAATATAACCACAAAATTTGGAGAGTCATTCTACTTTTTGTCAAGTCATATTAATTCATACTTCAAGCGTGAGGAAAAAATGTCTCAACAGAAGGAAGATCAACATTTCCAGGAAAAATCAGAACTTGAACTTAAAAAGGTTGAAGATGAGAAACCCAGTTCTCCAGATCCTGGCATCCTGTCTGTTAAGAAGCTAGACTCAGAAGCTTCTTTATATTCTGAGGACAAGCCTGGAAGTCCCAGTGGGACACCTGAGGTTCTTCCCATTTCTACTAAACAGAGTATTGCTAACTTTCTTTCTCGTCCCACGGAAGGTGTACAAGCCTTAGTAGGTGGTTATATTGGTGGACTTGTCCCCAAACTAAAGTATGATTCAAAGAATCAGTTAGAAGAGCAGGAAGAGGCGACAAAAGCTGAGCAGGCTGTCAGCAAAGACAAAAATGCAGAGGAGAAAAGGCGGTTATCTCTTCAGCGAGAAAAGGCAAGTTGTTGTTCATTTTGATTTTAAGTTTTAATTTTTGTCAGATTTCTAAGTTTCATTTCCTAATGTGATTTAAGAACTTTGATCATCTATTGGTATCACTGGAGCAGTTTCATACTCGAATCGTACATATTTTAATATGTCTTTGCAGATCATTGCCAGAGTGAGTATTGATAACAGAACCCGGGCATTAGTTCAAGCATTAAGAAGAACAACTGACCCAAGGCTCTGCATTAATAGGGTTGAAGAACTGACTTTCCATCTTCTAGAATTTCCTGAGGGAAAAGGAGTGGCTGTCAAGGTAATTTTGATTACCTTTAATCTGCTTTTTTCTTGGAATAAAAGTACTAGTAAACCTTCTGAAATGGGGAAGGTGACACCTTTCATTTTTCTACTTAAACATTTTTATGGTTTTATCATACATGTGGTGTTTTACATACTAATTGCCCATTTATTGTGTGACATGCATACACTAAATTCTCATTTTTCTTGTGTAATATGCTCTTAGTACTCATATCTGTACTTTTAAGATACTTACAACATTTTAAAATAGAAGATATATCTCAGTATATTAGTTGAATTGCCTAATAGCTACCAGGGTTTTCTTAAATGCAGTGTTAAGCATTATGCAGCTACTCTTCCGACAGGAGTTGTAATTCATAAGTAAAACCATTGCTTGTTTTTATTTCATGATCTTTTTGTATTTGAAAGTCTAAAAATTTTTATGATCTTATTGGCAGTTGAACTTGTGATTCTATTGATAAAACAAATAGATTTTCTTTGCCTTAGTTCTTTCAAATAATTTAGTGAAAATAATTTAGATCTATTTAAGTAGACTGTTTTCGTGCTAGCATGCGTGCTAAGTCGCTTCAGTTGGGTCTGACTCTTCGCGACCCCATGGACTGTAGCCTGCCAGGCTCCTCTGTCTGTGGAATTCTCCAGACAAGAGTACTGGAGTGGGTTGTCATTCCCTTCTCCAGGGGATCTTCTCAACCCAGGGATCGAACCTGTCTCATGTCTCCTGCATTGGCAGGCAGGTTCTTTACCACTAGTGCCACCTGGGAAGCCCTGAAATACCATAAAATGTGAATGATGTCTCTTTACCTCTGTACTAAGGTTATTTGTAACATATAATTAACAATTTGGACATGTCATATAAAGAATAGATAGTGTTAATATTTTGTTAGAGATCCATCAGTGCTTATTTTTTACTTGCCGTCCAAAAATTGTCAGTTAACTTCAGTTCAGTTCAGTCGCTCAGTTGTGTCCGACTCTCTGCAACCCCATGAATCACAGCACGCCAGGCCTCCCTGTCTATCACCAACTCCCGGAGTTCACTCAAACTCATGTCTACAGAGTCGGTGATGCCATCCAGCCATCTCATTCTCGGTCGTCCCCTTCTCCTCCCACCCCCAACCTTTCCAGCATCAGAGTCTTTTCCAGTGAGTCAGCTTGTCGCATGAGGTGGCCAAAGTATTGGAGTTTCAGCTTTAGCATCCGTCCTTCCAATGAACACCCAGGACTGATCTCCTTTAGAATGGACTGGTTGGATCTCCTTGCAGTCCAAGGGACTCTCAAGAGTCTTCTCCAACACCACAGTTCAAAAGCATCAATTCTTCGGCGATCAGCTTTCTTCACAGTCCAACTCTCACATCCATACACGACCACGGGAAAAACCATAACCTTAACTAGACGGACCTTGGTTGGCAAAGTAGTGTCTCTGCTTTTTATTGTACTATCAAGGTTGGTCATAACTTTCCTTCCAAGGAGTAAGCGTCTTTTAATTTCATGGCTGCAGTCAGCATCCACAGTGATTTTGGAGCCCAAAAAAATAAAGTCTGACACTGTTTCCACTGTTTTTCCATCTGTTTCCCATGAAATGATGGGACCAGATGCCATGATCTTTGTTTTCTGAATGTTGAGCTTCAAGCCAACCTTTTCACTCTCCTCTTTCACTTTCCTCAAGAGGCTTTTGAGTTCCTCTTCACTTTCTGCCATAAGGGTGGTGTCATCTGCATATCTGAGGTTATTGATATTTCTCCCAGCGATCTTGATTCCAATTTGTGCTTCTTCCAGCCCAGTGTTCCTCATGATGTACTCTGCATATAAGTTAAATAAGCAGGGTGACAATATACAGCCTTGACATACTCCTTTTCCTATTTGGAACCAGTCTGTTGTTCCATGTACAGTTCTGACTGTTGCTTCCTGACCTGCATACAGGTTTCTCAAGAGGCAGGTCAGGTGGTCTGGTATTCCCATCTCTTTCAGAATGTTCCACAGTTTATTGTGATCCACACAGTCAAAGGCTTTGGCATAGTCAATGAAGCAGAAATAGATGTTTTTCTGGAACTCTCTTGCTTTCTCCATGATCCAGCGGATGTTGGCAATTTGATCTCTGGTGCCTCTGCCTTTTCTAAAACCTGCTTAAACATCTGGGAGTTCACAGTTCACATATTACTGAAGCCTGGCTTGGAGAATTTTGAGCATGACTTTACTAGCGTGTAAGATGAGTGCAATTGTGTGGTAGTTTGAGCATTCTTTGGCATTGCCTTTCTTTGGGACTGGAATGAAGACTGACCTTTTCCAGTCCTGTGGCCACGGCTGAGTTTTCCAAATTTCCTGGCATATTGAGTTCAGCACTTTCACAGCATCATCTTTCAGGATTTGAAATAGCTCAACTGGAATTCCATCACCTCCACTAGCTTTGTTCGTAGTGATGCTTTCTAAGGCCCACTTGACTTCACATTCCAAGATGTCTTGCTCTAGGTCAGTGATCACATTATCGTGACTATCTTGGTCGTGGAGATCTTTTTTGTACAGTTCTTCTGTACAACAGTTTGATAACAATCTTGCCAAAAAGTTATACGTTTTAAATTAATTTTCCCTCTGAAATTTCATACAGTACATATAATAGCTGCTGCTGTTGCTGCTGCTAAGTCACTTCAGTCGTGTCCGACTCTTCGTGACCCCATAGACGGAAGCCCACTAGGCTCCCCCATCCCTGGGATTCTCCAGGCAAGAACACTGGAGTGGGTTGCCATTTCCTTCTCCAATGTGTGAAAGTGAAGTCGCTCAATCATGTCTGACCCTTAGCGACCCCATGGACTGCAGCCTACCAGGCTCCTCCATCCATGGGATTTTCTAGGCAATAGTACTGGAGTGGCTTGCCATTGCCTTCTCTGACATATAATAGCTAACCTTTAGAATATCATGTTCATAGAATTTGAAATTATCTTTCATATATGTGTCATCTCTTACCTAAAAGATAAGTCTTCCAAATATGGATATGCTTTTAAGTCATTTTAACATTTGGGTGATACACTGAAAGCAAACCTCTAAGAAGATAAAGATGCATACTTTAAAGAACTTTTAAGAAAAATATTTTACTGAAGTGTGATACACATGCACTTATAAGTATAAAGCTCAATGAGTTTCCATACACCTTCACGTAGCCAGCACCCAGAGGAAGAGCAGAATCTGTCAGCACTTCAGAAGTCTCCCCTGGACCCCGTTTCAGTCAGTCTCCCAAAAAAGGGATCACAAATTAGTTTTGTCTGTTTTTGTACATTATGTAAACTGTTGTTTCTGTCACTCAGCACACTGATAGGAAACTTTTACATTGTTGTGGGTAGTTGCAGGCCATTCATTCTTGTTTCTTTTGTATTCCATTGTGTGAATTTATTGCAGCTTATTTACTCATGGTAGTGTCGATGGATTTCTGGATAGTTTTCAGTTTTAGTCTGTTATGACCTGTTTTGTTAATAGAAACTTTGAGAACTCATAACTGACTTTAAATCTAGGGACCTTTCAATACTTTGGAGAAATGTGGTATATATTTTCTTGTAGAGTGGCTAACCTTCCAAATTTAACTGGCTTCCTTTTCGTTGTTATTGTTGATATATTCCTTCTTCCTTTTTGTTTCTTGCACATTGGAATTTGAGCGTTTTCTTGTTGGAGCACACTGTAGATGATATTATGCACCTCATATTGCATCGTGTCAAAACATAATTGGTTGAACAACAGTTAGTAATGCTAAGGTTGGCCACTGAGTTTGGAAGATTACAGTCCTGTCTTCTCACTGTACAGTTAGGCTAGAAGTATTAGTCCACCAGCTGTTAACCTAATTGTTTCCAAAACTTGTCATTTTATTAGGGTTGCAGAATGATAAATTTCTAATTCTGTCATTCCTTGTGCCTTATAATTGACATTTTCCTGAAAAAGTAAAGCTTTCTTCACCCAGCTAAAGCTATTTGGTTACTCTCAGAAATCAGTGTTGCAGGAAAAGTAAAAAAAAACACATAATTTCTTTCTGCTTAGTCACCAGTTTTCAAAGTAAAGAGTTTGCTCTAAAAGCTGCTTCAATGGTGAGATGAATCCTTGGCGTTTTTTTTTCTTTCTTTTTATTATCATTATGAACTCATAATTTTTCATAAGTTGTGTTTTCATAATCTTTCCCTCATCCTTTTTTTTTAATGTGTAATTTATTTTAACTTTGACTAGTAGGGTACCCTTCACGCTGTTTCTTGTGTCTTTTTTGAAATTTTTGTAAAAATATTATAAAGAGAAAATATACATACTATGTACAGCTCCATTAATTTTCAAAAATTGAACACATCTATAGGAGGTTCGTGACATTGTACAGGAGATAGGGATCAAGACCATCCCCATGGAAAAGAAATGCAAAAAAGCAAAATGACTGTCAGAGAAGGCCTTACAAGTAGCTATGAAAAGAAGAGAAGCCAAAAGCAAAGGAGAAAAGGAAAGATATAAACATCTGAATGCAGAGTTCCAAAGAATAGCACGGAGAGATAAGAAAGCCTTCCTCAGTGGTCAATGCAAAGAAATAGAGGAAAACAACAGAATAGGAAAGACTAGAGATCTCTTCAAGAAAATTAGAGATACCAAAGGAACATTTCATGCAAAGATGGGCTCGATAAAGGACAGAAATGGTAGGGACCTAACAGCAGCAGAAGATATTAAGGAGAGGTGGCAAGAATACACAGGAGAACTGTACAAACAAGAGCTTCACGACCCAGATAATCACGATGGTGTAATCACTTACCTAGAGCCAGACATCCTGGAATGTGAAGTCAAGTGGGCCTTAGAAAGCATCACTACGAACAAAGCTAGTGGAGGTGATGGAATTCCAGTTGAGCTATTTCAAATCCTGAAAGATGATACTGTGAAAGTGCTGCACTCCATATGCCAGCAAATTTGGAAGACTCAGCAGTGGCCACAGGACTGGAAAAGGTCAGTTTTCATTCCAATCCCAAAGCAAGGCAATGCCAAAGAATGCTCAAACTACCACACAATTGCACTCATCTCACACGCTAGTAAAGTCATGCTCAAAATTCTCCAAGCCAGGCTTCAGCAGTACGTGAACCGTGGACCTCCAGATGTTCAAGCAGGTTTTAGAAAAGGCAGAGGCACCAGAGATCAAATTGCCAACATCCGCTGGATCATGGAGAAAGCCAAAGAGTTCCAGAAAAACATCTATTTCTGCTTCATTGACTATGCCAAAGCCTTTGACTGTGTGGATCACAATAAACTGTGGAACATTCTGAAAGAGATGGGAATACCAGACCACCTGACCTGCCTCTTGAGAAACCTGTATGCAGGTCAGGAAGCAACAGTTAGAACTGGACATGGAACAACAGACTGGTTCCAAATAGGAAAAGGAGTATGTCAAGGCTGTATATTGTCACCCTGCTTATTTAACTTATATGCAGAGTACATCATGAGGAACACTGGGCTGGAAGAAGCACAAGCTGAAATCAAGATTGCCGGGAGAAATATCACTAACCTCAGATATGCAGATGACACCACCCTTATGGCAGAAAGTGAAGAGGAACTCAAAGGCCTCTTGATGAAAGTGAAAGAGGAGAGTGAAAAGGTTGGCTTGAAGCTCAACATTCAGAAAACTAAGATCATGGCATCTGGTCCCATCTCTTCATGGGAAATAGATGGGGAAACAGTGGAAACAGTGTCAGACTTTATTTTCTTGGGCTCCAAAATCACTGCAGATGCTGATTGCAGCCATGAAATTAAAAGACGCTTACTCCTTGGAAGGAAAGTTATGACCAACCTAGATAGCATATTAAAAAGCAGAGATATTACTTTGCCAACGAAGGTCCATCTAGTCAAGGCTATGGTTTTTCCCATGGTCATGTATGGATGTGAAGAAAGCCGATTGCCAAAGAATTGATGCTTTTGGACTGTCGTGTTGGAGAAGACTCTTGAGAGTCCCTTGTACTGCAAGGAGATCCAACCAGTCCATTCTAAAGGAGATGAGTCCTGGGTGTTCATTGGAAGGACTGATGCTAAAGCTGAAACTCCAATACTTTGGCCACCTCATGCGAAGAATTGACTCATTGGAAAAGACCCTGATGCTGGGAGGGATCGCGGGCAGGAGGAGAAAGGGACGACAGAGGATGAGATGGCTGGATGGCATCACCGACTCGATGGACATGAGTCTGAGTGAACTCTGGGAGTTGGTGATGGACAGGGAGGCCTGCCTCGTGTGCTGCGATTCATGGGGTCACAAAGAGTCGATCACTACGGAGTGAACTGAACTGATAAAACAACCATGCAGTTAAGAAACAGAATGTTTCCAAAAGCCTCTTTATGCCCTCTTCCAATCGTTGCCTTTAAAAAGATTAACCATTTTTCTAGCAGTGTAGATTAGTAGTACCTCTTTCTGCTTGTTATATAAGTGGAATGATACAGAATGTACTCTTTTATGTCCCCCTACCCCCATCAGCATTATGTTTGTGAGAACCTTCTATACTGATGTGTGTAGCAAGGAAACATTTATTCTCATTGTTAGGTATTCTGTTGTATGAATACAGTGCAGCGTAGTGGACATTTGGATAGCTTCCTCTTTGGAAATATTTAGGAATAGTACTTCTGGGATGTATCTTTTGGAAAACATAAGAGTGGTAATCCTGCTTGGGCTTCTCTGGTGGCTCACCAATAAAGAATCTGCCTGCAGTGAGGCAGACCAAGGTTTCATCCCTAGGTTGTGAAGATACCCTGGAGGGGGATGTGGCAACCCACTCCATTGTTCTTGCATAGAGAATCCCATGAACAGAGGTTCCTGGCAGGCTGCAGTCGATAGAGTTGCACAGTTGGACACGACTGAAGCAACTAAGCAACAGCAGCAACAGTAGTCCTGCTTATAGAGTATGCCTGTTCTCATATTAGTGTATATTGCCAGATGATTTTGCAAAGTGCTTTTATCAGTTGATACTTTGACCAGGATTGTATGAGCCTTCTGGTTATGCTTCCTCCTCTCCAATGCCTTATATTATCTTCTTATTTTAGCCATTTTGTTAGATGTTTAGTGATTTAAATTGTGGCTTTAATTTGTACTTCTCTGGTAACTGTGAAGTCCAGCAGCTCTCCAGTGTTTATTGGCCATTTGTTTACTGCTGAAGCTGTAAAGAGAAGGCAATGGCAAGCCACTCCAGTACTCTTGCCTAGAAAATCCCATGAATGGAGGCGCCTGGTAGGCTGCAGTCCATGGGGTCGCTAAGGGTCGGACACGACTGAGCGACTTCACTTTTTCACTTTCACACATTGGAGAAGGAAATGGCAACCCACTCCAGTGTTCTTGCCTGGAGAATCCCAGGGACGGGGGAGCCTGGTGGGCTTCCGTCTGTGGGGTCACACACAGTCAGACACGACTTAAGTGACTTAGCAGCAGCAGAAGCTGAAGCTCCAATACTTTGGCCATTTGATGCGAAGAATTGACTCATTAGAAAAGACCCTGATGCTGGGAAAGATTGATGTCAGGAGGAAAAGGGGACGAGAGAGGGTGAGAAGGTTAGATGGCATCGCCAACTTCATTGGACATGAGTTTGAGCAAGCTCCAGGAGTTGGTGATGGACAGGGAAGCCTGGCGTGCTTCAGTCCATGGGGTTGCAAAGAGTTGGACATGACTGAGTGACTGAGCTGAACTGTTTACTGCCCTCATGAAGTGCCTAGTCCAGGTCTGCTCGTTTTTCCATTGGGTTGATCAGCTTTTTCTATTTTTCTATTTGACCTGGAAATTTTCTTTATCAATTATGGATATGTCTTTATATATTATAACATATGTATATGTTATACATGTATGTATCTTATAAATATATTCGCCTACTCTGTGGGTTACCTTTCACTCTTTCTAATGGTTTTTGATGAGTAGATGTTCTTAATTTTAATATACTACAGTTTATAAATATGTTCCTTATGATTAGCACTTTGTATCCTATTTAAGAAATCTTTGCCTGTTTTAAAATCAGGCAAAGATTTATCCTGTGTTTGCTTCTGAAACTTTATTGCTTTCACTTATACATATATACTATTCATCTAGAATAGGTTTGATTGTATAGTGTGAAGTAGGAGCCTTGATTTTGTGAAATGCCTATATTCAGTTGACCTGGCACCATTTATTGAAGAGTTTGATCATATATCAGGTGATTATTTATGGATATATTTTTCAACACTGTAGTCTTTTCTGTTAATACATTGTTTATCCTTGTTTTAATATTGTACTGTCTAATTTATTGTGTGTGTTAGTTGCTCAGTCGTGTCCGACTCTTTGCAACCCCATGGATTGTAGCCCACCAGGCTCCTCTGTCCATGGAATTCTCCAGGCAGGAATACTGGATTGGGTTGCCATTTCCTTCTCCAGGGGAACTTCCCAACCTAGGGATCAAACCTGGCTCTCTTGCATTGCATGTGGATGCTTTACCATCTGAACTACTAGGGAAGCCCAGTTTATTGTAGCTTTGTAATAAATGTGCTGTCTGTAGTGTAAATCTTCCAGCATTGTTCTTCCTCTTAATAATTGGCTTAGTTATTCTTGGCACTTGTGCTTCTGTATAAATTTTAGAATCAGCTTTGTTGTTGTTCAGTTGCTCAGTTTTGTGCAATGCCCTGGAACCCATGGATTGCAGCACGCCAAGATTCCTTGTCCCTCACCATCTCATGGAGCTTGCTGAGACTTAGAGTTGGTGATGCCATTCAATCATCTCATCCTCTACCGTCCCTTTCTCCTCCTGCCTTCTATGTTTACCAGCATCAGGGACTTTTCCAGAGTTGGCTGTTCGCATCAGGTGGCCAAAGTATCAGAGCTTCAGCGTCAGTCTTTCCAATGAGTATTCAGGATTGATTTCCTTTAGGATTGACTTGTTTGATCTCCTTGCAGTCCAAGGGACTCTAAAGAATCTTCTCCAACACCATAGTTCAAAAACATCAATTCTTCGGTTCTCAGCCTTCTTTATGGTCCAACTCTCACATCTGTACTGACTATTGGAAAAACGATAGCTTTGACTATATGGACATCTGTTGGCAAAGTAATGTCTCTTTTTTTTTAATACACTGACTAGGTTTGTCGTAGCTTTTCTTTCAAGGAGCAAGCATCTTTTAATATCTTGCCTGCAGTCACTGTCCACATTGATTTTGGAGCCCAAGAAAATAAAGTCTTTCACTATTTCCATTGTTTGCCCATCTGTTTGCCATGAAGTGTTGGGACTGGATGCTATGATCTTTGTTTTTTGAATGTTGAGTTTTAAGGCAGCTTTTTTAGTCTCCTCTTTAACCTTTATCAAGAGGCTCTTTAGTTCCTCTTTGCTTTCTGCTGTAAGGGTGTTGTCTTCTACATATCTGAGGTTATTGATACTCCTCCCAGAAATCTTGATTCCAGCTTGTGCTTCATTCAGCCCAGCATTTCACATGATATGCTCTGTATATAAGTTAAATAAGCAGGATGACAATATACAGGCTTGACACACTCCTTTCCCAATTGGGAACCAGTCTATTATCCCGTGTTTGGTTCTCATTGTTGCTTCTTGACCTGCATACAGGTTTCTCAGGAGCCAGGTAAGGTGGTCTGTTACTCCCATCTCCTTCAGAATTTTCCACACTTCATTGTGATTCACCCAGTCTAAGGCTTTAGTGTTGTCAATGAAGTAGAAGTAGATGTTATTCTGCAATTCTCTTGCTTTTTCTATGACCCAGCAGATGTTGGCAACTTGATCTCTGGTTCCTCTGCATTTTCTAATTCCAACTTGAACATCTTGAAGTTCTTGGTTCACATACTGTTGAAGCCTAGCTTGGAGGATTTTGAGCATAACCTTACTGGATGTGAAATGAGTGCTATTGTGCAATAGCTTGAACATCGTTGGCATTGTCCTTTGGGATTGAAATGAAAATTGACCTTTTCCAGGTCTGTGGCCACTGCTGAGTTTTCCAAATTCACTGGCATATTGAGTACAGCACTTTCACAAAATCATCTTTTAGGATTTGAAGTAACTCAGCTGGAATTGCATCACCTCCACTAACTTTGTTTGTAGTAATATTTCCTAAGGCTCATTTGATTTCACAGTCCAGGATGTCTGACTCTAGGTGAGTGATTACACCATCATTGTTATCCAGGTCATTAAGATCTCTTTTATGTAGTTCTTCTGTGTGTTCTTGCCACCTCTTCTTAATATCTTCTGCTTCTGTTCAGTCCGCACCATTTCTGTCTTTTTGTGCCCATCTTTGCATGAAATGTTCCCTTGATATCTCTAACTTTCCTGAAGAGATCTCTAGTCTTTCCCGTTCTATTGGTTTCCTCTATTTCTTTGCATTGTTCACTTAGGAAGACTTATCTCTCCTTTCTTTTCTTTGGAACTCTGAATTCAGATGGGTGTATCTTTCCTTTTCTCTTTTGTCTTTCACTTCTCTTCTTTCCTCAGGTATATGTAAGTCCTCCTCAGACAACCATTTTTTTTTCTGCATTTCTTTTTCTTGGGGAATTTGATATTATCAAAAAAATATAAAAATAAGAAAATCATCCTGCGATTACATTAAGTTTATGGAGTAATTGTGGTGAATTAAGTCTTTACAGTATTGTCTTCCAAGCCTTGAAAATCGTGTCGTCTTCCATTTATTTGGGCTGTTTTTATTTTTCCTCAACGTCTTCGTCTATTAGGGATGCTGTGTTGTAACAAAATGCCACCAACTGGGTAGCTTAGAAACAGCAGACAGTTATTTCTCAGAATTCTGAAAGCTGGAAGTTCAAAATCAAGGTGCCAGCATGATTGCTCTCTGATGATGGCCCTCTTCCTGGTTCACAGCGGGTGCTTTCTCACTGTGTCCTCACCTAGTGGAGTCTCCAAGGGATCTCTCTGGAGCCTCTTTCGTAAGGGCACTAATCTCATTCATAAAGGCTCCACCCTCATGACCAAGTACATCCCAAAGGCTTCACTTCCTGTCATTTTGGGAGAGTTAAGATTTCAACATAAGAAATATTGAGAAGACACAAATATTTGAACCAGGGCACTCAATATTTAAAAACTTTTCAGTGTAGGTGTCTCGTATATCTTTTGTTAGATTTTTTTGAAAATTTAATTCCTAGGTATGTGAGAGATTTGGGTTTGATCCCTGGGTAGGGAAGATGCCCTGAGTAGGAAATGGCAACTCACTCCAGTCTTCTTGTCTGGAGAATTCCCTGGACAGAGGAGCCTGGTGGACTGCAGTTCATAGGGTTGCAAAAAGTCGGACAGGACTAAGCACATGCACAATACACATACACGTATGTTTGGGGATAGTAATTTTATTTTTGTTATTTTTATTTTAATAATATCAAGATCACCTTTTGGTGTTTGGTTGTTTGGTACCAGATTCACACACCTTATAATTTTTCTTGGATGCTGGATGTTGTAAATTTTAAAAAATTACATAGGATCTAGATTATATCAGATGATTTCTTTTTCCAGAGATAGTCTGTTTGTTCCTTTACTTGACATAGAGAGTGAGGCACTGATAGCTTCAGTTAAGTTGGGGTCAGAGCTGGGTCATGGCTGGCTTACAATTGGCTGACACCTCTAGTTTACCCTGTTTTTAGGGTATATTTTTCTAGGACTTTTAGTTGAGAACCTGACGTGTTCTCTACCACCACCACCCTCTTGACCACTAAAATCTCAAAACTATGGAAAATTCCATTCTCATATTCAGAATCACTGCAGATGCTGATTGCAGCCGTGAAATTAAAAGTCGCTTACTCCTTGGAAGGAAAGTTATGACCAACCTAGACAGTGTATTAAAAAGCAGAGACATTACTTTGCCAACAAAGGTCCGTCTAGTCAAGGCTATGGTTTTTCCCGTGGTCATGTATGGATGTGAGAGTTGGACTGTGAAGAAAGCTGAGCGCCGAAGAATTGATGCTTTTGAACTGTGGTGTTGGAGAAGACTCTTGAGAGTCCCTTATACTGCAAGGAGATCCAACCAGTCCATTCTAAAGGAGATCAATCCTGGGTGTTCATTGGAAGGACTGATGCTAAAGCTGAAACTGCAATACTTTGGCCACCTCATGCGACGAGTTGACTCACTGGAAAAGACTGATGCTGGGAAGGATTGGGGGCGGGAGGAGAAGGGGACGACCGAGAATGAGATGGCTGGATGGCATCACCGACTCGATGGACATGAGTTTGAGTGAACTCCGGGAGTTGGTGATGGACAGGGAGGCCTGGCGTGCTGTGATTCATGGGGTCGCAAAGAGTCGGACACGACTGAGCGACTGAACTAAACTGAACTGATTCAGAGTTTTTCATTCTAGCTTTTGAATTTGTCATTCCACATAAAGAATCTAGCAAATGTCTTGAGGTGAAACCAGTCATGTGATTGAGGCCCCTCAAGGCTTCAGTATTGTGGCTCCAAACCTTTGAGGTTCTAAATGCTCAGCTGATTTCTCTGGCCTCCATTCATGGCCCGCTGTCTGAACCAAGCCCAGCTTTTCAGTCCTTTTTTTCTTCCCCAAATCAGCAAGTGTCTCAAAGGAAGAAAAGTTATACTTCCCAGCAGTTATCCCCCTTCCAGATCTGATTTATCATAGTAGACAAAATGACTGCAGCATTGTGAAGTCACTTGATTTACTGAACGACAGGGAAGTCTGGCATGCCGCAGTCCAGGGGGTCGTAAAAATTTGGACATGACTGAGCGACTGAACAACAGCAAAGTACAAGTATAGCTGTGACTCAATTGTTCTCTTAAACTTGGGGTGCTGAAAAGTATATAGTAGCTAGAGAATCTCAGGTAAACTCAACATAGAACCCCTAGGATTTATTTAATCTCCTGCCTTTGATCAACAATATAAAGTTGAATGCTCAGAATCTTGAGGTCCTAGGTTTGTTTAATTACTTGTTTGTAATGGTCACTCTTTGCCTTCTACCTTAGTTTTATTTATTACCACTTGTTCATATTTCACAATGAGCTACCCTTGTATTCCATATGCAGTATACACGAGTTGGTTTATTTTTTTCTGTTAATAATAAGTTTAATTTCCAATAATTGCTATGAAGCAATTTCATTGTCTTTAGGATTCGGACAAAATATTGTACGAAGTATATTACATTAACCTTTTGTTATGACAGTACCTTGTAAATTTGTGTTAAGCAAATGGCATTTTCTCTAATTTTTAAGCACTGAACCTTTTAAAAAATATTTGGGTTGAAGTTAATTTTTGGCCTGGATATTAGGACAAATACATTCTAGATATTAGTTGACAATAATATGTGAAAAGCTAGTCTATCATTTAAGATTACTGAGAAAGTAATAAACACTGGCATTCTGATTACATGAGTTGATCTACATGTGTTGATTAAAAACAATCATATATTTTCACTCTGACAAAAGCAGCAAAATTTCTTTACTTTCAATATAGGAAAAAATTATTCCTTATTTACTACGACTGCGACAAATTAAGGATGAAACTCTACAGGCTGCAGTTAGAGAAATTTTGGCCTTAATTGGCTATGTGGATCCAGTGAAAGGAAGAGGAATCCGGATTCTCGCAATTGATGGTGGAGGAACCAGGTAAATCTAGAAAAATGATTTTTAAAAAATTATTTTTAATGAAGTTAATTGATTTGCAATGTTTTAATTTTTACTGTATAACAAAAGTGATGCAGTTATACATACATACATTCTTTTTTTAATATATTCTTTTCCATTATGGTTTATCATAGAATATTGAAGAGAGTTCTCTGTGCTATTCAGTAGGACTTTGTTGTGTGTGTATAATATCTTATATCTGCTAACCCCAAACTCCCACTCCATCCCTCCCCAACCCTCACCCCCTTGGTGACTATAAGACTGTTCTCTCTGTCCATTAATGCATTAGAAAAATGATCTTTTTAAAGTTACAGATCCTAAATAATAAAAATAGAACTACCATATTATCCAACAATTTCACTTTCTGAGTATTTATCAGACGAAAATGAAAACACTAATTTGAAAAGATATGTGTACCTTTGTTGGTTACAACGTTATTTATAGTAGCCAAGATGTAGAAACAGTCTGTCCGTTGATGGACGAATGGGTAAAGAATATTTGAGGGATATGTGTATGCACACACACAGGAATACTACTTAGCCATAAAAATGAATGAAGTGTCATTTGTGACAGCGTAGGTAGAATTTGAGGTTATTTTGCTAAGTGAAATAAGTCAGACAGGGAAAGACAAATACTGAATGATCTTACTTATATATGAAATATAAGAAACAAAAAAAAATGCAAGAGAAAACTCAAAGACTCAGAGAAGAGCTTGGTGGTTGCCATATGGAAGGCAGGTTAGAGGGTGGGTGAAATGAGTGAAGAGAAGTGAAAGGTACAGATTTCCAAGTATGAAATAGGTAAGTCATGGGGATGTAATGTACAACATAGGAACTGTAGTTAAAGTAAATCTTAAATGTTCTCATCACAAAGAAAAATGTTTATACAGTGACAGGTGGGGTGGTCATTTTGCAGTGCATACAAATGTTGAATCATTGCATTGTACATGTGAAACTAGTGCAGTGTGGTATGCAGTTATACATCAGTTGAAAAAAAAATACCTATAGATCAGTTCAATTGTAAGAATTTTTTAAACTGATTCACAGGGCGGATTCATTTCAATGTATGGCAAAACCAACCAATATAATATTGTAAAATAATTAGCCTCCAATAAAAAATAAATTAATTAATAAAAAAATAATAAAAAGGAAAAAAAATCAAATTCTAAAGTAAAACATGAAATTGCTTTTTTTGGTTTACTGATTTATCAATCTAAGAACTTTTAATTCTAAGAACTTCTTTAAACATATACCTGAATTTCCTTTTATTTTAATGTGACCTAGTCTTTATGTTTTAGTTTGATCTTCTCAAACTAGTTTCTAGTTTAGAACTGTCCTAGTTTAGAACAGTTTATCAACCATGATTCTCTTAAAATTTTGGCAATGTTATGTAGTGTTATCTTTCTTTTATTGTGTGTATCTTACCTATATACATTAGACAGCTAGTAATAAGGTGATTGTTAGAAAAGGAGCCTATATCAGTAACTTCCTGACTCCCTACATCTTGTAGATGCCCGTTCTGGTGTACACAAGAAATATTTAACGCATTCTTAGCTCAGAAGGAGATTTCACCATCTCCTTTCACCAATTGGTAAAATTCACCAGTCTCACCATCAGACTCCTTTCTTACTACTGGCAATCCATCCATGCTTGCTAATTGTGTAGTTCCTTATTATTTGTTGGCTAGACACTTTGGCTTGGTTTTATAAATCTTTTCCCCTAAAATTTCTAGCTTGTGTTCTACTTCCCTGCCATCTCTACTCTTCCCTTAAGAGATAACAACTAGAAAAACAGAAATGTATAATGTGTGCTATAAAGAAAAATAGGGCAGAGTGAAGGGATAGAGCATAACAGTGCTGTTTTAAAGAGTGATCATGACTGTGAGTTTTTGAAGAAATAACATTTGAGTTGAAATCTGAAATAAGAACCTTAAAGAGCATTCAAGTGTCTGTTTAGAGTGAGGAATCTATAGAGTGGAAAGAAGTTTGTGACCAAAGAGTATTTGGATTTCGTTTTATTAGTCAGTACAGGGAGAAAATTGAAGTGAAGACGTTTGGGAAAATCCAGAGATTGGTTAGGATGGAGGTGGGTTGAGACCAGTGGTTATCTCCACTGGAGATGATTTTGCCCCCTGGAGAATATTTGTCAGTGTCTGGAGACATTTTTTCCTTGTTACAACTGGGGGATCCTTGCTTTAATTTAGTGAGAAGAGAACAGTTGGTGCTAAATATCCTGCAATGCCTGGAATAGTTCCTACAGCAAAGGAATATCTTGCCCAAAATGTCAGTGATGTTGCTGTTGGGAAACCCTGGTTTAGGGGACTAGGAGAAAACAGCTAGGATGGGAAATGTGTATAGAACAAGTAAGATAAGAAGGCTCATGAGAAAAGGAACCCATGCCCTGTGTTTCTTTTAGAGAGCCTGGTACAGCATTAAACATAGAATCGGCCAAGAAATAATACTGATTTTAAAATTTGTCCAGAGTTACTTTATGAATACTGCATTTTAAAAAGTTTTCTTCTGGCTTATACAAGTAAAACTTGGGAGAAAAAAATATAAAGAGAAACAAGCCAAACATAACAGTCATATCTCACATATCCAAGATTATTTTTACTATTTTGATTTTTTTCTTCAAATATTTTTTTCTGTATGAATATATATATGCGTGCGTGTGTGTGTGCATGTTTTATTTTCCTTTTCATAAGATAATGGAGGGCACACTGTTGAATATATTTTATCCGGCATGATCTTTAATTCTTCATGTCTCACATTAAAGGCACATTAAATCTGCAGTGTCTCTCTCATAAACCATCTTATCAGCTGTCTTCAAATTTACATTATTTCTACAGTTAATAATAAACAATCTTTCATTTTCTACTTTATTAATACAGTATTTTCTAGTGACTTTGTGCTTGCAATATCAAAGCACAATTTGACTCTAAATTTTATTTTATGGTACCTGATTAATACAGTGTTCTCTGCTCCATACCTTGTATTGAGATTAAAACTTTTCATTGTGTATGTATATCCTCCAGTATTAAGGATTGTCCACCTGTTACACACATCCTGAATTGGCCTGCATCTCCTAGGCTGTTTCATCTTTCACGTTTGAAGCTACTTGCTGCCTTTGGTGAGGATTCAGAAATGAAAAAAAGTCAGCAGTGTAAATTAATACTTCCTTAGTGCAGAACCTTATCTTGAGATAGTTGAGAGTTTTAAAGAAATGAATAAATAAAAGAAAGCTTAAAAATATGACTGATGAATTACAGAAAATGAAATGTGTAGAAGCCTAGGTTTACCAACCATGTTGGTAAGTGGAGAAACCAATGCATGACATCCCAAAACTGGTGAATACAGAGTTTAAGCAATTTCCAGAGTTATAGTGTCTGCTAAAATACCTTATATTGCCATATCTTCATTGTCTTATTTAAAGAGATACTAGTGTAAATTCATAATGTGCTGCCGTAACCCAGGTTTTAATACCATTATTTAGATACTGTATTTTCAAAAGCAATCCAGAAACCTTTGGCACTTTTAACTGATGCTAATTTATATTACTAGTTTTCATATTAGCGTATAAACTAGAAAACCAGGGATTGTTTTAGTAAATAGATTAGCTTTCCTTAAAACAGGAATTCTCATTTTTGCCTTTTATTTTTCCTACAGGGGTGTGGTTGCTCTTCAGACACTACGAAAATTAGTTGAACTTACTCAGAAGCCAGTTCATCAACTCTTTGATTACATTTGTGGTGTAAGCACAGGTAATTGTTGTTATTATATGAAGGTGGTGCCTCCCAGCAGTGCATTAAGAAAAAGAACATTAAACTCTCATGATTAAGATCATGGTCATTTTCTGAAATGATGGATGTTCATTTCATATTTTGATACTGAATAATCCTTTAATTTGCTTACTGAACTTTTAAAAATGCCTATTGGAAATAAGTTAACATTCAGAAATAGATTTTAGTGTGCTTTTCTAATATGCTTTAAATAAGCCACGGTGACAAGAACAATTTGTAAATTAATTGCTTTACGGAAAGTAACAAAATGGTGAAAAAGTGAGTGTTAGTTGCTCAGTCATGTCCAATTCTTTGCAACCCCATGGGCTGCCAGGCTCCTCTGTCCATGGGATTCTCCAGGCAAGAATACTAGAGTGGGTTGCCATTCTGTTCTCCAGGGGATCTTCCCGACCCAGGGATTGAACCTGGGTCTCCTGGATCGTAGATGAATGCTTTACGTCTGAGTTACCAGGGAAGCCCACAAAATGGTGGGTATTTAAAATTGTACTTGAACCAATAGAACATCAAGGATGGATAAGATCTTGCCTTCTTTTGGAAAGTGTCCCTCTGTGAGGAAATCTTTTAAACGGATTCTCACATTAATCTGTTTAAGTTTTGATTTCAGACAACTAGATAAAAAAGGATATAAGAAGCAATTTCCTCACAGAGGGATACTTTAGCTACTGTAATATTCCTAACTGATGTACATTTAAAATTCTAGTTTTGTATTTATATAGAAGAAATCGACAAGTTAGAATATGATTGTTTCTGAATAGTTTTCTAGTTTTTCACTGACTCACTATCAGATGAATGTGTTTTGCTTTCCGTTTGTTTTGTTTTTCTGTTTCCTGTATCAGCTCTCTCACCCAGCTCTCTCACCCATGTATCACCACCACCCCACCCCACCCCACCCCCTACTCTCCTGTGTGTGCAGCAAGCTTCTCAGGGTACCCTGGCTGTTGCTTACGCCCAGGTAACGCTCAGGACTGTTAGCACTACAGATCCCTGCTGTATATTTTACTGCTTTACCTGATAATTCCTTACTTTACATTAGTTTATCATCATAGATTTTTTTCTATTTTTTTCTCATTCTTTAGAATTATGATAGTAGTCCTAAAGGCTGCCAGCATCAAAGCCAAATGATTTCTCTGTATTATCTAGATCAAGTATAACATATTCCCAAAGGGCATGTTAATTTATGCTCCATTTTGAAAACTCAATAACGGTTGTGGGGATAATTTCAGAAGCATAAGGAGTTGGTGATTCCTGTGATGTTCCACTGAACAGTGATTCCTCAGATGATAGCAAATTTGGAAAAGCCTGGGTTAAAGAAAGCTAAGGGGCTTCCCTGGTGGCTCAAATGGGAAAGAATCTGCCTGCAATGCAGGAGACCCCGCTTCGATTCCTGGGTCAGGGAGGTTCCCTGGGGAAGGGCGTGACAACTCACTCCAGTATTCTTGCCTGGAAAATCCCACGGACAGAGGAACCTGGTGGGCTGCAGTCCATGGGGTCTCAAGAGTCAGACATGACTGAACAACTAACACATACAAAGAAAGTCAAACAGTTTTCTTTACAGACGCACTTCTTAGATCTTCTAGTATGTTAAAATGCATTGTGACTCACTCTCAGGATAGAAAAGTAATTCTTATATAGCCAATTGATTTAACTATGGAAACTTTTCTTATAGAGACCTTTCCCAGAGCAAATGTTCTTGGAATTTTTTTCCTGAAGCTGTTATCCTGGTCATTTCTGTTAATATTTGGAATGGTCCTAGCAGTTCATACCTTTAAATGTATCTACAGGCACCATGGTTAGTAGGTGGATGCTCAGTAAGGGTGGTCCGTCTAGTCAAGGCTATGGTTTTTCCAGTGGTCGTGTATGGATGTGAGAGTTGGACTGTGAAGAAAGCTGATCGCCGAAGAATTGATGCTTTTGAACTGTGGTGTTGGAGAAGACTCTTGAGAGTCCCTTGGACTGCAAGGAGATCCAACCAGTCCATCCTAAAGGAGATCAGTCCTGGGTGTTCATTGGAAGGACTGATGCTGAAGCTTAAACTCCAGTACTTTGGCCACCTCATGTGAAGAGTTAACTCACTGGAAAAGACTCTGATGCTGAGAGGGATTGGGGGCAGGAGGAGAAGGGGACAACAGAGGATGAGATGGCTGGATGGCATCACCGACTCGATGCATATGAGTTTGGGTGAACTCCGGGAGTTGGTGATGGACAGGGAGGCCTGGTGTGCTGCGATTCATGGGGTCGCAGAGTCGGACACAACTGAGCAACCGAACTGAACTGAAATCAGAGATTCATCCATGGAGTAGAGTATCTTGTGTGATTCGCGCATTTCTGCACTTACCACAGTGTATCTTTTCCACTGTCTTCTTGATTATGTTAACCTTAACTTACAGTGCTCATAATTTTCCTATCTTTTTCATTTTGTATATTCTAATGTGAAACTTTTGTTTGCACATATAGTTTTTATAAAATTAAAAATACATATTTAGTTTAAGGTTAATGTCCCTGTTCTTTTTTCTACCTGTGCAGTAAAATTCAGTTTTTTTTAATGTCTATTTATCTTTATGGTAGCTTTCCTTAGAAGCAACTTAATTTTTTTTGCAAATTATTTCTAGTGTAAACATTTTCTGAAACTTGATAAATAACAATTTCTGTTACATAGTTATACCATACAGTGAATTTTAAAACAAGCTGAAGACTTCTTTTACTAGAATAAGACTGGAAAAATACATAAAATATTTAAAATGCATTATGATAATGATTTACTGTTTTTGTTTCTTTTTGTAAGCAGTGGTGCCATACAGATTGTTGCCCCTCTCACCCTCTCTGCATCCCCCAAAGCTCTTTTCCTCCTTAGTTCAGGGTTTTGCCAGTTAGGTACACTAGATGGCAGTGTGTGATATCAGTTGCAGCTAGGGTATTAAATCAGCTGTTTAAAAAGACATCCCAGAGACCTAATTTCTTTGTTATGTGAGTTCCTGGGACCAACATGAAGGTGTAATTATTTTAATGAGTTGATAATTCGTCAAATATACTGTTTTCTGTGACTAAAACTAAGGAATTAGGATTAGAAAGGGCATTACCTACCACAGTATCTTAACTATATGTTATTTAATGTAAAATAACACCTTTTTATATATTTTAAAATTATCAGTGATTAGTATTTGTTGAATCTTCATTGAGGCCTGGTAATGCCCTTTACATGTGTTATCCCAGTGTTACAGTAATTATAAATTTTAGTTATTGTAATTATCTTTATAGATGAACAAGATTAGAGCTTTGGGAGGTTAAGAGGTTTGTCTCAAGTGATACAGTCCAAAAGTATGAAAGCTGTAATTTTAACCAGGTCTGTGACTCAGAAGGTCTTATAAGTACTATAATGGTCGTGCTGATAAAAACTAAGGATTCTTTCTTTCAGGTGCTATATTAGCCTTCATGTTGGGATTGTTTCATATGCCCCTGGATGAATGTGAGGAACTTTATCGAAAATTAGGATCAGATGTGTTTTCACAAAATGTCATTGTTGGAACAGTCAAAATGAGTTGGAGCCATGCATTTTATGACAGTCAAACATGGGAAAACATTCTGAAGTAAGTTGTATTTATTCTTTTTAAAAATGTCTTGTGTTTAAACAAAGCAGAAAAATGTAAATACTCAATTGTTGACTTCATTCATTAGAAATAACCACTGTTAATATTTTGGTGAATTGTATTCTGTTCACTGCTTTGTTGGGTTCACATGCGTGAGATTGGTATGTAAAAATGCAGTCACCTTTTTAAGAGTTGCGACCACATTGTGTATAGGACATGTTTGCCTCCTGTGGTTTTTCCTTCACATACAGTTTCCCCTAGGCATCTGCAGGATATTGGTTCGAGGAACCCTCCGGGTACCAGAATCCACAGGTGCTCACCAGCCTCATTTAAAAAGGCATGGGTAGTATTAGCCTTTCTCAAGTCATTAACAGATACTGTTCTAAAAGATTTAATAATTTTTAAACATTTTCCCCCAAATACTGTAAAGCCATTATACTCACTTTCTAAAAATATAAGCATAAAGTAGAAACTTAAAATCACCCACAGTCTAATTCAGAGCCAAAGACCTTGTATTTTCTGATTTTTTCCCCTAGATATGATACATATTTTCCTATATATTTTATCTGGTAGAAATTATATTGTAATTACAATTTTCTATCTTTTTCACTTTTTTCAATTTTATTAAAATCCCTTGACATATTTTTAAAAAGATTCTGCTACATTCTGCAGGGTGATGCCATATTTTCTTAACCTAATGTTAAGATATATGTCCTAATACTTAGGACATTTATGTTTCTGATTTTTTTTGTGTGATTATGAACAGTGCTATTGCAGGAAAGTTTACATTTCTACCCACACTTCAGAATATATCAGTAGGTCAGTTTATAAGAAGCATAATTATTGGGTCAATGTTGATGTTTTTCTAAAGTAATTATTAAATATGAAATAGAAATTATATAAATAGTGAAAATGTATAGTTCTGCAGAGACCAAAAGCACTATTAACATGGTGATGTACATTTTTCTAGAATTTCTTGGAGATAAATAAGTGTGTGTGTGTGTGAGGTTGTGAGTATGCCGTTGTATTCATACCGTTGATAAAATTGGGATAATGCATATGCATTTTCGCTTAGCATTTTATTTTGATTGGTTTCCTATGTCATCAGATTTTTTTTGAGACATGTTTTAATGATTGTTCACAGTCCATTTTATGGATGTACTATTTTTTAACAAATTTCTTAGTGAAAAGAGAGGATATTTCAGATATTTTTGCATCTAAAATAAAGTTTTGGTAGATACCCTGCACCTCTACTTAAATCTCTGGTTATGTATTTAAGATAAACTTCTTCAGTGAAATTTTTTGGGTCAGAGGGTATACATGTTTTAAGAATCATTTTAAAGATAGATATATGTGTATACCTGAATTGTTCTTTAAATCAGTTGTCCCAACTTAGCCACGAGCATCAATTTGTGTTTCCATTTCATGAAATACTTAACACCAAGCATTTTAATTTTTAAAACTTTGTCAGTTTAGAGATTTTTAAACTTTTATTTCCAGTTGGCATCACGATGGTTATTGATAAATTTGAATATTTTTTTAAAAATTTCTTTTTAGTGTGCAGATTTCAAGAGCATAGTACTTGCTCATTTTCTTACTGGGGCATTGTGCACTATATTATAAATCTATTAATCATTTGTTGATATGTTGAAAATGTGCTTTTTAATTAACAGTATTTTTTAATGTGAGCTTAAAATTTACGTGTAGTCAGATCTTTTCCTTTAATTTTGAACTTTGATATTTAGAAAATGTTTTCTACCTCGAAATCAGGCAAATCTTTATATTATTTTCTAGTCCTAAAGTTTAAGTTGTTTTTTTTTTAGGTCATGATTAAGTCTCATGATTCTGTGGTCTGAACTCACTCATGGCTGCTGGCAGCCAGTGGGCAGCTCAGCTGAGATGGCTGGGACAGCTGGTCTCTCTCATCCTGGGCTTTATCCCACTATCGCAGTCTCAGAATTCCATCAGGGCAAGCCCAGAGCATGAGGACTCACCAAACCTTAGTTTAATGACACGTTGCTGATGTCCTGTTGACCAAAAGCACTCAAACCCAGGATTTGTGTGGAAAGGGAATGTATACAAGGGTATGGAAATCAGAAAGGGAAGACTGGAAAATCCAGTGAAGGCCTTGCTGTTAAAACTCTACCATGCCCATTCCCTGGCCTTTTGAGTCATTTTTTTTTCTCTCATTGTTTATTGAGAACATTTTTATTTTCTTTTTTCCCTGGGATAATGATTTTGTGTTACTTAACTAACACTTTTTAATTACAACATCAGTAGAATCTTAGAGTGTTTTAACGTTTCTCCGAAATAAGCAATTAATGTTTCGATTTTCTCTTCACATTTATATTCATAACAATTCGCTAAAACATTTTATCTCTTTATAAAATTAAGGCTTAAACAAAAAAATAAATCTGACCTTTCCTTAAAGTGTGAAAGTAGCATGCTCCCAGGATCTCTGTCCCAATTTTACAGAAGATTTCTATGAAAAGATAAAGGGAAAGACCCTTAGGAGAACAACATTGCCTTGATCTTCATACAGAAGAAACATGCAGATCTGATTGGGGAAGACAAAGATCTTGTCCTTTATAGAAAGCATTTTACATTGTATTTATAAAAGATAATAAAGGGTATGCTGCTGCTGCTAAGTCGCTTCAGTCGTGTCCGACTCTGTGTGACCTCTTAGACGGCAGCCCACCAGGCTCCCCCATCCCTGGGATTCTCCAGGCACGAACTCTGGAGTGGGTTGCCATTTCCTTCTCCAGTGCATGAAAGTGAAAGTGAAGTTGCTCAGTCTTGTCCGACTCTTCACGACCCCATGGACTGCAGCCTACCAGGCTCCTCCATCCATGGGATTTTCCAGGCAAGAGTACTGGAGTGGGGTGTCATTGCCTTCTCCGAATAAAGGGTATATTGCTACCTAATTTGTAAATATGTGAAATTCACTAATATTCTAGTTGAGAAATGTAAGTACTGTTTGAAAAAAATGTTAGGCATTTTTCCTTATTGAGGCAAGTTGGTAAAAAAATTATATTCAGTACAGGGGGAAAATACATAATTTTTAAGTCTGGAAAAAAATTCAGCACTGAATATTTCCTTGTAATGGAGTTGTGAAAATTGCTGCCCAAGGGTAATTTCTGTAATGTTGCAGTCATTCACATGCCAGTTCAGATGGTTTAAAAAGCATTTTTGGGGGGTGGCATAGGCTCTGTATTGCTAAAACAAGTTTGAAGTCTGAATGTCTTGATCAGGATTTTAGACTGCTCTGTATATAGCCTGCCATAGTTCAGCAGTCTTATTTCAGCACAGTTCCTTTATCCTATCAGGAGAACCCTGAAAACAACAAATTTGTTCTGCCTCTGTGCCTTTACTGTGTATATGTTCTGGCTTTTAATGTGTTTTTTTGCCATCAGTGGTGTCCTTGTCAAGCTACACCTCCATCCATCTTTCCTAGATAAGAAAGCCTGTATTGACCCCTCCCCCCACACACACAACCTCCTGCGGAACTGTAGATACTTCTAGTTTGAATTGGAGGTTAATAGGTAGCTATATATTGTTTTATGTGCATTAGTTGGATTGTAAGCTTCCTAGAGGAGATTTTTCTTTTTTATCCCACGTAATAGGAACTGCATAGTGTATGTTCCCTGATATTGGGAAATAAAATCATTTTGATATAATTTAATTCTTCTCCTTTAATAAAGGGACAGGATGGGATCTTCACTAATGATTGAAACAGCAAGAAACCCCACATGTCCTAAGGTAAGTTTAGAGTCTCTTAAATATAACACCTATATGAAGTTGAAGGTCAGGTGAATGGAATATTATGAAGCCCCTTTATTAAGGGAAAAGTTTTCTTAGGAACTGCTGTTAATAGATTATATTGATTCCTTATATATTGGGTCATTTTATGAAGGTACAGAATGTGAACGTTGGAGCATTTTTATATCAAGTAAAATAAAACTTAAGAACATGAAAGACTGGGACTAAAGATAAAGAATTATTATAGGGTTAATCAAATCTAGGGATTTAAGGAAAATTGTGGCATTTCCCCCCATAGATTTTTTAAAAGAAACTTCATGTGCCTCATGAATGTATATTAGATTAATATACAAATGGAATCCCAACTTTTAAAATGTCAGTGTTACTAGAATATGTCTTGGTATGGCTCCTCTTTTTATTTATTTTGTGATCTGAGTATTGCTTGAGTTCTGTGTCCTGTATTAAAACTCGTTATTTGATTAAGGAATAAGGGTTTATGTACCTAGGAATCCCATGCAACTTGTATTTATTCTTGGATAACAAGCTGTAACCACGAAAAATCAAATACAACTCCCTCTATTGCTCTTTCACTCCTGCTTACACATATTTTCATTCATTCTTTAGATATTATGTACCCCATGTGCCAGCACTGTGCTGGGGACTTTGGATACATTAGTGAGTAAATGCAGGCATGGAGTTTACAGTCCAGTAAGCAAAGTCTGAACTGAACTGAAGCAAAGTAAGCATTAGTCAAATGATCACACAAATGAGATGCAGTTTTCCTGAAATAAGTGCTGTGGAACACAAAAACAGTTCTCTGAAATCATGTATTTATAAGGACGTGAGGGAAGGCTGCTGTAAGGAAATGTACTTTGAGGTCTCAATGTAAAGGCTGATGAGCAGTCCTGGCAAAGGGAACAGTCTATACAGGAGGAGCTTTCGAGAAATGTAGGCCCTAGAGATTGGAGCTTAGGGATCCAAGGGCAACGTGTGCAACGAGGCTGGAGGGATAGCTCCATCGGACCACGTAAGGCCATGATGAGATGCAGTAGCTCGTTGGAAAGGACCCAAGGATGAAAGCTGCTGCTGCTAAGTCACTTCAGTCGTGTCCGACTCTGTGCGACCCCTTAGATGGCAGCCCACCAGGCTCCCCCGCCTCTTGTTTGTTCTCTTGTATCTTCAGGGCTTCTTATTTGTTCTTAAAATGTGAGCGTTGCCAGACTTTAAAAAAAAAAAAAAAAAAGAGTGGGTGTGAGGGAACTGCAGCCACCTCAAAAAGTAATTTACTCCTGATAAATGAGGCAACCACCCACAACATTTCTTAATTGAGCCTGCCTGTATACCAGTTAATGGAAAGACTCTGCTGCTGCTAAGTCACTTCAGTCGTGTCCGACTCTGCGACCCCATAGACAGCAGCCCACCAGGCTCTCCCGTCCCTGGGATTCTCCAGGCAAGAACACTGGAGTGGGTTGCCATTTCCTTCTCCAGATTTTAGTATATGCCCAACTCTTATCCATAGTGGCCTCTTGCAGGATTTGGCATAGAGCCCTAATAAACTTAGGCCTCACTAGTACCATTCAGCTTCTTAAAGTTCATATAGCAAGTCATTAACAGATACATCACATTTTATATAAATTCAACTGATATTGATAAAACCTGAGACCCTAGGTGGTAAAGATTAGGTTTTTTAATTAAAAAAATAAAACCCAGCCACGAGTTATTAACTATGATCAAAAAGCCTTGAAAATTAGTTTGTGTTAGAGTTTCAGTTACTAAAGTCATAATGCTTTCAAAGAGCACAGGAACAAAGATTGATTTATAAGTGATATGAAAATAGTGTATTATTCATCTTTAAGTAGTTTTTGTTCGTTGCTACTACTGCAGTAGCAAATTTAAAGGTCTGCAAATTTATGCCTTCTTGAATCTCTTTTTAAATAGCTAATCAAATCATGTAGTCAAAGAATATCTTTTATTACAGTTCTCTCATAATGCATTTCTCAAAATTGTCCCAGCCTTTGTTACTGTTTTCCCATTAAAAAAAAAAAAACAAAAACCTGTTTAAAAGGATCTGCTTCTGTTTGCTTAACATTAGGGTTATGTTATACACTTTACCTTGATGGGTAGAGTTGTAGTGTTCATTCATACCACTAAATAATATTTAATTTTTACAGTCCCAAATATTGCTGCTTACAATGCGTATTGTCCACTTTTTAATCGACTAGGTAGCTGCAGTAAGTACCATAGTGAACAGAGGGATAACACCAAAAGCCTTTGTGTTCAGAAACTATGGACATTTTCCTGGAATCAACTCTCACTATTTGGGAGGCTGTCAGTATAAAATGTGGCAGGCCATCAGAGCCTCATCTGCTGCTCCGGGCTACTTTGCAGAATATGCGTTAGGAAATGATCTTCATCAAGTAAGTTGACTGTGTGGCTTGTCTTCTAAAACTTTACGTGACTGAAAAGAGTCGGCACTTACAACTGAACTTAGAGGGATCCACCAAGGAAACTCCTCATGTCTCCATGTGGCAAAAGATGTGTGTGCAGTATAGGATATTTTTAGCTGTTTGTTTTTCTTAAATTAACAAGCCTTCTGGTATGAGAGTGTATTTTAGGAAAGATTTGTTTGTATCTTCTGAAATGAGATTCATGACCAGTTACGATAATTTTAATTTGATGGAAAAATGAAGTAGTATGTGTGCTTGGCTTTCCAGATGTGATAAAAATTAAAAGTGAAACAGTCCCTAAAAATGCAGAATGCAGTCTGTTGACAGTTTTGGTGGACATATTTGGAAGGAGATGTAATAAAATAGTAATACTAAACTCTCAGTAGGTTAGCTAGGTGCCAGACACCTATATAGTCCTTTGTACACATTTCCTCACTTAATTATGACGGCTTATGAGGCAGATAGAGTGATGTCCATTTTGCAATGAGAAATTGAAGTCTTAAGAAAAATTAAGTGACCAGACTAGGGTTGCAGCTGTTAATTGATGGAGTTAGGATGCTGTCTATAATTATACTATTTTAAAATTTATGGCTAAATGATATATTAAGCTGAACATTGTTTCTATAATGTTGAATGATATATTCGTTTTCTTTGACCAGGGCTTTTATTTATCATAAATTATTTTCCCTATCAAGTTTTCCCACTATTTATGAAGATCTTAACTCATAGTTTATACTCAGTGATAAAAAAGTCAACAAAGCTTTTGAGCTGATAACTTCCAAAATATATGTTTTAATGTATGCTTACATTAAAGAGTCAGACACGACTGAGCGACTTCACTTCACTTCAATGTATGCTTAGTTTATTATATGCTACTACACTTAAAATTCTTTGATGGAGTGACTAACCTTAACTCTCCTGTCTGGCTCAGTATTCAGATATAGTTAAGGAGAAAACTTATTTTGATAATAATTTTTAGATATTGTTCAAAAACTCATAGTTTTAATATAACATAGCATCTATATATGTGTTAATGTTATAATATCTACAACGTTGTTATCAATTTCGTCTTCTATAATTTTATGTACCAGCTTAGATATATTGTATTTTTGAGTGTACATTCAGCTATCTCATTTTATTTCTGTCTTACCAGAAGTAATATTATAATCTTGGTAATTAAGAGATTAAAATTGGTTTCTTTGGTCTCTGGAGTCAGTGCAGACTGTTTCCTACTTGGTCAGCTCAGTCATTGCAGAGTTATGTAAGGCACTTCCCATTCTCGCTTTCCTTTGCTTTATTCCTCCCCCTCAGGGCAGAAAGTGCTAGCTGTAGAGCTTTGTTCTGACATTTTATTTCGGGACTTACTGGTCAAAATAAAAATTGTATTTTAATATATATGTTTCCATTTGTAACGATGACTTCTTCATATTCCATAGTGTTTTCACCATGTCATAAATGGAGAAATAGCAATTTATTTGGAAATGTAATAGTTAAAGTTTATATCTTACAACTTGAAGGCTTGTCATGCTACAAAATTGCAGTTATGCCAAATATTAGTGAAAGTCTCAAATGATAAGTTACTGCCTTTCAGGACCATACATTCCCAAACTTCAAAAGAAGTTATCTCATTTGCTCTTTATGCTTTATCTGAGAGGAAATAGTTCTAAGATTTAATTTAATTTGTAGAATGCAAATCATAAACCAAAGTAATTCAGTGATTCTTTTTCCATTTCAGATTAGACTAGTGATATTCCTTTCCATGCCAAGCAATTTTTATTTTGATGACCATAATCTTTGAACTTAGGCTGGTCTACAGATTAAAATAATTTATATAAATTTTGTTTAACGCATGTAACTATGCAGGGAAATATACTCAATATTTTGTAATGACCTCTGAGGGAAAAGAATCTGAAAAAGAAAATATTTAGTTTCACAGATATATATATATATATATAAAAATGAATTTGTGTGCAGACACGACTTAACGGTTACACCACCACCACCTCCATCACACCTGAAACTAACATGATATTGTAAATCAACTATTCTTCAATTGTAAAGAATTTAAAAATAATGCATAAAATCATATATGCCAAGAATATACTTTCATGTAATTCAGTGACTTGATTCCAGAAAGATTAGCACATCTAACTTAAGAATGTTCTGATATAATCTAGAATCTAAGCAAACCATATTTGAGCAAATATTTTCCTTATTCCATATTCCTTTCTGGATACTTGAAGAAATGGGGTATTATTCTCTTCCAAAGACACCATGTAAGGCTGATTAGCGTATTCTAAGATATGAATGATCTTAATTACTTAAACAAAGAAAATATTCAAGCAAAGTTCCCTTCCTACTCTTCAAAAGTTGCCAAGAAGTTTTAAAACTAGAACTCAACTGTTTATTACAATCCTCTTCTCCTTAGCTCTTAGAATAATTATATTCAGTATTTCTGGTCTCGTTTTTAAAATGAGACTGTCATATCTTTTTAACTCTCATGTCTGACATATGTTTTAATGTAAGTTCATATCCTTTTTATAATCAGGTAGAGTATAAATTATACCCTAGTGGTTCAAACTATAAAGAATCTGCTGCAATGCAGAAGACCTGGGTTTGATCCCTGAGTTGGGAAAATCCCCAGGAAAAAGGCATGCCAACCCCCTCCAGTATTCCTGCCTGGAAAATTCTATGGACAGAGAAGTCTGGCAGGCTTCTCCCGTAGTCCATGGGGTTGCAAAGAGTTAGACACAACTGAGTAACTAACACTGAAGTACAAGTCGGTGGATGGGTAGATTTCATTTGTCTTTGTAAAGAAATGAATGTTATTGCAGTATTTCAAGCTTTATTAGATGTCCTGGGAAACTATAAAGTAGGAGGAATTCTTGAATAGCTTCTAAAGTATCGTTTATCTCCCATAACCCAAGTAGCATCATATTTATCTTGAAATAATTACTTTTACAAAATTATCCCTTCTCTCTTTTTAACAACTTTATTGAAGTAAAATTGATAGACAAAAAACTACACATATTTTATGTGTACAGTTTAATGAAGTTGATCATATGCATATCCCTTTTCTCTTTCCACCTCCTCCTCCAAAATTAAATCAGTTTTTTCCTGTCTTTGGAGAAAGATCTTGATAAATTAGCTTGCACTGAAGGTTTTGCTGGCTGATTCTAATATATTATTTTTTTTAGTCCTTATTTACATTTTGAAACATTGGGGTCAGAACTCAGAATACATTAATCTAAAACAAATTATGATATTTCATATATACCTTCCAAGTAAAGGATGTTTTAAGCAGAAAGAGCCTGCCTAGCTTTTCTGTGCTAAATTATGCCTGTGCCAGGCCACAACTAACAATATTCATTTTAACTGGATAAAATGTTGAGAGTGCTTACTCAGTGCCAGACATTATGTTAACCATAAAGAATATGAAGGTTTTTAATAATTGCTGACATATTGTTTGTGTTTCCTGGATCTTACCATCAAATAACTCAAAACTAGAAGAAGATAAACAGTTATAGAATGAGATGGTAAATTCAATAATAAAAATATGTACAGAGTTAAGAAGTAGTATAAAAGATGTGATTTATTTTGTCAGAATTGGCTTTACAAAGAAGTCTTCTGAGTTTACATATAAAGAATGAATAGTTGATTAGGATAGAAATCGGATGGAGAGGACGGGGAATCATTGCTTAATGGTTGCAGATCCTATTTGGTGTAATAAAAACGTTTTAGAAAACATTCTGAGTGTTACTGATGCCACTGATTTGTAACCTTAAAAATGCTTAAAAGGACCACATTTATGTTATATATATTTTTTCATAATAAAAGACAAATTTTAAAACACCCTATTAGGAAGTTCCCTGATGGTTAAGATTTGGCACTTTTTTGCCATCACCCAGGTTTAGTCCCTTGTCATGGAACTGAGATCCCCAAAGCTTTGCTGCATGGCCAAAATTAAAAAAACACTAAACATGAGTTGATTAAGAGACATTCATTATTAGTATGGTCCATCAGTTATTTTCCGGTATAAATTCTGATTTATGATATGAAATGATTAAATATACATTAAAAGCAGTAAAAAGTATCCAGGTATTAGACTTTTAAGCACATGCACTATGTACTACAGTTAAAACACAATCTTGTGTACCTCTAAAAGATAAGTATCACTTTACTTAACAAGTTTATTTTTCGAGTCTGTTTTACCTTAGCACTTAGAATAAGCAGTGGCTGATAAACATGAAGTACACAATAAATAAGTAAATGTGAGTATGAATACTGTGTGGGTGGAAAGGCTTCAGAAGATGCCATAAACATTACATTAGCATAATGACTTGCTGATAGAAAAGGCATCTAACACAAGTGGGCTCTCATCTAATAAGAGTGGGGTAATAACTCTGTAAATGGCTTAAGGGGTGGTATGCCTTACCGCTGGGCTGAAGTGAATACCAAATGTCAACTTCTGCACTTTTTTGGATGGAAACCAAGTAAAGTTTAAGGAACAGGAATTTTAATTTTGAAACAAGCCATTAAAATCACTGAAAACTTGGCAACTTTTGATGGGGGGTTAATTTAATTTTTATCACTTCTTGCTAAACCTTGTTTGCCCTTCTTTTCTCCCCTTTTTCTCTTTTCTTAATCCTTGTTTATCAGTTCAGTTCAGTCACTCAGTCATGTCCGGCTCTTTGCGACCCCTTGGACTGCAGCACGCCAGGCTTCCCTGTCCATCACCAACTCCCAGAGCTTGCTCAAACTCATGTCCATTGAGTCAGTGATGCCATCCAGCCATCTCATCCTCTGTCATCCCCTTCTCCTCCTACCTTCAATCTTTCCCAGCATCAGGGTCTTTTCCAGTGGGTCAGTTCTCATCAGGTGGCCAAAGTATTGGAGTTTCAGCATCAGTCCTTCCAGTGAATATTCAGAACTGATTTCCTTTAGGATTGACTGGTTTGATCTCCCTGAAGTCCAAGGGACTCTCAAGAGTCTTCAACACCACAGTTCAAAAGAATCAGTTTTTTGGCGCTCAGCTTTCTTTATAGTCCCACTCTCACATCCATACATGACTACTGGGAAAACCATAGTTTTGACTAGATGGACCTTTGTTGGCAAAGTAATGTCGCTGCTTTTTAATATGCTGTCTAAGTTGGTCACAGCTTTTCTCCCAAGGAGTAAGCGTCTTTTAATTTCATGGCTGCAGTCACCATGTGCGGTGATTTTGGAGCCCAAGAAAATAAACTCTGTGTTTCCATTGTTTCCCCATCTATTTGCCATCCATGAAATGTTGGGACCAGATGCCATGATCTTAGTTTTCTGAATGTTGAGTTTTAAGGCAACTTTTTCACTCTCCTCTTTCATTTTCATCAGGAGGCTCTTTAGTTCTTCTTTGTTTTCTTCCATAAGGGTGGTGTTGTCTGTGTATCGGAGGTGGTGGTTGTTTCTCTTGGCAATCTTGATTCCAGCTCGTGCTTCATCCAGCCCAACATTTCACATGATGTGCTCTGCATATCAGTTAAATAAGCAGGGTGATAATATACAGCCTAGACATACTCCTTTCCCAATTTGGAAGCAGTCTGTTGTTCCCTGTCCATGGAACTATCCTTCTTTATAGTTTTTATGATAATGAAATGTTTCATCTAAAATAGCCAAATGATTAGAAGTTGCAAAGTATAAATATAGAATTGAAGATAAAAATATTTTAATGAAAGAAATAGCTTTCTGCTGAATTAGAAGTGGAGTATGGGATGGGCATCATTCATTTTATCCCATTCCTGCATAAACCTCACGTGATCTATCTACTCAATTTTGAACAGCTATAAACTTTTAGAAAATTATTTTCTTTCCTTGTGGATTCTTCAAAATAATGTAGATTATTGATAATGCTTAGAAATATAAAGCTTGCCTACTTTGTTTAGGTTATATCTGCAATAAATGAAATTGATACTTTGAAATTGTATTGTTAATAAAATTTCAACTTAAATTGCTTTAATCAATTTGGTTTTATTTGATTTGTGGAAGAACTGGTCTTTATTTGGTAAAACCACAATTCTTTTGTTAGATTTTATATAAACTCTATTAACCACTAAACAAGGATAAAAACCTTTAAGAGTAATTCTGTTCATTTGAGTAATTTTGCACAAAATATTCAGAGCAATCCAAAGTTCATAAAGAACCTCTGTAATAGTAAAGGAAAGTTTAATAAAGCCAGTAGGGGCAGTGAATTTTCATATGACTTCTTTTGTAGCCTTAGTTTATAAAAATAAATTCACTTTAAAGGAATCTCTTGTTTTTAAATAATTTGTTAAGTTTATTACGTAGTTCAGTTTTCCTAATTGAGTAAATTTCAAACTGTGGAAAATGTAATTTGTTTTCACGTTTGTGAAAAAGAATTTCACTTCAAATTTACTTCCTATATGTGTTTGACTTACATTTTGCAGGATGGAGGTTTGCTCCTGAATAACCCTTCCGCATTAGCAATGCACGAGTGTAAGTGTCTTTGGCCAGACGTCCCATTAGAGTGTATAGTATCCCTGGGCACTGGGCGCTACGAGAGTGATGTGAGAAACAACGTGACATACACGAGCCTGAAAACCAAACTGTCCAACGTTATCAACAGTGCCACAGACACAGAAGGTCAGTCTGTTTGTTTGCTGTCTTAACGTGCTTCGCCTTTAGAATTCAGTTTTTGGTAGACTGTGCTGATGCTCCCTGCAAAAAGTACATGGTTATGTCTGTGTTGCAGGCTTAGGAAGCACATGGGAGCGGGTCTTCGTCATTTCTCTTTCTCCTCACTCATTTCTACAGTAGCAACTTCTCTGTGGGAGCTAGTGGTACCTTTGCCTCCTTACAGTTGGAGAAGTAGCTGACAAAAGAGTAGCACAAAGGCTTGGTTGGAGACTCTTAAGAAAAAGAAAAAGGAGGTTGGTTCAGATAAACACAGGATAACAGGGAGAGAATCAGAGTACTTCTGGATTATTTAAAAACATGGAGGCAAACCAGAATAAGTCCTTACTTCCATTCTGGCTGCCCCTGTAATCTAGCCTTCGTAATAAAGCCCAAGTGATTCTTTAAAATGTAAATTGCATCATGTCTTTACCTGGTTCCAAACCCTCTAGACTTCCCATCACACTTGGAACAAAATCCCAAAGTCTCATTCACTGAAATTCACCAGGCCTTGGAAGACCTAACCTTTGAATGCATCTCTTCCCCTTCTCTCAAGCTGTGTCCCATCTGTAAAGTGTGTCCAGCTACACTTGAATTCTTGCTGTTCCTCAGCTTCCTAAGAAGGCCCTGCCTCAGATACCTGTCTTCTGTTTGTAAGGCCTTTTCCAGATATCAGTACATGCTCGATTCCCTCCCTTAACTTCATTCTGATCTCTGCTCAGATGTCACTTTTCCTGAGAGCCCTTTTCTGTTCACTTTCTAATCTCTGTATCCCACCAGAATGTAAGCAGGAACTTACCCAGCTAACTATGTTGACTGCAATGCCTTTCACATAGTCGGTAGTCAGTATTTGTTGACTTTCTAATTTTTGCCTTGAGGTCTAGAGCTCCTGATTTTACTATATTATTTTTAAGTCCTACGTGAAATCTGTTATTAAATTTGTGAAAAGAGTTGTTCCCACTTAACAGCCCCTTGCTTCTGAATCTCATTCTTTCTCTATTATCTTATTACTGACTGAGTCATCAGCCTATATGAGCATCTTAAACTTCCCACTAAGGATGTTTATTTATTAAATGATAACCCAAGAAAAGGTGACATTCTGGATTTTTCACTGTCTACAATTTTGTTGTCAAATCAATAAAATATTCTTACCGTAAACAGTCTTCTTAGAAAAAGATCGCTTTGATCAGTCTCATGATACTTATATGTATACCTTGTGCAAACCACATTATTGGCTCACTTGAGATTTTTAAGAAATATGAAATACTGCCTTTGTGCACATACACTCTAGATAATGCAGAATTAGAGTGAAACATGTAATTGCTGATATTCGATGGTTATTGATTTATAGAAATAGCAGTTTCCTTTGAAAGTTATATGCAAGACCTGAACAGTAAAAAATACAAAGCATTACTGAGAGAAATTAAAGCAGGCCTAAATAATCGATAACTCTGCTCATGAATTGGAAATGTCAGTATTGTTATGGTGGCAAACCACAAATTGATTTATAGACTTCATGCAACTGCTAGAGAAATCAAAATGGACTTTCTGTGGTGTAGAGATTAACACGATGACTGTAAAATTCATATGGGTATGCAAAGGACCTAGAGTAACCAAAACAGTTTTGAAAAAGAACAAAATTAGAGGACTTAGACCCTCTGACTTCAAGGCTGTAAAACTACAGTAAGCAAGGGTGGTGTTTGCATTAGATCAGTGGCCCCTAATAATACAGAAATTGATCCAGACATGTATGCTGAAAAGATTTTTGACAAAGTTAACTCAAAGAGGAAAGGATAATCTTTTCAACAAATAGTACCAGGACAATTAGATAACTGTATTTAAAAAACTGAGCCTTGACCCTTCACACCATATACAAAAACTAACTTGAAATGGATCATAGATCTACAAGAGTTAAAACTGCAAGTCTTCTAAAATACCCTGGAGAAAATCTTAATGACATTGGGTTAGGTAAAGAGTCTTTGATAGTACATAAAAGGAAAAATAGATAAATTAGACTTCATTAAGTTATAAATTTTGTTCTTCCAAAGACACTTTTAATAAAATGAAAAGACAAGCTCTCTACTGAAGTTAATATTAGTAAAATATGTTCATCATCAGAACCAAATGTACGATCAGATGCAAAACATATAGAAAATGCTTCCAATATATCATATAAGGAATATATAGAGATGAAAACAAAACAAAAAATCAATGGAAAAAAATGGCCAAAATATTTGAACAGACACTTCACTGAAGAAGATAAGATATACAGGGGACTGATAAGTACATGAAAGATTTTTCAACATTATTAGTCATTAGGGAAATGAATATTAAAACCACAAGATACCAGTACACACCCTCTAAAATGATTAAAAATAAGACCAACAATAACATGTCTTTGCAAAGATCAGGAACAGTGGGAACTTAAATAATCCTTATGGTTGACATGCAGAATGGTGCAACCATTTGGAAACGAGTGTTGTTCTTCATAAGATAAGTAAACTTTTACCATATGAACAAGCAGTTTCATCCCTGAGTATTTATGTGAGAAAAATAGAACCATATATCCACAAAATGATTTAGGATTATTTCTAACAGCTGAAAACTTAAGAGAAGCAGACCCAGACCAGAGAGAACAAATTGTGTAATATCCCTACAGTGAATTACTACTTAGCAATAAAAAGGAAGAAACTATTGATCCATACTGCAACATGTATTTCAAAAGCATTTTGCTGAGTAAAAACAATAACCAGACACAGAAGAGCTATATATATATTCGTAAGTTTGTTTATATGAAATTCTAGAAAAGGCAAAAGATAAGGGAGGAATCAACCATAAGGAGGCATGAAGGAGCTTTTGGGGTGATGGCCAATATTCTGTGTCATGGTTGTTGTGATCAAACAAGTGTATACAGTTGTCAAAACCTGACAGTTTAGACATTTAAAATTTATTAACCTTATTGTATATAAGTTATACCTCAATAAAGATGATCTCAGGAAATTAAAAAACAACAAAAGGCAAAAGGAAGGTTGAAAAGGCATCTCAGCAGTGGCTAACAGTATGACTGAAAACAGAGAAGAGAGTCCTGGAGCTGGGATTCTAATTTAACAGAATTATATGGTATAGATCAGGAATTGAATTTCATTTCATAGTTATATTCAATATTATGCATTCTTTACTCCTGCCGTTAAGTAGCTAGAGTGTGAAAAATAAGCAAGGCTTTCTGATTTGCCTAAAATAGGATAATTTAAATAAACATAAAATTAGATCATGGAAGAATAACTTGATTTTTTAATTCGTCCTGTCCTCTCTTTGTTTCAACAGAAGTCCATGTAATGCTTGATGGTCTGTTACCTCCTGACACCTATTTTAGATTTAATCCTGTTATGTGTGAAAACATACCTCTAGATGAAAGTCGAAATGAAAAGCTGAATCAGCTGCAGTTGGAAGGGTTGAAGTACATAGAAAGAAATGAAGAAAAAATGAAAAAACTTGCAAAAATATTAAGTCAAGAAAAAACAACTCTGCAGAAAATTAATGATTGGATAAAACTAAAAACTGACATGTATGAAGGCCTTCCATTCTTTTCAAAATTGTGATGAGTGTGTGTGTGTAGTCTCCTAACTGGATGCCTGTTGAGAAGATCCACAGAATTCAATAAGGAATCGTGGGGTTCAGCATAATTTATCTTTAAAATGCTCTTGAATTCTGGAGAATCCTGAAAAGACAGTGTTTGGACCAGCTTGCACAGTACAGAGAGAGTGTACTTGGTTACAGAATTCATATGGAAATTAGGTTTTTATGATGTTAATAATTAACTGTGCTTTAGGAATCTTACTGTACTAGTTGGTTTTAGTACATATCGATGTATTGTTTGATGTTTGAAAATTTATTAATATATGTGCCAAACAAGAACTGAAAACTATCACATTATACTTGGTATTTTTACTTTAGTCACCATAATCATGTTCAATTTATTTGATCATTGATTTTCTTTCATGTGGAAAAACTAATTTCTTCTTCATTACTTTAAACATTACTTAGGTTTTTAATAGCTACATTCTGTGATCCAAATGTTGCCACCCACGATTGTCATGTGATCTAAACAGATGCAGAAAAAAAATGGAATTCTCTCTATCAAAGGACTTTAACATTTGAAATATGAAAGAGCCAGATACCGTTTTCTATTCCAAATATGTTTATTTCAACATTGTTTGGTTCTGAAAGATAGGTGAAGTTCCAGTCAACCACTTTTCCCCCCTAAAATTTCAAGACGATGCTGTGTGTCCATTTTCCAGCTCTAGCTTATCATTCACTCATGAAATTAATTATTTGAATTTACTGAGTAAATACCCCATCATTAGCAAAAAATAAACTGTTGAAATAATCTGTTAAAAGGCTGATGTCATTTTTTAATTATTTACTGTTTATAATGTAGCCTGTCATCTCTTTGTAGCTCTGTCAACAGTATGCTTTAAAAAAATGTCAGCCTTGTTTTATCTTAACTCCTTTAACCATCTAGACTTCACAGAGATTAATAACATATGCAGCAACTTGCATCATTGTTTATGCTAACCAAATTCATCTTTGTTGTGTTATCTGTCTGCCGTGTAAATCCTTTACCATGTTTAGATTTGTCAAGAAAAATGAAAAGAGGTGAGTGTCCTTTGCTTTCTCTACATAAACTAGAGCTAAACCCATTACTGTGTCTTTGCATCAGTGCTGCGTAGAGCCAGTGAGACATGGTTCACAGATGCTGGGGGAGCGGAGCATCTGGATGCTAATTTGGGCTCCGATGCACAATCCTTCTGTTTTGACTTGGAGGAGGGTAAATAACCTCTGGGCTTCAGATATTTTATTTTGGGAAAGTGGGAAGAGCTAGCTCGAAAATTTTATTTACTCTTAGGGCAACTGAAAAGAAAATTCTACATATGTAGAAGCAAAAGATTAGAAGAGATGTGAAAATGAATTTTCAGTCCTACACAGGTAAAATATCTGCTCTTTTCAAAGAAGCAAAGAATTCTCTGTTTTAGAAAGAAAATGTAGTAAATTATCCAATTCATCAATTATTTTAAAAATATAGAAAGTAAAAGTTGTAGCTCAGTCTTTTTTGGATAATTCTGTTCTTATTTATGTGATCAGTGCTGTGCTGGTAATATTTCACTTATTTCACTTCTGTACTTGCTGCTGCTGATGTCCATTATTAACAATGGTGCCTTGGGTCGAGTTGTCCTTAGAGGCATATAGGCTGGAGTGGAGAGAGCCTGGCCGGGGTTACAATTATGCTCTGCACCTCTCCCTCTCCCATGCCACTCTATCCAGGAGAAAGTAGATGACAGAAGGAACCTTCTGAGAGGGAGGGAAGTCAGGAATACTGGGCATGCAGTCTGATGGTTCACAACCCCTGCTTCCTGCCCAGCAGTTTCTGACAACTGTCTTCTCATTTCACTTGGAATAAATCTGCTAATGACTGAAGGACTGGGACCACTAGAGTTCCAGGCTCAAAATTTTACCTGACCCGCTAGGCTCTAGAAATAATGGTTGGCCCAAAAGTTCATTCAGACTTTTCTGTAACATCTTACAGAAAAACCTGAACAAACTTTTTGGCCAACCCAGAAATTCCACTTACAATTTTAAATATTCCATAAGTATCAGTACTAGTTAATGTGACTAGAACCATCGCCCTGTAACATCCAAATTACAGTTTTTAGATACAGTGTAAAGTAACTATGAAGCTACCGTTGATTTCTAAAGATAGTGTAAAACAGTCCTTTCAGACCACAGATATTGCATATTCATATACATCTAGAAGAACTTGTACATATAAGGAAAATGCAGATAATTGGAAATCAAAATATTCTGAATTTTCATTGTGATATAGCAAAGTTCAAGTACAATAAAAGTATTACTTAATGCAGTTTACGTACTTGTAAATTGCATTCTTGTCCTAACGTGATGCAGTTCATCTGTTTTATAGCTAAAGTTAACTCTCCATCCCTTGTTTTTGCTTGACTGATTATTTCCGTCTTAAACATCACAGGGTACTTTAACTGGAGCTTTTTCTGGAACCACACACGGCATCTAAGTATATTCCCATGTCCCTATCTCTGTCCTTGTTGCTTTTGTTTTACTCACTCTCCAACAAAAGGTACACCTGGTTGGGTGGCGCACCCATTTTCAGTTTGTCCCCATTTGTACTTGAAACTGATTATCTGAAGAAGTGTGTCATTCACCTGAGATAACCTTCACTTTACAGTGAAGCCTGTGCTTTCCTTTGTCCAAAAGGAGAGTGGATTTCTTTTCAGAAAAGAACAAAAGAAAAGAATACTCTCCTGAAATATGAAGACACACTACCAGGTAGGTTATGGGTTCTTAAAATTATTTTGATTTTTTTTTTAAATACAGCAATGTGTGCCTTTCAGGTGGCTATATTTTGAAAAATGATTGAAAAACCAAAATGTGTCTGCTGTCAATAGTTTTACAGCTAAACCAGTAAAGTTATTAGATTGTAGTTCCACTTTTACTATAAGGGAAATTTCATAGCTCTGAAAGTAGAGAAACATAAATGTGTTTAAGTGTTTTCACATCTGTAGAGGAAATGTGAGTATTTTTATGATTATTACTCGCTAATATCTAGCACTTATTGCCAAACACTATGCTGAAAGCTTTATTGTCACTATCTCATTATATTATTTATATCCCTGTGGAAGAGGTACTATTACTATTATCCCTAATAATTAAAAGGAAGTTAAATAAGGGCTTCCCTGGCAGTCCAGTGGTTAAGACTCCAAATTTCTAGCACTTTACTACAGAGGATTTTAGGAACTAAGGTCATGCATGCCAAAAAAAAAAAAAGTTGGGCTGAAACTCCAATACTTTGGTCCCTCGTGCGAAGAGTTGACTCATTGGAAAAGACCCTGATGCTGGGAGGGATTGAGGGCAGGAGGAAAAGGGGACGACAGAGGATGAGATGGCTGGATGGCATCACTGACTCAGTGCACATGAGTTTGGGTAAACTCTGGGAGTTGGTGATGGACAGGGGGGCCTGGCGTGCTGCGATTCATGGGGTTGCAAAGAGTCAGACACGACTGAGCGACTGAACTGAAAGAGAAAAATCATAAACGTTTTGAACTTTTTGTTTCTCTCAAGTAGCCAGGTTCAAAAGTTCATTATTGATTGTGCAAATATTTATTAACTGACATCTTTGTTTCAAGATCGACCCCACCCTTTACATCACCCATATTAGATCATTCCTGCTTTCATGTGAAGTATCTTTTTCTCCTTCATTTTTTATAGCTTGATTGAGGCGTAATTTCCATACCAAAAAAGTGTTTTCGATACCAAAACACTGCAAGTGTTCAGCACTTTGTAGTAGATTTATAGAGTTGTGCGATTATCAAATAATCCAGTTTTAGAGCAGTGCCATCATCCACGGCTCTCGCCTCATGCTAACCATCAAATAGTCCAGTTTTAGAGCAATGCCGTCACCCACAGATCTTGCCTCATGCTTGTTTATAGCCATTGCCTACTCCTGTCCCCTGCTCCAGACAACCAGTGATGTGCTTTCTGTCTGTGTAGAGTTACTGTTTCTGGATATTTCCTATAAAGGGGATCATATAGTATATAATCTTTTGCATCTGTTTTCTTTTCACTTAGCATGTTGCTGAGATTTATCCAGGCTGTAGCATAACAGTAGTTGGCTCTTTCTCATTACCGTCCATGGGGTTGCAAAGATTCAGACACGACTGAGCAACTAACACTTTCAATAGCTATTGATGCTGAGTATCTTTTGAGGTGTTTATTAGTTATCTGTATGTCTTCTTTGATGAAATATCCATTCAACTCTTTTGCCCATTTTTAAATGGTTTATTTTCTTGTTATTGAGCTGTGCAAAAGTTCTTTATATTCTAGATGCAAGTCTCTTGCCACATAATATGTATCTCCCAGTCAGTGGCTTGCCTTTTCATGTTTTCAGTAGTGTCTTTTAAGTATGCATACGAGTTTTTAATTTTGATGGTCAGGTTATCAGTTTATTCTTTTGAGTTAATTTTGTATATGATATGTGCATGTGTATTCAGTCACTCAATCGTGTCCAACTCTTTACAACCCTATGGAAACTGTAGCCCGCCAGGCTCCTCCGTGGAATTCTCCAGGTAAGAATACTGGAGTGTGTTGCCATTTCCTTCTCCAGGGTATCTTCCTGACCCAGGGATGGAACCCATGTCTCCTGCATTGGCAGGTGGATTCTTTACCACTGAGCCACCTGGGAAACCTATATGGTGTGAATAAGGGTCAAATCTCTCTTTCTCTCTTTTGCATAGGGATAATAGTTGTGCCAGCATCATTTGTTAGTCGCTTAGTCATGTCCGATTCTTTGTGACCCCCTAGACTATAGCCCGCTAGGCTCCTTTGTGGAATTTTCCAGGCAAGAATACTGGAGTGGGGTGCCATTCCTTTCTTCAAGGGAATCTTCCCTATCCAGGGATTGAACCCAGGTCTCCCACATTGCAGGCAGATTCTTTACCTCTGAGCCACCGGATCGAGAAGATCCCCTGGAGAAGGAAATGGCACCCCACTGCAGTATTCTTGCCTGGAGAATCCCATGGACAGAAGAGCCTGACAGGCTACGTGGGATTTTAAGAGTCGGACACAACTTAGTGACTACGCCACCACCAGCGTCATTTGTTTTAAAAAAATCCTCTCACCACTGATTTGTGTTTGTTCTTTTGTCAGAAATCTGTTATCTTTATATTTGTGAGTTGATTTCTGGACTCTCTTTTCTGTCCCATTGACCTATATGTTAATTTTCTACTAGTACCACAGTATCCTGTTACTATAGCTGTATATTAACTTTTAAAATCAGACAGTAGAATTCTTTCAACTTATGCTTTTTCAAACTTATTTTGGTTTTTGTGGTCCCTTTGCATTTCCACATAAATTTTAGAATGAGTTTGTTAGAGCACATGTACACACACACAGCTGAAATTCTGATAGGGATTGTATTGAATGTATTAAGTTGAGGGAACTGACATATTAACAGTATTGATCAATTGTCTCTGTCCTTTGAAGTATACAATGAACATGGACTATCTCCATTTTATTTAGATTAAAAAAATTTTTTTTCTAAGCAGTGTTTTACAGTTTTCAGTGTATATATCCTGTACGCCTTTTGTATTTATTTCTAAGTATTTTTAAGTGTGCAGTTCCAATTGTACAGCAATATGAATATATACTAAATATTGCAGTTAATTCTTACACAGAATTAACTGGTGTAAGGAATTTAAATCTCTGGAAATAATATTGATTGAGAAAGATCAGATCTAATTCTGAATTAGATGATATTTTATTGTTGCAGGTGCTCAGTAACTGGTAAGTTACTGAGTTAGATTTTAACATTTTGTCTTTCCTTATTCTTATGTAAAATATTTTGAATTTATTTCTGATTAAATGAGTTGGGTTAGTGTTCAGTTTCAATCAGTAAAAACAGGAATTATAGACTGCTTTAAAGAAGATCAGTGTGGTAGATGCTTAAGACATTCATTAGATTTAGAGTTAAGGAGTTAGCTTGCTTTCCTTTTCATATGTCTTCATTGTAAATTTCTGTGTTGATACTAACTAATGAAACAAAATCCTTTTACATAGACTAAGCAATTACAAGCCTTCAAGTGTAGAAGTTCCTGAAATGTATTTAGTTAGAATAGGAGCCAGTGATGAATTTAAACAGTGGCTCAAAACAGTCAACATATGCAGGATATAAAATTAATACACAGAAATCTCTTGCATTCCTATATACTAACAGAAAACAGAAAGAGAAATTAAGGAAACAATCCCATTCACCATTGCAACAAAAAGAATAAAATATTTAGGAATAGGTCTACGTAAATAAACAAAAGACCTATATATAGAAAACTATAAAACACTGATGAAAGAAATCAAAGATGACACAAATAGATGGAGATATGTATACCATGTTTGTGGATTGGAAGAGTCAATATAGTGAAAATGAATATACTACCCAAACAATCTATAGATTCAATGCAATCCCTATCAAGCTACCATTTTTCACAGAACTAGAACAAATAATTTCACAGTTTGTATGGAAATACAAAAATCCTCGAATAGCCAAAGCAATCTTGAGAAAGAAGAATGAAACTGGAGGAATCAACCTGCCTGACTTCAGACTATACTACAAAGCTACAGTTATCAAGACTTACGGTACTGGAACAAAGACAGAAATATAGATCAAAGGAACTAAATAGAAAGCTCAGAGATAAATCCACTCACCTTTGGACACCTTATCTTTGACAAAGGAGGCAAGAATATTCAATGAAGAAAAGACAGTCTCTTTAACAAGCGGTGCTGGGAAAACTGGTCAACCACTTGTAAAAGAATGAAACTAGAACAATCCTTAACACCATACACAAAAATAAACTCAGAATGGATTAAAGATCTAAATGTAAGACCAGAAACTATAAAACTCCTAGAGGAAAACATAGGCAGAACACTCTCTGACATAAATCATAGCAAGATCCTCTATGACCCACCTCCCAGAGTAATGGAAATAAAAGCAAAAATAAATGGGACCAAATTAAAAAAAGCTTTTGCACAGTGAAGGAAACTGTAAGCAAGATGAAAAGACAGCCTTCAGAATGGGAGAAAATAATAGCAAATGAAGCAACTGTCAAAGAATTAATCTCCAAAATATACAAACAGCTCCTGCAGCTCAATACCAGAAAAATAAACGACCCAATCAAAAAATTGGCCAAAGAACTAAACAGACATTTCTCCAAAGAAGACATACAGGTGGCTAGCAAACACATGAAAAGATGCTCAATATCACTTATCAGAGAAATGCAAATCAAAACCACAGTGAGGTACCATCTCATACTGGTCAGAATCAAAAAGTCTACAAACTAAATGCTGGAAAGGGTATGGAGAAAAGGGAACCCTCCTACACTGTTAGTGGGAATGCAAACTAGTACAGCCACTATGGAGAACAGTGTGGAGATGCCTTAAAAAAACAAAAGAACTGCCATATGACCCAGCAATCCCGCTGCTGGGCATACCAGGGAAACCAGAATTGAGACACGTGTACCCCAGTGTTCATCACAGCACTGTTTACAATAGCTAGGACATGGAAGCAACCTAGATGTCCATCAACAGACAAATGGATAAGGAAGTCATGGTACATAGACACAATGGAATATTACTCAGCTATTAAAAAGAATGCATTTGAGTCAGTTCTAATGAAGTGGATGAAACTGTAAGCCTATTATACAGAGTGAAGTAAGTCAGAAAGAAAAACACCAATACAGTGTATTAACACATATATACGGAATTTAGAAAGATGGTGTTGATCTTATATGAAAGAGAGCAGAAAAGACACAGATATAAAAACAGACTTTTGGACTCTGTGGGAGAAGGTGAGGGTGGGGTGATTTGAGAGAATAGCCTTGAAACGTGTATATGTGAAATAGATTATCAGTCCAAGTTCAGTGCATGAAACAGAGCACTCAAAGCTGGTGCACTGGGACAACCCAGAGGGATGGGATGGGGAGGAAGATGGGAGGGGGGCTTCAGGATGGGGGACACATGTACACCTCTGGCTGATGCATGACAATGTATGGCCCCCACAGTATTGTACAGTAATTAGCCTCCAATTAAAATAATTAAAAACAATCGACATGAAAGCTCATCTCAGGCTTTGTGAGTTTATGAAAGTGTACACTTTCTTATTTTTCTTTTACCAGTTAGCAGGACAACAGATAAGACGTTTTTATAGAACATCTGTTCTTTCTTACAGATAAGAAATTGGCCACTTGATTTATTTTTTAGTTGTTTTTAAAGCTGCCGTAATTTACCTTTGTTCATCCAATGTATGTTATTCTGACAGATGTGTGCTCCTCGTGAATGACAGCTATTAAATGCATAAGCTTCCTCTTTGCTTCCTTTATGCATGACAGCTATGACATTTGAGTGTTTGCTAAGTACCAGGAGCTGAGCTAAGCAGGGTGCATGTATTATTTAGCATATTTAATACTCACATGTAAGCCTATGAAGTGAATAGCATAATTATCCCTTATAAAGAAAATGTTTCCCAAGATATCCCAGCTAGGAAGTGGCAGATGAACCCATTTTCTAAACCATGATACTTCTATACGTCTTCCATAGAATGTCATTTTGTGAAATGTTGTGACGAGATTTCAGGTCCCGTTTACTAAACTGAATCTGTAAACTCTTATGTTTAATCAGTGAAGTGTAATTCTAACATCTAGTAGTGTGAATACTTTCTGTGTCCTTGTATACCACAGTGGTTCTCTACTAGGAGTGGTATTACCATTCTCCCTGAAAGGATTTGAAAATCTGAGAGAGTGAGGGGAGATTGTCTGGGGGAGCTACTGGCCTTTAGTCCCCCAGGAGTCACAGACGGTAAATGTTATATATACAACGCACAGGGCAGCCTCTCATAATGAACTCTTCCACCCAAAATAGCCATATTGCTCCCTTTCAGAACCATGAGCTGCTTATCTTCACAGTGTAAATGACGGATTTCTTCCACAAGAAATTGAGGGTGTACTTTGCCCAGAGTTAGGGTGCATATTTGTAAAATTCCGTTTTGATTTCATCTCAAGGGAATTCTTTGTGCATTCATTGCCCCTTGTTCACTTGTTCTTTTTTTTTTTTTTTCTTTGCCAAGTTTAAATACAACTGAACTCTTCACTTAATCTTACTTTTTGGACCAAATCTGTGGCAGTTACTCTGTCAAGACTAGGAAGGAGGGAGATCACATTAAAAAACAGTTTGTTCTGTTCCTGGCAGAGCTATCCACCATCCGAAAAAGGATTCATAGAGTACAGATGGCCCTGAATGAAAGTGTTTTCATGTGCTGGTCCAGGGGTTTGATAAATGTGTGTCTCTCAAGAGTCAGACCGATTGCCTTGTTCATTACAACCTTTATTTAACTGATGCAAGTCAATTGAAATATTCATTACACTCCACGGATCCATATTATTAATTGAGTCTTTTGAAGTATTGACTGTAATGTTGACTCACATTCATGATGAAAAATTTTAATACGGATTCATTCCTTACCTCTAGACAATATATATAGTGAGTTGTATTTTAAAGATTTCAGTTTGATTGACTATGAACAGATTACGTAGTCTGAAATGGTTGAGACCCAGTAATAGCTATAGCTAACATTTATTGCCATATAATCTTCATGCCAAGGTACTGTCATTATCCTTATTTTATATTAGCACTGAATGATGATGGTGGTGATGAGAAAAGTCTTACATTTCTTGCCTGCTATTAAGTTTGGGCTCTGTGTCCTTCCCCAAAGAGAAAACAAATAACATTTTCATTATAAGTGGGAAGTTACCAATCATAATGTGGACATGGGTGGATAGCTGTCTTTCTTAAATTATTTAGCTAAAATACCAAACACCTTATTATCCCTCCATGTATTTTATTCTCATCTACATCACATTTAATACCTGATTTATATTTTTAGACAATTTTCATGGATCAGACTAAGATAAATGTGCTCATCTTATAGAAGATTCATGTCAGTGTATGGCAAAACCAATACAATAATGTAAAGCAATTAGCCTCCAATTAAAATAAATTAAGAATTAGAATTGTGACTTGATAGCACTCTTTCTTGGCTACAGTCCATGGGCTCGCAAAGAGTTGGACTGAATGACTAAGCACAGCACTCTTTCTTACAGAATGGACTGCTACTGACAATGTTTGTAAAAAACAAAATGATAACAGCAAGCCAAAAATCAATCCAATTATCTGCAAGGAAACAAAGGCTGTGTCATTTTACATTAATTGTGTGACATTGTATTCCCAACACACCTTGCCCCAGAAAGTATTTAATGTAGTATTGTAATTAAATAGCCTATCAAAATAATTTTAAAAGAACTCTGAGTACAATTAAAAATAACCCATACCTTGGCCAAACAACAGAATATGAAAAAGCAAAAAAAGTCATCCAGTGTTTTGTGCCAAGATACACAGTCTTTGGAATTCACTGTAGGAGTTTTGCAAAGAAAGGTCTTAACTTTCATTGTTTTATACAATGTACCACCTTTTCAAAAACAGATGTTTTACGGTAGCAAACAGTCACCGTGCTTCTGTGTTTGTGATACTATATGAACAATCTAAGGAATTCTTAAAAGTCCCTCAAATTTAAAAAGTTAAATAAAACTAGGGTAACTTGCCCGTCTCCCTGCCATTCAGATTTGGCCTTAAAAACATGTTTTTTAAAAATAATTCTAGTAGAATTAAGAACCATTTAAAATCACTTTTTTTTTTCTGTGTCTCAAATGTAAAAACTACATCTTGTAAATCACGGGTGCTGCTATTTTGCTAATTTTGAATGAACTTGTTTGGTATCAGGATACAGTTAATCTGTGCACATCTAAACATGTTGAATGCCATTTCCTGAATTGAATTATGTGAAATGGTACCAATGCTGACACTCAGAAATTATAGAAGTAATGAAACTCTAGACTATTTGCTTAGTATATAATGCAGATATACTAACATGCATATAGTGTATAACAAAGAAATATACACTTCAGAGGTTTTGATGAAGGTTAGATGGTTAAGAATTTTGTGATACACACTTATACTACTCTCATTTTTTGAGTATGGGTGAGTGGCTATGTCCTGATCTCCCGATGGAACATCCCAGGTGTCTATAATAGTATGTGGAAAAATACTGCTACCAATCCCATCACAAATATAATCATCAGCTCACAGAGTGAGACTTCAGCTTTCTTCAGAGTAATTTTCACAGTCTTATATGCACTGCAGGAAAACACAGAATAGGAAAGACTAGAGATCTCTTCAAGAAAATTAGAGATACCAAGGGAACATTTCATGCAAAGATGGGCTCGATAAAGGAAAGAAATGGTATGGACCTAACAGAAGCAGAAGATATTAAGAAGAGGTGGCAAGAATACACAGAAGAACTGTACAAAAAAGATCTTCACGACCAAGATAATCACGATAGTGTGATCACTCACCTAGAGCCAGACATCCTGGAATGTGAAGTCAAGTGGGCCTTAGAAAGTATCACTACGAACAAAACTAGTGGAGGTAATGGAGTTCCAGTTGAGCAATTTCAAATCCTGAAAGATGATGCTGTGAAAGTGCTGCACTCAATATGCCAGCAAATTTGGGAAACTCAGCAGTGGCCACACTCCTGGAAAAGGTCAGTTTTCATTCCAATCCCAAAGAAAGGCAATGCCAAAGAATGCTCAAACTACCACACAATTGCACTCATCTTACACGCTAGTAAAGTCATGCTCAAAATTCTCCAAGCCAGGCTTCAGCAATACGTGAACCGTGAACTTCCAGATGTTCAAGCTGGTTTGGAAAGGCAGAGGCACCAGAGATCAAATTGCCAACATCCGCTGGATCATGGAGAAAGCAAGAGAGTTCCAGAAAAACATCTATTTCTGCTTTATTGCCTATGCCAAAGCCTTTGACTGTGTGGGTCACAATAAACTGTGGAAAATTCTGAAAGAGATGGAATAACAGACCACCTGACCTGCCTCTTGAGAAACCTGTATGCAGGTCAGGAAGCAACAGTTAGAACTGGACATGGAACAACAGACTGGTTCCAAGTAGGAAAAGGAGTACGTCAAGGCTGTATATTGTCACCCTGCTTATTTAACTTATATGCAGAGTACATCATGAGGAACGCTGGGCTGGAAGAAGCACAAGCTGGAATCAAGATTGGTGGGAGAAATACCAATAATCTCAGATATGCAGATGACACTACCCTTATGGCAGAAAGTGAAGAGGAAATCAAAGCCTCTTGATGAAAGTGAAAGAGGAAAGTGAAAAGGTTGGCTTGAAGCTCAACATTCAGAAAACTAAGATCATGGCATCTGGTCCCATCACTTCATGGGAAATAGAGAAACAGTGGAAACAGTGTGAAACTTTTATTTTTTGGGGCTCCAAAATCACTGTGGATGCTGATTACAGCCATGAAATTAAAAGATACTCCTTGGAAGGAAAGTTATGACCAACCTAGATAGCATATTAAAAAGCAGAGACATTCCTTTGCCAACCAAGGTCCGTCTAGTCAAGGCTATGGTTTTTCCCGTGGTCATGTATGGATGTGAGAGTTGGACTGTGAAGAAAGCTGATTGCCGAAGAATTGATGCTTTTGAACTGTGGTGCTGGAGAAGACTCTTGAGAGTCCCTTGGACTGCAAGGAGATCCAAACAGTCCATTCTAAAAGAGATCAATCCTGGGTGTTCATTGGAAGGACTGATGCTAAAGCTGAAACTCCAATACTTTGGCCACCTCATGTGACGAGTTGACTCCCTGGAAAAGACTGATGCTGGGAGGGATTGGGGGCAGGAGGAGACGGGGACGACAGAATGAGCTGGCTGGATGGCATCACCGACTCTGTGGACATGAGTTTGAGTGAACTCCGGGAGTTGGTGATGGACAGGAGGGCCTGGCGTGCTGTGATTCACGGAGTGGCAAAGAGTCAGACACGACTGAGCGACTGAACTGAACTGAATTGAAAAGTTATGACAAGTTTAAAAGATGCAAATAAAATTATCATATATGCTTCTATATGAAGCATGAGAGAAAAAGGAAAATTCTTATTGGGCAACAAATAATTGCTATGACGTAGCTTTCTTTATTTTTATCTGTATTATGCATTCTCTACCCATCTGGTCACATGCTGCTTCCAATTCTGGCAGCTTCTAACACCCTGCTAGATACATTATAGGCCCTTAGTATTTATAGAAAGTGAAAGTGCAAGTCGCTCAGCCGTGTCCGACTCTTTGTGACCCCATGGACTATACAGTCCATGGAATTCTCCAGGCCAGAATACTGGAGTGGATAGCCTTTCCCTTCAGGGGCTCTTCCCAGCCCAGGGATAGAATCCAGGTCTCCTGCATTGCAGGCGGATTCTTTACCAACTGAGCTATCAGGGAAGCCCAAGAATTTGTAAGTTGGACTTAATTGAATGATCTGTCTTACACAGTTATGAGGAAGTGGGGAAAATGAAGATTCTTTCAAGATACTTTCTGAATCGTTTACTTTAAAATCTGAAAATGAGGCTGGTTCCCTGTGCTGGTGCATAGAATCATGGCTGGGATCCTTTACCTCAGTGTGCGCACAACCCTTTCCCGACAGTGAGAATCATACTGGTTACAAAGCCTATCATTCTGTCTCACCAGGTGCCCGAGGTAAATACATCATTCATAGTGTTTGCATGTCTTACCTCCTGACAGGGACTCAAATACAACCCTCTGGGCACAGAAGAAAGGTTTCTTTTGCTTGAAATGTGAGCTTTTTTCTACCTTTTACTATAGTGTATGCTCATTCTAAAACTCATTCTTATTGGACTGCCTTGTTGCCAAGATCCTTATAGATACATCTTATTCTAGTAAATTTGTGGGTGGAGCCCTCAATGGTCAAAATAACTGTAGTCTATATTTGTATACAAAATTTATTTATAGTTGCTTATGGCATTTGTGTACTTTCCAGAACACCTTCAAATCAATTTCTTCATTTTATTATAACAGCTGTCCTGTGGGCTTGGCAAGGCCAGCATTGTTATGCCACGAGGAATATATAAAATATAGCACTGAAAACCCAAAGGGTTGTCTGACTTCACCTTGTTTAGTATGATGGCTTGAGCCAGTAAATTCCCAGCCAAGAACTCTTTCCACTGCTTTCCAAATAATCACTGGGGGAGGGGGTATTGCTTGCAATAAATAGGCTCTGATTATAGTGGGGATTTGTATTCTTACCCAGTGTCGCACAAGATTTGCATTTCTGGGAGATTTGCTTATATTTTTCTGAAATAGGAATACTTAGTCATCTAAATGACAAGTATTAAGTGCCATTTGTATCATGAACCTGACTCTGAGATTTAAGTATATGAAAGAAATATGTCCTTGAATGATTCTGTGATGACCTGGATGTCAGAAAAATAAAACAGTACAGTGAGCAATATCTTGGACACTTTGGGAGTGCACAAATCGAACAAGGTCAGTTCAGTGTTGTCCAGTTCTGTATTTACCTTCTCTCAAGTCCCTGATCATAGCCTAAGGGAGGTAATAGGTTTTGTGTTAAGATGAAGGTCTTTGTCAAAACTCATATGGGCTCAAAGTGAGGCCCTAGGCAAGTTCACCTCCCTGAGAGTTTTCATACCTGAAACACAGAGTTGTTTGAGCCTTAAGAATAATGAAGGTTAAACGACCTGGAATATAGTATGTGGGTGCTCAGTAACTACATGTTTGTAATGTATATTACTAATGTGTATTACATGAGTATATACTAACAGCAATTATTTTTGTGTTCTGGGAAATTAAGATCCCAAGGGAAAATAATAATTTTTACTGAGTTATATACTTCTGAAATCAGTGTTCTTTTTCTCAATGTCACGGATTTACGTTGAGCTACACCCCTCCCCTTCGATCCTTGAAAGGATCAAGTCATCCTTTGATATGACCTCTTTATTTTTCTGCATTATCTTTTATTACTGTGTTCTGTTGTGCCATAGGATGCATTGCTAAAAACACTACTGTAAGTATTATGCTTTGGGGTTATAAATTGAGAATATAATGTCCATTCTTATTTACGTGAAAATAATGTTATCGACCTTGGAGGCAAATGATCTTGTTGCACATAAATTAGTGTCCCGTGTTACTTGCTGCCAAATAATTTTCAACAGTTGTCAATGCCCTTGTTTCTGAAATTGATTTTAAAATAAAACAAGCATGAATTTAGAAACTGTAAACATTACATGTTTTATTTATGCCTAAAAAGATACTTTGAGCACAAATTGTATTTCCCTTAGGTTGCAGAAGCTACTAGGTCACATGTGACCTTAGGTTGCAGGTCACATGATTGAAAATGAAACCAGTTAGATGTGAGAAAATGTATCATGGGCCATCCCATCGTTACCACCTCACATCCTGACTATGGAGTCTACTCATCTACCAGAGATGACTCCATCAAAAAATGAGGAGAGGGAGGTACTTCAAGTTTAATCCAGATTTAATCCTAACATGGCAGGAATTTTGGCAGACAGGGAAGGAACAGTGTCCAGAGAATACATTGATGGTTGTTGTCCTGGATCTAGGGGTTTAATCTTCCTCTGTAGTGTGGAAAGATATTCTTTGGGCTGTCCCACTATATGGTCCCCGCCCCTTAATATACACATACCATGGTTCCTGATACCTATGAGTTCCCTGTTGCTGGCATTTCATTCATTCATTGAGGGAATATTTTTTAAGTGTAAATAGAATATTTAATAAAAAATGAAGTATATTTTGAACACAACAAAATGCCTAGTGAAAAGAAATCTGTATATATAAGTGCAATGTTTTCTGCAAAGCAGCTTGTTCTATGCGTAAAGCAGACTCACTGGAAAAGACCCTGATGCTAGGAAAGATTGAGGACAGGAGAAGGGGGAGCAGAGGATGAAATGGTTAGAAAGCATCACCAACTCAGTGGACATGAGTTTAACCAAACTCCGGGTGATAGTGAAGGGCAGAAGAACCTGTGGTCATAAAGAGTCAGACAAGACTGAATGACTGAACAACAACTTGTTCTATAAACTTGGATTTTATATACTGGATTTTCTGTTATCACTTTCTCCTCTATTTAAGTTATGGCATCAAAGTTGCTTTGGAATTTTTCCCTACCTCTGGGGTGATCAATCAGAGCTTTGTATAAATACAAAGCTGTTGGTTTGAAAGGAATAATGAAAGTCATTGAATTCAGTGCCTTCTCCTTCCCTGCCTCTAACTCAACCAACCCTAGCCAATGATTGAAATTCTTTCCAACATCCCTACCAAGTATTTGCTTCCTCTTTTAGTAATGAAGACCCCACATCTCCTCCATGAAGCTCCTTCCATGCTTGGCAGTTAACCTTGGCTTTAGGGAAGTGATTCTCAGTACTTGTTCTAAACAACCATGAGGGAACCCCAGGACACCTCCATCAGAAACAGTAGTTTTCAGTTCAGTCGCTCAGTCGTGTCCAACTCTCCGCGACCCCATGAATCACAGCACGCCAGGCCTCCCTGTCCATCACCAACTCCAGTTTTACATATAACCAAATTTTAATAGAGGCTGTCTCTAGCAAGCAAGATGGTGATGGGAGGAAGACTTTCTCTTTGCATTTGGTATACTTCTATTGGTAATTTTTTTTACAGTGAATATATATTACTTTAATACATACATGCATACAGTTAGAAAAATGGTCCAAGGGAGTAAACCTTAATCACACTAGGGATAGGGTGTTGGATGGGAACAAGTCCCCCTAGAGGAACAACGGAATGAGAGGGAATAGTTTGTGTTATGATTTGACACCTCCATTGGCTGTAATATTCTTGGGTGTAGAGTGGGCACTGAATTGACTGGAGCTAGTTGGTAGGGAATGTTGAATGCCTCCTACCTCCTTGAAAATCATGTCTAATCTCTGTCTCAACTGAGTAAGCCAGCTCTTCAGGCATTTTGTGGGATTCCTTGGTAGCTCAGCTGGTAAAGAATCCACCTGCAATGCAGGAGACCCTGGTTTGATTCCTGGGTCGGGAAGATCTGCTGGAGAAGGGATAGGCTGCCCACTATTGTATTCTTGGTCTTCCCTGGTGGCTCAGCTGGTAAAGAATCCACCTTCAATGAAGGAGACCTGGGTCCGATCCCTGGGTTGGGAAGACCCCCCTGGAGAAGGGAAAGGCTCCCCACTCCAGTATTCTGGCCTAGAGTATTCCATGTTAAAAAAACACCTAATATGTGCCAGGTGTATTTAAGAAATTATGATAAAACAGTGAGGAACAGTGGTGAAAACACCCAAGTACCAGATCTTATGTGTCCCAAAGAGAGTTGCTTGTCCTTTAAAGCAGTCACTGTGGGAAGCTTTACAGTTTTATCAGTGATTTTCCGATCTCTCTTTTGGAACTTTATTCCTGAGCGCATACAATATGTTTGTATATGTACTATGTATATTAATGACTTCAGTTATATATACACATTATAAAATTTGTTATGTATGTAACCATGTAATTTCTGATGTACATATGCATATGTTTAATTTTATATAATTTCTTTACTAGTAGTGTGGCAGAAATAACTGAAACTTTGGAACAAAATAACTGAGTGTGAATACATGATCTTTCAGGAAGTTATTTAACCCTTCCAAGGCTTTTTTTTTTTTACCTGTAATACTGGATGAACAATGGAAAAATCATACAGTTGTGAAGATTTATTTATCATTATGAAATTAACCCAAAATGGTATCACTGACATTGAAAAAAATCTCTCTGGACATTTTAAAAAAATTGAGTCAATCATACTGCTTTTTAATCAGATGTTCAAGCAGGTTTTAGAAAAGGCAGAGGCACCAGAGATCAAATTGCCAACATCCGCTGGATCATGGAGAAAGCAAGAGAGTTCCAGAAAAACATCTATTTCTGCCTCATTGACTATGCCAAAGCCTTTGACTGTGGATCACAATAAACTGTGGAACATTCTGAAAGAGATGGGAATACCAGACCACCTGACCTGCCTCTTGAGGAACCTGTATGCAGGTCAGGAAGCAACAGTCAGAACTGTACATGGAACAATAGACTGGTTCCAAATAGGAAAAGGAGTACGTCAAGGTTGTATATTGTCACCCTGCTTATTTAACTTATATGCAGAGTACATCATGAGGAGCGCTGGGCTGGAATCAAGATTGCTGGGAGAAATATCAATAATCTCAGATATGCAGATGACACCACATTTATGGCAGAAAGTGAAGAGGAACTCAAAAGCCTCTTGATGAAAGTGAAAGAGGAGAGTGAAAAGGTTGGCTTGAAGCTCAACATTCAGAAAACAAAGATCATGGCATCTGGTCCCATCACTTCATGGGAAATAGATGGGGAAACAGTGTCAGACTTTATTTTTTTGGGCTCCAAAATCACTGCAGATGCTGATTGCAGCCATGAAATTAAAAGACACTTACTCCTTGGAAGGAAAGTTATGACCAACCTTGATAGTATATTAAAAAGCAGAGACATTACTTTGCCAACCAAGGTCTGTCTAGTCAAGGCTATGGTTTTTCCCGTGGTCATGTATGGATGTGAGAGTTGGACTGTGAAGAAAGCTGATCGCCGAAGAATTGATGCTTTTGAACTGTTGTGCTGGAGAAGACTCTTGAGAGTCCCTTGGACTGCAAAGAGATCCAGCCAGTCCATTCTAAAGGAGATGAGTCCTGGGTGTTCATTGGAAGGACTGATGCTAAAGGTGAAACTCCAATACTTTGGCCACCTCATGCGACGAGTTGAGTCACTGGAAAAGACTCTGATGCTGGGAAAGATTGGGGGCGGGAGGTGAAGGGGACGACCGAGAATGAGATGGCTGGATGGCATCACCGACTCGATGGACATGAGTTTGAGTGTACTCCGGGAGTTGGTGATGGACAGGGAGGCCTGGCGTGCTGTGATTCATGGGGTCGCAAAGAGTCGGACACGACTGAGCGACTGAACTGAACCTTCTATATTGCACAGACCTTTTATGCATTCATATAGAAGCATGCAGTGATGAGCAAAAGTCTATCCAAGTGTTTTGGTTTTTACTTCTGCCTTTAGGTTTTTCTATTTCACAATATCATGCACTTCCAAAGAGACTCACCAAAGGACCAGAGTCAAGGAGTTCCTTAAGCAAGTATATAGTCTCTGCCTTTTTGACGTGTACCTTTCTTGCTGTAAGGATGAATGACTGGTACACATGTTTTATTTCTGGACTGTCTATTGAAGATCAGAATTCAGAGGCCTGTCCCCCCATGGCATGCATTCATGGGACACACTATTCCTGGGCTCTGGAGTGAAAACATTAGCTGTCTTAGCTCCAAGTTTCAGTGCCGATTCCAGGCAATATCCTGCAGCCCACCAAGAACCACTGTTTGGCATAGGGCACAATAGTAGAAAAGGGTCAGCAAAGAAAATTAATGAGAAAATAGCCCAAGATTTTATATAAATGCTTTATTGGAAAGATAAGTCTACTCAAACTGTAGACAAATAATTTTTAAACCCCCCATAATTCTGTCATTTTAAATAGATCTTTTTAAGTTGAAATATAACTGATTTACAATGTTATTTTCAGGTGTACAGCAAAATGATTCAGTTATACATTTATCTATTCTTTTTCAGATTCTTTTCCCTTAGAGGTTATTACAAAATACTGAGTATAGTTCCCTGTGCCATACAGTAATCCTTGTTGTTTATCTATATTATATATAGTAGTGTGTGTATGTTAATCCCAACCTCCTAATTTATCCCTCTCTCCCCACTTTAGTAACTATAAGTTTTTCTTTTTTTTCCAAAGTCTGTGGGTCTATTTCTGTTTTGTATGTAAGTTCCTTTGTATTATTTTTTGGTTTTTTTTTAGATTCCACATGTAAGGGATACCATATGGCATTTGTCTTTCTCTTTCTGACTTAATTCACTAAGTATGATAATCTTTAGGTCTATCCATGTTGCTGCAGATGGCATTATTTCATTCTTTTTTATGGTTAAGTAATATTCCATTGTATACAGGTACATTATCTTCTTTATCCATTCATCTGTTGATATTTAGGTTGCTAAATTAAGGATATTTAGGTTACTTCCAGGTCTCTGTTACTGTAAACAGTGTTGCAATGAACACTAGGATGGATGAACATTCATTAGTAGTTATTGTAAGAGTTTTCATTTGCATATGATCTTTCTCTTGTATGTATTTCAGAGTTTCAGTAATAATGCCCATACACTATTTTGCACTGCACTGTTTTCACTTTAGCTTATATTTTCCTTCTCAGTCATAATTATCATTTTAAACTGTTGCATGATATTTTCATGTTGTGCTACACCATAAGTTGTTAAACTATTAATACAGAGGTCCTCTCATTTTAGCAAGTTGAATCGAGGAAGTGAAGTGATTTGATCTTTGAAAAACAGCAGTCCTAGTCAATCAAACAACTGGATAATCAAAACATTAAAGGACAAAAACACATTTACCTTTAAATGTAGGCTTTGCATGAAAATCCAGAAAGTTTTTCCAGCTAGGGAAGAATAGTCAGAAGGCACTTTTTCTGTACCTACCTAGCAATATCAGTCAATTTCAAGAAAATTTTATTATGCCAATAATCCTTGCCTCAAAAAATATAAATTAAGATAAGATCCAAACTAAACTGTTAGTAAACCAAAATTATTTAAATCTAGAAGTAGCATTATTATTCTAACAATGTTTTAATACATCAGTATATCTATTATATTAAGAAATAGGTTCATTTAGGATCTCCCCTAACAAGTGGTAGTGGCAGTGGGAGGCGAGGTGGGGAGGTTAGGGAAAGAATGCAATTGGAGATCAAAATACCTTCAAAAAGATCTTGACATCCACATTTAAATTTAAAATTCTTGGAATTCTGTTCCAGGACATGGTGGCATAGGGAGTGCGGCCCCAGTCCCCAGCCTATGGCCCCCTCCCCAGCTTAGCTGTGAACCTTCAAGGGCTCAGGCATGCTTAGGTGAACCTCCCAACCTACCTGTCCAAGTTCTATCCACACCCCTCATTAGCCACTTACCAGAACTCCAGTTGTTTTTTAGTTGTTTTCCATTTTATTAAGATATATTTGACATATAACTGTCTGTAAACTTAAGGTGTCCAATGAGATGATTTGATACATCGTAAAATGATTATGATATTAGTTAACACAACCATTACCTCACATTTCTTTTTAATATTAAGATATAATTGACATCTAACATTAGGTTTCTTTCAGGTGTACAATATAATAATGACTTGATGTTTGTGTATCCTGTGAAATAATTACCACAGTAAGTCTACTTAATACCCATCATCACACGTAGTTATGGATTTTTTTGTTCTTGTGATGAAAACTTTTAAGATCTGCTGTCTTCAGGCCTCCAGTTACACATACCAGCAGAACAGTTTTCTCTTAGGAGCCTGAGAAGGAAGACTTTGCAGGTCCTGAGGGGATACTGGGTACACAGACAAGGTCAGGAAGGAGAACAGGGTGGCACGGGCTCTTGGGAGGTGGGCAGAGCAAGGCTTCCTAAAGCACAAGGCCCAGGGCAGGATGGTACTGGACTTGCTCGTGTCCTGTGGCTATCTGACATTTAAAAATATTGAATGACCTTACAGTAACATTTAAATTTTCTTTTAGAAAATACAAACGGTAATACAAAGTCAGTTTTTATTAACCCAGCACCTTTTTCTTCTGTACAAAACCCCATGAAACACCAAATGGGGTTTCATTCATTGAGACCCCAGAGTATTGTATCTGAAGCCATTCCTTTTCTTTCCTCCACAGTGAATTCATCTTCATTGTACTTGTCATCTGCTCCCTCTTAGGCCAGATGAAGGGCACGGATCAAGAGTGCTTCTCAGCATCTCTGTTTCCAGAGTGACAGTTCCCTGTCCCTGATGACCCCATCTGCAACGGCTGATCGCACACAGACCTTGGCTGGTCTCACGTTAATCTGGCAGAACCTGTGTACGTTCTTATAGACAGAAACCTGAGGAACAGATGGAGGAGTTGGCCATGAAACATGCTTGCTATCACGGAGAATGTTACTCCTCTTTCCGACTTAGTGCCCCAAGCATGGGGGTGGATTGAGCCGAGCAGAAGATCCTAGTGACTCAGAAGCTTCCAGGGAAGAAGTCAACATATGGCAACCACTGAGGTCACACTATCCTCCATTGCTTATACATGGCATTCTTGACATAGGTATAGGGATGCTGTGTTGCCAGGCACCAGACAAGGAACGGGTTGTGTATTTCTGGATTCTGTCTGACACATACCCAAGCAGCACCACACAGGCACACAGAGTTCTGTGGTTACATGGCAGATGGTGAAGAGAGGCATGACAGAGTGATCAGTGTGTTTGCATCCGTGGAAACTTCCACTGCTGACTGGTCAGGTGATCAATGAAACAGCACATCCTATTATAATCTATAATATCTATAAATGTGCATCCTATTATTATTCATGGTGAGTAATCACCCACTCTGTAGCTCAGGAGGTGTGGCCCAGCTGAAACTATGGCTGGTGTCTAAAAGCAGAAAGGAGCAGGGCTGGGTGGGTACCTTGATGGCCAACCCCAGGCTTGGCTGTAGGAGCAAAGCATGACTCCTGGGCATGGAAGTCAGGGATTAGCCTCAGCCAAGTCACACTGATATTTCATCTGTTTTCCACAGTTGCTTCTTTACTTGGCACCATGTCTGCACCTTATGACAACTGTTGTTTCGTTCATCTGCCTCTTTCCTATCCTGAAAATGTAAATGCTATGGCTCAGACAGTAAAGAATCTGCCTGCAATGCAGGAAACCTGGGTTCTATCCCCGGGTGGGAAAGATCTGGAGTAGGAAATGGCAACCCACTCCAGTGTTCTTGCCTGGAGAAGGAGCTTGGTGGGCTACAGTCCATGGGGTGGCAAAGCATCAAACACACTGAGCGACTAACACTTTCATTATCCTGAAAATAAATGTGATGTCAGATGCAAAGTCAGCGTTCTGAAACGCACTTGGACAACTGTACCAGCGATGAGTTTAGCAGTTTAAAGCCAGAAACATTGACTATCTCTTAAGTTGCTGCAGGTTGAGAAGCCATGGGTCTTCCCAGGTGGCAGTTGGTAGTGGTAAAGATCCCACCTGCCAATACCAGAGACATAAGAGACACCGGTTCAGTGCCTAGGTTGGGAAGATCCCCTGGAGAAGGAAATAGCAACCCACTCCAGAATTCTTGCCTGGAGAATCCCATGGACAGAGGAGCCTGGCGAGCTACAGTCCACGGGGTCGCAAAGAGTCAGACACAACTTGAGCGAAATGAGGAGGAGGAGAAGCCATGGGCTGGTGAACTAACTGGGCCCCCCGAGCTCTGGGTCTCTCTCACTAGGCTGCAGTCACAGGTCAGCCTGAGCTGAGGTCATCTCCAGGCTCTCCTGGGGGGTGATCTGCCCCCAAGGCCACTCTGATGGTTAAGGCAGGATTCTGCTCTTCATGAGATGTGGACTGATGCCCTCAGTTACAGGGGCCTCCCTCAGTTCCCTGGATGTGGACCTCTCATAGGACAGCCCCCAACATGGCAGTGGGCTTCCCTCTGAGCAACAAGGGAAAGAAAAGACAGCAAGACAGAAGCAGCCAAAGTCTTTTTTGTAACAACAGAAGTGGGCTTCTCAGGTGGCATGAGCAGTAAAGGACCCATCTGCCAATGCAGGTGACATGAGATGCAAGTTCGATCCCTGGGTCAGGAAAGATCCCCTGGAGGAGGGTATGGCACCGCACTCCAGTATTCTTGCCTGGAGAATCCCATGGACAGAGGAGCCTAGCAGGCTACAATCCATAGCGTCACAAAGAGTTGGACACACTGAAATGATTCACTACGCAGCAGAAATGACATCCCACCACTTTTGCCAAATCATCTGTTCAGTGAGTCACTTGGTGCCTTCTACACTCAAGGAGAGGGCTTTACACTAGGACACACATACCAGGCAGAGGGGTTAACTGGGAGCCATCTCAGAAGCTGCCCACCATAACGACTGGTGCTTTTTGAAAAGAATGGATTTTAATCCTCTTTCAAATAGAAGGACTTTTGTTGTTGAGTCTCTGTAAGTCATGTCTAACTCTTTGTGACCCCATGGACTACAGCATGCCAGGCTTCCCTGTCCTTCACTGTCTCCCAGAGTTTGCTCAAACCCATGTTCGTAGAGTCGGTGATGCCATCCAACCATCTCATCCTTTGTCGCCCCCTTCTCCTCCTGTTCTCAATCCTTCCCAGCATCAGGGTCTTTTCAAATGAGTCAGCCCTTAGAATCAGGTGGCCAAAGGATTGGAGCTTTGTTGGAGAAGGGCTTTAAAAGTTACTAACTTCATCACATCCCTATCAGAAACCTAATGCATGCTGCTCAGCCAGAGAAGATGAAAACAATGATGACATTGGGGTAAGCCACTCTTAGGAAACAATGTTGTGACGTACTTGCAACTAAGGATTTGACAAAAGTAGTGGGATGTTACTTCTGCTGCGTGCTAAGTTGCTTCAGTGGTGTCCATGACCACTCTTTATGACCCTATGGACTGTAGCCTGCCAGTCTCCTCTGTCCATGGGATTCTCCAGGCAAGAATACTGGAGTGGTTGTCATGCCCTCCTCCAGGAGATCTTCCTGATCCAGGGATTTAACCCACGTTTCTTATTGCTATGATAAACCTAGACAGTATATTAAAAAGCAGAGACATTACTTTGCTGACAAAGGTCCATATAGTCAAAGCTTTGGCTTTTCCATTAGTCATGTACAGATATGAGAGTTGGATCATAAAGAAGGCTGAGCACCGAAAAATTGATGCTTTTGAACTGTGGTGTTGGAGAAGACTCTTGAGAGTCCCTTGGAGAGCAGATGTCAAACCAGTCAATCCTAAAGGAAATTAACCCCGAATATTCATTGGAAGGACTGATGCTGAAACTCCAATACTTTGGCCGCCTGATGCGAACAGCCATCTCACTGGGAAAGACCCTGATACTGGGAAAGATTGAGGGCAAGCAGAGAAAAGGGCGACAGAGGGATGAGATAGTTGGATGGCATCACTAAGTCAATGGACATGAGTTTCAGCAAACTCTGGGAGATAGTGAAGGACAGGGAAGCCTGGTGTGCTACAGCTCATGGGGTCGTAAAGAGCTGGAGACAACTTACGAACTGAACAGCAACAGCAGTACTACTATAGAACACTTTTTCTTAGAGTTCCACCCTCTTTTAACATAGAGTTCAGTCTACAGGCTGAAGACATTCTCTTGGTTACCCCCAGAATTACCAAGTGACATCATTAAAGTTTTTTTTTTCTTTCTTTCTTACCTCGCCTAGCCCAACATCTTCATTTCAGGTGTGGAAACTGAGAGGAAATAACCTGCTGGTGGCCGCACAGCTCAGGGTGGTGTTGGGTCCCAGCTAGGTTTTGGTGAACATAATGTTGGGTTTAGGGCAGGGCCACTTGCACTCTGAGAGACCTGAAGCATGGCTGGGGATTAAGAAAGCAAGGATGAAAAATAAGGTCAGGGAAGAAAAAAAGTGGAAGAGGAAAAAAGGAGAGGGGGAATTCCCAGAAAGAGAAACCAGATAGCAAGAGTCGGGGAGAAAGACTAAAAGCTTATTCACCGCAGGTACCACTGGGGGGCTCCCTGACCTGCCCATGCAGCTGCTCCAGTCCTCTAAGGCTCTGGTGCTTGCATGGAAACAGACGGAACTTTTAGTGCCTCTCTCACTGAAAGGCAGCAGAGTGCAGTGGTTTCGGCTGTGGCCTCTGGAGCCAGAATGCCCAGGCTGGAATCCCAGCTCTGCCACTAGCTTTGTGACCTATGCAAGCTCTAATACTGAACCTCTCTTTCCTCATTTTCTAAAATGGAAATGATAACAGGACACACTGCTTGGAATGGCTGTGGGATTGGTGAAATTAATAAATGTAAAGTGCTTACTATTCTTACTGTAGTGCAGGGCGCAAACAAAATTCTCTTATCAGCAAGTGATGGGACAGCCAGGCTTATGCTATTCTCAGCCCTCACCTGTGTTTAAGGATGGAGTGAAGCTTAGGGATGGAATAAGGGGTGGCAGTTAAGGTAGGGGGTGTATTTTATGTATCACTGCAGAAACAGAAGTGATCGTCACTCAGTTGTGCCCGACAGTTTGTCACCCCATGGACTGTAGCCCCCCAGGCTGCTCTGTCCATGGATCACTGCGAATATGCAGCCAAATCGGAGTGCCTCATGCATCGCCAAACAAACCAAATGGATAGTCTTTTTGCCCACTCAGGCATCCTTCTAATCCTTTTCCATTCCTCTTTTCCTTCATCCTCCCTTAATTTCAGCTCTTCATGTAACAGCTGTTTGGTTCTCCCTGCAGAACTGCAAAGCAGTTGAATAAGCTAGAAATTAAAACTATTCAATATATAATCATTTTATATTACTACAGGTATTGTGTGTGCGCTCAGTTGTGTCCGACTCTTTGCAACCCCATGGACTATAGCCCGCCAGGCTCCACTATCCATGGGATTCTCCAGGCAAGAATACTGGAGTGGGTTGCCATTTCCTCCTCCAGGGGATCTTCCCTGACCCAGGGATTGAACCCACATCTCTTGTGTCTCCTGCATTGGCAGGCAAATTCTTTACCACTGTGCCTCCTGGGAAGCCCATTACAAGTATTATGCAGTATCAGAATTACTTAATTCGTGTTGCCGTCACCATGGTTCCCATTTTCTCCAGAACTTTTCACCTCTTCTGTCTTTGTTCTTTTTATTCAAGTATGTATTTGGCTGACAGACGTCTGGTAACACAATTGCTTTTCAAATAGAAAAGTATGTATTATGTCATAGCCACTGTGCAGTGCTTTAAACTGACCCTAACAATAACCCCGAGTATTAAGTGTTGCTATTCTTTTGTAAACTATACTTGGAGAAACTGTCACTTACCCGAGATTCCTTCCTGTCTTCATTCCTTCAGCATCCCCCAGGTACCAAACAGAAGGAAGTGCAGGACAACCTGGGTCTCTAGGCACTTACTGAGGTGAGGAGGGAAGTGAAGGGGCTGAAGCCCTTTACATAGGTGGGAATGATGAGACGGTGAGATGAGTTACATGATTGTCTGTGGCTCCACTTACTTGGGTAGGAAATAAGGTCACACAAAAATAAGACAGATGATCCACATCAAGAAGTTCAAGTTTGTAGAGTCAGACATGCAAACATGTCACTCAAATGTGACAAGTACTCTTACAATAAAACACAGGGATTTGGGAAAGACCTCACAGAGGAGCTAGCAACTGAGCAAGGCTCTCAGGGATGAACATGAGTTTTCCAGATGAAAAAAGATGGAAGAATATTCTAGATGGAAGAAATCTCACATCCAGAGACTCAGAGTTATGAAAATTCTTTTCATTGCAGATGGGGAGCGAAGTTAGGGACAGACTGTGAGGGAGTGTGCCAGAAAGACTGGAGTTCACTTTACAGACAATAGACAGCCACACCAGACTTTTAAGTGAGGGTATCACAGAATCACTTTGTTTTTTAAAAAAGTATAATTCAGAGGGGGATTTGGACAATTTGCGGAGAGGTGGGAGGTACCCAGGAGGTGGGGTAAGGACCAGGGCCGGAAGAGTGATGGGACTGAGGGAACAACTGTGAAAAGATCCATTAGCCAGAGATCACAGTGTTTCAGGAACAGGAGGCGGGTATGTGGCTGGAGCACCCTTTGGTGGTGGGAAGAGAGGATGAGTGATGGAGCATCAGGAGAAAGAAAAGGCTGTTCACTGGCATGCTTGGTGCTGTGGGTTGAAGTGGCAAGTTCACGGTGAAGGTAGAGTAGAGCAGAGGAGTCTTCAGGACCTTGAAGCATGACCCTGTGCCTTTTTTATTCCTGAATCCTGCCCCAGCACAGGGCCTGGAGCCTGGGGATGAGGAAAGGGGATGCGGGATTCCACTAAAGTCTTCTTGAATTAAACGAGAGAGGAAGGCAATAAGGCTCCAGTAGAGGGGAGGGAGGGTTGGCGCCTGCAGTAAATGGTCAAATGGTCAAGTGAGGTGATGCCTGGTGGTTGGGAAGAAGCCCAGGGAGGCCAGGCCGCAAACCTGTGTAGACCGCTGAGGAGCTTGAGAGTCAGGCTAGGGATCTTGGACATCAGCTAGCATGTAACTCGGAGCGGGCTCCGGAGCCTGAACCTTGCAGCCCGCAGTGTGTTGGCTAAAATACTACTCATTTAGAAAACCGTAACTCTCATTACCTTGCAAATAATTCTCCATAAATGCTCTCAAATCTGAAAAATATGCGAATGTGAACTAATCCGGTTCTCTGGGACCAGAAGATCCAACTCCCGCCGGGAACAGACAGCTAAAGCTTCCCTCTTTGGAAAGAAGAGGTGCAAAACAAAAAGACGTCAGTTTCAACCATCCCAACCGGTGAGTTTTGAAGAAATTAAATGCTTTAAAAAGAAGGTGTAGCGGGGGCAGACCACAGACCTCGCACAGAAACCTAAACCCGGGAGAGTGGGATTTCAAAACCACCCATTATTTTCTGGAACATCTTTTGTAGCCAAATTCCAAATCCCAGCTACCTTCGCTCCCGGAACGCTCCCCCCGCCCCCACCCCGACAGCCACCACCTCACGCGCTGGCAGGATGACGTGGGCTGGTGGTGGCGCGGCCGCTCAGGTGAGGGGCCACCCAGTCCCCGGAGGCGCTGGCGGGCAGAGCGCATTCGCCGCAGCAGCAGCTGGGGCGGGAGGGGAAGGGGCGGGGGAGGCGGCGGGGCGGGGGAGCGCGCGGCGGGGCGGCTCGCGCAGCGGGCCCCGCGGGCGGAGGGAGAGCGGCGCGCGGGGCGGGGCCGGCGGGCGCACCGGCGGGGGCGCGCGGGCGCGGGGCCAGCCCTGCCTCGCCTGGGTCGCCGGCTGACGCGCGCCGCAGTCGGAGCCTGAGCCGCGCGGGCGCAGGGGACGGCGCGGGGCTGCCGGCGGTACAGCTTGGTCGGAGACTGAAGGCACCGGCGCTCGGGGCCGAGCGGTGGGCGCGGCGTAAGAAAGTGAGTAGCTCCGTGCGTGGCTGGCAGTGACACTCGGTCCCGCTTGCGGGCGACAGCTGGAAGGGAGGAGGGCGCGGGGGGCGGCCGTGTTGTCACCGGGACACCGGAATCCCCGGGCTTCCTAGAGCCGTGCCAGCTCTGCCTGCGGCAGGGCCAACCTGGTCATCAACTCCCCCCTTCTCCTCCGGAGCCGGGTGCGGGCCAGGCTGAGATACAGCGGCGTCGGCGGGCCCGCCGTCACCTCCCCAGACTGTGGCCAACTTGTGCATCCGTGCCCCCCACTTTCCGGGAAACCCTCTCTGGAGGTGGCATCGGGGGCCGTTGGGCCTGGAGAAACTGCTGGAGCCGGCACTGCGGCTCTCTGGGCAGGAGAGCGGAGGGCACGGGCTGTCACGCCGCAGGGCAGGCAGCGCTGGGAGCGCAGGTGCGGAGCCGGCGCGCTCGGGCGTGTGCGCGCTCCGGCCCCGGCGGACACAGCTGGGCGTGGGCTTTGTTCGGATGCGCTCACACCTGCGCGGATCGCCGGAGTTCAGGGGCGAGCCGACCTCCACTCTCCCCAGCCTGCAGAGAACTTGGGGAACCAAGGATGGGAGACAGGAGAGACACCCGAAAGCAATAGGATTTGAGGCTTTCTGAAGGCTTTGTCGTCCCTGCAGGTGCAGGTCCCCTGGGCCCCGGCGCCTCGCTTGTCCTCTCGGGGCTGGGACTTGTTGGGGCTGGCTCGCCGGGGCTTGAGGCTGACTCAGAAGAGCCCCTTCCCTGCCCAGGCTCCCACCAGTGGGATCTGGCAACAGCTTCGCTCAGGGATGTTGTGTTGAGCTGGCCGTCACCGCCGGCTCGGAACATCCATCTCCCGGCGAGCGCCATCTGTGCAGCGCACCGCCCCCGGCACTGGGCACGCCGTGCGGGTGGGCGCCGCAGCGCGCGAGTCCCCGGCCATACAGCAGCCTAGCCATTCCCTGCCCGCATCTGCCGGTGCGCAGAGGGGGAACCCGGGTGCCGCTGTGCAAGGAGTCATTTCTCCCAGAGCCCTGTACTCTGGGCAGCAAGCACCGCCGGAGGGTTCTCTCTGGACCCGGAGCGAGGGGGTTGGGAGGGGTGGAGAGGGGTCAGGTTGGCAAGCAAGCCGCTCCCCTCTCCTCCGGGTCGCCTCCCCTCCCGCCCGCCACCCGGCCCGCAGCAGCATCTTCTGTCCCCCGCGCGGTCCGGGGGGCCGTCCCTGCGCAATTGCGAGCTAAGGGGGAGGGCGCCGAGCGCTGCCGTGCCTTTCCCACCCAGCCTCTCTCCTGTCGTTCTCACTCTAGCAGTTCCAGCCAGAGACTACATCCAGCGCGGAGCAGTCAGTCCTAAGAGCAAAGTGTTCTTTTCCTTCCCGATCCCGCGTGGTTAAGGCGCAGAAGTGCAGCTATGAGGGACGGGACCTCTCCTCGCCCCAGGCGCTAGCGAGAAGAGGTGGAGGACAGAGAGAGAGTCATGGGGCGGGAGACAGTTCTGCACCAGCAGCTCCCCCTGGGGCTCTCCAGGAAGGACCACAGTAGCCACTGAATACAAACGTATGGAAGGAGGTTGGGTTACTTTGGTTCACACTGTTTTATGCTAACCGTGCCCTGTTATTAAAATATTGTAATAATAGCTTACTAGTAAATGAGCCCTGCCGGAAGTACTGAAGTGGATTTAGGCAATTGGATACTTTCATCTTTCCGGGTAATGAGAGTCTGAGCGCGCGTCGGAGGTGCGGGGCGCTGTGCATGTTACGTGTATCTATTATCTCAATTTTCATAGCAGCCACATGTTAAAAATTAGGAGACTGAAGACAGGTCAAGTAACTTTCCCATGGCCACACAGCTAGGAAGCGAGGAAGCAAGGATTAGCTTTTTGCCCATCCAGGACTGAAAATGTAGCCTTTTGGAAGCTTGTCATCAATTTAGGGGAAGCCTAAAATTACCCAGTGTTCAAAATCAGGGACATGTTGTAAGTCCATTTAATTCTGGCCCCTGCAGACCTTACAGTAGCAGTCAATATTGTAACTCAGTGAATTGTACTGTGGCATAGCCTTTTTACTGCACTGTTCAGTTCAGTTCAGTCGCTCAGTCGTGTCCGACTCTTTGCGACCCCATGAATCACAGCATTCCAGGCCTCCCTGTCCATCACCAACTCCCGGAGGTCACTCAAACTCATGTCCATAGAGTTGGTGATGCCATCCAGCCATCTCATTCTCTGTTGTCCCCGTCTCCTCCCACCCCCAATCCCTCCCAGCATCAGAGTCTTTTCCAGGGAGTCAACTCGTCGCATGAGGTGGCCAAAGTATTGGAGTTTCAGTTTCAGCATCAGCCCTTCCAATGGACACCCAGGATTGATCTCCTTTAGAATGGACTGGTTGGATCTCCTTGCAGTCCAAGGGACTCTCAAGAGTCTTCTCCAGCACCACAGTTCAAAAGCATCAATTCTTCAGTGATCAGCTTTCTTCACAGTCCAACTCTCACATCCATACATGACCACGGGAAAAACCATAGCCTTGACTAGACGGACCTTGTTCCTTTATTTCTGTTAGCTTTTAAGTACTTGGCTGTTAACCCACAATCCAACCAGTTACAGTCACTGGACTGTTCTTAGTGACTATGATCCCTTGCAATTCCAGAGAGGCTGAGAGGTTCCTGGCACATCAGAATTTTTGAGAAAACTTCTTTTTCTTTTTTGAAGAAAAGGCAAACGTTTCCATTTGGCATACATACATTTCTATTTCAGGTCCCCATCCTTGAATCTTTTGACTGTGGCAGTTTTCCTCCTCAAATTGGATGTTGATTTTGAATAAGACCCTAGTATAGAATCTTAGGAAAGCATTAGCTATCCTCAGTGTATGACTGAGGCACATTTATAAAGATGCTCCTTGTTGACTGAAAGAAACAAGAATTTGAAGGAAAGTGAAATCAGCTCTTCCTGGAATAGCTTTTAGGATGATTGTAATTGACTGACCAATTGGAAAAATGAATTCATTTTGCTTTCTTAATCCTACTGACTCATGGTCTTTTTCAATTTGCCTTTTACTTTGTTACAGGAAAGTTGCTAAACATTTCAGGCAATTCAGGAATTTCAGAGCTGTAAGGAAACACTGTTCCTTAACCTTTGGGTTTCCAAATGAGTACAGTGGGGCTCAGAGAGGTCAACCAGCCGACTCACACAGGGTAGTGGTGAGGTCTTTGGGCTGTAGGCCAGTCTGCTTACAACGCAGCAGGGACAATAAATGAAAAGCAAAGTCATCTTCGGAAATGGTACTTCCGGTGAGGCTGATGTGAGACTGCATTGGGTGTGAGTGCTTCAGGAGGGTGAGAGGGCGCTCAGAATGTGTACACTTCGGCTGTGGAAAATTTCCTTAGGAATCATTTCAAATGATTCTTTCATGTAGGATAGTTTTCCTTGTATGATCAGTTAAATAGAAATAGAACCTGTGGATATGATGTAGTGTGTGTGCAAGGGAGCTATTTAATGGCCCCCCGATGAAGCTTTTCTGGTAAAGAGATCCTTTCATTCAATCATTCATTCACATTTACTGAGTGTGTGGCCTGCTCTCCTAAGCACTGGGGATGCAGAGTTGAGTAAAGCAGAGCTCCTGCCCTCAGGGAGACTAATACTGGTTTTTATCATTTATGGCTACAGACTTACACAGATTCTTTTCCCACGTATCATAATATACAGTTGATAAACTTGCATAGGCTGAATACACGGTGTAACTGTGTTCGAATCAAGGAACAGAACTTTATGAAGGTCCAAGAAAGCCCTCTTGTGGCTCCTACCGGTAACCACCAAGACACCAGGCTTTTAATTGATTTTCTCACCATGAGATCAGAAGGTCTTTGTCTTAGTTAGCTTGGGCTGCTGTACAAAGCACATAGATTGGGCAGCTTATAAACAGACATTCATGCTCTTATAAATGTTCTAGAGTCTAGAAGTCCGAGACCAGAGTGTCAGCCTGGGTTCTGGTGAAAGCTGTCTTCCTGGCTGGCAGATGGCTCTCTGTGTGCGAATATACCCTTTCCTCAGACTGTACCTATGAAGAGTTCCCTCTCTTCCTCTCCTATAAGGCTGTGGAACCTATTGGATTAGGACCCCGCCCATATAATCTCATTTCACCTTGTGGCTTAGTCTCTAAGTGTGTCCAGCTCTTTGCAACCCCATGGACTGTAGCCCACCAGACTCCTCTGTCCATGGAATTCTCCAGGCAAGAATACTGGAGGGCTTCCCATGCCTTCCTCCAGAGGGTCTTCCCAACCCAGGGATCTAACCTGTGTCTCTTGCGTCTCCTGCATTGGCAGGCAGTTTCTTTACCACTAGCACCATCACCCCTGTCCATCTCCAGAACTTTTCTCATCTTCCCAAAGTGAAACTCTGTGTCCATTAAAACAGTAACTCCCTGGGCCCCCTGCCAGCTCTTGTTGAATGTCATTCTACTATCTGTCTTTGCACTGGACACCCTGATTACCTCATGAGTGGAATCATACAGTATCTGTACTTTTTCTACTGGCTTAAGTCACTTAGCATAATGTCTTCAGGGCTCATCCATATGTCAGAATTTCCTACCTTTTTAAAAACTGAATAATATTCCATTGTATGTACACACGGTGTTTTTTTAAATACATCTGTCAATGAACCATTGGGCTGCTTGCATATTTTGGCTATTGTAAATAATACTGCCATAAACATGGGGTATAGATCTATCTTTTCGAATCACTGCCTTCAGTTCTTTTGGGTATATACCCAGAAGTAAGATTGCTCAGTCGTGTGGTAGTTCTACTTTAATTTTTTGAAGAACCACTGTTTTCCATGGCAGCTGTTTTACAGTTTACATTTCCAGGAGCAGTGCACAAGAGTTCAGTATTTCTGCATCTTCACCAACACATGCATTCTCTTTTCTTGATATTAGCCAGCCTCATGGGTTAAAGAACTATAACTGTTGCTTTTAAAAGGCATAAGTTAATATAAAATGTATTATGAAAAAGCCACTCACAGTGTTTTATAACTTAATGGTTTATTTTTTATCAATGAGGAAATATGTGGTTCCTACCAAGTGTTAATTGAGCCTATACTTTGTGCAGAGCATGAAATGGATGCTGTGGGATATGTGTCTTAGTCCTGGAGAAACCAGCCTTGGAGACACACATTCATGTAATTTTTTTTAAATGTTGAATTAGAGTATTATATGTCTATAGTTCTCTTGTCCAAAGTGATTTTGCTCTGAGGTTAGATTCCATGTTGGGCTTCCCCTGTGGCTCAGCTGGTAAAGAATCCACCTGCAATGCAGGAGACCTGGGTTCGATCCCTCGTTTGGGAAGAGCCACTGGAGAAGGGATAGGCTACCCACTCCAGTATTCTTGGGCTTCCCTTGTGGCTCAGCTGGTAAAGAATCTGCCTGCAATGCAGGAGACCTGGGTTCGATACCTGGGTTGGGAACACTCCCCTGGAGAAGGGTAAGGCTACCCACTCCAGTGTTCTGGCCTGGAAAATTCCATGGAGTTGCAAAGAGTCAGACACGACTGAGCAACTTTCCCTTAGATTCCATATTAGTATGCTTTTATTTTACTAAAAAATTTGACACCATTATTTTAACCCAGTTGAAGAGCACATTTGTCTCATATCTGGAAACAGAAAGACAGTACACTGACTATTTAGGGATGTGCCTGAGTTGTCGATTACAAGTCTGTGTTAGGCATTTCTCCCCACCACAGAATCTTCAAAGATGACAGAGTAAACTGTCACCACCCAATTATAATTGCATAGCTGAGCTAATAAGAAAGATGTGGTGTCAATGTCGTTGACCTATTTTATTGGCCTACAAGCTTGAAATTTCAAATGAGAAAAAGGTTAATTTTTAAAAGTCTGATACAGGGTTTCCTTCAAGTGACTGAAAAGCTGGTGAATATAAGAAGTGCCAGGCAAAGACAGAAATATAGATCAGTGGAACAAAATAGAAAGCCCAGAGATGAATCCATGCACCTGTGGGCACCTTTGACAAAAGGAGGCAAAAATATACAATGGAGAGAAGGCAATCTCTTGAACAAGTGGTGCTGGGTAAACTGGTCAACAACCTGTAAAAGAATGAAACTAGAACACTTTCTAACACCATATACAAAAATAAACTCAAAATGGATTAAAGATCTAAATATAAGACCAGAAACTATAAAATTCCTAGAGGAAAAACATAGGCAGAACACTCTGACATAAATCACAGCAAGATCCTCTATGACCCACCTCCCAGAGTAATGGAAATAAAGGAAAAAATAAACAAATGGGACCTAATTAAACTTAAAAGCTTTTGCACAATGAAGGAAACTATAAGCAAGGTGAAAAGACATCCTTCAGAATGGGAAAAATAATAGCAACTGAAGCAACTGACAAAGAATTAATCTCAAAAATATACAAGCAAGTCATGCAGCTCAATACCAGGAAAATAAACGACCCAATCAAAAAATGAGCCAAAGAACTAAATAGACATTTCTACAAAAAAGACATACAGATGGCTAACAAACACATGAAAAGATGCTCAACATCACTGGTTATCAGAGAAATGCAAATCAAAACCACAATGAGGTACCATCTCACGCCGGTCAGGATGGCCGCCATCAAAAAGTCTACAAACAATAAATGTTGGAGAGGGTGTGGAGAAAAGGGAACCCTCTTACACTGTGGTGGGAATGCAAACTAGTACAGCCACTATGGAGAACAGCATGGAGATTCCTTAAAAAATTGGAAATAGAACTGCCATACGACTCAGCAGTCCCACTGCTGGGCATACACACCAAGGAAACCAGAATTGAAAGAGACTCATGTACTCCAGTGTTCATCGCAGCACTGTTTACAATAGCCAGTACATGGAAGCAACCTAGACGTCCGTCGGCAGGCAAATGGATAAGGAAGCTGTGATACATATACACCATGGAATATTACTCAGCTATTTAAAAAAAATGCATTTGAGTTGGCTCTCATGAAGTGGATGAAACTACAGCATATTATACAGAGTGAAGTAAGTCAGAAAGAAAAACAACAGTACAGTATATTGGCACATATATATGGAATTTAGAAAGATGGTAATGACAACCCTACATGCAAGACAGCAAAGGAGACACAGATATAAAAAACAGACTTTTGGACTTTGTGGGAGAAGACGAGGTTGGGATGATTTGAGAGAATAGCATTGAAACATGTATATTAACATCTGTGAAATAGATGAGCAGTCCAAGTTTGTTGCATGAAACAGGGCACTCAAAGCTGGTGCACTGGGACAACCCAGAGAGATGGGATGGTGGGAGGAGTGGGGTTTGGGACAGGGGGACACATGGCTGATTCATGTCAGTGTATGGCAAAAACCACCCAAACTGTAAAATAATTAGCCTCCAATTAAAATAAATTAATTAATTTTAAAAAAGTGCCAGTGATAAAGGGAATAAACCTACAAATGCTCATCTACTCCACATACTGTTCAAATGGCTTATTCAGTTTAAAAACAGGAATGACAAACAAATCTTACCCTGTCTTAATTGTTTCTTGGTTATCTTCCATATTGTTCCCTGGGAAAGCTGTTTAATTCACATGAAAGTGAAAGTGACACATTACTATCCAGTGAAAATGATACTTTAAAACTTTCTTCTTGGGACTTCCCAGATGGTCCGGTGATTAAGAATCCGCCTTTTAATGCAGAGGATGCAGGTTTGATCCCTAGTCTGGGAACTAAGATCCCACATACTGTGGGACAGCTAAGCCCATGCACTTCAACTAAGACCCAATGCCACCAAATAAATAAATAAAAATTTAAAAATAAAATAAGAATTGAAAAGATTCTTCTTATTAAATGATGATAGGAAGGGCTGGAAAGAATATTTGAGTATACATCCATATTCATATATGTATTTGAATTTTCTGATGTGCGTGGTGTATTGGTTCAAAATCCTCTGGAATCAAGAAAATAGATTCCCAAGGCCATCTGAGGGAATCCTGTAGGAGGTCTTCAACTGTGTAATATGCAGTGAATTTGATTTATCTTTCTCAAGTGGGCTGAGAGCATTCAAAAAATTCAGTAGATGTATTCAAAGCAGACTGATCGTTTCTCCAAATTTCAACTTTAAAGCTAATTTCATGCCACTTTTCAGTGCCCTTGGCATTTGAATGGTATGATTTACAGCATACATTTTGGACGAACATTCCAAACTCCTGTTAAACACCCTTAACGGATTCTCTCTCAAGGGAAGGTGAAGGGGAAATGTAGTAATCTTCCATTCGTTATGCCTTTAAGGTAAAAATGGACTGTCGCAAGTGTTTCGTCCTGAAGCTTTTGGGTCTTTGAGGAGGGATGGCTGGCGCTGGTGCACTGCTGCCTTCCAGAGCCTTGTGCGGCTTTTCAGTCCCTCACCTCAATAGGGAGCTGAAAGGACAAAAGTGAACAAAGGAGGTCTGTTTTGCCTGCCCCACTTGCTGGGCTGTTGTCTTGGCCCTTTTCAGCGAAGGAGGGGTGGGGGGGAGCTGGGTCAAAGTTGAAGAACACTGAAAAGGAATTCAAGCTTCATGTTGAAGTTTGAATTATAGCTTCAGTTAGAGTGCCGAGTAGATTAGTTTGAATTGAAATTTTTGAATCTGGGGAAGCTTAAGTGACAGATGGTGTTGGAACCACGTCCAGAGAGCTAGATGTTGAGTGCTGAAGCTAGGCGCTCGGTAAACATCTAGTTAACTGACAAAAGTTTTCAAACTGTAGGAAGTTCAGTTCGATGTTGTGCTCCCCATTAACACGCTGGGCTGCGTGAATTAGGGGAGGCCCCTGCATCTGGCATGCACTCAGATGCACTGGTCCTCCGCTAATTGCATTGCAAATACTCCTCTGGCTGTCCTGCTCCTTCCCCGCTAGGCTCCAGTGAAATAAACACAGAAATGCCCAATCAGCGTCCCTTGTAAAATCTCATTACAGTGTTTTGGTATTGATTGTTGTGGTATATGACAAGATAAATCTGGCCTAAATATTGACTATTCTGTGCTGTTTCCCATATGAGTTTATTTATGCTGAGAGATTTCAGCTTTCTACTTCTTGTAGGAGTCCATCACCATTATAGGTTCTATTGAAGTTTTTAACACAGTACATGGTTTCCTCATTCAGTTTGGTCATGAGCATCTGATTTAGAATATTTCTGAAGGAGAAGTCAGCTGTGTATATAACTGGAATAATAATATAGCTACTGGGAAGTCAGGGTTATTGAAATAATGTGGGGGTAATTTGTGGTTTTTAAAGTGTTTTATTTTATATTATAGTTGATTCATAATGTGCTAGTTTCAGGTGTGCAGCAAAATGATTCAATTATCCATATGCATGTATCTGTTCTTTTTCAAATTCTTTTCCCACTTAGGCTCTTACAGAGTACTGAGCAGAGTTCCCTGTGACCATTTAAATGACGATGATATAGTCTTGTTCTGATGGTTAGTAGCATGATAGTGAAAAGCCTTTTTATATACATTTAATACATTCAAATGAGTAGTTCTGCTGTTAGCAAAATAATGATGAAATGATGATATATGAACAAAACAGTAAAATAAAAATTTAGAGATAATTAATAGTGTAATATAAACAGAAGTGAATTGACATCAGATTTGATTATATAACTTAAACCACATGTTGTATTTTACATAAATCATGATAAATACTTTGTATGTCTCATATTAATAGATTTTAAGGTAACTTGCATTTTCATAGTTGGGATAGGGTTTAAAAACTCCATGGCTCTGTATGTGTTTCTAGTAAGAGTTACCGTGGTACAAAATCATAGTGGAAGGTATAATACATTAATGGCTTATTGCTGTCCTTGGGCTCTGAGGGGACTCATTAAACAGCAGGGAGGGTGGGAATTTGCGGTCAGATTTATTTGCTTGGACTGGGATTGGAAGAGTCGAGATTAGCGAGTATGAAGGATTCAAATGGAAGGCTCAGGTGAGAATTGTGACATCCCAGAGAAGTGTCCTCTGGCAGAAGGAGTAAGAGACATTTTAGGTAATGAGGAGAGAGTGAAAGAGTGATGGAAAGATAATAACTTATTCATAAAATCTGAAAAGAGAAAGGGAGGAGAATAAAAATGTTTGTGTCAGTTGCTTGACTAATGGAGACTAATCTCCATAGCATCCAATACCAAATATATTTTTTAAATGTTTAATTTAAATAGAATTGATTTACAGTGTTGTGTTAGCTTCAGGTATGTAGCAAAGTGATTCATATATATATATATATATATATATATATATATATATTATATTCTTTTCCATTATAGATTATTACAAGATATCAAGTATGATTCCCTATGCTAGATGTTAGGTCTTTGCTGTTTGCCTGTTTTATACATAGTGGTGTTATATGTTGATCCAAAACTCTTGATTTATCCATCCCGGCCTTTCTAAATATTTTAAAAAGATTTTATTTTGGCACTTTAGGTCACTGAAGTAACTTGACATTAGAAAATAGAAATAACTCATAGGTCACTCTGCAAAACAAAAACCGATAGTACATTATTTATTTTGGGAAAAAAAGACATTGAACAGAATTCACCAGGAGTGAAAAGGTTCGTTCTTTCAGCATAACACAGTTAAATTCTTGGTGAGATCATCTCTTCTCTCCAGCTATTTGTTCCTGTATATACAGATGGCTCCAGCTAGAGAATATTAGATATATGAAAATGGGAACTTGCCAAGCAGATTTGGGGTGATTATTCAGGTTAAACAAGATTCTTCACTTTGCACAAGGATGATATGATGAGTGTGTGTGTGTGTGAGTGTATGTGTGTGTGTGCTAGTCACTCAGTCCTGTCCAACTCTATGTGATCCCATGGACTGTAGCCTGCTAGACCCTTCTATCCAGGGGATTCTCCAGGCAAGAATACTGGAGTGGATTTGCTCCTATCAAAGTTGAATTCAGAAATAGTTTTTCAAGACTATCTAAAAAGTAGATGAATAAAGAACATGATAGATACTCATACCAATGAAACTCAAGCAAATAAGGCTAAATAAAAATCAGTGACGAGGTGGACAGGTGGTAGGTGAGGGGAACTGCCTTGATTGTATGAGAATATTTGATATTTGCTCTAGATAACATTGAGAGGTCAATTCTTTCATGAAAAAAGAAAGCTGATAACAAAATAGTCATCCAGATAACCCAGGCATTTTTGGCTTTGCTCATAATAGAATTCTGTCAGCTTTCCCCAGTCTTCTAAGCATGCTCTGTTCCACGAGGAACCTCAGCTGCATTTCTCATGTGTGGTAGTGTATGTGCACGAGTCCCCGTGTCCGATGAGTGAATGAATGTGCGCGAGTCCCCGTGTCCGATGAGTGAATGAATGTGCGCGAGTCCCCGTGTCCGATGAGTGAATGAATGTGCGCGAGTCCCCGTGTCCGATGAGTGAATGTATGTGCGCGAGTCCCCGTGTCCGATGAGTGAATGAATGTGCGCGAGTCCCCGTGTCCGATGAGTGAGTGTATGTGCGCGAGTCCCCGTGTCCGATGAGTGAATGAATGTGCGCGAGTCCCCGTGTCCGATGAGTGAATGAATGTGCGCGAGTCCCCGTGTCCGATGAGTGAATGAATGTGCGCGAGTCCCCGTGTCTGATGAGTGAGTGTATGTGCGCGAGTCCCCGTGTCCGATGAGTGAGTGTATGTGCGCGAGTCCCCGTGTCCGATGAGTGAGTGTATGTGCGCGAGTCCCTCTGTCTGATGAGTGAATGAATGTGCGCGAGTCCCCGTGTCCGATGAGTGAATGTATGTGCGCGAGTCCCCGTGTCCGATGAGTGAGTGTATGTGCGCGAGTCCCTCTGTCTGATGAGTGAATGAATGTGCGCGAGTCCCCGTGTCCGATGAGTGAATGTATGTGCACGAGTCCCCGTGTCCGATGAGTGAGTGTATGTGCGCGAGTCCCCGTGTCCGATGAGTGAATGAATGTGCGCGAGTCCCCGTGTCCGATGAGTGAATGAATGTGCGCGAGTCCCCGTGTCCGATGAGTGAATGAATGTGCGCGAGTCCCCGTGTCCGATGAGTGAATGAATGTGCGCGAGTCCCCGTGTCCGATGAGTGAATGAATGTGCGCGAGTCCCCGTGTCCGATGAGTGAATGAATGTGCGCGAGTCCCCGTGTCCGATGAGTGAATGAATGTGCGCGAGTCCCCGTGTCCGATGAGTGAATGAATGTGCGCGAGTCCCCGTGTCCGATGAGTGAATGTATGTGCACGAGTCCCCGTGTCTGATGAGTGAGTGTATGTGCGCGAGTCCCCGTGTCCGATGAGTGAATGTATGTGCACGAGTCCCCGTGTCCGATGAGTGAGTGTATGTATGTGCACGAGTCCCCGTGTCTGATGAGTGAGTGTATGTATGTGCACGAGTCCCCGTGTCTGATGAGTGAGTGTATGTGCACGAGTCCCCGTGTCTGATGAGTGAATGAATGTGCGCGAGTCCCCGTGTCCGATGAGTGAATGAATGTGCGCGAGTCCCCGTGTCCGATGAGTGAATGAATGTGCGCGAGTCCCCGTGTCCGATGAGTGAATGAATGTGCGCGAGTCCCCGTGTCCGATGAGTGAATGAATGTGCGCGAGTCCCCGTGTCCGATGAGTGAATGTATGTGCGCGAGTCCCCGTGTCCGATGAGTGAATGTATGTGCACGAGTCCCCGTGTCTGATGAGTGAGTGTATGTATGTGCACGAGTCCCCGTGTCTGATGAGTGAGTGTATGTGCACGAGTCCCCGTGTCTGATGAGTGAGTGTATGTGCACGAGTCCCCGTGTCCGATGAGTGAGTGTATGTATGTGCACGAGTCCCCGTGTCTGATGAGTGAATGTATGTGCGCGAGTCCCCGTGTCCGATGAGTGAATGTATGTGCACGAGTCCCCGTGTCCGATGAGTGAATGTATGTGCGCGAGTCCCCGTGTCCGATGAATGAATGTATGTAAGAATGAATAGCTGAATCCGTGAATGCTGCAAAATGCCGAGTGGGTCTTTGGTTGGAGAAAATTAGGGGGATTTTGTCCCCCACCCTGTTTCAGGAGGTAAACAACGAAGTCTAGACCGTGGAAAATCACACATTCATAACTTCATGCCTGGATTCTGTATGATTATAATTTGTTTCCGGGATCTCAATTAAACAGTTGAGCAGGCAGGTGAAATCAATCCATCCAGAAGGGTACCATTTTTGAAATTGCCACTATGGAGACCTAAATGACATCCTTGTGACCCAAAGAGTTCCTCTGTAATTTTCTACCTTTTCTGGCAGCTGGCGATTCCAGATTTGCACAAGGCTTTCCTTCCCTTTATTGTCTGAAGCTGGTGCTCACCATTTCTCTCCGGAGGTCTCTGGGTGGCTGCACATTGATTGAGCTGAAGCACTTTTTGAGATTGATTTTCACCCTCTGAACTGGAAGAAATCAGAAGTGAGGCATACAGTACTGAAATGCAAAGTGAAAAAAGGCTAGTGTGGGAAAAAGATCAGGAGAGCTCAGGCTGCAGCTTTAAAAATAGAACTTTCTCCTTTGGGGTTGGCTATTGAGTACTCCTATCTGCACTTTCCTTTATTTTCCAACTCAATAAGATGTGAGTTGAGTTGCAGCATGGTCTTTCCCAACTAGTTAGTGGGTTTTAGTGAGTGGTTTGGGTTCAAAGCCGTGGATCCACTTTTGAGAGATTGCTGGAGTGAATTTTTTCCTTAAATTTTGGGAAGTACTGGGTTACTCTGCATAGTCTAAGACATGTTGCTACACCATGTGATTTTGGATAAGTTGCTTAATTACTTCATTACCTTTAGCTGGAAAAGGAAGATAAACCACATCAATTTTCTCATCGTGAACCCTACCTCATGAGAACATGTCAGTTGGACTGATGATGATGAAACTGAAAGTGATAAAAGACAAATCAGTCTGTGTTCTTATTAACTAGAATGTGCCAGCAATTTTATTCACTATAATATTTTACCAGATTTGCTTCAGAGCTATCTATGTATCAAACAACTATGTCTGCTTGATTTTGAATAAATGAAGTGATCTCATGCTGTAGTCTGTGGGCTTGGCACTCTTTCTGGTGCTTCATGGTGGGACTGTTTTCAAAACAAGCTATATTCTTAACTTCAACAAATGATAATATACCTGTGAAAGTCAGATTGAGTCCATATGATAAAAAGGGTGTAAATTCAGCAAATACATTTTTTCCAATTGTATTTAGTGTCATCATAGTCTTTTGAAAGCTGTGTTTTATTCCAAGCCTTATTCTATTCATATTTTTCAAGAGGACAATCAGTAATTCTTTGTGTCGGCCGTGACTAACAATACCACAAATCAATAAAGCGTGAAACCATTTTAATAAATTCACCCCACTCACAAACTGCATGTGCTTAGAGGTTTGATATACAGATATATACAATGAGGTTTGTGAGCAGGTTTCTCTGTATATCATGATTTGTGTTTACTTTGTGCCTTTGCACCTCAGACAAGACATAGATGCTTAAAAATAATAGCCATGTAAGCACTATGGAAAACAATATGGAGGTTCCTCAGAAAATTAAAACTAGAAGGCCGTGTGATCCAGCAGTTCCACTTCTGGGTATTTATCCAAAGGAAATGAAAATAGAATCTCGAAGGGGTATCTGCACCCCCATGTTTATTGCAGAATTATTCATAATAGCCAAGAAATGGAAACTACCTGTCCATCAACAGTTGAATGGAAAAAGAAGCTGTGGTATCAGTATATAGCCACATGGAATATGATTCAGCCGTGAAGGAAATCCTGCCATTTGTGATAGCATGGATGAATCTGAAGGACCTTATGCTAAGTGAAATAAGCCAGACAGAGAAAGACAGATACTGCATGATATGACTTATATGTAGAATCTTTAAAAAAAAAAGAGTCAGACTCAGACAGAGTAGAAGAGTGGGTGCCAGGGGCCAGGGGTGAGGGATATGGGGAGAGATTAATGAAAGGGAACAGCCTTTCAGCTGAAAGACAAATAGAATCTGAGGATCTAATGTATAACATGCTGACTATAATTGATAATACTGCATTGTTTCTGGGAGAGTAGAAGTTATATGCTCTCACACACAAAAAAAGGAAATATATGAGGTGATAGGTATGTTAATTACCTAGGTGGGAGAAATCCTCTCACAATATATACATGTATCAAATGACCACAATCCACACTTAAATATCTCACAGTTTTGTCAGTTATACCTCAGTAAAGCTGAAAAACAGTAGTCCTCATTGAGCTGAAGTGGGAGCTTTAGAAATGGGAACATGTTCTGGGTCGAGGATGCACCCAGATTCACGTGTTAAAGTCTTGACTCTTAGTAGCTCAGAGTGTGACCTTATTTGAAGATGGGGTCATTACAGTTAAAATGAGGTCTTTACAGTGAGTCCTAACTCACTGAGTAGTGTCTTTATAAGAACAGGAAGTTTGGAGGCAGGCACAGTGAGAGAAAGCTTTGTAGAGATGAAGTCAGAGACCTTACAAGCAGAGGAATACCAGATATTGCAGCAAAGCACCAGAAGCCAGGTGGGTGCATGGAACATACTCTTTTCCACAGCCGTCAGAAAGGGTCAACCCTGCTGACACCTTGATCTTGAATTTCTAGCCTTCAGAACTGTGAGACCGTAAATGTCTGTCATTTAAGCCACCCAGCATGTGATTTTGTGACAGAGCCCTAGGAAACCAATACAGAATGTGATAATACGGTCACCTGTTTCTAAGTCTATCCCTTACAAATAAGAAGGTATGAAAATATAGCCCCTGTCCATCTCTATGTCCATGTATATATCTATCAGCATCTACTTCATATACCAAAGAGCTGTTGTTCAGTCGCTCAGTTGTGACCCCATCACCAACTCCCGGAGCTTGCTCAAACCCATGTGCATTGAGTCGGTGATGCCATCCAACCGTCTCATCCTCTGTTGTCCCCTTCTCCTCCTGCCCTCAATCTTTCCCAGCATCAGGGTCTTTTCCAATGAGCCAGCTCTTTGCATCAGGTGGCCAGAGCATTGGAGCTTCAGCTTCAGCATCAATCCTTACATTCAGGGTTGTTTTCCTTTAAGATGGACTGATTTGACCTCCTTGTGCTGTCCAAGGGACTCTCAAGAATCTTCTCCAACAGCACAGTTCGAAAGCATCAATACCAAGGAGTATGCGTATAGAAAGCACAGGGATACCAGGAGTGGTGGGAGAGTATTCATTTGATTCACTGGACAAATGTGAGGTTGGTGGTTTAATCAGTGGATTACTCTTTTTGAGTGTAATCAGGTTGACTCCAACTTGGCTGCCTTTCTCGTGTAAATTGTTGTCTCTTGAAAACTTCAGGGGGCATGTTTTGTGGAAATCTCTGCAGGTACCCTGGCTGCTCCTTGCCAACTGGGAGAAATCTCTTGACTTGAAAAACAGCGTGGTGGCTGACATTTCCAGCTGCTGAGGAAAACAAAGGTGTGACTGAGCCACCAGTCTGCCTCAGTAGGCATGCTGCTCCAGCAGGACAGGTTGAAGGGCGGCCCTGTGGAGAATTCTCCAGCTAACTATCATTAGGCAGCACTTCTGACTAGTTGAGGAAGCAGGATGGCCAAGTACTTTTAATCAACTTGAATATTAGTTGGAATGAATTGGCAACTCGGAAGCCATTTTAGCTGGAGGAGACGGGGACGACAGAGAATGAGATGGCTGGATGGCATCACCGACTCGATGGAGGTGAGTTTGAGTGAACTCCGGGAGTTGGTGATAGACAGGGAGGCCTGGCGTGCTGCAGTTCACGGGATCACAAAGAGTCGGACACGACTGAGCGACTGAACTGAACTGAATGATGTCTGTCCACTTGCTGTGAATTCTTCACTTTCACCAGTGCCATTATTATCTGTCTTGGATGGCAAGTGCCTTCGTGGCATTCAGGCATGCTCTGTCATGTCTGACTCTTTGCAACCCCATGGACTGTAGCTGGCCATGCTCCTCTGAGATTTCCCAGGCAAAAATACTGGAGTGGGTTGCCATTTCCTCCTCCAGGGGATCTTTCCGACCCAGGAATTGAACCCACTTGTCTTGCATCTCCTGCGTTAGCTGGCAAATTCTTTACCACTGCACCATCTGGGAAACCCTCCTTCATGGCGGTGACCCTAATTTTTAGTGCCATGTGTATGGCATTTAATGAACTGCCTCATCCATAGAAGGGCCCACTTGTTTCAAATCATATCAGTGAGATAATTTTGGAGGAGGGTTCTTGGGATGAGCACCAAGAACTTTAAAACCTCTGAGTTTGTGTGATTCAGGAATTTCATTTTAATATGTAAATTATTTGCCAATTTGCAGTCTCCTTCTGGAGTCAGGAAAGGCTAATGAAAACTTGTGAGTATCCAGCAGGAAATAATTTGCAATCAACACTGTTATTACTTTTGCAGGTTCTTACAGCTTCTCTTTTCCATGCAGGGCAATGAGGTCCCAATGTATGGAGTGACATGTGCAAGGCTCTAGAGGGAACAGAGGGCAGGTAGTGGTTTGTTTCTGAAAGTCACCCTCTCAGTATAAACTCATTAGGTCTTTTAAATATTTGCCTTGAAAGACAATTTTGTGATGGTGGTTTGAAAGATTTATGGAAACCATTGTAACATTCGGTGTCAACCAAAGTTGTACCTGCAAATGTGTTAATATGGGGCTAGCAGTGCCATTTCTAGTATAAATGAACTACCTTTTAAGTCCACGTTATTATTCTGACTTGTTTTGTCACACTAAACTCACATCTTAAAATTTTATGCTCAGAACTGCACTCTCTGATGCAAAGAACTGACTCATTTGAAAAGACCTTGATGCTGGGAAAGATTGAAGGCAGGAGGAGAAGGGGATGACAGAGGATGAGGTGGTTGGAAGGCATCACCAACTCAATAGACATGAGTTTCAGTAAACTCTGAGAGTTGGTGATGGACAGGGAGGCCTGGAGTGCTGCAGTTCATGGGGTCACAAAGAGTTGCACACAACTGAGCGACTGAACTGAACTGGACACTCTCATTTCCAACAACTCTGGATGCACAGAATGCATCCTAGAAAAGCATTTATTGCCAGGGAAAATGGGAAGGGCTCTGCTCCTCATCTGAGCATAATTTCAGCCCTCCCCATTCCTTCTCCAGTCCCTTCTCCAGTTAGGAGTGGGACCAGTGATGAATATGCATGTGTCACACACCTGTGACCAAGAGAGCCTCCATAAAGGAAGGGGCAGGGTGTCAGTTACTTGACATGGATGACTCGTAGCAGCTGTTGTCTGTGGCCATGGGCTCCCTGCCCTGCCTGACGGCTGCATCTCACATCCTGCTTTCAAACCACCTCGGCCACCTCCATCAAAAAAGAGGCTGAGCCTGGGAACCTGAGGCATTGCTTCATGGGCAGCCTGCTCCTGTGGTGAGATATATATATATAAAGATGCCTCTCTGAATTTGAGGAAATGAAAGCACAATGATTTTACAACATTTTACCATTGATAATTGACAGTCATCCCTGTCATTTATCATCTTACCGGTTGCTTATATATATAAAGCATCTTACATGAATGATCTCATTTAGTTTTTATGATTTTAATGTTGGCTTTTATGTCAGAGGCCAACAAAATCTTTCCGTAAAGGAACAGAGAGTAAATATTTTCAACTTTGTAGGTCATGCAGCCTTTCTGAGTCATAGACAATATGTAAGTGAGTGGCATTCCTATACCCCCATAAATCATTCTTTATGTGATGGACCAGATATGCCCCATGGGCCATAGTTTGCCATCCCTACTATATGCTATTTTGCCCATTTTACAGATGAAGGAACAGAGGCTTAGGGTGTTTAAGGGATGGATAAGAATGGCACAACTCTTCAGATGTAGAACTGGCTTCTAACCCAAGGAGTCTGACCCCATCCCATAGTTTTATCTCCTAAGAACTACTGTGTTATCCTGCTTTGAGAAATGACAAAGAATGGAATTTTAGTTTCCATATGTTTTGACTTATAGATTATGACCCAAACTTCTGGGACTAAACTTCATGTCCCTTAGAAAACTTGTATAGGGAAAAGTATCATTTCATATCCTGAAGATGTTATTTAGGTAAAGTAGAAAGTCTGACCAAGTTAGTCACTCAGTTGTATCTGACTCTTTGCAACCCCATGGACTGTAGCCTGTCAGGCTCTTCTGTCCATGGGATTTTCCAGGCAAGAATATTGATGTGGGTAGCCATTCCCTTCTCCAGGAGATCTTCCTGACCAAGGGATTGAACCTGGGTCTCCTGCATTGCAGGCAAACTACCGTCTGAGCCACCAGATAGTCTAATCCATAGCATATTCAAATCATGGGACTGTGCCCTCAGATAATTGAATAAAACTTTTCAGATTCTCCTTATGACCTGATGTTGTGATCATTTTCATCAATAGGTTTGTGGATGGCAAATTACCCTAATTTTAAAAAATATGTAAGTTGTTACTTTTTAAAATGTGCTTAGACATTGGTGGTCCATATGTTACACAGTCAGATAACTCTGGCACATTCCCAAGAAACCTTTTTATTTTTACAGAAAGCAAATTATGTAGAAGAGTTCCTTCCATGTTCAACAGAAAGCCCTTGAATGAGTTTTTGTTTTCCAAAATGGACAGCTCCTTTTGTATTTTATTTCTACAGTAACAGTTAAGTTTCAAACTTGAGAACTACACACCTATAAGATAATCATCCTGTTGACTATTGTTGGTCATCCCCTTGGGGAATTTGTAATGCTCCATGGTGCCAGACAGCACCTGAAGTCGAATTTCACAGGCTTGCAGTGTGTGTATAACACACACAGCAAGCTCTTATTTCAGAATAGACTGAAGTTAGGAAACACTTAGTTTTAGGTAGCAGTTCAGTGCACACAAAATACCATGAGCGGCCCAACTTCAAAGCCATTCCTGGGACACCAGGAAGAGTTCCAGAACTCACAGTTTCTGGCCTCTGGGTGAATGAAACTCTAGGCAGTATGCAGCTGGCAAAATGGAGGCTTCATGGGACCCAACATTGTTGCCCATATTTTGTTTGAGGGAAGCTCAAAACGGGACTACTCCCTGGTGGAGAAATCAGAGAGTGGAAACTCTTGTGGGGAGGTAACCCTGTTCTCTTTGGAAATGTGAAGTCTTTGAATTGAGTGAGCCTGCATTCATTACTAAGAAGGCTGACAGGGGAATCAAACCCAACCAGTGGAAAAGTTGACTGCTGTGTCCCTGTGAAGTGGTTACTGTGAATTAACTAATGTAACAGATTAGAAAAAGCATGATTGATAAATGCAAATTTTTTCCTGTTGGGTTGTTTCCTACAGAAGATAGTCCTAAGGTTTAGTTTATTTAATTAAAAAAAAAGTAGCCCAAATAAAAAATGGAATTATGATACTATCAACAACTTTTTTTTCATGGGATTTTTTTTACAGCTGTATCGAGGTGTAATTTACATATCATAAAATCTATCCACAGTACATATACAATTCAGTGATTTTTAAAATAAAATTGTAACTTGTGCAGCTATGGTAAGCAGAGTCTAGCTGGCTTCGGAGAATCTCTCCCCTGTAAAATACCCTCCCTGAAAGTGAGGCCTGAGAATAAGATGGGATGGCACTCCCATAACTAGGTTACAGTATATGGAAAAGGTGAAGGGATTTTGCAGATGTAGTTCAGGGTCCCAAGTCAGTCAGTTATGAACTGATGGAGAGGGAGATGATCCTGACTGGCCCGTCACAGGGGAACCTCTCCCACTGTTTTTGAAGGAGCTTCTATCCATGTTGAGGAGAAGGCAATGGCACCCCACTCCAGTACTCTTGCCTGGAAAATCCCATGGACGGAGGAGCCTGGTGGGCTGCAGTCCATGAGGTCTCTTAAGAGTCAGACACAACTGAGCGAATTCCCTTTCACTTTTCACTTTCACACATTGGAGAAGGAAATGGCAACCCACTCCAGTGTTCTTGCCTGGAGAATCCCAGGGACGGGGGAGCCTGGTGGGCTGCCGTCTGTGGGGTCGCACAGAGTCGGACACGACTGAAGTGATTTAGCAGCAGCAGCAGCTATCCATGTTGTGAATTACTTATGGAGAAGAGTGGCTGTAGTCCTTCAACCGCAAGGAGCTGAGTTCTGCAACAACCTGAGTGAGCTTGAAAGGGGACCTGGAGCTCCAGCTGAGAAAGTAGCCTGAACCACACCTTGATAGACTCAGTTTAGTCATACCTGGACTTCTGACCTGTGGAAAACTGTGATATAATAAATGTGTTCTAATAAGTCTCTAAGTTAGTGGTAACTTGTTGTGTAGCATAGGAAACTAGTATAGTATCTGTCAGCATAATCCAGCTTTGAATATTTTTATCACTTCCAGATTTCCTTGAAGCTATTTGCAAAGTCCTCTCTCCACGGCAACCACTGATCTGCTTTATCTCTCTACAGATTTGTGTTTTCTGGACTTTTCGTATTAATGGAATCATGCAGTATGAAATCTTTTGCATCTGTCTCCTTTCATTTAGCATAATGTTTTTGAGGTTCCTCCATGCGGTAGCATGTATCAGTGGAATTCCATTGAGTTTATATATTCAGCAGTGGATGGACATTTGGATTGTTTCCAGTTTCGGGCAATTATGAATAACGATGCTGTAAACATTAGCATGTAAGTCTTTGTGCTGATGTTTTCATTTCTTTGTGGTACTTAGGCATGGAATTGCTGTGTTGTGTAGTATATTTATGTTTAACTATTTAATACACTGCCAAACACTTTTCTGTAATGGCTGTATCATTTTACTTTCCCATCAGCAATGTATGAGGGTTCCAATTTCTTGACATCCTTGCCTGTCTTTTTTATTATGGCCATTCTAGTAGATGTGTAGAGGTATTTCATTGTATATAGTTTTACTTGCATTTCCCCAGTGACTAATAATATTGAGCATCTTCTTATGTGCTTGTTAGCCATTGATATGTCTTCTTCAGTGAAATGTCTAAGTGATTTCCCAATTTTTTTTAGTGGAGTCTTTTTATCTTCTTTTTATTGATTTGTAAGAGTTTTAAATATATATGTATATACTGAATATAAGTCTGTGATCAGTGATTGGAAGTATCTTCTCCCATTTTATGGGTTGATTATTCTTTTTGTTGAAGGTGTCCTTTGAAGCACAAGTTAGTCCGGTGTACTTTTTTCTTCTGTTTCTTGTTCTCTTGCTGTCATATCTAGTTCATTTCTTAATCTAGAAGTCACAAAGGTTTCTTCTTTTATTTTCTCCTAAGAGTTTTATTATTTTAACTTTTACATTTAGCTTTTATGGTCTATTTTCAGTTAATTTTTATGTATAGTGTAAGTTAAAAGTCTAAATTCTTTATTTTGCATATGGGTTTGCAGTTGTCCTAGTATCATTTGTTGAAAAGATTATTCTTTGCACATTGAAGTGTCTTGGCAACTTTGTTAAAGATAAATTGATAATAAATGTAAGGGATTATTCCTGGATTCTCAATTATGCACCTTTGATTTGTCTATCCTTATGCCATGCCATTGTTTTAATGTTTTTAACTTATGGTAGCTTTTGAAATTAGATGGTATAAATCCTCCAGCCTTTTTTCTGCTTTAGTTGCAGTCCATACATTTTTCACTTTAGTTGCATTCCTTAAATTATGATATTATTGATTTGGTTGGCTTATGTATGCTGTTTCTTTTTATTTTCTATTTGTTTTATTTCCTGTTTGTCTCACTGATTTTTCTTTACTGATTTTTTTTTTTTTGGTGTGTTAAGTAATTTTTAAAGCACCATTTTTATCCTCCATTGAAGTTTTTACTTTTTTCTTGAATTATTTCATAATGCATATGATACATATATCTTATCATGCCCTCCTTCAGAATAAAGCTAACTTGCTTCTAATAAAATATATAAACTTTGCTTCAGTATATCTTCTTTTCCTCCTCCCTCCTTTGTACCATTATTGTTATTTAGATTACCTTTATATATGTTATAAACCCTTCATTCAGTGCTATAATTATTGCTTCATAACATCTTTGTTTACCTTGAAATATCTTTTTTGCTTTGGTTTTGAAAAGCAGTTTTGTGGGATATATTCTTGGTTCATAACATCTTTGTTTACCTTGAAATATCTTTTTTTGCTTTGGCTTTGAAAAGCAGTTTTGTGGGATATATTCTTGGTTGACAGTTTTTTTTCTTTCGGCACTTTATGTCACTCTGCTGCCTTCAGGCCTATGCTGTTTCTGATAAGAAGCCATAAATTATTTAAATTGCTGTTTCACTGTAGGTAATGAGTCCTTTTTCCCTCTTGCTGCTTTCAAGATCTTTCTTTACTTTTGGTTTTCAAAAATTTGACCATGATGTTCTTAGATACAAATCTCTTTGTGTTTATCCTACTTATAGTTCATGAACTTCTTAGCTGTGTACATTATTATATTTCATCAAAGTAGGGAAGCTTTTTGCTATTATTTCTTTTTTTTTTTTTTTTCTTTTTCCCCCTCTCCTGTCCTTTAGGGACTACCACTGTACTCATGTTGGTGTCCCACAGGTCTTTGGGACTCTACTTTTTTTTTGTTCTTCCTTCTTTCCGTTCTTGAATGATTTCTGTTGACTTTTTTTTTCTGTTGACCAGTTTTAATATTCATTGATTTTCTCTTCTGCCTTCTCAAATTTGCTGAGTGCCTTTAGTGAAATTTTGTTACAGATATTAAACTTTTCGGCTCCAAAATTCCCCTTTGATTCTCTTTTATAATTTGTTTATTTTATTGAGGTTCTGTATTTGTTGATTGTCATCATGTCTTCCTTTATTTTTTAAGCATGGTTTTCTTTACTTTTTGAGCATATTTACAATCCCTGCTTTGAAGTCTTTGTCTGCCAAGTCTAACTTTTAGAACTGTGCAGGGACATTCTCTATTGAGAGTTCCTCCCCTCCCCATGCATATGGATTATACTTTCTTTTTCTTTGCATGTTTATTTATAAATTTTTTGTTGAATACTTGCATTTTAGATATATAATAGCCATGGTGGATTCTCCTTTTTCTCCCTGAGAAATTTATAGTTGTTGTTTGTTTAGTAACTTATTTGTATTAAATCTGTGGGATGCCTCCCTTACAATGTACAACTGCTGATGTCTCCACTCAGTTTCTTTTTATTTTAAAACATTGTGTTTTAAATTAAAACATTTATTTTAAAACTAGAAGCCCAGCTTTCTAGTGTTTGCTCTTGTGCCTACATAGCTTAATAGTCAGCCAGTGATTGCTCAGAACATTTGATTGCTCACAACATCAGAAGTTGTGCTCAAACATCTCCAGCCGATAAGGCTCCCACTCTCTGCTGATGGATTCATCTGTGCCTGGGGAAAGCATTTGACCTTGGTGTCACTCTCAAGTCTTCCCCTAGCTTTTACTTTCTGCTGAATCCCCTTGTGTCTGCCATGTGCAAGGTTCAATGGGCCTGGGTATGTGGGTGGTTTGAACCTCTCTAGTCTTTGCTATCATTTGCACATCCTTCTAGCCCCGCATGTAGGGTTTACCTGCTGAAGTCCCTGATAAATTCCTGATTGATCCTTCAGGTCTTTATTTGCTGTAAACGAAACTTCAGCCTCAGGCTATCCAAACTTCACTTTCTATTGAGAGCATGTAGTTTGACCACGAATGCTCCAAACAGATGAGCGTGCTCTGGGAGATACGGTGAAGCTGCTGGTTTTCACAGTCTTTTCTGCCCTAACTGAATGAATTACCTCAGTGATCGAGCTGGTTTGGGGATTGGGAGGCCTGGGATGAAAGCAGATCCAGGCACCCACACTGCCACAGGCTCACTCTCCTGACCCTGAGTTCAGTGAGGTGTCACAAGTAAATACTCTGGTTATTGACTGCCCGGGTCAGTTTCCAGAGCACTGAAATGGTTGTGGTTTATCGTTGCTTTGGGGGGAGAGAATTTGTCAGCCTCCTCACTGTCCTCGTCATAACTGCTTGTCTGTTCTTTGAAGGTTCATTATCAGAATGAATGGACCCAGCAGTAAATTTGAGACACTAATATGTTGACATTAAAGGACAGATTTGCTTCTAAAATGCAGTTTTATAAGCATGGTAAATTGTAGAACAGAGATAAAAGAACTTTAATATAGTTAGACATGGGTTCAAGCCCGTCTGAGCTGCTTGCTATTCCTTATATAACTTGTTTAACTTCTAGGAACCTGTTTCTCTGTTAGTAAAGTAGGGATTACAGTACCTGCTTTATAATGTGGTTGTGAGGATTAACTGAGATAATTAAAAATACTGAGGATAGGGCTTAGTATCTAGGTAAAGGCCAGTTCCCCCTGTACAGGGTCGGCAAGTGATTAACGTTTACTTTTATGGAATATATATATATTCCATAATATATATATATTATATATATATATTTCTTTTAAAGAATGAGACTCTGGCACTTGTTTTTTAACAACTGGAAAATTAGACTGAGAAGAAAGGTTAAAGGTTTTGGAACTGAGTCACCAGAAGAACAGAAAGCAAGGAGAGACGTCAATGAAAGGGTACTGAATAATTAATGTAGAAATGGATAGAAATGCTGATGAGATGGATTGGGGGAGAAAAAAGCACAGAACCTGCACAAAGAAAAGAAACCAATAGGAGCTCTCTGCCACTCAGACTCTAGCTCACCTGGAACAGAGGGAAGCTGGTGACAAGGATTACATTCTGCCTCTGTCTCCTTAGAACTGCCTTGCCCAGTGCTCATGGCTAGTGCTCTGGCTTGACCACCGTAGGAAGTGGCTTGCATCCTTCACCTTCCTTCTCATTTCTTAGGCATTTTCTCCCAGTCCTGAATGAATCTCTGAGTGTACACTGTCAAAAAGTTCTCACCCACATTGACCCTGTGTGAGCCCCAAAGATGAAGAGTGATGAAAGAAGGATTCATTGATCAACTCTCAGGTTACCAAAGAAGTACTAATACTTAGACACAGGAAAGCTATATGGAGAACCACCTCACTTTAGTAATGAGAACTGAGGCCCAGAGAGGGTCTGTTTCTTGCCTGAGCTCACAGAGCAGTTACGTGGCACAGCCAGCCTGGAGGTAGATCCTTTGCCTTAGGATCAGCCTAATTGCTTGTGCTTTCACAGAATTTATCAGCAGGTCTAAACACTGATGCTAGGCCTGCAGGATAATGGCTTCAAGGCTCAGTAAGATTTTTCTTCTTCAACAAAAAGCACATTCATAGCAGGATGCCTGTTTGTTCAGGAAAGTGGGCTAATGAATTTTAGAAGGATTTTTAACAAAGATTGGAACAAAAGGTATTCAGATAATTAAAACTAAATGGACTGTCTGGGTCCCTGGATATTCTAATTTAGAAGAGAATTATAGTGTCTGTGACACGCTGACTAGACAGTCAATAAATGTGACTGACCGAGGTTGCTTGGATGCCAGTGCAATAAAGGGATTCAAATGTGGATTGAATTGAGTGTGGATTAGAACAGCAGGTCAGAGATCAAGTGCTAACATATAACTCCCCATCTGCCCTCCCCCAGATAATAAATAACATTGAACTTAGTTAGCCATCCTCCCACTTCCTGAGCAGTCTATTTCTTCCACCTAAGAAATGGCATGTATAGACCATGAGGTTATATCCCAAGGAAGGCCTCTGTGTGCTTTACCGCCACCAGGTCAGTGGGCTCTGCTCTGCTCCTCCTTGAGTCTGGCTGTTCCACAAGGGGTGAGGGATCCAAAGGCCAAGTGGATGTCTATTTTGCTTCCCAGACTTAATTGTGTACTTCGATCACTTGGAGATCTTATTCAGATCCTCCGATTCAGAAGGTCTAGGGTGGCACCTGAGATTCTGCTTTTCTAATAAGCTCCCAGATAATGAGAATACTGATGGTTCCCACAGCCACACTTTGGGTACCACAGTTCTAGACCTCACTTCAATACCAAGGACCCATGGACTTCCTGCCCAAAGATCTGGAACCATATCCAAGACCAACCCATAGGAATCTTTGAGGACAGACTGCCTAGGTGTGCATACCCATGGGTCCAAGGGGTAACTGGGGGGTGTTGTGTCACGGTGTGATGGGGAGGATGGGGTTGGAAGACATGTTTATGGTGGGGCAGGGAGGATGGGGTTGGAAGACAGAGCTTGGCGTTTGAAGCTGGGGTGCTATATAAAGGAGTATGACACTCCACGTGCTGCAGGACTGAGATGGGGTGGGAGGAAAAAGGAGCCTCCCCATTCATACTCTTGTTCCAAGTTAGGAATACCTTGTGAGTCAGGAGGGCTTGTGGGTGCCTCAGGAAAAATTGAGTTAAAAATATTTTATTGTGATTCTGTTTGACTAGTGTAATTTTTATTATTTGATCTCTGCACCTAAACAGATTCTGTTTTCCTTTATTTCCCATGTCACTGTTGCAGTCTGAGAGAACACTTTATTTCCCTTTCATGGCGCACACTGGATAATTAAAGTGTGTCAACTAATTTTCAGAGGGCTCATTCCTTATATGTTTAACAACTTTGAGAATTCTCCATATTTCTGACTGGCTATTCTGTGCTGGTACAGAAGTGCTGTATTGTATGCTTACTGTTTAGTGCAAATTGATGGTCTTGTCATATCAGTTCTTTGAACAGAAAGCAGCATATCATTTGGCATAACTTCATGAATTCATATGTTATCTGAAAATTCGGTAGAAATAGCCAGTAACTGCCATTAGTTGCATTGACAATAATCCATACTAGTGGGTCAGTGTCACTGACTTTTTCCTCATGCCTCCTTTTTTGTTTTAAGACTATTTTGTAGAGTGGTTTTAGGTTTACAACAAAATTGAGAAGGAGGTACAGAGATTTCCAGTGTAATCTCCTGACCCCATATATGCATGGCCTTCCCTTTCATCAGTATCACTCATTAGAGTGTGTGTGTATTTTTTGTTTGTTTTTTAACTAAGGATGGACCTACTTTGACACATCGTAATCATCCAAATCCATTATTTACTTTAGGTTTCACACTGGTATTGTACTTTCCGTGGATTTGGACATGTGTCTGATGACATGTATTCATCATCATGGTATCATACAGAATGTTTTCACTGCCCTAAAAATCCACTGGGCTCTTCCTATACATCCCACCCCTTCCACTGCCAGCAGCCACCAATATTTTTATTATCTCCATAGTTTGGCCCTTTCCAGAATGTTATATAGGTGGAAGCATACAGTATGTAGCCTTTTCAGATTGATTTCTTTCAGTTAGTAATAGACATTTAAGGTACCTCCACGTCTTTTCATGGCTTGATGGCTCCTTTCTTTTTAGCCCTGAATTATCTGGATGTGCCACAGTTTATTTATCCATTCACCTACTGAAGGACATCTTGGTTACTTTCCAAGTTTTGCAATTAAGTGTAAAGCTGCTGTCTCTATGTAGGTATATCTGTGAACTTTCTTTCAACTCCTTTGGGTAAATACAAGGAGTATGATTGTCAGATTGTATGATAAGCGTATGTTACTTATTCTTTTCTAAAATTTGTAGAAAAGCTGACTAATTAGGCATGAGGCAAAGAATAATGTTTGAGACTACAAACATTCTGTAAGGACTACACATACCAAACAGTGTTCCAAACAGATCTAGCAACCAAGACCAGCGGCATCTAAAATTCTAAATATTTTTCTTCGCAGCTCCTCCTCTTGCCTTTCTAGCTTCCCTCCCTTTCTAACCATCTACCAAAACTTGTAGCCAGCAGATAACTTTCAGATTGCCAGCTTATAAAAATAGAGTTGTCATATGATCTAGCAATCCAACCCTGGGCTTATATCCAGACAAAACTATAATTCAAAAAGATGCATGAACCCCTATATTCACAGCAGCACTATTTACAATAGCCAAGACATGGAAGCAACCCAAGTATCCATCAAAAGATGAATGGATAAAGAAGATGTGGTACATATATACTGTGGAATATTACTCAGCCATAAAAAGAATGAAATATACCATTTGCAGTAACATGGATGGACTAGAGATTATCATATGAAGTGAAGTAAGTCAGAGAATATTATATTCTCTGCCATATTATATTACTTGTTTGTGGAATCTAAAATATAACACAAATGAACTGATCTGCAAAAGACAGACTCACAGACATAGAGGATCGACTTGTGGGAGAGAGGTGAGGGAGCAAACAATTGGGAGTTTGGGATTAGCAGATGCAAACTACTATTTAGAGAATGGATTAACAACGAGGTCCTACTGCATAGTGCGAGGAACTGTATTCAACATCCTGGGACAAACTGTAATGGAAAAGAGTATGAAAAAGACAGTATATAACTGGATCACTTTGCTATACAGCAGAAATTAACACAACATTGTAAATCAACTGTACTTCAATTAAAAAAAACCTTCGGTGAAGCCTTTAAAAAAAAATCCCGTGAATTTCATGCTACTCTTGTACACTGTTCTTTTGACAGGAACTGTGAGTCAGGATGAAAACTCGAGACAGTAGCCAATTGTTGAGGAGTAGCTGCAGCCTTTGGCCATCGCGCCACGCAAGGTCTGAGCTTCCCCAACACAATATGGACGTCACAAGGGGGTGCTTATGTTGGCAGCCCAGTCAGACCCCACGGCAGCGGAAGCAGCACAAGCTGATGGAAAAGAGCACTGGGCGAAGAGTCAGGAGGCTTGGCTCGAGTTCATTCAGCTGTGAATGACATGACTTTGGGCAAGCTGAGCATTTTCTCCACTGACAGAAACAGTACTTCCCTCTCTTCTCAGAATTCTTATTGAGATAAAGTAAGATAATAAGTCCGAGTGGTTTGGGAAAGTAAAAAGCGATGGTAAACATTTGTGCCGTTTCTTTATTCATTCAGCAAACATGTACCTGCCAGGCGTGGGTTATCCCTGTTAGGACACCTGGATGGCTCCTGAGCTGGACCTTGTGGGTTCTCAGGGCAGTGGAGATGGACCAGCAGCACATCCATGCAATGCTCTGTGGTTGGGTCTTAGAGCTTCAGCAGCTATGAAATGCAACAGAGAATCAGAGGTGGTCTCGGACACCTCTGTCAGGGCGTCTGGTAAATTTTCCCCAGAGCTGGTGGGTTTTGATATAGCTCTTAAAGGGAGTGAAAGGGTATTCTAGGCAGAAGGCCCGGCGTTTTCAAGGCCTAGCAGTGTGAGTGTACATAGAGAATCATCAAATTAAAATTAACCCACGGATATTCACTGAGTACCTACCTTCCTCTAGGACTGCTAAGAGCTGGGGAAAGAATATGAATAAAATGATCTTAGTTCCTACCTACTGTTGGATGTATTTGTTCATTGTGTTAGTTTCCTTTGGCTGCTATAACAAATTGCCACAAACTTAGCAACACAGATGTATTATCTTGCAGTTCTTAAGGTCAGAAGTCCTAAGACCAGAGATTGGCAGGGCTGTGTTCCTTCCGGAGGCTCTAGGGGAGAATCATTTTTCTTGCCTTTTCCTGTTTCTAGAGGCTGCCTACATTCCTTGGCCCATGGCCCTTCCTGCATCTTCAAAGCTAGCAGTGTGGCATCTGCAGTCACTCTCTCTCTGACTCTGACTCTTCTGCCTTCTTATGAGGACCCTGATGATTACATTCCAAGATAATCTCTGTATTACAAGATCCTTGATTTAATCCCATATGGAAAATCCCTTTTGCCATGTAGCCATAGGTTCAGGATTAGGCTGGGGCCATTATTCAGCCTACCACATTCATTCCACAAATTTTTTTTAGTTTCCCACTATTTGGCTCTAGAATAAGGTAGGTGAGCTTCATGCTGTCAGATTTACAAATGAATGTTTTGGATGGTAGAGTTTTTGTATTCACTTGTGTCCTAGGCACTAGATAGATTTTTTTAAAGAAGTGATTGATACCCACTACATCCCAAGCTGATATCCTGCCCTTTTCCCTACTCCATACTTGCTTCATCTCCATCAGTCCTTCTAGTTGCTTAAACCAAATCCTTAAAGTCTTCAACCAAAAACTTGAGTCCTTTCTTTCTTCCCCATGCCTCATCTCATCTGTCAGGAATCCTGTTTGTTCTACCTTCTATATATCCAGAATCCAACCACTTACCACCACCACCAGTTCTACCTGGGATCAAGTCACTGTCAGGGCTATTCTAAGAGTCTCCTCCTGTTCTATTCCCATCCTCCTCTGCTACATTTTATTCTAAACATAGCAAACATAGGATCCTCTTAAAATAGAAGTCATAAAATAAAAGATTGTATTGTCTCTAGTAGCATCCCAGTCATCTCAGAGTAGAAGCAAGATTCTCCAGGCATTTCTCCTGCCTTGGTCTTTTGACCTGGCTGTGTCCCAGATCAGGAACCTTCTTTTTCCTGGGTTTACTGTCCATCATCTCATCTCTTGAATGACTTTATTCAAGTGTCCTCTTTGAATGAGTCTAACCCGGTTACCCTATTGAAACTGCAGCTCCTCGCCCCTATTTCTTTCTCTTTTTTAAAAAAATTTATTTATTTGGTTGTGCCAGGTCTTACTTATAGCATGCAGGATCTTTGATCTTCGATGCGATATGCAAACTCATAGTTGGAGCATGTAGGATCTAGTTCCCCAAGCAGGGATCAAACCTGGACCCCCTGCATTAAGGGTGTGGAGTCTTAGCCCCTGGACCACCAGGGAGGTCCCCCCACTCCTTACTTCTGATTCTTCTTAACTTGCTGTAGTTTTTAAATTTTCCATGCTGCTTCTGCTGCTAAGTCGCTTCAGTTGTGTCCAATTCTGTGTGACCCCATAGACGGCAGCCCACCAGGCTTCCCCGTCCCTGGGATTCTCCAGGCAAGAATACTGGAGTGGGTTGCCATTTCCTTCTCCAATGTGTGAAAGTGAAAAGTGAAAGTGAAGTTGCTCAGTCGTGTCCGACTCCTAGCAACCCCATAGACTGCAGCCCGCCAGGCTCCTCCGTCCATGGGATTTTCCAGGTAAGAGTACTGGAGTGGGGTGCCGTTGCCTTAATTTTCCATACCACTTTTTAAATACGATGTAATTTGCTGATTTAACCTAATAGGAATGTAAGCTTCAGAAGACCAGAGATTTTACGTCCCAAGCACATAGTACCCAGTACACATTAGGTTCCTAGTAAATGTTGAATGAATGAATGAAAAGGTTATACCATGGAGGAACCATATCATGTATCCAACCATATCATGAAAAGTTATACCATATCATGTATCTGTTTGAGGAAACATGATGAGCACCATCTCGGATTATGTGCACAGTTGGAAGACTTATAAAAGGTCTGCATGAGGGGAAGTAAGAATGAGCTCAGGTCTTTCTTCTGGGTGGGGAACGTGGGTTTGAAAAATAAACACTGGTGTCTATAGGTGCGTGGGTTTATCTCTGGGCTTTCTATTTTGTTCCATTGATCTATATTTCTGTCTTTATGCCACACCTTATCTTCGACAAAGGAGGCAAGAATATAAAATGGACAAAAGACAGTCTCTTTAACAAGTGGTGCTGGGAAAACTGGTCAGCCACTTGTAAAAGAATGAAACTAGAACACTTCCTAACACCATACACCAAAATAAACTCAAAATGGATTAGAGAGCTAAATGTAAGACCAGATACTATAAAACTCCTAGAGGAGAACGTAGGCAAAACACTCTCTGACATAAATCACAGCAGGATCCTCCAAGACCCACCTCCCAGAATATTGGAAATAAAAGCAAAAATAAACAAATGGGACCTAATTAAAATCAAAAGCTTCTGCACAGCAAAGGAAACTCTAAGCAAGGTGAAAAGACAGCCTTCAGAATGGGAGAAAATAATAGCAAATGAAGCAACTGATAAAGGATTAATCTCCAAAATATACAAGCAGCTCCTGCAGCTCAATTCCAGAAAACTAAGTGACCCAATCAAAAAATTAATCAGAGAAATGCAAATCAAAACCACAATGAGATACCATTTCACACCAGTCAGAATGGCTGCTATCCAAAAGTCTACATGCAATAAATGCTGGAGAGGGTGTGGAGAAAAGGGAACCCTCTTACACTGTTGGTGGGAATGCAAACTAATACAGCCACTATGGAGAATGGAGATTCCTCAAAAAACTGGAAATAGAACTGCCATATGATCCAGCAATCGCACTCCTGGGCATACACACCGAGGAAACCAGAATTGAAAGAGACACATGTACTCCAATGTTCATTGCAGCACTGTTTATAATAGCCAGGACATGGAAGCAACCTAGATGTCCATCTGCAGATGAATGGATAAGAAAGCTTTGGTACATATACACAATGGAGTATTTTTCAGCCATCAAAAAGAATGCATTTGAATCAGTTTTAATGAGGTGGATGAAATTGGAGCCAATTATACAGAGTGAAGTAAGCCAGAAAGAAAAACATCAATACAATATACTAACGCATATATATGGAATTTAGAAAGATGGTAACCTGAACCCTGTATACGAGACTGCAAAAGAGACATAGGCATATAGAACAGTCTTTGGGACTCTGTGGGAGAGGGTGAGGGTGGGATGATTGGGGAGAATGGCATTGTAGCATGTATATTATCATAAGTGACCAGACCAGGTTCGACGCATGATACAGGATGCTTGGGGCTGGTGCACAGGGGTGACATGGAGGGAGGATATGGGGAAGAGGGAAGTGGAAGGGGCGTTCAAGAAGGAGAACACATGTACACCCGGGGCAGATTCATGTCAATGTAAGGCAAAACCAACCAATATATTAATGTAAGGTAATTTGCCTCCAATAAAATAAATTTTAAAAAAATAAATAAACTGAAAAAAAAAAGAAAAATAAACACTGGGTGAAAGAGGTGCCTCCTTCACATTGACTCCTGGTTTTGTTTGAAATTCAGAATCGAAAAAATTAAATGTTGTTAATTGAGCCTGGGTAACATAATGACTATTTCATGAGGCCTTCTGAGCAAAACAAGTCTGACATGGAGCCATCAAGTTTCCTCTTTACAGTCTGGAGAAGCTGTTTGATAATCCTTAGAACCACTTTTCTAAAAAATGAAATAGAAGATTTTAGGTCAAAACGGCATGTTGGAATTATAATTTTACTTCTTACATTTGGTCTTTGCCAAGAATAATTGGAAAAGGGAAAAATGAATAGCATGTATTCTGCCATCCTGTCAAGAAATGAGCAACAGGCGTAAATGGAGGGAGATGGATGAAAAAGGAGATGAAAAATTTCAAAGTCTGAACGGAAGGGTATTCTGTTCCATTTTAAACATGCTTATGGAAGACTGCACAAAATCATTTACATTGATATCAAGAATAATTTCTGTAAAAGCAATTATTTCTGGTATGTGGCAGATTTCCCCACAGAGAGGGACTCCATCTGGTAAGCCTATTGCAGTGAGTAAGGATCTTGTTACTTGGTTCTATTTTCTTTTCCATTTCTCTTACCCTCTCTCCTCTGTCTTCCTTTGGCCCAAGGATCTCAGCGTCTTTTGATCCTCAGTCTTTGTCAGATTTGTTGGCAAGAATATAGCCTTCTTCCAAAAGCCAAGGTCACAGGTGCAAAACCCTGGTTCTCTTCCCTGTTAGGACAGCAGTTTGGTCCAGATGCTTTTCCTCTTTGTTAGGATATGTTAGGACAGGTGACATGGAGAAAAGAAGCAGGTCAAATAGTTAGGTAGAACTAATGCAGACTATTTAATCAGTTAATTTTGCAGTTCTAGTGTTATAGCCAAAATACATTTAAAGCCACTTTTCCTTTTCTCAGGGCTTCCCTGGTGGCTCATCTGGTAAAGAATCTGCCTGCAATGCAGGAGACCCTGGTTCAATCCCTGGGTTGGGAAGAGCCCCTGGAGAACGGATAGGCTACCCACTCCAGTATTCTGGCCTGGAGAATTCCATGGACTGTACAGTCCATGGGGTCACAAAGAGTCGGACATGACTGAGCAAATTTCACTACACTTTTCTCAACTGTGTCTAGAAAAAGTGGAATGGTTTTGCATATGTATAATAGCATGGAGTTATTACTGTTGGCAGAATACCTATAGATCTTATATACTTTCTGTTTCTGAAAGTTTTAGAATGTCTTTCTTTCTGCCTTATCTTGTCCTTTCTCTGGTTTTAGCTATCCATCACAAAGCCCATTTGTCGTTAATGACCCATGACCCCTTTTTATTAGACATACTTAAGAGAGTCATGAATTTTAACTCAAAGGATAAAGGAGATATATCATTTTCCTAATTTGCAGCTTGGGAGACCACAGGGGAATCTTAAAATTTGATTGATGGTTAATCATTCAAATAAAATGAGATATGGCAGTAAAATGATTAAAAGCAATCAATCCAGAGCAAAATCAGATTAAGTAGGCTTCATAGGAGTTTTCAAACTTGTTGTTTATTTCTAAAATAATCATTTTTGTTGCCAGCTAATGATTTCTTTCTGGGCAGAGAATAGGCTAACTTTCTGTACTAGTGGCCATTTCTTGCTGTTTGAGTAAAGGGTACCATGGTTCTGATCTCTTTTTTGGAAATATATATATCTAAACACATATATGGCAGAAAGTGAAGAGGAACTAAAAAGCCTGTTGATGAAAGTGAAAGAGGAAAGTGAAAAGGTTGGCTTGAAGCTCAACATTCAGAAAACAAAGATCATGGCATCTGGTCCCATCACTTTATGGGAAATAGATGGGGTAACAGTGGAAACAGTGTCAGACTTTATTTTTTTGGGCTCCAAAATCACTGCGGGTGCCGATTGCAGCCATGAAATTAAAAGACACTTACTCCTTGGAAGGAAAGTTATGACCAACCTAGATAGTATATTAAAAAGCAGAGACATTACTTTGCCAACCAAGGTCCATCTAGTCAAGGCTATGGTTTTTCCCGTGGTCATGTATGGATGTGAGAGTTGGACTGTGAAGAAAGCTGATCGCCGAAGAATTGATGCTTTTGAACTGTGGTGCTGGAGAAGACTCTTGAGAGTCCCATGTACTGCAAGGAGATCCAACCAGTCCATTCTAAAGGAGATGAGTCCTGGGTGTTCATTGGAAGGACTGATGCTAAAGCTGAAACGCCAATACTTTGGCCACCTCATGCGACGAGTTGACTCACTGGAAAAGACTCTGATGCTGGGAAGGATTGGGGGCGGGAGGAGACGGGGACGACAGAGAATGAGATGGCTGAATGGCATCACCGACTCGATGGACATGAGTTTGAGTGAACTCCGGGAGTTGGTGATGGACAGGGAGGCCTGGTGTGCTGTGATTCATGGGGTCGCAAAGAGTCGGACACGATTGAGCGACTGAACTGAACTGAACACACATATACAGAAAATATGGAGGTGCTTAGGTATTTTGAGTGAAAAGCACATGAAAATCTTAAATTTCTCTCTCTCAGAGGTAAAACCCATAGTACTTAACGATGAGTAGTTCTCATAACAATTTCTCTCCAATCAGTGAAATTGTACTGAAGAATTAAGTCAATATATTCTTCAGAAACTTTTAATTGAAATCTTGGGCCAAAGTGTAAATATGGGCATCACATATCTGAAATACCTGTTATATGCTATGGGCATTTGTAAAGTAGCTTACTTTACAATTTACTTTCACATATATTTGGTCATTATTCTCATTTGATCATGTGTGATCCTCATAGCAACTGTAATATCACCACTTTACAGATGAGAGAGTAAAAATCATGAACTTGCCAAGGCCAGACGGTGGCTAGTAAGAGAACAAGTCAAGAAACTAGTTGTTTCTTGTATCCTTACTAAGATTTTTTGCTGCATTTCTTTTCCTGCCACTTAGAACCTTCTCCTCCACTGAGTGAACCATAACAGTGGTTCTCAAGGTGTGGTTTGAAGGAGGGAGGAGAAGGGGACGACAGAGGATGAGACAGCTGGATGGCATCACTGACTCAATGGACATGGGTTTGAGTGAACTCCAGGAGTTGGTGATGGACAGGGAGGCGTGGTGTGCTGCAGTCCAGGGGGTCGCAAAGAGTCGGATATGACCGAGCGACTCAACTGAACTGAACTGAACAAGGTGTGGTTTACAGAACCGGTACCATCAGTGTCATCTGGGGACTTGTTAGACATGCCAATTCTCAGGTCTCACAGCAGACCTACTAGCTCAGAAACTATGGGGGTGGGGCCCAGCCATCCATATTCAATAAACTCTCCGGGTGATTCTGTTATACTCTCCCAGTGTGACAGTCACTGACCTCAGTAGTATATTTGTCAGTAAAAGTAAGGCTGAGGCAGCTTATCTATTATTTATCCATTAGAGCTGCCTTTCGGGAGGCACAGGGAGTGTTTGCCTTCTAGGAATTCATCTACTTGTGAGAGGACCAGCTCACTTGAGACAGTTAAAGGTGCCTGGGCTTCCCTGGTGGTTCAGAGGTTAAAGCGTCTGCCTCCAATGCGGGAGACCCAGGTTCGATCCCTGGGTCGGGAAGATCCCCTGGAGAAGGAAACGGTAACCCACTCCAGTATTCTTGCCTGGAGAATCCCATGGACGGAGAAGCCTGGTAGGCTACAGTCCACGGGGTCGCATAGAGTCGGACACGACTGAGTGACGGAACGGAACGGTAGTCACTAATTAAGTGCTGAGTCGTAGGGGCAGAGCTGGAGGTGCTGGAGGTCTTCAGGGAAGGGAGTAACTCCTGGAGGTGGCAAAGGTTGGATAAGGCTTTCTGGAAGGAAAAGAAATATAGATGGGCCTCCAGGTGCCCTAGGATTTCAAGTCTGGAAGCTAGAGAGTGGAAATTCCAGGAGAAAGGTGAGTTTGGGAAGTAGGAAAGAAGGTTGGCTTGAATAGAGAAGAGCTTTCGTGTTGGGAATGTAGAGTAGATTTGGAGGGGGAAGGCAGTATTTTGATGAACTTGGTTATCCCAAAGTTGGTTTAATATCGGACAGTGGGGAGCCCTAAAAGATTTTTATTAAATAACTGAGACAATAAAAGTGTAGTTTGCTGCTGCTGCTAAGTCACTTCAGTCGTGTCCGACTCTGTGCGACCCCATGGACGGCAGCCCACTGGGCTCCACCATCCCTGGGACTCTCCAGGCAAGAACACTGGAGTGGGTTGCCATTTCCTTCTCCAACGTGTGAAAGTGAAAAGTGAAAGTGAAGTTGCTCAGTCTTGTCCGACTAGTAGCGACCCCATGGACTGTAGCCCACCAGGCTCCTCTGTCCATGGGATTTTCTAGGCAAGAGTACGGGAGTGGCTTGCCATTGCCTTCTCCGAAAAGTGTAGTTTAAGGAATATTAAAATGTCCTGTTTAAGCAGGACTTGTTTATAATTTGAACATTTCACAGTGTTTTACAATGTCTTCGCCCCCTACCAGATCAATATTTATGGGTTTTTAAGTCAAGTCTGATCTTAAACAGATATTTTTAAAGCAACAACTGATACAAAAGGATTTATTTTGGGTTATGGCAATAATGACCTGCTTTGATTGCTTAATGAGATAAGCTTGTGTACCTCTTGCTTAGACGAGATGACAGGTGGTCTAATCTGCTGATGGGGGGAAAGGTCAGGTCCTCCTTTCATCAATACATAGCTGGTATTGTGCCCCTTTGATAGACTTTCTGGTTGTTTAGGTAGAGGGTTTCAGCTTTACCCTGAGTTAGGCTTCTGCTCAGAGAAATGAGCTGCAAACTTCATCTGGGCAGAGTAAAATGGCCTTCCCTTATGGGCACCATATACTTGAAAACTTTATCAACTGTAAGGGCATTTGGTGAAATATTTCATTCAATTAAAATGAAACAGATAAAGTATCAAGTGCTCACTCTGTGTCGAGGGTGTAGCCGTGACTAAAGTGGTATCTAGAATTTCAGAGACAAGTGCCCAGATATAAGAGAATATAAAATGGGAAATAGTCATGGAGCTTCAGCTCATAAGGGAACATTCAATTAGAAATGTACAGGGAATTGCCTGGCAGTCCAGTGGTTAGGATTCTCTACTTCCACTGTAGGGCGCATGGGTTCCATCACGGGTCAGGGAACTAAGATCACACAAGCCATAGTGCAGCCAAGAAAAAAACATGTACACATTTTGCTTAATGTTTAGTCCTGAAGACAGAGATGTGCATATCTTTTTAGCTAGACAGACACAGCTTCAGAGATACTTGGAATCATCTACCATACCTCCGTGAAGATTTCAGTTTACTCTGGAAAATAATTAATGCAGTCATGCCATCTTTGTGTAGTAGTCAACTGAAATTTTTCATCACAAATAAAGAAGATGACAGTTTAAACCACTTGATCTAGATCCTAAAGAACAAGTAGGGGCAAGAATGACACGGGGAGAGCTCAGAGCTTTGCTTCCTCAGTTTTACAGGGAAGTTGAGGCAGTCCTTGGTAACTAAGTACATTTCTTCCTTAAGCCTACTCAGCTCTCCGCTCATTTGTGCCCATGATGGGCCTGGACAAGTACAGTGTCAACTGTTTATGTAACTTGTGATAATGAGAATGACACATGCTTTGCCAGTAGGGTCCATGGAGCCAGGCAAGCTGATGTGACAGTTCTGCGTCTTTGGATAGCTACTGGTTTCTATTTTATAACCTTGAATTTTGATTTGATTTTTAGGGGAAGGGGATATGCTTTAAATGTATCTGGGAACTGTAAAATTTGGGACAATACTTGAGGCAGCAAAGTTGCTGTGTTACATTTAAAACTCTTGACAGACTCACTTGATAAGATTGTGAGGATAATAAACACCTTCTAAGTTTGAACCTGAAAGCCTCCTAAACCACCAAGAATAATCCCCCCTGGTTTTCAAAACACACATGTATCTATTCCAGGGTTAGAGTCCCACCTTGTCAAGTTGTAGGAGAGAATTTTAGAGTTGAGCAGGGATCTTAATCCCCATATGTATAGGAAGAAACTAAGCAGAAATGAATCTGGAAAGACACATGAAATAAACATTTGGAAAATAAAACTTTGTCTTTTAATATTTCACATTGCTAAGTTATTTTCTACCATAAACATCACCTTTTATTATATTCTTGCTAATATTCCAGCATAGTGGTTCTTGAACTTGTGGGTCGTGATCATTTTTGTTGTTGTTAAGTCAGTAAGTCACATCTGGCTCTGTGACCCTGTGGACTGCAGCTTACCAGGCTCCTCTGTCCTTCACTGTCTCCCAGAGTTTGCTCAGATTTATGTCCATTGAGTCGGTGATGCTGTCTAAACCATCTCATCCTCTTCTTCCCCCTTCTCATTTTGCCTTCAGTCTTTCCCAGAATCAGGATCTTTTCCAGTGAGTTGGCTCTTCGCATCAGGTGGCCAAAGTATTAGAGCTTCAGCATCAGTCCTTACAATGATCATTTTTAGAATCTAGTGATGGGTATGACCTCTATGACCTCTCACTCTAGAAAACTGCTGTGATCATCAGTTTGAGATGCCAACCGTGTATCTGGTTGACTCCATTCTCTCTGGGACTTCCAGGAAGCCACAGAACATACCTTATCTTCCTCAGTGGACAGGATGGCTACCATCTTGGTTACTTTGCAGAAAAGCCCCTTGGGTCTGAAGCAGCAATTTCTAGCTCATTCCCTTCTCCCACACTCTCTTTGATGCTCCCTTCCTGCTGGGAAGTATGACGTGCCCTGAACTGCCATTAGTCAACACTAGGCTAAATCGTGGTCCTGAGATTTGTGACTGTGAAGTGTCAAGCTTCTTGTCTTTTACATGAGTGCACAGGTTCAGGGTTACTGGGCTTACAGAGGCACATGATTGGTAATCAGAACAACTGTCTCAGGGCACATTTAGGGTATGTGAGGTGACTGCTGTCCTCTTGAAAAGGAGGACAAAGCATATGGAGAAGAGGTGATGACAGCAGTAAATTAGATGTGAGACTTGTCGCTCAGTTTAGTAGACAAAAACTTGAAGATCAGCTTCCAGAATGCGGGTTTCTACATTCTGATGTCGATATGTCAGTTATTTGGCTTCCCTGGAGCTAAGTGTATTTATTTTCTGGCATTTCCCACCTTGCCTGATTGGAAATGGGTCCAGCAATTGACAGTAGTACACCCTGAGTGTATTGGAAAAGGAAATGGCAACCCACTCCAGTGATCTTGCCTGGAGAATCCCGGGGATGGAGGAGCTTGGTGGCCTGCTGTCTATGGGGTTGCACAAAGTTGGACATGACTGAAGCAACTTAGCAGCAGCAGCAGCAGACCCTGAGTGCATTACTGACTTATATTCTTGGTGATGACCCTGAAGGCCATGAAGTGTGACACATTTTAGCAAGATTGCCACCAAAAATAAAATTCAGAGCTTAAAGTGCTAAATGTGTTTATCTGGAATATTGACTCATGTAATGGGCAAGGTACCCTTAGATTTTATTTTGGAACTTTATCAGTCAAAATATTTCATGTATGCATTTCTGAAGTTCCCTGGTAAAGCAAGCTCAGAGCATATAGTTCCATTTGAAAGTCCTTTTAATTTTAATCCCATCACTTGCTCATCATTTTCTCATTTATACATTCTTATGTCCTCCTTTCCTATCTGCCTCTGGTGATGTTCTCCTGTTTGTTAGGAGAACCCTGCTGAGGGCTGTGTTCTTGCTCGGTCTCCCTCCCTACCCACTCTACCTTGATTTTTTTTTTTTTTACTCATTTCTTCTCCCTTTTTACCTTTCATCTTTCTTATGCTATCACTTACTCCTCTTTCTGACTCACTCTAAATTTTCTTCTATCTGCTACCTCTGCCCTGTGTATTACATATGTACGAAATTATTTCATACGTATAAAATGATAAAGCTTGATAAAGGGATCTTCACCATTTTCTCTGTGCGGCCTAAGAAGCAGAGCATCATCAGTTTAGTTGAATTCCTTTTCCCACTTCCATCCTCTGCACTCCTGCCCAGAACTAACTTACTACTCTTACATACTGTTCCACATCCCATTCTGATTGCCCGGGCAGGGGGAAGGATGCTGTCCCAGCACTCAGCCTCTGCAACTGCATCTTCTCTTGGCTGCTGGAGGCAAAGCCTGGGGGTGGGGCACAAGGGAGCCCAACAGAGGACCATCCTGGGGTGGGGGGTGGGCGCGTTCTGCCCCCTCTGAGAGTCCTGTTTTAATCATTTGATATTTTGTGACCTCTTAGTCTTTTTTTTTTTTTTGGACTATAATTGCTTCACAGTGTTGTGTTTCTGCTGTACAACAAAGTGTATCAGCTATGAAAAGTGAAAGTGTTAGTTGCTCAGTCCTGTCTGACTCTTTGTGAACCCATAGACTGTAGCCTGCCAGGTTCCTCCATCCATGGAATTCTCCAGGCAAGAATACTAGAGTGGATTGTCATTCCGTTCTCCAGGGGATCTTCCCGACCCAGGAATCGAACACGGATCTCCCACATTGCAGGCAAATCCTTTACCCTCTGAGTCATCAGGGAATGAGATATACATATACATATACCCCCTTTCTCTTGAGTCTCCCAACCTTCCCCTCTCATCTCACCCCTCTAGGTCATCATAGAGCACCGACCTGAGCTCCCTGTGCTACACAGTATACATTGTAGTGTTTATATGTCAATCCCTATCTCCCAATTCAGCCCACATTCCCCTTTGTCATTTTTTAAATAAGAAAATGTTATGTGTCCAGAGAACTTTTAGGAAGTGCCTTCTTAGTGATGGCACTGTGCTTATGGGACTTAGTTTATAGAGTTGTAAATTCCCTTTCATCCTCATCTCCCTGTGGTCCCTTTCTTTTGACTAGAGAAACTCCATTATAGATTAAGATGTATTTTTATGGCAAGGATTATCCATATATTTCAAGAATATTTGTTTCAAGCTGGGTAATGTGCATTACTGGGTTGACCAAAAAGTTTGTTCAGGTTTTCCATATGGTACAGAAAAACCCAGACAAACTTGTTGGCCAACCTATTATACACTCTGCTTCTCAGTACGTTTGAAGTATTTCACATATACAAAAGCGCTTGGGCCAGAAACATACAGACCTGGGTTAGACCCTAGCTCAACTTAAACCCCCTCAGCCTTGTTGTGTGTGTGTGTGTGGTTTTTTTTTTTTTGTATTGAAGTATAGTTGATTTACAATGTTGTGTTTAGTTTTGAGTATACATTAAGGTGATTCAGTTATATACATATATCAATTATTTTTCAGATTCTTTTCCCTTGTAGGTTATTACAGAACACTGGGTAGAGTTCCCTGTACAACACGGTAGGTCCTTGTCGATTGTCTGTTTTATATATAGTAGCATGTATATGTTAATCCCCAAATCCTAATTTATCCCTCCCGTCCTTTCCCCTTTGGTAATCATAAGTTTGTTTTCTGTGTCTGTGGGTCTGTCTCTGTTTTGTAAATAAGTTCATTTATTTTGTTTTATTTTGTTTTTTAGATTCCCCACACAAGTGATATCATATGATACTTGACTTTTTCTGCCTGGCTTATTTCACCTAGTATGACAATCTCTAGGTCCATCCATGTTATTGCAAATGACATTATTTCATTCATTTTTATGGCTGAGTAATATTCTACAGTATATATGCCCCCACATCTTCTTTTTTTGTTCATCTTTTGATGGATACTTGGGTTGCTTCCATGTCTTGGCTATTGTAAATAGTGCTGCTGTGAATATAGGGGTACATGTATCTTTTTGAATTAACGTTTTCTCTGGATATATTCCCAGGAATGGGATTGCAGTCATATGTTAGATCTGTTTTTAGTTTTAATTTTTTTAAGGTAACTCCATACTGTTTTCCACAGTGGCTGCATCAACAGGGATAACGATGGTACTGTCTCTCAAAGCTGTCTTTGAAGTGAGCTAATGCACATGAAGTGCTTACTGCTGCACCTTCCATATAAACACATGTTAGCTATAGTAACATAGAACATTCTGTTGAGATACTATTTATTTGAAGCACTGATTTTATCATGGAACAGTGTTTTAAAGGCTGTGTTGCTGGTATTGCAGCTCAGCAAAAAGAGGCACAAGAGAAGGGAAGCATGTTCTCTGAACCTGCCGGCAAATGATCTCGTGAAGTGGCCCTGGAGTGGGTATTGTCTAAGAAAGGGCGTGTTGAAGTGGAGGAGGTTGGGACTCCCACTTCCTGTAGACCTCTTCTTTCTGCGGGTCCACTCTGTGTGACACAGCATGTCTTACACATACGTCTCTTTCTCTGTGGAGGGGCTTCTGCCGTGTTGTCAGATCTTTCCCTCCTGTTGGCCAGAACATGATTGACTCTGTGTCAGTGATCTTCTTAGGGAAGGTCAGGTCAGAGGCTCTGTAGACTCTTAATATCCTAACAGTAGCTAAAACCATGGAATTCTCAAAATAAGCTGCAAAGACTGAACAGAAAGCAAAGTGATTGAAGAGCAGAGTGATTTACTCTCAGTGGTTACCACCCCATTGACTTTCTTTGAGCTGTGAATTTGTTAGTTTCAGGTCCCTATCTACAATACAGAGAGAATGATTCCTAAGTCTTTGATTTAAAAACATATTGGGGCCATACTGTATGTTTATTTTGTGTCCTGCTTTTTTTCCTTCAGGTAATTTTATAGCTAAAATGACAATATTAGTGATGAATCTGACACATACTTCGTGATAATCATTTTCCTTTTATAAAATGCTTCCACGTTCTTTCTCAGTTCATCTTCAGAAAACCTATTTATAGGCTTTAATTACATTTTTGTTTTTTAAATGTTATTTTTATGTTTTAATTAAAAATTGTTTTCCAAAACAAGCAACATTTTATTGAAGCACAGTTGGTTTACTGTGTTGTATAACTACATTTCAGTTTAAGAGAGACTTTGTTTTTCTAAGAAATTCCTTGAATATGTTCCTTCTTTCTATACTAATTATGCAGAATCTGTAAAGGATTTAAACTTCATTTAAAGTAATGGTAAAATTTTTTAAACATATTTCCTTGCCTTTCGATGCTGTTACAGTGATAGAAAGATTCTCAAGCAGAAACCGTTGACATGTTTTGTTGTTGACTGATAAGTACTTACCTGTGACTTTGAAAATTCTGTCACAAGTTTTAATAATATTTATTTTTAAAACCTTTAGAAATTAACATTTGATAAAGAAGATGTGGTACATATATACAATGGAATTCTACTGACCCATAAAAAAGAATGAAATAATGCTGTTTGCAGCAACATGGAGGGACCTAGAGATTATCATACTAAGTGAAGTAAGTCAGTCAGAGAAAGAAAAATACCAAATGATATTGCTTATATTTAGAATCTAAAATATGACACAAATGAACTTGTCTATGAAACAGAAACAGACTCACAGACATAGAGACCAAGGGGGTTGCCTAGGGGGAGGGTAGGTCGGAGAGGGACAGATTGGGAGTCTGGAATTAGCAGATGCAAACTATTGTACATAGAATGGTTAAAAAAAAAGGGGCCTACTGTAGAGTGCAGCAAGTTATATTCAATATCTTCTGATAAGCCACAGTGGAAAAGAACATGAAAAATAATGTATACATATATGTATATATATATATGTTTAACTGAATTACTTTGCTGTACAGCAGAAACTAACACAACATTGTAAATCAACTATACTTGAATAAAAAATTAACATTTGTGTAGTATAAATTTCAGTGATCTGTGTTATGGAATACTTCCAAATATTTGAGCATATGGTTATTAAGCACAAACACTAATAAACTGCATATGACATTGTAGGCAATACCTTAGTATGACACATCAAAAATGAGTTTTAGTAAATAAAACTGAAGCATGCTAATACACAGTTCACACTAGCTTCTCATTGTATTTTCAGCCTGTTTCACTCTATCTCAGACAAGATTATTATTCTTTTATTTCTCTTATGTTGTTTCTTTGTGCATACATACAATCTTTTTTCCTAGCACCTACTGTAGTGTTAAAACTCATATTAGAGGCATAGTGAGTCCTTTGTAGCTGTCTGTGTCGGGCTGCTTTTTGTACCTGCTATTTTAGGCTGTGTGAGGGGGAACAGAGTTAGGTGTTTGTTTTCAGAGTTGTGGTTTTTTTTCATTAACCCTTAATTACAGGTACTTTTGCTTTTACCAACATGTTCTTACCATAGTAAGGAGATATTTACTGTGAACAGTTTTTTCCTGTTCTATTCTCCTATCCCCTACCCTTTTCTCTTCTTCTCTCTCACACACACACAATTCTGAAAAATGCTTTTTTACAGAGCTTTGAGACAGTATCATGTAATAGAAAGGATATAATACTGAGGGTCTGGAGACATCTAGGTTATACAGGGGTTTATTGGGTTTCTACTTTGGGCTATGGGAGGTTTAGGGAAACCATAGAACAGAAGCCAATGGAAGAATTGAAGAGAGAAACCCTGGACACCTTAAAAAGTCAAGTTGCAATATAAAAATTCTCACAGAATAAGTGTAACGAGTCGTCAGGCTGTAGGTACTATCTGGGGCTTCCCTGGTGGCTCAGACAGTAAAGAATCACCTGCAATGCAGGAGACCCAGGTTCAATTCCTGGGTTGGGAAGACCCCCTGGAGAAGGAGTAGGCTACCCGCTCCAATGTTCTTGAGCTTCCCTGGTAGAATCTGCCTGAAATGAAGGAGACCTGGGTTGGAAAGGGAGCTAATTTTAATCCATTTAAACAAAATAAAATCATTTTTTATCCATCCCTGTTTTAAGCTATATCTGTAGTTTGGGCATAAACTTTTTGGTCTTATCCAGAGGAATTTTTGGTGTTGACGTGACAGTGGAGTATAACTTTCTCGGGAAGAAATGGGTGGCTTTGGAATGAGAGCTCTCACTTTGAATTGAGCTCTCACTTCTTTCTGTCTTAGGCATGTCTTATTCATCAGGATGATATTTAATATGGACCTTCCAAACTTATAAAAAGACATACCGCAATAAACAAGAAGGTCCTACTGTATGGCACAGGGAACTATATTCAATATCCTGTGATAAACCATAATGGAAAGAATATTAAAAAGAATATATACACACACATATATGTAAAACTGAATCATTGTGCTATACATCAGAAATTAACACAACAACTTAGATAGGGCAACATTTGATAGACACTTAGTTTTATTTTATTTGGATTTTGAAAATTAAAACCTCAGCTCTCATGCAAGTTGCTGAACAAGCAAATAGTAAGGTAGAATTGTAAGCAATCAAAATCCTGTATCTTCCTTGAAATATATTAGGAGGAAAAGACATATGTTAAGAGGAGGAAGATGTATAAGGAGAAAATTGTGAATGTGAGCTGGGAAGAGTTATGAAACAAGGAAGCTAACTGGAGAGTATCTGAAAATAAAGCATCCATAGTATTCCCCAGGGAGATTAACTGCCAGATAAGAAGCAAATTGTGAGAACATGATGACTAACGTTATCTTTTAAGAACAGTTATGGGGATGGTGGCGCTTGTTTTACTTAAAGAAAATAAAAATGAACCAAAGAATAATAGAAGTGTGAAAGAAAAATCCATATGATAACACACTATCCAGGGTAAACATTCTGCAATGTTTTGGGCCAAACTAATTAAGCATACATATCCTATTAGTGCCCATCATTATCAAAAGAGCTGGGAGATATTTTTAGAGGTTATGTTAATAGCTAGAGGAGAATCACTCCTGAAAACCTCTCACAATAATTTTTTAAATTCAGAGCAGAATTTTAAGATGAGTTTTGCTTGCCCTTAAATTTCTGGAAAGGATCTATGTATCACCATCAAAAGCCACTATACTGATGAGCAAATAAAATTTCAGACAGAAAATTAAACCCAGAAAAATCTTTGTGGTTTTATAAAAATGGTGCAATTATATTAAATGTTTTAATCAATCAAGTACTGACCTTGATCATAACTTAAAAATGAGATTGATGGTGTACTTTCTAAGTACTTGGGTGTTTTTGCAAGGGTGAATGTACATACCAGATATGTACTAGATAAAATTTCACCCCTTAGCTAGTGTAGTGGATCAGTGTAGCTTTTATCGCTCGGGGTGCAGTGTGGACCATTTCAAGATGGACTGTCATCTCTTGTTCCATTTATTACCATACTCTCTAGTAGACGTCGATTCCTAAGATCATACCAGCCATTAGTGTTCCCAAAGAGATCCTTCTGCTAGTATTCTGTAAGTGGGCTTGTCTTTCTTCTCAAAATATGCTTTGGAAGTGGATGCTTCATAGAAGCACAGAAATCTTTCGTTTGATGAGAGAAGCTCTAGTTCAGAAATATGTCAGTCAGTCCTGTAGCACTGGCCTTGAACTTCGGGGAAGACCAAGGAAGTGCAGAACTGTGCTCCATTCCTTTCAAGGCAGTGGGTGACCACACCTCTCCTGCCACCTGGGTTTTGTTTTGTGTTCTTTGTGTCCACAGGTGTAGCTTCTATAGATGTGGCTTCCAGAGGGCATGCTTTTATTTCTCTCCTGAAACCAGCATGAACCCACTTGCCCAGCATTAGTGAGAGCAACTTTCAGTGTTAAAAAAGCTGTGGATGCAGTTTAGTGCAAGACATTGATGACTGCTTCCCTCTTTCCATGCACATTATTTATTGACTCCAAGGGCTGCCATAATATCAGAAAGATGAGCAGTGAGTGACTGTCAGCTGGCAGTGTTTAACCAGGAGCATGTGTTACCTCTGCAACTTACAAAAGAAGAAGGAAAGAAAAGAATTTGCCTGCCCAGTGCCCATAGATTTGGGATTGAGGTCTGAATGTCTGAGTAAAAAGAAAACAAATTCTATAGGTGATTATGCCCTGAACTCTCAATTGAATTACTGAAATATTTACGCCGTTACCAGGAAACTATTTTTCTCCTTAGCACTTACAGTAGGCTACAGATGGCTGTTATCTTAAAGTATCCTTAGAAATACCAGTGTTATTTGATCAAATTATGGAAAGCATGTTGTGAGGCCAAAGCAGAGAATCATGAGGCATTCAGTCATTAATTTAAAAAAAAATTTTTTATTGAAGCATAGTTGATGTACCATGTGTTAATTACTGCTGACAGCAATGCAATTCAGTTATACATGTATATATATTCTTTTTCATATTCTTGTCCATGATGGTTTATCACAGGATATTGAATATAGTTCCCTGTGCTGTATGCAGTAAGACCTTTTTGCTTGTCCATTCTATATTCTTTGCATCTGCTAAACCCAAACTCTCAATCTATGCCCCCTTTCCCCCTTGGCAGCTACAACTCTGTTCTCTATGTCTATGAGTCTGTTTTGTAGATTAGTTCATTTGTGTCATATTTTGATAGCTTAACCATAATTTTATTTCTTTTTGGCCATGTAGGGCTTCATCGCTGCACGGGCCTTTCTCTAGCTGTGGTGAGTGGGGCCTCCCTCTAGCTGCAGTGCACGAGCGTCTCACTGCGGCGGTTTCTCTTGTTGTGGAGCGCAGGCTCGGGCTCTCGGGCTTTAGTAGTTGCAGCACGTAAGCTCAGTAGTTGTGGCTCTCAGGCTCTAGAGCACAGGCTCAGTAGTTGTGGAACGGGCTTAATTGCTGTGCAGCATGTGGGATCTGCCCAGATCAGGGATTGAACCCTTATCTTCTGCACTGGCAGGTGGATTCTTTACCCCTGAATTACCAGGGAAGCCTCGTGTCATACTTTAGATTTCACATGTAAGTGATATCGTGTGGTATTTGTCTTTCTCTGTCTGACTTACTTCACTTAGTGTGATCATCTCTAGGTTTATCTGTGTTGCTGCAGATGTCATTCTTTCATTCGTTTTATGGCTGAGCAGTCAGTTACTCTTTATGGAAAGATGAGAACCCAAAATAAATGGTCGATTCCAGTGGTAATGACACCTGAAAAGGGATGGCCCCAAACTAGGAACCGTCTTTGGAGGATGTGTATTTGTGATGTTGTCAGCTAATTGAGCAGAGAAATTGACAGCATGGTGCTGAAATGTGAGGAGACTGTCATAATGCAGTCTAGAGTTCATAAAGGTAGGTGCTGTTTGATAGCAGAGCTAGTAAGGTCCACAAGGAAACTCACTTAATTATGAATGGCGAGAGTAATTAACAGGATGTGTGAACCACTCTGTGCTGATTGAAATGTCATTCGTTTCCTTTCCCTTTGACTGGTTTCCCTCTGCTTTGTGTGAGGAGGTCTCAGCCCTTCAACTGCACAGATACGAATTTCAAATCTTGAAAAGCACATTTTATCAACCCAAGATTTTTCTTGGAGTATTGATCTGTCTAGTAAATAAATACTTTTTTTTGTTATTACTTCTTTGCCAAAGAGGTAGACAATTAGCTAGAAAATGAAAGAAAAAAAAATCCCTACAAGACTGCCTTCTGGCCAGAAATGTGACCTGCTGCCATAGAAACATCTCTCTGATCAGAGACAAGATGACAAAGCATAGTTCTGAGAAAACAGGTTGCTTTGCGGCGAAAACAGGTTGCTTTGAGGCATGCCTAAGATTTAATCCTTTCTTTTATTCCTCCCGGAGGCAATTTCATGTAGTCTTGTCAACCTTGTCAGTTTTATAGGAATGTCTCCAAACATCCCTAAAAAACTGATTAAAATAGACACAATGGTGCTCTCGAAGAAATGTGATGTCTTTTCTTTGTCTCTGTATTACTCCTGGAACCACATCTGCAGTTTTGTTTAAAGCAGATGTAGTGTTTAAATCTCCGGCAATGATCCTTGTGAGATGATGAAGATCTGGGTCATGCTGGTCTAAAGGGTGTGCTCTCACGTGCTGCTGGCCTCGTTCTGTCCTGGAAGAGTTGTTCCTGTGGGGTGGAGAAAACAATGAAATGTTTCTGAAATGTTTGTGGTGTCTCTCAGAGGAAAAAGACACTCTGTGGCAGATATAGCCAGAGGAGTCCCCTGCAGAGAACCCTCAAGAGTAAGAAGCACCACTTGGAAGAAACCACACAGAAGCCACAGAGCTCTCTCGTCCCCTTTCTGTGGGCAAAAATTAGGATGTAGGACAACCACTTAATTAAGAAGCATTTATTATCTCTTTTGTCAGGCTTCTGAGTGCATTATGCTTCTCAGACCTAAGTCTCCTTTGAAGTTATAGGAAGTTGTAATATTACTGACTTCTGCTCCCAGCCTACGTTTGCACCCATTGAAAAATATAGCACAGAAACCAGATAGATGGAGACAAAGGGATGCTGGCTTTATTATGGTGAAAGCTGATTGGAGAAATGGTTAGATGTGCGGCCACAGAGGGCTTCCTGGTACTTGTCCCTCCTTTAGACATTCTGACCCTCCTGGTCCCACTGCAGGCGGAGCCTATCCAGAAAAGGCACCCTTGTTGTCAGTGGTAGACCCAGAAAGGCCAGAAGACTCAGGGCCAAGACGATGCAGCTTCTTCTCCCAAACCCGCCATGCTGATGACCAGGTGTGACGGGAGAGTGGGCAGAAACTGGAGGGGTTCCACATATGCTTTACCTTCCAGTCAAAGGGAGTGAATAGTGCATTGCTTCTGTGAGGAAAGGCAGAGTAGAAATGCCCTCCACCTTCCAAACCCCTCCTCGGGCCCTGTGCTCCACAGCCCTCCACTCTGAACCTGGGGCTGCTCCTGCTTCTCCACACCCAGCTCTTGGCTCCCGGGAGACACTTCTGTTCTCTGTGCTTTCTCCCAGCACACCCACTGCCACCGCTGTGCTGTCCTAGCTCCCTGGGGTGCCTCTTCTCCAGGGACCACTCTCCCCCTGCCTCTCTCCCCACTTCCCTAGTAGTCGGCTGTAGGTGAGAGCTGATGCTTTTGCTTTTCGTACCTTTTGTACTTATCGTATGAACTCTCCAATACTGTGTGCTTCCTGGTGACTCAGTGGTAAAGAATCAGATGCTAATGTAGGAGATACAGATTTTCTTTTTCTTTTGGGTTTTCTTTTTTTTTTAATTAATTTATTATAATTGGAGGCTAATTACTTTACATTATTGTGGTGGTTTTTGCCATACATTTACATGAATCAACCACGGTTATACATGTGTCCCCCGTCCCGAAGCCCACTCCCACATCCCTCCCGATCCCATCCCTCTGGGTTGTCCCAGTATACCAGCTTTGAGTGCCCCGCTTCGTGCATTGAACTTGGACTGGTCATCTATTTCATGTGTGGTAATAATATACATGTTTCAATGCTATTCTCTCAAATCATCCTACCCTCGCCTTCTCCCAGAGTTCAAAAGTCTGTTCTCTACATCTGTATCTCTTTTGCTGTCTTGCACATAGTGTCATCATTACCATCTTTCTAAATTCCATATATATGCATTAATATACTGTATTGTTGTTTTTCTTTCTGACTTACTTGACTCTGTATGATAGGCTCCAGTTTCATCCACCTCATTAGAACTGACTCAAATGCATTCTTTTTAAAAGCTGAGTAATATTCCATGGTGTAAATGTACCACAACTTTCCTATCCATTCGTCTGCCGATGGACATCTAGGTTGCTTCCATGACATGGCTATTATAAACAGTGCTGTGATGAACGTTGGGGTACACATGTCTCTATCAGTTCTGGTTTCCTCGGTGTGTATAGCCAGCAGTGGGATTGCTGGGTCATATGGCAATTCTATTTCCAGTTTTTTAAGGAATCTCCTCACTGTCCTCCATAGTGGCTGTATTAGTTTGCATTCCCACCGACAGTGTAAGAGACAATGTATGTCCTTTTAGGAGATATGGATTTGATCCCTGGTTTGGGAATATCCCCTGGAGAAGAAAATGGCAACCCACTCCAATATTCTTACTTGAAAAATCCCATGGACAGAGGAGCCTGGTGGGCTATAGTCCATGGGATCAAAAAAGAGCTGTACACGATTTAGTAACTAAGCAACAACAACAGATACCATACTGTACTGTCAAGTAATTCCCATTTCCTAATCCTCTGCATAATTTATCCCTTTATCTCATTAATTCTGGTTATTCCCATCCTGCACTTTGTCTTGTGGAGATACCTTGCTCCCTCAATTATTGGACTGGCCAAAAAGTTTGTTTGAGCTTTCCTGAACGAGCTTTTTGGTCAGCCTAATAGATGGCAAGGTTCTACGGCAGGATTGATTTATTCTATCTTTCATACCTCTTCCCAGCCTAGCCTAGTGTATAATGCAGTGTTTGTGGAGACAGTATCTTAGCTTGAGTTCTCTAGAAAACAGAGTCTGAGAAAAAACTCAGATGGGAGGGCTTTGTGAGGAGGTGCAGTTTCAGGAAGCAATAGTAAGGACATAAGGCAAGCAAGACACACACACGGTAACCTGTTCCCAGGCTGCCCTTTGCCTCTCTGGAACTCACCTTGATTTTTCTGTGACTTACATCGCCTTGCAGACAGTTCTTTGGGACCACTGTACCTCAGAACAGTTCATCATGGGCAGGAAAGGCAAGGATTATCCTCCAGCTGCTCCTGGTGTCCTGTCTCCCACTGACCAAGGTCACGCCATTGGGCTTAAATGGGGTGTTTCCAGGTTGTGTGGCGCAGCCTCTCTGGTCAGCTTGTGGGGAAGCCAGGCCCCATACCCCACAGGATGGTGCTTCATGGTCGTCCTGAAGTGGTGAAAGCTGGAGTCTCCACATCAGTTAGGGGGACTAGGGTGCCAGAGCTGCTGGAGCACATGTTCACGACAGAGGCTGTGCCAGAGCCCTTTCTTCCCCAGGGAGATGGAGACAGCTGGTGGTTTTGGGAGACAAGATGGCCCCAGGGCAGGGACTGTATATGGAGCAAGCAGCCAGAGCTAGAGTGTGGGGAGGGGCAGGCAGTTCTGGAAAAGCACATAAATTGGATATCCAATACTGCACCCTATAAATAGATATTGGCTGAATAACTAAATATTTAATAAATCTTTATTCACTTCTGTCATCTAATCACCTCCTATGTTTCCATTTTCCTGGCATTATTGGGAGATACAAAGGGAGATTAAGAGTCAATGCAAACCAAATATATAAGTATGAGGGATCAGAGTAGAGAAGAATTAAAAATGTGTACGATCCAGGGAAGTAGTCAAGGGAGGCTTCTTGGAAGAGGCAAGTTTTGAATTATCTTTTGAAGGTTATAATGGTAAGAAATGGATTAAGAGGAAGGCATTCTCTGCAAAAATCTCTCGGCATCTTAAAATTCTGAGCACAATTCCAGGTTTTGGGGTAGATTTTAGACTTCTGCTGTGATAGTTTAACTTCATCATTAAAAAAAGAAATGTAAAAACAATCTAGAAAATTGCTATTATACTTTGGTTTATAAACTCCAGACTTTGGAGTTCTGCCTCTGAGATGGAAAAATTAAAGCAATGGTATCTAATATTGGCAAAGAAGAGGAGAAACAGTTTTATTATATATTCTTATAAGGTCCATCTAGTCAAGCTATGGTTTTTCAGTGGTCATGTATGGGTGTGAGAGTTGGACTGTGAAGAAAGCTGAGTGCCAAAGAATTGATCCTTTGAACTGTGGTGTTGGAGAAGACTCTTGAGAGTCCCTTGGACTGCAAGGAGATCCAACCAGTCCATTCTAAAGGAGATCAGTCCTGGGTGTTCGTTGGAAGGACTGATGCTGAGGCTGAAACTCCAATACTTTGGCCACCTCATGCGAAGAGTTGTCATTGGAAAAGACCCTGATGCTGGGAGGGATTGGGGGCAGGAGGAGAAGGGGACGACAGAGAATGAGATGGCTGGATGGCATCACCAACTCGATGGACATGAGTTTGAGTGAACTCCGGGAGTTGGTGATGGACAGGGAGGCCTGGCATGCTGCGATTCATGGGGTCGCAAAGAGTAGGTCACAACTGAGCGACTGAACTGAACTGAAGTGAACTGATACAAAGTCCAGTTTGGGGATTTATATAGACACAGATATATTTACAAGATTATTTATTGCAGTTTTGTAATAGTCAAAATGGGTTCAAAGAAATACCTACAGTGAAATGCCTAATGATGTAAGGCACATGTTGTGTAGCTGTTAAAAGATTTGGACCTTTGTGTAGTAGTATGGAAGGATCTCAAGACATTGAAAATGTAAGTTGTAAGAGTATATAGAATTATCAGCCCAGTAATTTAAGAAGCAAAGAGCAAAACTGAAAAAAAAAAATCCAACTAAGGATTGGGACATGAAGGGACTTTCTTTTTTATTCTGTTGTTTGCTTCTTATATATATATTCCCCTGTCTAAATTTAAGGGGGGACTGTACACCTGAAATTAATGCAACATTGTAAATCAACTGTATACTCCAGTATAAAATAAAAATTAAAAATTATAAAAAAGGCATTACTCAGCCCATAAAAACTAACCACCCCATATTTCAGGGCCTCTTGTCTTCTGAGGTGACCCATAGTCAGTCTGTGCAGTGTGAATCTCCCTAAATAAATCCGCTTTCACTATGTAAAAAAAAAGGAAATAAATAAATTTAAGATGGGAGAATGCCAGAAGTATCACCTTTTAAAATAAGAACCAAAGTTCATCTTTCATAAAGGGTCAGAGGAAGTTTTCATGTTAATGCTTAGGAATAAAAAAGGAAAGATATTATAAAGAGGTTGTAAGTATTTCTGTACCAATGATGTTTCCCAGAGTATTTTGAATGAGGAATCCTTTTTATAAATTGAAGAAAAACAAATTCCAACCATAAAAGAAATGTCTTTTATAGGATAAAGTAATAGGAAGTTGGATAAAAGGGTCAAAAATTAGAATAATTCACTGTGGAGGGAAATTTCCTTAAAATAAGGAAATTTTTTTTTCTTGAAAAAAAGTGAAAAAGTGAAAGTCTTAGTGGCTCAGTCATGTCCGACTCTTTGGGACTCCATGGATTGAAGCCCGCCAGACTCCTCTGTCCATGGGATTTCCTGGGTAAGAATAGTGGAGTGGGTTGCCATTTCCTTCTCCAGGGGATCTTCCCAACCCAGGGACTGAACTCAGGTCTCCTACGTTGCAGGTGGATTCTACACCATCTGAGCCTCTAGGGAAGCCCTCTTTCTTTTGTTGCTCTCACTTAAATAATGACCCTAGGTCAAACTAGTGTAGAAGAAAAAAAATCAGTCTCAAAGATCTTAGGCTCCCTTTCTCCACTGTCCCTTATAGGGGCTCAGACACATCACCCCACCCCTCCATGTCACTTTCTATGACAGGGGACTTGCCCCTGATGAGGTGACCTGTTGTTTCCTTGGACAGCTCTTTTTGTTACAAAGTTCTCAGTTCTCTACTGAAGTAAATTCTACCTCCAGAGAAGGTGTGATTCTAATATACAGTGGAATGAGCTTTAAAAATTGATCTAGGGCCAGATCCCACCCTAGACTAATTAAGTCCCTGGAAATGGGGCATTAGCATGTTTCTGCAAATGACCTTGGGAGTGTCATGGGCAGTGAGGACTGATAACCACTTTCCTCCTAGAGGCGCATCAAATGTTTAAAGTGCTCTCATGTTTCACCTTCATCTCTTCTTCAAAATTATCCTCCGGTCTTCATGTGAAATCCCTTAGAATGATACTCTGTATAATGAGTATCATTTTATACCAAAATCACTATTACAGGGTTGCTCTTTTGAGGAAATTTGGTGAAATACAGGTGTGGTGATTTAAAAAATCATACTACAAGGAATCAGACCAAAATTTTATCCTGGACTATTTAGTTTACACACATGGGCTTATGTTTTTGTATCTATACTTTAATGATGTTTTTAAACTTGAAATTCAAAGTCTACTCAGATGCAGCAGTGGGACTAAATGCCATTAAGAATCTGAATTTGAGAGTCTCCTGAGTCAGAAATCTGTGTGCTGAGTGGGATCTTATGAGTCTACCTCTGTTTTTTCATGTCTCAATGTTCTGCTTTTTGTAATGATTTTTTAAAATTTTTATTGGAGTATAGTTGATTTACAATGTTGTGTTAGTTTTTGCTGTATAGCAGAGTGAATCAGTCATACATATACCCACTCTTTTGTACATTCTTTTTCCCATGTAGATCATTACAGAGTATTGAGTAAGTCCCCCGTGCTGTACTGTAGGTCCTTATTAGTTATCTGTTTTATATATAGTAGTGTGTATGTGTCAGTCCCACTCTCCTATTTATCCCTCCCTTGCCTTCTGGTAACATAAGTTCATTTTCTACCTCTGTGACTTGATTTTGTAATGATTTAAAAACCAACCTAGGGTAGTGGCAGAAATAATCCAAAAGTGAGACACATACCTGTCTTGATGAGTGGGAAACCAATCAATCAAATACAGATTCTTAAAAGAGAGATATAGTAGGCAGAATATAAATTGAGGGGTTTCAGGTTTGGTAGTGAGAAATAGAAATTTTGATATGTGTCATGTTAGAACCTAGGTTTCTTCTGTAAGATTATTTATCTAGGAAGTTGAAATAAACATGACCTTGTATTCACAGTATTCTATGGAGTGTGAGGCTTGTTTTTGCCTGGGGAAATTTTGTTAAAGCTGAATTTCTCATTGAAATGAGGGTATATCACAGGTCTCAGAATGTGATTTTTAAACACCCAGAGCATCACATTTTGTGTGGGGTATTGTGTGACTAAGGCATTGTGTCAACACCAGAAAAAAACAGAACAAAACAGTTCCTGGGTACTGAAATGAAGGTGGGGTGATTTGATCCTCAGGCTAGTGCCTGGAGCCTGGGATGACCTGAGAAATGTTGGAGATAAAAAGAGAATTGAAGAGTGATAGGACATGAATCTAAAAAGACTCTGCAGAGAGATTAACGGGGTGTCAGACAGATGGGACATTGGGGGAGGACGTGTCGAGAGGAACCCCAGCTTTTGGTATGTCTGTAGCAGGGTGTTAGCGGAGAAGGAGCCATGAAAAGCATTTGGCTGGTTATTGATGGTAATTTACAAGTTGCTCTTTTTTTCTTTTTCCTGTAAGGGATAGAAAATTTTTCATTCATTTCTACTGAGTAAAAAAAAAAGGTCAGTATTGTTTCATTTTATCTGAAGTGGTGATAGTAGTCAGTGTCTGGAAATCATTCCTTTTCCCAGATTACTTTCCTGTTAATTCTCTGGTCAGCTCTAACACTGCTCTTGAATTCCTGCATGGCGTTCATTCATTCATTCCCCGATTAAAGGGGAATTTAATGAGATTGTCTGCTGCTCCTCATCTACCTTTTTCACCTGCTCAGGTGTTTTTGCCTCATCACCAGCAGCTCCCCAGGCACAGCACACCTCTCATCCCTTTTCCAACCCACAGCACTTCACTTATCTGATTTTATTTTGCTGTGTCTTATGGAGGCTGGGGGTGAGGGGACTGAGAAGAGCCATGCCTGTGACAGCCACAGTCCGTTAACTCAAGGAGATTGTTTATTTCTGAATGAGGGTTGCTTCCATTCCTTTCTCTTCTAATCCTTTTCTGAGAGCACTCAGCCTTGGTGAGGAATGAAACCCTATGCTCTGTGGCCTCTTTCCAGCTGGGTGCAGTTCCAAACTGCATTCAAAGCCAACACTAATTATCTTCAAAGTTTCTTATTAATAACAGAGTAAAGACATATGTGAGTGAATATTGAATATTAATTTTCTCTAATAAGAAGGTTTGGCTATTTTATTATGAATGTGTAGCTGTCTTGGGATCTATAGATGGAACGCTGGCATATAGCCTCCAATGTCCGGAGAGGATGATGGTGCCCTCTGGCAGGAAGCTTCTAATTTTCTGGGACAACTTTTCCCACATTCTTGCTAAAAGGCCTGTGCCCAGCTTCGTGGCTTGGCAAACAGAGCAAAACCTCCTGGATATGAACCGCTCCCATAGAGAATCTGTGATCACCCTGTGGGGCCATACCAAGTTCATTGTGACATTTTGTGTGTTTCATTTTTCCTAGATAAATCAGTATCTCAACTAGTTTGTGGATTTAATCTAGTTTTAATCCACCCCAGAGAATGTTGGGCTTTTAACAGTATCAGTTCTACATGATCTAACAACTGCCTGGAATAGTCCCTAGGAGGCAGTAGGCTCTTTAAAGTTAGATTTAATTAATTATTACAGATTATTGAAGCAAGACTCAATTTCTTTGCTGGGTAGCACTTTAAAAAGGCAGATATGTGTTCTTTGTACTTGAAAAATGATAGAATCACTTCTTTAAAAATGTTCTCTTGTACTTTCATATCAATTATATCAATTCATCTTCTCATTTAGCTTTGCAATGCTTTGTTTTATGTTAATCAACGATTCTTGGCTTCACATTAGGAGAACTGCTTCAGTTCAGTTTAGTCGCTCAGGCATGTCCAACTCTTTGCGACCCCATGAACCGCAGCACACCAGGCCTCCCTATCCATCACCAACTGCCGGAGTCTACCCATACCCATGTCCATTGAGTCGGTGATGCCATCCAACCATCCCATCCTCTGTCGTCCCCATCTCCTCCTGCCCTCAATTTTTCCCAGCATCAGGGTCTTCTCAGATGACTCAGCTCTTCACATCAGGTGGCCAAAGTATTGGAGTTTCAGCTTCAACATCAGTCCTTCCAGTGAACACCCAGGACTGATCTCCCTTAGGATGGACTAGTTGGATCTCCTTGCAGTCCCAGGGACTCTCAAGAGTCTTCTCCAACACCACAGTTCAAAAGCATCAATTCTTCGGTGCCCAGCTTTCTTTGTAGTCCAACTCTCACATCCATACATGCCTACTGGAAAAACCACAGCCTTGACTAGACGGACCTTTGTTGACAAAGTAATGTCTCTGCTTTTTAATATGCTGTCTAGGATGGTCATAACTTTCCTTCCAAGAAGTAAGTGTCTTTTAATTTCATGGCTGCAATCACCATCTACAGTGATTTTTGGAGCCCAGAAAAATAAAGTGTTATACTGTTTCCACTGTTTCCCCATCTATTTGCCATGAAGTGATGGGACTGGATGCCATGATCTTAGTTTTCTGAATGTTGCTCTTTAAGCCAACTTTTTCACTCTAATCTTTCACTTTCATCAAGAGGCTCTTCAGTTCTCCACTTTCTGCCATGAGGGTGGTGTCATCTGCATATCCGCTTATGACCAGTTAAATCAGCATCTCAGGTGTGGATTTGGGGCACCTGGGGTCTTAATTTTTTAACAGCTTTATTGAAGTCCAATCACATAGCAAAAACCTGCACATATTCACGGTCTACAGTCTGACCCGTTTTGCCACATGTGGGCATGTGTGAAACTGTAGCCACGGTCACGGTGGAGAACACATCATCTGTGGATTCCTCAGCGCCAGTGGAGGGGGAGGGGCTGCAAATGAGCCTCGGAGTCCTGAGCTATTATAACTGGTCTCATTTAATATTTAATAATAGTAGCATCAATGAGAAGAGTTATTTATCATTTCACAACCCAGCCGTTTTTTTTTTTTTTTTTGAGACATAATGTCTCTTTTTGAGGGCTAATCTGACCGCGTTAAGAAGAAACATTATTTTTTCTGTCAGGCTATCAGTGTGTTTCTCTTAAACTTTCTTTCTGGTCCACAAAGGACTGTTTTCTACACTGTCTGGATTGGGGACTCATGTGTTCATCTTTTCTGCTCTGATGTTTTCTGTTCACTGGAAAAGTCAAGATTTAGCAGTAATCTGAGTCAGCCAGTGCCTCTGATCACATGAAAGCGAGCAGACCACTCATTGCCAAGCTGCAGATGTAAGAAAATCTGGCAAAGGCAGGGCCATGATGGGGATGGTGGGAGTCAGGTGGGACCTGCTTGGGGACCCAAGTGGAAACGTGGACTGCCACTGCTCCAAGAGGGCACCCAGCCTGAAACCGTTTCAGTTCAGCTGATCAAAATCCTAATGAGGGAAATGGAATTTTTAACTTAATGATGGTCTGTGTGTCAGCTGTGAAAGAATATCGCTGATTGTTTTTCAGCCAGTACTAATAAAATAGTATCTCTTTAGAATATGAGTTTTAAAAGTCAGCCAAGTAGAATAGCTTTAATGGCCAATATTTGGAAGCTGGTTAAATGAAAATGATTTCTTTACACGCTAGAATATTTTGCAGACGTTAAATGACTTTGTAGACTATGGTCATCTTGTATTATTAGGTGAGAACAGTGAGTTACCTAATCAGTGCATCCTATATGATTCCACTTCTATTTTGAAAAATGTATATGCACACACACATTCAGGAAAAACAGAACACTTGGAAGACGTACACCAAAACATTGACAGTTTTAAAATTTCTGGGGATAGAAGATAACATTTGGTTTTAATTTTTTAACCTTTACTTTGTCATATTTTGAAAAACAAAAATACTTTTTTTAATAAAAAAAAAAGCAGTGGTATTAAAAATCACCTGCAAAAGTTCTCCCCAGTAAAATAAAACAGTCCAGTCAAAATGAGGACTGAAAATAAAAACCATTATCATTCCAGCTTAGAAACAGTGTCAATTGCTGGTAGGAGGGCCTTCACTCCCTGTTTGTTACACAGTTTGCATAAATGACAGGACTTCAGCAAAATAAACAAACCCCTGGTCAATTTGGAACTAGTTCAGTTGGTTCTCAGGCATCCAGGCAGATTTGTTTGATTTATTCTATTAAACTCAAGTTCAAGGTTGCAAAGCATGTGTATTCCTGTTGAAGTGTGTTGGCATTTTGTTTCATTTTGACTAATTCCAACTGTTGTTTAGCAAGAAGGTAGGGCGGTATACACATTAGCAGGTTTCTGCATATGGGCTTATCACATTGGTTTTGGAAAATTTGTTTCCAAGGCCCATCCATCTAAGGAGTGTTCTCTTCAACAAGGGAGGAGACATGAAATCAGTGTATGCACCTCTCGTTGTTCAATCACTAAGTCATGTCCAACTCTTTGTGACCCCATAGGCTGTAGCATGCCAGGCTTCCCTGTCATTCACCATCTCCTAGAGTCTGCTCACACTCATGTCCATTGAGGGGATGATGCCATCCACCCATCTCGTCCTCTGTCGCCCTCTTCTCCTCCTGCCCTCCATCTTTCCCAGCATCAGGGTCTTTTCCAATGAATCCGCTCTTTGCATCAGGCAGCCAAGTGTTGCAGTTTCAGGTTCAGCATCAGTTCTTCCAGTGAATATTCAAGGTCAACTTCCTTTGGGATTGACTGGATGGATCTCCTTGCTGTCCAAGGGACTCTCAAGAGTCTTCTCCAACACCACAGTTTGAAAGCATCCATTCTTTGGAGCTCAGCCTTCTTTATGGTTCAACTCTCTCATCCATATGTGACTACTGGAAAAACCATAGCTTTGACTGTATGGACCTTTGTCAGCAAAATGATGCCTCTTCTTTTTAATATACTATCTAGGTTTGTCATAGCTTTTCTTCCAAGGAGCAGTTGTCCCTGACCACCAGCCCACCACTCTTGGCCTTGATTCTGTCCACTGTTTTTGCCACTTGCAGCTTCATTCTCTCCCTGTTTCTCTTTATTACATGTCTCCTCAGCCTATAAGTGGGCTCAAATCTCCTCTGGCTGAAATCCGCTTCTTATCTCTGCTTCTCCCTAGAGGTGCCATTCTCTTTCTCTCTTCTCTTTTACTGCCAGGTCGCCATAAGATTGTCAGTATTTACTGCCTGATTCCAGCCAGAAATACCTTCTCCCTCCTCTGGAAGCCCCAGACACTTGATATGCTGTTCAGAGTATTCATGTCAGCCACAAACATCCCCAGCACTGCACCAGGTATATTCCAACCTTTGACACATTCCTCCCTCTACCTCTGAATTTCTAGGGACATAGCAGACCATGTTGAAACTGATTCTGAAACTTCTGGGCACAAATTCAAGGGTGTAAGAGCTCATACAACTTAATAACAGAAACATAAGCAACCCAGTCAAAAAAATGGCCAGATGACCTCAATAGACATTTCTCCAAGTAGAAGACATACAGATGGCCAATAGGCACATGACAGGATGCTCAAGATCGTTAATTATTAGAGAAATGCACATCAGAACTGCAGTGGGGTTCCATCTCACACTGGTCAAAATGGTCATCATTTAAAAGTCCACAGTTTGCCCATGTAGACAGATGCTCTGCCAGTGGCTGTCTTATGGAATAACTTATAGGGTTAAGAGAAGGATTGTCAGGGAGGCCCTTAGCCTACATCTGGCTTGTGATAATCACTCATTGAAGGCTGAAGCACTTCTTTTCTGATTGACTCCTTCCTTTCCTACCTGAACACAGGTTCAGAATAAAGAAACCACGCTGAGGTGTGAGTGTGGAGCTGCCAGAAAATTCTTGTGATGCAAACTGGTATTCCAGCAAACTGCCAGCACACGAGCCTCCCAGACAGTCACTGTAAGATCACCAGGCACAAACAGAAGGCCACAAATGCCGAGGGTGTCTTCTCTCTGCTTTGCTCAAGCAGTGTGATCTGTCCAAAGCATCTAAAATCACAGAAAATATCCATAGCAAGTATTCAGACAGCAGATGGCATTCCTATGCCAGAAGCTCTCCGTGCAGGCAGGTCTCTCAGACACCCGAAGCCATGGCGGGGGAGGGGCGCGTCACACTTTCTTCTTTCCTGGGATTTGCCATCTTTTTCTCATCTCCGATGCCAGTGTCTTCTCACAGGATTTACAAGAGAAGAAAAGTCTCACTGTTCTGGAAATGCTCGAAAACGTTCCAAAACTTTCTTAGCATTCTTCCTAGCAACAGATCCAGTGACTTCTCTCCACATGTCTCCTGGGTGGCACCATCCTCGTGCTGTTTATCTCTTTCTGCCACCAACTGGCCATACAGCCTTGGGCCATTAGACTGCTTTCTGTGTCTCAGTTTTCTCCTCTGGGGAGAATAAGACCTCCCTCCTCATAAAGTTCCCATGAAGATCAAATATCTGCCAGCCAGTGACAAAAGTACCCAGTATGGAGTAAGCACACAATATGTGTTGCTCGGTAGTCATGTTATCCACATAAACCATGATCGCTTCCGTGTTGGTGGGACTCACATGACTAAGAATCACATGATTTGCTTTTGGTGTCCTGGCTTTGCCACTTACTAACTGGGATGAATCATTGAGAAGTAACCTGCTCTTAGTTTATTTTTATCTGTAAAATGTCAAGTAGAATACTTATTTTTCTGAATTACATGAGATTACTTCTATGAAAAATATCATAAGAATGCCATCCTGGCCAAGGTGGTGTTATGATCTCTCATCTCTGTCTTGTAGTAGAAGCTTCCATGTCTCAGTCACCTTTCTGTTTTTTGTGGCTCCCAGGGCTAGGACCTGGCCACTGGTGGACCTAAACAATGATTGTTGAATGAACAGATTAACAGTTCCACACAACTGAGAGAAAAACACGCCAAGAGGACCTCTGTGTGGCCAAAGACATGGCATGAGATCTATACATGCATTTCAGTTCAGTTCAGTTGCTCAGTCGCGTCCAACTTTTTGGGACCCTATGAACTGCAGCACACCAGGCTTCCCTTTCCATCACCAACTCCTGGAGCTTGCTCAAACTCTTGTCCATCAAGTTGGTGATGCCATCCAACCATCTCATTCTCTGTCATCCCCTTCTCCTCCTGCCTTCAGTCTTTCCCAGCATCAGGGTCTTTTCAAATGAGTCAGTTCTTCACATCAGGTAGCCAAAATATTGGAGTTCCATTTTCAGCATCAGTCCTTCCAATGAATATTCAAGGTTGATTTCCTTTAGGATTGACTGGTTTGATCTCCTTGCAGTCCAAGGGACTCTCAAGAGTCTTCTCCAGAACCACAGTTCAAAAGCATCAATTCTTTGGTGCTCAGCTTTCTCACATTCATACATGACTACTTTAAAAATCATATCTTTGACTGGATGGACCTTTGTTGGCAAAGTGATGTCTCTGCTTTTTAATATACTATCAAGGTTTGTCATAACTTTCCTTCCAAGGAGTAAGCATCTTTTAATTTCATGGCTGCAGTCACCATCTGCAGTGATTTTGGAGCCCAAGAAAATAAAATCTGTCACTGTTTCCATTGTTTCCCCATCTATTTGCTATGAAATGATGGGACCAGATGCCATGATCTTAGTTTTTGAATGTTGAGTTTTAAGCCAGCTTTTTCACTCTCCTCTTTCACTTTCATCAAGAGGGTCTTTAGTTCCTCTTCACTTTCTGCCATAAGAGTTGTGTCATCTGCATATCTGAGGTTATTGATATTTCTCCTGGCAATCTTGATTCCAGCTTGTGCTTCATCTAACCCAGCATTTCACATGATGTACTCTGCATATAAGTTAAATAAGCAGGGTGACAATATACAGCCTTTACATTCTTCTGTCCCAATTTGGAACCAGTCCATTGTTCCATGTCCAGTTCTAGCTGTTGCTTCTTGACCTGCATACAGATTTCTCAGGAGGCAGGTAAGGTGGTCTGGTATTCCAATCTCTTGAAGAGATGCACTTATATATGTTCTTTAAGACCGATCCATCAGCCCCTCTCCTTGGTCTTCTTTTATACAAATTCAACCTTAGGAAGACCGGAAGTATCCAGTTAGAGCCCAGAGGATGGGCTTAGTTGCTCTGGGCAGGCACATCCACCACTGTGAGAAATTACAGCCTGACGGTCAAGGTGGAGACAGAAAAACTAAGGAAAACAGACACAGGAACTTAAAAAGCCCTTTTATGCGTTTTTTGTTTTTGTTTTTTTTTTTCACTGTAAGGAGAAATCCCATGTGACTTACTGAAAGCAAAGTTAGACAAAGTAGCTGAGATCTTTGGAGAACAATTTCACTGTCAGGGGTATACCAGATGACCTACAATGACACATTCTGCTAATTTTCCTTATTGCTTCAGGGAAGGATGAGGCGAGCTTGACTGTTTTTGCAATATGTTTCTCAAATATAACTTCTTGGTCTGCTGCACAGGTAATTACTCTAACCACAAAGTTCATGTTGCCAATTATTTCAACTATGGCCTAATTTTCCCTAATGATGCTGAAGCCTAATTCTTTTGGGTTTTGCAGTCTCTACCGAATAAATGTTAAAACCTTTACCTAGCAAAATCAACTGCTTGGTCATGTCAGTTTATGTAGCTATTGATATCTTCAGGATGATTTGCAGTCAATTTGGAGCACTGCTGATGATTAAAATTAAAGAATGACCTAGAGGCTAAAATTAATTCATTTTGATTCATTGACAGTTTGGTTTTCACTATTTTTTATACCACCATTAGCTTTGTGAAATAGTGTCCCAGTCTGCGTTGTATCATCGCATGAACAGCATTCTACACAGCATGCTTGTCTAATCTGTAGATGACATGGAGGTGAAAGGCAGAACACATATTATGAAAGGGCAGAATCGAGATGTCAAATGTTTTTGGCAAGTTGTAATGATAAACTCCGTTCTGAAAAAGTGAAATATTAATGGGGTGAAAATAAAACCTCCTCTTGGTCCTCGCAAAAATACTTACAAAAAATAATGGGGCTGCTGCGACCTGATTTGTAGCTATAAGAACAGCTGGTAATTGAGGTGGCGTAACTTTAGTTGATATGCATTGGGCATCTGGAGCTGTAGAGAACAGAGACTCACTCAGGACACCCTTAGGAGAAAGGACTGATGCCCATCTGGATCTGAAAAGTGGGAGGTTGTTAGGGTTGAATGCTACTTCAGGGAATGAGTCTTCTTTCTCGTCATCTCTCTGCTCTTGCTGCTTACCTCTGCATATTCAGTAGGTTCTCATCTGACTCCTGGTGTCTCATCCAGGTCCCAGAGAGAGCTGATTTTGTTGACTTGGCTGATTATCATTTTTTTCTCCCAGGTGACGCTAGTGATAAAGAAGCTGCCTGCCAATGCAGGAGACCTAAGAGATGCAGGTTCAATCCCTGGGTGGGGAAGATCCCCTAGAAGAGGTCTTGGCAACCCACCCCAGTATTCTTGCCTGGAGAATTCCGTAGACAGAGAAGCCTGGTGGGCTACAGTCCATTGGGTTGCAAAGAGTCGGACACAACTGCAGTGACTTAGCACACACTAGGGCAGAGGCTTTGGCACAAAGCAACCTCATGGGTCATCTTCCAGCCTCTGAGAATGCCCTGGAGTCAGGTACTTCTCCCCGGTCCTATCAGTGGCCACCTCTACTAAAACAGCAGTTGATCCCTGCTTTTCTGAACAGTGGGCTGTGGTTGGGGAGGTTTGCACTAGGATGTGAATCTGGATCTATATCCAAGAGCCAGATCTGGAATCAAGGAGTGAAAGCTACAAGAAGAGAGATTGAACTCTGTGCAGAGTACCCTGAAAATGGAATAGGTTGTAGGCAGATGGATGGTTGGATACACCTTCCAGGCCCCTTCCAGTTCTCAAAATTATGTTTTCATTTTTACCGTCACTCTTTTATTTCTTCCCAGAAATGTCTTAATGAGAACCATCTTTTCACATTATTTTTAAAATGAGTTGTGAAGATGATTTCTGCCACAGTATAATTATGAGCTGCCTAAGGTGTCAGAAGTAGTAATGCTTTGCATTAGCCTCTTAAATAAAATATATTTCATATGTGGAATATTTATAACTTAGATTTTATTATAGTCAGTAGTTATTTAAAGAAAGGAAATCATTTACATAACATAAATGTACCGGACCAGCAAACTGCAACAAAGATACTTCTCTAAGATTTTGAAGATGAGTGTAAGAGTGTTTCAGACATTTTTTCCTAAGGAATTGCAAACGGCCTTCCAGAGATTTCAGTTAAGCTTTAAAATTCACATGTCATGATGGATAGAATCATTTAGGACAGATTTCAGTGGTGACTCTTCTGACACTTGTCTGAGCTGAAGTCTCCAAAGCAGTGGATTTAAATCTCACTATTCAAATTCTGCTAATTTGGAAGTGCGTGTGTATGTGTTGCGAAGGGAGAAGAAAAAGTATTCCATACAATGTTCATCTTTTCCCAGACAACAAAAGTTAGTTATTTAATTGGAGAAAATCTGAAAGCACTGAGAAGACTCCCGGGTGCTTCTGTTTCCTTTTTCCAACGTGAGAGTGCTTTGTGCCAAAAAAAAAAAAAAAAAAAAATGGGGGCTGGGCAGATACAGGGCAAAGTAGCCTTGCCTCCAGCTGCCTGTTTATTGTATTCCCTCCAGGCAATACATGGATGGGGAAAAAAACAGCTTTGTTAAAATTCCACTTCCACCATTTTGGAGGCAAGACAAAGCACTCTCAACTTCAGTTTCCTCATTTATAAATCAGGGATAATAATAGTCCTTAGCACAGAGTGTTCTTGTGAGGATTAAAGCACTTAGCACAATGTCGGGCTCTTACAGAGTACTCAGAAATTTAGCTCTTAGGATTATTTTTATCTTCATTACTCCTTAAGGGGTGGGAATCCTGTGGTTATGCTTGCCTCTGCCCAGAAAGTCAGTAGCATCAGGCCCTGTTAATGGTGTGAATACATGTGGTCTTGTCCTACCCAGCCCAGCCCGAAATAGGGTTATGTCTGGCCCCAGCTCATGATCTGCTCTTATCCTCCTCGGAAGACTTGAGTCCATCCTGGTCTTGCTTCTTTGCTTGGACCTCGTATAAGTCTGTGTACCTCTCAGAACCCTAGTTTCCTCCTCTTGAAAATTAGAGAACTATTTATTTATTTTTAATCAACATAAACTCTATTCTTTTTCATTCTTTTTCCTTATAGATCATTACAAAATATTGAGTTCTGTTCCCTGTGCTGCACAGTAGGTCTTTGTTGGTTGTCTGTTTTATATATGGTAACATGTATATGGGCTTCCCTGGTGTCTCAGAGGTTAAAGCGTCTGCCTCCAATGCAGGAGACCCGGGTTCGATCCCTGGGTCGGGAAGATCCCCTGGAGAAGGAAACGGTAACCCACTCCAGTATTCTTGCCTGGAGAATCCCATGGACGGAGAAGCCTGGTAGGCTACAGTCCACAGGGTCGCATAGAGTCAGACACGACTGAGCGACGGAACGGAAGGGAGCATGTATGTATTGGTCTCAACCTCCTAATTTGTCCCCCTACTTTTCCATTTGGTAACCATAACTTTGTCTTCTGTATCTGTGAAGCAGGTTCTGTTTTGTGACTAAGTTCATTTGTATCGTTTTTTAGACTCCACATATAAGCAATATCATATGATGTTTGTCTTTGGCGTTCTTCACTTAGTATGGTCTCTAGGTCCATCCATGTTGCTGCAGATGATGTTATTTCATTCTTTTTTATGGCTGAGTATATTCCATAATATAAAGAAACCACATCTTCTTTATCTATTCATTTGTTGATGGGCTTTTAGGTTGTTTCCATGTTTTGGCTATTAATAGGCACATGAAGACATTCTCGACATAGCTAATTATTAGAGAAATGTGAATCAGAACTACAGTGAGGTATCCCCTCAACTGGTCAGAATGGCCATCATTTAAAAGTCTACAAATAATAAATGCCAGAGAGGGTCTGGAGCAAAGGGAACCTTCCTACACTATTGGTGGGAAAGCAGATTGGTGCAGCCTCTGTGGAGAACAGTATGGAGGTTCCTCAAAAAATGAAAAATAGAGCTATCATATGATCCAGCAATCCCACTCCTGGGCATATATACAGAGAAAACTATAATTTGAAAAGGAGAGCTATTTAATTTTATAGAGTTTGGAGGTTTGGGATATTACTAAACTGTATTTGTTTTCGAGATCAGATGCAAATTGTGTAGAGAAGATGGGACTCAGCGCTGGATGAATCACTGAAGAATGTCTCCTCTGACTTTCTCTCCTTCAGAAAAATGCCTGTGCTTGGGTTCTGTCCCACTTGATATGATATATTGGTAATTGGTCAGGCATTTATTTGGCCACGTGGGGCCTAGCCACTGATATTTTGTAAAACCTCTCCTACTGGTGCAAATGTGCCTGCAAGGTTGATAGACACTTAGCAAGCCCAAGGTCAGACTATTAATGGCAAAGGCAGGTCTAGACTCCCGGCTTTTCTTTTCTCCCTGTACACTGTCCCCAAGTTCTGGTTTAAAAGAGGTTTTCCAAACATTTTTGCAGTGTTTTTTTTCACACTTTCTCATAAGAATGAGTTATTAAATAAACACATTATTCAAACACTTCTGTTAGTTGGCTTCCTTTTAATTAAGGTTTCATTCTATGGTGTTCTACCTTAACCTTATGCTGGTTTTCTTACAATGGTGTGTTCTGAAACCTTCCTTCCCAGATACCTCCTTTTCTCACCGCCTTCAAAGCCACCTCCAAAATGTAATTGCATGTCTGGGTTCCTCACTGAGATCATCAACCTTGATCAAATACTTAGTTCTTCATTGTTTGTTCTTTGCAGTTTGTATTAGATTTTCCCCAGCTTCTACCTGTGTGTTGATGTGATTGTACAGCACTCTGTATTCCCATGAAGTGTTAGAGTAAAATTACATCAAGTGCCTTTTTTCTCTCTTTGATTTGTGTGAGCAGTTGTTTCCTGCTATTGAGGGCTCATTCAGACTTATATCATATACCAAAATGTAATTGGAATTGTGTTACCTTTTTTCATTACCTGTTGCCATGAAATTGCTTAAAGTTTCTTAGACGTTGATGTCCTTAACTACTGTAATATTGGTTAAAATTCATCATGGGATTTAATACGTATTAAGTTCCCCTCGTCAATTTTAGTAGGATGGTTGAATGAAAGCTTAATAGAATTAGCTAACCCAAAACAGTTTACACTGCTCTGTGTTTGTTTTGTTTTCAGGAATCTTTGTGATACTCCACACTTGTGTGCCGAAGACTTTAATCAAATCTGCTCTCAGGAGTTGGCATCCTGGGAAAAGAACAGCTTCCAGAATCAAGGAAATTTTCTTGAGATTCCTGACCTGGTGGATCTTTGAAGGTGAGAATGAAACCGTTTTCTCTTTGTCTTTAGAAATCTAATTGAGCTGTTCTGTCTTCAAGATATGCTTTTTAGGTGCGTGAATAGGGGACTACATTATTGAAAATTCTCTGTAAAGAACTGAGAGTTTTTCTTTTTTAGGAGATTTTATAGTAGTCATGAAGGATATCAGTTGGCTATTTTGACCAAATAGGAATTTATCTGAAGTGTAGATCTGTGAAATGACGATCTATGAAGGCTTATTTAAACACACACACACACACCCATCTTAAAAAAAATCAGTAACATTTCTCTTCTCAGAAATTTCTTATGCTTTTAAAGTCTCTCTCACCCTTCATTTCTGCTTTCCCCTGCCTTCTAGGATTATTTTAAGAATCAAACAATATAACTTATGTGAAAGCACTTTGTAAACCATGAAGTATTATTTGCCTAAGTAAGAAAAGCAGTCACTATTTCCAGACACTTATAATCCTCCAGATTACTCTCATACCCTCCAATTTGTTTTCTTCCATAGTGTGATTCTTTTATTTCAATTCTGTATATTTTGCTAGGATCTTAAGAAGTAAAGTCCTTCCCTTCAAGGAATATTTGTCAAATGCAGGACAGTCACATAAATAAATATGACCCACTCCAATATGATGTTATATTGAGAATTCACTAAGAAGTAAAAAAGGCATCAGATGCAGCCTAGAGCCAGAAGATTGTGTGTGTAAAAGCAGGCTTCCTGGAGGAGGTAACACCTGAAATGGTCCTTAAAAGATGAATAGGAGTTAGACTGGTAAAGAGCAGGGTGGGGTGGAGGAGGCCATTTCAGGCAGTGGTGGTGAGATAGTTGTGTAAAACTCACATATGGAAGTATTAAGTCATTCAGGATTATTGACCCATAGGTATAGGGTGTGTGTGTGTGTGTGTGTGTGTGTGTGTGTGTATAAGCACTGAGGGTATTTTTTTGAAGTATTGTTGATTTATAGTGTTGTCTTAGTTTCTGGTGTACAGAAAAGTGATATATTCTTCTTCAGATTCTTTTCCATTATAGTTTATTATAAGATATTGAATATAGTTCCCTGTGCTATACAGTAGGACCTTATTATCCCAAACTCCTCATTCATCATTCCCCTAGCCCCATTCCCCTTTGATAACCATTAGATTGTTTTCTACATGTGTGATTCTATTTCTGTTTTGTAAATAAATTCATTTGTATCATTTTTTCAGATTCCATAAATAAGTGATATCATATAATATTTGTCCTCTGTCTGACTTACTTCATTTAGTATGATAACTTTTATGTTCGGATGGCATTATTTCATTCTTTTTTATGGCTGAGTAATATTCCATTGTGTGTGTGTACACAAACCACATGTTTATCCATTCACCTGTTGATGTACATTTAAATTGCTTCCATGTCTTGGCTGTTGTAAATAGTGCTGCTATGAACGCTGAGGTTCATGTATCATGTATCTTTTTGAATTACAGTTTTTTCAGGATATATGCCAGGAGTGGAATTGTAAGATCATATGGTAATTGTACTTTAGTTTTTTAAGGAACCTCCGTACTATTCTCCATTGTGGCTGCACCAGTTTAAATTCCAACCAAAAGTGTAAGAGAGTTCTCTTTTTTGCTGAGGGATTTTAAGGTGGCAGTCATTGGCTTTTTAGATGTGTTAACCTGAAGAAAGTTAGAGGAAGAGTTACAGTGAGCAAGATTGAAGGAGGAAGATTTGTAATGATCTGGGGAAGAGATGGGAGGACTATAAATAGGGTAAAAGCAGAGAGTGCCAAAGAATTGATGCTTTTGAACTGTGGTGCTGGAGAAGACTCTTGAGAGTCCCTCGGACTGCAAGGAGATCAAACCAGTAAGTCCTATAGGAAATCGACCTTGAATATTCATTGGAAGGACTGATGCTGAAACTGAAGCTCCAATACTTTTGCCAACTGATTCTCAGAACTGACTCATTAGTAAAGACCGTGAAGCCTGAAAAGATTGAAGGCAAGAGGAGAAGGGGATGACAGAGGATGAGATGGTTCGATGGCATCATCACTGACTCGATGCCCATGAGTTTGAGCAAGCTCCAGGAGTTGATGATGGACAGGGAAGCCTGGTGTGCTGCAGTCCATGGGGTCACATAGAGTCGAATAGAGTCACATAGAGTCAGGACTGAGCGTCTGAACTGAACTGCGTGAGGAATAGAGAAAGAAATTTTGAACAACTGGAATATTCTGAATTTTGTGATAGTTTGAACATTGGAAGTGAGAAAACATTAGAACTTGGGATTGTCAGGTTTCTGACTTGAGTGACGGAAAGCATGATGATGTCATCAAGAGAATTAGAAGGGAAGTGGACTTGGTGGTGGGGAGGAGAGGACTTTGAGGTATATTTGGGACATGTAGGTCAAAATCTCTACCAGCTAGTTGGACATAAGTGTGGTGGTTAGGGGAGAGCTGAGGACTAGCAACATTGATTTGGGAGTTACAGGCAATAGTTAAAAATTTTTTTAAAAATATAAATTTGATATTGTACTTAAGCCTCCACTATCATTTATTTGTACACTTAAAAGCACAATTCACATTCTCAATTTCCATTTTATTTTGTCATTACCTGTCATTTCATTTGTATCTATTCTTGTTGGTCCTGTTTTCTTGGCATAATAAATTGGGATTTTACTTCCTGACCATTGTTGTGACCTTTTGAGTTTGATGAAAGAAAATTCTACGTAATATTTTAAAAACCCTTGAAACCCTAAAATGTTGTAGAATTGTAAGTGCCAGTCTCCGTTTTAATTCACAGTGGCTATAGAAGCTATTTTTAAAAAGTACTTTGCTTTCCAAAGTATAGTGTTTTTTTTTTTTCCTGTATAAATTGAGATTTCTTGTCAATTCCTCCCTTTCTTTGCTCTATCCAGGATCTGAGCCTCACATATGGGAGACTAAGCAGCATCTTTTTTGCATTCTTCTGTGGGGTGGTGCCAGGGTCCCTCCCTTGGGTCTTCCCAGAATCAACCCAGAATGTCATTAAGGAAGACTGTTACAACAGAGGCTGCACTGTTTGAGGTCAAGCCTACCCAAGTCAGACTTCTGAAAATCATTACGCAGAGCCTTCTTTGAGGGAATGTCATGGGTAAAAATTTTAAATTCAAATAATACTTACAATAGTACTATTTTGAGTGAATTTTATTTGATTACCATGGTTGTAATGAACTTACTGATTTTTTTTCCTTAAGATCTGTTGGAAAATTACAAAATGCTCCTTTTTTACTCTTTCTAGTTCACTTCTGTAGCATCCTTCCAGAAACTTTCAAGATCAGTTAATCTGTCACTTTCAGTTTTATACAAAAGAGAATTAATCTGAAGCAGAATTAAGTACATAATGCTAACAGCTGAAGCCAGAGCCCTGGCCAGTTGAAACGTGTTCTGTCCTTTCCACTTGAGCTTTTTCCTTCTTATTCCAAATCTTTATTGAACCATGATGTTATCTGTGTGTCTTAAAATAGGAAATTGAATTAAGTAAATCAGTTCACACTGATGGCATATGCTTTGGTTAATCACTCTCTGCTCAGCAAACAGATTTTCCCTTACTGCTTTGGGCTCTGATTAATGTTTTATTGTTTTTTATCTTTGCACCTAAAATTGTTTTTTAACATGGAATTCGTTTTTAGCATTCTCTATTGTGGTTCCCGGAGAAGGCAATGGCACCCCACTCCAGTACTCTTGCCTGGAAAATCCCATGGACGGAGGAGCCTGGTGGGCTGCAGTCCATGGGGTCGCTAGGAGTCAGACACGACTGAACGACTTCACTTTCACTTTTCACTTTCCTACATCGGAGAAGGAAATGGCAACCCACTCCAGTGTTCTTGCCTGGAGAATCCCAGGGACGGGGGAGCCTCATGGGCTGCTGTCTATGGGGTCGCACAGAGTCGGACACGACTGAAGTGACTTAGGAGCAGCAGCAGGATTGTGGTTACACTGCTAAAAGGAAGGACTGTAAGAGAATCAAACCACCTGTGTTTAAATTCCAGTTTAAAAAGACCTGTCATTTCAATCCATTATCATGCCAGTTTTTTCGCATAGGTGCTTTCAATACCAACATACTAGGCACGTTCACTAATAAGGTAAGCACTGGCCATACAAACCCAGTTTCCTGAAACATTTGACTTTTTTCCAGCTTTATTTCCCTTTTTAAAATAAAAGGCAACTTCCATATATTAAAAAAAAAAGACACTCTTCATTTATTTTAAAATCAACACTTTTAAGCAGAGGCTATTTCTGATTGGGTCAAAAACATTGTAAGACTTGGTGAATTTCATGTATAGAAAATGAATTCATGGAAATGCTGAGTTGGTGTAACTTAGAATGACATCACATGCATGCAAGTTGTAGGTGGTCTCACGGACAATGAATTGTTCTCTGAAATTCACAGAACGGGCAGTCATTGCTGTGAAACCAGTGGGCTGTTTCAGGGTCCAGATACACAACATGATTCAGTCATCCCGAGAGCTGCCAGTCGCGAAAGGAGTTTCCACTTGCTTGTGTGCAGGACGCAGGAAATATGTCTCCCAGTTTTGGCCTCTTTCTGCCTTGTCTCACTCATAGTCGTTGTATTACAGACAAATATGGTATCTCCAAAACAGGAGACCCTTGACAGTTTGTGTTATGGATCTAGAAGTGGAGACAGTTAGTTGTGGATTGAAAAGCAGGCAAATCACCTTCACTGGGCTTCCCTGACAGCTCAGATGGTAAAGAATCTGCCTGCAATGCAGGAGACCTGGGTTCAGTCCCTGGGTCACAAAGATCCCCTGGAGGACGACATGGCTACCCACTTCAGTACTCTTGCCTGGAGAATCCCACAGATGAGAAGTCTGGTGGGCTACAGTCCATAGGGTTGCAAAGAGTTGGACGCGACTGAAGCAACTTAACACGCACGCACACACCCTTCATTTGGTAACAAGCGAGAGCCCTGGGAAGACAGTGTCTTGGCATGTTGCTCTCTGCATAGTGTGGCCACATTGGACCAAATGATGATGTGAACAGAGATGGAGAGACTTCTGCAGACAGTAAACACAGGATGGCGTGATGTCTGGGAAGGGACAGGTCGGCTTTCACTGCTGTTTTTTGGCTTGGTGGTAGGGTCTTCGGAACAGTCTGACTGTGGACAGCAGTATTGGGTGGCTGCTTCCTGCTCCGATTCCAGAATGAGTGTTCCAAGTACCATTACGTCAACAAAGCACAATGGATAGCACTGATAATTGGCTTTGGAGGTGCCACTTAAACATATTTAGAGTTTAAAATAATATTCAAGACTTCCTTTCTGAATTTTGTTGGGGGAAGGTTGTTTAGAGAAGACTCTTAGAAAGTGAAAGCCATCGGTGAGTTGCCAGGGTGACACTTCTGAATGGGCAGTCTTCCAAAAGGCTCAAATCATATTTAGCAGTAAAGTGTGTTACCCTATGCCCTTTTGTAGTGTGGGATTTTGAAAAGAGAGGGGACAGGAAATGCTGAGCCACCAGCTTTTGGATCCAAATTCAGTCCCACTGTGGAGGTCACAGACATCAGCAGTTTGTGGGCCATTTTGGTAGAGGACGATAACAGTGGATTTCTAATCAGATAATGTCCTGCTACATTTGAATTTTCACTCTCCACTGCCTTTTGTCATCTGAATCCTTTCAGAATCATTCTTGACTCAGGTTTGTTATTAACTTTTTGAACTCTGGCTTCTGTACTAATATCCTGCTGCTCATGTTAAAATGAGAATGTTGCCGCGAGAATTTCTTTTTGCATTCGTTAATGGAATAGCAAGGCAGCATAATATGAATTAATACTCTTCACATTTCCCCACAATATAAGCTGGATTCGTTATGCCCTGGGGATCTATTTCAAATTCATGTCCTAGTAAGTCATTCCAGCTAGTTGTTGGCTTTCTAGCTTTTTAAAAGCTTCTCCATAATGGGTAAATAGAGAACAATACATAATACATAATTTTGATTTTAAACTTTAAAAACATGTTTGATTGTTCTCATTATAAAATGAAAAATGAGACAGAACTTCCTCTTCAATCCCCGATAGTCTAAGTATTTGTAATTTTCTTTTGGCAAGAACCATCCTGAGGCAATTATGTCTTTTTAATATAGTTTAGACAATAAATTCTATGAGGAAAGATTAAGGATAGAAACATTATTGAGGCTGCAGAACCACTAATAGAGTTTATTCATCCTTTGTAACATCTTTCCTTCAGAGGACACGTGTAGTATCATTGACCGAACTATTTAAAATGGCAGTATCTGCTTGGATAATGATTATCTGTTACCAGTATTTCAAATTATTCTCTCTCCTCTTCTGTTTCCCTTCTTTGCTATCAAAATTTCCAGTCATCCTATTAGTGTATGTGTGTCACACAGAGAATGTGACACAGCAAAGGGACAGAGGCAGAAAAAGAGAGAAAGAGCTGAAGAAAGTGACAGAAAAACAAGGGATATTTTGTATTTCCTACACAGAAACCAAAGCAGTGTTTGGAGTTCCTTTCCTGCCTCCATCTTATTTATTTTTTTAATGTCTTTGACATGAATGCTACATGATTTTTTATAACTTAACAATCAATAAGCAATCATGCAGAACCATATTCTGAGTTAGAGATCTGAAAATAGTCACTCTAGTAGCGCTGTGCTGTCACCCAGACGCCTTGCCCCTTTCAGGCTTAAGATCCTCTTTCCCCAGCTTCTGGGAGTCTTAACAGCTGGATCCCTCCTTGGTGACTGCCCTTAGCTGTCAGCTAAGGAGAGCTGCCTCACTCAAGATCCTGCCCATTGCCCCTGGGCAGCAGCATCCATTTAGTGGCTGGTCAACTTGGGGACACAGAGGCCCTTGCCCCACTTCAGGACAACTCTGTCGGGCCTGTAGGGTCAGCTGGGGCTTCTGTTGTGACTGTAGGGCAGTCCAGCTTCTCCCACTGCCTCACCTGCTTTGTTCACTCTCCCATTTGTGTTGAGTCCAGCAGCACTCACCAGTGAAATTTCCACATGGAAATTCTCATCTCAGAGTCTGGTTCGAGGAAGGGTAACCTGCAGCAGCCTCCATACTTGGACCATGCCTTGCGTACATGTGTGAATGTCCACTGTGGTAAGGCACTGGCTCAAGAATCATCAAGATCTCTGACAATCTAGTCCATGCCATTCCTGTGAAAAATGGGAATAATAATACCAACCTCTTAGAGTTGTTGCCAGCATTCAGTAGCAAAGTATTCAGTGCCTGACACCCAAGAAGCACTCCTTAAATTACAGCTTTTGTTGAAATTATCTACAAATGATCCATAAATGGTGTACTAGTTCTGACCAATTGATTACGATATAGAATGTATTTTAATGTCATTTTATGACATTTGTTTCAGTAGAGGTCAGGTTAATGAAACAGGCATCATCTGCTTATTTAAATAGTTCTTCCTCATTGTCAGTTTCCATTTATTTAGTGTGTAGAGAAATTGGGAAGGTCTCTAAAGGGAACCGTAAGTCATTAGAGGTAGAAAGAAAATGTTATGGGAAAGAATGAAAGGATCTGGAAATAAGATTGGAAGATTGAGGAGTAACTTGCTTTCTGTCTTCAAGTAAGTGGAAACGTTTTATGAGGGGAATATTGGACTTGTTTTTCCCATATTCTCAGAAGACAGAACAAGAGAAAAATGGACATAAATTAAAGGAGGAATCTAGGTGGGTTTGTATTAAAGGAATTCCTCTGTTCTTGGACAGTAAACATGGGAAGGAGCTTGTAATATATATATTTTAAATCTTTAAAAAAGACAACATTCAGTCAATCACTGAGATGCTTCCTAGGGAATTTATGGAGGACTCTGTGATTCTGAGATTTCAGAAATGATGTTTCCTAGAAACTCAGACACATATGACACATATGTTCTGTTTTATAAATGGAAACTAACGACTATTTGACCACTTTCATTTTCTTTTTAACTAAATTTCTTATATCGTTGAAAATGTCCATATGCACCTTGTATGTGGTTTTGTGATAATTTTAATTTTTTCAATGACTGGGTGTCTATTAAAAATATGACAAGTATCATTATCATAATTAGTATGTCATCTCTTTATATTATGTATAAAAATAAATTAAAACCTAGCATCCTATGCCATTTATCTGTATGTGCTGTAAGTTATTTGGGGACTCAGATCTTGGGATGATGTTATTTAAATGAGCACTTGTGGGTAATCACTCCAAAGGGCTTTAGAACACCAACAAGAGGTCTGGAACTTTGGAGAACACTTTTTCAATCAATTAATGGCTTAGAGATAAGATTGAAGAGTGGATATGGGACTACGTTTTTAATGTTCTTTAAGACCTCAGTGTCAAAAGATAAGAGGAAGCCACTAAGACATTTCTCAGTTACTGGTAAATGTATTGGATTTTGCATTTTCTCCTTGGCATGGCTTGTCAAATGAGTCACAGACAAGAAGCAGAATGAAGTGGGTGAAGGAGCCCTGGACCACAAGCCAAAATGCCTGGCTCTGCTTCCATCACAGCTAAAAATGGTCTGTGCTTCTCTTATAGAACTATGTCTGCATGGATTTTCTTTGAATCTCTTAATTTCAGAGCCCTGTATTAGATGTTCATCACAGCACAGTACCTTCTTTCAGAAGACGCCCAGCAGACCTAACCTGAGGGCCCCATCACCCCTTGACCTAGAGCAAGTAGCTGTCAGTCAGTTCAGTCGCTCAGTCGTGTCTGACTCTCCGCGACCCCATGAATCACAGCACGCCAGGCCTCCCTGTCCATCACCAACTCCCAGAGTACACTCAAACTCATGTCCACAGAGTCAGTGATGCCATCCAGCCATCTCATTCTCTGTCGTCCCCTTCTCCTCCCGCCCCCAACCTTTCCCAGCATCAGAGTCTTTTCCAGTGAGTCAACTCGTCGCATGAGGTGGCCAAAGTATTGCAGTTTCAGCTTTAGCATCAGTCCCTCCAATGAACATCCAGGATTGATCTCCTTTAGAATGGACTGGTTGGATCTCCTTGCAGTATAAGGGACTCTCAAGAGTCTTCTCCAAAATCACAGTTCAAAAGCATCGATTCTTCGGCGATCAGCCTTCTTCACAGTCCAGCTCTCACATCCATACATGACCACGGGAAAAACCATTGCCTTGACTAGACGGACCTTGGTTGGCAAAGTAATGTCTCTGCTTTTTAATATACTATCAAGGTTGGTCATTACTTTCCTTCCAAGGAGCAAGCGTCTTTTAATTTCATGGCTGAAATCAGCATCTGCAGTGATTTTGGAGCCCAAAAAAACAAAGTCTGACACTGTTTCCACTGTTTTTCCATCTATTTCCCATGAAGTGATGGGACCAGATGCCATGATCTTTGTTTTCTGAATGTTGAGCTTCAAACCAACCTTTTCACTCTCCTCTTTCACTTTCATCAAGAGGCTTTTGAGTTCCTCTTCACTTTCTGCCATAAGGGTAGTGTCATCTGCATATCTGAGGTTATTGATATTTCTCCCAGCAATCTTGATTCCAGCTTGTGCTTCTTCCAGCCCAGCGTTCCTCATGATGTACTCTGCATATAAGTTAAATAAGCAAGGTGACAATATACAACCTTGACGTACACCTTTTCCTATTTGGAACCAGTCTGTTGTTCCATGTCCAGTTCTAACTGTTGCTTCCTGACCTGCATACAGGTTTCTCAAGAGGCAGGTCAGGTGGTCTGGGATTCCCATCTCTTTCAGAATGTTCCACAGTTTATTGTGATCCACACAGTCAAAGGCTTTGGCATAGTCAATGAAGCAGAAATAGATGTTTTTCTGAAACTCTCTTGCTTTCTCCATGATCCAGCGGATGTTGGCAATTTGATCTCTGGTGCCTCTGCCTTTTCTAAAACCTGCTTGAACATCTGGGAGTTCACGGTTTACATATTGCTGAAGCCTGGCTTGGAGAATTTTGAGCATGACTTTACTAGCGTGTGAGATGAGGGCAATTGTCCGGTAGTTTGAGCATTCTTTGGCATTGCCTTTCTTTGGGATTGGAATGAAGACTGACCTCTTCCAGTCCTGTGGCCACTGCTGAGTTTTCCAAATCTGCTGGCATATTGAGTGCAGCACTTTCACAAGATCATCTTTCAAGATTTGAAATAGCTCAACTGGAATTCCATCACCTCCACTAGCTTTGTTAGTAGTGATGCTTTCTAAGGCCCACTTGACTTCACATTCCAAGATGTCTGGCTCTAGGTCAGTGATCACGTTATCGTGACTATCTTGGTCGTGAAGATCTTTTTTGTACAGTTCTTCTGTGTATTCTTGCCACCTCTTCTTAATATCTTCTGCTTCTGTTAGGTCCATACCATTTCTGCTGTGCTTCTGCTAATTATTTTTCTTTTTCTTTTTTTTTTAAGCAAGCACAGGAAGATAGAGGTTCCATTTAGGATTTCACTTGACTAAATAGATCCATTGCTAGAAACAAGAGTTCTACAGGTATTCCTGCTGATCTCCTATCTTCAGTTTTCTCCCCAGTATATCTCATTAAAATATTGAATTTCACTGCGTCTCTTACAGCCAACTTAAAACTCTTCCAGTAAGCTGTCTGTCTCATGAGGGAAAACGTACACACTGTTTATCCCAGTATTCCTGGCCGCCCTCACTGCCACAGCAGCGGAAATGGACTTAGAATTCTGACATGAGGTCATCTTGATCTGGTTATCAAATGCAGAGTTGGAGACTGGGTGGTCTCTCACAAGCAGCTCATGCAGTCGACTTCCTGTCTGATTTTGCTCAGCATCATCCTTGCTGTCCTTCTAAGTTACCCAGGTCATTCTATTCCTATTCTGAGCATAGCTCCTCCGTAAGGCCTTCCTTGATTGCTCTAGCCCCTATTAATCTGGCCCGTCTCTGAGATTCTCTTACACACATGGGCATTTATGCTAGTCTACATTCCGTTTTACCCAGTTTGACAATAGTATTATGTAGCCTGCCTGTGCACAGCGTTATTTTCGCTCCCTCAGGTGTTAGGGAACACTAAAGCAGTCACTGTGACCACCACTTACCTAGAGAAATACACATTCCACCATCATCCCCAAATGTAAATTTTCAGCGTTCAGTTCACTTTAGTCGCTCAGTCGTGTCCAACTCTTTGCGACCCCATGGACTGCAGCACACCAGGCCTCCCTGTCCATCACCAACTCCTGGAGTTTACCCAAACTCATGTCCATTGAGTCGGTGATGCCATCCAACCATTTCATCCTCTGTCATCCCCTTCTCCTCCTGCCTTCAATCTTTCCCAACATCAGGGTCTTTTCCAATGAGTCAGTTCTTTGCATCAGGTGGCCAAAGTATTGGAATTTCAGCTTCAGCATCAGTCCTTCCAATGAATATTCAGGACTGATTTCCTTTAGGATGGACTGGTTGAATCTCTTTGCAGTCCAAGGGACTCTTAAGAGTCTTCTCCAATACCACAGTTCAAAAGCATCAGTTCTTCAGTGCTCAGCTTTCTTTATGCATTAAGATATTCTGGAAGAAATTTTAGCAACATGGATGGAAATAAAACTTACCTTAAGTTATAACACATTAAAGCTCAAAGCACTTGCCTTGATCAGATGATGTAGATTTTAAGCCTAATTCTGCCTCTCACTTTGAGTTCATCAGCAAATCACTTGTTCTTTAAGATCTTTTTAGTAACTGTAATAATACTGCTATTCTTTGTTCTTTGCACCTCACAGAGCGTTTTTTCATCTTCTTTAATTTGAACTTCACAATGACCCACAAGGTACTGAGGTAAGCTCAGTTCAGTTCAGTTCAGTCGCTCAGTCATGTCCGACTTTCTGCGACCCCATGAATCACAGCACGCCAGGCCTCACTGTCCATCACCAACTCCCGGAGTTCACTCAAACTCATGTCCATAGAGTTGGTGATGCCATCCAGCCAGAGGTAAGCTAGTGTCTATCAAACAAGAAAATTGAGCTTGGGGCCATGACGTCAAATCTTCTTTTAAAAACTTTTTATTTTGTAATGGGGTATAGCTGATTAACAATATTACAATAGTTTCAGGTGAACAGCAAAGGGACTCAGCCATATGTATACATATATCCATTTTCCCCCAAACTCCCCTCCCATCCAGGCTGCCACATACCATTGAGCAGAGTGCCATGTGCTATATGCTAGGACCTGGTTGATCATCCATTTTAAGTATAGCTGTGTATACATGTCCATCCCAAACTCCCTAAGTATCCCTCCCCGCCCCACCCGCTCCACAACCATAAATTTGTTCTCTAAGTCTGCAAGTCTGTTTTGTAAGTAAGTTCATTTGTATCATTTCTTTTTAAATTCCACACATTAGGAATTCCATACACTATTTCTCCTTCTCTGTCTGACTTACTTTACTAGGTATAACAATCTCTAGGTCCATCCATGTTGCCCCAAATGCATACCCTCAAATTTTTATGTGTTAACCTGACAGTAGGCACTGAAACTCAAATCTTCTGGCTTCTATTTTATTGTTCTACTAAACTGTTACTAGAAGTGTTATCTGCGTGACTTCTCTGATGACCCAGTGGCTAAGACTCTGCACTCTCAAAGCAGGTGTTCCAGATTCGATCCTCGGTCAGGGAACTGGATCCCTTATACCAAAACTAAGAGTTTGCATGCCACAGTGTAAGATACTGAGTGCTACAACTAAGATCCAGCACAGCCAAATAAATAAGACTACTTCTAAACAGAAGTGTTGTCTACGGACCAGCTGCCAGCTGTGTGGGTGTCACCTGGGAGCTTGTTAAAAATGCAGAAGTTCAGGCCTCACCCGAGACCTGCTTTCTCAGGATCTGCATGTTAACAAGATGCCTAGGGATTCATCCATCATTTAAAGGGGAAGAAGTACTGTAATATCAGAACAGTATAAGCCTCTGTGGTACAAACATGAAAAGGTTTTTAAAATTTTTATCCCTATCCCTGCCATCAAATCTCTGTCATCTCTCCCTTTCCTTTGAAGAGATTTTGAGCAGATTTGATACACTTTTAGTACTTTCTGTTCTTTTTTTAAATAAGTTTCATATACTCTAATCCAGTTTTAAAACTTCAAACTCATATGGAAGGAAAAGCTTTCCTTTACCCCAGCCCAGCTTGTACCCTTCAAAAGGTTGTTTTTTCTTTTTTGTTTTTTTGCCTGTTCTTAAACCAAATGTACTTACTTCCAAGTTCTGACTCTTGATAATGTATCATGATGGTGTTCAGTGTTCAGAATAAGAAATTCAGTTGCCCTACTCAGTCTTCAGTGAAACTCAGAAGTAAAAACCAAGCACACACACCCAACATCAAGTAACCAAGATATTTCAGTCTCTATTCACTGTATTTCACCAGCTTATTGGACCAAAGCTGACTTATGGTTGGTTGTCTCTGGCAAAAACTGAAGTTGTTAAGGTATGAGACTGTACTTCATGAAAAAAGAACATTTTCAACCTCTTGTTCTTAATTTTTGTTCTCGTTTTTCAGTCTTCTTTGACTCAGAAGCCAAGAGTTAGATTTATTCACCAGTAGCCAAATGCCTGTCTTTAGATGCTAGATGGAATTCCAGGAGACTTCCCTGTGGGTCCAGTGATTAAGACTTTACACTTTCACTGCAGGGAGTTTGGGTTCAAACCGTGGTTAGGAACCAAGATTCTGCATATTTTTGTGGCACAGCAAAAAGAAAAAAAAGAAAAGCGAGAGAGAGATGGATTACCCCAGTCCCAGCTGTCTATTTTGTTGAACTTCTAACTCTGCCTTCCACCCTGAAATGAAAGTTTCATTTTGACTCTCCTGCTACCTTCTCTGTGTCTAATTTGTCTTCACTTTCATGTGACAAAAAAGGCAGCTTTTATCTTTGTTTCTGGTTTGCAGATTTCATACATATTCATTAGCAGTTTCCTTTTCCAGCTACTATTTTGTAGTTTATTATTTGTATATGAAATCTGAAATGAAGGACAGCTCCCAGTTCTTACTTTAATACACTTGAGCTGTTCATCTTGATTTTGGAAGTCATGAACCAGATAGGAGTAACTTTTGAAGGCTGTTTTCTTAGGCTGCATCATTGAGGGAAAGGGTGTGTATGTGTCTCTGTGTGTCATGTGGCTTGGGTAAGCAGACAGGACAAGTGCAGAAGGAGTTTTTCCAGAGTATCTTCAGGGTCATTGTGCTACGCAGTGCGCCCACCATCTCACTTTGTCTTCACAAGGGCACTCTGAGAGAGGTGTTATTGTATCCATCTTAGAAGCCCGGAACCAGAGCTAAGGGAAAGTAAGCAATTTGCTACAATTCTCAAAGCTAGTAACTGAAGGAGTAGTGATGACATAATTAAATGTGGATGTTTCATGTGCTTTTCTACTTGATCTGTAGAAATTGATTGTGGGACATTTTGGAGTAATTACCTTTAGAGTAATTCTTAGGCTTCCCTGATGGCTCAGAGGGTAAAGAATCCAGCTGCAAGGCAGGAGACATAGGAGATGTGAGTTTGAACCCTAGGTTGGGAAAATCCCATGGAGGAGGAACATGGTAATCCACTCCAGTATTCTTGCCTGAAAAATCCTGTGGACAGAGGAGCCTGGCGGGCTTTGGTCCAAAGGGTTGCAAAGAGTCAGACATGACTGAGTGATTAAGCACACACAACTTTAGAGAGTCAATTTGTTTTCATTTCAGTGTATTAAGTTAAGAACAGTGTTATGAGGCCTGGGCTAGTGGGAGTGGAGCCTGCCTGTCCTGTCCTCACTTAAACCTGAGGCTTGGTGCTGGTCCTTAGATGCCAGGGAAACTGACTCAGTATTTCCATGGATTGCTCTTTTAGTTAGTGCTTTGTTTACTGGATAATGCTACAAAATCCTACCATTATGTGTCTGTAGAGAGTTTTTCTTCCCACCTTCAAGAAAGCTCTGGTTTGCAGAAAGCTCTTGTTCTTCCCCTCCCTTTCCTCTGGAAAACAAAACAGATACAACTCTTAGGGCGGACTTAGCACCACATGCTTAACAATTTCAGGCACCCCCTTTGCAGCCTCCCATGATTTCTGGAGTGTTAGCAGGCAGCGCGCCGGTCCTTTTAAGGGCTGTTTTTCTAAATTTGCTAGTCAGGCAGGTAATCTCTTTGTATTGTGAGTCTGTTTCTTGATGGTTGCATCAGATTCCCTCTGTGTCTCTCCTTTCAGCTTGGTGGCTGTGGACAGAGGACCCCTCCTGGGTACCCCTCTGCCTTGGAGAGGATTGGCATTGCCCTTTAAATAAAGGCCACAGAAATCTGCACGTGTTAAGACCAGCCTGAAGCAACTCTATACTAGCCTCTTAAAATTTTTGCTGAAATTTAAAACACTATTTGATTTCAGATATAAAACAGAGGCCCTTTTTTTGGAACTCAGTAGCACTCAGAGTTGTCTGTTGTCTGCCAAGCAAGTTGTAATTAAGTTTCCTATGCAATTTACTGTGTGATTTAGGATATGTGATTTTTTTTTAAAGCCAAGGGCAGAAGTATTTTTAAATAATGTTGATTTTCCCCAAATATAAAAGTAATACATATTCATTGCAGATAATTTACAAAGCGGTGGAAAACGTGAAGAAAATAAAATAATGCAGGTAAAATGATTATTAACTTTTTGATGTGTGTTTCATGTTATACTCATATATATATAGAGAGAGATGCACACATAGCATGTTTAGCTTCTTGAAAAACAATTTTAATGGAATTAGAACTTGGGACATTAATGCCCAGCATTTTTCTTCTTTTCAATTTGTTCTTTTTATTTTTAGAATGGAATATTACACATATACAAAAGAGAGGGAGAATGGCTCAGTATTCAGGAATGTTTACTATGGAAACAGGTTGCCTAGATTCTGGTCTTGGTTTTGCTGTGTGCTAGCTTGGAACCTTGGGAAAGCCACTTAATCTTTCTTTGCTCAGTTTTCCCATATATAAAGTGGGGGACAAAATAGAACATGTATCATTCATAATGTAAACTGTTAGCTATTGTTATTTTCTAAAATGAATATAACATATATGTAATGTGAAAAGAAAAACTATACATAATCTAACATTTTTTCTTTGTGTTCTATTCCTTGATCATACCCCTTCCCTCCCTCCAGAGGTAAACATTACCCTAACTTATTGTTTAGCTTTATATAATTTGAACTTCATATAATCAACCTCATACACATTTTTACTTAACATTATGTTTATGAGATTTCTTCAGGTGATTATTTTTCAGTGCTGAGTATATGTCACATTTTTTAATCCCTTTGGATTGTCTTTAAATTTCATATTATTACAAGTCATGCTGCTGTGAACATTCTCCTACCTGTTTCTCGAAGCTCATGTGCAAAATTTGTTGCTCTTGTCCTTCTGGTTTTTATTTGTTCAAGAAGTCTACCTGCTGCGTAGTACTGTATGAGCATCTTTGATTTCACTGGGTATTGGAGAATTGTTTTCCAAAATGGTTGTATTGGTGTATATATATATATATTTATTTATTTATTTAAGGGCTTCCCTCGTGGCTCAGTGGTAAAAAAAAATTGCCTGCTAAAGACAGAAACACAGATTCGATCCCTGGGTCAGGAAGATCCCCTGGAGGAGGAAATGGCAACCCACTCCAGTGTTCTTGCCTGGGAAATCCCGTGGACAGAGGAGCCTGGTGGGCTACAGTTCATGGGGTCACAAAAGAGTTGGACATGACTTAGTGACTAAATAGCAGCAATATATACTTAAACCAGAATGTGCACAAGATGAAAAGTCTAGGCAGTGTAACTTTTGTTCTGTATAGATAATATGTCTTTTCTCTTGACTGTTTCAAAGATATTTTCCTGTCCTTGGAGAGATGTTATTTTGTTATAATATGTCTAGGTGATATTTCTTATTATTCATCCTTTTTAGTATTAATATATATTGTGGTTTCTATGTTTGTGAATTTCATGTCTCCCATCATATCTGGAAAAATTGCTGCTACTACTATAAACATTCCCTCACTTTCATTCTTCCCCTTTGTCAAACTCGTAGCGACCCCATGGACTGCAGCCTACCAGGCTCCTCCGCCCATGGGATTTTCCAGGCAAGAGTACTGGAGTGGGGTGCCATTGCCTTCTCCCTTGAAACTAACTAAACTTACTTAAACCTTCTCATTTATTTTCTATGACTTAAACTCTTTTTTGCATTTTTCTTCTGCTCATGCTATAATATGAATCACTTATTGAACTCTATTTTCTTTTTAATAATACTGTCTTTAGCTATATCTACTATGTTTATCATATATTGAGTTAAATTTTTAAATTAAATGATTTTATTGTTAATTTTCAGAATTTTCATGTTACTTTGTAAATCTGCCTGGGCAGTTGTATAACATTTTATCCTTTGTGTTTAAAACAAAATTTTAATTGTGCTAAACATGAATATTTTTATGCCATCTTCACTGTTTCTAAGTGTACAGTTCAGTTAAATACATTCACGTTGTTATGTAGCTGATCACTTGAGCTCTTTTTCATTCTGCAAAACTGAAACTCTATCCCCATTAAACAGTGCTATATCCCTTGCTCCCTCCTCCAGCCTCTGGCAATCTCTGTCCTACTTTCCATCTCTGTGAACCTTCTCTAGGGGCCTCAGATAAATGAAATCCTACAGCATATTTCTGTGTCCTGTTTATTTCACATGACATGTCGTCAAGGTTCATCCATGTTGTAGCATATGTCAGGATTTCTTTCCTTTTTAAAGCTAAATAATATTCCATTGTGTATTCCTTTGTGATGTTTATCACCATTTTTGTTTCTTTAACTATTTCAAGTATGATAATTCTCAGTCTCTCATAGTTATAACATTTGATGTCTTTGGGCGTCTACTTCTATTGTTCTGCTGATTTCCTTCATGGTGGCTGATTCTCCTCAGTGTTTGGCAGTTTTCTTTATGAGGTTGTAATAGAATAAGCTTCATACCAAGAGATCTTGATAGCTATCATGAGGAGGAATTTTTTTAATTAAAAAAATGTTTTTATTTGAGTATAGTTGATTTACCATGTTGTGTTAGTTTCAAGTGTACAACAAAGTATATCAGTTACACATATACATGTATCCACTCTCTTTTAGATTCTTTTCCCCTGTAATAGGCCATTACAGTGTGTTGAGTTCCCTGTTCTACACAGTAGGCCCTTACTAGTTATCCGTTTTTAGTTATCTATTTTATATATAATAGTATGTATATGTCATTCCCAATCTCCCAGTTTATCCTTCCTTTCCCCTTAACCCTGGTAACCATAAATTTGTTTTCTACATCTGTAATTATATTTCTGTTTTGTATATAAATTCATTTGTATCATTTTCTTTTAGATTCTACATATAAGCAATATCATATGGTATTTGTCTTTCTGACTTACTTCCCTCAGTATGACAATCTCTAAGTCCATCCACATTGCTGCAGATGGCATGATTTCATTCTTTTTTATGACTGAGTAATGCTCCATTTGTGTATATGTGTGTGTGTGTAATATACCACATCCTTTTTTAGGGTGAACTTTTTTTCTACTTCACCAAGGGCAGAGCCCTTGGGGGATCCAAGTTTCATGCAATTGCCTTTGTTCTGACTTTTCTCTCAATATGGATCCAAGACCTGTACTTTTTTTTTATTTGAAATATAGTTGATTTACAATGTTGTGTTAGTTTCAGGTATACAGCAAAGTGACTCAGTTATACATATATATCTGTGTGTATCAGTTCAGTCAGTTCAGTCGCTTAGTCGTGTCTGACTCTTTGTGACCCCATGAATCACAGCACACCAGGCCTCCCAGTCCATCACCAGCTCCCAGAGTTCACTCAAACTCATGTGTGTGTATATATATATTCTTTTTTAGATTCTTTCTCATTATAGGTTATTAACAGATTTTGAATATAATTACCTGTGCTATACTGTAGGTCCTTGTTGTTTATCTGCTAAAGCAGTGTGTCTCTGTTAATCCCCAACTCCTAGTTTATCCCTTGCCCCCACCTTTGGCAGCCACAAGTGTGCTCCCCAAAAGTTTGCTTGGTGAGTTCATTTTTGTTTTGTATTTAAGTTCACTTGAATCATTTTTCAAGATTTCACATATAAGTGATGGCGAAGACATATGGTATTTGTCTGTCTCTTTCTGACTTACGTCACTTAGTATGATCATCGCTAGGTGCATCCATGTTGCTGCAAATGGCATTGTTTCATTCTTTTTTGTGGCTGAAGAATATTGTGTTGTATTAATATCTATATACCACATCTTCTTTATCCATAAGTGTCAGTGGACACTTAAGTTCCTCCCATGTCTTGGCTGTTGTAAATAGAGCTGCTGTGAACGTTGGGGTGCATGTATCCTTTCTGATTAGTTTTCTCCAGATATATGCCCAGGAGTGGGATTGCAGGGTCATATGGTAGCTCTATTTTTAGTTTTTTAAGGAACCTCCATACTATGTTCCATGGTGGCTGCAACAATTTACATTCTCATCAACAATGTAGGAGGGTTCCCTTTTCTCCATACCCTCTCCAGCATTTACTTTTTGTAGATTAAAAAAAAAAAAAGATTTATACAACTTTCACACAGCAGCAAGATACAAATTCTGTTCAAGTTCCCATATACTATAAACCAGGAGACATTGGAACATATCCAGGGACATAAAGCAAAGGTTCAAAAATTTCATGGTCTCAAGTTATTGAAATCATACAGAGTCTGTTCTCTTATCACTGTTAAATTATGTTAGAAACCAGTATCAAAAGATATTTGAAAGTAATCCACATATTTTCAAATGCAATGTGACATTTACCGAGAAACATACCATTTGTAGACTTTTTGATGATGGACATTCTGACAGGTGTGAAGTGATACCTTATTGTAGTTTTGATTTGCATTTCTCTAATAATTAGTGATGTTGAGCATCTTTTCATGTATCTGTTGACCATCTGTATCAGACCTGTACTCTTGACACTTCCACCCTCCCTCTCATTCCCAGAAATTGGTGATAGAAAAATACTTTTAATTATTGATTTCAGTTCTGGCTTAACCTTTTATGATGAATGTTTTTACTTTTCTGTTATCCTCTGATATTTCCCTTATAATTACTTATAGTTCAGCTTTTCTTTTACAAGCTTGTTTTTTATGCTTTACCCATAATATTTTGGTATTTATTTGGATTTCAGAATATGTAGTTTTCTATATTGCCAGAAATGGAAATTCTGAGCATTAAAAATTTTACCCATTGTCAACAGTATTGGAAACAGGAAGGAAATCTAAAAAAGAGAGGATATGTATATGTATGTGCTTAATCGCTCAGTCATGTCTAACTCTTTTCAACCTTACAAACTAACCCAGTCCTCTGTCCAGGGATTTGGTCAAGCTTCTCTGTCCATGGGATTCTCCAGGCAAGAATACTGGAGTGGTTTGCCATTTTCTCCTCCGGAGGATCTTCCCAACCCAGAGATCAAACTTATGTCTCCTGCATTGCAAGCAGATTCTTTACCACTGAGCCGTCAAGGAAGCCCCATGTATATGTATAGCTGTTTCACTTTGCTGTACAGCAGAAACTAACACAACCTTACAAAGCAACTACATGCCAATAAAAAAAATTAAGAACTGTCAAAACAAAAAAAAAATGATATTGGAAACAGGATTGCTGTGATGTTGGCGAGTTAGGAAAGAAGATGGCCCTTTTGCTGGAGGAGGACTGAAGGGCAGCAGTATTGTCATCCATCTGAATGCCTTTCTGACTTACTGAGTCTCTGGGATTTGTGGTGAGGCCGTAATAGTATTGTGTGAAACTCCTGGGATTGCTTTGGTTTCTGAAATATTATCTCCATTTTTGTAATTTTGATGTCTCCCATTGTTAACTGATACTATCCACTCTCAATTTAATATTTTCCCAAAGGAAATTCAGCACTCTCATGAAGGATATTTATAGCCACATTTGTTGACACTCATCTCTGACATCTTTTAATTATTCTTTTCATATGTCTTGCTGTTAACAAGACTGTAAACCAGGTTTCCAAGTGTGAAAATGCTACAGCTGCTCTGGGATTGGTCTTGGTTGAAAAGTCGTTTTGTATTGTTTTTTTTTTTTTCGCTTGGTCCTGCTAGGAGCTTCCTGATGCTCAGATTTTCTGTTTGGAGACTCTTTTATGCAGATAGGTTTACAGTCTGCATGTTCCATTCAATTCCTATTAATGTTCTCTTCACTTTTCAGTGCACTGCTGGTGATAGTGAGCTAGCCCCAGAGACTGTTGCTGTGAGATTCCCTAGTCACATTATTTTGAAAAGAACTGTTCAACAGTAGCTTAGATGTGACCGTTACTTTTGCTAGGATTTAAGATGGGTTATAGAGAGAAGTTGGATGGTCTTCTCACCAGTTTTCCAATATGAATCTTGCCTAACATTCATCTTTAACTGGAACAGAGGTAGAAAGTGAAAATCAGAAAGGAGAATGAGTCAGGAGTTTCCCAGTATGGTTTACATATATTCATTGGTAGACTCAAGCTGCCAGATGATTTTAAAGTAACACAAGTACAGGTATCCTGCCTCTCCAGCAGCCTTATACTCAACCTCTCCCAGGAGGGCAGCAAGTACCAGCCCACATTTGTCTTACTCATAACAAAGTGAAAGTGAAAGTCACTCAGTCCAACTCTTTGCGACCCCATGAACTATACAGTCCATGGAATTCTCCAGGCTAGAATACTGGAGTGGGCAGCCTTTCCCTTCTCCAGGGGATCTTCCCAACCCAGGGATTGAACCCAGGTCTCCCACATTGCAGGCAGATTCTTTACCAGCTGAGTCATAAGGGAAGCCCCATAAGAAAACCAAGCATAAATTGGGAGCTGGGGGTTAACAGATACACACTACTGTATATAAAACAGATAAACAGCAAGGATCTACTGTGTAGCACAGGGAGCCATATTCAATACCTTGTGATAATCTATAATGGAGAAGAATCTTAAGAAGATTAGATATTTGCCTATATATCTCACTGAATTCCTTTGCTGTACTCCTGCAACTAACACAACACTGTAAATTGCTATATGTCAATAAAAAAGTAAAAGAAAAAGCTTAAATAAGGCTGTCAATAATGTAATGTGAAAATATGAAAAATTTAGAGTAGCAAAAACCCGAAAAACCCAGCTTTGACTGACTTAAAAAAAATTTATATGATGGCCACTAGGAGAGCACAGAATTTATGGGATGACTCAGTCACCAGACTTCAGCATGGCAGGAACCAGGTCCCCTCCAGAACACCAGAAGCCAGATGGTAGCCGAAGAATCCAGTCGGGGTACTGTGCTGTGTCGCTCAGTCATGTCTACTCTTTGCAACCCCATGGACTGTAGTCCGCCAGGCTCCTCTGTCCATGGGATTCTCCAGGCAAGAATACTGCAGTGGGTTGCTGTGCCCTCCTCCAGGGGATCTTCCCAATCTAGGGATCAAATCCAGGTCTCCTGCATTGCAGGCGGATTGTTTACTGTCTGAGCCACCAGGGAGGCCTGGGGGACAATGATTAAATGGATGAACCTCAGTCATTTTAGTCTCCTCGGCACTCTGCCCAAGACTTGAATCCCAGGCAGGTATTTGATTGATCTGGTGGGGGTTCCATAGATGCCCCATGGGTGGGAAAGGTGAGGGAACTGGATTCAGAGCCCCTCCAGATTATATCCAAAGTTGAAACGACCTCTGAAAGAAATTTATGGTGCGTTTATAGATAAGGCATCCAATGTGAGGCAACCAGACACCAATAGATGTCCATCTCAGGTTCACTGTGAATCCCAGGAATGTTTGAGGCAATGACAACTTAAGATCAAAATCGGATTAACCATCTACAATTTGTTTTTGTTATGTAGCCACTCAGTGTCCAATTCTTTGTGACCCCATGGACTGTAATCTGCCAGGCTCCTCTGTCCATGGGATTTCCCAGGCAAGAATACTGGCGTGGGTTGCCATTTACCTCTTCAGGGGATTTTCCTGACCCAGGGATTGAACCCACATCTCCAGTATTGTTGTCAGTCGCTAAGTTGTGTCCAGCTCTTTGCGACCCATGGGCTGCAGCACGCCAGGGTTCCCTGTCCTTCACTATCTTCGGGAGTTTGCTCAAATTCATGTCCACTGAGTCAGTGATGCCATTCAGCCCTCTCATCCTCTTTCACCCCTTTCTGCTCCTGTCCTCAATCTATCCCAGCATCAAGGTCCTTTCCAGTGAATTAGCTCTTTATATCAGATAGCCAAAGTTTTGGAGCTTTAGCTTCAGCATTAGTCTTTCCAATGAATATTCAGGGTTGATTTCCTTTAGGATTGACTGATTTGATCTCCTTCTTGTCCACAGGACTCTCAGAAATCTCCAGCACCACAGTTTGAGGTGGATTCTTTACCACTGAGCCACCTGGGAAGCCCGTAACTGTCCACAATACATTGCATTAATACAGTCAATTATAAATGTTTTGGGGATTTATTAATAATTTCTCAGATGTTTTCAGATGTATTTTCTCTTCTTATTTGTTTTCCCTTTAGGCATTTCAGTTCTCATTATTTCCTCTCTAAGAGATGGAATAGATGACATTTTTTAAAACTTTACATGCTTGTGAGCACCGCATGACATAGAAACATTTGTTTGCAGGACAGTGGCATGAAGACTCTATTACGCATAATGATATTTATGGGGTTAACTAATTTTATTTTGTTTTAATTGCATATCAGATCAGCATAGGACTCAAGATAGATTGATTTGCTAAATTTGAAAGGTCTCCAGGGAGACAGATGTCCCTTTATTTCTTATGTCTTGTTTTCCATAGGAATTGGTTATCTTAGGATAGGGAAAAGTGGTGACTTAATGAGTGTCTTCAAGACTATATATTTTTTAATTTCTAGGCTTATTTTGAGTAGTTTTAAGCCTTCAAAGTCATACAACAAAGAAATATTCTAACATTATGCATTATGTGGAAGAACTTCTGAATTCTTAGAAGTGGCGACAGATTCTTCCCTGCAGGACTTTAAAGATTGGGATTAGTTATTTGAGGGGAGAGAATGGTGCTCTAGGTATAAATTTATTTTTATTTATCTTTTGGATGCACTGTGTGGCATGCGAGGTCTTAGTTCCCTGACCACGCATAAGACCCTTGACCCTGAAATGGAAGCGTGGATTCTTAACCCCTGGACCACGGGGGAAGTGCTTTAGATACAGAGCCATTCAGATACTGAGTGACTTCTGTGTGTCACGTTCTGTGTCACTGCCCTCACGTATAGCTCATCGTCTCCCAGGAGAAGACAGGCATGTAAATAGCTGTGTGTGCCACTAGTTTGGGACTCCACAGTCAAAACAAAGGTGTTGTTTTATCAGTACTGAGAATGAGCTAAACCTCCTGAGACAGGCAGTCTGGGCTGTGTGGCCAGGTTCCCTGCTTCTAAGCTTTCTGATAACTGGTGTTAGAAAATGTTTACTTGTTTATTTATTTATTTTTACTAATGTATGGTTGATTTATACTGTTTCAGGTGTACAGCAAAGTGATTCAGCTACATACACACACACACACACACAAAAAGACACACAAACATTTCTTGTATGACCTCTAAGGGTTTAAGACTACTCAAAATAAGCCTAGAAATTAAAAAAAAAAAAGAAACATAGTCTTGAAGACATTCATTTGGTCACCACTTTTCTCTACTCCAAGATAACCAATTCTAGCTGTCTCTCTGATGATAAGCTGGCCTTGTGTCAAAGTCAGAGATATATATGTATCGCCGTTATTCAGTAGCTAAGCATGTTTGACTCTTTGCGGTCCCATAGGTGGTAGCATGCCAGGCTCTTCTGTCCTCTACTATCTCCTGTAGTTTGCAGACTCATGTCCATTGAGTTGATGATGTTATCTAACCATCTCATCCTCTGCCACCCCCTTCTCCTTTTGCCTTCAATCTTTCCTGATCAGGGTCTTTTTCAGTGAGTTGGCTCTTCGCATCAGGTGGCCAGAGTATTGGAGCTTCAGCATCAGGCCTTCTAGTGAATATTCAGGGCTGATTTCCCTTAGGACTGACTGGTTTGATCTTCTTGCAGTCCTAGGGACTCTCAAGAGTCTTCACACCACAGTTTAAAAGCATCAGTTCTTTGGAGCTCAGCCATCTTTATTGTCCAACTCTTACATCCATACATGACTACTCGAAAACCATAGCTATGACCATTTTCAGCAAAGTGACTTCTCTGCTTTTCAATATGCTGTCTAAGTTTGTCATAGCTTTCCTTACTAGGGTCAAGTGTCTTAGTTTCACGACTGCAGTCACTGTCCACAGTGATTTTGGAGCCCAAGAGAATAAAATCTGTCACTGCATCCAGATATATATTATATCTGCTTCTAGAGATATATGTATGTGTATATATACATACATATATATTCTTTTTCAGATTCTTTTCCATTATAGGTTATTATAAGATATTGAATATAGTTCCCTGTGCTATACAGTAGGCCCTTCTTATTTATTTTATGTATAGTAGTGTATATCTGTTAATCCCAATTTCCCAATTTATTCCTCTCCCCTAACCCTTTTGGTAACTTGAGAAACCTGTATGCAGGTCAGGAAGCAACAGTCAGAACTGTACATGGAACAACAGACTGGTTCCAAATAGGAAAAGGAGTATGTCAAGGCTGTATATTGTCACCTTGCTTATTTAACTTATATGCAGAGTACATCATGAGGAATGCTGGGCTGGAAGAAGCACAAGCTGGAATTAAGATTGCTGGGAGAAATAGCAATAACTTCAGATATGCAGATGACACCACCTTTATGTCAGAAAGTGAAGAGGAACTCAAAAGCCTCTTGATGAAAGTGAAAGAGGAGAGTGAAAAGGTTGGCTTGAAGCTCAACATTCAGAAAATGAAGATCATGGCATCTGGTCCCATCACTTCATGGGAAATAGATGGGGAAACAGTGGAAACAGTGTCAGACTTTATTTTTTGGGGCTCCAAAATCACAGCAGATGCTAATTGCAGCCATGAAATTAAAAGATGCTTACTCCTTGGAAGGAAAGTTATGACCAGCCTAGATAGCATATTAAAAAGCAGAGACATTACTTTGCCAACCAAGGTCCGTCTAGTCAAGGCTATGGTTTTTCCAGTGGTCATGTATGGATGTGAGAGTTGGACTGTGAAGAAAGCTGATTGCCGAAGAATTGATGCTTTTGAACTGTGGTGCTGGAGAAAACTCTTGAGAGTCCCTTGGACTGCAAGGAGATCCAACCAGTCCATTCTAAAGGAGATCAATCCTGGGTGTTCATTGGAAGGACTGATGCTAAAGCTGAAACTCCAATACTTTGGCCACCTCATGCAATGATTTGACTCACTGGAAAAGACTCTGATGCTCAGAAGGATTGGGGGCAGGAGGAGAATGAGATGGCTGGATGGCATCACCAACTCTATGGCCATGATTTTGAGTGAACTCTGGGAGTTGGTGATGGACAGGGAGGCTTGGCGTGCTGTGATTCATGGGATCACAAAGAGTCGGACATGACTGAGCAACTAAACTGAACTGAATTGAACTGAACCATACATTTGTTTTCTATGTCTGTGCCTCTGTTTCTGTTTTGTAATTGAGTTCATTTGTATCATTTTTTAGATTCACATTTAAGTGATATCATGTAAAATCTGTCTTTCTCTGTTTGACTTATTTCACTTAGTATATTTATTTCTCCACATCTACAGTAGCCCATGTGCTGACTCAGTAAATACTTGATGTCCAGACTGCATAGTTGTCATTCATGGTTGTCACTAAGGAACAAAATGACAGGAAGATATCACCTGCCTACGCCTTCTGCTGGGAAGAAAACTCATTATGTGTCTCTCTTTGGAGCTCACAGACACATTCTTTAACCCCTCCTTGGTCACTGACCATGACCTTACTGACACCCACTATATTCTGAGTTTTGCTTTTATTAGGGCACCTATTTTATCTCATGGCATCTTTTTCCTGATGGACTTATCCTGCCTTTGGAACAAGGCGTTTGTTTGATCTGTGTAACCACGTTGTTTTTCAGAGCATCCTACACATAGCACACTCAAGGTCTGTTGGACTGAAGTGTCATTTGATAGTTTGGGGACATCATTTTTCTGTCTGCTTAATATCTGATCTAATGATTAATATCTGCTGTAATATGGGCAGACTCAGAAACTTACCTCATTAGGAAAGGACTCCATCATAAATTCCAATCCTGAGGACTGATGGTGAAGCTGAAGCTCCAATGCTTTGGCCACCGGATGTGAAGAGCTGACTCATTGGAAAAGACCCTGATGCTGGGAAAAATTGAAGGCAGAAGGAGAAAGGAGCGACAGAGGACGAGATGGTTAGATGGCATCTCCGACTCAATGGACATGAGTTTGAGCAACTCCAGGAGATGGTGAAGGACAGGGAAGCCTGGTGTGCTACAGTCCATGGGGTGGCAAAGAGTCAGACACGCCTGAGTGACTGAACATGAACCATCACAGATTCAGATGTCCTGCTGATGCCCACTTTGGGAACAGAGTGTTGACTTCAGTATTCAGATAGTGTCATCCTCTTGTTCCAGGTATCAAGACATTCAGTACACACTGAGGTGTTTCCTTGGGATGTGATGACTTGAGATGCCACGTAGGTGATACATACTGTATCCTCTGAGTATGCATGCTAGATATGCATGCTAGATTTTGACCAGTGATCATTTTCTCCTGACCAGGGTCTAATGATGACCTTTAGTGACTATGTGACTGAAGTTTGGTTAGACTAGATTCTTCTCCAGGTCCTACATGTTTCACTTTGGCTTGTTCTACTGGGAGGCTTATCTCTGGTTTCAGAGCCCTAATTACTCATGAGTCATGAGTTACTATTACTCATGAGTTACTGTTAACCTATGCACTTTTCAAGAAAAAAAATACTAAATACCAGATTACATCAGTGGGAGGCTTTCCTTTTCCCTAAGGTAAATGGCAAAATCCTGGCTCTTTGCTTTTGAACGTGCCTTTGTGAAGCAATTCTCTTTCTTTCTGGTCTGGATGTGCTGTTTTTTAATCCTCTTTGGTGGCTGTGTTCCTTCCTCTGGCATTAGTGTCCTTTTTTGCACTCTTTATAGACGGGAAGGACATTTTAAAGCATGCTTCACCAAAAGATGACTGTCTTAAAATCTGAGTTTAAATGTGTTCCCTATTTAAAATAAGTGCAGTTGCCATGACACCTCCCATGGAGCCTCATTGAACACCCTCTAACCTGTGGTTGCTTAGGCAGTTACCATTCAGTCACCTCAAATCCAACTGCATGTGGTCAACTCTCTTACATCCCGGTTGTCACCACTAGCCTTTTAGTTCACAAGCTTTGCCTTCGTGTTACTACATGGTGCCATGGGTAAGGCAGCTGCATGCTCAGTGGCTCTTTTGCCTGCCTGGTGAAGGATTTTCTGACACAACATCAGCACACTGGCAAGTGTAAATGACTTTGGTTCATCACTTTCCACCTTCCCCAATGCTTTATCATCAACCTGTTGTGGGAAGAGTGACTTCACCATGCGGTGGGGTTAGGTCTGCAATTAAAATAAGAGGCAGCCGTCCTGTGTCCTCTGAACGGGCCTGGATCCCACTACAGAGGTTCTGTTCACATCAGTGTCCTTCGGCCTCTTTTTGAAGAGGCTTTTTCATGTTTTACTAGAAAATTCATTACTAACTTTATTTAAAGAGTGAGACTTCTTGATGCAATTAATTTTAAAAAATTATTTTATTGAATAATTTACAAGGTTGTAAATTACAAGGTTGATTTACAAGGTTGTGCTTATTTTCTTTGTACATCAAAGTGACTCAATTATACATATATAAGCATTTATATTCTTTTCCATTATGGCTTATCACAGGATATTGAATATAATTCCCTGTGCTATACAGTGGGACCTTGTTGCTTATCCATTTAAATTGTGGTTTGAAATCCTTTTGTTTATATGGTTGTTTCCTTGGCCCTCAAAACCTTTGCTTATTTTTTGAATTCAGAATTAACTGTCCTTCCCCAGCATTTCCAAAGTCCATAGCTTTTGCCACTGCGCTTTCGCTATACTGTCTGTGTAACTTATATTAATGGAGTTCCAACTCTGGCTGGTTGAGCTTCTGGATTAAGGGTAGCATCTTACTCATCTGTATATCCCTGAAACCATTCTAGCACCTTATATCTAGGAATGTTCTGTAAGCAGTTGTTAATAATTTAAAAAAAAAACTATATTTACTTATCCCAAACTATTTTTTGTTTCTTTGTTTTATAAAAAGACTTTATTGGAGTATAGTTGATTTTACCACATTGTATTAGTTTCAGATATGCAGTGAAGTGATTCAGTTATACATCTATCCACTCTTTTTAAGGTTCTTTTCCCATATAGGCCATTTGCAGAGTATTGAGTAGAGTTCCCTGAGCTGTACAGTAGATACTTATTAATTATTGCTCTTATACATAGTTCAGTTCAGTTCAGTTCAGTTTAGTCGCTCAGTCGTGTCCGACTCTCCGCAACCCCATGAACCACAGCACGCCAGGCCTCCCTGTCCATCACCAACTCCCAGAGTACACTCAAACTCATGTCGACAGAGTCGGTGATGCCATCCAGCCATCTCATTCTCCGTCGTCCCCTTCTCCTCCCGCCCCCAACCTTTCCCAGCATCAGAGTCTTTTCCAGGGAGTCAACTCGTCGCATGAGGTGGCCAAAGTATTGCAGTTTCAGCTTTAGCGTCAGTCCTTCCAATGAACACCCAGGACTCATCTCCTTTAGAATGGACTGGTTGGATCTCCTTGCAGTCCAAGGGACTCTCAAGAGTCTTCTCCAGCACCACAGTTCAAAAGCATCAATTCTTCAGCGATCAGCTTTCTTCACAGTCCAACACTCACATCCATACATGACCACGGGAAAAACCATAGCCTTGACTAGAGGGACCTTGGTTGGCAAAGTAATGTCTCTGCTTTTTAATATGCTATCTAGGTTGGTCATAACTTTCCTTCCAAGGAGTAAGCGTCTTTTAATTTCATGGCTGCAATCAGCGTCTGCAGTGATTTTGGAGCCCAAAAAAACAAAGTCTGACACTGTTTCCACTGTTTTTCCATCTATTTCCCATGAAATGATGGGACCAGATGCCATGATCTTTGTTTTCTGAATGTTGAGCTTCAAGCCAACCTTTTCACTCTCCTCTTTCACTTTCATCAAGAGGCTTTTGAGTTCCTCTTCACTTTCTGCCATAAGGGTAGTGTCATCAATGTCTATCAGCAGAGGAGTGGATAAAGAAGATTAGGGGTACATATATACAATGGAATATTACTCAGCCATAAATAAAATAATGCCACTTGCAGCAATATGGATGAACCCAGAGATTGTCATACCGAGTGAAGTACTCCAGACTTCTGAGAATGCTTTAATGGCATCAAGTTCTCTTGAACCTACAGAGGAAACCTATCCTTTTCCCCAGGGCAGCCCTGGAGATGTGTCTTTGCATTAGCACGCCCTTCCATGCTCTGATGTCCGAGCTGCTCACTAGCCAGCCGTGTGACTTTTGATGATGTGTATCACTTTGTGGAAAAGCCAAATTATTGTTTTCCTTAGTCACGGTAGGGACTGTTGTTCTGTTGGGTGGTTTGTGCCTTGGATGAAGGAACGCTTGAATGTATACTTAGCAACCTGTGAAATTCCCAAGGGCTCTCCCAGTGCCATTAGCAGAGACTTGTGATTAAAGTTCTACTCTAATGTAAAAAGCTAGGCTTGGGCTGATAAACTAATGTCGAAGTCTCTAGTAAACTGGGCCAGGGCAGGTGTCTCAGACCCAAGGCCTGTGAAGTCCTCATACTTCAGATTTTACCACCAGAGGATCCTGAGGGTATTAGTCATGTTGGCTACTTGGAGAAGTACAGAGAGGGCCAAAGAACCTTTCACCCCCTTCTGTTTCCTCCCTTCCCCCATAGTAGCTCTAGTGGCAAATGGTGGAAAGGAAATGTTTGCTGATTAAGAACTAAAACAACAAAGTTCCTGTTCATATTTCTTCAAGAAATATCCGAGGAGGACTTCTCTGGTGGTCCAGTGGTTAAGACTTCATGCTTCTATTGCAGGGAACGCAGGTTCATTACCTGGTTAGGGAAGTTCTACACGGTGAGGCCAAAAAATTTTTAAAAATTAAAAGATACAATTTTTTAGTTAAAAATCTTTTTAATTAAAAGAAGAAATGTCCAAGGAAATAAATTTTATTTTTTAACATCTATTTATTTATTAATGTCATCATCAACTGAACACAAATTTTTGCTATTTTTACTCTGTAAGATACACAGAAATATAACTTTACATGAAAATTTATTTGTGTATTTACTAGTTTCATCACAACAGAATTGTTCTATGTACATTAATTTGGAAGTTGCATTTTTCACTTTACAACATCTATAATGGCCATCCACCATTATAAACAAATAGTTCTAAGTCATTCTTAAAAATAATGGTGTGATATTCCATGGCATATCATAATTTATTCGACCATTGTCTTATTTATGGAAAATAAGGGGTTTCTTCTCCAGTTTTTGCCACCAGAGGTGTGTTGAATTAAACGTTAAACTACAATACATGGTATCCTTATATATTAGTGTTTGCATCTCTTTTTTCAGCAGAGCAACCCCAAACCACATTGCTGAATCAAAAGATATGTGTGTTTTTGATGTTAATAAATACTATTATTTTTTTCAAATGAAATAATTAATTCTCCTATCATAAACATATGAGAATATCTGTTTCAAGGAAAAATATTTTAGCCTAATTTCTCCCTTTCTTTGGGCTTCCCTGGCGGCTCAGATGGTAAAGAATCTGCTTGCAATGCAGGAGATCCGGGTTCGATCTCTGGGTTGGGAAGATCCCTTGGAGGAGGGCATGGCCACCTACTCCAATATTCTTGCCTGGAGAAATCCATGGACAGAGGAGCCTGGCAGGGTACAGTCTCTGTGGTCGCAAAGAGTTAGACAGGACTGAAGTGACTTAACACACACTCCCTTTCTTCATGGCCTTCTTACCATAACTATTCCACTAAGGTGTTTTTATGACCAATAGGTTTGTATTTGACATCTACTAGGTAAGATTCACGGAGAAGGCAATGGCACCCCACTCCAGTACTCTTGCCTGGAAAATCCTATGGATGGAGGAGCCTGGTGGGCTGCAATCCATGGGGTCACGTAGAGTCGGACATGACTGAGCGACTTCACTTTCACTTTTCACTTTCATGCATTGGAGAAGGAAATGGCAACCCACTCCAGTGTTCTTGCCTGGAGAATCCTAGGGACGGGGGAGCCTGGTGGTGTCTATGGGGTCGCACAGAGTCGGACACGACTGAAGCGACTTAGCAGCAGCAGCAGCAGCAGGTAAGATTCATTCTCATCTTGTAACTTATTTGCTTTGCTTAAGGTCTCAGAATCTCTTATCTTTGGTTTTGCTTTTGTTTTCCATCTGAAAAAACAAATTTTATCTTTTTAGGAGGCAGTATGCATATCTAGAATTTTCTTTCATGTAAGTGTATCGTCTGTGACAGATTTCTCAGTGTTTTAAGGAGGAAATTGGTTCCAGTGGATAACATCAGTACAAAAGAACCAAGCAAATCTTTGGAAGCTACAGAAACTGGTTGGAGAAATATCATTAATGTGATGACAAGCTTATATGGATTCTGCAAGGAGTGAAGAAGCAGTTATGAAAGATTTTATATTTTAAGCATGGAAACGTGGGTGGGCTGCCATCTTGACTACATTTAAAATTAACCACAGTGTTGAAGCTTCAACTTGTGTATATAATGTGGAAGAGGTGTTGCAGAAATACATGCAGCAAATGTTGGACTTTCATGCTGTCTATGTTACTTTGTTACTTTGGAGCTCTTAGGAAGAGTTATTTATTATAATACCGAGGGAAGAAAAGGGCTAATGGATGAAATATTTGACTATCTGAAAAAGTTAATAAGAATCTCTTAATGTTTGTAGAAATGGCATGCTGATTGCTAATTTATTTAATTTATTGTCCTATAAAATTTAGATAAAGTATCCCTCTTACACTTAATTGCTCTCATCAGAATATTTTTTCTTCACCATTCATGCCTATTATATTTCAAAATGTTACTGTTACAGTGAAACCAGAAAACAGTGAAAGTCTTTAAGCCACACATGACAATGTTCTCTGCTGCCTGACTCTGACTTTATTTGTAAGAGATCTGAGATATTTGACATAGCCAGTGAGATGAAAAAAAGGAACTCCAACTAAACAATCATGTCCCTCCAGGCCCAGACTGTCTAGCACACCTCTAACTTGGAACTTTGGAAAACATTGGCTCTAGGCTGGATCTTGCCCAAGATTATAATACTACACTGAATTCCTTTCCAGTAATTATTTGTATTAATGATGCATCTTATCTTTGAGGTACCTTCAGATAATTTTGTCAGAAAAATAATGATAAGGTGTAGAGAAATACGATTGATTTCCTTTCCAAGTCTAGAAAACAAGTTCAACAGTCCCATCAGAATGAATGATTCTAAGTATTTTCAGACAGCTGGAATGAATTTTTAAATCTTAACAGTCTGTTAATAAATCTTTAAAAAAAAACAACTTACTTTTCATTGCTATAAAATTATCAAGTAAGATTGCTTATTTATCAGATAGGATGTTCTCCAAAAGATGCCATAGGTCAAGTTCAAGACTTTGAAAAGTTATATACCCTCTTTAAAAATTTTTTTCCTTGAACATCTAAAACATTATGGCTTCACAGGGAAAATTTAGTACAAGTCTATATGTTAAAGTGAACCAGCAAACATTTATTTTAAGAAAATAAGTTCATTGGTATGGGATAAATCAAGGATGGATAATACATCTTAACAGACGTTTTAGGTAAGGCACAGTAATGTTTTGCTTTTTAGGACTGCTTAGGCTACTAGGGGAAAGAATACTGGTCCATAAGTAAAATTACCTTCAGGAAAGAAAACAAATCCTACAAGCATAGTATGAAAAAATAATTAAGAAACTGTTTAGGGACAAAAAAACATTTGAAGAGGAGAAAAATAATACCTATTGATTTCTCCTTAGGAACAGAATTTAAATAAATCAGTTTAAAATTTTGTTAAAAATTTTTTTAAAGGAAAGTGCTTTCAGAGACTTAAGTGAACTCTGCTTTATAAAATACTTTAAAACTACTTCAGGATATATTATCAGTAATTCTTTCTATATAATATCTTGATGAGTTTATAAATTTGCTAATGGAAATAATCAAGAATTATAAATTGGTGTGATAAGATTTGTGTATTTGTGGGTAGATAAGTTTACAGGCTAGTAGTTATAATCCTATGAACATAAAATTATTCAGATAATTAGAATTGATTGGAATAGACTTATAGCCTTTGAAAATTCTGGGGCTTTTAACAGGATTTACATTATAAATGTGTGATAAGTTAAATAATTAAAATAAAGCTAAAATTATATTGTCTCTTATCACAGTGTTCTATTTTATTGAAGTATCTTTAATTTGGCTTTTCAAAGTGGGAAAATATATGGAATCAATTTAGTATTTTAATATGATTTATTATCTTTTTGGTATTTATAAAAATATAGCTCCAAATTAGGACCAAATTGTCTATTAAATAATGCCTCCCCTTTTTTTAGTTGATAACAGGACAGTTCACCATTTGGATCTATAGCAGATCATATTCATTATATTGTTGAGAAATATATATCATAGGTTGCCTGTGTGAAAGTATATCCCTAAATAAAGTTCTACCAGTTTTATAAACATTAAGGTGCCTTTTGGAGACTGAGTCTTTCAGAATTACATGGTGTCTCATGTATTTGCTCTACTGTGTGCTTGTTATTTTTTTCTGGTTTGAGGAATCTATTCAGTGGGATGTTTGTTAGATCAGCTGGCCCTCCGCACTGCAGTGAATAGTCATGCAAACAGATGGAGAGATTTAATTTTCAGTTAGGCAAGGGTTCCATAGCAACTTCTAAGTAAAATATATGTCTGGCCACATTTACTGGGCTGCTGTTGTTGCAAACCAAACATATACTTAAGTGTGATCTGGAGAGAGACATTTAAAATACATGCTGCTCTTCTAGTCCCTGAAAATCTTCTCTCTTTTTCAGTGGAGAATATTTCTTTATTTCAGAAACATTGAGCATGTGTATGTGTCTGTCTGTGTACCTGTGTGTGTAAATGTAGCATCAGATGGCTTTTAACAAGCTTTAATCAACTTCATGTAGTAAGTCAAGTCACATGAAAAAGTGTTTTCCCCATATTTTTGTGAGTAGAAATTAATACTTTGGAAACCATGTTTCAGGGTTTAGGTTCCCGGCTGCTGTAAGTAGGGCCGGTGCTAAATATACCACAGTGGGATCCAGGCAGACCATCCAAAATCTGGTGAATATCATGATAAAGATAAGAATCCTGTGAAACCTTCTCTGTCTGGAGGCGAGTCAGCCTCAAAGCTAAAATAATGGGTGCGTTTCCTTTCAAGCTGTATATAGTGATGATTAAAACTCTTCATGTTGGTATTGAGCACAGTGAGATCCTGAATGTAAAAATGTTAATCTATACAATATGTTCATACTTGGGTCTTTTTAATATAATTGCTTGACACTAATAGATAATCAATGTGTGGTTTATATGGTAACATTTAAAGATTAAAATATTTGCTCTAACTGATTTCCTCCTTTCCTAACCATTTTTGATGAATGGATGTTTATATGACACCTTGCATTTGTATAAGGGCCTTTTTTTAAATCCCTTAAAATATTATCAGTTATAGAATATGGTCTTTCATGTGGTTCTTTGTTGAGAACCCCCTTTTTTATGTATAAGAAAAGAAAATTGAATTTAGAGATAAGGTCATGTTTTGCAAAAACATTAAATATGAAAAATTTCATCAAATTCTACAAATCTAGCTTAACTCTGCTTATGAAATATCTGCCTCTAACTCCTATAAGGTTCAATATAAATAATTCTATTACTAAACAAACAATGGATGTATTTTTTTTAATCTTTGTAATGATGGAAGAGCTCAGATGTTTTGTAAGATGCCACATAATAAAGTAAAACCTTCTTCACAATTAAGTCAGGTATAAATTTTAACTGAAAATGCTATATAAACAATTTCATCTAATATGATTATTCAATATTATGTATTAAAAATATGAACCTAGAGTTTTGGCAGGATAGTATTTCAAGACAATTGCATTTTGGGTATAGTAATCAAAATATTTTATTGGAATCAAGCAGACATCTCTTATTACGGACAACTCCAATGTTATAATCTATGTGACTTCCCTGACCTTTTAAAGCTGAGAAAGCCACTGTCACTTTCCTATTCCCCATTCTAGTTAAGGTAACTTACTACAGTAGAATTAAGTAAATGATATTTTAACATTTGGGATTAAGTTCATGACATCTCTTCCCCAAATTGCTTTATTAGTTTCTTTTCATTTATCCTTGGATATGATTGTTTCAGGTTATAAGAATAATATGCAAGAGAATGCCTTTTGATCTAGGATGGTAAATCTTTAGCATTTTGATCCTGGGTTTACTTAATGATCTTCTAGGCTTCATTCTAAGACAATAAAGGATCATTATGGTAAAGCAGGTATGAGTTGAAGTCAGACAGATCTAGATTTGAATTCCAGCTGTATAAATGTTTAGTCAAATCCAGCTGTTTATTTCTAAGAAATGAAAACCTGGAGATTAAATAACTTGACCAAAGAGTCAGAGCAAATGTTTTAGATTCAGGTTATCTGACTGTGGAATTGGTCTTTCATCTCTGCATTACATTGAGCCACTTCTGTTTAGTAAGCACATATGTTCATATATAACTTTTAAAAATAAGCAGATATTCAGAATGTGTAATTTCACAAGCTTTTTGCATTATGGCTCTATGACAGGATTATACATTTTGTATGTAATTCTCTTTAAATACACATTTTTTTTAAAGTAACTAGAGTGACACAAAGTAATGAATCTGATGGGCACAGTTGTCTCTCAGTACTTGAGGGAGATGGCTTCCAGGATCCCCATGGATCCAAACCTGTGGGTGGCCAAGTCCTTTACTATATAAAATGGCTTAGTATTTGCCTATAACCCATGCACATTCTCCTGTATACCTTAACTATCTCTAGATTACTAGAACAGTGTAAATGTTAATACCTTGTACCATGTCAATGCTTTGTAAATACTTGTTAATGTGTGGAAAATTCAAGTTTGCCTTCTGGAACTTTCTGGAATTTTTTTCTCAAATATCTTCAATCCATGATTGGTTGAATCCATAAATGCCCCACTGCCGGGGTCCAGCCTCGGCAGAGTCTAGGGATACCCTCAGGATGAGCAGCATCGGCGAGAAAAGAAAGAAAAAAAGGCGAATCGAGTCTTGGTTGAGTGCAGAATCAAGACTGCTTTATTTTTTTATATCAGTGCTTATATACCCTAAAACCAACAGTTCTAAAAAGGGAGGAGGGATTGTCTTGATAAAATAGTGCCAGGAATGCAGTCATAAACCATCTTCCAGAACAGTCAGTACCTTCAAGCATAACTCATAAACAATGGACTCTTAAGACATCAAGGCCACAAGGCATGAAAAAATGGCTTCATTCCTGCTTCATTCCGTGCTCCAAGGCCAAATTTGCCTGTTACTCCAGGTGTTTCTTGACTTCCTACTTTCACATTCCAGTCCCCTATAATGTAAAGGACATCTTTTTTGGGTGTTAGTTCTAAAAGGTTTTGTAGGTCTTCATAGAACCATTCAGCTTCGGCTTCTTCAGCGTTACTGGTTGGGGCATAGGCTTGGATTACTGTAATACTGAATGGTTTGCCTTATAAATGAACAGAAATCATTCTATCGTTTTTAAGATTGCATCCAAGTACTGCATTTCAGACTCTTGTTGACCATGATGTTACTCCATTTCTTCTAAGAGATTCCTGCCCACAGAAGAGGAACTCAAAAGCCTCTTGATGAAAGTGAAAGAGGCGAGTGAAAAGGTTGGCTTGAAGCTAAACATTCAGAAAACAAAGATCATGGCATCTGGTCCCATCACTTCATGGGAAATAGATGGGGAAACAGTGGACACAGTGTCAGACTTTATTTTGGGGGGCTTCAAAATCACTGTGAATGCTGATTGCAGCCATGAAATTAAAAGATGCTTACTCCTTGGAAGGAAAGTTATGACCAACCTAGATAGCATATTGAAAACCAGAGACATTACTTTGCCAACAAAGGTCCGTTTAGTCAAGGCTATGGTTTTTCCAGTGGTCATATATGGATGTGAGAGTTGGACTGTAAAGAAGGCTGATCGAGGAAGAATTGATGCTTTTGAACTGTGGTGCTGGAGAAGACTCTTGAGAGTCCCTTGGACTGCAAGGAGATCCAACCAGTCCATTCTAACAGAGATCAATCCTGGGTGTTCATTGGAAGGACTGATGCTAAAGTTGAAACTGCAATATTTTGGCCACCTCATGCAACAAGTTGACTCACTGGAAAAGACTCTGATGCTGGGAAAGGTTGGGTCGGGAGGAGAAGGGGACGACCGAGAATGAGATGGCTGGATGGCATCACCAACTCGATGGACATGAGTTTGAGTGAACTCCGGGAGTTGGTGATGGACAGGGAAGCCTGGCATGCTGTGATTCATGGGGTCGCAAAGAGTCGGACATGACTGAGCGACTGAACTGAACTGAACTGAATTATAATCTGTATCATTGACTTGTAAGGGAGTGACACAAATCCAGCGATAATCAGCGTGACAAGACAGGGCTAATTTTACTTTCAATGCTTGTAATTCAGTTTCTATGTGTATTACAGCTTCTTCTAAAACATCTACTTCTATTTTTAGTTTTTTATCTATGATTTCTTGAGTAGCTAAAGTCAATGACAGATTTTTCAAAATGTTATTAACAAACTGAGCTGTATGCACTTGATGGGTTAGAGCTAGTGCTGTCACAGTAATGGAGGTGATCGCGGTTATTAAGGCAGAGATTCCCAAGATAAGTAAGCCTACAAAACGCTTAGCTCTTATAAGATCTTGTAATTGTTGAAGCACAGCTAGGCCATAATTGTCGTGCCAATGAGTAGTAACATTAACAGGAACCATATAAGATATGGAGGGCGCTGTAAAACCACAAACGAGCAAACATTAAATCGGGGGCTGAGGCAGGAGGACAACATACATTTTTTACAAGTAACTACAGTTGGACCCCCAGTGTAATCAGCAAATATTTGTAAATTATTGAATTTATTAGTAAAAAGGAAAACATAGGGAGAGGGCAAGCAAGCTAATGCAGAGAAGGTACTAGCATTTTTTGGTCTAACTAATATGATTTCAGGGGCTTTCCTGGTGGCTCAGAGGTTAAAGCATCTGCCTCCAATGCGGGAGACCCGGGTTTGATCCCTGGGTCGGGAAGATCCCCTGGAGAAGGAAACGGTAACCCACTTCAGTATTCTTGCCTGGAGAATCCCATGGACGGAGAAGCCTGGTAGGCTACAGTCCACGGGGTCGCATAGAGTCGGACACAACTGAGCGACGGAACGGAACGGATCGGAATATGATTTCAGAGGTGGTGGCAAACACTTTCCATATTTCAGGCTGCCACTATGTCTGGTTGTCTAGAGTAAAAGATAACATGGGAGGGACAAACTGATTGTGATGCCATCTGTTGGCAGCTAGTGGCCAGGGGACAGTTTTATTTGACCAACTGACATATTTTGTAGTATAGTTATTAGATTTTTTAGGGTTATACCCTGGGTTTGGGTTGCTCCAATCTTGTATAGAATAATTACTGTCTCTTGGAATTTTATAGCTTTTTTTGGAATCATAAGTACATGATTTCCATATAGGATAGCCTAATTTTTCATCAATAGTTTTCCATATATCATGTGATGGGGCAGTCTCATTACATTTGAAATATATTTTTGGAGCCTGTACAAAAGTTGAATAGTATGGATCAAGAATTCCAGGTAATCGAGCTTGAAGGGCCCAAACTAGTCGTCTGGGATTTTGTTTTGTAACTTTTAGTGGAGAGTCAGTGATAATTACTCTTTTAGAAGCCCCAATACACCCCTTTTTTAAGGATGTGATCAGATTTTTATTATATGGGAAATTAAAACATAAAGGGAGACCAACAGTGCGTCCCCAGAAAGTGTAATTGAGGTTAATAGGGTAATTACCATAAATGTATGAAGTATATAATCCACCCAAAAGATGGGGTTGATTTGTAGGGATCCATATGGGGCCATTGGTCCAAGTGACTACTTGGAACATGGCGGGGCTAGGGAAGTAAGCCCAATATACCCCGGGTGTAGCTGAGGAGGCACATACCTGGCAAGAAAGCAGAACAAGGATAGCAATAAAAACCTTTTCAGAAGTAGGAGGAGATCCTTGTAGCACGGCTATGTCTTGAACCTGGTGACAAAGGCTCTTGATTTGTCCCCAGGTTGGGAGAGCAGCCTGTTGGGTGGCTCACGATGGTCGTCTTTTACGGGGCAAGGGAACAGGTCACTCAGGATCTTTTAAAGACAGCTGTGACATTTGTTCGATAGGAGGCTCACTTTGATGTTTATTGGGGGTCTCTGGTGTCGTCAGATTCTTTGGGGGTCTCCATGTTAGAGGAGGGGGAGGAGGCAGGGGAGGCCCCTTTCTCTTTTTTGGTAGAGGGAATGGAGGTGTTGGGTTTTTGGGGAGTTGAGACATGCCGAATCAGTCTGTCGGGGATCCAAGTGGGTGACTCTGCATCCTGGGGGAAAATGCAAGCATATCCTCGGCCGCTGATTAACAGTGGATCAGGTCCCTTCTATTGTCTCGATAGGAGATTTTTTCATCTGACTAAAGGTTTTATAAGTTTTTGTTCTGGGTTCCAATGACGAAACATGGCAGTGTGACCCGATGAATCAGCATTAAGATTATTTAGCACAAAGAGGGCATGCTCTAACACCTGGTGAGGGGAACTATACTTGTACTCACTTTTTTGTAACTTAGATATTTGGAATTTTGGAGTCTGATGAGCTTTTTTACTATTGCTTGACCTTGAGGGTTATATGGAATTCCTGTAGAGTGAGCCATTTGGAACCGTGCACAGAAATCTTTAAAAGGCTTAGAGATATAAGCTGGAGCATTATCAGTCTTTAAGGCCTTGGGGATTCCCATGTAAGAAAAGCAGGTGAACAGGCATTGAGCAACATCTTTGAAAGCTTCACCTGTTCTGGCTGTAGCTATGATACCATGAGAGAAAGTGTCTACTGTTACATGAACAAAGGATAGCCTACCAAAAGACGTAATGGGGGTTACATCCATCTGCCAAAGCGTATCTGGCAATAGTCCTCGAGGGTTTACCCCAAATGTTAAGGCGGGTAGAGAAGTTGGGCAGTGTGTACAAGAGCAAACAATTTCTCGAGCTGACTCTCGAGGAATATGAAACTGATACCTTAAGGCAGTTGCATTTTGATGGTGGAGAGCATGTGAAACTCGAGTTTTTGCAACAGTGCCGACCATGTGGGTTTTAGTGAGTGCATAGGCCAAATCATTGTTAAGGGTCTCCCTAGGCCTGAATGAGCTCGGATATGTCCAATGTAAAAGGAATTGTTTTTTTTTCCAAATCTGTTGTTGTAGCTTAGACAGTAAATGAAAAATAGTGGTTTTATTTTTTGGCAGTACTGCTGTTTCGATATGAGTAAATAACCTAACCACATACTGTGAGTCAGAGTAAAGGTTAAATTTTTGTCCTGTAAACATATCAAAAGCCTCTGTGACGGCAATCAGTTTAGCTCTTTGGGCTGAAGTTTCTTGAGTATTTAATATTTTTGTTGTGGTTTTCAGTGACTATAGAGGCCTTCCCATTAGAGGACCCATCTGTAAAAATATTAATAGCTTTTGGTATGGGGGACCCTTGACATTTTTTGTGAAAAATTACAGGGTGCTTTGCTATGAAATTTAACAAGGGATGAGATGGCAAATGATGCAAAATTTGTCCTGTATACTTCCCTAATGCAACCTGCCAATTTTCATTTAACTGTAGTAGGGCGTTTGGGAGAAGGCAATGGCACCCCACTCCAGTACTCTTGCCTGGAAAATCCCATGAACGGAGGAGCCTGGTGGGCTGCAGTCCATGGGGTCGCTAAGAGTCGGACATGACTGAAGTGACTTAGCATCAGCAGCAGCAGCAGAGCGTTTAGTTGTTTTTTATTATATGGAATTACAATTTTAGAGGGCTCTTTGCCAAATAATTTTATACTTCGCTTTTTTCCTTTTACAATCAACGTGGCTATTAAAGCAGGATAAGCAGTTACCACTTTTTTGGCAGTAGCGGGAAGATGTATCCATTCTATAGGTCCTGATTTCCATAGTATGTCTGTAGGAGTTACAGGAGTTGGTAGGCATAAAAGCTGCCAAGTACTGGTCAAGTCAATTTTATTTACACAGCTATTAGATAAAGCTGTCTCTACCTTACCAAGAGCCTCTCTAGCTTCAGGGGTTAGGCTCCTTGTGGAAGTTGGATCGGAGTTTCCTTGTAAGATATTAAACAAAGGTTTTAATTCAGCAGTAGTTAATTTTAAATAGGGCCTTATCCAATTTATGTCTCCAAGCAACTTTTGATAATCACTTAGAGTTGTCAGGTGATCTATTTTCAGTTGCACAGGAATATAAGTAACAGTATTAGAGTGTAAAATTTGCCCTAAATAAGTAATGGAGGGATTTACTTGAACCTTTTCTGGGGCAATTTTTAGGCCTTTATTTTATAGTGCCTCTTTTAGATCATTTAACACTGATTGCAGATAGGCTCGATCAGGATGTACTGTAAGGATATCATCCATATAATGAATCAAGTACACTTGTCTATGTATGTTTTTAATATCTTTTATAGCCGAATCAACAAATTTTTTGACAAATAGGACTATTTTTCATTCCCTGGGGTAATACTTTCTGTTGATATCTCAGGTAGGGCCGCTTAAAATTTTCAGAAGGTACACTAAAAGCAAATCGTTTTTTATCTTTAGGGCTCAAGGGTATTGTGAAAAAACAGTCCTGTAAATCTACCACTATAACATTATGTCCTTTAGGAACTGCCACTGGCGAGGGAAGCCCAGGCTGTAATGCTCCCATATCTTCTACAGTGGCATTTATGGTCCTTAGATCTTGCAACAGTCTCCACTTGCCTGATTTTTTTTTAATAAAAAAATAGGAGTGTTCCAGGGGCTATTAGAGGGTTCTGTATGCCTCTTTTGTAGCTGTTCTTTTACTAGGGCCTTTGCTGCCTGTTACTCGTTAGAGGCCATTGTTTTACCCAAACCGGTTCATTTGATTTCCAGGTGATAGGGTCGGCAGCATGAACAATGGCCTCCATTATAAATTTGGCTAGCCTAACCCCATTCGGGGGTTTCTTGAGGCAGCATGTACCGGCAGTAGATTTCCCTCTTGGTTTTTGCCCAGCCCTTTTAATGGGTTATATCCCATCTGTAACATTTGAGTGGTCACCTTTTTATCAGAGCTATACAAATGCATTCCCATCTGGGAAAGAATGTCTCGTCCCCACAATGTAAATGGCAGGGAAGGAATCACATAAGGTTGGAAGGTGCCCTGAGTTTTGTTGTCTAACTGCCAAGTCAAAATCTGAGAGCTCTTTGCCACTGATGGAGCCCTCCCCAGACCCACTAGTTCATTAGCTGTGGTCTGGGTAGGCCACATATTAGGCCAGTCTCTGCCAGCTATACAAGAAATGTCTGCCCCAGTGTCTAGTAACCCCATAATAGGTTTGCCACTTACCAAAATATTTTTCATAGGTCGTTTTTGAGTGACTTTTGTTACCCAAAACGTCATGTCACTTGACCCAAAACCTCTATCTTGTCTCTCTGTCTGGGTGGTGGCCTGGCCTATGCCCGTATGATATGGTAAAAGTAAAAGTTGAGCTATTTTCTGTCCTCGATAAATTTGTGCAGTTTTACTAGGAGCTGAGATCATAACTTGAATTTTTCCTGTATAGTCGGTGTCAATGACTCCAGGAATTATTGTGAGACCCTGCATGGCTGAGGAGCCTCTTCCCAATACAATTTCCACTAATCCCTTAGGCAGGGGTCCCTTGACACCAGTTGGAATTTTAATGATTGTAATATCAGGAGTTAATATTGTTGAGGTGGTGGAACTGAGGTCTAGTCCTGCACTACCTGGGGTTGCTCTGAGGAGGTCTGTGATGGGACGAAGGGTAGAAACGGGTTTAAAGTTGTTTCCCCAATTGTTGGGGCCTGGGGCTGGCCCCTCTGTCTGTTTGCTGGCTGAGGTCTTGACACCAAAGGAGTCCCATCTTTATGGAACTTAGATTTACAGTCTTTTGCCCAGTGAAATCCTTTTTGACAACGTGGACATGGAGTTTTGGGCAAGCCCTGAGCTATAGCCCCTGGGGCTGTGTTTCCATGAGAGAGTCTTGTTTATTAGGACACTGTCAGCTAAAGTGTCCCATCTGTCCACAGGAAAAATATCTTTTGTTAGGGACTCCAGGGGAACTGCTTATCCATGGGGGTATCTTGGAGTTGCTGTTTTTTTCAGCAAAAAAGGATTGCACCGCTTGTTGATATGAATTACCCCTTATGGCTGTTGTAATAGCAACGCCTTGTGTTATATATGGTCTTATATCTGCACACTGTTTAATAAACTTTTTTATATCCCCAGTCTTTCTTATGGGACGCAATACAGTTTGACATGTGGAGTTAGCATTTTCAAAGGCCAGTTGTTTAATATTTTTGCTGCCTCTTTGTTAGGGATAATTCTATGGATTCTTTTTATAAGATGAAACACAAAGTCCTCATAGGGTTCTTTTGGCTTTTGTTTAATACTAAACAGGGTAGAGGCTTGCTCTTTGCCCTGGGGTAGAGAGCGCCAAGCTCCCAGGGCACAGGCAGTAACCTGTTCTAAGGCACACCTGTCTAACTGCATTTGGTCTTGAACGGCCTCGAATTCATTAATTCCTGCCAACATTTCATGAGTGATGTTTTGGGCCGTGTCTGTGGTTAGCTGTTGCTTGTTTGTGGGTTAAGTCATTATACTCGGTACGCCAGAGCAAATATTTTCCCCAAGTCAGACAGGCTTTAGCAACCGTTCGCCAATCATAAGGAATCATCCATTTAGCTGCTAAAGCATCAAGTAGAGGGTAAGGGGCAGCAGATCCATATAGAGCACAAGCCTGCTTCAATTTTTTGATTAATTTTATAGGTAGGGGTTCCCAAGAAGGGTGTTCATTTTCCCATTCTTCGTCAAATATTACTGGAAAGCAAGCCTCTAAATATGGATCTATCTCTTCTCCTGGGTCAGAGAAGATATGCCTCCGATAAGGGCCAAACGGGGGACCCTTGCCCCCGTATGGTGGGGGAGGCACAGGAGGCCGGGGACGTCCCATAGCTTTAAGAGGAATTTTCTTTTTTGGGCTTATGACAGGACAATCTGGCAAGGAATCTTGTAAGCTCTTAGGAGCGTCTCTAGCCAGAAATAAAGCCTTTTCTTCATCGTGGTATATGGCAGCAGCCTCGTTTAAATCTTCTTCATCTTGAGGAGGTAGTTGGTCATTATCCCCACTGTCTTGTTTAGGACAGTCATTAATGTTCATAGCTGCCAATGTTTCCCTCAATTGTCGATAATTAACCTCGTCTGTATCCCTATCTTCTTTAACTATTATCTTTTCGGATTCATAAGTAGGATCTAAAGCATCTCTGATCATATTCCACAAGGAAAAGGTATCAGCAGATAATTTTTTTGGCCCATGCAGGATATAATAAGATTTCAATTGTTCTCCTACCTTTTTCCATGTTTCTAAGTTAACAGTGTCCTCTTCTGGAAACCAGGGGCATCGTTCTTGTACAAAATTTTAAAAAGCCTGTAAGTTTGCCTTTTTTACTTTAATACCTCTCTTATTTAGTAATTGTAATATCACCCCAAGTAAAAGCTGTCTTTGTTTAGACTTTTTGATACCCATTCTTTGTTTAGACTTTCCGATACCCATAGTGACAGAAAAGAGGAAAAAAAGAAAGAGAACTATATTTAAGCCTTCCCACCTATCCTTACCCTACCTATCTTATGCATGGGGGCCTGCAGTGCCCTGGTGGGGTCCTAGCCGCTCTGAAAACTGAACAGTTAGAGGGCTTACCATCAGGTGTCCCTGTTCGGGCGCCACTTGCCAGGGTCCAGCCTCAGCAGAGTCCAGGGATACCCTTAGGATGAGCGGCATCGGCGAGAAAAGAAAGAAAAAAAGGCAAGTCGAGTCTTGGTTGAGTGCAGAATCAAGACTGCTTTATTTTTCTACATCAGTGCTTATATACCCTAAAACCAACAATTCTAAAAAGGGAGGAAGGATAGTCTTGATAAAATTGTGCCAAGAATGCAATCATAAACCATCTTCCAGAACAGTCAGTACCTTCATGCATAACTCGTAAACAATGGACTCTTAAGATATCAAGGCCACAAGGCATGAAAAAATGGCTTTATTTGTGTATCAGTTCAGTTCAGTTAAGTCGCTCAGTCGTGTCCGACTCTCCGCGACCCCATGAATCACAGCATGCCAGGCCTCCCTGTCCATCACCAACTCCCAGAGTACACTCAAACTCATGTCCACAGAGTCGGTGATGCCATCCAGCCATCTCATTCTTGGTCGTTCCCTTCTCCTCCCGCCCCCAATCTTTCCCATCATCAGAGTCTTTTCCAGTGAGTCAACTCGTCGCATGAGGTGGCCACAGTATTGCAGTTTCAGCTTTAGCATCAGTCCCTCCGATGAACACCCAGGATTGATCTCCTTTAGAATGGACTGGTTGGATCTCCTTGCAGTACAAGGGACTCTCAAGAGTCTTCTCCAACACCACATTTCAAAAGCATCGATTCTTCGGCGATCAGCTTTCTTCACAGTCCAACTCTCACATCCATACATGACCATGGGAAAAACCATTGCCTTGACTAGACGGACCTTTGTTGGCAAAGTAATGTCTCTGCTTTTTAATATACTATCAAGGTTGGTCATAACTTTCCTTCCAAGGAGCAAGCGTCTTTTAATTTCATGGCTGCAATCAGTATCTGCACTGATTTTGGAGCCCAAAAAAAATAAAGTCTGATACTGTTTCCACTGTTTTTCCATCCATTTCCCATGAAGTGATGGGACCAGATGCCATGATCTTTGTTTTCTGAATGTTTAGCTTCAAGCCAACCTTTACACTCTCCTCTTTCACTTTCATCAAGAGGCTTTGGAGTTCCTCTTCACTTTCTGCCATAAGGGTAGTGTCATCTGCATATCTGAGGTTATTGATATTTCTCCCAGCAATCTTGATTCCAGCTTGTGCTTCTTCCAGCCCAGCGTTCCTCATGATGTACTCTGCATATAAGTTAAATAAGCAAGGTGACAATATACAACCTTGACGTACACCTTTTCCTATTTGTGTATCAGTTAGTCAACTGTAAAAACTATTAGGAAGCCTTATCTCGGGAGCCTCAGTTCTGGGCAGACTTTGTGACTCCCTAGGTAGCATGGTTTCTGTTTCTGGGCTCTACCCCCATACATCTGCAGAGGCAATTTTCTACACTAAACCTATATGCTTATTCATGTTGTCATCAACCTTTATCTCTATGTTTTCTTCTAGTGCACTCCCAGGCACACCACAGACAGGGGGCAGGGAGACATATCAGCGAGCACTGGTATGTGACCTTGAGGGCCAAGAGTCTCATGAGCTCCCTCCAGATCTCACCCTAAGGGGCCCTTCTAAATTCGTGAAAGGCTCTGTAACTATTTTGCTTGTGGAGCGTTTAGGCCTATTGTTAGCAGACTTAGTTTTATGCTGGGGGCGCTTTGTGCAGCCTTGAGCATTCCAAATTCTAAATTGACAATTATAACCCCAACAGGGCCAGAAGGGTTAGGATGTTCTGTGTAAAAATATTTTTTTTATTCCTGGCCTGTTTTAGGGCCCATACACCCTCAGGGACTGTATTGCTGCCATGCAAAGGCTTCAAGGGGGATATTTGAGCAGGAGTCAAGATTCTTAGAAAGCACAGAGGACTACCAAGCATCTGAAGAAGAAAAGACGGAGGCCCGGGAGTAGATGATGGGGCAGCCCCGAGAAATCCCCAGAGGTCTGGACGGCCTTGCGTGCCAGCTCCTCAAGCCAAGACCTTGTCATGGGCGGGGTCTCTCATGCCGGCTCCTGACACCCCACCTGCTGGTACAAAAGGCCAATGTAAATATTATGCCTAAAACTTTTATATGTTACTTAAATTTCCAGTAATTTTAGGCCGAAAAAAATCCCCACAAATAACCAGAGAGTGAATTTTCACAGAAAAGAATTAAATCACCTCTGAGTTGGGAAAATAAGATACTTAAACTTGAAGCAATGATGAGTTTTCACAGTACTCTTTCATTCGCAGCTTCAGTGTTCACATGTGGGGCATTTCTTCATGCCTTTATTGCCATTTGTGTAACTTCATTGGAAAAAATGTGTATTTAAATCCTTTACGTTTTAAAATGAAAATGTTCAAACACTTTTAGATTTACAGGAAAACTGTTTAGATGGTGCAGAAAATTCTCTTAAACATCATCCCCCACCCTGACCATTTCCCTGATTAATAACATCTTACATTGGTATAGTACATCTGTTACAATTAATGACCAATAGTGATATAATTTATTAACTTTGTACTTAATTAAATTTCCTTGGATTTTTACCTAATGTTGCTTTTTTGTTCTGGGATCCTCTTTGGAGTCCACCCATTTTGCTGTTGTATCTCTTTAGGCTCCTCTTGACTTTCTCAGACTTCCCTTGTTTTTCATGACCTTGACAACTTTGAGCAGTAGTGGGCAGATATTATATAAAATGTCGTTCTATTGGTGTTTGTTGAATATTTTACTCGAATGGAGTTATTGGTTTTGGGAAGGAAGTTCACCTTAATAGAAAACATCTTCACACATACCAAGAGTACATGCTGCCAGCTCAATGCTGATGTTGATGCTGACCGTGATCACTCTGCTGAGGTAGTGATTGTCAGGCCTTTCCACTGTGAAGTGATCCTTTGCACCCTCTTGCTTTTACGTACTATACCCTTTGGAGGGAAATCTCTATAAGTAGTTCATATTTAAGGAGTAGGGAGTGAGGTTCCACCTCCTTGAGAGTGGAGTATCTACATAAATTATTAGAATTTTTCTATATGAGGAAATTTGTTTCTTTCTATTCATTTAAAATTTATTCAGTTATTCATTTATTTTGATATACACTCATGGATATTTATTTTACACATTGGATTATAATCCGGTACTGCTTTATTCATTGTATTTCTCAAATTGTTCCCATTTTGGCTATTGGGAGCTCTGCCAGTTTGTTCCTGTGTCTTTTTGACATAGCTTTATCATGATGGGTCTTTTAAAGCACTTACTTACTTTCTGGCACCACCAGATCCTTCAGACTCATGTATGTCTTGCCCCAGTCCTAGATTCATCCATTGTTCCAAGGAGCCCTGGTTTCTTTTATTAGAAAATGGTGTTGGAAACCAAGACTGGTCACTTGGTGTGCTCATGAGCAGTAGGATGTCATGGCTTTTAGGTCTTCTCAGCTGACAGAGCAAGGAAGTATATAGGCCTGTAATAACTCGTGCCAAACACGTATCTGTAAATATTCTTATGTAACTATGTATATCTAAATGAGGCTAAACATACGTTTTTACAGTGTTTCCCACTCTAATCCATTACCACAAGGATCAGTCTAGTCTCTTCCCTTAGCTGATCTGTAAACTCAGTCCAGTAGTGAGAAACCAGGGTGTTGCCATACACAATCCATTTACTTAATTGTCCAATCCCTGTATGCATGTGTTGAAGTGTCAGAATTGTTAACCCATATTCCCATGGATACAACTTTGCTTGTAGTACAGTACTTGGGAGCTTCCCACGTAGCTCAGTTGGTAAAGAATCCATCTGCCAATACAGGAGCCATAGGAAATGTGTGTTCAGTGCCTGAGTGGGGAAGATCCCTGGGAGGAGGAAATGGCAACCCACTCTAGTATTCTTGCCTGGAGAATCCCATGGATAGAGGAGCCTGGCGGGCTACAGTCCATGGGGTAGCAAAAGACTAAGGTGCAACTGAGCATGCACGTACAGTCCTTACCTACAGTTTCCTTTTGCCTTTAGTTATATAGACTCATTTCCAAAGTTGCTTTAGTTCAGCACGTTTTTTCTCCTCCCAGTTCACTGAGATTGTTTTACACATTTGTAGTACAGTTAGATTGTTTTGTCATATTCTACATTTCATCCTAGGATTTCCCCAACCTCCTAAATGATTTTTTGAGATTCATATACATTAAGATTTACTTTTTGTAAATTCTGTTGGGTTTTGACAAATGCATAATATCATGTGTGCTATCTACAATTACGGTACCACACAGAATTAGTTTCACTACTCTAAAAATTGCCTCTGCTTTACTTATTCAACCCTTTCTCCGTTTTAACCAACCCCTGACATCCAGTGATCTCTGTACTGTCTCTCTGGTTTTGCCTTTAGAGACTGTCATTTAATTGGAATGTATGTAGCCTTTTCAGACTTGCTTCTTCCACTTAGCACTATGAATTTACGTTTCATCCATAACTTTTTGTGACTTGACAGTTCATTTCTTTTTATCGCTGAATAACATTCCATTGTGTACTGCTTTTGGCTCTTGGGAGCTCTTTCAGTTGGTTCAGGAGAACAGATACTGTTCATATTGAAGGACATTGTGTTTGTTTCTGGTTTCTGCTATAATCGTTTGCATGTAGGTATAATTATGTTGACATAGTTTTCAACTCATTAAGTACCTGGGAACATGATGGCTGAATCACATGGTATAAGACTATGTTCAGCTTTATAAAAACCTGGCGAACTGTCTTCTGAAGTGGCTGTACCATTTTTCATTCCCATTAGCAATGAGTGAATCTTCACTGCTCTACATTCTCACAAGCACTTGATATCACCAACTTTTTGGGTTTTAGTCACTCTAACAGGTATATATGGCATCTCATGATACTTCTAATTTGCAATTCTCTTAACAGCAAATGGTGTTGAGCATCTTTTATTTTTGGCTCCTGGTTAAAGAGATTTTTAGACCACAGCTGCATACTGTTTTGCGGTTGTACCCCTTTCATAAAGGGTGTGTGTACACATTTCTAGTACACTATTGGTTTTTTTTTCATACTGTTCTTGGGGTTCTCAAGGCAAGAATACTGAAGTGTTTTCCATTCCCTTCTCCAGTGGACCACATTTCATCACAACTCTCCACCATGACCCATCTGTCTTGAGTGGCCCTACATGGCATGGCTCATAGTTTCATTGAGTTAAACAAGGTTGTGGTCCATGTGATCAGTTTGATTAGGTTTCTGTGATTGTGGTTTCCATTGTATCTGCCCTCTGCCAGGTAAGGATGAGAGGCTTATAGAAGCTGTTTTTTTTAATTTTATTTATTTATTTATTTTTGTCTGTGCTGGGTCTTCATTGTCAGGAGGGCTTTCTCTAGTTGCGGTGAGGGGGCCCACTCTCTAGCTGCAGTGCATGCGCTTCTCATTGCTGAGCACAGGCACACAGGCTTCAGTAGTTGTCGTCCCAGACTCTACAGCACAGGCTCAGCAGTTGTGGCACACAGGCTCAGTTTGCTCTGAGGCATGTGGGATCTTCTGGCATCAGGGATCGAACCTGTGTCTCCTGCATTGGCAGGCAGATTCTTTACCACTGAGTCACCAGAGAAGGCTTTGAGCATCTTTTCATATGCCTACTTTCCATCCATGTGTTTCCTTTGGTGTGATTTTTAGTCTAATCTTTTGCCCATTTAAAATTTGATTTATTTGCCTTTTTATTGTTGATTTGTATTATTTGCATATTCTACATATAAGATGTTTATCAGATATAAGATTTACAAATATTTTCTCTTTTGCAAGTTGTCTTTTCACTTTCTCGTGTCCTTTGAAGCACAAACATTTTTATTTTTGGTCAACTTTAATTTTTCTGTGTTTTTCCTTTGTACTTGTGCTTTTGGTGTTATATCTAAGAAACAGTTTCCTAATCTTTATTTTCTCCTAATAGTTTTGTAGTTTTAGCTCTTTCATTTAGCTCTACTGTTTGTTTTAATTTTTGTATATGGTTTGAGGCAGAGGTTCAGCTCCATTCTTTTGCAATGCATGTATCCACCATAGCCCTGTTTGTTTAAAAAAGCTATTCTTCCCCCATTGAATTGATCTGGTACCCTTGTTGAAAGTCATTTGCCCTTGAATGTAAGCGTCTATTTCTGGACTCTCAATTCTGAGTTTTATTGATCTGTGTCTCTCTTCATGGCAGTATCACACTGTCTTGATTATTGCAGCTTTGATAGTAAGTTTTGAAATCAGAAGCTTTGAGTTCTTCAACTTGATTTAACTTCTTCAAGATTGCTTTGGCTCTTCCAGGTCCCTTGCATTTCTACATGACTTTTAGCTTGAGAAATATTTCAGTCTTTGAAACTTCTCTTTTATTTCCTTTCTTTCCTCTCTGTTCTTTCATGCAGCGTTAGTTTGTATTTGCTCCTCCCTCTTCTTCTCCAGTCACTTACCTGGGCCCCTTTCTTAGGACAAATCAGGTAGTTGTTAATTAATCCTATTGGAAATGTCAGCTGATTAAACTTGGACCTTGCAGATGTTTGACCTGGGAGGATGTGTTTATAGTGATCTTTGGCTTTTTCCTTCCCACCTCTCCTTTTCCAATTAATTGATAAGTCTGTAGCCCTTCATCTACTCCAGTATCATTTGGGAATTCACTTCCTTGGTACATGTCTACAGATCCCACTCCCCTGAAATATGCTATTGGAATTATTTTACCATTGTTAGCAACTTCCATACTTTACAGACAGATTAATTATACAAGGAATGGTTACAACCGTATTATGTTTCCTGCTTGAAAACATTTTGGAACATGGATGATTCTCAAAACATACTGAGAGAAGCCAAACACAAAAGACTATGTATTTATGGACTTTATTTTTATGAAGTCCAAGAGCAGACAAAAATAATCAATAGGAATAAATTTCAGACCATTGGTTGCAACTGGAGAGGGGGGAGGGGAATAGACTTGACTGAGACGAGAGGAAATTATCTAGGGTGATGGAAACATTCTGTATCTACATCAGGTCATTTATTACATGAGTATAGACTTGTGTCACAATTTACTGAGCTGAACACTGAAGATCTGTGCATTTTTTGTATAGAATTTTTTTTAAGTGAAAAATGGACTGGTAACTTTTGGTTATTTTTTATTGCCTTCAGCTCAAACTCTTCAAGTTGTCATTTAGAACCTTTGAAAAATCTAAGGTCTCTGTAAGTTTCTCTTGTTATTTCCCTCTCACGCCCTGCGACCCAGCAAAATAGAATTTTCATTGTTCGTCACACGCACTGTGATTTCCCGCTTCTGTCTTTACTCTCATTTTTCCCTCAATCAGGAATGTCTTTAAATCTTGCTGCATCAAAATGACCTTTTCTCAGATTTCATGTCAAAAGCTAGACCTCTTCTCTAAACACCTTACTTGGTAGCATTTTGTATTTCTCTCTGACAGTCTTGACTTTTCCCTGATTTTATTGTAATTATTTAAATCGCTATGTCTGTAGGGTTTGCGATGTGCCTGGCACTATTTGTCAACATCCTATTCCTACTTCAGCCTGTTCAGTTCAGTTCAGTCCAGTTCAGTCGCTCAGTCGTGTCCGACTCTCCGCGACCCCGTGAATCACAGCACGCCAGGCCTCCCTGTCCATCACCAACTCCTGGAGTTCACTCAAACTCATGTCCACAGAGTCGGTGATGCCATCCAGCCATCTCATTCTCTGTCGTCCCCTTCTCCTCCTGCCCCCAATCCTTCCCAGCATCAGAGTCTTTTCCAGTGAGTCAACTCTTCGCATGAGGTGGCCAAAGTATTGGAGTTTCAGCTTTAGCATCAGTCCTTCCAATGAACACCCAGGATTGATCTCCTTTAGAATGGACTGGTTGGATCTCCTTGCAGTCCAAGGGACTCTCAAGAGTCTTCTCCAACACCACAGTTCAAAAGCATCAATTCTTCAGTGATCAGCTTTCTTCACAGTCCAACTCTCACATCTGTACATGACCACTGGAAAAACCATAGCCTTGACTAGACGGACCTTGGTTGGCAAAGTAATGTCTCTGCTTTTTAATATACTATCAAGGTTGGTCATAACTTTCCTTCCAAGGAGTAAGCGTCTTTTAATTTCATGGCTGCAATCATCATCTGCAGTGATTTTGGAGCCCCCAAAAATAAAGTCTGACACTGTTTCCACTGTTTTTCCATCTATTTCCCATGAAGTGATGGGACCAGATGCCATGATCTTTGTTTTCTGAATGTTGAGCTTCAAGCCAACCTTTTCACTCTCCTCTTTCACTTTCATCAACTTCAGCCTGTAAGTTCCATTAAAGGCAAGATTACTTATATTTGCCTTCTTTCATCCACAGAATTAGGTAAGCATTTATTAAATGGATATATGTATAGATAGAGATAGATGGATGAATTAATTAATTAATTGGAGTGTATAGGACAATTGGGAATACTGGGGAGGGGAAGCTATCTTGGTATTAAAAAAAAAAACCCAAAACCTCTAACATACCTTGTATCTTACTTGTAAGGAATAATGAATGAGACGAAATATGACAGGTGATAAATAAAATTTGGTGGCCATCAGCCAAGTCCTGAGGTTGTAAACATACCTATGCAAATCTGAAAAACATGACAGCTTCTGTAATGACTTTTAAACAGTTTCATACAGTCTGTGAAGTCATTTCCCCTATTATATTTTTCCAGCTTCTAGGGGTTTTAGAAGCTGTGCCTTCAGACTTTGTCTTCAGGCACTAATTCCCAACCGAGGCATTTGACACATTGATGTTGCCTAGAGGTGGTACTCAGTTGGTTTTGCTAATAGGGTAAATAAACCAACTCCCCTTGACAGGAGGGAGTGATTTATAGTGTTCAGGGAGTGGGCTGAAGCTCAGGCAACAGAGGTATGGCAGTTATTGGACGTTGTTTCAAGAGACACAAGCTTTTAGGAGGAGCCAGTGCACTGTGGGTCATGAGAACCTATCTATAAATGCAAATTCAACATCACCTGGCATTGGCAAAACTTCCCTATAGAACCAACCAAAATAAAGCTACCATCTCCCCCTTTAAAAAATTATTTTATGGAGGAATACTAGGAAGATGGCAGGAAACTATTAAACCCTTAAAAAGAAAGCATGACCAAAGGACATTTGGTGAGGTAAAAGGAATATTTGTGATTTTCATGATTGACTTATTAAGATTTCATTTGTAAGATTCTTATACACAGACAAGCCAGTTCTTTTGGATGATAGGCTTCTCCACCATTCCTGCCATACTGGTTGTTTTCAAGGGATAGGAGACCTTGATAGCCAAGGGAAAATATATCTCTATATAGTTTTCATTGCTGCCCCACACATCCTACAAGATCTGAGTTCCCCAACCAGGGATTGAACCCAGACCCTTGGCAATGAAAGCACCAAGTCCTAACCACTGACAGCCAGGAAATTCCTGCCAAGGGAATAATATTTTAGCTTCATTCTTTCCTTTCTCAAATAGGCCACCTAAGCAGGGGAGGGAAAAACATAACTAGAGAAATCTGAGTATTTGTTCAGAATCTCTAATTCATTGTGTTGTATGTGTGACTTATAGATGAATCTAAGTCAGATTCCTTTGGCTCCTCTTTGGCCTGTATATTTATGTCTTGCAGGCTGTAATAATAATTCTTAAACAATCTTTTTTCAATTCCTGGTTAAACAGATTTTCAGACCATGGCCATATACTGTTTTCCTGTTGGACCATTTGTTAAAAAGGGATATATATACACATTTCTAGTGTACACTGTTTTGTTTTTTTTTTTTCATTTGTATTTATTTCTGTTTGACTGTGCTGGGTCTTTGTTACTACGTGGGTTTTCTTTTAGTTGCGGCAAGCGAAGGCTACTCTCTAGTTGCAGTGTGCAAGCTTCTCTTTGTAGTGGCTTCTCTTGTGGAGCATGGGCTCTAGGGCACGCAGACTTCAGTAGCTGGGGCACGTGGACTCAATAGTTGCAGCTCCCAGGTTCGAAAGCACAGACTCAGTAGTTGTGTGGCATGGACTTAGTTGCTCCACCGCATGTGGGGTCTTCCAAGATCAGGGATTGAATCCATGTCTCCTCCATTGGCAGGCAGATTCTTTGCCACTGAGCTACCAGGGAAGCTCTACATTTCCAGTACACTGTTAATTAGCAGTGGTGATAAGGGTCATCCTCGTTTTGTTCCTGATTTTTAAAGAGAGTGTAATTATGACCAACCTTGATAGTATATTAAAAAGCAGAGACATTACTTTGCCAACAAAGGTCCGTCTAGTCAAGGCAATGGTTTTTCCCATGGTCATGTATGGATGTGAGAGTTGGACTGTGAAGAAAGCTGATCGCCGAAGAATCGATGCTTTTGAACTGTGGTGCTGGAGAAGACTCTTGAGAGTCCCTTGGACTGCAAGGAGATCCAGCCAGTCCATTCTAAAGGAGATCAATCCTGGGTGTTCATTGGAAGGACTGATGTTAAAGCTGAAACTCCAATACTTTGGCCACCTCATGTGATGAGTTGACTCACTAGAAAAGACTCTGATGCTGGGAAAGGTTGGGGGCGGGAGGAGAAGGGGACGACGGAGAATGAGATGGCTGGATGGCATCACCGACTCTGTGGACATGAGTTTGAGTGAACTCCGGGAGTTGGTGATGGACAGGCAGGCCTGGCGTGCTGTGATTCATGGGGTCGCAGAGAGTCGGACACGACTGAGCGACTGAACTGAACTGAACTGATAAACTGTGATATTTACGGTAAGTTTTGGGTAAATTTCTCTTGTCAGGCTAAAGAAGTTTCCTTTGCATCCTAGTTTTCTAAAAGCTTTCTCTTGAGTGAGCAAAGAATTTTATTGAGTATTTTTCTGTAGTTGATTACATGAGCATACAATATTTCTCCTTTAATATTGTGATAGAGTGAATTGTTTAATATATTTTCTAGTAATGAAACATTTATATATTCCTTGGAAAATCTATTTTATATTCATACATTTTTAAGCACTGCTGTATGTCTCATTCAGCAGTATCTAGTGGAATTGGGAGCTAGGTTTTGAAGGCTGTCTAAAGTAACTTGTGGCTCCATGATTCTGTGCTTTGTTTTCAAGGACTCCGGGATTTATATAAAACTTAGGGAAGGATGGCTCCATGATATTTTTCCCTCATGGGAGGAAACTGAAACTGGAAAATATTAAACGACCAATCTAACATCACACATTGGAAACAGAGTTATGTGAAGTGCTGGTACTTCCTGGGTTTGTACAATTCTGTGACTTCCTAGTTTATGAACCCAGTGTTTCCTCTGGACAGTGGAGATCATAACAGCCCCTACCTCGTGAAGCAACAGCTCATGTAAAGTACTTTGTCCAGTGCCTGGCACATGGTGAAAAACTCGCTCATTCATTCATTCTTTCAACAAATAATCATTGCACACCTGCTGTGTATTCTGAAGCTGCGGATACAGTAGAAAATAAGACAGGAGGTGCTTGTTTCCAAGAAGTTTATATGCTAGTAGTGAGAGACAGATTCTAAATCCACAGAAAAGAAAATGGAAAGCAGTTAAAAGATTTCCAGAATGGAGGGAGCATGATGCAGTTTAAGGAGATGACTGGTACTTGGTTGGGGGGACAGCCAAGGAGGCGAATGTGGAAACTATTAAGGTTCTTTGAGGCAGGCAATGATAGTGGCTTGACCTAAATGGTAACAGCAAAGTCAGTAAGAAATGGATCTGGAGTGTACTTCTGAAGCATAATCAATGGGATTTGCTGATGGGTTAGCCATGTAAGTGAATGTTAGAATTTTTTTTTAAGCTAACAGTTTATAGTTGTGACTACTATAGAGATATGGGTGTGGGGAAAAAGGACAAGTCAGGCTGACTGCTGGTTTTCTTTATTTGAATAGCTAAGCCATGCTCTTTACTGATATCAGAATGTTTAGGGGAACAGAAGACTTTTCCCACAAAGGGAAATAAGAGTTGATTGTCATTAAAAAACTAGCCATCAGTTTCTCAGCCTTCTGATTATATTCTGACCCACATTGCTTTTTGTCTTTTCTTCTCCAGATATTTATGAATTTATGTTAAGGCAATAAAAAGAACATTTATTTTAGTTAATAATAAATATAAAATGTAAGGAGAGCTTTATTTTTGACCAGTCAACTTTCTCTTTTATTTTCAATTACTTTTTTGTTGTAGAAATATGGAGTGTTTTTATAATATGGGGGCTACTGCAAAATGTGTAAAATATATTTTTTCACTAAAAGAAAATATATGGGGACTTCCCCGGCAGTCTAAGTGGTTAGAACTTGGCACTTCTACTGAGGATTGCTGTCTTTGTTTCCTGGTCAAGGATCTAAGATCTTGTAAGCTGCATGGCATAGCCAAAAAAGAAAAGAAAACATATGTATGTAAACATGTTCGTTTTCTTGATCACCCTTTAGCATTGCTCTCTCTAAGCATTGCTTTCTAGTGTAATTTATGTTTTTGTTAGTACCTGCCAAGTAAAACACTATCAGGAAAAAAATTTGCAACATATAAAAAAAGTTATTTCTCAATGTATTTTTTTTTTATAGCAGCTCCCAGAAATGTTACATGAAAAATCTATTTCCTCCAAACTGTAAGGATGAGAACCTGCATCACAGGCAGGACAGCCTTTCTGACATCCAAGCAGATCTGATGCTTTATTATATTTGCTTTCTTGAATTGTTCTTCCGATGCTGGCCTACCAAGGAAAATTCTCTTTGACTTTAAAACAGACCACTGTTCAGTACTTCTTTGATTAGATTATGCGTAAAATGTTTATGTCTGCCACTCACTGGAGATTAAGTAATTAAGATGCTCTTAATATTGCAAGAGAGACATTACAAGTCTCATTATTTTAATGGACTGGTGGGCTCCAGGGGTTTGATAATAGGCTACACAGTCTTGCATTCCAAGTTAGCAAAATTTAGTTTTGCCTGTTTGGCACCCTGAACTTGCAAGCTTTTGATGACTCAAGCTTTCACAAGGAAGTAGTCTTAGATTAGTTCTTAGGGGGATAGGCAAATCTTACAAATCATTGTCATCATCAGCATCATCCACACAATGGTGGCCTTATTACTGGTACCACTCAAGAACTAGAGATTCCACAGGCAGATGATCAGTGGTCTTCTCATCTCTGCTTTGAGAGGGGTCCCTGAGGCCCTGAGGCACTCTCAGAGCGATGGCACAGCTGTCTCTGCTTTTGTTGTGAGATTATCTTTTAGAGCCTTCACGATGGATGACTAGTAGGTCTGTACCATCTACATAACTGCAAGGCAGTGTTTGCACTGGAAATGCAAAAGACAACTATTTTCTTTTGCTAAGTTTATATTATCTGGTTCCAAAAGTACCCATAATTCACTTCTTAAAAAGCCAGAAAATGATAACCAAAGTCTTGAGGTACAACTTCTGTTTCATCTTTGCAAATCTCTAATGAATTGAATTGTTTAAACCTGTCACTGTGGTAAGTCTAGTATCTCCCTCTCCAGGTTCACCCCTCCTTCTGAGTTGTCAAAAACTAAAGTGAAACAAATATAAAGTCTCAGGAACTCCAGTCCTAAGATCATTCCAAAATTCTGTGTTCAGTGGAGAGAGCCCTTATCTAGGCAGTCCAAGAGTTCTGCTGTTTCATGCAACTACCAGTGTTGCCTTGGTCCTCTGTGGTCCCATGATAAAGCTAGTCTACTCTGTAAGGTACCTCGATGTCCCATCTTCCTGGGGAATGCATTATGGCTTTATTTTTATTTTTTTTTAATCTTTTTGGCTGTGTCATGCTATGTGTGAGGTCTTAGTTCCATGACCATGGATTGAAGCTGCACTCCCTGCATTGAAAGGCATAGTCTTAACCACTGGACTGCCAGGGAAGTCCCACATTGTGCCTTTTAAAAGGAAGCAATGTTGTCCCCTTCATGCCACACTTGATCAAGTGTTGTAATAAATCATCTGTTCTGTGTCAAGCACTGTTCAGTATGCCAAGAACACCAATGTGCCAGTGGGGAATAAAAACCAAAGCAGACAAGCTTCTGCAGGTAGCATGTATTCTACTGGGGGATCCCAATCAATGTAATTGATGAGTAATCTATTTTATATAACGCCATGAGAAGAAAGATGTTACTAATTTACATGTGAGTGGGGACCCATGAAATAGAGCCTGCCCCGGTGGTCCTTTGTCACAAATCTAAACCTAAGTCAGCTTGTACTTACAGTAAACCCTGCAGGGAATCCGAATGTATACTGATCACAATCCTCCAATTCAACTTACCTTACTCTGGAGAACAAGACCTGCTCCCCCTGTAAGTAAATGCCCCACCTCCTGGCCATTCATGCCTTATTTCCAGGTTGTCTCTTAACTCTCTATAAAACTCATTCTTGCCCCCAAATCTATTGGGAACAGTGCTCCACTGCTTGTGAGGCACTGTACTTTCGCAATTCATGGAATGTTTCCCCTTGAATAAAGGACATCTGACCTGTTACTAAATTGTTCTGGTGTTGTCATTTGATACTACCAAGTAAACTGACAAACCATCTACTGGAAGACTATAGTAATTTCAAAATGTTGAACCATAAAAGAGAGAGAGAGAAGAGAGAGAAAAAAGAAATAAGCGAGGTTATCTTCAAAGAAGGCTCTGAGATGAGGGTTTGAGTGCACATAATTTATTTGGGAGCTGGCCCCAGGAAGTACCCACAGGGGAGTGGGCCCATGAAATTAGGAAAGAGAGAAAGTCAGTTGGGCCATAATGCTGAGCAGGTAAACTTATCACCTGTGGGCAAGTGAAACTCAGTCCCACCATGAGCTTTGGGAGTTGGTTGAGAATGTGCCTCAGTGTCATCACAAGCACGGGGTAAGGAGGCAGGGACGTTTATCTACCAACTCCTATTGGTCACTGAATGAGTGTCCACTCAGGTCATGTGTCAGCTCCTGGTTCTTAGGCCTGCCCTGTGCAGAGGCTGAGCACCCCTGGGACACCCTCCTGGTGGAGAATGGCAGATGCTGACATAGGAAGCCGTCCATGTACCTGGAAGGATGAGTGCCAAGGGGATGTTGGAGGGCCACCACCCGTGTCTGTTACAGTGAGTACCTCGAGACTGTTGTCGTTCAGTCACTAAGTCATGGCCGATTCTTTGCAACCCTATGGACTGCAGCTTGTCAAGGGCTTCTGTCCTCCACGGTCTCCTTGAATTTGCTCAGACTCGTGTCCATTGAGTTGGTGATGCCAAGCAACCATCTCATCCTCTGCTTCCCCCTTCTTCTCCTGCCCTCAATCTTTCCCAGCATCAGGGTCTTTTCCAGTGAGTCAGCTCTTCACAGTACCAAAGTATTGGAGCTTCAGCTTCAGCATCATTCCTTCCAATGAATATTCAGGATTGATTTCAAGATGGCTGAATGGTAATTTGAGATTATAATAAATACCGTGTCAGAGACTAGATTCATGTGTATGTATAACTGAATCATGTTGCTGTACTCCTGAAACTAACACAACATTGTTAGTCAGTTATACTCCAATATAAAATAAAAATTTTTAAAACACCTGACAGAAGTAAAGTGGAAGAAAATTGTGGGGGTGGGAGGAGGGATGCCATTTTAGAGAGTATGGTGGAAGTGGGCATTTGAGAAAGTGACATTTGAGTGGAAACCTGAATGTTGAGGATTGAAGCATGGGTAGACCCAAGGGAAACATCTCCAGTGGAGGGACCTGCTAGTGGAAAAGCTCTGAACTGCAAGAAGGCTTGTTAAGTCCAGGGAATTAAAGGAGACATTATGGGTGAAGCACAGTGAGCAGTGGGGCAAATGGTAAAGGTTTCGTTGGGTCAGGTAGACAAGGGCCTACCTGCACAGAACCTTATAGCTGTGGCACGGCATTGGGGTCTTATTCTGAATATAAGGAGAAGTTTTTAGAGGGTTTTGGGCAGTATGTATGATCTAATTTTATTTTAAACCATCTTTGTGACCCTATGTGGAAATAAGAGTAGAAACCAGAGGTGGACTGGGAGACTATTGTAACCATTCATGTGACTTAAAGCATAGAAATAGAAATATTGCAGTGAGAGATATTCTTATGGTAAAGGGGTGTGTTTCCTGTCCATGTAGAAGTGATATTCAACCAATAAGAATCAAAGAATGAACTAGGTAGCAAATAAGATCTAAAAAATATAATCATTGGCTGAGAACAAGATTTAAGAGTTAATAACTAAGTACACATTAAAGAGCAGTAACAAGTATGTGCTGGGCTTTGACACTCAGAGTTGTGTCTGACTCTTTGTGACCCCATGGACTGTAGCCTGTCTGGCACCTCTGTCCATGGGGATTCTCCAGGATAACGGAATGGGTTGCCACGCCCTCCCCCAGGGGATCTTCCTAACCCAGGGATCGAACCCAAGTTTCCTGAATTGCAGGCAGATTCCTTACTGTTGAGCCACCAGGGAAGCCCAATAACAAGTATAGTGGCATGAATATGCAGAAAGTCAAACAGCCAAGAGGCACAAAGCAATAACAAAAATAAAATGTAACCGAGCTATAACCTGGGCTGGTGTTCTTGGCCAGTCTCTGGGACATAGAGTAACATTCAATTACATAATCCCAAAGTTTCTGAAAAATCATGTTGAGTGTAAATGAGCTTTTGTATAAGGGAATTTTTGCTCATCACGTAGCAAAGCTTTCCCTAATGTTCTTTGCCAATACATCCATCTCCTCACATGGCTCACCCACTCCTTGCCCTCTCCTAAAAACTTGCCTTCCCAGGTCTAAATTTCTAAAAACTCTACCCACAAAACTTAAGCCTGAGGTGCCCTTCCCTCATTCATTATCCTAATGGCTACTTATTGCTATTTTTGCTTTTCATCCCCTCCCCCAGAGCCCACTGTTCCCTAAAACCTCCTTTGATGCAGTCCGTCCCTTAAGTGAAGTATTTCTGAGTCTTAGATTCCTTTCCTGAGGTTAATAGTCTCTTTAACTCACTCCTTCCTCACAACCCTCAATCTCAGCTTAACAAAGCTTGTCATGCTCTGAACATACCTTGTTGCTACCCTCTGAGCCTTTGCTTTTTCTCTTTCCCTCTTCTGGAATTTTCTGTCATGTCTCCTACAGACACACACACCATCTCTGCCTACACACACACAAAAATATATTAGGTATCAAGTCTCTTTCTTAAACTATACTCGGTGCATCCCAGCAGAGATTTAGCAACTCATAAAGTAGCACAGGTAACAGCATTAGCTAGAGATTTATTTATTGAGTGCTTACTTCATTCCAACTTTTGTGCTTGGTGTACAAAGATGAATATAGCATGTAGTTGCTAGCCTTAAGAAGCTCAGTCCAGTAGAAGGTTTGAATGTGTAAATATACCCTCACTGAACATGACGAGTATGGTGATTGAAATATGTAGAGAGTATGGAGTCTGGGCTGTTCACACAGAGCAAATTAGATGGAGGTATTCAGCTTGCGGGCACAGAGCCAAGACTGAGCTCAACCAAAGGCAGAGGTCTCAGTACCAAGGAGAGCACCTCGTGCACCCAGCCTTGAGGCATTCTTCACATTTTTGGAAGCAACTCAAAATTTTCTGTTAGGTTCTATCCTGACAACCAAGCATTTCTGGCTTAAAGGACATATACTGGATACCTTTGAGTTAGGAAAATACTCCTTCAACTTATGAAGTTGGAGGGTTTTAAGATTGCAGATAGTTGAGGAATTTATATCCTTAGATGGTTCTCTTGGATCATATTGTCAAGGATAATTCTTGTTCTAGAAATTGAGATGGAACCCTTTATTTTGTTGGGATTTTCCCTCTAAGTCTTTGGGAGATTGGAGTCTAATGCCTGCCTAATTTAGACAGAATTGATCTCTTCAGGCATTTTGTTTGTTTGTTTTAACACCTGTCTGGCAACATTATTTTCTTCCTTGAGATGTTATACATTTCTAGAGTAGCATAGTTCCAAAGAAATATAATAGGAGCCACATATGGAATTTTAGGTTTTTTTAGTAGCCACATTAGAAGACTAAGAAAGAGGGAGTTTCCTGGTGGCCTGGAGGTGAAGATTCTGGATCTTCACTGCTGTGGCCCAGGTTCAGTCACCACTTGGAGAACTGAGATCCTGAAAGCTGCATGGCATGGCAAAACAAAAGAAAGTAAAAAGAAACAGGTGAAATTAATTTATCTTTAAACCCAGTGTATCTAAAATGATATTTCAACATGTAGTAAATGTTAAACAGTGAGATTCTGTACATTCTGGCTTTTCTCTTAATGTTCAAGACCTAGCATATATGCTTTTGCAGCACATTTCAGTGCAGACCAGCCGCATTTCAAGTGCTCAGTTTCCACACGTGGTTCATGGCTGCTGCATTGGACAGCGCAGCTCTGCTGTTAGAGAGCCTGTCTGTACTCACACTCCAGCCTTTCTGCCACTTCATATTTCCAAATACTTTTGTATTTTGGCCAGGAAAACACCATCCCTGTAAAAGATGATATCAAACCAAGTACTTGTGGGCCTCTGTTTACAACTGAGTAGGAAGTCGGAGGGAACAATGTTTAAGTCTTAAAATAAATTTGTGTATGTTTTTTTTTAATTGTAAAAGTCACACAACAGAACACATACTACTTTAACCATATTTAGCTGTACAGTACAGTGACCCTCAGGACATTGACCCTTTTGTGCAACTCTCACCATCATCCATCTCCCGAATTTTCCAGCTTCCTAAACTGAAACTCTGTCCCCACTAAACACGAACTCCCCATCGCCCCCCTTCACCCCCCAACCCTGGCTCCTGGCATTTACCAAAGTACCTTCTGGCTCTCTAAATCAACCTAATGGAATTAATCATCTAGTTGACTGGAGTGAGGAGAAAAATGGATTCATGAAGGAAGACAAAATACTTATTCTATACAGATCTGTTTCATAATAAGGAAAACGAATCCTAAGGAGGATAATATGATTCCTTCCCTTGAAAAGCATTTTGCAGTATTAAATAGTATATTCTGTCGCAGGGTGGGGACAGAGGCAAGAGTGCTGGAAGGCAGGAGACGGAAATTTTAGTTTTAGTTCTGCCACTGGTTAGATTTAGATTCTTTTTTTTTTTTAATTTATTGTTTTGGAGTATAGTTGTTTTATAATGCTGTGTTAGTTTCTACTATATAGCAAAATGAATCAGCCATACATAAAGCCCCTCCCTTTTGGGTTTCCTTCCTACTGAGGTCACCATAGAGCTTTAAGTAGAGTTCCCTGTGCTATACAGTAGGTTCTCGTTGGTTATCTGTTTTATATATAGTACTGCATATATGTTACTCCAAATCTCCTCATTCTTTCCATCCTTCCTTCCCTCTTGATACCGTTACATTCATTCTCTATGTCTGTGTCTTTGTTTCTGCTTTGCAAATAAGATCATCTGTACCATTCTTTCTAGTGTCTACCTTTTTGCATTAATATATTTGTTTTTCTCTTTCTGATTTAGATTTAAAGATTCTGGAACAAATAGATTAACCTGTCCAGCCCTTAGTTTTCTCATCTGTAAAATAAAGGGATTGGGATGGATATCTCTAAATTCCTTTCACCCCTACGTTGACTCTGCCTCTTAAATAAACTCCACAACCTATCTCCTCTCCACCTATATAATTTCTTACAGAGCTACCACGGCTAGTCTCCCCAGCAATGTCTCAAATCTATCCTGTTCTCTCTATCACCAAAAAAAAAACCTTTCTAAATAAAAGTCTAATCATCTCGTGTTTAATGTCCATCAGTGGCTTCTGTGGTCCATAGCAGTCAGCATGGCCTGCTTTTATCTGCTCCCCCAGACACACTCCCTGTTCTGGCTTTACTGGACTACTGCAGCTGCTAGGGCTCTCTTTGTCAGCTCAGGTTGTTTTAACAAAACACCATAGACTGGAAGCCTTAAACAACAGAAATTTATTACAGTTCTGGAAGCTGGGAACTCCAAGAGCAATATATTGGCCAACTTGATTTCTGGTAAAAGTCTCTTCCTGGTTTGTAGACTGCTGCTTTCTTGCTATGACATCACATGGCTGGGAAAGAGGATCTCTCTTATGTCTCTTTTTATAAGGGCACTAATCCCGTTCATGAAGGCTCCACCCTCATGACCTAATTACCTCCCATCTTCATCACACTGAGGATTAGGGCTTCAACATATGAATTGGTGGGGGGGTGGGGGGAGTGGTGATACCATTCAGTCTATAGCAGGCAAGCAATGGATCAGCTTTCAAGGAGATTTGGGAAATAATTAGCTCAACCCCCCAGTTGCTATTATAAAAACTCAACTATATAATTCAGGATTTTTTAATGATGTGCATGTCATTTTTGTACAAGTTCAGTACTTAGGCAGGTTTTCCTTATTTTGAGACAAAATGCTTTCCATGAGATATTGGGAATTTTGTATTAGATTTAATCTTCATGATTACCTCGTCAGACACTTCACTGGAATGAGGAAATTGGTATCTAGAAAGGCAGAGTAACTTGTCAGCCTCGCACATCACACAGCTCATCAAGATTCATAGCTGAACCTGAAATCCAGGCTTTTTCATTCTCTCATTCATTTCCATGTATAACATAAACAGTAAAGAATCAGTTCCTTATTTGACTACACCTCTTCACTCCATTTTTTTCTTCTTTATAAAATATAAAATCTATTCCAGGGGTCCACATTGCTCATCCTCAGGTCATCAGGTACTGCTAATTGGTTTCATGACAGCTTCCCTAGATTGGTTCTAATCCTATTCTCTGGATAGAGTCAAAATCAAGCCTTCCTTCTTGGCTTCTTCCTATTCTTGATCCTTGACTTCATATAACTAAAGGCAGTAAGAATGAGGTCCTGGTGTCTAAAATATATATATTTTTAGAAATAAGACTAAGGCTTTATTACTCATAAACAGCTTCTGATCATCTCTGTCTGCTTTGGTTTTTCTCAACTATCAAATGAGAAACATAAACTAAATCATTTCAGTGATTTTTCCTGCTATAAAGTTTCTGTCTATTCCCAGATGCCACTAAAATGTTACATTTCACACAGTAGTCATTCTGTAAATATTTAGGGAATTGGTATTAATGGAGCAAAATGTGGGTAATGCTAAAACATAGGAATTCCTTGAATTTTACTCTTCATTGGCCTGCATCTCTGCTGCTTCAAGAGAACAGTAAACGCTATGATTTTCCATAACTGTAAGAATGAGTAAATAAATTATGGGAACATCAGATGTGTGGATCAGTCTTTCACTATAATCCATAATGTTTATTTTTATTTTTAATAATTCAGCAGAAAAGCCCCTCTGAGGATTTTATATCTTACCTAGTTAGTTTAAAAGTGTCTCGTAATTTAAAAAGGAATCCATTTCATGGTTTGTAGGTATTTATTTATAATTATTTAAGAGATTTGAAAGCTGTCATTGTATAGGTAAAAATGATTCTACATTTAGCTCTTTGGTAGCATTTTCCGTGTGTCTGGAAAAATTTTAAGATATATCAGGATGATGAAAGAGCTTGAGTTTAATGGGCCTATATACCATTCAGGTGGGTATTTTCCTTACAGAAAATCTTTTAGAACATTGTTAAGCTTTGAGTGAACCCTGGAAGGATCTGGAAAGCTGTGTGATTGACTGGCACAATATTGAGGGTGGAGAGAGCAAATCAAGAGAGTCTTGTAACTCCTAATATATTTGTAGTCAACACCTAAGATTTAAAAAAAATCAATGTATTGTTTAAAAAACAAATACCTTTAGCTGTTGGTTCCTACAGATAATTTTAAATCAGCTAATCTCTCTAGTCTGTACCCTTTCCAAAGCCTTCTTATGCTTTTCATTATTATATTTCGTAAATGCTGCATCCATTCTTCTGGGTGCACACGAATGGATACAAACACACCAAATGACAGATTGGATTAGACAGCGGGAAGGGGGCACTTGGAGGGTGGAAGAGGCTCAAAGTCTCCTCGTGGACTGCCTGCCTCAGTTATGTAAATGAGTTGGGTGGTATCAGAACACCTTTTAAATATGAGTAATTAGCTACAGGAATTCCTTTCAGTGAAACTGAACTAGAGAGAGATCATTTGAATGAAGCTGAGGTCGTGGACTGCAAGCGGTTCACGTAGAGAGCAGAACAAAATGGGTCTATGGGGTTCCACTCGGGTGTAGGTCATTTCAAATCAAATAGATATGAGAGGCATTTTCAGAATTAGTGTTTTGACTGAAAGATAGGTCACTGAAAGTATGCTTTTGTTCTTGATATTAATCCCCATACTTGGTATCCTCTTCTGCTGCTTGGGGAAAACAGAAGGAGGAGAAAGTTTGGCAACAAGGGAAACAGTGGACCATTAACAGAGGGAGGTGGAGTCGTGCGTCATCCTCTATGTGAGCTGGGATCTTTCCGAGGAATGTAGTCTGAGGCCTGGGAGGACAGTGTGCAGGCAGTTTGTAGCTATACTAAGATTTCTGTGCTTCAGAGGAGGAGAAAATAAATCTGAAAAGCACAAAAGAGTATTTTTTCACTCCACCACTCCAGAATTAACTCTAAGGAGACAAAACCTTGCCCATATTTTTGGAGACATCTGGGTGAGGTTAGCAACTAAACACTTTCCACATCCTTTAGGGATGGAAGAGGGATCAAAATAGTTAAATCTGAGATCTCTTGAGCATTCTCAAAATTACTTTCTCTCATTTGGCAGCCAGCCAGCCAGCCCCTCATCTTTGCAGGGAGGGGGAAAAAAGGCTGGTGGGACATGAACCAGCCAAATGTGGAATTGAAAGGAGATGTTTCAACTCTCTTGTCTTCCATTTTCTTTATGTTTGGAGGGGAATAAAAAAGAATCTACTATCCTGTGAAGGAAAGTACCGCAGTTGAATATATTTCTTTATAAAGCCAGTTGTGAGTTCTGATTTAGATAATGTGGTCAGTTTGAAGTTGAATGCAAATTCTCCTGTGTTGGTACCTGTGGTCTCAAGGAGTGCATACTAGGCTCTACCACTCAGGTGTGTACACTAACCAATCCCAGCTCCACAGTTTTCTTGCTGTGTAACATTAGGCAAGTTATTTAAGCTCTCTGACTCTCCATGTCCCCTTCTATAAAATGATGATAATAATTAGAAATACATCATCGTATTATTGTGAGGATTAAATTCATTAATAGATGTACGTGTGCCTAAAACAGTAGTAGAAGGAGTCAAGAAATGACACTTTTTAATTTAACCGTATTCTGGGGAGACTGGTGGGCTTCTGTCTATGGGGTCACACAGAGTCGGACACGACTGAAGTGACTTAGCAGCAGCAGCAGCAGCAGCAGCAGCAAGATATAAGTAGCAAAAATGGGCCCATTTCCCCATTTTCTAATTTGTCTCTTCATTTCTCATTGCTCGTCTTATCTAAAATATTAAATACATTGAGGATCTCATTTTATGCTTTCTTGATTACTGGTTATTATTTTGTATTTATTTTGAAATGGTTAGAAAAAATCTAGTGGAGAGGGTGATGTTGCTCCAGGAGAGCAAGTGCCCCGCTTAGCTGTGTGTGAGTCACTGACAGGCACAGGCCTGTTGCTGCAGCGGGCTTCAGAAATGCCAGCTAGAACATCATAGTCTTTGGGGATATGGTTATGAGTGAAAAATAGTCAAGAAACTGTGTAAGCTTTACAGGCATGGATATGCATGTACACACATACATACATATGGAAGAGAAGATACACAATGAGCTTGAAAAGAAGAAAACTAATGAGCAGTCCTGGATAAAAGAGATAAAGACAAATGATATTGCTTCCAGTTTTATCTTTCTATTCTGTTCACTATTTCATTTTCTTTACTAAACAATTGTACTTGTTTTCCATTTTCTTTTTCAATTAATAATGAAGAAGGAAAGATAAGGTGGAGAGAATTTGTATGGTAAATAATAAAAAAAATACAAATGACATAATTTTTAAATAAAGAATTTATAAAATAGGCAGACATAGTGATTGTTAGGTAAATATATGAAGTGATTTGAGATATAAAGTGAATGTTAAAGTTAATATCATTCAGTTCAGTTCAGTTCAGTCACTCAGTCGTGTCCAACTCTTTGCGACCCCATGAATCACAGCACTCCAGGCCTCCCTGTCCATCACCAACCCCTGGAGTTCACTCAAACTCATGTCCATCGAGTCGGTGATGCCATCCAGCCACCTCATTCTCTGTCGTCCCCTTCTCCTCCCGCCCCCAATCCTTCCCAGCATCAGAGTCTTTTCCAGTGAGTCAACTTGTCGCATGAGGTGGCCAAAGTATTGGAGCTTCAGCTTTAGCATCAGTCCTTCCAGTGAACACCCAGGATTGATCTCCTTTAGAATGGACTGGTTGGATCTCCTTGCAGTATAAGGGACTCTCAAGAGTCTTTTCCAGCACCACAGTTCAAAAGCATCAATTCTTCGGTGCCCAGCTTTCTTCACAGTCCAACTCTCACCTCCATACATGACCACAGGAAAAACCATAGCCTTGACTAGACGGACCTTGGTTGGCAAAGTAATGTCTCTGCTTTTTAATATGCTGTCTAGGTTGGTCATAACTTTCCTTCCAAGGAGTAAGCGTCTTTTAATTTCATGGCTGCAATCAGCATCCGCAGTGATTTTGGAGCCCCAAAAAATAAAGTCTGACACTGTTTCCCCATCTATTTCCCATGAAGTGATGGGACTAGGTGCCATGATCTTCGTTTTCTGAATGTTGAGCTCTAAGCCAACTTTTTCACTCTCCTCTTTCACTTTCATCAAGAGGCTTTTTAGTTCCTCTTCACTTTCTGCCATAAGGGTAGTGTCATCGCATATCTGAGGTTATTGCTATTTCTTCTAGCAATCTTGATTCCAGCTTGTGCTTCTTCCAACCCAGCATTCCTCATGATGTACTCTGCATATAAGTTAAATAAGCAGGGTGACAATATACAACCTTGACGTACTCCTTTTCCTATTTGGAACCAGTCTGTTGTTCCAGAGTCCCTTATACTGCAAGGAGATCCAACCAGTCCATTCTAAAGGAGATCAATCCTGGATGTTCATTGGAGGGACTGATGCTAAAGCTGAAACTCCAATACTTTGGCCACCTCATGAGACGAGTTGACTCACTGGAAAAGACTCTGATGCTGGGAAAGGTTGGGGGCGGGAGGAGAAGGGGACGACGGAGAATGAGATGGCTGGATGGCATCACCGACTCTGTGGACATGAGTTTGAGTGTACTCCGGGAGTTGGTGATGGACAGGGAGGCCTGGCGTTCTGTGATTCATGGGGTCGCGGAGAGTCGGACACGACTGAGCGACTGAACTGAACTGAACTGAACTGAACTGTTGTTCCATGTCCAGTTCTAACTGTTGCTTCCTGACCTGCCTACAGGTTTCTCAAGAGGCAAGTCAGGTGGTCTGGTATTCCCATCTCTTTCAGAATTTTCCACAGTTTATTGTGATCCATACAGTCAAAGGCTTTGGCATAGTCAATGAAGCAGAAATAGATCCATTTACTAATAAATAAGATAATGCTTTCATGTACATGGTATTTTTCACTATGTGACTCTAGGTTATTACTGTTTGGGCCATGCACAAATGGAGAAAATGTAGTTTGAAGAGGCAAAAAGACAGGTTATAGACAGGTAAAGGGACAGAGCTAGAGTTTGAATCCAGGACTTTCTGACTCCAGAGTTCTTAACCACCAAACTCCTTTATGAAGAAATAGAATAAATGAGCTGTAAAGGAAGTGGAGACATGACAGAATAACAGAAGAAAAGGAAAAAGAAAAATAATGGCAGGAGAATTGGAAATGATGAAATGATTGAAAGACTATTAAAGAAAAGGGAGGAAGAACAAGGAGTGACAACATTGGAAAGAAGGGTGTAGAGCCAAGAACTAGTTATTCATGACCCATATCTGAGGGAGTGAGGATGGTTCTCTTTCAATTTAATGAATTTTTTCTTACATCATTGCAAGTTCATGTATAGAATCATAGATCAGAAGGCATAGCCATATTCATTCACTAAGGGTCTAACAGGTAATAGGTACTTGCAATGTACAAATACAGTGGTTGGTATTAAAGTTAACAAAATAGTTTATAATTCAAGAAGAGAAGAAACAATTACATTTTTTAGAAGCTAAGTCAACTAAAAAATGGTAGCAAATATAAGATAAGTGCTTGATGATAAGGTCTAAGGGCAGAGAGGCAGTTCTTGGATGGCTGTGTCCCTCAGTTCAGTTATCTGGAGGTAAATGAACTTGAACTTGTCGATGGAAGGGAAAGATTTAAATAAAGGGAGAGTGGTGTCTTTGCATGAAGGTGTGACGCTGGAATGGGCCTGGCAAGTTTGGTGCCAGGACCATAGGCTGTTTAGGTGGAAAGGTTTGTGTGTGTTTAAGACTGGTGGATTCTCAGCTTGGAGTCCTAGGTGGAGACTACAGTGTAAATAATTTTGAATAACAAACTATGGATTTTACTCCAAAGGCAATATGAATTTCTGAGCACTGGGGTAATATATGTTAATTGGTGTTTGGGGAGATTAGTATGTCTTACAGCTATTGAACTGGCCAAAATATTTTAAGATAACTTCCAGAACTGCAAGATACAAAGGTGAACAACACATACATTTCTGGCTGCCCTCGATATAACTATTGTTGTTGTCCAGTTGCTCAGTCAGGTCCAACTCTTTGCCTCCCCAAGGACCGCAGCACACAAGGCTTCCCTGTCCTTCACCATCTCCCTGCATTTGCTCAAAGTCATGCCCATTGAATTGGTGCTGCCATCCAACCATCTCATCCTCTGTCGTCCCCTTCTCCTTGTGCATTCAATCTTTCTTAGCACCAGAGTCTTTTCCAATGAGTCACCTCCTCACATCAGGTGATGTATTGGAGTATTGGAGCTTCACCTTCAGCATCAGTCCTTCCAATTAATATTCAGGACTGATTTCCTTTAGGACTGACTTGTTTGATCTCCTTGCTCTCCAAGGGACTCTCAAGAGTCTTCTCCAATACCACTTCAAAAGCATCCATTCTTGGGCGCTTGGCCTTTTTTATGGTCCAACTCTCGCATTCATACATGACTACTGGAAAAACCATAGCTTTGACTAGACGGACCTTTGTCGGCAAAGTGATGTATCTGCTTTTCAATAGGCTGTCTAGGTTTCTCATAGCTTTTCTCCCAAGGAGCGAGCATCTTTTAATTTCATGGCTGCAGTCACTATCCACCATCCAGTGATTCTGGAGCCCAAGAAAATAAAGTCTGTTACTGTTTCCATTTTTTTCCCCATCTATTTGCCATGAAGTTATGAGACCAGATGCCATGATCTTAGTTTTTTGAATGTTGAGTTTTAAGCCAGCTTTTTTACTCTCTTCTTTCCCCTTCATCAAGAGGCTCTTCAGTTCCTCTTCGCTTTCTGCCATTAGGGTGGTGTCATCTGCATATCTGAGGTTATTGATATTTCTGCTGGCAGTCACTTAAAACATAATGTGGAATGGCATATCCATAAAGATGTTTTCACTTTGATTTATTTTAAGAAAAAAATTTCGAAAAACTTTCATGACTGAAGATAGAAATTATGGCACAGCAGTTCAACATTTCATATTCTGCATTCACTTGAAATTGCAAGTCTGAATTCTGTTAGCAGTATGACAGTGTTTGTGAGATAATGTTCACTTAAAAATTAAAAATATCAAGATTGCAGTTCTGTTGAAATTATACACACACGAGCATTCAGATAAGAACTGCAAAGAAATCCTGATACATTGGAGATGAAATTGTGAAGATTTTGTTTGTTTCTTCTAGTTTTGTTTAAGAAAAAGAAAGATGAGTAATGAGTAGGGTGAATTGTGGCAGAAAAGGTAAAAATCAGTTAAAACAGTTACATTAATCTTTTAGGGATGCTTAACTAGGGTTCTTGAACCTCTTATTATATGAACAATAGATTTTTGGAGACTTCTGAATTTTCTTGGGTTAGAGATTCATAACTTTCAACAGAGTCTTAAAGTTGTTTATGACTCATCTAATACTTGGACTGAGAAAACAGATCTAAGGGAACCTAATGTTTAATGTTTCCAACAAATATTATTATAATAACAGTAATGAGAGAATTTCTTAAGATATTTTTCTTAGAAGAGGTGGTAGATTTTATAGTTCAGAAAAGATTTGAATATGTGTGATTACAAAGATCTCTTCCATCTAGGGTGATTTGGGGTGGATTTTGTTAGAGCAGAATTCTCAAGCCTCTTTCTATTTTATTTTTATGAATGGATTGCTTCCACATTATTCAAATAAGTTTTTAGATATCAGGAGTAAAGTCATTTTGAAAAATGAACATGCATATATTAGGAGGCACTGAGTCTAGAAAAGGGGTGTATGTGTGTGTGTTTGAATATATAATTATGAACATTTACAAAAAATTACTTTGACACTTAAATACACATCAGTAATGTGTGGCTCTTTGGGAGGTCATTGCTTTGGCAGCTGAGACTATCAGAAAATAGAAATGTCTTGTTTTACAAATGGTGGAAATAGAAATCATTTGCTCTAGAACCTAGGCTATATTTCTATTAAATAATTTGAACATTACTGGAGCTGGAAGATTCCAGGGAAGTAATGATTGAATCATGTGATATTACTTTTTTTTTTTTTTTTACCTCTGTTGACCTACAGAAAGACAATTTCATATATAACATACTACTTATTCCTTAAAACCTCTTTTTTTCTTTATTCATTTCTGTCCCTTCTTGTTTTATCTTTCCCAATTTATTTTTTTATTAAAGTATAATCGATTTACAATATTGTGTTAATTTCTACTATACAGCACAGTGATTGTTATACATATATATTCTTTTTCATATTGTTTTCCATTATGGTTTATCACAGGATATTGAATATAATTCCCTTTGCTACACACAGCATGCATGCTAAGTCACTTCAGTCATGTCTGACTCTTTGTGACCCCAGGGACTGTAGCTCGCCAGACTCCTCTGTCCATGGAATTCTCCAGGCAAGAATACTGAAGTGGGTTGCCATGCCCTCCTCCAGGGGATCTTCCCAACCCAGGGATTGAACCCATGTTCCTGTGGCTCCTGCATTGCAGGCAGTTTCTTTACCACTGGTAGGACTTTGCTTTTTACTCATTCTGTATAATAGTTTGCTCTTGCTAATCCCAAATTCCCAATCCATCCCTCCCCACTCCCTTAATTTCAATTATGATTGCATCTAGTTCCCTGACCAGAGATTCATCTTGGTTTGCCTGCTTTGGGAGCATGGAGTCTTAACCACTGGACCACCAGAGGAGTCCCCAGATTCATTCTTCATTGTAACAATGCCAGAGTCAGTGGTTCGGAAAGTCTATATATTCTGAACAGGTGAGGCAGGAGGAGAGAGATGAAGATTGAGAGAAAGAAAGAGCTGAGAATTAATAAATGTTTTGATGCTATGAGGTGCACAGATTCAGAAAGAATCTGTTCTCCTGAAATATTTAAAAGTGTGCCTGTTTACCTCAAAACATTTTCTCTTGATCTCTCTCCTTAACTTGGCATTACCATGCCTTCCTAGAATCTTGACATTTTGACTTTCTGTAAATTACGGAAAAGCAATAGGATGCCAGTCTACTGTGCCATCAAGTTATCTGTGGGGTTTCTGGGTCTCTGTACTGTATTTACAGAAACAGATGGCTCTTGTGACACTTTCACCAAATGACATGGCACTTAACTTGTCTCCATCATGTAGATTCGCAGCTTTGAGAAACATGCCAGCTGATGCCTATGAACTTGTGGATCTAGCACAGCATTTCAGGGTGGGAGAAAAAAAAACACTCAGTTAATTCATTTTCCCATTTAGTTTCTAGGCTTGCTTTAGCAAAATTCTTCATCTCACATTCAGCCAGCTAATTGGCATCCTTTTATCCTCCTGTAAAGAAATTCAAATGTAAACCATCCATCATTTCTGCACTAGGAGAACTTACAAAATGTTGCAGGAAACTGGCAGTGAGTTGAACTTGGGCAGAGATAAAGAGTCTGTGCAATAAGATGATGAAGGCAAACTAATAGTTTAGGGTAGCACTCTTCCATTCTGAATCTTTTGCTCCTTCATAGATGGTTTTTATCATATTATCATTTATTTACTGCAAGCATTCATGTAGCATTTACTGTGTGCTAGGCATTGTTCTAAGTGATTTACAAATATTAACTCTCTTAATACTCAGAGAAACTTTAAGAGAAAGGTTCTATATTGTCCTCATTTTACAAATAGAGATACTAAGGCACAAAGGTTGACTTATTCTACTTGTGCATTATAATATTTCAAACTATAAAATTTGGATAGAAAGTAAAATTTTTAAAAACTGATATTTTCTTGGGAAGAAGGCTTAAGTAGACATTTCTCCAAAGAAGACATACAGATGACCAAAATGCACGTGAAAAAGTGCTCAATATTGTTACTTATTAGAGAAATGGAAATCAAAACTACAAAGAAGTACCACCTTATGCTAGTCAGAATGGCTGTAATTAAAAATTCTACAAATAACAAATGCTGGAGAGGATGTGGAGAAAAGAAAACCCTTTTACACTGTGGGTGAGAATATAAGTTCATGCAGCCACTATGGAGAACAGAAGAGAGGTTCCTTAGAAAACGAGAATTACCTTATGATCCAGCAATCCAACTCCTGGGCATATATCAAGATAAAACTCTAATTCAAAGAGATACATGCATTCTGATGTTTATAGTAGCACTATTTACAATAGCCAGTCCATGCAAACAAATGTAAGTGTCCATTAACAGATGCATGGATAAAGAATATTTGTTGCATATATAAAATGGAATATTACCCAGTCATTAAAAAAGAATGAAATAATGCCTCTTGCCTCCACATGTATGGATCCTAGGGATTATCATATTTAATGAAGTTAGTCAAAAGACAAATACCATATGATATCACTTACATGTGGAATCTAAAATATGATGCAAATGAACTTATGAAACAGAAATGGCTCACATACATAGAGAACAAACTTATGGTTCCCAAAGAGGAAAGAGGGTAGAATATATTAGGATTTTGGGATTAGCAGGCACAAACCACTCTGTATAGAACAGATAAACAACAAGGTGCTACTGTGTTGCACAAGGACCTATATTCAATATCCTGTAATATACCATAATGGAAAATAATGGAAAAAGGAATATATACTATATACATAGATAAGTAAATCACTTTGCTGTCAGCAGTAACTAACACAGTGTAGTGAATCAACCATACAGTTTTTAAAAATTGAAATTTCTCATTGTATAGATACGTAATTTTGGGTTTAAATGAAGAAGTGTATCTGTGAAAATGCACATCTAATATTTTTATGTCCTACAATTAAAATGGGTACCACGTCATACATATAGAATATCAGCTATACACCAGAAATGGCCGGGTCTGGACCACCTGCAGGATGTTGTTGTTGTTCAGTCACCCAGTTGTGTCCGACTCTTTGCAACCCCTTGAACTGCAGCACACCGGGATTCCCCAAGTTCATGTCCATGGCATCAGTGATGCCATCTGGCCATCTCATCCTCTGATGCCCTCTTCTCCTTCTGCCCTCAATCTTTCCCAGCATCAGGGACTTTTCCAATAAGTCGGCTTCTCACATCAGGTGACCAAAATTCCGGAGCTTCACCGTCAGCATCAATTCTTCCAATGAGTATAATATTCAGGCTTGATTCAGGGTTGATTTCCTTTAAGAGTGACTGGTTTGATCTCCTCTCTGTACATGGAGGTAGGATAGGGAAACAGAAAGCAGAGTGTAGATTTTGATGCCCAAAGTTACCATCGCCTGGTCCCCAAATTGGAGCCATCATTTTGAGAATGAATAAGAGTTCATTGCCTCATGAGTTTAAAATGAGATATTCCAAAATGACATTTTCAAAGCCAGAGCAGCTTTTATGGAAAGAGTTGTAGCTGTCAACTTCCACTTTGCTTAATAAAAATATATTGGAAGGTAACAGAATTACTTCCAAGGGCCCCCTTCAGTGTGACAGTCCAAATGGTGCTGTTTTAAAGTGGGGACAATACCCACTCTTGTCATAAAAATGACAGATTTGATGATGACTTTGGAGGAGCCTATTAAACCTGGTACCTTCGTTTACCAAAAAATGTTTTGAGAAGCCCACTGAGTAACCAGTGTGGAAAAGTAGCGGGTCACAGTGGGAGACAGAGTGGGAAGTGGGCCTGCAGAAGTGTTTAGCGTTTAATGGGTCTACAGCTGTAGGGGAGCAGTGTGCCGAAATAATCCTGATTAGACTCGGTCAGTCAAGCTGCATAATCAGACTTGTCTCTCCTCCTTTCAGCCCTGACTGTTCAGAACACAATTGCCTTTTAAAGCACCATTTTATAAGTAGTCCTTATGCTGTCCTTTAAAATAACAGCCTTCTTTCACATCAGTGCGTGAGCCTTTTTTCTACCTGTGGGAATAGCCCACTCGGAAAAGAAAAGGTTATGTTAACATATTCATAGAAAGACATAGGCACATTCTCTTTCCAATGGGAAGGTTTAAATTTTGAAAGTTGTTTTTTTTTTTTAGGTTAATTTGTGCTTTTATTTGGTGGTATAATTTAACTACAGTGCCCTGCAAACATTTTTGATCTAAAAACTTCACTTTTATATCACAATCTAATAAACACACACATATGTAATATATATACATATATAATAGTGAAACAAAAATTTTACCGAAAACATCTACCTTGGGTGTTATTTTTTTGAGACCCTTTTAAAAGCAGTTTTAGATTTATAGCAAAACTGATAGGAAGGTATAGAAATTTCCTGTATACCCCTCTCCCTCACATGCATAGCCATTATCAATACAGCAATACTTTTTTTTTTAAACCAAGGTGAACTGCATTGACGCATCATAGTCACCAAGGTCCCCAGTTCATCTTAGTGTTCACTTTAATGAGATGAGTAGTGTTGCACATTCTGTCCGTTTGGACAAAAGTATGATGACATATATCCATCATTGTAATGCCATTGCTCATACAAACTTCTGTACTCTGTGTATTCATCTCCCCATTCACTCCAAAGAAATGATGGGAAAATACGCAAAGGGAAAACAAGTAGAAATCCTGCTGTCTAGAGTGCTTTCTGTCCCCAGCTGTGTGTGCCATATGTTGACACATGTAGCTGATTTTTTTACTGTTTCCTGTTGGCTGGTACCATTAATAGCTTGTATACAGAGCAGCAGATATGTCATTAGGAAGAAGGAACTTTAAAGGCTTTCCCCCTCTCTTTGTTTTATCTGTTAAGAGTAAGAAAAGAAATCTGAAAGTTAGTCTGCATTTTCCAAGTTTTTTCAAAGCTCATTAGGATGTGTTCAGCAGAGAAACAGCTGTGCAGAGGTAGACCCCGTCAGGATGCTCTGATGTCTCTACTCGCTTGGGTTTCCAAGGTCACGTGGCTCTGGTTGTTGTTAATCTCCCTGACACTGTGCTTTGAAAGAGACGGTGTTACATGTTGGTTGTGCTTTTGTAAAGAAAAGCATGATTCTAAGCAAGTCTTAAATGTTGAAAAGAGCTTCAAAGAAGTATATCCACCCATTGTTCATGTCCGTCACTGTAATAAATGGGGAACAGATTTTTTAGGTTTTTTCCTATAGGAAGTGAATCACTGTCATTGAAAATCTAGTAAATGGACACTTTCTAATCTTGAACCATAGCTGGTGAATGACTTTTCTTGACTTTTTCTTCTTTTCTTGAAGCTTTTCAAGAGAACCTTGAAGCTTGAAAATAGTCTTTAGAAATTTTACGAGAAACGAGGGGCTTAAGGATTTGTGGCAATGCCAACAATGAGATTGTAGCTATAAAAATACATACATTTCAGAACACCCTCCATTACTTTCTTCAGGTCTTCTTAACATGAACTCTAACCCTGACGGATTTAGCACTCTAATGAAAATTCCTTCTATTTATTATTTTTATTTGTGTACTTATGTATCAATAATACCTGGCTTACAAGAGTAATAATAGTAAATCTTTTAAAAGTTTTTACAACTCGGATAGGTGAGTAGTGATGACCATGGGAGGACTGAAACTGAGAAATAAGTCAGTAGGGGAAAGGAAACAAAGAAAAAGAGTTATAGTATTTGTTTTTACTAAGGTCTCATATTGGATTATTTGGAGCACATAGGCTGCCATGGAAGGAAAAAAAGGCAGAAACGATTGGTGGGAGTCCTCTGGATGACAGGTTACACATGTTTGTGAAGTAGGTCCTGATGCTGGAAAAAAACAAGCCCAATAACTTAAGCAGTTGTTGTGTCCTGTAAAGAAAGAATATTTAAGCAGTGACCAGAAAGGATTTCTAAGAGTTTTCTTAAGTTAACAGTATATTGTGTTATTATATGATCCAGCAATCCCACTCCTGGGAATATACCCAGACAAAACTATCATTTAAAAAGGTACATGCATCCCTATGCTCATAGCAACACTATTCACAATAGCCAAAATATGGAAACAACCTAAAGGTTCAAATACAGATGGAACAGATAAAGATGTGGTACATATGTACAATGAAATACTACTCAACCATAAAAAGGAATTAAATAGTGCCATTTGCAACAACATGGATGCAACTAGAGATTATCATACTAAGTAAAGTAAGTCAGAAAGAGAGACAGAATACCACATGCCATCACTTCCGTTTAGAATCTAAAATATGGCACAAATGAACCTACCTCTGAAACAGAAACAGACTCAGAGAGACAACAGACTTGTGGTTGCCAAGTGGCGGGTAGGAAGAGGGGTGTACTGGAAGTTTGGGGTTGGTAGATGCAAACTACTATATATAGAATGAATAAACAAGGTCCTAATGCATAGCACAGGGAACTATATTCAGTTCAGCATCCTATGATAAACCGTAATGGAAAAGAATATTTTTATATGGCAGGTACCTTCTTTTCAATTTTTTTTAAATTGAAGTATAGTTGATTTACAATGTTGTGTTAGTTTCAGATGCACAGCACAGTGATTCGGTCATACCTGTATATTTATATCTGTTCTTTTTCAGATGCTTTTCCCTTATAGGTTATCACAAAATATTGACTAGAGTTCCCTGTGCCATACAGTAAGTCTTTGCTGGTAATCTGTGTTATGTATAGTAGTGTGTATCTGCTAATCCCAAGGCAGTTACTTCTTAAAACAATAATATTACCAAACCATCACCTATTGTGCATTTTGCTAAATAACTTGGAGCCACTAAACAGATTTCTCTTGCTTCTCAATGGATATGGGGAAATGTTTAACCCCCATTGTATTGCCACAAAGCCAGGCTGCCTGATTACCCTGGGAGGCCCTGGAGGTTGAGCAGCTTTGGATCGCCACAGAGAGGGCTTTACCATTTTACTGCACAGGGTCCAGCCACAGCAGGGATCAGAAGCCAGTGTTTTATCTGCAGAAATGTGCTGGTAAGGGCTCTCTGTTTGAGATTTTCATTTTGCTGCTGAAAAGAAATAGGAAGCAGTAAGATAACTTCATCTGTAAGGTAATATCTGGGCTTGTTTCTGTACAGAGGGCAGTGAGGTGTGACTGTTTCCTGGAAGGGATGGATCTTTGTCCCCTCTCTCAGGTATCATTTTAATGATCTGTCTAAAACCCAAGCCAAAATTAAAATTGCATTCCAACTGTAAAGGCTGGTCTCAAGCTTTCTGATCTTTGTTCATTGATTTGATTTCATTTAGTGTGCTGATCTGGTGTGTATAGTTTGTTTCAAAAATCAGTGTCTTTCACATAGCTTGTTAAACACTTACAAGGAAGACTTGGATGGGAGCGTGACAAATTTAGTTCAAGTATTTTTTTACTGCTCAACTTTGAGTATAGTTCAGGGAAAAGTAAGTACTCCTAGTTTATGTTTGCTCTCAGGGTATAGCAACAGAATGTCAGTGTATTTTGTCATCCTTCATATAGCTATTTATTCTTAGTGGTCTCATGGACCATTTTTATATTCCCTGGAAACAGTTTTCCAGCCAGGCTTTATCTGATCTATTCCTGTTGTTCTTTACATTGTAATTATAGTACTTTCCATGCACAAAATGTGGTATAAACTTTAGCCATTTCCCTTTTTTATTTGAAAGAAAATTCTATTGTCATTCTTTCTGCACTAGCTTGAGAATTTCCCCCAAGTTTTCTGTATTAATTCTCCTGTATTCCACAGAGGTCAACAGAACAAGAAAAGCTGGATTAGAAGCACATTTTTTTTAAATGCTATAATTGGATTTGTGAGCTTTAACTCATGAAGTTTCTTCAAAGACCACCTGTGAGATTATATTCAACATCTCTCAGTTTTTTGACCCTCATGAGATGAAACATGGTTTAATTATACTAATGCAACAAAGTCTGGCATCCTTTAAAACATCCCTGGAAATACTTGCTATCTGACTTTTATTACAGCAGGACATAGAATAGTGTATTGAAAGACATTCTGCTATTTTCCTGGGGCAGTTTTTTGTTATCGTTGATACTTTCCATTGGCAATAGTAAAATAATGTAAAAATAACCGTATAAGTAACATTCCTCTAGAGTGCTTTTCAGTTTGCCTTGTCTAGTTTGATCCTCTTGAGCGTCCTCTCTGGAGAGGGCAGGGTTTATGATCCCTGTTTTAAGGCTGAGAGAAGTGAGATTCAGTGGCAGGCTCCAAGCTCTGCAAGGAGGAACGTGCAGGGGTGGATTCTGACTTGGGCATTCGGACCAGTGTTCTCTCCAAAACATTGTAGCCTCCATGTGCTCAATGTTTGCTGTAATGATCAGGCTCTTTGAACTAAGTCCTTTAATAGGAAGGCTCTGGCAACAGCTGGTGTTAGGTAGATTAAAAATACTATAATCAAAGCCCTTGGTTGGAAAGTAGAATAATTAAGAGAGTGAGAGAAAAGGGAAGAAAGATGCCAAAATCACTGAGTGATGTTAAAAGAATTGAAGGATAAGGGCAACATGATTCATGAGGTTCATGCCTCCTTCCTTTTCTCTCTGTCAAAACAAGTCTCCACTGCTTTCGTGCTTTTCTCCTCATCACTGGATTCTTTTGAGAAATTTGCATTGCTTTGTTAATTTTATATAGGACTCAAAGGCATCTTTCTCAAACTTGATATTTATATTTCATTTACAGAAAAGAAAGTATTCAGTCAATAAATTTTCCCTTTATATTACACATGACCTAAGACTTATGCTTTTCTGAATTGTATTGAGAGTAGTGTTTATTTCTGATGTTAACAAGTTGCATTCATTTGCCATGGCTGCCTTCTTTTCATTTTGAATTTTCCTACTCTTTAAATAACTGTGCTCTTAGATTTTAATTCTGCTCCTTTGTCAACACTTCTCTTTGTCATTCTTGACTGTACTCTGCTTTTCATAGTTCCTTTCATTTTTCTCAGGAAATCTCATTATGGATACTCTATTGCATAATAGCCTGGCCCTGAAATTCAGATGAAAACTGAAATGCTTTCAAACTTTGGCCCCTATTGATATACTCGCTACCGTGTCATTAGTGTAAATAAAATTGTGAGAATGCACTCTTATCTGCATCCTTCAGAGTGCAGAGTGCCCTGATTATTGGGAAGTCCTTGTCAGCTACACTTGTCTTTGGTACCAACATACCTATCAAGCCAGATTTATTAATCTTGTCATGTTTGAGGTCTTGGAGCACTCAAAAAGTAGAAGAGTTATTTGATATATCTTTGTGTATTAATTTTGCAAGTCTCATCAAACACATTAGGTATGTTTATGTGTAGTTCTGTACATATATTTGTGATTCATGTTAAAGAAACATTTATTAGTTTTCTTACTACTGAATGTTACAAAAAGAGTTTTATTTGCTTGTTTATAGTTGATTTACAGGGTTAATTTCTGCCATGCAACAAAAGTGACTCAATTATACACATATATACATTCCTTTTCACATTCTTTCCATTATGGTTTATCACATAATAAATATTGATATATATTTATCAATATGTATTGAATATATCAATATATTCAATAAATAGGATATTGAAGATAGTTCTCTGTGATATACAGTAGCACCTTGTTGTTTATCCATTCTATATATAACAGTTTGCATCTGCGAATCCCAACTCCCAATCCAGCCCTCCCTCACTCCTTCTTCCCTTTGGCAACCTCAAGTATGTTCTCCATCTGAGTCTGTTTCATTGATAAAGTCATTTGTGTCAGCTTCCCTGGTGGCTCAGATGGTAAAGCATCTGCCTACAATGCGGGAGACCCAGGTTCAATCCCTGGGTCGGGAAGATCTCCCGGAGAAGGAAGTGGCAACCCACTCCAGGAGCCTGACAGGCTACAGTCCATGGGGTCACAGAGAGTCGGACACAACTAAGTGACTTTCACTTCACTTCAATATTTCGTTGTATACATATACAACATCTTCTTCAACCACTCAGCTGCTGATGAACACTTCGGTTGTTTCCATGTCTTGGCTATTGTAAATAGTGCTGCTATGAATGTAGGGGTGCGTGTATCTTTTTGAAATTACAGTTTTCTTTGGATATGTGCCTAGGAGTGGGATTGCTGGATCACATGATAATTCTGATTTTTAAGATTTTTAAGGAGGCTCCTTACTGTTCTCCGTAGTAAGTGCACCAACTTACATTCCCGCCAACAGTGTAGGAGGGTTCCATTTTCTCCACACCTTCTCCAGCATTTGTTATTTGTAGATTTTCTCATAATGAGCATTCTGACCTATATGAGGTGATACTTCATTGTATTTTTATTTGCATAGAAATGGAATCTTAAACCAGCCAATCAGGAGTCACCTGATCAGCACTAGTGAGGTTATCTGCCTAATAAACCTCTGCTGCTCCCTAAAGGAAAGTAGCTTTGCAATAACCAACTTGCTTTTTGCCTAGTATACCTCCTTCCTGCTCCCTTCTGCCTATAAAAGTCTTTCATTTCATAAAGCTTCTCTGAGCCCCTTTCTGTCTGCTAGATTGGAGGCTACCTGATTTGAATAGATTTTTCCCTTGAATAATAAACTCTTAAATTTTTAATACACCTTAGTTTATCTCTTAACTGTAATCTACTTGTCAATTTGACTACATCCAAATGTGGGATGTTTTGACCCTGTCTAAGATGGTCTAGAGTCGGACACAACTGAGCGACTGAACTGAACTGAAGATGGTCTAATGAGAGGGAAAGCATTATTATCAATAGGGAGGATATAGAAGAGAATGTTTTAAAGAAAAAATATTCCCTTAGAGAGTGAAGTAATTCAAGTAATCACAGCACAATGAATAAGAAGGATATGATTACTACTTGAAAACCATGAAGCTCTGCTTACATGCCACCCACCCTCACTGGAACAAGTCACTAATGTCTGCTCAGAGCTGTTGGAATAGCCTTTTGCATGGTCTTTCTGTTTCTACTCTACTCCCCTGCAGCCTATTTTTCAATACAGCCTATTTTAGACTTTAAAATGGACCTCAGATCTTGTCATTCCTCTGCTCAGAACCCCTCTCAAGGGCCTTCCATTTCAGGCAGAGGGAAAGCCAGAGGCCTTGCGATGATAAACCAGCCCAAGCTCACCTGGTGCCCCACTCCACGTCTACCTTCATCTTCTGCTTTTCTCTCCCTTTCTCACTCCCTTCAGCTACTCTGATCTTCTTGCTATCTCAAATATGCAAACTCCTGGGACTTACCTTAGCAGTCCAGTGGTTAAGACTCCCTGCTTCCAATGCAAGAGCTGGGTGTTTGATCCCTGGTCAGAGAACTAAGATCTCACATGTTGCACTGGATGGCCAAAAAACCCCCCAAAAAACAAACAAACAAAAAACTTGTAAACGCCTACCTCAGAGTCTCTGAGTTTTCCTAGAACTCTTGCCTTACCTGCAAAACCCTTTCCCAATGGCTCTCACACTCACCTTTCTCAGATCTTTACTGAGATCACACATTCTCAAGGAGTTTTCCCCTGACCATCATATGTAAAACGTCAACAGCTCCCCATCTATGCCCTCCCATCCTCTCACCATACTTTGTTTTTTCATTCTAACATATTCTGTCTGTTGAATTATTTATTTTGCTTTCTGCTTGTCTTTACCCACTAGAATATAAGTTATATGAGAGCCAGGATTTCTGCCCTGTTTAGTCACTGTTCTCTCCAGCATCTGGGACATGCCTGGTATATACTAGGTACTCAGTAACTATTTGCCAAATAAGCAAATACATCATGGAAAGTTAACTGGGGAAAGGAAACTGCAAGTCTAGGAATCATACAATATGAAAAAAAAAAACAAAACCCTTAAAGAAGACTGGTATCTACTCACTCCATGTGTATACTGGCAGGCATGTTTCCTGGGTGTGCCAGATAGTTGATTCAGAAAGAAAGGCCTTGGATGCCTTCAGTGTAATGCTTTAATGCAAATAAGGCTGGGAATAGCAATGAGAATAATGCAAAAAACAGGGGGGAATGGTGGGGAGGTGGAAATTGAAAATGGAATTGCTTGTTTTGCTTCCAAAGTAATGATTTCAAAGCAGAGAACTTGAATAGGAAATAAAATAACAAAAACCGTGTCTCCGAAAATGCAAACTTCATTTATATTCTGATCTTTGTGATTATTCAAGTTCAGTGATCCAAGGTCAGAGGGTACTTGTATTAGCATAGACTTTGCTTTGTTTATTCACCTCTGACCAAACCTCTAAATTCCTTTTCATGATGGTAGTGTTCTGATGACAATAAAACCAAGCTTTCATAACACCAGTAACATTTATACAGCTCTTGGACAACTCTTAAATGAATTGTCCCTTGAGACCTTAGGAGCTAGGTCAGGATTATTAACCCCATTTTGTACACAGTGAGGTAAGCTATTTTGTCACCTGGTAAGCTATTGAATTCATAATTTGATTGCTTTATTTAGAAATAATGGCTCATTTAATACAGATCATGTTGCATTAAAGATGACCTCTTTTTAAATGGACAGCTTCATATTTGGTCTTGACTTTGGTCAGTGATCTGGAACTAATAGTATTGTGATTTCTATAAGACCAAGAATTTCAGATACTCAAGTTGAGAGGCTGATTTAGAGACTTGAGACTCCCAGAGCCATTTTGGTATTGATCAGGATTAGGCCATTCTGCCCAGAGACTGATAGGGAGAAATCTGTATTGGTGGGCTTAGGTGTGATTGGGGGTTCTCCCAGGCTATAATTGAAATCCTGTTAGATGACTTTGCTTTTTTGTTTTGTTTTTTCTTTTCTTGCTCAGAAAGTTCCCTCTGACTTAAAAAAAATCAATGTAAAAGCTAAAGTGGAAAATTATTGCTTGCAGGGACTTCCTTGGTGGTCCAGGGGTTAAGACTCCCTTCTTCTAGTGCAGGAGGTGTGGGTTCAGTCCTTGGTCAGCGAACTAAGATCCCACATGCCACAGGGCCAGTAATTATATAAACAGATAGTACCTAATGTCAGTTCTGAAGCTCTTTGGGAAATAAATTTTTAAAAAGAAAGAAAAGAAAATTAGCTTTTGTATAGGCAACTAAGAAATGAGGCAAAAATCCTCATTAGGCGGTCTCGGGTGCCAATCAATATTATGGAAGACAGAGTCAGTCTCTAGAGTGACATCAAAGTTGTATTTGGAACCCATTTAGTTTTGTTTCTGTTGTGGGTCATTCCTTTCCAGAGCAGTATTATGAAAAGACCGCAAATTCAGTTCAGTGAGCATGGCAACTACTCAGGAAGTTGTGGGGAAAAGTAAAAGTGAGGAGACTACTTGTGAATTCATGTCTGTATCGAGAAGAGACTAGAAAACTAGAGCATCTAAAGAGAATTTTGAAACCAAAAGGGCTTGCCAGCTTTGAAAACTGCTCTCTAAGATAAAGAAAGAAGAAAGAAATGTCTAATCTTTGTCTGAATGTTTGAAAGTTTTTCAGACCTCTTCTCATTTTATCTGTATAGTGAGATAGGTTTAGTGCCAACAACAACATAAGATGCACAAATTATACTCTTAATTGTTTAATGCATTCATTATTCTTTCAGTTCAGTCGCTCAGTCGTGTCCGACTCTCCGCGACCCCATGAATCACAGCACGCCAGGCCTCCCTGTCCATCACCAACTCCCGGAGTACACTCAAACTCATTTCCACAGAGTCGGTGATGCCATCCAGCCATCTCATTCTCTGTCGTCCCCTTCTCCTCCCGCCCCCAACCTTTCCCAGCATCAGAGTCTTTTCCAGTGAGTCAACTCGTCGCATGAGGTGGCCAAAGTATTGCAGTTTCAGCTTTAGCATCAGTCCCTCCAATGAACACCCAGGATTGATCTCCTTTAGAATGGACTGGTTGGATCTCCTTGCAGTATAAGGGACTCTCAAGAGTCTTCTCCAACACCACAGTTCAAAAGCATCGATTCTTCGGCGATCAGCTTTCTTCACAGTCCAACTCTCACATCCATACATGACCACGGGAAAAACCATTGCCTTGACTAGACGGACCTTGGTTGGCAAAGTAATGTCTCTGCTTTTTAATATACTATCAAGGTTGGTCATAACTTTCCTTCCAAGGAGCAAGCGTCTTTTAATTTCATGGCTGCAATCAGCATCTGCAGTGAGTTTGGAGCCCCCCAAAATAAAGTCTGACACTGTTTCCACTGTTTTTCCATCTATTTCCCATGAAGTGATGGGACCAGATACCATGATCTTTGTTTTCTGAATGTTTAGCTTCAAGCCAACCTTTTCACTCTCCTCTTTCACTTTCATCAAGAGGCTTTTGAGTTCCTCTTCACTTTCTGCCATAAGGGTAGTGTCATCTGCATATCTGAGGTTATTGATATTTCTCCCAGCAATCTTGATTCCAGCTTGTGCTTCTTCCAGCCCAGCGTTCCTCATGATGTACTCTGCATATAAGTTAAATAAGCAAGGTGACAATATACAGCCTTGACATACACCTTTTCCTATTTGGAACCAGTCTGTTGTTCCATGTCCAGTTCTAACTGTTGCTTCCTGACCTGCATACAGGTTTCTCAAGAGGCAGGTCAGGTGGTCTGGGATTCCCATCTCTTTCAGAATGTTCCACAGTTTATTGTGATCCACACAGTCAAAGGCTTTGGCATAGTCAATGAAGCAGAAATAGATGTTTTCCTGAAACTCTCTTGCTTTCTCCATGATCCAACGGATGTTGGCAATTTGATCTCTGGTGCCTCTGCCTTTTCTAAAACCTGCTTGAACATCTGGGAGTTCACGGTTTACATACTGCTGAAGCCTGGCTTGGAGAATTTTGAGCATGACTTTACTAGCGTGTGAGATGAGGGCAATTGTCCGGTAGTTTGAGCATTCTTTGGCATTGCCTTTCTTTGGGATTGGAATGAAGACTGACCTCTTCCAGTCCTGTGGCCAGCCCTGAGTTTTCCAAATCTGCTGGCATATTGAGTGCAGCACTTTCACAGCATCATCTTTCAAGACTTGAAATAGCTCAACTGGAATTCCATCACCTCCACTAGCTTTGTTCGTAGTGATGCTTTCTAAGGCCCACTTGACTTCACATTCCAAGATGTCTGGCTCTAGGTCAGTGATCATGTTATCGTGACTATCTTGGTCGTGAAGATCTTTTTTGTACAGTTCTTCTGTGTATTCCTGCCACCTCTTCTTAATATCTTCTGCTTCTGTTAGGACCATACCATTTCTGTCCTTTATCGAGCCCATCTTTGCATGAAATCACCAGATGGTCAACACCGAAATCAGATTGATTATATTCTTTGCAGCCAAAGATGGAGAAGCTGTATACAGTTAGCGAAAACAAGACCAGGAGCTGACTGTGGCTCAGATCATGAACTCCTTATTGGGAAATTCAGACTTAAATTGAAGAAAGTAGGAAAAACCACTAGACCATTCAGATATGACCTCAATCAAATCCCTTATGATTATACAGTGGAAGTGAGAAATAGATTTAAGGGACTAGATCTGATTGATAGAGTGCCTGATGAACTCTGGACGGAGGTTCGTGACATTGTACAGGAGACAGGGACCAAGACCATCCCCATGGAAAAGAAATGCAAAAGAGCAAAATGGCTGTCTGAGGAGGCCTTACAAATAGCTGTGAAAAGAAGAGAGGCGAAAAGCAAAGGAGAAAAGGAAAGATATAAGCATCTGAATGCAGAGTTCCAAAGAATAGCAAGGAGAGATAAGAAAGACTTCCTCAGTGATCAATGCAAAGAAATAGAGGAAAACAACAGAATAGGAAAAACAAGAGACCTCTTCAAGAAAATTAGAGATTCCAAGGGAACATTTCATTATTCTTTACTGGCCCTCAATCTGATTTATTGCATTTTCATCCCTTTCTTTACAGTCTGACTTATTGTTTGTAACATCTGCTAAGACTGTGAACTAGAGTTTTGATAACAATGGACAGCTTAATTGGGCATTTAAAACTTTGCCTTAAAAATTAGAATTTTGAACATGCAATTTAAAAGTTATTTTTAAATGTGTAGGACCAAAGTGTAAATTGTTAGAATATATTTTTGTTTGTTTGTCTGTTTTTTAAGTGTTAGTCACTCAATCGTGTCTGACTCTTTGCAACACCATGGGCTGTAGCTTTCCAGGCTCCTCTGTCCATGAAATTCTCCAGGTAAGAATACTGGAGTGGGTAGCCATTCCCTTCTCCAGGAGATCTTCCCAACCCAGGGATCGAACCTGGGTAATTACTAGGCTTTAAATCAAGTCAGATTAAACTTTAAAATTAAGATATTTGTAAGGCTGTGTCCTTAAAGGTGATAGATGTAGAGGCCTCTGCAAATAGGCTGTCATTAGTCACTGGGACCCATAAAATCAAGGAGGCTTTGGTAGTTTATAATAAAATGTGAATAAAGCATCTTTGGGAGCATTCTTCTGGCTGTTTACATTGCATTCTTCTGGTAACTTAGGCAGAACAATGAATTGACAGATCTGAATTGTATCATGAGTCTGGTGAAAAGGTGAATTGTGCACATCATATGGATCAAGTCTATACACCTTTTCTGAACTTTGAGAGATAGTCTGGGATGAACTGTGTTGTTCTGGGGTCAGAGCAGCTCAATGACACAATCATGAGTTTGATGTTTCCTTATTCCTATTTTTTCCAGAATTTGAAATGCAGAAATTTCTGTCACCTACTTACTGAATGTTTAAATCTGTGCAAATTAAAAGAGGGAGCATATGGCAAACCTGATTATATACAAAAGGTATATATATGTGCTCTTAGCACACAGCATTATGCCAATCTGAATGTTTTTCCCATTCAGCAGCATATATTAGCATTGATGACCGTATTTTAAAGGAAGAAACACTGTGTGTTTGATTCTTTGGTCACGTCCATAAATATTAATCAAGCTAGGACAATATTTAGTTAACTGGCCCGTTTTCACTTTACATGTTAATGAAAGATGCCAACTAATCATATTTTGTGAAGTTTAATAGACTTCATTTCTTTTCATGAAATAGTTTCACTTGTTCCGCCCCCCCCCACCCCCGCCCTGCAAAGTATCCACTTGAAACAGTATTAATCAAGTGTGTGCAACTTAATTTGTCAGGCTTGCAAATTCAGGTGACTCAATTTTAATCAAATTCTACTTCATTAGTAGAGTATACAGTAGAAATTTAAGAGACTGTATGTTTTGATCAACACAAAAGAATTAAAAAACAGAGGGCTGTTTCTAATTTCTCATCTGACCATGATGATCTTTGATATGTTAACAACTGCCTTTCATCTGAAAGCTTCAGAGCTTCACCTATTTTTCTAACTGTATAGGAATTCACTTGCTTTTGCCCTCATTTTCACTTTGCTGTTTTAAAATCGTTAAAGCAGCAGAATAATTATTATTTCTAATGAAATCATTCCTTTCCTACCCTCAGCCTCATTAAAGTGCATCTGGGGCTCCCCATGATGCTTTAGATAAAGACTGAAGGATCTCCAGGGCTCTGCGGGACTGGGCCTCTGCCTGCTTCTCCAGCCTCACTGGGGCTACTCACCTTTGCCTCTGCTTTGCTCAGGCCACCCTTCTTCCCAGCTCCATTTCTTACATCCCAGCCCAGCCATTGTTTCCTTCAGGAAGACCATTCTCCTTGACAAAGCCAGTTCCATCACCATGCACGAGGGGCCCCATGCAGCTCTGCACTGATGACTTTTAAGAATTGTTATAAAATGGTTAATATGTTGTTCAGTAGAGTTCTGGGTGAAAAGGAAAAAAAAAAGAATTATTATTTTAGATTCATTTCTGTGATTATTTGATCAATATCTGTCTCCTATTGCCTATAAGCTTCATGAGGGCAAGAAGGGGTTTGGTTTGTGGATGTTTTCATTGTGTTTTCACCACTGTATCTCTGGTACCCAGCAGAGGACTTGACAAGTCATAGTCATTTAACTAATATTTATTGAGGGGATGAATAAATAAACGCTCTATGATGGTAGAATTTTATTGCGTGCACTACTCTATCTTCAGTACCTAGAATAGTGTCCAGGGCATAGTAGTTGCTTATTAAATATTTGTTGAATAGATTAATGTTTGCCTGACTTTTCAAGGACACAGAATATATTGATGAGAGAGTATAAGGCGTACTTTGAATTTTTTGTCTGGCAGCTATCCTATATTCATTAATTTAATGGAATTAAAGGCTGCAGCCATTAAAAATTATTGGACTATAGTTGATTTGCAATGTTGTGTTGATACAACAAAGTGTATCAGTTATACATATACATATATCCATTCTTTTCCCACATAGTCATTGCAGAGTTTTGAGAACTAGAAGAGCCCCTGTGCTATACAGTAGGTCCCTATTAGTTACTCTATTTTATATATAGTAGTGTGGATATGTCAATCTCAGTCTCCCAGTTTATCCCTCCCACCATTCCTCCCCAGTAACCATAAATTAGAAAAACTCTATTTTCAATCTTACTTATGTTCTAGGTACAGTGTTATTTTTTATACTATCATCTTATATTTGTTTGGTTTATAGTTAGTGAAGTTGAGAAATAGTTTCTCACTATCTGTGATATAAAATTTTTAAGATTTTACATTCATTGACATGTACTGTCAGTTTATCCAGCCTCCTTTAAGCTTTTTCTTCCCTCAATGAAGTAAATAGTTATTTTTTAATTGTCTTTAAGAGGGCTTATTTAATATCCTTTAATCACTCTTGCCCTACTGCTCTGAATACACTAATGATATAAAATTACATTTGTTCCTCTTAGATTATAGACACAGAAAAGGGATCAACGAGGGAATAGATTTAATTTAAAGTTTCTGTTGTGTTCATGGCATGCTGACTCTATTAGATAGGGTAGAGCTAGCAGTTGTAACAAACCCTTGAACAGTAGAAACACGTTCCTTTCTAAAAAAAGAAGAGTTCCTTTCCAATTCCTGTCACAGTCCAGTGCTAGTAATGTAGACTATCTACTTGGTGGGAAGGATCTCTGCTTATCACCCTTCAGGGACCTCTGGTGACAGAGGCCAGGCCATGTGGTTTCCAAAGTCACATTGGGTATTGACATCCAGCCAACAGTGGGGAGACATGATGTGTGGTAAAGACACACTTGCTTCCCAAACATCTGGGCAAAGAAGTGATACATATTAGCTCTCTTACATCTCAAGGTCTTGCCAGAATTCAAGGGGGTCTGGAAATATAAACCCTAGACAGGAGCCTCTTCCACACAGCCCCTCTACATGACAGAGGGAACAGTGGCTCTTTGATGAACAGCTAGCATTACTGCCCACTGGATTTCTAGGTTTCCACTTATAGTTATTCCTCCTGGAAAACTATGAAATGTGGCATGTCCTAGGTACCGTGAAATGTTCCAATAATATATGTATATGACAGCATGATGGCCAGGGAAACTGGCAGGCAGTAAGATGCCATTTATCCAACATCAGTGTAATTTGCTTACTGTTGGTTGTTTGCACCAGTCTACAAGGTAGCAGGTGACAGTGTCACTTAAAACAGGCAAAGGTGTCTGGGGATGGTCTGTCTTCAGACTGTTTAATTTGATTTATCAGGTTTCATATCTCTGAAAAGCACATTGGTTCACCTGAGCATTTCCCATCAGAATGGATCCCTGCCTCACTCTACCCTGACATTTAAGAGGTCATGGAGGTGGTCCCAAGTCCAGGTCACGCAAATGGTAAAGAACCCATCTGCCAATGCAGAAGACGTAAGAGATGCAGGTTCAGTCCCTGGGTCAAGAAGATCCCCTGGAGAGGAACTGTCAACCCACTCCAGTATTCTTGCCTGGAGAATGTCATGGACAGAAGAGCCTGTTGGGCTATAGTCCATGGGGTCACAAAGAACTGGACACGACTGAGTGAATAACACACACACGCACACATATCCAACAAGTTTATTGGTCTTGTAAGAGTAGGCTGAAGTTGACACTAAACTTGGAATTAGAAGTCCGGGCTCTGTGTCCTCATAACCCTTGCCAGCCAGGTTGTGGGGGAGGTGGGCCCCTCTGGGTGCCATCTTGTTGAGGTACTAGTTGGAGAACTTGCTTTATTTCAGACCATACTTTCTGCTTTTGGGATGTATTTTGTTTCATAGGCTGCTGAAATGGGGAGAACTGGGTTTCAAGATGATTTTGGCTTTCTGCCATGCTGAACTGAATTTGGCTGCTGGATGGCAGGCATACCCCAGAGAAACCAAAGATAAATGCCAATTTTAATAGGGTTGTTTATTTATCCTTTTCTCTCTGGTTAATAAGTATGAATGAGCCCCAGATTCAGTCCAAGGATCATGTCAAAGGCAGGAAGTTAAGAAAAGAAAGAAGAGTTTGGGTTTTAGTCCATGACTGATACAACTGAAGTTTCATTAAGACCAAAGATTAAAAATAACTTTGTAAATTACTATCATTTCCTAGTAATAAAAACACAAAACGATTTTGCATGCAACTTAAATATGTAATAGTGCAGGCATATAAATATATTGTTATGTATAAGGTTTCCATAATTGGTGTTAAAAAGTGTTTAACTGTATATTTTTAAGAGTGTAAACAGGAAATAATTGTCACAGTTGAAAACTGTGAAGTCAGATGTTTGATATTTTGATGTAATCTACCCTGAAGGCTGTGAAGAAAGCTGATCGCCGAAGAATCGATGCTTTTGAACTGTGGTGTTGGAGAAGACTCTTGAGAGTCCCTTATACAGCAAGGAGATCCAACCAGTCCATTCTAAAGGAGATCAATCCTGGGTGTTCATTGGAGGGACTGATGCTAAAGCTGAAACTGCAATACTTTGGCCACCTCATGCGACGAGTTGACTCACTGGAAAAGACTCTGATGCTGGGAAAGGTTGGGGGCGGGAGGAGAAGGGGACGACGGAGAATGAGATGGCTGGATGCCATCACCAACTCTGTGGACATGAGTTTGAGTGTACTCCGGGAGTTGGTGATGGACAGGGAGGCCTGGCGTGCTGTGATTCATGGGGTCGCGGAGAGTCGGACACGACTGAGCGACGGAACTGAACTGAACTGAACTGAACCCCGAAGGCTAGATTAACATCCCTAAGACCAGTTTTTAGAAATCAACCTCACAGAAATCAAAGAGTAAGCATTTTTAATGACCTCACAGTTGTGCCAAAGAGTATAAACGAAGTGAGATTTCAAGTATTTTTCCTTGCTGATACTATTTCCTAACAGTGTTTGCAAAATAGATTTTTGGTTGTATTGAATGTTGTGAATTCTAATTTTAAAACAAATTATGCCAAAAATACCAATCAATAGTTCAATTTATTTTGGAGCTATTAGGAAGTTTATTTTATTATTTTTCTATGAATGGCCAAGGCAAGTATCTACTTTCTTGAAATACTGAAAAATTTTAATTTTATGCACCATTGAATTTTTTTTTTTTTTGGTAATTGTTTTACCTTGTGCACCTTGACCTTTGGATTTGTTACATTTTTCACCTAGATATGTTATTCATCTTTCCTGAAGGCAACTTTTAAATTACATCAGATCTCATCTTGACCCTTTGACTTAAAACTGGCTTTCTGTAATAGGATAAGTTGATTGTATTTTGGTTTAAAAAAAATTAAATTGTTACTTTGTTATTGGAAAAATAATCCTTCACAATGATGTATTACCCTATGCCATGGACCTAAATATGTGTCAGAGTGATGAAAGTCCATTGATACAGTTGTCAAAGCAAGAGTAATGAATGTAACAAGCATTCATTCTCTAGAAGTATTTGGCATAATTGCTGACATGGCAATACAGTTAATACATAGTCTTTTGGTGATCTTTGCAAAGGTTTGAGGGTTTACCTCATCGGAGGGAGGTTAAAAATGGAGGCAGCACCCTTTCAGTAGTACAGGTAAGCCATGATGAAATCATTTTCTCACATGATGCTTATGGGAAACCAAACCTGTGGGAAATTACACAGGTGTGCTTTTTTAGGGCATTTTACCTTGAATTGAATAATACTGAAAATAATGCAAACTTATCAAAAGAATCCTATTTCTTTGCCTCCTTTATAAAATCCATGTTCAGAACATCGTCTATACCATACTTGGTAGTATTTTCATACCTGCCCCTTTTGTGAGACACTAGTAATTAAAAGCATTCCTGGAAGAGAGGCACAGACATGCTAGTGCAGTAGGTGTTGCTGACAGCTGGAAAGCTTAGTCCAGCTGTGTTGAAGAGGGGGCAGGACGGAGGGTAGCACCCAGCTCCGGACCTCAGGGACTTCTGTCTGACAGCAGCTGAGTTCTCGCCAGTTGTCCTTCCTGTAGGTTTTGACCCTGTGGGCCATCCTTTTCCCTTCCTGACCCTCCTCATTCTCAGCTGCTTTGATGCCTTTCCCTCAGTCTGACCACACTTCCTGAGGATTTCCTGCTCTCTCAGTTCCATCTCAGTAGCATCCCCACTGCAAGTTTATCCTGCCCTCTCTCAAAAGCCGTAGGAAGAAGTAGAAAAAGCAGGAGTTTGGGATTCAGATGGAAGTGGTCTTGTGCTCTGAGTGAATGATTTGCCAGTTGTGTAACAGGGGTCATTAACTTCACTTTTTTGTGCTTCAGTTTCAGTTTTCTGTCCCTGTGTCCAAGCAGTAATGATGCTTCTAGAATTGGTGTATCACCTGTGCGTCTGGGACATGGTATAGCCTGTTCCATGTTAGTTCTCTTAGCTCTTCCAGGTAGAAATTATAGTAAAATCAATTTTATTGACCTCTGTCTTTAATGGACTCACTCCCCAATATTTCACTGTAGCCTCTAGTCTGTGATATAGATTTTTCAATAGCAGCTCCCTGGCAACGGGACGTTAGTGTTTCAGACACAATGAGGGTGCCGAATAGGTGGGGCAAAGAGACTTTTAAAGGGCTTAGATCAGCAAACTCAGGCACTCTCTAAGTTTCTGTTGATTTCACCATACAGAGAAATTTGTTTTAGAAGAAACTTTAAGAACGGTCTACCTTAAGAAGAACAGTCTACCTTTTGAGTTGCATACCTACCTTACCATGATTATTTGGAGATAAAGGATTGTGGTTTTTGGTCAGTGGACCCAAGAATGCTTACCTTCTGCTCTGCCTATGAGATTCCCTAAGGCTTACCTTCTGCTTGTAGAGGACATCGCCAAAGCAAGAGGAAATACACTTGCATGAGTAGCTGAAGCCTTGGTCTTGAGTCCCAGGGCAGAGCTCTGTTACTCTAGGCTGGAAGAGGTGACAGGCTCCTTTCCCCTAGGTGAGTAATGACCTGGAAGCAGTGCCCTCTGTTAGGCAGGGTCTGATTCCCTTAAGCCCAAACCAGTGTCAGATACTAGCACTGCAATGTGAGGATGCCAGTAAATCAAGGTTCATATATTGTAACAGAAAGAAAGATCACAGGAGGGGTTTCCCTAGTGTCATACCTGGCACTGGGCTACCCCACCTGCCCCTGGGCAAGACCAGCAGCAGGGCTGAGTTGTCCTAGGGGAGAGTAATCAGAAAGATGCAGAGAAGGCTGGGTGGAGGGGAGAGAAGTGAGACCCCACATGCATGCTGACCTGATGGAGTTCCCCTTCTAAAGATGCACTCATGTATTAGGACAATGAAGTCACAAAATCTGTCCATTCACTATTTCTTGCAAAATATCAGATGCCATGGCCAAATCAGTATTCTTACCCCTAAATCAGCGTTCCATCAGTGTTTCCTGATTTATCTTAGGGTTGGGCTTTGGAAGGATGCCCCCAGAAGCCAAAAATCTTTGTTGGTGACTGAAACATTCCCCAGAGTAGCTTCCCTTTCCAGGCTCTACCCTCCTGGACAGTTACCACACTGCTGACAACTGTTCTTTTCTCTTGCCTAAAACCTTCAGCAGGACTGCGTTGTGCTCAGGTTCAAATTTAGCCTTGTCAGTTGGTCGGTGCTAAAGGTCCCTTGCCCTCTAGTAGCATATGGCCTCTGTAGCTGCCCTTCTTGGCCATATTCCCTGCCTCCCACCATCACTATGCCTGTTGCTCCATTGCTGTACTCCTGGGGACATACCACCCTCTTGGTCATTGCCATTCCTGCCCTCTACTGAGAATGCCCTCTCTATCCATCTTTAAGTGTTATGTCCTGTGGAAACCTTTCTACCCATCTTCAAGTGTTATGTCCTGTGGAAACCTTTCTACCCATCTTCAAGTGTTATGTCCTGTGGAAACCTTTCTACCCATCTTCAAGTGTTATGTCCTGTGGAAACCTTTCTACCCATCTTTAAGTGTTATGTCCTGTGGAAACCTTTCTACCCATCTTTAAGTGTTATGTCCTGTTGAAATCTTTCCTTGATGCCCCCTTGTAGAATCAGTTGTTCTTTTGTGGTTTCATCATTGTTGTTCAGTCACTTAGTCGTGTCTGACTCTTTGTGACCCTATGGACTGCAGCACACCAGGCTTCCCTGTCCTTCACCATTTCCTGCAGCTTGCTCAGACTCATATCCGTTGAGTCGGTGATGCCATCAAACCATCTCATCCTCTGTCGTCCCCTTCTCTTCTTGCCTTCAGTTTTTCCCAGCATCAAGGTCTTTTCTAATGAGTCAGCTCTTCACCTCAGGTGGTCATAGTACTGGAGCTTCAGCTTCAACATCAATTCTTCCAATGAATATTCAGGATTGATTTCCATTAGGATTGACTGGTTTGATCTCCTTGCAGTCCAAGGGATTCTCAAGAGTCTGTGGTTTCATAGTATATTCTATAAATATTGCATTTTATGGTGGCTGATGGTAGTTCTGGTTTTCCCATCAGTACATGGACTAAGATCCCTCATGTATGAAACATGTCGTATTTAATTCTTATTTTCTTATTTGTATTTATCCAGTCTTTTGACAGATGCATATCAAATATTCAATGTTTGGTTGAACTATTATTATAGACATAGCATCAAATACTTATAGACTCTTTCCTATACACTTGTAGAGATTTTATAAGTGGGAACTAAATGACAAAGAAAGAAAACCTCATCTATCCTAAAATTGATTTTAATTTCAAGAAAGAATTACTAACCTCTGCACCATTAACATTTTGTCCTGATAAAATACCATTGCATCAGAGCCAATGAAGATCAAATGAGTGGTTTTACATGTAATTAAGATAAAGCTTTTTGCAGTTGAACACAGAAGATATTTTATAACACGTGCCTAAACTACAACATCTGAGATGATGACACATCTTTTTATTTTAGTAATAGAATCATTTTGTGATTCATACTTGTCTTCATATTTGAATTAAGCCAGGAATTCCTGAATTGACACTTGTTTCTCTTTTCTGAAAGGTTTTTCAGAGGTTGATAGTATGACTTCTGTTTTCAAAAGTCCAAAGTCCAAATAGCCACAGATTCTCTTTTAGAAAACCATGGATGTCCCTGAATTGGCTGTCTTAAAAAAGAGAGAGAGAGAGACCTAATGTACTCAGCTGTGATTGTTTTCCTCCCGGTCTGCACTGTCCTTTGCTGGCTACTTCTCAGCTGGAATATTTGCAAAGGGAACACTGGGAACATTCAGGATGAGGAGAGGAGACTTGAAGATGGTCAGGCTCTGGACTGTCCATAGCTGGCCTTTTGTCAAAGCCCAGGTGGGTCTTCTCTGCTCTGGACTGCTCCTATCATCTCTTTATGACCCTCTTTGATTCTGGCAGCCTAAGAATTAAAAGTGTAACCAGCTACCCAGATGATTCTGATGCTCATAAAGTTTGAAGCTTGCTGATTACTAAGTGCTCTTATAATTCTCTAAAATCCTGCTAAAGACAAAAGCAGAGGCCCAGAAATTGGTAACATATTCAGTCACACAGCTCATTTGGTGACTCAAATGGTAAAGAATCTGCCTACATTGTGGGAGACCCAGGGTCGGGAAGATCCCCTGGAGAAGGGAATGGCAACCCACTCCAGTATTCTTGCCTGGAGAATTCCACGGACAGAGAAGCCTGGAGGGCTACTGTCCACGGGGTTGCAAAGAGTCGGACATGATTGAGTGACTAACATGACTAACACTTGAGATCTTGAGGCCTTTCAAACCTAGAAGATTTCCTACTCTACTCAATAAAACATTCCAATCATCATCATCATCCCATAGCAAGGAGGTATTGTAGCCACACTGGATGCATGCATTTTCTATATCCCCTCCATTCCCATAAACGAAAAGGCACAGACATGATGCTTTCGATTGGGATCCATTGAGGGTATGGTCACCAGAGTTTTGGTCACTTTTCTGCTGTCACTTTTGATTGAAACCAGCAAAGATGTGTTTTGGCAAATCTATTCATAATTTGTCTTTCCTTGCAGGGAATTGTGTGTAATTGTGTTTCCCATCAGGGAGTCAGTTGGAGTTAATGTATTGACAGTCTGTGGTGATGGATGACAAATGTCTTGTTAACATTCTCTCCACTCTTCAACCCACAGAGGAATGCTAAGAAGACTTTTGGTTTAAAGAAGTCAAAGGATGAACAATTTCTTCAGATAGGAAGATCTTCTTCAAAGGTAGGAGTTTATCTTCTGAAAGGCTTAAATTAGTTACTGATTCAAAAAGGGAATTATACCATAAAATGATGTGATTGTATAATATTATTGCCATACTGAATACTGTCCATCCAGAGAGTGTGATGAAAAACAGAGAGTAGGGATATGGCTGCAAAAACATAAAGCAAACTGCATGTCAAAAAAAATGGATCAAATACACAGGGAAGAAAACCAGCCCTTCACATCCTTTCACAGTAATAAGATTTTTGTGTTACTAAATCATGAATCATATCAAGTTTAGAAAGTAGACAGTAGAATAAAAGCACTGCTGGTAACTATATGTTTCTGATGGAATTAAAAATTTTAAAGGAATTATTTATAAGAAAAGTTTTCTTTTTGATGTAGTCATCTATCAAAAATCTCCTGAGAACATATCATTCGTACATGATTGTCTTGTGTCTCACCCTGAAGTCCAAATAATACCAAAGTCTGCTTATAAAGTTTTAATGTGGGAGTTCCCTGGTGGTTCAGTGGTTAAGACTTGACCTTCCAGTGCAGGCGGTGTGGGTTCAATCCCCGGTCAGGGAGCTAAGATCCCACATGCCTCATGGCCAAAATACCAAAGCATAAAACAGAAACAACATTGTTACAAATTCAACAAAGACTTTAAAAAGGGTCCACATCAAAAAAAAAAACTTAAAAAAAAAAGTTTTAATGTTACTTTGATACTGTTTCTGCTTTGTAAATCCCTTTCCCACCCACACGGCTCACTTCAGTCTGATTTATATCATTTAGAATTATCAGTTCTAGAACTGACTCTGCCAGGCCAATGATGCCTTCTTCTCAAAGCCCATTGAATTTGATGAAAAATATCTTATTTAATGATCTGGAGCACAGTTCAGAGAACTGTACCTCACCCAATAATAGCTTTCTTAAGGAATTTCTTAGAGTGTGATTGTTCAGCATTTAGTTCTCTACCTCAGAGGTTTTATTTAACAAATAAACTCCCATGGAATTTATGAATATTATATGTAAGATTTTGAGGTTGTCAAATCTTCCAGGATACTGTCCCTTGTCCTTGAGAAGTCTGAAATTGATTTATCCATATGTCATTTTGTATTTCAGAGGAAATGATTCGTGTCTCCGTTGACTTTGCTTCCATTGTGTTTTCAGACTAAATACATGTGACTAACTAGTTTTTGTGATGTTTCAAAAGCCCACCAGAAATCCCCAGATCAGTAGCCTGAAAATTAAGAAGGTTATTTTGTGAATCAAATAGCACAGGTTTTGTTCTGCTTGGAGAGTTCTCAAAAAGTGAAAATTAGTAAGGACTAGTAACATTGCTGAGTTAGGTGATTATGAACAATATCAAAAAGGCTTCAGTTCAGTTCAGTTCAGTTGCTCAGTCGTGTCCGACTCTTTGCGACCCCATGAATCACAGCACGCCAGGCCTCCCTGTCCATCACCAACTCCCGGAGTTCACTCAAACTCATGTCCATCGAGTCAGTGATGCCATCCAGCCATCTCATTCTCTGTCATCCCCGTCTCCTCCCACCCCCAATCCCTCCCAGCCCTTTTAATGGGAAGCTCCCTCATTAATGTAAACTGACTCATTTTATAAAGTTTTGATATAGCCAGACACACCCCCTCCAGTGACTGTCCATATTTCATAAAATAAAGACACCAGCCAGGTGAGGTGGTGTAAGAGAACTCTCCATTCTGGCACGGACATGGAAGGAAGTCTGCTTACACTGAATTGCAGTTGTTAGAAACTAGGAATTTGCAGTAATGGTGGTGTTAGCGTGCCCTTTCCACATCCTTAGACAGCAATATCATAGAAATGAGTATCACTTCCACAGGACTCTTAGGCCAGCAAAGCTTTTTAGTAAAAGAGATGGCTTGTGCACAAAGGAGAAGGTAGGAAAAGTACCAGCAACCTGAGCAGAAGGGGCAAGTTGCTTTTATAACGAGAGAGAGGGAGGGCTTGTCTCATTATCACTGATAATTTCCAGAAATGGTCAGACTTCTCCATCAGCAGCAGGTGGCTCCATGGTGGCTATCAGATGTAGGGTGTACTTCTGTGAGGAGAAAGGAGTGTGTGAGAATATCCTGCAGGAAAGCACTGGAACAGATAAGGTTTAAGTTTATAGTTGAGTCTTATGGCAATTAGCTGTACTTGTGAGTGTAACAGAGGTAAAATTTACTCCAGCAAGCCTGGTATATGTCTCTGGGACTCAGGCCCCACGAGCCTTTGTTCTTTAGCTTCCAAGGCCTGTTTCGCCCAAAGCTGTTCTTGGTCCTTTTCCAAAATGGCTGCGCTCTTGTCTTCGTGTCTCAGTAGTAAGTGGCCTACCAGTAAAGCACCTGCACGGGCAGTAAGCCCTGGGCAAGTTCTTCTGTAAATGACATACTGTGTGATCCTTAGGAGAGGTAGGAAGACCACAAGGCCAGGAGTTTGTTTGTAAATGGTGATTTCTAGTAAAAGGGAGAAATATGCAGAAATGAGGTGAGCAGAGGGGCTGCCAGGAAGGACTGCCTTGTGCCCTTGTAAGGTGTTAGTGGGCTCAGTAAGATAGTTCCCAGGGAAGTCTTCCTGGCTGGTTACATTATTTTCTCGTTCATTCAATGTAGGAGAGTAACTTGGCTTCAAAGCTCTGTCTTTTAGACAGAGTTTAAAGCTCATATTCTACCTTTTGCAGTACATTCTTCTCAGAGATCTTGGCTGCTCATTCGTCAGCTGACAACACTGAACTTTTTAGTCATCAGGCACTAGTAGAGCCACGAAAATATCTCGCTTTATCTTTGTGGAGGATTTAATCTGGTGGAAACTAAATGCTGTGTGCCTTCCCATGTCTTTCCCTTGCCTCACAAAGACTCCCTGAAACTTCCCCAAACTCTAAAGCACACTTGTATTCAGACTGTCCCCAGGCTATTCAAGAATTCGGCCTCTGACATTAGAACAGAAAGTGTTTTTGTAGCTACTTAGAGTTTTCAGTAGCCTTTCCCACGTTCACCAGTGGGCTGTGGTATCCAAAAGACGTGGGCAGTCAGAGCCATGGTCCTTGAAGCCCACCCCTCCCCCACCCCACTTCCCTCTCCCCACTCCTCTCTCTACCCAAATCTGGTTGCATATAAAAATTGCACTTGCATTCATCATAACTTTAATGAATAAGTTCTCCGCAAGGAAGATCTGCCTTTTACCTGGCTTGAAAATTTTGAGCTAAAATGCAGGACGGTTAGTGGTGGAATTTCAATAAACAACCACAGTTGCAAAGGGAATACCCCCCAAATCACTCCGAATATTGGTTTTCTGCTCTGGCTGTGTTTGTAGAAGTTTGATCCTGATCATAACCATAATGAATCTGAAGAAGGATTACACTCATGCTATGTCTTATGGCGTGTTCCCTCTGGGTAAGCAGCAGAAGAGGAAAAATCTGACAGGTTATTGGAGTTATTAAATGATTGTTTTGGTTGATGGTTTGGAACTTGTTCTTTCCCTTGGACTCGTGGTACTAACATTTTTAAATGATGTAGATGTCTTGGGAGAATGGTAGTTATATTCTGAGTAGATAATAATAAAACTGATAACAATAAAAAGACTTTATCTTATAATTAAATTGACCTGTAAATGTGAATCAATATTTACTTTCAGAGTCCAGCTGGTAGTACTGTTTTTGATACTATTCAACAGTAAAGAGATCTATCAGGATTTTGTCCTCCAGAGTCATTTTAAGGCTGATAAGTTTCATTTCACATACTTGATGCCAGACAAACCTAGGAGACAAACATCATCCACAAAAGGAATACTTGCCTATGAAACTAGAGATGAAAAGCTCATTAATAAAAGCAGTTACCCTGGGAAGCCCAGAATTTACCAAAGCCAAGTGCCTGTATGCTAAGTCACTTCAGTCGTGTCTGATTCTTTGTGACCCCATGGACTGTAGCCCTCCAGGTTCCTCTGTCCATGGGATTCTCTAGTCAAGAATACTAGAGTGGGTTACCGTTTCCTCCTCCAGGGGATCTTCCTGACCCAGGGATTGAACTTAAGTCTCTTACACTGGTAGACTGATTCTTTATCACTGAGCCACCTGGGAAGACCACCAAAGCCAAGTTCAGTTCAGTTCAGTCACTCAGTCATGTCCAACTCTTTGCGACCCCATGAATCATAGCACGCCAGGCCTCCCTGTCCATCACCAACTCCCGGAGTCCACCCAAACCCATGTCCATTGAGTCGGTGATGCCATCTAACCATCTCATCCTCTGTCGTCCCCTTCTTCTCTTGCCCTCAATCTTTCCCAGCATCAGGGTCTTATTCCAATGAGTCACTTCTTTGCATCAGGTAGCCAAAGTATTGGAGTTTCAGCTTCAACATCAGTCCCTCCAATGAACACCCAGGACTGATCTCCTTTAGGATGGACTGGTTGGATCTCCTTGCAGTCCAAGGGACTCTCAAGAGCCTTCTCCAACACCACAGTTTAAAAGCATCAATTCTTCAGGACTCAGCTTTCTTCACAGTCCAACTCTCACCTCCATACATGACTTCTGGAAAAACCATAGCCTTGACTAGACAGACCTTTGTTGGCAAAGTAACGTCTCTGCTTTTTAATATGCTATCTAGGTTGGTCATAACTTTCCTTCCAAGGAGTAAGCGTCTTTTAATTTCATAGCAGCAATCACCATCTTCAGTGATTTTGGAGCCCAGAAAAATAAAGTCAGCCACTGTTTCCCCATCTATTTGCCATGAAATGATGGGACCAGAGGCCATGATCTTAGTTTTTTGAATGTTGAGCTTTAAGCCAACTTTTTCACTCTCCTCTTTCACTTTCATCAAAAGGCTCTTTAGTTCCTCTTCACTTTCTGCCATAAGGGTAGTGTCATCTGCATTTCTGAGGTTATTGATATTTCTCCTGGCAATCTTGATTCCAGCTTGTATCTAAGCAAAGGGTATTCACCTCTTTAGGGTTTTATACCAGTTAAAATTGATTAGGTATTTAATCAGCTAGAAAACTGGAATGATCTTTTCTAGTACTTATTAACTTCCTCCTTCTTCCCTTGACTTATGATGAGGGCACACTCCAGCTTTCCACTCAGTGACAACATCTCCTGAAACATTACTGAATTTAGACTGTTCCTGCCTGGTTGTCCTGGCAAACCTCTTTGTGGAATTACTGCTCACTAACAAACAGTAGCATTCCTGGAAACCAATTGAGATGAGTGGAGGTTCTGTCCTTCCATCCCAGAGTAGTGCTCAGCTGTTCATTTCTGTGTGGTGTCTGAGTAACAGTCTGTGACCTGGGGTCAGATGAAAACGTACTAAATCTCATAGACAGCGTTTCTTTAGGGATGTTGGGTTATAATACACGTCCTCATATTTTTCTCTGAGTCATTGTGATATCCATGATTGAGATGCCTTTGTTGATTTAGTCCATTCTCCTCCTTGCAACCCGTCCTCATGATTCTTACGAGTCACAACCATTTTTCTTTGGAAACCCACCTTATCTGCCTCCCACTGCTCAAGGCTGCTCAGTTTGGTAGTTATCTCAGGAAGAACTGTGGAAAGGCATCTGACAAAAGACATCAGCATCCTCTTTTGGAAGATAGTGGGAGCTGGGTGAGAGAGTAATGAAAAAGGTGGAATTGTCTTCTGGCAGCAGCAATTAGTGCTAGTAGTATGTAGAAGGAATTCTGCAACTTGTACGTGTTCCTCCCCTCTCCTCCTACTGTGGTCCAGAGGGAGAAAGATCTGCTTTGAAATTGGAGGTAGAAAATCATCTGTCACTTCAGTACAGGAGGCATGTAGTAACTTACCATTATACACCAAAGGGCTGTGTGGTGACCTTTACAGATTCTTACTGGCTCAAATTTGTTTTACCTGCTGCACTCTGGGCTTGTAGCTTTTACATGATTTCTAGAGTCACCTGAATTAAAGTTGGTGATGAGAAAAGGCTCCATCAGAGGGACACAGACTTTCATTTGGGGGCTCACTGAATGACTGGAATTGTGCAACCAGGGAGGGGAGCCACTGCACTGTGACCCTTGCTCCCAACAGTACAACCTCTGATGAGATAACTCTGCCCCTGGAGGTAAGTTAATTCAAAAAGACCATTGTAAATGGTCTCCCTTACTTATTCCAAATCATGATCTTTATGTTCAGGGTTCTCCTGATCAAAATCAATGTTAATTGAACTTAGTGCACCCTAACTTACCGGACGAGGCCCTCTGAGTGTTGATAGTAGTGGAAAGCCTTCAATGTTCAGGTCCACAGAATTCTGAACAAAAGTAGGCTTATGTGCCCAGATTCTGAGGGCGTTTTTTTAAATCATATCCCTTCTTCCCAGCATCTGGACATTTCATCCCTGGCTGCTTCTGGAGGGAGTCAGATCCTGACAGAGGGTTATCTAGGGAACCACCCAGGAGGAAAATGAAGCCCAGTGTGGAGCAGGAGGCCAGGCTTACGCCCCTGCTGTGGATGCAGTATGCTGCCGTCACATCTGAGTGCAGACACAAATAGATGCTGGGACTTTTTTCTTTTTTTTTTTGCTTTGCTTTGTTGTGGTTTATTTTGCCTTTCACAACAGCAATTCATTTTGTAAGGCAAAGGAAAAAAAGAAAAGCTCTTGGAAGGATTCAAGTTTTCATATCTGCAGAAGGCATTTCTACAGCTTTTGTCAAACTTAGCTGGTCTGTAAAGCGCCTTTGTTTGTGGTTGACTGTTGAAGAAAGCGAGTCCATAAACTAGCATGCATCCAGGAGAGAACGATTTCTATTGAACGAGTCAAGTAGGATATGGTGCATGGGGCCAGTCCTGAAAAGAGTTTTGTTTCTTGCAGCATGGTGGAAATTCACATTGATATTGCCACTGTGCGTTCGTTAGCAAGCACGGTTAAACAATGGGGCATGCCAGCCAACGTGGCTCTGTTGATTAATGCATTCCTTGAATGTGTTGATTAATGTGTTCCTGCAATGCCTCCTGAAGCTGAGAATGCACCTGAGGCACACGGGATGTGCCTTCTCACTGGTTCTTCGTTGCCCACATGGGCTCATTCCGGGTATGTGGTTCACACCCGCACCTTTGTAAATAAAACCACAGATCTAGCAGATTTTTTTTGCAGGAATATTCTCTGGCAGATGTGTTGTATGTTAAATCTCCCAGGGATTCTATAAGCCATGAAGTTTATAGAAAGACTAGCTGTCCAGCTAAGTGTAAACCCTGGATACCATCCATCTTGTGGGTGATCCTGTCCTGACTTTGAGTTTTGTTCTTCTCAATGTTTTTGTAAAGAAAAAAAAGGCAGAAAATACTTAGGGAGTACAGCTTTCACTTGAATAATACAGGAAGAGCTATGCAGATAGACTGCCCATTAGACATTTGGTGAACTTGGCATCTCGGTTGGAAATCTACTCTTCCCAGAGGCAGGGATTCCCATCAACACAGCCAGGGTAATTCCATTTCCAGTTGGCTTCATTCAGGGTTGTGACATTTCTCCCTGTATTATGAATTCCCATTAAACCACATAGTTTTTTTCATAGCTTGTTTCCAAAAAGGCTCATCTTCATGGGGTTTTGCTTGGCTGATGGTTTGATAGAGATACGTTTTTGAGAGTTTTTATTTGTTTACTATCTTGTACTTGTTACGTGAGTCATAAGAATTCTATTGCCGCTTCTAAAACTTCCCTGACAACAGAATCTTCAGGAAGATGGCAAAAATGATGAGAAAACCATGTTCAAAACTAGTGAGGAAAGGTCTGAACATATGAGAAGTGATTCCTTGGTGGTGGTTTGATGGTGTTGCCACTGAGTCTTGAGGCTCCAACTATAACATTATCACAGGAGACCAACAAAGCTATTCAAAAAAATAATTTTCTTTTTCTTAAAAAAGTGAAAAGTTCACTCTGAAGAAGAAGGAACTTTAATATATTAGAGAACTCATGTATGGAACTATTGTATAAAGAGATAGTGGAATCACCAAAATCCTATTTAACAATTGGCATGAAATTAAGGGTGAAAATGTCATTCTTATATTTTTAAGAACAGGACTTAAGTGAAGATTCCTTAATTCCATGTAGAAGACTTAGCAGTGACAAGACCATTGAAGGATCTACTTTGGAATGTTCATAGAATACATGACTTCTGTTATTTGATGAATGATATCTAAACCCCCAGTTTACAATTATTAAAAATGCTTAGTGTTATGTGTGTCTCACAAGGAATACTTGGGAAAAAAAGTGAAATATTGAATTATTTCCTTGGCAGGCACACATAAGCTACTCCCTTGGAACTTGAGGTACACAGAAATATGCATTTAAATCATTGTAATGCATATTTGATATGGAAGACGTATTTGGGGAAACTCATTTGATTTTCAGAGAATCTCTAATGATATATGTTTAAAAGAGAAATGCACCAAAATAACTGCCTAAGAGAGCATTCACATTTGTGATTAGACATGCATTTTCCTGGTTAGCTTGAATTCTGCAAGAATTGAAGGGGTAAACAAAGAGAAGCGGCGAACATGATTAATCTGTTTTTCTGCAAAGCTTTTGATACTGTACTAAATAAAAGCCTTGCTGACAGAAGCTGTTAGCCCAGAGAAGAGAAGGCCATAGGAACAGGTTATGAAAGGAGAGGGTGGAAGGCAGAGAACAATCCACATGGGGAGGGGGCACAGAGAAAACGGATCCTGCAAATTCTTATTTATTTTTTTGTCAGTAAGCATAGAGAACATGGCATTAATGTAGTTTCTTAACTAGTTTTGTTCCCTGGGGCAAAGAAATCTGAGAAATAGAATTTGACAAATATAGCTAGACAGAACTACCATATTAAAATTCTTCAAATGACCTGGAAAACGTATTGGTCTAAGTTCTAAGTGTCCTGTATTTCTTCGTTATGTAATATTTCCCTCTTGGAGAGAATTCAACTATAGATATGCTTTCTTTAATATAAAAAAGGTCTTCAAATTGATTTATTGTGCAAAATAATAGGAAGCTTTCTTACCTAGAGGAGTAGGAAAAAATAACCACATCTTAGCCTCTGGCACCATCCTGGGTACTGAGTGCATGCTCTGTAAATATTTGTAGAGTTGAATGAATTCTCGTTATATACCAAAACCAGAAGTCCTCCCTAGAGAGAACTTCACCCCAAATTTTCTCTCCAGGTCTCTCTGTGTGTTGCTGATAGTTGTTGGCTACCCGGAGCAGCTTTTTGGCAAATCCATGAAATAAAATTTTCACTTTTCTGAAAAACAAACAAAAAACCTTTGGACACTAGGATTTTTCATCTGTAGAACAACCCCGAAATTCAATGAGGAAGTAGATTTCAACTGTCTGTCTTACAATAGACTTGCTGATTCTGTCCAAATTATTTTTATTATTGAAATATAGGTGACTTGATTCAATACACACAGAAGAAACATAGAAAGATCTTTGTTATAAAGGGGAAGCAATGGGAAAACTTTTTTATACAACAGATTTCCCTCAACTGATAGTCAAATACAACTTTGCACAAGTAGTGTGGAATCACCCCTGAATGACTCATGAGACTGCCGCCCATACTTGAACCTAGAATTTCACCAATATTTCACCAATAAAGTTTATTCTGAAGTTATTTGGGTTTCATTAATACAATTGAAATACTAACTTATGAGACCTATGTTTAGTGCCTATAGGATAACCGTCTTTATTATTAAAGATTATTGATCGTTTCTTATGTATAGGGAGTTGTGAGTTCTGAAAATGTAGTCTGTATTGTTGCAAAGAGTCAGACACAACTGAGCAACTGAACTGACTGGTTGTAAGATATGACTCTGGCCCTTCCATGGCTCATACTCTTTAGTGACATACATATAAATCAACCAGTCACGTACACATGTATATACTAGGTATGCATGTGTAAAGAAAGCATGGAGTAGTATTAAATGTGTGTGAAATGTGTGAAATAGGCTGTTAAATGTGTGAAATAGGCTGAAAGTGTCCTGGGAGTTCAAAGGAGTGGTGACCTTTACGTACTGGGAGGATGACTGAGGTTTATGGATGCTTTGAACTTGAACTGATCATTGAAGGAAGAATGATTCTGAAACAGTTCGGAAATGCTAAATTAAAAATGGTAGACATTACAGTGGGGGAAATGGCAGTCTTGAGGGGGAAGGGAGATAAGCATGGCATTTGCACAGCCAAAGGACAGAATAAATTAACCAATTTAACGCAGAAAGTAGACCTAAGATGTTGAAAGTGGCTTTGGAGAGCTATTTGTCCCGTTCTTTTTTTTATGAATGGATAAACATTTATTCATTCGTCCATGAGCTGCTGTGTTTCAGACATGCTCAGAGTAGCAGGCAAGCAATACTATACACGGCAGGTGTATAGCACAATTATTGTAATACAGTGTAATTAGCCCCCAAAGGGTCAAAATAAGATATATATATATATATCTTTACGTGAGTGTATATGTACATATTAAAGGTATAGGGTGATGTAAAGGCAAATGTGACAACTCTGCATGATGGCATCAGGAAAATCCTTGAAAAGGAACATCAAAGTTGAGTAGATGTCTTCTAGGCAGATGTGGAGAAGGACATTCCAAGGAGAGTAGATGCCACTAGAAGGCTGGTGGTGGGTACATTTGGAATACTTGGTTTGGTTGAAGGTGGGGAAGTTGGAGGTGCCATGAAGGCCAGTGGGAGCCAGGAGTTTGGGGTAGGTTGTGGGATTCCACTTAAGGATTTGGAGTAAGGGAGTCACATGTTTAGATCTTAGTTTATAATAAGTGGCTTCCCTGGTGGCTCAGAGAGTAAAGCATCTGCCTGCAATGCGGGAGACCCGGGTTTGATCGCTAGGTCGGGAAGAACACCTGAAGAAAGAAATGGCAACCCACTCCAGTACTGTTGCCTGGAAAATCCCATGGACAGAAGAGCCTGGTAGGTTACTGTCCATGGGGTTGCAAAGAGTCGGACATGACTAAGTAACTTCACTTTACAATAAGTACCCAGTCAACTGTATATAGAATAGACAGGTGATGTTGAAAGCTGGAAACTAGTAAGAGGTGAGAAGTGAGCAGAAGCTAGAGAGCCTTACCCAGGGTCCTAGCAGAGGAGACAGATTACGGTATATTTGAGTGGACCTGCCCAATTCAAAGGAATGAAGAATGAGGAAAAGCAAGTCCTGACCTCTGGCTTTAGTGACAGGGTGTTGGCGGTGCTGCTGACCAGAATAGAAAATACAGGTGAGCTGCTTTTGAAAGGAAGATAGATGATTCCATTGTGATTATATTGCATCTGAAATATGTCTGATGGTAAATATACTGTACTGAGTTTGAATCATGTTCAGTTATGAATCCATTAAGTTCATGAGTGAGAAGTGAAGTATGACCACCATTGTTTCAAGAAGGTTAAGTTGGCATCGGAACTTTAGGCAAATTTAATGAAAGCAAATAGAAGGTGAGGAAAGCCATTAGGAAAGTCTCTGTGGTAGATGCATGAGAACCGAGATCCCCAAATGAGGAGAGAGGCTGTGGGCTGGAGAGTAGAGAACAGTAGATGCTGGAGAATGGCAGCCCCTTGCCTTTCATGGTTTGAATTAAATGTGGTGGAGTTTTTGTCCCAAGATTCCATGAAGACAGTCTTAATTGAGCCGTCTCTGCCATAGGTGAGGCACAGCCCTGGGCCTCAGAGGGCTGGCAGCAGCGATACCTGATCTTCCCAGGCTGTCCTCAGAATGAATACACTGTTTTTTTGAAGAAAGAACGTGGGTAGTTGCCTGTGGGCCCCAAGTGAGGAGAATTAACACCATTAATCACTTCCAAGAGATGAACTGGCCATAGTAACCAAAAGGTCAAAAACTCTTATTAACCCACAGACCTAGAATATACACAAGTCAGACTGAAATGACTTTCTCAAAGACTGATCTGGACAAAGAAAATTTTGCCAAGGGCAAAAATGAAGGAAAACTGTGCAGAGCATTCCCCCGGGTCACTGGAAACAGTTCTGAAGCAGTAACATGGAATAATATGTCATTATTACTGAGCATCCAGATTTGGGTCTAATGTCAGGGGAGAGTTCCATGGTTTTGTTCCCATTGTTGTTATGTTAATGATGTTTTTTGTTTTGCTCTGTTTTGTCCTGTGGTCGCTGTTTGTAAAGGGTGGCCACTTAGACACATTCCAAATGATTGAGGTGGTTATTTATATGAAGTATTTCCATTTTAATAATTCTTTCTGATTTCTAGATGAAAGGCAACTTAACCCTGGGGCATGTGTTAAGATGAATCACAAGTCTCAGAAATACTGTCCTAATGTGATGCATTGGCTACAGAGGGAATTCACGTGTACTTATGGACACATTCTGGCATAATTAATGCCCTAAAACATAATTTTAAAATGCCCAAATCGTAATATATAGTCATACATTTTTCTTTTGTGTTCCTAGGTGTTTCTTAATCAAGACTCATCGCACTCTCTATCCATCTTCTATTCAATCAATCAAAAAGAATTATAGTTTTTAAAAAATGGAAAAATTATCTAAATTTCCCTTCTACTTCTTATGTATAGTTTAAGCAGAAAAAATAAAATCCCAAACCTGACTTGGTACTCTTTTCATTTATCCCCAAAACATGGGATGGTCATATGTTCATGCCATGGAGTCACCCTTCTTGCTTCCTTCTGTAGCTCAACCAGTCCAGGCCTTTGCTGTTCGCGACCCCTCAGGTGCCTGTTACCAGTTCTTCTCTTGTTCCTATTGTCTTGGAAGTCATATTGGTCATACATGTGGGCCATGGAATCAATTTTCTGGATAACTATCTAACACTTAATTTAATTTCTATAAATGTTGTCTGTGGAAAGAAAAAAACCCTCTTTTTTTTCCTTTATCTTACTAGCATTGTTTTGAATCTAGTTGGCATATAATATCCTTTGGCATGTGCAATGAAATTACCTTTATCATCTGTCAGTAAGTTTCTTCCTGATAAAAGGAATGGGAAATGTTTGTTAGGATATACAATAGCACTCTTTTTGAATTGTTCAAATTATATAGAATTCTGTGCCAATGATGTTAGATAGTTCATTTACAATTTAAATTAATTTTCTTATCAAAATTATCCTTTCTTTTCTTGACATTACATAGCTGTGCCTTGTATACTTCTTCGTTATAATTATATGTTTACCTTTATTCATAGAATATAGGGAGCATTATGCAATTTTCTTTTTATAAAGATTATGTTTTAAAATTTTATTTTATTGAAGTATAGTGGATTTACAGTGATTGCTAATATCTGCTATACAGCAAAGTGATTCAGTTATACATATATATAAAATACATTTTTTTTCATATTCTTTTCTATATGGTTTATCACAGTATACCAAATATAGTTTCCTGTGCTATATTTATAAACTATATATATGCTATAGATACAAACATATTCATATGTTTATATGGATAAACAACAGTAGGACCTTGTTGTTTACCCATTCTATGTTTAGTAGTCTGAATCTGCTAACAGAAAACTCCAAATCCATCCCTCCCTCTCTCTCCTCCCCCTTGGCAGCCACTCTGTGTCCATGAGTCTGTTTCTGTTTCATAGATTAGTTCATTTGTATAGTATTTTAGATTCCACATATAAGAGATATCATATAGTGTTTGTCTTTCTCTGTATGACAGACCTCACTTAGTATGATAATCTCTAGGTCCATTCATGTTGCTTGCAAATGGCGTTATTTGTTATTTCATCTCAGTAATTATTTTTATTGAGAATTTATGAGTCTTTAAAACCTCATCCTATAGAAATAGGCATTCAATATAGGTAAAATTTTGTTTCTTGAATACAGTATAAAGTAAAACAAAATTTACTTTTTAAAAAGATATTCTGTTACTGAGTTAATAGTATTACATTTTGCTCAATAGTATGTGAATTTAAGAACATTCTTTTTTATAACGGAGCTACTGTTGATTCATAAAACCATTCAGTGCCACAAAATCAGCACCATAATATCAAACTTACAATAAATTAGAAAATGAAGAAATTCTAGGTTGTAAAACTAGATCTGATGCAAAATGTTGCCTGGTCCCTTTGTTATCCTCTTGGCCTGGCCTGCTTGCCTCAACCAGGGAAGACACTTGTGGTTCTCTGAACTGCTCCTTTCACCCTGTCCTGTTTCAGTACTGCTGTGCTCCTTGTTTAGCACAACATGGAACCAAGCCATTCTCTGCGTCTCATCTTACCCAAGGCTGTATTTGTTCTTTATTTCTGGGTTTTATTGGCATATATGTATGACATGAGGGCCTTTATGTAAAATAGATGTTTATTATAAAAATAACATCTGGGATCCTCTATGCTTGTATTCCATAAAGACAAATTAGTTTAATTTCATATAATATATTTTAATGTCTTCCCAATGGTGATGGCCCTTCTTCAATATTTAATAAGGTAAAATTAGCATAGTGTCATAAAAACAACTGAGAATAATCAAAATATGCCCTCAGCAGAATTTTTTATATCAAGAGTCTTCCTTCCTTCCCTCCTTCATTTCTTTTCTTCCTGGTCATGCTTATAAAAAATGTTTTGGAAAGGATTAAATTTGTATGTAGACAGTAATATCTTAGCAGTGGAACTGAATATTCCCAGTGAGACCTAAGGGCTTCCCTAGTAGCTCAGCTGCCTGCAATGCAGGAGACACTGGTTTGATTCCTGGGTCGGGAAGTTCCCCTGGAGTAGGGATAGGCTATCCACTCCAGTGTTTTTGGGCTTCCCTTGCAGCTCAGATGGTAAAAAAAAAAAAAAATCCACCTGCATTTCAGGAGAGCTGGGTTGGGAAGATTCCCTGGAGGGGGGCATGACAACCCACTCCAGTATTCTTGCCTGGAGAATCCCACAGACAGAGGAGCCTGGTGGGCTATAGTCCATGGGGTTGCAAAGAGTTGGATTCAATTGAGTGACTAGGCACAGCACAGCACATTGATACCTATTCTAAAAACCATTATGTCCTACTATTAATAATAGTTACCTTTTATGAAGCTTACTTGGTGCTAGACATGTTCTAAGCACTTTACACGTTTTATCTCTTACCATCCTCTCAGTGACCTGGTATTATCCTCATCATCACCCGTAGACACACAGCTAGTTAAATGGTAGAATAGGGATTCAAAAACCAGTTGGGTCTAATTCCAGAGCCTGTGTGCTTCACTACCACCCCTCTGCTTAGACAAAAGAGGTACCCACCAGCACGCTTGATTAGTTAAGGGACGCCCTTGGCCTTGGGCATTCTGGTCACTGTGCTTTGTGTACAAGACAAGGTCTCATAGGGAGGTCAAAGCTATTACCCTGCTGCCCATTCTATCAAATAATAAATCTAAATGTTGTTCCACTGTACCTGCTGTGCTAAATATCCATCCCATGTTCATGCATGTTGGATAGAATATGTGGGTGCTACATCCTAGGCTAAGCAGTCTAATATGTCAGGGGTGCTTGCCTGCTTCAAGGTACTGTTGCTGTCTTTTGTGAGGCTGATTATATCTAAAAAGAAGTTCTTGTAACTTTAGTGTCAGTGTGGTTTCCTTACAAGTATGACCTTTGTCAGCATTAACAGAAATAGTCATAGTGAAGGCTTGTTGTCTGTACCTTGTCATTGCCACCCCCCATCCAGCCTCTTCCCAGAGCTCTTCCACAGAAACCCAACAACCCATGTTTTACTCACAGAGGATTATGAAGGTACCCAGCTCTACTGCTTCTCAGAGATGACCTGGCCACTGCTTTAGATTGACTTCCCCTCTTTTCCCTGTTCCCTTCCCATCCTAACTGTGTGTTTGCATTTTAATAGAAGGATTTGGAAAATAGCTTGAAAATCTGAAAGAAGGAACAGTTAAACCTTATCATTAGATTACTGTAGTAGAATTCCTTGCATAGGGAAGTTATCTTTTTTTGGCCAGAATGATCCTGTCCCACTAATCCTGCAATCAACACCCAGTAAAACTACCCACTCATAAATCTCCCACCCACTTAGATTGTAGTTATCTCAGTGATAACTTTTACAGAATGATCATGATATATACACAAACTTTTGTTTAAACAAGATCGTTAGTAATAAAGTATGGTGAGTTTAGAACTAATATATACACACTCAGTTCAATTCATTTCAGTCATGTACAACTCTTTGAGACCTCATGGACTGCCACATACCAGGCTTCCCTGTCCATCACCAGCTCCCAGAGTTTGCTCAAACTCATGTCCATAGAGTCAGTGATGCCATCCGTCTGATCCTCTATCATTCCCTTCTCCTCCTGCCTTCAATCTTTCCCAACATCAGGGTATTTTCCAATGAGTCAGTTCTTCCCATCAGGTGGCCAAAGTACTGGAGTTTCAACTTCAGCATCAGTCCTTCCAATGAATATTCAGGACTAATTTCCTTTAGGATGGACTGGTTGGATCTCCTTGCAGTCCAAGGGACTCTCAAGAGTCTTCTCCAACACCACAGTTCAAAAGCATCAATTCTTCTGCACTCAGCTTTGTTTATAGTCCAACTCTCACATCCATGCATGACTACTGGAAAAACCATAGCTTTGACTAGACGGGCCTTTGTTGGCAAAATAATGTCTCTGCTTTTTAATATGCTGTCTAGGTTGGTCATAGCTTTTCTTCCAAGGAGCAAACGTCTTTTAATTTCATGACTGCAGTCACCATCTGCAGTGATTTTGGAGCCCCCCAAAATAAAGTCTGCCACTGTTTCCACTGTTTCCCCATCTATTTCCCATGAAGTGATGGGACCAGATGCCATGATCTTAGTTTTCTAGAATGTTGAGCTTTAAGCCAACTTTTTCCACTCTCCTCTTTCACTTTCATCAAGAGGCTCTTTAGTTCTTCTTCACTTTCTGCCATAAGGGTGGTATCATCTGCATATCTGAGGTTATTGATATTTCTCCCAGCAATCTTGATTCCAGCTTGTGCTTCATCCAGCCCAGCATTTCTCATGATGTACCCTGCATATAGTTAAATAAGCAGGGTGACAATATATAGCCTTGATGTACTCCTTTCCTATTTGGAACTAGTCTGTGTAGTTCCATGTCCAGTTCTAACTGTTGCTTCCTGACCTGTATACAGATTTCTCAGGAGGCAGGTCAATTGGTCTAGTATTCTCATCTCTTTCAGAATTTTCCACAGTTTGTTGTGATCCACACAATCAAAGGCTTTGGCTTAGTCACTAAAGCAGAAGTAGATGTTTTTCTGGAACTCTCTTGCTTTTTTGATGATCTAGTGGATGTTGGCAATTTGATCTCTAGTTCCTCTGCCTTTTCTAAATCCAGCTTGAACATCTGGAAGTTCATGGTCCACATACTGTTGAAGCCTGGCTTGGAGAATTTTGAGCATTACTTTGCTAGCATGTGAGATGAGTGCAAATGTGCAGTAGTTGAGCATTCTTTGGCATTGCCTTTCTTTGGGATTGGAATGAAAACTGACCTTTTCCAGTACTGTGGATAGTATGGATATATACACACTACTATACATAAAACAGATAACCATCAAGGACCTAGAATATAGCACAGGAAACTATACTTAATATTTTGTAGTAAAAGATAGAAGCTTCCCTGGTGGCTCAGACAGTAAAGAATCTGTCTTCAATGTGGGAGACCTAGGTTCAAGCCTGAGTCGGGAAGATCACCTGAAGAAAGGAATGGCAACCTACTCTAGTATTTTTGCCTGGAGAATTCCATGGACAGAGAAACCTGGTAGGCTAAATAAAGGAAAAGAATCTTAAAAAGAATATATATATATATAATATATGTGTGTATATATATTTATATATATCGCTCCATCATGTCCTACTCTTTGCAACACCCTAGACTGTAGCCCACCAAGTTCCTCTGTCTATGAGATTCTCCAGACAAGAATACTGGAGTGGGTTGCCGTGCCCTCCTCAGGATTGAGCCCGCGTCTCCTATGTCTCCTACATTGACGGGTAGGTTCTTTACCACTAGTGCCACTGCACCAAAATACTGCCAGGCATGTTCAGTTCAGTTCAGTCCAGTCGCTCAGTTGTGTCCGACTCTCCGTGACCCTGTAGATGGAAAAACCATAGAAACAGTGTCAGACTTTATTTTTTTGGGCTCCAAAATCACCGCAGACGCTGATTGCAGCCATGAAATTAAAAGACACTTACTCCTTGGAAGGAAAGTTATGACCAACCTTGATAGTATATTAAAAAGCAGAGACATTACTTTGCCAACAAAGATCCATCTAGTCAAGGCTATGGTTTTTCCCACGGTCATGTATGGATGTGAGAGTTGGACTGTGAAGAAAGCTGATTGCCGAAGAATTGATGCTTTTGAACTGTGGTGTTGGAGAAGACTCTTGAGAGTCCCTTGGACTGCAAGGAGATCCAACCAGTCCATTCTAAAGGAGATCAGTCCTGGGTGTTCATTGGAAGGACTGATGCTAAAGCTGAAACTGCAATACTTTGGCCACCTCATGCGACGAGTTGACTCACTGGAAAAGACTCTGGTGCTGGGAAAGGTTGGGGGCGGGAGGAGAAGGGGACGACAGAGAATGAGATGGCTGGATGGCATCACCGACTCTGTGGACATGAGTTTGAGTGAACTCTGAGAGTTGGTGAGGGACAGGGAGGCCTGGAGTGCTGCATGTAGTAGGTACTTAATTTGCTCAGTGAATAAATTCATGAATGTAGACATAAGAATTTGAAGATCAGCCCTTTGTCCAATTATGTCATTAGCTAAATTAATCTCATTTCACTTTTGTGTGACACTCCGGATTTCCCAGAGTTCCTCTGTGTCACGGTTTAGAACTTGACTCACTTACACATTCTCTGCTCACGGGACCTAAGGTTATTGTGGCTTTCCATTGTTAAATGTGGAGTTGGAGTTGGAAAACAATCAAAAGAAATGTTCCTCTCATTTTTTGGAACACATGAACAAATCTAGCATTTGTTTTTGTGAGAACAAATGTTCTTTGCAAAGAATAGAAGCTATTCCCCAAATCTTTGAAGTATGTCACTGATCTTTAACCAGTAGCCGGAGAAGCAGGAATCCTGGTGACAAACATGGGCTTTGTTGGGATGAAAGCGGATCATAAGTTTACAAAAAATGATTGGGCATCTATTTGGCTTGTGACTAATGCCTGGCAGGGACACAGAGGAGGCTCTTCACTAGCCCAGCCACATATATTTTAAGTAAAGACCCTTGTGCTCAAAGAAATTCAGTTTTTTTTTGCCTAATGTTCTCTTTTGGATTAAAATAAAGCATTGCTTGAGATATAAATAATAAGAAGAATCATGCCAAAGTCACAGCAGTTCCTCTAATGGTAGAGGGAAACAGATTACTTGGGGAGAGGGATTATCATTGTTTATTTTTACAGGTTTTTTTTTTTTCCAATAATTCATTTGATTTGCTAGTTGTAAAACCACTGTAAGAATCAGAGCAGTGTTCCTGTCTCCCAATTGCTGGTTCTGGGTTTTGTGGTACAAATGTTGACACCAGTGTGCTTCCTGTCAATACAATAAAAATTCTTCATCACCCTGAGGACCTACCCTAGATTCAGTATTGATGGAGTGGTTTCAGGATGCTGTGAATCTCCCATAATCCCCTTCTCTCTTAAAAACATTTGCCAGCCTACCAGCTAAAACCTGAACTTCTTCTGCTAGAGTTTGGTTTACTTAACTCACTGCTGTATATTTACTGAGCTGCTACTACTTCAATCAAGTATCAGACACATGATGAATGGGAAAGATACCAGAATACCAAATACCTGAGGGGAGAGAGAAAAGTTAATGCCTTTGTCAGAAAAGGGACACAACTTTTCTTTCCCAGCCTTAAGGTTTTACAGAGGGCCAACCTCATCCATTGGTTATAGGGATAAAATTTCTTTGAGGACCAAGGGTCTTTACTTAAAATGTATGTGGCTGGCCCAGCCTAATCCATTGGTTACAGGGATAAAAGGAGGCCCATTGTTTGAAAACCCATGGTTCCCTGAGTCGTCGTCTTGTTTTTACCCTCCTTCTAAAGGCCTTGAAGTGTGCCAGACAGCATCAGGCAGAAGTGCTCATTTCTACCAGTAACACTGTGAAATGGAAGTAATGTTGCTTCTTGCAAACTACCTCCATGAAGACTGAGCTAGCTCCCTGCACTCCTTCAGCAAGCAGGCTTAGAGGAGCCCTGTTCAAGCAAAGTCGTGTGCTAAATTCCAGGGCACAAGGCAGAGAAGAGTTGAGCTGCTCTGGAGCCCCACCTGCAAGCCTCTCCTCTGACCCCTGAAGAGGCTCTGTCCTGTGATGCTGGCCCCTGGCGCATGATGCCAACTACAGAGCACTAGGGTGGTTGTCACAATGCTGTTCTCCATCCATGGAAACAGACAATTTAAGGTTACCTTCAAGTGCACAGACTCAGGAGTCAGATAACCTAGTCAGTCACTGAGTCCTGACTTCGTCAGTAACAAGTAAGGAAAATGCAGAAGCAACTTAACTGCAGTAGGCCTCACGTTCCTCAGTTGCAAAATGGGAAAGCATTCAGTTTAGGAGGGCTTCACAGGACTTCCCTTGTGGCTCAGCTGGTAAAGAATCCGCCTGCAGTGTGGGAGACCTGGGTTTGATCCCTGGGCTGGGAAGATCCCCTGGAGACAGGAAAGGCTACCCACTCCAGTGTTCTGGGCTGGAGAGTTCCATGGACTGTATAGTCCATGGGGGTCACAAAGAGTTGGATACAACTGAGCAACTTTCACTTTCACCAGGTACAGAGTAAGCCCTCAGTAGAGAATAGTTGTTGTTTTACAGATAAACTAAACTCAGTCTCAAATTAGGAATTTGAGATCAATTTATACACACTACTATATACAAAACAGGTAAACAACAAGGACCTAATGTATACAGCAGGGGACTCTGCTCAATATTCTGTAATAATCTATAATATTTTAATCTATTATAATAATAATCTATAATATTTATGTATTTTTTTTGTCATTGTTCAGTCACTAAGTCATGTCTGACTCTTTGTGACCCCATGGACTGCAGCACGCCAGGCTTCCCAGTCCTTCACTATCTCCCAGAGCTTGCTCAAGTTCATGTCCTTTGAGTTCATGATGCCATCCAACCATCTCATCCTCTGCCACTCTCTTCTCCTTTTGCTTTCAATCTTTTACAGCATCAGGGTCTCCTCAATGAGTCCACTCTTTGCATCAGGTGGCCAAAGTATTAGAGCTTCAGCTTCATCATCAGTCCTTCCAATGAATATTCAGGGTTGATTTTCTTTAGAATTGACTGGTTTGATCTCCTTGCTGTCCAAGGTACTCTCAAGAGTCTTCTCTAGCACCACAATTCAAAAACATCAATTCTTTGGTGCTAAGAATGGTCCAACACTTCGGCTTTTTTATGTTCCAACACTCACATCTGTACATGACTACTGAAAAAAAATATGTATATCTATTATATATATGTATAACTGTATATATATATATATATATATATAATTGAATCACTTTACTGTATACTTGAAACTAACACAATGTTATAGATTAACTATAGTTTAATTGAAAAAAAGAACACCTCGGTCCCAACTGATATAGAATTCTTCAATTTTAGGGGAGAGAAAAATGAAATTAGTAGATTTAATAGAGGATGAAAACTGTGCAAGTCTAGCCATCACTGAATCACTTTTCTCCCACTCTCAGCCTCTGTCGTGAAGACTAGTTCGGTCCCAAATTATGTATGGGTAGTGATTGTGGCCCTTGTTTGCTACAGACAAGAAGTTGCTTCTGTATGATGATGCAAATGTGGATTTCAGGGATGCTAATGTTCTAATGAGCCAGAAGTTAATGAACAGGAAACTGAACAACAACGGGGCAAACCACTTGGCACCAGGGATGGTTTCAGGGCAGGAAGTACAGAAAGGAGGAAGTGATTTGGAAGAACAGGAGGGTGGGCAGGATGCGGGGCTGCTTCTGGACTAGCTGAGAGCGGACTTGACTGCGAGCTGAAGGAAAAACACAAGTACACCTTCCACCCCTTGCCCCAACAAATCAAGTTCGACATGAAATACCCAAGAGCTTTCCCATTGCACAAAGGGTCTGAATGCCATTTGTGTGAACCCTTGACTGTATCTCTTTTGTCCTGTTTACTCTTGGTTTAAACATATTAGTTCTGTTACCCAGAGATATGGCAGATTTCTTCATGGTGGGAGCCATGTCTTCTGCATTTTATCCCTCTCCCTAAGTGTCACCACCTAGCAGATATATTAGTATACGAGGAGCAAAGTACAGGAAGCCACTTTAGATACTGTAAACAAGGAAATGTATTAGAAGGGCTGAAGCTCCACAAAGAGGGAGCGGGGAGAGAGAGAGACAGGGGTGGCGGTGGTGTTGGAGGAGCAAAAAGCAAGAAGAGGTGACTCCTAAGGTCAGGAGTAGCTAACCTGCCTGGGCTGGAGCCCATGAACTTGATCTTGCTGCTGCAGGTGGGTTGAGACACTTGACATTAGTTCTACTCAAGAAGTGTTCTCTCTACCAGAGTTGGAACCCATCAGAAAGACCTGGGCCTTCCCAGGCTGCTGGAGTCCAGAATGGTACCAGCCCTACTGCTGCTTCAGCAGCTGCCATCAGCTGCCTCTTTCTGAATCAGAAGAAATAATCTTCTGTCTCTATTATGGCTTCAGTATTGCCCACAAGTACCACCAGTAAGGAAAACCCAGTGGAAAGACAGTTGGTCAAGGAGCATGGAAATACAGTTTGCAGAGACCTAGCAGGACAAAGTGTAAAGGTACAGGTGTGGGGCTGAAAGACAGCCAATGGATCATTAGCACGCTTGTCATAATGGAAACACCACTCAATTTAATAGCAGAAGACCTGAAATCAAACCCATCTTTAACACTCAGTGGTCATGTGATCTTGTGTAAGATACAGGTTCAGTATCCTGAACCTCTCTGTGCCTCGGATTTTTTGCTTGTAAAGTGAAAATAATAATAGTACTACCTCACCGTGTTGCTTGGAGGGCTAAATGAGATTATGCATATGGAAACCATTTAGAAATGATCAAGGTCTCTGTGAATAGTAGGTACCTGACACAGACCTGTTAGTTATCAAATTCACTGTTTATGAGGTAGTCATTAAGGACATTTTTATAAACTAGAAAAGATTTCTACCAGTCTGGCAATTTGCTGCCTGCATGTAGATTTCCTTTATGATACTGAACAATTACTAAATTGGGGGAGATGTGAGATCAGTGGTACTTGTCAATTTAGCAGATTAAAAAAATTCAGCAATTCTCTTTTGATGGGTCACATCCAAAGATAAGCAGCTGAGCCCTCTCAGCAGCAGGAAGGAAGGGCAGCAAGCCTTGGGTTACACAAATAAACTTATTAAGGGGATTTATAAAGCCATCTAGTTAATCAGAAAGGAGGGGAGTGAAAAGAGCCTTTCTTAGCCAAGCCAGGATCACCCGCTGGACAATTAGAAGCACAGTTTTCATTTGACTGTTGTAGTCCTCGGTTGGGGTCAGGCCTGTGAGCTAGGATACAGCTGGCGGGTGGAGACAGTCCGGCTGTAATTAATCACAAGGGGGTGGAAACCAAGGATGAAGCGTTCACACCCTTTGATTTCGAATGGCCCCTGTTCCACTGCATTGACCTGCGGTGCCTATATTGACCTCTTTTAGATTTCTGTGAATTGTGGCATGTTAGGGCCTCACTTACAAGTTGCCAGTGGAGTTGTTTAGGTAGTCCATTGATTTTAGCCTTGATGGGATGAAGATTGGGTTAAATTTCTTTAAGATATTAGAGTAAAATGCTAAGTCAACCAGTGTAGGAGGTTCATGGATTTAGCTATTAATGTGTTTTACACCAGTAATATCAACAAAAGCTAATTCTTTCTTGTATCAGATGCTTTCTCTGTGTCAGTTACTGTTCTAAGCACTACACTAACTCACTTAAACTTCATAATAACCCTACGAGGTAGGAACTGTGGTGCCCATTTTTACAGATGAGTAAAAATGTCATATAGACCTAAAGGACCTTGTGTAGGTCACAGTAAGTGGAGGACTCAACTTTGAACCCAGATGAAGCTGGTTCTGGAGCATTAATATTTTCTTAACCACTAGAAGGTACTGTCTCTTGAAAAATGGAAACTTCTTTCATGTCCCTAATTGTTTGGTGATTGTTCACTGAAGTGAATGTGTCATATTTAACAATACACATTTCTGTAAATAAATCACTCTCGTGAATTAGTAATCAGTTTTCCAAGACTCAAATTGCGTCAGCATTTTAAGATTGTTCTTTCTGATGTTATTATTTTAATATTCTAACTTACTGAGAACTAAAGTTCCTAAACTGTTTCTTCACAAATAAAAAAAATGTATTACATAAAAGGACCAGAATAGGCATCTGGTGTCAAGAAAAACTTGGACATGTGTTTTTCAGATAAGGAACCAGTGCCAAGGAGACCCATAGGTACTTGGTAGCAGCTCAGGGTCTAGACAGAGTGTGTCCTTGGATACCATCTTTAGCCCCAGATTCTTGGGGCTACATAGAACTACACAGCACTTTTAAATGAGTTACTGCCACTTTTAAAACAGTTGACTTTTATATAAAAAATTGTATTTCTGCCTTTAAAAAAAAATCAGGTGGTCTGGCAACACTGGGTATGTATTTCCCTGATAACAGTCTGCTGGAGTTGGTAACAGTAGGCTCTCAGCTGCCCAGAGAGCAGGGCCTGAGTCTCTGTTTCTTTGCTGGGCAGATTCACTCTTTAGCTACTTGGCCCCATTAAGCATTTTAGTTTGAGACCATTAGTTTGGAACAAAGATGTCCTGATTCCAGTCATCTTCTTTTTACAGGACTACATGGATCTTTCAGAAAATTATAACCATTTACAATTCAGACACTTTAAAAAAATATTTGTAGTTTAAGATTACAATCAGGTTTCAGTTCCTCTTATGGGGTGAAAAGTTGTATCTCTTCATTTCCTCCCATCCCCTCCTTTCCTCTTTAAAAATGTGTAATGATGCATTAGTTTCATGCAAGGTCAAAAGGAACTTTGATTATTGTCCTCATTTAAACCAAATAAATAGATGCATATGTAACAAATACATTTAAAAACTGGTGGTACACTGAAGAAGATATGCTGATGACAAACATACGAAAAGATGCTTCACATCTTGTCATCAGGAAAATGCAAATTAAAACAAAATAACTGCATGGACCATATACCCCAAATAGACAAAGCAATGTCAAGAAGGAAGAACAAAGCTGGAGGCATCACACTTCCTATTTTCAAACTATATTATGAAGCTCTAAGAATCAGTCAGTATGGTATGGATCAATGGAACAGAATAGAGAGCCCATAAATAAATCCATGAATGTATGGTCAATTAATTTGCAACAGAGGAGCCAAAAATATACATGGGGAAATGACAGTCTCTTCAATAAATGATGTTGGGAAAACTGACCACTATATTACACACACACACACACACACACACACACACACACACACACACAGAGGAATAGTATGCAGCCATGAAAAAGAATGAAAATTTGCAACAACATGGACAAACTGTGAGTGTATTATGCTAAATACCATAATGAGACAGAGAAAGACAAATGCTGTATGATCGCCCATGTAGGATCTTAAAAAGTAAATAAAATTTTAAAAGCTCATAAATACAGAGAACAGATTGGTTGCTAGAAGTGGGGGTAGAGGGTGAGTGAAATAGGTTAAGGGAATCAAAGGTACAGAATTCCAGTTAAAGATAAGTCATGGGAATGTTAGGTTAAACATGGCAACTATAGTTAATAATACTGTATTGCATATCTAAAAATTGCTAAGAGAGTAGATTGTAAAGGTTCTTATTACAAGGGAAAAAACCTGTAACTATTGATGACCACAGATGTTAACTAGACTTATTGTGACACTGATTTGCTATATATATATATATATATATATACTTATACTGAATCATTATGTTGTACACCTGAAACTAATATCATGTATTTCACTTATACCTCAGTTGAAAAAAGAAGCCAAAAAAACCCATCAAGAGAGGTTGGGGGTGGGAGGAGAAGGGGACGACCGAGAATGAGGTGGCTGGACGGCATCACCGACTCTGTGGACATGAGTTTGAGTGAACTCCGGGAGTTGGTGATGGACAGGGAGGCCTGGCGTGCTGTGATTCATGGGGTCGCGGAGAGTTGGACACGACTGAGCGACTGAACTGAACTGAACACAACTATCAGAATGGCCAAACTCTGGAAAACTGAGAGCATCAAATGCTTATGAGGTTGTGGAAGAACAGGAACTCATACATTGCTGATGGGAATGCAAAATGGTACAGCCACTTTGGAGGACAGTTTGGTGGTTTCTTAGAAAACTGAAATATACTCTTACTATATGATCCAGTATTTGTGCTCCTTAGTATTTACCCAAAGGAGTTATAAACTTCTATCCACACAAAAACCTGCACACAGATGTTTATAGAATCTTTATTCATAATTGCTGAAACTTGGAAGCAACTAGGATATTCTTCAGTAGGTTAATGAATAAATAAACTGTGGTACATCCAGTCAATAGCATGATTCAGGGCAAAAAAGAAATGAGTTATAAAATCATGAAAAGATATGAAGAAAAAAGCATGTTACTAAGTGAAAGAAGCCAATCAGAAAAGGCTACATATTATGATTTCAAGGATTCTGGAAAAAGCAGAACTACGGAGACAGTAAAAGTCTATGGTTGCTCAGGGTTGGGATGGTAGAGAAGAGATGAATAGACAGAGCACAGAGTTTTTTTTTTTTTTTTTAGGGCAGTGAAAATGCTTACATACATGGCATTATACATTTATCCAAACTTATAGACGGTGCAACACCAGGAATGAGCCCTAAGATAAACTATGGAAGTTGAGTGATTATGATGTATCAATGCAGGTACATCACAGGTAACAAATGTACCATCTTTGGGGAGGAGGGGTGTTGATAACAGAGGAGGCTATATATGTGTGGGGGCAGAGAAGACATGGGAAATCTCTGTACTTTCCTGTCAATTTTGTTTTGAACCTAAAACTGCTCTAAAAAATAAAATCTTAAAAAAAATTTCTTAACCAAAACACTATTGATACTGTCACTAACCAGTCTTTGTGACCCATGTTTAAGTATCAAGAAAGACACATTTGAGAAATGAACTATCTGAAATCAGCTTATCTTTCTCCACATTGTTATGCCAATCATTAAACTGTATTAATTTCTGATTTTCTAATTACGTATCATCAGGCTTATGACTTCTGAGCATTTGCTTGTTATCTGGCTTTATTTAATTCAAAAATAATTTGTATAATGAAACTAATTCTATTTTCCCTTGAGATAATGCATTTTTAATTACTGAAAAGGGAGTCAAATTAAATAATATTTATCCAAAGTAAATGTAGGTGATAATAAAATATTTCCATGGCAAGTTTAACTCAAAACACTCATGTATACCAATTAATTTGGTGTTAGATTAGAGGTATATGGAAGAGGGGGTTGTCCAGAAACACAGCTCTTTTATTTTGATCTTGTGTATTTCATCTGCCAACAGCTGAGCAACTTGATCCTGAATCTGCCAGTTTTCTCTGTGGATCCATTGGAAATGTGGCTAATCCCAGGCGGTTTTGTTCATGCTCATGTACAGATTGCTTTCAGAAAGTGCCCAGATGTGCACAATAAGTCCAGCTTTGTAATGCCGTTTATCTGGCAACAGAAGTGCTATTTGCAGTAGTTAACTATCTTTTTTACATTTGCCATGGTCCAGTAGTATTGCAGAGCTTTGTGGCATCCGGTAGCTAGTGACTGACAATCAGCAGATTCTAAAGCCTTTTCAGAACCCTGAAAGAATAGATAATGACAGTGTACAATGCTGAAATGATGAAAGGAATAATGGATACTCAAATGTTGATGCAATTCAGCTTCCTCAAAACGATTACAGTTCATTTTCTTTGATTAGTGTTGTTCAAGTTTTGACTTTAATTCTTTATTGTTTAACTTCTGGAAGATGCCATTCAGGAAAACATTACCACACGAAATCCATCAGACAGTTGTCATCACAAAGAATCGAAATGCCTGCTTTGTTGACCCTATTCTGTCCTGCACTGATGGTTGCTGATTTGACTTTTTAAGGACATAATTGATTTCTTTTTAAATGTTTGAGAGAGATGGTTTTGGCTTTGGGATCAGATAGGAAAGGTGCTGTGCTGACGGAAAGCTGAAGAAGAGTGAGTTAAACAAATTGGAAGTATTTTCACTTAGGACAGAGAAATTTGGTGGTTTGTGGCTCACGTGACCTTTGAATGTTGACCTTTGAGACTTTGGGATGAAATGGAGTCTTCAAAATTTGACGAGGTTAATGTACAAACCTACCTGTTACCTAGAACCTTCCAAGATTATGTTTATTGTACGGTGTGCTCAGTCATGTCTGACTCTTTGTGACCCCATGAATTGTACCCACCAAGCTTCTTGGTCCATGAGCTTTCTCAGACAGGAATACTGGAGTGGGTTGCCTTTTCCTTCTCCAGGGATCTTCCTGAGCCAGGAATTCAACCCACGTCTCTTGTGTCTCCTGCATTGCCACTGGATTCTTTACCTGCTGAGCCATCAGGGAAGTCTTTATTAACACCATAGATTTGCCCCCTGTATGGGAAATGCATCTCTTCGTCTTCCTGGGCTTCCTTTCAGGAAAGAAGGAGCTCCAAAATACCATTTTTATTTTAGTTTAGTTTAAATTACATTGGTTCTCAAACTTTAGTGTATATCAGCATCACTAAGGGTTTATTGCTATACTGAGTCTTCCCACCTTTAGAGTTTCTGGCTCAGTGAGACTGTGGGTTAGTCACGAGAACTTGCTTTTCTAACCAGATCCCAGCCGATGCTGGTGGTCTGGAGACCACACTTAGAGAACCACTGAGTTAGAAGAATTTTACTACAACAGGTCAAAATCCCTGCTAGTGAGGAATTCCCAGGTAAGACTCTGAAGCCTTAATTTCTGTGACTTAGCTGTTGATGCAATTTAATTCAGCAGTCATTTCTTGAGTGCCTGCTATGTGCTTGGCCCTGACTGACACTGCTAGTCCTAAGAGGAGAAACAAAGATAAGTCAGGCAAAGACTTTACAAACATCTGTCAGGAACCTAAATAACTGCACTGAGATGCTGAGAATCTGTACTTTTTCTGTTTATTGTTGGCAGTGTATGTATAATTTTAAGTGGAAAGCCAAATTTCTTTAATTGTACTATTCCAATATTTCCAGTGGTAATTCTGCATTTTTATTTCAAACAGAAAGTTATGTCCTGTAACCACCCTAAGTCCTAGATAACTTTTGTCTCAGGGAGGTCCTGGCCCAATTCACTACAGGTGCTATTCCTGTTATCAAACCGAACTTGCCAGACATGCAGCAAAGCCAATCTCCTGACACCACATTATGGTGAAGGAGATACAGAAGTTACTGTTAAGGCGTCCAACATGGGGCCAAGCAAGGATAACAGGCAGCTTATGCCCCAAAACCCCAAACTCCTCAATGGTTTTCAGAGAAGGGGTTTAACATTGCAGGGTGCCTGATCAGCTCAAGTACAATTCTGCAATTGGTGCAGTTTAACAACTGGCTTATGTGGTGTCACAATTGCAGGCATGGTGGGCATGCTGGACAATGCTCAGTTGATTCAGAGATCACGCCAAGTGATTGGACATTTACACATGGGAAATGTATATGTCTGCATGCATGTGTAAATGTATTCAGTTGGAACCTGGTGCCTGGTATCTGCAGAGACTGTCCAGCCATAAAATGTTATCACCTAACATGGGCAGGTAACAGCGATTCACAGGGGTCAGCATTATCAATCCACAGGCTCCAGCTGTTTATGACCTTCATGTAGTCAGCTTCTCCCACTTGATAGGGGTTTTAAGTGTCTGCAGAACGACCCAAAGATGCAACTCCTCAGAGTGTTATCTATGGCCCTTGAGGAGGAAATAAAGGCCCTTGACTTTATTCATGGCTAAACTGTTACTAATTTGTTTGGCCTGACTGTTGTCCTCTGTTTCTCCATTTTCTCACTTCTCTGATTAAATTCACTCTTTGCAACTCAGGAAGGGGCCAAGAAGGCCAAAGCTTTTCTGCAGACGAGGCAGGGGACACGGAGGTGGGTGTGTCTTCTTCAGGAAGGCCCCTCAGTGTCCTGGGATTTCATTCCAAGCAGGCTGACTTTCACCACCTCTCATATTGTCTCCCTCCACAATAGAAATGGAGAAGAGCCATTACAAGCAATAACAGAGACCCAAGGTCTAAATCATAAGCCTTCTCCTCCCAAAGAAGGCAAGTTACACTTTTATCAAAATCAGTAGTGATGGCCCATATGGTGAGTTATATGGTATCTTTATGGTAAGGGGAAACACTTTCTCAACTGTTCTTGGAAAAACTCATAGAGAACTCTCCCTGGCTCCTGCTGATGGCTAGTTGATCCTGAGAATCATTTAGAGAGTGGACAGGTTCGATTGTAGTTTACATTGCCTACTAAACTGAGAAAGGATTCATGTCTCCAATAAATCATACTATTAAAGATAGATAGGGGAATACAATAAATGTGTGTGTTAGTAAAGTGAGCTAAAAATAAATTTTTCTTATTGAATCTATGAAAACTGGCATTAGAGACACATTTCTATTAGCTTACTTATGGTTCTCACTATACTGATGTACATTTTTCCATGTGCTATTGCATAACCATTGCTAATTGTTGTTCAATCACTAAGTCCTGTCTGACATTTTGTGATCCTGTGGACTGTAGCAGGTCAGGCTCCCCTCTCCTCCACTGTCTCCCAGAGTTTGCTCAAATTCTTATCCACTGAGCTGGTGATGCTATCTAACCATCTCATCCTGTGCTGCCCTCTTCTCCTTTTGCCTGCAGTCTTTCCCAGGATCAGAGTCTTTTCAATTAGTCAGCTCTTCACATCAGTTGGTCAAAGTATTGGAGTTTCAACATCAGTCCTTCCAATGAATATTCAGGGTTGATTTCCTTTAGCACTGACTAATTTGATCTCCTTTCAATCCAAGGGACTTTCAAGAGTCTTCTCCAGCACCACAATTCTAAAGCATAAATACTTTGGCACTCAGCTTTCGTTATGATCCAGCTCTCACATCCATACATAACTACTGTAAAAACCATAGCTTTGACTATATGGGCCTTTGTGGGCAAAGTGATGTCTCTGCTTTATAATATGCTGTCTAGGTTTGCTAATACATGCATTTAAAATTGAGAAAATGTACTTAGTAAAGAGTTTGAATGAAAAAAACTCTCATGTAGCTACAAAAACTTCATACTTGGGATTTCTGAAGATTTAAAAACAACAACAAAAAAAACCACCTCAATGTACTGCTGCTGCTGCTAAGTCACTTCAGTCGTGTCCGACTCTGTGTGACCCCATAGACGGCAGCCCACCAGGCTCCCCCGTCCCTGGGATTCTCCAGGCAAGAACACTGGAGTGGGTTGCCTTTTCCTTCTCCAATGTGTGAAAGTGAAAAGTGAAAGTGAAGTCGCTCAGTCTAGAACCTCACTAAATAAGATGTGCCTAAAAGTGATAAAACGGAGAAGGCAATGGCAAGCCACTCCAGTACTCTTGCCTAGAAAATCCCATGGATGGAGGAGCCTGGTAGGCTGCAGTCCATGGGGTCGCTAAGGGTCGGACACGACTGAGCGACTTCACTTTCACTTTTCACTTTCACACATTGGAGAAGGAAATGGCAACCCACTCCAGTGTTCTTGCCTGGAGAATCCCAGGGACGGGGGAGCCTGGTGGGCTTCTGTCTATGGGGTCACACAGAGTCAGACATGACTGAAGTGACTTAGCAGCAGCAGCAGCAAAAGTGATAAAAATGACATATTTGATTCTGCAGATACCACAGTGGAGTGGAATGAGTGTGGGCCATGGAGGGACATAGATCTGATTTTGAATCATGGTCTTGCCACTGAATGGCTGTTTGTGAAATGGGAGTAATGCCTACTTCACAGGACTTGGAAGTATTAAATAAGGCACATAAAGTCTTTAAAAGAATGTTTGATATGTTAGGCCTTCCTTAGTGGCTCAGATGGTAAAGAATCTGCCTGCAGTGCAGGAGACCCTGTTCATTCCCTGGATTGAAAAGATTCCCTGAAGAAGGGACTGAGAATCTCATGGACAGAGGAGACTGATGGGCTTGGAAGTCGATGGAATCAGAAAGAGCTGGACACGACTAAGGGACTAACTAACACTTTCACTTGATACATACTAATCACTCAAGAAGTATTTTCTCTTCCACCTCCCATCTTCCCTTTTTTTCTCTGTTTCCTTCTCCTCGTCTTTCTTCTTTCCGTCTTCCTCCACTTCTTCCTCTTCCTCCTTCCCCTCCTCCCCCTTTTACTTTACTCTTCCTGTTTTATCCCTATTACTTTGTCTCAGTGAGTACTGTCCTGCTCAGAGGAACCACTTCATTGACTCTCTAGCTTCATTTTCACCTGTTGAGGTTGAATTTGACTCCTAAAATGGTCTAATGTCATTAAGAACCAACATTCTACCTATGGGGGTAAGCATGGTGAACAGTACTCTAAAGCAGTGATCTGTAACTAATGAAACAGCCCTTTGTGTTTTTGTATATCCTGTGAGTTTAAAGGGTTTTTACATTTTTAAATGTTTGGAAAAAATGAAAGGATCCAATTTTCATGACACACAAGAATTTTATGAAATTCAAATTTCAGGGTCCATAAGAAATAACGTTTTGTTGGAGCTCAGCCTCCCCCGTTTGTTGAGGATCATCTAATAGCTGCTTGAACCAGAGTTAAGCTGTTGGAATGGAGTGGGGGGTTGTGGACTGCAAAACCAAAAATATTTATTCGTATAATCTGACCTTTTATAGAAAAAGTTTCTGACCTGTGTTTTAAAGGAACAGAACTTGTGTGGATTTTAATTTGGTTCTGAAGCAAGTTCTGTAAGGGGAGCTTCATGGGAGGAGCCACGGCAGCAGGATTAGAATGAGTATTAAGCTTCCCAGGGTGGCCATATGGAAAGCGTTCAAGGAGCTGGATGGAGTTTTTGGTGGAACTGCCTGCACACAGAGACAAAAATCCATCTTTGCTCTTCTCATGATATCACTAACTCCTGACAGAATTCAGTGAGTGATAATTATATACAAAGGAGTTTTGTTACCAGCCTCCTAATCTTTTAGACAGTTTTATCTTTGAAGCATCCAGGGCACTAGTTTTACTGAAGCCATCCCTGTGACCACTTTCGACCTGCATTTCAGAAGATATCTAATGACTGTGTAAATCCCTTCCTTTCTCTCAGTTACTCTGTTATCCTTGGGAAATCCATTGTCTTTTCTGAGCAAGCTGGGAATCTGTCGTATCTCTCTAGATGAAGAACTGATCAGCTCAAATGTCCACCTTGAAACCCACTGTAAAGCCTTTTTTAGAAACAGATTGAAAGCAATCGCGTATTCCGTGATAGTCCCCCCTGACGGAGCCAGTGCTGGCATTTGTGAATAAATGCATATTAGTTTTCAATTCAATGCAAACAGCTATTCCTGGGAGGATTAGTGATAGAGTGTGTTGCTCTAAAGGAACGTAATGGGGTAACTACGAAGGGTGGGAGGCGGGTTATTTTTTGCAGCCATGTGGAAGGCACCACGTGACCTGGTCTCCAATGACCGAACCGAGGCAGGAGACAGAGGAACAGAGCCATTAGGTGGACTTAAAGCTCAGATGGTCGAGCCAGACAAGCCGATAAATTTAATAGGTTAATGAACACCATCTGTCAGTTGCATTGACACTCCTGACTCTTCCTGGGAGCATCTCTCTCCCCTCAAAGTCTCACCCCAGCCTCATGTTCATGTTGCTGCTTCAGCCATTCAGTGAACAGATGAATGAGCCCTTTTACTGCAGGACCTTGGTCAGTCACTCACTTATTCAGTGGAGTGCTAATTATGTGCCAGGCGCCATGCTAAGTGCGTGAGACACAAAGCAGAACAAGAAGGGTTTCCTGCCTTCCCCTGGGAGGCGCTGACAGGCTCCCAGCAGAAACAGATTTGGAAACGAGTGTTGTAAAGGATGGTGGGCTTCTAATAGATGCCCGTTTGTGTATGTGAAAAGCTCCTGCTGGGGACAGACCACGAAACTAACAGTTCAGTATAAGCTGCGAGTCGGGTGAGCTAGTGTAGGATCCTAAGGGCTGTCTGTGCTAAGTGGAACATCTGAGCATGACCGTGAGATCCCCAGGCAGCTAAGCAGCGGAGTCTCATGACCAGGATTTTGGAATGATGCTCTGGAAGCTGTGTGGAGAATGGATTGGAGGGTCATGATGCTGGAGGCAGGAGGTGTATTTATAACTCTTAGGGTACCCAGGTGGGTGGTACCACCTAGAGAAGGTGAAAATTAGAGAGATTCAACTGAACCTGGTGGCTTCTTAAGGTGGGGCAAGAAGGAGATCGAATAACAGATGGCACGCTACATCCAGCTTAGAGTCCAAGCACCAAAATGTCATTCAAGCACTGCACTTTTGGAGGATGAGAAAGGAAAACATGGGAGCAGAATCCTGGGACAAGAGATTTTTAAGAAACGTGACAGAGTTTGGGAAATGAGAGACTTATAGGATGAATGGAGGAAGAGAAGTCTAAAGGGGACTGGGAAAGGTCATCATAGAACTAGAAAGTGAAGAATGTGGTGACTCCCAAAGGAGAGAAGCGCAGAAAGGGAGGCGGCGAGTGAGCAACAGTGCCACACCCTGCGGAAAGGTCAAGTGAGACCACGGTAGAAAGTACCCGTCCATGTCTCAAGACCCTCAAACTTAGATGTGCATGATCCTCCCAGAAGTAGCCCCAACCTCCTTTTCCAAATGCATTGCCTTTTTTCTTTTTACTTTTTCCAAATTGAGCTATGCTGTTTCTTATATGTATCCCTCAGTTTCCATCTCCTGCTCCTTTTCCTTCCTGGAAGGAATGCTGTAAAGTTAACAACAAATGTCACTTTCCATTTTGGCTGAACTGGCATGGATCGCTCCATTCTTTCTGCCATGCTAGTCCTTGATCTGTACACCACTGGGCCACCAGTCACTTTCTTCCTAATATTATAGTGATTTGTGTCATTGTCCTCTCTGCTCAGTTGCAAAGCAGACAAATCATATTTGCACAGTACCTAGGGATTCAACTATTCCGTTCCGTTCCGTTCTGTTCAGTAGTCCTTTAAAAGACACATGATCGTCTTTTGCTGATGATTTGGAATGTTAAGTCCAACCCCCCTACCATTAAAACTTAGCTCTTATCAGAAACTTAATTGTGATACGAAATCAGTAAAGCCAACTTCCTTATAATATTGTCATGTTCTTTGTTCATTTGTCATAGACAACTTTAAACTTGATTACAAAAAGCCAGTCTTTACTTAGAGAGTCGAGAACAGATGAGCATTTGAAAACACTTGTTCTTAAACTTGGCTGCATCAAGCCCTTGCATGGTGAAAGAAAAAAGCTGCCAACTTTATCAAAGCAGTAGCTAGTGTGGGCAGAGCAGCCCACAAGCTGGGCAGCCATTCTAGAATGATCTTTCCTGAGTTCTTTAGAGAAACCCTTCCTCCCACCTCACATTTGCCACTGGGGCTCTTTTACGTGCATTTTCTGGTGGCGGATAATAACCCTTCCCTCAGCCCCTGGGTAGCCAGCTGGACACACTAACATCCTTCCAAATCCCTGCCAAGATCCAATTCAAATATATTCTACCCCAGAATCCTTTGTATTCACCATCCCAAGATAACTGGCCTTTCTCTGAACCTTCACAGATGTAGTGCCATTCCTGGACCATTGATCTCTTTAGTCCTTGCATCACAGTTATTTATGGTACAATCTCCTGTAACATATCCCCTGCTCTACTCAAAGCTCCTAGAGAACTTTCATCATTCTTTGTTTTATTGCCCACAATGTAAAGGATAGAAGAAATGGTGAAAACATTAAAGATCAAGGCATTTATCAAATGTGTAGTTATGGTATTGTCACATGTAATATATATGTAAACAAGTGTTATCATTGAAGACATGAGGAAGTTTCTCAAGTGTTTTCTTTTGTGGATTTCATTAGGTTAAGGGGAAAAAAGGTAGATTTGCATTTTTATAGTTTTTCACATATTTTTAAATGAAAACATGCAATCACTTAAAGCAATTTATCAAGAATAATTTAAGTGGTTCCATGAAGTTATTATCAAATTTATTGTATTATGCCAAAGAGCAGGCAGCGAATTACTTGTTTCCTTCAGTAAGGAATCCATTTCTAAAGACTGTTGGGATTTTATAAGGACAGGTTCTTCATCATTTAATTTTTAAGTATATTTAATTCTTCCATTTTAAGAGCTTTTAGCTTAATAGGCCCATTGCTTCCTTGTCTACTTTCTCTGTGTTCTTGAGGAAGATAATTCATTATTTTATTATCTTTCTGTGACCTAGTGTTAGCAGACACACCAGACTAAAAGACAGCTTATTAAATATTTATGAAATCATATTAAGGTGGCATTTGTGTCCTTTCTATAACAGCTGCTAGCTGTATCGCCAGATTATTTCATTACATAAAGTACAATGACAATGTTATTGCCATCAATCTAGTTAAAAATGGACAAGGGTCAAACTATTTCCAGGAGCACCAAAGGGACTAAATGTCAGAGTTCTGGATTAGCCTCTTAGTAAGTTTTGAGACAGTTCAATAAAAAATAGTTGAAAGACAGAGTTGTGTGTGTTCCATATTGTTCTGAGAGTGCTCCTTTCCAACTCTGACAATTCTGAGATTTCAGTAGTTGTTTTTATTTTTTTATTTTCCATTATGGTTTATCCCACAATATTGAATGTATTAATAGTTCCCTGTGCTGTACAGTAGGACCTTGATGTTTGTCCATTCTCTATGGAATAGTTTCTATGTAGAAACTATTTCTATTTCTCTATAGAAAAGGGCTTCCCAGATGGCACTCATAGTAAAGAACCTGCCTGCCAATGTAGGAGACAAAAGAGACACAGGTTCGATCCCTGGGTTGGGAAGATCCCCTGGAGGAGGGCATGGAAGCTCACTCCAATATTCCGGCCTGGAGAATCCCATGGACAGAGGAGCCTGGCAGGCTATAGTCCATAGGGTCGCAGAGTTGGACATGACTGATGCAAGTTAGCATGCACACATAGAATAGTTTGTGTCTGCTAATCCCATACTTCCAATCTATCCCTCTCCCACCTGCTCTCCCCCTTGGCAACCTCAAGTCTATTCTCTATAGTCTATTCTCTGTGAGTCTGTTTCTGTTTCATAGATAGGTTCATTTGTGTCATATTTTAGAGTCCACATATAAGTTATCATATAGCATTTGTCATTCTCTCTGATTTACTTGACTTAGTATGATAATCTCTAAATCCAGCCATGTTGCTACAAATGAAATTATTTCATTCTTTTTTATGATTGAGTAGTATTACATTGTGTGTGTGTGTGTGTGTGTGTACCACATCATCTTTATCCATTCATCTGTTGATGGACATATATTTCCAGGTCTTGGCTATTGTAAATAGTACTGCTGTCAATATAGGAATGCTTGTATCTTTTTGAATTAGAGTTTTGTCCAAATATACACCCTGGAGTGGGTTTGCTGGACCACATGGTAACTCTTCAATAGTTCTTTTTATAAGGGAGTCTAGGCAAAACTGAATAGGATGGACTGGCAGGGTATGTTCAGGTAGTGGCTCATGGACATCCCACTGATTCTTAGCAGAAAAGAGAGGCTTTTACACCGCACTCTAAATGTCTCATTTCTCCCTCACATCTGAACTGCTGGTCTCTTCCTGCCTTTTGCAGATTGCCCTTCATCCTGGTGAAAGGAGCCAGACTTTGTTTGGATATAAAAATTTCCTGAAAGCACCTAGACTCACGTTTGTGATAGTAAGTGTTGGTGCTCTCATTACAGAAGCTGATTGAATGTCCAGCTGATCATGTGAGCTGCCTGTGTTCCCTTTCTGCCTCAGGACTCAGATAACCCCACTTTATTTATTTTTTTGTACATACAAATATGATTTATTACAGCCAAAGGATTTAAGAAATTACCAAGGAGAAAAGGTACATGGAATAAAGTCCAGAGGAAACCAGACACAAGTTTCCAAGAGTCTAGTCCCATTGGAGTCACACAGGATGCACTTAATTACTCCAGCAACAGATTATAACAACACATGTGAAATATTATCTCCCATGGAAGCTCAGCAGAGACTTAGTAGATGACCCCACTTAAAACCATGCTCTGCCCATACTTATCCTGCTACTGTATTACAAGTAAAATTCATCTCCTTTAGGAAGCATAAAAATGGTGGTGCATCAGTCTCCTTATGGGGGAGGTCACAAATCTCTCACTTGCCCAAATTTCCAGAAAAATATTGTATATTTATGTGTGTGTGTGTATCCAAATGTATTTTACATTTTAAGAATATAAGTATTTAGAAGCATATGAAACAAACAGCAATTGTGAAACATCAGTCAAGTTTCTATTTGATTTGTGAATGTGGAAAATTTTCATATTTTTTGAGAAGAAGAAAAAACAAAATTGATAAAAACGATGATTCATCGTGAGGAAGAGCCTATCATTATCACACTCAAGAATTCAGGATCAAGCATTTTTAGCCATACTACACTTATGCCAAGAAGCCCACCCAGATGAACACCCAATTTCTATTCTCTTACCTTACATTCTTTGTTCAAATGTGTTTCTTTATTGTTGGTATAATGTAAAGCACGTAGGAATTATAAGCCGGCAGCCCTCTCTCTCTCTCTTTTTTTTTTTTTGCCAAGTCAAGCAGCTTATAGGATCTTAGTTCCCTGACCAGGTATCAAATTCAGGTGCTCAACAGTGAGGGCATGGAGTCCTAACCACTGGACCACCAGGGAATTCCCAGGACAGCCCTCTTTCATGGCCTCTGCTTCTTACTCACTGAATGACTTTGGCAAGATACTGCCACATTCCAGGCCTCAGTTTCTTCATCTGTGAAATGGAAATGTCAGTTCATAATTCCTTTTCTGGAATCTTATGATCAGATGAGTTTTAGAGTTCAGGATTTTTAAAGAATATTTATTTATTTTACAAAGATAACACAGTGTATATACAAGGATTAGATTTATATATAAAACAGTCCCAGTAGGGTCTGGAGCAGCATTCTGTGATCAGCTTAGTAATTCTGCAGTAAACATGCATAGTCACACTTCATGGGATAAAGTATATAAATGTGTCAGATTTGTCACCAAAACTTTTGTTTTCAGAACTTTTGGGTAAATGAGCCTGTGCCAACCTCTGCTTTGAGGATTTTTGTTCAGCAAATTATAGTTGCTTCAACAATGTTCGCTGTTGTTTTTATTTGAATTAATGGTAGGTAATGTAGACTTCCTTGGAAGGAAAGTTATGACCAACCTTGATAGTATATTAAAAAGCAGAGACATTACTTTGCCAACCAAGGTCCGTCTAGTTAAGGCAGTGGTTTTTCCCGTGGTCATGTATGGATGTGAGAGTTGGACTGTGAAGAAAGCTGATCGCCGAAGAATCGATGCTTTTGAACTGTGGTGTTGGAGAAGACTCTTGAGAGTCCCTTATACTGCAAGGAGATCCAACCAGTCCATTCTAAAGGAGATCAATCCTAGATGTTCATTGGAGGGACTGATGCTAAAGCTGAAACTGCAATACTTTGGCCACCTCATGCGACGGGTTGACTCACTGGAAAAGACTCTGATGCTGGGAAAGGTTGGGGGCGGGAGGAGAAGGGGCCGACAGAGAATGAGATGGCTGGATGGCATCACCGACTCTGTGGACATGAGTTTGAGTGTACTCCAGGAGTTGGTGATGGACAGGGAGGCCTGGCGTGCTGTGATTCATGGGGTCGCGGAGAGTCGGACACGACTGAGCGACTGAACTGAACTGAACTGAATGTAGACTTCCGGAGAAGGCAATGGCAAGCCACTCCAGTACTCTTGCCTAGAAAATCCCATGGATGGAGGAGCCTGGAAGGCTGCAGTCCGTGGGGTCGCTAAGGGTCGGACACGACTGAGCGGCTTCACTTTCACTTTTCACTTTCACACATTGGAGAAGGAAATGGCAACCCACTCCAGTGTTCTTGCCTGGAGAATCCCAGGGATGGGGGAGCCTGGTGGGCTTCCGTCTATGGGGTCACACAGAGTCGGACACGACTGAAGTGACTTAGCTGTAGCAGTAGCAATGTAGACTTCATCTCTTACACAAACTGATATGTGAATAAAGGAATTCTATTCAACATACCCCTCTGAATCCCACTGGATTTTATAAAAGGTGATCACCATATTTCAGAAAATGGTGGTGAACTTCACTCTTCAGGAAAATATTCACAAGAGGGCATCAGTGCCTTCTCAAGTAATTTTAGATCCTCATATGTTCCTCTGCTCTGAGGTGATGGATAAGCTCAGAATATAGATTCAGAGCAGTAAATGAGATTTCCATTACCTATGCTTAAAATTAGTACCAAGAAATTTTTAGCTTTCTCTTTTTATGCCATAATTCTTGCTCAAGGGGGTAAAATCAATCACTTTACTAGTTCAGCTACTGTCTAAATGCTCTAAGGTGATTGATGGGGATGTGTGCTAAATTTTGCCTGCTAGCTTATGCTTGATGGGTCCTCAGTCCAGGAGTTTTCAGCTTGCTGGTGTGCGAGGGTCCATGTGAGGTATCTCACAAGTGGTTTACCATAATAAAGTACCAGAGTTTGTAAATTACTTAAAAAATAAATAGGTGAGTATTTCAGGTTAACCTTGGATAATGTCCCTCTCACTTTCCTAGGTTCTAATATTATTTTTTTAAATGGAAGAGAAAAGGAGAGGGTTGTATAAGAGTGTGTCTTGAAATAATGTTATTTATCATGTCCTGGAGGAGAATTTTTTTTTTACCTTTCTTCTAGTATCAGTTCAGTTCAGTTCAGTCGCTCAGTTGTGTCTGACTCTTTGCGACCCCATGAATCTGCCTGTTAATCAAAGTATGTAGATTCTATTTTTTTAACATGTGTGTTTTATGTTATGTTTTCAAAGAGTAATCAAATTTTTTTTTCTTTTGATATGGTTGATTTGCAGCTTGTGTTATTTTCTGCTGTGCAGGGACTCAGTTATACATATAAATTCTTTTTCATATTCTTTTCCATTATGACTTGTCACAAGATGTTGAATATAGTTCCCTGTGCTACACGATAGGATCTTGTTGTTTATCCATTCTATAGATAATAGTCTGCACCTGCTAATCCCAGACGCCCAAACCATCCCTCCCCCTGTAAGCCCTGGCAGCCACAGGTCTGTTCTCTATGTCTGTGAATCTGTTACTGTCTTGTAGATAAGTTCATTTGGGTCATATTTTAGATTCCGTATGTGAATGACATCATATGGTATTTGTCTTTCTCTTTCTGGCTTCACATAGTATAATAATCTCTAGATCCATCCATGTTGCTGCACATGGCATTGTTTCATTCTTTTTTATGACTGAATAGTATTCCATTCTTTATATGTACATCTTCTTTATCCATACATCTGTCAATGGCTTACTTATAATAATGTCATGTCTTGGGTATTATAGATAGTGCTGCTGTGAACATTGAGGTGCATATGTCTTTTTGAATTAGAGTTTTACCTGGATACATGCCCAGGTATGGGATTGCTGAATCATATGGTAACTCTATGTTTAGTTTTCTGAGGAGCCGCTATACCATTTTCCATAGTGGCTGTGCCAATTTACATTCCCACCAACAGTGTAGGAGAGTTCTCTTTGAAAGTGTAGTTTTTAAAAAAAACACTTACTGGCAGCTTCTTCGCCTTTTTGTGGTAAAATGGACATAATGTTAAATTTACCATTTTAACCACTTTTAAGTGTACAGTTTTGTGGTATACGTACATGCACATTGTGGTACAACCACTCTCACTATCCATCACCGAACTTTTGTATCTTCCCCAACTGAAACTTTGTCCCTATTAAACACTTACCTCCCCATCCCCCTCTCCCTCCAGCTCTTAGCAACCACCATTCAACTTTGTCTCTAAAAATTTGCTCTAGGCACCTGGTATAAGTGGAGTCATACAGCATTTGTCATTTTGTGACTGGCTTATATCACTTAGCAGAATGTCTTCAAGATGCATGCACGTTGCAGCATCTGTCATAATTTCTTTCCTTTTCAGGACTGAATAATTTTCCATGCTCTGTAAATATACTCAGGTCGTTTATCCATTCATCCATTGATGGACACTTGCCTTGCTCCCCTTTCTGGCCATTGTGAGTGGTGCTGTTTCAATCATGGATGGAGAGACAATGATTTTGAATTAGTATGGTTATTGTGTATTTAGAGGTGATCCTATCATCTTTTTTTAATAGGCTATTTTATTTGTTTATTTTTCTTTTTGCGGGGGGAAGGACTGATGCTAAAGCTGAAACTCCAATACTTTGGCCACCTCATGCGACGAGTTGACTCACTGGCAAAGAGTCTGATGCTAGGAGGGATTGGGGGTGGGAGGAGACGGGGACGACAGAGAATGAGATGGCTGGATGGCATCACCGACTCGATGCACATGAGTTTGAGTGAACTCCAGAAGTTGGTGATGGCCAGGGAGGCCTGGCGTGCTGTGGTTCATGGGGTCGCAAAGAGTCGGACACGACTGAGCGACTGAACTGAACTGAACTGAACCCCACAGCATGTGGGATTTTAGTTCCCCAACCAGGGATCAGACCCATACCCTCTGCACTGGAAGCTCGGAGTCTTAACCAATGGACTTCTAGGAAAGTTCCCCACTCATATCATCTTAAAAATATGTCTGTAAAAACGCTACCTTGGCTATTTAAAATCTCAGTGGCATAAAGTCAGCATAAATTATGATTTTAAATTTAAGATTTAATTGTGCAACCTGTTGCCTACCTGTGAATTATTAGGATGTTAGCCTCTGTATGAAGAGGGCTTCAGAAAGGGGATGCTTTGTCTTTTCTGACTAAGGGACTATGCAAGAGCTTCACCAGATAGTTTTCTTTGGTGTGTCCCGGTGTCGGGTTCTAACCTCAGAATCTAGGATGTACCAGAAAGGAAAGCAATTGGTTTTCCTATTGAATTATTTTTGAGTCTCAAACTGTTGCTTTTGTTATCTTGCTGCATTTTTCCATGTGACAGTCCCTCAAGTAACCACAATATGAGAATAAGGAATGATTTTCAAAATAAGAAAGACTATTATTTGCAAAGCTCATGATAGGTTGTGAAAATAAAAGAGGCTGTGTCTGCTAAAACATTTTGAATCCTGACCAGCACAAAGTAAAGAACCAATGTCTCTTTTCAGTTGTAAAATCAGAAAACACATTAAGTAGAGTATGGTTGATTGCTGTGTCGGGAAAGCTTGCTAAGATTTCCAGCACATTCTAGCCCTTTTATACAGCTACAAAATTTTATTTATTCCTTCTTACTCCTTAAGTGCTGTGGTGTAATAAAGGCTGGATATTGTAGCCATGGGATGAAATAGTATCTGGGTCATATTTTCAATTTTAATACAAATTCAAATTTGCTTTCAGCCCAGTTTCTTTTATTTTCAGCTCAATTTCTCTAATGATTAGGACAGATAGGCCTTCAATTATTTACCTAATGAAGTGTATTGTTACTCATTACAGTTTAGTCTAGTTTTACATTCATTATCCTTTCAGATACATAATTGTGTGATGTTTGAGTGTATAACCTGTAAGAAGCATGTCCTTTCCTTCTTATGACATCCAGACCACATCTGCCATCACATACTCCTACCCTCCCCATCAGATTCTTTCTTCAGCCTATCTGGAATAAAACAGATTCTTTCTTCAGCCTATCTGGAATAAACAGCGATTCAAGACAGACAGGCCCCTACTCAGAGAGTTTACCATCTTCTGAAGAGGGACATTAGCAAAAATAAGCACAGTACATTTGTACAATTACAGACTGAAATCAGAGCTATGAAGAGAAGAGAGATGTTTACAAAGGAGGTTATAGACCATAGCAGTTACACAGACTTGGCCAAGCCATATTGGAGACTGAAGCAAAAGGAGAAAATTAGTAATACTGATCTTGTCTTTACTTCAGCTTTCGCTATTTGTTCAAGTGGGTGTTTTGCATTAATTTGTTTTTTCAAATACTACTTTAAGATATGATTCATTTTGATTACTGAGTTTTTTGGCACCCCCTGAAATTTTGCATTGAAGGCCATTGCCTCAACTCACCTCACCCTCATCCCAGCCCTGCCCTGAAGCCAAACTCCTTGAGTTCAAGTCCTGGTTTTGCCACTTATTGGCTGTGTGACATCAGGCAAGTTGCTTATACTGTGTCCTTCAGTTTCCCTCTCTCTGAAAGGGGAATAATAATAGTACTTCATAAAGTCATTATGAGGATTAAAGTAAGTTAACATCTGTAAAGCAATAGAGCAGTGCCTGGCATAAAGTGTAATTAAGAAGTGTAGTAGGGAATGCCGTGGCAGGGCAGTGGTTAGGACTCTGTTTTCACTACCGAGGGCCCAGGTTCAATCCTTGCTCAGGAAATTAAGATTCCACGAGCCGAGTGGCATGGCCAAAAGTATTAAAAGGTAGTAAAGGAAGATGCCTCTAGACTGTTTCAAGTATTGAATCACTGATTATTAGCCAATTCCAAATGTCTGCATTCACCAGGCTGCCACCAGCAGGCTCTACCCTCCCACCATTTTTGCTGAACTTACTCACATGCTTAGGACAATTTATAGCTAGAATGGTTATGTTTTTAAAATGAAAAACTTACCCTTTGTCAAAGATAAGGTGTCCATAGGTGCGTGGATTTATCTCTGGGCTTTCTGTTTTGTTCCATTGATCTATATTTCTGTGTTTATGCCAGTACCAAACTGTCTTGATGACTGTGGCTTTGTAGTAGAGCCTGAAGTCCGGCAGGTTGATTCCCCCAGTTCCCATTCTTCTTCCTCAAGATTGCTTTGGCTATTCGAGGTTTTTTGTATTTCCATACAAATTGTGAGATTATTTGTTCTAGCTCTGTGAAAAATATTATTGGTAGCTTGATAGGGATTGCATTGAATGTATGTTACTTTGGGTAGTATACTCATTTTCACAATAATTATTCTTCCAATCCACGAACACGGTATATTTCTCCATCTATTAGTGTACTCTTTGATTACTTTCACCAGTGTTTTATAGTTCTCTATGTACAGGTCTTTTGTTTCTTTAGGTAGATATATTCCTAAGTATTTTATTCTTTTCGTTTCAACAGTGAATGAAATAGTTTCCTTAATTTCTCTTTCTATTTTCTCATTATTAGTGTATAGGAATGCAAGGGATTTGTGTGTGTTGATTTTATATCCTGCAACTTTACTGTATTCATTGATTAGCTCTAGTAGTTTTCTGGTAGAGTCCTTATCTTTGACAAAGGAGGCAAGAATATAAAATGGGGAAAAGACAGTCTCTTTAACAAGTGGTGCTAGGAAAACTGGTAAGCCACTTGTAAAAGAATGAAACTAGAACACTTCCTAACGCCATACACAAAAATAAACTCAAAATGGATTAAAGATCTAAATGTAAGACCAGAAACTATAAAATTCCTAGAGGAGAACATAGGCAAAACACTCTCCGACATAAATCACAGCAGGCTCCTCCATGACCCACCTCCCAGAATACTGGAAATAAAAGCAAAATTAAACAAATGGGACCTTATTAAAATTAAAAGCTTCTGCACAGCAAAGGAAACTATAAGCAAGGTGAAAAGACAGCCTTCAGAATGGGAGAAAATAATAGCAAATGAAACAACAGACAAAGAATTAATCTCCAAAATATACAGGCAGCTCCTGCAGCTCAATTCCAGAAAAATAAATGACCCAATCAAAAAATGGGCCAAAGAACTAAACAGACATTTCTCCAAAGAAAACATACAGATGGCTAACAAACACATGAAAAAATGCTCAACATCCCTCATAATCAGAGAAATGCAAATCAAAACCACAATGAGATACCATTACACACCAGTCAGAATGGCTGCTATCCAAAAGTCTACATGCAATAAATGCTGGAGAGGGTGTGGAGAGAAAGGAACCCTCTTACACTGTTGGTGGGAATGCAAACTAGTACAGCCACTATAGAGAACAGTGTGGAGATTCCTTAAAAAACTGGAAATAGAAGTGCCATATGATCCAGCAATCGCACTCCTGGGCATACACACTGAGGAAACCAGAATTGAATGAGACACGTGTACTCCAATGTTCATCGCAGCACTGTTTATAATAGCGAGGACATGGAAGCAACCTAGATGTCCATCTGCAGATGAATGGATAAGAAAGCTTTGGTACATATACACAATGGAGTATTACTCAGCCATTAAAAAGAATGCATTTGAATCAGTTCTAATGAGGTGGATGAAACTGGAGCCTATTATACAGAGTGAAGTAAGCCAGAAAGAAAAACACCAATATAGTATACTAACGCATATATATGGAATTTAGAAAGATGGAAATGATAACCCTGTATACGAGACGGCACAAGAGACACAGATGTATAGAACAGTCTTTGGGACTCTGTGGGAGAGGGTGAGGGTGGGATGATTTGGGAGAATGGCATTGAAACATGTATATTATCATATGTGAAACAAATCGCCAATTCAGGGTCAATGCATGATACAGGATGCTCGGGGCTGGTGTGCGGGGATGACCCAGAGGGAGGATAAGGAGAGGAGGGAGGTGGGAGGGGGGTTCAGAAAGGGGAACTCATATACACCTGGGGCGGATTCATGTCAATGTATGGTAAAACCAACCAATATAATATTGTAAAATAAATAGTCTCCAATAAAAAATTAAAAATAAAATATTTTAATAGAAATATTAAATATTTTAATAGACATATTAAATATTAGATATTAAATTTAATATCTCCATTTCTATTGATGGAGAAAAAAAAAACTTACCATTGTGTTTCCTCTTTCCCCTTCTTATTTTTTACTCTGAAACAAGTAGGGAGATGGTGGGGCATCATGATCCACCATCACCCTTGGGAATCTGCCTGTTTTTGTCCATTTCATGAACATGGCATATTTCCTAGACTTGTTAAGTGTTTTTTTCTCCCACTGAGGCAATGGTAGCCATCTCTGCATGATTGCAGTGTTGCTTTATGTGCTGTTGACAAGTCCAACTTTAGATTCTTACCTTCCCTTACTAACAGATTTCTTGGATAGTCTTTGTAGAGTGCCACACACAAGTAAACAGGCTACACACAATAAAAGGGGGAGGGGTGGTGGGGAGGGAGGATCGGGAGTTGGGGATTGGCAAATGCAAACCAGTGTATATAGGATGGATAAACACCAAAATCCTTCTGTATAGCACAGGAAACTATATTTAATATCCTATGATAAATCATAGTGGAAAATAATATGAAAAAATATATATATTTACATATATATATGTATAACTGATTCACTGTGTTGTACAGTAGAAATTAACACAATATTGCAAACCAACTGTACTTCAATAAAATTTAAATAAATAAGCAGACCAGTCCCTTGTCAGGATCCCCTCTTGCAAAATCCACTGCTTCTTTTCCTGTCTTTGGGGAAATTCCTCGCTTTCTGCTAGCATTTATTTTTAGCTCCATTTTACATTCCACTCATGGTGATTCTGCAAAGACTAATATATATGTTGCTTTTCTTATTCGTGTAAAAGCACTTTTTTGAAAACAATATCATCCCCTTATCTTTTATGGCAAGGTTGCTGTGTTTATACTTCAGAAGCACAAAGGGTAAACAAAAAATTCCTAATTTAAAAAGTGGAGAAATGCAGTATAAATTAATGTTACTTTTTTAAGATTTTAATGCAAAAGTGGCTAAATGCAATTTCAATTTTCTAAAAATTCTGATGTGCTCTAATTGGTTCCATAAGTCTGGGGGTAACTCTATGAGATTAGCAGGAATTTAATGATCTGTACATATTTCTGGTGAACCAGGTTAATATTTTTGCTAAAGTAGATTCTATGTATGAATATAATAAGCACCCTAGGGAAAAAATTGTTATACCATGGAAGAAGCTTTATCTCAGAGTGAATAAATGGGTTCTTTCCTATTTTACCCTCAAGCTTTGAATTAACAATTTCTAGCTAGAGGGCTGCCAGGTTGGAATTAGTATTCCACTTTGATGAGCTCTATTCATAGTCTGAGATTATATGTAAATGTTAGGATCTTTCTGTCTCTTACAAAAAACCCAAATAAACTACACTTTAAATGCAGTGTTCCAGTTGAAATAATAAAGCATTAGGGAATGAAAATGTTTCCCTTTAAGGATATATGTTTAGTGGTCACACTTATTAAAATGTGGTTTAACTTAGAGTATTTGTAATGAAATCCTCAATAATTAAAAAAGTTTTTTGCTTGAATTGTAGTTGTTTTGTTGTGTTAGTTTCTGTTGTATACAGCAAAGTGATTCTGTTTATATATGTGTGTGTGTATATATATAATTTTTCTTTATGGTTTATTGCAAAATACTGAGGGTAGTTTGCTGTGCCATACACTAGGTCCTTATTGTTCATTTGTTTTATATATAGTAGTATGTATATGTTAATCCCAGCCTCCTAATTTATCCTTACCCTCCCCACCTTTTCCCCTTTGATAACCATAAGCTTGTTTTCTATGTCCATAGAAATATGTCTCCTTCTATGTGGGTCTATTTCTGTTTTTTGTAAAAAACAAAACAAAACAAAAAACTCATTTGTATCATTCTTTAAGATTGCACAAATAAGCAATTATATGGTATTTGTCTTTCTCTGTCTGGCTTGCACTTCACTTAGTATGATCATCTCTAAGTCCATCCATGTTGATGCAAATTGTAATAAGTAAATGTTGATTATTATTATGGACTTCCCTGGTGGCTCAGGTGGTAAAGAATCTGCCTGCAAAGCAGGAGACCCAGGTTTGATCTTGACCTATACAAAAGGAACAGTTTGAAACCTGAGCATTTGAACATGAGGAATTTCCAGAAGGAAGCCAGGTTCTGCTGTGTAATTTGGAGAATGTAAACCTGAGTTCAGGTGTGAACCTGTTTCCTTGGAGGTGATGGGTGGAGATTGGGGGAACTCTACCTAGTTGCTGCTGCTAAGTCGCTTCAGTCGTGTCCGACTCTGTGCGGCCCCATAGATGGCAGTCCACCAGGCTCCCCCGTCCCTAGTTGCTAAACTGGGTCAAACTAGGATAGATCCCCACCACGCTGTGCTATGGAATCATCCATGTCTTCAGAGGACACTGAGATCCATCTACAAGTGATGGATCGCCATCACCACTGCATCAAGGGCAGGGGCACTGGTGAGGCCTTCCGCCGGGTTCAGGGCCCTTCCGTTAGTCTGCATCTCAAAGCTCCGGGGTTCCCTGCAGGATCCAAGAGAACTGGGCAAAGGAACAGGATTCTACAGGTGATGAGGGAAGGAATGATTGTAAGTACTGTCACACAGGTTTACTTTCTAAACTCAGCTGAGTCCTCTGGAACCCTGGGCAAGCCTTGGCTGCTGCCTATTCAGCTCTGAGCATCTTTCAGGAGGTGAGGCTAAGATGGAACCAGCAGGAGTTGGAGGTTACACAGGTGCTGCCATGGCCCCCAGTAGCAGCTGATGGAACTTCTGGTCTGGATACTTCAGTGTCTCTTGGACAAATGTAAGGTCAACATGTATTCCCTGTCTGGTACTGTTCCTAATACCATCTGCTGTTGGAAGGAAGAGAAGTATTGAAATTGCCGCTTTTTCATTATGCCTTGCCTGAAGACAGAGAAAAGTGTTTTCTTCCCCTAAAACCCTGTAGACTTAGAAACCTATAGACTGAGTGAGGATTTGGTCCAATGAATCAGACTGGAAACAGACTGATTTCTGATTAAAGAGGACAACCCATGGAAAGTGAATTATGCATGTCTGTTACAGGAACAGAGAAATGGTCATTGTTTTTAGCCTTAACTCTGGAGATGGTAAGAAGCAGTGGAGTTGCCAAGCAGAGTGATAAAGCTCCTGTCTAAAATAACTGGTGCCAATTACAGTAAGTCGCCTACATACGAACCTTCAACTTGCAAGCTTTCAAAGATGTGAGCATGCCTTCATATGTACAGTCAGCTAAGGTAGTTCATGTGCCTGGCCTGCGTTGTCACGTGCGTGCATCCTCTACAAGCGGTCGTGCTTTTGTGAGCTTTACTGTATACAGTATAGAGTACAGTAGTACAGTATCTCTATTTCAAGCCCAGGGTGTCCGAAGCAAGCGTAAAAGCTGCAGTGACACAGCTGGTACTGCTCAGAAGTGCCAGGAATTGGAGAACCAGGGAAAGGATGAAGAGAAACAAAAGGAAGAAGAAGTAACTGAAGAGCCAAAGAGACCCATGACTCAAGCAATGGCAAGGGCATTTTCTTTATCTGAGGAGGCACTGTTAGTTTTTAAGGCATAGGGCTCAAACGTAGAATAGTACACAAAGATCGTAGCAGCCATTCAGGATGCAATCCAGTGCTACCGTGTCATCTATGATGAGAGAAAAAGAGCTACCACCCAGACATTCCTGGACTGTCTTTTTGTTGTTGTTGTTGTTGTTGTTGTTGTTCAAGAGGGTAGATAGAATTGGATCTAGCAAGGAGCCAGAAGCTGCACCATCAATATCAGGCATGAGTGAAACTGCACTAAAGATCCTTCAGCTCCATCATCTCCCTCCTCCAGTCAATACATCTTCTTGCCTTTTCCCTCGGCCCCAGCCCCTTGATGCCAGCTATTGTACTGTACTACTGCACTTTTCAAGGTATTATACTGTAAGATTAAAAATGTTTTATTTTTGTTTTTCATGAGTTATTTGTGTCAAAAGTATTACAAAACATTTATAATACAGTACTATATAGCCAATTGTGTTAGTTGGGTACCTAGGGTAACTTTGTTGGACTTGCGAACAAATTGAACTTATGAATGCACTCTCAGAGCAGAGCTTGTTCATATGTAGGGCACTTACTATACAGTGAAGCTCTGTATCATTCAGTGTGTATGAAGCATGAATATGTCTCTGAAACATCAGCTTGTTGCAGCTGGTGGACCATTTCAAGTAAGGTAGGATAAACCTGGTTTGGATGAGCCCTAATGACCTTCAGTTCATGATTTCCCCAAGAGTCTTAGTTGTTTTGATGACCTTTTTAATGAAACCAAACAACAACAACAAAATCAAAACCATATAATTTCATTTGTAGAGAATTTCAGCATAATTAGAAATGAAATGATGCAGCATCAAATATCTTCCCAGATAAATGAAAAGAGAGCTTTACACAGGAAGTAGAAAAGAAAATGCTAGGCTGTTTTAGATCTTCACGTATGTAACATTCAGTGTGGGCTTCTTGGGTGGCTCAATGGTAAAGAATCTGCCTGCAATATAGGAGATGCAGGTTTGATCCCTGGGTCAGGAAGATTCCCTAGAGAAGGAAATGGCAACCCACTCCAGTATTCTTGCTTGGGAAATCTCATGGACAGAGGAGCCTGGCAGGCTACAGTCCATGGGGTCACAAAGAGTCGGACACGACTTAGTGAATAAACAACAAGCATTCACTGTAGTAATATTAGGGTGTATTCTAGAAACAGCAGGTGACACAATGGGGAAAGATCACTCAAGGGAAGGCCAGTGTGTATTTCCAGGCCCGTGATGTTCAGGAGCTCTTCAGGCTGCCAGGCTGCTACGAGGCCTGGCTCAGGTCACTTTCAGTTGCTGCACATGTGTTCCTGGTGGATGGCACCTGCCCAGCACGAGGATGCGCACTTCTGATTAAGTCATCCTGTAGTCCTGCAAGCCCAGCTTTGTGGAGTGGGTCATTTGCGGAGATGAATGACTTATTTCCTAAGTGGTTTCTGTGTGACAGTTGTGCTCATGGCGGGGGTAAGGGTTTCAGAGAAACACCCCATGATTTGAGGCAATTACCCAGCCCAGTGCAAGGCTGGGAAGTGCCAGCACCTGCCAGATGGTGCTGGCAGGAAGCAGGCACTGGTGGGGCCTGATAGGGATGCTAAGAGGGAGGGCAACGAGCTGCTGTTGGCCCTTGGCCACTTTGCACCTGTTAGCAGAGGGGCTAGACCGCTGTGTCATTCACGGCCTGAGGACTGCTTTCTTTGTCACCTTTGAGGTTAATGACATTCTCATCCTCACACCCGGGGAGGAAAGACAGCCATTCTCATTTCCACCAAAATAATAATAATAATAAAAGCAAGGAAATTCAGGAAATTCCCTTCTGTGACAGTGTTGAATGAACAGAGTGAAATGAACCAAATAGATAAAAGAATATGATTTGGTTATTCCTCCCGGAGTCTGAGAGGAAATTTGGGAGTTGCTGCCCCAGGGCATCAAGGTGCTCCCCGAGGGGACCATAGAGAAGAAAAAGATAGTTGCTCTGAGTGCCTCTGAAGAGGAGATGTTGCGGGGCCCCCATGGGCTGGGTTACATTCACCCTCCTTTCAGTGTGTGCCCCCATGTCAAGCTGGGAGCCCAGCTTGCAAAACTGAAGATGTCTGATAAAGGGATCCCCAACTGTGGTTTAGAGAGGAATTCTCACCAAGGAGTTTGTAGTTACATTTCCAATGAGACAAAGGAGAATCAAAAACTAAGCCACGGGGCTTCATGGTGAAAGAATGTGACCCAGAAAAAGGAGAAAAGAGGAAACAGTTCTAGGCAATGAAGCAGAAGGATTTTCTCCCATGGGAGTCAGGATGAGCCTTTGTGAATCGCATGCCCCCTGAGGTGATGGAGAAGAACCAAATGCAGAGTCTCCAGGAGAAATGACCCAGGGAATGAGTGAAGTCGCACATCCAGAGATGCGTGTTGTGTAAAACACTTGTCCTGTAGATCTTCAGGGAATAAATGGTGGAATAAAAAAGATGTCCAACACTTGTCATAAGGACTTGTCTACTTTGAGCCGCCATAGGAAGATTATGAGCTTGGAACCCACTGGAGTGGATTCAGGTCCTTGATTTGAATTCTCACTATGAGATCACAGATGAGTCATCTGGCCTTTCTGAACCTGTGTCCTCAGTGTAGAAAGAGGATAGTGTGAACATTGAAACAAGGCAGGGCACATCAGTGCCCAGGGCAGAGCTGTTCCTGTTTCCCCCATTGGCCTTGGGAAGAAGAGACACAGAGGAATCCTAGTGTAGGGGTGTTGGGGACCCCAGGGAGCCAGTTGTCCTCCTGGAGCAAGAATCCAGAGACTTTACAAATCAGGTCTAAGACCACCACCTGCTTGTTTTAGCCTAGGGTTCTCTAGAAGCTGAGCTAGAGATGAAAACTTGTTTGTTTGGAAATGTCATCTTAGGAAAGCAGAAATGCAGAACAGAAAGTATGAAGCAGAGAAAATGGAAAAGCCAGTCCTAGGATGCATAATTATATTGACTGTTAGATGGCCCCAGACCTGTGAGGGGGTTTACAAGATGCGCCTCAGAACTGTCTGCCAGGAGATGAAAGGAGGCTGCGTTTCCTCACTAGCTGTAGATCGCTATTGACCAAGGGTTCAAAAGTCTCTGGCCCCACTGGGTTGTGCATCTTGAATGGAGGCGGACTCTTGGGACCATGGAGCCACAGATGCTGAAGGCAGGAAGTGAGGGAATCTTATGAGAGACAGGGTGAGGCTGCTGTCCAGGTGCCCCTGTGCAGACCTCTCCAGGCCTGAAGGGAAAGAAGACTCGAACAGCTAGGGTTGAAATCCAAGGAGGCATTGAGAGGGTTTCAGAGCCATGTAGAAGAGGGGTGAATACACCAGCTCTCACAAGAATGTCTTTTTTGTCTTTCTGTCTAGAAAGAAGGGGATGAAATAAATCAACAAACAAGCCAGCCTGCCTACCCTTTGACCTTTCAAGTCTATGATTCCCAAAGATAAAAATTACTGAAAATGTCTTGATTAATAAAATATGAATGGACACAACAAGTCAGAGCAATGGCATATATTCTCCCGAAGGCAGCTGCCCTATGTAGACAAAATATGAAGCAAAATAGAGCTATAGTCAGACCCAGCTATAGCTTAGAGAACAGAAGACCCAGCATAGGCCATTGTGGTCATCACAGAAAACAGAGCTCTGAGGAATAGCTGGTGAGAAGCCGGGTTTATTGATCCTTGGTGCCATGACAATTACTTGGGTCTTAATGGATTGTATAATGATTTAGGAAATTTTATTCAAGATGAAATGTGAAAGGGGATGCCAGGATGGTTTTATTAGTCAGGATTTAGAAGCAAAGAAACAACACAGGGAGTCTTTCAAAGGAGACTTGGAAACAGGCAAAATTATAAAAAAGGACAGGTTAGTTTTCAGCCCTTCTCTGCCCACCAGTCCCCTGAACACTCCCACACCCGCTTTCCCCACATGGCATTTACCCTTTGGGAACCTGACATCCCCATTGGACTCTCAGATGCCTCTCAACTGCTGTCAGCTGGTCAGTTTGTAATTGATACTTACTATGGACCAAGCACCTTGCCAAGAGTCAAGTTTGAGGCTCAATGTTGTAAATCTTCCCCTGCTGTCATCTTCTGCTGCCCAATTCCTACCCTCAATGGCTGGATCATTTGAAAGATTAACTTATACACACCAGGCCAGATGTCCTTCACGCTGCCTTTCAGAGTCTCTCGGCCTCTCCATCTCCCATTCCAGCTCTGCATGAATTCTGGGTAACTTGGCAGCAGCCCACCTCTCATGTCCCACCAAAGGCTCCTGTTTCGACACCACTATGGGACTAATGAGGTGTCCATGCCTAGGAATGGGTTACATTACAGAAATGGGTTCCATTACAGAAACAAATGTAATCCCACAAAAGAACAAGAGAGAGACAGAGAAAGGAAGCCATGGACAGAGCCTAAGAGCCAGAGATAGCAGCTGATCTGGGAAGACATACATGAGAAGCGAGAGGTCAGGAGTCAAGCAGGTCAGAAACTGTATTAAGAAGGATTAGGAGAAGATTCCTTTTTAAAAAGCAGAGACATTACTTTGCTAACAAATGACTGTCTAGTCAAAGCTATGGTTTTTCCAGTAGTCATGTATGGATGTGAGAGTTGGACCATAAAGAAAGCTGAGCACCAAGAACTGATGCTTTTGAACTGTGGTGTTGGAAAAGACTCTTGAGAGTTGCTCGGACTGCAAGGAAATCAAACCAGTCCATCCTAAATGAAATCAGTCCTGAATATTCATTGGAAGGACTGATGCTGAAGTTGAAGCTCCAATACATTGGCCACCTGATGCAAAGAACTGACTTATTGAAAAAGACCCTGATGCTGGGAAAAATTGAAGGCAAAAGGAGAAGGGGACAGCAGAGGATAAGATGGTTGGATGGCATCACCAACTCAGTGGACCTGAGTTTGAGCAAGCTCCCAGAGTTGGTGGTGGACTGGGAATCCTGGCATGCTACGGTCCATGGGGTCATAAAGAGTTGGACACGACTGAGCGACTGAACTGAACTGACCGAGGAGCGATTGAAAAATGGAGTAGAAGCCAAAACAAGGATATCAGGAGTGCCTTCCTTGTGGATCTGGGGCCTCCAGAAAGTAAATCCATTTAGCAAACTTACTTAACGAAGTCGTACTTCAGAAAGGTCACACCTCATAGAGAAAAACAATTGACAATCAAAACATAAAGCCGTGATTTGAAAGAGAGTCTAACTAGAGTCTATCTTCTTTACACGTTATCATTTTTACCCAGTCACTTGGTTTTCCCCCCTTGTTGTTTATATATTTTATATACAGTAGTTTTTATCTGCTAATGCCTGATTCTTAATTTGTCCCTCCACCACCCCCTCCACCCTTTGGTGACCATAAATTTGTTTTATATGTCTGTGAGTCTTATTTCTGTTTTGTTAATAAATTCATTTATACTCTTTTTTTTAGATTCCATATATAAGCAATGTTATATATATATATATATATCTTCCCCTGTGTAGCTTACTTCATTTAGCATGATAAGTGGCAGTCCATTGTATATATGTGCAGCATATTCTTTATCCAGGCCTCTGTTGATAGACATTTGGGTTGTTTTCATGTCTTGGTTATTGTAAATGGTGCTGTTGCGAATATTGGGGTGCAAATATCTTTTCAAATTAGAGTTTTCTCCAGATATATGCCCAGGAGTTACCACTCACTGGTGTGTGCACCTTGGGGAGTTTGGGCTTTACTCATTTTAGACAAGATTGTTCTGAATTGATGTTTAAACACGGGGAGAAGAGGTATTGAAAGGACTGGGCAGAAAAATAAAGAGTGGTCCAAGGGACCTAGATTAGAAAGAAAGGGAACACAGATAACAGAATTAGAGTGGGAGAAACAGGAGGCCAAAAACAAGGCTGCTGCTGCTGCTGCCTAGTCGCTCCAGTCGTGTCCGACTCTGTGCGACCCCACTGACGGCAGCCCACCAGGCTCCCCCGTCCCTGGCATTCTCTAGGCAAGAACACTGGAGTGGGTTGCCATTTCCTTCTCCAGTGCATGAAAGGAAAAGTGAAAGTGAAGTCGCTCAGTCGTGTCCGACTCCTAGCGACTAGTGGGGACAGTTAAGAGAAAGAACTGCAAGTGAGGACATTTTTGTCAGAGGGGATTGGTGCCATTTTGGTTGGCTTCCGGCCAAAGAACGACCAGGAGTATTTTCAGCCCTGGGTGGAATTTTTAGCCCAGGGTGTACACTGGTGGAGAAAGCCTTTGATAGAGTTTCCATCCAGCACCCACACCACCTCCATCTCTAACAGGAAGAGGCCTAGGCTCCTCCTCTGTATGAGAACACAGATTTCTCAGAAACTTGACTCAGAAAAGTTTTATTTTCTTACATCATAGGGAGATATGGTATGCTAATGAGGGTTATTGATTTGTAATTTCATTTCTGGTAATATCTTTCTCTGATAGGTATTAGAATAATGCTGTCTGAAATTCAGCTGGGAAGTATTTTTTCCTCTTCTATTTTCTGGAAAAAAAGATTGTATAGTATAGGTGCTGTATTTTGACTATTTATGTAAATAAAGGATGAAGATTGTTGAATTAAAATATCCATTTATAGTTTTGTTTAAAAACAAAAATTTTATTTTCTTAATCTCTTATTCTGGGTGCCTTATTTCTGCTTTGTGGTTGTTTAGTCTTTAAGTTGTGCCCAAATCTTTTGGGGCTACACAGACTGTAGCTCACCAGGCTCCTTTGTCTGTGGAATTCTCCAGGCAAGAATATTTGTGCGGGTTGCCATTTCCTCCTCCAGGGGATTTTCCTGACTGATGGATTGAATCCACATCTCCTGCATTGTCAGGCAGATTCTTTACCACTGAGCCATCAAGGAAGCCCTATTTTTGCTTCAAGAAAGAGAAATAAATAGCACTGATGTTTAAAAAGTCTTCATGAACCTCAACTTGCTAAGTGACCTGGGGACAAGGAAACACTGTGGCATGTACAAAAGAGGACATGTCTCAGCCCTCATCTGAGACTTTGGACCAAACAGATCTTTTCTGACTTAGGTTTTAAGATCTCATGTGCTTTAAATGACATGGAAGTTAATGTAAAACCAAAAGTAAGTTTGATCTGAAATCAAAGTTTTGTAGTAGTGAATCTTAACATACCATAAAAATATTATTTTGGTAAGTACTGAAAATTTTCCTGAACTCATGTTAAGGAAAAAGATTTGCAGATGGTGATAAAAATATTTTTTCATGAAAATGACAAATGTACTTTATTTTCATTGGCATTATCTATTTTAGTTAAAATAGGCTTTTATCTCCACGTTTCCCCTCTTAAAATTATTCCTTTGGTAATAATTAGACTTCCTTCCATTAGACTTTCATAGACTAACATGTTGTTTTCCATTTATTTCAGTATTGTTTTTTATTCAGAAATAAGTATATTTATATTCCACATGTAAGTGAGGTCATATAACATTTGCCTTTGTCTGACTTAACTTCACTCAGTGTGACGGTCTCTAGGTGCATCTGTATTGCTGCAGATGGCATCATTTCATTCTTTTTACGGTTGACTAATACTCGATTGTATATATGTACCAAACCTTCTTTATCCATTCTTCTGTCAGCGGACCCTTCGGTTGTTCCATGTCTTGGCCATTGTGAATTGCGCTGCTATGAACATTGGGGTGCATGTATTTTTGCAAATTTGAGTTTTCTCTGGGTATATGCCCAGGATTGGGATTGCTCGATCATTTGGTAACTCTATTTTCAGTTTTTTAAAGAACCTCTGTACTGTTTTCCATACAAACTGCACCAGTTTATATTCCTACCAACGGTGTAGGAGAATTTTCTTTTCTCCTTCTCCTCTTACCCTCTTCATTATTCATTATTTGTAGACTTTTTGATGATGACCAGTGTGACAAAAACAACAAGGATTTAGTGTATAGCACAGGGAACTATATTCAGCATCTTGTAATAACCTATAATGGAAAGGAATCTGAAAAAGAATGTGTGTGTGTGTATATATATATATATATCTGAATCACTGATATTCCTGAAGCTAACACAGTATTGTAAATCAACTCTAATTCAATTGAATTAGTAGGATTATATACTTTCTGGTAGTTGTCAAAATAAAACTCTAAGGTGATAATTTAAAAAAATATAGATATATTTAACTCTTACTGGGGCAAGAAGGAGTATAATGTGAGAGCACCTTGCAGGGAAAACAAAGCTGTGAGTGTACCCTCTGAAGTGTGTCTAGATTCGCAAAACACAGGATAGTCAAGTTTATTTTTCTTTTCTATGACTTTATTGCAGTGTAGTTTACATGCCACAGAATTTACCCATTCTAAGTGCGGTTTGATGAGTTTTAGTAACTTTTTACCATTGTGTAAGCTTCATCCAAATCTAGTTTTAGATTATCCATCATCCCCTAAACGTCTCTTCGTGTCTCCAACCCCAGGCAGCCATTAATCTAGTTCTGATTTTATAGTTTTATCAGATAAATGAAATCACATATAATCTTTTGCAACTGGTTTTTTTCACTTAGTGTAGTTTTGAGGTTTTGTTGCTCATATCAGTGGCTCATCCTTTGTTACTGCCAGGTAGTTTTCCATTAATGAATAAACCTTATTTTGTTTATCTTTTCACCAATTGATGGGACATTTGGATTGTTTCCGAGTTTTGATTATTATAAAAAATGCTGGTATGTCCCTTTGCATTCAAGTTTTTTTGTGGATATGTGTTTTCATTATTCTTAAGTAATGAAACTTTTTAAGCAACAGTTAGAACTAGACTGGTTCCAAATCGAGAAAGGAGTATGTCAAGGTTGTATATTGTCACCCTACTTATTTAACTTATATGCAGAGTACATCATGTGAAATGCTGGGTTGAAGCCAGGAGAAATATCAATAACCTCAGATATGCAGATGACACCACCCTTATGGCAGAAAGTGAAGAAGAACTAAAGAGCCTCTTGATGAAAGTGAAAGAGGAGAGTGAAAAAGTTGGCTTAAAGCTCAACATTCAGAAAACTAAGATCATGGCCTCCGGTCCCATCACTTCATGAGAAATAGATGGGGAAACAATGGAAACAGTGTCAGACTTTATTTTTGGGGGGCTCCAAAATCACTGCAGATGGTGATTACAGCCATGAAAAGACGCTTGCTCCTTGGAAGAAAAGTTATGACCAACCTAGACAGCATATTTAAAAAGCAGAGACATTTCTTTGCCAACAAAAGTCTGTCTAGTCAAAGCTATAGTTTTTCCAGTAGTCATGTGTGGATGTGAGAATTGGACTATAAAGAAAGCTGAGCACCAAAGAATTGATGCTTTTGAACTGTGGCATTGGAGAAGACTCTTGAGAGTCCCTTGGACTGCAAGGAGATCTAGCCAGTCCATCCTAAAGGAAATCAGTCCTGAATATTCATTGGAAGGACTGATGCTGAAGCTGAAACTCCAGTACTTTGGCCACCTGATGGGAAGAACTGACTCATTGGAAAAGACCCAATGCTGGGAAAGATTGAACGCAGGAGGAGAAGGGGATAAGAGAGGATGGGATGGTTGGATGGCATCACCAACTTGATGGCCATGAGTTTGAATAAGCTCCAGAAGTTGGTGAAGGACAGGGAAGCCTGGCGTGCTGCAGTCCATGGGGTCGCAAAGAGTCAGACACGACTGAACTGACTCTTAAGTAAATACCTGAGAGTAGAATTGCTGGGTTTATAATAAATGTGTTTTAAGTTTTAAGAGTTTGCCAGATTACCGTAAAGCCCAAGACTGTGAACCATGTGGCAAAGCCATGTCGGCTCCCTTACCCTCTGCCTGGGTGCCCCTTCTGAATTTAGTTTCTTGTTTTGTCTGCAAAAAAAAACAAACAAGAGAGATAGAGCGATTGGCAAATTATCTTCCAAAGTGTCTACCTTTTATAGTCTCACAGAAATGAAGGAGAATTCCAGTTTCTCCCCATGCTCACCAACACTTGATATGATCAGTCTTTTTGAAAACAGCTATTCACATGGGTGTGATGGTATCTCATTTTGGTTTTAAGTTGTATTTCCCCAATGATAAATTATATGAGCTTCTTTTCATGTGTTTGTTGGCCATTTGTATATCTTCTTTGGAAAAGTATCTATCCAAACCTTTGCCCAATTTTTTTTTTTTTTTACTATTTGTATTAATTTTGAGTTTTCTTTTTATATATTGTGGATAAAAGTTCTCTACTATCTTTATGATCTATAAATATTTTTCTCATAATCTGTGGCTTAGTTTTGTATTTCCTCATTAATGTGTTTTGGAGCACAAATGTTTTTTATTTTGATAACGTTCAAGTTATCATTTGTTTCCTTTTATGGTTATGCTTTTAGTTTCAGATCTAAAAAATCAAATCCAAGGTCACAAAGCTGTTCTCTTACTTGATTAAAATTATTGAATTTCATTCCTTTTAAAATGATCGAGAATGATCTGGATGCCACAACAATGCCTTAGCCATCTGTTTTTTAGTTTTATGCTTTAGTGGTTGTGCTAATGATAGGAATCCAGAGGCCAGGTATACTGTTGTCATTTTAAGTAATTATAACTTGGCCCCAGAAGCTTTATAATTTCCATTCTGCTGAGCACTGTTCTCAAAAAGTTCCTTCCTGCCTGTTTGCCATCCATTTCCTTTGACCACCCCAGCCCCAGGCAGCCATTGATCTGGACATAATTGAGTCTCAGATGATTGAGTTAAATTTAATTGAATAGTTCAAAATTTCCTGCACATTTTATTCTTTGCATGAGAAGATGGCACTCTTTTTTAAAAAGAAATTTGTTTTCTTGAGTTTATTTCCTTTGCGATGTTGTGTTAGTTTCTGGTGTACAGCAAAGTGATTCAGTTACATATTATTGTGCCACTGGTGTCAGGTTTATTCTTAATTTTGTGGCCTTGCAAATTAAAATTTTAAGCATCTCATGTAGAGATTACTACATTTGCTTCCCCCTCTTGAGAAAAATATACTCATAAACCTTGTTTTTGTACTCCAGCAAAGGCCTAGAACACTCTTTTTTTTAAAAATTCTTGAAGGAGTCAAAAACCTAAGCTTTAAAAGCCTTCCCAAGATAGGCTAGATGTATGTATGGACATACATAAGGGGCTGACCCTTGGCCTAGTGAGTTTTGGTAAAGGGGTAGTAACCCCAGTGCTTATCAACTTAAACCTGAGCGCACTGACCTGGCAGGCAGAGAGAGGACCTTTAACAGTTTCTTCTGCCCGTGACTGGGCGGCCCCAACACTCACATCCAGTACCCAGTGAAAGCCGTATCCAGTTGTTCTTTTCCGCTCTGGAATGTCTCTGGGGTTGGTCTGCAACCTTATTCTTGGTGGACTCCCTTGGTCTCCTATCTGCTCTCTCTTACCTGATTTACCCAGGTTTTTCATCCTAGACTCTGACAGCTGCTCTGCCAGCCTTTTGAATTGTTCTCCAAAAGATGTTCCCTCTTGTAATGCTCAGCTTGGCTCCACTGGATGCAGAGATCCAGAAACCACTGTCCAGCGTCAGCCAAGAGCCCCAAGCCTTCTCTCTGAGAAAGCACTGGACACTGCATGCCTTAGCTGCTTCCATCCTTCTGCCCTTTGTGTGAGGGTACTCATTTCTCCATTCCCACCTTGCCTACTTTTATCAGATCCAGTAACCAGCAGCCTTGTGGAATCTGATGCTTCGCTCTCTTTTTCCGTTGTCTGATCTTACTTGTTTTTCCCTTCTGCTGTAGCATCTCAGTGGTTTTACTGTGTTGCTGTGTGCTCAGGCACTTCAGTTGTGTCTGATTCTTGGCGACCCTATGAACTGTAGCCTGCCAGTCACCTCTGTTCATGAGATTCTCCAGGTAAGAATCCTGGAGGGGGTTGCCATGCCCTTCTCCAGGAGATCTTTCTGACCCAGGGATCAAACCCATGTCTTCTGCATTGCAGGCATGTTCTTTACCCACTGAGCCACTAGGGAAGCCCAATTTGATGGGCTTTTTATTAGAGTCTGCTTTATATCATAGCAGATGCAGCTCTCAGAATTCAGAGTAGGGCTAGAAGAGACCTTCAGTTCAGTTCAGTTCAGTTCAGAAGAGACCTTAGAGGTATTCAAAGCATGAGCCTTTATAGAGGGACTTCTGTGTAAATGTTTTCCTTGAAATAGTTATGATTCCTTTCATGTGCTTAAGAAATTATTTTTCATAGGTATTTTTTTTGCCCAACTTCTTTGTGAATTACCACAATTTTCAAATTTAAAACAGTGATAATCATAGTGTAACTTGGAAATTTCTGACATCTGCATCATTTTGTCTTTCATTTTTTTGTCTTCATCCTCCTATTTCACTTGTCCACTTACTTCCCAACTTTCTTTCCAGAAAGATTACAAATATTTATTTCTAGGAACTCAGTTTACTCATAAAAATTTTTTTTCATGATTTACTCACCTGAAGAGATGCAAAGAGGCTGTAATTCTAGGTTTAATGTTCCTATTAACCAACTTTGATGGAAACCAGAGACTTTTCTCTTCTGATTCTTCCAGGAAGCTGGAAACTTGGACCAAGAATGCTTTCCTCTTAATGATGCTTCTAACTTGCTCTTTGGGTTGGCATTTCTTCCACACCATAGCAGTGAAATTCCATATTCCTTCTGTGGAATCCATTTAAGTAGTTATAGTAATGGAACATGATCTTTTTATAGAAAAGGTGGTTTCTGAGAAGGCATACACAACAGATTATTCTAGAGCTTTGTCTCTTGGCTTGATAGAATCTCACATTGCAGAGAACAGTGTTTCTAACGTTCATATTTCTGTGTGCTTTGCTTCTATGGACTCCTGAGGAGCCCATAATTTAACTTCCTAGAGACTGAATTCTATTCTGAATGCTCAGAAGGAAGATGATCTTTGAAGTAGATCTGACAAATTCTCTTGGAAGCCGATGATGATTTGCTGATCATTTTTATAAATGCAGATTTTCACATAGACTGTTAAAAGAAAATTAAATGCATCAGGAATTAAATATGAATTACTCCCCCATTTTGTGGGTAAATTCTTTATAGTAGAAAATGTACTTTAGCAAGTGACTGAAATGTGTTCTTTGTATGAAATAGCCTCTAGCTGGAATGAAGGATTTCCAGCTACTTAGTTTATGATAATACACCTTCCCCAGCACCGATAACAAGCAGAAAACACAATTCTTCATGTCATGTCAGACTCCATTTCTCATTTTCATGGTCCCATTGTGATTACACAGAGCCTGGATACCTTGGAAAAATGCATTTGGAAATGTTACTGTGAAGATTATAGTCATCTGTGACAAGGCAGGAGGGACAGCCTTGGATGTGATTACTCTGTGATGTGATTACTCTGGGTGTTCTGCCTGCTCACCCTCATGCCCAGGCCCATATTTGGGGAAACCCAGTATATAGGAAAGAGTGATTCAGAAATGCAGCTAGACGGAAGGCAGAGGAGGTGGCTGCAGCCAACCAGCACCCACACAGCCCTTGCTCACCACCAAAATCCTGCCCCCTGGCTGATCACTGAGAGGAAACAATAGAACAGCCATCCCTTCTGAAACTCTTTCCAGAAAGGGACCTTCAGACTTACTGTGAACTTAGCATGCTCTCTGTGGCAATGATAGCAGTGCCCTATAGATATTCATAGGCATTAGACATTTCCCAGAATCCCTTGTGGTTAATGTCATTGACTCCTTCTGGTCCATGGGTTGGGAGCAGAAAATGTCAGCATCACCTCTGGGTAGGGGCAGTTAAGAGCAGGAAAGCACAGGGATTCTGAAAGTCACATATGGAGATGGTAGCCTCAGAGAATGGTGGAGCCTCTGTCACCTTAGAGCCTCTGTGCCACCCACACTGGGGCAGGAGTCAGTTATAAAGGGTACTGTGCTAAGCACTGAGACCTCTGAGTTGATTTCTCACAGTGGTTTAGCCTAACTCTCTGTCCAGCTCTTTCTTCTCCCCAAACCCTGACTCCAGGCTATTAGGAGTAGAATGCACTGAAACTTTGATCTCTGCTTTGCATCTCCACCCTCAGTGGCTCAAACCATTTAGCAACAAGAGCAGTTTGTAAATCCTTCCTTCTTATCTTTGAAATATGACATAAGTTTTTAAAAAGTGGCAATTCTGCCAGGCCTTCCAAAATGCTATTATCTACTATTAAATGGCTGCCATGTTGCCATATGTTGTTTACTTGGCAAATAGATAAGAATACTAATATCCTGCATGGTCTTTTCTGCTGAAAGTTTTAATAAACTGTTTCTGATCCTACATCTTTTCAGTGATATTTATAGAAATCTGTTTACAAGAAGATAAATAGAGCCAGAACTTGTTTCAGTGACTCGACAAATGTTTCTGAATATATTACTATCAAGGCCCATATTTCAGATTTAGTTTTCCAGTTCTCAGACTTCACCCTTAGAGCTATTCCCTACTTTCCATGTTTAAAAATTGGAACTTTGTTTCTGCTTTATAATCTGAAGGAAATCACCTAGGAAGTGGACCTTGCTTTGAAGGAATAGACCTGTCTCTAAGGCCTGCCTTTTTTCTTTTCCTCCCCCTTTTCTTTGATTCCCTGTTTAGTAGGAGAATAAGTAGATCCAAGTAGGAGCCAAGATAGAACACTAGCAGATTCTGGTCTGATTCATGAAGGTCGGAAGGTAAGAGAGGCAAACCGTCATGGAGCTCCCTCTCATCCTATTCTCTAGCTTAATATTTGCTTTTCTGCATTAGGAATAGATTGATAGAATACCTAAAATACTAAATCAGGCCTTGTTTTTGTTCAGTTGCTCAGTCATGTCCGACTCCTTGTGACCCCATGAACTGCAGCACACCAGACTCCTCTGTCTTTCGCCCTCAGTTTGCCCAGTTTCATGTCCATTGAGTCAGTGATACTATCCAACCACTTCATCCTCTGTCACTCCCTTCTCCTCTTGCCCTCAATTATTTTAGGGTAAAAAGCTTTCTTTGGTGTCAGTGGTAATTATTTTCTATTTATTGAGTACAAGTTTTGTATGAGAACTATAACAAATCTGTACTCTTTGGCTGTTACATACAAGGAAGTATATAGAGGAAATGAAATGATGGATTATTTTAGAGTCATCACCAGACTATTCATTTAGGATTCTTGTAGCTCCAGCCATGATATTGTAAGGAGATATGTGCATTGAAATCATCAACCCTCTTAAATGGGTATATTAGCATCTTTCTGGTTGCAAGGAACAGTCAGTCTGAGTTTTATTATTTTGGGTATCTGTGGCTATGTAACAAATCACCCCCAAATTTTGTGACTTGAAACAGTTGATGATTTTTTTTGTAATTCTGAGGCTCTATTAACCTTCAGGTGATTGACATCTGTTTGTTCTGTCTCAGATGTTTCTTCTGTGGCATGTGGTTTATTCAGCTGCTTTCAGCTGGAAGCTCAGTGGGGCCCAGAAAGACCAAGATGATCAGTCTACGTAAGGTCTCTTTCCACTCTCTCCTCTCATCATTCATAGTCGAGCTAAGCTTCCCAGAAGGAACATTACAAGAGGAAAGCCCCAGCGTGCAAGTGCTAATCATACCTCTCAATTTGCATAATCCTTGCTAAAACCCCATTGGCCAAAACGTCCTGTGGCCAAGCCCAGAGTCATTGTTGGGAGGGGGTGCTACACAGAGGGATGGATGCTGGAGGAGTGCGTCCTGGGGGCCAGCGATGTAAGTCTACCCACCACTCTAATGGAGGCTTATTTTAGAATTTGCAGGATGGAAGAAAGATGGGAAGATCTTTTGGCCACAACCACTGTTCTGACAAACCTCACAGAGAATTGGAACATTGTTTGGGATGCCAAGAGTTTTAGAGACCTGGTAATCATAGTACACATGGAGCAGGTCCTTGTCCTCACCTGAGGTGTTCACCAATGCTGCAGGCACTCAGTTGAGCATTTCGACTGATTCTGTTACTGCCTGCTGGCTTCGTTCTGCTCAGGAGCCCTCAGATGCCCTGCTGACTCACGGCTTCCCATGCTGCCTTGCCTCTGTGCCATCTTTGACCTTTGCTCCTGCTCCAGACTGTGACTTATTCTCCCTTTGTGCCTCGTATTCACTCTCCCCATGAAAAAGGAACTTGTTGCCAGTTGGTTGGTCACTCTCTAGCCTTCTAAAATCGCCAGGTCATCTCACAGGCACTGCGTGGCCTTTGGTCGGCCACCCACGCCTGATTCTTCTAGTCTCGGTCAGGATGGTGGGGTCAGTGCAGAAAGACAGACTGTGAGTAGGGCAAGCATTCAGAGGGAACAGTTTCCTCTCTGATCTGTTAGTTAACTGTGACTGGATTTGGAGGTAGGGTGAGGAAGGCTTCCTTTGAGAAAGTCCCAGGTGGTGCTAGTGATAAAGAACCCACTTGCCAATGCAGGAGATGTCACAGATGTGGGTTCTATCCCTGGGTTGGGAAGATCCCCTGGAGGAGGGCTTGGCTACGCACTCCAGTATTCTTGCCTGGAGAATCCCCACGGACAGAGGAGCCTGGCGGGCTACAGTCCATGGGGTCTCAGAGTTGGACATGACTGAAGCAACTTAGCACACGCGTGTGTACCGTTCCTCTCACTCTACCCATCCTTCCTTTTCTCATCAGCTCTCTCTCTGTCACCCCTGAAACTAATCCTGACAACTGTCACCAGATAACTGGTGGACACATGTGGGACAGGCGCCACCATTGGTCAGGGTCACCATTAGTCTCACCCTTATGGACTTTTGTGCCTTTGTGTATGTTTGATTTTTTAAACTGAAGTATTAGTTGATTTACAATGTTGTGTTAATTTCTTCTATGCAGCAAAGTGATTCTGTCATACATATATATACATGGACTTTTTAATAAGCATGCTTCATCCTTCATCTTAGCTCTCTCAATTAGATCATTCTCTACTATTTCCTTTCTTGTAATTTCTGTGCTAAATTAAGGAGAATTGAAAAAGCCTACATCCAAATAATTTTATGTGATGTAAATAACTAGATATTATTGAAAGACTTGCCTATTTTTGATCTAACTTCAATGGTAAAAAGGATTTAAAGCTGTTTTCTGTATCTAAGAGGCCCTTTAAATATTGTTTTATATATATTTAGACCTCTTTATACATAAAATAGCTCTAGAAGAATTCACAAAGCTTGGTAATAATAACATTCCCCAGGGAAAAACTGGGATTGTGTTGCTTGCTGCTGCTGCTGCTGCTAAGTCACTTCAGTCGTGTCCGACTCTGTGTGACCCCATAGACGGAAGCCCACCAGGCTCCCCCGTCCCTGGGATTCTCCAGGCAAGAACACTGGAGTGGGTTGCTTTGCTTACTTTGCATTATATGATCTTTTGTACCTTATGAATGTTGTACCATCTACTTATATGTTGCATACTTTTTTTGAGCTATTTTCAGTTCAGTTCAGTCGCTCAGTTGTGTCCGACTCTCCGCGACCCCATGAATCACAGCACGCCAGGCCTCCCTGTCCATCACCAACTCCCGGAGTTCACCCAAACTCATGTCCACAGAGTCGGTGATGCCATCCAGCCATCTCATTCTTGGTCGTCCCCTTCTCCTCTCGCCCCCAACCTTTCCCAGCATCAGACTCTTTTCCAGTGAGTTAACTCGTCGCATGAGGTGGCCAAAGTATTGCAGTTTCAGCTTTAGCATCAGTCCCTCCAATGAACATCCAGGATTGATCTCCTTTAGAATGGACTGGTTGGATCTCCTTGCAGTATAAGGGACTCTCAAGAGTCTTCTCCAGCACCACAGTTCAAAAGCATCAATTCTTCAGTGATCAGCCTTCTTCACAGTCCAACTCTCACATCCATACATGACCACAGGAAAAACCATTGCCTTGACTAGATGGACCTTTTTGGCAAAGTAATGTCTCTGCTTTTTAATATACTATCAAGGTTGGTCATAACTTTCCTTCCAAGGAGCAAGCGTCTTTTAATTTCATGGCTGCAATCAGCATCTGCAGTGATTTTGGAGCATCTTTTAATTTTTATTTAAAAAAAAAATTTGTTGCCCCTTTTTGTTATAAATTGAAGTATAGTTATGTTACTGTGTTTCAGGTGTACACATAGTGATTCAGATAAATATAGATATTAATATACTTTTTTAGATTTTTTTCCACTATAGATTATAAGATATTGAATATAGTTAGTTCCCTATGCTACACAGTGAGCTTCCCACATGACACTGGTAGTAAAGAATCCGCCTGCTGATGCAGGAGACATAAGAGACGCAGGTTCGATCCCTGGGTTGGGAAGATCCCCTAGAGGAGGGCATGGCAACCCACTTCAGTGTTCTTGCCTGGAGAGTCCCCATGGACAGAGAAGCCTGGCAGGCTGCAGTCCACCAGGTCGCAAAGAGTTAGACATGACTGAGCACAGCACAGTACACACATGCATATCACATCTTCTTTATCCATTCATATGTCAGTGGGCATTTAGGTTGCTTCCATGTCTTGACTGTTTTGAATAATGCTGCTATGAACACTGAGGTGCATCTGTTTTTTTGAGTTGGAATTTTTGTCTTTTCTGGATATTTACCCAGGAATAGGATTACTGGCTCATATGACAACTCTATTTTTAGTCTTTTAAGGAACCTTCATACTGTTCTCCTTAGTTACATTGCCTACTTTTAAAATTAACTTTCTAAAAGTCTGTCTTGTGTCCATTGTACTAACTTGCGGTTCCTTCAAAAGGTCAGGGTGAGTGTGTGATACACTTCTAGTGGTCACTATTCACATGCAATCTATTATGAAGAGGCCCCTGGAGATGTGCTCTAAGAAAATCTTCTGTAGACATTCAGAAACCATTAACACTTGGGTTTTTTTTTAACATCAGTGACTTAATTTGGTAATTTTGTTTGCTTATTGGCTGAATGCAAAGTAAGAGGATATGAGAGGAAGGGAAATGCTAGAGGCTTCTCAGGGTATGACAAGCTGGAAGCTCCAGAACTTTTCAGAAGAACTGGAGGTTTCGGTCTATCACTTTACATATCATGTGTGTCCTTAAGCAAATGACTCTACCATCCTCCATCTCAAATTCCTTATCATTAAACTGGGAAATGAAATAGAGTTTCTTGTTTGGGGTTATTGGCAAGATGAGATAAGTTAACACATGGAACAAACTCAGTGTGATTCCTGGCACAGAGAAGGTCCCAGTGAATGATGGCCCCATGATATTTTTTTCTCTCACCTGTTAAATGGGTAAAATAATTGCTTTCCTATTTTCTATGGTTTTATGAATACCTAGTAAGATAATCAGTTATAGTGCTCTGAGGATTGGAGATTTGAGCTGTTATCAAGATGTATTCTGTCATCTGTTATTTGGTTTAAAAACATCTGTTACTTGTCCTCCATTCCTTCAGTACCATTCCAGGTTATAGGTACCAGATTCCTTGTAGAATCTACTAAGGGACATCCTTTGGGGCTCGGAAGGAATTATAGTCATGTTCCTTTGCTTCACAAGATTTGCCTTGTTATTTGAAGAGATCATTGCAGTCCCTAGGGTCACGTAATCCAAAACTCCTTTTTTCTAAGGCACATTCATGGTAGTGGAGTTATGTAGGTTTGGATGACTTTGTTGATGTGTTAACTATACGAACTCTTTGTCCATTTCTCTCTAATCTTCCTTCCATAGTCTCAGACTCAAAACTTATGACTGACAAGCACAGGCATGGGCTAGGATTGGGCATTAATATGCTTATTCCTTTTGGTAAATGTTTAACAAAATATAAAAAGTAACCATCCCAATACTGCTCGGCTATAAAAGAAAAAAAAGAACAAAGTAATGCCATTTTCAGCAACATCGGTGGAACTAGATTATCATGCTAGGTGAAGTAAACCAAAGACATACCATGTAACATCACTATCACTGATATGTGGAATCTAGAATATCAATAAATGAACTTATGTTTAAAACGGAAACAGACTCACAGACACAGAGAACAGACTTGTGGTTACCAAAGGGGGAAGAGGATGGAGGAGGGATAAATTAGAAGTTTGGAATTAGCAGACACAAATTACTACATATAAAATAGAGAAACAACAGTGTCCTACTGTATAGCATAGGAACTATGTCCAGCATCCTGTAATAAACCATAATGGAAAATAATATGAAAAAGAATATATATATACACACACAGATACATATATCAATTACTTTGCTGTATATCAGAAACTGATGCAACATTGTAAATGAACTGTACTTCAATTAAGAAACAGTAACCATCCTGAGTTGGCTGCTAAAAATTACCTTTCACAGTCAAGATGATGCCACTTCCAGTTAGCTATCCACTCAGAGAGGCCAGCCGCTGATGGCTCACCAGGGCAATAATTAGTGTGCCAAAGGGCGTGCAGTCACATAAGCATCTTTGTTTATTGGCTTAGAGAGTAGATCATGTTACATTGTGCAATCAGCACTGAACCACCCATGTTGGGATGCGAAAAAGTACAAATAGGCTAGAATGAAATGGTCAGTAATGCATGGCCTCCTGGTTCTGGTAGAGAATTGCTATTTTTTTTCATTCTAATTAATTTCATTTCTCATTTGAGAAAAGCAAAGATTTTCTTTTCTTTCTAATGACAAGACATCTTAGGTAAGCAACAGGAGTATGAAACCTTTGTTAAAATGTGTGCTTGTATGATTTAATATGAATTTTATAACAAAAGAAATAAGGGAACCTTAATTTGTATTTCTTTCCTAATGGTGAAGTTTACTAAAGAAGGGAGATTTTTTTTTTCTCTTCTGTTTCAGAGATTCTAAAGGTAATGTGTGAAAAGTCGCTTTGAATGGAGTTTAAATGAAGCAAAATAGTAAAAGGCTTTCCTGTTTATGATTACTCTGGGTCATTTTAACAATATATGTATTTTTAAATATTGGGGTGATTTGTATTCTGAAGATGAACCTATCACCTTTCTCATTCAAGTATGCTTTAAAATGTCTGTGGCAAATATTTTTTTTAAAATACAAACTATGTTGTGCTAGCATGCCCTATAACTTGACTAAACAAGATGCTATTTCAGATGGGGGTTTCATTCATCATAATGTAATTGCATAAACCATTTAGTTTTCTTCGTGATTCTCAAGTAAAAGAGAATGACCATTTTTTCCAAGGTAAACTACAAGGCAGGTGGGCTCCTGGCAGAGCAGGGCTCTGATGTCAGTACTCAGAGTGCAGAAGCAGAGGTTTTCCTTTGTGAGACATGCAAAGTCCATCGCTCTTACAGAGAGGAAGTTCAGTTTTCTGTAGTTGTATTTGATTTTCACTATGACTGTCAGGGACCTAGTGCTGTCCTTAGAGATTGGGTTATTCACCTGTGATGGCATTCGTAGAAGTCAGTGATTTTCCATAGACAGGATTCAGAGGATGGGCTGGGCCATTGCTTTGTCCTCCCCAAACAGAACCTACACTGGAGATGATTTTGTGGCTATTGGTTTAAATGAGCTTACAGCTTCTGATGAGAGACTGCATCTTTATTTATTATAGTCCATGACCTCCTCTCATTGTGAAGATTTACTCATGTCTCTTTAAGTAAGTGCTGTCTCAATTTTTCTTAAGATTTTTATTTTTTTCTTTATACAACACTGTGATTTAATGTGCAGTATTTTATTCTGTATATATTCTGAAAAGATAAGCAGGTTGAATGATACTTTCTTTTATAGGATGTTGTCTAATAGTTTCTCTCTTTTGAAGGATGAATAGTTAAGGCATTCAGGGAAAACAAATAATGAATGAAGAACTTAGAAATTGTATGCATTACAATTTATTTGTACATCTTCTGGAAAGTGTTTTAGTTCTCTGGCATCTATTCCAGGCACTTAAATTGAATAAACTCAATTAGTTTGACACAGAATTCAGGCAGGTGTTCCCTTTGTTTTCTCAATGTTTGGTTCTATAGTTTTCTCTCAGTATGTGTAGCATGTTTGTTTTAGGGTCATCTTGTCATTTATGTTTATTTTCCTTGAAGACTATCTATGAATTCACAACTAGCATTTCAACAGAAAAAATCATGAAAGACCTAAGTAAATCTGATTAAATAGTATAGATCTGCTTTGCATGCACAGAAAGATAGTCTGGTTTATATTTTGGTTAGTAATGGTTGGGTGAGCTTCTCTACCTGCCTCTCAATGTTTAAATCATGATGTTTATGTGTTGTAATATAGAAAGACAAATTTCCTGGATCTTAAATGAAAGCACACAGTATGGATGTTTCATTCACAAAATAGTATTTATATATGTATAATGTCTATGTTTAGAATTTTTTGCTTTTGTTTAGCATATTTTTGTATTTGTTTTACAAGAAATACCCAACTACAGTTATAATTATGTTCAAATCGGAACTCAGTTGCTAGCAAAACACATGTTATCAGCATCATTTCATTTCTCTTTTATACATTTAAGCTCTCTTCCACACACAGACATTATATGACAACTAATTTGACCAGATTGATAAGAGTTTGGTTTTCAAACCAAGTAGTGTAAATATAGACAGTTATGGTTTCACTCTGTTACCTTTGCAAAAATGCCTCCTCTTCAAGAGGATTTATATAGAGGACTTCTGGAGAAATACAGTTTTTTGACTTTTAGACCATAATGCTGAATTGAGTAAGAAACTGAAGAATTCTGGTGGGAAACCAGGGATTCCCAGGTTGTATGATGGTAAAGAATCTGCCTGCCAATGTAGGAGACTCCAGAGACATGGGTTTGATCCCTGGGTGGGAAAGATCCCCTGAAAGAGGAAATGGCAACCCACTCCAGTATTCTTGCGTGGAAGATCCCATGGACAGAGAAGCCTGGCGGGCTACAGTCCATGGGATCGCAAAGAGTCAGGCATGACTGAGCATGCATACATGTTCATAAGTATAAATATAAATATAGCCTTAGGTAGACTGTGGTCAGAGTGCCTTTCTGAATACCACCTCATTTCCCCCTTTCCCTGCTTTTTTTTTTTCTACCAATGTTATTTACTCCCTACCATATGCTAGACACTGTGATGAGCTCTGGGGACATGATAGGGAACAGGGAAGATGTGGTCCCTACCCTTTGGAGGTTTTCAGTTGAGTGGGAAAGATAGACATTTTAAAAATACACAATTACACAAATAATTCAGTAATGAAACTGCATGAATGACCCTAGTTTATAATAATAGCATCTCTCCTACCTTCTTGAGAGAGAGCCATGGGTCACTCGCATCTCTTCGGGGAAGATTATACCCATCATTTCACGCAGGAGTCTGCTGTTGGACAGAAGCCTGTATTCTGTGTTTGTGTGCATGTTTTCTTGTGTACAGTAGACACTTTCATGCGCCAGGTACACTATTTTAGTTTACAAAGGTGGGAGAGGCACAATCTTTGCCTGAAGTAGTAGGGGAGAGAGCATCAGTTCAGTTCAGTTCAGTCGCTCAGTCGTGTCCGACTCTCCACGACCCCATGAATCACAGCACGCCAGGCCTCCCTGTCCATCACCAACTCCCGGAGTTCACTCAAACTCACCTCCATCGAGTCGGTGATGCCATCCAGCCATCTCATTCTCTGTTGTCCCCGTCTCCTCCCACCCCCAATCCTTCCCAGCATCAGAGTCTTTTCCAGTGAGTCAACTCGTTGCATGAGGTGGCCAAAGTATTGGAGTTTCAGCTTTAGCATCAGTCCTTCCAATGAACACCCAGGATCGATCTCCTTCAGAATGGACTGGTTAGATCTCCTTGCAGTCCAAGGGACTCTCAAGAGTCTTCTCCAGCACCACAGTTCAAAAGCATCAGTTCTTCGGTGATCAGCTTTCTTCGCAGAGCATACATATCCCCTAAAAGTATATACCTGTATAAAAACGTGATGAATAAAACAAGGAATTTCAGGGGTTCTCAGAGGGTGAAATAAATGACTTTATTGAAGTGGTCAGCTTGTGTTTCCATTTTCAATGATCTATAAAGAAGTCCTTTGGACACTGATGAGAAAATTTGGTGGAGAGGACATTCCAGGTAAAAGGAGTGGGATAAACCAAGGCAAGAAGTTGGCAAAACTCAAAGCATATTGAAGGACTGGCCCAAGAAAGAAAAGCAGAATCAGGCAATCAAAATGACAAAAAAATAAATAACTTATGTAGAAATAGGAGGAAATAAGGTTGGTAGGATAAACTCAGACCAGATAATTGAAATTTTTGTATTACCTGTTTAAGGGTATTTTGAACTTTTTTGGGTAGGTCCCATGAGACTACTCCGACATTTAACTAAAGACCTTTTGAGAAAATTAGTCAGCATTGTTTCAGAGGGTTGCTGCAGTGAGGAAGACCTGGAACTCAGAGCCCAGGCATGTCTGTTGCCGCAGTCCAGGTAAGAGATGGAAAAGGCCAGTATTCTTGGTGGCTCTGCCGGTAAATCAGTGTTTGAGGTTTGAAACAAATTGACAACCACACCCTGAACTTTCTCAGAGAGAATCTCTGGAAAAGAGAAGCCATTAGGCCTCCCCTTTGAAGTTACACCTTTTAACCGATTTAAAGCCAAGTTTTCTTGCTCTATTAGAGACATGGTAGCCTCTGATATAAACACAGATATTTAAACTGGGAAAACCAGAAGGATGGCACTAACAGGTTTTGCTTGACATCGTTGCAAATATTTCTGACCTAATTTTAGCTGATTTATTAATAAATGATTCTTTCAGTCCTCAGAGTTAAATATTTAAAAGTTAGCTCCCATTTAGAGTTCATGTATAATACAGAACTGATGTTCTGAACTGCAGACTTCCTCACTTCATTTCCTTCTTTCAAAAAAAAAGATGCACTCATTCTTCTTCTATCCTTTTTCAGTTTCCTGCATGAGAATTATTGAAACACTGCACACAAATCATTTGTGAAAGAAGAAAAGGAAATTCAGCTTGTGGGGCTCAGCAGGAGCTTGGCTAATGCAGCTTAAAATAATGCCGAAAAAGAAGCGCTTATCTGCAGGCAGAGCGCCGCTGATGCTCTTCCTGTGCCAGATGATTAGTGCACTGGAAGTCCCTCTTGATCGTAAGTATTAACATTGCAAAGCTCTGAGCCCCTGGAGCCAGAACCTCCCCGGCATTTATCGCCACTCTGAACAGTGTGAATGGAGGACACGTCTGTGTGATCCTGAAAAGCGAATCAAACAGCACCTGGTGTTTATAAAGAATCAGTCCCTAGGAAAAAAAAGAATTCAGACTCTAGAAAAGGCCAAACACACGGTCCCCTCCCTGTCAGTCTTTCCCTCCCTTCAGGTCCTTTTGGCGTACCACTGAGGGGGCTGGCCCAAGAAGGAGTGAACTGTGAGCTGATCTTCCCAACAGGCAACTTTTTATAGAAACCATCCTGCAAGAAAGCCATAGGAATTGCTTTTGGACACAGGCGGGGAAGGAGAGGGAGGGACGAACTGAGAGAGTAGCATTGACACGTGTACACGACCAAGTGTGAAGTAGATAGCTAGCGAGAAGCTGCTGATGGCACAGGGAGCTCAGTTTGGTGCTCTGTGGTGACCTAGAGGTTGGGGAAGGAGGCTCAAGAGGGAGGGAATATATGTATACATTTAGCTGATTCACAATGTTGTACAGCAGAAACTAACACAGAATTGTAAAGCAACTATATTCCAATAAAAAGAATGATCACGGATTACCTCCCCCCCCCATTTATCTCCTTCCCACCTCTCCATCTTCTCCCTTCATATGCTGAGTAAAATTATCATCTCTCAGCCAACCCCATACCCCTCCGTATCCCCAAACTACCCATGACTCATTTCTCTTGACTCAGACAAGGCAAAGTTCACTTTTGAGTTTTGAATCTTAAGTATGAGTTTAGAGCTAGAAAATGTGTCTATCAAAGCCTAGTGAAAGGTCTTTGTTTTAAAAATGGTGATTAAAGACCAAGATGTCAATGTTGAAAATAAAACAAGTCTTCAGCAAAATTGCTATTTAGAATGGAGCACGTAACAGCTACTATAGGAGCCCACCCTTTCCTGAATAAAGAACCGTATATGCTGCACTCTCCCTGAGCAGGGTGGTGTCTGAAAAATTACAGATAATGCTAAGTGCCAACGGGTTACTTTTCCTGCAATGGAAAGCAGAATTTCAAATCTGGATAATTACTGTACTTCAGAATTGATTTATTCTTTATCCCTAATCTACATGACCTCTTTAAATCCATTAGCTTCTTGAATAGAACATCTGTTTGGCAAGCTTTCCAAGGTGCAAGAAGGATAACACTTTCCTGGGGCAATTCAATTGTTGTGATGTCATTTTTTTTTTTTTTTTTTAACCAAAAAGGTTGCAACTGCCAGTGGGAAGAAGAGGTGTGATGGGCCCCATATTTTGTTGACTCCCTTTGCTGTGCATCTTTAAAGTATAAGAAAATGCAATATTCAACTTCTTTTCAAAAGATATTCATTCAGTGACCTTAATTTCAATTAAAAAAAAAAAAGATATGATTGGTTAAGCCCATTGGAGTTTGAATGCCTAAGTAAGCATTTGCCCTAGCAGATATGTAGGAGAAAGAGAAAAGCATTGAGAGAAATGCTTTTGTTCTCTCTTGTGTTAAATATATTCCCCCTTAATCTGACTGCTCAATCTAACAATCAGAGGGAAACAGTCACCTACAGCTAACTCAATTATCCTGCTAATGGAGAAGAGGCAGAACCATGATGAAAAGAAAGTCACGGACAACCCAGGCGCTCCTGCATTAACCTTTGCAAGTAGTAATGACAGGCGGCACAGCGGAATCATGTGAATTGCATGCTAATGTAATTTCTTCCTGCCCCAGTTCCTTACACCTTTTTTGCACCTTGGGGTAGGTACTAGCAGCCCTGGGTGACTGAGGCATTCTGAGACAGAAATATGTTAGCAGTCTGAAAAGTGCAGTTACCAACATGGGGATTAACCATGGAAATATAAAAACCTCAAATCAGTGCTGGATTTGACTTGGATGGAGCACTCTCCTTGTAGCAGTGTGCCATTGTTAGGTATCATTACCATGTGCATAGTGATTTCTGGGATAATAGGATCAGACACAACACAGTATGTGACAACTCAGATTAATTGTAGATTTAAGCTATTTTTCAAATTGAACATAATTACTTGTCCAGCACATGTATGGCATGGAACTATCCATTTCTGTTCCTGGCAGAATCATTTTTTTGGCCTATAGCATCTCTTTTGTTCTTCCCATATGTTTCTGTAGAAATCACTGCTTCAGGAATAAACAAAACCTTTAATGGGAGTTTCTTTCTCTTGCTACTTTACCAGCTCCACCTTTGCTCTACTAGTTTTTTAGGTTAAATAAAATAGACAAGACGCCCCTATTATCTTCAGGGTGCTAACGTTCCTATTACTAACATCTGGTTTTCTTTAATCCTGTTCGCCCACTCACCTGCTGATATTGATGGGGAAAAAGCAAAACTTCTTGAAGACTGTAAGTGTCTTTCTGTCATTACCAGGCAGTGTGAAAATTTGACTGTGTCTTTGTTTTTGAATGAATACTGTGAATTAAATGCATGATTTTATTTTCATGGCTAATGTCTTTTTAAGCATGTGTGTTTACTGTGGCTAAGCATTGCAATGAAATTCCAAGAAGCAGGTTGAATATATTCCCTGCATGAATTCTGGACTCAGGTATTACTGTTTTTCTTTTACCAATATTCTGCACTACTAACTTCTGTGCTTCATTCACATCTGATGTAACTCAATGAGAATCACAAAATTGGAAGAGAACGTCTGGTTCTAAATGCTATTAAAGGCTGGCTGGAATAAAAGCATGTTTTTGGATATATATAGGAGTTGGGCACTTGCAGGTACTTTAGCAGAGTTCATTCATATACTTGCTCAATCTGCAAGACTGGGTAGATTAGTGTTTCTTAATGTCATCAGTAAAATGGCCCAGAGAGTTTGAATCTTGTTTGGAAGTGTACAAAAGACAAGTGCCCCCAACTCACATCCTTTCTGAGTGGCATGCTCTAATCTAAAACTGCTGCCTCTGACAGCTGGGCACCACCTATCATCTACCTAAAAAAAATAATAATAATTTTCAAGCATTTGAAAAATCCTTTGGTATTGGATTAACCAGGACAATTATATAAAATCACCTTTTCCCCTTGTTACTCCATAGCCCTTGTTGGTTGCCCGATGACCTCAGCACTGTTCAAAGAGTTCCATCTAGATGGTCAGCTCCTGGCTGTGTTTTGTGGCAGCTAAACCAGCTCCATTAAGTTCTGGGTCTGAGACCACCACCCTTGTATCTCTGTCACTCATAGAAAAGCAGAAGAAATCAGATTGAATCACTCCTAAAAGTCCCCCTTACCCACAACCTATGCCTGCTGATCCCTTAGTGGGGAATTCTAAGCTGCTTTCCATCATCCCAGACTCTATACTGCCAGAGCCTAAAGGATCACTGCAAAGTGAAGCTAGTCTAAATAAAAATGACTTTGTTAATAATCTAAATACAGGTAATATCACTGAACCATTACAGTTTGACATGGACTAAGAATTTTGCACAAGTAATTTTATTTGATTTTCCCAACAACCCTAGGAGGTAGACACCACTTTCAAACCCTGTTTTCAAACCCTTTACAGAAATGAGGGCTCACAGAAGTTAAGAAACTTGCTTGAATTCTCACAGCTGGTAAAAAGTAGACAGACTAGTTATTAATTGTTAGACCAAACTGCTACCCAGCATTGGTAACTGACTGGGCTGGAAAGGATGAGGCTCCCCTGGACAGTGCTAGAGGCTGAAAGGAGCAGTTGGCTTAGGGTGAGGAAGGGATGGATCTTGAAAGGGAGTTGAAATTGACACTGTGCAGTATCCTGCAGTTAACAGGTGCACAGTAAATGATGGCAATTATGAGTTCCATTTTCGATCTGTGTTTTATGTGTTCTTTGGATATTCAGTAAGAGCTGTCTGGTCAATAGACACAAGATTGGAGACAAAGGAAACAGACTCATGCCTGCAGATTTATAAGCCATTTTTAAGCCATGGCCACTTTGCTTCTCCCTGCTTGCCTAGGAAGTCAATCTATTTTGCTGCATGAGGCAACAGAAAAGTCAAAATAGATTATTTCTCCCTTCCCCTCCTGTTCTACACTCTGATTCTGATTTCACAAGAAGGAGGGCGTGGTAATCTTAGAGTGACTTGAACATCAAATGTCCAGATACCAGGTTTTCTTCAGATTCAGTTGTTCTGTGTCAGAATAGTTTCTTCCTACAGTAATAAATGATCACATAGCACTTGGAAGACTGAAATGAGAATACTGTTTCCTATAACAGAGAGCTTCCCAATTCATCTACTAAATAAGCCTGTTTTATCTTTGTTCCTAGTAGCCGCCTTCCTCCTGGCTCTAATAAGACATGTCAAGTCTCTGATTTAATCATCTTTTTAACATTGCTTCTCAAATATATTTGTTACCAGTGTATTAATTTACATGAACCCAGGAATGAACTATGAATTGGTTATTCTTTTTTAATAAAGTTGCAAATTTACCTCATAACAAATTTTATCAAAAAGCATCATTTGAACCAAATGTCTCAGAGAAATTTCTCATTGTTACATCAGAAATGAAAATCTTAATTTTAAGTTTATATTGGTAATGAATTTCCCAAACTTTCAGTGTGGGAAATGGGCTTTATGAACACATATAAAGTTACCAGAAGGGAGTTATGTCTTGACTCCAAAATTTTAGGAGTCTTTTAGCCAAAAATCTGCTGAGTTGTGTGTTACCACAGGAGAAATTACTAAAAACATTTGGAGCATACTTAATCTAGGGTAAGTGATTTTGATACAGAAAAAAATATAATAATTACTATTACAATATTAAATAATTTGTTTCTATCCATTGTTCTTCTTTCTCCAATTAAGTGGTACAGCCACCAACCATCACTCAACAGTCTCCAAAAGATTACATTATTGACCCTCGGGAGAATATTGTAATCCAGTGTGAGGCAAAGGGGAAACCTCCTCCAAGGTAGGTGTGCTTTCTGTTGTTATAATACTGAAAAGAAGTATTGATCGATCCCTGGGTAAGGACAATCCCCTGGAGAAGAGAATGGCAATCCACTCCAGTATTCTTGCCTGGAGAATCCCATGAACAGAGAAGCCTGGTGGGCTACGGTCCATGGAGTCAAAGAGAGTCAGACACGACTGAGCGACAAACACGTTCACTTTCACACTCTCACCTATTATTAAGGTGTCATTTGTAGGTTCATTGTTTTGTCTCTCTGCTTTTAATTAAATTCAGTTGGTTCTTCCTGAAAACCCAGGTGGTTGTATTTCCATACTGATACCTTTCTGTGTGACATGCTAAAAAATTGTGGGGAGATGTCGAAAGAGCCTTCTGACAGCCTGTGACATGGGCAAATTCCTTCTCTATTGGCCTCGGTGTCTTCATGTGTAAAATAAAGAAGCTGAATTGCACAACTTCTAAGATCTCTCCTAGCTCTCTCGAAATCTATAAAACAGCCCCAAGTGGTTTTCCAAACATGGCAGAGTTCAACACTCCGGATGCTTCATATGCATCTTGGCATGAGCACTGCAGAGCATTTTAGACTTGGGAGAAACATTAAACATTATCTTGTCCAGCCAATATATTTTATAGGGGGAAAACTGATGCCCAATAATGCTAGGTAACCTTATCCAGGTTCCACACCTCCTTAGTGGGTGATCTGTAACTTGTCCAATAATATATGGCATTTTTCAAGAATTGGATGATTATTATGGACATATAAGGTGGAATTTTTAAGTTATAAAATAGAAAGGAGATTTTCTAAATATTGTATTTCTGAGTTTGTCTATGACCAGCCTTACTAATCTATCACAGACTGGCACCAGAGGAAAAAAATTAACTGGCAGTAAATACCTAAGGATATCAAAAATTTCCATCAAAGGCTGACTTAAAACAATCTGTTCTGCTGTATTATTAGAAACTTTTGAGCACTTAAGCACTAATGCAATGTCCTTTGATGGACAGTGTCCCCTTCAGTTTGCTGCTGCTGCTGCTGCTGTGTCACTTCAATCGTGTCCGACTCTGTGTGACCCCATAGACGGAAGCCCACCAGGTTCCCCCGTCCCTGGGATTCTCCAGGCAAGAACACTGGAGTGGGTTGCCATTTCCTTCTCCAATGTGTGAAAGTGAAAAGTGAAAGTGAAGTCGCTCAGTCGTGTCCGACCCCTAGCGACCCCACGGACTGCAGCCTACCAGGCTCCTCCATCCATGGGATTCTCCAGGCAAGAGTACTGGAGTGGCTTGCCATTGCCTTCTCCGCCCCTTCAGTTTAACACTCACTTAATACTTCCTATAATTCCCTGTTAGGCAGGATTTCTCCACCTTAGCTCTGTTGATATTTTGGGTTGGATAATTTTTTTTATGGAGGCAGAGCTCTCCTGTGCATTGTAGGATATTTTACAGCATCCCTAATCTCTATTTCTCATAAGCCAGTAGCATCCACTACCACTGCCTCCTGCCCTAGGAGGTGTGACAACTCCCACTAAATGGATAAACAGTGGGAAGGGAAATGCAAGAGGGCTTGGGAATCATGGAAAAGTTTAGAAATTAATGCTTGTGTAAGAGCATGGCCATTGTTCATTTGTAACCAGTTACCAAGTCTTTAATTACATGACCTCTGTGACTTTTATATAAGGCAATCATTCATTTTATATAAACAAAACTGAAAAAGAAGACTTTTAGTTGCCAATTTGAAATACTTTCCCAGAAATTTTCAAAATCATCTCTAGATTAAAAATTCTCACATATATTTTATATAGAATGGTCACTTTTTAAATGAAAGCTGACATTTAAAATACCATTGAATTCAAGTGTCTTCCTCTCCTCCGAACTCACACTTTGCCTGGTGGTAACTTGACACTAGTCTGACCACTTTTAATATACACATATATTAGTACTTGCAAAGGCCTTTCATGTTGCTCTTCACCCTGCAGCAAATTTTCATAGACAGGTTATCAATTCTATAAACAATGGAGTTTACAATAAAAATGCTAATAAAGCTCTAAGAAGGTGTGCCCTGGTGACCTACTTACAATATTTTCTTTGAAAAATGACAGGCAATTGGTATGCATGGTTTCTTTATTGAGTCAGATTTTGGTACTTCTGATGAAGACATGTACCTTAGTATGCATGGTCAGCACTTTTTTCTAAGTCACGATTCAGTGAAATATTTTAGGTATGGAGCTTATTGCTCTTTTATTGAATATTAAAGTCTAATTATTCAGAAACTCATAAAACTACAAGGAATTTGTTGAAGAGTAAGTAATCCTGTTTTTCTGGACTGTTAACAAGCTTAATCCTCTATGTGCCTGGCAGCTTTTCCTGGACCCGAAATGGGACTCATTTTGACATAGATAAAGACCCTCTCGTCACCATGAAGCCTGGCTCAGGAACCCTCACAATCAACATCGTGAGCGAGGGGAAAGCAGAGACCTATGAAGGAGTCTATCAGTGTACAGCCAGGAATGAACGCGGGGCTGCGATTTCTAATAACATTGTCATCCGTCCATCCAGTAAGTCAGACCTGTTCGCGGAACAGGACCCTTTTTAAAGTCTGACTCCAACACCAGCCATCTGTTACATCATCCAAATAACCATTACAAGAAGGCAGTGGCATTGATGCCAATACTCTTGACTTTATTTTTGCATGAAAATCGTCACCCTTTTCCACTTTTTCCCAATTCCTCAGCCTAATGTTTTGCCAAACCAGTGTGTATTTTGTAAAAGTCCAGAATAAATCACCAAGGGTAAGAAAAATGCTTCTTCCTCAGATTGATCTAATCATTAATTTCTCCTGAATCTTATGTACAAGCATAGTCCATATAGTCAGATGGAGATAAATTCAATATAAAATGGGTAATTGAGGTATGTGTTACTTCTTTAAGCATCTTTTAATTGAAATATGGTTGATGTACTTTATTATAAAGGTTATATATATATAATTAGTGATTCACAATTTTAAAGGTTATACTCCATTTAAAAATATTATAAAAGTTGGTTATATTTCCTATGTTATGTAATATATCCTTGTAACTTATTTTATACACAGCAGTTTGTAGTTCTTAACTCCTTCCCCTTATATTGCCCCTCTCCTCTTGCCTCTTCCCACTGGGAGCCGCTAGTTTGTGAGTGAGTATATATCTGAGTCCACTGCTGTTTTGTTATATTCACTAATTTGTTGTATTTTTTAGATTCCACATATAAATGATATCATCTATCTGTCTTTCTCTGTACAAAGAGACCTATTTCACTTATCACAGTGTCCTACAAGTCCATCTATGTTGCTGCAGTTGGCAAATTTTCATTCTTTTTTATGGCTGAGTAATATTCCATTGTGTGAAAGTGAAAGTGTTAGTTGTTCAGTCATGTCTGACTCTTTGTGACCCCATGGACTATAGCCTGCCAGGCTCCTCTGTCCAAGGAATTCTCCAGGCAAGAATACTGGAGTGGGTAGCCATTCCCTTCTCCAGGGAATCTGTCTGACCCAGGGTTGAACCCAGGTCTCCTGCATTGCAGGCAGGTTCTTTACCATCTGAGCCCCAGGGAAGCCCAATATTTCATTGTATGTCATACACACACACACACACACACGTCTTCTTTATCCAGTCATCTGTTGATGGACACTTAGGTTGCTTCCGTATCTTAGCTATTGTAAATAATGTTGCTATGAACATGAACATTAGGGTGCATATATTTCTTTAAACATTTTTATATCAAAATTTCACTGGAAATAGAGTAGCTTCATTATCTTGATATTATTGTAACTCTTTTTGCAATAGTCAGTACATTCTCTCAACAACCCAAGAGTGTGTATTTCAAGAACAGTGGCCATTAGAAGGTCTGGTCATTTTTAAAGCTTTTTTCAATTATGTGTGTAATATGTGTGCTTTATAGAACAAATCAACTACAATGAACAAAAAAGAAATGTAAAAATTGTTCAAGAATCTTTTCACTCAAGGAAATTACTGTTTTACATTTTTTTGTATTTTTACCTAGGCAGATATGTATGTACCTATTGAAAACAAACTCATTCTGAATTTGTAACCTTTTTGGCTTATCTACATATCATGTGTATTATATTAATCTTATACTTATTGTCTAACTGTCTTTATACAACATGTAACACTATTTTATTCAAAAGTATAGGTTTACCATTATTTCTTTCACAAATCTTTTTATATATATAAGTGTTTTTCATTCTTTTGTGAAAAGCATGCTTTTAACAAAATCATTATGGATCTTCAAGGATTTATATAATGTAAATTCTTAGAAATGGACTTGCTGACTCAGAACTTACCCTATGAATGTCATTTTTAAAAAATTTGTTATCTTAATTTCCATAAATTCCAAGTTACTATTTCTCTACAAGTTTGGTTTATTTTTCTTTCTAGTACTTTTTTTTGTTTTCCAGTGCAGAAATAACTTAGAAGTTATTATTTTATTTTATTAGGGTCACCATTGTGGACCAAAGAAAAGCTTGAACCAATAACACTTCGAAACGGCCAGTCTTTGGTCCTTCCCTGCAGACCACCAATTGGGTTACCACCACCCATAATATTCTGGATGGATAATTGTAAGTTTTAAAAAAATGAACTTTCTATCAGAGTCTTATGATTATTGGCTATTCCAGTCAATGATTACCTCCTGTGATTCATGGTTAAAAATTTTTTTAGAGATGCTCAGAAAAACAAATCACATATCATTTCATTCATTTGCTCTGTTTTATTGAACACCTCCTATGTACCTATTTACCTTGATTCATAGACCTAACATTCCAGGTTCCTATGCAAAATTGTTCTTTACAGCATCAGTCTTTATTTCCGTCACCAGTCACATCCACAGCTGGGCATTGTTTTCACTTTAGCTCAGCCTCTTCACTCTTTCTAGAGCTATTTCTCCACTATTCTCCAGTAGCATATTGGGCATCTACTGACCTAAGGCGTTCATCTTTCAGTGTCATATCTTTTTGCCTTTTCATACTGTTCATGGGATTCTCAAGGCAAGAATACTAAAGCAGTTTGCCATTCCCTTCTCTAGTGGACCACATTTTGTCAGAACTCTCCACCATGACATGTTGGTCTTGGGTGGCCCTACCCGACATGACTCATAGTTTCATTGAGTTAGACAAGGCTGTGATCCAAGTGATCAGTTTGGTTAGTTTTCTGTAATTGTGGTTTCTATTCTGTCTGCCCTCTGATGGATAAGGCTTGTGGAAGCTTCCTGATGGGAGGGACTGGCTGTTTGGGAATCTGGGTCTTGTTCTAATCTAATGGGTGGGACCAAATAAGAATCCCTCAGAAGAAATGGAGTAGCCCTCATAGTCAACAGAAGCATCCAAAATGTGGTACTTGGGTGCCATCTCAAAAACAACAGAATAATCTCTGTTCACTTCCAAGGCAAGTCATTCAATATCACAACAATCCAAGTCTGTGCCCCAACCAGTAATGCTAAAGAAGCTGAAGTTGAACAGTCCTATGAAAACCTACAAGACCTTCTAGAACTAACACACCTTTTCATAATAGGGGACTGGAATGCAAAAGTAGGAAGTTGAGAGTCACCTGGAGTAACAGGCAAGTTTGGCCTTGGAGTACAAAATGAAGCAGGACAAAGGCTAACAGGCTTTTGCTAACAGAACACACTGATCATCACAAACACCCTCCTCCAATAACACAAAAGACCATTCTACACATGGACATCACCAGATGATCAATACCAAAATCAGACTGATTATATTCTTTGCAGCCAAAGATGGAGAAGATCTATACAGTCAGCAAAAACAAGACCGGGAGCCAACTGTGGCTTAGATTATGAACTCCTTATTGCAAAATTCAGCCTTAAATTGAAGAAAATAGGGGAAAACACTAGAACATTCAGGTATGACCTAAATCAAATCCCTTATGATTATACATTGAAAGTGACAAATAGATTGAAGGGATTAGATCTGGTAGATAGAGTGCCTGAAGAACTATGAAAGGGGGTTCGTAACATTGTATGAGAAGCAGTGATCAGAACCATCCCCAAGAAGAAGAAATACAAAAAGGCAAAATGGTTGTCTGAGAAGGCCTTACAAAGGGCTGAGAAAAGAAGAGAAGCTAAAGACAAAGGAGAAAAGGAAAAATATATCCATCTGAGTGCAGAGTTCCAAAGAATAGTAAGAAGAGATAAGAAAGCCTTCCTAAGTAATCAATACAAAGAAATAGAGGAAAACAATAGAATGGGAAAGACTAGAGAGCTCTTCAAGAAAATTAGAGATACCAAGGGAATATTTCATGCAAAGATGGGCACAGTAAAGGACAGAAATGGTATGGACCTAACAGAAGCAGAAGATATTAAGAAGAGGGGGCAAGAATACACAGAACTATGCAACAAAGATCTTAATGACCCAGATAACCACGATGATGTAATCACTCACCTAGAGCCAGACATCCTGGAGTGTGAAGTCAAATGAGCCTTAGGAAGCATCACTACGAATAAAGAGTGGACGTGATGGAATTCCAGTTGAGCTATTTCAAGTCCTAAAAGATGATGCTGTGAAAGTGCTGCACTCAATATGCCAGCAAAATTGGAAAACCCAGCAGTGGCCAAAGGACTAGAAAAGATCAGTTTTCATTCCAATCCCAAAGAAAGGCAGTGCCAAAGAATGTTCAAACTGCTGCACAATTGCACTCATCTTCAGTTCAGTTCAGTTCAGTCGCTCAGTCGTGTCCGACTCTCCGTGACCCCAAGAATCACAGCACGCCAGGCCTCCCTATCCATCACCAACTCCCAGAGTTCACTCAAACTCATGTCCACAGAGTCGGTGATACCATCCAGCCATCTCATTCTCGGTCGTCCCCTTCTCCTCCCGCCCCCAACCTTTCCCAGCATCAGAGTCTTTTCCAGTGAGTCAACTCGTCGCATGAGGTGGCCAAAGTATTGCAGTTTCAGCTTCAGCATCAGTCCTTCCAATGAACACCCAGGATCGATCTCCCTTAGAATGGACTGGTTGGATCTCCTTGCAGTCCAAGGGACTCTCAAGAGTCTTCTCCAACACCACAGTTCAAAAGCATCAATTCTTCGGCGATCAGCTTTCTTCACAGTCCAACTCTCACATCCATACATGACCATGGGAAAGACCATAGCCTTGACCAGACGGACTTATACACTAGCAAAGTAATGCTCAAAATTCTCCAAGCTGGACTTCAACAGCACATGAACTGAGAACGCCCAGATGTTCAAGCAGATTTAGAAAAGGCAGAGGAATCAGAGATCAAATTGCCAGCATCTGTTGGATCATAGAAAAAGCTAGAGAATTCCAGAAAAACATATACTTCTGCTTCATTGACTATCCTAAAGCCTCATTGACTACCCTAAAGCCTTTGACTGTGTGGATCACAACAAACTGGAAAATTTTTAAAGAGATGGGAATACCAGACCACCTTACCTGCCTCCTGAGAAATCTGTTTGCAGGTCAAGAAGGAACAGTTAGAGTAATCCAGTTCCCAATTTGGACTGGATCCAAATTAGGAAAGTAGTATGTCAAGGCTAAATATTGTCACCCTGCTTATTTAACTTCTATGCAGAGTACATCATGAGAAATGCTGGGCTGGATGAAGCACAAGCTGGAATCAAGATTGCCAGGAGAAATATCATAACCTCGGATATACAGATGACACCACCTTAATGGCAGAAAGCAAAGAGGAACTAAAGAGCCTCTTGATGAAAGTGAAAGAGGAGAGTGAAAAAGCTGGTTTAGAACTCAACATTCAAATAATTAAGATCGTGGCATTCGGTCCCATCACTTCATCACAAATGTATAGGGAAACAATGGAAACAGTGACAAACTTTATTTTCTTGGGCTCTGAAATCACTGCAGATGGTGACTGCAACCATGAAATTAAAAGATGCTTGCTGCTTGGAGAAAAAGCTATGACCAACCTAGACAGCATATTAAAAAGTAGAGACATTACTTTACTGACAAAAGTCCATATAGTCAAAGCTGTCGTGTCTGGATGTGAGAGTTGGACCATAAGGAAAGCTGAGTGCCAAAAAATTGATGCTTTTGAACTATGGTTTTAGAGAGGACTCTTGAGAGTCCCTTTAACTGCACGGAAATCAAACCAGTCATTCCTAAAGGAAATCAGTCCCAAATATTCATAGGAAGAACTGATGCTAAAGCTGAAACTCTAGTACTTTGGCCACCTGATGCAAAGAACTAACTCATTGGAAAAGACCCTGAAGGCAGGAGGAAAAGGGGATGACAGAGGATGAGATGCTTAGATGGCATCACGGACTCAATGGACATGAGTTTGAGCAAACTCTGGGAGTTGGTGATGGACAAGGAAGCCTGGCCTGCTGCAGTCCATGGGGTCGCAAAGAGTTGGACACAACTGAGTAACTAGACTGAACTACCATGTACCAGGTGCCTCTCTAAATAAACCAAAGGTCCTGCTCTCACTGAATTTATATTCATTGCAGTGGGAATAAAAAGAAAGAGAGAAAGAATCAGACTGTAAGTGTACTTGGAAAATATGCATCAGTTGACAGTAAGTGTTATGGACAAAAATAGGCAGAGCTTTGAGCAGAAACTTACAGGAATGAAAGAGCAGGCAGACCTTCACTCTCTGGGTGGAAAGAGAAAACCAGTGTAAGCCCCAAGGACAGGTGCATCCCTGGTGTGTGTAAAAGCAGCAGGGAGGCCAGTGTGGCCAGGCTGACTAATCCAAGGGTGACAGGCAGAGACGAGGTCAGGAGAGTCCAGGGACTCGATTCCTTTCAGTGAAGTAGGAGCTATTGAAGGAGTGGCTTCACCTGACACAGAACAGGTAGTGAGAACATCACTTCGGTTCATGCCTGGAGAATAGAAAGGACAGAAAGAAGAGAAGAGCAGCCTGTTAGGAGGCCAGTGCTGTGATCTGACAAGAGTTGATGGGAGCTCTGACTTGGGTAGTAGTAGTTGAGTGGGTAAGAAATAGTCAGATTCCAAACATAATTTCAAAGTCTCTTCCAGGATTTATTGGGGTCAGGATGCAGGCATGAGAGAGCAGAATCAAAGGTACCCCCAAAGACTAAGACTGAACAGCTGGTAAAACGCAGTTGCCCTTTCCTGAAACAGCAGAAGCCCATGGAGGAAAGGAAATAAAATTGTTCAGAATGTTTGTGTCTTTTTATTGTTTTTGTTCTTTTATCCCCAGTAACAGCTAATATTTTTTAGTTAATTTTTTTTATCTTATATTGGAATATAGTTGATTTGCAGTATTATGTTAGTTTCAGGTATACAGCCCAGCGACTCAGTTATACAAATTCTTTTCCCATTTAGGTTATTACAGAGTATTGAGCACAGTCCCCTGTGCTATATACAGCAGATGCTTGTTTATTATCTATTTTATATACAATAGTAACAATATCTACTTAGACATTTAGTGCCCAAGTGTCTGTCGCTTGGCTAAAGACTTTACATGAGTTATCTCATCCATTTTTTACAGCAGCCCCAGAGGCAACTCAGATGACTTCACTTTTTAGGTGAGGGAACTGAGGCACAAGGAAATGAAGTCATTCATTAGTCATTGTAACATCTGTCCACCCCTTCTCTGACCTTAGGGGATTGTTTGTTGCTCTGCTCTCCTACCCTTCCAAACCTCCCGTTAGCATGTTACTTTGGAGGTAGCATGTGTTTCTGCTTGGAGACTAGGAACCATTGTTTTGAATGCAAGAAGCCTGGAAGGCATCCTTGTGAACGTGTCCAGCAAGAGTTAGAGCTTCACGAGTCAGAAGAAAGATTCAGGGCTCTTTCCAGCCATTCATGAATGTTAATGCAGAGATGCTTCTTAGAGTCAGAGTCTGGAGAAGAGAATTGAGGGAAGAAGTGCAGATGATGAAGAGCACAGCCTGGGGGCTGAGACCAGGAACCTCCTGGGTCCAAAAATTAGGGAGCAAAGAAAAGTAGATGAGAAAGAGCAGTGGCTTCAGTAAGAAGAAAAGAGAGAGGAGGTATCCCCAGAACAAGGGGAAGAACAAGTGCCAAGAAAACAGAATATCAGTCGTTTCAAACACTGCTGAGAGATGAGACAGCTTCCAATCTGATTGAGAAATAACTATTGAATTTGGCAACATGGGGGTCGCCGTTGTCCTTGACAGGAATCCTTTGGGTGGAATGGTGGGAAGGGTTGAAAATACTTGTGGGGAATACATTCTATTCTCAGTGACTTGATTTCCTCTGAAATCACAGGCTGTTCACATTACAGAAGATAAAATTTAGCTTTCACATTTCATTTCCATTTTTGACTCTTATATGAAATCACTCAGAGAAAGTATCACAGAGAAGTGGAAAATATATATATATATATAAATGGATAAATGGGCAAAAATATTTTTCATACGATTATGTAATAACTTTTACAGATTTTGAAAGCATATGTAACAAATCAAGAAGAACTGAGTGATATCTGTGGTTTAGAATAACAGTATCCAAACCTCACTGCCAAAGTGAAGCCCAGTAATTGGTTTTTGCTTCTTATTCAGAAATGATGACTTTTCTGCTTAATAAAGAGATGATTACATGTGAAGTCTCAGAATCATCTGAATACGAAACTAATTTTTTTTCATATTGCACTGCTGGTTATGTCATTTTCATACATTTTAGGCCGTTGACAATGAATCTGGATTTTTCAAGTGAAATTGCATCTGGGTATGAGAAAAAAATTTAGATATGTGTAGCATTCTCCTGGCAAGATGACCTTACCAAATTATTCCTATCTGCATCCATTTTTTTCCCAATGCAATGGAAAGGAATTCAATGGGCAAAGTGTTCCCACCCTCATAAAATCCCATTCCCTTTTATTTGATCCCCCAACATAATCCACAATAAAATACAGCAGGAGAAATGAAAGAAGATAAATATATTCCTGTCTTTAACTCTTTGTATTCATAAAATAAACATACATTATTTTTCTGAGTTATTTTTTAAAACAGCTGTTTCCCTGGTTAGTGACTTCAAACCATGAATTTACAGCCACAACCAAACCCGCATCTTGACCACGAACTTGACTCACATGGTTAACCAGCATCCTTTCAAAGTCTGTCTCCAGATTTCCCTGCCTTCTCCCACCCGACGGAGCTGCAGGCTTTTACCCATCATTTTGCATTTCATGATGATAGGGTAGGGTCCCTGCTGCTGGAGGAACACAGCTGCCTGACTCAGACTGAGAAATCCTCCTCCCAGGAGATGTTAACACGTGGCCGGAGGCAACTGAGAGGTGCGATTTTTCCTTGTTCTCTCACTTCAGAGCTGAAGCACTCTCCCAGTGAACTGAGGCAGAAGCCTCAGGAGGCATGCTAGCCAGTCAAGTGTAAGTTCACGCGTAGATCAGTGGTCCCACTTCCCTGAGTCCTTCATCTCCTTAGAAAATCTCCGCTCCTTTCTTAAGGCCAGACATTTCCTTGGACCTGAGGAGAAGTCTGTTGTTAAACGTGAAACTGGGAAGTCACAGTGCTGCTTGTTACCCATTTAATTACAGAGATTGTAATTAAAATTACAATTACAGGGCTACAATAGTCGCCCAAGCAGATAACAGTCTCTGCCCTTCTGGAACTTAAATTCTAGTTCAGGGAGATGGGCTATGAGCCACACACACGACAGGTAAAACACACTGTACGTTAGAAGGTAATTGGTAACACAGAAAAGAAAAAATAGAGGAGGTGAGGGAGACTGGATATGGGGGGGCCTCTGAGGGACACATATCCATCGTTAAATCAATATTGCACCCTGTTGTTGATTGCCTGTTTGCTGCCTGATTCTCCAGTTAGATCCCTATCCTGGACTCAGACAAGGCAGGGACCTTGGTCCATCTGACACTTTGTCCAGGGCCTAGGTCATCACCGTTAGGTGCTCTCACAGTACTGAGTGTCTGACTGTGTATGTAGACGCAACCCAAGTTAACATCCTTATAAACTTCCATGATGCATTTTCCCAAATATGTGTGTATCTGTGATTAATACTCATTCAGTTCAGTTCAGTCGCTCAGTCGTGGCCGACTCTTTGCGACCCCATGGACTGCAGTACGCCAGGTCTCCCTGTCCATAACCAACTCACAGAGTTTACCCAAATTCATGTCCATTGAGTCAGTGATGCCATCCAACCATCTCATCCTCTGTCATCACCTTCTCCTCCTACCTTCATTCTTTCCCAGCATCAGGGTCTTTTCCAGTGAGTCAGTTCTTCGAATCAGGTAGCCAAAGTATTGGCGTTTCAACTTCAACATCAGTCCTTCCTATGAACGCTCAGGTGTGATCTCCTTTAGGATAGACTGGTTGGATCTCCTTGCAGTCCAAAGGACTCTCAAGAGTCTTCTCCAACACCATAGTTCAAAAGCATCAATTCTTTGGCACTCAGCTTTCTTTATAGTCCAACTCTCACATCCATACGTGACTACTGGAAAAACCATAGCCTTGACTAGATGGACTTTTGTTGGCAAACTAATGTCTCTGCTTTTTAACATGCTGTCTAGGTTGGTCATAACTTCACTTCCAGGGAGTAAATGTCTTTTAATTTCATTCCTGCAGTCACCATCTGCAGTGATTTTGGAGCCCAAAAAAATAAAGTCTGCCACTGTTTCCACTGTTTCCCCATCTATTTGCCATGAAGTGATGGGACCGGAGGCCATAATCTTAGTTTTCTGAATGTTGAGCTTTAAGCCAACTTTTTCACTCTCCTCTTTCACTTTCATCAAGAGGCTCTTTTGTTCTTCTTCACTTTCTACCATAAGGTTGGTGTCATCTGCATATCTGAGGTTATTGATATTTCTCCCAGCAATCTTGATTCCAGCTTGTGCTTAATCCAGCCCGGCGTTTCTTGTGATGTGCTCTGCGTATAAGTTAAATAAGCAGGGTGACAGCATACAGCCTTGATGTACTCCTTTTCCTATTTGGAACCAGTCTGTTGTTCCATGTCCAGTTCTAACTGTTGCTTCCTGACCTGCATACAGATTTCTCAAGAGGCAGGCCAGGTGGTCTGGTACTTAGGGATTAACTTAAATGTTAGGAAAAGTCACACAAACTCTTTCCATAAAACATTTTTTGGTTTACACTTGTTTTCTAAAACCCTTCACTGGGCAACTTTTAGTCTCACCTCTGCCCCCACTCTAGAGAAGTTAGGGTCTGGCAGGTACAGTTGGAATTTTAATACATATGTCTTTTCTGTTTGCAATTATTTACTTTTACTCAAAAGAGCTTTATAGAGGAAAAAACTACGTGCAAGTGAAGTTCACAGGACTGTTTATTAGTAGATTCAGTTATCTTGCTAATTTGGAAAGTGGCCACTTTGTGATGGGATGATCTAGCTATCTCTCTGCCATTCTCCAGCCTTTCAAAGACTTCCACAGAGTGAGAGAGTTTCCCAAGGTCTAAATGGAGACCTTTACTTTTCCAATGTGCTCCCAGAGGACACCCGGGAAGACTACATCTGTTATGCCAGATTTAATCATACTCAGACCATACAGCAGAAGCAACCAATTTCTGTTAAGGTGATCTCAGGTAAGAGTTCAGTTTCCAGAAACTCTCTTGCAATGGTGTTTACAAATGAGTGCAAGTATGTTAATTATTAAATACCACTAACTTTGAAGTAAACATTCATTGATGAGGGATGTAGCTGTGAATAGTCATGAAAGTGTTGGCATGTGTATTATAGGAAGCTTGCCTACTTTACTGCATTTTACAGTTTTTACTGCATTTTACAGTTTTTACTGCATTTTACAGTTTTTACTGCCATTACCATTATTGTTTCTATGATAACTTCCTGAATCTATTGGTTTGGCCAAAACACTAGTAAGATGTTATAGAAAAACTTGAATGAACTTTTTGGCCAACCAAGTTCTTAGTGTTCTGAGCATTTGCTTATGGTTTATGCTCCACAGTGCCGTTAACTGGGAGCCCTGCAACTTCAGTTATGTGTTCGCATCTTCCTGGTTGGGGGTGGCTCAGTGAGTTAATGAAATAGTCATGTGCAATGTAAAGCACCGGTTTTACTAGGTTGGGATGGCACTTCGTCAGCATAGTGGTTTATGTTTTGTTGCCCAGTACTTTTTTCTTTTTTTTACAATTCCCTCTCCCCTTCTTTTTGCATTCTTCATAATATTCTGTTTATTTCAGTGGATGAATTGAATGACACTATAGCTGCTAATTTGAGTGACACTGAGTTTTATGGTGGTGAGTTTTGGTGATTGATTGTAACTGGTATTTCTTCTTCATTGTAGAATTTAGTTCACTAACTTCACCTCCATGGCTGTTTAACCTTTTTTCTTTACGAAATTCCTAGTTACGTGTTTAATACCACTAGACTCAATGTATGTTTCATATAAATTTAGCTTTGAGCTCTCAAACATGTCATTAAAACATGTTCTATGTTGTATGTATAATAACAAAAGTTACTATAACTGTTTTCATGTAAAGAATCATCCCACAAAATTTGAAAAAAAAATCTTTCATATATGTTTAGAATTACATTTTTCATTTTTTGTCTGGCTCATAAAATTTTCTCATAGATTAATAAGAATTGGCAAGGTACATTAACCTGCTAAAATACTAACATCAGTCTTAATAACCTTTAGCAACTAACATTAACTGGATTTTGAGAGGAAAGCATTGTATTTTCCATCTGTTTTCACATGACCTTATCAATGTCATATAATTAGAAATAGTGTTTCTCTTAGTTTAGTTTAAAATCAAGACACCAGCTTCAGTGGAAATAATCTTTTAAAATAGATTTAACATCATTCTTATAAAAGGAAAATAATTTTTATTTCCTTAAGGGAAACATGGATCTCAAATATAGAATCTATGGATGAAAATTATGGGTTCTGAATATGGGGACCTCTTAAATTATCCATAAGCTCAAGTTTCTGCTGTACTAATTGTTTACCCTTGAGATCTGAAGTAAAAAGCACTCAGATACTATCAATGGCCAGAGTAACATACCATAACTCCTGCCTTACTTTTATTTTATTATTACCTTATTTCATATTATTTTATTTTATATTAAAATACTCCTGAAAAATATGGACCTCGCAATCACTTTTAAAGTGATTTTTCAAAGGGGTATGGTTTCCTCCACCATCTCTAAAATCTAAGGAAAACTCTAATTTGTCTTCAGTAATACCTTTTCTGGTGTTCAGCTTTTTCTTCTAAGAAGTGAGGATAATTTATATATTACCTTTTCAGTTTTTATGAGCATCAAGTAGATAACACATTAAAGTGTTGCACACTCTTAAAGGGCTCTTAGAACCTCAAGATGGTAGGATTTTTACTTTAAGTTCTTCTGAGACACCACCAGAGGATAAGGACACATTTAGGCCAGGTCTCCATATGATTTTTCTTAATGAAACATGAAGGTAGTCTCTCTCTCTCTCTCTATATATATATATACATATGTATATACCTCCCTGAGCTCTTTGCCTTGACCCTTCTTTATTTTTTCATTGAGGAAACCAATTTTAATTTCTTTAACTTCACCCATTATCTGTGGCACACATTTGCCAGACCTCTGCCAGTCACTTTCTAGTTTTGTTTTGTTTTCTGTAAACCTCGCAATTTGGGTATCTTGATATATTAGATGTCCACCATGATTTATCTTCATGATTTATCTTCATTGGATTTGACTATAATGTTGTCCCTAGGGTAAACCAAAAGACCTTGTCCATTGTCATATCTTTCAGAAAAACCTAACATCTTCCAGAAAATAGAGAGCTCATTTTCCCTTTGACCTGAGTACTCATCTTGAGAGGTAGATAATTTGATAACATAATTTTCCTCTCTATGTCTACATTTTGAAACTTTACCAACCCACCAAAAATACATAGAACCCTAACCCAAATTAGGAAAATATACAATGGAAAATAGTCGTCATTAATAGTTCTTATGCAACCAAAATAGTTTCTACTTCTGGCCAACTGAGTGAGTGATGGCTATTTATAAGGCAGGGAGTATGTATGTATTTGTTTAACAAATTTCACAATCAATGGTAAATCAATTTGAAAAGGGATTAGATTTTTAGACAGTGAACTGTTCTTCTAGAAATCCATATTCTTACTTTGAATGCATATTGATCTTCTTGTTTGCAGCTAAATCATATAGACAGAGGCCACCAACATTTTTAACTCCAGACGGCAATACAAGTCGCAAAGAGGAATTAAGAGGAAATGTCCTTTCCCTTGAGTGCATTGCAGAAGGGCTGTGAGTTAACACTGTCTGTCTTGATATCCATTTCTTATATAAACATAGTAGATTGGTAGAGAGACATTAATATTGTATCATAGCAGGAATCATTGATAGAGACTCCATTAAGCAATCAAGAAAAATGTGATGATTACTTCCAAAACAGGCCATGTGTTATTTCGTATTATGAAAATATTTTGTTAATGTAAATGTTCCTTTAGAAATAAGTGTCAGTAATCACCTTGTGATTGTTGTAATTGTAATTAAGCTTATTATTATGCTACTGTTGTCTAACAGATCATCTCAAAACTTAGAGGCTTAAAACCAATAGCTGTTTGTCATTGATCATTTGTCTACAAGTAGGCAGAGCAGTTATGCCGTAACAGGACTGGGTCTGACTGATTTCATTTGAGCCTGCTTACGCATCTTGTGAGCAGCTCAGCTGTGGGTTCACAGCTCTGGGTCTCCTGGCTGTTAATCGGGCAGTGAAGCTCTTGGTCATGAATTTTTCACATCCTTCTAGGCAATCGAGCTCTGGCTTATTCTCCTAACAGCGGAAGCTCATTGAGCCTCTTAGTGCCTAGCCTTGACACTGGCATGCTGTCCCATTCTCTACCTCCTAGCGCTGGTCACCAGACCAGCTTCTTTGCAGCCATCTCATCTATGTGTATGCTTAGTTACTCAGTCGTGTCCAACTCTGTGTGACCCCATGGACTGTAGCCAGCCAGGCTCTGTCCATGGGAATTCTCTAGACCAGAATACTGGAGTGGGTTGCCATGCCCTTCTCTAGGAGATCTTCCCAACCCAGGGCTTGAACCCAGGTCTCCCACATTGTAGGTAGATTCTTTACCATCTGAGCCACCAGGCAAGCCCTGTCTCACCTATGCACACCTCAGAACTGATACCACCCCCAGAACCCATGTGCCCTTGGGAGGAATCCCAGGGAAGCCTCAGCTCAGCTTCAGGAACAGCTGTTATGTTAGGGAAACACTGGACGCAAGCTTCTAAATACTTGCCTCTCATGCCTGGCATAGACCCAGTACCATTGATAAGGCACATTTGCTGGAGCATTGACTGGACTCTCAGAAACATGCTGTGTTGTGTTGTGATCTGTGCTGTCCTTGACCTGGTGACTCAGAGTATCACATTCCTGCCTAGAAGCCCAGAATCGGCCTCTAGGAAAAATTTTATTAATACCTCTGGTGACACATGGAGGCCCCTGCTGGCCATGTCAAGAAATAACACTACTCATGACCCAGTTCATCAAGTGTATCTGTTCAGTTATTTTTATTCAAGTAAACAAACAAAAACAATTTTACAACCCATTAATCCCACTAGTATTTCTAATGATAAATATTGAGTTCTTCCTGAGGGCCTGGACCATTCTCTTTTTATCTTCCCAACACACAACTTAATCCTTGACCTATATTTTGTGTTTGTGTGTGAGTGCTCAGTCGTGTCCAACTCTGTGACCCCACGAACTCCAGCCCACCAGGCTCCTCTGTCCGTGTGATATTCTAGGCAACAATACTGGAGTGAGTTGCCATTTCCTTCTCCAGGGGATCTTTCCAACCCAGAGACTGAACCCCTGTCTCTTGAGTTTCCTGCTTTGGCAGGCAGATTCTTTACTGCTAGCGCCACCTGGGAATCCCTGGTCTATATAGTTTGTGCCGAGCCGTGCTCAGTCACTGAGTCGTGTCTAACTCTGGGAACTCATGAACTATAGCCCACCAGGCTCCTCTATCCATGGTGATTCTCCAGGCAAGAATACTGGAATGGGTTGCCATGCCCCCCTCCAGGGGATCTATAGTTTGCTTCTGCTGCTGCTAAGTCGCTTCAGTCGTGAAATATACTGAATGGATTTTTATTTTACCCTTGTGAAAACCTTCTCAGGTCACCAGATCAAAACAAGCATTATTGTCTCCATTAAGGCAGTGGAGGAAACTGAGGCCCCAAAAGTCCAGAGATCCAAAATCAGAGATCAGTTTAGGAGTAGGGCTGGGATTTTGAAGCATATCTTTTTAACTCTAAGCCTAAGTCTGACTTTTCATCTGTCTCTATAGTTCATGATTTACTAAGAAGCATAGGTGAGAAATGGTATAAGTAACAAGTGAGTTGGCCTACCTCTATCAATTGATATAATGTTTTAAAATATCATTAATAATGAAATTAAAATAACAGCATGATTCCTCTAATCACTTCATTCACATCATCAGATAGCCTGTTATAAGATAGGGAGATTCTTCCATTTGGTATGGAAATATGTATGGAAGTTTATGGGCACAAAAACTAACCTTAGGTTAGTTTTTCTCTAACCTTTCTCTAACCTTTTTAAGTCTGGCTGATTAAAAAATTGTAACTTGAAGGACTGCCCTGGCAGTCAAGTGGCTAAGAGTGCAGGGGGTATGGGTTCAGTCCCTGGTCAGGGAGCTAAGATCCCATGTGACTCATGGCCAAAAAACCAAAACATAAAAACAGAAAAAATATTAGAACAAACATTCAATGAAGACTTTTAAAATGTCCCACATTTTTTTAAAAAAAGTTTTTTAAAAAATTGTAAATGTATTGTTAACTTTATGGTCATTCTTTTGATTGATATAGTCCAGTCATGCAAAATTTTCCAAGAGTGTCTCCTTCAGCAGAACTTTGAAATAATAATTAGGTCTCTTCAGTCAAGTAAGTCTCGCTGCCATTCTCAACAGATCCCTGAAGTCAGAGTTCATGGTGTGCCATCAGTTAGCTTGTGTGAAAATAGTAACTTACAGACCGAAATGAAAGGTTTTGAGCATTACTTAATAAAAGTGTGGTGCTACTTAAAATATTTATCTGTTCCTCATAATCTTTATTACAAATTTTTTTCATGATGTTATTTCCTGTTTACTTTATCAGGCCTACCCCAATTATTTACTGGATAAAAGAAGATGGAACACTCCCCATCAATCGGACATTTTATAGGAACTTTAAGAAAACTCTACAAATCGTTCAAGTTACAGAAGCAGACTCTGGAAATTACCAGTGTATAGCCAAAAATTCATTAGGAGCCATCCATCATACCATTTCCGTCACAGTTAAAGGTATATCATTGTCTAAAATACATGTTTCTTGCATCCATGAGAATCTTTCATTAAATACCTTTAATTATATTCTTCAGTAATAATAATGTAAATTTATGTCAGTACTCATGGTACCTTGAATCGCTGCTCATTGCCATTTGTAGTGCTTTTAAATCAGGCTAAAAATTTGCTCCCTCAGATCTTCCTTGCAGAGGATTCCAGTTAATAAATGTTGAAAGAATGAAGGAAATAGAAAATCACCATTAGAATTCCACAGTTGTAACTGCTGTAGGCAAGAGACAGTGATGAATGCTAAAATTACTGGATGCCCCCTTGCCTCTTCAGAGCAGTCCCTCAAGTGATCTGAGAGTCCTGTCTCCTGGGCTTACATTGTAATAAGATATAACTCTCAAAAATAAATAAAATGATAAAATTACTTGGTCAAACTTTCAAGAGAAACAGGTTGTTTGCATAGCCTCAGTGTTTTTTCTCCCCTTACCTGCCCGCATCCAGATTAATTACTGAGGTAGGTTTAATATATGTCCACAGATTCTTCACTCCTCAACCCTTTAAGGAGATAGAGCTTAATCGCCCTCCCCTTGAGTAGGGGCTGAAGTTACCTGCTTCTAATGAATAGAATGTGGAAAGCAGGAAAATAGTAACTGTACAGTGGAGAGAGCTGGCAAGCATCACTCTAAGTGATCAAGGTTCATATAACCAGTAATAAGCCATGTCAATATCATGTGCTCCCAGATGTAAAGCAATTAGAAGGTTCTATCACTCAAAACCTCAGTTGAATCATGAAAAATCATCAGGAAAAACTGTAGTGAAAATAGTTGTACCATAGTGGTTACCAGTGGGGAGAGGGAAGGTGGGAGGGGCAATAAAGAAGTAGGAGGTTAAGAGGTACAAGCTATGATTTTTAAAATAAGCTACAAGGATCTATTGTACAACACAGGTAATGTAACCAGTATTTGATAATAGCTGTAAATGGAATATAATCTTTTTTAAAAAAGAAGTAATTATGATGATACTAATGATGGTGGTTGGATGGTGATTATAATCTAGCAATTCAGGAATTCTTCGCTCAGAAATCACTAAATTTGACCTTAGGTGGAAAAGCTTTTGTTTCACTTAAAACCTTCCTATTGATCTGTATGAGAATTCAATAGTCGCTGGTATAAACATTCTCTAGGAATGAGGGCGTGTTGGAATATTTCACAAAATATTTTGGTTACAGATAAGAAATGGAGACTATGCCTTAGGAAAAATATGAAGATTAATCAATTTAGTAAGCTTGATTTATCCCTGAAAGAATTTAATTGACTAATTCTCCTTTCCAAGTCTGGAAAGAAGTTCAAAGAAAAATTGCTTTATGAAAAAAAGAAAAGAGATGATAGAGAACTTATTTATAGAGTTGGGGAAGTGATTAACATTGATATGTTTACACAGCTAACACACATGTAATTACTTTTCTCCATTTCTGTCCTGATAATGATAAAATGAGGATATTGTTCCTTGTTATAAAAAATAAAAAGTTCTTGATTAAAAAAAAAAGATGTCTTTAAAAGTCTCAGGTTCATGAAAAACAAAGAAAGACCAAGAAACTTTCAGATCAGAGGAAACTAAGTAAGAAGATGTAATAATTAAATGCAATGTGATATCCAGGACAGGGTCATGGAACAGAAATAAGACAGTGGAAAAACTGGGGAAAGCCTAGTACAGTGTGTAGTTGAGTTGATGGTATTGTAGCAATGTTAATTTCTTGTTTTGGTATCTGTACCATGGTTTTGTAAGATGTTAACATTAGAGAGGAGATCAGTCCTGGGTGTTCATTGGAAGGACTTATGCTAAAGCTGAAACTCCAGTACTTTGGCCACCTCATGCGACGAGTTGACTCACTGGAAAAGACTCTGATGCTGGGAAAGGTTGGGGGTGGGAGGAGAAGGGGACGACAGAGAATGAGATGGCTGGATGGCATCACCGACTCTGTGGACATGAGTTTGAGTGACCTTCGGGAGTTGGTGATGGACAGGGAGGCCTGGTGTGCTGTGATTCATGGAGTCACGGAGAGTCAGACACGACTGAGCAACTGAACTGAACTGAACATTAGAGAAAGCTGGTGAAGGACTTACAGGAACACTCTATACTCACTTGGCAGTGCTTCAAAAACTGCAAAGCTTTAAAAATTGCTTACTAATTTTATAACTGTATGTATTCTACAGGGCTTAGAATTTAAATTCCTGTTTCGTATCCCTATCTGTACCTCTAAATTGCTGTACAACTTTAGAGAAATCTGTTACCTCTTTGATATCTGATCCATACAGTGTAGAACAGGATGATGATATTTGAATCAAAAGGCTTTGAAATGATACATAGATGTCAGTGAGTCTCTTTAAACATTCTCTTTAAACATTTGAAAATCTGAAGTGTTCCTTGAAGTCACTTAGAAGTATATTCACTCTAAAAAAATGAAATTAACAAATGGTTTGCAACATACTTATTTTTATCATTAAGATGGTTCAGTGTACTAAATTTCCTAGAATAAACTTACTTGATTAAATTTTGTGGTGTTTTTTCCTTTCCTCATAAAGCGGCTCCATACTGGATCATAGCACCTCAAAATCTTGTGCTGTCCCCTGAAGAGGATGGAACCCTCATCTGCAGAGCGAATGGCAACCCGAAACCCAGAATTAGCTGGTTATCAAATGGAGTCCCGATAGAAAGTAAGTTTCTTTGATTGGCTCCAGTTGCAGTGTGTTTTTGGAGCATAGTGATTTCTCCACTGGAGGCAAATGATGATAAAATAACTTGACTTAAGGAAGGAAGTCATATATAAGTTACACAGAAGCACCAGATTACCTTTAGATTTTAATTTTGTTATCTTTGGGTATAATTTATTATGACTGAATTGTTTATGCTGTTAACAGAACAGTATGCACTGATTGGAACTTTGCAGTTGTTCTTGTTTTTTTGAATCATAGGAACAATGACAGGGTGAGAAATAAACACCATTGAAAAGTTCATGTTATCTTCTTTGTTCAAAATGTCAAACGATGTGTGGAAACATCACAGGGGTTGGAGGAGCTGGTAGGGAGGCTAGGAATAGAGACAGTGGATATGACAATAAGAAATATGGCTGTCTTAATTTAAAGATGTTTTAAATTATTAGGCCCATTCCTAATAGAGCTCACATGTTCCCAAGTTCTCCAGTCTTGAAAGGTCACTGTTCCATTTAATGCCCAAAGAAGAACACATATTCTGACCTCAGTCATATGCTGGGTGTTCTTTGACCCGTCTTCCCTCCCCAAGTATTACTGAGATCATCCTTGAGCAATGTTTACTTGATCTTAGCTGCCAAGTTGGAGAAGGCAATGGCAAGCCACTCCAGTACTCTTGCCTAGAAAATCGCATGGACAGAGGAGCCTGGTGGGCTGCAGTCCATGGGGTCGCTACTAGTCAGACACGACTGAGTGACTTCACTTTCACTTTTCACTTTCACACATTGGAGAAGGAAATGGCAACCCACTCCAGTGTTCTTGCCTGGAGAATCCCAGGGACGGTGGAGCCTGGTCGGCTGCTGTCTATGGGGTCTCACAGAGTCGGACACGACTGAAGTGACTTAGCAGCAGCAGCAGCTGCCAAGTATCACCTCTTCTGCCACCTTCCCTGGACCACTCCAGCTCTCAGCCAGCTTCTCCAGGCTGACACCCTGCTGCCTAGAACAGTCCCCCAGAGTGTAGCCACAGGCTGTCTGTCAATCTTCTAAATCATAGCAAAGAACAGTTTTACAAAACTTGATTAGAAGCCTGAGTCTCATAGAAGGGCATTACAGCAAAGAAAAAAAGAAAATTAAAATGGATATTGCATCTCCCTCCTCTTGGATTCCTAAGCCATGGCCATCCACAGAGAGCCCTCCGCCTCTCCGTTTTCTTGATTCCACCTACCACCAGCTGCTATTGACAGGAGAATCTTTGGACATTTTCCCCTTCTTAGAGAGAGAGAGAGAGAGAAAATTGGTTTCTGTTTAAAACCCCGCATTGGGTTCACCCTCCCCATCAGTAGCGTAATAATCTGTATAGACATTCAGTAAAGACAACCTGCAGAATTAAGATACTATATAAAGCAGCTTGACTCTTCATTCCTTCCAAAGTGAAAGTCACTCAGTCATGTCCAACTCTTTGCGACCCCATGGACTGTACAATCCACACATATATTATGCAGTCCTTGGAATTCTCTAGGCCAGAATACTGGAGTGGGTAGCCTTTTCCTTCTCCAGGGGATCTTCCCAACCCAGGGATCAAACCCAGTTCTCCTGCTTTGCAGGCGAATTCTTTACCAGCTGAGCCAGAAGGGAAGCCCAAGAATACTGAAGTGGGTAGGCCATCCCTTCTCCAGCAGATCTTCCTGACCCAGGAATCCAACGGGGGTCTCATGCATTGCAGGCAGATTCTTTACCAACTGAGCTGTCAGGGAAGCCCTTCATTGCCTCCAAGCCAGAATCAAAAATTGGTTCTACTCTCCCATACCCAAAAGATCCATTAAACTGGCTTTCCTGAAATAGTCTTCACCCTAAGATGGATCTGAAAAATGCTGGCAGATTTTAAACAGCCCAAGTTCCTGATAATTGTCACCATCAAGGGCTTACTGCTCCAGGTCTAGGTAGAGTGAGAGACTCGCTTCTGTGAGTGTTTATTAGTAGTTTGTCACACAACACAGTCCTTATCAGATGCTCAGAATCAGACAGCTTGTGTTTATTGTAAAAGGAAATATGTTCCTGGGAGAACACAGATACTAAAGAGTTTAGCAAAATGGGTTTGGATATTTCTACTCCTAATTTTAACTAGGATCAGAATCAGGAAAAACTGCAGAATACTTTGTGGTTGTGCATTGGGAAGCTGTTGCCACTCTCAGGGACATATGAGTGAAAACTGAGAAGTGGAAGGAAGCCCTGAACTAAAAAGTAAGTTTTCTGGTAGGAATGCATTCAGAATGGCAGTAAGGGATGGAGCATGCTCAGCTCTTTTGGTACCAAGTTTTGTTGCTCAGAGACTCTGTGCCGATTTATGGAAGGTTAAAGGTACCCCTGAGATCTGGCCTCAGTGAAACTGACAAGTGGGAGGGGACATCCATCATTTCTCAGTGGGGAAACTGGGAAACCAGGGAATGTTGAAAAGATAAATCCTCAAGCTCAGCAGCCAGAATGCAATCAGAAGCAGGGGGAAATTGAGATGTAGGTGGGTCAGTGACACAGGGATGAGGGGAGATAAAATAAGGAAGCTGATCTTTCCTTCTGGTTCTCTCAGCTTGTAATCTTTCCAAACGAGGCACAGGTGGTGCCTCTCAGGGAACCTGTTAACTCCAGCTGTATTGAGAGTTTTGCACTATTTGGGTATAACATAAGTAAGACTGAAGGGTGTCATGTCCAGCACAGGGAATATAGCCAGTATTTTGTAACTTTATTTGGAGTATAATCTATTATAAAATACTGAATCACTGTGTTGTGCATCTGAAATTAATATAATATTGTAAGTCAACTAGACTTAAATTTTTAAAATGAGCTTTGAAGTTGCACTCATAGACATTGCCCTTTAAATGAAATATTTGGGGGAAGGGTCAACTATGAAAGACTGGCATTTAGGGGATGGAGTGTAGGTCCCTGGAGACAAGTGGAACCTGTCTGCTGTAACCCCAGATCATCTGATTGGATCCAGAGCAGAAAGACTTAGAACAAAATCTCTCAAATCAGGTTCAAAACCAGTTGATTTCTTCCATCCCCGAAGTATGTCTTAAGAGGCTCAGCAGAGCTGGGATCAGAGTTAACGATGCCTGCAGATCAAGGGCCCCTCTGCCTCTGGTGTGCCTCAGAGTGGGCACTCTGGTGGACAAGTAGGAAAAGAAAATGCCATGCAGCCTGGCAGCAAAGCCAGGGACCCAGTGCTGGGGGCAGATGCTGTCTGTTTATACTGAGGTGATGAGAAGTGTATAAAGAAATCTGAGCACCAAAGAATTGATGCTTTTGAACTGTGGTGTTGGAGAAGACTCTTGAGGGTCCCTTGGACTGCAAGGAGGTCCAACTGGTCCATCCTAAAGGAAATCAGTCCTGAATATTCCTTGGAAGAACTAATGCTGAAGCTGAAACTCCAATACTTAGTCACCTGATGCGAAGAGCTGACTCACTGGAAAAGACCCTGATGCTGGGAAAGATCGAGGGTGGGAGGAGAAGGGGATGACAGAGGATGAGATGGTTGGATGGCATCACCGACTTGATGGACATGAGTCTGAGTAAGTTCCAGGAGTTGGTGATGGACAGGGAGGTCTGGCATGCTGCAGTCCATGGGGTCGCAAAGAGTTGGACATGACTGAGGGACTGAATTGAACCGAACTGATGAGAAGTGTCCCTGGGAGGTGTCTTCCTTCACATCTGGAGGCCAAGCTAAAAATGCATGGATTACTGTTTGTAATTTCAGAAGTGAAAGCTGATGGGTATGAGGCACCTGGTGGGGACTCACAGCTCTCTGCAGGAGGGCACGGCAGGGGCAGTACAGTTCCCCACCCCCACTCTCAGCCTCTGGTCCATCTACAGCTTCTGGTGAATGACTTCTTGGCTAGACTGTCTGTTTTTTTAATTTTTAATTAATTAAAAAAATTTTTCAATGTTCAATTTTTTTAAAAAATTTTAATTGTATTCGTGTATAGTTGATTTGCCAACAAAGGTCAGTCTAGTCAAGGCTATGGTTTTTCCCGTGGTCATGTATGGGTGTGAGAGTTGGACTGTGAAGAAAGCTGATCGCCGAAGAATTGATGCTTTTGAACTGTGGTGCTGGAGAAGACTCTTGAGAGTCCCTTGGACTGCAAGGAGATCCAACCAGTTCATTCTAAAGGAGATCAATCCTAGGTGCTCATTGGAAGGATTGATGCTAAAGCTGAAACTCCAACACTTTGGCCACCTCATGCGTCGAGTTGACTCACTGGAAAAGAGTCTGATGCTAGGAAGAATTGGAGGTGGAAGGAGACGGGGACAACAGAGAATGAGATGGCTGGATGGCATCACCGACTCGATGGACATGAGTTTGAGTGAACTCCGGGAGTTGGTAATGGACAGGGAGGCCTGGCATGCTGTGATTCATGGGGTCGCGAAGAGTCGGACACGACTGAGCGACTGAACTGAACTGAACTGATAGTTGATTTGTAATGTGTGAATTTCTGCTGTACAACAGAGTGATTCTGTTATACATGTATATACATTCTTTTTCATTTTCTTTTCTGTTACAATTTATCCCGGAATATTGAATATAGTTTCCTGTGCTCGACAGTTGGACCTAATTGTTTATCTAATCTAAATGTAATAGTTTACATCTGCTAATCCCCAATTCCCAATCCATTCCCCCTGCACTCCCCACCTATAAGTCTGTTCCCTATATCTGTGAGTCTTCATGTAAATAAGTTCATTTGAGACACTGAGTCTTAAACAGCTCGTTCAAAGTGAACCCTTTATGCCCCCACCTTGCACTGACCTCCCTGATCCAAAATAGGGAGTAAATGAAGAAGGAAACTGTCCAAAAATCTCTAGAAGTTTGAGGAGCCTCCTGCCTCTCCCCCATCCGCCCTGCTTGATAGTTTACCTGTTAATTCAGAGGCCTCTAAAGAGAACTGAGGTTTGGGGACCATTCTGGAAACAAGAGACTGCGGTTTGTTATCTGTAGTTTGCTGAGTTTGCAACCCACAGATACATTCAGCAGTGACAGGGCAAGAATGAAGGATGGCAGAGAGACAGGAGAAGACAGGAGAAGGCAGGAGAGAGCAAGATCTGCTACAATATACGACACAGAATCGGCATGGTAAGGATTAAAGGGGGAGCCAGGGTAGACCTCAAAGGTTAGCTGGGAGCACAGCCTGGTTTGCTGACACCTTCTCCCTAGGAGGTTGCAGAAACCTTGGCTGGACCAGTTGCTGAGGGGCAGGGGCAGAAACAACTGTGCTTCTGCAGTATCATAGTGCAGCATCCCGCCAGGTGCCTGACCTCCCCACCAGGCGCCATGCAACAGAGAACATTTTCAGAGGACCTCAGTACCAGATTCCTCCCCACTCCTGATTTGTAGACAGTCATCTAAGGACATTGTCACTCTCTCCCACCACACACACCCCGCCCCACCTCTGTAGGTTCTGGCTGCCAAATGCACATCAGGACTATAAAAGGAGAAGGTGGGTCAGGACAGGAAAGGGTCAGACTTGGGTTTTGTTAGCAAAATACAATGTTCTGGTTTGTGACTGTGCATTTCAGACCTGGAACCTGCTGTTTTACAAAACTGGAAGAATTCATTCAGAAAGAGTCAGGGCCCTAATCTCAATGTCTTTCAAAGCTCTTATCCCCCTAAGACTGGCCAGGTTACTTTAAACTTTCCTTGAAGCAAAAAAAAAGTATTAAATATGGAATTTGCATAAAATATGTTTGAAACCACCTGCAGAAGTCAAGAACACAGCTGCAGAGGTGCTGATGCCAAAAAAGAACTCCTAATTTATATTGTGTGACCCACAGTGTCTGGGAAAGTGTGAAAATAGAACCCAGGACCAGAAAGAAAGTGTCCAAGGTCAAAGCTGTGGACACCAAGATTCCTGACCTTGTCGTGGGAGAGCCTGGCGCTTGTAGATCTTTAATCATCCCCCTTGTGAGCTGAGGTAGATCTCTCGGATTCTTCCAAGTGGCGCATCTGTCAGATCATACTATTATTATGTTAAAAGTCCCCTTTTCTCTAAAAGATGAGAAGGGGATGGAATGAAGAGAATAAGAGAAGACAGAAGGCCTCCTCCTGCCACAGTTACATATTTTGCTGATATTGGAGGGAGAGATTGAAAGACAGTGATACATAATAAGCATGCAGAGGAAAGGAGATGTGGTCTAGGACTCCCCAAGATTCCACCAAATCATCTTTTTCCTTTTTTCAAAAGGCCTCAGTGGCCATCCCTTCACAGGAGATGTAATACCTAGATGAAGAAGAAAATTCATCTCTTTGTTCAGAGATTTGTTCTACATTATGCACAGGTGTTCAGATTTCAGGAGATGTTTATAGAGGAGACTAACTCAGGAAATCTGAGCAGTAATTGTACATTAAACAAACCACTAAGTCTCTAGTTTCTCATCTTCGAGATACATATACTTCTCTCTCCTTAGTCTGTTTCATGAAGCTCTTTTTAAAATAAAACTATTCATTAGATATAAAAATATTTTAAAATTTGATAGTGGTTTTTACTTGTATACTGGCACTTATTGTTTTTCTTATTTTCTAAATGTTGGAAACATTCATGGTTTTGGCCAGCCATGTCAGGAAGGGTAGAATAAAAGAAAGTATTATTGGAAGACTGTCACCCCAGTTCTGAACCTCACCTCTGGGGCTTTGTACGGTAGTGATTTCTCTGCTCTTAAGTTTCTTTACCCAGTGTGCATTTATAGCAGTCAAAGTTGGTATTCCTGGAATTAATTATTATTTCTTTGGGCAATTTGGGTTTAGATACTGGAGAGTTACTCCCACTCAGTAGCCAGGACACAGAATTCAAAGGCTTCAAATCTCTCTGCACCAGTGGTTTTATTCTTTGTCCAGTACCTGCTGAGCTCCCGTATGTCACTGTGACGATCCCAGGTTTGCTGGTATTTCTTTAGTAAGTACTCAAGGAAAACCAAACCAGCATTTGGCTGGTAGATCAAACCCCCATGGAGAAATATGTGCTTATTTACTCTTATTACTCTTACCTAGAGGGCTTATTTGATTCCTAAATACATTATCAAAAATAAATATTTGGAGGCTGCTCCATTTAGCAGAAATAAGGCAGATACACTCAGAGGCCTCTCAGGTTAAAGAAAAGAAAAACAAATTGGAAAGGGTTGATAGCAGGGAAAAAAAACAAGCTGTGGGATACATAAAAGCTGTTCTAAATGGTGTGTATTGTGCTTGATGAACCCCCGCTAGGGGAAGATGGTCCTACTGGCTTTGTGAGTTGAGCTGGTCTTTCATGTTCATGGCGAGGTAACTTTTTACTGTGGTTACACATAACAGATCCTACTGTCTAACACAGGGAACAATATCCAATCTCCTGGAATAAAGCAGTATAGAAAAAATTATTTTAAAAAGAATGTATGTATGTGTAAAACTGAGTCACTTGCTGTATATCGAGGTTGGCACAACATTGTAAATCAACTATATGTCAGTTAAAACACACACATACATAGCAGAAAATTTGCCATCTTAATCATTTTTAAGAGTGCAGTTCAGTAGTGTTGGCAGTACTTTCACACTATTATGAAATAGATCTCCAGAACTTTCTCATCATGAAAAACTGGAACTCTATCCCCATTAAACACACAGTGGTGCAGCTTTTAAGAGCTCGGTATATTCCAGGAACTGGGAGGGACCCCCAGCCCTCCACTGCCTGGCCGGTCCACAGAAGTGCAGTCAGAATGCACACGGACCCCAGCTGCTGGCTCCAAAACGCTGAGAATAATTGACAGAGAAGGAGACTCCAGAGATGCTGCTCTGTCCCAACACGCTGTGCCGAGGCAGTGGAAGGACACTGCTGAGAATGTGAGTCAGAAAGGCCGAGACGATCCTAGACTCGGGATGCAGGACACGGAACACAGGCCTCCCTGAGGGATGCTGCATTCTCAGGGCACCTGACAGCTGGTCACAGGTCTCATCCACTTCCTAGGCCAGTGTGGCATGTCAGTCCTCTGCTGTCATTTACTGAGGAAATCTATACTCTGTCCAAGGAATTGAAACTTTTATTTTTCTTCTGGTTGGAAGAACATGCTCCTTAAGGCCATTTTGAAATCATTAGAATCATAAACAGTGGATGTGAGCTAAGGTGTCAACTCAAATTGGTTTCTTTCTTTTTTTTTTTTTTTTGGCCACAGCACAGCATTCAGGATCTTAGTTCCCCAACCAGGGATCGAACCCATGTCCCAGGCAATGGAAGCAGGGAGTCTTAACCACTGGACCCAGGGAAGTCCGCCAACTCAAAGCACCAGGGCTCACTCCATCACTAGTTGAAGTAACTGGACTGTCTAATAATCTTTCTTCCTTTATTTTTTTTTTGTTTTTCTTTTGATTTGTTTTTTTAATTTAATTTTTATTTTGTATCAGGGTATAGGGCTTCCCTTGTAGCTCAGTCAGTGAAGAATCTGCCTGCAGTGCAGGAGATCTGGGTTCAATCCCTGGGTTGGGAAGATCCCCTGGAGAAGGAAATGGCAACCCACTCCAGTATCCTTGCCTGGAAAATCTCATGGACAGAGGAACCTGGTAGGCTACAGTCCATGGGGTCACAGAGAGTCAGGCATGACTGACAGACTAACACTTACTTACTTTATTGGGGTATAGCCAATTAGCAAACAATGTTGTGATAGTTTCAGGTGAACTGCAAAGGGAACCAGTCATACACACACATGTGTTCCTACTCCCTCAAACACCTCTTGCATCCAGGCTGCCACATAACGTTGAGCAGCGTTCCATGTGCTATACTAAGATGATTTTCTAAGTTAGCTGTCAATTGTGATTGAAATATCAGACATAACAACTACGTACAGAAAGGTGTGGTAGTAAATGTGTGTAGTTTTAAGCCACTGAGTTTAGAGCAACTTGCTCAGCCTCGGTAGAAACTAATGCAGAATGAGAATGAGTGGGCATGACGCTTTGAATATGTGTGATAAAACAAGGATGGATAACACTAGCGTGATGTCTTTTGTTATTTATTTTCATTAATAACCCACAGACGAAAGTTTTTAAAGTGATAAAGGAGTCTAAAGGCAGTAATAAATATGTCTTAGGTGCCCATCCTTTTCTTGTCATCAAAGAGGAGAAATGGTCTTTAGAATGTAAGTACAGGCTAGTAAGTGGTTCAGGTTCCAAGAGCAGTTTAAGAGGAAGGGTGTTATTATTTATTGTTTTAATTTATTTTATTGAAGTATAGTTGATTTACCATGCCATGTTAATTTCTGCTGTACACCAAAGTGATCCAGTTATACATACATAGACTTTTTTTCCTTATTCCTTTCCATTATGGTTTATCTGGCATATTGCATATATGAGTGCTGTTATTTAGAGTTGGTTTTGATCAGCATGCTGAGACACATACCTACTACCCCTTTTAGTGCACTTTTAAAGCCATGTAAGTTTACATCCTAAGATTTAGTGTTCACAAAAGTAAATATATGTTCAATAGCATGGCATTTCCAAATTGTTGGTCATGCATTGGACTGAATGCTCATCCAACTTGTTCCATTCCGCTTTAGATAGGATATCAACCGTGGTCTTAACATTTTTTTTAGATACTTGAGAGATTTAGCTGAAACTGCTACCTTTAAGAGAAATTTCACAGAGTTTATTTCTACTTCAGCTTCCCGTATTGCCAAAGCAGGAAAATACATATTTTCACATTTGATAATTAACCCTATACTTATTTACATATCTGTTTCAGTAAGAGGCTTTTAACATATACAAGATCAGATGATGTAGAGGGTTTTATATTTTTGGACTACTTTTTGCTATCTCCTCCGGGTGGCTCAGACAGTTAAGAATCTGCCTGCACTACAGGAGACCCAAGTTTGATCCCTGGGTCAAGAAGATCCTCTGGAGGAAGAAATGGCAACCCACGCCAGTATTCTTGCCTGGAGAATTCCGTGGACAGAAGAGCCTGGTGGGCTATAGTCCAAGGGGTCATAAAGAGTTGGATACAACTGAGTGATTAACACTTGATAATTAACTTTCCTTCTCATAAATTACAGTAATTTTTTGTGAACAAGGTAATGTTTTCCTGAATTTGTATTGAAATTTATACCTAACTTGTGGTTTTTTCCCCTACCTCTGTCAAAATAATATTGAAAAGAATCAATCCATTTAAAACTGAATGGATATCAAGCAGATACCCATGCTGATAAGTGATAACTAAATTCTGAGAAAGGAAATTAACGGCTGCTGCTTGCTTGTTGGTTTTCTTTCTTACTGCATATATACCTAGATCAGTCTTCTACTTACTCTGAATTAGACCTCAAGTTGTACATCTTTTAAGTAAATAGGGATGAATGTATACTTTTTGTTTTTATATCCAAACAGTTGCCCCTGATGACCCCAGCAGAAAAATAGATGGTGACACCATTATTTTTTCCAAAGTTCAAGAAAGATCAAGTGCAGTGTATCAGTGCAATGCCTCTAACGAATATGGATATTTACTGGCAAATGCGTTTGTAAATGTGCTGGGTAAGCTCTCCCTTTATTAAAGACATGGCAGATTCAATTAATGACCATTGTTGTTTTCCATTCATTCAGCAGAAATACATTAAGCATCTGCTGTGCAGTGGCATTGAACTTGAAGCTGGAAAGGGATATAGGAAGATAGATAAGATACAATCTGATGGCTACATTGTGTCAAACCTCTCAAAAGGAAGAGAGCATTGGTTTGCTTTTAATAACTGAATGTGACTATTGTACCGTCCTTAGAAACTGACAAGTCAAATGAAAATTTCAGGATTCTGATTTTTGAAAATCAGTCATTAATCATAATGTTTAGCATTGATCTAAGTCACAGATGTACATTTATTTATAAATTCATAATAATATGTTTAGAAAACTATGACATAAATGTTCTGGAGTGATTGGTTTTTGTGAACATTATATTTCCCTTATGGAGCAAAAATGACTAAAATACCAGGTTTGTTAGAAATACAATTTATATGAGAATTGTTTTCATGATACCATGGAATTATATTTCAACTCTTTAAGTGGAGTAGGCTCCCTTTCAAGTAGAATTAAGATCAGGAAGCCAACCAATATGTGGTATTTTTTCCTTCATGCTTGAACAAAGGTCAGTAAAATCACATGAAGAGCTGAGCCATCACGATGTTGATGGATGTACAGGAAGCAGTTCCAATTCCGGTTGTTTTTTGAGTCATCAGCATTCTGATTTTTTCTGCCAACTTGTGTGTTCTGATGGGCCATTCAACAAAAATGTATTTAGTCATGATTTTGTGCCAGATACTGTGCTGATTTATGGAGAGAAGACAGTAAAAATTCCCATTCCTTGCCTGCAAGGAACTCACAGTATAGTAGGAGATATAAAGAAATCAGTTATTACAAACTATGCCTGAGTAAGATGCAAACGTGAGGCAGAGGGAGAAAACTTGTGTTTCTCCACCTTGAGTGACCAGTAGGGTCATACCTGCCTGAGAACGTAAGGGGAGAGATACATTGGCTGTGCCTTACTATGAACTCTAATGACCTTAAAAAAATGCGGAAATACACAGTGGGCCTAAATGTTTATTTCATCTTAATATTTACTTTACCTTTTCACAACATTTTTAGCTGAGCCTCCACGAATCCTTACATCTGCAAACACACTCTATCAGGTCATCGCAAACAGACCTGCCTTACTGGACTGTGCCTTCTTTGGGTCTCCTCTACCTACCATCGAGTGGTAAGTAGTGCTCCTGTCTGTTTGTCATATTTACATTTGCTAGAGCTTTCAAATTTCTCAGTATGTAGGGTTTTAGTCAGAGCACAGATAGGAGAAAAAGCAAGGAAGAATCCATCATCTTTTTAATTATTAAATGTATTCACAAAAATGTATTAATGACTTGCTCTATGCTAAATATTGTCACATGGATCATCTTCTTGGCAGTATGCTTTGTCCAACCTGCTGCTGCTGCTGCTAAGTCACTTCAGTCATGTCGGACTCTGTGTGACCCCATAGACAGCAGCCCACCAGGCTCCCCCGTCCCTGGGATTCTCCAGGCAAGAACACTGGAGTGGGTTGCCATTTCCTTCTCCAATGTATGAAAGTGAAAAGTGAAAGTGAAGTCGCTCAGTCATGTCCGACTCTTCGCAACCCCATGGACTGCAGCCCACCATGGGATTTTCAAGGCAAGAGTACTGGAGTGGGGTGTCCACCTTAGAGGGATATATAAATGTTTTTGAAACAAAAATTAAAATTACAGTGCCACGATATCACCTGGGATGTCATGAATGATGGCTGGAGAGATAGGTTGAGGGACATTCCTTGATCATAAAATATCATCTGAGGTGAGAGCAGGGTCCATAAGCTTAAAAACAGAACTTGCTATTACCAGTGTTCCCCTCCCACTGAGCATGCTGGCGTGGATCCAGCCAAGCTCCCCCCGGTGTCTTTCACTCCCTCTTTAGACCATTCCATTTCACGTATCCATTCTGGTACTAGTCCTGTTCATCCGCCCAGCTTGCTTTAGCCTGAACTGAAAGAGACAAGGCCAAGAGAGGCAACCGGTCAGAAAGAATGAGTGAAAGAAAATTGGAACGTTCATTTATGGACCCTCTGTCAGCTGGCAGACACTGTGTGGGGCTCTACTTTTTGCTGTGAGATTAAAGCCAGATGTTGGATTAAAACACAAACACGGATGCTTATGCAGAAAATTTCCTAGCAAAGGAGAAGAGTTAATGCTTAGTCTTACACCTCTTTTCATCCATCCTTACTTCTTCTTCTGAACTTTTTATTTTGTGCTGGGGGTATGGTCAATTAACAATGTTGTGATAGTTTCCAGTGGACAGCAAAGGGACTCAGCCATACATATATGTGTATCTATTCTCCCCCAAACCCCTCTCCCATCCAGGCTGCCATATAACATTGAGCAGAGTTCCATGTGCTATACAGTAGGTTCTTGTTGGTTATCCATTTTAAATATAGCAGTGTGTACATGTCCATCCCAAGTGAAAGTCGCTCAGTCTTGTCCAGCTCTGCAACCCGTGGACCTGTCAGGCTCCTCTGTTCATGGGATTCTCCAGGCAAAAATCCTGGAGTGGGTAGCCGTTCCCTCCTCCAGGGGATCATTCCAATCTAGGGGTTGAACCCAGGACTCCCACATAGCAGGCAGATCCTTCATGGTCTGAGCCCCTAGGGAAGCCCATCCCAAACTCCCTAACTATCCCTTCCACCTGCAACCATAAGTTCATTTTCTAAGTCTGTGAGTCCATCCTCACTTCTCTTGACGCTAGCCCAGAAGCTGAATGTAGATATACTTTACATGTATGCTTTTTTCTTTTTCCTCTCTGAATATTTTTCTACTTATGCTCTCTAAAGTACAACCCTTATAATCTTGATGTAGAAATCTCTGCAGATGGAGTTACAAACACATCACTGTCGGAGGAAAAGGTCAAAAGGAGCAGTCTTCATTTTGTCTGTTTTTTCATCTATTAGGGATAAAATAGATAATAATGTGATTATTAAATTATGAATCTCTCATAATGAAAATTGTCACTCAAGTATTTAGTATTATCACCCTCATTCTTCAAGCACCATTTATCACTGAGTCCTCCAGTTTGATATCCTGTCTTTGCATTGACCACCCCCCTTCCCAGCCCCCCGTGACTGACACGCATGCAGTATGCCTACACAGATTTGAAGTCTGTGAGCATCATCTGGTAATGCAGACCATGATGTGTTAACCTTGAACAGGGCATTTTATGTCTGACTTCAAACTATGATGTGTTTTCCTCTCATTCTGATGGTTTTCATAATGAAGGTTTAAGGGCTCTAAAGGGAGTGCTCTTCGTGAAGATATTTATGTTTTACATGAAAATGGAACTTTGGAAATTCCTGTGGCCCAGAAGGACAGTACGGGAACTTATACATGTGTCGCACGGAATAAGTTAGGAATGGCAAAGAATGATGTTCACCTGGAAATCAAAGGTGAGGCAGAGGTGGCATACATTTTTTATGTATTATGTGACTTTGAGCAAATTCTCCAGCTTTTTAAAAAAATGTATTTTATTGAAGCATAGCTGATTTATAATGTTGTGCTAGTTTCTGCTGTACAGCAAAGTGATTCAGATATATATATATATTTTATATGTGTATATATACATACATTCTTTTTCATATTCTTTTCCATTGTGGTTTATCACAGCATATTGCATACAATTCCCTGTGCTTCACAGTAAAACCTTGTTGTTTATCCATCCTATATGTAATATTTTGCATCTGCTAATCCCAAACTTCCAATCCATCCCTCCTCCACCCTCCTCTGCCTTGGCAACCACGTCTGTTCTCTGTATTTTGATTTTGTTAAATTCTCCAGTTTTGGCAATGGATAACAGTAACTTTCCATTTCAGATCCAACAAGGATCATTAAACAGCCTGAATATGCAGTTGTGCAAAGAGGGAGCACTGTGTCCTTTGAATGCAAAGTGAAACATGATCACACCTTAATCCCAACTGTCACGTGGCTGAAAGACCACGGGGAGCTGCCCAATGACGGAAGGTATTTGAAAACAATGCCTTTTCTTTCTCATCCTTCTCTCTTTAAGCTGCTCTTGAACTAGAGGTTTATTTTATATTGACTTTTTTTGAAGATTTGTTGATGTGGACCATTTTTAAAGCCTTATGTAATTTGTTACAATATCGTTTCTATTCCATGTTTTTTGCTTGAGGCATGTGGGATCTTAGCTCCCCAACCAGGGATTGAACCCTCACCTTCCTGCCATGAAAGGGGTAGTCTTAACCAGTGGACTGCCAGGGAAGTCCCTGTATAGTGACTCAATGGTTACCTTTTTAAAATTTCTGCTCTCTCTTCAAAGTAGATATACATTTCCTTTCCCTGCTGTAAATCGTTCAGACCTAGAAGGTATCAAGTTGTGGAAATAAGACCCTGAGAATGTTTGTCTATTTTGTGTATTGGTGTACTATGTAATTCAGGATGCAAAAATTCCTTTCAGATCTTGGACAACATGCGTTGTTTTCTGCCATGTACAGTGCAGTCTCAACAGATGTTTTCGTTCCCTTTTACAAATAAGCAGAAATGTGATCTCTTTAATCATCGGAGTGTGCCTGAATCCTCATCGGTATTTTACAGGACTGTAGTTTTTATTTGGATGGGGAGTTTTCTTTTCATTTTACCTAAAGCCAATAGGAGGAGGAGGAGAAAAATAAAACAAGTAAAGAATTTGAAAGAGCCTGAGCATGATGCATTCCTCTAGCTTGGAATGGAGGAAAGGTCATGCCCATTTTCAGGTGGGTTTGATGAAGTACACAGTTGAACGGGAGAATTTTAGCAGATACAGGGGGGCTACAGTCATCACCCCAGTGGGAAGGAATGTTGTCTGCTGGTAGAAATGATTCCTGTGGCTTTTTTCAACTGTGCCTTAATGGTGCCCTCTTGCCTGTTAATGTTCCTTAAAAGAACTATGTGGCCTTTTCCGTGCCCGGGGTTTCCATCTAGTTCTGTGCTTCAACTGGTCAGTTTTATCTCTGGGATCTGAATTGATAAAGATGAGAAGGAAGTAATGAGGAAATGACCATTGGACTAAGTTAGCTTAAGGTTTAGCTTGGAAATCCCCTGTGAAGATGGTTAATGATTTATGTGGCTTCATTAAAACCATGCATGAATCCTATCTGCATAGATTTTTGACCTACTGGATAAACTGTCATGCTTACAAGAAACTTCTAGAAAACTCTTCTTAGTAACTGGTGATCTAAATCTTCCTGTTTCTAGTGATAAACCTGATTGGTATTGTTTGCATTTATTTTCTTCTATTGCAAATCATTTCTCCTATTGCAAATTATGCATGTGGAAAAATGATACAAAGTTTCTGCAGTAAATGATGAATTCTTTAGCCATAAAAAGAATGAAATAATGCCATTTGCAGCAACATGGATGGATCTAGACATTATCATACTAAGTGAAGTAAGTCAAAGAAAAATACCATATGATATCACTTATATATGGGATCTAGAAAAATGATGCAAATGAACTTATTTATAAAACAGAACCACAGACTTAGAAAACAAACTTACAGTTACCAAAGGTGAAAGGGATGGGGGTGGAGTAAATTGGGAATTTGGGATTAACAGATGCACACTACTATATGTAAAATAGATGAACATCAAGAACCTACTATTTAGCACAGGGAATTATATTCAGCATCTTGTAATAACCTATAACAGAAAATAATCTGAAAAAGAGAATATGTATATATATATATGTACTTATATACTCTTATTATTTATATTCTTATTCATTTATATATATTTAAGTATATATATATGACTGAATCACTTTGCTGTATACATGAAACATTGTAAATCAACTATATATACTTCATTGAAAAATAACAACAATTATAACTTATTTAAAAATATACACTTTGTTAAAAATTGAGCTGGATGAGTGGAAGTCGCAAAAGCCATAGGAAAGCCCTTTAGTCAGGGTAACTGGAACCGCCCCTACCTCAGCCCCTTGTCTTGAGGAAGTGCCTAAAACTCCAGAGGCGTGGTTGAAAACCACTGGACCAGAGGACTTGTCATCATTTCAAAACAAGCTTCTCATTCATTCAAAATATTTTCCAACTATAATCATTATTAAAGTGACATGTATAGGATTTTAGCTCTGATGTGCTGCTAATCTTTATCATCTTTCCCTTCTATCAAATTCACCGCTGTTTTCATGCCAGTAAAATGGTTATGGGGTGTGGTTGGGTGTCCATTTCAGCCGCTCTGAATGTGTGATAATTGCAGGTTCACTGTTGACAAGGACCATTTGGTGGTCGCTGATGTCAACGATGATGATGGTGGGACCTACACGTGTGTGGCCAACACAACTCTGGACAACGTTTCGGCCAGTGCTGTGCTTAGCGTTGTCGGTAAGAACTATAACACATATAGTACAACTGGCTGCCCTGTTTTAAGTTGAAAGGAAAAATTGTCAGTAGTAACTATTTCCTTGTTACAGTTTTACCATTTTATAGGTGAGTTAAATACCCATATCTTTTTTGAAAGATTCCTTTGAGGAAATAATTCCAGTCTAAATGTACCCTGTAGAGCACTGGAATTAAAATGGTGGTTATGCATATTAGTGATATTTTCATAAGACAGAGCAATTAATCTACTTTTATTTAAAATTGAAGAGGTTTTACCCCCAAATTATTACTGTATGTTTATCAATGCCATGCCTTGCAGCTAAACATAAGGCTCAGTTTTATAATCTTAATCATGCTCAATCTTTGTCTTTTTGTACTATCTTATATCTTTCCATTACTAATTTTGATTAAAATCGTTTATATTACTGTCCTTTCTAGCTCCTACTCCAACTCCAGCTCCCATTTACGGTAAACTAATATGAGTCCTTTTTCTCTGTTTTCTTTTGAAAAATTTCATACATGCAGAAAAATTCCTTTACTTTCTTATCTCTATCGCGTCATTATGTTTCTTTAAGGAAAGGGTCTCTGTCAGATATTCAACTGTGTTGTCCATTTATTGCTGTGAATCATTTTTTCATTATAACCCTGAAACTTCTCACTGCATATCAGTTCAGTTCAGTTCAATTTAGTCGCTCAGTCGTGTCCGACTCTTTGCGACCCTATGAATCACAGCACGCCAGGCCTCCCTGTCCATCACCAACTCCTGGAGTTCACTCAAACTCATGTCCATCGAGTCGGTGATGTCATCCAGCCATCTCATTCTCTGTCGTCCCCTTCTCCTCCTGCCCCCAATCCCTCCCAGCATCAGAGTCTTTTCCAGTGAGTCAACTCTTCGCATGAGGTGGCCAAAGTAATATTGCCACTCAGTTCCAAGTATTTCATGTCTTATTACAAAGTCATTGAATTTAATGAAAGTCCCTCTTTCATATCATTTCTTTGTAAAGTAGCATAGTGCTTTTCAAAAGTATTGTCCACATTTTACAGACAGGAAAAGCAATTTCATATATTATTCCACAAATTAGATCTTCAATCTATTAAAAGTTGTTTTGGAAAGCTAAATGTTCTTTGGGGGTTCCCTTTTCAAGAAATTTACATAGGGAAACAATGGCTGTCTAGAACAACATTTGACCTTTGTATTAGACAAAACCACCAATTCAATGTGTTCACAGAAGATAAATCACTAAAGATAGACAAAAAAGAGGACACTTCCCCATATCATGTTGATTTTTCTGAGTTGGAAAAATAAATCTGAATTTTTTTCCTGAAATCTCTTTGATTAAAGAACCCTCATCTTTTTTCAGTGTTAAAAAATTCAGCTGGATTTTACAGATACCATGAATTATACTATAGAATACCTGTCCTTTATAGCCATTTACTGCTTCTTTACTAGTATCAAAGAAGTGCTTACATTTTTATATGGCTTCTGGTTTGTCCAAGAGCCAGAGGTACTGCCAAGAGCAAGGTCAGGAAAAGACCCAAAGGGAACATTAACTCTCTGGATTTCAAATGCACCATTAGAAGAGGCAGACATGCTTCTGGGACACCTTCATCCCAACAGGTGTCTATACCCTGGTGTCCTCTGAGAATAAACACACCTCCCCATATGCCTGACTAGTACTGAGCATCCACATAAGGTATGCATGCTGAGGGCTAGCTGCATAGCATCAATTTTATAATTCCCTTAAAAATATGAATATTCTTCAAGTGCCCCCAAATCTGTAGTTTAGCATGTTTCAGAAAGAATATTTGCAGCTTCTTTTAACAATACATGCATTTACCTGTATTTCGTTTTTCAGCGTTTGCCATTCTCTGTTTCCCATTTGTTAGAAATTCAGCTTCCATATTATTATTTCTGTTTTCACTCATCTATGTTTATGAAAGACACACACTGAGAGTGCTGGAGAACCATACTTGTCCATTCCACTGGCTTTGGTGACAAGGGACTTAGTTTCATTTGAAAAAGATACAAGCAGAGCTCATTGAGGGGTTCTCCTGGATGTGTGTGTGTGTTCCCAGCAGCCTCAGTTTTCATTTTCTTTCAGTTGCATGCTCATTGGTCATTACGTGCTCTGTGTCTTTAAGAGTCCCCTCTGTGAATAGTAGCAGAAGTAATGGAGAACCTCAAGGTCGGATGGTTAACTATGATGTATGTGTTTGATCTACAGATGTCCCAAATCCTCCCTTTGATTTAGAATTGACAGATCAACTCGACAGGAGTGTTCAGCTTTCATGGACCCCAGGCGATGACAACAATAGTCCGATTACAAGTATGTGATGTCATTTGCTTTTTCATTAGTAAACTTTATGATTATTTTCAAAGCGTTCTGTCACATGCAATTGAACTTTCCCACAGAGATATTTCCTGCCATCCTCTGCTTCATTTCTCATGGAACCAAAACATTTATGGCTCACCTTTCCTCAGAGTTGGAGTCATTCTTCGTTACAGTTTCTGGTTTGGGACACTGATTGATAAAGATGTTAATTAAGTGAATAGACTGCCCTTTTGTGTTAAAGATCCATAAGAAACACCCTCAATTTCTACCGAGATATATTGCAAGATATTTTGCCCATTAATATGGGAGAAAATAACAGAAAGACCAGTCTAAATCTTAGAAACTTGAAACTTGGTAAGTAAAGTGACTTTTCAAACCCACAACTGGTAACAGAACTCAGTGTAGACATCTGAGGTGTCTTTCTTTGCATTAGCCCTTGATATAAAACGACATATTCACCAGTGTTAACTCCTCACTTTGATGACATCAGTCTAGAGAGATTATGTGGGAAAGAGCCCATGGAAGATAAATGGGAGAGAAAGCAGGAGTAGGCAGGAAAGATCTTCAGATTGTAATGCAGGTCTGATGTCTGTGAAAGGAGAGAGGAAGGAGTATGTGGGAGAACTCTCAGACTCCAGTACAGATTGTCTCAGCCAGGTCAGCAAGGATCCCACAGGGAAGTTCCACAGAGGGTGGGGCTGAGTCTAGGGCCCTTGCTGTGCTCAGTCACTGGACTAGCTCAGGTAGAGAGTGGCCTCACAGGAACACCGCAGCTGATCCTTGGGAAAGGGACAGCAGATAGAGCCTGCTGCTGACATTCCTGGTAGTGGGTTCTCTCTCAAAAAGAGATCTGAGTAGTGCGTGTACATATACATGTATACACATATGCACATATATACATATATTGGAGGCAGGAGGAGACGGGGACGACAGAGAATGAGATGGCTGGATGGCATCACCGACTCGATGGACATGAGTCTGAGTGAACTCCAGGAGTTGGTGATGGACAGGGAGGCCTGGCGTGCTGTGATTCATGGGGTCGCAAAGAGTCAGACAGGACTGAGGGACTGAACTGAACTGAACTGAACATATATATAGAGAGAGACACTGTACACAATAATACAGTAATACATTTTTTTTATCTTATTTGTGTCCTCAACTAAAATATACACTCCATAAGGGCAGAGATTTTTGACTAACTTGTTTCAGAAGAATGCCTGGTACATAATAGGTATTCAGTTGATATTTGTTGAATGAATGAATGAACAAAGAGTAGAAATGCCTTGAAATCTGATGGGGTCATTTTAACCTGGGTAAAAATGTCTCTAACACCCTCACCAGCTAAGTCTGGATAATATACTGGATGGACAGGAAGACTTGCCATGAATGAAATGAGTGTTCTGATCAAGGACTGAAAATCCATTGAGAAAGGAACATCACTAACGAACAGAAGACAGAGGAGAGGTTTTTGCTTAATTTTCTTGGAACTATTCTGCTTTATAGCAGGTATAATAAATCAACATGAACATCATTTCAGAAAGCAATTTAGTCTTCATGCAGCATAAACATATTACAGAGTTGTGTCTACTCTCTTAAGTATCTGTTTGATTTTAAAACTTCTAAGCTTATCTATGGATAAGCTCTTCCAGTATCCTTATGGCATGGTCCCTCACCTGATTTTATTCTCTAGGTTGATGTCATCAAGGTGAGGAGTTAACACTGGTGAATGTGTCACTTTATAGCAAGGGCTAATGAAAAGAAGGCAATGGCAAGCCACTCCAGTACTCTTGCCTAGAAAATCGCATGGACGGAGGAGCCTGGTGGGCTGCAGTCCATGGGGTCGCTACTAGTCGGACACGACTGAGCTACTTCACTTTCACTTTTCACACATTGGAGGAGGAAATGGCAACCCACTCCAGTGTTCTTGCCTGGAGAATCCCGGGGACAGCGGAGCCTGGTGGGCTGCCGTCTGTGGGGTCGCACAGAGTCGGACACGACTGAAGCGACTTAGCAGCAGCAGCAGCAGCAATGGAAAGAAAGACACCTCAGATGTCTGCACTGATCTCTGTTACAAGTTGCGGGTTTGAAAAGTCACTTTACTTACCTAACCCTAACCCCAACGCTAACCCTAACCCTCCAAATACATGTATAAATTGACACTGTACACATTTAGTTCTGTCTCTGGATCTGCTTTCCAGAGGAGTCAAGTATAAGCATATATATACACATGGCTATGTGTGTGTGTGTCCATGTTTAAGCCATACAAAGGACAAAGCAGGAGAAGGAGATTAAAGAATACAGGGGTAAGGGATATAATTAGAAACAAGGTAGCCAGGAAAAGCTCATTGATAAGGTAGCATTTCTCTGGAAAACAGTATAGAGTTTCCTTTTAAAAAAAAACCTGAAAATAGAGTTACCATGTGATCCAGCAATTCCATCCCTGTGCACATATCCAGAAAAGATGAAAGCCCTAATTCAAAAAGATACATGTACCCCAGTATTCATTGCAGCACTGTTTACAATAATCTGCCAAGACATAGAAGTAACTTAAGTGTCCATCCACCCATGAATGAGTGAAGAAAATGGAATACTACTCAGCCATAAAAAATGAAGTAATGCCATTTGCAGCAACGTGGATGGACCTAGAAATTATCATACTAAGTGAAGTGAGACAGAGAAAACAAATCTTACATGGTATCACATATATGGATCTAAAAAATGGTGCAAATGAACATATCTACAAAACAGAAGTAGACTCATAGACATAGAAAACAAATTTATGGTTATCAAAGGGAAAGGCAGAAGGAATAAGGAATTTTGGATTAACAGGTTTACACTACTATATATGAGATAGATAAACAAGGATTTACTGTTTAGCACAGGGAACTATATTCAATATATTGTAATAAACTGTAATGCAAAAGAATGGGAAATGAATATCGTTACATTCATCTATATATGTTTTACCAAATCACTTTGCTTTATATCTGAAACTATCACAATATTGTAAATCAACTATGCTTCAATTGAAAAATAATCAATTTTTAAAAAAGAAGGTAACATTTGTGTATGTCCATTAAGACATGAAGAGGGAGCTACTGAACACACTATGTAGTTATCTGGAGGAAGAATTTCCCGGGGAGAGCAAGAGAAAGAGCAAAGACCCTGAGATAGGAGCATGTCTGCTCAGAAGTCACTGTAGCTGGAGTGAAATGAACAAGAGGAAGTGAAGTAGGAGAGAAGGTCAAAGAGGCAGAGAGTTGGTGGGTGGAGTGGGCTGTGCATATGTAGGGCCGTGTATTCCATTGTAGGGGTTGGGAAGGAATTGGAGGGGCTTAAATAGAGGAATGGATCACACTGGGATTCCCCAATGGCTCAGCAGTGATGGCCCTGCAATGCAGGAGAAACAGGATCAATCCCTGGGTTGGAAAGATCCCTGGAGAAGGAAATGGCAATTCTCTCCAGTGTTCTTGCCTGGGAAACCCCATGGACAGGGGAGCCTGGCAGGCTACAGACCATGGGACTGTGAAAGAGTCAGACGTGACTTTGTGACTAAACAACAGTGGATCACACTGGCTATTCTACTGAAAATAGTCTATAGAGAAACGAGGGTAGCAGGGTGGCGAAACTAGGCAGGACCATGGTTCTCAAATCGTACACTGAAATACCATGCAGAACCTCAGCAAACTCACAGGCATCCCTCCAGATGTTAAGTTTGTGATTTTTAAATTTTGTTTTTTTAAAAAATACAGTGACATCTGTCAGACAGCCCATGAAATACTAGCTGGAGGTAGTTCACAGTTTCAGTATTAATAGTGCTAAGTCACATTGTGACAATGTCATATCTCTGCAAAGCCTTTGCTGTGATAAAAAGCAAGTACTGTGTGAAAATCAGTGTGAAACAGGAAAGGAGGAAGGTGGTATCTAATTTGTTGATAAGGTTAGAGAAGTTATGTGGTTTCCTGTTCATTTTAAGTTAAGACATAAACACTTATTAGTTTATATGGACCTAACTCCTTACTACTTGGAAATGTTAGGTATTTCTTTTGACCTAAAGGAGCCATGAGAAAAAGTACTGGGACACTAAGCCTACCATGACCAAGAAGTTTGGGAACTTGTGAGTTAGGAGGTTATGCAGTAATTCACACAAGAAATCTTCGTGTCTTGTATTAGGTCATGGGGATGGAGAAGCTGAGAAATGGTAAGCTGAAATTTTGCATGTATTTTTAAAATACAGCCAACAGGACTGTTGAGCATTTGAGAGAAAGAGAGGAATCAAAAAGGACTTCAAAAGATTCTGACCTGAGTTGTCACTACCAGTTGGGCTGAAGATTGGGATCAGTCTTGGTCACATCCAATTTGAGATGCCGTACTCAACAAACAAGTGGGATTCTTGAGTAGGTGATTAAGTATCCAAGACCGCAGTTCAGGGGAGAGATAGAGGCTAAAGATATAAATGTGAAGGTCATCGGTTTATGAAACTGGAGATAACTAGCAAATTAATGTAGATTAGAAGGAGAACTCTAAGTGATGAACCTGTGAGCAGTGCAACACATATTTTCAAGTTCATTTTTGTATCTATAATTCATATCATGGTATATGGCAAGTAGTAGATAATTAATGAATATCTAAATACCCTTTTTTCCATTTATTTTTTAATTGAAGTATACTTGATTTACAATGTTGTTTCACGTGTACAGCAGGATGATTCACTTATACCTATTTTTTCACATTCTAGGTTATTACAAAATATTGAGTATAGTTTCCTGTGCTGTACCATATGTCTTTGTTGGTTATCTCTTTTATATAGAATACTGTGTTTATGTCAGTCCCAAACTCCTCATTTATCCCTCCCCCTACATTTCCCCTTTGATAACCATAAGTTTGTTTTCTATGTCTATGGATCTATTTCTGTTTTGTATATAAGTTCATTTGTATCATTTTCTTTTTCTTTAAACATATAAGCAATATTGTATGATATTTGTCTTTCTCTGCCTGGGTTACTTCACTTAATATTGTAATGTCTAGGTCCATCCATATTGCCACATGTGGCATTATGTCATTCTTTTTATGGCTGAGTAATATTCCATTGTATTTATATACTATACCTTCTTTATGCATTCATCTGTCAATGAACATCTAGATTGCTTCTATATTTTGGCTATCGTCAATAGTACTTCATTGAACTATTGTAAATAGTGCTACATTGTGGTGCATTCATCTTTTCGAATAAATACCTGTTTTTACAAGGATAAAATACACATACCACAAAATTTTAATAGAGACAGGAGAGAAGGTATCCATTAAAAAGTAAGTCTTCCTCCCACCCCTGATTCTCAGTTCTTCCGGTGACACCAGTATTAGTTTGTGTCCTCTGAGAAGTAACACATGTCCGTTCAAGCACATGTGTATATGTGTATGTCATAGTAAGTCTTTTTATGTTTATACAACTATAGTATCCAGCACACCCTGGATCATGTTCTAAACCCTCTTGGTTTCACTTAACAATATATTTTAGAAATCATTCTGTTTTAGTACATGTGGAGCAGCCCTATTCATTTTTTACAGCTGCAGAATATTCCATTGTGTGGAGGCATCATAATTTATTTAATCAGTGTTCTACTGATGAACATTTAATTTGTTTGCAATTAGGTTGTTTCACTTGCAAACAATGCTGCCATGTGGATTCCTTTTCATGTATTTTTTAACATGTGCATGAGCGCATTTATTCAAAATAAATTGCTGGAAGCACAGTTTCTCAATCAAAGGTTATCTGAGTTAAATATTGTTAGATATTCTAAATTGTGCTCCATTGAAGGTGTACCAATTCATGCTTCCCACAAAGTATAAGAATGCTCATTTCCCTATGTCCAAGTCCACAAAGTATGTTAAACACTTGATTGTTGCCAGTCCATGTAGTGGGAAATGGTATCTTCTTGTATTTAATTTAACTTCTCCTGTTGTGGGGAAAAAAAATCAGTCATTTTTTCATTGTTTAAACTTTCCTAGAAATATGTGGGTCACCTCTAAATAATTTTAACTCAACATGCTGAAGAAAGAATACCAAACATTATTGGATCTGCTTAAGTGTTGAGGACAATAATAGGACTCTTAAGTCAAAATATCCTAATGATTTTTTCTTGAAAGTGAGATAACTTATGTTTGGCTGCTCTTGTTAGATTATCCTGTTCATTATCCTAGTAACCTACCGTTGGGTGAATGAGTTCATGTCTTGGGTTTGTTGCATGTATGTGGTATGGCCAGAATTCATCATTGAATACGAAGATGCAATGCATGAGCCAGGGCTGTGGCACCACCAAACTGAAGTTCCTGGAACACAGACCACAGCCCAGCTGAAGCTGTCACCCTATGTCAACTATTCCTTCCGAGTGATGGCTGAAAACAACCTGGGGAGGAGTTTGCCCAGCGAGGCATCTGAGCAGTATTTGACTAAAGCTGCAGGTAAAGCAGGACCTCTGTGATATGAAATAAAATAGAAAAGTTTTCCACTGTTTGCAAAAGATCAAAGCTTACGAGTGTATGGCTGCTTGACTTCTAGAACCTGATAAAAATCCCACAGCTGTGGAAGGGCTGGGATCAGAGCCAGATAACTTGGTGATTACATGGAAGGTGAGCTATGTCTGAAATCTTCAATTTTCCTCGGTATATTTAGAGTGGAAAGAAAAGTTGTTTTTTAATTTATTTTTTAATTGGAGGAAAATTTCTTTACGATGTTGTGTTGGTTTCTGTCATATAACAACTCGAATCAGCCGTGCTGCCTGCCAAGTCACCCCAGTCGTGTCCGACTCTGTGTGACCCCATAGACGGCAGCCGACCAGGCTCCGCTGTCCCTGGGATTCTCCAGGCAAGAACACTGGAGTGGGTTGCCATTTCCTTCTCCAATGTGTGAAAGTGAAAAGTGAAGTTGCTCAGTCGTGTCCGACCCTTAGCGACCCCACAGACTGCAGCCCACCAGGCTCCTCCATCCATGGGGTGTTCCAGGCAAGAGTACTGGAGTGGCTTGCCATTGCCTTCTCCCCGAATCAGCCGTAGTTATACATATATCCCCTGTCTCATGTGCCTCCTTCCCCTCCCCCATCCCAGAAAGTTGTTTTTAAATAATGTCCATATTAAAAATCCCCTTTCATCCATTTTGGGGACTCTTTATTTATTTGTAGTGTAGTAGTTAAAAGCTTGATCCTTGGAGCCAAAATTAATGGATGCAACTCCCAGCTTTGCCACTTACTAACTGTGTAACACTTAACATCTCCATCATGTATCTATGTGATGGGAATAGCAATGAACCAACTTCATAAGATTAAAGGAGTTAATGTATAGCAAGCATGTAGGACGGTGCCTAACACATATACATGCTCAATAAATGCTGACTAGAATTATCGTCATCATAAAGAACCATCTAGAAGACACGTACCAGTAGTCAACTTCTATTTTCTTTTTGGCCTGTGTGTATTTTCTGGACTTGAAAAATTAATATATATTTACTTGTGGTTTTTTAAAACTTACTTTAGGTAGACTCATACAGGGCCATACTTAGATGCATACACATTTGTGTATACTTGTACACTGGAGAATCCCAGGGAAGGGGGAGTCTGGTGGGCTTCCATCTATGGGGTCACACAGAGTCGGACACGACTGAAGTGACTTAGCAGCAACAGCAGCAGCATGTACATGTATGGAGAAACAAAACAGAATAAGCCAGTATCTTTTTCTTTTTTTAATAAAGCAGTAGTTCACAAGTTTCAGTCTCCAAGTAAAATAGAGACTGATGTACTGTCACACAAGCAGAAATACATAAAGGAAATTATATATCTGAAAAGTTTTATGTCACTCATCCATAACTGTGAAGCCAGAGTTTGAGAGGTTGGGTGGTTTTTACTACTTCAAGATAGAAATTGACTACCTTTGAAGTGTTGATCCCAAACAAGCTATGAATCTCTTCACATGTGGAAAAAAGACAAGAAGTTTCCTGGAGAAAATTGTTCACAGCTTATATTTTACTGTCTCAGTGCTCGCTGTCCTTAAGTCTGGGAATTGAACTTGCCATTCCAGTCTAAGATGGTGCCGTCAATCTGTTTTATAAGCTCTGATTATCTGGCTTTTCTTGCAGCCCTTGAATGGTTTTGAATCTAATGGGCCAGGCCTTCAGTACAAAGTTAGCTGGCGCCAGAAGGATGGCGATGATGAATGGACGTCTGTGGTTGTGGCAAATGTATCCAAATACATTGTCTCGGGCACCCCAACCTTTGTTCCGTACCTGATCAAAGTTCAGGCCCTGAACGATGCAGGGTTCGCCCCAGAGCCAGCTGTGGTCACGGGACATTCTGGAGAAGACCGTAAGTGTCTGATGCTATTTTGTGTATATTTTCCCCCAGCAAAACAGATTACCAAGGTGCAAGTCAAGGCCATGTCCAGAGGTACTTAGATTGGGGAGGGAGGCAGCAGTTATTTTGCTCAACATTTCTGCATTTAAACAGTCTACTTATAGAGAAAATCAGTTCAGAATGTTAAAAGTTACTACTTTTAAAAAAGATATGTTATTCGTACAAAGTCAAATGAACAGATAGCAAAAATGAAAAATTACTCTCCTCCTTGATAATTCATAGAATACAGTTGGGGCATGTGTCAAGTAAAAATTATGAGACAGTGACATTTTTGCATGAAATTCAAAATGACATTGATACTTCTAACCCCTCTTTCTCATCTTCCCCAGTGCCAATGGTGGCTCCCGGGAATGTGCATGTCAGCGTGGTAAACAGCACCTTAGCTGAGGTGCATTGGGACCCTGTACCTCTGAAAAGTATCCGAGGACACCTGCAGGGTTATCGGGCAAGTGAAAGACACTTTTCTTGTTCCTTTCTTAGAACCTGCCCACCTAAGTGAAAGGCAATGCCAGATTCACTTTTCTTGGCTGGAGGAAGCCCTGAGAGTTCATCGGGCAAGACACTTCTACAGCATCCTAGCTAGAGTCAGATCAAAATCTCACTGTTCACAAAGTGAAAGAAAAGTACTTTCTCCACTTATCCCACGTATAATCTAACAGTCTGCCAACTCAACAGTTAACGAATGCATGAAATGGGAAAAACTATTGTTCAGAAAGCTACAGTGTAATGAAATGCACCTAGCTTTAAAGCAATAGTGACTGCATGTGTTGAACAAACAAAATTATCCCGAAAGCAATGTAGACTTTTGTTGTTAATAATTTAGCTTGTAGTTCAAGATCATGTAGTCCCAACTAGGTCATTCTTATAAACATCAGTTTTCTTTGTTCTTGGGAAGCGTAGAAAGATTGATTCATATTTTTGATTGACAGATGGTCAAAGAACTTTCCTAATGACCAAGAATTCACTGCTTTGATTTGTTAAACCCTGACATCTAGAGGCCAGTTTTTGCACTGCATCACGTTCAATTTGGCCAGATTCTGTAGATACGTTGATTTCTTTTGAAAGTGCTTTTAAACTCCTAAGAGAATTTAAGAAGACTTAATAGATAGCAATTCTGCATTTTTATCCAAAGTTAATCAATACTTAATCTCTTCAAGATCTGTGTCTGCAATTTAATGCCAAAAAATAAGTACTTTTACTTAAGCAATGCAGTTTGGTTTAGTGAGAAAGCCATAGACTTCGTCGAGGGTCTTCCTGCCTCTTGATAGCCCAGGGGCTCATCTGTATTGTAGGAGTGGTCATAATAAAAGTTGTGACACCTTCGCTGTGGGTTTTAGGATTAAACTAAATGATATATTGTACTTGAAGTTGTATTAAGTCTGCAAAAGTTTGTAAATATTGGGCACCGACTCGATGGACATGAGTTTGAGTGAACTCCGGGAGTTGGTGATGGACAGGGAGGCCTGGCGTGCTGTGATTCATGGGGTCGCAAAGAGTCGGACATGACTGAGCGACTGAACTAAACTGAACTGAATCTTTAATTTTTTTCACGGGGTCGTAAAAGAGTCAGACACAACTTAGCAACTAAACAACAACAATGATTTTTACTTTTAGAATATTTTATATAAGGAAATGACACGTAAATCTTTCTCTATGGGTCTCATGCTGTTTCATTTCTTTAGTTTATTTCACTTAGACTCCTCTAACAAAATAGCATAGTCCAGCTTCATCAAATATTCTTAATTTAATTTCTCTCACTACCTGTGGGGTCCTACTCACTTGCGTCAAGATCAATATCTGTCCACTAGTCTAAAATGTACCCAGGGAACTTTCTGGGGGAAAACATAAAGCCTTAATTTTGTGATCATGAAGATTTCATTGATTCCCTTGTCTATCCCTGACTTTTCTTCTTGCTGTTTCAGATTTACTACTGGAAAGCACAGAGTTCATTGACAAGAAACAGACGCCATATTGAAAAGAAGATCCTTACTTTCCAGGGCAGCAAGACTCACGGCATGTTGCCTGGGCTGGAGCCCTTTAGCCACTACACACTGAATGTCCGTGTGGTCAATGGGAAAGGAGAGGGCCCAGCCAGCCCTGACAAGGTCTTCAATACTCCGGAAGGAGGTAGGGTGGATGTATTTCTGAGATCCTAGGAGAATATGGCACATCTTGAGAGCTTTGGATAACAGAAAGGCCCCAAAGTAAGGTATATTCTGGAAGTCAAACGTGATTTGTCCCATAGATGAACACAGCACACACAGAGCTGGCAAAGTGTCAGCTCATCTATGGCCTAAGGGTGTGGATAAGGCTTCACGGGCTTCCCCAAAACCACCTTTCTCTCAACTTAACATTTTTCTCCACACTTAGTCATACTGCCAAAAATCTTTCTCTATCTGACTTAACATAATACCCTGCAAGTCCATCCATGTTGCTGCAAATGGCAAAATTCCATTTTTTATGGCTGAGTAGTATTCCATTGTATATATGTACCACAGCTTCTCGATCCACTTATCTGTTGACGGACACCTATGCAAGGTTCTGCAAGGCATTGTAATGAGATGGGAGTTGGGACACTCAGGTGAGTCTGAGAGGCTGCTGGGCAGCTGCCAACACCATGAGCCCTACAACCAGAAGTCAGGACAGGGTTTGTCTGTAAACTGCTTGTATCCATGTCTGGGTATATGTTTGAAAAAAAATACTAATTAAAAAAGATATGTGCACCCCAATATTCACAGCAGCATTATTTACAATTGCTAAGATATGGAAGCATCTCATTACAATGAGATGTACAATGCTCCCATCTTATTACAATGCCTTGTAGAACCTTGCTAATTTGATGCTGACCTGGATCATTAACGTTCTGACCTGAAGCACATTATATAACTTCTTTAAACCTCAACTACCTTAGCCAAAAAGCATGAGAACTAAATGTGCCTGAGAAAAACATCTGGAAAGGAAAAGAATCCTCTAGATCTAGTTTACTTTTTTCTCAGTGTAGCTTCAGAATTTATGCTAACACAGCATGTGGGATCTTAATTCCCCAACCAGAGGTGAACCTGTGCTCCCTGCGTTGGAAGCATGGAGTCTTGACCACCGGACCACCAGGGAAGTCCCCGAAGGTTGGAGGTCTTGACAGAATGTGTTGGGAAGAGTCACTCCAAGTGCAGGCCATGACAGGGGGAGGGAGGGGGGAGAACCAAACACACTGATGTAGGAGCTGGGGCTGGAGGAGTCTGGGCACAGTCACCTGGGAGCCTGGTGAAGCATAGTTGCAATACAAATATTATGTAAGTTATAGATATACAGTATAGTGGTTCACAATTTTAAAGGTAATGCTCCATTTATAGTTATAAAATATTGGCTATATTCCCCATGTTGTAAATGTATTCATGAAGCTTATTTTTATGCCTAAAAATTTGTACCTCTTACTGCCCTACCTCTGTATTCTTCCTCCCCCCACCACTCCTAACTGATAACCACTAGTCTGCTCTCTATATGTGTGAGTCTGCTTCTTTTTTATTAAATTCACTAGTTTGCTGTATTTTTTAGATTCCACATAAAAGTGGTATCATATAGTAGTTCTCTTTCTCTGTCTGACTTACTTCGTTTAGTTTAATACTCTCCAAGTTCCTCCATGTTGCTGCAAATGGCGTTATATCATTCTTCTTATAGCTGAGTAGTATTCCCTTGTATATATATACCATATCTTCTTTATCCGTTGATCTGTTGATGGACACTTAGGTTGCTTCCATATCTTAGCAGTTGTAAATAATGCTGCTGTGAACATTGGGGTGCACGTATCTTTTTTAATTAGTAATTTTTTTTTCAAACATATACCCAGACACAGATAAAAGCGATTTATAGACAGACTCTGTCCTGACTTCTGGTTGAAGGGCTCATGGTGTTGGCAGCTGCCCAGCAGCCTCTGAGAGTCACCTGTGTCCCAATTCCCATCTCATGGCAATGCCTCGTCCTCAATCTCATTGCTCCTTGGAGGTCAGGGCTCCTTCCACTAGAGGCTTTCACTGGTGAGACCTTACACTGGTTCTTTAGATAGCTCAGGGGATGGTGCCATAGAAAAGAGGGCCAGGAGGTTCAAGGACAGACAAGAGAGGAAGTAGTATGTCCAAGACACAAAGGTAGGAAGCAGCATGGCTCTTCAGGGAATCATCAGTTGGACAGCCGAGAATGGTGAGAAAAGAGAGGAAGGTCAGTTTGGGAGGACCAGTATGATGGCTGATCTTAAATGCTGTGGACATTAACCCTCAAACCAGGAGCTCTTAACCTGGAACTGTAGTCTCTTAAGAGGTTGATGGATGGGTATTTAAGGAGCTCCATGAGCCCCCTAGTGTTATGTACAAGGGATATGTATTTTTCAGGGGAGAGTTTATAGGTGTCAGATTCTCAAAGGGGTGATGTGAGAAAACCTGGAATTATATGCCGGAACTCTGCTAGGCTCAGTCAAAGGCCACTGAGGGCCTGAAGGGGACAGCAGCTGAGAGGCGAGGAGGGAAGGGATATAGTTGAGGCTACCAGGGTAGATGTGGCAGAATTTCATGTTCCAGAGATGGTAAAGATGAGGCAGAGGGAGAAATTCCAGTTGACTCCCTGGTTTCTGGCTGTAATGACAGGAGGGTCTAGGGAGCGTGGTAGGTTGGGTAGAGAAGGTAACGATCTATGAAGGAGGACTGCCATCACCCCTCATCCTCATGAGGAAGGGGATAAAAGAAGACCAGGCATGTTTCCTCTGGTAATCTGCCAGCCTCTGCCACAGAGATCCTGACTCCCTGCAGGCCTTCCCCAGAGCCAGGGGTTTGCCAGCACCTGGGCTGTTGTCCATCACCATGAGATGCTGGGCATCTGTCGGGTCTTGGGATAAGAGCTCCTCTGCACCTGGACAGGCTGGCTCAGGCCCAGAGCCTAGCACGCAGCATGTTCTGACTGTTAGCAGACTCCTGGTTTGTTGGCGAAAACAGTCCTTCATGGCCCAGAATGCAGTTGCTTCTACTTGCTGGTCTGGTTAGATTACTAGTTCTGCTCAGTTACTAGTTTGCTTTTATTAAGACACCATTCAAGAAACAAACAAGTACTGTCTCTTTAAAAAAAAAACAACAATATTAGTTTGAACGTTAGTTTGGGTCCGTATAAAGGCAAAGTCCTTATGTATTTGGAGAGAATGGTTTTAATGACTTTAGATGGAAATGGTGAGGCAGAACAGGTTTCTATTAACATATTTTCAGCTGAATCATGAATAAGAATGAGTTATAAAAATTTTGATGCGTGGTATAGATCTGGTGAAATATGTCACTTTAATGCAGTTTGAAACATTCAAAAAACTTGGTGTTGACTATACTTCTCATTTAAAGTCCCCAGTGCTCCGTCCTCTTTGAAGATTGTTAATCCAACACTAGATTCTCTCACTTTGGAATGGGAGCCACCAAGCCACCCGAATGGCATTTTGACAGAGTATACCTTAAAATATCAGCCAAGTAAGTTATGGGGAGAAAGAAACTGGGGAAGATGGCTTAAGAAGGAAAAGATCTTAACGGTTATCTTAAAATACAAACTAGTTGTTTCCTTACAGCTGTAGAATATATATATATATATACTTTCAACTGTTATTCTAGAAGGAACTTCAAATCATACTTTTTAAAGAAAAATGATATATATGCTTTTGAATATAAATGATCTGTAGAATAATACAGACCTTGAGCATGGGGTTTAGGTGGGTACTGTCGTTACATACGTAGGCATTATGGAGAACCAGAAAATGGGAAGAAAGGGGTACATTTGGCACAAGGCCCCTGAAGACAAGCTTAGGGGTTGTTTAAGAACACATGACTCCATCTGCAAAAACAGAGATAAATGCTATTGAGATTCAGCTATAAAATTCTCCCAGCTTAGAAGCCAGTGGAGACTTTATTTCCCCTTGTTGCACCATGTTATAGGAATTTTTAAATGGTTAATCCCATAGTTTATTTTTTATATTTAAAAGGCTTGCAAAAGCAAAATTAAATACCTGTCTATGTATGTACATATATACTTACATAGATGCATTTGTATTGTAATCACAGGGTGAATCTTGAGATCATTCTCTTTTTTGTAATCTTTATTGTGTTACAGTGTTGTGTTAATTTCAGGTGTACAGCTAAGAACAATTCAGTTTTTATATATATATACACACACACAAACACACACATATATATATGTACTTATATCCTCTCATTTTTTAGATTCTTTTCCCACATAGGCCAGTATAAGGGTATTGAGAAGAGTTCCCTGTGCTACACAGTAGGTCCTTATTAGTTATCTATTTTATATATAGTAGTTTGTGTATGTCAATCCCAATCTCCCATTTATAGGACTAGGTAAGGTTATCAATTATGTCGGACAAAGAATGAGTAAAGTTACACAAATCAGTGTAATCTGGGTTTAACATTTTGGGTTGATGCATTTATTTATGATAGTGTTCCTACAGCAGTGAATGGGGAATGACTTTGTTTGTTTTTAGTGGGGGTAACATTGGTTTACAACATTATGTAAGTTTCATGTGTACAATACTGTTTTGATCTCTGTATACACTACAACTTCTGTATACACCACTAGAAGTTCAGCTTCTATCCGTCACCACACAGTTGACTCTCTTACCCATTTCCCCTTCTCCTGACACACCTTCCCTTCTGGTAACCATTGCTTTGTTCTCTGTCAATGTGTTTGTTTTGTTTGGTTTGTTCATTTACTTTATTACTTTGTTTTGTTTATGTTCTTGTTGACAGTTAATAGCACACATGAATTAGGCCCTCTGGTAGATCTGAAAATTCCTGCCAACAAGACCCGCTGGACTTTAAAAAATTTAAATTTCAGCACTCGGTATAAGTTTTATTTCTATGCGCAAACAGCAGCAGGATCAGGAAGTCAAATAACAGAAGAAGCAATAACAACTGTGGATGAAGGTAAGCTGGGTATGTATAAAATCCTTGTAATTAGACGTATCATGAGACAAAATCATTATGTTTTTTCTTTCCTTCTTACCATGGAAGTATCCATGTTACCCAACTAATACAAACTTGTATTAGTAACTTTTTGGAAATATATATAAAGAATGATTTAAATCATACTGGAATAATGATTTGATGTTTGTTTTTTAAGTCCCTTTTAAATGTGTATCAAAATACTGAGGTGAGAGTAGGAAATTACAACATTTTGCCACACTTGAATTCACAGTTCAAGACAATGTTTTTTTCCAGCCTACAACTTTGCATATAGACATACACACACATATATGTACATATATGTATAACACACATTCAGGCACACACAGACATGCAGACCTATACACAAATAAATACACGTGATTCTGGTTGTGGTCTAGATTCATCAGAAAAAATTTGCTAGTCTACATACTGATTTAGGTTTTCTGGCAAGGAAATCAAAACAGTTATTAAATAATGCATTTACTTTTATGTTTGAGCATGGGACTTCGTAGTTTACTATGCCATCTGGTACAGAGAAAGCAAAAGAGCCCCATTAAAGTATTTAGGAAAGGAAGGAACTCTTCCTTTCATACTTTTAAAAATGATTTTGAAAAACTTTAGATTCAGTGAAAATGATAAAAAAAAAAAAGTAAAAGATTTTGCATGCCTCTAAATTATAGAACTGCTTAAGGGTTATTTATTTGATTATCTTCCATAGCATTAGAGATTGAAATTTGGTTTGAAATCTCCTAAGCATCTTACATAATAGGCAAGTATGAATAAAGCACTTTAAGTAATGTGGGGATTTGATTACTGGTAAGTTTGGGAACACCAGCATACCTTTGTCCCCTGTATCTGATACTTCTTGCATGCTTTAGCATTTTAAGAAGTGTTTATAAGTAGCTTTACATGCTAACTATATAGTGTCCTGTTTCTGTTTCCCTTCGTGAAAGCTGGTATTCTCCCACCTGATGTAGGTGCAGGCAAAGGTAAAATAATTCATCTGCATGACTTTCTACATGTGTGAAATTTACCATGTTAACCATGGGGAAGTGCAGCATGGATTAAAAGTGAAAATAAAATAAGCTCTGAAACACCAACAGAAAGATAAGATCCTGCAAGATCTTGACTTTAAAATTCATGTCTAGCCTTTTTTACAAAGAGAAAGCCACACATGGAATTCACCTTTTCTCAAGACTTATCCCAGGTCCAAATCCTATTTTGGGCTTTTATTGCTAAGGATTGTGGCTGGATCAGACATGACCCAAACCGTGGCTTTATCACAGCCCCTCATGATGACCGTGCTGTCTATGAAGGGCTCAGAAATACTAGCCCTGTGATGAAAGTAGGCAGTAAGAAATCAGATCAACTGAGCTTCCCGTTCTAATCCGATTTAGCCGTCCTCCTAAACTCAGTGTACACGTTGCTGGCATCACACTGCACTGTCCACTTGGAATTTTGACTTCGCTGTACTCCACCTGGCCCAGGACTGAAAGCCTCCCCAGCAGGTCCCCTCTGAGCACAGTTAAGCAGCCCACATGCTCTCCTCAGCTGTGCCTCCTCATTTCTGTCTTCACCACACTGCTCAAGTCTCCCTTCTCTGGGGCACCAGCAATCACAGGGAATTACTTTTCTTCTCCTTTATTGCTCACAGATCTCTCGGTGAGGAAGATTGGTTGGGAGAATGGTGCTTGAATGAATTGTAGTGTTTCTTCCACCCACAGATTCCCTCAGTCTTTGACTCTTGGCAGATCTAGTCGGCTTTTTAGCAAGTGGTAGAGACCTCCGTGCCTCACTGGGCACTGTACCCATAGAGAACACCCCTGGCCAGGGATTTTCTTGGACTTTGACGGACCAAATAAGTACAAATAGGAATGAAGAACAAGTCGACCAAAATAAATAAGCACTTTGCCCTAAATTGTTCAAATATTAGGAGCTTAGACCTGATCTGATCTTCTCTTTTCTTACAAATCTTGTACTCTGAGTCTTGGTAAATTATAAAATATAGATCAGCTAGATTTCAGAATGATGGAATAACAACTGTAGCTATTTTCAATCAACTTATTAATGTTTTATAGGTGTTTTTAGACTCCAAAGAACAAAGTTGTAAAAATTCAAAATTTTCACAAGATCATATAAGGATGGCAGCCTCTCTTTTTTATGTGTGCGTTTTTCCGGGGATGGTTAAATGTCCATTAGAATCCTTGGTTGCTTTACAATAATTTGCTGCTGGGCTCCCCTTAGACCCTTTCATGGGACCATTCCAGAGAAAGCCTGGCCTCTTTCCCTGTGCAGCAGCCTGTCACTGGTCTCTGCCTAGAGGCAGTAGCTGAATAATTGAGCTGTGGCAGGGTTGTCTGCATTTTCCACTGACTTGTCATATTGGAAAAGGACATCCATGCCAGTGGAAAAAATATCACCCACTGATTTTAATGAATTAAGATGAACTAAAAGAAATCTTAATTAAATTAGTTGAGGTTTTACCATTTGATGTTACTAAATTGAATTCTGAATTACTTCTTATTATAGAGATGAGCAAAAATAGAGTCTCATAAGGTTACTGAAGCACCCAGTGTTGAAATCGGGTAGAACTCAGATAAGATTATGGTGCTAAAAATTTTTTTAAAAAGCCAAATCTAGTGTTATTTTCTATATTGTTTCATTTCATAGTATAGTGGTAATTAAACATTGGTTACATAAAGTGATGATATTTAACCATGATGAGACTTTAAAGTGCTGAAGAATAATTTGTTTCCCTGGGCTTTCCTTCCTTAAAATATTTCTTTTTTCATTCTAGGAATGAATTCTGTTCTCTGTTTTCCTTCTTCATTAAGACAGATTTGAAATTTACACTTTTAAATTTTCTTACAGATTTTAAGAGATGTTCATGAAAACCAAGCTTTCAAATATAGAATTACAAAATGATTATCACAGTCGTGAATTAGAAACCAAGAGAATTCAGTTAGGTGTGTTACTCTAGGCTAACCCTGTTTCTTACCACTCTTCTGAGTTTGAGCATGGAAATAGGTACTCTTGTACTCTTGAGGTCTTCAGGAGTCACTTCTTTTGGTCTTTGGTCAAAACTCTCAATACTGTGTAAGAAATTGTAGTCATTTGGCTGCCTTTGTTCAATTTCTATGTCCCTTTCAATAGTTTCAGGGTCTCTGGGGAAGTAGACCAGTGAAGGCATCTGTAGAAATGAACTGAAAACACATGAATAATGGATTTGACTTACGGTCCCAGTACTGCTGATGGATAGACACTGCTTTATCTATGAATTATTACCTACTTTCTCACCTTGGGAGCGGGCATCAGAGCATTTGTGTGAGGTGACCAGTTCGGACAAAGGAATAGGGAAAAACTGACTGGCAAGTCAAGAACTGAACCTAGTTCTTGGCTGTATTAGAAGCTGACCGTGGTCAAACAGGACAGAGCAGAGGAGAGCTCTGACTAAGGGACTGGTGACGAATCCTCTGTGGTCAGACTCTCACTTGATCGGTATACCAGAGTCAGTCCCACAGCTACTGATCAGGTCCAGAAACAAGGCCAGTGAGTCAAAAGCAAGTTTAAAGAGCACAACTTTACTTGGCCTGGACCAAACCAAACCAAAAACAAAGGAACAACCCCTCTTCCCACTCCAAATCCCCAACTATAGAGAAGGTTCAGTCAGTTCAACAGCTCATGTCTATCTGGCCCATAAAAGGCCCTTTTTAAGGCACTGTGTGTTGGACAGTAAGGCCGATTCTGCCTTTGGTATGCCTATAATCTAGCAGGTAAGATAACACAGTAAAAAAAAAGAGTGAAAATAGATGGGACTGGAACAAACATTATCAGATCTTAGAGGAGTGAACCATTTATTTTGCCAAACAGGATCAGAAAAAACTTCCCAAGGAAAGTAATGTTGAACTGGGCTTTGAAGGACAGATGGAATTTTGGCAGATGAATCAGGAAGGTGGGTTGTATAAATTATTGGGAGGGGGCATAAACAAAGTCATGGGGTTTAAAAACCCGCAGGATATTTGGGTTAAACACAGCAGTCCACCTGTGGGCAGAAGTAAGCCATCCACATCTGAAACAGGGATGTGACAGAATCAGAGATGTAGTTTTGAAAGTTAAAGCTTAGTTAACTCTGCTGGTGGTCTCTGCAGAGAATGACTCACAGTAGGAAGAGGGATAAGATACAGACTAGATAAAGCCCAGAGGAGAAATGACACTAGCACATCCCACCAGCAACATAGGTGCTCGAGAATATTGGTTCAGTAAGTGCATGACTGGGGATTAAAAGCAAGGAGGGTTAGAATTCTCTGTGATGAGAAGGGCCCAACAGGATAACCTTAGGAAATTGTACTGTCTTCTCTGGGTATCTTTAAGAATCAGCAAAAAAAGAAGAAGCAAATTGCTCTTCTGTTGGAAGGTATGGTTCTGCCTTGAACATCTTCCATAATTACACCAAGACTACATTCCTCAGTTCCGTGATTCCAAAATTTTTTGAGGAAAATTCTTGTTTTGCCTGGATTCTTTGCCACGGATGCTTTACATACAGGAAATGTTTTAACTGTGTCTCTGCTGATTGATCATATTTTTATTACTATTCGTTTAAGAGGAAAACCTTGGACAACTAAAATCAGTTAGGTTCACAGAAGGACCCTATGTAATTCCATAATCAGTTTTGCTTTCTGCTGTCCCCCATCCTTAGCACAGAGGGGCATGCAATATATATGTGATGGTGAATTAGATCTCAGAGGTCAAAAATGCATTATTGAATTTGTTTAATATACTTCTCTTTATAATTCTAAGAAATGCTATTTCATTGAATTTATTTCAGTAGAGGGCTTTGGCTTCTAAATTACATAACATAATTTGGAATTTCATTTCAGAGGCTGAATAAACCCATTCCAGTTTTCTGGTTTACTGTCTTAGGGTATTTCCCCTGGGATAATAATTTGATTTATCACTGCTTAACTACCCAAGTTAATATAGCTATAACTATGTCATTTTTACTGTAGGCCATTGTGGTAAGGCTGATAGAATCATCAGGCTCAGGTAGCCAAATAACATCTTTTAATGACTATAGATGTCATCTTAACTAGGTGGCAAGCATGTAGATCATGTAGGTTCCATAATCTGATGTTTCAGGAAGCTGTTTAGATTCAGTTCAGTTTAGTTCAGTCACTCAGTTGTGGGACCCCATGGACTGCAGCATGCCAGGCTTCCCTGTCCATCACCAACTCCCGGAGCTTATTCAAACTCATGTCCATTGATTCGGTGATGCCATCCAACCATCTCATCCTCTGTCGTCCCCTTCTCCTCCTGCTTCCAATCTTTCCTAGCAGCAGGGTCTTTTCCAAGAAGTCAGTTCTTCGCATCAGGTGGCCTTAGTTTAGATTACACTATGATTTTCTCAGAACGTGGTATGTAACAAACAATAGTCAAATAAGATTGTCTCGTTCTCTGGACTGTGTCAAGTGAAATAGTTCTTATTCATTTTATTTCTTGTTTCTTCACTTCTGATATTTATTATTGAGCGTTTTCTTTGCCGCTTCTTTTTCAGTGTACCCTAACTATCCAACCTTCTCCAGGGCAGATGTTTCTCACCTGGGGTCCCTGAATTTCCCAGAGGCAGATTCTTAAGGAAATTTGTGACTCAAAACACATCAGAAGCCACTACTCTTTTTCTTATCTAAACACCAATTCATTAAAGACCTGCACTGAGATGATAAGTAGCATGGAAAAGCAGCCACTAGTGTTGGGTTTGACCTTGCAGTCTCATACACTGTGACCTTGCCCCTAGCATTGTTCAGCACCCCATCCCCACTGTATATCAGTACATGGAGACTCTGACGTTCTCGGACTGCTCCTTGTGGACAACAGTTTATACTGTTCAGGACCCACATCATAGAACTCATACATTTTAATATGTGTGTGTCATTATTTCTGATTTCTCATTTATTTCTTAATGCTGTAACTTAAGAAATGAAAACCTTTCTAAAGTGAAGTAGAAATGAACCCTGTTAACAATCAATTTCATTTGACTTGAACAGTTTCAGAGTACTTAAACTTATTTTACATTGTGTGTGTGTTTGATTTTGCAATTTGACTTGTCTGTCTATCTGTTTTATTTTTCTATTGTATATTTATTTTAAGCAGTATACCCCAGGATCAGCAAGCTTACTACTGCCGCTGCTGAGACCTCAGCCAATATCAGTTGGGAATATGAGGGACCAGAGCTTGTGAACTTTTATGTTGAATATGGTGTAGCTGGCAGTAAGAAATGATTTCATTACCTGGGTTTTAATTGGGGGGCTATATTTGAAGAGATTGAGGACATCTTCAGGATGTACTATGGATCATCCGGAAAAATAACTTGATCTAAGTAAATGAATCCAATGTATGTGAAAAAACTAGAGTGAACCATCAACCTTTATATTTTATATATAACTAGGAGTCTCGTTGGTTCATGTTATGAAATACAAGGGACATAAGTTCCATTGCATTTGTTATTTTTAGATTGTGGTACTTAAAACTCTTTACCCATGACTTGTAAATAAGAGTAATAAAAAATAATTTTATTTCTGTGTTTAATGTATTCCCAGGTCAGGTTCTCTACTTATATCCTGGCCACATCTACTAGGAGATGGGGCAACTTTAATTTTCAGAGTGTATGAGACTCCAGTCCTCCTCCTTAATACAGTGCTCTGCGCTTAATGAACTGGGTGGCCAGTGAATGTTTGTGACAAAATGTTGAATATAGTCCAACTTTCTGTTTAGGCCCTTATTGTGCAAATAAATATTAAAAACAAAAACCTATGAGTTTAGAAATACCAGTACTTGAGAAAGGTTGAATCTATAACTTGGGTAAATTTGAAGGCATTTAAGTTTACTGAAAGATTTGTCTTGTGAATCAAAAAAAAAAAAAACAGTTCTTTCCATAGTTGGATCAAGCTGTTTAATGTATTACGGTTCTTTTCATAAATATCGTTAGAGAAAGTAATTTCACAAGGCAAGGTACAGATCCAGAAGTTTCCTTTGCATTAAAAAGATTTAATCCAGTGGGTATATATGCAGTTAAAATGTCATCTGATATCCAGTTGATTTTTCTTTGAGGACATTGTCATGTAGCTGTTCATTGATTTATTTGTCACAACTCAACTTATATCATCTAAAATGATAAACTGAAGCACCTTAGATTTTGTCTTTTGCCTATAACGTGTGTTTTTCTTTCTTGAAGCATTAAATGACTTCCGTTCCCTTAAAACATTCAAATGTGTTGTTTTTGCAAAATTTCCATAGGCAAAGAAGAATGGAGGAGAGAAATTGTAAATGGTTCTCGGAGCTTCTTTGGGTTAAAGGGTCTAATGCCAGGAACAGCATACAAAGTCCGAGTTGGTGCTGAGGGGGACTCTGGTTTTGTGAGTTCAGAGGATGTGTTTGAGACAGGCCCAGGTGAGGTGCACACCACACCAGTTCTGGCTCCCAGTCAGCAGTGAAGCCACCCAGTGCTCCAGCTGGAGACGGGAGGCTGATGGAGCCATATTGTGGGTAGGGCTGAGAATGTCCTTCTGTGGCGCCCAGTTGGGTGGCGAGTTGGGTTTTTAATTGTCTTTGGCTCTTTATATCAAATGAATTACAGAATTGAGCAAATCACCTTCTAATCACATTTTTCCCAAAACCATTACAAAACCAGAGGTAAATATGATTCTTAACCTACATGATTTAGGTGACTCAATTTTTCACATCATTTATATGTCTCAACTTTCCCTCAGAGTTAGAACAGAATTTTTGAAATGCTTTAGAGCTGAAACAGCTCATTGATAAAGTCACAATTCTTAATGTCAAAATGGACTGTAATCCAACCGAACCCTGCAGTTTGTGTGACAACTGATGTGAAGAATATTAAACTGGTGTAGAACAAAAACTTATTAAATTCATATACTTCATTATCATACCTTATTTGGCTGCTTGTATATATTTTAGTTAGGTGAATATTATCAAAATACACCAGGACATTAAAGTCTCTAAAATAAAGAAAAATGTTCTCGTAAGGTGTAAAAATATCCGTATTTCCTCATAAGATGGAAAATAATCCCTATTTGCTTCAATTTAAAGGGTTGTGTGTTATGTGTTCATTTTATGATTCATAAAATCATGTTATATTCACTCATTTCATGCATTCTTGGGGAAATGTTGCATTTCCTGTAGAACCCATAGGAAAAAAATGTATTTTTTGTGTGTCTTTCCTTACCCAAGCTTTATGATTTTTAAAATCATTTCTTCTAATTTAGAATAGAACATGAGTGGTTTGAAAAAAAGAAAAACCATAGGTAATATTTAAGAACATATTAAATAAATGTAGTATTAAAATACCTTATGAAAATATTCATATGCTAAAATCATAATGCTTAAGGAAAAATATTTTTCTGTCATTCTGTTCTTTGTACCTTCATATCCATAAGTGTACAGAGTTCTAGGAAAATTCTGTATTAAAAGAGGAATCGCCATTCACAGCCAGCAGGACAAGGTGATTTTTATTACTGAGAACTTTTACTTTCAAAATACTAAAAGCTCAATTATCTATTCTGTCCATATAGAGTTAGGATGCTAATAATAGTAACAGCCCTAATATTAGTATTTATTCAGTGCTAATCTCTACTAGATGAATGGTTTTCTTGGCTTTTCTCATTCAGTCCTTACAACAATCTTGTGAAGGAGACTGTTATTACCCACTTCCACCCCCTGTCAACAAACAGTAAGGAGAGGTGAAGGGCCTGCCGTACCACACAGCTGGAACGCGGGAGAGCTCATATTTTCAACACCGAGAATAAGCTCTCTCTACACCCACCATTCAAGGCCACAGAGGCCCACATCCCAAAGGGACCAGGTTGTCTGCAAAGTGACCACTTTAGGGACTTCCCTGGCAGTCCAATGGTTAAGATTTTTGCCTTCCAGTGCAGGGGGCACTGGTTTGATCCCTGGTCAGGGAACTAAGATCCCACATGGCCAACAAATAAGCAAAAACAACAGCAGCAAAAATGACCATTCTGTTCAGCTCTTGGAACGTCTTTCCATCTATTCTGGATCCTTCATGGTCCCAGTGTACTCCTACTTTGCAGATCTAGCTAGAATTAGATTCCATTCACAAAATCAAGTTGTGGTATTTTTGTCTTTTGGTCGTTTTCTAGGACAGAGAGCAAACTGAACCCGTTAGAAAGCAATTTTGTCTTTGATGTGGTTATACCTACAATAATGGCAGCAGCTGGCAAGTAAGTTTGAAGATGAGCGCTCAGGGGTGGGCCATTCTTGCGTGTTAGCAATGGAGAATAGGATAAGGCCACAACCAGCTATTGTCACCTTTGACATGTAAATGTAACTATTAAGAGAAACCATTCCTGTCCAGCACGCCAGGCCTCCCTGTCCATCACCAACTCCCGGAGTTCACCCAAACTCATGTCCATCGAGTCGGTGATGCCATCCAGCCATCTAATTCTCTGTCGTCCCCTTCTCCTCCTGCCCCCAATCCCTCCCAGCATCAGAGTCTTTTCCAGTGAGTCAACTCATTGCATGAGGTGGCCAAAGTATTGGAACTTCAGCTTTAGCATCAGTCCTTCCAATGAACACCCAGGATTGATCTCCTTTAGAATGGACTGGTTGGATCTCCTTGCAGTCCAAGGGACTCTCAAGAGTCTTCTCCAACACCACAGTTCAAAAGCATCAATTCTTTGGTGATCAGCCTTCTTCACAGTCCAACTCTCACATCCATACATGACCACGGGAAAAACCATAACCTTAACTAGACGGACCTTTGTTGGCAAAGTAATGTCTCTGCTTTTTAATATACTATCTAGGTTGGTCATAACTTTCCTTCCAAGGAGTAAGCATCTTTTAATTTCATGGCTGCAATCAGCATCTGCAGTGATTTTGGAGCCCAAAAAATAAAGTCTGACACGGTTTCCACTGTTTCCCCATCTATTTCCCATGAAGTGATGGGACCAGATGCCATGATCTTTGTTTTCTGAATGTTGAGCTTCAAGCCAACCTTTTCACTCTCCTCTTTCACTTTCATCAAGAGGCTTTTGAGTTCCTCTTCACTTTCTGCCATAAGGGTGGTGTCATCTGCATATCTGAGGTTATTGATATTTCTCCCAGCAATCTTGATTCCAGCTTGTGCTTCTTCCAGCCCAGCGTTCCTCATGATGTACTCTGCATATAAGTTAAATAAGCAGGGTGACAATATACAACCTTGACGTACTCCTTTTTCTATTCGGAACCAGTCTGTTACTTAACATATTTGCTCTGGGATGTCAGATGCTGTTAATCCAGCTTCCTGGTCCTCCTAGTTTCTCTGTCTATCCTGTAGGGCTGTGGGATGAACTGTAGGGTTCATGATCTTCTGCTACTCTTGATTCTCACTCCTCCAGCTAGATTTCAAGGTGCGCATGCTAGTGCCTGGCATGGAAACATAGCATGCTGGCTGAATTTTTAATTCTCCATATGAATGAGTTGCTTCTCTCTCTGAGTTCTGTTCATTTTAGAAACCTAGACTCAACTTTCACCTGCACTTGTTTCGTGACTCTTCTTAGCATGACACCGTCTCTTTCTTTGATACTGGTTTTTTAAGATCTATTTCTTTTATGATTTTTCTGATACGAACCATTTTTATTAAGTCTTTATTGAGTTCGTTACCATATTACTTCTGTTTTATGTTTTGGTTTTTTGGCCATAAGGCATGTGGGATCTTAGCTCCCCCACCAGGGATCGAACCTGTACCCTCCTGCATTGGAAAGTGAAATATTAATCACTTGGCCACTAGGGAAGTCCCTAAGGTCTATTTCATAATTTTCTCCTATGGCACACACTGAAAAACAAGACTAGAGATGATATCCTGCTGTTGTGCTTCTTACCTGCACATTTGTTAAGACTCCTACCTCCTTTTCTTGCTTTCCTCACCTCTTCCCCCCAATCACTGAGTCTCTTCTCTCCTTTCACAAAAGATTTAAAACAGATTGAATTTTACTGGGCCCAACAGTTTGTTTTTTTTTCCCCCAGTGGGTTCTGTTTTTTAGTTTTTTTTTTTTTTGTCAACTGCCTCCAAACTTTGACCAAAGTATTTTTTTCCGTTTTTAAACATTTCTAACTATTTTAACTCTTCAATAGGTCACTTTTATACATAATGGATTTTTCCAAAATAGCCATATATCTCACTCTTTTTCTTCCCTGTTTTAAAAAAATTTTTTTAATTTTATTTTATATTGGAGTATAGTTGATTAACAATGTTGTTTTAGTTTCAGGTGTACAACAAAATGATTCAGTTGTACATATACATGTATCTATTCTTTTTCCAGTTAGGTTATTACAGAATGTTGAGCAGAGTTCCCTGGGCTATGCAGTAGGTCTTTATTGGTTATTTGTTTTAAATATAATAGTGTATATATATGAATTCTAAACTCCCAATCTATCCCTCCTCCCATCTTTCCCCTTTGATATCCATAAGTTTGTTTCCTAAGTCTGAGTCTGTCGCCTTCCATGTTTATTTTATGATCCTAAGTACTCAAGGACATTTTCCTAAAGACCTACTCCCACAGAACACAGGTTAAACATGAGACAACAAGCAAGGTGATAGAGAAGACTGTTGTTAAGACTAACTTCTAGGAGACAAAATCAATTTCATGTCTCTGGTTTCTTTTCTGTTTTCATATTCTTTCAGTTCAGTTCAGTTCAGTTCAGTTGCTCAGCCGTGTCTGACTCTTTGCGACCCCATGAATCACAGCACGCCAGGCCTCCCTGTCCATCACCAACTCCCAGAGTTCACTCAAACTTGTGTCCATCGAGTCGGTGATGCCATCCAGCCATCTCATTCTCTGTCGTCCCCGTCTCCTCCCACCCCAATCCCTCCCAGCATCAGAGTCTTTTCCAGTGAGTCAACTCGTTGCATGAGGTGGCCAAAGTATTGGAGTTTCAGCTTTAGCATCAGTCCTTCCAATGAACACCCAGGATTGATCTCCTTTAGAATGGACTGGTTGGATCTCCTAGCGGTCCAAGGGACTCTCAAGAGTCTTCTCCAGCACCACAGTTCAAAAGCATCAATTCTTTAGGTCTATCTATTTGTTTAATGTATTGCTATATGGTTTATGCAACTAATACATGAATAGATTTTTACTGTAAAAGTTTTAAATGAAGGAACAATCCTCTGTTGCTCTCCTACCCAATCCTGCTGCTGCTGCGTCACTTCAGTTGTGTCCGACTCTGTGTGACCCCATAGACGGAAGCCCACCAGGCTCCCCCATCCCTGGGATTCTCCAGGCAAGAACACTGGAGTGGGTTTCCATTTCCTTCTCCAATGTGTGAAAGTGAAGTCGCTCAGTCGTGTCCGACCCTTAGCGACCCCACGGACTGCAGCCTACCAGGCTCCTCCATCCATGGGATTTTCTAGGCAATAGTACTAGAGTGGCTTGCCATTGCCTTCTCCGCCTACCCAATCCTGCTAACTCTTATTCAAGAAGAAAAAAACCTCACAGCCTTCATTGTGTATGTGTGTGCGTATGTGTGTGTGTGAGAGAGATATACAGTGGTGGCCATGACTTGGACTGTAGTAATATGTGCATTTGTAGTTAAGATGATTTTGGAATGTCCTGGAACTTTTAAAGTCTCTTATAGTCATTCTGGACTTCATATTCCTTTTTATGTGGATGGGAAATCAATAGAAGCTCTTTTCACTTACATAACTTTTGTGTCAACTTTGGGTACACTTGAATGTGTGTGTGAGCATACATACACATGCACCTCTTAACACCCTGTGTCTGCCCAGTCTTAAATAAATGGTGTAGTGAGACATTCTTTCTTTCTTTAGACATAGGGGCAAAACTCACTTTGTGCATAGCTGTGTAGCCACAAACCACCAATTGGCAGTTCAGTTTTGATAGTCAGTATCTTCCTAAGACAATGTCTGTGCTGATACTTCAGTATCTTCTTGCATTTTGCCCTCATCAGTTGCACACAATTAGATGAAAAATGTAAATGCAGATAGGACTTTACAGAACTTTACAGGCTTTACAGGACTGTATAGCATTAAGCATATTAAAAACAAGGACTCTCTAACTTCAAGCTCCATAGACTTACATCAGTTAATATTTGGTTCAGCTTTGAATAAAATGTACTCAATCAGAGACCACGTGTAAACTGACAGAACTATGTTGCCAGAGTGTGTATAATGATGGACTTTTAAAATATTTAAAAGATACAAGTCCCTACAACATTTTATTCTTTGTAAAGACTTCTGCAGAGTTGAGGCCTGGACACCGGTGCATTATAGCGGTAGTGTGCAGTGGCTGGTACAATGTTCTTTGGAGTCCACAGTCTTGGGTGAAGCTCTGACTCTCAGATAAGGTCTTTACCCTTCTGAGCCTGAGTTTATTCCTCGTGCCTGCCTCAAAGGATTCTTGTGAAGACTGAATGAGATTTTGCCCTCAGCGCAGTGCCTAGTAGAGTGAGCTTCAGGATGTTCGTTCTCGTTATCATTGTCCTCATCTTCATCTCCCAGTGAGGGTTATGGTCTGTGTACAGAAGGGGAGCCCTGCCCATACTCCTGCTTCAGCTGCATCTAGTGATGATACAACTCAAAGCCCTCCAGCCAGTCAGGCCCAAGAGGCTACTGGGACCAGCTACCGGCAATTTGATTCATATTCCAAAGAATATTTCATTTCTCATTTTATTTCTTCAACACACATCCACATAATTTTTCACATTCCTCTTCACACTTTATTTTAAGCATTTCATTTTTCTCCCTATTCTTTGAGTGGAGAAAAACGGCAACAAGGTGCTGTTTTTGCAACATACAGTAGCCCGGGATGCTTGTCACCATGCTTCTTTCTGCATCCAGCAATCACATCCACCTAACCCAACCATGTGAATAGATTCAGAAGAAATTCAATCAAATTAAAAGAATGATATACAGGCATTCTTCCCAATAAAAAGGGGAAAACCCTTTACCTTGATTCAGGTAAAAAGAGGAAAAAAAATCAAGCTTTTAAAAAATTTTATACCAGTGTCTTGAAACAAATTCTCAAGGGCTTTTCGGAATAGCCATTGATGCTGCACTTTGTCCCATTTGATTGGCACTTTTAAACAATGCTGGAAATGCTAATTATTCTGTGTTTCTCTTAGGAGATTTGCGTACTGTGGTTGGTTGAATAAAGGGCTTCACATTATTTGACTCAGAATAGATGAAGACTTAATATGTATACATGTGACTGAGTATTATTCTCTCTAAACTGGCCACTTACTCCAGTAATACCACTGATAAAGATAGACCTAATAGTTTTTGGATTGGATCCTGAGTGATATTGAATATTACATGTTGATCCTTTTATGGTAAATAAGATTTTTGAGAAATTTCCCCAGAGCCTTCAGAACTCTGGCAGATGAGATGAAAAATAAATCTAAGGAATATTTTGTGTACAAATCAAGATGTTATATAAAGGAATAAGGTTGGTTATCTTATGTGGACAGGTTTCATGTGTGGGAAGTTTTCTTTTCAACAGTTTCTAAAACATTTGGGGAAAATGGCAACATTATTGCAATGATATTTTAGCCTCTGAAAGTGGTTCCTTTGAAAGAAAAATACTCCATTAGATGTATGCATTCTGTTCTGTTTAAAATGATCTTCTATTCTTATCATTGTACATACAACTTATCCTGTAAACAATAAATATTTTAATTGGTTTGGAACTATGTTTCTGTTGAAAATATATAGAAACTGAATGCAATGCTCGCTCAGCAGTGTTTGTTAGCATTGAATGTGTTAGTAGTCAGATTTCTCTATTTGAATTTTCTTAATTGTTGAAGATTTTTCACCAGTTGAATATTTATGTAACTCCTGATTGGTAACTGGCAGATTCCAATGTGGGGCCACATGTAAAATATAGAAAAGCTCATTTGTACATGGCAGTTTTTTGCTGCAAGAAGCTACAACACTTTTCACCTGCTCCTTAACCCATTGGCACTGACACCATTGACTTGTTTTCCAGCGATGGCAAGCCGGCAAGTGGATATAGCAACTCAGGGCTGGTTCATTGGGCTAATGTGTGCTGTCGCTCTCCTGATCTTAATTTTGCTGATTGTTTGCTTCATCAGAAGAAACAAAGGTGGTAAATATCCAGGTAAGAAACAAAGATTGAAATTTCCCTCTAATGCTGCATGATAATCCGTGAAACTAAAAAGAGATCATGAGAGTCATCACGGAGACCACAATAAGTGTATCTTCCCAGAGCCATACATTTGGACTTTCTGTTCAGACATGTGCTGATCCCTTTGTATGTAATAGAAGCCTAAAACTTGCCAGGGATCAAAAGACAATTTTGGGTGATCAAATGAATCTGTCCTCTGAAGATATTAGTGACTCTACTTCCTTAGGCTTCACATGAGTCAGATGCTGAAATAGCATCTAAAACCAACAGCCTGGGACAGAAGGAAAGCATGAAGTTTTCTAAAGAAAGTAATGCATGAACTGGATCCTGATATGATGTGTAATAGTGCTTTCCCTGTACGGTTAATGTTTTGTTCAGTTTAATAGATCCAGTGAATTTCTATTTTCTTTTTACCTGGCCATTTCCCTTTCAGTGACAGGGGGAAAAAATCTACAAAAGAATAGATGTCCAAAGCAACTTGTACCCATGAATATAGTTAACAAATAGATTGGTAAAATAGGGGGAAATCTTAGAAACTTAAGACTTATTCTTCTATCAAGTGAGTAAGAAACTTGTGCCAAAATGCTTTCATGAGGTTAACTTTATCTGTTAACAAAGTATTCTAGGTTATTCTAACCTGTTCTATTTTTCTAGGTTACCTCCAAGAGACTAATACATCAAAATATATGCATAGCCCTACTGGCCTAGTGGTTAAGATTCTGGGCTTTCACTACCATGGCTTACATTCGATCCCTGACTGGGGAGGTGGGGCCAATAAATAAATGCATGGCCACATGATACATCTGGTTGTGTAACATCTATGGCATATAGAATAATTTCCCCACTGCTCTATGTCTCATCAGAGAAGACAATGGCAAGCCACTCCAGTACTGTTGCCTAGAAAATCCCATGGATGGAGGAGCCTGGTAGGCTGCAGTCCGTGGGGTCGCTAAGGGTCGGACACGACTGAGCGACTTCACTTTCACTTTCACACATTGGAGAAGGAAATGGCAACTCACTCCAGTGTTCTTGCCTGGAGAATCCCAGGGACGGGGGGAGCCTGGTGGGCTTCCGACTATGGGGTCACACAGAGTCAGACACGACTGAAGTGACTTAGCAGCAGCAGCAGCATATGTCTCATAGAGTGTACTCCTAAAGACTTTTAATAAGGAAACACAAATAGATAATAATGTTTTTCTGTAATTTTTTAGTTAAAGAAAAGGAAGATGCCCACGCAGATCCTGAAATCCAGCCTATGAAGGAAGATGATGGCACTTTTGGAGAATACAGGTGAGCCCTCTGCTTCCTAGTCACCCTTCATTCTCCCTGCCTTGCACAGATAGCGTACTCAGTCTTGCCTAGACTGGGATTCAGCCAGGAACGTGCTCTGCCTGGAATTGCCTATTTATCTCAAAAATTAGTTAAGAAACACTTCCGTGTATAAATGTTTACACATCCCTCACAGTTAAAGTAATCTCACTTTTGGTTAGGACTTAGCACTTTCACTGCCAGGACCTGGGTTTAATCCCTGGTCAGGGAACCATGATCCCACCAGCTGAATGGCATAGACCAAAAAAAAAAAAAAACTCACTTTTCATTATCAATTTCCTTTGTAGTAATAGGTTTGGCGATGGAGCGTCTCCCACTCTGGCCTGTTTTCCAGAGACCCTTGCTATAATTTATCAACATAGAAAAGCTCAAGTATTACAATAAGAGTTAAAACAATAGTACTCTACAAACCTGCATTATGAAGCAAACTATCCCTGTCATTCTCTAAGCAGTGCTTTTGTAAAACTGATGTTACTCTTTTCATCTTGGACTAGAAGGGTTTTTTTACCAAAACAGGTTCCTGTTCACCCTCCTAGGGGGGCTAGGAGGGCTTCCTTGGTAACTCAGCTGGTAAAGAATCCTCCTGGAATTCAGGAGACCCCGGTTTGATTCCTGGATCAGGAAGATCCCCTGGAGAAGGGATAGGCTACCCACTCCAGTATTCTTGGGCTTCCCTGGTGACTCAGATGGTAAAGAATCCGCCTGCAATGTGGGAGACCTGGGTTTGATCCCCGGGTTGGGACAATTCCCTGGAGAAGAAAACGGCTGCCCACTCCAGTATTCTTGCCTGGAAAATTCCATGGACAGAGAAGCCTGGCAGGCTACTGTCTATGGGGTCACAAAGAGTCGGACACTACTGAGCAACTTTCACTTCACTTCACTTCACTTCAATGACTAGGTGGTTTTAGAAGCTCTTAATTATTAAGAAATATCACAGCCCTGGAGGCAGTGTGTTAATTCACAGGGTTTTGGTAAATAAAATGTTCTTAACTTGGCTCCATCATTAAGGACAAATGTAGTATAACCTATATGCTAAATAGTTTTTTTTTAAACCAAAGAGAAAGAAGCTCTTTAAACAAAGATTTTCTTGCCTGGGGGTAAAGGTATTTAAGAAAGATAAATGATTGTTTTAGATATGTTTAAAAGCAGAAAGCAAAGATATATTTATTCAATTAAAACATTGGAATTTTGGTATTCCAAAAAAATGCATCTATTAATCAAAAATGCTTTTACACCTTGTTCTTTCTTTCTGTAAGCCTCTTGATTATATAAAGTATAATCTTTTAAATATGCACTGGGCCAGTATTGAGATTCTCTCTTGCCAGAGAAAAGGCTTTTAGGTGAAATAAAATGTGTCACTATTTGTGATTGCCAGATGATATTTATGAATAAGATATGTGTATTCATTTTTACTTATCTCTAGAGCTCATTTTTGGTATGACCATGTCAACATCACGAGGGGCAAAATAAAGCCAAGGGTAAGAAACATGAGAACTGATTGAGAAAAGCTAGGTTTTTGGTTTTTTTTTTACAAAGTTGGATTCACACCAGTCTCCACACAGATATAAGTGCTTTGCCTGTGTGTCTCAGCGCCTCAGCTTTCATTGTAATCTCCTTGCCAGAAGAGGTGACTATGATTTTTAAAACTCTTCAGAATTCTGGATCTTAGGATACAGAAAAACATCTAGTGAGGGTTGTCTTGATGTCAGATATTGACTCCAAGGCTGAAAAGGTATGAAAACATCATTCAATATCCCCACTGGTCCATCCACAAAGTAATGTTAATGCATTAAAGCAGCCTGCAGAGGGTCGCAGCCAAGGGTAGCCAGGCCTTAACTCTGGTTGAGTTGAAATCTTTGCTGATTTCATTCACTCTCCTACATATTTCTCCTATAAAGTAAGAGAGTCCAGAATTACTAAACAACTTGTTATTTTTAGTGTTCCTATGACTAGAATTCTACCCAAGATATGTGCTCCACTGTTTATTGTAATGAAGCCAAATTTTTATAGCCTGAAAAAGTTATGTATTTGCACAAACCAAAAACAAACTATTGCTCTCCATATTTTCTTCACATAGTGATGGATTTCTGTCCTACGTTATCATGCCCAAATGAACCTGGCAACATACTGCTCATTCTGTGTTTCTCAAATGTCAACTTGCTTTTATAGTTATGTGAAACCTTGATCTAATGTAGTGAGGCTTTCTCAGGGTCCCTCTTCTGCCTACTCCATTAAAACATAACTGAAATTGAGGTTGAATGTGAACTCATCTGGAATCAAGGGACTTAGTTTTGCTGTCAACTTAGCCCTTACCTTTGATTTCTTTAGATATGACATTTAATCCAAGTGTCAGGTTTTTTCCATCTATAAAATAACAGAGTTGTTCAAGTAGAGATAATCTCTGAAGGCTTCTAGTTATATGATTTCTGTGCCCCTTTATAAACCATCTACCAATGAGTTTTAATGTGATTTGGGGTTTCAGAACAGTACATAGTGAGTGTTTAGTTACTGGCCTTATTATCACCATGTTTATATTTCTTTGGTCACGTTTCTTTGTCTTGGAGTTAATTCGTATGTGGTATGTTTCTGAAGCATTTTCAAATAGCTGTTTTTAGCTAATGTCTTGAGTTTCTCAGAAGAGAAAGACTTTTCCTTGGGTTTATTAAGAACAAATTCTTTGGTTCATGTGTGAAAAAAAAAAACTTGATATTCTATAGATCTGGGAATTGCCAGAGGAGATAAGGTTCTGACAGGTGTCTTAAACCTGAAACACAACTCAGTGATTTGTTTTCATTGAAGCTGAAAGTTTGTAAGGACAATCCCACAAGTGAAATCACTTCCCAAAACACCCAGCCACCCTTTGCTACAGATGTGGTTTTGTCTTATGACTTCCTGGCATGACCTGAGAATCTTTTTGCTTTGGTTTCTTTTCTACTGGAAGAAACTAAAAAACCTTTCATTCCATCGATGTCACATGGATGAAAATGGATTCAACTGTTTATTCAATTTATAGAATTTTAAATAATACACTTAAATGTCACAAGAGTGACAATCACAAGAGTCCCTTCTCTACTTTGCACCTTCTAGAAGTTTTTGAGCTCTGTGTTATTTATTGATTCTTATTCTTTTTCATTCTGAAAATAAATTAATATTCTATCATACACAGACACACACAAAATCAGGACTATTGCCTAAATGTTAATGAATTCTGTTGATGATTTGCTTTTTCTCATGCTAGAGGATGAAGCCATTTCTACGTGATTGGCTCTGAGCCAGGGAGTATTTCATAGTGCAAAAGGGATAGAACTTCAATGGCCAAATTTGATGGGTTTTTTTTTTTCATGTACTGTAACCTTGTACTCTCACTCCAACACCCACCCCCCAAACAGTCACCCTCTGGTGGAAGCCTGTAGCTTTCTCTGTTTGTTTCTTTAATTATACAGACAGTAGGGTCTGCATCCTTACTAACATATAGAAAAGTCAGAGAAACAATGCAACCGTGTAAGTATTTTTTTATTCTTTAGATCTATCCCTTTAAAAACCTGAGTGAACATAGGTCATAAGCCATGTGACCATGGTATTGGAACTCATAGCATAAAGGGAGGCTCTTGGCATGGGAGTCTTGTCATGTGAACATGTTGCACGCATGCTAACCCATGTTCATGAGGCACGGATGATGTACACATATATTGCATTTGATATATACTTTAGATTTATTCTGCTCAGAGACATAAACTGATCATGAGCGGTATAAATAGTGACGGACTTTTAAAGGGAGTGTTTGATTTGTGAACGTCAAAAATTATTGCAGCGTGATTTGACCATGGTAGGGTGGTGACCACAGGAGAATCAGATCCAGTGGTCACAGATGTATCCATCATTGCTGCATTTTTACTTTGCAGGCATTCAATGCATACTTTCTGTGTGCACAGCTATTTTTAAAAAGTGAATCCTCTAAAATTGATTCTTTAGGGTAAGAGAAAGGAAAGGGTTGGTTCCAGTGCTTTGTCTGACATCATAAAATTGATGAAGAAAAAAATGAAAAAAAAATGTTAAAGTTAGAATTTTAAAGAATTTCTAAAATGCACACTCTTTTATTGTTATTTTACGATGAATTCATTCAGCCAATATTTATTGAGTGCCTACTGTATTATAGGCTGTGGAGATTTTAAAACCAGTAGACTCTTATCTCACTAGTTAATGGTCTAAGGAGGGATGCAGGGAAGTAAAAGGACAATCTGGGCATAGTGTAAAGAGTGTATTGAAAGGGAAGGGATATAGCCAAGGGAGCAGGGACAGGAAGCCAAAGCCAAGTGCATGGCCTTGAAGGAGGTGGCACAAGAAGTTGTCCCAGGGCGAGTAATGCAGGGGCTGAGATTTGAAGGTTCCATTCCATTGCACAACTTATAACCTTGAATAAAGATAATCATTATCCTTGACTGATATGATTATGTGTATCAAAAACATATTTTGTGGCTATATGTACTGTTTTATGATGATTTTATTACTTTTTTGGAAACTTGTTTATCTTTGCCATTCCAGGCTAAGAATTAGCATCTGACACCTCCTGTCCTTAAAAAATTCTCATAAAAACATGCATGGATTTTTTTTTAAGCTTTAAATACCACATAGCTGAATAAAGATATGATTTTTCAATGATTTTCTGTAACTTCTAAATTCCTCTTGTTTGGGAAACTACCCTTTCATACTGAAACTTGGCCACGCAGCTTCCCTTGGCACAATATCAAAAACAGTTGACTTACTCTGTCATTAGAGAATTCATCTTTGAGTTGAAAGAGGCAGGCATTCATCCAGAGCTTCATCACAGACTTGTCACCATCCATCTCATCTGGAAAGTTCTAAGTGGGTGTCTTATACAAGGTATTTCATAGGAAAAAGTCTCTCTGAGGCAGGCAGTCTGGAGTGGAGCCAAGAGGTGTGATGGCAGGTGGATGGGCACTTTGATTTGTTAGGTACTATTCACATGCCAGGCACTGTGCTGGTGCCTATATATATTTTTCTCATTTAACCAGATGCTAATTCCTGAAGTAGGACATTATATCACACGTCTTTAAAAGATCTTGAGCTGCCTCTGAACAGCTTTTCCTGGAAAGACTCTGTGAGTAGAATATCCCGTTTCCTTATTTCATGTCTTTCAAGCACAGCCCATGTTGCTATAGATTCTCACCCACTACAGCAGTCCACTCCAGCATTCTTGCCTGGAGATTCCCATGGATGGAGGAGCTCGGAAGGCAGTCCATGGGGTCACAAAGAGTCAGTCATGACTGAGCAACTAAGCACACACGCATGGCCATTAAACTGGAAAGGATGTTTCTGGGGAGCCCTTTACTGGCTGGCCATTATTCATAACTGATGTGATTGTGCGTGTAAAAATCCAAATAAATCTGTAGGAAGATATTAGAGTTCATAAGAGAGTTTAGTAATGCTGCCTAAAAAAAAAATAATAATAATGTAAAAGTCAATTATATTTCCTGCTACCAGGAAATAGTTGGAAAATAGGATTTTAAAAGTTGTCCCAGTTATGATAGCTGATTCATGTTGATTTATGGCAGAAATCAACACAACATTGTAAAGCAATTATCCTCCAATTTTAAAAAAAAAATTTTTTTTTAATGGAAAGAAAATGTTGCTACAAAAAAAATTTTCCAATGTGTAGCCTGCCAGGCTCCTCTGTCCGTAGAATTCTCCAGGTAAGAGTACTGCAGTGAGTAGCCATTCCCTTCTCCAGGGAATCTTCCCAACCCAGAGATCAAGCCAGAGTCTCCTGCATTGCAGGTGGATTCTTTACCATCTGAGCCAGCAGCGAAGCCCAGATTTTCCAATAGGATAATGTTAAAATTTTTTTTGATGTAGGAATAAAACCAACAAAAAATCTTCCTATATTTCCATTTCAGGGTCCAATATTCTATTCCACTCATAAGTTTGTCTATCTCTGCACCAAAACTAAACTGCCTTAATATAGGGTGAGTCTTGATAGCTAGTAGGTCAAATCCTCCAACTTTGTGATTCTTCCTCAAGAAATTTTAAATATTCTTGACTCTTTTCATGTTCTTATATATCTTAGAATCAGCTTGCCAAGATCCATATAAAAGCCTGCTGTGTTTTTACTGGGAATAAACTGAATCTAAAAAACAATGTAAAGAAAGTTAACACATTTACCAGAGGTCTTCCTGTTCATGGTTATGGTATATCCCTCCGTTTATTTACCTCTTATTTAATAGCTTTGAATGCAAGTTTCATTTTCTTCATGGGAATCTTACACATATTTTGTTGGATTTGTTCTTATCTGCTTTATATTTTTGTGGTATCCTAAATGGAATTATTTTTAAAATTTTATTTTCCAATTGTTTGCAAGTACTTAGATCAAACTTACTTTTACGCTAATATGATATTAAGCAATGTTACTAAGCTCTCTTTTTATTCTAATGTTTGCCTGTAGGTTCCTTCCAATTTTTTACATATATAATCATACTATTTATGAATAATGATGGTTCTCTTCTTAATACTTGTGCCTTCTATTTCTTTTTCTCATCATGTCACTTAGTATTTCTAATTCAGTTTTGATTAGAGTTGTTATTTCTGATGTTAAACAAGAAACTTTCAACACTCACCATCAAGGATGATATTAACTCAGGGTTTCTTATAGACACATTTAAGAAAGAGACTTCTGTCCCTAGTATATTAAAGTTTTATTGTGAATGAAACTTTTTCCTAAATCCTTTTTTCAGATTTTACCTTTATGGTAAAAGTTTTACCATAGAACATTTTTTATAAATCTACTGGGATAATCATATTTTTTTTCCTTTTGCAAAAATGGTGAATTACATAAACTGGTGTTTTAATGCTGCAATAAGCTTGCATTCTTGGTCATGCTGGTCATGCTATATTCTCTTTTTAGCTGATTGCTAAATTCTATTTGCTCATGATTTGTTTGAGATTTTCTCATCTATGTTCCTAAGTGAAATTAACCTGTAATGTTACTTTTACTTTCTCAAAGTGTTCTTGTTGGTTTTAGATATCAGTGTTATATAGTGTTATACTATCTCACAAAATGAACGGTTCCTCTGACATGTCAAATTTGAACATGTTCAAAACTGGACCACCAATCTTCTAGCCCAAACATGCTGCATTCCAGAATAAGGGTAATTCCATCCTTCATGCTACTCAAACCAGAAATGTTGGTGGTGTCTTTTTCTCTGTTTCTTTCATATCCAACCCATCAGAAAGTCCTATTGGTGCAGTCTTCAGATTATGTCTGTAATACCACTTTGTACCAGCCCAGTGTTCCACTCTGTCCCGAGTCACAGTCCTCTCACTCTTGAATTATCACAGTGATCTCCCTGGCCCCCTGGAGCAGGAGTTGGCTAACTTTCTGTAAGAGGTCCGATGATAAGTATTTTAGACTTCACAGGTTGCACAGTTTCTGTTGCAACTCTACAATTCTGTTATAGTACTGAAGCAGCTATAGAGAATATGTAATAAATGAGCACAGCCCAATTTTGGTGTAGTTCACCAACCCCTCACTCTAGGGTAGGCTATTTGCAATACTGATGCCAGTAATCCTTTAAAAATGTAAATCATATCAGGTCACTCATCCACTGAATTCCCTCCATTGACTTCCTATCTCACTCAGAGTGAGACAGATCCTTACATGGCCTGATCCATCACCTCTTTACTTTAATCTCAATCTCTCTCTCCCCTCTCTCCTTCTCTCCCACTCCAAGCTCCTTTTCCATTCCTAGAACAGGCTTGCCCTACTACAGGGCATCTGAACTACTTACCCATGTCATAATGGCTCTCCCTCCAGCTGTCTGCCTGACTAACTCAACTCTTTTAAGTCTTTGATCAGATATCACTTCTTAACAAGGCCCTCTCTGGAAATCCTACTTGAATGTCAACTTTCCATCCCCTCCCCTGACACCCTCCATTCTCTTCACTCAGCTCTGTATTTTCCATAGAACTAATCACCTTCTGACACACTCTGTAACTAATTTTTGAAATATGTTGATTGTCTGTATTTTCCCCTTCAAAAAGTAAACTTAGTGAAGGTTTTAGTCTATTTTGTTTGTTGCTATATCTCCAGTGACTCAAACCTGCCTTAGAGTAGGCACTAAATAGACTTTTATTAGATGTATGGTGGGTGGGTGGATGGATGAATCAAAGAAATGTCATAGACTAGAATTGCCTGGAGTGTACACCTTGGAGCATTAGTTCTCTAAAGCAGAATAATACTAATAGTTGGGATCAAGGTAACAAAATTCTGCTCATCATTAAATTCTTCAGTGGAATTTTCTCACCAAGTTATGGGCAATAATTCACAGGAAGTATTCAAGCACAGCTTAGAAGCTAATGATTAAATGCCAAAAATGTGCAAGTTATTATTGCACCAGGTTGGAGACTGGCTGCTATGTCCCCTGACATTTCCCAGACACAGGCTATTCCAAAATTCTGTGATTTCTCCCCCGTTATTTATTAACAGCAGTGATAATATCATTTATTCAGTTTGTGACAAGCACTTGTGTATTGCCAACACAAGTAATTTTCAATAGCATATATCAATGTCATATAAAGCCAATATTATTTTCCAGTCTTGAAATTTTCTTCTTGGTGAAAAACTGGAGACCCTAGTAAGAATTATTGGCCAGAATATTCATATACCACAAAATATTTGTATCTTGGCTTGAAAGAAGTTCTTTTTCAAAGGAAAGGGAACAGTAAAGTCCTAGCACAAGTTGCTAGGTGAAATATTACAGCTCAGGGGGCCTCTCTTTTACATGAAATCTTTCCAATTTTTTTAAACTAATGTTGTTTATGTTTCCCATTTTTGTTCTTTGAAAGAATACAAAATATGTCATTGCTTTTTTTCCTTTTTATTTTTTAAACCAAATATTACCTGTTAAGGACTAGGTCAGCATGCATACCTAGTTATTTGACCATTTGAGTGAATGCTCTGAAATATAGTAATTACTCTTCTACTTCCAGATGTTATGCTTAGGGGTTTAACAGAGATATAAGCAATTATATAGAGAGTCCTACACACTTTTATTAAGTTGCACTCCTCAGATTACCATCTGATATGGATCGGCTGCGTAACACACTGGGGAGAAGGGAGTAGTGGGGTAAAGACGAAGGCAGGAAATACTGGCTTTTATGTTTGGGCATCACTCACACTTGTCAGAATACATTGACACACTACTAATAGTACAGATGTAATGCCCTGAAGGTAACTTATGTTTCTTTCCAAATTAATAAATCTTTACCCATTAACTAATCAAAAATAATACTGTATACAATCAGTATAAGGACTTTGCTTTTTTTCTTAGGCTATTTTCATTTGTTTCTTCTGCATCCCTTTAATGGAATGTGTAGGTCTCTTGAAAGGTAAGGTTCAAGTTTACAAGTCTGGCCTGCACTCAATAACACAATGATCTGAGATGCAGGATTTTGCTTCTTGCTCAGAAAAACAAAAATCCATATCTCACACTTAACCAAAATCATTCTCCATTCATATCCAAAGAATCAGCGATATTATGCAGTTTAACATACTAACTTCCCTACCATAAGCTTTTACACCCTTTTGAATTCTAATAGTGATGATTTTCAACTTTTTTCAATTATTCCTTTGGTAATGCTTGTGACAATTTCTGAGTTGCTTCCAAATCAGGGGCCAGAATCTGTCATTGATTATTGACATCACCCTGCGAAACCATCCACCTGTCGAAGACTTCATGATTAAACCATTTCTGCACTTGACTTTCATTCCAACCACATTCCAGTCATTGAAGGACACCTGGCAATTAGATTGGGCTAGAGAAGCTCAGGGCACCAAATGCTTCCTCATAATTTGCATGCCTGATCTTTGAGAACCAAGTATTTTACCTAAGGGCCCATCTTGACGAACATGTTTTATCTTTTTTTTTTCCAGTGATACGGAAGACCACAAGCCTTTAAAAAAAGGCAGTCGAACACCTTCAGACAGGACTGTGAAAAAGGAAGATAGCGATGACAGCCTAGTTGACTATGGAGAGGGAGTGAATGGCCAGTTCAATGAGGACGGCTCCTTTATCGGACAGTACAGTGGTAAGAAAGAGAAAGAACCAGCTGAAGGAAACGAAAGCTCAGAGGCACCATCTCCTGTCAACGCCATGAATTCATTTGTCTAATCTGTGAGCTCTTTGCCAATATCCAACTGTTCTCAAATGTTTATCTTAATAAGCACTTGTCTGTCCGCCTTCTCATACTATGAACATAGAGGCAGAAAGTCTGTGTGCTGCTGGGTGTTCATATGATGAGAACTGTCAAAGCAAGAACGTAACTCAGTCAAATGGTATCTTAATGTGAACTGCAGTGCGAAGTGCATACTTTTCCATTCAACATAGGTCATCTTGATTTCCTAAGAACTGATAAAAAAAAAATACAACATCATCAACAGATAATCTTCTACCCACTTTGGGATACAGTTCAATAGGTTGCATGAAAAATGCTGCACCTTTAAAGGCTATACCTGTGTATGTTATTCAAACATGGGTTGGTACTTTGTTTGATACTCTCCTCCGCTGAACCCCTAAGTAGGAATTCCGTTTTCATTGTCAAGAGTGTTACTGTAGTATTCTCTAGAACTTCAATGTCTTTGTGGACATTGTCATGAAATTGGTGACTCTATGTCTAGCTGTTGTTAGTCTTTTTGGGAGACTGTTAGGAACCATATGTACAATATATACTTGCTAAATGAGTTACTTATGACAGGTACATTTGCTGATGCTTACTGAGACCCTCTTACCTGCTCTTTGCTCCTCTTATTCTTTTGACCTCTTAATCATCAAGGTATTATACTGGTACAGTGTTCTACTTTTTACATCCTCTCTCTATCCTGTTCTGTGATTTTTAGCAGTAAACAATGTGTATCACAATGTATTTTGGCACTTGTGCCAGACCAAGAGAATCTCAAACAGATCACTCCAATTAAATTTCAAAAATTATTCCAGAAAGCACAGGGCAAGACATGCAGTGCCTTCAGATGATAAGCATTCCACAGCATACTGCCTTCTATATCATTTGGTACAGTCAATTCGGAGTCCTAGATTACTGTCATTGTCTAAAAGTCATTTGGAAAAGGCAGAGTTCATGAAGATGGCAATGTTGGGGTAAAAAAAGGAACTGTGACAGTAAAATGAGGACAGTTTATTTTAAGGAGCATTTTCCCCCATATGTATAAAAAGAAAAGTTTTATCACCAACTGGAGCATATGATGGTCTCTTATGGTTTCTATTAAAACAAGTCACATTCAGTAAGAAAGATGTCAACTTGGTAGAAAAATTTTTTTAAAGTTATTTCCAAAAAAAAGCACGTAAAGCAAAGCAACAGGAATATATTTTTCTCTAAGTCATTACCTATGTGGCAGCTTTGAAACTCTGCAGCATTAAACAGTATGTATGCAAATTACATGGATGCCTTGCAGAATCTAAGAAATTTGACAAGTGCTAACAAGGCCAACAGTCAAAGGGATTACATCTGTGGTTTTGAAAATAAGCATATATATTCTACCAGCTTCATAAATAATATCTTTCAAATGGTTTCCTTCCTCATATGAAATTCTATAACAACCTATGGTTGAAGGAATGCTCAGTTTCATTTGCCAATAAATTGGTTTCTCATAACTTGCATCAAGTTTAATTTTAAGTAAAGCTTTTTATATGTAGATATTTTGTTGAATTTGTAAATACACTTAGAGTGTAGATGCTATATGCTTAGGGGTGTTACATACAAATAAACATGCCAACAATGTTTATGTTGTACTGTATAAAATGTTAGCTAATTAATACAGTGTGTGGGATTGGAAAGCATTTACTTAAATGCCTTCTGGGGTTTTATTTTCTCTTTTTGCTGTGAAACTGAAAGAGTGAACTATTTTCCATACAGACAGCAGGTTTCTAGAAGAAATTTTCAGAGCTTTGCCTAAGCACAGTTTGAAGTAATCCCGGGTAAAGATGGCCCTACATAGTTTAACGTCTCCAGTATTCACTTTTCACAGATCAGCCTTTCTTGTGGAAATCCAGAAAGACCGGACAGGTTTGCCTTGGCATCAGAGAGCACAAAGATAAGTTACTTCAAATTTACCAGTGTATGGGGGTGGGGTGGGGGGACAAGAACAGTATAGTTTTCCTCTTTCACAATGGTAGATGCTAAATTTATCTGTGCATAAAGGGGTCATTTCTGTACCAGTGCAACAGAGTTTGTATTAAAAATTAAATGTGGTTTTAAAAGTCCTTCTCTCTTTTGTAATATATCATGTTCCTAGTGGAATATGAATGTCCGAGTAATGGTGTATGTAACAGTACAGGCAGATGTGACTGGATTTCCATCAAAAAAGTAACTATTAAAGAGTCATGATCTCTTTGTGATTCTTAACTTCTTCAAACCTAGAGTTCCTAATGTTTTATTTTATTTTTTTTATTGGCTGCATCACATTGCTTGAAGGATTCTTAGTTCCCTGACCAGGGATCAAACCTTGGACCCCGGCAGTGGAAACTCAGAGTCCTAACCACTGGACCAACAGGGAATTCTCCCTAATGTTTTAAAATATAATGCAGAGTTTGATTTTTGCTTTTAAAAGGCAGAGAAAAAGTTAAATGAAAAGCAAAACAATATGAAAAAGAGCTAATAAAAGAGGGGCATATCAAACATTGTAATGCAAAGCAGGAATAGATATTAACCAGCCTTTGGAGAAACAGTCTGAGAAGTTAGATGCTGCTTCCTTTCCTGAAGCCTAATTACCATGAGCCTGTTCCCTCGTGTCATCCTTTCTTCTACCTGCCTGGACCTCCACCGTCTCCAGCCATGGCAACTGGATTCCTTAACTTCTCCTGCTTGATGAAACAGCTTGAGTGTGGACAAGTAGCACTGACAGATGTGTCATCCACCCCCTTCTCAGCAGCCCAGTTCTTCTTGAGTCGCATACTTGTCCAGCTCTGCAGATAGCCAAGACCTGGCTTGTTCCTCCACCTGCCCTTGGTCCCAGCTTTCTACCTGTAAGACCTTGTGCTGGCACAGAGCTCCCCCTCCCTACACAGTTACGTGGATACCAATGTGATACATACATCAGCTGAACGATGCTAACAGGCCCTCTGTAGACCTTAGTCCTTCTACCATGGAGAGCGTTCACTTTTGAGCAGCAAGTCAGGGTCTCCAGTCTATACCACGGGCCAGATTCAGTCTGCGTCCTTAGACCACATCATCAGTCACAGGTCAGTTTAGCAACACGGCCTGGCCAGTTGTAAGCCTGACCACAAAAAGCATTGGTTTGCTGATGCCTTCTTGTTCAGATGGTTTATAATGGCCCTGCTTTACTTTTGTTGCTCTCTCTTTTTTTTCTTTTTTGTAAATTTAAATTTTATTGAAGACCTAAGATGTGAAAATTCTAAAAATAATGTAATTGGTATTTCTGTAATTTAAAGTATAATGATTAATTTTACTTCTGTAATTTAAGTAATTTCAGCAAGCCTTTTTTTATAGTTCGTTTCTTTAAGATCTATGTTTATAAATTGACTTCACAAGCTGGAGAAGACATTAGATAATTGATATAACCCAGTGTAACCTGGTTTACTTTTAATGTCTGATAAAATAATTGGAAGTAGCTGTGGAGGCAGAGGAAAGAAATGTGAAGAACTGAGACTTCTTACCCCAACTAAGCATCTCTCTCCTGCTCATGAGAATTTTCTACAAATTGCCACCAGAGGGCTCCTGTACCTTATTCAATGTAAAACAAAACAAAAAACTGGGAAAACAAAGCCTCTGGAGAAATAGTGCCAAGGACCTTTGGTAATCAGACTGGATCTGATCATGCAGAAAACGACTGCCTGCTGTAACTGGGAGAAACGGAGTTGGCAGCTTTCTCTGAGGAGTTCACAACCTGCCGGGAGTACATCTGTGTCACCACGAGCCTCATCAGTATCTCCTTCCTCGTATGGTGGCCCGGTGGCTGGTGGCCCATCGGCAGAGCGAAAGGAGGAGGAGTCGGCCTCCTGGCTCCCGCCAGACAACCTCACCTGCAAGCTGGTAGTTGTGAAGGAGGGGCAGGATCCTAAAGTGGTCCCTCCCCTTTCTCCCCATCATGCCATCTTGTCTGCCACAAGTGGTTTGATATTTTGTGTCTGGTTAACACAGTAAGCACAGTTTAAGCACAGACAGCTTTTCTTATTCACTAAAGCAGGAGAGGGAAAAACTACTCCCAGAGTATTTATATTAAAGAAGCAAACTGAGGTATAAATGCTGCAAGGGGAAGGCATGGGGTCCTTGAGAGCAAGTGATGGAGGAGACTGAGCTGTGCAGGGTAGTCAGGAGGCTTCCCTGAGAAGCTGGGAGCTGGGGGACAGTAGGACCCAGGAGGAGAAGGCAGGATAAAGCCACTGCCCAGGAGAGGCCCTTGTGTCAGGAGCAGATGCCTGGGCCAGAGCATACTGAGCCCTGAGCACCAAAGGGTAGGTTTTTGTATTTAGTCAAGGTGCAGTGGAAAGTGGGGAGTAATTAAAAAGGTTAAGGAAAAGGGTCATATGACCAGATCCGTTTGTGAATGAGGTGGAATTCTTAGGATTTAGTGTCGAGAATGGGCTGGAAAGGAGCAAGGAAGGTTGGTAAGAAGCCACTTGGAAGCTTCACAGTTGTTTGGTAAGAGATGATAGAGGTTGGATCAAGATCATATCACTGGAGATGGAGAGAAGTGGGTGGATTCTAAAGATATTTAGGAATGAAGTTAATGGGAGTGCTAGAGCAGATATGGGAGGATGATGGAAAGGGAGAGATCCAAGATGGTGCTTAGATTCCTGATTTGTCTAACCAGACAGTATATTCCTCTTTATTTCTATAGCCATCAAACCTCTCCAGTCTCACTCAACGTGTTCTGGAGACACTGTCTTGCTTCAGCTGTAGCTATTTAGCTATCATCTCAGCGAGTGACTCAACCACTTTTTTTTAATCAACAAACTTTGTGCCTGTGTTTGTGCGCTTGAGTAGGAGCAAACTAGGCCTGCACATTGGACTCACCTGGGGAGCGTTGAAAGTCCTCCTGCCTGCCCACTCACTCCATCGTGTCTCTGTTCTAATTGTCTGAGACGTAGCCTGGCATCAGAATTTCTCAAAGCTCCCCAGATGATTCTGATGTACAGGCAAGACTGAAACCGGCCATAGGGAACATGTTCCTACACTCTTGTATGTGCGTTTAAAGTATTTAATGAACAGTGTTTTGAATACATTTCTTCGTACAGGTTGATCTCAAATTATCTTGTATTTGTCCCAGTAACAAACAACGATAACATATCTAGGGAAAATGGACTCCGCATCGTTGGTGGGATTATAAAATGGTTCTTTGAAAAACAGTTTGGCTGTTTCTTAAAATGTTAAATATAAGTTTACCTTATGACCCAGACATTTCATTTCTGGTATGTACTGAAAAAGAAATGGAAAAATATGTCTATGCAAAGACTTGTATACAAATGTTCAAAGGTGCATTCATCATAATAGCCAAACAACATTAGTTCCCAGATGTCCGGGAACTAATGAATGCATAAAAATAATGTGGTCTATCCATGCAATTAAACAATGAATCCATATAATTAAATAAGATACTATTTAATAGTTTTTTAAAGTACTAATACCTACTGCAACATAGGGGACCAAGGGTAGCATTATGTTAAATTAAAAAGCCACACAGAAGACCACATACTGCATGATTCCATTTATTTGAAATGTCCAAAAAAGCAAGTCTAAAGCAAAGTAGGTTGTCTGGGAATGGGAACAGGGATTACTGTAAATTGGCCAGAGGGATTTTTCTAGATTGATGTAAATGTTCTAAATCTGGACCAGTGCTGACAGTGGCACAACTTGATAAATTTACTAAAAATCACTGAATTGTATACCTAAGTGAATCTGTGGAATGTAAATTATACCTCAATAAAGCTGTAAGACAAAGCATCCCTAAGCTTATGTGTGTCTGAGAGTGATCAGGGTTGTGTATAAATGAGCCTTGTGATGAGTATAGAACCACAGGATAGGTCACTTCCCCTCCCCGCCCTCCTGTTTTTTTCAGGAGACCCCACAAGATCAGTGGTTCTCCAAGTATGGTCCCTGGAACAGCCACATCAGCACTACTGAGCAGCGCAAATTCTGGACCCACCCCAGATCGACTGAATCAGTTCTAGGGGTGGAGACCAGCATCTGCGTTTTCACAGCACTCTAGGTGATTCTGATGCCTCCTAACATGTGGCCAACACTAGAGTCAACCTCCACTCCAGTCTCTCCTCTCTCCTACCTGTAGGCATAGAAGGGATTTACCTTCTGAGATGAAAAGAAGAAACTAGGCTCTTTTCATAACAGCAAAATAAGCTGAATTAATGAAGTGTTCATCATCAGGTAATAGAAAAAAAAAATTCTGTTGTATCAGACCAACATTTATAGTAATGAAATACTAACCACAATAAAGAGGAATAAACTACTGATACAGGTCAATCATTCTGCTGGAAGAATCCAAACAAGTTTCATTTGTGTGAAACACTGGAACAAGCAAAACCAATCTATGATGATGGAAAGCATATCAGTGGCTGCTTGGGGCTGAGCTGTGGGGAGGGATTTACTACAAAAACGCTGAGGAAGCTTTTAGGGGCAATGGAAATGGTCTATATTTTGCTTATGGTGTTGTTTACAGGGGTGTGTTCATTTGTCAGGACGATATACTTAAAATGGGTATACTGTAAAAAAAAAAAAAAAATCAACAAACTTGAGAAATCTCAAGTTGAGTTGGAAGAGCAGAAGGGAACACTCTCACATCCTATGCTGATAGCAGAGCCCAACAGGAAAAAAGACTCCTTTCCTGGCAAGGACTCAGCCAATGAGAAGCCAAGGGCTCTTTGTTTGCTCCCGCCCTCCCAACTGCCCCTGCAGAAGCCTACTTCTTCCCACGCTGTGGGCGGGATTTGCTCGTGGCTCGCCGTGGTTGTGAGTCAGGGATTGCAATTCTGTTCTGATCCAGAAGAAACCCACCTTTGCTGGATAAGTAACTGACAGTCTGTTCATTTTAAGTCCACCATTATATCAATAATGCTGTTTTTTTCTTCTTTTTAAATTATTTTATTTTTCAAAAGTTTTATTGAGCTTTGATACTGCTGTTTTTTAAAGGGAAAAAAGAAGAAAGAGTTGGGCCTCAATGACTTGTCTCTCAGTTCTTTCTCATTCTCTGGTCAGCTGGCCCAAGGAGATTAGGGCGCAGGGTGGGGAGGTGGGGAACCTTTGGCCCTGCTCTTGTCTCCACATGGTAAATGCAAGGGGTTAGGATTCAACCTGACTTCTAGAGGAAGGTCAGCTGGAAGCCATCTCTCCCTCACTGCAGCGGGCCGTGAGGTCAACGCCTGTCTTGTCAGCCGTCTGAGGATGTATGTCAGCTCTGGAGACAGTGCCCCCTAACTTGCATCTCTGTGTGGCAAGACCACTGGTGTGGCTTTTTTGAAACCCCAGCTTGTTGACGTCTCCAGCTCAATGCTTCAGGGTATCCTTCTTCTCTTTCTTATTTTTCTCCCCCTAACTTTTCATGACCTCCCTTTTTGCTTTCTGCTGTCCCTCATGTTTGCTCTCCTGGGCTAAACAGCATCTGTTTCCTAGCTCTCAATTCTCCATCCTGATGAGGTCACATTGACATCTCAGAATTAACTTGTTTGAAACTTTAAATCTTCGGTTGTTTTATATGCTAACTCTTCTCTGCCCAGCACACCCAGTTTCAGCAAATGGCCCCACGGTGGCTCAATCGAGGCAGAGTTGGCATTTTCTCCCCTCCTACCCAACAGCTGTTTCTCTACATTTTTTTCCAAACTTTATGTTGAATACCTGCAGCATCTCTTTAGCCTCCCAACCATACTGCCTGCCTCTCTTGCCCTCCTGCAACCCAAATGCCACACAGTAGAGCAGGGTTTTCAAACCTTTTCTGTAAAGTCCTGGATAGCAAATAATTGAGGCTTCTCAGGCCAGGTGTTCTGCATTACAACTACTCAGCTCTGCAAGGAAAGCAACCACAGGTGTGTCAGACACTTAACAAAACGGGTGTGGCCAAGTCCCAATAAAACTGTGTTTATAAAAATAGATGTGTTTTGTGCTGGCCTCAGCCTATCGATCGGAGAAGGCAATGGCAAGCCACTCCAGTACTATTGCCTAGAAAATCCCATGGATGGAGGAGCCTGGTAGGCTGCAGTCCATGGGGTCGCTAAGGGTCGGACACGACTGAGCGACTTCACTTTCACTTTTTACTTTCACACATTGGAGAAGGAAATGGCAACCCACTTCAGTGTTCTTGCCTGGAGAATCCCAGGGACGGGGAGCCTGGTGGGCTTCCGTCTATGGGGTCACACAGAGTCGGACACGACTGAAGTGACTTAGCAGCAGCAGCAGCAGCAGCCTATCGATAGTGATGGTATTGGTTAGAAATACCGCGACAAGAGTTTGATCCCTTTTGGGGAGCACGTGCCTGAAAGTAATTTGAGTGTCTCTTTTTCAAAAATGTGTATTTTTGTTGTGTTGTTTCTTAGTCACTCAGTCATGTCCAACTCTTTGCAAATCCATGTACTGTATAGCTCACCAGGCTCCTCTGGCCATGGGATTCTCCAGGCAAGAATACTGGACTGGGTTCCTGCTTCCTTGTCCAGGAGATCTTCCCCACCCAGGGATCAAACCCTTGTCTCTTGCATCTCCTGCATTGGCAAGCAGATTCTTTATATATATCTATATATATATAATTGTATTTATTTAATTTATTTTATATTTGGCTGTACTGGGTCTTCATGGCTGCGCACAGGCTGTCTCTAGTTGTGGCGAGTCGGAGCTGCTGCTTGTTGCAGTACAGGGCTTCTCATTGCTGAGCACAGGCTCTCAGGTGTTCAGGTTTAAGTAGTTGTGGTTTTCAGTCTCTGGAGCGTGGGGTCAGTAGTTGTGGCACACGGGCTTAGTTTCTCCATGGTATGTGGGATCTTCCTGGTCCAAGGATCAAACCTGTATCCCCTGCATTGGCAGGCAGATTCTTATCCACTGTACCACCAGGGAAGACCCTGAGTGTTTCTTTAAGAAGGTCATTAAGATGCTCTGTGAGGCCAGCTGCCTGCAGGCCTAACATGAATGGAAGATCCAAAGAGTGTTAGATTTCAGAGCCCACTGTGGCGTCTCCTGAGAAGTCTCCTGGTCAGAATCTGTGATGTCTGTCCATCCAAAGAGAATAGGCATAAAGAAGAAAGAGATACTCTATTTAGAAGAGGAGTTCTGGAGGTGGGGGTTGCCAAGAGGAGACCCTGGTAAGCATTGGTGATTGGAACACCCTTTCTGGAAGCCCCAGCTGAAACGGGCAGTGGGCCAAAGAAGCCATTCTGCCTGCAGGTGTGTGGTGGTCTCTCTAGAAGTGTGTCCCCCATCTGGATGATCTCTGGTGTTTGTTTGGGGAGCAGAGAAGGCACTTTGTTGCAAACTTGGCTGCTGCTACAGCGGGGAGTCCTGCCTCTTTGTGGTCAAGCTGTTAAGGCGCAACTCCCTGGTGACCTGAGGTTGTGCAGACTATTTGTCAAGTTGATGGAATGGTAGGTACTCTGATCCCTGTACCGGGCTGAGTATGGAGGGCTTATGAGAGAGTCTCCTGGATTGTTGACAATGGCTTCTGATGAGGTGAAGTTAGTGTAAGCGGAAATGCGGGTAGAAATGATAGGAACTGGGGACTCAACCAATTCCTTTTCTATCTGGGTCTCCTGGGTGGGCTTGCCTCCTGTGAGAAAATTGCCCCTCAGCCCGTGGTCAGCCCAAACCACAAGGTCGTTAGTGACCACCCAAGAGCCTGACCATAAGGCTCTGCAAAAGGTCCCGTGATATGGCCTCCTTGAGGGCTGGGTGCGCAGTCATGAGTTCCATCACCGGGGCTGAGCGGGAGAGCCCTCCCCTCCTGCAGGGAGGTGCACAAGGAGAGTTGTATGGAGCCACGTCTTCCAGCTGCACCGGAATGGTACCATCTGTGCAGAGTACAGACTCCCCATCCATCCCAGACATTTGTTCCCAAGGGGCTCCCCAAGTAGCCACAGTGGGGGAGAGGGGGTACCGTTACTTCCTCAAGTCTCACAGCCAAGGGGCTGAGCACAGGGGAAGCCACATCTTCCTGTCATCTGGAAAGGCCTTTGATATCAGGTGTGACCCTACCTAAAGGTATGTTTCCATTTTACCAAAGAGGCACTGGGAGCCATGCCAGACTTCCACTGGGAGGCATCTCTAACCCAGGACTTTATTGGGATGTGGGTTTGGAGTAATGAGGTGGAGGCGACTTAGGGCCTCAGTTTCTGTAAGTGCCCAAGAGGATGCCCACAATTGCACTCAGGGTGGGTATTTAGGGGCTGCTACTGTGGATGGGTGCTTCTCCAGGGAATCTTCCCAACCCAGGGATCACACCCATGATGCCCACATTTCAGACAGATTCTTTACTGTCTAAGCCACCAGGGAAGCACACTGTGGGTAGGTGCTTAGTCTAAAAGTCTGTAAGAAGCCAGGTTAACTCCTGTTTGGTTCACACACTAACAGGAGGCATAGTCAGATGTGGCCAGGCTCTTGACGTGGAAAGTAGGGTCAGAGGGCATTAAAGGTAGGTTTGTTGGACTGTCTGCTGAACTGCCTCTGAAGCCCACTGTTGGGCTTCACCCCAACAGAAGATGGCAGAATCATGCATGTGATTGCACATATGGAGCAGAGACTTAGAGATGAGGGGTGTGTTGCCTCCAGGACATGAAAAGACCTAGTGTGTGTTTTGCCTAAGTATGGAGGTGATGTAATGTGAGTAACTGATGTTTGACTGTTGGGGAGGTTTCTCGGCCCTTAGAGGACCAGGTGGGGCCCTGAAACTTGTCAGGTGAGGAGGGCCTTAGGTCTTAGGAAGGATCATTGCCCAGCCACATTGCTGTAACTGGTGTGGGAAGACATACAAGGCTGCCTGCTGCTTCCTCAAAGGGACCGTCAGTCTAAGGTCATCAATATAATGCCAAGAACAGCACTGAAATTGTATGGTATTTAAGTCCTGGTAGCAGAGGTTATATATCCTTGCAGGATTGTTCACATATCCCATTGGGAGACTCAAAATGTATGTGGAACCCCTTCCAAAGTAAAAGCAAGTTCAGTTCAGTTTAGTCGCTCAGTCGTGTCTGACTCTTCGCGACCCCATGAATCACAGCATGCCAGGCCTCCCTGTCCATCACCAACTCCCGGAGTTCACTCAAACTCATGTCCATTGAGTTGGTGATGCCATCCAGCCATCTCATCCTCTGTCATCCCTTTCTCCTCCTGCCCCCAACCCCTCCCAGCATCAAAGTCTTTTCCAGTGAGTCAACTCGTCACATGAGGTGGCCAAAGTATTGGAGTTTCAGCTTTAGCATCAGTCCTTCCAATGAACACCCAGGATTGATCTCCTTTAGAATGGACTGGTTGGATCTCCTTGCAGTCCAAGGGACTCTCAAGAGTCTTCTCCAGCACCACAGTTCAAAAGCATCAATTCTTCTGTGATCAGCTTTATTCACAGACCAACTCTGACATCCATACATGACCACGGGAAAAACTATAGCCTTGACTAGGCGGACCCTGGTTGGCAAAGTAATGTCTCTGCTTTTTAATATGCTATCTAGGTTGGTCATAACTTTCCTTCCAAGGAGTAAGCATCTTTTAATTTCCTGGCTGCAATCAGCATCTGCAGTGATTCTGGCCCTGGGATTCCTGTGTAACAAGAACAGAATAGAACATATGAGCTAGGTCAGAGACCTCAAAGGACTCTCCTTGGGCCCATTTATGACCTCACTCAATCCTGTATTAGGAACTGCCTGAGCATTGTGGTTCCGATAGTCAATGCTGAGGTTCCATGTGTCAGTAGGGGCTTAAGTACCAGCCACATGGGTATTAGGGCCTGCTGACTCCCATCTCAAGCATGTCGGTAAGGCAGGGCATAAGCCTTCAGTGCTCTGTTTACGGTGGTGCTGGGGGCTGTTTACCATCCTGACTGGAGGAAGAGGAGTCCCTGGCATCCATTTGGCATGTTCCACCAGTAAGTCAAGAACCTGGGCTTGTTACAGGTAGCGTGGCATCATGTCAGGGCATCCATGCCCACAGGAGGGAAACGGGAGCCACAAGGGGCACCCCCAGAGGAAGCCCTTTGAGGTGAATGGCCAAATCATGGCACTTGAATACATTTATGCCCCTTTGATGGTTTAACCAGCAAAGCCCTGTAGGAGAAGGGCTCCTGTTTTGGGAATTTAGAGGGATTTCCTGGAATGACAGTGACTTGAGCTCTGGTGTCTAATAGGACCAAAAAGGATGCATATTTACTGTCCCTTTGGATTCTCAGAGTGGTACAGGGGCGATTGTCCCGGGAGGTGAGACAAAGCCTGGATAGGTGCCTAGGTGGCTGCCAGCCCTAGAGATTAGGGAAGGGGCCAGGGGGATGGAGGGCAGCTGGACAGATGGAGGATGGCTGGCAGGAGGTGGCTGTAGCAGGGAGAAGGCCAGTTTTCAGGGCCTGGAATCAGAGGCTGGCTATCCAAAGAGTAAGTGCCCAGGAATCCAAGGTGTCGTGACTGCCAGGGGAGGTTTGTCCATGCAAATGATCACCTTCCTGCTCAGCTTGGAAAACCAGGGAAGCCTCATGAGCAAGTTGAATTCCAACCACCCAAGGATTAGAAAATCTCTGGATGTGTTGAGGCTGGTCCTCAGCTAACTGGGGACTCCTTGACCTTTCAAATGAGAAGTCATATTCTCCTTTCTCCTTTTCCCAGACAACAGGGCTCCCAGAAAATAGGTACCATTAGAAGCCCTGTTTCTCTGTAATGAGCCGCAGGAACGCTCTCCAAAACTGTTTCTTTAACCTTTTTATTTTGTTTTGCGGGATGGACGGTGAACAATGTTGTGATGGTTTCAGGTGGACAGTGAAGGGACTCAGCCATACATATACATGTATCCATTCTCCCCCAAACTCCCCTGCCGTCCAGGCTGCCATATAACATTTAGCAGGGTTCCCTGGGCTAAACAGTAAGCCCTTGTTCATTATCCGTTTTAAATACAGTTGTCTACGTGTCCATCCCAAACTCCCTAACTATCCCTTGCCCCATCCTTCCCTCTGGCAACCACAAGTTCATTCTCTGCATCTGTGAGTCTGTTTCTGTTTTGTAAGTTCATTTGTATCATTTCCTTTTAGATTCCACATATGAGGGATGTCATGGGATATTTCTCCTCTGTGTGACTGACTTCATTCAGTATGACAATCTCTAGATCCATCCATGTTGCTGCAAATGGTATTATTTCATTATTTTTGATGGCTGAGTAATATTTCATCGTATATATGTACCACATCGTCTTTATCCACTCCTCTGTCAATGGACCTTTAGGCTGCTTCAATGTCTTGGCTATTGTGAACAGTGTTGCGATGAACATTGGGGTGCATGTGTTCTTTGGGATCATGTTTTTCTCCAGATATATGCCCAAGAGTGGAATTGCAGGGTCATATGGTAACTCTATTTTTAGTTTTTTAAAGAACCTCCATACTGTTCTCCATAGTGGCTGTACCAATTTACATTTTTACCAATAGTTTAGGAGGGTTCCCTTCTCTCTATACCCTCTCTAGCATTTATTGTTTGTGGATTTTTTGATGCTAGCTGTCTTGACTGATATGAGGTGATATTTCATTGTAGTTTTGATTTGCATTTAACAGTTAGCGATGTTGGACATCTTTTCATGTGCCTCTTGACCATCTGTGTATATCTTCTTTGGAGAAATCTCTATTTAGGTCTTCTGTTGTTTTTTCGATTATGTTGTTTTGATGCTGTTAAGCATCATGAGCTGTTCATAAATTTTGGAGTTTAATCCCTCATCAGTCGTATCATTTACAAATATTTTCTCCCAATATGTGGGTTGTCTTTTTTGTTGTTTATTGTTCCTTTTGCTGTGCAAAAACTTTCGAGTTTGGGTCCCATTTATTTTTCTTTTCATTTCCATATTCTGGAAAACAGATCAAAAAAGATATTGCTGCGATTTATGTCAGAGAGTGGTCTGCCTGTGTTTTCCTCTAGGAGTTTTATAGTGTGTGGTCTTACATTTAGGTCCTTAATCCATTTTGAGCTTATTTTTGTGTATGGTGTTACAGAATGATCTAATTTCACTTTTTTATGTGTAACTGTATAGTTTTCCCAGCACCATTTGTTGAAGAGACTCTTTCCAACATTGTGTGGTCTTGCTTCCTTTGTCACAGATTAATTGACCATGGGTGCATGGTTTTATTTTCTTTTTTAATGTATTAATTTACTTGTCTTTATTCTTTTTTTGGCCGTGCTGGGTCTTCGTTGTTGCATAGGCTTTTTCTCTAGTTGTGACAAGTGGGAACTGCTCTCTATTTGCAGTGCCTAGGCTTCTCGTGGTGTCTTCTCTTGTTGCAGAGCATGGGCTTCAGTAGTTACAGCACACGGGCTCAATAATTGTGGCACACAGGCTTAACTGCTCCATGGCATGTGGGGTCTTCCCAGATCAGGGATTTAACTCGTGTCTCCAGCATTGGTAGGCAGATTCCTTAACAGTGTCTTATAATTATCACAGTACAGGTCTTTTGTCTCCTTTGGCAGGTTTATTCTGAGGTATTATATTCTTTTTGGTGTGATGGTAAATAGAATTGTTTCTTGAATTTCTATTTCTGATCTTTTGCTGTTAGTATATAGAAATGCAACAGATTTCTGTATATTGATTTTGTAACCTGCAGCTTTACCAAATTCACTGATGAGTTCTAATAGTTTTCTTGTATAATCTTTAGGATCTTCTCTGTATAGTATCATGTCATCTGCAAACAGTGACAGTTTAACTTCTTTTCCAATTTTTATTCCCTTCACTTCTTTTTTTTTCTCTGGTTGCCATAGATAGACTTCCAAAACTATGTTGGAAAAAAGTGATGAGAGTGGATATCCTTGTCTTATCCCTGATCTTAGAGGAAATGCTTTCAATTTTTCACCATTGAGTATGATGTTAGCTGTAGATTTGTCATATACATTTGTTTTTATTGTATTGAGGTATGTTCCCTCTGTGCCCACTGTCTGGAGTGTTTTTAATCATAAATGGGAGCTGAATTTTGTCAAAAGCGTTTTCTGCATCTATTGAGATGATCATATGGTTTTTATTCTTCAGTTTGTTGATGTGGTGTGTCACGTTGATAGATTTGCAGATATTGAAAATTCCTTGCATCTCTGGGGTGAATCCCACTTGATCATTTTATATGATCTTTTTTAAGGTATTGTTGGATTCATATTGCTAGTATTTTGCTGAAGATGTTTTGTCTATGTTCATCAGTGATATAGGCCTGTGTATGTGTGTGGTATCTTTGTCTGGTTTTTATATCAGAGTGATGGTGGCCTCACAGAATGAGTTTGGAAGTTTTCCTTTCTCTGCAATTTTTTGGAACAGTTTTGGAAGGATAGGTGTTAACTCTTGTCTAAATGTTTGATAGAATTCACCTGTGAAGCCAGCAGGTCCTGGACTTTTGTTTGTTGGGACTTTTTTTTTTTTTCAAGGTAGGTTTATTTATGACTGCACTGGGTCTTCATTGCTGTGCTTGGGTTCTCTCTACTTGTGGCCAGCTGGGCTTCTCTTGTTTCGATGTGTGGGCTTCTCATTTCAGCGGTTTGTCTTGTTTTGGAGAACGGACTCTAGGGCACTGAGGCTTAGTAGTTGAGGTTCCCAGGCTCTAGAGCTCAGGCTCAGTAGTTGTGGCGCACTGGCTTTAATGTCCCTTGGCATGTGGGATCTTCCCAGACCAGGAACTCAACCCTTGTCCCCTGCATTGGCAGGCAGATTCTTTACCACTGAGCTACCAGGGAAGTCCTGTTGGGAGTTTTTAAATCACAGTTTCAATTTCAGTGCTGTTTTCCCAAAACTATTATGTTAAAGCCCCAAGCCCCATGTGAGAATATGGAGAGAAGGCAGCCATCAACATGGAAGGCAGGAAGCAGCGTCTCACCAGGAACTGTGTTGTCTGGCACCTTGACCTGGAACTTCCAGCCTCCAGAAACTGAGAAAATCAGTTTCTGTCATTTAAGCTACACATTCTAGGGTATTTTGTTATGGCAGCCCAAACAGACTGAGACATAATCCTTTGCAAATTATTTTTTCACATTCCATCCCCCAGAGGCAAACAATCTTTGTGGTGTTTTTCTACTTTATAGATGTTTTCAGCAGTTAATCCTCTTTAGTTAGCTAGAATTTGTTGTGTTAAAATAAGGAAAGAGAATAAAAGAACTAACCTGCCTTTAGTGCCTATGAAATGCCAGTTACTCTAGGAAGCAGTGTCCATCCCCACTTAATATTCTCATCAGTCCTGTGAGGTGGCACAGCTTTTCTTGCCAGAGATAACACAGCTGTAGAAGAGATCTAACACGTAAACTCAAGTGTATCTAATGCCAAAATACTAGCCCCATCCCCCTTTAAATTATTTCTCCTTAAACCTAAGCTACATTCAGTAAAACCCTGATATTCAAAATGGAGAGAGGGAGAGTTAGCCAAGGACAAAGATCTCTTCAGTTATGGAAAACTATTGAAAAATATAAGCAAAGCTTGCTCTTTGTAAAGGTCAGTAGGCTCTCAGTCCAAAGGCTAGGAAAGGGAAGACATGGTATTTTTCCTAAATATCTAGGGTTCAATTCAGTTCAGTTGCTCAGTCATGTTCAACTCTTTGTGACCCCATGGACTGCAGCATGCCAGGCTTCCCTGTCCATCACCAACTCCCGAAACTTGCTCAAACTCATGTCCATCGAGTTGGTGATGCCATCCAACCATCTCATCCTCTGTCATCCCCGTCTCCTCCTGCCTTCAATGTTTCCCAGCATCAGGGTCTTTTCCAGTGAGTCAGCTCTTCATATCAGGTGGCCAAAGTATTGGAGTTTCAGCTTCAACATCAGTCCTTCCAATGAACACTCAGGACTGATCTCCTTTAGGATGGACTGGCTGGATCTCCTTGCTGTTCAAGGGACTCTCAAGAGTCTTCTCCAGCACCACAGTTCAAAAACATCAATTCTTCAGCGATCAGCTTTCTTTATGGTCCAACTCTCACATCCACACATGATTACTGGAAAAACCATAGCTTTGATTAAACAGACCTTTGTTGGCAAAGTAATGTCTCTGCTTTTTAACAGGCTGTCTAGGTTGGTCATAGCTTTTCTTCCAAAGAGCAAGTGTCTTTTAATTTTTGGCTTCAGTCACCAACTGCAGTCATTTTGAAGCCCCAAAAAATAGCCTGTCACTGTTTCCATTGTTTCCCCATCCATATGCCATGAAGTGATGGGACCAGATGCCATCTTAGTTTTCTGAATGTTGAGCTTTAAGCCAACTTTTTCACTCTCCTCTTTCACTGTCATCAAGAAGCTCTTTAGTTCCTCTTCACTTTCTGCCGTAAGGGTGGTGTCATCTGCATATCTGAGGTTATTAATATTTCTCCCAGCAATCTTGATTCCAGCTTGTGCTTCATGCAGCCTAGCTTTTCACATGATATACTCTGCATATAAGTTAAATAAGCTGAGTGGCAATATACATCCTTGATGTACTCTTTTCCCAATTTGGAACCAATCTGTTGTTCATGTCTGGTTCTAACTATTGCTTTTTAACTTGCATACAGATTTCTCAGGAGGCAGGTAAGGTGATCTGGTATTCCCATCTCTTTCAGAATTTTCCACAGTTTGTTGAAATTCACACAGTCAGTGCCTTTGGCATAGACAATAAAACAGAAGTAGATGTTTTTCTGGAACTCTCTTGCTTTTTCAATGATCCAAAGCATGTTGGCAATTTGATCTCTGGTTCCTCTGCCTTTTCTAAATCCAGCTTAAACATCTGGAAGTTCACAGTTCATGTACTGTTGAAGCCTGGCTTGGAGAACTCTGAGCATTACTTTGCTAGAGTGTGAGATGAGTGCAATTGTGCAGTAGTTTGAACATTCTTTGGCATTGCTGCAGGTCTGTCTAACCAGGTTTGGAACCACATATATATTAGAACAGAGATCCATGTGTTACTCTTTTCTGATACTAGAACATAGGACAGCCAGTTTTTAAGAACTGTCCAGCTCTGCTTATTGTGAGGCTGCTAGATGCTCCAAGGCAGAACCAAAGCCTCCTCAACTTTCCCTACATTTATAAGAGCTTCATAAAGTTCTTTAACATTATTGGTACTTACTTGAGATTGTTAGCTGTGTCATGATTATTATTTTCTACAGAGAAGGAAAGGATGCAGAATATGAAGGTCATGCTAACTGCTTACCAGGTCTACTCTGTAAAGTTATGACCAACCTAGATAGCATATTAAAAAGCAGAGACATTACTTTGCCAACCAAGGTCCATCTAGTCAAGGCTATGATTTTTCCTGTGGTCATGTATGGATGTGAGAGTTGGACTGTGAAGAAAGCTGATTGCCGAAGAATTGATGCTTTTGAACTGTGGTGCTGGAGAAGACTCTTGAGAGTCCCTTGGACTGCAAGGAGATCCAACCAGTCCATTCTAAAGGAGATCAATCCTGGGTGTTCATTGGAAGGACTGATACTAAAGTTGAAACTCCAATACTTTGGCCACCTCATGTGAGGAGCTGACTCACTGGAAAAGACTCTGATGCTGGGAGGGATTGGGGGTAGGAGGAGAAGGGGATGACAGAGAATGAGATGGCTGGATGGCATCACCGACTCAATGGACATGAGTTTGAGTGAACTCCGGGAGTTGGTGATGGACAGGGAGGCCTGGCGTGCTGTGATTCATGGGGTCGCAAAGAGTCGGACACGACTGAGCAACTGAACTGAACTGAACTGAAAGTTCATAGGTAGATGATGATTTGGGGGTCTCAGCTCTGCTCAGCCAAGCTCAGTCCTATCTCTGTCTTAAGTGAGCAAAATGAGGAAAAAGAGGGGAAACTTGGAGACCTGGATTTGCTGCTCTACCTCTTGTTGCTTCAAAGAACAATGGATCTTGGACGTCCCTGGCAGTCCAGTGGGGCACAAATTCACTGGGGGAACCAAGATCCCGCGTGTGGCACATTATGGCTTTAAAAAACAGAATGGATCCTTCCACCAAGCAGTTTTTACGTCTTTAGGTACATGGCCAGTATCCAGTGTTGAAGGAGAGCCAGAGGAGTGTATACAACAGTCTGTACTCAAGGCATCTTCAGAGCAGTTTAGAGAAACCACGTGACTTCGTGTCCAACAATTAGGGATCTAGGACCAGACCCTGTGGTGGTATATAAACTATCATTACAAAGACCGGTGTCACTGTGGACTGAGGAAGAGAAGTCCCAGGAGAGGACCTTGAAAGATGATTGGAATTTGGAAAGGATGAGGATGGAAAGAGGCACGGTGATCAAAATAATGGCTCCCTGAAGAGATCCACGCCATAATCTCTGAACCTGGCGAATACGTTACATTACATTGTAAAAATTACTTTGCAAATGTGATTCATTCAAGAATCTTGAGATGGGGCGATAATTCCGGATTATCTGAGTGGGCCCAGTATAATCACAGGGTTCTTATAGAGGGGAGGCAGAAGTGTCAGAGTGAGAAGTAGGAGATGTGACTTTGGGAACAAGAGATTCGAGTAATGGGCTGCAGGAAGCAGGCAGCTTCTAGAAGCTGAGCAAGTCAAGGGAACGGATTCTCCCCACAGAACCTCGGGAAGGAACTAGACTGGCTGACTTGACTGGAGCCCAATGAGACTAATTCTGAATTTCAAACCTCCAGAATTGTAAGATAAAGTGTTTTCTTTTTTTCTTTTAAGCCACTAAGTTTATGGTGATTTTGTTACTGCAGCAACTAGAAACTGATATGGGGGGAAGTGGGGGAGAAGGTATTCAATTTTGAAAAGTAGCAAGGTCAACAAACCCAAAAGGCAGTGATTTCTAGGTGATAATAAATCCCCAGCCCCAATACTGGGGTCAGGGGAAAAGAAGGATGCAAAGTGTGACACCAGGATGTATTCATTTGCTAGGGTTGCCATAAAATGGACCACACACAGGGCAGCTTCAACATCAGGAGTGTATCGACTCACAGTTCTGAGAGGTCAAGATCTAAGACCAAGGTGTTGCAGGGCCATGCTCCTTCCAAAGTCTCTAGAGAAGGATCTGCTCCATGCCCCTCTCCCAGCTTCCTTGACTTGTTGGCAACATAACTCCAGTTTTCATGTGGTGTCTTCCTTTGTGCATACTTTTTTGTGTCCAAATTTTTCCTTTTTCATAAGGATACCAATCATGTTGGATTAGGGGCCCACCCTACTCCAGCATGACCTCATCTTAACTAACTACGCAGTTCCCAGATAAGGCCACATTCTGAAGTAAAGGGAGCTAGAACTTCAAAAAATGGATTTGGGAAAAGAGGGAGGGCAAATTCAACTCATAGCACAATAAATAGGAATTGCATCCTGCCAATGCCTCCTGTAGCTTCCACAACACACTATATAGATGAGAGTTACAAAGGGAATAGAAAGTCAGTGCCTTCAAGGAATTGACATTTGTGCCTTGGCTTGTAGTAGACTGAGATGGCATCGAACTCCTCATGGTCTCAGAATTTTTAGGTCATCTGAGATGATAAATCCTGTAATAGTACAAGGTGAGAAATCCATGCCAGAAGCTGAGAAAGCAAATCAGCAGAGGAAAGAATTTATGCCACTGTGGGGATGGCACTTGAAACAGTGCAGTGCTTAGCTCCTTGAAAGTACTTAGAATTTCCTGCAACTCTTGTTCCTAACCATATTTTCATGGACCCCTTGGCTCTTAACAGTGCCTTCTGAAAGTGAAAATTCAGAGCAGTAGAGAGAGCTACCAAAGAACAGGATTGGGCTCTGTTGAGTATTTAAATCAAGCAAACTGAGTGATACAGGATGCCTCAGGTGTTTGGAAAAAGCTCCTTGACAGGGTAAGGACAAGGCAGAAAAACCAAAGAATGAATGGAAATGGAAAAATGAACAGGAGAGACTTTGAAACTCATGGATAAGGAGGTAAGTGGAAAACAGTGAGAAGGGCACTCCCGGAAGTTGTACAATCAGCCCAAACTGGGATGTCAGTTAAAGCTCGTCAGTTGTCCAAAGACTTGTTAAACCTGTATTCTCACCCCCACCTTCATGGAGCTCAGTCTTCATGTTCCGCCATGACAGGCTGGTCTTCACTCTTACTTCCTTGCTATGTCATTTCATTTCAGAGGGATTAAAAGAAATGGTTTCTGTCACTTTATATTATCATGTTTAACATTTTTATTGAAATATGGTTGATTTACAATGTTGTGTTGGTTTCAGGAGTATAGCAGAGTGATTCAGTATATATACATTTATATATTCTTTTTGTCATGTTCTTATTAATTTATTCAAATTAGTTGCAGACTATCACAGATACCACAAACACTTTACTGGACTTCCCTGGTGGCTCAGATGGTGAAAGAATCTGCCTGCAATGCTGAAGACCTGGGTTCGATCCCTGGGTTGGGAAGATCCCCTGGAGAAGGGAATGACTACCTACTCCAATATTCTTGCTGGAGAATTCCATGGACAGACAGAGCCTGTCAGTCTACAGACCATGGGGTTGCAAAGTGTCAGACATGGCCGAGTGACTAACATTACAGATATAACCAACACTTTACAGACTTTGTCCAACCATGTTACGTGTGAAGATAACATATTTGAAACAAGGTAGTCAAAGACTTAACTGTCTAATCACAGTATGAAAGTGTAGTGTAAGAAATATTATTGAGGTATTGTTGAGTATTGTTACTACTTTGGTTGCTACCATTGTCACTACAGACACAACTCGCTAGCTCTGATTTATTGAGCCACTAATGTGCACTGGAACTGTAATTAGCATTTATACAACTTATCATTTAATACTCAGAACATTGATGAAAGAAGGTGACATGGTTAATTCAGTTTTACATATACTCAGGCATAGAAGCATGAAATAATTTATACAATGTCACACAATAACTAGTACATTTTAGATTTAAAACTGAGACCAAGACCTTTTAGATGGCATTCTCATAGCTAGCAAACTGGATTAAACAGGATGTTTTTTCAGTGAGAAATGGTGTACTCACTAATGAATTTGGTTCGTATATGTATATATACTTTTTTTAGTTTCTTTTTCATTATAGGTTATTACAAGTATTGACTAGAGTTCCCTGTGCTATATAAAGTAGATCGTTGTTGGTTATCTATTTTAATACAATAGTGTGTATATTTTAACCCCAAACTCCTAATGTATCCCTTCCCACCCCCATCATTTTATCTTTAAAGTGTAGATCGGTCCTTATTGTTAATTCAGCCCCCTCAAAATAAAAATAGGTTGATAGCTAAATATTAAGTATTCAGAATGCTGTGATGTTCAAATACACTTGTTATCCAATCTGTGTCCTCAAGAGGTTAGCAGATGAGGAATGACAGTGTAAAGAGTCAATTATCATAACACAGATGACAGTAGCTACAGGAGATACACCCATACAGGTGTTACATGTACCCAGTGGGGGAACCAGAGAGTTCAGACTGAAGAGTTCAGAAGTGGTTTATCTGTAATGGAAGTTGAATATAGTTCCCTATGCTTTACTGTAGGACCTTGTTATTTATCCATTCTGAATGTAATAGTTAGCATATGCCTAGCCCAAACTCCTAGTTTGTCCCTCTTCCCCTTGGCACCCACAAGTCTATTCTCTTTGTTTGTGAGTCTGTTTTGCAGGTAGGTTCATTTGGCCACATTTTAGATTTCACACATAAATGGTATCACATGGTATTTGTCTTTCTCTTTCTGACTTATTTCACTTATATGCTAATCTCTAGGCCCATCCATGTTGCTACAAATGGCATTATTTCATTCTTTTTATGGCAGAGTAGTAGTCCATTATATATACGTACCATATCTTCTTTATCCATTCATCTGTTGATGGACATTTAGGTTGTTTCTGTGTCTTGGCTATTGTGAATAGTGCTGCCATGAACATAGGGATGCATGTATCTTTTTGAATTATGGTTTTGTCTGATTATGTACCCAAAAGTGGGATTGCAGTGTCCTCCTGGCATGCTGTGATTCATGGGGTCGCGGAGAGTTGGACACGACTGAGCGACTGAACTGAACTGAACTGATGGTAGCTCTATTTTTAGTTTTTATAAGGAGCTTCAATACTGCTGATTGCTGAAGAATTGATGCTTTTGAACTGTGGTGTTGGAGAAGACTCTAGAGAGTCTCCTTGGACTGCAAGGAGATCCGACCTGTCCATTCTAAAGGAGATCAGCCCTGGGTGTTCACTGGAAGGACTGATGCTAAAGCTGAAACTCCAATACTTTGGCCACCTCATGCGAAGAGTTGACTCACTGGAAAAGACTCTGATGCTGGGAGGGATTGGGGGCAGGAGGAGAAGGGGACGACCAAGAATGAGATGGCCGGATGGCATTACCGACACGATGGACATGAGTTTGAGTGAACTCCGGGAGTTGGTGATGGACAGGGAGGCCTGGCGTGCTGTGATTCATGGGGTCGCAAAGAGTCGGACACGACTGACCGACTAAACTGAACTGATACTGTTTTCCAGAGAGGATGCACCAACTTACATTTCCATCAATAGTGTAGGAGAGTTCCCTTTTCTCCATACATTGTCTAGCATTTGTTATTTATAGACTTTTTGGCCATTCTAACTGGTGTGAGATGGTACCTCATTGTAGTGTTGATTTGCATTTCTCTGATTATCAGTGATGTTGAGCATCTTTTCACATGCCTGTTGGTCATCTATTCCTCCTTTGAGAAATGTCTATTTGGAGTTTCTACCCACTTTTTGATTGGGTTGCTTGCTTTTAGCTGTTGTTGAGTTTTATAAGCTATTTGTATATTTGGGAGATTAAGCCCTGGTGGGTCACATTGTTTGCAAATATTTTCTCCCATTTTGTAGGTTGTCTTTTCATTATTTTAATGGTTTCTTTGCTGTGCAAAAACTTGTAAGTTTGATTAGGTCCCATCTGTTTATTTTTTTATTTCTGTAACCTTGGGAGACTGACCTAAGAAAACATTGGTACAGTTTGTCAGAGAATGCTTTGCATATGCTCTCTTCTAAAAGTTTTATGGTGTCATGTCATATGTTTAAGTCTTTAAGCCATAATGAGTATTTTTGTGCATGGTGTCAGGCTGTGTTCTAACTTCATTGACTTACATCCAGCTGTCCAAGTTCCCCAGCACCTTGCTGAGGAAACTGTCTTTTTCCTATTGTATATTCTTGCTTCCCCTGTGGAAGATTAATTGACCCCACAGGGGTGTGGGTTTATCTCTAGGCTCTCTATTCTGTTCCATTGATCTGTATGTCTGTTTTTGTACCAGTACCACACTGTTTTGATTACTGTGGCTTTGTGGTATTGTCTGAAGTCTAAAAAGGTTTTACCTCCTGCTTTTTTAGCTTCAGGATTTCTTTGGTAATTCTGGACCTTGTATGGTTCTATGTAAATTTTTGGATTATTTGTTCTAGTTCTGAGAGAAATATCATGGGTAATTTGATAGATAGCACATTAAATCTATAAATTCCTTTGGGTGGTATTGCTATTTAACAACATTCTTTCTTTGAATCCTCTTCAGTTTCTTTATTAATGTTTTATAGTTTTCAGCTTGGAAGTTTTTCACCTCCTTGGTCAGGATCATTCCTAGAGGTTTTTTGGGGTTTTTTTTTGGTGTGATTTTAAAAGGCACTGTTTTCTAAACATTACCTTTCTGATATTTCATTGTTAGTGTAAAGAAATGCAACTGATTTCTGAATGTTAATCTTATATCCTGCTACTTTGCTGAATTTATTTATCTACTAGCATTTGTTTATAGTTCATACAGTTTTCTGTATATAGTATCGTGTCAGCACATACATCTTCCATTCCAGTTTGGATACCTTTTATTTCTTATCTGATTGCTGTGGCTTGGACTTCCAATACTATGTTGAATAGATGAAGTGAGAGGGGGTATCCTTGTTCCAGATTTCATTGGGAAGGCTTTCAGCTTTTCACCTTTGAGTATTATATTGTCTATGGGTTTATCATAAATAGCTTTTATTATGTTGAGATATGTTCCATCTAAACCCACTTTGGTAAGAGTTTTTATCATGAATGGATATTGAATTGTTTTAAACTTTTAATTTTGTACTGGAGTAGAGCCAGTTGGCAATGTTGTGATAGTTTCAGGTGGAGAGCAAAGGGACTCAGTCATACATACATGTGTATCCATTTTCTCCCAAAGTCCCCTGCTGTCCAGGCTGCCAGCTAACATTGAGCATAGTCAAATGCTTTTTCCTGCATCACTGAGATGATCATGTGGTTTTTGTCTCTTCTTTTGTTAATGTGGTGTATTACTTTAATTTGGGTTGTTATTGCTGCACACAGGGGCTACTCTCAAGTTGCAGTGCATGGTCTCTCATTGTGGTGGCTTCTCTTGTTGCAGAGCATAGACTCTAGAGCATTCAGCCTTCAGTAGTTGCAGCACATGGGCTTAGTTGCCCCGCAGTATGTGAAATCATCCTGGACCATGGATTGAACCTACATCCCCTGTTTTGGCAGGCAGATTCTTAACCACTGGACCACCAGGGAAGTCCATGTAATATTCTTTTTCAGTGGTTTCTTTGTTTGGTTTATGTATCAGACTTCCCAAAATGTCTTTGGGAGTATTCCCTCCTCTTCAATCTTTTGGAAGAGTTTGAGAAGGGTTGGTATAAATTCTTTGTATGTTTGGTAGAATTCATCTGTGAAGTCATCTAGTCCTGGGCTTTTGTTTGTAGGTTTTCCTCTTTATTACAGATTGTATTTCACTTCTAGTGATCAGTCTGTTCAAATTATCTGTTTCTTCTTGATTCACTTTTGGAGGGTTGTATGTTTCTAGAATGGAGAAGGAAATGGCAACACACTCCAGTATTCTTGCCTGGAAAATCCCATGGGACAGAAGAGCCTGGAAGGCTACAGTCCATGGGATTGCAAGAGTCAGACATGACAGCAACTAAACCACCACCACCACCACCACGTTTCTAGAACGTTGTCCGTTTTTTCTAGGTTGTCAAATTTGTTGGCTTATAATTGTTCATAATACTCTTTTGTAATTTTTTTTTTGTATTTCTATGGTATCAGTTGAGATTTCTCCTTTTTCATTTCTTATTTTGTGTCTTTCCTGTTTTCTTGATGAGCCTGACTAGAGGTTTGTCAACTTTGTTAACACTTTCAAAAACCAGCTGTTGGCTTTATTGCTTTTTAAGCTCTATTTTATTTATTTCCTCTCTGATCTTTATTATTTACTTCCTTCTGCTGACTAAGTTTTGTTTGTTCTTCTTCTTCTAGTTCTTTTAAGTGATAGGTTAGGTTGTTATTTGATGTTTTTCTTATTTTTGGAGAAAGGCCTGTATCACTTTGAACTTCCCTCTAAGAACTGGGAGTATCTCAGTTTTGCTTTTGCTGTATCTCATAGATTTCATATGTTTGTGTTTTCATTGTTCATCTCAAGGTATTTTAAAATTTTTTTTTTATTTCCTCATTCATTCATTAGCTTTTTAGTAGCATGTCATTTAGTCTCCATGTAATCTTTTTTCCCCTCTCTTTTCCTGTGGTTCATTTCTAGCTTCATGCCATGGTGGTCAGAGAAGATGATGAAAATAATTTCTTTACTCTTAAATTTGTTGAGGTTAGTTTTGGGCCCTAGTGTGTGGACAGTCCTAGAGAATGTTCCAGGTGCACTTGAAAAGAATGTATATTCTGGGTCCTTTGGATGTAATGTCCTGAAAATATCAATGAAATCTAACTTGTACATTTAGGACCTCTGTTGCCTTATTTATTTTCTCTCTAGAATATCTGTCCATTGATATGAATGTGGTGTTAAAAGTTATTATTACAATAATACAATATTATTGTATTACCATCCAATTTCTCCCTTTATGCCTGCTGGTATTTGTTTTATGTGTTTGAGTGCTCCTACTATATTAGGTGCATGTTCACTGATGAATGTAGAATCCTCTTCTTGTACTGATCCTTTTTTCATTATATAATGTCTTTCTTTATCTTTCTGTGTGGCTTTTCATTTTAGTCTGTTTTGTCTGATCGGTGTATTGCAACTTCCACTTGTTTCTATTTGTATGTAATATCTTTTTCCATCTCCTCATTTTCAATCTATATGCCTCCTTTGCAGTAAGGTACATCTCTTATAGACAACATATTGTAAGATCTTGTTCTTTATCCAGTCTGCCACTTTGTCTTTTGATTGGAGCATTCAGTTCATTGACATTTAAGGTAATTATTGATACATATGTATTTGTTGCCACTTTAAACCTTGTTTCCAATTAATTCTATGTTTCCTCCTTTTTCCTTTTTATTTCCTTTTTGTGGTTTGATGATTTCCAGTTCTGTTTCTGGTTTTTGTGAATTTAGTGTATATCTTTGATTTGTGGTTGCCCTGTTTTTCAGATGTTAACCTCTTCCTTTACCTGTTTTCTTTAGACTGATAGTCATATAGGCTCAAGCACATTCTAGAAATAATCGACATTTTCTTACTCTCCTTGAAGCATTTCTTCTTACTCTTGTTGAAACATTAAACATATGCTAAAGATTTTACCTAACTTAATTAACGAGGGAACCAGCAAAATGTTACTACCAGTTACAACCAGTCCAAAGGGGAAATTTCAAAAGCACATGTATATCAGCCATCAGAAATGCTGAATTCAATTGGTCAACATTTATAAGGCATCTTACAATTGCATCCCCTCAGGATACATTTTTTAAAGGATTGACCTCTTCGGCTGTTCTGGGTCTTCACTCCTGCGTGCAGGCGCTCTCGGTGCAGAGAGTAGGGGCTTTCTTCATTGCCGCGCACAGGTCACTCACTGTGGTGGCTTCTCTTGGAAGCAGGGGCTCTAGAGTGCAGGCTCAGTAGTTGTGGTGCATGGGCTTGGCTATTCCGCAGCATGTGGGATCCTCCTGGACCGAGGATTGTGCCCGTGGCCCCCTGCATTGGCAGGTGGATTCTTAACCACTAGACCATCGAGGAAGACCCCTCAGAATATATTTTGCACCTCTATGGACAAGCATTATTTGCATTGCTCTCATTAGTACTCTAAGACTTAACAGAGTCGCAAAGTAACTCAAAGACTGTGGAAGACTTTAATGATTAGGAAGAATGCAGTACATGTGAACACGAGTGATTTTTTTCTCATTTCTGCGATTTTCACAATTTCTCCTGGCACAGTTAAGTGTGATTGGAGGGAAGGGCTCTAAAAGGATTGGTTCTGTCTCTTGTTCCCCATGATGGTCCCCAGCATCCTGGTCTTTGTTACTGCTTTGTCTGCCTCCTTGTTATGTTGGTTTATTTCAGGAGAATCAGAGGAGATGTTCATATCTGTGTAACCGCGGGCAAGTTGCTTCTTTGTGCTTCAGCTTCCTCATCTGTAAGATGATAACGTAGTACCTAGTGCTCAAGGTGAACATGTGAATTCAGTAACAGTATGCCTCATTCTCCTTCAAAACACTTCCACTTCTTTGGACACACTGAAACCCTGAAGCATGCTACTGTGACACTGTGCCACAAAGGCACCCCACCAAGGAATGAAATAAAAGAAGCGTGAGCATCGACCAGAGCTGATAGAGTGAGGAGGATGGAGGACCAGCATATGCTTTAGCTGAGCCATTTTATGCTGTGGATTTTAGCTTCCTCATCTTGAGGGCAGAGACTTAGGACTGTAATTACCCATAACTCTGTGTTAACCATTTGTGCATAGTAATGACACAGCTTTACACATTTATCAACAACTTAACACTTGGTCCATTTTAACACTTTCCCATAAGTACTGAAATACATTTTAGAAATTCTGATAGGAGTTATAAAGTTACATGGATGAACCTGAGTCCCCTGGCTTGCTCTGAAATGCCCTGTGAGCTCCATCTGCCATAGTCTGGTAACTAGAACATTCCAAGGCAGGTTCTGAGGTGGGAGGTGCCAGGATTACCTCAGGCCCAGGTCATTGTAGACTATATGAATTTTCCCTTCTTTCTCTATGAAGACAAGAATGGAAAAGTTGGTTTTAAAAGAGACCAAAGAGTAAAGGTTCTCTCCAGGTGCCAATGGGCTCTGCCTTTGGTGACTCAGGTAACACAGGGTAATTGACATCAGTCCTCTCAGGGAGGTTTGGCAGCTTCCTTTCTGCCTGAACACTTTGTTGGCAGGCCCACACCCATCTGTCCTTTCAGAGTTTTGGCAGCATGTGTCAGCTCCAGGGAGCATTGTGATCTTAGCCTCCTTTAGGTTCACAGAATCTTCTGAAAGGCCATTTAGCTGTTTCAATATCTCCTGAGACTTTGTAGCCCTCCACACATCCCATCAGGACTTGCAAGCTTCCTTGTACCCAAGGAAGACTCCTGAGCCCTCACAAAGTCCCCTTGAGTCTAGGAAGGATAGTGAGGTGGGTCACCAAGGAGCAAAAGGCTGGCCAGGCCACCAGCAGGACAACAATCACCTGGCTGAGATAAGGCTGCACCAGGGAATTTCTTTCAAGGCTGCCTTCAAAGGAAATATCTTATCCCAGGGGTATGAAACATTACCTTCTCCCACAATTGAGTTCAACCAAATATATTTAACTGTACACTTAGGTGGATTTTATGGTATGTAAATTATACCTAATGGAATTTACTTGCTTCAAAGGTCTTATGAATAGAGAAGTAGAACTAGGATCCCACACTACTGAGTCTGGGAGCTGCTCCTGCCCTGCAGCCCACCCACCCTCTGTTTCTGGGGGATGACAGAGCAGGAATGAGAGGGGGAGAGATCTAGAAAGATCCCCACCAAAAGACTGTGGGCTTTGAGGTGATTTTTATTTTCAGCTTCTTTATGTTATCTGATGTGGGCTCAATGAGCATATATTGTATTTCAGGAAAAGCGTTAAAGCTTTTTCCTTTTTGGAAAAGGAAATGAGAGAAGCTAAGCCCTTTGATTAAGAAGAGTTATACTGGGGGACTTCCCTGGAGGTACAGGGGTTAGGACTCCACACCTCCAGTGCAAGTGGCACAGGATCAGCCCCTGGTCAGGGAACTGAGATTCCACATGCTGTGCAAGATGGGCAAATATATATTCATATATGTAATTATATATATATATATATATATATATTTATAAATGAGCTGTACTGAGAGGCTGGGCTTTCTAAGTGGCATAGTAACCCATGCATGGTTATTTGAAAGCAAATTTATGAAATGTAAATGATTCTGTCTCTTCAATTTTCATTATAAAACTCGAGATACATACATCAGGCAAAAACCCCTCAAGGTATGATAAAATCACCCAAGAATGCAACAAACCTTTTAAGTTTACTTATTTCAAAAGGAAAACACTTTTTATGAAATCCCTGATGTTTGAAACAACTTTTTAATATACACCAATATTTAGTGTTTAGGGTTTCACATTTTGCACAATAATTTAAAAGACTAAAAGGGGAAATAGCATTTGATTAATAAAACAGATCACAAACCAATCAAATGAACAAACAGAAAAATCCTTTTATTTCAGTTAACCCCTGTGGATGTTTCTACCTAAAAATCAAATGCTGCTCTCTGGTCTCTTACTCCCTGGTGCTTTGTGGGAGCTGTTGGATTTTAAAAAGAAATAAAACAAGTTAGTTCAATAGATACTGTCCACAAGCTTCCTCTCAGTCCCAAAGGGAAAAAGATGTGATTCCAGTCTTCGGAGTTTGCTTTTCAGTATGTCAGAAGTGAACAGATTCATCTGGTCTGTAGGGAACAAAATTGAAAACTACCATGGCATCAACTTAAAATATAGCAATAAATAAAAACACAAGTAACAAGAATCAGATGCTGATTGCAGCCATGAAATTAAAAGACGCTTACTCCTTGGAAGGAAAGTTATGACCAACCTTGATAATATATTAAAAAGCAGAGACATTACTTTGCCAACAAAGGTCCATCTAGTCAAGGCTATGGTCTTTCCCGTGGTCATGTATGGATGTGAGAGTTGGACTGTGAAGAAAGCTGATCGCCAAAGAATTGATGCTTTTGAACTGTGGTGTTGGAGAAGACTCTTGAGAGTCCCTTGGACTGCAAGGAGATCCAACCAGTCCATTCTAAAGGAGATCAATCCTGGGTGTTCATTGGAAGGACTGATGCTAAAGCTGAAACTGCAATACTTTGGCCACCTCATGCGACGATTTGACTCACTGGAAAAGACTCTGATGCTGGGAAAGGTTGGGGCGGGGGGAGGAGAAGGAGACGACAGAGAATGAGATGGCTGGATGTCATCACCGACTCTGTGGACATGAGTTTGAGTGAACTCAGGGAGTTGGTGATGGATAGGGAGGCCTGGCGTGCTGTGATTCATGGGGTCGCGGAGAGTCGGACACGACTGAGCGACTGAACTGAACTGAACTGACTGAACAAGAATCATTGAAAAACTATTCTGAAAGAGCTTAAAGGCCTACAGAAGTAGTGTCAGAGGAACATTATGGAATCTATAATCTGTCAATGTTGTATAAAAAATGAACAGTTTTGGCTTAATTCATGACTATCATTTTCCATGAGCTTATAGGGATCCCAAATATGTCCTTTCAAGCAGCTAACAAACTTATCCATGGAAACTGCATAGGAGATTTAAAATGGGGAGTTTAATATACTGACAGGTGAGTGAAATTTAAGATCTGCCTTAGTTTTATTCCTATTACATAAGCCATCTTTGGAGGAGAATGCAATTCCAAACCACATGGAGTCCTGAACCACTTAAATCTGCAGTTTCTGCACTGGTTCTACTTGGTGAATCACAAGGCAAGAGAAGCCATCATTTAGGACGAACCCAAGTCAACTGGTACTTGACCAAGTGTTGAGAACAAAAAGGAAGTATTCCGCTTGGTCCCCCTGGAAGTAGATTGGAGTGGGATTAGGGTCTTTTCTGTCTAATTCAGCATGTTTTATAGCTGATAAGTGTCAACTGCCTGAAAATGATTACTGAAGCATGAACTAGAAAAAATGAATCAGTAAAGAAAGGAAACAAAATATCCCTACACTTTCCCTGGCAAATAAAATTGGCTTTAGAGAAAACAAGAAGAGAAAATGATAAAAGAAGAAAACAAAGACGGTCTAAGAGATGTGGGGAGAAGAAAGGAAGTTACATCTTGTGAAGAAAGGCAGACGGTGATTGGTTAGAGAAATAACAGTTGACTTAAATTACCACAGGACCTTATTAGGGCATGCAGGAGAATGTTCTAGCTGTTCTAAATTATTAGACACTGGAGAAAATTATCCCTCTTGTCTTGAATACTCCACTCCCTGAAAATTCCATTTGATTACTTTCTGGGTCCATCCATTCTGACAACTTAGGCTGAATGAAAGCTGACCCAGAGAAGTTCAAATCACATGCCCCATAGTTTAGAATTTAATTCTATATTAAGAGATTGAGACTTTTCTTGTACATAGATTTCTCCATATGAATTTTAGATAATTTTATGTATTCATTTTTATTTTTGGCTGTGCTGAGTCTTCGTTGCTGTGCTGGCTTTTTCTCCAGTTGCTGTTCGCCGGGGCTACTCTCTAGCTGCGGTGTGCAGGCTTCTCATTGAAGCAGCTTCTCTTGTTGCAGAGCACGAACTCTAGGATGCACACGGGCTCAGTAGTTGTGCTCCGTGGGCTCCGTAGTTGCAACTCCTGGGCTCTAGAGCACAGGCTCCATAGTAGCGGCGCACAGGCTTTGTTGCCATGCGGCATGTGGGATCTTCCTGGATCAGGGATCAAACCCGTGTCTCCTGCATTGGTAGGCGGATTCTTTACCACTGAGCTACCAAGAAAGCCTCTCATTATGATTTTGTTGGTAGTTTCAGCAATTTAATATTAGTCTGTTCAAAAAGAAAGCATCCACTGTGTGCTCTGACCTAAACTTGACATGTGGGAAAACAGCGTGTGAAATATTTTATATCCTTGGCCAAAAACTTTGTGGGGCAGAAGATTATGCCCAGGTGACTTCATCACAGAAAGATAGATGACAAACTGTCATAGTGCCAAAAACTGTCCAGGATAGCAATTTCTTAAGGAGAATCAGTTCATTCCAGGACTGGAGTAGGAAGCAGAGAAGAACAGGCCAGATTTGTCTGAATTCTGCTAACGGTCTCCTCAGTGGAGATTAAGCTAAAGCCAGCAGTGGAAAATCTTCAAGACTTAAAATATTGATGATCTGTCCCCTGAGGCAGAGCCATGGAAAGAAGCTAATGTAAAGAGGGACCCACCTCAAAGGAGAAAACAAAGTGCTCGGATCCCAGTAAAAGGAGAGGCTCAAGGTAGATATGGAAAAGGCAGGTACCTAATATTGGGCCAACCTACCTGCTAGAAAGGGACCCTAGACCAACCCAGTAGAATGGGAAGGGAAGAGGAAGCCTGCTTGGTGGGTGAGGAGTGTGGGCACTAGAATATCCAGCACTGGGCCCTTGGGTACTGGATGGTGAGTGTCAGGAGGGTGAAGATCAGAGGATACAGAGGAGTTTACCTGCCAGAACTGAACCTTTGGCTTCTTGGCACAGGAGGCATGAGCAGCCCAGTTCATCGAGTCAGAGGAAGAGCAGGAAGGATGGGTCTTCCCTGTGGTCCATGCCATCACACTGTAAAAAGTAATTAGGGGGAGACTAAGAATGATACTTCACCGCCACAGAAAGGCTGTCATTTCATTGTGAAGAGGATGGAGTAGCCAACTCTTCCTGGAGGAGAGAAGAAAAGCTTTACAAAGGGTGAACGCTAAAGGACAAACAGAGATGGCAGAATGGTGTCCTGCGCAAAGGCATAGTCATAACAGTAAATGGCATATTGGGGACAGAATGGATGGTGCATAGCCACTCTCCTGCGGGGAACGCGGAGAGTTTGGGGCCAGCTTGGGAACATGTAGTGTTCTCCCAACTAAGAAACGCCTGCCAGTAAAAGGGACCCGATGCAGGTTTGAAAGCCAGGAGGTGACAGGTGTAAGTCTGTGTTCTCTGGTGACAGCAAGGATGAGGGTTAGAAGGCACCTGGAGTCTGGGTCAGAAATGAGGGTAGACCTGCTTAATATATTGATGTAAGGCTATAGAACAAAGGATAAATGCAGGTGTTTTTTGTTTGTTTGTTTTTCTAAAGCTGACTTGACAGCATTTGGAAATCAGGGGATTTCCTTCATAAATTTTATTTGATGATCTTATCTTGAGAAAAGCTAAGAACCATACTAAAAATGTAATGTTTTAAAGTTTCTGCCTTGAGTCAGTGAGGCACACATAACTTTGTTTGGTCATCGGGACCTTGCCCACAAAATACTAAATTTGGTCTTTCTAAGCAAAATAAAACAGTCAATAATAGCCTTCTCGCCCCACTTGCACCACAGTGTTCTTGAAAAGATCTTTGGAGTAAACAGCCAGTGAAGGGAAAGACTTCCTAACAATCTAGGGGAGTGGAAGTGGCAAGGATCAGGTGCTATTTCAAACTGTGCCTTTGAGTCTTCCAGTTGGGTGATTGTCTGGGACCCCGTCTGAGCCCCACAAGTTCCCTCCGAAAGGACGAGAGCAGGGTCCTAGTGCCAGCAAGCCAGGGCCCAAGGACGGTCACTGATGCTGAGCTGAGGGAGAAACAGCAGAAGGAACAGCTATGGCCGCTCCCTCTTTGTCACTGGACCCCATCCATTGTTCAGAGTTCATGCTCCGATTTTGACCCTGTGTCTCAGGAGAACGGAAGGGAAAGGAAGAAATTAAGCATAGCTGTTACCAACCAGCATTCTTGGCTTTCCTCAGTCAATAGACATTGACTAGCGGCCAGACAAGAACTTCAGGCAAGGCTTTATTGGGATCCCTGCTGCCGCAGTGGGGAGTGAAAACAAACGAGTTCCATTGCTCGCTTGGTCCCTGGGTGGGGAAAGCTTGTTCCTTGTATGGGATGAGGGTAGGGGTGTGTCCAGGGGTCAACCTGGAGGGTGACTTAGGGGTTTTGCCCATCCCTTAGGTGGTGTTGTGTGCAGGGGGCATACACAGTACCTCGTTTTTGTTCCAGGCTCTTCAAAAGTGGCAGCTGGGTTTTTTTGGTCTCTTTGTATCTTGTGGGTCCAGAATTTCCCCAGCTGTTCATGCACACAGGTATTTTTAGTCCCGTATAATTTCTTTGTACTTTGTTGCTCGCTGCAACATTTGTCCAGGTACAGGCATTGCAGTCAAGGGTCCCGGGTGCCAGGCCTGTCTCATAGCTGAGGTTCCTGGCTTGAGCAAATGGGTAGATAAAGATGCCACTAACTGAGATGGAAATGAGGAAGATGGACAGGTTTGAACAAAACAGGAGTTCACCTGTAAACATCGTATGACTGAGGTGCTGGAGAGTCATCCAGATAGAGATGTCCATAGGTGGTTAGAAACAAGGAGCTGAAGCTCAGGGAGGAAGGTGGGTTAGAGAAGAGAAAGAAGTGGATTAAGTCACTAACCTGTCTGAATGAGTTTTTTGGGGAAATGCGCATCGGAAGAGACAGGGGACTCTCAGATGATAAAGCCAGAAGAAACACCAACATTAAAGAAAGTGAAAGTCGCTCAGTTGTGTCCAACTCTTTGTGACCCCGTGGACTATACAGACCATGGAATTGTCCGGGCCAGGATACTAGAGTGGGTAGCTGTTCCCTTTTCCAGGGGATCTTCCCAACCCAGGGATCGAACCCAAGTCTCCCGCATTGCAGGTGGATTCTTAACCAGCTGAGCCACAAGGGAAGCCCAAGAAGACGATAGAAGAAGAGAATATTTTCTGTTTTACGTATTTGGTATCTGAAAAGATAAACATTGCTTGATGACGTTGATTTACTCAAACTCAATTAAATAATGGAGCCCATAAACCCATCACTTGCAGTCTAGAAGATACTGAATAGCATCATTTCCAGAACTTCTGTATTAGAGCATGTACTGCCAAAGTCTCTGGGTAAGGGTAAAAATGGGGGAAGTCTTTCAAGGCTGAGTGGATCCTGAAAAACTGATCTTTTTGTGCCCTGAGGTTGAACACACGTTTTGTCATGGGCAGCAGTTATAGGCAAGAACAGCAGAGGCCATGGCCCAGCTTGTGAGCTAGCCTTCTGGATTTTTAATTTAATCTTTTTGTTCAGAATGAGTCAATTCTTCTTTTTGATATTTGCCACTCTAAATCAGTGGATGGGTTAGATAATTTTGTCTTAAAGTCATTTTTGTAAAGGATGTTTGTTACTTACATTCTAGGAGCCAGAATATTCCATGAACTGTCTCGCTCTTTCTTTGTAAGTTTCATCAGACACAGCTTGTTTTCTCCAGGCCACCAGAATCGGTTTTTGAAGGCAAAGTTGGATGTGCAAGCAAAACACAGTACTACTTAGTGAATAGTCAAAACATCTGCACATATCAACCGCTCTCTTCCAGGTTCAGAGTTTACTTGGTAAAACATTATTATTGCAAGTAGTAATTAAACATTATTTGAATAGGCTCATACCTTTCATCCAAACCCCACCTCACAACAAACAATTCCTTTTCTCAAGAGGGCATGGGAGCTCACTTGCTTTAGTGAGCTTGTGTAAGCCTCTGATTCTTTGTGAATCTATCTCCTTAATATTACAACAGCTACACCTAACCTAAGAACTTAGTTATAGATTTGGTAGGAATGTTGCAGTTTGTTCCTGTAGCCCTGCTATCAACTCCTAGTCATTGCTTTCTGAAGTTTAGCACCTAAATCAGGGTGAAGAACATTTGCCCTGAAGTCAAGCTCTTTCCCTCTGTATTCAGGGTGTGTGAGAGAGAGAGAGAGAATCTAAGGCAAGTAACTCCACAGCCACCTTTTTTGGCAGGTTTCGGTATGCCTCTTGTCTGTTTTTCCTCCCTCTGGTGCCTCAGGGAAAGCATTTTCTACTTAAATTGACTCTCACTTTCAGGTATGCCTTTACACGCCCTGTTTGCTGCCTGCGCCTCTCAGCGCGAATTCTGAAATGCAGGTACGTCTCACTTTGGGTCTCACTGGCAAGTTGGCATTTTTTTGATTAAGTGAAGGCAGCTGCAAATTTAAAAGTTGTTGGGTAGGTGGGGGGCCAGCATAGAGAATAATCATTCCTTTTTCAGAACAATAACATTTATATATAGGGCTTCCCTGGTGGCTCAGCTTCCCAGGTGACTCTGCCTGCAGTGCATGAGACGCAGATTCTATCCTTGGGTCGGGAAAATCCGTTAGAGGAGGAAATGGCAACCCACTCCAGATTTCCTGGAGAATCCCATGGACAGAGGAGCCTGGCGGGCTATAGTCCATGGGGTTGCAAACAGTCAGACAGGGGTGAGCGACTAAGTAACAATAACAACAACAACAAATTATGCATAAGACCTGTATACATAATACAGTATCCAGTGGGATGGTCGATACATTGTTCAGAAAAGGGTGCAGCCAATGACCTGAGCTTTTCTGTTGCTTAAAGAAAGCTTCCAATGACACAGTGTTGAGCTGCACAATTTAAAGTTGTGTATTAGAGGAACACTTATTTTATCATGGTGATCTACCTTGTGACAGTTTAGAGAAAGCTCAAATTCTATCGAGCTGTCCATATCTTCAAAATATAAAATATTTTTGTTAATATCCTGCTGCTGCTGCTGAGTCGCTTCAGTTGTGTCCGACTCTGTGTGACCCATAGACAGCAGCCCACCAGGCTCCGCCATCCCTGGGATTCTCCAGGCAAGAACATGGAGTATATCCTAGGTGTATATAAATGATAACTTTTAAGGAAAACACGGTGTCTGCCATCATTGAAAGAAAAGTTCCCTTTAGAGCATTGCATTCCTCCTGCTTATGCCATTTAGGTGACACAGTTGAAATAGTTCATGATTCCTGATGAAATGTGAAAAATAAAACGTGTTAAATAAGTTAAGCATAAGATTTCTATGAGAATTGTGATTTTAAATGTATGCAATAACTCAGGTGAGTCAAAAAAGAAGTTTAGTAGTAGTATCAGTTGCTCGGTCATGTCCGATTCTGAGACCCCGTGGACTGTAGCCCGTCAGGCTCCTCTGTCCATGGGATTCTCCAGGCAAGAATCCTGGAGTGGGCATCCTTCTTCAGGGCATCTACCTGACCCTGGGATTGAATCCAGGTCTCCTGTATTGCATGTAGATTCTTTACTGTCTGAGCCACAAAGGAAGTATATAATGTTATAAATTTATTAAAATTATCCCCTGTGTTAGATATTACTGTACCATTTTCAAAAGAAAGGAACAGTAGTAGAAACAAGAGTGGCAGGCAGGACTATCTATGGAGAGGCTATTTACCGAATACAGTTTGCGCCCACACTGTGGTTGAGGGGCTGGGCACTTTGGCATGACATGCCCCTCGTGTTTTCATTTATTTTCATCCAAACTGGACACAAAAATGAGGAAACTCTTAGACAAGATGTAGGCCTGAGCACAATCTTCAAGTTGAAGGGAAATGAGGTAAAGTTAGTATACAATCAGTAATGAAAACCAGTTAGCAAGGCCAGAAAATTAGTTATTGTCAGTTTCATTTATTTTACTGTTTATCACAGCACTTCCTCATTTTAAGACCGGCATAATCTAGCAACTTTCGTGAAATAATTACCAAAATGCATCCAGTTCCTTTGTAACTATATTGACATGCTTTTCATCCCCAAAAGAAATAATATGACATTAATTCCTGCTGATTCAGTTCAGTCAGTTCAGTCGCTTAGTCATGTCTGACTCTTTGTGTCCCCATGGACTGCAGCATGCCAGGCTTCCCTATCCATCGCCATCTCCTGGAGCTTGCTCAATCTCATGTCCATCGAGTCAGTGATGCCATCCAACCGTCTCTGTTGTCCCCTTCTATGTGATTAATACATTGATCACTAAGCTTACCAATGAGTTTATCAAGAGAAAAAATTTCATGCAGCCCCACTGAGACTTTGCAAATGTCAATGTGGTAAACCAACCAGAAAAGCAGGACCAACTAAATGTGTAGCTTGATAAAGGAAGGAATGGATGAGATGACCACAATACCTGGAATTGGGCTTTATGTACACCGAGGGGTTTATCATGACTGGGTAAGTGACTGCAAATAACAGAGCTTCTAAAAAGCTAGTGGACTTACTATACCTGATTAGCCTCTCAGTTTTATCTGACTCTTTGGACTGTAGCCCATCCGGCTTCTCTGTCCTAGACTCTTCTGTTCGTGGGATTTCCCGCCATTTCCTACTCCAGGGGATCTTCCAGACCCAGGGGTTGAACCTGTGTTTCCTGTGTCTCCTGCATTGCAGGCGTATTCTTCACCCGCTGAACCATCAGGGAAACACAACTTACTATAACACTCTTCTAGTTTGAAGCCAATCACCTAAAATGGGAAACAGAACACTGGGAGTAAGACTAGGGCTGAATCACTTAGGGAAGGAAAGGTGGGGTGGTGGGCCCTCAGCTACAGGTACTGAAGCCACCTGCAAGGGTTCAGAACTCAGTATTCTTGATAGTTGAGGCTGATAGTTCTTTGCTAGGGGGACTGGGGCTGCCCTGTGCGCTCTCAGATATTCATTTAGCAGCATGTCTGGCCTCTACCCACTAGATGTCAGTAGCATCCCCCTCCCCTGCTGTGACCAGGGGAAACGTCTGCAGACACTTGAAAATGTGCTCTGCGGGGGAGTCTGGAACGGAAACCAATCCTATGAGAACCCCTGTGCAGGTGAGAAGAGGCAAGCTTCTATAGGCTTAAGCATTGCAGTGTTATTGCAGAAATCGGCCATCATCCATGTTCACTGAGAAGGAAGGAGACTCAATTCCAGGAGGTAGAATTGAGTGAGGGGGAAATAGGAGTTAATCAAATTGATAACAGGAAGTCCAGGGTCTACTTGCTGTGTAACACAGAGAAGTAAGAAAATCTGGGATAATTTCTGTCCCTTCATCATATTTTATTGGTTCATATCAGGGAGAATATTTTTAGTCACCTGAATTAACCAGAACTAACTCACCTTTGCCTCACAGATTTCAGAGAGCTGAAGGATTTTAAACCCCCATGTTGGCAGTCCTTTGGGGCCACTCCCATTATCTCAGTAGAGGAAAGGGAGCTGGGAACCCCAGCCCATTTTCCATCCATCATTCTACTGGGCCCTGGAGAAACCCACAGGGTGAATGCTTTGGGCCCCAGGCCAGTTCTTCTGACCTGAAAGCTGTAAATCTTTCACAGGATGTGGTTCAGGGTTGTTTCGCAAAGCGTAGTTCTAAGATCAGTTCTAAATGGAGACAAGGACTGTCTTCCAGCTGTGATATAAAAATACATAGCACTGTGTAGTCATCTCTAGCCCTCTATACCCTCCAAGTGCTTCCTATTACATTATTTAAATCCTCAGATTAAAAGACAGCCCCAGTTTCTTCGTGGGGCTCTGGAAAACAATATTTACATATATAAATGAGAAAATCAGGAACTTGAAGCCACAGAAAGAGACTGTGGGGGAAGAGGCAGGAAAAAGTTTAGCACCAGGGAACACCCAGGATTGACAATTTACACCAACATTTTGAAACCAAGACTAAGGGGCACCTCTAGGGCACAGCCAAGGCCTTCCAGTGAAGGCAGAGAAGCTGAAGTTAGTGGAATAGCCAGTAAATAAAAATCAAGCTAGAAATACCATATGTCACTTAGTGCTGAGGTCAGAGACTGACGTATTTTAAACCCCAAAATGCAAGCTGCCATGAATTCAAGTCAGCAAATATTTTTGCTATTTTTCTAGGTTCTTCCAGGGTCTAAAAGATGAATATTTGCCTTTAAGGGTTTACAATCTAATAGGAAGGTTTAGACAAGATCATATTAAAAAAAAACCAGAATGTTTTCACTCCTAGGTATCTACCCAAGAGAAATGAAAGCATGCATCCATACAAAATTGTAGATAAATGTTAATTGCAGCATTATTCATGATAGCCAAAGAATAAGAAAAACCCAACTGTCTACCCAATGATGAATAAATAGAATATGGCATATCCATATAATGGAATATTACTTAGCATAAAAAAATAGTGCATTATTGATTCATGCTATGACATGGATGAATCTTAGAAATATCATGCTAATTGAAAGAAGTCAGTCACAAAGGACCACAAATTGTCCACAAATGGTTTTATTTATTTGAAGTATGCAGACTAGGCCAATGTACGGAAAGAGTAGTAGTTCCCAGGGGCTGCAGGAAGAGGCAGATTGTTGGGGGGAAGGGGGTGGGGGTGGTGACTGCCCAAGGGTGTTGAACTTCTTGTTTGGGTCCTGCAATGTTATTTTTTAATTAATTTTTATTGGAGTATACTTGATTTACAATGTGTTAGTTTCAGCTGTATAGCAAAGTCAATCAGTTATACATATATCCACTCTTTTTTTTTTAGATTCTTTTCCCACCTAGGTCATTACAGAGTATTGAGTAGAGTTCCCTGTGCTGTACAGTACTCTAATTCGTTATGTATTTTATATATAGCAGTGAGCATAAGAGTCGGACACGACTGAGCGACTGAACTGAACTGAGTGAGCATATGTCAATCCTCCACCCCCCTTTTCCCCCTCAGTAACCCTAAGTTTGTTTTCTACACCTGTGACTTTTCTGTTTTGTAAGGAAGTTCATTTGTACCATTTTTTTAAGATTCTACCTACAAGCAATATCATATTTGTCTTTGACTTACTTCAATCAATATGACAGTCTCTAGGCCTATCCACGTCACTGCAAATGGCACCATTGTGCTCATTTTTATGATTGAGTAACATTTTCTCATACACATATATATATATATATATATAAGCACATCTGTATCCATTCGTCCGTCAATGGGCATTTAGATGGCTTCCATGTATTGCCTATTGTAAATAGTGCTGCAATGAACATTGGGGTGCATGTGTCTTTTCTAATTATGGTTTTCTCCAGATATATGCCCAGGCGTAAGATTGCTGGATCATATTGTAATTCAATTTTTAGTTTTTAAAGAAACCTCTATACAGTTCTCCATAATGGCTGCACCAATTGGCATTTCCACAGTGTAGAAGGGTTCCCTTTTCTCCATACCCTCTCCAACATTTATCCTTTGTAGACTTTTTAATTATGGCCATTCTGACGGGTGTGAGGTGATACCTCACTGTAGTTTTGATTTGCATTTCTCTAATAATCAGGTTGAACATATTTTCATGTGATTTTTGGCTATCTGTATGTCATCTATGGAGAAATGTCTGTTTAGATTTTTTGCCCATCTTTTGATTGGGTCATTTTGGTTTTTTGGATATACAGCTGCATGTGCTGTTTGTATATTGTGGAGGTTAATCCCTTGTTGGTGGCTTCCTTTGCAAATGTTTTCTCCCATTCCATGGGTTGTCTTTTTGTTTTGTTTATGGTTTCCTTCACTGTGCAGAAGTTTCTTAATTTGATTAGGTCATATTTGTTTATTTTTGTTTTTATTTTCATTACTCTAGGATGTGGATCAAAAAAGATCTTGCTGTAATTTATGTCAAAAAATGTTCTGCCTGTTTTCTTTTAAGAGTTTTACAGGTTCTGGCCTTACGTTTAGGTCTTTAAAACATTTTGAATTTATTTTTGTGTATGGTATTAGAGAATGTTCTAATTTCATTCTTTTACACGTAAGTGTCCAATTTTCCCAGCACCACTTAATGAAGATATTGTCTTTTCTCCATTGTATATTCTTGCTTCCTATGTCACAGATAAATTGACTGTAGGGGTCTGGGCTTATTTCTGGGCTTTATATCCTATTCCATTGATCTATATTTCTGTTTTTGTACCAATACAATACTATTTTGATGTCTGTAGCTTTGCAGTATAGTCTGAAGTCAGTCAGTCTGATTTCTCTAGCTCTGTTTTCGTTTCTCAGGAATGCTTTGGCTATTTGGGGTCTTTGTGTTTCCATACAGATTTAAAATGTTTTGTGAAAAATGCCATTGGTAATTTGATAGGGAGTATATTGAATCTGTAGATTTCCTTTGGCAGTATAGTCATTTTGACAATATTGATTCTTCCAAATCAAGAACATAATATATCTTCCATCTATTTGTGTCATCAGATATTCTGATTTAATTTGTATGGAATACTATATGGGCAGCAGGGTTTTTAAAGTTCCCCAGGCTTAACAGTTCTCTGAGAATGTAATTCAAGAGGCAAGCATGTATATGGGACAAACTAATGAGTTTTAGATGTTTTGGTTTTAGATGTTTAGATAGAGCTTATTTCCAGATAAGTATGCCACAGTGAGTGTGGGTACACTCCTCAGTGAGTGATTTCCATATGGCATTCAAGATGGCATTCATCACTGGCTACATATATAGAATCCTCTGGGGAGCATCATAAACACATTGATGCCTGTATCCCACCCCCAGCCATTCTGATCGAATTGGTCTGAGGTGAACCTGAGCCTTGACTGTTTTTAAAAAATCTCCCCAGGTACAAACAGTGAAATATCATTCAGCTTTAAGGAGGAAGGAGATTCTGACACCTGCTAGAACATGGATGCACCTTGAAGACATTATACTAAGTGAAATAAGAGTCACAAAGACAGCTATCACATGATTGTACTTACTTGAAATGCCTAGAGTAGCCAATTTCATAGAGTCAGAAAGTAGAATGGGGCTGGGGGATAAGGGAATGGCAGGTTGATAATGGGTACAGAGTTTCAGTTTTATAAGCTGAGAAGAGTTTTAGAAATGGGGTGTGTAACAATGTGAGTGTACTTAGGACTACTGAACTGTATACTTAAAAATAGTTAAAATGGTAAGTTTTATGTGTGTTTTATCATGAAATAAATATTTTTTAGAGAACTCATTAAAAAATAATCTCTCCAGGTGTTTCTAAGGTACAGCCAGGGCTATGACCTGCTACTCTAAGTGGAGGCATTCAACAGGCAGGAGATGATCAGACGTGTGTGTGTGTGTGTGCGCACGCACGTGCTCAGTCATGTCCCTGTGTGACCCCATGGACTGTGGCCCACCAGGCTCCTCTGTCCAAGAGACTTTCCAGGCAAGAATACTGGAGTGGGTTGCCATTTCCTTCTCCAGGGGAATCTTCCTGACCCAAGGACCAAACCCACATCTGTTGCATCTCCTCCATCGGCAGACAGATTCTTTACCACTACTACCAATAATCAGATAAGTTCTGTGATTCTGTCATTCACTCCCTCACTGAGAAACTGATGAAAATCCATAAGCAATTATTGATAAGAGAAGGGTATCTATTCTGATCCAGTCTGGATCTGCTTCTACTCCTCCTCCTCTTCTTTGCAGCAAGTCACTCTTGAACCAACTGATTTAAGCTGGGAAGTTCACTTCTTCCTATCATGGCTTTATTAATACTTAATAATAACTCTTCGACTGAGAAAATTCCCAGAGGTTCATTTACATCACAGAGGAAGCTCTGTTCCCTTCAGATGCTCTGCAAAAGGTATTTCATGTGTTCTTTTCCTCCTGCCATCAGCAATGCAGTTCTGCCTCCTTTCTCTCTAAATCTGAGTCCTTAGAGTTCTGCAGTCTGCATCCCTCCCATCTTTGCAGAGGGAAATTTTAGTCCATGGTGTGTAGTTGGAAGCAGTCTTTCAGCTTGGAATCTGCTCTGTGAATGGATTCCCACAGGGGAGAAACAGGTATGCCATTATATGTCCTATGCAGCACTTTAATTACCTTCATCCACTCAGCCTAGAATATTTCAAGCCCTGAATAGTAGGCACGAAAATTATTGTCTCACTGAATTTGATTTATTTGATTATAGAGAATAATATTTTCAAACTTTATTTATATTGCCCATTCCTATTGAAAGGATAATCACTCTTAATGTTTGTGCATATCTAGAATGAAAGAGTCAGGTAGGCTGGAGTCCTGAGTCCAGGAGGACATCAGATTTGGGAATTTCATGTTTTCAAAAGTATAGCTGGGTAACTGACCAGCCCTAAATGAGAAAAAAAAAAACAATAAGAAAGTACCACCTACAAAAAAAAAAACCAGATTCAGGTGGCCCGCAGCAATAAACCTTCCTAAGGCTCCATTCTGGATTCTCCTATAGAACTTTGCAAGGTCTTGTGTAAGATCATTAGTCCAAAATTGCAAACTTTTAAAGCAGATAGAGCTTATTTTCAAATAAGGATACAGCAGGGAGTTCACTTCTCAGTGAGTGATTATAGCATTCAAGATGCAAAATGAACCCCAAGCCGTGTAAAGAGCTTGGATGACAGAATGGGAAATTTGCCTACAGTAAGTCATTTCAAAACACCCTAAAAAAAACTTCATAAAGAGTTTGGCATTGAAGTTCAGGTGAGTGGCATTCAAAGCAAAGAAATCTGCATGAGAAAAGGGTTCAGGAAGTAGGAAATGCTGTATTGATGCTACAGGGTAGGGAGTGAAAGATTAGAGGGATTGAAATGTGGGACTAGCAGGAGAAACCAAAAACTCACCAGGAAAAGCCTTGAAGAAGAGAATGTCAAAAGAAAAAAAAAAAAATCTCATAGCACAGGGAAGCTATATTCAATATCATGTAATAAGCCATAATGGAAAAAATTCTCACCTGTAAGTACATGAAAAATATTTTATATTCACTGCTCTTCTAGCGAAAACATTAATAATGATGGGGTATAATTTTTTGGTTTTTAAATTGACAAGGTTTAAAAATCTATATTCAGGCCAGTGGTTGTTCCCATAGTCTGTTGGTGAGAGTATAAGTTGGGACAAACTTTCCATGTGGCTGTTGAAAGTAGCATCAACATTTCATTTACACACAAGCATAGGTACACTCTTTGATCCAGTGCTTCCACTTCATATCCTGAGGAATAGTTAAGGATATGAACAAAGACTTAGCAAAAATATTTGTAACAGGAAAATATAAGAAAGGAAGTACATGTCAACCTGTAGAGCATTTGTTAAACTCTGGTTCCTGCATTCAGGAGTATACCATCCAGTCATTTAAAATACTGGTACAGGGGAGCATTTCACTTCCTCTCTTCCCAACTCACAGAGGCGCATGGGTTCTTCCATCTGTGTCAGGGTCCCTTACAACAGTGACTTGTGGGGGCCCTCTGTCCAGAGGGGCATAGCTGAATCTACAAAGGGGGACACAGCTTGGGTTTGTGGAAGCCCCTCAGTGGTCCTGATATCCTTCCGTAAGTGGAAAATCCCTGATGTAAAAATGCTTTTCTTGGTACAGAAAGATGCCTGAGATGTATAGATTGAAGCAAGCATGCAGTATTGTATCACTTTTGGGAAATATTTATATGCAAGCAAAAAAGTATGGAAAAACCCAGAGCAAGATATTAATTACTTTTCTCTAGATGGTAGTTCAATGGGTAACAATTCAATTTTGCCTTCTGATTTTTCTATTTTTTCAACAGTAAGTACACATGTTCATTGTATAATTAAAGTTTTTTCTAAATAAAATGGACAAAATAGATTAATGATTACATTCTGTGACTTCAAAAACTAGAAAACAAATATTTGCAAAAAAGTGTATACACTTATTATTTAAGGAGTTGGGCACTGTGGGTATTTATGTGTCTCAAAGAACCATCAGATACACTTGAAACTAATGCAACATTGTAAATTAACTATTCACTTATGTTTTTAAAAGGAGAGAAAAAGAAGACTAAAGGATAAGTACCCAAAGAAAGACCATCAAACAAATTTTCAAGTCACTTAAAATTGATGACAATTTTTGATTCTATCAATTACTGACTTTCCTTTTTTTTTTCCCTAAACCTAGCAGAATTGAATATAATTTTTTCCTGACAAAAGAATGCAATTTCAACTGACCTTTCTTTTGCAACTTGGTGAGTAATGTCAAAATCCATTTTCTGTTTGAATTGTTCTAAAATATTTACTGGAAATAGGTTTTAAACATATCCACCCCTTTTTTATGTACTAACAGATATTCTCATGACTCTTCTGTTGTATAATTGTGTCAAGCAACCAGAAAGTTTCATTCAAACATGGCTGGTATCCACACATAGCTATTTCTGTCAGTCTTTAATGGAGTATTCACGTCAGCAGATAAAGACACTAAAAGAGCAAAATACTTTCAGATTCTTAATTTACAAATACAATGCATTTTAATTTTTAAAAATAGCTCTGCTTTGAATGTAGCACTTAACCCAGTGATGAAATCTCATAAAAAATTTATAGGCAAAATTCTCTCTTCTGAGTAAGTAGCAACTCTGAGTTAAAAGGCCAAATTCTCCATGACTGAGCAGTCTTTAATAAGCTGAGAATCATTTACATTAGTCATAGAGAAGAGGTTTCCAACAATTACTCTTTTTGATCCTGAACTTTTTGTGTCTGTAACAGCCCTGCTTTGGATGAGTACCATCTAAATTGCTTAGAATCTTCAAAGATTCATGCTGAATTTCTTCATAGCAGCAGACTCAAAGAATCTCTTTTAATTTTACAATTCCCAAGTGAGTGAATGACAGTCGCTCAATCTTGTCTGACTCTTTGCAACCCCATGGACTGTAACCTGCCAGTCTCCTCTGTCCATGGAATTCTCCTGGCAAGAACACTGGAGTGGGTTGCCATTTCCTTCTCCATACAATTCCCAAACGCTGAGACAAATTTTCAGTTGGCTTGACTGGTCATGAAGGAAAGAACAGCTGTAGATGGTAAATGTTCATTTGTTCTCTGTAGAAAGTTTTCTGCCTCAGAGATGAGCCACCAACCAGTGGAAGAGGAGGTTAACTGGTCTGCACCCCCTCAGGATTAAGAAGGTTACGTCTGGCCTCACAGAGGCCGAGAAGAGTTGGTTTCAGCTACATCTGTTTTATTGTTGTTCTGTTTTCTTTGTTGTTTGAGGTGGGTGGGGTTTTATTGGCCACTCCGTGGGCATGCAGGATTGTTAGTCTCCTGACCAGAGATTGAACCCACACCTTGGTCAGGAGACTAAGCACAGAGTCCCAACCACTGGACCACCAGGGAAGTCCCCATCTACATCTGCTTTGGTTGTTCTCTTAGGGATTAAACCAGTATTCAAAACCAGAAGCAACCAGTCACAGCATCTTCTCCCAGACCCTCCATAGGGTAACTTACACCTTGCCAAAGTTCTAAACCTCCCCACAGCATCTCAGAGAGGCTTCCTCTCCCCCAACCTCCACTCAGCCTTCCTCCAGGGGATCTTCCCAACCCAGGGACTGAACTCTTGTCTTGTGCATCTCCTGCGTTGGCCGGTGGATTCTTTACCACTGAGCCACCTGGGAAGCCCATAGTTCAACCACAGGCATTTATATAAATACCTAAGCCTATTTAAACCACCTGTCATGCATTCTGGCAAAAGAAGATAAAGAGAAAGAATCAGAAAATTGGTCCCAGGTTTGGGGAACTGTTTACAAAGTGAACATCTCCAGTCTGCATCCTTTGCAAGTTTTCTCACTCATAGTAATGTATGTGAGTACATGAACGAATGTGTATGTTTATAGCTTCTGAACTCTGAAATGAATTCTAAAGTAGATGAAAACATTGCATGTGTTTAAGAAAATTGTAACAATGTACAGAGTTACCAAGTTCATATAGTAATGGTTATATCTATAAAATGACCCTTGACTTTACAGAAAATTTACTGTATATTTACTTTAAATCACCAGCTTTCCTAAATTCATTTTTAATAAGATCCTGTCCTCAAGTTGTATGTAATTTTTGAGCAATACATTGCTTTTCTGAAGACTGAAACATTATTTTTCTCTGAATCATTTCCAACCTAATGCTCATGTAATAACTTGGCAGTTGAAAGCTTTAATCCAGGAAGGATATTTCTGAGTCTATCTATGTTCAGGCATGAAACTTTAACTACTTAATGTTTCTAGCCTCTTTCTGCCAAGTATTTTAGATCAAAAGTTCATATTTGACTGTAGAATATTACACGAATAATAGTTCCATTTCCCAAAGTCTTGGAATACTTTTTATTTCTGAAAAGTACATACCTGATTAAAACAAGTTTGGCCAAGTCAGGTTATAAAAACATGTTTAATCTCTCAGGTAACAACTCCAGTGAAATAATTCAGGATGAAACTTGTCTAAAAGAATAAATCCCTGGGAGGGAAATCTGAGCTAGTCCATGTGTAGCACTAGTGGAGATTTTATACCTGACCTTTCTGAAAAAGTCTCTGTCTGTTGAGTCTGAACTTCAGATTAGGTGTTTATCCTTGATGCCAATTCTAGGAAATAAAAGGAACTTTGGGTTTGGATTGTTGGGTGAATAAAAAGAGAAAATCCATGTTAACCAAGCTAGAATCATTCATTATACAATAAAATTTTTAAAGTATATGAGGGGAACTTACCATATCTCAAAGAGAAAGAAATGTCATGCTTTGTTGTAGTTTACAAGGAGATGGAAAATTCCCAAAAGTGACGTTTGGTAACCTATGGGGAAAGAGACATTATGGATCATATTCTTAGCTGTAGAACCATGATCTACATATGTTTAATGCCTGATAATAATCACAAAATCATCAGATGAACAGAATAGATGTGGGAAATGTGTACACAGGAGAAAGAGTGTTTTTCAATAGCCTGTAATTTTGGAGGGCAAGTTGAAGGAAAGTAATCCATTAAATGCAAAACAAGTCCATGAAGAAAAATTCTTATTTTTACCATCAAAAAAGCTGAGGAGAAAGCAAACTTATTCCACAATATAATGATTATTTTTCCCTTTAGGCTCATCCCTCCCACCTCTGTCTGCTTAAAACAGGATCTGGCATAAATTCTCTTGTCTCAAAGGAATAATATATAGGAACAGCTGGAACCCATTCTGTGTGTATCATTTTAGAGTGTGGGATTTACATGATTCACCATCCAGAGGCTGATGCGGATGATTTTTGAGAAGAGAGAGAATTGTTTGGTTTTTAAAAATTTTTTTGCATTGAGATAATTGCAGATTCTCATGCAGTTGTAAGAAATAATACAGAGAGATCCCATTTTACCCAGTTTCTACAAATGATAGCACTTTGAGTAACTATAGTACAATATACAACCAAGAAACTGACACTGAAATAGTCCATTAACCTTGTTTAGAGTCCCCCAGGTTTACATGTTCGCTTTCATGTATGTGTGATTGTGCCTGTATATTTATTTCTATGCAATTTTATCAAAAGTCTAGATTCATGAGCCCGTCACCACAGTTAAGATAGAGAACAGTTCTATCACTTCAGGGATTCCCCCAGTCAGTTCAGCCACTCAGTCGTGTCCGACTCTTTGTGACCCCATGGACTGCAGCATGCCAGCTTCCCTGTCCATCACCAACTCCCGGAGCTCTCTCAAACTCAAATATTCCCTAGTAATACCCTTTTACATCCACATGCCGCTGCCTTCCTCCCTGCCTCTGTCACCCCTGACCACCATGAATCTGTTACCCATCTCTATAATTTCGTCATGAAAGAAATGGAAATATGCAGTACATACCTTTTGAGAGGGGCGTTGTTTACTCACTGTAATTCCTTGGAGATTCATCCACAGTGTTGTATGAATCAATGATTCCTTCCTTTTTTACTGCCCAGCACCATCCCGTGGTATGGACAGACTGCACTTAGTGAGTGAGAGTCTCTCAGTCGTGTCCAACTCTTTGTGACCCCATAGACTGTAACCCACCAGGCTCCTCCGTCATGAGATTCTCCAGGCAAGAATACTGGAGTGGGTTTCCATTTCCTTCTCCAGCAGATCTTCCCAACTCAGGAATCGAACATGGGTCACCTGCATTGCAGGCAGATTCTTCACCATCTGAGCCATCAGGGAAGCCTTAACCATTTACCCATTGAAAGACATCTGGGTTCTTTCCAGTTTGGGGCTATTATAAAGATGCTGTACAGTTTTTTGTATGAATAGACGTTTTAATTTTTCTGGGATGATTACCTAAGAGTGTAAGTGCTGGATTGTATGATAAGCACATGCTTAGGTTTATAAGAAACTACCATACTTTTCCCCAGAGTGACTGTTCCATTTTATATTCCTACCAGCAGTGCATAAGTAATCCAGTTTTCCCACATCCTCTCTAGCAGCTGGAGTTACCAGTTTTTGTTTGTTTGTTTTTTTTAGCTATTCCGATGGATATGCAGTACTATTGTGATTTTGATTTGCATCTCCCTAGTGACTGATGATGCTGAACATCTTCTCAGGTGCTTATTTGCCATTATGTATTTCCTTCAGTGAAATGTCTATTCATGATGCTTGCCATTTTCCAATTGGATTGGTTTTTTTAATGTTGAGTTTTGAGAGCTCTTTATAGATTCTCTGGAGAAGGAAATGGCAACCCACTCCAGTATTCTTGCCTGGAAAATCCCATGGGCAGAGGAGCCTGACGAACTTGGCGGGCTACAGTCCATGGCGTTGCAAAGAGTTGGACATGACTGAGCAACTAACACTATATATTCTAGGTCAAGAGGTTTGTCAGATATGTGATTGGTAATTGTATTCTCCTTGCTTTTTTACCTCTTCATAAAGTTTTTAATTTTGATGAGGTTCCAGTTTACCAGTTTTCCTTTTATGAATCATGCTCTTATTGTCAATTCTAAAAATGCTTTGCCTAGCCCTAAATTGCCCAATCTTCTATGTGTTTGTAGGAGTTTTGTATTTTACTTTTTAAGTCCATGATCCATTTTTGTTAATATTTGTATACAGTGTGAGGTTTTGGTTATAGTTCATTTTTTTGCCTCTGGATGTCCAACTGCTTCAGCACTGCTTATTGAAAGACTGTCCTTCATCCACCTTTGAACCTCAAAAATCAGTTGATCGTATTTGTGTATGTCTATTTCCAAGGTCTCTATTCTATTAATCTATGGGTCTGTCTCTCCACCAATATTACATTTTCTTGCTTACTGTGGATACACAGTAAACCTTATAATATCAAGTAGAAATATTTTAAAAATTGTATTAGCTCTTCTGGGTCCTTTGTCTTTCAATCCAGAGGCTGTTTTATTTCTGCAAAATTATCATGTCTGCAGTTTGAGTTGCAAGCAAGAGAAAACTAGTTCCTAGATTTTGGCCTTAAGAAGCAAAAAAAGAATTCTAACCATTTAATTGAATTTTAAAAAAATACTGTCCTGTTCAAATATGCTTTTAAAAAAAGTATGAAAGTGAAAGTTTCTCAGTCATGTCTGACTCTTTGCGACCCCATGGACTCTACAGTTCATGGAATTCTCCAGGCCAGAATACTGGAGTGGGTAGCCTTTCCCCTCTCCAGGGGATCTTCCCAACCCAGGGATCGAACCCAGGTCCTCCACATTGCAGGAAGATTCTTTACCAGCTGAGCCACAAGGGAAGCCCAGAAAAGAAAATAAAAAAAGTGTAACTATTTCTATAAATGGGCTTCCCTGGTGGCTCAGAGGTTAATACGTCTGCCTCCAATGCAGGAGACCCGGGTTCGATCCCTGGGTCGGGAAGATCCCCTGGAGAAGGAAATGGTAACCCACTCCAGTATTCTTGCCTGGAGAATCCCATGGATGGAGAAGCCTGGTAGGCTACAGTCCACGGGGTCGCAAAGAGTCGGACACGACTGAGCGACAGAACAGAACAGAACAGATTTCTATAAATAGCTATCAATAAAATAGAGGACTCACATTATAGCTTTAGCACAATGTATTTAGCTTTAGTGTGTGTTCAGTTTAGACCTTATTCCCAGTAAGATTTTTGCTTTCTTTTATTCAGTCCAACAGTAAACAAAATCTACTAATATGTTATGGGTTATAAGTGTGTAACTTTAATGTTAAGGAATAAAGCAGACAAGCTGTGCAGGCAAGAAATAGTGTGGATTACCCACCCTGTGTTCACATATAGTGATTTAAGTTATATTAATTCAGAATTTAACATTTTAAGACAAACAGAACTTTAAAAATCATTTTTAAACCAACATTTAAGGATATTATCTCAGAGGTTTCTCATGAAAAGTAGAGAATTGTGACAATTAAGATAGAGCTGCCCTTTAATGCTCTGTGACTGAACCCTTCATGACAGATCTGTTGGATGGCAGGTACCAAGGGCTACGTGTACTATGCAGTCTGGAATTCCATCTGTGCCACCTTTTATCCCAAAGAAACATGATCTGTTCCATGGTGTGTCTGAATTCAGCACTCAACTGAATTTACATATTTTAAGAGAAAGTTATTTCCCAAGGATATCTTAATTTCTCCGGTTGATTTTCCTCCAGGTTGGAACGACAGATATAAGAGGCAGGATTAGGACTCTCCTTCCTCATGTCTGTGTGTTTGTCTTTGTTATTTGCCCTAAAATGACACATAGAGAATTTCCAGTGAATGGAGGTTGTTTAAGGTCAGGTTTCCTAGAAGCAGAGCCTGAGACAAGGATTTATGTGCAAGTAATTTATTGAGGAAGCTCTCCAAAGAGGGAGAGGGTGAGAACAGTGGAGCCAGAATGGGGTCCCAGCAGGAGTCCAGCTTCAACCTCCTCCTAGAAGAGACTTTGAGCATAAACTGCATCACAGAGTGGATCCCAGCCTGAGGCAATGGCTGAGAAACTTACATCCATAAGTCACTGGTTTCAGCTGGTCCAGGCGGGGACATGAGCACAGATGCCATAACCTCCTAGGCTAAGAGATTTCCATCAGGCTGCAAGTGCCAACAGTAGCCACCACTAGGGTCTTCATGATCACAGAACTAGTATTAAAAATAGGTGGACTGTTAACTCTCCCACGTAACCAGTCACTTCTTTAAGCCTTCTACCACCCTTAGACTGCCTAATGTGTCATTTCTATCATGTTTTCAAGGTTTGCTCAGTTACGTGGAAGCTCAAGATGAATGCAGCAGAGGTGCCTGTCACCCTCCCACCAGCGATCTCCTGGTGGGTCGCAGCGGGCAACTCGCAGCTTCTTCTACCTGTAGACTGGACAGAGCCCAGAAATACTGCATCCTCAGTTACCTCGAGGTGGGTTGGATCTTTGTTTACTTGCTGGGACATGATTTCGTCACTAACATAGATTTTTCCAAGTACCTCTAGGGCCGTCCAGACAACAGGAGAAAAAAGGAGACAGTCCACCTTCCCAAACATCAGAGACACAAGTGATTCAATTCAACATCTGGGAAACCTTCACTAATTGGGGAATAGGGAAGATGGGCTTCATCTATTTCTTATTACTTTTCGAATTAAACAAAAAAAGTTTTTGTTCAGTCTTTGAAGGAACTACTATACAACATATGTTCTAATTGACTCCAGTGGAGTGGACTTATTAAATAATTGATAAGTTGGATGAAGATGGAAGATCCCTCAGGGTTCAGGGCTATTATGCTGAACATGGGCTCTTACTGCCCTACTTTAGATGGAGATGGACAGAATGTAGACTTGGAGTTGATTGTCTGCCAACGTCTCACTTGGAAACTGTCTTGTTTAGAGACTATCATCAGGTCCCAATGTGAACATCTTTTTGTACCTTTTATTCTTGAAGACCAGTTTTATAAAAGGACCAGTTGCTTTTTTTCTTCCCTGGGTTCTGAAACAAGCATCCAAAGTCATCTGAGTATCACACCTGCTCAAAAGCCTGAGGCAATTATGTCAACCCCGTAACTGAGAGGATGTGCAGGAAGGAAGTTGGATGTAAGCCTAATGTTAGTGACCCAGGTTTTTCCATGTATTGTTTGTGTAAGGCAACTCCTGGGCCTCTGGGAAGGCTTTGTGTTCGCATTGGTTTTAGTAAAAGAGGATGATTATAAATAAGTGGAGACAATACTTGAATACTTAGCCCTGGTCTAAGTTTAGGAAATACTTGTATAAGAAAGCAAATTCTCTACGTGTGCAAGAAAGTGACACTGTAGAAGTTTTGCTCAATTTTAGGTCAGGTAGGATGGAAGGCCCTTTAAGTAGCTTTCCTAAGGCCAGGTCCCCTGGACAAAGCAGTGGTTCCCAACTCTAATATTAGAAACTTTGCAACACTGGCATCACCTATCTTTTCTCTCCACCATTGGCATCTGCTTACATTGTCATGAGCCTAATTATTTGAACTTGATGTTAAAATAATTAGAACTTGATATTCCTATATGGCAAAGCTACACCAAATAGAAGTAAAACAAACTCCAGAACTTCTTCAGTCTAGGGAATCAGAAATCTTAAAAATCTTAGAACTGGGGGGAAAAAAGTCCCAAAATATCTTCCAGCTAACAAAGCATTACAGGTGAAACTATAAGTATTAGTTATATAAAATTCATGTGGCATGGAGGATCATTTTTTTTTCATCCATCGACTAGCAAAGAGCTCTCAAGCAAAGATTCTCTTCCAAATGTTTAAGTCAGCATTGACTCTGAGTGGCACCCAAGTTGGGCCTCTCATATCTATTTGCCACAACGAAGCATCCTCTGTAGCCAGTTCCATCAAAGACTGTACTTCTAAAATGTTTACAGAAAAAAATAAATTGCCTGAAGTTAAACATTTTCCCCAATATTTTCCATAGTATTGGAAATATTTTCAAGTCTTGGCAAATTTTGGTGGAATCATTGGGCTCCTGTTGCTCTATTAGGACAGATCTGGGGCAAATCTCCCCATATGCAGAACTGATCTAACTTGTGCTGCTGCTGCTGCTAAGTCACTTCAGTCGTGTCCGACTCTGTGTAACCCCATAGATGGAAGCCCCCTGTCCCTGGGATTCTCCTACTGGTCCTTAATTTCTAAAGGGCATTTTGGTTTTCTTCAAGTATAAGGGCTTATGATTGCCAGTGATTATAGAAAGATTATAACACTCTTTTGAAAGTCTGGTTTACTGTGACAATCTGTAGCTGAAATAGTCATTAAAATCATCATGCATTTGTTTAACAAAAGAGGTGGGACTGGTCAGATTACCTAGGCCCTTACCAGCATATTTGCTGTTTTGGGCAATTTCCAATATGGAGGAAATCACTCCTGCTTCCTGGAAGCTTTGCAAAAATGCTCCTCCAGAGTCCCACAGATATTAGCCAGAACAACTGTGCAGGCCATTGACAGGCCTTTGGAAATCTTGGGAGAGTTCCTCAGGAGTTGTAAGTAAGTACAGCTACAAGTGGATGCAAACTCAAAGGCCAGTCTTGACTGTTAAAACCTTTTAAAATCCATCCCAAGCAAAATTAGTTCCAATTCCCAAAAACCTAGTCTGCAAGACAAGAGGGTGAGTCTCTCTGTAATGAGTTTAATGAAATTCTTACAAAATCCACATGTGCGTAGTAAAGGTTTTGGCTCTGGAAGCTTTTATGCCAAAAATTACATCTGAGAGAGAAAGGATGATGGTTGCAGATTAACTAATGGCCAATTGTTTCATTAATTTCTTACTAATTTTTTTTCACTAAAGGAAGTCATTCCAACTCAAGAGTATATCCTAGTTATTTTTCTATAGTTTAAAACAAACTCTAAACCCTCTGCTCTTTGTATGAGAAAAAAATTATTAGTTCTACAAATTTTCAATTTTGTCCCAAATGTTTACATTTATAAAATTTCTAAGTCATCTTAATTTTGTTTGTTTTGGTAGTCAAGCATCTATTGATGGAAAAATTTATGTCTTGTAATTTCCTCTGCTTTTTATTTTTAGCTAGATTGAATGACAAATATAGCACATCCAGCTTGTTTTTAAATTCAGGTCAACAATAAGTAATGACGATTATTTATTTTTAATTTTAATGATGTGTTTTCCAGGGGGAACAAAAATGCTTCATCTGTGATTCCAGATTTCCATATGATCCACACACCCAACCCAACAGCCACACCATCGAGAACGTAATCACAAGTTTTGAACCAGAGAGAGAAAAGAAGTGGTGGCAATCTGAAAATGGTATGACCAAGTTTCTGTCCAGTCTTTTATTTCTTCACATTTTTGTAAAGTATCTTTCTCTCTGTATGATTTGGCACTATCACACAAGGAGTTATATTGAAATGGAATAATATCCACTGAGAATGTAAAACCCTGTATAAAAGCAAAATTCAATTTTCATTTTAAGAAAGAATATTTCCTCTTGAGAAATAGAAGTATTTTTTAAGCACATAACTGAGAATGTTTTACTTTTTTCGTGTGGGGAACAGTTCTGCATGCTCTTGTTCTTTGGGAAAATAAAAAGGGGGATAGGAGTAGTTTATGAGGTATTGGTAGATTAAGCCTGATAAAAAACACACTGACATAAACAGAAATAATAATGCCAGGGGAAGTCTGAGAGTTAATATCATGTGCTTTTTCCTTCTTCAACACATGAAGGCAGAAAGAGAAAGGATATTTCTTTCTGCATTCAAAAATTTTAATGTAAAAATTTAATTGAAAGGGTAGTTGTCTACTGACTGCAGTTCTTTCCTTCCTGGTTTTTGCCCTTCCCTGTTCATGACATTGTGATCCTAGGCCTCACACTGGCCCTGTTTCCTAGGTGCCACTGTAAATTTGGACCTGATCAGGGATTTCCTATTTACCACCCCAGCTTTATGTGTTTAATGTAGCTCGTTCACTCATGATGGACCCTCTTCAACACTGGTCTGGAGCTCTTATCCCCCCAGAGATGGATTCCATTTGCCACATCCCTGCATCTCTCACCTTGGACTACAATTCCTCGATTCTGTTCGGACTCTAAACATATTTCCCTAAAGGGATCCCAGGCCGTAAGAGGGGAGTGTGGGAAAAATCATAATAAGTAAGATCATTCAGGGTGAGCATAGTATAAGGCTATTTTTCTATGTCATCCATTGGACACAGACATGATTGGTGTCTATTAAATGCTAGTTCAATTGGATCCTAATGATTGGCCTCTCGTTGGACTCTCCTTAGTCAATGTTGGTGGTTTTTACCATACTGACGAATGGGACCGTTTTTGCTTCACAGCTGCTTTGATCCACATGCCCAGCATTCATTCCATGTCTCCTTAAGAGGGAATGCCCTTCTGTCCAAGCTGACTGCACAGAAGATGTTCTCAACTGAGTGCTTGGTTGAGAACAAGAGGGAACAGGTGATCTCCTTTCCAGAAAGAGCTAGGAACCTTTGACACAGAGCCTGGAATGTAGCTGCCCTCTCAGCAACAAACCCTTCCCCAAGCCATTCACCCTAGAACATTAAGCTATATCCCAATTCACCACAGTGAAATCATTGTTCTCTGGAGCTAGACTTTCCAATATTGTGGCTCCACACATGGCAACTGAGCACATAAAACATGGCTAATCCACCTAACAGAAGCAGAAGATATTAAGAAGAGGTGGCAAGAATACACAGAAGAACTATACAAAAAAGATTTTCATGACCCAGATAACCACGATGGTGTGATCACTCACCTAGAGTCGCACATCCTGGAATGTGAAGTCAACTGGGTCTTAGGAAGCATCACTACGAACAAAGCTAGTGGAGGTAATGGAATTCCAGTTGAGCTATTTCAAATCCTAAAAGATGATGCTGTGAAAGTGCTGCACTCAATATGCCAGCAAATTTGGAAAACTCAGCAGCGGCCACAGGACTGGAAAACGTCAGTTTTCATTCCAATCCCAAAGGAAGGCAATGCCAAAGAATGTTCAAACTACTGCACAATTGCACTCATCTTACACGCTAGCAATGTAATGGTCGAAAGTCTCCAAGCCAGGCTTCCACAGTACATGAACTTAGAACTTCCAGATGTTCAAGCTGGATTTAGAAAAGACAGAGGAACCAGAGATCAAATTGCCAACATCTGCTGGATCATCAAAAAAACAAGAGCGTTCCAGAAAAACATCTACTTCTGTTTTATTGACCACGCCAAAGCCTTTGACTGTGTGGATCACAACAAACTGTGAAAAATTCTTCAAGAGATGAGAATACCAGACCACCTGACCTACCTCCTAAGAAATCTATATGCAGGTCAAGGAGCAACAGTTAGAATTGGACATGGAACAACAGACTGGTTCCAAATAGGGAAAGGAGTATGTCAAGGCTGTATATTGTCACCTTGCTTATATGAAGAGTGAAACTGAAAGTCACTCAGTCATGTCTGACTCTTTGCAACCCCATGGACTATACAGTCCATGGAATTCTCCAGGCCAGAATACTGGAATGGGTAGCCTTTCCCTTCTCCAGCAGATCTTCCCAACCCACGAATTGAACCGAGCTCTCCTGCATTGCAGGTGGATTCTTTACAAACTGAGCTATGAGGAAAGTCCATATGCAGATTACATCATGCGAAATGCCAGGCTGCATGAAGCACAAACTGGAATCAAGATTGCCAGTAGCAATAACAATAACCTCATATATTCAGATGACACCACCCTTATGGAAGAAAGTGAAGAAGAACTAAAGAGCCTCTTGATGAAAGTGAAAGAAGAGAGTGAAAAGTTGGCTTAAAACTCAACATTCAGAACACTAAGATCATGGCATCTGGTCCCATCACTTCATGGCAAATAGATGGGGAAACAATGGAAACAGTGAGAAACTATTTTGCAGGGCTCCAAAATCACTGAAGATGGTGACTGCAGCCATGAAATTAAAAGATGCTTGCTTCTTGGAAGGAAAGCTATGCTTTTTTCAGTAGTCATGTATGGATGTGAGAGTTGGACTATAAAGAAAGCTAAACATCGAAGAACTGATGCTTTTGAACTGTTATGTTGGAGAAGACTCTTGAGAGTCCCCTGACTGCAAGGAGATCCAATCAGTCCATCCTAAAGGAAATCATCCCTGAATATTCATTGGAAGGACTGATGCTAAAGCTGAAGCTCCAGTACTTTGGCCACCTGATGCAAAGAACTGACTCATTGGAAAAGATCCTGATGCTGGGAAAGATTGAAAGCAGGAGGAGAAGGGGACAACAAAGGATGAGATGGTTGGATGGCATCACTGACTCAATGGACATGAGTTTGAGCAAGTTCCGGGAGTTGGTGATGAACAGGGAAGCCTGGCGTGCTGCAGTCCATGGGGTCGCAAAGAGTCGGACACAACTGAGCAACTGAACTGAACGGAATCCTAACCAAGATGTGCTATGTATGTAAAAACATCCTGGGTTTCTAAGACTTAGTTTGGGGGAAGAAGTATGTATAAAAAAGCATCACTAATTTTTAAAATATTGATTACATGTTGAAATGAGAATATTTTTGATATACTGGATTAGGCATAGTATACATTTATATATAATATATTTAGGCAATGTATTATATATAATATTTATATCATACATGTGATTTAAATATATAAATAAATTACAGATAATGTATTGTCTATCTAGGGTTTCCTAGGTGGTACAGTGTTAAAGAATCCATCTGCCAATGCAGGAGATGCAAGAGATGTGGATTTGATCTTTGAGTTGAGAAGATCCTCTGGAGTAGGAAATGGCAACCCACCCCAGCATTTTTGCCTGGAGAATCCCATGGACAGAGGAACCTAGCAGGCTATAGTCCATGGGGTTGCAAAGAGTTCGACATGACTGAGCACAGCCCACAATCTATTATCTACAATATATATTTATTATCTGTAGTGTATATTATTTATAATATGTCATGTTATTTATAATATATGGATAAATATATTTTATAGATATATAGCCTATATATATATAATAAATTAATTTCTCCTGTTTCTTTTTACTTTTTAAAATGTGCCTGCTAGGAAATTTTAAATGACCCATGGGACTCATACATCCGTTGGACAGTTCCACTCTAGAGAGCAGCTTCCATCATGTCTGGATTGGAGCTGATGCTTCACATCCGTGCTATACCTGGATGGCCCCGAGCTGTCTCAGTGCAAAGTCCTGGCCAGGGTGTTTGGGCTATAGTCCCTCTATTGTCTTTGGATACCTAAATGTATTTCCTGTAGGGGACTCTAGACAATGACAAGGGAGTAAGGAAATCATCATCATCAGTATATAAGATGATTTAGAGCAAGCATAGTCGGAGAAGGCAATGGCACCCCACTCCAGTACTCTCGCCTGGAAAATCCCATGGACGGAGCCTGGTAGGCTGTAGTCTCTGGGGTCGCAAAGAGTCGGACACGACTGAGCGACTTCACTTTCACTTTTCACTTCCATGCATTGGAGAAGGAAATGGCAACCCACTCCAGTGTTCTTGCCTGGAGAATCCCAGGGACAGCGGAGCCTGGTGGGCTGCCATCTATGGGGTCACACAGAGTTGGACACAACTGAAGCAACTTAGCAGCAGCAGCAGCAGGGCAAGCATAGTATGAGGCTTTTTCAGTGTCATCCACTGGACAGGAACATGATTGGTCACCACAGAGGAGCCCACAGACCCTCAGTCCCAGGAGAAAAATCCAAGATGTGTTTTCTGCTGAGTGACAATACAACTAGGTCAGGTGCTTCCTTGTAGCTGTTGGAATGAGAGGGTGTGGGTGTTTGCCATGTGCAGGCTACTAGCTTATATGAAGTGAAGATCTGAGGTGAACACAATGAGCCCTCTCTTTCTACCTATAGGGACCATCCAGGAACTCCCTTGGTGGTTTGTCATACTGCCACACTGTGGCTGTGTGCGTTGTCACTAAAATATAAATGTGGGCACCATTGGGGAAAACTGACATTACCCTCACATAGACTTTATCCTGAGTGAATTGCATGGAAAGCCACTCCAACAGACCTGGCAAGAGTGTTAATCACCAGCCATAAAATTCCAAAGAGTTTCATTACAGACAGTAAGGAATTAGCAAGGTAAACAGTTGTCTCTCAAAATCAATAATTTTCTTCTTTCTGGATTTTCCTTTAGGTCTTGATCATGTCAGCATCAGACTGGACCTAGAGGCCTTATTTCAGCTCAGTCACCTTATTCTGACCTTCAAGGTACAGATGTGCAGAGTGCTGCCCCTTATCTACTTACCGGATGCTTCGCATACCTTAGATTTCACTTGCTTGCTCCCCTGCAGAGAACAAAAAGCTGTTCAAATCCAGACTGGAGCTTTGTTATCTTCGCTTTTTGCTCTTGAATGAAAAACAAAAGAACACCAGTGCTCATTAAATAATAACTTACATGGTTAACAAAAAAGAAAAGAGAGAGTCTTGGAAGATACAGGAAAAAGAAAACCTCCAAGCTCTGGGGTGCTAGAGATGATAAGAACTAGAAAGATAATTTCGAGGATAAAAGGAGAGGCACTGGAAATTATTTAAGGAAATAAAATTTTAAAAAATGTGCTCAAAAGAGGAAGAAAATTTAAAGGTTCTTTCCTGAGTTAGACGCCAGAGAAAATCTTTGCTGTCATCATTCTTTAATCATTCATCAGAACTCTAATTTTGTCAGGCCTGGTGCTAGGTTTTAGTCATCTTTTAGTCATAAAAGATCAACATAAAATTTAAAGTTTTAAAAATTTAAGAAGTAGTCTTTGATTTCAAAGAACTCACAGTCTAGTCATAGGTATAAACAGATATATAATTTTGAAATTACAATGCAGAGTGATAAGTACAGAAATAGATGTACGATTAGAATGCTGGGGGGTTATTTGACACTGTGAAGAAAGCTGATCGCCGAAGAATTGATGCTTTTGAACTGTGGTGTTGGAGAAGACTCTTGAGAGTCCCTTGGACTGCAAGGAGATCCAACCAGTCCATTCTAAAGGAGATCAATCCTGGGTGTTCATTGGAAGGACTGATGCTAAAGCTGAAACTGCAATGCTTTGGCCACCTCATGCAACGAGTTGACTCACTGGAAAAGACTCTGATGCTGGGAAAGGTTGGGGGCGGGAGGAGAAGGGGACGACAGAGAATGAGATGGCTGGATGGCATCACCAACTCTGTGGACGTGAGTTTGAGTGAACTCTGGGGGTTGGTGATGAATAGGGAGGCCTGGCATGCTGTGATTCATGGGGTTGCAGAGAGTCAGACACGACTGAGCGACTGAACTGAACTGAACTGAAGTCAACTCTGGAGAAACAGGGTAAACTTCATGGTAGATTTTGAAGGATATATAAGAGTTTGCCAGAGGTAAAGTATTCCAAATGAAGAAAACCACATGCAGACTGCTATAAAAATGTCAACTGCATTGGCTTTTAAAAAAAAGTACATGCCATTTTTCTTCAATTAATTTATACGGAAACAATTTTAAGATGGAGTTTGATTCTGGGACAAAGCATGTGCTCATAAATAGTTGCCCACTTGATAGAAAGAGATTTTGGTGTGTTCATGATAGAATAGATTTTTTTTTTCTTTTCCTTTTCTTGGCCTTGCTACATGGCATGTGAGATCTTAGTGGCCTGACCAGGGATCAAACCTGTGCCCTCTGCAGTGGAACCGCCAGAGAATTCCTTAGAATAGATTTGAAAAGATACAAATAAAGGTATTAAAAATGGAATTCAAAAATATTGTCAATCTGGAATGGGTTACAAATTCTACTTTTGGGAAGCATGACAAGTTTAACTGATTTTTCTTCTAGACTTTTCGGCCTGCTGCAATGTTAGTTGAACGCTCCACAGACTATGGACACACCTGGAGAGTGTTCAAATATTTTTCCAAAGATTGTGCTACTTCCTTCCCTAACATCACATCTGGCCAGGCCCAGGGAGTGGGAGACCTTGTTTTTGACTCCAAATATTCGGATATTGAACCCTCCACTGGTGGTGAGGTAGAATTTCCTTTCTTCAATTTCTTTCCTTGATATCTTTTTGTTGTTGTTTTTGTTATCATGGTTAATCAATATGAAAACAATTTAGGTAGTGTCTACTGAAACAGAACATGAGCTGCTGCTTGTTTAGGAATGGCAGTGTCTAAATTGAAATGAGTCCTGAATTCAGCTCATAGTCACATAAATTACAAACACCTTACAAGAAATGATCGTGTACAAGAGTGCCCCTGCTGAAGGTAAACAAGGGCTAAAATGCAAATTGGACACTCTGGCCAGGATGCCAGACATAGGAATATCTTTTTCTAGTCCTTTTAAAAGAACCATAAAGGCTAATGGCAGTCCTCCATGCTCTGCAAGCCCCCAGCCTGGGTGGAATCTACCCAGAACTTCCTCAGAGCAGAGCTGGTGATGGGCAGAAAGTCAGAGCATAGGAGTAGGCTTGAGAGGTAGAACCTTATCAGGTAGGGTAGTAGGAATGGTGACAGAAAGCAGAATCCCCCAGTGCCAGATTCACAATGATGAGGACTTGCTGAATCATGAACCCGTCACTCCACCCCAACCAAGCGTAGGAGCCCTTTCCACCAGTGGTATCAGCACTTCCATCTACATGGACCACTTGTGCATAAAAAGCTAGAATGACAGTTTAACAACCTTCCTTCATTTTCATTCTTGGTACTTTCATTCAAATGAGAACCCACATGATAATCTGCATTCTACACCAGGTGGAAAACAGTGGCTCAGCCTTCTTGTAAGGTCAGGATATCTTCTTTAAGAGTATATTGAACACTTACATTTTGGGGGTAAAACACTCTAAATTTACCTACCTTTGTTTTACAGGTTGTTTTAAAGGTGTTGAATCCCAGCTTTTAAATAGAAAACCCTTACAGCCCTTACATCCAGGGTATGAATTGCTTTATATTTTTCACACTGACTTCTTTTGTAAAACTTCATGTAAGGGAGATTCCTTGTCACTGGATGTCTATAGGATGGTAAGGGAGTATCAGTCAAGGAGAGTACTTTGAACCCATCCAACCTAATGCACTTTGATTTATTAATTTCATTATTTTCCTTTCTCTAGACCTTATGACATTAACAAACCTGAGGATAAACTTTACCAGGCTCCATACTCTTGGGATACTTTGCTTTCAGTTCAGTTCAGTTCAGTTGCTTAGTCGTGTCCGACTCTTTGCGACCCCATGAATCACAGCACGCCAGGCCTCCCTGTCTATCACCAACTCCCGGAGTTCACTCAAACTCATGTCCATCGAGTCGGTGATGCCATCCAGCCATCTCATTCTCTGCTGTCCCCGTCTCCTCCTACCCCCAATCCCTCCTAGCATCAGAGTCTTTTCCAGTGAGTCAACTCATCGCATGAGGTGGCCAAAGTATTGGAGTTTCAGCTTGGAAGAAGGCAAAATGATTCCCTTGATAAATACTACTATGCTCTGTATGAGATGGTGGTTCGAGGAAGCTGTTTATGCAATGGCCATGCTAGCGAATGTGGTTCAACACAGAAGACGCGCGGTGATGTTTTCAGCCCTCCCGGCATGGTGAGTTACAAATTCACCCGAGAGCAAGATTGATACTCCTATCTTCCCTTCACTGTCTTAGTGCTGAATGTATGTCAAACTCTGTATGTGGGGATCAACAAGCCTAGAGCCCTCTTTGTGCCAGGCATGTATCATTCAATCTGGCCCATCAGGCCATCTGGGGGCCTTTGGTTCTCTGGACAGAAGTTCTTGTGAATTCTGCCACATGTGGGCATCATTGAGCTAAAGGGCAGAATTTGTAATTTATGATTTCCAGATGGTCCTTCTTATTCTCTCTTGTTTATTGGTTTTTTAGGGAATGGAGATTTTATGGGGAGGAACCATGTCACATACATTGTCTCATAAAAATGTATTGAGGGTCTATTCATGTGAGAGCCTGGACTGTGCCAAAGTGTGTGAGTGACATCTGATGCTGTCGAAAGCCATCACCTCAAGTGACAGGCTATGAATGACTCGGTCCTAAGCAGTGCAGATCTTCTCCACTCCTGGGACTAATCTTAAAGGAATAATACAGTAGAAGAATTTAATTTTGTGCAGTCTTGGGAGTGTGTCTAACTAAAAATGGTTTTGAACTATTGGTCATAACAGGCAAGGCCGGAGGCTATAGATCTTTCCACTTAGACACCTCATATGTTTCACCAGAAATGGACCTTTTCCTGGGAATGTGGGCACTGAGGGCATTTTGTGAAAAATCAAGAGAATCCCACAACTTTTTCCAGTTTTAGTTTTCTAATTCACACCGTTCATGTTCCTCACGCATGCAGGTTCATGGTCGATGCATCTGTCAGCACAATGCAGATGGCCCGAACTGTGAGAGGTGCAAGGACTTCTTCCAGGATGTTCCTTGGAGGCCAGCTACGAGCCTCGTGGACAGTGCTTGCCGAGGTGGGTGGACCTCAGTTCTTAACATCGACTGAGTTTCCTTATATGAAACTCTGCTTTCCCTTTTCCCTTTTCCAGTCTCTGCTCTCCCTTCTTTTGGAGAACATTTAGCTGGTTTCTGTTGGGCTTCTGGCACCACAGGGGGTCAATTTGTGACATCCAGCTCCAACTGTGTGATATTCCTCATGTCTCCTGCACAGAAGAACACCAGCTTCTCCAACCCTCACACCAAAACTTAACATTAATTTGAAGAACTAGATTATATGTTGTGTGGCCCTTTCCATAGGAGGGGCACAGCCATGGGAGGGTAATATCAGTGGGGATGGTGTCACTCCAACAATCTGGTGACCACTAGAATTTGTACAGAGAGCCCCACTGTTTTCCTGAATAATATACACTCAGTGAATGTGACCTTAAACCCATATGTCAGCTAAGATATGAGAAATGAGGCCCAGGATGGAGTTTGACAGGTTATTGTTTTTTTTAATAAAATATTTAGACTTAAAAAGATAGGAGGGAGTTTTGCCATGTGTTTTCTGCCTCTGAATTTTGATGCATTTCTAAAGCTGTTATTCAGTTTCTTTTCCCAAATGTGGGAAAAACAGGATTTGACAAAGAGGTTATTAGGTGAGCGCTTATGAAAAATCCCCATCCATGGGTGTCACAGCGGACACGACCCAGCAAAATGTGGCCCAGGCTTATGCTGTTTACAGGGGAAAACCCAACCAGGCAAGTAGCACAGCTATTACCACAAAGATACACAGATCCCTTTAAACAGATTACCCTTCCTTCTGATGGTCTGGGTGAGCGCCTGTTGGGAGGAAAATGACATTTAGCCCCGCTTCCAGCAGGTCTGCCCTAGAGAAGGAGTGGCTAGCTGGACCCAGCTCTAGCATCTAATCTGGAGAATCCAGTACTACCATACTACCAAACATGTGATGTAAAACCTTCAGATTTACCAGTCTGAGTCAGTAAACATGTTCTTTGTGTGTGCTGTGTGCTCAGTCTAATATCTAATTCTTTGCCACCCCATGGACTGTAGCCCACCACATTCCTCTGTATTTGGGATTCTCCAGGCCAGAATACCGGAGGGGTTGCCATTTCTTCCTCTAGGGGATCTTCCCGACCCAGACAAACCCACATCTCCTGCATTGGCAGGCAGATTCTTTACCTCTGTGCCGCCTGGAAAGCCCTAAATATATTCTTTATTGAAAAACAGCAACAAAAAAATATTGCATCCTATGTCTTTTAGGTCACCCAAACGATTTGTATTTCTCTTCCTGATTAAAAAGAAAAAAACCTAAATAGTGAACATTTTGAGAACACATTTTATAGAGAGTATATGAGCAGAATTGGAGTGCTAAAAAGATCCTTGAAAGCAACTATTTTAAGCTTCTATGTACTTGATGTAAGGAGTCTGAAGAAAGTGGAGGAGAGGAAAATGGGTGATGGAGCAGGGAGCCACCATCCCTGGGATGTTCACCGTGGGGACCTTGGCGATCTCTCATAACTTTTCTGGGTTTTCAGCTTGTCACTGTAACGGCCACTCTAACCGCTGTCACTTCGACATGACTGCATACCTGGCGAGCGGGGGCTGCAGTGGGGGCGTGTGTGATGACGGCCAGCACTGTGACCGCTGCAGACCTCTCTTCTACAGGGACCCCCTTAAGGCCATCTCGGATCCTTATGTGTGCATTCGTGAGTCCCCAGCCTCTGACCCATCCTCGCCCCTCATCTGAGCAGGTGCTGATGGAACTGGTCCCCACTGGGCTCAGCAGCATCTCCACACTGCCCTCTTAGTGGTGGGAATTGCAAAATCACTTCGGTTCTGAGCTTTTCCCTCTCTGAACAAGTTGGGCCAGATAATCTAGGTCCCTCCCTGTGGTCTCACAGCCATGGCTGTGGTGGTTTAGTCGCTAAGTCGTGTCCTACTCTTGCAACCCATGGACTGTAGTCTGCCAGGCTCCTCCATCCATAGGATTTTCCAGGCAAGAATACTGGAGTGGGTTGCCATTTCCTTCCTGAGGGGATTTTCCTAACCCAGGGATTGAACCCGGGTCACCTACACTGCAGAGAGTTTCTTTACCCACCGAGCTCCCAGGGCTGATACTGATGAATTAGGAAACTGTTCTGGATTCAACCAGAAGGGGGCAATAGTTTCAGAAGCTGCCACAAGCACCTGCAGTGTCAACTCAGGGAAGTAATTAAGTACGCAGATTGGCTATAGCATTTGGCTGTAGATGATTCAGTTTTGCTAAGCTAATTTACCTTGTTTCACTTTTCCTTTAAAAAAAAAAATGTATCTTTATGGCTACACCAGGTCTTGGTTATGGTACGTGGGAGCTTCAATCTTTGTTGTGGTGGCACGTAAGATCTTAGTTGTGGCATGTGGGATCTAGTTCCCTGGCCAGGGATTGAACCCTGTCCCCATGAGTCTCAGCCACCAGACCACCAGGAAAGTCTCTCATTTTTCTTTTTTTAATGTTTAAAAGTTTTTCACTTTATTAGTCTCAACTTTTTAAAAGATAATATTTTAGGCATAGACAAAATAATAGAAAATAACATTTATATATATAATATAAATTATATACCCACCACTAGCTTTGTCAGAACATAGTGTCTTGCCCTCTCACCTTCAGGACATCACTGCAGCATGACAGCACGATGAATGGGGTAGTCTAGCCACTTCTCCTCTGTCTACCCTCCTTCCTATGGATAAGCTCTCATATGTTTAGCAATTATCATTACCTTGCTTCTTGTTATACTTTCACACATTTTGATTCAACAAATGATACATGTTGACATGTTTTCAAACTTGAGATAAATTATATTATGCTGTGTGCTTGCTCAGTCATGTCTGACTCTTTGCAACGCTATGGACTGCAGCCTGCCCTGCTCCTCTGTATGTGGGATTCTCTAGGCAAGATTACTGGTGTGGGTTGCCATTTCTTCCTCTTGGGGATCTTGTTGACCCAGAGATCGCACCCATGGCTCCTGCATTGGCAGGCAGATTCTTTACCACTGCGCTACCTGGGAAGTCTGAGGGACTTGCTATGAAACTCCAGTTTCAGACTTTACATAATCATAATACATAAATTGAAGTCTTATGCCAAAGTAAATCAGCAGCCACCCAAATACATACAGTGTCCTAGATTTTAAAGTTTAAATCATCATGATGTGGATGAAAATTTCATAAATGAAATTTTTTTGCTCAGATTACTCAGTAGGTAGCTGATTGTATAAAAGTTTACCTTAAAAAAAAAAGAAATTTACCTTACATGCCCTATTTAATATAAAGAATTGGGTCCTCAGAAAACACATTTCTTTAAATTGATGTGCTAAGTGCCCTACATTTTTTACCAGAATCCATAGTCCACTTATCTCTCCCTCCCTGTCCTTCTGCCCTATCTTTCTCTCTCTCTCTCTCACACACACACAGCTTTTATTAACGTTTATAAAGCTCTGTATTTGTAAATGAAGATGAAATTTCTTAGATGGAATCAGGAAAATACAGTGTTTAGGAACAGATAATCTGGGAATCTGAAAGGAGGTTGGAAATAACTAAACCAAATATTTCAAATAAAGTACATCAACCAGAGTCTTGCTCTTTAAGAGCACTTAGTATTAACTTAATGGTGTTTTTGGAGGAAAAGAAGGAAAGAAAATTAGTACCCTTGATTTGAAATTTAAAAACCATTCTTTGTGAATAAGGAATTTCTCGAGGAAAGGCAAATGAGGAGCTTGTAAAAAAAAAAAAACAATTTTGAGACTTCTTAGCTTCTCTAAGCACATGTTTATGTACTTGTAAGTGTGTGTACACATATGAGTGTATTTGACCAGCATTCTCATATAAATTTTCTCTAAGCTGTCCTAGTTTGACCCTAAATATTTACATGATCAGATTCCAGGCCTAAGAGTTGACCAGTTTTAAACCTTCTATGATTTAAGACACAGTTGAATGTGATACAGAGGAAACAAATATTTATTCGTCTCCACCAATAATATGTTTGCTGGAATTTAATTGTGTGACCCGAAAATACTTTATTGGACTTCTACTCTAAAGGCCATAATACAGGATTATTTCAAACTTATAGGCCATTCCCATTTCCCTTTCCCAAAGGATATTTCTGTGTATAATTAAATTATACTCTGGAACTCATTGCTGACCTTTTGGAGTGTCTCCCAAATAAAGATGAGTTTTTTTGTCTTTTGGCTACTTCTAAAATGAACCTAGTTTGTTCCTTCCTTCCTAGAAACAACTGGCTTTAATTAGAAGAAAATTGTGGGTTTTTTCCCCAAACTAAACAGAAACCAGTGCTGGTTTTCCATAGTAAGATTTTATCACCAGTCACAATCCAGTAATAAACAACTGAAAATCAAACAAAAGATTCTGTCAGACAACTGTTTGCTTCAGTGATTCCAAACTGACTGAATTTTTTCCCCTAAATACACTAACCTAAATGGTGGTTAGGTAAACATTGCTTTAGACTTGAGGGTTTTGTTTTATTACTCCAAAGTAAACATGTATAAATCTTAACATAGTTGCTTCTTAGAATCCAGATATTTTTTAAAAATCTTTATTGCTTTCCTTAAAAGTGGAATCTCTTGAAAACACAGGTCCACGAAGATACAAGATGACCTTGTTGGTCACCTAATGTCTATTAATGAATGCATTTGTCCTCTATACTGAAGTCACAACCAGACCTCCAATGATAAGAAGGCTGCTGCTATATTGGGCAGTCCCAACTGTTCTTTCTTATACTCGGTGAAGCGCTACATTTTCTAGCTTTTACCCACTGGAATTACTAATATTATCAGCATCCTTTTTCATATGACATTCCTTCTTTTAATTGTTTGAATTTTCTACTGAAAAAAAAAAAGGTGGAGGAGGTTACTACTTTTGTTACATATGACTGTTTCTCATTTTCCAGAATCTCTTCATGGAAGCTTTTGTCCACCAACAGATTTCCGAAATTAAAACAAAGATTTGAACATTTCTCATTCTCTCTTTTTCTTTCTTGAAGGTGCTCCTTTCCAAGAAGACTCAAAAAGAATGATAGTTCTTACCTTTGTAACATATTTTTTTGTAATGGGAAAGACAGATTTACTTTCTTAACAACCATATTTCAGAGACTTGGTAGACGTTTTATGTGATTTTTTTTCCTCTTTATCATGTCACTTGATGCCTTTATAGTGTATGAAATCAAATATATGATACATATTTCATTACACCATCCCACGCTTACTTATCTCCTGACCTTATTTTCACCTTTAGAGTCTTTTAAAAGTCTTTTTAAAAATTGAAGTGAAATTCATATAACATAAAATTAACCATTTAAAAGTGAACACAATTCACTGGCACAATGTTTTGCAACCACAGCCACTACTTAGCTCACAACATTTTCATCACCCCTAAAATAATCAATCTGATGTTTAAACTGAGATATAATTGATATATGACATTTTATCAGCTTCAGGTATACAGTGTGACTCATGTTTGTGTATCCTGCAAAATTATCACTGCAATAAGTCTAGCTGTCACCATTACCACACATAGTTACAATTTGAGGACTTTTAAAATCTACTCTCTTAGCAACTTTCAAATGTAGGATACACTATTAACCATGTTTACCATGCTGTACGTTACGGTAATGATTTATTTATTCTATAACTGGAAATTTGTGCCTCTTGACTACCTTCACCCATCTCTCTCATCCCCACCTCTGGAAACCACCAATTTATTATGACTGTGAGTTTGCTTTGGGTATTTTTTTGAGATTCTATATGTAAGTGAGATCATGTGGTACTGTCTTTATCTACCTTATTTCACTAAGCATAATGCCCTCAAAACCCACCCATTTTTCCACAAAAGGCAAGAATTCATTCTTTTGTGACTGTATAATATTCCATTGTGTAAATATACACAATGTGGTATATTTCTTTATTGACTGATTGCTTAAGTTGCTTCTGTGTCTTGCCTATTATAAAGAATGCTGCAATGAACATAGAGTTCATGTATCTTTTTAAATTAGTGTTTTCATTTTCTTCAGATAAGTACCTAGCAATGGAATTTCTGGGTATTTCATATTTTTCATTTGGGGGGAACCTCGATATTGCTTTCCATAGTGGCTGCACCAATTTACATTCCCATCAACAGTACAAAAAAGTTCCCTTTGCTTCACATCCTTGAAAACACTTGTTATTTCTTGTCCTTGCCAGTAGATTGCCTCTTCATTTTGTGGGTGGTTTCCTTTGCTGTGCAGAAGCTTTTTAGTTTGATATGGTACCACCTGTTTATTTTTCCTTTTGTTTGCCTTTGATTTTGATTTCCAGTGCAAGCAATCATTGCCAGGAACGATATCAAAAAGTTTGCTGCCTGTGTTTTCTTCCAGGAGTTTTCTGGTTTAAGATCTTACATTCTTCAGTCCACCTTGAATTAATTTTTGTGAATGGTGTAAGAGAGAGATCCAGTTTTTTCTTTTGTACATGGCTGTTCTGTCTTCCCAACATCTTTTATTGAAGAGACTGGCATTTCCCCGGCATATAGTCTTGTCATAAATTAGTTGACCATATATGTGTGCGTCTGTCACTGGGCCCTCTGTTCTGTTCCACTGGGTTATGTGTTTATTTTTATGCTGATACCATGCTCTTTTGATTACTATTCTTTTGTAATATAATTTGGAAGCATGGTGGCTCCAGCTTTCTTCTTTTCTTAAGATTGCTTTGGCTCTTCAGGGTTATTTGTGGTCCATATAAATTTTATAGTTTGTTGCTTTTTTTCATCAATCTATTCTTAACATCTGGCTTTCATAATAAACTTTCTCTAGTACTCTTCCTTTTGGAGAAGGCAATGGCACCCCACTCCAGTATTCTTGCCTGGGAAATCCCATGGACAGAGAAGCCTGGTAGGCTACAGTCCATGGGGTCGCTAAGAGTCGGACTGAGCAACTTCACTTTCACTTTTCACTTTCATGCATTGGAGAAGGAAATGGCAATCCACTCCAGTGTTCTTGCTTGGACAATCCTAGGGATGGGGAAGCCTGGTGGGCTGCCGTCTATGGGGTTGCACAGAGTTGGACACAACTGACGCTACTTAGCAGCAGCAGCAGTCCTCTTCCTTTAGAATTACTTAAAATTCTTTTAAAAATATATTTGTGTATTATTCAATATTTTTCTAGTCCTGAGATATGGGAGATATATCCGAGCAGCCTTTGCTCACTGGTTTAATTATTCAAACATATTTATTGTAGTTAAACAGCTAAAACAGTTATAGTGAAGGTAAAGCTGCTGCTGCTACAAGTCGCTTCAGTCGTGTCCGACTCTGTGCGACCCCATAGACGGCAGCCCACCAAGCTCCCCCGTCCCTGGGATTCTCCAGGCAAGAACACTGGAGTGGGTTGCCATTTCCTTCTCCAATGCATGAAAGTGAAAAGTGAAAGTGAAGTAGCTCAGTTGTGTCCGACTTTTAGCGACCCCATGGACTGCAGCCTACCAGGCTCCTCCGTCCTTGGGATTTTCCAGGCAAGAGTACTCTAGTGGGTTGCCATTGCCTTCTCCTGAAGGTAAAGCAGTATGTTTCTATTTCAGGGTTCTCACAATTTGCAGTTAATTAAGATAATGCACATCTGTGTCCCCAGCTTGTGACTGTGATCCTGATGGGACCATTTCGGGTGGGCTTTGTGTAAGCCACTCTGATCCTGACTTGGGGTCTGTGACCAACCGATGCCTGTGTAAGGAGAACGTAGAAGGAGCAAAATGTGACAGATGCAAGCCAAATCACTATGGACTGAGCGCCACGGACCCCCTCAGCTGTCAGTGTAAGTCAACAGTGGCTGGATCATCACCTTGAATGCATTTTGAGGCTTGGAGCTGCCCCTGTCAATGCTAACATTTGTTCATTGTAAATACTTGAGTCCCAGCATTCTCTGAATTTTTTTTTTTTTTTTAGTGATACAAATGGAGAAGGAAATGGCAACCCACTCCAGTGTTCCTGCCTGGAGAATCCCAGGGACGGGGGAGCCTGGTTGGCTGCTGTCTATGGGGTCGCACAGAGTCGGACACGACTGAAGTGACTTAGCAGCAGCAGCAGCAGCAGCAGTGATACAAAATCTCTCGCAAATTTTAGTGAGTTCAGTTTCAGTTCAGTTCAGTCGCTCAGTCGTGTCCGACTCTCCGCGACCCCATGAATCACAGAACGCCAGGCCTCCCTGTCCATCACCAACTCCCGGAGTTCACTCAAACTCATGTCCACAGAGTCGGTGATGCCATCCAGCCATCTCATTCTCTGTTGTCCCCGTCTCCTCCCGCCCCCAATCCATCCCAGCATCAGAGTCTTTTCCAGTGAGTCAACTCGTCACATGAGTTGGCCAAAGTATTGCAGTTTCAGCTTTAGCATCAGTCCTTCCAATGAACACCCAGGACCAATCTCCTTTAGAATGGACTGGTTGGATCTCCTTGCAGTCCAAGGGACTCTCAAGAGTCTTCTCCAACACCACAGTTCAAAAGCATCAATTCTTCAGCGATCAGCTTTCTTCACAGTCCAACTCTCACATCCATACATGACCACGGGAAAAACCATAGCCTTGACTAGATGGACCTTTGTTGGCAAAGTAATGTCTCTGCTTTTTGACATATTATCAAGGTTGGTCATAACTTTCCTTCCAAGGAGTAAGCGTCTTTTAATTTCATGGCTGCAATCAGCATCTGCAGTGATTTTGGAGCCCAAAAAATAAAGTCTGACACTGTTTCCACTGTTTTTCCATCTATTTTCCATGAAGCGATGGGACCAGATGCCATGATCTTTGTTTTCTGAATGTTGAGCTTCAAGCCAACCTTTTCACTCTCCTCTTTCACTTTAGTGAGTTAGTGGAGAACTATTTTAGGTGGTTTGCTGAGTTTATCATCAAGAACCAGCAGGGGGCGCTCACATTTTCACTGCTGGAGCAAACGCAGGATAACTGCCAAGAAATTTAATACATTTATGAAACCTTTAAATTAAGAAAATCCTCCACCAGGATTCCACTCTACAAATTTGTTAAATTACATTGTGCATTTTTGCATAGATTGATGACTTCTTAGGCAATTTTCAATTGGGGGAAAAAAGAAGCAAGGAAGGAGTCATGGGAAAATAGAAATAACTGCAGAGTTTTTGAGGGCTAAATGGGAAGCCCCTTGGCTCTAGGATCACAGAAATTTAAGGCTGCCTGGAGTCTCAGAGAGCTGCTGATTCCTCAGAGAGTCTGGGTTAATTATTTCCCTTTGATCACAGTGTCATGCTCTGTGTTATACCCATATAAGGAACTGTAGATTATTTGCATGTTTAGAAAGCAGCATGATGAATCATTCTGTTTTTTAAATGCTCTTCTTTTTGGATTTGATGTAAAATTTAATTTCAGGGTAATTAATCATATAGCTCAGTCAGTTTCCCAGTATACCTCTCGGTACTCCAGGCCCTTCCCCTGCTTCCCTGACTAACATTATGCCCTCCAAGAAATGGGCCAAACACTGGTTTTTGGTTTGATTTTCCTTTTGTCAAAGATTTAGTTACATATAATTCACATGCCATACAATTCACTTTTTAAAGTATACAATTCAGTGATTTGTAGTACATTCAGAATGTGTAACCATCACTACAATCAATTTTAGAACATTTTCATTACCTTAAAGAAACCCCATACTCTTATTTCTGGTTATATACCCTCAAAATTGAAAGCAGCATCTTAAAGATGATTTGCATGCCCATGTTAATAGAAGTACTATTCACAACAGTCAAAAGGTGGGAGCAACCCAGGCATCCATTGATGAATGATTGGATAAGCAAAATGTGGTATGTATGCATGATGGAATATTCAGTTCAGTCGCTCAGTCATGTCCGACTCTTTGTGACCCCATGAATCACAGCACGCCAGGCCTCCCTGTCCATCACCAACTCCCGGAGTTCACTCAAACTCACCTCCATCACGTTGGTGATGCCATCCAGCCATCTCATTCTCTGTCGTCCCCTTCTCCTCCTGCCCCCAATCCCTCCCAGCATCAGAGTCTTTTCCAATGAGTCAACTCTTCGCATGAGGCAGCCTTAAATAGAAGGGAAATCCTGATCCATCCTACAACATGGATGAACCTTGAAAACATTTTGTTAAGTGAAATCCATAGAAACAGAGCATAGACTGGTGGTTGCCAAGGACTTGGGGGAGGGAGGAGGAATAGAGAGATGGTATTTAATGATACAGCGTTTCAGTTTTGCAAGATGAAGAGTTCTGGAGATTGCTTGCCCAACAGTGTTAGTGTCCATAACATTATTGAACTGTATACTTTAAAATGGTGAAGATGGTAAAGTTTATGTTATACATATTTTACTATAAAGGAGAAAAGAAACACTCTAGCTACCACCTCCCATCCCACCAGCCCTCAGTTCAGTTCAGTTGCTCAGTCGTGTCCGACTCTTTGTGACCCCATGAATCACAGCACGCCAGGCCTCCCTGTCCATCACCAACTCCCGGAGTTCACTCAAACTCATGTCCATCGAGTCGGTGATGCCATCCAGCCATCTCATCCTCTGTCGTCCCCTTCTCCTCCCACCCCCAATCCTTCCCAGCATCAGAGTCTTTTTCCAGTGAGTCAACTCGTCGCATGAGGTGGCCAGAGTATTGGAGTTTCAGCTTTAGCATCAGTCCTTCCAATGAACACCCAGGATTTGATCTCCTTTAGAATGGACTGATTGGATCTCCTTGCAGTCCAAGGGACTCTCAAGAGTCTTCTCCAGCACCACAGTTCAGAAGCATCAGTTCTAGTCAGGCACTAATCTACTTTATGTTTCTATGTTGTTTGGTCACTAAGTCATGTCTGACTCTGACCCCATGGACTGTAGCATGCCAGTCTCCTCTGTCCTCCACTGTTTCCCAGAGTTTGCTCAAATTTACGTCCATTGAGTTAGTGATGCTTCTGTTTCTATAGATTTGCCTATTGTGGACTTTTCAGAAAGGGGAATCATATAATGTGTGGTGTTTTGTGTCTGGCTTTTCTTGCTTACCACAATGTTTTCAAGGTTTATCCATGTTGTAGCAACTTCATATCTTTTCGTTGCTAAATAATAATCCATCATTTGGATATACCACTATTTATCCACTCATCAGTTGAAGGACATTTGGGCTGTTTCTAAGCACATTAGCTTTTTCTGTGGCAGATTCAGCAGAGAAAACACCTATCTTGCTCTGGTTGCCCAATTTCTTAGCCTTCACAACATAAACAGAACTCAGCAACTCCTATGAGTGGAAGAGAAAGAGGAGAAAGAGAGAATAAAAAAGAGAAAAAGTAAAGAGGCGCTAAAAAAGAGGAGAGAAAGGATTATAATAGATGGCATCTGCCAGAGAGGGAGGCATTAGTAATAACCATGATGCTTAGAAACCCTTGCCCCTAGTCACTTGATCCAGCCAGGATCACTTAGGAGAACTGTGCTCCACTACCCAACATGCATGACCTCTTGTCTCCTCCTAATTGGCACCCAGTAGAACCACATGAGGGCTCTGAAAGTGTCTGGCATTGGTTTTCCTGGGGAAAGTTGAATGAAGTACAATAGTGATATGACCAGGCAGACAGTGAACATGGCTGGGCAGGCTGCTCAGGGTTCTCGGGGCCATGTTTTGCTCAGCGTAAGCTAATAAGGTTTACCAGTGTGAAGAAGTCAAAATGAGAATAACTATGTACGATGTGCTTTCAGCCTGCGACTGTCACCCCCTTGGGAGTCTGCCGCTCTTGACCTGTGATGTGGATACAGGCCAATGCTCGTGTCAGTCGTTTGCTACTGGACTACACTGTGAAGAATGCACTGTATTATTTGCCTCTGATTCCCCTTTTAGGGGGGCTTCCCTGGTGGCTCAGACGGCAAAAGAATCCACCTGCAATGTGGGAGGCCTGGGTTTGATCCCTGGGTTGGGAAGATCCCCTGGAGGAAGGCATGGCAATCCAGTCCAGTAATCTTGCCTGGAGAATCCCCAGGGACAGAGGAGCCTGACGGGGTTACAAAGAGTCGGACATGACTGAGCACAAAACCCCCCGCTTTCGGGAGTGACGTGGTCTTCTACTGCCATTGCCTAGAAGAGACTTGGTCTTGTTGACCACTTTCCTTGCCCTGTTGTATTTCAGTACTCCTGTGGTAAAAGTATTTACACTGCAGAAGTCAGCAAACACTGGAAATCAGCCCCTATCTTTCTGCAGAAAGCTAGCTGTTAAACATTTGCCAGCACAACATTTACCCAATGGATCTGAACCCACCCAGACAATAGTTTTATCTACTCTTCTCCTGAAAGTGCAAGCAATAGAGTGTAAGAGCACTTATTTGCTGTCGCCCCACCCCCCCCCACCCCTTAAGGCCACCAGATCATGGAGTCTTTTAATATACGGTCAGTTTCCCACCCTTACCACTCCTTGCCTGAAATTATTTTTGGATGAGGTAATTAAAAAAAAAAATCAAGTTTAAATGTATTGTAGATTCCTGTGGGAAATAAACCCTTGGATTTTTCACAGACTCTACTACACACATGAGCATGTATGTCACAAATTAGTAAAATAAAATGTGTTCCCGCTATAAGAAATGTGTCTTGCATTTAGAGAGTTAAAAACCGATCTCTTTCCTTTGTCTTCCAAGCTTGGCAGCCCACTGTGACATTTTAGAAAGAAAAAACAAACAAAAAAAAACTTAACCTAATAAAAGAACAGTGACCTTGATGTGTCTGAAGAAATGTAGCTGATAAATAAGAAACATATGTCTGTTACAACATAGTTTGTGCTAATATTGTAAATCGCTTTACTGAAAACACATGGGGATTAGGCAGAGGAGGAGGGAAAAGAAAGCGGGGAGAAAATTATGAAAAGGGAACTCTACCACAGGGCAGGTAATCTAGAAGTTTCATGTTGGAAGGTGAGCTGTGCCAAGTTCCATAACCATGAATGGGCAACACAAAATAAGTGTAGAGCTAATGAATAGGTCAACGGAGACACCACATCAGATCATTCCAGACAAACCTTAGACTCGGGCTGGCTGTTTTTCTTAGCTAGTTAACTGCCATTGTTCTTGCAAAAGGAAAATAACTGAGCAGGGGCCACTATTGGGGAATCTTACCCATCATGGCTGAGCCAAGGCATCTGCTTTGTACCCCATGCAGATCTATCGATGGTTCGCTGGGGGCAGCATTACAGGATATGCTGCCTCGCAGGGGTTCTCACAACCCCAGCCTCAGTAAAGCAGCTCAGTTCACATTGCTTTTGCCTAAACTGAAGTTTGGTTTGGGGGAAAAAAATTTCAAAAGCCCTTAGCTGTGTTATGTAACAAATTGTGTCAACTTTTAATGTTTAAAATAAATCTGTTTGAGTAAAACTGGGCATAAAATTGTACCAAGATAACAGGACTGAGCGACTGAACTGAACAAAAAATATGGATACCTAACAAACCCATTTCAAATGAGAATTGCATGCCAACCTAGATCTTAATTTCACCTAAGCTTAATAGATATTTGAGCAGGGGAGTCTTTTTCTGAGTCGTTTATAGTAAACGTCAGAATTGAGAGGTAGTTGTTTGTATCTCACCAGCTGTTTATATCGAATAAAGGTCAAGATGTTGCAATGATGAGAAAAGTCTGGAAGAGAGTTGGATCTCTCACATGGGGAGAGTTTGTTATGCCAAAACAATTATTTATAAGTAAGCGATTCTACTGAACGGTGATAATTCATACAAGATCTCACTATCAGCTAAATAATTTTTTTTTTTTTTAACTCACAAACATTGCTGTAGTGTGGAAGTAAAAATCCCTAGGGGTTTTATAGTAAGGGACTCCATTGGTTTTATGCAAACAGTTGCAAGTAGGCTAGTTGAAGAATTTCTCCTGACTGGCCTTAAACAACCCAGCTTGAAGCTAAAATTGGTGCTGTCAGAGGAACTGTGAGGTTTCTATTGCATTTCTTTTCTTTTTTTTTAATTGCAATATAGTTGATTTACAATGTTGTATTTTAGGTATACAGCAAAGTGATTCAGTTATACCTATATCTATTCTTTTTCAGATTGTTTTCTCATTTAGGTTTTTACAGAATATTGGATAGACTTCCCTGTGCTATGTAGTAGGTCCTTATTGAAAATCCATTGCAATTCCATTCGAAGCAATACATAGACAACCTACCTATCCTCTTCATTCGAGTCCTGGGAATAGGAGACATTTACCTTTAGAAGATCATTATCAAGGATATAGGCAAGCAAGCTGCTGTGTGATTGGTCAGGCCCCATGAGTGTTTACTGTTGACAATTGACTTGCAGTGCTTTTAATATTAATGCCATACTTCAGAGAAGCAGGTATCTTCACAACTGGAATCAACTGAGCATTTTCTGTTTGTAGGTTGGATACTGGGGACTAGAAAATCACCTCCATGGATGTTCTCCCTGCGACTGTGATATTGGAGGTGCTTATTCCAACATGTAAGTCAGTAAAATGAGTGCGTTTTGTGGCAGTATTCCTCAGTCCCATTTCCATAAAATAAGTAAAAGCACACTTGTTAGGACATGCTGATAGTCAGAAGTGAAGTCATTCCATGGCAGGCAAAGGGCATTGAAATGCAGCAATCTCGAGACAGTAAAGATAGCCCACTTGATTTCTTTCACTTCAGGTATTTCTGAGGCTGAAAAAATGGTTCTGTTCCTTGGGAATCCCAAGGTGATGGGAAATATCACTGCACATCTATGACTTGACCCACCTAAAACACCAACTTTTTGTCAGCGTGTAAAGAGAAGTCCAGCATTCTCCTTTGTGCAGTTTTTAGAGGAGAAGCAGAGAGCCACTGAGGACAGAAGTGGTGACCAGGGTCTCATGGATCTGGGTTGGTTTGTCGAGATCAGACCTGTAGAACTGAGAGAATGAACTTATGGTTACCATGAGGGGAGAATGGTTAGGGGAGGGATAGATGGGAAGTTTGGGATTGACAGGAACATACTGCTGTATTTAAAATGGATAAAGAGTAAGAATCTAGTGTATAGCACAGGGAACTATACTCAATATTATATAATAACCTAAACAGGAAAAGAATTTGAAAAAGAATAGATACTTGTATATGTATAGCTGAATCATTTTGCTGTACACTTGAAACTAGAACAGCATTGTTAATCAACTATACTCCAATACAAAATAAAAAGTTAATAAAAACACCGAACCTGTATATCCCATTGCCTCTCCACATCTTCCCCAGGATGACTAATTGATGGATTCAAAGAATGGACTCAAAGCCAGAGGGCACTTACCCCAGCACCTCTAGGCCCTTATCTTACACTTGCCACCCACCTCCACTTTTTTTTTCACGAGGTGGGTTTGTTTCCCCACCGGTGCTCACCCAAGAATGGGCAGTGTGATTGTCACCCCCACGTCGCAGGTCACAGCTGCACTGAGCCGGCGCCTGGCTATTTCTTCGCTCCTTTGAATTTCTGCCTCTACGAGGTGGAGGAAGCCACATCGCTTCAGGGACTGGCCCCTTTGGTTTGTATTTCACTGACTTTCCTTACAGACTTCATCTGGTGGTGTGTAGGTAAATACATAAAGCACACCCTTGAGATTGTGGGCAAGGTACCCGGAAGAGAGTGGTTTTGCCCAGACACAGAGCAGAGTTGATTCTATTACGGAATTGCAGATTCTATAAAGTCTTAAGGGCAGAGTTTGCATCCTTTTTTATTTTTATAGCCCCATTCCAACACAGAGGCTGGCACAGAAGTGTGAATTGGATTAAGCTGTGATGACACAGACTTGACTCTTGCTCTTTCAAGGTGCCCGTCAGACAGGGAATGTTTACTGAGCATTTCCTGGTCTGTCTGCCTGATGAACTATCAACCGTAAGAGGAAAGGGAGGGTGTGTATTATCCCATCACCACTGTTGCTCTAGTGCAGAGCACTGTGATTGGTGCATAATGGAAAGCCTGAATCTCGGCTACTGAATGAATGAATCTTCCACCAATCCAAGTGTAAGATGTGCTCACCAACCTCCTGAAGCTGATCTTGGATTAGCAGTCCTCAGTGCTGGTCGTAGGGGTGTGTGATTGAAAACGCCCCTTGGTCCCATTCATTACCTACAAGTCACAATCCTATGGGGGATGCTCCCTAAAAATATTTATCTCAAAGTCTTATGAGGGGGGCAAGCACAAGCATCCGAACCCAACAGAGAAAGTTAGACTCTGATAGCACTCACATGGCTGTGACTCCAGCCACAGGCAGGACTCTGACACAGGAAAAGGTAATGTGAGGTGAATGACTTCAAGGGGAGAAGGCATAGGAAAGCTGATTCTAGAAGCAGGATTTGGATGGAAAACTGGGAACTCATTCCAGGTTCCAGGGACTAAGTCATTTCCTGAGATCTCTTCCTAATTGGGACATGACTGGTGGGAGGGATGAAAATACTCCTGAAGAGGCTTGGAATTTGCTCTTTGACTGACTGAAATTGGGGCAGGAAGAGAAGGCTTGCACTGTCCTGACCTCAATTCAGCACTGTGGTGGGTAGAGTCAAGATAAAACAATCCTATGTCTGCATTCTTCTTCATGGTTTTTAGTGTTGCAGGTTTATGAGGGTAACTGAAAGGAAAAAAAAAAAATTGGGAAGGGAATATTGATATTTAGACGCCAACTATCATGAAATAATAGAAAAAATATACCTAATGATCTTGATCCCTGGTTCCCAGCCCAGAGCTCCTAGAACCTTTGAGCTTGTCTAAGGGATAAGAGCACTGCTGCTGTTAAATCACTTCAGTCATGTCCGACTCTATGTGACCCCATAGACGGCAGCCCACCATGCTCCACCATCCCTGGTATTCTCCAGGCAAGAACACTGCAGTGGGTTGCCATTTCCTTCTCCAATGCATGAAAGTGAAAAGTGAAAGTGAAGTTGCTCAGTCGTGTCCGACTCTATGTGACCCCATGGACTGCAGCCCACCAGGCTCCTCCATCCATGGGATTTTCCAGGCAAGCGTACTGGAGTGGCTTGCCATTGCCTTCTCTGATAAGAGCACTAGGAGCATCCTTTGTTCTAATGTTTGGTCTTTGACCCTAGCTGCTGACACAGAACTACTAAATCCTTTGGACTTTCCTGGGTGAGAGGAGTGTCATTTGTCCTGATGAGGTAACTCTGGATGGCTTCAGGTCAGTGGTTGGTCACCAGGAAGTATTAGACACTTGAAATTTTTAGCCCCACACCCCATCCTCCAGGAAGGGATGAGGTGAGGGAGATTGAGGTAACGATCCATCATGTCTGTGGGCTGAAGCCTCCATACAATTCCCGCAAGTATTGGTTTCAGAGAACATCCAGGTTGGTGGCCACATGGGTGTGCTGGGGGTGGTACAGCCCACCTCCAAGGGGACAGAAGCTCCTGTGTCTGGGTTTCTTCCAGTCCTCACCCTATGTACATGTTCATCTGACTGTTCATCTATATCCTTTCGTCATGTCCTTTATTATACAGAAAATCCAGTAAGCATAAATAAGTGATTCTCTGAGCTCTGTGAGTCATTCTAACAAATGATCAAACCCAAGGAAAGTGTCACAAGAACCCCAGTTTATAGCCAGGCGCATAATGCTGAGACCCAGGCTGATTGGCATAGAAAGGGATTAGTTAAGGTCTCTGCCCTCCAGAAGTTTTTACCACAGCTAATTCTTTTCACCCTTATGGCAGAAAGTGAAGAGGAACTCAAAGGCCTCTGGATGAAAGTGAAAGAAGAGAGTGAAAAGTTTGGCTTGAAGCTCAACACTCAGAAAACGAAGATCATAGCATCTGGTCCCATCACTTCATGGGAAATAGATGGGGAAACAGAGGAAACAGTGTCAGACTTTATTTTGGGGGGCTCCAAAATCACTGCAGATGCTGATTGCAGCCATGAAATTAAAAGATGCTTACTCCTTGGAAGGAAAGTTATGACCAACCTAGATAGTATATTAAAAAGCAGAGACATTACTTTGCCGACCAAGGTCCGTCTAGTCAAGGCTATGGTTTTTCCAGTGGTCATGTATGGATGTGAGAGTTGGACTGTGAAGAAAGCTGAGCAATGAAGAATTGATGCTTTTGAACCGTGGTGCTGGAGAAGACTCTTGAGAGTCCCTTGGACTGCAAGGAGATCCAACCAGTCCATTCTAAAGGAGATCAGTCCTGGGTGTTGATTGGAAGGACTGATGCTAAAGCTGAAACCCCAATACTTTGGCCACCTCATGTGAAGAATTAACTCACTGGAAAACACTCTGATGCTGGGAGGGGTTGGGGGCGGGAGGAGAAGGGGATGACAGAGAATGAGATGGCTGGATGGCATCACCGACTCTGTGGACATGAGTTTGAGTGAACTCCAGGAGTTGGTGATGGACAGGGAGGCCTGGCGTGCTGTGATTCATGGGGTCGCAAAGAGTCAGACACAACTGAGCAACTGAACTGAACTGAATTCTTTTCATAAATAGCTCAAGATAGGGACAGTGCCGTAAAACAAGAAGAGTCCATAAGTGCTTCAGGATTTTAGAGCCGTGACTGAACCTTTATGAGTGGACTTAACACACAGGTACAATCATCTGGACTGAGACTTGAAACTAATTGTTTCCACTGGTGGACTCTAGGGGAGAAGACAGTCCAGCCAGAAAAGTTCCAAGTAATAACTCAGAGGAGAAACAATGCAGGTATATTCACAGGTAGAACAGAAAGTTCACATAGAGAAGAAGTACTGGAAGATAAAAAAATTAGATCTTCCTATTAAAGAAGCTGGGCTTCCCTGGTGGCTCAGTAGTAAAGAGTCTGCCTTCAATGCAGAAGACTCGAGTTTGATCCCTGGGTCGGGATGATCCCCTGGAGAAGGAAATGACAACCCACTCCAGTATTCTTGACTGGAAAATCCCACAGACAGAGAAGCCTGGTGCACTACAGTCCATGGTGTTGCAAGAGTCGAACACAACTTAGCAGCTAAACCACCACCATTAAAGAGGCTAAATTTTGAATCTTCCTGAGCAAAGGAATGATGTGATGAAGACTGTTCTCTGTGTCCTCATAGACACCATCCAGCAGGAGCAGAGCCTAGTTTGGAACAGCACCATCTGCAGATGTCCAGACAGGGATGGAGAAGGGGCCAGGTTCAGGGAGAAGAGAGAGGATAGAAAATGGAGACACACAGGGACATGAATCCAAACCCATCTTACAAGTAATTGTTTTAATACTCAAATTGGAGAGCTAAGAAGAATGACAATTAACTTTCTTGATAGGTCTTCAAAAAGATACCTATATATCTACATCTGTCTATCCATCCATATCTACCTACCCGTCTATCTAATCTTTCTTAGTCTGTGCGGGCTGCTAAAAATACCATAGACCAGATGGCTTATAAACAACATGAACTTATTTCTCACAGTTCTGAAGGCTGGGAAGTCCAAGGTCTTGGTCCCTACCGATTCAATGTCTGAGGCCCACTTCCTGCTTCTTAGATGGCTGTCTTCTCACTAAGTCCTCACATAACAAGGGATTTCTCTCAGGCGTCTTTTTTAAGGGCACTAATCCCATTAATGAGGACTCTGCCTTCATGACCTAATCACCTCCCAGAACCCCACCTCCTAAGACCATCACAATGGGGATTTTATTTCAACATAGGAATTTAGCAGGGGGACACAAGCATTCAGTCCATGGAAACATCCTTGCTACTCAAAATATGGTGTGCGGACTAATAATAGTGGCATCATTTGTGGATTCATTAGACTTGGAGACTCTCAGCCCCTATCTAGACCTACTGAATCCAGTCTGCATGTTAGCAAGATCCCCAGGTGATTTGTACACAGTTTGGGAAGCACCTGACTTGTTTTCTTATAGAAATTAAATGTGGCCACAAAAGTTAATATTGATTGAATTTAACATAGTATGGCATTTAATATAGTATTCCATAATATGTTTTCTGTGTAAAATTAGTAAAATAGTTTATGATTTTGCGTTGTAAGATGAACATAATTAGTGAGGGGAAAAAATGAAGAGAACAAATAAACGTAATCCTGTGGGTCCTGTCCAAAGGAGCTGACTGAACAGCCTGGTCAAGAGTCTGAACAGTGAGCACTAAAATAGAGGGCTCAGGGCTTCCCACTCACAATGAACAACCAGAGCATCTGTGAAATTAAAAACTTTGTCTGTAAAACTAACAGTGAAACATCAAGCAAATATATAGGGGCTTCCCTGGTGGCTCAGACAGTAAAGAATCTGCCTGCAATGCAGGAGACCCAGGTTTGAGCCCTGGCTTGGGAAGATTCCTTGGAGAAGGGAATGGCTGCACTCTCCAGTATTTTTGCCTGGAGAATTCCATGGACAGAGGAGCCTGGCAGGCTACAGTCCTTGAAGTCAGAAAGAGTCGGATACAGCTGAGTGATTAATATCCAGGGTACAGTGAAAACTTGGAAATGAACAATTGGAGATTCTAACTGTGTAGACAACTGAATGACTAGGAGATAATATAAAAGTGAGTCCCACAAAACCCAGGATTTTAAGGAAACTGCAGTTGCATAGATACAATTCTGCTGTTTTAGTTTGGTTGGTGGAATTTTGCTGTCCTGATATAATCTCTTATGGAAACATTTAAAGCCAAATTTTACAGACCATGAGAACTGTCTGGAGGTGTCAAAATTACAACATCTAGTAAATCTTTGAATTGGTATATCATGCATATTGTTAATGTTCAAAACACCATAAAACCAATAGCAAAGAAGAAATGTTTTCAAAGTTTAGAATTACACTAGTATAATAGCCCTTGAAAAGAAAACACATAGCCTTATAGCCACCTAAAATTTCACATTTTCACAGAGAAACAAAAAATTTTAAGCTGCCTCCATGACTTCCTCCCGAGGCTATTAAGTGAGAATCATGATTCCCTTTTGAATTATGGTAGAATCTGAAACTCTTATACTATGGTAAAATTGAAACTGTTGTTCATTACTTAAACTACCATTTCTTTTCTTTTTAAGATATTAGCAACAGCTTTGCCTACATGCGATATGTATTTCCGGCAACAAGGATATGATTTCATAATTGACAAAGGAAATATAATACTGAGAAAAAATCAGCAAAGCATACAAGCAGATGAACAGAATGAAGTAAACCATTTCTTAAGGGTTATTGTCTATTCTGCTGGAAGCAAATAACCTGGGTAATGCACTTAGAACTATGCCAGCTAATGTAAGTGCTCAGTCACTCTAAGCTCTTATTATCCTCAAGAATAGAGTGAAGGAAAGGAAGAAGCACACTCAAAGTAACTAGAGCTTCTGGGGAAAACTTCGTTAGCTTTATTTCTCTACAGAGTGAAAACTTTGGGAAAGTAAGATTCTGGAGAATTGAAGAGTCAGACTGTGCATTCATATTTTCTTGTCTTTTTAAAAAGGAGAGGTACAGTGCTGAGAAATGGCTGTCTTCCTAGTTGAAGACAAATGACATGTTGGTGTCCCTGAGGATGCTGTGTGACTATGCTCTTGATTCTGAAATGGCTATAGTTGATCAGTGCTGGTATGAGTGTCAGGGTAATGCTGTCTCCTCAGGGCCCTGCCTCCAATAGTTTCTGCAGGCTAGAGGAGACCAGAAAACCTTGTTGCCATTCAACTACTATTTAATTGAAGGCGGGATAACTTTAGGTCTATTTGTTCATTCATTATTCCAGGGTCTTTACCGAGCATTCCTGTGTGTTTGCATGAAGGAACATGTTGGAAAAGCAAAAGAAAGCAGATGTTGGCTGTCCTGTTCGTACAACCAGCACTTTAAACAGTTCTTTATGCCTAAGAGACTTTCTTGATTGAAAGAATGAAAACAGAAATACCTAGACATAGAGCGTGCCCTTGAGATTTTTGTGGAAGAAATGAGGCGTGTACACAAATAATGAATGCATTTCAGGGTGGGATGTGTGAAGAGGTACACAAAACATGTTACGAATCTCCCTTAAGGAAAACCACCTCCAGCCGAGAGGATCAGAGAAGGCTTCAGGAGTGGCGGCCCTCCGTTCAGGCCCATGAAAACATCAAAGCAGTTTTGCTCTTCTGCTTGTCTCTGTCCCCTGCCACCTGTCCATAAAGCCCTCTCTGACTCCAGGCATCTCAATCTGAAGTCCACCTGAAAAAGAAGGGTTGGGAGTGCTCTTGTTCCCAGTGGTACATATCAGTGAACTTCCCGATTTTACTGCACAGATGTATCACCCAGGGAACTTGTTTAGAATGCAGATGCTAGGGCCTTCCACTTAAGATGCTGAATAGGAGGATCTGACTAGTGTCATGAAACCTGCATAGTTTTTCAAGTAACTCCACAGCCACATTGGACTGCTATACTGAATAGTGCAGATATGGAGCATTTTCATTATTGCAGGAAGTTCAATTAGACAGTGTTGCTCTAGAGCAGTGAGGCTCAATTTGGAACCTGCAGAGACTTAAGGAAAACATAGATACGTTTTGTGATCTTCAATCAGATTTAGATATTTGAGATGTTTGGCATAATGATTTTTTTAATAAATACTTTTTGGGGAAAAAAGAAACCTGCATGTTTGCCAAGCACCCCTAGTAATATGAGTGATCCCTGGAAGCACTTTGAGAAACACTGTTGGAAGCAGCCCCAGACTCCTCTCCTGACTCTCACCCGAAACAACTACTTCTGTATTACTCACTTGGAAAACTTGTAGTCATCCCTTAAGACCTAATTCAAATTTGTCTTTCTGTGACAGTCACTACCCTAACATCTGGACATAAGTAATTGTTTCCATCTCTCGGGTCCCATAGGTCAGTAATTTTCAAACTGCAGGTCATGCCTGTTGGTAAGTAGGTCATGAAATCAGTTGACTGGATCAACTTAGTACAATAAAAGGCTATAAAGCAAGGGCATATTTTTTGGTGAAACTTTTACATAACTGTGTGTGTGCATATGCGTACACCCTAAATCTCTGTCTTAGGTTGGGTTCCCTAGAAACAGAGCCTGCAACAGAGATCTGAATGCATGTGCTTTATTGAAGGGGTGCTCATCAGGAGAAACCTGTCAGGAAGGAGGGCAGGAGGCTGGGGAGGGGGACAGTGAGGCAAGGACGGCATCGAGGGTAGTCTGCTTTGCCTGCTTCCCTGGGGAAACTCCGAAGCACACATTGCACCACAGAGTCGTCCTCCACTGAGGCCTCAGGGCTGGCCTCTTGTATTCTCCTGTCAGGCAGTCATGGCTGCAAACTGCCAGGGCAGACCCAGATCACCTCCCAAGTGAGGCAGTTCCCTTCAGCCAAGGGCAGTTCTCAAAAGAAGGGAGCAGTGGAGAGACACAGCAGCTAACAGTCCCAGGAACTGGTGGCACGATAGAGTGGTCCAATAAAGGGAACCAGGCAGTACACCAACAGCATCAATTCCAGCTCACTCCTGGCAGGCTCAGACCCATGGGCAGGGCCAGGGAAAAATAGAAATTAAATGCAGAGCCGCCTAACTGAGAAATTAGGGGGACTCCCCTTGCAGTCCAGTAGTTAGGACTCCATCCTTCTACTGCAGGGTGTGTGGGTTTGATCCCTGACAGGGAAACTGAATGACAGATCCTGAATGATGCACAGCCAAAATAAAAAATAGGGAAAGGGCCCCTTGAAGACAGTGAAATATAAATTTACTTTCTTCCATAGTCTCTGTCTCTCAACTTGTCACAATATTTTATATGCTATTTAATGTCATTCTAAGTAAAGAAATATTTAAAATTTTAATTATTAGTGTGAATTATTCATCTCCATAGCATGCAATGCCAATTTTAATTGCAAACATAAGAGCACTTAATTCATACATATAATCATTGAAATTACACGATTTTTATTTTGGAGTCATATATGTATGTATGTATGTATGTGTATATATATAGGGGAAGGAAATGGCAACCCACTCCAGTAATCTTGCCTCGAAAATCCCATGGACAGAGGAGCCTAGCAGGCTATAGTCCATGGAGTCGCAAAGAGTCAGACACACTTTAGTGACTAAATCATCACCATGCATATATATTTTATTCTTCCTTGAACAATGGGAATGCTGCACAAAACTAACTCGGCTGTTATTTCATGTCTTAGTGTGTGTTTGACCAACAACACCTTCAGCTTATTGATGAGTAAGGAGGGACTGAAAGGAAAAGAAACTGAGTTGCCTATTGTCCTTTTTCCTTCTAGTTGTCATTTTCAGTGTAAGTAGTTGGCTGACACAAGGAAGTAACATGAATAATGTGTTTCTTAGGATGTCATTCCCTTCTTTCTGCTTTCAAAGAAATTTCTGGTTGGAACAGAAAACACAGCTTCTTGGAGCTGTTGGCACCCCTGCTTACTTAGTCACAGATGTAACAGACTTTGTACTACCTCTGAGTCTCACTGAATGCCTAAGCATAGTAGGTCCACTTGAATCCCATGCTCATGGGCATTGTGTGCCCTGCATGCAAATGAGGCAGCAAGAAGGCAGACGTACACTGTGTATATATCTTCTGTCCTTGTGAATGCTCCATTGTCCCAAACATTTCATTAGGAAACAACTTCTTTTTAGTATATGTGGTGCCGAAGCGAGCACAAGGAAACAACTTCTTAAATCTTAATTATTTCAAGATGATAAGAGCAGAGCATTAAACCAAGCATGGGGTCCTTCTCAGCATGGGGTCCCATGCAGCTACACAGGCTATATGCCCATGAAGCTGACTCTACCCGTTTGCTTCTTAAGCTCACTCTATGCAGGAGTGTGACCATCCAGCAGCTTTAAAGTAGTGGAATTCTTTGTCCCTACCCAAGAATGAAGACATCTAATCCCGTAGAGCCTGGAGTTGCCAGCACAAGAAATTCATGGTCACTGGAAATGACAGTGAATTTGGATACTTCCACTTCATTCCCAAACCTGTGTTTTCTCCCTCCTGGGAACATAGCATCACATAAAGACCATTGGTTTATGTACTCTTTAAACAGCCTCTAGAAGAAAACTTCCCCATCTCATAGCATGTCATTTCCAAGCCAGTGGAGCTGATGGATCTTTTAGGGACCCCATCCCACTGCCATCTCAAGTTAGCATCTTCTGGATGCCATGGTTTGTATAGGAACAGTGAATCCCACAGTCACATGACCACTGATAGACTTTTGCTGTAAAGTGGATCCTTTGGGCCGAGGAAGTTGTGTTTTCCCACACTGTGGGAAACAGACATTCTGTGAGCCATCAGAGAGTGGGGGCGCTGACCAGGGCCATAGAGTGTCTGATTCTCACCGGTGTTATGGGAGACCACATAACATTGCCATAGACCAAGGAATCCTCTTCACTGTCCTTCAAGATAGGGGATCGGTATGATATTTTATAGAATATCTGGTTGGTCCAGATTCTTTTGGATTATGCTGTTAAGCAAGCAAGAGAATTAACAACTTTGGGGCAAGACTAAATATATACAATATACACTGCTGCCCGTCCCAAGCAAATACAAATTGTTTCTGTTCCTTTTCATTTCAGCAGCTGCATATCACTGTACACTCTGGGGTTGATACACTCTGGTCATGATATTCCGTCCATCATCATGTCTGCAAGTGGGGCTGCTATTTGGTTACATTTGTATTAAATTTGTAATGTGGATGTGATAGGGGAACCACCAAATCTTGAGAGTGGTGCTTTGAGGACGCCTCTGATTTGCAATATTGGTTTTTATTGCAAATAAAAAACTGTCTTGGGTTGGTGTGTGGAGTGGGCAGTGGAGGGTGGGCATTTCTCAAGCTTTTACTCGACATTTCCTACCATAAGAGCACTAACCCTGCAGATCATAGAATCAGTGCCAACTGCTAAGCAGGTATATTCCAACAGTTCAGCTTTCTGTCAGTTCATACTTGATCACTTTTTTAAAAAGCTCTTCAATTGATTTTTTAAAACTTCATTTATTTATTTTTGGCTGCACTGGGTTTTCATTGCTGTGCACAGGCTTTCTCTAGCTGCAGCAAGCAGGGGCTACTCTCTAACTGTGGTGCACAGGATTCTCATTGCAGTGGCTTCTCTTGTTGCAGAGCACATGGTTCTCACGTGCATCACTCATATCTCAAGACCCCCCTGATTCCCTGCGAAGGGAGGCTCTTACTTTGGCATAGGTGACTTACCCAGGCTGAGAAGTGAGCCTTCCCTGAAGTTCCACAACTTTTCCAATTAAGTATCATGCCTAGTCTTGGATTTTTCCCACCCTCTCACTAAAAGAGATAAGAGTCTCTTTATTTTATTTTTGGTTGTGCTGCGCAGCATGTGGGACCTTAGTTCCCCAACCAGGGATCAAACCCACGCCCCCTGCATTGGAAGTGCAGGGTCTTAACCATGGTCCACCAGGGAAGTCCCAAGAGTCTCTTTAAATGCTGCCAAGAAGCCCTTCTGATTCTCACACTTGACTGTAAATTGCCCTCAGGCTTCCATCTTCATCAAATGTACCAGTGACAACCAATAGTAGCCATCCAGGCCCACAGTCCCTAAAACCCATATCTGTCGATGCCAGAAATATTGCTCATGTCAGTGCCTCCCCTTCCCTCTTTACCTGTCCCAGTTCACCCCAGATGACAGTTTTAGCAATGGCTCTGCTGCTCCACAAGGGTCATCAACACATGTTGCCACTGAACCGTAAATGATTCCCCTCCAGGAATGCATCTTGGAGTCTGCTTTTAGGTACACTGTCTGCTACCAACTATTTCAGGTCAGGGGCCCTAGAACAGAGCCTGAGACTGGAGTCATGTGCAAGTGATTTACAAAGGCAATCTTCTTTGGGAATATTCTTTAAGAGAATGAAGGAAATAAGGTGGAGGAGGAGAAAGAGTCAGAGGTGGTCTCAGGCAAAACAAACCTTGGATTGACCCATAGAGAAAGTCAGAAACATAAACTACAGATAAAGTTTTCCTACCTCTTAAGACCACAGGGCCAGCCTTTTATACCCTATCAGGCAGTCATTGGTGGCTTCCCCAGTGGCTCAGAGAGTAAAGAATCTGCCAGCAATGCAGGAGACCTGGGTTCGATTCCTTGGTTGGGAAGATCCCCTGGAGAAGGAAATGGCAACCCACTCCAGTATTCTTGCCTGGAAAATCCCATGGGCAGAAGAGCCTGGAGGGCTACAGTCCATGGGGTTGCAAAGAGTTGGACATGATTGAGCGACTAACACACAGGCAGTCATTGGCTGTGAGCTACCCTAGGCGTAGGGGTAGGGGTGTGAGAGAGCAATGCTCCAGAGAAGGGGCAAGTGAGAGTTGTTAGAAGTCACACTCATACAACGAATGGGGGATGGGTGTACCAACTAAGTAAAGGGGATCCCATGGGGCACCTACACTGTCTGCTGCAATTTCCAAGATGCTTTTTAAAATTTTATTATTTTACTTTTTTAAAAAAATATTTTTATTTATTTGACTGCTCCAGGTCTTAGAACAGGTTCTTTAGCTGCAGCATGTAGGATCTAATTCCCCCACCCAGGGATTGAACCCAGGCCCCCCCTGCATTGGAAGCATGGAGTCTTAGCCAGTGAACCACCAGTGATGTCCCCAGAGTACTTTTTTAAAGTATGAAAATGTTGCAGAGATGAGTTTACGCACACCTCCATCTGATTTCTTATTTACCTTAAACTCCTCTGTGGCAGGGATTCTAGTCTATTCATCTTTGCATCTGATTCAGAGGCTGAGATTGAATTGTTACTAAATAAACATTTGTCAAGTGAAGAGCAGTTTGTGGTAGATCACAGAGCAACTTGAACTTCAGGCTAAGTAATTTGGGCGTGAGGTTGTTGGCAGTGAGAATGCGTTTGAAATGCTCGTTGGCAGCAGTGTGTGGTATGTCTTGGACTAGAGGGATCACAGAGAGAACAGCCAAGAGACTGTTGCAGCAACACAAGCAAAAAGTAAGAAAGAGGCAGAATTCCAGTGGAGGCTGGAAGTGTTGAGAGGCAGATGCAAAAGTCATCAAGGAAGTATTATCTACAGGGTCCAGATGGTCCCAGGCTGACATCCAGCATCGAGACCAGCAGGACTGCTAATCAGCCAAGCGTGTGAGCAGTTTTGTACTCATGTGCCCCCAAGCAGATGGGAGAAGATCATTTCTCACATTTGCATGAAAGAAATATCTAGAAAAAACAAATACATGTGGTTTTATCATTGTCATGCACAATTAGGCAAAATCCACAAAGTAGGCATGGGAATATTTTCTTTCCCTTCATGTTTTGGCCAGAACGCCGTAGTCATATCTGAGAAAAGTCCAGGTCACCAATGTGGAATCACTCAGTTTGTGACACATGGGGTACTTCACGTGCTGGCCAGTGATCTTGCTTTCCAAGTTATCATTCTATACAGTAACATGTGTTCCACAGCTGCAGAATCAGCACTTTATTCTCTGTGGTATTCTGGAATGTGTCCTGGTTGGAATAATTTATCTGGGACTCAGATGGATCATATACACATCAAGAAATACATGAGGTTTTTAATTTTCTCTTCCAACCCTTCACTCTAGGCAAAGTTGTGTTCATTCCTCTCCTATTTTAGGGCTCGGTGACTTCTGACCAGCTGCCTGCTGTTTCCTTCTTTCTCAGAGAGCCAGTTCCTGGGATGCCTGTTACATGGACGGGACCTGGATTTGCCAGGGTTCTCCCTGCGGCTGGTTTGAGATTTGCTGTGGGGAACATCCCTGTTCCCATGGATTTCACAGTTGCCATTTGCTATGAAACTCAGGTATCCTTCAACCCCCTTTCTATGATGGTGGTTCTAAGCTGAATGAAATACATTCTCAAGCTAAGCGTTTCCATTCCAGTCTTGCCTAAGTTCATCATAACAGGATTTGCAGAAATTTGAACATCTGGAGAGCATTGTAAACCGAAGGGCTTCCTGAAGATATTAAAGCGACACAGGGAGCCATATGTACACACACATTATTCCGTGGAGAGAAACTAAAGCCGGAGCTACAGATTTAAGATACTAGGTCTAGGGAAGTGGTGATGGAATGTTTGTATAAGAATAATAAATAACTAAAATAATTCAAATCCTTCCCTTCTAGAACATTTTTCCCCCTAAAAGTGTAATAAGCAACATATGTGCAGAGATTTAGACTCATGGGGATGCAGAAGAGGCATTTATTTACACTTGGATTTTACCAGGAGACAAAAGAAAAACTCAAACCAACCTGATCCTCTTGTCTCCTCCCTTTCGAGCCCTTCCCCTGCCTTTTGAGAAATATCTAAGAAAGAAGAGAAACCAAATTAGAAAAACACTTGACCTAGAGTTTTCTTTGCATAATCTTTTCTTTGGTGGTCTAAAATTCCATAGACTATCTCCCCTGAAAAATATTTAATGTGGCTGGGGGTGGTCTCAGAGCCCCCAGAGTCCCTCTGGGGACCACATTCTGAAAGGGCTTGTTGTCTGTTGTATGGCCAGAGTGGATGATCTACTTTGAAACTCTTAATATGACATACTTCTTAATTTCTCACCTAACAAATTAAAAGCAAGTGACTGAAGGCACTTTGACCTGGTGAGTATGACAAGAACGTCATTTTTTAAAAAGATACGTATATATAAATGTGTATGTATAAATATACATAAATTTTTGTATAGACAGAACATATCTCTGACAGCTTTAAAAAGCTTTTCCAGATTGTGAGACTTCTAGAGTTTAGGTAATTCGCATATATGCACACTCTCTCTATATATATGTGTGTGTGTGTGTTTATACACATGTAAATATATCTGGTAATATAATATTAAATAATATAAATTTATATAAGAATATTTGTGCAATAGTATGAAAGAAATATATATCCTTTTGTGAAAGATCCCTCTTTTTCCCTTTGTGCTGTGATCCAAGAACGTGATGAATTAATTGACTCTTTGGGAGACAGATGTTAAAAATTGGACCTTCAGGGGATGTTTAGGGAGTTTGAGATGGACATGTGCACACAGCTGTATTTAAAACGGATGACCAACAGGGAACTCTGCTCAATGTTATGTGGCAGCCTGGATGGGAGGGGAGTTTGGGGGAGACTGGATACATGTGTAGGTATGACTGAGTCCCTTCACTATTCACCTGAAACTATCACAACATTGTTAATTGGCTATATACCATTACAAAATAAAAAGTTAAAAAAAAAATAAAAGATTAGACCTTCAGGAGTCCCAGGGATTTTCTAGACCCAGGAATTACATCTATGGCCATAAACAATATTCTTTCTACCTGGATCATAATTCAAATACCAGAAAGTTAGGCCTGAGGGTGACTTTCTTCTCACAAATGCAAAACTCCATTTTCCAAGCAGACTTTGGGTTGCAAATTTATCCCATGTACTATCCATTAGAAATATGTTGGTGCATGCATCCTCGCAGGAACATGCCCTTATGTGATGCCTGTCTATTCTGCAGATGACTGGACCATCCAGATGGTGATTAACCCCATTGGAGCAAGTAAGCACTGCACACGGGAGACCCTACAGCCAAAGCCTCAAGTTTTACCAGCAGCTTCCAGGTATGCATGGGGACCTGGCCTCAAATGCTGAAGCTTTCTTAGAATGTTCTTTGTCTATCAGTAATTTGTAACCAGGAACTATGTGGGAGAATAGGTGTATCAAAGGAGACTGCAATGTTTATTAAGTGGTTACTATATGCTACACTATGATTTACATTTAACATCACATTGGGTTTTCCCAACAACTCAGTGAGGTAGATCTTGTCTTCATCAGATGAGGAAGAAATTGAGAACATTTCGATGACTTGCTCGAGTTTTATAGCTGATGTATAGCAGAACCGGGGCTCCAGCCCAGACAGCCTGACTCTGATCCTGAATGTTTGTTTTCTGTTCCCCCAGATGCCTGGAGATGGGAACAAACAAAATGCTACAAAAATTAGAGTACAGTGTTCAGTTTGAGTTATCTCAGCAGCCTAAAGTCTAGTTTTCAGGCCAGTAATTTTGCATTGGAGATTTGTGGCTGAATAAAGCAGAAACCTTGTTAATATTAGCCTGATAGATGGGAGGGAGGACATTTGCTCCATCCTCTCCCCAGAGCAGTCGTGACACCCCTTGGCCAGTTCCCAAGGTTTTGCTATTTGGCACAATCCTGTAGTAGAGCCGCAGAGAATCTGAGTGTGAACCGACCACCCAACCCACCTGAGCTGGTCTAGATCTAAACCAAGCCTCCATCCGGCAGTGGAACCCGCTTCACAGCACACATGGAACACACGGAATGCAATGGCTGCTTAGCTTATATAACTCTACTTTTAACACTGAATTTTTGCTTTATTTTTTTTAATACAGAATCATGCTGCTTCCCACACCCATCTGTTTAGAACCAGATGTACAATATTCCCTTGATGTCTATTTTCCCCAGCCTTTGGAAGGAAGGTTCAAGGCTCATTCACATATCCTGGTTGATTCTGTAAGTACCACAGAGCCTTGTGGGTGCTTCCTGCTGAACTGAGTTCCATTCTAATTGGACATGTAGGTTTGTACTTTGCAGTGTTTCATGAGAAATAGAAATCTGTTTGTTTATTATGAAAGTCACCTACTGTTTATGAAGGCCATCGAATAACAATGGCAAATCTTCAAGAACAGCACTTGTCATCCCCGGTTTGAAGTGTTTTCCATATTCTATTGTTGAGACTTCATGACAACTCTGTGAGGAAGTCTGTGTTTGTTCCCATTTTACAGACAGAATTGAAGCAAAGGGTCACAGAGCTAGTGAGGGAGGAGTGAGAATTCAGAGCCAGAAGGCCTGATTCCAGCATCTCTGCCTGGAGCCACAATTGTGTACTTGCATTATAGAAAGTTTGGGGAGATAGTCCACCAATAATTAATTACTTATTGTCATCTTGTAACTTCCCATTTTCTACCTATTATGCTTTTCTATCATTGAATTCAGAGTGCTCGGACAAGATTTTTTTTCATGGGGTTTTTTTTTTGGCACTTTATATTACATCATAAGCATTTTCTTTTGGTGCTTTTGTATGCTTACCATTTTTAGGAACCAGGCATAGTGTTTCCTTGAGTAACTTCTTTCATTGTTTCCTCCCCCAAATTTGGACCACAGGTATTCATTCCAAACCTTTCGTTCTGTCCACAACTTTAGGCTCAGTCCTGTCACTGGGCGGAGTTTAGACACTGAATAAATTTACTTAATCTACTTACCTATTCCCCTACTTGTGGTCATTTAAGTTGCTTCTATTTTTATAACTCTGCATAGTTGGTATATTTTAAAAATATTTTAAAATGCAGTCCTACTTTACCAAAATGTCATAGCTCTTGAAATATGTCAAATTAATTTTCTGGTAGGTATTCATCAATTAATTTTCAGGATCATCAGTAATGCATGAAAGTGCCCGTTTCATCCCACCATTAGCAGAATTGTACAGAATTGTGTGAGATTTTTTAAAATTTTGTGGATAAAAATCAAATTGCTTTGTTAAAGTTTATTTTTAAATACCTGTGAGAATCTCCTAATATTGTGATTTAATTGGCATACTACAACCCTACCAAGTTTTACTGGATCACAGACGTGTCTGTTTGTTTACATATTATCCATGCTGCTTTCAAGCCCCAAAGGCACCATTGAGTATTTGCAAGAGATCTTATGATCATAAAGCCAAAATATCAGGGATGCCTGGGTTTTTAAAAAAATTTTTAATTGGCAGAAAATTGCTTTACAATGTTTTATTGGTTTCCGCTGTGCAACAACTCGAATCAGTCATTCATATATATACACATACATATATATATATGAATATATATCCCCTTCTCTTGAGCCTTCCTCTGTCCTCTACTCTCTGATCTTTTATAGGAAGATGGTCAACCCCTGATTTAATTAGCTATATATAAGTATATACATATGTATATATCTCTCTCCATATTTTGTGTATTGTCTTTAAACTTCAGTTTATAACTATCGAACATTTTTAATTTATAAGCTGCTGCTGCTGCTGCTGCTGCTAAATCACTTCAGTCGTGTCCGACTCTGTGTGACCCCATGATGGAAGCCCACCAGGCTCCCCCATCCCTGGGATTCTCCAGGCAAGAACACTGGAGTGGGTTGCCATTTCCTTCTCCAATGTGTGAAAGTGAAAAGTGAGAGTGAAGTCGCTCAGTCGTGTCCCACCCTTAGCGACCCCACGGACTGCAGCCTACCAGGCTCCTCCATCCATGGGATTTTCTAGGCAAGAGTACTGGAGTGGCTTGCCATTGCCTTCTCCGAATTTATAAGCTAGAACTTCTTAATTTCATGATCTGTTAGAGAATTTAGTATGGGGCAGGTATATCTTAGATTTTTGTTCAGTAAGTACAGCTACTGTAACATTTTTATAAAAGGCCATTATTTAAGATTATTTTATCAAAATGGGATTGCAAGATTTAGGAAAGAAAGGAAGGAAGGAAAGAGGGAGAGATGGAGGGAGGAAAGACACAGGGCACCCAGTTAAGTTTGAATATGACATGAACATGTGCCAAATATTGCCCTCAAATATTACCTGAGACATATTAAAAAATTATGCATTGTTTCTCTGAAATTCAATATAATTGAAATGGAAAGTAGAAACCAACTCCTGAATGGCAAATGTAAACTGTCATGATTTCCCTAACCCATATAATTCATATTCTGATGAGGAACTTTAAATAGAACTGGGCTCATGAACCAACATGTGAGTTACAAAGAAATAGAATCAAATCCAACAGGTTTAATTAAGGGGAGAAAACCTGACAGATGGGAACCCAGGCAGAGAAAAGAAAGGGAAAGGAAGAAAATAAGGATTCCTAGTAACAAAGGGATATTATTATTGTAATCATAACAGTCATGAAACTTAAACTTATGAGAGTCAAGTTACTTCTCATTTTAAATCCATGTCCTAAATATCTCTAAAGTTTATAAATTCCAAAGTAATCACTGGATGCTGTGTGAAATGCATCCATCCAAATTGTCCATTTATCACCCATTCTCTGAGGGTACAGCCAGGCCCTGTGCTGATTCCTGAGGGGAAAAAAATCTGGTTCTTGCCCTCAACACAAGAGGCTATATCCTTAGCCTGAAATAGAAGACAGGCGTGTAAACAAAACCTCTGCAATGAAGTTTGATAGATGTAGAATATACATGGACAATTTGAAATTAACTAAAAATATGTCCATTTGGTCAATTATCAAGTGATCATTCTCTTACATATAGCCATGAAAAATCCTAAAACCAAAATAAAAATTAAGAGAGCCACCAGATCTTGGCAAACTGTCCAAAACCCCAGAAGAGGCCTTTAATCATCATTTTAGAGTGAGATTCCTTATAAGCAGAGATTCAGGTGCTCCTGATTTGAGGTGCTCTTTGGGAAAGAGGAGTGAGGAGACAGCAGAAGGAACTCAGAAAGGATGGGCTCAGGGGGCTCTGGGGCATGAATTGCCCCATGGGTTGGTTCCACGTGGAGGTGAAGGGGTAGGGCTTCGTGTGCCCATGTCATCATCAGCTACAGGCTCCCCACCCCACCCCCCACACCCCCAGGGAGCACCCTCACTCCTGGACACAGTGATTGAGTCCAATTCTCTGGAGAAGGGAACAGCTGTGAGCTTTTAGCATCCAATGCCACAGCAGCTGGTGGGTGGGGAGATCAGAGCAGGGCACCTGCAATGTCCCCGAGAGTCCCTGACCCAGGATGACGGTAGGAGAAAATCTTTGCACATGATGATTACAGACTAAAGCAGTTCTGCTGTTCTGGGAAATACTCGATTGCTTGGAACTTGACCTCCTCTAAGTTCATTCTCCTCTGTAGCCTGATTAACTGAGATGCATTACCAAGAAAACCAGAGGAAAGCTGTGTTCAACCCTTCTGCACAAATATCTTTTGTTTGGCAAGCATAGTGAGTCAGTTCATTTTTTTTTTTTTCAGTCGCCCTAATTACATGATAGGTGTGTCCATAAAAATGTGCTGAGACTCAAATGTAGATAACATGTTCTAGAATATAAAACTGCCATTCTTTTAAACCATGGGATGGACTGTAGTTGGTAACATAAAGTCCTTAGAAGTTTCTCGGAGAAGTGAGTTGGCATTATAAACCTCTGTAGCTAACAGGAACTCTTGTCATCTGTTCCATCGGCTTGGTGCCAAGAATGGCCAACTCTTAAACCAACTCTGACCAAGAACTGTAAACAGTAGTCCTGGATTGGCTGCCCTCACTCCTAAGCCTAACCCATCTGGCTTCCTTCTGAGTGTCACCCTGCTTGGTTTGTGTTTGGAGAATGCAGAGTCATTTTAGTATCAACTTAAAGATACAATACTAAGAATGCATGTATAGTTTTTTGCTGCAGAATTTTTAGTAAGCATTTACTGAAAATTAGTCACTGGGGTAGGCATTGGTGTAAACAAGACTAGAACCTTCCCTGCCCTCACCAGGGCTGACGCTCTGAGGAGGAGATGTAGGCAGTTACGCAGGAAGTGATAGCACAGTCATGACAGATACTGGGAGTTGTGACGGGTCATTTGGTGTGGCTGAGGCAGTGGCTCTAAATGTCATCTGACACAACCTTCCCTTCTTATTATAAATATTTTGTAACACTCTTTTCTATCCTGCAGTGAAATTCACAGGAATTATAGCCTACCTGAACACACAGCTTCTAAATACTATCAGTGATATATGCAAACACAAAGGAGAAATGAAAGGGAAGTAATTTATGGAGATATAGTATGTACTTCAATATGGACACGAACACAGTGGGAAACAGTGAAGTGTGGAGATGCTCGTACATGTAGAATCACTACATATGAGACAGCTATGCAAGCAGGTGTGTTGTAAACATGTTTAACATGTTTTAAAAACACAGGGTAAAGCCTTCAACTCATAACTATAAACAGAATCCTCCGTCATGAATCTTCAGTGAAACATTCAAAAGCTGTCAGAGACGTGAGATGATTTTCCTTTTGGTAAGAATGTCTAGCATTTCTGATCTCCACCCACTAAAAGCCAGTCACACACCTCACCCAATTACCTTGACAACCAAAATTACCCCTTGGAATTTGTAAAATGCCCCATGCGGGTGGGTACCTCCCACATGGAGAACCAGTGAGCTGAGAGATCAAGGAGCAACAGAATGAAAAGGGATGCGACTTAGATATCCTGAGGCGATGGGAAGTCACTGAAGCTTTGAAGAAGGAATGCTATCTGAATAGACTGCCTTTTAAAAGGTCGCTGTGGCAATAGGGTAGAAAATTGATGACAGGGGAGACAAAAGTGGAAGATGGGACATCTTTGGGGCTGTCACCATGGTCATCTGGGTGGCCTAGATTAGGGAAGTGTTGGGAAATGAAGGGCAATAAACACATCCTAGACATATCAGTCGGTCAGATTGACCAGGCTTGTGAAGAACTTGATGTTGGGGGTGGGAGCAAGTGGGATGAATTGGGCGTGTTGATGATGAAGAGGCAGGTATCAAAGATGGCCTTCAGTTTTCTACGCCAAGCAGCTTGGCAGATGGCGGCACTATTTCCTGGCAATAGGCACTGAAAGGAAAGCAGGTTGTGGGTGTGTTTGATTGGCCGTACCTGTGGGACAGCCGATAGGCTTGTCTGTGCAGAGCTGGAACCCATGATTGAGATGTGGCAGCAGACATAAATGCAGATGAAAACCAGACACAGCTGCATTACAGTTACTTAGGAAATGGATGTGGGGTAAGAAGAGAGCCCGTGAGACAACCCCAAGGAACCCCAACATTTAGGGGAGTGCTGTTGCATTGGCGTGAAGAGTAAATGGGAGAGGAGGTAGTGAAGATGGCAAGGAAACAATTGTTAAAGAAATCTGACTGCCAAGGAATCAAGAGACAAGGCAGTCGCAGGAGAAATATTTGAGATCAAGGAGGTGACTTTACAGATGGGAGAGAATTAAGCACATACATATGTCGACTGAAATGAAAAGACTGCAGAAGGAAGGCATTGTTGTTCAGTCACTAAGCCGTGTCCAACTCTTTGAGACCCCATGGACTGGAGCAAGCCAGGCTTCCCTGTCCATATTCCACAGCTGCCGGGACATCTCTTCCCCTGGGATACCTCTCCTTCTTCAGCTCGCAGAGGTGAGGACAGGTGTCAGTACCTGTGAGACAGGAGTTTGGGAAACAGGAAGTAGGAGACTCCAGTCCCTTTGCTGTTATCTGTTTTCTCTATGAAATTTGAGGAGTGAGAGGCAGTGACATGCTGGGTGGATGAGGTTAGAAATTTGAGGAGTAGAAATAGTCTGGATTACTGAAATCGTCATCCAAGTTTGAGATTGCGCCCCACGGTGTGGGTGTGTCAGAGGACAGAAAGGAAAAGACTGAAGAGGGCTGAAGTAAAACCCATGGAAACTAACGTCAGTGTTGACAAAGCAAAAAGATCAGGGGAGATTCATCTGAGCTATCAGGTTCACCTCCCAACTTGTCCTGTTGAATTCAAACTTATTTTCAGGGCTGTTTTTTCCACTAGTTGTTCAAAATGACAAACTTGGTGATCAGTCTGCTATACCATTCTTCACTATTTCAACCAAGTCATTAGTAAACCTTTTGAATAGTATTAGGTTATAATTTAGATAAAATCTCAAGAAACCTAAATAGATAGTTATTCTTCATGTAACTATCAAACTATAGATCATTCCTCCTTGAGAATAAGCTTGAAATGATGTCCTTGTCCCCGTAATTGCTGTGTGGTTTTAGCCAGCAATTCCCAAAATGCATCCGTGAAACACTAAGCATACAGCATGTTAATAACTATTATTTGGATATAGGACCAAAGTGGTAAAATAAGTGTGAAAACACTGAGTTTGGAAGTATTTTTCTATAAATGAACTTATTTACAAAACAGAAAACAAGCTTATAGTTATCAAAGGGGAAAAGGATGGGGAGGGATGAATTAGGAGATTGGGATGAGCAGATATAAACTACATGAAATAGGTAAACAACAAGGACCTGTTGTATAGCACAGGGAACGAAAGTCAATATTTTATAATAACCTATAAGGCAAATGAATCTGAAGAAGAATACATATGTGTGTATATATATTCTTGTGTATGCGTGTGTGCACTCAGTCATATCTGACTCTCTATGACCCCATGAACTGTTGCCTGCCAGGCTCCTCTGTCCGTGGGATTTTCCAGGCAAGAATACTGGAGTGGGTTGCCATTTCCTACTCCAATATATATTCTTATATATATACAACTGAACTACTGTACTGTACACCTGAAACAGAGCATTATAAATCAACTATAATTCAAAAAAACAAAGGTAACTTTCTTGCAGTACTTCTCAGAGGTTTAATATGTTAATCTGTACTGCAAGTCACCGGAGAGGCAGATTGTTTGATGTAGAACAGCACTGTTCATGTGTAACTGAAAAAGACAAAACTTTTTTTAATGTGTTTATTTTTAATTGAAGGATAATTGCTTTAGAGTATTGTGTTAGTTTCTGCCAAACATCAACATGAATCAGCCATAGAAAAGGACAAAACTTTCTAAAGGAGAGTTTTGTGGAATTAGAGTTCCACAGTAATACTACAGAGTGCATCATCTAAGTCATAATATTTTTAATTTTTTATTCTGCGGCATGTGGGCTCAGTACTCGCACTTCTTGGTGTCCAGAGCACAGGCTCAGTAGTTGTGGTACACCAGCTTAGTTGCTCTGTGACATATGGGATTTTTCCGGAACGAGGATCAGACCTGTGTCCCCTGCTTTGGCAGGTGGATTCTTATCCGCTCTACCACCAGGAAAGTCCCCAAGCTGTCATTTCTTAATCCATCACAAGTAGTCTAGTTAGCAATCTTTCAAATCTAAGACAAATTGATTAGCAAGTAAAAAATATGATAATAAAAAGATAAAGGCTTATTTTCTTTGCAATAAGTCAACAAATGTAAATATTTAGTTCAAGATTTCTGAAATAAATTGAAAATCTTAAAATCTTCAGTTGCATGCAATTAAAAGGATGAAATTGAGTCTCTTTTCAACCATGACTCTCATAGATCTAATTATTTTAATAATTGGAATCTTGAACAGGGTCCTAGTATGAATAGAAATCTTTTCTTTTTTCATTATTTTATTAGCTTGGTCTTATTCCCCAAATCAACTCACTGAAGAATTTCTGCAGCAAGCAGGATTTAGATGAATATCAGCTGCACAACTGTGGTGAAATTGCCTCAGCATCAAGACCTCAGGTGCTCCCTGGAGCATGTGAAAGGCTTATAGCCAGTTTGTCTGCCAGGCTGCACAACGGGGCCATGGGTGAGTATCTGTTCAATGGGCTCCGCTGAAGCTCTGTTGTCTATACAAAGGAACATGAGTGAAATGGTTTAATATGTTTTAACTCAACAGCCAATGTAAATACCAATTGCTCAATGATTAGATACACAATGCATTCTCTCCATGTGTTGAAATCACAACTTACAGTACAGAAAAAGTATATAAAAGAAGGGCCTGGCAGTCACTTGGGAAATGCCAGATTTCTGGAACAATGGTCCTAAAATATTTCTTTGGAATCCTGGAATGTTAGGGCTAGAATGAACTATAAACAACCTCTTTCATCCCTCAACCTTCATTTAATAAATGAGACTGAGTCCAAAACTTGAGGTGACTTGCCCATTTCACTAAGCTGTCGAACAGGGTTTCAGCACTTCTGCAATCTAGGTCTGGGTAACACTTTGCTGGGAAGGGGGCACTATCCTGTGCATTGTAAGATGTTTAACAGCAACCCTACCCTCTGCCCACCTGATTTCAGTAGCACCCTCCCCCTAGGTGTGACATCCAAAAATGCCCCCTGACTTTTTCGTATGTCCTCTGGGGAGCAAGACCTCCCCCCTAGCTGAGAATCAGTGCTGTAGAGTGACAGCCACAATGAGAGTCTGGGTTTCCTGAGTTCCAGTCAGATGCTTCTTCCATGCAGGACTCTGGCTTCAGAATGCCCACAACTTCATGAAAGATGGAATAAGGAAAATGAAAGGCATAATCCAGCATCAACATGGATCATCAGGAACTGAAGAAATAATAGCATCAATAAGAATTACATTGGAACAACTAATGATTGGAGTGATCTATTCCAAGCCTTTCAGTAACTTGTTAAGTAATGTTTACTGCTAATTGATGTGTATTAAGTAGTGTTTATTGAGTACTTACTTTGTGCCAAACACTATGCTAAGTACTTCACGGCATGATTGTCTTTAATCCTTATAATCCAAGGAGGTAGAGTGCCGGGAGCCAGCGAGGGAAATCCTACCCATGGCAAAGGTCAATTGGGGAAGAGGCCTGACGGGCAAAGGCTAATCAGGGCTCGAGGAACCCCCTGGACTTACCTGAGCATCTACCCCAAAGAAAACTGGAGTCTGACTGCTTTACTATCTTACGCCTCTTACCAAGTCCTCTAATACTTACAGGGGCTTCCCTCCAACCACCTTTCTCTGAAAACATTAATTCAGAGCTGTAGTTTAAAAGTTCTCCTCGGCTTAATAGGAGTGTTCCAATCCAAGCCCCTCTGATAGCTTTCTAACTTGCATGACAAGTTTGTCCGGGCTCTTACAACTATGAGTGTGACTGTTTATAGCCTCCCAGCCATGCAAGGACAGAAAGCCTAATATTCTAAAATACAGGAATCTGTTGAAGAAGTTAAAATCATTAGAATAGTACTAGAAAAGATTTCATTGTTGAATCAATGCTTGCTGCAGTTTCCTCTATCTATTGTATTCTTGGAAATATATTAATCCTTTGATTTAACCACATCAGATCTTAAGTTAATAAATTCCTTTCTTGCAGCTCACTACACCAGTGCCTTATAGGAATGTAACTTTGTTATGTGTCTACCACCTAACTTTAGGAAAGTCACCTTAAAAGAAAAGTCTTTTACTTGCTAACTAACCTATTGTCAGGAGAGAGGGCCATAAAACTGTTAGCAGGCCCCCTGGCCAGAAGATGATGTAAATCACCTAAAACTTTTATCACACAAAAATAAGCCCTGATCCTGATAAGGGTCAAGACTGCTGACCCCACGTGATTTTGCTGTGACTCCATACCTCCCTTTCTCTGTTTCTTATGCGCATAACTTAGGGTATAAAAGCAGCACTGGAAAATAAAGTTTTGAGCCTTGCTCACTGAAGCTTGGTCTCCCCGTGTCGTTCTTTCTCTTTTTCCATCCTTTTCTCTATTCTCCTTTTTCTGGTTGAGATCCTTGGAGCGCTGGGCCCTCTGAGTTTACTTATCTGCCTGGGCTGCTAAGACCCACTCGAGGGGGTGCCCTGGTGGGGTGCCTCCAGTGATTCGAGAGGGCGCCTGCGGCCTACGTAAACAGAGCAAGCCCCGTGCTGGGGTTTTATTGGTTTCCAGCGTAAACCAAGGAATCATCAGCCCCTGTCTCTCTCTCTCTCTCTCTCTCTCTCTTTCTCTCTCTCTCTCTCTCTCTTTCTCTCTCTCTCTCTGACGCCGACGCCGTTCATCCCGAGGATACCCTGGGTCATATCGGGGCTGGACCCCGATAGTAGAGGTATCCAGTGAGAAAGACAGATCAAAACTAGAGCTACTAACAGGCCGAGGTGCTTTGCCGTCACTTCCTTTCCCTCTAACTTCCTTTGTTCCCTGCAGCTTGCAAGTGTCATCCACAGGGCTCAAAGGGACCCAACTGCAGCCGACTGGGAGGCCAGTGCCAATGTAAGCCTGGTGTGACTGGCCGCTGCTGTGACACGTGCTCAACAGGAAGCTATGGTCTGGGGCAACATGGCTGTCACTGTACATAGCAACACCCAGATGGGGAAAACACACGTGTTCTCAACCTTGGAGTTTTGAAGACGGGAAAGTCAATGTGGGGAGTTTAAAAGGGGTGGAATTGGGAATTTGACTACATTGTTCAGACTATCAATGTAGGTAAAACACTGAAAATTTTTCTGCCACACTTTATCCTTTCATGCAGTGGGCACTGACTGTGTGCAGAGCTCTCTTAGGTACCATGCGTGATGATAGGAACGTAGTAGCCCAGGGAGGATGTGAGAACCCCATGGAGTTGTCTTTGTAACCCCAGCTTTATCACCTGGTGCATAAACCCAGTGGTTGGAAAGGCTAAAACCATGAGATTGGGAAGTTGAAAAGTGGGATGACCCTGTCGCTAAAATGTCACCCTTTCTGCTGCTGGGGTCACAACTAACCTTGGAACTCATTTCATAAGCCACCCACTAATAAAGGCTTAGGTGAGGCTTCATCTGCTGCTGCTGCTGCCAAGTCACTTTAGTCATGTCCGACTCTGTGCGACCCCATAGACGGCAGCCCACCAGGCTCCCCTGTCCCTGGGATTCTCCAGGCAAGAACACTGGAGTGGGTTGCCATTTCCTTCTTCAGAGGCTTCATCTAGCATTGCTAATTCCTTACCGAGACCATCATGTTCAGGGTAAACAGTTCCCTGTTTACAATGTAAACCATTAGTGAAAACACTGCTCCCCACTGAGAAATCTTCCTTGGGAACCATGAAAACACCCAGGTAGGTTAATTCTCCTTCCAAATCAGGGAACATGTCTTTTCAGTTATGATTCAGAGAGAAGTACACCTTCCTGATCATCACCTGGGCATGGTTGTCTACCCAGCAAACAGTGCTTTGGTCCATCATTTCTTTTCCTTTTCTTTAAAAAATTTATGAAATGCTGACACACACAGGAGAAAATATTTCTTCCTTGTACCACCCTGTCAAACAAACAAGCATCACATTTTTGTATAGGGAAGACTGGCTCAAAGAATTCTGCAATTTACCAGAAAAAGATTGAATCTCTATTATCTCACATAGGGAAAAGAAAAATCTAACCATTTAAGTATGGTTCTTCTTATTTTTATAATTGGAAAGTTTGAATCCTAAGTTTCATGGAAGTTTGAATCATTAAAAACATTACTTATTCAGATGCTCTGTATGAACAGCATTTATGACACTTGTTTGAAATGAACAGAGGATAGAATGTCTGAATAAACATTTTTCTGAAGAAGATACACATATGGCCAATAGCTACATAAAAAGATGCTCAGGATCGCTGGCCATCAGAGAAATGCAAATCAAAACCACAATGAGATATCACCTCATGTCTACTAGAAATTCTATTACCAAAAAAGACAAGAAATAATGAGTGTTGGCAAGGATGTGTAGAAAAGGGAACCCTGTACACTAGGAATGTAAATTGGTGCAGCTACTATGAAAAACAGTATGGTGGTTCCTCAAAAACTTAAAAAGAACTACCATATGATCCAGCAGTTCTACTTCTGGGTATTTATGCAAAGAAAATGAAAATACTAACTTGGAAAGATACTTGCACCCTCTTGTCCACTGCAGCATTATTTACAGTAGCCAAGGTATGGAAACAACCGAAGTTTCCACCAACAGATGAATAAATAAAATGTGATGTATATATAGATATGTATTTCCATGATATAGTATATGATATATAGATCCTAATAGATGATGCTGTGAAAGTGCTGCACTCAATATGCCAGCAAATTTGGAAAACTCAGCAGTGGCCACAGGACTGGAAAAGGTCAGTTTTCATTCCAATCCCAAAGAAAAGCAATGCCAACGAATGCTCAAACTACCACACAATTGCACTCATCTCACATGTTAGTAAAGTAATGCTCAAAATTCTCCAAGCCAGGCTTCAACAATACATGAACCGTGAACTTCCAGATATTCAATCTGGATTTAGAAAAGGCAGAGGAACCAGAAATCAAATTGCCAACATCTGCTGGATCATTGAAAAAGCAAGAGAGTTTCAGAAAAGCATCTATTTCTGCTTCATTGACTATGCCAAAGCCTTTGACTGTGTGGATCACAACAAACTGTGGAAAATTCTGAAAGAGATGGGAATACCAGACCAGCTGACCTGCCACTTGAGAAACCTGTATTCAGGTCAGGAAGCAACAGTTAGAACTGGTCATGGATAACAGACTGGTTCCAAATAGGAAAAGGAGTACGTCAAGGCTGTATATTGTCACCCTGCTTATTTAACTTATATGCAGAGTATATCATGAGAAACGCTGGGCTGGATGAAGCACAAGTTGGAATCAAGACTGCTGGGGAAAATATCAATAACTTCATATGTGCAGATGACACCACCCTTATGGCAGAAAGTGAAGAAGAACTAAAGAGCCTCTTGATGAAAGTGAAAGAGGAGAGTGGAAAAGTTGGTTTAAGACTCAACATTCAGAAAACTAAGATCATGGCATCTGGTCCCATCACTTCATGGGAAATAGATGGGGAAACAGTGTCAGACTTTAATTTTTTGGGCTCCAAAATCACTACAGATGGTGACTGCAGCCATGAAATTAAAAGATGCTTGCTCCTTGGAAGAAAAGCTATGACCAACCCAGACAGCATATTAAAAAGCAGAGGCATGACTTTGCCAACAAAGGTCTGTTTAGTCAAAGCTATGGTTTTTCTAGTAATCATATATGAATGTGAGAGTTGGACTATAAAGAAAGTGAATGCCAAAGATCTGATGCTTTTGAACTGTGGTGTTGGAGAAGACTTTTGAGAGTCCCTTGGAATACAAGGAGATCCAACCAGTGCATCCTAAAGAAAATCAGTCCTGAATATTCATTGGTAGGTCTGATGCTGAAGCTGAAACTTCAATGCGTTGGCCACCCTATATGAAGAACTGACTCATTTGAAAAGATCCTGATGCTGGGGAAGATTGAAGGTAGGAGGAAAGGGGGACAACAGAGGATGAGATGATTGGATGAGATGGTGTCACTGACTCAATGGACATGAATTTGAGTAAACTCCGGGAGTTGGTGATGGACAGGGAGGCCTAGTGTGCTATAGTCCATGGAAAGAGTGTGCTATAGTCTGTGCAAAGAGTCAGACACTACTGAGTGACTGAACTAAGCTGAACTGATACATACATCCATAATATAATAATGGAATATTATTCAGTCATTTTTAAAAAGAGGAATCTTGACATTTGCGGCAACTTGAATGTACCTAGAGGGTTCATGCTGAGTGAAATAAGTCAGATAGGAGACGACAAATCCTGTGTGATTGAGTTTTCTTTATTTTTATTTTTTTATTTTATATGAGAAGATAGTCGATTAACAATATCGTGTTAGGTTCAGGTGTACAGCAAAGTGATTCAGTTATGTATGTACATGTATCGTAGTAGTATGTACCTGTCAATTCCAAACTCCCAATCTATCCCTCCTGTCTACCCTTTACCCTTGGTAATCATAAGTTTGCTCTCTAAGAGTATGATCTCATTTATATGTGAATCTAAAACAAACAAAAATCAAGTTCATGGATATAGAACACCAATAGATTAGTGGTTGCCAGAGGTGAGGTGGGCAAAATGAGGGAACAAAGTCAAAAGGTACAAACTTCCAACTATATAATAAGTAAGTCATGGGAATGTAATGTAGTGCATGGTGACTTTAGTTAATAATACTGTATTCTATATTTGAAAGTTATAAGAGAACAAATCCTAAAAGATCTCATCACAAGACAAATATTGTAACTGTGTGTCATGACAGATATTAATTAGACTTAATGATGATGATCATTTTGCAATATAAACAAATATGGAATCATTATGTAGTACACTTGAAACTAACATAATCCTTTCACAATTAAAAAAAAAAAACAACACTGCAGTTGTCCACAACATACTGTTGATCACATGAAATCAGTGAATTCTTATTAACAAATCATATGTAACTGGGTGCAGGAGACACAAGAGACACAAGACTGATCCCTCTGTTGGGAAGATACCCTGGAGTAGGAAATGGCAACCCACTCCAGTATTCTTCCTGGAAAATTCCATGGACAGAGGAGCCAGGTGGGCTACGGTCCATGGGGTTGCACAGAGCCAGATATAACTTGCCAACTGAGCACGTATAACTGGACCCTCTACATGCAAGGCTCGATTCTAAGCACGGTATGGACTCAAATTTATTTACCTAGATCGGGTTGATACAGTAAGTTAGAAATTAGATCAGAACTGTGACTCTCTCACTGACCCACCACTAGCCCCTTGACCCTGACAGGTTTCTCTTTGTTTTGCTCAGCTTGTCACTGCCACCCGCAAGGCTCAAAGAGCGCCATATGTGACCAAATAACAGGACAGTGCCCCTGCCACGGAGAGGTGGCCGGCCACCATTGTGATGGGTGCCTGGCAGGCTACTTCGGATTTCCCCACTGCTGCCCCTGCCTTTGTAATGGGTTCACTGAACTTTGTGATCCAGAAACCGGGTCATGCTTCAACTGTGGCGGATTTACAACTGGGAGAAACTGTGAAAGGTATGGAATTCATATGCACTTTTTTTTTCTTTTTGCTCTTTCACAACATTCTCTAAAGGACCACTGAGTAGAGAATCAATTGTATTGAAGTGTAGAGTGATGGCAACGGGCGGGGGAAGATAGAGTGTCATTTCATCATCCTTCAAAATCTTGTTATGAACTGGACTTTGATAAATCAGTAACATGCATTTGCCTGGCACCTTGCTTTTTATATCCCTAAAATATGCATGTAAATTAGATTCTGTGATATCCAGTTTAACGACTAAGCTGTGGGACTTTCAATATGAAGCAGAAAACCTTTCTACAGAGCAAATGAGCATCTTCTAAAATGTTGAGTGTTAAGAGTTGCATTGTCCTCAGTTCAGTTCAGTTCAGTCTCTCAGTCGTGTCCAACTCCTTGTGACTCCATGGACTGCAGCGCACCAGGCCTCCCTGTCCATCACCAGCTCCTGGAGTTTACCCAAACTCATGTCCATTGAGTCGGTGATGCCATCCAACCATCTCATCCTCTGTCATCCCCTTCTCCTCCCACCTTCAATCTTTCCCAGCATCAGGGTCTTTTCTAATGAGTCAGTTCTTCGCATCAGGTGGCCAAAGTATTGGAGTTTCAGCTTCAACATCAGTCCTTCCAATGAACACCTAGGACTGATCTCCTTTAGGATGGACTGGTAGGATCTCCTTGCAGTCCAAGGGACTCTCAAGAGTCTTCTCCAATACCACACTTCAAAAGCATCAATTCTTCGGTGCTCAGCTTTCTTTATAGTCCAACTCTCACATCCATACACGACCACTGGAAAAACCATAGCCTTGACTAGACGGACCTTTGTTAGCAAAGTAATGTCACTGTCCTAAAGCACAGCAAATCTACGTTGGCTAACATGAGCTTTTGCTGGGAACATCTTAGTAAAAAGAATTTGCCTTGACAGATGCATCGATGGTTACTATGGAAATCCTTCTTCAGGACAGTCCTGCAGTCCTTGCCCGTGTCCAGATGTTCCCTCCAGCAATCGGTATTTTGCCCATTCCTGTTATCAGAATCTTTGGAACTCTGATGTAATCTGCAATTGTCTTCAAGGTTATGCAGGTATGCGGTATACTTCATGATGTTGTTTTTCCTTCTCATCCTACATTGCTATCTAAAAAATGATCACATATTCATAATTTATCTGCCTTGGAAAAATCAGTGATACAGGATATAATAGGATAATGGTAAGAAGACACAATTTGGTAAATTACTACTTTTCAGAACAAAGAATTTGAATGGTTCAAAAACCAGTGATAAAAACTCTTATCACAGAGCTTATATTTTTAAATGATGGTCTGGAAAACTGACCAAATGAGTTCAAATCAAAATAATTTATTTAAAATCATGATGTGTTCTGTAATATAAATATGTGATTAAGTGTTATATATTGATATATATATATATAAAACACAAAAATTTTTAATAAAAATCATTCAAATTCTTTCTTTATATAATTTCAAGTAATCAATTTGATTGATATTTCACAGATATAACTGATTTTTTTCAGATGTCTTAAAGCACCAATTTGGGTAATGTACAGATACTGCAAAAATTAATTCAATATCTGTGTCTGTCCCACAATCAAAAATTTTATTTAAGGGGTTTAAGCACAAGTACAAATATACAATACAAACAAGCAAAAAAATCATGAAGTCTGTATGATTTAATGATATAAAAGTATGGCATTATTTTCTTTATTATAATTACCATTGTGATAAATCACATGGCCATTGCTTTTCTTATTTATTGCCTCAGGTTACATATGTCTCTAGTTAATCTTACAGCCTCTTCTCCATGTACACTCTGGGTTGGTTGGTCAGCTCTTAAGAGCTGAGACCATGGTTGAGCTATGAGACCACTTCTAAATGGAATAAACCAAAAAATGGAAGGTGGACCCAGGGTTTGGGCACCTAAACATTGGCAGTTGCCTTCGTAATTGAAAGAATAGAGTGTAGGAGAGATGGGATCGTTTTTCCACTATCTTTCATGGAAATACCCTCAAAGTGTCCTATAAAGGTTATTTTAAAAACCCTCAGAGGTTCAGATGTCAGGAAAACTACTCACCCCTCTGCACCTCCAGGCGTGTTATCTTGGGCTGCTGCTGTTTCGCCTCTAAGACTGGGTGAGGGTTGGAGAGCCACATGGAGAACGCGGGCTGAGGCTAGTGTTGGATCCAGAGGCATATTTGAGTGGTTTTGGTTATTTGAGGACCCAGGAATCCTGAACTCACAACTCTGTGTTTTTTTAAGAAAGACTAAAGTCTGTTATTCACCAAGAACTTTCTATATCCAAATAACCTTTTTATTCTCTGAATGGATAGTAAATGAAAACGGTTTTAATTTAGAACACTTTCTCTTATTCATCTCAAATATGCGACCTTTCATAATCCCCAGAGGAGTCCAATTATCCACATCACTCTCCTCACATATGCGCGCACACACACTTCTTATCTCATTCTCTTTTCTTCTCCCCTTCTTTCAGGTGTGCAGTGTGGAGCATGCTCTGCTGGTTTCTATGGAAATCCAAGAATTTCCGGAGCACCCTGCCGGCCATGTGCCTGTAACAACAACATTGATGTAACTGATCCAGGGTCCTGCAGCCCAGTCACAGGGGAGTGCCTTAAATGTCTGTACAACACTCAGGGCCCCAGCTGCCAGCTCTGCAAACCAGGTTACTTTGGATCGGCCCTCAATCAGACCTGCACGAGTAAGTCTGCAAAGCTCTTGGCAGGAAATGTGGCAGCTTGAACTGTGGTAGCAACTCCTGTACTCATTTCAGTTAGGTCCGTAGTGCCAGCACCCACAGAGAATGGGCTGATGTCCTGAACTCAGCAACAGAAATGGGTGCAGTGCACATGAAGCTCAGTGTGTCATTACAGTAATAACTCACTGGTGGTGTAAGTTTGCCTTTTGTAACTGCACACTTCAGCACATGCCCTGGAGGATTTGAAGTCTTCTTTCTCAGAGTACCCTGTGCACTCTGCCAGAATCACCTAGGGATGGAGGTTGAGAATCATTATGCAGATTGCTGGACTGTGCCTCAGACCTCAGAGAATTGGATCTCTGGGGGGTGGAGCCCAGGAATCTGCATTGTAACCATCTCATCAACCAGACTTTAATGTATAAAGAGGAGAATCTCTGATGTAGAAGAGGACAAGGGTTTAATTCCATGATAAAGAAAGACAAGGAATATGCTATTCATCTTTAGGAAATATTTTAATTATTTCAGTTCACCCAAGTCAATTTAGTAAACCATTTGTTTTTAGATCATTGGCTTAAGTGGAACTTTGGTGACTGATGTGAGGAAACAGTGAGACTTTCATTCATCCTAATTATGAGCTCTTGGAACATAGTTGGCTGAACCATAGGAAATTATAGTTGGGGGAGATCAAAAACAGTTGAATGAATTCAACCTACTTAGATTCTTTGATAAATTGTGTTCTTGTAAAATGCTTCTTCCTTGGGCGTTTTAAAGAAATGATGCCTTCATTCTAAAAAGCTATTTGTATGGGTTGTTGACTGCCAGTGTTATCATGGATTCACCCCCAGTGATGGCTCCATGCTTCTAGGGTGCTCTTGTCATCCTTCTGGTGTGAGTCCCACTGAGTGTCCCCCCAGTGGGGAAGCTTGTTTCTGTGACCCTGACACTGGCACGTGCCCATGTCTGCCCAGCGTCACAGGCCAGACCTGTGACCATTGTGCTGATGGATACTGGAATCTGGTCCCTGGCAGAGGATGTCAGCCATGCGATTGTGATCCGCGGACCTCGCTCAGCAGCCGCTGTGACCAGGCAAGAAACGTTCAACTCCCTGTGGTGTCAGAATGAGACACAGCGGGGAGACATGCTTTCTAAACATGTAAAGAGTGTTTTCTTTATGTATTGCTGTTAATCAGGGTTTTTAGAGAGGTTTGGCCTTTTATGGGCACAGAGTCTGCATTTATCAAGGAATGAAAAGCACCAAAGAAGAGAGTAAGGGTCTGAAAGTTAAGGTCTGCCCCGTTCAGCTTTCTCCAGTCCTCAGTGTGACTGGGCAAGTCAAGATTCAAACACAGCAAATCACAATCTTTTCTTTCACTGTTTCGTACATAGAAGCATAGGGAAGCCCCAAGAAATCCATTATTAATCAGAATTGATTACTAACCAGAATGAAAATTGGGTGTCTTCAGAATCCATGATTCCATCTTTAAAAATCAAGCTGTCATTCCCATGGTTCACCAGTTGCTTTCAGTTCAGTTCAGTCGCTCAGTCGTGTCCGACTCTCCGTGACCCCATGAATCACAGCACGCCCCTGCCTGTCCATCACCAACTCCCGGAGTTCACTCAAACTCATGTCCACAGAGTCGGTGATGCCATCCAGCCATCTCATTCTCTGTCGTCCCCTTCTCCTCCTGCCCCCAACTATTCCCAGCATCAGAGTCTTCTCCAGTGAGTCAGCTCGTCGCATGAGGTGGCCAAAGTATTGTAGTTTCAGCTTTAGCATCAGTCCCTCCAATGAACACCCAGGATTGATCTCCTTTAGGATGGACTGGTTGGATCTCCTTGCAGTATAAGGGACTCTCAAGAGTCTTCTCCAGCACCACAGTTCAAAAGCATCAATTCTTCGGCGATCAACTTTCTTCACAGTCCAACTCGCACATCCATACATGACCACAGGAAAAACCATAGCCTTGACTAGACGGACCTTGGTTGGCAAAGTAATGTCTTTGCTTTTTAATATACTATGAAGGTTGGTCATAACTTTCCTTCCAAGGAGTGTCTTTTAATTTCCTGGCTGCAGTCAGCATCTGCAGTGATTTTGGAGCCCAAAAAAATAAAGTCTGACACTGTTTCCACTGTTTTTCCATCTATTTCCCATGAAGTGATGGGACCAGATGCCATGATCTTTGTTTTCTGAATGTTGAGCTTCAAGCCAACCTTTTCACTCTCCTCTTTCACTTTCATCAAGAGGCTTTTGAGTTCCTCTTCACTTCCTGCCATAAGGGTGGTGTCATCTGCGTATCTGAGGTTATTGATATTTCTCCCAGCAATCTTGATTCCAGCTTGTGCTTCTTCCAGCCCAGTGTTCCTCATGATGTACTCTGCATATAAGTTAAATAAGCAAGGTGACAATATACAGCCTTGACGTACTCCTTTTCCTATTTGGAACCAGTCTGTTGTTCCATGTACAGTTCTGACTGTTTCTTCCTGACCTGCATACAGGTTTCTCAAGAGGCAGGTCAGGTGGTCTGGTATTCCCATCTCTTTCAGAATTTTCCACAGTTTATTGTGATCCACACAATCAAAGGCTTTGGCATAGTCAATGAAGCAGAAATAAATGTTTTTCTGGAACTCTCTTGCTTTCTCCATGATGCAGCGGATGTTGGCAATTTGATCTCTGGTGCCTCTGCCTTTTCTAAAACCTGCTTGAACATCTGGGAGTTCACGGTTCACATATTGCTGAAGCCTGGCTTGGAGAATTTTGAGCATGACTTTACTAGCGTGTGAGATGAGTGCAATTGTGAAGTAGTTTGAGCATTCTTTGGCATTGCTTCTCTTTGGGATTGGAATGAAGACTGACCTTTTCCAGTCCTGTGGCCTTACATATGGTTAAAAAAGATTTCCTCTTATTTTATTTATCTCCAAGCTACCAGACCAGCAGCAATTGTTTCTAGAGAATGCAGTCTAGGAGCAAATCTTTATTTTTTCACGTACAATTAACTCTACACTTAACTGCACATATGGTTTTCAGTCAACAAAACAAAGAGAATGAAAAGTTTTTAAAGAATATTAACATTATTTATGTAAAAAAAATTTCATGATAAGGTTTTTTGCTTAGTAAATATATTCTTTGAAACACTTTTCACATTAATAGAGATGTGAAAAGAGGGTAAAGCAATGATAAGTTTTAGAGTCAAATCCACAGTATAGGGATTAGGGCTTAATTAAAATCAAAATGCTCATTTCAGAAGCTAGAATATTCCCAATTAATAAGTATGTCTCACCTCCAATTTCAACTCCACTGTTCAACTTATTAAAGGTCAAATTTTGTAGAAGTAAAGTTTTAAAGTAGTTCTTATAGATAGAATGGGTTTTCCCTTCTCTTTTTCTTTATCCGACCTTCCTTCCTCCAACCCATATCCACACAAATGCACACCATGGCCTTTTTTTCCTTAATAACTTTTTATATTAAGATAGACTTAGGTTTTTACAGAAATGTTATGAAGGTAGAGAAGATGTACCCCACGGGGACCAAGTTTTCTCTATCATTAAATTTATTATATATTAGTATGGTGTATTTCTCATAATTACTGAATTAGTGTTGATACATTATCATTAACTAGTGTTCATAAGTTATTCATATTTGATTAGTTTTTTATCTGATGCCCTTTTTCTGTTCCAAGACTTCAGACCCCACATGACATTTAGTCATCGTATCTCCTTAGGTTGCTCTTTGTTGTGATGGTTTTTTAGACTTTCCTTATTTTTGATACCATAACAGTTTTGAGTATTTTGTAAAATGTCCTTCAGTTCACATTTATTTGTATGTCTCTCTCATGGTAAGACTTGGATTATGGATTCTGAGAAAAAGATGACCCGTGGAGGTAAAGTGCTGTTCTCATCACATCACATCAAAGCCATACACTGATTACATAACTTATCACTGCTGACCTGAATCTTGACCACCTGGCTGAAGCACTGCGTGTCAGGTTTCTCTACTGTAAAGTGATCCCTTTGCTCTTTTCCATACTGCACTCCTTGGGAAGAAATCACTAAGCACAGTACCACACTTAAGGAATAGGGAGTTATGCTGTGTCTCCTTGAGGGCAGAGTATCTCCATAAATTATTCTATTCTTCTGCACCGGAATTTTGTCTGTAGTTTCCCATTTCTTCATTTATGTAGTCATTTTTTATATCAGCGAACTCAAGGATATTTGTACTATACTTTGAGTTATAAATCAACACTACTTAATTTTGTTTTTCAAGTTGTTTCAGCTTTGGTCATGGGAAACTTTTTCAGTTGGTTTCTTTAGGCCTTTGACATACCTCAGTATTGTTGGTGTGTGTGTGTGTGTGTGTTTTAAGTACCTCCCTAGTTTTTGCACTGCAAGATGCTCTAAGCCCCTTTTGTGTATTTCCTGCCTCTGCCCTAGAATCAGCCATCTCTTTAAGGAGCACTGGTTCCTTCTATTGGAGAATGATGTTGGAAACCAAGATCTGGGCACTTTAGGACCATGACTGTTTCATATGCTCCTCTCCACTCACCACACCTGCAGCCACCAACCACAGATTAGCAGATTTCCACACGCTGCTTGGCTCCTTAATTCACGAGGAAGTTCTCATGCTCATGACATCACTGTCTGGTATGCTTCTCAGACTTTTTGGGAAGCATATTTGTAGGAGCACTTGGCAATGACCACAGTTCAGCCATGGAGGCTAAGGGAAGCCTACAAAGCTGGAAATCAGATAGTGTTGGTTTAACCAAAGACCTGCTTATGACGAGGGTAATTGGGGTAATCTGGTCCACAGGGGATTCCTTGGGGAAGTTTGCTCTTTAAACACTTTCATTGGAGTATAGAAGAGCCACACGATCACTGAGATTTCCAGCTGTTTAAACAACTACTGATAAATGTCTTTGTGTTGGCCAGTAGGTGGTCCTTAGTGCATTCTTAGAGAAGCAAATGTGCTATGCAATATTTTCATCACCAGTTTTGATGGAGAAACATACCTATCAAATTTGCAGATACTACAAAATCGTAAGTTAATATGATCAAGACAGAACAAGAGACAAGATATTTTACAACTGTCTTATTGACTGGAAACAAGATGACATGTCAGTGGAGTAAAAATAAAGTTTTGCAATTGGGTTTTTTAAATCCATTGCATAAATACAGAGAGGGAGTAATAACTTGGCACCAGTTTGTGTGAAAAACATCTGGGAGATTTTCATTGTGTTCTGCAAGTGAGCCAGTGGTGCGACTTGGCTGCCAAAGAGGGGATACCCATTCAGGCAGGAGTGGGAGTGCCACACCCAGCTCCAGGGCAGCCTCTCTTGTCCCATTTGTCCTCTGTACTGGTCAGAAGACTCCCAGGAACATTGTTGTTATTTCTGAGTACCACATTTTAAGCACTGTATTGACAAACTAGTACTTGTGGATAGTGGAGAACCTTGTTATTTTTTGATGAAGTCTTACGGGTGATTGATTTAAAACAACGAAGCATATACAAGTTGAGAACGGCCACCTCTAGTTGGGAGATGGACTGTACAAAGGAAGAGGGAAGCTATATGTTTTGTGCAATTTCCTTAAGACTGGGCTTAGAACAATGGGAACAAGTTACAAGGAGCAGATTCTGCATCAACATACGGAAAGCATTGCCCACCCAACAGTCAAAGACAATGTGGCAACATGACAACTCTTGGGACTACAGGTTCCTGCAGCTCCCTATATTTGAGCAAAAGCCAGTGATGGGTAGAAGCTTTAGTAGTCCAGTCAGTTTAAGAATTCAGCTACTTCTGGCGTCGTTAGCAGATTTGGTCACGTATAATGTAGGACCACAACAATAGTGATTTGCTTTGTGTTTTTTCCCATTAATTTTCTAATCTCCTCAGTGTTCAGAAAATCTGGCCAAGAATCCAGTTGGGAGGATACAGAGTTCAGCCCTCCCTCCAAAATACAGTTAAATAATTGTCACTAAATGATTAAACTTCATTTACAAAAAAAAAAAAGTTTGTGAAGGAAAAACACTAGCCCAATTGGGAGAGGCTCCAATTTACATTTCATAATGGAAACATTTACCAAACTTATAGATGGATGTTAAAACCAGGTCTTTGGTCTCTCTCTCTTAGGGGAGAACTCCCAGAACCGTAGAGGAGAAGAATGTGGCCCATTTCCTAATATGTGTTTTGTTTTCATTTACATCTGTGGCTGTTTCCCAGTTTGAGGCCACCTGTCCCTGAACAGCTGGAAACAGGCGGTATATTCAAGAGCCCTCAGCCAAAACACATTAACTCTTGATCCTTGGTGTTGTCGGGGGTGGTTGCTGGCCATGGGAATCCTCCTCCTGCCTCTGCACAGCTGTATGTCCTAAATCACTGGAGGGAAAAGTTGTTTTGTATTAATTTGCTTTTTTCTTTTTTTAGATCATAAAGCTTGTCAATTTCTTACCCATGACCATTCTCACAGCTTACAGGCCAATGTCCGTGTAGATTAGGCTATGATGGGAAACGCTGCTCTGAGTGTGAGGAAAATCATTATGAGGATCCCCTAGGGCGATGCATTTGTAAGTATTGGTTCTAAAAATGTGAGTACGGTCAACCTGGTCCTACCACAGGCTTGCTGTGAACCAACTGAATTTTAAATTCCTTTATTTGGTAGAAAATTCACAAACTTTTAAAACAATTTTCTATGAGATATTAATAAAATGAAAGCTGTATAAGCCAATTAGATTTCTCTTTTTTCTTTTCCATTATGGTTTTCCACAACATATTAAATACAGCTCCCTGGGCTATATAGTGTGGGCTTCCCAGGTGGCACTAGTGGTAAAGAATTCACCTGCCAATGCAGGAGACATCAAGAGACTCCAGTTCCATCCCTGGGTTGGGAAAATCCCCTGGAGGAGGGCGTGGCAATCCACTCCAGTAGTCTTGCCTGGAGAATCCCATGGACAGAGGAGCCTGGCAGGCTATAGTCCATAGAGTCGCACACAGTCGGACACAACTGAAGTGACTTAGCACACACACACACACGTGCTATATAGTAGGATCTTGTTGTTTATCCATCCTATATATAATAGTTTGCGTTTGCTAATCCCAAACTCCCAATCCGTCCCCTCCCCCTTGGCCACCAAAGTCTGTTCTCTGAGTCTATTTCTGTTTTGTAAAATAAATTCGTGTCACGTTTTAGATTCCACATGTAAGTAACACCATATGGTATTTGTCTCCCTCTTTCTCACTTATTTCACTTAGTATGATTATCTCTAGGTCCATCCACATTGCTGCAAATAGCATTACTTCATTCTCTTTATGGCTATGTAGTGTTCCATTATGTATATGTACCATGTCTCTTTATGCCATCCATTTAGGTACATTTAGGTTGTTACCATGTCTTGACTATTGTGAATAGTGCTGCTATGATCATAGGGGTGTATGTATCTTTTTTGAATTATAGTTTTGTCCAGCCATATGCCCAGGAGTAGAATTGCTAGACCATATGACAACTCTATTTTTAGTTTTTTGAGTAACCTCCGTGAGGTTCTCCATAGTGGCTGTACCAATTTACATTCCCACCAACAGTGTAGAAGGGTTCCCTTTTCTCCACACTTCTCCAGCATTTGTTGTTTGTAGGTTTTTTTATACATAATTGTATTTATTATTTTTGGCTGTGCTGAGTCTTCCTCGCTGTGCAGGCTTTCCCGAGTTGTGCAGAGTGGGAGTACTTTCTAGTTGCGTTGCCCTGGCTTCTCATTGCGGTGCTTCTCTTGTTGTGAAGCACAGGCTCTAGGGTGCGAGGGCTTCAGTTGCCGTGCTGGCTCAGTAGTTCCAGTTCCTGGGCTCTAGTGTACAGCTCAATAGTTGTGGCTTATTTGCTCTGTGGTATGTGGGATCTTCCGGGATCAGGGATCGAATCCATGTCTCCTGCAGTGGCAGGCAGATTCTTTACCACTGAGCCACCATGGAAACCCTAGACATTTTCATGATGATCATGTGACCAAAATAAGGTGATACCTCATTGTAGTTTTGATTTGCATTTCTCGACTCTTGAGAGTCCCTTGTACTGCAAGGAGATCCAACCAGTCCATTCTAAAGGAAATCAATCCTGGGTGTTCATTGGAAGGACTGATGCTAAAGCTGAAACTCCAATACTTTGGCCACCTCATGCGATGAGTTGACTCACTGGAAAAGACTGATGCTGGAAAAGGTTGGGGGCGGGAGGAGAAGAGGACGACAGAGAATGAGATGGCTGGATGGCATCACCGACTCTGTGGACATGAGTTTGGGTGAACTCCGGGAGTTGGTGATGGACAGGGAGGCCTGGCGTGCTGTGATTCATGGGGTCGCGGAGAGTCGGACACGACTGAGCCACTGAACTGAACTGAACTGAATAATTAGCAATGTTAAGCGTCTTTTCATGTGCCTGTTGGCCATCTGTATGTCTTCTTTAGAAAAATGTTTGTTTAGGTCTTCTGCCCTTATTTCAATTGGGTTGTTTGGTTTTCTTTGTTTTGTTTTGTTATTGAGTTGTGTGAGCTGCTTGTATATTTTGGAAATTAAGCCATTGTTGATCATGTCATTTGCAAATATTCTCTCCCAGTCCACAGATTGTCTTTTCATTTTGTTTATGGCTTCCTTTGCTGTGCAAAAGCTTATAAGTTTGATTAGGTCCCATCTGTTTATTTTCATTTTTATTTCCATTGCCTTGGGAGACTGACCTAAGAAAACACTAGTATGATTTATGTCAGAGAATATTTTGCCTAAGTTCTCATCTAGGAATTTTATGGTATCATGCTTTATATTTGAAAATTCACAAATTTTAATCTTAGTTTTGAAAAAAAAAAGTATTTTTAGCCCTTAAAATTTTTTTCTCTTATATTAAAACTTTGCACTATATTGAATGTTAGGTTATATTAAAATTCCTCAAAGTTGTTAATATGGAACAGATTTTTGAGGTTATAACTTGTAGCCAATTTTCTGCTATCTGGAAGCATGCTGACAAAAACAGCTAATTTGGATCAAGGTAGAGGCTGGGAAATGGATCATAAGAAGCCAGCAGAGCAGATGTTTCCTTAACATGGCTTTTATAACTTGGGGTCTGTCACAGATTCATTCATTTATTTATTTAAAAATATTCACAGAGCGTCTACTGGGTACTCAGGGTAGTGAACAAAGAAGGCAAGGCCTCCAAACCTGAGGAGTTTGTTTCCTAGTGCCTTTCATTCCATTAGCACTAGTTATAGGATTTAAAGCAGGGCTGTTTATTTTTATTTATTTATTCTTAATACACAGCTAGTGCTCCTGGCATCTTTAAAAAATGAGATTGTCTTTTTATTTCTTTTTTGGCTGCGCCTCACAGTATGTGGGTTCTCAGTTCCTGGACAAGGGATTGAACCCATGTCCCCACAGTGGAAAAGTGGAGCTTTAACCTCTGGACTGCCAGAGAATTCCCAGGGCAAGGCTATTTCATACTACTTTCTGCAAACGTGGAACCATTTTACATCTGAACTATCCAGTGCAGGGAACACTAGTTGTATTGAGCACTTGCACTGTGGCTAGTGCAAGTGAGAAAAACAATTGTTTATTTCATTTAATCCATTCGTATTTAAATAGCACATGTGGTTAGTAGCTACCATATTGGACACTGCAAATGTAGGGTCTGGGTTGGTTCTAGGAGGAGGGATTTTTGAATCTCTCTTTGAAATCCACTTCCAAAAGAAGTCAAACTAAAGAAATATCAGGTGTGATGGACTTATCATTGCGGTCACTTCTATTCTATGTAGCCACATATGGGAACTCTTTCTTCCTGTCCATTCCTTTATAAATGTGCTTTTGTGGTTTAAAAAAAAAAGTCTTTGGTTTTATGCCACATTCAAAGATGCAGTTTTCCAAGTGGAACTGCTACTTTAAAAACCAGGAAGGAATGTTGGCTCTTAGAAAATCTTTCTTAGAGAGCCTGTATTCCTGTGTCCCGCTAATATTTTAATAATCTTATTTTATAAAAATGCTTTCATAGAGGAAACTTTGCAAATGGTCAGCTCAGGCTACAGACCCCACTAGTGCTCCTGAAGAAGAACAGATTATAAGGGGGAGCCTTGGCCTCCAGGTGGTGAAATGCACAGAGTCCCCCCAAGGGGTTCCTGCAGAGGCCTCTGGACCAAAACAAATGGGCCAGACAGATGATGTGTATTGAAGGAGCCTAGTGTGTTAATCCAGAGAAGTCAATGGCAAGCCACTCCAGTACTCTTGCCTAGAAAATCGCATGGACAGAGGAGCCTGGTGGGCTGCAGTCCATGGGGTCGCTACGAGTAGGACTCGACTGAGCGACTTCACTTTCACTTTTCACTTTCACACATTGGAGAAGGAAATGGCAACCCACTCCAGTGTTCTTGCCTGGAGAATCCCAGGGACAGTGAAGCCTGGTGGGCTGCCATCTATGAGGTCGCACAGAGTCGGACACAACTGAAGCGACGCAGCAGCAGCAGCAGTGTGTTAATCAGTTTTTATTTGTAATTGGCATTATTCCCACTCAGGCTGCCAAATGGATTTTTAAATCACTTGTTCCTTGCAGTTAAGCCTGTGGCATAGGCTAGTGATTCCGTGACCTTTTGGAAATTGCTTCAATAATAATAATAATTGCTTCAAATAACTTCAGTAGCTCTCTTCATCCTCCATCCTTAGTTGTAATCAACAACCTACTCATCTGAAGTGCATGTAGTATCAGGTTTGGTTCAGTTCAGTCGCTCAGTCGTGTCCGACTCTCTGCGACCCCATGAATCACAGCACACCAGGCCTCCCTGTCCATCACCAACTCCCGGAGTTCACTCAAACTCAGGTTAGGGGAGAGTTTTTGTTTATTTTTTGGCTACACTGCATGGTTATGGATCTGCTCCTAGACCAGTGACTGAACCCAAGCCCTCGGCAGTGAAAACATGCAGTCCTAACCACTGGACCACCAGGGTGTCCTAACTATTGGACCACCACCTAACATCCAAGGTGTTTTTCTGTTTGTTTTTCTTTTAATTAAGATGGTAAATTTAATGTTCCCCATTTTTTGAAAAGACTTTTTTTAGAGCAGTTTTAGGTTCACAGGAAAATTGAGAGGAAGGCAGAGATTTCCCATATGTACTCCCAGACCCTACATATACATGACCTCCCTCATTATCAACCTCCCCACAAGAGTGGTACATTTGTTACAATTGATGAACCTATACTGATACATTGTAATCATCAAAGCTCATAGTTTATATTAGGGTTGACTTGGTATTGGGTGACACTCACAGGTGACAAACGAGGTATATCTATCAGCATAGTGTCATACAGAGTATTTCCACTGCCTTAAAAATCCTCTGTGCTTTGCCTTCTGTCCATCCTTACACACCCCTTAACCTCTGGCAACAACTGATCTGTTTACTGTCTCTATAGTTTTGCCTTTTCAGAATATCCTATAGGTTGGAATCATATAACAATATGTAATTTTTCAAAGTGACTTCTTTCATTTAGTACTAAGCCCCTAAGGTTTCTCCATGCTTTTTTATGGCTAAACATTCATTTATTTTTAATGCTGAATAATATTTAATTGTCTGGATGTATCACAGTTTCTTTATCCATTCACCTAGACATCTTGGTTATATCTAAGTTGGCAATTATGCATAAAGTTGCTATAAACATCCATTTGTCGGTTTTTATGTGGACGTGTTTTTAATTCCTTTGGGTAAATACCAAAGGGAGATTCCACACACACTTTTTTGAGACAGAACATTCTTTCTTATGTAAGGAAGACAGCACATCCAGCCAGGCTGGGTTTCACTAAGAAAAAGTGTGATCATGGGCCTTCTTAGAGAGTCTGTGACATGCCTGAACCACCCTGAAGGAATAGTTGCAGCCATCCACAAGTGCGTCATTAGATCCATACTCTTCACTCACATGCGTGAAGAACCCACATGCAAACAACTCACACGCTTGCAGTAAAAATGACATCTAATAATGCCCATGTAAGAACCAAGACCTGGGACTTCCCTGGCAGTCCAGTGGTTAGGACTCCACACTTGCACTGCAGGGGGCACAGTTTTGATCCCTGGTCAGAGAACTAATCCTGCAAGCCAAGTGGCGTGGCCAAAACAAAAGCAAAAAACAGAACAATAACCCCGGAGCTGACTTGTCTGGAGTGAAAAGAGGGCTGCTGTGTTTTAATGGCCATTACAAAGATCTCTGAAATTATCCTACTTTAAATGTTCACCTTAGAAATGGGATTTAGGAAGTTTCTCAGGGAAGATGAAGGGACTTTATTCTTGAGCTGGTAATGAGCCAAAGGCCAGGTGACTGACATTCTCTGCTCCTTCTCCCATCTTTTTCAGCATGTGACTGCAACAGAGAAGGTTCCCAGAAGCCTGTCTGTGACCAGGACACAGGCACATGTCGATGCCAGGAGGGCATTAGCAGCCCTCGATGTGATCGCTGTGCCCGGGGTCATGACCAGGAATTCCCCACTTGTCTTCGGTGTCACTTGTGCTTTGATCAGTGGGACCACACTATTTCTTCCCTCTCCACACTGGTGCAAGGGTTAATTAGGCTGGCTGCTAACATGGAAGATAAAAGAGAGACCCTGCCTGTCTGTGAGGCCGACTTCAAAGGCCTCAGAGAAAACATGTCTGAAATAGAAAGGATTTGGAGACATCCTGTTTTCTCATCTGAGGAATTCTCAAAAGTCAAGGATTATCAGGACTCTGTTTGGTAAGGTTTTTGCAAAAGTAATAGGTCGCCAAGTTCCTGATTTACCTTAACTCCTGGGAGCCTTAACAGCCTTCCACTTAGAAATGTACCTTTGTTAACATTAGGAGAATGATCATTGTTCAGTTAGTAACCAGGCTGTGGATCATATCTGTCTGTCTCTTTCCTACCTAGTTAGGATTGCATATGATTTTTCAAGATGTCATATAACAAAAAGGCAACCACAAGGTTAATTGGGAAGCCCAAACTCAGCAGAGCTGAAGGACACAAAATTGGAAGTAAGATGGTTTCTAATACACAATTTTTTTTAACCACGTACTCAGGGAAATTTGCTTAATGTTCCCAAATTTCTCAGTTGTTTACATGCCCATACATTACTGTGAAGTTGTATAATGAGTACAATAGTTCTTTCAAAATGCAATATCATTTTTATCATTTTTTCATTCATCAAATAGTTCTAGAGATGATGTTGATTGCTGTGAGCCAGGAGTCAGCAAGACATAATTCACATGCAACATCCAACCCATCACATTTTTTTTTTTCTAAATAAAGTTTTATTGGAACACAGCCATACCCATCATTTACATCCTCTGTGGCTGCTGTACCTCTGCAGTGACAGAACTGAGCAGTTGTGACAGGGATGCTATGGCCCCCAAGGCCTGAAATATTTACTTTCTCACCCTTTACAGAAAGTTTGCTGACCTGATCTGGGCAAATGAGGATGAGTTGGGATAGTTTCCACCCATCTAGGAGCACACAGTCTAAAAAGAAACCAAGAAGATTACGGTTCTATAAAAAATATTCCTCCTCCCCAGAAAAGCTCATGGATTAAAGAATAGTTGAAGCTACAAAGTTTCATGTTATATAAAACACGAGTGTAAATATAAGGCCATTCATTTTGTTAATTTCGTCACCAGACAAATTCCAGAAGTATATAGTAATTGCTTAAAAGTTACTCAGGGAGGATGATGCAACTCACCTGGTTAGTTCAGAGGAAGGGCCACTGGCATCATAAACACAGCTCTAGGGCCCAGGGTGGTAACATGTTCAGGTCAAACTGGCAGGTGAGAACAAGCACTTCTATACCCTAGTAAAGACTGTGGGTTCCTAGACCTCCCCACTTTTTACGTGATGTCAGATATCCAGATTTCTATGGAAATGTCCCCACTTTAAAATATAGGCAGCTAATTCAATAGCACTTTTTAAAAGCACTGAATAGGCCAAAGAAACATGTCTGAGAATGAGCTTGTCCCATGGACCACTAGTTTGTGGTTGTCAGACCTAGCAGATAAAATGGAACTGAGAAAGCAGCAGGAGCCAGTCCATAGTGGATGGTTCAAACAAAGAGACTGCAAAAGCCCAGAGCAGAGCCAGAGAAAAGAAAGGAAAAGGAACAGGAGTCCCAGTGCCAGGTCTGAAATGGTAAGGGACACCTGCCCCTTCCTGGTCCACCTGTTGAACTCCTGTTCCTCTGTGACAACCACCCAAATACTGCCCCCTCTCTGAAGCCTTTCCTGATGACCTCAGAGAAAGGATGTGTTTCCTTCTCCATCTTTCCCTGTCTTTGTAGTTCATTTGCCACTACCTCGCTGAGGACCTCCTTTGGGCAAAGCTGTTTTCTCTATGATTGCATTCTCCAGGCCTGGTTTAGTTAAATAATAAATGTTTGCTGGGTAAATTACAAATCAAAATGGCAGTAGGGGAAGGACAGAGCACTTAGGATGTCCATAAGCATTGATTCAGAAGTCAGACTACTGCAGTTGAAATCCATCCGAAGTATGAGGATACTTAATAATGAGGGCAATTTCTTTGTGTGTGTGTGTTTTCCACCAATCTGTCAAATGTAATACAGGCTTTACTACATTTACTTCCATTTTCCCCTATAGGAAACAAATCATGCAACTAAGTGAGCAGCTGAAAACAGTGGATGAATTTGAAGACCTGAAAGAAGCAATAGTCAGAATGAGGAATGAAACAAACCTCTTACTTGAAGATCTTCAGGAAGGAAATGATTTGTACTACAGTGCCTGGAATGCACGCCTCATGGGTAAGAGAGAAAATGTACCTTAACTGTTTCTGGACAGAAGTTAATAAAATCCATAGTGCATTCCATTAGTGAATCACCCCGTGCTTATTGCCACAGCGCCCAAGCACTTTAAAACATGAAAACATACCCATTAAAGGTATTATTTGTGCACGAATATTTCAACTTCTTAAAACATTGCAGAGACTGGATAACATTTGCACAAAAAAAATGCTAACAATTATGCAATACTAAAATATACTAAAACCCAGAGTATTCAGATGCCAAGCTACACAAGGATCTTGTGTAATCATCAGCTTGGAAATTCTAATGTGGCCATAAGAAAACGAGAGAGATATGTTTGATACCTTCCTGAAGATAAGCCACTCAGTTTCCAGCAATCATAAACACAAAAGAATATGAATCAAAAAAACATGCATATTTCTTGTAAGAACTTTGCAAGAATTTGGAGACATGTAACACACTAGAAGGCTGTAGTACATATTGCATAGTTTTTAAAAATGAATGGGAGCCATGCCAAAGCCAAGATCAACTTGGAGGAGAAATGGAACTCTGAAACAAAACTTGAATTAAGTCATATCCTCTTTTCCCATGAGATCCTTGTTATGTTTGGAAATGGACAGACATCTTGTTAACTACCAGGAGAGGCAGCACTGATCTTATTCATACAAAACCCATCTAGTTGAGAGGTGAAACCTATCTCAAGGCAAAAGCATCATCTACTTTTCCTTATCCTATGTCTATGCTCCCATTTGTCATCTGATCTTGAGCTAAAAGAGAAAAAAAAATGGCAATTATGACACTAAAGGAATTTAATAAAATCACTATTGATGATGCCTAATAAACTCTATATAAAGAGTAAGGAATTTGCTCTGATTCCTAATCTGGAAGAAGGTGCCCAGTGAAAGAATTGAAAATCCCTCAGCAGTCACCCAAGCCAGGTAGAAGAAAGTGAAACTGACCCATGCTGATCCTCTCAAACTTGCATTCCAACAGCAGTTACTGGGCTTTTTCTCAATGCCTGACACTGTACTGGGCATCAGAGACAGGCAGTAAATTCAGCCAGTCCTCACCCTGAAGTCATCCCAATCTCATGTGGCAAAGCCAGGCATATAAACAACCCCAAACAATGAACAGACTCTGTTAGAGCATCTTCAAACTGCTTCAGGAACAAAGTAGAGAGAATGGTATTATTCCTGGGTATTTTAGAAAAGGCTTCATAGAATAAAGATAAATTTACCAGATAAATCAAGGCAGAAAATCATCACAAGCAATAGAATGATGATTTTTGTTTGTTTAGGGAAGTGGTTCATGGTAAATAAAAATCATGATATATTAAGAGTTCAGTTCAGTCACTCAGTCGTGTCCAACTCTTTGCCACCCCATGAACTGCAGCAAATCAGGCCTCCCTGTCCATCACCAACTCCCAGAGTTTCCTCATACTCATATCCATTGAGTTGGTGATGCCATCCAAGTACGTTAGTATAAAAACCAGGAATGTTTAGAAGATAAAAAGTGGTTGACATGCCTGGACTCTGGTTATGTTTGGAGTAAGGATCAAAATCATGGGCCTTTGGTTCCTAAAATAGTCTAAAACCCTAATATGCTATCATTTACATTAAAACATCACATTATGCTTTCAGGAATTTGTATTTCTATCAAAATATAGAGAAGTGTTTAAGAACACAGTCTCTAGAGTCAAACTACCTGGCTTCAAATCCTCGCTGCATCTCTTACTATCAGTGAGAATTTACTGTCATCAGAGCCTCGTTTTTCCTCCTGTAAAATGGTGGTTGGGCTAATTCTCACAGTGTTTTGTAAAATTAAGGATGAAAATTGATCAGAAGTACAGGTATATAGAAAGCACTTAGCACCGTTTGGTGGCTCAGGCAGTAAAGAATCTGTCTGCAATGCAGGAGATGTGGGTTCATTCCCTGGGTTGGGAAGATTCCCTGGAGAAGGGAACGGCTACCCATTCTTGCCTGGAGAATTCCATGGACAGAGGAGCCTGGCAGGCTACAATCCATGGGGACACAAAGAGTCTGACACAACTGAGTGATTTTCACTTTAGCACAGTAGCTGTTGTCATCAGCTTCAACATCACAGGTCAGCAAACTACAGTCTGCCTGTAGATCCTACCCACAGCCTGTGGTAGGTTTTTCTTTTCCTTTTTTAAAAAATTTATTTACTTTTAATTGGAGGATAATTGCTTTACAATACTGTGTTAGTTTCTGCCATGTATAAATATGAGTCAACCATAGGTATGCATATTTCCCCTCCCAGTCTATTTTTATAAATAAAGTTTCATTAGGAGACAATCTCACCTATTTATTTACATGCTTACTGTTACTCTACAGTGGCAGAGTTGAGCAGTTGTGACAGCAATGGTAGGTAAAAGCCTAAAACATTCGTACTCTGGCCTTTGTAGAATGAGTTTGTCAACTTCTGTGCTATATAGTGGGATAAACTTGGTTCATCATCTTAGAGTTCATATAGGTAGTCAAAATTAATACCTTACATATGTGGGGCATTTCACAGGGTATTTTTATATTATTTCACTTAATCTTCACAAATTATTATCACTAATTCACAGGAAACACAATCTAAGAGACTAACAGGCTTGCTCAAGGACATCCCCACACAGTAAAGGGAGAAGCCAGTGTTCAAATCTATGTCTGTAGACTTAAACCTCAGTGCTCTGTAGGCATTACATCTGTATCTATGACAGAACTGCTAACTTTTCCCCATGAAGTGCAAACTCAAGGGAAAGGATGTTGAATTTTTGTATTGATCATTGAGACCAAAACAGTCTAGTCAAGTTGGAGAATATTTATGTTGATAGCCCATGTATAATTTCAGTTTCCACAAAATTTATCTTACCTCAATTGGTGTTGATGTAGATTTTTCAAAGAACATCAAGAAGTATTATCAGAGTTCTTTATCTACTGAAAAGAAAACTAATGAAACTACATCCATCATAAACAACTCCAAAAATACCAGGAATGACTTACTTAACATCTTAGATACACTAACCTCAAAAGAAGACGTGTCATTGGAGAAACTAAAGCAGATCAAGATACCAAATATTCAAATATTGCAAGAAAAGGTAAATATTCATGACAGTATAGTAAAAGTATCTGTGGTTTTTACTTGATATGTGTGTGCTTGATCACTCAGTCGTGTCTGGCTCTTTGGGACACCATGGACTGTAGCCAGGCTTCTCTGTCCATGGAATTTTCCAGGCAAGAGTACTGGAGTGGGTTGCCATTTTCTTTTCCAGAGGATCTTCCCAACCCGGAAATCGAACCCACATCTCGTGCCTTGGCAGGTGGGTTCTTTACCACTGTGCTACCTGGGAAGCCCGACTTGATATACGAATCTTTTCTATTTCCCTGTCTAGTGTTTTATTTCATTTTTAATTTAGATTTTATAAGTATAGGAATAATATATAAATAATATAAATATATTTAATCTAAAAATAATATAATTTGTTTTATTTAAGTCCAAGTTTGAGAAAAATCAAAAAGTAAAGATTGTGGCTTGATTTTATTATTTTATACTATTTCTCAAATGGTACAGACTGTGGACATTTACTCCTCCTGCTTTATAAGTGAAAGGTAGTTTTTATTTTTAAAAAGATGAAATTAACATTGAAATGCTCAATATTTTCCGAAGAAACTATAAGTATGAAAGTGTTATTGTTTGACACCAGTGCTAAAACAAGTAAGATAGATACTTATTCAGTTAACTAGGAAATATTTAACGGGTCATATCCACATATTAAGCATGAACAACTGTTGAAGAAACACACGTGAAAAGAGCAGTGTCTTGCCTCAGTGAGCCTGGATGATGTTAGAACAACATTCTACCAGCAAGTTACTTTTTAACATAGATCCCTTTCCTCTCAGGTGTGTGGAGAAGGAGAGGACATGGCCTGTGTGCTCTCACCCTGTGGTGGCCCGAGCTGTTACGGCTCCCCAACCCTCTCAAGGAATGCCCTGCAGAAAGCTCAGGAATCAGATTCTGCGATTCACAATTTGAACAACCAAGTTCACAGGTTGAAGAAATAGGTAAATGATGTCTTCTCATGCTTTATTTGCAAAGCTATAGCAATTTAAAAAAAGCAAACTGCTTGAAATTTTTTAAATTTCCATTTGTCTTCTAAGTGAAAGAATAGATTCTAGATGTTAGGTGTTCTTTTGCCTGAAAATACAGAGTAAAAATAAAGAAAAATTATGAAAGTGTTAGTTGCTCAGTCATGTCCGACTCTTTGTAAACCTGTGGACTGTAGCCCGCCAGGGTCCTCTATCCATAGAATTCTCCAGGCAAGTATACTGGAGTGGGTTCCCATGCCCTTCTCCAGGGGATCTTCCAAACCCAGGGATCGAACCTGGATCCCTCTTGTTTACAAGTGGCAGAAACCAGCTCCTGAACAGAAAGGAAATGTACGTGCAGACATCTGGGCCTCAGAATTAAAAGAAGGATACAGAGCCAGACTTGAAAATGGGGTGAGAACCATAGCTAAGATATATACTCCTGCACATATACACTGCAGAGCAACAATTTGTTCCATGAGCCTCGTCTCCATGGGTCTGAGCCCCAGCTGGTCCTATATCCTTGCTCCACAGGCTCCAGAATCCAAGTTCTGGAGCAGGTCTCTGATTGTAGTCAGGTTGAAGAACATCCCTACACATCCTAAATGTTGACATTTTTTGTTTACATAGTCATCTGTGGCGCTAATGGTAAAGAACCTGCTTGCCACTGCAGGAGACATAAGAGACGCAGGTTCAGTCCCTGGGTCAGGAAGATCTCCTGGAGGAGGGCATGGCAACCACTCCAGTATTCTTACCTGGAGAGTCCATGGACAGAAGAGCCTGGCAGGCTAGAGTCCATAGGATCACAAAGAGTCGGACATGACTGAAGCGACTTAGCATTCAAATTTGTATTGCCACCTAGTTTTTTCACTTATATATTATCCTTCAATGCTTTAACAAATATTTGTTGAGTGCCTATTGCATGCTGAGCATTTATCTACATGCTGGGAATTCAACAGTGAACAAATACGAACCCTGGTCTTGCATCTCTGTGCTTAAATCAACCCTTAATCATTTCATGTAATGTTAAACTACTACTATTGTGTCCCTCCTCAAAAACCAGAAATCTCACACCATTTAAATAAGTCCCATGTTAAGTGATTACTTTTAAAAGATAACCCCTGAAGTATATAATAGCAGAATCTTGCTTTATCAACATATAAATGGAGAACTAGAAAAGGATGAACGTTGTCATGTTGATAAAATGGTGTGCTATTTTCTTCTTGATTAGAAGGGGGAAGCATGCCAGAAGAGATTACGAGAGAATTCTCAGGAGTTGTGACAGAGGATGGATTGCAGAGAGATGTTTTAAGAGTGAAGTAATTTAGCAATCTTGTTCTTTCTGAATATGGCATCAACTAATCTACATTGAGATTTCATCTGTGTAACTTGGTGCTTCCTGACCAGAGTATTTATTTCTGAAATTCTCATCTTACTTCTATGTATTCTTACTCATAATTTCTCTACTTTATTTTATATTGAAATATAATTGACATAGCAAATTTGTATTAGTTTTAGGTGCACAACATAGTGATTCGATATATGTGTATATTGTGAAATGATTAGTACAATAAATTTAGTTAACATCCGTCCATCACCACATGTAGTTACATTTTCTTTCCTGTGATAAGAACTTTTAAAATCTCTCTTAGCAACTGGTATCCATTTTAAAGTTTAAAAAGTTCTAGAGAATTAAGGAACAACTCCAAAAAATTAAGGTACATATTTTTCATCATGTAAATATTTCTGTTTTGTTTCATCATTTGCCAGTGACTACCATTAAATCCTTTTCCACAGAATCTGTATGGCTTAAATTAAGCTGGCTTTTTTATAGGGAAATAAAGGGAGATTTTACCCCCCCCAACTGTGTTTGATCCTAATTAGCCCTGCTTCTGTCACAATTAATTTATTCAGTGCAGCTCAACTTGTGGGTGATATTGTTCTATTGCTCTCCATTTTTTCCTCTTTCTCTCATTTGTTGGAATCCTAAGAAAAAGTCCATGACCTTTTTCAAATCATACAGTTAAGAATTTGCACTTCTAAGTTGCCAGCGTTTTAGTCCTTATCGTTTCTCCACCAAGTGTACACAGTATTTATAATTTATTTTTGTAGCTTGCTCTGAGTTCAAACTCATTTATTAAAAGAAAGAATGCTTCCTTTATATGCTCAAAGAGCGTATATTATTTGAAGAATGTTTAAAAGAGTAAAGATTTTAAGTTATGTTAAACTTATTAAAGTTAATATTTTAACTTATATTAAAGAAAATGTTCTCAGCTTCCTAAATATGATGATCACTGTAATTCTGTGAAATTTTTTGATACCCTAAAATACTAACATCTCCTAAAAAGAAAATTTGTATTTTCAATTTATATCAGGAAAAGTCATTGTTTTCAAATAGCAATTTTGATCACTAATAATGTTTTAAGAGAGAAGTTTACATTATTAAGAAAACAGGATGATGAAAACAATCAATATCACCTTTTAAAAGAGTCCTTTAACATGAATCTATTGTTTAGTTATCTAGACTTCTGTTTTAGTTTTAGTGAGTTCTATTTGGTCAGCTAAGTAACGAGACATCACAGAACATGCCTGATTGTTATGTTTGCCTCGTTTTTGTTTTTTCTATTCCAGATCAGAAATATAAGTAAACTGGCAGAAGTTTGCAAAAAGAGTGCATTACAACTAAGAAAGAAACTGAGGAATATGAAAAACCAAAGTGAATCTGAAGAAGAAAAAATGAATCTTCTAATAAAAAAACTGAAAATATTTTTGTTAGGTAATTTTTTTAATATTAGGACTAATTTTTATTCCTCCTTCTTTTCCCCCATCTTCCCCATCTCTTCCTTTTTCTTCCTTTTCAATGTATACTGAAGCATCAACCAATTCCAAGTTACATTAATTGGAAATCACACGCCTAAATCCGAAACAAGACATACTCGTTGATCTTAAATTTCTTAATGAAAACAATTGTAAAATATTAACTCTGTATCAAAAAATATGGTTCTCTATATAAGGTTAATTTAGTAATAAATCCTAGAATTCAGTTAAATTCCAAACAAGTGAACTTAGCATTTAAAATTATATTATTTTTTTAAAAGGAAAATCTAACATGAAGACTCTGTCAGATTCCACAGTCTGACAGAGTGAGATCAAGATGTGCCAATTGTTGGTTAGTATATCAAATACTGTAGTGAACTGACATCTAAAATACTGATTATTTTGGATAACTGTTATTGACTGTTTTCCAAGACTCATGTTGGTTTTCTCTGACTGCCAGAGGGAACTATTTGATTCATTATTATTATGATTATAAACTTAATATCCCTCATAGTGCCTTATTTTAGGAGAGGTTTGTTGTTTTCTTTGTTTTTGATCACCCCACGCATACAGGATCTTAGTTTCCTGACCGTGGATTGAACCCATGCCCCCTGCAGTGGAAGTGCATAGCTTTAACCAATGGACTACCAGGGAAGTTCCTGGGAAAGATTTGTTTTAAACTCCAGAGAATTACCAGTTAAAGATAAAAATCAAATAGTACAGCTGGAAATTGACCTGAAACCTCACTTTCTGCAAATAATGTCATTTGGGTACAATACTACATGGAATTGATCTGAGAAAGCTTTCTTTCCCACAGCCATCTTCCAAATTCAGTAATTTAATATCTCCACATGAATTAATCGACAGTTAGGATGTCGGTTACAATCTTTGCAGTCACTTTTTAAAATCTCTTTGCTATTGATTTTTATAAGAGACCCCTGTGGCCAAGTTCTATTTCATTGTTTCTAGAAATTGTATTAGCAGCTCTAATACTGATTTTCAAAATAAGAAAAGATTAGGGAGTAAAAATAATCAGTAAAAATGACCAAAATAATCAGTGAAAATGACTGGGTATGAAATCAGTCAGCTGGACATTTGTTTGTTCAAAAGCAAATTTTCAATGAGAAGCTAGATGATTGATATTTATCCTAGTAGATCTGTGATTTAATCTAGTAGATTTAATCTCATAATCAGTGCCAATTAGTGTGAGGAACACATTAGCTATTTCTGCAGATACAAGTTAATTCAGACACCAAAACTAAGTATCAGAACTACCACCGCTGTTGTGTGAAAATGGTAAAATACAGTCTTGAGTTCAAGCAACAAATCGCAAAGCAGGTTCTACCTGTTTTCCTCCTAGTTCACTGGATCATAGAGGCTATTGCTATACTGGTCCTGGTTCTCATTGCTACTAGAATGTTGAAATAGAGTCACAATAAAAATGTCACTTTAATTAGCCTAAGGATTTGGGGGCGGGGGGGGGAACTGTGTTCAGTTTATTATAACAAAAATTAGGCTGCTGCTGCTGCTAAGTCACTTCAGTTGGGTCCGACTCTGTGTGACCCCATAGACGGAAGCCCACCAGGCTCCCCCTTCCCTGGGATTCTCCAGGCAAGAACACTGGAGTGGGTTGCCATTTCCTTCTCCAATGTGTGAAAGTGAAAAGTGAAAGTAAAGTCGCTCAGTCGTGTCTGACCCTTAGCGACCCCACGGACTGCAGCCTACCAGGCTCCTCCATCCATGGGATTTTCTAGGCAAGAGTACTGGAGTGGCTTGCCATTGCCTTCTAGGCATCAAGAAAAATCCTACTCCATAAAAGGAACTTCCCTGGTCAGGGTCCCAAGATTCTTGGTCACCAGGAAGTGGTGCCTTTTGCCCACCCAGTTTCTTCAATTTTCTTGGCTGTAAAGCCCAAATAAAAGTATTACATTTATGGTGGCCACACTAGGCAGCTCTTCTTTGACCATCTTAATATTTTCCTTGTGATCTGAATTCCTTATTAACAGAGTTTTGTGTCACTTTTCCTGAAAGTGAATTTATAATCATTTAAATTTTAATTTTTAATATAATAATCAATGCCAATAAATGTTTCATGACTGAATGTGGAATTAAGTTCAATTCACTTTTTATTAGAACTTTTCTTTTTAACAAAACAGTAACCATTTCTATAAAGAGCCAGATCCATGGTTCTGTTTAAAATATGGCTTTAATTTATTCATGAAAAATTCTTGTTGCATTTTTCAAGAGCATTATAGGAAGTAAAACATTCACTTTGGGAATTTGCTGGCAGTCCAGTGGTTAGAATTTGGCACATTCACTGCCAAGGGCCCAGATTCAATCCCTAGTTGGGGAACTAAAACCTCACCAGCCACGTGGCACAGCTAGAAAAAAACAAAACTAAGTAAAATAGTCCTTTTATATTAAAACTAGCTAAGGCAAAATGACTGCAAAGAAGATATATTCTTAGGTCGTGTCACTCAAATACTGAAAGCCATGGATGGCTCCCATTGTCTCTTGAATGAAATCCAGTTTCCTTAGCCCCACATTTAAGGGCTTGTGTGATCCACTCCCAGCCTTCCTGAACTTCACCTCCTTTTAAAAAACTTTTTAAGACACTTTTTAACTTTTTCACACACTTTTTAAACACCCCCTCCACTGGCCAGCCAAACACACTATTTACCTGTTCCACCCTGAGCTTTTGCCTGAGCTGACAATGCCCTTACCCATCCCTTCAACACACAGCTCCACAGATTTAATCTGTGTGGGCTTCTAAAGACTGGATTTGAATGTCTTCTTAAAGTTCTTCCTGAAATATTTTCTCTTCCCTCTGAACACCACATCATTTTGTCTTACGTTTATCACTTCTCCTCTTATGAAATATCAGTAATCATCTGGAATGACTTATAATTTCCTGACTTGATGGTAAATCCCTTGGAGATCAGATCTGTATCTAATTCATCTCTAACTTCCCCCATGGGACTCGGGATCTGTGCCTCAATAAGGAGTCAGAAAGAGACAAAGAGTTATTACCCCAAACACCAACAGTACCTCTTCCACTTCAGTTCTCAAAGGAGGCCAATTCTATTTTCTGAAAAGCAGGGCATAGATGTATTTAGAAGTTTCTTGATAATATGTTGCTCATACTATATTTTGTCATATCCCTTTTCAAAATAGGCCTTTGAGAAGTAGTATCAGATATAATTACCGTTATGCAGATAAGCAAAAATTGTTAGCCTTTTTATTATTTTAAATTAATTAATTTATTTTAATTGGAGGATAACTACAGTATTGCGGTGGTTTTTGCCATATATCAACATGAATCAGCCATGGGTGTACATGTGTCCCACGATCCAGAACCCTCCTTCCATCTCCCTTCCCACCCATCCCTCTGGGTTGTCCCAGAGCACAATTTGGAGTGCCCTGCTTCATGCATTGAACTTGTACTGGTCATCTGTTTTACATATGGTAATATACATGTTTCAGTGCTATTCTCTCAAATCATCCCACCCCTGCCTTCCCCCACAGAGTCCAAAAGTCTGTTCTTTACATCTGTGTCTCTTTTGCTGCCTCGTATATAGGATCATTGTTACCATCTTTCTAAATTCCATATGTATGTGTTAATATACAGTGTTTGTGTTTCTCTTTCTGACTTAATTCACTTTATATAATAGGCAATTGTGAGCCTTTTGAATGTCATGGGAGATTAGAGTGGAGTTTTGTTGAGTCCAAACCCAGGGCTTCCCTATTGTCTCATTCATGGTGTTTGAATCTTTTTTTTTAATTGAACTATAGATGATTTATATTGTTGTTAATATCTGCTACATAGTAAAGTGATTGTTATACATATATTTACATTCTTTTTTATATTCCTTTCCATGATGGCTTATCACAGGATATTGAATATAATTCCCTGTGCTATACAGTAGGATCTTGTTGCTGATCCATTCTATGCATAATAGTTTTCCATGGTTTTGAATCTTAATGACAGGCATCTAAACATTTAAATTGCTTTAGAATCTGTACTTACAATAAGCAATTATTGTGAAGACATTTTGTAGGTCACAAAATATCCCAAATCTGTTACTTTTCATTTTTCCAACAAACATTTGTACAGGTTGTGTTCATCGTTACACAAACAGTGTTTCTTTCACAGAGAAGGGAAAATTGAGGATGCAGAAAAGTCTATGGGACACTTAACAGTCTAGTTCCTATATTCTAGGGACACTAATCAAATACAAATAGATTTAGCTTAGAATTCATTGTGATGCTATTGACAAGATAGAGTATAAGGAGACACAGTTATCTAAAACGCATCTTCTTATTGAAGAGAAAAATGGGCCTCCAGAGGACGTAGAGAAGGTGGCAAATGGTGTACTTGACATCCATCTACCAATAACATTGCAAAATCTAACCCATGAACTTGACAAAATACAGAAACTTATGCAACTCTGTGAGGTCTAAGGACAGAAGAGGAGAGGCTAAGCAAAGCGGCAGATGGAGCCCAGGAGGTTTTGGTGAAGGCAGAAGCAGCTGAGTAAGTACAATTAATATTAATATTCTCCTCCTGCTCTAACAGGCAATCTGCTGAAAGACCATCAGAAAAATATTTGCCTAAGGAGCTATAGCATTCAAATGAAATTACCCTCTGATAGTTCATTTCCCAAAATGAAGGCTAAGCCATCTGTGGAGGTGCCCCAGAAAACTGGGAAGCTGAGAGGCAGTGCATAAAGATTCTGGTTTCCCATTCTCCTTAAACTGAGCACCCTCCCTGTGGTCTGTTACCTCTTTATACCAATATATGACAGTAAATGCCATGTATTGCTGCTGCTGCTGCTGCTAAGTCGCTTCAGTCGTGTCTGACTCTGTGCGACCCCATAGACGGCAGCCCACCAGGCTCCTCCATCCCTGGGATTCTCCAGGCAAGAACACTGGAGTAGGTTGCCATTTCCTTCTCCAATGCATGAAAGTGAAAAGTGAAAGAGAAGTCGCTCAGTCGCATCCGACTCATCGTGACCCCATGGACTGCAGCCTACCAGGCTCCTCATGTATTAATTATACGCCAATATCTTAACAAGTGGTGGGAATATCTGTGTATTTCCCCCTTCTTTTACACTGATTTTTGGTTCTTTCTATATTTATGGCAATAAGCAGTACTTTGAAAATCTAAACTTAAAAAATATATATATCACGTTACAAAGATACGATGGTAAGGAAGAGAAGGAAAGGATTCTAGTGCCCCAAGAGCAGTACTGGGGTAGAATGATACACTCAGCACACAAAGCAACTAATTCTTGCTTCCTTTTGCCCTTGTCGACGTCATTAACCAAAGATGAGAAGCCACCTCGATATGTTTATGATCATGGGGTACTGTGAGTCAAGGTCGTAGTATCAGTGGATGATGGTACCATCATCGACATCCACCATCATTTTTGGAGGTCCTGAAGCAGAGCTGAGACCTGAACTATCTCACCATCCACTTAAACAAATAAAGTCCCTCAGACTCCACTGAAAGCCCAGCCCCTTCCAGTTTTACTGTTTACAACTAGGAAGATTAAGTAACGACAGCACGATCATACTGTTGTTAAAAATGATGCTGATGAAGTAACATGCAGAGATTCTTACAGTGTAATGTTAATACTTTTAAAAAGAAGATAACACATTATACACAGAAGAGGCTCTCAGTCATGAAAACAAAAATCTTATAAGGACAAAAATGTTGGAATATGCCAACATCTTACAAGGTGGTAGAATTATTGGTACATTTTCTCTCCGATATTTTTTTCTTCTTTCTTCTTTTTTGGGGAGTGCTCTCTAAATGTACTGTAATGAGCAATACATTGAAAATGTACAGGAAAAAAGAATATAGTAAAAAGATACGGGGATAGGGCGAATTATGAGAAGGCAAGACTCTGGAACCCCCTTCTGTAACTGTAGAGAAAGAAGTGTAGAAAAAGAAAGCCACATAGTATATGATTCTTACTCTAAGACCTTCTGGAAATAGTACAACTATGGGGACAGTGAAAAAAAAAAAGATTAGTGGTTGCAGGGATTGAGGAGAGGGATGAATAGGCAAACACAGAGGAATTTTAGGACAGTGAAAATACTCAGTTTGATACTATAGTGATAAATGCATGTCATTATACATTTGTCCAAACCCACAGAATGGACAACACAAAGAGTGAGCCCTAATGTAAACTGTGGACTTTGGGTGATTATGATGTGTCAGTGTAGATTCATCAGTAACAAATGGACCCTCTGGTGTGGGGTGTCAATAACTGGGGAGGTTATAAGTGTATGGGAAATCTCTGTACCTCCGTCTCAATTTTGCTGTGACCCTAAAACTGCTCTTAAAAATATAGTATTTTTCTTTAAACAGAAAAAAAATTACCACTGGGAGGAGAGGATGGGTTGATTGGAGACGGGGATGTTTTGCCATTTAGCTATTTTTGCTCCTACACAAGCATTTCTAACGATGCCTCTAATAAGGTCAGTCGGCTATCTCCCTGACTTCGTACATTCTTCCAAAGGTTCTTCTGAGCCTGTAGATCTAAGTATCTGGTGAATGTTGTCTTAAGGTGAGCTCATTTCTGTAAAATAGACTATCACTTGGAATGCTTGTGATTTTAACCTCTGACTGGGCCTCTGGGCGGCTGGAATGTCAGTGAAGCTTAAATAAACCTGAATAAACACAGCCTGTAAATGCAAAGCCTTTCACTCTCTTTGCTCTCTGTGGAGCCTCTTGACTTGCCCCCCCCGCCCCCCCCCCCAAATAAGAATTTCAAGAGCATTGCTTAAGTTTGAGGAGTCAGGAAAGAACTGGCTGAAGATAGTTTTTTGTTGTTGTTCCAAGCTTGGTACTTTTATTACCCAAACAGCTCTGCTTATGACAAGTTAAGAAATGATATCTATATCTTTGATTTCCATACCTGGCAAAATCTGTACCTATGTAGGCATATATAATATAAGTGTTTTTATTGGCATTTAAATATACCTGTTTCTCAAAATGAAGACTTCAGTGCTTTGCCTTGCTTGAGAGTTAAACAGACTTTATGAATAATTCAGGAAAGTATTTGGTTGAATCGAATGAACTCTCAAGGTGAAATAAATGAATAATTGTATATTTATCTAATCTGATATGTTAATATCTTACCTCAGAAAAGCAGAAAATGTTCTATCAAATCTCAGCAAAACGTTGAAAAAGTTGCAGCAAGTTCAAATCACTCAAGGACGGGCAGATTCTACCATCACACAGCTGACTGCCGAGATAACAAAATTCAAAAAGAACGAACTTCAGGTATTTCTTTATCTTCTTTGAAACTAACCTGAAATAAACTTCAACTGTGGAGACAGCACAGGTTTTATGTCTGCCAATGTCATGCTTGTCTTACCTGTTCAATAGGATTATTATGATGATAAATAAGACTATGATAGTATTATGTGTAATTAATGTTCTATAGAGCTCTCCCAGCATTATCTCTTTTCACTGTTGGCCAAGCCTGGGGGACAAAGCAGGTGCTACCACCAACTTGTAAATGAAAAAACTAAGACCTGGGGAGCCCAAGTCACTTGCCTAAGGTCACACAGCTAATTGGTGATAGATTTAAGGACCGTTTATCCCTTCTTTTTTTTAAATTTTTTAATTGGAGTATAGTTGATTTACAGTGTTGTGCCAGTGTCTGCTGTTCAGCAAAGTAATTCAGTTTTACACATGTATACATTCTTCTTAAAATAGTCTTTTCCATTATGGTTTATCCCAAGAGATTGGATATAGCTCCCTGTCCTATAGAGTAGGACCTTGTTGTTTATCCATTCTAAATGTAATATTTAACATCCACCACCCCCAAATTCCTAGTCCATCCCTCCCAGTCCTCCGCCCCCACCCCCCATGCTGGCAATCAGAAATCTGATTTCTAGGTCTGTGAGTCTGTTTCTGTTTGGTAAATAGGTTTATTTGTGTTGTATCTTAAATTCCACCTATGAGTGATGTCATATTATCCCTTCTTATACCAGGGAAAGTCATAGAGCTTTGAAAGCTCACCAACCAAAGAAATTAAGTTAATTGTTGCCAGACTTGTATAATGAAGTTTACATAAAATCTCACCAGCATATCCTAAAACTGAGAGAAAACCCAAAAAAAAAAGGGTTCCATCCAGAGTTTGGCAGGAATAAAGCCATGCTTTAACCCACTTGATGGGTCTGGAAGAGGAAGCCTGGCAGTTAAAGGACAAAACAGGTCCTAGTCTGAGAGTCCATGACATCTCTCCTCCAAGGCTCATCCCCTTCCCAGCAGACTGCAAGCTCCTCAGTCTCTCTTCTTCAGCTCATTTTAGATATCTAAACACAGGCATCCTGAAAAGAAAAGCAGAAAGCACCAGAACAGGATTAGTACACCAGGAAATTTAAAAAAAGGTTAGATATGAAGAAGTTGCACATATATAGGAGCAAAAAATAAAGAATCCCTCCCGGTTTTCTCCTTCTGTGCATCTGCTCTAGAAAAGGGGTTGGCAAAATACAGCCCAGGGGCCACATGCACCCACCAACTGTTGTAGTGTCCAAAGTCACACAGTTCAATTGAAATTCAGCCACATGTTGTCCATAGATCATTTATGCAGCCACGGTACCGAATTGAATAGTTGCAATAGAGATATTCTGGACCACAATGTATAAAATGTTTACTGTCAGGTCCTTTACAGAAAAAGCTTGGAGATTCCTACTCTAGAAAAACTCCCACATCTACCTGAGGGCACAGGAAGGGGCTTCTCTGTTTCTAGCAGCATGATGGACCAGTACACAAAGGAACCCGCCTAGCAAAAAAAAAAACCTGAAAATGTTATTTTAAAACATTTTTAAATGCATTGCTGAATTGGTAAAAAATGGAGGACATCTTCAGAGGCCAAAAATGACGGGAAAGCATGATCCAGAGAAGTAATTGAGCAGGAAGCTGACAGCAGGCAGAGGGCAGCTGCCAATCCCTGGGGTATCAGCACTGCTGGTTTTCATAGCTGCCATAAGTAATAGAAAAACCCATGCAAGGAGGCGATGAGGCCCCTGCAGAGAGTAGGGACCTTAAAAGGCACACCCTCAAGGAAATGTTAGAGCATTACACAGAGAGAGATGGTAAAGACACTAGCCTCTGTGTGGAGGGGGATGATCCAAGAAACAAATGCCTTAAGCAAGAACCATCAGAAATAGCAAACAAGAGAATCAGAATGTAGAAGAATTCGAATATAACCATTGCTGGATATCCGATACAAAATAAGAGTGTTTATTATGCTTAAGAAAAATCAAAGAAGGTATGAAACTTTGACCAAAGAACAAAAGAGATAACAAATGACGAATCAGACTTTTAGACATGACAAGCATAGTCACCAAATAAGGAATAAGGGTAGTTCAGTTCAGTTCAGTTCAGTCGCTCAGTCATGTCTGACTCTTTGCGACCCCATGAACCGCAGCACGCCAGGCCTCCCTGTCCAAATAAGGGTAAGGGGTTTGTTATTATTTATAAGGGAGAAAAAAATTAGAAGCCACCCCTGCATCGCCAGAGAAGAGAAGAGTCAACTTTTGTACAGTCAAACTGTGAAACACTTTAAATTGGTAAAAGTGAATACACAAGAGCTATGCACATTGGCTTAAATGACATGTACAAGCATTATTTTGAGTTTAAAAATTTAAGCTGCAGAAAAACACAGGATGCTATATGTATAAAGTTTAAAAGTAAAATACTGTATTTTGTTCAAAATAACCAAAAAGACAGCTAATATATACATATATATATACACACACACGGAATGAAATGGAAGTATGTGGAATGAAAAGATTTAGATTCAGGGTAGTGGTAACCTTTGATGGGGTGGAGGGAGGTATGGAGAGGAGGGTGGTACACCCAAGGCCGTGGCTCACGGCAATACTTACTCTTAAACCAGAGGGTGACTACATTCACATGTGCCGTATTTTCCCTTAGACCCTATTATCTGAAGCATCTTATTATAGCATTGTTTTAATAGAACAGAAAAAGCAAAGGAACAGTTTTCTTTCCCTTTACACCTAGATTATTTGTGGAGGGATCATTACATCATTTATTTTCTTGTTTGTTTATTACATAAGGAGACTTTTTCTTTTCTGGTGTTTCAATCAACAGCAGGCTGAAAATCAGGCCCAGGAGACGAAGAATAAGCTGGACGTGGCAAAGCACCGGTCAGCATTGGAGGGTGGACTTGCCCAGCTGCAGACCACATTGCAGAGGAATCGAGGCGAGGCTGTCCATGCACGAGCTCAGGCTGAAGCGGCCCGGCACCAGGCTGGGGGCCTTGAGGAGGTCATTGATCCTACCTCTGCCACCAAGAGCAGACGAACAGCGCTTCTTTGAAAGATAATCCCTTAACCCCCGATTTTTGTGCCATTTGTCAGCATTTCCTTCATTGCTGGTCCATGTTCCATAGTGTGTGTGTAGGGACCCCGCTGGGCATGGAGATGCTTCTGTACATGGAGGGCTGTCTCCTACAGGAGAGTTTTGTGACTAGATTATGTTAGACTGTTTACCCCCATCTAGTCAAATTTTTTCCTAAACTTCCAAACAGTCACAATTTATGTCACGGGTCTAACTGTACGTATTTGCCCTTTGCTCTAATTAAATCACATAGCAGATAAGGAAGTACAAGTCACCTGCCAAAGAGAATAGATTGAGTTACAAAAATCAGAGTGAGTTCATGCACCAGTGGTGGAAAATGGCCTATTCATTTCGGTTGCTGAAAGAGGCTATCAAATCATTTTCTTGGCAGGAAATCTTTGGTTAGTCTCATTCATATAGCAGCTTAAGCAAAAGAAAAAGGTTGAAGTGTTTTTTATAATTGGTGTATTTTCTTGTTCTTAATTCCTAACGTGCTGGGTACATTTTTCGCTGACTTGAGAGCTGAGGGTGTTTTCTATGAAACAGAGGTTGAGAAAGGTGCTTGCTGCCCACCTTCTACGGCTTCCATAGTCCATTCCTGGGCCGGGCCTGTATTCATCTATCTAATGTTCTAGGTTGTCAGCCACTCAGGCTGACCCTGAAGATTTCCCTTCTAATATTGAGGGAGCACTTCATAACCTCCTGCCTCCCTTCCTACCACCTTCCTATCTCGCCTTTGTACCAAGCAAATCCTGTGTCCTTGCTGCTTCTGAATATTCACCACTCTCTCTGACCTTCACCTTGCACTTGTGAATGCTCAACCCAACTGAACTGAGACCTTTGTCAAGGGCAGCACTGAGTCAGTTCTGTCCTGTGTAACTCTGACCTTGTACTTCAGGACAAACTGGGACCTCATAAATAGTTGCCATCACATAAAACAATGTCTGATATTTTATAACAGGAAATTTTCATTTTTAATACACCAAAGCTGGGAATTTTTTCAACCTGTAAACAAACAATGCACATGAAAGCCCTGTTGGACATCTCAGAGTGACTCAAGCATATTGAGTGGATGAGGCTTGCCTCTTACTCCTTTTATGAACAGTATCTGGCAGACATTACATGTGTGTATGCTTTACAAGTATCTTCTGATAATGAGAATGTTACTCTGGTGTAGGAGTTTGTTGAGCTAGAGAATCAATATGCTGTTCTTCAGCATAAGATGAGCGTATCAGGACTGACAAAGGAAACGTTAAGAAAAGTGAAACAGCTAAAAGACGCATCCGTGAAACTGGCTGGAGACACAGAGGACAAGATGAGAAGAATAGCAGGTACCTACTCTTTATATGTTCTCAGCTTTTTTGAGGTATAATTGACAAATAGAATTGTATGTATTTAAAGTGTACAATGCCTTCGGAGAAGGCAATGGCAAGCCACTCCAGTACTTTTGGCTAGAAAATCCCATGGATGGAGGAGCCTGGTAGGCTGCAGTCCGTGGGGTCGCTAAGGATCGGACACGACTGAGCGACTTCACTTTCACTTTTTCACTTTCACACATTGGAGAAGGAAATGGCAACCCACTCCAGTGTTCTTGCCTGGAGAATCCCAGGGACAGAGGAGCCTGGTGGGCTTCCGTCTAGGGAGTCACACAGAGTCGGACACAACTAAAGTGACTTAGCAGCAGCAAAGTGTACAATGTGATGATTTGATTAATATGTATGTTGTGAAATGACAATTAAGTTAACCTTTTTGTAGTGGTGGTTTAGTCACTAAGTTGTGTCCAACTCTCACAACCCCATGGACTGTTCCAGCCAGGCTTTCTGTCCATGGGATTTTCCAGGCAAGAATATTGGAGTGGGTTGCCATTTCCTTCTCCAGGGGATCTTCCCAACCCAGGGATTGAACCTAGGTCTCCTGCACTGCAGGCAGATTCTTTACCGACTGAGCCATCAGGGAAGCCTGTGACGTTGCTCAGTCATGTGCGACTCTTTGCGATCCCATGAAATGAAGCCTACCAGGCACCTCCATCCATGGAATTTTCCAGGCAAGAGTACTGGAGTGGGCTGCCATTTTCTTCTCCAGGGGATCGACCTCACCTGGGGATTGAACCCAGGTCTCCCTCATTGCAGGCAGACTCTTTACCCTCTGAGCCACCAGGGAAGCCCAGCCTTTTTGTATATGTGGTAATAATGCTTCTGATCTACTGATGTGTACAATACAATCTGGTTGATCCACAGGACCATTCATCTTACAACTGGAAGTTTGTATTCTTTGACCAACATCTCTCCAATGTCCTCTACTCCCCCAGCCCATGGCAGCCACAATTCTCCTCATTCTGTGTGTTTAGTTTCCACATGTGAGTGAGATCATATAGTGTTTGTCTTTCTCTGTCTGGTTTATTTTCACTTAGGATGATGTCCTCTAGGTTCGTCCATTGTCGCATGTGGGCAAGATTTCCTTGTTTTTTTATGGCTGAACTATATTTATACATATATATGTGTATATGTGATAAGTGTATATACGCCTCTCACATTGTTTTTATCCAGTCATCCATGGACAGACACAGGTTGTTTCCATGTCTCGGCTATTGTGAATAGTGCTGTAGTGAGCACAGAAGAGCAGTATCTCTTTGAGATACAGATTTTGTTTCTTTCAGATGAATACACACACTGAGGATTCCCAGATCATGTAATAGTTCTATCTATCCTTTTATGCACTCCCCCAGTTTGACAGTAACATCATATGAATAATATTCCACCTTCCTAGTAGAACAGACACTGGTTTCAATTCATTGTTGACACAGTTTAACCACTTATGAGTCCACTGAGTTGAGACAGAAGTAGGAGCTGGGTTTGTGACTGTAACAGAACATGCCTTGTGCCTGGTCTTACTTCAAAGAGTATTGATGAACTCTGACCTGTATTAATTGGAGCACACTGAAATTGCCTTTAGTCACCTTAAAACGCCCTTGTCCTAATTTGCTGCTGCTTTTATTTCTTTGGCTGTGCTAGGTCTTGTGCTGGGTTAGTTGTGGCATGCAGAATCTTCAGTTGTAGCCTGTGGACTCTAGTTCCCTAACAAGGATTGAACCCAGGCCCCCTGCATTGCAAGCACAGAGTCTTAGCTACTAGACCACCAAGAAAGTTCTCTAATTTGGTGCTTCTTAATCAGGGGTGATTTTCTCCCCTCCCCCAGGGATAAAAATGTTTGAAGACATTCCTGTTTGTCACAACTAGTGGTTCAACTAACGTTCTAGTGGACGGAGGTTAGGGATATTGCTAAATGTTCTATAATAATGTCTCCCCGACAACGAACAGTTATTCTGCCCAAAATATCACTAGTGCCAAGGTGGGGAACCCTGTCCTAACCTATGCTGCTCATTTTCTCTTCTCCATCAAATTACTTTTTTGGAGTTAGTCTGATCTAGACTCTAGAGTGCTGCATCATTTAGCACAGGTCTGTGGGTAGCAACTCGGAAGGAAACACTCTGAACAAAATGGAAATTTTGATGCACAAGAAATGTAGTAAATATTGATACTATATGTAATATAGATAACTAATGAGAACCTACTGTATAGCTCAGGGACCTCTCCTCAGAGCTCTATGGTGAACTAAATGGGAGGGAAATCAAAAACAAAGAAGGGATATATGTATATATATAGCTGATTCACTTTGGTGTACAGAAGAAACTAACACTGCAGCAGAAACTAACACAACATTGTAAAGCAACTATGTGCATGTGTGCTCAGTCATGACTGATTGTTTGCAACCCCATGGACTATAGCCTGCCAGGCTTCCCTGTCCATGGAATTTTCCAGGCAAGAATACTGGAGTGGGTTGCCGTTTCCTACTCCAGAGGATCTTTCCAACCAGGGATAGAACTGGTGTCTCCTGCATTACAGGCACTTTACCACTTGCACCACCTGGGAAATCCAAAGTAACTACACTCCAATAAAAATTAACTTAAATAAAAGACAAAGAACTGTGAAGAACATAGACCAATTTGGCTAAAGAATTAGTTTCCATCAGACATCAGAGGTTAAGTAAATAAATAGTTATGTAAACACAGAACACATATAATTTAAAAGTTAATCAGTCTACTTTTCCCACAGCTGATACTTATTATTGTTCTGGGCAGTCATCATGTCCTGAACCACCTCTAAGTCATCAAGAAATATCAAATGATGAGTGGTCTAGTTTTACTTCTAGTTGTATTTATTGTTTCCCAAAAACCCTGATGCTGGGAAACATTGAAGGCAAGAAGAGAAGGGGATGACAGAGGAAGAGATGGTTAGATGGCATCATCTAATCAATGGACATGAGTTTAAGCAAGCTCCAGGAGACAGTAAAGGACAAGGAAGCCTGGAGTGCTCCAGTCCATAAGATCACAAAGAGTCAGACACCACTTCGCAACTGAACAACAACAAATGCTTTCAAGTTAACCAGATTGATTTAGACTATAAGTAACTCTCAAAATATTAAAATAACTGAAACTCCTCACTTATAAGGTCTTCTTTATTATAAAATGGATTGCAGGGAAAAATATCACTAACCTCAGATATGCAGATGACACCACCCTTATGGCAGAAAGCAAAGAAGAACTAAAGAGCCTCTTGATGAAAGTGAAAGAGGAGAGTGAAAAAGTTGGCTTAAAACTCAACATTTGAAAAACTAAGATCATGGCAACTGGTCCCATCACGTCATGACAAATAGATGGGGAAACAATGGAAACAGTGAAAGACTTTATTTTTGGGGCTCCAAAATCACTGCAGATGGTGACTGCAGCCATGAAATTAAAAGACACTTGCTCCTTGGAAGAAAAGTTATGACCAACCTAGACAGCATATTAAAAAGCAGAGACTTTATTTTGATGACAAAGGTCCATCTAGTCAAAGCTGTGGTTTTTCCAGTAGTCATGTATATGGATGTGTGTGTGTGTGTGTTAATCAGTCAGTCGTGTCTGACTCTTTGTGACCCCATGGATTGTAACCCACCAGGCTCCTCTGTCTAAAGGATTTTCTAGGCAAGGATACTGGAGTTGGACTATAAAGAAAGCTGAGCGCTGAAGATCTGATGCTTTTGAACTGGGGTATTGTAGAAGACTCTTGAGAGTCCCTTGGACTGCAAGATCAAGCCACTGAATTTGAAAGGAAATCAGTCCTGAATATTCATTGGAAGGACTGATGCTGAAACTGAAACTCCAGTACTTTGGCCACCTGATGCAAAGAACTGACTCATTGGAAAAGACCCTGATGCTGGGAAAGATTGAAGGCAGGAGGAAAAGGGGATGACAGAGGATGAGATGGTTGGATGGCATCACTGACTCAATGTACATGAGTTTGAGCAAGCTCTAGGAGTTGGTGAAGGACAGGGAAGCCTGGCGTGCTGCAGTCTGTGGGGTTGCAGAGTCGGACACAACTGAGCAACTAAACTAATTATAAAATGAGTCTTTGGCCCTATAACCATTTATATCACTGCTATGACATGAAAAAATTGAAAATGTGACATCAGTGTGGGCCAAAGTCAGGAAAAGTAACACCATACTCTTACTGCTGGATATCTCTGGGGAAGGGGTAGGTGAAGAGGAAAATACTACTTTTTACATTTGTAGAATTGTTTTAAAAGTAGTGAGCTTCTTTTCATTTTCAGTATTTTCCGTATAATTTTAAAAATAAATATTAAGATTCAAAAGGAGAAGGGGATGACAGAGAATGAGATGGCTGGATGGCATCACTGACTCAATGGACATGAGTTTGAGTGAACTCCGGGAGTTGGTGATGGACAGGGAGGCCTGGCGTGCTATGATTCATGGGGTCGCAAAGAGTCGGACACAACTGAGTGACTGAACTGAACTGAACTAAAGATTCAAAAGGACAAATGTTTTTTTACCTTGAACTCCAAGGGCAATACCATAAAGAATCAGTTTCTATTATTCCCAGACCTTGGTCCCTGTTATGGGAACAAAAACACAGGAAGAATCCTTTCTGTCTTATATTTTATGTCAGGGTCCACATTGTTTCCACTTTCCCATTAAATTTTTCATAGTTCTTGAAATTAAGTTGGAAGAGAAGTTTAAGTCAGGGGACGTCTACTCAGACTGAAAATAATGCCTTCTACTTCTTTCTCTCTTCTCACTTTAAGGCTGTTTTCACAACTCATTAAGATAGGAAAATAAGATGGTGGTTTGGCCATCTTCCCAACTCTGCCACTTGGGAACAGGCTGAACCACAAGGGTTGTATTCTATTCCATCTGTTAGGAAGAGAGGCCCATGGGATTTCGGAAAGGAGCCCTGACTTAATTTGATGAGTTCAAAGTGAAGAAAGTGGAGAGTGGGCCCTCATCTACAGCCAAGATCCCCCTGCAGAACTTTGTGTCAGTCAGGATCCTAGCAAGAAATGAAAACACACTTGGATACAATTCTGGATCATGTGTTTATAAGCAGAGCTGTCTCAGTTATCTATTCAACACATCACAAACTGTTCCCCAAATTTAACATCTTAGAACAACAAGCATGCACTGTTTTTCTGTCTCTCTTGGGGTGTTACTCGAGCAGCTGCATTGGCTGATGGGTCAACTGGTAGGTCTGCCAGGGCCCAGGATTGGCTGCGGTACTGCGCCTCTCTCCACCGGGTCTTTCAGCTCAGGTTGCTTGACAGCCTGGTGGTTACAGGGTTCCATTAGAGTGAGTAGAAGGCCCAAGGCTCTTGAGGTCCAGCAACACCATTTCTTCCACTTTCTGTTGGTCCAAACATCTGGCAAAGAAAGCTAGACCGGGTTTGAGGGGAGAGGGTAAATAGGCTGTATTTCTTGCTGGAAGGAATTAGAATAGAAGCACAGGAATTAAGGGCATTAACCAAGGGCGTGGAGGTCCTGGATGACCAGCAGAGAAGCCATTAGCATCCCTGAAGGAGCCACGAGAAGCAGGAGTGTGAGTGCTGGAAAGCAGCCCTGGGAACACCGGGGCAGAAGGGAGGAGGCCGCATTGCAGGAGCTGGACTCAAAAGATGGCAGAACTGCCAGAACCCTGCTGCTCCCCAGGGAGGCAATCTGCTCACTCCCCTCCCCCACACCCATCACTTCTCAGAACCGCCTGGCCGCCAAGTGTGAATGAAAGCCAGAGGTCAAGGGAGCCAGGTGATGTCATCCAGGGAGGCTGGCTTTCCAGGACAGGCAGGATGGGGAATGGATCTGGTGGGGCAAATGAAGAGTATCCAGCATGCTCTTATTAAATTACTTGGTAGAAACACCAGAATCTATTAATATTTTTCTCTTAGTACAAATAGTCTTCTAATGCTAAAACCCCTCTTCAATCCCACATGGCCTGTATGTGAAAGTTTCTAGTGATTGATAGAATGCTGATCACCTACCATAGCAACTTCTTAGTCTTTGAACTGCTGTGAACTACTAGAAAGTTGTTTGTTGTGTTTTTTTTTTGGTTGTGCCTTGCAACATGTTTGATTCTAACCAGGGATCAGACCCATGCTCCCTGTGTTGAGAGTATGGAGTCTTAACCACTGGACCACCAGGGAAAGTTCTTTATATTCAGACAGAATCTTCCTTCATGGAGCTTTCATGTGCTGGTTTTATACTACGTCCTCGGGATGACCAAACGTGTACACTCTGCTTTTCTGCCCACAAGCACTTGAAAATAGCTATAGTACATATCCTGAATCTTCTTTCTCCATTTGAAGCATAACCAGTTAATTCAGCTTTTGTTCACAAGATGGTTTCATATTTCTTCAGCATTCTAGCTTGTTATTCTAAACACATGCTACATGCTAGTTTGATGGTAACCCCAAACCGAGTATCCACATGTGATACAACCAAGTGAAGTGAAACACTTACTTCTTTCTTTTGGAAGTTCCACTAAAGAAGGTCAGTTTCTTTTCTAAAGGCCACCTCACACTGCTCACACTGTTAACTGTAGCTCTCTCTAACTCTTTCATCCACTATTGTGTGAGCTCCTGGTTAGGGTTTACTATAATTCCCAAGTATTTGTTGGATAAAGAACAGATAAGTAAATGCTTGGATGGATGCAGGCATGGATGAATTCATGGATGGGTGTGTGGATGGATTTATGCAATCATAGATAAGATGAAAGGATGGATAAGAGTGAAAGGCATTACTTTGCTTTTACTGTTCAGGAACTTCAGTATCAGAAAAGAATGAAGAAATGTACATGTCTTTAAAAATGTCTTCAGGCTTTTTTACTGAAAAATTGGGACGCCCTAAAGTCATGCGACAAGTTGACTCACTGGAAAAGACTCTGATGCTGGGAGGGATTGGGGGCGGGAGGAGACAGGGACAACAGAGAATGAGATGGCTGGATGGCATCATCGACTCGATGGACATGAGTTTGAGTGAACTTCTGGAGTTGGTGATGGACAGGGAGGCCTGGTGTGCTGTGATTCATGGGGTCTCAAAGAGTCGGACACGACTGAGCGACTGAACTGAACTGAGCTGAAAGTGATGGGAACTTGTTTAAAAAGTGAAGTTAAAATAGCAAAAATAATAAACCTTTGGAAATACAATAAGTCACCATATCCAACCAAAGCTCATCATCTCTCTTCATTTCTAATGAAATCTATTTCTCTTTAGACAAAAATACCAATTTATCTGCTGATTTGAGTGAAAACCTTGAGAAATCTGGTGAAAATAAGTGATTTATGCATTGTATCAAACCACAAAACTAAATATGCCCTTCAGTCAGTTCAGTTCAGTTCAGTCGCTCAGTCGTGTCCAACTCTCTGCAACCCCATGAATCACAGCATGCCAGGCCTCCCTGTCCATCACCAACTCCCGGAGTTCACCCAAACTCATGTCCATAGAATCAGTGATGCCATCCAGCCATCTCATTCTCTGTCATCCCCTTCTCCTCCCGCCCCCAACCTTTCCCAGCAACAGAGTCTTTTAAATCCCTGTGTTTTGTATGATGGGGTATCTAGGAGTAATCTATCAAATAGAAAGATATCATTTAATACATTTTCTTTTTAAATTAATTTTTATTGGAGTATAGTTGATTTACAATGTTGTGCTTCTGCAGTAGAAAAAAGTGAATCAGTTATACATAAATACGTATCCACTCTTGCAGATTCTTCCCCCAAATAGGTCATTACAGAGTATTGAGTAGAGTTCCCTGTGCTATGTGGTAGTTCTTATTAGTTTTCCATTTTATATATAGCAGTGCATTTACGTCAATCCCAATCTCCCAGTTTTCCTTCCCCCACTTTCATCCTTGGTAGCCATGTTGGTTTTACATCTGTGACTGTTTCTATTTTGTGATTCCACATATAAGTGATATCATGATATTTGTCTTTTTCTGACTTCATTCATTATGACAATCTCTAGGTTCATCCATGTTGCTGCTGCTACTGCTAAGTCGCTTCAGTCGTGTCCGACTCTGTGCGACCCCACAGACGGAAGACCACCAGGCTCCCCCGTCCCTGGGATTCTCCAGGCAAGAACAGTGGAGTGGGTTGCCATTTCCTTCTCCAATCCATGTTGCTGCAAATGGCATTATTTTGTTCTTTTTTATGGCTAAGAAACATTCCCTTGTGGATTTCCCTGGTGGCTTAGTGATAAAGAATCTGCCTGCTAATGCAGGAGACATAAGAGATGCAGGTCCGATCCCTGGGTTGGGAATATCTCCTGGAGGAGGGCATGGCAACCCACTCCCATATTCATGTCTGGAGAATCCCATGGACAGAGGAGAATGGCAGGCTACAGTTCATAGAGTTTCATAGAGTGGCACAGAGTCAGACATGACTGAAGCAACTTAGCACACACACATGCCAATGCATAAGACATAGTTTTGATCCCTGGCTCAGGAAGATCCCCTGGAGAAGGAAATGGCAACCCATTCCAATATTCTTGCCTGGAAAATAATATGGACAGAGGAGCCTGGGTGGGCTACAATCCATGGGGTCACAAAAGTTGGACAACACTTAGTGACTAAACACAACAACAACACCCCCTTGTATATATGTACCGCATCTTCTTTACCCATTTGTCTATTGATAGACTTTTAGGTTACTTTCATGTCCTGGCTATTGTAAATAGTGCTGCAATGAACACTGGGATGCATGCATTTTTTTCAAATTATGGTTTCTTCCAAATATATGCCCGAGGATATATTTTTATATATATTTAGGATTGCTAAATCAAACAGTAGCTCTATATTTAATTTGAAAGGAAGCACAAAAGACCTCAAATAGACAAAGTAATCTTGAGAAAGAAAAATGGAGCTGGAGGAATCAGGCATCCCGAGTTCAGACTATACTACAAAGCTACAATAATCAAAACAATGTGGTACTGGCACAAAAACAGAATATAGACCAATGGAACAGGGTAGAAAGACCAGATAAATCCATGCACCTATGGTCACCTAATCTATGACAAAGGAGGCAAGAATATACAATGGAGGAAAAAAACAATCTCTTCAATAAGTGGTGCTGGGAAAACTGGACAGCTACATGTAAAAGAATGAAATTAGAACATTGTCCAACACCATACACAGAAACTCAGAATGGATTAAAGACCAAAACGTAAGACTGGATACTATAAAAATTCTTGAAAGAAAACAGGCAGAACACTCTCTGACATAAATTGCAGCAAGATCTTTTATGATCCACCTTTTAGAGTAATGGAAATAAAAGCAAAAATAAAAAAAAATGGGACCTAATTAAACATTTCCTCCATTTTCTTCTTTAAGATTTGGAAAAGAAGATCCATGCTTTGAATCTTAGTAAACAAGAAAAAGCTGATCAGCTGGAACAGTTGGAAGATCGAGTCATTGCCATTAAAAATGAAATTGTTGACCAAGAAAACAACTATGCTATCTGCTACAGTTAGGTGGAGTTAAAGTGCAAAATCATGTGTGCCTTCATTTCTGGCTTCTGATGAGCAAACCTGAGGAGCTGAAGCTAGAAGAAGCTGAGAAGCACAAATGACCAGCATTTTCTGCCTCCTCCTCTGAACCCTCTCCTTGCCCAGCATGGTTGGGGAGTGAAGTCTGGCCAAGGAAATGCCACTTCATATGGAATAGAAATGGAGTAGTAAAGAGATCATCTCTAGTTTCAGAAAACTTTGCTTTTGCCTTCCTTTCCTTTCATAGCTTAAAAATAATGACTTGCATGTTACAAGGGTAAATCTATAAATAAGTATGTATTTATACTCATTTCAATCCAAAGGCCTAAGTGTTAAATAACTTGCCAGCACTTGGGGTTGGGGGAATGGGGAGTTCTAATCAACAGTCAAGATGTTTCAATTAAGCAAGATGAGTACATTGTAAAGATCTACTGCATATTATACATACAGTGAGTGATAACATATTATACACTTAAAAAGCAATGAGTGTAAATCTCATATTAAATGTTAACACAATAAGATAAAAATAAATAAATTTAAGCAAATTAAACCAATATCTCTAATACTGCTGCTGCTGCTGCTAAGTCGCTTCAGTCGTGTCCGACTCTGTACGACCCCATAGACGGCAGCCCACCAGGCTCCTCCATCCCTGGGATTCTCCAGGCAAGATACTAGAATGGCATAAATATGGATAGCATATACTAGATTGTCCTATATTTTATTTGGGTATGCTTTGTCTGTAAAACTCTTATTCTATTCTGAATAAAAAACATACAGTTCAAAATCTAACTTGTTTTTACACCCACTTTCCTATGTATTCATTCTCTCAACCAAAGGATTTTGTTTTCCCTAAATGACACTAAAACAACATTCTAGTGTTGGAATATTGAGGAAGGAAGATAAATATTGAGCTACTTTTCATAAGTTATCTGCAAGCATGTTTGCTGTAAAAATCTGCTTATTTTTAAAAGACTAGTGATCATGTCATTGTTTAGTATAAAAGATCAGATTGTTTCATTTCAAAATGGATCTGTTATTTCATATTAACCGGTTTTGCATGTGTGTTATATAATAGAGCACATTGTGAAAGCTATCCTTCAGAGGGATTATTTTAAGGGGATTTGGCCCCACATTTGTGACTAAGAAATAATATACATCAGTATGAAAGAGAAAAAGCAGCTGGGACCATTTCCATTAAGGGCTTACTCTTAACAGATGGATTTAAACACTCAACAAAGGGGCTTTATGATTACATATAAATATGAAATTTCTTTAGATGTAGGTTACCAAGGAAAATCAGTTTCCCTGGTGATTCTGAAGAATGGGATGAAACTTTTCTAGAGAAACAACCATCCCAGAAATCTCTCTTGAAATATATGATTATAATCCTTCACACATTTAGCACTTGGACATTTGGAAATTTCCACCAACAGCACACAGAATGAGCCAGAGTCGAAGAACACGGCTATCACAAAATATCTCTATCCAATATAGAGAGTGGAACATGCTCCAGCTTTCCCACTGGGGTACTGACTTTCAACTTGGTACAAACGATAGACTTAATTTTGCAAGCGTGGTGATCTGTTTGCAATAACCATGTCAATTGCTCTACCTTTTCAGTGGGCAGACTGTACGAGTAATAGGTCACAGAGCAAAGAAAGGATTAAAGAAGGAAGAGTTTCTATCCTCTGACTGGGGAGGCTGTTGAGTTCTGGAAAGAGTGAAAATTCCCCAGTCATGACAAAAGCACTGTGATCTGGGGAACCAAGTGTGAGTACAAAGGCAAAGATGAACCCATCCTCTCTGTGCGCCTCCAGGGATTGCAGCTTGATGAGGTTAGGAGTTATGTGATGGACTTTGGACAGATTGTGATTAAAAAGTGGTTATGCTTTCAAAACTTTGGTGTTGAAAATAATAAGTTTGGTCATCTTTTTTTAAATGTACATTGGTGGAAAATCTCATTCCTCAGTAATGTCAGATAAATCATCTTCACTTCTATTATTTGCTGTATCCATTGTTCAAGATGTGACCAAGGCAAAGATTCAGTGAAAACAATATCATTGCAAATATACATTGCAAAGTAATTTGACAATGCATAGCAAGATCTAACCTAAGACCAGTTAAACTTGTACATTAAGAAAAAAATCTTAAACACAAGGGTGGGAGGGGGAGTTTTGTGGATAATACACTGCAGCACTACTTATGGTAAAACGAAAGAAATCCAATAATTAACAGCAAAAAAAACCCAAATGCTGTGATATTTTCCAGTCTGAGTTGCCTTGACTGCAAATGCTGAAAACCAGTGATAGTTTATCAAGTAGGAACGGAACTTTACCAAAAAGATATAGCACAGAAAAATGAAGAAACAACTGGAGAAAAGGTACCCAAGGACAGTTATGCATCTGGACGTATATTCAAGATCATACCTCAGGTGACACTCAGATAAGAGTGCTCAGGCTGGCCATGATAGACACTCTCCACCATCCTGTTCATTTCCAACTGTCTCTGCACCCTGAGTCACTTTCTCATGACTCAGCATCCCTGGTGGAAGTGTCCAATTGACTGAGCTTTTTCATGTGCCCTGGCTGCCAGGGAGTGAGAAGAGAAAAATGTCTGCCCCCTTGGGCTTTGGTAGTAGAAAAGGAATTTGGCCTCCATCTATCTTTGAACTCTTCTAGAGTAAGAAGAGTTTTGCTGCCAGGCAACAAAGAATCACAAGTTTCCATTCTAGCTTACCTCTTTGGCTTTCTAATACCATAACACATTCTTCATCCCATCTTTTCTTCCAAAACACAAGCATTTCCACCAAACACAATGTTGCATTCACTCAGCCATCAGAAAGTATATCCCATGTCTTCAGAGAAACCAACCCAAGGTCCCCCATCAGGCATTCAGTGCATCCAGCTTTCAAGTTGGGTCTCCAGCTGAACTCCATTTCTTTTCCACTTCTGTTATAAGTCTGTCTTGATGTACTGCACTCATAATCAAAATAACAAATTTCACCACTAACATATGCTAAGTACAGAATAGCAGGGGCGGGGGAATAGATTTAAAAGTTAAATATATTTTGTATTTTAAAATATAAGTATCTATAAAACATCACATATTGAGAAACACAGATTGAGGTCACAATCTTCATTTTTATAACTACTCAAGAATTTGTAGTTGGGATTTCTGATTTTTCTTTATGTTCTGTCTTCAGCAAACATCTCTTTGCCAGGTAGAATCACCCAAACCTTCTTTCCTGAGGATTCTGAGTCCTGGAAGGTCCTGCATGAATGGGGGAGAATGCTCTTATGTTTTTCCATGGGACAAGGCAGGACTGGACTGTCCAGATTCTAGCCACTGTGTCCCAACAGCTCTATTTCCCTTTAAAAAATCAAGATCCAATTGAAATTATTATATAATCCACCTCCCCATTTTTTGCAACCTGTTTATCATTTAGCATGAGGAGCCTGAAAAACTGGAAATTGATATGCATTCCAATTCAACAGAACAACTATTATGTCATTAAGTGAAAACACACTTCCCTAGAGACAAGAGCCTAATGTCATGGGTACAGAAAGTAAAATTTTGCCTTTGAGTCATTTAGGCATAATTGTGAGGAGCATTACGTATATTTCCACTCTTGATTTTAGATCCATGGATTCTGCCTAAGCAATGCTTCATCAACTTTCTTGGTAAAAGGCATGGCTTAGCCTCCTATCTAAGAAAGATAATTCGATGCAAGTAGCCAAAAAAGAATTAGAGTATGTAAAGCACCCCTAGGTGATAGTCGACTGAAAATATGATTAGAAGAAGATACATTTTAATTCTTCCTATAAAATGCTTACAGGCATCAATATGTATCAATTTCCTTTGCCTCTATTATAATTTTTTCTAATACTTTCCAAAATCATCCACCCAGCACTTGGAGGTCTGTTGATGTATGAAGGACCAACATAGAGAAAGCTAGGCTGAATTCTGACATCAAGAGGAGGGGTTGGGGGAAGGGCAGGAGCCGGGAGCCAAAGTTACTGGGAGTAGTGACCAGATCAGTAGAGACAGACTGGAAGATTCAACAGCAGGGGCAGGCAGATAGGATCTAAGACGCAGGATTCCGGAGGTAAGGCAAGATGCTGAACCACGGGCTAGGTGGGTCACATGGGCTGTGGGTGGGCCAGTAAGTGTGAGGAAACCCTGTTACCAAAGACCAGTTAAACACGTTTACAGCTCATCTATGAGTTCATTATGAAGATCACGAAAATCATTATGGCAATCAGGAGATAACTGGCGATGAGGTATCCGATATGGTCCGTTTAGGAAATAGTTCCGTCTCTTCTCCTAAATTAGAAACTACAATTCCAGGTAAAGGCTGGCTCAGGGCCTGTAGGTGAGTGCAACTAGCCAAAGCACCAGGGGGCAAGATGAAGTGACGGGAAATGGAAAGTAGAACCTGGCAAGAACAAAGGAGCCTGATACAGGGCGCTGGCTAGAAAGTGCTGTTCAGTTACTCCCCTTCTTTCTTTTGGTAATAGAACTCTCCATGGTTTAACCAGACCCAGGGCTGCCTACTTAGACTGTATTTCTCAACCTCCCTTGGAGTTCATTGTGACCTTTGGACTAAATTCTGTCCAACAGGATGTTGGTCAGATGAGTGTGATTTCAAGGATACAACCGTAAGAGGAAGCTGTTTAGAAATAGACTCACAGACATAGAAAACAAATTTATGGTTTCCAAAGGGGAAAGGGAGGGGAGGATGAGATAAATTAGGAGTTTGGATTAATAGATATAAACTACTATGTATAAAATTGATAAACAGCAAGAACCTACTGTATCACACAGGGAACTATATTCATTATCTAGTAATAACCTACAATGCAAAAGAATCTGAAAAAGAATGATGTATACATCTATGTATAACTGAATCACCCTGCTATATACCTGAAACTAACACAACATTGCAAATCAACTATAATTCAATTTTAAAAAAGGAAGCTCTTTGTCCACTGATGGGCAGAATAGGTTAGGTTAGTTAGTGAAGTCGCTCAGTTGTGTCCAACTCTTTGGGACCCCATGGACTGTAGCCTACCAGGCTCCTCCGTCCATGGGATTTTCCAGGCAAGAGTACTGGAATGGGTTGCCATTTCTTTCTCCAGGGGATAGGCAGAATAATGACCCCCAAATGATGTCCACATCCTCATCTCTGTAACCTGTAATCCATATTTGGCAAAGAGAAATTAGGAGTACAGTTAGATTTGAAGTGCTAGTCTGCTAATCAGCTAATCTTGACATGGGACAAGCAGCCTAGATTACCCAGGTGGGCTCAATGAAATCATAAAGACTCTTGAGCGAGACGCCAACCAGGGAAGGTCTTGGCTGACGCTGATGATTTTGAAGCTGGAGGGAAGGCACCCTAGAACCTGGAAACAACCAGGAAGGGAATTCTCCTCCACTGGTTGCAGAAAAGAACACAATCATGTGATACCTTGACTTTAGCCCAGGGAGACCTGTCTTGGACTTTGAACCCACAGAACTGCAAGTAAAGTCATGTTTTAAGCCCTATGTTTGTGGTGATTGGTTACTGCAACCATAGGAAATGAATACAGCGTCTGTTTATTTTTTCATTTGGGCCAGAATATGGTGAGTCAGAAGTAACCATGTAGATGAGGATAACACTGGTGAAACACGGTAGAAGCGGTGCGGGTTCCTGGACGGTTGTGCTGGTCAGGGTCCCAGCAGGAGACAAGGGCATGAGCCAGACAGTTTAATAAGAAACTGCTGACAAAGATGTGGACAGGGAGGAGGAAAACCGTAGAGGATAGCATCCCACATCCAACACCAGTCAGGGGGCTATAGCCAGCTTTGGACAGGGCTGAGGGACAGAGGGTGAAAACTATAGACTAGAATGGAGTATGTAGAAGGAGCACTCAACATGATCTATAGGGACTTTCCTGGTGGTCCAGTGGTTAGGAATTAGCACTTTCACTGCCCTGGCCCAGGTTCAGTCCCTGGCTGCAGAACTAAGATCCTGCGAGCTTGAAGGCATGCACCACCACCACCACCCCCACACACAAAAAATCAAAAAACAAAAAAGGACCTGTAATCTTTGATTAAAGGACGCAGCCAGCTGTGACAACCTGTAGAGGGTCTTGGGGCACAAACACACTGCAGTCACACTCCCCTCATCCCAAGTCTAATCTGTTGCTAGTGCTTCCCATTAGCTGAACCAACCAAGAGACCAGGTTGATGTGTCCAGATAGTCCAGCCTCCTGGGGCACAGAGAGGGCCAATGACCTTGTGGATTACAGCTGCTTGTACCTGACTCACCTGGACTACTTTCCAGCTTGAACTTGTATGCAATAGAAAAGCAAACTCCTATTTATGGCACTGGGGTTTTGAACTTCATTAAAGCAGCTGAACCAACATCCTTATTAGTATCTTGAGGGTCCTAAGTGTAAGTGAGATCACTCAGTCATGTCCGACTCTTTGTGACCCCCATGGACTGTATAGTCCATGGAATTCTCCAGGCCAGAATACTGGAGTGGGTAGCCTTTCCCTCCTGCAGGGGATCTTCCCAACCCAGGGATCAAACCCAGGTCTCCCGCTTTGCGGGCAGATTCTTTACCAACTGAGCCACAAGGGAAGCCCTAGGTAAATTCTTTACCAGCTGAGCCACAAGGGAAGCTGTAAGTGTCCTAAGGGGACTTTAAATTCTGTCCAAACTGCTACAACTGCCCCCTCTCTACCCTGCATTATTGGGACAGGGGACCAAGGGTCAAATGATAGATGCAAATCCTGATATGTCCCCTACATGACCCTAGGGATTCATAGTCTCTGGAATCTCAAGTCCTCATTTCTTTCATATTTAAAAAGTCAATAAATAAACCTGGCCTACCCCACCCCAACCCTGCCCAGGGTCACAGAGCTAATTCATATGAAAGGGCTTTGAGAAGAGTGAGATGTGACTGAAATCCTCTAAGGCTGCCGTCCCAAGTCTTTGGGGCATCAGGGACCAGTTTTGTAGATGACAATTTTTCCGTGGACCAGGGGTGGAGGATGGTTTCGGGATGAATCAAGTACATTACATTTATTGTGCACTATCAGCTCAGATTCTGAGGCATTGGATCCCAGAGGTTGGGGAACCTCTGCCATGTTATACGTGCTGCATTTCCTTTTCCCTTCCATCATTACTCCTGTAGTATTGCCCGCCTTGAAACCTCAATTGTTCTCTCTCCTCCAAACCTGACATTGCCTTAAGGGAAGCTCACTTTGCCCTGAAGTTCTGTCTCTAGTCTGGTTCAAAGCCCTTTTTCTGAAGCGTTCTCTTATTTTGCAGATTGGCTGGTAAATTCTACCTGTCTAGCCAGACAGTAAGTTCCATAAGAACACAGAGTATATCTTCAGTCACTTCTATGTCCCTTACAGAACTTGGCATAATGCGGAACACACTAATTTGTCCACTTACATGTTAGTTCCTTAAACTGACTCCAAAGCGCTGAAAGTCAGGCGTTCTGTAGACCACTGCTGAATTAGAAATTTTTCAACCGTAATATGAAACCAGCTCACCATATAGTTCAACTCTCTAAACACGGATTGGGTTGGCCAAAACGTTCGTTCAGTTTTTCCATACTGTCTTATAGAGTATAACTCAAATCTTTGCTTCCATATTTGGAGGGGAAAATGTCACATGGGAATAGAACATATAAGACAAAAGAAATCTTTTCTGCATCTCCACTCTCATTAGGTAACCCAACTCCAGAGCAGCTATTGAAAATGCTCTGCAAACTCCTCCCCCACGCCAAGCTCACACGCTCTCTTATGTCCCCTTCTCTTGCCTCTCAAAATCTGGTCTCTTCAGTTTGCAGTTGGTCACGCTCCTTTTCCCCCTACCACGTACGTGTGTTTACAAGACTGTTGCCATTTTCCAAGTCACAGGGCCTGAAATGAGGGTGAGCCACTCCCAAATGAAGGTCACGGCCTCGCAGACAGGCAGCAGCGCACTTCCCAAGCAGAGCCCACTGAGCCAGGGAGAAGAACAGCCTCCCCTTTTCACATGTTCAGGCTTTTCCCAGAAAAATTGATTGCATTAAGTGACTAAGCATGAAACACTAAAAGACACATTTGAAAACATGATTTTATAAATATCAATTACTTAAACGTTTATACATTTATATATGCTTAAGACATATACAAAACCTATCTATTAATAAATACAACTAGAATTGTTAAGTTTCTGAGTAATCCTAATCTAACTCTCCTGCATACGAACCCTTCCCCCTGCCCCCATGACTCTCTGACTCCCTTATCCCCACTACTCCCTGACACCCCCACCCCCACATACACATGCAAGCCCATGCTTCTCTCCCCCTTGCCACACTCCTCCCCAAACAAGCTTGAATAGAACTTTTTAAAAATTCACTATGTTTCTAACTAAAAGTTCTTTCCCAGCCTTGATTCTGGTGCTTCAGAAAGTGAGCAGTTAATTTCTTGCAGGCATTTCCCATTATAAGCTTCAAGGTTTTCAGTAGGGAGCTGCCAGCTTACAGTTTATCAGAAAAAGGTCCCCTGTTTCTTCTTTCATGTTCCCTGCCCTCAGCCCTCGGCTCTCTTGTGAGAGTAAAAGAAGGAGCACTTTATTTTTTCCTCTCCAACATAAAGCAGCCAAAGCAGAACTTCTCTTAATACCTGCTCATCTGCCGGCACCTAGCTTTTTCTTCTCTGGGGAATAACTTGAACCTATTTATAATCTTTTTTAAAATATGAAGTATAGTTGATTTTACAGTATTTCAGGTTTACAGCAAGTAAGTTACACACATATATGTGTGTATATAGATATTCTTTTTCAGATTCTTTTCCATTATAGATTATTACAAGATACTGAATATAGTTCCCTGTGCTATACAGTAGGTCCTGGTTGGTCATCTATCTTATTTATAATAGTAGTGTGTATCTGTTAATCCCAAGCTCCAAATTTATCCCTCCTTCCTCCGCATTTCCCCTTTGGTAACCATAAGTTTTTTTTTCTCTGTGAGTCCATGTTTTGTAAGTAAGTTCATTCAAGCCTACATATAATCTTTAACCTTATTCATCAAATTCTATGAGTGCCATGCTAGAAGCTTTCTACTGCTCTACCAACATGCTTCTGAGTCAGCCTGATAACTGAACAAACTCTGTTACATGAAGCCACTTTCCACAATCTATATTAAACACCTTAATCAGAAAGTATAGAAATGTAACGTGTTTTCCTCATGGTCATAGAATTTGTGATTTTTTTTAACAGCCAAGCTGATTTGCAATGATATCTCACTTAGTTCCATGCCCAGCCGTCATAGTTCTGTTGATGACAGTTGGTTGCATTTTATCTTATGTTTACTATGTAGTAATAGATTAAGGATAATGCATTTCAAATCTCTCTCTATTTATCCCAACGTGACACTAAGAATTAATATCTAATCTTTAGGACTGGTACTTTCTTGCAATGAAGACTTTGAAATATTTAGCCCACAAAACATTCACAGTAGTGTTAAAAAAGGAACCAAACCAACAGCAGCAAAAAAACCCAGATGTTCGAACAATAAAATCTACCAGTGGAAGAGATTACCTCTTATGGGGAAAGATGTAAAATGAGTGTCAGGGGACTTCCCTAGTGGTCCAGTGGTTAAGACTCCATGCTTCCACTGCAGGGGGAATGGGTTCAATCCCTGATCAGGGAATTAAGATCTTACATGCAAAAAATGAAAAAAAAATTACTGTGATATATATTTTAAGAATTCATTTAATTATGTAGGAAAATAAAGTAAATCTAACTACTGAAAGAACTACTTTTTTGGGAGCACTAGTTCTATGTGATATAAAATTTTCTAGAATTGTATAGTAATCAAATAGCCATCCAGATTATTACCTCTGTCAAAGTGACTATCTAAATTAGTCCATGTTTTTTCTTTTTTAAATTGATTTATAATGTGTTAATTATTGCTGTATAGCAAAGTGATTCTGTTATACATATCTGTACATTTTTCTTTTTTATATTATTATCCATTATGATTTATCATAGGGTATTGGATATAGCTCTCTGTGCTAAACAGTAGGACCGTGTTTTTGTCCATTCTATATATAATAGCTTACATCTGCTAACCCCAAGCTCTCACTCCATCCCTCCCCAAACTCCTCCCACTTGGCAACCACCAGTCCATTCTCTGTGTTTGTGATTCTGTTTCTATTTCATAAACAGGTTCATTTGTGTCATATTTTAGATCCCACATATAAGTGATATCATGGTATTTGTCTTTCTCTTTCTGACTTCACTTACTATGATCATCTCTAGTTTTATCCATGTTGCTGCAAATGGCATTATTTCATTCTTTTTATGACTGAGTAGTATTCCATTGTATACATATGCCACATTTTTATCCACTCATCTGTCAGCGGACATTTAGGTTGTTCCCATGTTTTGGCTATTATGAATAGTGCTGCTGTGAATATAGGGGTGCATATATCTTATATAGTTATAGTTTTGTCTGGATATATACGCAGGAGTGGGATTGCTGGATCATATGATAATTCTATTTTTAGTTTCCTGAGGAACTTTCATACTATTTTCCATAGTGGCTGTACCAACAGTGTAGGAGGGTACCTTTTTCTCCACATCATCAGAATTTCCTTAAAGGCTTCTTAATGATGGCCATTAGAACTGATGTGAAATGATACCTCATTGTAGTTTTGATTTGTATTTCTCTAACAATTAGAGCGGAGAAGGCAATGGCAAGCCACTCTAGTACTCTTGCCTAGAAAATCCCATGGATGGAGGAGCCTGGTAGGTTGCAGTCCATGGGGTCACTAAGGGTCGGACACAACTGAGCGACTTCACTTTCACTTTTCACTTTCACACATTGGAGAAGGAAACGGCAACCCACTCCAGTGTGCTTGCCTGGAGAATCCCAGGGACGGGGGACCCTGGTGGGCTTCTGTCTATGGGGTCACACAGAGTCAGACACGACTGAAGTGATGCAGCAGCAGCAACAATTAGAGATGTTGAGCAACGTTTCATGTGCTTACTGGTTGTCTGTAGGTCTTCTTTAGAGAAACATCTATTTAGGTCTGCCCGTTTTGGAATCCAAAAGCATGGGATATCTTTCCATTTCTTTTTAAATTTTCATTTGTTCATTTTTGGCCGTGCTAGGTTTTTGTTGCTACATCTGGGCTTCCTCTTGTTGCAGAGAGTGAGGGCTACTCTTTGTTGGGTTGCTCGGGTTTCTCACTGCAGTGGCTTCTCTTGATGCAGAGCACGGGCTCTAGGCACGCAGGCTTCAGTAGTCGCAGCACGAGGGCTCAGTAGTTGTGGTGCACAAGCTTAGTTGCTCCACGACATGTGTAATCTTCCCAGAGCAGAGATCAAACCTGTTTCCCCTGCATTGGCAGGCAGATTCTTAACCACTGGACCACCAGGGTCCATTTCTTTGAATCATCTTTAATTCTTTCACCTCCTTGGCCAAGTTTATTCCTAAGTATTTTATTGGGAGGGCTGTGATTTTTTATTATTATTATTATTTTAGAATGTTTATTTGGCTGCACCAGGTCTTAGTTGTGATATGAGAGATCTTCGCTGAGGCGTGCAGGATCCAGTTCCCCAACCAGGGACCAATCCCAAGGCCCTTGCGTTAGAAGGTAGATTCTTAGCCATTGGACCACCAAGGAAGTCCCGGGAAGGCAGGGTGCAATTTTTAAAACAGATCGTTTTTTATATTCCCTTTCTGATACTTTATTGTTGGTGTTAAAGATGCAACAGATTTCTATATGTTAATCGTATATCCCACTACCTTGCTAAATTCATTTATCAGTTTTAGTGGTTTTGGTGTGGAGTCTTTATGGTTTCTATATGTCATCTGCACATTGTGACAATGTTGCCTCTTCCCTTCCAATCTGGATACCTTCTATGTCTTGTCTGATGGCTGTGGCTAAGACTTCCGATGTTATGTTGAATATAAGAGATGAGAGTGGGCCTCCTGGTCTTGTTCCAGATTTTAGCAGGAGGGTTTTCAGCTTTTCTTTTTCTTCTTTTTAATATTTATTTATTTCACTGAGTTGAGTCCTAGTTGTGGCATGCAGGATCTTCATTCCATTACATACGTGCTGAATTGCTTCAGCTGTGTCTGATTCTTTGTGACCCTGTCTGTGGACTGTATCTCACCAGGCTCCTCTGTCCATCGGATTCTCCTGGCAAGAATACTAGAGTGGGTTGCCATGCCCACCTCCAGTGGATCTTCCTGACCCAGGGATCGAACCCACATCTCTTATGTCCTTTGCATTGGCAGGAAGGTTCTTTCCCACTAGTGCCACCTGGGAAGCCATGCAGGATCTTTTGTGGTGGCACGTGGACTCTCTAGTTGTGGCGCACGGTCTCTGAAATGTGTGGGCTCAGTAGTTGGTGGTGCATGGGCTTAGCTGCTCCGTGGCATATGGGATCTTAGTTCCCCAACCAGGGATCAAACCTGTGTCCCCTGCATTACAAGGTGATTCTTAACAACTGGACCACCAGGGAAGTCCATTTTCAGCTTTTCAACACTGAGTATTATGTTGGCTGTGAAAGAAAGTGAAAGTTTAGTCGCTCAGTCGTGTCCGACTCTTTGAGACCCCATGGACTGTAGCCTACCAGACTCTTCCATCCATGGGATTTTCCAGGCAAGAGTACTGGAGTGGGTTGCCATTTCCTTCTCCAGAGGATCTTCCCAACCCAGGGATCGAACCTAGGATGCCCACATTGTAGGCAGACGCTTTACTGTCTGAGCCACCAGGGAAATCTTGTTGGCTGTGAGTTTGTCATAAATAGCTTTTATTATCTTGAGATATGTTCTCTTCTATACCCACTTTGAGAAGAGCTTTTATCCTGAATGAAGGTTGAATTTTATCAAATTCTTTTTCTGCATGTACTGATAATTATGTGGGTTTTGTCTTTTCTTTTGTTGATGTGGAATATATGTTGATTTTGGCATATGTTGAACCATCCTTGTAAACGTTGGGTGAGTCTCACTTTGTCGTCGTGCATAATTGTTTTTATGCTTTGTTGGATTCAGTTTGTTAATATTTTGTTGAGAATTTTTGCATCTATTTTCATTAAAGATAATGGCCTATGATTTTCTTTTTTAGTTATATCTTTGCTTTTGGTATCAGGGTGATAGTGGCTTCATCAGTCTTTGGGAGTGTTTCTTCCTCTTCAAGTTTTGGAAGAGTTTGAAAAGAATTGATATGAGTTTTTTGTATGTTTGGTAGAATTCACCTCTGAAGCTATCTGCCCCTGGACTTTTGTTCGTAGGCAGTTTTTTTAATTACAGATTCTATTTTGCTTTTAGTGATTGGTCTGTTCAAATGATCCATTTCTTCTTGATTCAGTTTTGGTGGGTATATATTTCTAGAAATTCCTGTATTTCTTTTAGATTGTCAAATCTGTTGACATTTAATTGTTCATAGTATTTCCTTACAAGTTTTTTGTATTTCTGTGGTATCAACAATGTCTTTTTTGTGTCATTTCTTATTTTATTTATTTGGGTTTTCTCTCTTTTCTTCTCAGTGAGCCTGGACAGAGATTGTCCATTTTGTTTACCCTTTCAGAGAACCCGCTCTTGATTCGTTTTTGTTGCTTTTTTAAACTATGGTTTTTATGTGTGCATGTGCGTATGTATTTATTCTTGGTTGCACTGGGTCTTCGTTGCTGTGTGCCCGCTTTCTCTGGTTGTGGCAAGCAAGGGCTACTCTTTGTTGCCGTGCGTGGGCTTCTCATTGTGGTGGCTTCTAATGTTGCAGAGCATAGGCTCTAGGCACACAGGCTTCAGTAGTTGCAGCATGTGGGCTCAGTAGTTGGTGGTGCATGGGCTTAGCTGTTCCGAGGCATGTGGGATCTTCCCAGATCAGGGATCAAACCTGTGTCTCCTGCGTTGGCAAGCAGATTCTTTGCCACTAAGTCACCAGGGCAACCTCTATAGTGTCCTTCTTTATCTTTCTTTATGGCCTTTCTTTAAAGTCTATTTTGTCTGATATGAATATTACGACCCTCACTTTCTTATCTTTTCCATATTTGCATGTAATATCTTTTTCCATCCTTTTATTTTCATTCTACATGTGTCCATTGCCCTAAAGTGGATCTCTTGTGGGCAGCATATTGTAGGCTCTTGTTTTTCAATCCAGTCTGCCACTCTGCGTCTTTTGATGGGACCATTTAGTCCATTGACATTTAAGGTAATTACTGATAGGTATTTATTGTCCATTTAAACCTCATTGTCCTATTGATTTTATATTCTTCTTTGTCCATTTCTTTTTCCTTCTGTGGTTTGATGATTTTCTTTTGTTTTATACTTATGTTCTCTGCTTTGGGGTTTTTCCCCTCTGCCTTTTTATTTTTGTGACTCTATTGTATGTTTCTGATTTGTGGTTACCCTCTCTTTCAAGTATGTTAACCCCTTCCTATCTCTAATTGCCTTCAACTAGTAGTTTTATAGGCTCCAACTGGTAGTTTTATATTTTTCACATTCTGGGGGAAAAAAGTCTGCATTTTCTTACTCTCTTCCCCCACATTTTATGATTTTGATGTCCTCTTTTACTTCTTCATTTCATCCTTTTACTGTTCAATATTTTTTTCTTGATCCTCAGTTAACTGAGTCTTTTAAAGTTATCACCATTCTGTGAAAATTCTAAAGAGAGCACAATTGGAAGTTAAATGGAGCCTGAAAAATCTAGCAAGCAAACTCGTGTTTGAGAATTCCAGGGATTCGTACCATGGGAAGAAGCTCAGATCTTGGAGAAGCTATATAAACATTGCATATCTAAAGATAAATACTTAGTATCTTACAACCTTCAGGTTTAGGTTTGTGTTGGCCATTACTGCATTATGACTCATCTAGGGAAGGCAAAATATGAATGGGAAAAAACAGATATTCAAGATTAAGGGAATAATTGCTTTCATTTGAAAAGATGATGTGTAACATTTTATATGTATTCATATAAATGTAAAAAAGCCAATCTATATTGATATGATTGATAAGTTACAAGTTTTTCTTTTAAAATCCCGGTTTGGGGAACTTCTCTGACAGTGCCAGTGGTTAAGACTCTGCACTTCCACTGCAGTGGGCCAGGTTCCATCCCTGGTCAGAAAATTAAGATCCTGTATGCTATACAGCGTGGCCAAAAACATTGATTTAAAAAAATGCCATGTTCTGTTCTTCAATCTGATACAGAAAAATGTGTGTCTAAATTTTCTTCTTATACTCAGTTTCTTTAAACCTACTTTGGGAGGCATATTTACTATACAGACAATTTTAAAGATTTAAACGTTGATGTAAACAAAGTTCTGATTTTTCTCTAAGAAAAATCAGCTTATAACTGGGAATACAGTTTACCATACTTTGATTAGAACGTAGAAGCAAAGGAGTGGTTAAAAAAGTCATCCTGGCTGCTGTAACATTGCATTCAAACCCAGACAGACCATGACACTTCCTACGGAACTCAAACTCAAGTTTCTATCAAGTTCCTGCATATTTTAGAGGATATCCACAAGGTTGATTTGTTTTTCTTCAGTCTGGGCTGATCAGAAGACAGGCCCTTTTCTTCTATGTGAGCATTGTCCAGTGTCTCCATCTAGGTTGGAAAGTCTTTTAACAAGAACTTATATCTAAACATAGAGTCACTCTTTCTTGCAACCACAGGAATGCAACTACTGTAAACTATTTTAAAAACTGAATTTTTAGAACAAAGGCTATGCATATTAAAATGGAAAAAAAAGAGGACGCTATCATCTAATATTTGAGGCTGTATACACAGAGAATTCCTGAATGATAGCTCTTCTTAATCTCAAGAAATAAAGCATATGTATACTTTTTTCATAATTGGAGCCTAGTTTTTCCTTCAGGTATAAAAACAGGTCCCATCTTTTTAGGCAACTGAGCATTCCATTACAGGGGTCTATCATGATTATTTAACTAATCCCCTAGTGAGGAACATTAAAGTTATTTCCAGTTTTTCTTTTGTTACAAATGGTGTAAACATCTTTATATGCTTAATTTGAAATATTTTTCCAGAGTCAATTTGAAATATATATATATAATTTTAATATGCATTTCAAATATTTATTTATTTGGCCCCACTGGGTCTTAGCTGCAGCATGCAAGATTTATTTCCCTGACCAGGGATCAAACCCAGGGCCACCTGCAGTGAAAGTTCAGTCTTAGCCATCAGACTACCAGGGAAGTCCCTAATACATGTATACTAGCGCTTCAGAAAGGCACAATTTTACCTTCACAATAATCACTTATACTAGTGCCCTTATGAGCTTGATGATAGATAAGACGTGGGGACATTAATTCAACCATGTATATAATCACCACTTTGCAGCTTCTTGTGAAAGTCGCTCAGTCGTGTCAACTGTTTGCGACCCCATGGACTATACAGTCCATGGAATTCTCCAAGCCAAAATACTGGAGTGGGTAGCTTTTCCCTTTTCCAGGGGATCTTCCAAACCCAGGGATCGAACCCAGGTCTCTCCACATTGCAGGTGGATTCTTTACCAACTGAGCCACAGTGCAGCTTCTTACATGATTGTGAAAGTGCAGTCACTTCTTGGTCATCCTTGTGTAGGTTTCCACTCTCCACATAATGGTACAGAGCAAGTTAATATTGAGTTAATACTGTACATTGATTAATCCTTCATGTATCTAGTATCACAAACCACTCACTTTTGTACATTTCCCATGGAAATGAAGCATACTACATGCTCTTTTAAGTACAAATGTGTATTGGTTATGATTCATTTTGCTAAAGAACTACCTGTGAATGATTTGTCACCCCCCTACCAAAACACCATGGGCATAATGCCAGGTGTTTACTGAATAAATACATGCAGCAAACACCTGATGGGGTCTGTGCCCAGTGCTAGGGAAATTAAGATGCTCTGAGGGCACTTGGAATTCAGTCTACGCAGACTATTCGTGCACTAACCAGTTACTTCCTTGGGTGCTCTCTATGCACCCACTGTGTGCTCTGTGCAGTGCTGGTATTGGGGGTTCAGTAGTGAGTGGGAGAGAGGGTCGCATGACCTCAGGTATGGCACAGCTATTCTAAAAATCTAGAAAGACCCCTCCATCCACTAGGCGTATGTCTAAATATCATACCTAGAGAACAGAATTGAGAAACTTCCACAGGTGGCTATCACCACGTAAACTTCGAGCATAAGTAAAAGCTGGCTTGGCAGAGGAGAGGGAGAGGCATTCCAGGCAAAAGGAATGGGATGAGTCATAAATTAGGATCTGGGTTTGAGGAATGGTGTATCTATGGAGGCTTAGTAGGGGTGGGAGACTGATATGCTGAGAATGCAGAAATGGGAGAGATTGTATAGGAGCCAGATTACAAAGAGCCTGAATAGTGTGCTAAAGCATCTGGACTTCTTTTTGTTTTTTTCAGTCTATTTGTTTGGCTGTACCAAGCCCTAGTTGCACATGCAAGATCTTTCAGTTGTGACCTGTGGGATCTACTTCCCTGACCAGAGACTGAACCCAGGCTCCCTGCATTGGGAGCATGCAGTCTCAGCCACTGGACCACTAGGGAAGTCCTGGCACCCAGACTGTTTCAAAAATGTTTTTAAACTGAAGTGTTTTTGATTTATAATGTGTTAATTTCTGCTGTACAAGAAAGTAATTCAGTCGTATATAGATTCTTCTTCATATTCTTTCCATTATGCCTGACTACAGGATATTGAATATAGTTCTTTTTCCCTGTGCTATGCAGTCAGGCCTTGTTATTTACCAATTCTATACATACTAGTTTGCATCTGCTAACCCCAAACCCCCAGTTAAGTACCTGAACTTTGTACTCCTTTTACAGATAAGGAAATTGAGGCACACAGAAATGTGATTTATATGGTCCCAATTTAAGAGACTTGTAATGTCATTTGGTAAACCCATTTGTGAGAAACAATTTTAATTCTATAGGTCTTTGAATTTATATTTCAAGATAAGAACTCTGACTTATTTGAAATTTATAGCATACTTTATTCAAAATAATAACACTTTGTATGTCAAAAAAGACTTTTGGTTAGGTCTGTTTTTTAATTATGCTATTAGTAGTTGTAGACAAATAGTCTCCTTATTTTAAAAAAGAGTTAAAATATTACAGATAATGCAGAAATTCTCTTTAACTCCCAAACCAAGTACTTGCCATCAAATTACTCACTATTATCTGTTTGCTCTGCCTCCATCTTTAACTTCATCACTGTCTATTCATATGTATATATTTATAGAAATAGATAACTATAATGGTCTTCCTTCATCTTAGACTTTATCCCTTGCTGATCTTTACCAATAGTGTATACAATTTAGACAACCCTGACCTCAGAATGTAGAATATGTACCATTAGTGCATAGCAGTGCTTGGCTCATAGTAAATGCTCAAGAAATCTTAAAGAATAAGAGAGATATGTTGCTGCTAAGGCTTAAGGTACTAATTAGGCAGATGGGGGAGTTGGCAAAGTCAGAGGTCAGCCAATTAGTGGGGATTATCACCACCTGGATTAAAAAGTCCTATGAGTTGGTAACTCTATTGTCAGCTCCATATTCCACAATTTCCAAATAGGATCACTGAGAAATTCATGCAGTCCTAGAGGTTAATAGCAGTATTTTATTAGCAATCTTGGAAAGGGTAGATGCATGCTGCAACTTCTTTGTCTGGCGAAAAGCCCAATTCGTGAGACAGCACCTAATCCTGGAGTGAAACCTAGTGCTAACTTGTCTCTGCCACTGCGCTCTGGGTGGGCTGGCCTTCATAAATCTGATTAGCTGCTTTGGTGGCAACAGCACAACAGCCATGATGAGATAAATGCTCTCTTTCCAGAAGAGCAGGCTTATTCCTTTAGAGGAACTGCAGTCGTGTTAATGCTTCTAGAAAGCCAAGGGCACTGGGTTTGGAGAGATGAGGCAAGACTGCGTCTCTTAGAAAGTACAGATGTCTTTTACTAGCATTTCCATCACTTCTAAAATGTGCTCAGAGCAAAGACCCCATTTTCCCAGGGTGAAAATACTGAATTGAGAACTCGGAACCTTTCCTAGTACAAGCCATGAATATTAGTGGCACATTTAACTAGCTAATTAAATCCAGTTTCTTAGATTATTCTGTGTAATAATTAACAACCCAGAACTATGAGATAGGTGTGCACCCAGGGAGTAGGTCAGGCTATTGGTTCAAACCTCTGGTTTGCCTGAACCTGCTAGGTTCAAAATATAGGTTAAATAAGAAGGGCTTTTTCTCATATTGATGTTTGGCGGAAACTAACACAATTCTGTAAGGCAATTATCCTTCAATTAAAAAATAATTTTAAAAAAATTTTAAAAAGCACTTTTTCATTCCATAAGCATTTCCGTAAGGACCCACAAAATGCCAAGTATAGGAATTCATGGGGAGATGTAGCAAGGACTTAGGCCCACTAGCAGCTGAACTTGACCTTTCTTTCTTTTTTAAAAAAATTATTTATTCATTTGGCTGCACTCAGGATCTTTGGCTGTGGCACACGGATTCTTCAGCTCTGGAGTACGGGCTCTGTGCAAGCACAGTAGTTGTGGTGCTCCAGCTTAGTTGCTCCACAGCATGTGGGATCTTAGTTCCCTGACCAGGGATTGAACTCCTGGCCCCTGCATAGCAAGGATGATTCTTAACCACTGGACCACCAGGGATGTCCCTGAACTTGACCTTTCAAATGGAGAAAGAATCTGAATTTTTTTTTTCTGGCTACTCTTGATTCAATATTTATATAAAATGGATATGGTTTTGGATTTCTGACTCATCAGATACAATTGAAAATATGGAAGCAATTCAGCCTCTCAAAGATCCAACCATGAAGTCTGAAATATCAGCGTTCTCAGGGCATCAGGATTAGCAGCCTCTACCTTCTTAATGAACTGATATGCTGTACTTTCTCTGGGATAAGTTCTTTTCTTAAGATAATATGATTTTGCCTCTTTGAAACACAAAGCCGTGGTTGTATTCTATTTCAGGATATGACACTGGTGCATGCTTAGTCGCTCAGTCATGTCTGACTCTTTACGATCCCATGGACTATAGCTGGTCAGGCTCCTCTGTCCTTGGGATTCTCCAGGCAAGAATACTGCAGTGGGTTGCCATTTCCTTCTCCAGGGAGAACCTGAATTTTTTTTTTAAAGAGTAAAGGCGAATTTAAAAATTAAAATATTGTAATACAGAAAGTCCTTTTATCCTCCTCTGGCTACTGATGAATTTCAGCATCTTTAAAAGGCTGAGGAAGTAATACCACCAGCTGAAATAAAAGTTTCAAAATAATCTTTAAATACGATTTTAGGTAGATTGCTAGAAGAGATGAACTTTCAGTTCAGTTGCTCAGTTGTGTCCAACTCTTTGAGACCCCATGGACTGCAGCATGCCAGGCCTCCCTGTCCATCACCAACTCCCAGACTTTACTCAAACTCATGTCCATGGAGTCGGTGATGCCATTCAACCATTTCATACTCTGTCATCCCCTTCTCCTCCCACCTTCAATCTTTCCCAGCATCAGGGTCTTTTCAAATGAGTCAGTCCTTTACATCAAGTGGCCAAAGTATTGGAGCTTCAGCTTCAGCATCAGTCCTTCCAATGAATATTCAGGGCTGATTTCCTTTAGGATGGACTGATTGGATCTCCTTGCAGTCCAAGGGACTCTCAAGAGTCTTCTCCAACACCACACTTCAAAAGCATCAATTCTTCAGCACTCAGCTTTCTTTGTAGTCCAACTCTCACATCCATACATGACTACTGGAAAAACCATAGCTTTGACTAGACGAACCTTTGTTGGCAAAGTAATGTCTCTGCTTTTTAATATACTGTCTAGATTGGTCATAACTTAACTTTAAGGAGCGTTTTTCTGAAACTTAGTAACAATCAGCCACTGAGTGTTAGTTGCCTTCTTAATTTGACATTGATGACTTTCAATACAAATTTATTTTAGAGCACATTTTTATTGGTGTGCTGGGTCATTGCTGCTGTGTGTGGGCTTTCTCTAGTCATGGCAAGAGGGGGCTTCTCTTCCTTGCGGTGCATGGGCTTCCCATTGCGGTGGCATCTCCTGTTGCAGAACACAGGCTCTAGGGCTCCTGGGCTTCAGTTGTTGCAGCGCACAGGCCCTGCAGTTGTGGTATGCAGGCTCTAGGGTGTGAGGGCTTTAGTAGTTGTGGTGCATGGGCTCAGCTGCTCTGAGGCATGTGGACTCTTCCCAGACCAAGTATCGAACCCATGTCTCCTGCATTGGCAGGTGGATTGCTGTCCACCATACCACCAGGGAAGTCCAAAAGCACATTTTAGATGGCAGTGTATTTTTGTCTAAGTATCTAATATATAGTAAGTATTTCTATAGTAAATTGTTGTTGTTCAGTTGCTAAGTCATGACCCCATGACTCTTTGTGACCCCATGAACTGCAACATACCAGGTTTCTCTGTCCATCACTGTCTCCTGGAGTTTCCTCAAACTCATGTCCATTGAGTCAGTGATGCCATCCAACCATCTCATCCTCTGTCACCCACTTCTCCTCTTGCCCTCAGTTTTTCCCAGCATTAGGATCTATTCCAATGAGTCAGCTCTTTGTGTCAGGTGGACAAAGGATTGGCTCTTCAGCATAAGTCCTTCCAATCAATAGTCATGGTTAATTTCCTTTAGGATTGAGTGGTTTGATCTCCTTGCTGACCAAGGGACTGTCAAGAGTCTTCTACAGCATCACAGTTCAAAAGCCTCAGTTCTTCTGTGCTCAACCTTCTTTATGGTCCAACTCTTAGATCCATACATAACTACTGGAAAAACCATAGCTTTGACTATACGGACCTTTGTCGACAAAGTGATGTCTGCTTTTTAGAACACTGTCTAGGTTTGACATAGCTATTCTTTGAAGGTGAAGCGTCTTTTAATTTCGTGGCTACAGTCAAAGTTGTAGTCATTTCTTAAACTTCCGCTTATACAAACAAAGATGTTTGAATGTAACTATTACAGGTGACAAAAGCTGACCAAAGAAATAAAAGCCTTTACTTTTGATAGCCTTAAATCTTATCTGTGAATTGGCAAATATTTATTTGCATTTTTTAAATTCTTACCACCCTTCTTTTTTTAATTAATTTTTTGGAGTATAGTTGCATTATGATGTTGTGTTAGTTTTTGCTGTATGGCAAACTGAATCAGCTATATGTTTACATATATCCCCTCTTTTTTGGATTTCCTTCCCATTTCGGCCACCACAGAGCACTGATTGCTCTGCTGAGTAGTTCTCCTTAGTTATCCATTTTATACATGGTATCAATAGTGTATATAGTCAATCTCACTCTCCCAGTTCACCCTCTTGATCCCCCTTGGTATCCATATGTTAGTTCTCTATGTCTGTGCCTCTATTTCTGATTTGCAAATAAGATCATCTATACCAGTTGTTCTAGATTCCACATATTTTACTGCTCTTCTTTAGCTCGGGCACTCGTAAATGAAGGTAAAGATAAGATACACCAGAAAAATGAAACTTGAACTCATGACTGGTATTCAAGTCTTAAGGTGAACTACACTGAAGTTAATCCTGCTATAAATCTGATTTTTAAAAAAATTAAGAGCTTTCTTGAGGCTCTGTAGCTTTCCTCCAGACATTAATCTCTCCTACTCATTTTTAAATGAGGTTAGCATCCAAACATTAAAATCCACAAACAAAAAACACACAGTGAACTGAATCATCTTGCTCTGTATTAGGAGGTAAAATGCAATATGTATGCAGCTTTGCAGAAAACCTGTGATGAGCATGGTTGAGACCTTCATACACCTGTTTTAGTGACTATCTTAAAATACTCAAATATTGACTTGGGTCCTTTCTCACTTGTGACATTTCTTTTGCTATATTTGAGAATAGATGACTATTTTTAAGACCATATTGATAAAGACCTGCCTGAACCAGTCAAGATAAACTAAACTATGTTACAGTCAAAACAAAAAGACAAAGACCTCCCAACTCTCAGGCTGAAAACAACAAAGGTTTATACCTCCTCTTCTACTACAGATCCAGGAAGAATTATTGACTAAGGTAATATCCGCTGGCTTCAGGCACAGCTGGATCAAGGAGGCTTTTTTCTTTTGTTTGGTTTTTATTTTTGGCCACATCAGGTGTCAGTTGCGGCACACAAGATCTGTGTTGCGGCATGCAGGGTCTTTGGCTGTGGTGCGTGGGTTTCTCTCTAGTTCTGGTGCACAGGCTCCAGAGGGCAAGGGCTCTCTAGTTGTGGCACATGGATTTCAGAGCTCCAGGGCTCTATAGTTTTTAGCATGCGGGTTTAGTTGCCCCACAGTTTGTGGGATCCTAGGTACCTGACCAGGGATCGAACCCGGGTTCCCCTGCATTGGAAGGCAGATTTTCAACCACTAAGCCACCATGGCAGTCCCTCTAAGATGGTCCTTAAGGATTTGCCCTACAACTTCCCTTAGTTTTGCTTTCCTCTGTGTTGGCTCCAGTTTCAAGCAGCCTTTACTAGTTCTGGACAGATGTCTAGAACTCCAAGTCTGGAAGGGGTATTCTTCTCTTCCAGGAAAATCCCAGTAATTCCCACAGAAATCCCCAAAGTCACCCTAACTGGAAAACTTAAGTTCCATACCCATCCCTAAACCCATTAGTGGGAAAAGGGAAATGGGAACTTACTGAAATCCATGAAGGGATGATCCCCATTCAGTGATGTCAGCTGAAAATATGGACAGACTAGTCACCTCAGATCTAGGAGCTGTTTTCTGATAAAGAGATGTTAATGTAAGCCTAAGCAACAGTTTCTGTTGTTTGGGTCCCAGACTGAAAATACCTGACTCAGGCCCTGATGTTTTTCGGTTTACATTACTGGTGACAGTGATAACTCCTTTGTGCTCTCTTAATGGTTATTCAATTTTAGTTACTTATCCAAATTCCACTAAAATACAGTCTTTACCCTCCAGTAGCTGGTGGGGGATGGGGATGGAGTACGCTTAAAACTATTGATACAAATTACTATCCTGTATATTATAAAACTATGTAGAAAATACTGTGACTTTTGTCCTAAAGTTTACTGGTCATTGAACTTGCTTTTCTAGATGAATTCTGAAGCTTACATTTCAATACAGCGAAAACCTAGTAATTTTCATGAGAATAAGTGTTAAATAAATAGCCAGGTTTAGGACTTAACGATGAAAGTCTAGAATGTGTCATCCTTCTTATATCACTGTCAACTCAAGGATTTAAAATGAAACACATAGGTGGCATTCTAAGATGATAAAGGTGATCTTGAAAGCATGTCTTGGATTTTTTTAAACAAAAATAATGCCTCAGGGAGACAACTGCCACACATTCTTTTGAGATGGAACAGCCAACAATTGGCAATCCCATCTGTCATTCAGAATGCTGTAGAACTCTCCAGAGAAGCCTGCCTTGGGCTGAAGCAGGTAGTGCCAGGTACATACAGGTACAGGACAAGTGGCTTCTGTCAGCAGGAGTAAAGCATCGACGGGCTTCATTAGCAAAAGGGATTCATTTGTCCTAAACTTATAAGATCTTCAGAAATCAGAGGAAGTTGTAAGAAATATAACAGAGAGGAAAATTTTGTTCAGGAGTGAGATTGGGAAACATTCAAGTCTGGTCGTGATTATTCTTTTTGTCTTGGACTGGAAATTTGTTAGGCAAAAGTAGACATTTAAGATTTAAGAAGGTTTTTAAAACATGGAGACAAGTCTTGATTTACTTTGATTCAAGAAACATTTATTGAGCACCAAAGACGTCACATGAGACAATGTTTATGCACAAAGGAATGTTACATAACACTGGCATTTGTCTCCATGTCTATTGGGGGAGATAAGGGGGTAAACAAATAGTCTCAGGATTATGTCATGTATGTTGTAACAGGCTTTTACAAGGTGCCGGTAGACAGACTTGGGTTTGCAGAAGATGGAAGGGAGGAAGTCGGAAGTCATGTTTAACTAGAGGCGTCAAAGATGTGTGACAGGTCACTAAGTTGAAGTCAAGGAGGGCAGAGAAATGAAGGTATAAGTAGCATGTCATATCTAGGGCTTCCCTTGTAGCTCAGCTGTAAAGAATGCACCTGCCAATGCAAGAGACATGGGTTTGATCCCTGGATCAGGAAGGTCCCCTGGAGAAGGAAATGGCAACCGGCTCCAGTGTTCTTGTCTGGGAAATCCCATGAACTGAGGAACCTAGCAGCTTACAAAGAGTTGGACATGACTTAGTAACTAAACAACGACATATCTAGGGAACCTCAGGAGGCTAACATGGGCAGAGGGAAACCATCGAAAGCTTTTGAACAAAGGAGTGATGTAATCAAAGCTATGCTTCTGGAAAATCCTTCCAGCCATGTTATGGGGGGTTAGACTGGAGTAGGGTAGAGTTTGGCAGTTGGAACACCAGCCAAGTGGGTTTTCAGGTCATACTAGAAGAAAGACGACTAAGGCAGGATGATGAGGTTGGAGCCATGGGGCCATGACGGTTAGTTGCTAGTAAGTAGAAATAATGGCCCAAGTGATGGTAAGAGATGAAGACAGAAATGTCCAGTGTGATTCCCAGGCTGAGCTGGCTTCAAGGGTATTTATGATCTGTGTAGCCTCACAAGGCCTTCCCCTCAGAAAGATCCCATGATTGGTTCAATGCTCTATTGGCATCATCGTGAAATCACTGAATTTGTAAACAAGGGGCCCAACATGCTCATTTTCATTTTGTATTGGGTCTGCGAATCATACAGATTCTGTATGACTCTGTATGAGCTAAGGGGGGAAATCAAGGTACAAGTAACTGCAACGGGAAACAGAAGAGATGGGTAGAGCGATGAGTTCAGTCTTGTAGCCCACGTGTCTGTGGCCATCAAAGTAGTATTATTCAATAGGCTGTTAGAAACTGGGTGTAAACTCCAAGCAAGGTATATGTTACAGTTATCGATGTGGGGAATAGCAAGTCCAAGATGGTAGAGCCCAGGGATGTGGATTATAATGCTCCTGCTGCATCACTTCAGTCGTGTCCGACTCTGTGCGACCCCATAGACGGCAGCCAACCAGGCTTCCCCATCCCTGGGATTCTCCAGGCAAGAACACTGGAGTGGGTTGCCATTATAATGGGTAGAGAGGAAATCAGCTGGAAAAGAAACTTAATGCGTAAGGGATCAGAGAAGGCAGAGAGAAATGGAAGAGTGGGGAACTGAAGTCCTGTGGGACTTTTTAAGAGAGAATGGTGTCCTGGAAGCCAAGGAAAGGTCTCAAGAAGGGAGGAATCATGAGGATCACATGCCACAGAGTAATCAAACACAGAGAACATCCATTGCATTTGGCAATTAGAGGGTGGAGATGGGAGCTGCTTTCCAATGGGATAGAGGAGAAGCCAGGAGAAAACAAAGTGAGACTGTCCTTTCAAGAACGTGGGCTATGAAGTCAAAGGGAGGAATGGAGTAGAGGGTGTGCAGAATAAAGCTTCTTGGTTTTGTTTTTGTTTGCCTTTAAAATGGGGGACTTGAGCAGGTTTGTGTGTGAAAGAGCATTGCTCTCAGGAAGTGAGAGGAGGACACACTTTCCAAGGCAGAAGCACAAAAGATAAAGGTGAGAATGAAGACAGACACATTCATAGATCGAGTGGTCAGAATATTTGCATGCAAAAACAAACAAAACCCAACAAATCTATTTTTTTGAGTAAAGGTAAGTTTCCTACTGAAAGTGAAGTAGTAAGGAGCATGGGGGGCTTTAGAGGAGTGTTGGAGGTGTCTGCCCTCTAGCAGAGGACACTGGCTAGCAACAGACAGAACCACCAAGTAACAAGGAGGGCTCCGAGAAGAGGCAGAACCAGAGATGCCTGCAGTTTCTACGGATGAAAAACTAATAAGCAACTTTGGCCCAGGGTATCCAAAGTTCTACAAAGGGAGAAGGCATTTACCTGTGAGTCTTTTTAAGTTCTGAAGACCCTCCATCACAATATTAGACCCTCACAAGAGCACTAGCTTTCTGGGTGCTTGGGGCTGCTCAGAAAGCACCAGGGATCCTGAGCATCAGGTAGAGGCAGAAATCTCCAGAGGCTACAAGCAGGGCAAAGTGCTGATTTGGTGAATAATTAATATATCACCACAAGCTAAGTTCCCCCCCCCCCCCCCAGTGGAAAAGGATGTAGATAAACTCACAAAGTAACTTACTCTATGGTCTAATGATTAAACTTTCCAGGGCCCTATTTCATTTCAACCAAGTTAAAAGCTGACCAACTGGCCACTTAAACCCTTCTGCCAGGGTGATTAATTAGAAAGTTAAATCTCCTGACTGGACTAACAACTAACATACTCCCCTCATTTCAGGGGGCACTTTTGCCCAGAGGACTAAAGAAAGCTCACGCTTTGATTCCAGCCATTGCTAAGGCAGCAGAACTGGGCTAGTTTACCGAAAGGGGGGCACAAAATGACACCACCGGCTTCTGTTCCCTCCCCAACTCCCAGGAGCTGGGTGAGCGCGTATTTACGGCTTATTTAACCAGACAGGTCGCACTCAGGGCTGCTAGAGACCCGACATCAGAGGCCCTCTCTGCCACCCCACCATTTGTACGCCATGTTATTCCTTCCGAGAATTTGCGAAGTTGTGCTTTTGTGGAGATTGTTAAGTGCGTCTCTTGAGAGACTTCCTTTCACGGTGAGATGGAGAAAAGTGTCAATAAACTAACCTATATGGTTGTTCGAGAAGTTACCTGAATTCGCAACTTACTTCTGAATTTGGATTTAAAAGTTGATTTAAAAAAATAATTAGATGGGTAATTCAATGCTGTGGCCACCTGGGTGGCAGGCCCCCCAGGCAGGTCCCGAGTTGGTGCGCAAAGGCGGCGGAGCGAAGAGCGCTTTGCTTCCTTGGAATGAAGACATCCGAGGTCGCGCGCAGTCCGGGTTCAGCAGTACAGGGGGCTTCCCTGCTTTCTCGGAAACAACCTGCCAGGTGACCCTCTTTCTAAAGGGTTAACCAGCCCTCGCCTAGCGCTAGAGTTTACAGCCTCGGGCATCTCGTCGTGACTCACTCCTTATAAATGTAAATGCAGGAGCAAGCGGTAGGTCCTGACCAGCCCCTCGCCCGCCAGGCGATCTGAACACCCACCTCCCAGACCCGCCCGAACGCCTCCCGCACCCCAGCGCACCGCTCAGGACGCGCCCCCGGCGGTCGCCCCGCAGCGCCGCACGGAACTGGAAGAGCTACTAGCCCGTCGCATCCGCAGATGCAGCCTTAAAACAAAGGCGGCGCGGAGGGAGGGTGGGACCTGAACCTCACCCCCTCCCCGCCAAGCAGGGGCCGCCCGGCCCCCTCCGCCCTGACTCCCCGTGTGCGCATGAGCAGAGGCGCCTCCCTGGGTTCCTTCCAGGGCGAAACTTTCTAATTCCCTTCTTTGGGCTCGGGGGCTGCCAGGCGCCGAGAGAGCGCTCGTCCCGCCGGGTGAGCAGGACACAGTGGCGGCGCGATTTTTCCCTCCCCACCCTCCCACCCTTCGCTTCCGTGGGAGCGGCAGGAAATGCGAGGGCTCCCTCTTCTCTGAATATTTGCCTTTTTTCTCTCCACCTCTCTAGAAAAGAAGACTGGGAAAAACAGCCGGCGGCTCGGTGGCCGTGTCCCCTGGGCTGCAGGGACTGGACATGGGGCGGCTCCAGGTGTTCGCGTTCAGTTTCTTAGGTAATTCGGAGGAAAAGGGACCGGGGCGGGGTGCGTGTGAAGGGGTGGGCTTGGACTTTCAGGAAGAATAAACCAAACCGTTGGACTCAGCTTTGGGGGAAGCCTGTGGGGAGAGGGACTTGATCGAAATCTGCGTTGGGATTAATCGCCAGCGCCCTCGGTGGTGGCCGGGGACCGCATCCTGGGGTGTTTGTGCCCAGAGCTCCGGGTGCTCCCGCAGCTCCCGCTCTGGGCTTTGCATCTCCGGCCCTTTTTCGGTGGATCTCTCCATCTCTGGGGTCAGGCTTCATGAGGTAATGGGCTAGCCGCGAGGGCTCCTCAGAAGCCCATCCGGGAGAGTGCCTGAGCTGAGTTCTCAGGCTTCATCCTGAGAACAAATTGGGGCCATGTGGCTTTAATTAACCATCGCTGTTTGCCCCCGGATGGCGCCAGAAACAGCTAGATTGGGAGCTTCCCTGGAATGACGAATCGCTGAAGCCAGTCCAAAGCCTCAGGGATTGACCACTCGTCCCTTGTTCGGGACAGTGGTGTTCCGCGCGAACCCCATGATCCCCCGTCCCCGGCGAAGCGTAGGCGACCTCCGAGTGTGTGGACACACTCACGCGTCCCCACGCTTACAAATTTCCACGCAAACACTTGCACTGTCACCCAAGGATGCACAGGCTACCGTGTGCCTGCGAGTTCACATGCAAGCGGGTGTGCGGCGTTTGGCCGCCTGCCTCCCTGCGCCCGAGTCCAGGAACCTCGAAGTGACCGGATCTGCTTCCCAGGGTTGATCAGGGTGGGCGCGAGGGCAGGTGGGCTTCGGCGGAGTGATGCTCTCAGTTACTGGACAAACCTGCTGTATCTGTTTCTGAATCCTCCTCTCCACGTTCTGCCTTCCCGGCCTCACTCCATTGTGTCTCTTTGCTATGTATCTTGCTTTTTTCCCCGAATCTACTCTGTCCCCGCCCCCTGTTTATTCTCTTTGCCTGGGCCCACTCCCTGCTTGTGCCCTACGCTGTCCGCCTGCCCCTTCCACAGCCGTGTGCGGAGTCGGAGTGAGCGCTCAAGAACCCGATTTCAGCTACGGCTGCGCGGAGGGCAGCTGCTACCCGGCCACCGGCGACCTTCTCATCGGCCGAGCGCAGAAGCTCTCGGTGACCTCGACCTGCGGGCTGCACAAACCCGAGCCTTACTGTATCGTCAGCCACCTCCAGGTGAGGGCAGAGAGATGGCTCCGCGCACATCTCTTCCAGTCCCCACTGGAGGGGAAGGCCTAGGGGACCCCGTATCCTGCCAGCTATCCAGATAGGAAGGTCGGCAGCCAGGGAGTCCCGGGATTAGGCTGGTAGCTCACCCTTTTGCCTCATCTCAGTTTGCACAGTTGCATCCGCCAAACATTTCCTGCCGCCACTGTATAGAAAGGCAAAGCTGCAGACAGATCTTGGGGCCCGTGCCCCAAGCCCTGACCCATGGTCTCCAAAAGCCCATGTTTTTGTTTTTTGTTTTTAATTTTTTCAGTCTTTCCCTTTTGGAAAATGTGTGTTAAAGGTGGTTTATCCTCTTCCTTTTTTATATACTGAGTGATGATCTTGGGTTTTCCCCAAGTCTTTCACTTGGATAAAGGGTATTCCAGCCCTAACAAATACCTTGCAAGGTCACTCCAATCATGGAGAAAAGCACGCCACTGTTTTTCTCTCATTTGGTGCTGTTCCCATCCACCTCCATTAGATATCAAGATCAGATGCTTGCTTTTTCAAAATGCCCTGGTTGCCATGGTACCCTGATAGAGGAGGACCAAAATGAAATTTCAGAGTGTTTTCTGTTTCTAAAAGTGGATCCAGACTGTAGATTTCAAAGGTCACGTTTTTAATAAGACTAATTTTGAAAGAAGGTACAAAGCATAAATTACCCAGAATCAGAATCCATTTCCTTGATTTTTTTTTAGGAGACTGATATCTCTGGCCTCTAAAGCAAACATAAGAGTATAGTCTCCTGTACAGGACAAGTTCCAAGTCAATTGCTCTAAATTTGGTCACTCCCCCTACATGTAGATCTGCCCTTCAAGAGTGGGACAGAATATTGTGTGGTTTGCATGCAGATGCCTTCAAATGGAGTCACTTTCAAAAAACAGAAAGAGAGCCCATTCTGAAAACCTGATAAATTAAACCAAAGGAATGTGGTAAAGTGGATTCCACTTATTTGCTTCCAGGTTTATACAGAGATGTCTAGACTGCTTCCTCCTGATTAGAAGGGAGGCTATAATTACAGTTTTTTAAAGTTCTGGTAATTGTTCTCTGGTATTAGTTTCCTTGACTACAAGTCACCAAAGGCAGTTGATGTTACCTTTTCTAACATTAGCATGTAAATTTCACCTAAAATATTATGCTAACATTTACCTCCAAGGCCAGGACATCCTGTAAATGAATCACCAGATCCTGAAAACGGCTTTGACCAGAATGAGAATTGGACTGTTTGTCTAAAAGCAAGTAGAGCCAGACTCTCTAGTTTATATAATTAGCCATGAAATTGTGGGGCACTCTTCAGATATCAGGGCTTCCCAGTGGCTCAGTGGTAAAGAATCCTTCTTCAGTGCAGGAGACATGAATTTGATCCCTGGGTCGGGAAGATCCCCTAGAAGAGGAAATAGCAACTCACTCCAGTATTCTTGCCTGGAAAATCCCATGGACAGAGAAACCTGGCAGACTATAGTCCATGGGGTTGGAAAGAGTCAGACACGACTGAGCACACGTGGAGGCATGCTATGCTTCAGATACAGAGCCCAAAGAAAGGAACTGGGCATGTAGTTCTCTCAAACATTGAACAGGTGTAAAACCTGAGGCAGGAATCAGAAGTATTGCGTCCAGGGTTCCCCTGCATTCCTGACTTCTGGTTTCTGTTTTCTGGTTAGTATATCTTGCCAGTCTTAAAATCCCTTTGGGAGGAAGGTGATAACTAATAGCTAGCTAAATACATACAACTGTAGTATCGTCGGTTGATACTGTCGTTACAAGGATATCACCTTTGCTTAACGACTTGCTGACCGGAGGACCAGAGACATATTAATCCATCCTTCATTATCCAAACATTATTGACCAGAGTGTTTCACTATTCACTTACATAGCAAATTGCCAACCACAGGCATTACTTTCTGCAATAATCCATAGGTGGATAATGTGTTAAATGTTGTCTGTAAGATGTGTGTGGGGTCTCAATAGATTTCTGCCTCGGCTTCCTTTTCAGACTTAATAAGCAGTTCAGAAAAACTTGGATAGAGAGCCCAGCCTCATGTGGAAAAGGGAACCATTAAGTGATGCTGCTATTTACAATTCACCATGATGGAGTGCAAAGAAGGCTCTTTTGGCCGCGACTCACATTTTAGGTAGAAGGAAAATGTTAAGCCAAAAGTTCAAAACCACTCTAAAACTGAAAGTAGTGGTAGATTTTTCAGTTCAGGTCCTTGGCATTCTTTGACTTGGTCCCAGTTTTCATTGCTCCCAACTTGACAGGACAGCCTGGTGTCCCCTTCCTGGATATTCCGAGCAGTTTGTGAGCTAGCCTGCACGCTGCTACCATGAATTCACTGTCAGCACAGGGGAGAAGCTAGAAAGTCTTGATCTGTAGTTCCCAAAGCTTCTTAAATATATCTGACTAATACTTGGTTTCTGCCTTATATAGGTTTTGGAAAATCAGGCCAGTTGAATTGTTCTCTTTTTCTTTTCGTTTGCTTTATGTCAGCAAAAATTCTCTAAAACCTCCTCTGCATTTTGCCTCAAGAGTAAGCTTTTCCAGCTATTCATTGAGATTAAGGCTTAAGCCTAGAAATTTCATTTTGATTAAATTAATAGCTTATGGAAACAATGCCTTCTTTTACTTTTGACCTTGAATTTGCAAGAGAAGAGGAAAATTTCAGGATATATATCATACTCTGTTAAGTTAAAAAGTGAAAGACATGTGCTAGGTCATTTAAGTTATTTTGGCACATTCTTTTTTTTTTTAGAAGAAAGTAGGTTTGATTTTTGTATTGTGGGCTTGATTTTTGGTGTGCATGTGAGTGTGTGATTGCTTCCCAGACTTGTGAAACTATCTTTGCTTTCAGGAGGACAAAAAATGCTTCATATGCAATTCACAAGATCCTTATCATGAAACCCTCAACCCTGACAGTCATCTCATTGAAAATGTGGTCACAACATTTGCTCCAAACCGCCTTAAGATCTGGTGGCAATCCGAAAATGGTATGTGTGGTGTGGGAATAACTTCCATATAGTGTGATTGATTACCTGCAAAGTGTTTACAGGTGCCTGGGTGTTTGTAATTACGATTGGTTTCTCTATTCTGGAATTATGGCCTTCGACAGATTTACTGCCCAGAGCACTGACTTCTCTTGGTAAAATCTGATCCTTCTTCTTGAAGTATGCACTTCCTATAAGAAAGAAGTCTTTCATGCAAAACCAAAGGAGGATTTCGTAGTCTTCATCCTGAGGGCCCCTTGGGGAGTGTAGCAATGTGCTGGGGCAGTCTTGGGAGGGCATGGGAAGGCCTTGCCCCACTCAAACCCTTATCCTTCCACAAAACAGCCATCTTTCATTTTGATCAATCCCAAAAGAAAGAGCAAAATCAGCGCTCACCACCTTCCTTCCATCTAGAGAACATCTAGTAATAGTACTATGAATACACACTAGACATAATTTCTCAGACACTCAACATGGATAATGACCCTAAGTCAATTTTTCTAGTGAGTGTGTGAATCCAACCCTTTTTCCTTTCTTTGCCATTTGGGTTGGGATTTAATAAATTCATCCAATATGATGTTACTATTGTGATGCTGCTAAGCTCAACTTAGTTTTACATTTGTTTCCAAGTCAAATGCTGAAATTTGGGGACAAATAGTAGAGTTAATGTGTTGTTAATAATGAGTTAACTTTATATCTTTTTTTAAAAAGCTTTTATTAGAAAGGACTCTCAAAGAAGTGAATCTAAGCTTGGCCAGCAGAAGCCTGGGCACTACTAGATCCCTTTATTATGTGCTCTGTGCCCAGGAAGCTTTGGGGTGCTTTGCAGTTATTTATCAGCCTGTAAAGAGGAAGCGTTTTTTGCACCACAAAGCTTTCAAGATCCTAGTTCTTGACCAGGGATCAAACCTGGGCCCCCCTGCAGCAGAAGCATGGAGTGCTAACCCCTGAACCGCCAGGGAATTCCCAGGAGGAAGTCTGTTCATAGACTTTATTTCTAATTGATTATGAAATTATACATGCTTTGTAAAAGACTATTGATTTCTAGGGAGGGTTGATTATTCATTGGTAAGCTTTGGGACTCCATTGGTTATCAGCTTGATTGAGATAGACTAGATGTCAGAAAGCAATTTATCAGTTAGAGCCTTGTTCTGAGTTGAGAGTTCAGGGTGAAAGAAAGAGAAGTTTCTGTAAATCTGCACTTGAGTCACAGAGGACTTGTGAAATAGCATAGATCTGATTACAAATGTGGGACCTATCTCACTGTCCATGTTTTTCCAGTGAGACCGAAAGACAATTAGAAGGATGTCTTGGGAATTCCCCGGCAGTCCAGTGGTTAGGACTCCATGGTTTCACTGCTGATGGCATGGGATTCAGTTCCTAGTCAGGGAACTAACATCCCTGCTAACTAGGTGCAGTGTGGTGCGGCCAAAAAAAGACAGAAGGGTGCCTCAACATCAGTATCAAGTTGATAGACAGTAAAATGGTTGATCAAATTCTGTAGTTCTCGAGGAGAGTTTTTCTTGGTTACATCAGGTGTTAATCAGTTTCTACAACTCTGAGTTTGTGGGATAAGAGAGGACAAAGGTCCGAAAGAAGGGATTTTCAAACCAAGGGGCTTGAGGGCTCTGTCACTGTTATAAGAGATTAGATAGGATTAGATGATGGAACTTAGTCTTTAGAAAGTCAGAAGGATTGTTACTGTCGCCTATCATCTCTCTGCTGTCTGATAGTTCACAATTGAAGAATTTCTTGATGAATGTGATTTTTATCAATTTTCTGTGTATTTTATCCAAGTTTAGCTTTACATGATGCATTAAATTATCAGTGCTCAGATCCAGAAACGGGCTTGGAATGTGCAGCTGCTTTTAACTTAGCTCTCATGATGCTTTATTCCCAGGTCTGACAGAAATCGAATACACCATAGAAGAATGATCTTGGTTCTTTTCTCCATGAATTTTTCTTCCCATATTTAAAAAAAAAACTGTAGCATTTTATCAGGTTAGGAATCTAAAATGGAATGTGCTTTTTAAGTCCACATCGGCAGATACATTCTTATGTTACAGAACTGGTCCTAGTCTTGCTCTGACTTTACATTATTTCGTTATCTCTTCATTTTAAACAAATAGTTGAGATACTTAAAAGCCTGGGAAGGGAGAGATGGACAGTTGCTTAGCTAACATGTTGCTCAGAAAGAAACCTTTAGAGTCGGTTTGTAATACGGCTCTTTTTCAGAAGTTAGATATGGTTTGTAATATGGTTCTTTTTCAGAAGTTAGATAAGGTTAGTTAGCATGACGATACTGTTTTTCTTTAACATTCCAACTAACTCATATCCGTTCCAGTGACTACTTTCCCTCCCTCCCCCACCCCTACCCCCAATTGACTTGGCAGTTTTCCAGTGGGAGAGTTTATTTCAAAAGTCTTACTGATTTCCTGAAAATACACCAGACTGTGACATGATTCATTTTGACACATTCCTGTCTTTCTGCATTTAAGACTTCTCTTGCTCCGGAAGCTGAACCCCCAGAAGCTCTCTGGAGCAGAGGAAACATGGAAAGGTCTCCTTCACCAAACAGGCAGGCTCGAGGGCCCAGTGGATTGTGGAGGAGGTGCTGTCCATCCCTGGAATTCCAGTGGCCTTTTTAGCCTTTTAACGTGGGATGACTTGACCCCCAGGGCATAGTGCAAAGGCTCATTTGTTTGTTCAGGCTTTCCCCTGAAAGGGAAGATGTTAGTATTTGTTCTGGGGCAGTTTATTTATTTGACGCATTCTTTGTCTCTAGCATCGTTTCTCCATTGTGGCAATGCACCCAAAGGCTTCTCCATCAGGGACAGGTTTTTCAAAATTGGAGCGTAACTCGCATTCGTGGTGGACTCCTGTTTTCTTTGCTGCTGCATAGAAACAAAAAGGAATATTTGTGTTTCGACCGGATTGTGTCCCTGTGCTTCAGACTGCAGAGCTGAACCCCTACTGTGCACAGGAAATGCCCTCTCTAGTTTCCCCTTTGAGAGTCCCTTGGCTTAGAGAGTTGGAAAGACTTTTCAGCTTTTACTAAGCAAAGGATGTCTTTCTTGACAGCAACTAAAGGCATTCTGCCAGATGTCTTGTTCCAGGGAGCACATTCAATACGTTGAACTCCAGCATGATTTGTGACCAACTGAAGAGTCATTCTGAGATGTGCTTTATCACCTCAATCAAGTCAGGGGGTTATTGTTATTATCTTATCTTCAGATTAAGGTGGACTGCAGAGAGAATTTCTATGAGGAGCATAAAGATAGTTGAAGAGAATAGACTCAATTCTTCACAGATGTTCTTGTTTACCTTGCTATTTCCTTTTGTCTTTTTAAAAAATATCCTATAGGCGTGGAGAATGTCACTATCCAACTGGATTTGGAAGCAGAATTTCATTTTACTCATCTCATCATGACCTTCAAGGTAAGGAATCCCTCTCTTTCTCACAAATGAGAGCATTGTGTAATTCCCCCTTTCAGAATGGGGGTTGTGAGTTGTGAGTTGTGTTGTGAGTTGGCCTAAGTGGGAACCTAAACATTATTGTTGCTAAAAATTAGGATAATTGAGCAGATTTTAAACATGGGCATGGACAACTACACTTAACAGATACTCTATCTTTGTGGCAATAAGTAGAGAGAGCCACTGTTCTATAATTCGACTGTAAACTTTTAATTATATATCTGTTAATTTCCCCATGGAGAGAGATAGCTTTGACTCACTTCCAAACCACAGTAAAACATCTGGAGAGTAAATCCCTGCTCCCTTGGGTTGATGTTTTAATGCTGACTTTGGTAACTGGAAAGGAAGTGTGTTATCTTTAGTTTTCAAGGTTTTGCAAAATTTGTGGGAACGGTTCCACAGTTCTTTAAGAAATGTGCCTGCTTTCTTCAGTGTGGATTTTTTTTCCATCCTTTTTCTTTGAGAGATGTAAAATGACTCCAGGACTAAGGAATGGCTCTGTACAAAGTCTCTTTGTTTCCTCTTAAGCAGCTGCCTGGGAATGACAGGCTTCATATGGCTTAAAGTACATGTTGGTTCACACAAAACCCATAATTTACTTATTGCTTCTCAGATTAAAATCACTTTTGAATCGTTTTCTGTTGGGCATGGGGGCCTTATCTCTACCCTTGCAGGTTTTGGAAAAGGTGCCCAGGGTAGATTTGATTTACAATGTGGGCAGGTAACCACTAAAGTCTTACTTGTGTCCTCTGCGTGAGCCTGGGAGGCCTAGGGTCAGGGGTGGGCATTGAGGTCAAATGTGACTAGGAGAGATGCTGGGATACCTGTCCCCAGGCCTGGGTTCATCCCCTTGCTTCTCCCCAAGGACCCACTCTTGCTGCTTGGAGAAAGGGTAGGGTGAAGGTTTACACTGTGACACCTGCTCCTATGAGGCGGGGGAGGACTTCCGCTAAGCCACTTTGTCCCTTCATTGGCCATGAGCTCAACCTGGCAGTTAGAATTAAGACTCAACCTCACACGCTGCCTGCATGTTGTTGTTCAGTTGCTCAGTTGTGTCCAACTGTTTGCGACCCCAGGGACTGTAGCCCACCAGGCTCCTCTGTCCATGGAATTTTCCAGTCAAAAATACTGGAGTAGGTTGCTCTGCCCTCCTTCAGGGGAATCTTCCCAACCCAGGGATTGAACCCGTTTTTCCTGAATTGGCAGGTGGGTTCTTTACCACTAGTGCCACCTGGGAAGCCCAAGGGAAGGTGTACTTGCAAATAACTTGATACAAGGCAAGAGAAGCAAGGGGATGAACCCAGGCCTGGGGACAGGTATCCCAGCATCTCTCCTAGTCACATTTGACCTCAATGCCCACCCCTGACCCTAGGCCTCCCAGGCTCACGCAGAGGACACAAGTAAGACTTGTGTTGCTCACTGCTGTAGCAGAAGTTCAGACAATGTACATCTGCATGGAGGATGGGGAGATTCATTTTAGCCTGGAATAAAGGTGAAAGCTTTACAAGGAGAGGACTGTGATTGCACTTGACCTGGGTCAGGAAGAGTGAGCAGGATTTTAGGAGGAGGAGGTAGAAGAAGAGGCCTTCTTGACAGAGGAAAGAGTATGAGAGCAAATCCCCAGCAGTGGGACAGTTTGGACAGAGTTTGTTCAGCACGTACTGTATAGACATGCCTTGAATGTCTACACTTGGGCTAGTGAGAGGAGCAACAGGAAGTAAGACTATAGCCAGAAGGACCTTGCTTCCTTCCTGAGGAGTGTGAACTTTATAGGAGATGGGGAACCATGGACAGGAAACAAGACCTGTGTTTCAGGAAATGAGGGAGCCAAGAGGAAAAGCAAAGGAAGGCCTGGGGCATGGAGAAGAGAAGGCATAGAGGCAGGAGGCTCTCAGGGTCCGCGGTAAGGGGGAGCTGACTTAGGCAGGGCTGTGGTTCCCAACTAGGAGGGAGCCACCTCCTGCAACCGGCGTCCTGTCAGTCTGACGTGGAGAGCTTTTTCTAATCACACATCATCACTCCTTGCTGCCACACACTGCTACCCCCTGCGACTGCTAACTTTGAGAGTCATTGCCCAGAGAAGGAGCCTCTGTTTGCTAAGGGAATCAAAGGTTGAACCATGAACTGGAGAAAGATTAGAAGCAGCACAGCGGAAGGGAGGGTTAGGAAAGGGATGAATCAAGGATTCCTGAGATGTCCGAGCCGGGGAGCCTGGAGGCTGCGGATCCCATTCGAGTGGTGAGCACAGGAGGCGGTGAGGATGAAGAGTGCGTTTATTGCCTTTTAAAATTTATTTTATTCAGCTATAGTTGATTTACAGTGTTCTGCTATACAACAGGGAGAAGGCAATGGCACCCCTCTCCAGTACTCTTGCCTGGAAAATCCCATGGATGGAGGAGCCTGGTGGGCTGCAGTCCGTGGGGTCGCACAGAGTCGGACACAACTGAGCGACTTCACTGTAACTTTTCACTTTCACACATTGGAGAAGGAAATGGCAACCCACTCCAGTATTCTTGCCTGGAGAATCCCAGGGATGGGGAAGCCTGGTGGGCTGCTGTCTGTGGGGTCGCACAGAGTCGGACATGACTGAAGCGACTTAGCAGCAGCAGCAGCTATACAATAAATGACTCAGGTATATATATATATGTATATACATTCTTTTTCATATTCTTTTCCATTATGGTTTATTGCAGAATATTAAATATAGTTCCTAGTGCTATATAGTAGAACCTTATTTATTTGGGTAGCATTTCCCCTTTCCACTGGCACCTTCCAGACCCAGGGATTGAACCTGGGTCTTCTGCACTGCAGGCAGATTCTTTACATGCTGAGTCACCAGGAAGTGTGACAGTGAAAGTGTTAGTCATTCAGTTGTGTCTGACTCTTTGTGACCTCATGGACTATAGACTGCCAGGCTTCTCTATCCATGGAATTCTCAAGGCAAGAATACTGGAGTGGGTTGCCATTCCCTTCTCCAGGGGATCTTCCCAACCCAGCGATCGAACCTGAGTCTCCTACATTGCAGGCAGATTCTTTACTGTCTGAGCTACCAGGGAAACTGAGCCACCAGGGAAGCCCATATAATAGCTACATCTGCTAATCCCAAACTCTCAATTTATCCCTCCCGTATTTACTCTTCCCCTTGGCATCCAAAAGTCTGTTCTCTATATCTGTGAGTCTGTTTCATAGATAAGTTCATTTGTGTCATATTTTAAATTCCATACAGTAAGTCACCTATGTACCAACAAGTCCAACAAGTTCTGTTTTGAGAGTTCATAGGTCCAGTTTATTCGTAAGGCCAACAAAGTTAGCCTAGGTACCTAACTAAAACAATCAGCTGTATAGTACTGTGCTATAATTCGTTTATCATACTTTTCACACAAATGATACCTAAAAAACAAGCCAACACAAAAAATAAAACATTTTTAATCTTACAGTACTTTGGAAAGTACAGTAGTACAGTACAACAGTTGACATCTAGGGGCTGGCATCAAGTGAACAGCGAGAAGAGTTACCAACTGGAGGAGGGAAACGAGGTGGGAGACGGTAGAGCTAAAGGATCATCAACAAGGAAGACGGAGGGCAAGCTGGAATTCCACCCACGCCTGATGTTGATGGCACAGGTTCTGGTTCCTTGCTGGATCCAATTCTGTCTACTCTCTTGAAGAAAAAAGATCCAGTGATGCCTGGGTAGTAACATGTTCACATCTTTGAAAGTTCAGAACTTGAAGGTTCATATGTAGGGGACTTACTGTGTGAGTGATATATGGTATCTGTCTTTCTCTGTTTCACTTAGTATGATCATCCCTAGGTCCATCTGTGTTGCTGCAAATGGCATTATTTCATTCTTTTTATGGCTAAGTAGTATTCCATTGTATATATGTACCACATTTTCTTTATCCATTCATCTGTAGACTGACATTTAGGTTGTCTCCATGTCTTGGTTATTATAAATAGTGCTGATGTGAACATCTTTTCGAATTAGAGTCTGGATACATGCCCAGGCTTGGGACTGCTGGATTATATGAGAATGTTTGCAGGGAGATAGATGCTTACTAACTGGATTGGATTTTTTTAGGCTTGCATAATCTAGTTAGCATATTGACAGTCTGTTTTTGTATGTAGCCAGACGTTTCCAAGCTCACAGCTTTTTTATTTAGTATAAATTCAGAGGCAGCTATGCGGCAGTGGGAGGCCTGAGAAGGTCAATGACTCAGCAAACAGCACAGAAAGACTTCCCTTCTGTAGGTAAAATGCATTGTCCTGGTTTCCAGCAGCTTCCTAACCTCACAGGAAATTGGCCTTTTGGGATTTGGAAGGTTCCAGAAGGGAGGAGTGAGGAAGCACAGCCAGGACGGCTGTAAGGTTCCCTTGCGACATAGAGACATCAGGCTAGTCTCTCTCCAGGTGTCACCACCCAGGAGATTTGTCCCGTGGGAGGGTTTGCCGTGGTTCAGTTAGTTATTGGGGTTTTTTCCCCCTTATTTTAAAATTCTTAGCCTAATACTCTTGGGTTTAATATAAAGTATCATTTCCTCATATTTCTGAATAGGTAAAAAATAAATTAAGCCTGAACAACTAGTAAATGTCTTAAGTCAAAGAATCTATCAAAATAAGACTCCATTTCCTTATCCTTGTCTCCTTTTATCAGTGAGAAAGACCGTCAAGATTATTAAGGAAGGTGCGAGGAGATCTGGGCATGTACTGCTTTTCACTTTAGCTGTCACCCAGATTTTATTTTTATTTATTTATTTTTTATGATCCTGTTCAAGTTCTTGGTCATCTTGGCCTGCAACATTTGATCTCTCTGAAAAACATTTTCATTTTTATATAATTGTTAAAGGTCACTCTCCAGTAACAGTTATTAAAGATTGGCTATATTTCCTGTGTTGTACAATACATCCTCAAACCTAGCTAGCACCCAATAGCTTGTGCCTCCTGGTCCCCAGCCGCTACATTACCTTCCCCTGCCCCCCGCTGGTAACCACGCGTTTGTTCCCTGTGAGTCAAGCACTGGTTGGAATTCAGAAGTGCCTTTGTTCAGACTCTTTGCTGCGTCAGCTCACCTTTCATGCCTCACTGTTGAAGTGTTTGCTTCTGTTTAGTGTTCACTTTGCTTCATCTCACATTTCCAGTTGTCCCTGTTCACCACAGCCTCCTAAATCTCCGTCCTGCTTGTTTCCGGGATCCTTGTCCTTTTCCTGCTTCTGACATCCAGTTTTCAGGCTGCTATTACACCAGGAACCAGAGAGGCAGACAAGTTCTTCATTCAGCCTGGATTTGATAGGTCTTCACTCAGCCTCAATTGAAGTCTTTCTGCCAGCAGCTGGCGGGCAAGTTAGGTGATCTCTCTGAGCCTTCATTTCCTCATCTGTCAGACAAGTGTGTTGTGAAGGTGTGTTAGTGTGTTAGGACTGCCATAGCAAACTACGCAGACTGGGTGACTTAGACAACAGAAATGTGTTTTCTCAGGGTTCTGGAGGCATGTAGTCTGAGATGAAGGTGTCAGTAGAGTTGGTTTCTTCTGTGGCCTCTTTCTCTCCGTGGCTTTGTACGTGACTGTCTTCTCCCCGTGTATACCTCTGTGCCTGTCTGTGTCCTAATATCTTCTTCTTTAAAGACATCAGTCATATGGGATTAGGGCCCACTCCAATGACCTCATTTTACTTTCAGTTCAGTTCAGTTGCTCAGTCATGTCCGACTCTTTGTGACCCCATGGACTGCAGCATGCCAGGCCTCCCTGTCTGTTGCCAGCTCCTGGAGTTTACTCAAATTCATGTCCATTGAGTCGGTGATGCCATCCAACCATCTCATCCTCTGTCATCCCCTTCTCCTCCTGCCTTCAATCTTTCCCAGCATCAGGGTCTTTTCAAATGAGTCAGTTCTTCGCATCAGGTGGCCAAAGTATTGGAGTTTCAGCTTCAGCATCAGTCCTTCCAATGAATATTCAGGACTGATTTCCTTTAGGATGGACTGGTTGGATCTCCTTGCAGTCCAAGGGACTCTCCAGAGTCTTCTCCAGCACCACAGTTCAAAAGCATCAATTCTTTGGTGCTCAGCTTCTTTATAGTCCAACTCTCACATCCATACATGACCACTTTGACTAGATGAACCTTTGTTGGCAAAGTAATGTCTCTGCTTTTTAATATGCTGTCTAGGTTGGTCATAGCTTCTCTTCCAAGAAACAAGTGTCTTTTAATTTCATGGTTGCAATCACCATCTGCAGTGATTTTGGAGCCCAAGAAATTAGTCTGTCACTGTTTCCACTGTTTCCCCATCTATTTGCCATGATTACCCTTTTAAAGACCCTTGTTATTGTTCAACAGCTATGTCCAACTTTTTGCGACTCCATGGACTGCAGCACACCAGGCTTCCCTGTCCTCCACTATTTCCCAGAGTTTGCTCAAACTCATGTCCTTTGAGTTGGTGATGCCGTCCAGCCATCTATCCTCTGTTGCCCCCTTCTCCTCTTGCCATCAATCTTTCCCAACATTAGGGTCTTTTCCAATGAGTTGGCTGTTCATATCAGGTGGCCAAAGTACTGGTGCTTCAGCATCAGTGCTTCCAGTGAATATGCAAGGTCGATTTCCTTTAGGATGGACTGGTTTGATCTCCTACTGTCTAAGGGACTCTCAAGAGTCTTCTCCAGTACGACAGTTTGAAAGCACCAATTCTTTGGTGCTTAGCCTTTTTTACAGTCCAACTCTCACATCCATACGTGACCACTGGAAAAAACATAGCCTTGACTAGACGGACCTTTGTTGGCAAAGTGATGTTTCTGCTTTTCAATATGCTGTCTAGGTTTATCATAGCTTTTCTTCCAAGGAGCAAACATCTTTTAATTTGTGGCTGCACATACCATCTGCAGTGATTTTTAGAACCAAAGCAAATAAAATCAGTCACGGTTTCCACTTTTTCCCCACTTTTTTGCCATGAAGTGATGGGACCAGATGCCATGATCTTAGTTTTTTGAATATTGAGTTTTAAGCCAGCTTTTTACTCTCCTCTTTCACCCCCATCAAGAAGCTCTTTAGTTCCTCTTCACTTTCTGCCATTAGAGTGGTACAATCTGCATATCTGAGGTTGTTGATATTTCTCCCAGAAATTTTAATTCCAACTTGTGAGTCATTCAGCCTGGCGTTTAGCATGACAAGCTCTGCATATAAGTTAAATAAGCAGGGTGACAATATACAGCCTTGACGTACTCCTTTTCTAATTTTTAACTAGTCCATTTTACCATGTCCAGTTCTAACTGTTGCTTCTTGATCTGCATACAGATGTCTCAGGAGACAGATAAGGTGGTCTGGTATTCCCATCTTTTGAAGAATTTTCCACAGTTTGTTGTGATCTACAAAATCAAAGGCTTTAACATAGTTAATAAAGCAGAAGTAGATGTTTTTCTGGAATTCCCTTGCTTTCTCTATGATCAGATATTGGCAGTTTGATCTCTGGTTCCTATACCTTTTCTAAATCTAGGTTGTACATCTGGAATTTCTCTGTTCACATACTGCTACAGCCTAGCTTGAAGGATTTTGAGCATTATGTTGCTAACATGTGAAATGAACACAGTTGTACAGTAATTTGAACTTTCTTTGGCATTGCCTTTCTTTGGTATTGGAATGAAAACTGACCTTTTCCAGTCCTATTGCTGAGATTTCCAAATTTGCTGGCATATTGCATGCATCACTTTAACAGCATCACCTTTTAAGATTTTAAATAGCTTAGCTGGAATTCCCTCACCTCCACTAGCTTTGTTTGGAGTAATGTTTCCTAAGACCCACATGACTTCCCATTCCAGGATGTCTAGCTCTAGGTGAGTGACCGCACCTAGTAATGTTTCTAAAGTCATCCATGTCATAGTATGTATCTGAATTTCAATTCTATTTATTGCTGAATAATAATAGTCCATTGCTTATGTGTATCACCTTTTGTATATCCATTATCCATTGACGGACACTTGAGTGATTTCCACTTGGTGATTATGAATAATGCTGTTCTGAGTGTTTATGTATGAGAGTCATCTTAGTCCCTGCTTTCAGTTACTTTGGGGTGTGTAGCTGGAATTTCGGGGTTCTCCAGCTTCTTGCATTAGTAATTCCTTCCCCTTGTTTTTCCAAAGCACACTGCATGTGACTCTACTATAGAGCATGATGGATATTTTTGCGAATGATTTCTAACCATTCCTGGATCTTGTTGGATGAGTTGCAGCTCTTAGACCACTGTCTGGTACTGAGTAGCTGTCATTACACATCTACTGAATGATTAAATGATGGCAGGAAGGAACAAGCACTCAGCCTCAGCTGTCACGGCATGGGCATGGTGGCTCAATGCGCCAAAACTTGTCTGCACTAAGGCCTGTTTATAATCAGCTTCTAAAGAGAAACAGCTTACTAGTCTCTAGTCGGGTGGGAGAAAGTGCAATATTTAGAGGCGAGACACTTTCCTGCAAGAAGAGGCTCCGTGGAACAGCTTGAAGTATTTGAAATCCATCCACAGTGAAATACCAACCACGTGCAGTCAGGGTTTGCGGCACACAGTTGAGTGATATTTTCCTCTGGGATTTAAAAAAATATAGATAACCAATTAAAGCATGCAGTGAATCTCTTCCACCCTGCCTTTAGACATTCCGTCCAGCTGCTATGCTAATAGAACGGTCGTCCGACTTTGGAAAAACCTGGGGTGTATACAGATACTTTGCCTATGACTGTGAGAGCTCATTTCCCGGCATTTCCACCGGCCCCATGAAGAAAGTCGACGATATAATTTGTGATTCCCGATATTCTGACATTGAGCCCTCAACAGAAGGAGAGGTTTGTTTATACTTTTTATTTTCCATGCTATTTACAAATCCAGTTTTTGATCGTAGCAAAAATATCAATTACTCTTATGTCTATTTTTAGGTGATATTTCGTGCTTTAGATCCTGCTTTCAGAATAGAAGATCCTTACAGTCCAAGGATACAAAGTAAGCCTGTTTTCAAATAAAAGCTTGGATGGGAAACAGCAATCATGGGAGAAAGTTTACCCAGACCACTGCTACCCAGAATCTAAATACTCAGTGCTAAATCCACCCTCTTCATTTCCTTCTTTCTCTGCAGTGCTCTACCAGAAGCTCTTCAAATTGTCAATAATCAAAGTCCTCACTGACAGGAACATATTTTGATAAGAGTAAAAGGTTGATGTCATAAGTCCTCAAACCATTATGCTGGTCATATAATACCTTATTTACTATTTTGTTATATATATATGTATGTATATAAAAATAATAATGTATGTGTGCTAAGTTTCTTCAGTCATGTCCAACTCCTGGGAACCCTGTGGACTGTAACCCACCAGGCTTCTCTGTCCATGGGATTCTCCAGACAAGAATACTGGAGTGGATTGCCATGCCCTCTTCCAGGGAACCTTCCTGACTCAGGGATCAAACCCAAAGGTCTTAAGTTCTCCTGAACTGGCAGGCACGTTCTTTACCACTAGTATCGACTGGAAAGTCATATATGATATGTGTGTGTGTGATACATTAATATATATCCTATATATTATGTGTATACATATATAATTATGTATATGTGTAATTAAGGCTTCCCTGGTGACTCACCTGGTAAACAGTCTGCCTACTAATGCAGGGACACAAGAGACGTGGGTTCAATCCCTGGGTTGGGAAGAGACCCTGGAGAAGGAAATGGCAACCTGCTCCAGTATTCTTGCATAGAAAATTCCATGGACAGAGGAGCCCATGGGTTTGTAAAGAGTCAGACATGACTGAGCTCACATGCATAATTAAGGTACAGGTTAGCTTCCCTGGAAGCTCAGTTGGTAAAGAGTCTGCCTGCAACGCAGGAGACCTGGGTTCAAACCCTGGGTTGGGAAGATCCCCTGGAGAAGGGAATGGCAACCCACTCCAGTGTTCTTGCCTGGAGAATCCCGTAGACAGAGGACCCTGGTGGGCTATAGTCCATAGGGTTGCAAAGAGTCGGACATGACTGAGTGATTTTTCACTTTCACTTTTAGGGTGTTGCTAACAAAGTGTCCCCCAAAATGCAGCGTCTCAAACAAAAAAGTTTATTTCCCTCTTACAGAATCACCCAGAGGGATTTCCAGATAAAGTACTGTTCACCTGCTATAATCAAGCAGTCTTACCAGATAAAATACAGGCTGAAACCCTATTCAATATGAATTTTCAGACAAATTATAAATTATTTTTTAGCATAACTATATCCCATGTAATATTTGTGACTAGTATGAACATATTTCACGCAATATTTGTGGGTGAGGATAACCATGTCTCATGTGGTATTTGGGACATATTTGTACCAAAATGATTAGTTGTTTATCTGAAATTCAAATGTTAACTGAGCACCTTGTATTTTTATTGCTAAATCTGGCACTTCTAACCATTAGATCACCCAGGTTCCCAAGTTCCTTCTGGCTTATAGTCTGTGTCCACATGGTCAGACCTGGAAAAACCCCACCTTGTCCTCCCAAACTGCAAGAGGGAGCAAGTAAAAGGCAAGTGGCTTAGAAGCCATACATCACATCCATTCACACGCCATTGGCCAAAGTAGTCCCCTGGCTACACTGCAGGAGATGCTGGGAAACCTCTCTAGCCAGTGGCTGTGTGCATTCTCAAACTCTTGGCCAGGGCTCTTATTGTCAGAGGAAGAAGAAAAGAAAGAATCCTGGGGGAAATCATAGGTCTCGACCTTGCTCAATATGCTCAATGAGGGTTGTAGTTCCATTTTCCAGATGAGTCGACTGAGGCTTAGAGGGTTGGACTAACATGTAAAAGTGACATGGCTATTTAATGTCAGTTCCTAAACATTCTTGTTATGACTCTCAGTTCAGAGGGCCTTCCGTCGTTCAGTAACCATGCTTATGTCTTCACAAAAATATATTTTGATCTTCTTGGGAGGCAGATTGTGCACTAATTAAAAGAATGGGCTTTGAGTCCAACAGAGCTGGGTTTAAGTTCTAGCTCCAGTGTATTCTGTGATCTTAGGCAAGGGATTTATTTAAAACTTTTCTTAGTCTTTATTTTTTCATCTGTAAATGGAGATAGTCATATTGACCTTATGGTTGTTTTGGAAGGAAAATGAGTTAATGTATATAAATGACTCACCAAAGCGCCCGACACATAGAAAGTGCTGGGTCCGTGAAGCTGTTGCCACTCTTGTTGCTGCCTTCAGCCGTCACTCAGACCTTGTCTAGACTGGGTCCCACACCTCAGAGCGAAGGTGAGGCTGACTCTTTCCAGCTGCTGAGGTGCAGTCAGTTGAGCAGAGGTGGGGCAGGGTCCTGCTGGTCTTCCCCTAATTTGAACCAAGCCCCCATGGCACACACACACATACCCTTACCCACCAGCTCACAGCATGAAAGAGTAGAATTGAAGGACTCCAGGAAAGATTGCCAAAAAAGTACTGTTTCCCCACTTGAATTAATTTTACAAGTGGCCCAGATCATCTCTGGTCCAGAATTTATTCATCCTATTGTCAAACACATTTTTTACATTTTTAAATTTTATTTAAAAAAATTTTTATTGCAGTACAGTTGGTTTACCATGTTGTTTGTTTCAGGCATACAGCAAAGTGTTTCAATTATACATATATTCATTATTTTACAGATTGTTTTCTCATATAGGTTATCCCAGAATATTGAGTCGAGTTCCTTCTGCTATATACAATAAGTCCTTCTTGGTTATCTGTCTTATATACAGTAGTGTGTGTACGTTAATCCCAAGCTCCAGATTTATCTCTCCTTCCCCTCACCCCTACCCCGCCATGTTTCCCTTTGGTAACCATAAGTTTGTTTTCAAAATCTGTAAATCTTTCTGTTTTGTAAATAAGTTCATTTGTATCATTTTTTAAAATTAGGTTCCACATATAAGCGATATCCTATGATATTTGTCCTTCTCTGACTTCAGTTAGTATAATATCAAATATTTAATGGCATGTTCAGCCTTGTGCCATTTCTAAGTGTGCTCTGGGAGACCTGTGCTCCCTGCTCTCAAAATCCAGTTGCGAGAAGTGTCTGCACAAGTTCCTTGACCAACACCTCCTGGGTCTCTCAAAGGACTCTAAGTTTGTTCCTTTTGGGTGGTACTTGTTTTACTTGGGGAATGTGCTGCCATTAGAGTTCTATTGTGTTTGGCTGTTCAATGGCATCAGAAAACCTATTTCTATATTAAACAAGCATCCATTGTAACAGATCACGCTTTGGATTTACTTTGTGATCAAGGGAACAATATCTCTTTAGCTGTCCCTATTGTTTGAGTCCTCTGAGACTCACTTCAAAAGTGATTGTGCCTCTTAAAACAGCAGTCAATTTGAGGCTTAGATGTCATTAAATATGGCAGGAGAGCTCTAAGGGAGCACAGTTGCTCTTCTGAGGACTTCCACAGAGATCAGCTCAAGGGTTTCTAAATACTCCAGCTGCTCTTCAAGTTTGTTTTTTGGCCTCTTGTCAATAGGCACTTGTGCTCATTCTGTGCAGGAGAAAATGCTGGCATTCAGAAATTCCATTCAGCGAAGTAGTACCACAATTTCTCTGTTTAGTTTTTGCTTTTACAAAGAGCCTAAGTTGAATGCATGGCCTCATAGACTTTCTCTTTCAACCCACAGCTATTTCTATAGTCTTCATTGTACGCTGTGCATATGTTATAAGTATTTAAAATTGTATCTAGGCTTTGAAAGTATCTGATGTATTGGGCTAATGCCCCATTGTCCTGTGTTGTAAATTGTAAGAATCCATCAACAGAAATGAAAGGAAAGCTTAGAAGCAGTTTCAGGCTATGGAGCTAAAAGGGGAGGGCAGGTAGACTGTTTAGTAATTCATGTTTAGCAACTTAGTGATTAATGAAAATACTGATGGAGAAGGCTATATGACTGTTGGTTTATCAAGTTACTAGAGAATGTAATTGACAGCCCCACTTCTGTAATAAGCATTGGTCTATAAACCCAGGAAAAGAAAGGAAAGTTCAAATAAGAGACATTTCTCTGCAGGAACCTCTATTTAGTAAAACAGTCTGCCCCAACATCCCAATACTAAACTCCTTTATCTTCATGCTACTGTATTATATTGGTAAATTGTATTGTAAAACAAGAACCAAAAAAGTTGTAGATTTTAATGGTGCTTCAAAACTTGTTTGAGATAGTCAGTCCCTTGATTATGGTTATCCTATCATGTCAAATCGATTTTAGTAACTTATATTTCATCTGATTGGTGGGAAATTTCAGGCAACATTTTTTCCTCCAGAAATAAACACAAACATGTTTTCTAACTATCTTACAATAATAATGACAATTAGGGTGCTTTCATAAATTCTTTCCCACCTAAATGGAATTTTCTGATTTTGAGACTACCACTAATTGCTGTGGGAACCAGATGGTATTGCAGTAGTTTAGATTACTGTGTGCCAGTGGCTTCTGGCAAGCATGCAACTGCATTCTTAAATTTCTCTACTTTCACACTTCTTTCTACAACATCAGTCTGCCAACAAATCCATCACAGAATAGATGTTCTTGTTAAATGGTGATGAGAAGGGAGTAACCTTTCTTCCAGAGACTGTCACTTTAGGCTAAACTTTATTATTACATGCATCTAGATGATGAAAGGGAAGTCAACTTTACATAAGCTATTTTTATTTGTCATGTGTTTCTGTAAAGAAGAAAGGTGTTGTCTTAATTGCAAACAAAGTCTTGCTTCTTTGATCAAACTTTTCATCTTCTTGGTGACCTTCGTAGACCTCTTAAAAATTACCAACTTGAGGATCAAGTTTGTGAAACTACATACTTTGGGAGATAACCTTTTGGATTCCAGAATGGAAATCAGAGAAAAGTATTATTACGCGGTTTATGATATGGTGGTTCGAGGAAACTGCTTCTGCTATGGCCATGCCAGCGAGTGTGCCCCAGTGGATGGAGTCAGTGAAGAAGTAGAAGGAATGGTAAGTACATGCTCCAGGCAGCCTTCTTCTTTGTACCGGTGATTCTTAAAAGCAAACTGAAACTAGTCTTAGCGTAAGCCTTTTCATTTTGAGTTTTATTTGTCCAGACTTCCCTTTAAATTTAATAGCCTTTTGTACCATTCCAGTGGTTGATTTTTTTTCATTTTCTGTTTGCTGATTTTCTTGGACTGCAAGAATGTGAGGACTACTCATTTCACAAACACTGAATTAGTTTTTGAAAATTGTGGCTGCAGGCTGCCTCTATGGTAGACATTTTATACAACAAGGATTAAAAACTTTTCTCAACTGACAGTCCCATCTTGAGGGAAGAGGAAAAACCACAAGCATTCCAGCCTTCATGCCAGAAAGCATAAACTGACACCAGCCCAGAGAAACTGGAAATTTGAACCTAGAACCACGGGATACCATTTAGGAGTCAGATGGACTTTGTATCTTGATCTTCAAGTTTCATTCTTTTCCCGCTTTTATGTTGTGTTTTCAAATTTTTAAAGTTAGTTTTAATCAGAGTTTACTTGCCTTTCAATGTTCTACTGTGCAGCAAAGTGCATCAACTATATGTATATATATACACGTGCGTGTGTGCTAAGGTGTTTCATTTGTGTCAGGTTCTTTGTGACCCCGTGTGATCCTCTATCTGTGAACTTCTCTAGGCAAGAATACTAGAGTGGGTTGGTATGCCCACCATATGTGTATGTGTGTGTGTGTGTGTGTGTGTGTGTGTCTCCCCTCTTTTTTGGATTTCCTTCCCATTTTGGTCACCACAGAGCCCTGAGTAGAGTTCCCTGTGCTATCCAGTAGGTTCTCCTTAGTTATCTGTTGTCTACATCGTATCAACAGTGTATATACATCAATCCCAAACTCCCAATTCACCCTCCCACTCCTCCTCGGTGTCCTTAATTTTGTTCTCTGCCTCTACTTCTGTTTTGCAAATAAGATTATCTATACTATTTTTCTGGATTCCACCTATATACATTAATATATGACAGTTGTTTTTCTCTGTGTTTTCAAATTATGTAATTTTAAAAAGGGGGACTTGGATACTTGCCAGATGGATAAAGTTAGGGTGCTTTTCCAGTTTCTAAATGGACTGATGATTCCTGTTAGAAGAGACCAGAGTTTCAGTCTTCTGCCAAAGGGCCTTGAGTAAGTGCATGGCAAATGGAAATTCACATCTCGCTCTCCTGACTGCATCAGGGCCTCCACTGGACCATGGGCCTCACTTCTGGATGAAAGGTGTGCCTTGCTTAGTTGCTGCTGACCTTTTCAAAGAGTGTCAGTCCTCACCTAAGAAGGTGAAGATGCAGGATTGAGTGTGTTCTATTGTCCAAAACTTCTGCCTTTCCTTTCCTCCAGTTGGAACCTTTATTGCACAGAGAAAGTTAAATTTTTAACAGAACCTAAAGGGAGACTAGGTCCTTCTGATCTTACTTTTCCATCTTACAGAGAACGCCAGGTAGACGATAATTACTTCTCAGTGTAACAGATCCTGTGTATAGCTCTCGTAGTCCTGTCACTACCATGAGTCTAATGGTACATTGTACTCTTGGTTCAGATGCTATAGAGTCCTGTGGTATGGGCTTTGGGACTGTTTTTCAGTCTATGCGAAACCACCTTGTAATCAGAGGATTTTAGTCTTCTGCTAATTGCACTCCTATCAAGGTGGGTTCAAGGTGGACCTGTCTGTCCTGTTTCTGAATTCCATTCTGTAAAAACTAGTGTTGGGTGAGGGATGGGTGTACGTGCATATTTGCTGGGTGAGAAGAATTGATTTATCATTGTGCCTCAGGGGCTCGAGTGTGACAGGTGGTGTGTCCAAAAGAGCACATTGTGGACCCTTCCTCAAGCAAAACAATCTGCTTCTTTTTCTGATGTTTTATGTTTTTTTCCTTGAAAGTGTATATATGGCAACTGATTAATTCTTAAAATCTCATTTTGGGTTGAAAAAATGTTTTTTGAGTGCTAAGCCAGAAGTCAAAAACCAAGCAAAGCACGCAGAGAAAACCTGTCTTTCGTATGGTGTGGGGTAAAGGTTGCAGGAAATTGAATTGGTCCCCGGTGATGTATACACATTTAGTCCTCCATTATAACTTTTGTTGATTTCTATTATAATAATTTTTTTAAACTTAAAAAAATTCTTAAATGGCTAATTTTGCTCTTCTGTGTTTTTTTAGATCAACACTTCAATAAAAATATTTATTGAGTACCTATTATACAGTAGAAATTGTTACTGGAGATGGGAATTAAAGCCATCAAGACAGGACTCACAGTGGGAAGGGACAAAATAAAAACAAAGCAGGACTTTCCCTGATTGTTCAGTGGTTATGACGCCATTCTTTCGCTGCAGGGGACATGGGTTTGGTCCCTGGTCTGGAAACTAAGATTCTGCATGCCTCATGCAGCCAAAAAATAAGGGGAAAAAAAATTAAAACTAAAAAAGAAAATTAGAAAATAAAAACAAAGAAACCCTCATGGTAGTGAGGTAGAAATAGGTATGAAAAAGGTATGATATTTATGAGTATGATGTTTTCCACTGCTTGTGGGGAAGGTCTGGCCATTAGTATATCTCTTACTTGGCTCTTTCTTATTTTTGTAACTTTCAAGGTTCACGGACACTGCATGTGCAGGCATAACACCAAGGGCTTAAACTGTGAACAGTGCATGGATTTCTACCATGATTTACCTTGGAGACCAGCTGAAGGTCGAAACAGCAATGCCTGTAAAAGTAAGTCTCAGGCAGGGAATTCCCTGGTGGTCCAGTGGTTAGAACTCCAAGCTTTCACTGCCAAGGGTGCTGAAACTCCCTGGTTGGGAAACTAAAGTCCTGCAAGATATGCAGCGGTACCAAAACAACAAGAAAAAAAGAAGTAAGTCTTAAGCAAAGGGATGTTTTGAATCAATTCAGACCTCAGGATCCATTTTCTGAGTGGATGTGCTATAATAGTAAACTATTTTGCAAAAGGAAGAAAAGTTACTACCCTTTTCTCAGCCTCACCCTAATACTCCTAGGAAGCCATTATCCATTCAAATTAATCAATTAGCATTTATTAAGCAGCACCCATGTGTTTGGCAGACGTTGTGTGCCACCTGTAACATTGCATTTTTTTTAAAGCCAGATGACTGTGAGAGAAAAATAAATGAAAACAATGGTGTGGTGGATCCATAAGGTCTAAGAGAGATGGAGTACTTGTCAGCCTTGTTCTGTGCCAACCCAGGTGCAGCCTGTGGCCTCCTTCCATCCATCCATCCACCATCCCTTCTGGTGCTATTCTCTGGGCAGAGGGGAAGTTTGAAAACCACCACCCTCCCCACCTCACACAGTGATGCTAATAGATGATCATCCCTGGAAGCATACCTGCCTCTGACCCCACTGAGGGCAGTTCTAGGAGCTCAAAAACCAGTGAGGGCTGGAGTGGTTAAGGTTTTTGTTAGTAAGGACAACCAGCTGGGCCCTAGCAAATAATTAGGATTGTTTAGGTAAAGAGAAGAAAGCAGGGGGAAGGTGGAAGGGAGTTCAGATAAGGAGAATACAAAACACAAGGCTCCAAGGACAGTCTCATGATATTGTGGTTTAATTCATGATTCCATGATTCCAGGGTTTAATTAAACCCATGCATCCAAGGCAGAATGACACAGTCCCTCCCCTTAGGATGGATAAGACCAGTTGTAAGAGGCCCTTGAGGACCCAACTGGGTTAATCTTCCTTGTGAGAAGACAGGAGTTGATGAGAATAGTTGAGCATGAGAGGGAGATGGTTAAAGCTGGGTTGGACCAAGAGGACTCTGCCAAACAGGCTAGAGGAGAAACAGACTGGCCCAAGAAGACTGGCCTGATGGCTGTTAAGGGTCTGATTCATAGAGCCTGGCCTAGGGTGGTGGTAGGAATGGGGAAGAAGAGAACCCAGCCTTCATACCATGTTCCTCAAAGCCAAGAGCCCAGACAGGCTTCCCAGGAACATGTCACCTGGAAAACCCTCTGGAGTGATGTATTCCTGTCCCACTCTGCGCATGACCCAAACGTTTCCTCCGTGCAGTGCAGCCTTCCTGTGGGTGAGCCTGCAAGGGGACTTCCCTCAGAGCTTTTACACTTTTTATAGCCCATTCTCTTCCAAAGAGGGCAAATGAGGTTATTTCATAAAGGTCACACTTGGAAGGTTTCCAGCATGATTTAGGATTTAAACTGATGTCATAAGCAGATGTGATTTTTTCACCGCCAGTGCCTTCTTGTTAATTGCCCTTTTGCCTGAAGTTCATCCCCAATTTCCAAAATGAGCTTCCTCCCCACCAATCCCATCCTCCACTGGTTTTTCTTGTTCAGTCCCTTAATTGTATCTGACTCTTGGCGACCCCATGAATTACAGCACACGGGGCTTCCCTGTCCTTCACTGTCTCCTGGAGTTTGCTCAGACTCATGTCCATTGAGTCGGTGATGCCATCCAGCCATCTCATCCTCTGTTGTCCCCTTCTCCTCCACTGGTAAGTAGATTAAGATTTTTCCTGACATAGGTCTTGTTTTGCAGAGTGTAACTGCAATGAACATTCCAGCTCATGCCACTTTGACATGGCAGTCTACTTGGCCACTGGCAACGTCAGCGGAGGGGTGTGTGATGACTGTCAGCACAACACGATGGGGCGCAGCTGTGAGCAGTGCAAGCCGTTTTACTACCGGCACCCGGAGAGAGACATCCGAGATCCTAGTCTCTGCGAACGTACGTGGGAGAAGGTCATGATGGGGCGGGGAGAGCGGGGAGCTGTTTGGGCCGCCTTTCAGCTTGAATAGTCCAGTAGGAACCATCCTCCTCTCAGGACTCAGACCTAGCCTTATTTTAGCCACTATATAGGATGCTGGGAGTGGAACCTAGTTGGTAATCCAGCCTTCTCTAGTCCATTTTTGTGACATTTGGAGGGACGAAGGGAACATAGGTATTTCTGCAGACACACACATTGTGTTACCTGGTGCTTCTCATCATTCTTAGAATGTACATGTGACCCAGCTGGTTCTCAGAATGGCGGAATCTGTGACAGCTACACGGACTTTTCTGCCGGTCTCATTGCTGGTCAGTGTCGGTGTAAATTATACGTGGAAGGAGAACATTGTGATATCTGCAAAGAAGGCTTCTATGATTTAAGCGCTGAAGATCCATTTGGTTGTAAATGTAAGCACTTGTGTTAAAAAGTTTGGGAGTTCTCATCTGCACATAATTTCCATTTTACCTGGCAGTTCTTTACCATGTTGATGACTGCAGACTCACTTGGCTTGTGTTTCTTTGCTTCATTTTCTCTTTAACGAAGCTTGTGCTTGCAATCCTTTGGGAACGATTCCTGGCGGGAATCCTTGTGATTCTGAGACTGGTTACTGCTACTGTAAGCGTCTGGTGACAGGACAGCATTGTGACCAGTGTCTGGTAGGTAAATCCTAATTACATGGGTTGGGTGGTTTGTGAATATGGTGTTCCAATAGAGAATGATTTTCACAGTTGTTTTGTAGGTTCTGTCATCACACTTTTATGTAAATCATAAAAGCCAATAGTAGACAATTTACAAAAGAGAAATTACTAATGAATAATTTTGTCAAGATATTCACCATTACTGTTAGAACTGTAAAATAAAACCAGAGTGAAGTACTGTTTTTACAGACAAAACTAACAAGTTTTTTTTTTTAATGATAATGTCAACTAATATAGTGCAGTCATGGTGAGAGGCTGGTACTTGGGTGCTGCTGATGGAAATACAGATTGGCTCATACTTTGCAAAAAGCATTTTGGAGATGTGTATCCATTGCCTGTAGAAATGTGCATACCCTCTGACCCAGTAATCCACATCTGGGGATCTATCCTAATGAAATAATCAGAAAATTGGTCAAAGATGAATTCACTAGAAGACTCATAGCATCTTTTATTAATAGCAAAAAACACTTGGAAGCAACAGTAGGGAAAATAGTTAAATAAATTTGGGGGTTTCTATACAGTGTGATGGTTTCCCTGCTGGCACAGCAGTAAAAAAATTTACCTGCCAATGCAGGAGACACCAGTTTGATCCCTGGGTTGGTAAGATCCCTTGGAGGAAGAAATGGCAACCCACTCCAGTATTCTTGCCTGGGAAATCCCATGGACAGAGAATCCTGGTGGACTACAGTCCATGGGGAAGCAAAGAGCTGGACAGGACTTAACAACTAAGCAACAACAAAACAGTATGATATTTTGTTGCTATTGAAAATGACCGTAACACAAGGGGGAAATGCTTATGCTGGTGTGAAAAAAAGCCACAGGATGTGAGTAGTATCTTGATTATGTAGGAAAAAAGTTCATCAAGAGAAACAAAATCTGGAAGGAAGTAGACCAAAAGTTCACTATGGTGATCTGGAGAATATTTATGAAGGTAATTTTTAAAATTATTTTATGTCTTTTAAAACATTCTTGTGATTGCTTTCGTAATTACTGACTTACTGCCAGAGTAATTCTAATGAAGAAAATTGGCATATTTGCTGCCAGCTCATGTAATTTTTGGATGAAGGTTATTTGCAGGGCAAAGGAACTGCTCTGACCTGGGGTTTCCATGTGGCTATGTGCAACCTTCTCTGAGCCCAGTGACCTGCAGCTTGAGCTTCTTTATTCTAGAATGCTCATGCCTTGTGTAGGCTTTCTGCTTTCACAGTGCAAATGAACGTTTGGTGGAACATCCAAAACACGCCATAACTTGTCTCTTGCTGGGCCTATTGTGTAATTACAGGAACCCCTCTTTAGATGTTTAATCTTTTGTTCTGCAGCCAGAGCACTGGGGCTTAAGCAACGACTTGGATGGATGTCGACCTTGTGACTGTGACATTGGGGGAGCCTTAAACAATAGGTGAGTGGAACTGCTCGGGCACTCTTGTGCTCAGTCACCCCCAGGGTCCTCATGACCTCTAGGACAAAGGTGACGCTCAGTGTTTTCCTGAGAGGCAGAGTGTGTTTACCTTTGCTTTGAATGCCTGATAATCACTTTTACCTGTGTTCTAAAGGTTTTTAAAGATTGATTCATCCCAAGAGTTAGCTTTGAAGCCTTCTCTAGTCTGTTTATGTTTCCTGGGTTTTAATAATGTTACTTGTTTTGTATTTTACTTTCCTGGTTTTTTTTTTTTTTTTCATTTTTATTTTTGGTCACATAGCTTATGGGATCTTAGTTCCCTGATCTGGGATTGAACCCTGGCCATAGCAGTGAAGGTATTGAGTCCTAACCACTGGATCGCCAGGGAACTCCCTTATTATTTTTAAATTATAAACACAGTACATGCCGTGGCTTAAAAAAATTATGACAGCTCATACAGGTATCCTGCCTTTTTTCTCTACTGAGTTCCATTGCCTTAAAGTGCCACTGTTAGCAATCCCTTGTGTGTCTCTAGAAAATAAAAATGGTGTTCAGAATACCTCTTAAAACTGACAATTTCTTTTCTCTCATTTCTTTTGAAATAACATGTTAGGTGTTATTTTTTAAATAGACAGTACAAAGAAATAAAAATTGTCCAGGATTTCCTACTTAGTTGTACAAACTTTTTTTATAAATCAAAGTAAATGTGTGTGTGTGTGTACATTACTCTGCAACTTGCTTTTTTAATCTAGAGATCTGTTTTTCATATCAGCATCAATTTATCTCCCTTTTTTTGTATTCTGTCATGTGATAGTGCTATGATTTATTGATTTTAATATTATTATTATTTTAAATGTTGTAGAGACGTCCCTTGTGGTTCAGTGATTAAGACTCTGCGCTTCCACGATAGAGTATGTGGGTTTGACCTCTGGTCAGGAATTAAGATCCCACATGCCACATGGTGCATACCAAACAGAAATGTTGCGGTTAATATCCTTATGGATAATCTTGATGAATGTTTGTAGACACGTCTATAGATTGGATTCCCAGTGATGGAACAGCTAAGTCAAAGTATATGTGTATTTTCTATTTTACTGGAGATGTCAGGTTGTTCTCCAGACAAATGGTGCTAATATGCTTTCTTCTCAGCTGGTTACAAAGTACTGTTTTCTCCCATCTCCACCAGCGGCTGGTATCATCAAATCTTTTATTTTTCACCAATCTAAAAGACAAAAAGTAGAGTCCCATTTTGATTTGTGTAAGGACTCTTTTCATTTTCTTCTTCACTATTTCATTTTTTTTTTACAACTTGCAAGTACATTAATGAAAATTACATACAATCATTTTAGGGATTTAAATATGTTGGCATTCCTTGAATCAATGAGATATGATACTCTCCCTAAAATGATCAAATCAAAATACACATTTTGGCAAGATGTTAAATTTGTGGGAGTTGGATTTCTTACCTTTGTTTGAGTCAGAATTCTGGTCTCTGTGTGTTACTGGATCAGATTCAGAACATCTGGTAAAAATAGTGTAAGTGACTGTTGGGAGGATAGACAGATGTTTCCTTCTGGCCTTGAATCTTGCCTGGGAGAATGTGCTGAGTTCATTGAGTAAGCCTCATGGATTCAAAAATTGACTCTCTAACAAGAAGTTTTCCCAACACTGTAGTAGTCTGCTTGGGAAGGAATGAGACTTTAGGCAGCAAGAACATGTTCTGTTTGGCCTCTGTAGTTGATTTGTTCTGTTCCAGATCATGCAGTAAACTCAGGACTGCATGTAGCCTCCAGAACTCAGGGTGAATGTCCATTCTTAGAAAACCTCCAGAGGGGAGGAAGTGAGGATAATTCCATAAAAAGCGGAAAGAGACCAACTGCTCCCTCTGTTAATGAAATCACTTCTGACTTTCCTTGGTGATTCCCAGAACACATGCTGATAAATCATTCCTTTAGTAACCAGTTCCTCAATTCAAAGCTGTCATCACTACGAAAAAATTAGAGGACAGCGGCATACTTACTTCTCCAAATTATGTCCTAAGCTCAGGAATGTCCTGTGTTCCTTTATGTCCTGTTCCCAATGTCCTCTCTGTCTCTTCCACACCATGCTTCCTGTCTCTAAATCCACCCACACACAGCCCCTGGCCTACCCTTCCAGTCTCCTGCAAAACTGTATAAAAACCAGAATGTGCTAGCCAAGAGTTTGTGAAGCAACACATTTCAGTCAGGTTTTCTTTTTGTCTTTTTTATTGCAGTATAGTTGCTTCACAGTGTTGTGTTAGTTTCTGCTGTACAGTAAAGTGACTCAGTTATATATCCTTTAGTGAAGCTTTTAAAGGGGGTAATTTGATCTTTCTAGGGTGATGGATGAGATAGCTACCTTATCTTTTGGCATCATTGGTGGGGAAAAAAGAAACCTTAAAAAAGCCTCTAGTCTTGTGATTCTTCAGTGTTTTGTAGTGATCCTGTTTGTTTTTTAAATTTATTTATTTGGCTGCGCCAGGTCATAATTGCGGCATGTGGGATCTAGTTCCCTGACCCAGGGATTGAACCCAGGCCCCCTGCATTGGGAGTGAGGAGTCTTAGCCACCAGACCACCAGGAAAGTCCCTGTAGTGATCCTTTTCAAGGCTGTTTTTCCCCACGAGGACTTTAAGAATCTCACAGGGGTGATAGAGGCGTTGCCTTCTGAAGCACTTATTCTACTAGAATACTCAGTACATAGCGGATACTCATAGTTACACTTTCTGAATTGTTTTGTTACAAGCACTCAAATATCTTTCATCTGACAATATTACTTTGCTCTGCCTCAGACCTATGTTGAATAAATATTGATCGAGTCAAAGAATTTGAGAAACAAAAGATTTTTATGATATAAAAATTAAACGCGCTCTCCTTGGGAGAGGCAGTCTCTAAATCAATCCCAAACATTCCTTAGTTACTTTGGCCAGGGCCAGAGTAAGTGTAAAGTCATGAAGTGGAAAAAGTTTTTAAATGTTTTTGTTTAATGAGCCGAATGACTTTTGGTAGAACAATAGAAGTGTAGCAATCCATGTCTATTATGTTGACAGCTAGTCTCAACTTTTGAATATTTTGAAGTAAGATCTGATTCGTTTAAATAATGTGACTCAAGCCAGGTTAATGACATTTTGCCTAGTAGATAACCCACTTTAATGAATAAACAAGAGTGCATGCTAAGTAAATGCTACTTGCAAATGTTTAAAAACACTGAAAAATATAAATATCTTGGCAGCATCCTTTGTAATTATTTCATCAGTGTAGTTTAGGACGTTGGTATCTGGCTTGAAGCCCACCACTTTTTTGAAGTCCTCTACTTTCTAGGCTTAAGTCCCCCAACCTTCCTCTGATGTGAAAACACGTTGCTTCTGCATCTGTATTGGCATTGAATCTGCTTTGCTATAGCTGCTTGTATTTAAAGATCTCTTTGAACAGGGATTGTGTCTTACCTGTTTTTGCATCTCCTTTTGTCCCCAGCATAGTGATACATGCTCAGTAAATGAAGAACTGAAATTTATTGTACTCTGAAACCAGAGCAGAAGTCAGTAGATATTTTCATCAGTGTATTGAATGATCCTGATGTATTAATTAACCCTTTGTTAATTGCTATGGCAGCTGGGCATAGAGAGGTTATAGAACACAGCTCCTACTCTTTAAGAAAGTATCCTGTTGGGGGCAGGGATGGGTTGAGGTGGTGGGAAAGCTACTCTGGATGAAATATATGATGCTGACTGCTCATCACTGTGGAACCAATTCTTATTTGTAATCTGAATTTTGGAGGAGATTTCAGTGTTGAACAGAGGAGTGGTCGTTATGAATGATGCTTTTTGTCCTTTAATGTTTTTCTTTTGCTTAACTTCTTAGTAGTAAGGTTGAGATTGCACAGTATTTTCCCTGCTCATCACTGTTTAAATGAGTTTTCCTTCTACTAGTCCTTAATTTCTACATTTATGAGAAATGTTTTTGAAAAATGATCTTTTAAGAATTTTTTTATTTTATTTAAGTATAGTTGATTTACAATGTTGCATTAATTTCTGCTGTACAATAAAGTGATTCCGTTATTTTTCATTTTCTTTTATGCGATATTATGATGTATCCCAGGATACTGAATATAGTTACCTGGGATACGGTACAACCTTGTTTATCCATTTTATATGTAAAAGTTTGCATCTGCTAATCTCAAACTTTCAAAGCATCCCTCCCCTACTACCCTCTCCCTTGGCAACCACAAGTCTGTTCTCTATATCTGAGAATCTGTTTCTGTTTCATAGATAGGTTCATTTGTGTCATATTTTAGAGTCCACAAGTGATATCATATGATATTTGTCTTTCTGTCTGACTTACTTCACTTGGTACGGCAATCTCTAGGTCCATTCATGTTGCTGCAAATGGTGTTATTTCATTCTTTTTATGGCTGAGCAGTATTCTATTGTGTGTGTGTGTGTGTGTGGATGTGTACACCACATGTTTATTCATTCATCTGTCAGTAGATATTCAGGTTATTTCCATGTCTTGGCTATTATGAATAGTGCTGTTCTGAACATAGAGGTGCATATATCTTTTTGAATTATAGTTTGTCCAAGTATATTCCTAGGAGTAGAATTGCTGGATCATATGGCAACTCTATTATAATTTCCTGAGGAATCTCCATATGGTTGTCCATACTGGATGCACCAATTTCCATTCCTACCAACAGTGTAGGAAGGTTGCCTTTTGAGAAATAATCTTGGCTTTTATCCTTTGAGGAAAAAATAGGGCTTTATTAGGTTTTTGTTGGTGCCATAACAAATTACCACCACCACTTAGTGGCCTAAAGCAACATAAATGTATTACCTTACAGTCTGTGTTTCCACCTGAAGGCTCTCCTGCTCACTTGCACTATTGGCAGAATTCAGTTCCTTTTTTATTGCAGGCTGCACTCCCCATTTTCCTGCTGGCTGTCGGCTGAGGGCCATTCCCACCTGCTTGAGGCTGCCCACATTCCTTGACTCATGACCCCTTTCTTTCACCTTCACGACCAGTGACGATGGGTCAGATTATCCTCGTGGGCCAGCTCTGACCTTCTCCTCTACTTTCAAGGATTCATGTGATTTGCTTGGGCCCACCTGGGTAACCTAGGATAATCTCCCATCTCAAGGCCCTTAAGCTTGGTCCCATCAGGAAAGTCTTTTGCACCACATGAGGTAACATACCCATAGAATCCAGGGGTGAGGACTTGGAGGACATGGACATCTTTGGGAGCCATTATTCTGGCTGCCACAGGTCCTGATTTATTCTGTTTTATGTCATTATTCTGCCTACCTGGCCCGATGAATTGCATCTGTATCTAGTTGCAGAAAAATTGGTGAAGGGGACTTGTATAATTATCAAGTGTATATTTCTATCTGAAATGATTTTTGCTTGAACACAGGAAAGAACAATGACATATAATAAATCTTTGTCTCCACTCTGGAGGAGGTGATATTTGAGCTTCCAGTGAAGGTGCAGATGGGATGAGTGTGGCGTGGTCAAGACCTGGTCTGACCTTGACCATGTCTGCTCCCGTTCCTCCACTACCCCTTTGGCTCCCGACCTCCTGTCTTCTCTGGACCACCTCTGTCCTGGTATCCCCTCAGCTCCTCACTCACATGAGCATTGTCTTTGCTCTTAGCTCTGGGTGGGCACTTCCTGAATTTCATTTTGCTGTATTGGTCAGTTGCTCATTTTTGTTTATACCACCAATTAGATTGGAAGTTCTTTAGGACAGGGACAATTTTTTCTCCCCTTTTTCTCTCTCCGTTTCATTTTGAGGGAAATAATGGACTTAACAAGGAAGGAAGGATTGGTTCAGAAGAGAATTGACAGGGGCTTTCCCGGTGGTCCAGTGGTTAAGACTCCATGCTTCCATAGCAGGGGGCTCCGGTTCGATCCCTCTTCGGGGAACTAAATCCCGCATGCTGCACAGTGAGCCAAAAAGAGAGAGAACTGACAATGAGCTGAAAGAGGAGAGTATCAACACCAGGAAGCACAGCTGCCAGGGCTAATATTTGCTCAGTAAATATTTATAAAAGAGTATGAGGAGTGTGACTCGGCTAAAGCCAAGGACAGGCAGCGGGAAGAAAAGCAGTTGCTTTCAGAGGAGAGGTCGTAGAGGCTGCTGGAAGCCAGGCAGAGATACCATGACTTGGTAGAAGAAACCATGGTAGGGTTTTGTGTTGTGGGCTCCTGTGAAGTGATGAAGGTGGGGCTCTGGGAAGACTGGTTTGGCCGCATAAAAGGATGGACTGGGTCGGGGGAGAGGAGCTGGAGAGCTCGCCTTGGGAGGTGAATAGAGTGACAGGTGTGGGACGATGACATCGGGCACTAGGGTAGCCACAGTGACGAGACGAAACGGCCGAGTCGAGAACCATCTTGAAATAACATGTGTTGGATTAAGGATAAAGGAAGGGGAAGATTATGTCTCACCTACATCAGAATTTTTTTAAATTGACATATAGTTGACTTACAGTATTGTGTTAATTTGTGCTGTATAGCAAAGTGATTGTTATACATACATACCTACATAGTCTTTTTCATTATGGTTTATCACGGGATATTGAATCTAGTTCCCTTTTCTATACAGTAAGACCTTGTTGTTTATCCATTCATGTAACGGTTTGCATCTACTACCTGCAAATTCCCAATCCATCCCACCCCACCCAACCTCCCCTTGGTAACCATAAGTCTGTTCAACAACAGAGAAATTTTAAATCTGCTGATAGAAATAGTAGAGCTGAAGGTAGATCAGTGTGTGAGGCGACAAATAGTTTGGGACAATATGGATTAGAGGTGACAGCTGGACAAATCATGGAAATGCCCCATGCTTGACTGAAGGTGTACAACCAGAGCAAAGTTCGGAGGAGGTGAGGGCCACCTGCATGGGGGCAGGTAAAACCTTTGGTGAGTGAGCTCACCAAAGGAATAGGTGCTGAACGGGAGCCACACCTACTGGTGCCAAGAGTTCAAATGTACAGACACGGCCGTGTGTACCTGAGGGGCTGACATGAGGGGAATTCCCTTCACAAGGTCAGGTTCTCATGAGCTGTTTCTTCTTTAGAATTGTGCTGCGGATAAAAGCACTTCAGGACCGTGCCCACCTCTCTATCCTTACCTTCATTTGCTTGTTCTCTAGTGGTGGATAGCATAGAAAGGATTTCTGTGTTTTCTTCTTGGGTGGTTCATGTTTGAAACATTTGTTCCCTCAGTAAACATCTGCTGGGAGGAAGGGATTTTCTTTTGTCCACATGATGTCATGTCTGATGCCTGAATTTTGGAAAATGGGTGTTGTTGGTTGGATTGTGTTGAAAGCGGGTTAGATCCTAATTGGAGCAAGCTTTCTTCCTCTCTGGGAATAGATTTAAAGTAACAATTCCAAATCACATCTTGATTTTAATGAAGTGAAGCTGGATCCATGTAGTTCAGGGTTGTTGTTTTTTTTCCTTTTGTTTTTTTATTGAAGTATATTTGAGTTACAATGTTTTAGGTGTACTGCAAAATGATCCATATGTATATATATATATATATATTCTGTTTCAGATTCCTTTCCATTATAGGTTATTTCAAGATAGTGAATATAGTTCCCTGTGCTGTAGGTTCCTGTTGTTTACCTATTTTATATATAGTAATGTATATCTTTTGATCCCAGACTCCTAATTTATCCCTTCCTCTCCTCTTTCCCCTTTGGTGACCATAAGTTTGCTTTCTGTGTAATTCAGTTTTATCTTGTATACAAAATCCTGTTACCAGGGAAAAGACAGACAAACATAGGCTGAGGACAAAATGAGTATGTTACAGTTGAGGCCTTTATTACCTAAATAATGACCAATAACACAAAAGCACTGAATTCCATTAAATAGTATTTTTCTTTTTTAAATTCAGAACACCTGTCTTTCATGCATTTATTTTTTGAACCAATGTTTGGGTGTGTCTGTGTGCTGAGCACTGGGCCAGTCGGGGGGTCGGGCAGGGTAACTGAAGTGAGTCAGGCACAGTCCAGGCCTTCAAGGAATTTCCTGTCAACTCAGGGGTTAGGTAGGCCTATCAATAATTGTATAACAAGAGAGAAAGTAATAAATGTCTTACTACAGGGCACAGACAATTGAGGCCTTAGAAAGCACCATTGGAGAACAGTAGAGGGAGGGAACCAAACAAGCCTTTAGGAAAGGATGGTGGTTGAAAAATTAGGAGAATTTGAAGACACAGTGCCTAAGTGTAATGAACCCTACTTCATGACCAGCTTAGTTGTTGAAGTGGCGATTATATGGTTTCTCCTGCAAGGAGGTGATGGCATGAAGGAGAAGGTGGTTCCTTCTATGGGATGCGGAGTGATAGTCAGGAAGCATGATGCGTGAGCTGAACCTTGAGAGAAGAATGGGTGGATCTTTGCCAGGTAAATGAGGGAGCAGGACATCCCAGGCGGCAGGAGCAGTAGAAACAAAGGGAAAGGGTCATGCGTCCCCCAGAGCACTGGAGAAACTCAGTCGCTCAGTGTGGTGGGAGAGGTGAGGAGAAGCCAGAAAGGTAGAGAGGGGCCAAGCTGGGGGCAGGGGACAGCAGGGCCTGGTGCACTGCCCCAAGGCCATCGTGCCTGGAAGTGTTATGGTTAAGCCATCTCAGAAAGGTCATTTGGGCAGCTCTGGGGAAGGTGGAAGTTCTAGTTGAAAGTTGGAAGACTGGCAATAAGGATACCAGTTAGAAGACTTTAACTGCTTTTACCGTGAATGAGAGAGGGAAGAAAGGCATAGCCTAGTCAGTGGGAAGTAGGGAGAGACACCCAAGATGCTAGGAGGGGCTATCACAGAATTTGGCCCTTGACTGGCTACAAAGAGGGAATCTAGAGGATACCTTCTGATTTCTGACATGGCTGACGCAATGGTGGGTGGTGTCTTCTCCCAAGGCAGGGATCGGTGCTGCCCTCTTGGATCCGTGATTGGCCTCTGGGACCACTAAGTTGGAGCTGTCCTTCTGAGAGTTGGATATTTAGATGTCAGGCCCAGGAAAGGGGTTGTATTTGCCAAAGACATATGTTCTTGCCAATGCAAGAACATACGTGATAGCTACCGAAGCACCGCCATGGCACATATGGAGCAGGGTAGAGAACAGGGGAGATAAACTGAAAGGCCAGTTACTGAGACCTTTCAGCCTCAGGTGCTGTGCTTGGTTACTCAGTTGTGTCCAACTCTTTGTGACCCCTATGGACTGCCAGGCTCCTCTGTCCATGGGGATTCTCCAGGCAAGAATACTGGAGTGGGTTGCTATGTCCTCCCCCAGGGGATCTTCCTAACCCAGGGATCAAACCCAGGTCTCCCACGTTGTAGGCAGATTCTTTACCATCTGAGCCACCAGGGAAGCTCAGGAGTTTGGGATTAATTTGTAGGCAGTGTTTTTTCCATGTACTTTCAGAATGGAGTAAGAATACCCTCCTGAGCATTTCACCCCATTTACCATTTAACGGCAGACGTGGATCTGCTTCCAGTGGGTTCACTGATGGATGTGGTGAGCGCCGCTGACCCTCTCTGCTTCCTTGCCAGTTGCTCTGCAGAGTCGGGCCAGTGCCTGTGCCGACCCCACATGATCGGCCGTCAGTGCAGCGAAGTGGAATCTGGCTACTACTTCACCACCTTGGATCACTACATCTACGAAGCAGAAGAAGCCAACTTCGGGCCTGTAAGTAGGGGTGTGCTAGCCAGGTGGGTAAAGCAGAGTGGGGTGTGGGGGGGCAGTAATGTGATAATACACGTTTTATAAAGAGACTAGGTAAGAAGCATCTTATCAGTGAGCATGAAGCAAGGATCAGGACCAGGCCTTCTTGAGAACAGTCCTATTTAAAACTAGGTAAATCCATCACCCAGAAAGACTTCAAAACATTCAGTAATAAGGCTGTTGGTGTTTTTAAGGGAGTTGGTTGTTTTTTTGGTTTTTTTTCTATTCTCTTCTCTACTGACACTCCAAAGTTATTGAGCTAGTATAGTTAACATTCAGAGAATATTGTTTCAGTCTTCTTTTGGTGTACAACAGCTATCCCAAAAGTTAGTGGCTTAGAATACATGTCTGGCACTTCAGCTGGGGTGGCAGAAACAGCTGAAGGCTGGCTGAGCACCATTCTCCAAACAGCTGTCTTGAGCTTCTTCACAGCATGAAGAGTAGTGAGACTTCTTCCATGGCATCTGGCTTCCAAGAAGGAGGAAACAGAAACTGCCAGGTCTCTTACGGTCTGGGCTAAGAAGACCCAAAAGTTCACTTTTTCACATTTTGCTGGTCACAAGTCACAAGGCCAGACCAGATTCGACGGCAGGGGAACACAGTTTTCACCTCCAGATGGTGAAGCCACACACACGTTCGTTATAGGTGAGGACAGACTTCATCTTTGGAGGTGACTAATCACAGGTATTATATGTAATCCTGTGAACACACTCAAGGTCACCCTTGAGTTCAGCAACTCACAATGATCCATTCTCAGTCTCATTGACCATCAGAATTCACTCATCAGTAGTGAACATTCATGACTGTATCACATTTCCTCATTTGTACCTGGAGCTTGAAAGAAATGCCAGTGAGGATGACAGAAATACACCCAAAGATACTGGGCTACTCTTGTAGAAATGTGGAACATACCTGGCCACTCCTAGGCTTGCCCATAACAGCATTTGGGATGTTCTCTTTCCTTCCTTCATGCTCATTCCCATGGTTGTATCATAGAAGGTATATCCTAAGCCTTAACCCCATCTCCAATGTCTCAAGACTACCTCAACGTAAAAACTAAAAAGAAACCAATTACCTGTTTATATTCCAAAACATTATAGAATCTACTGGAAAAATGTGGCTGCAAAAAAAACATAGGTTTCATATCTACAGTTTTAGACCTTTGGGTGCCTTCAGATTTCTTCGACTGTTAACATCAAATTCCATTTCAAGTAAAGCATCACTCCTGTCCCCTTGTCCTTAGGGGGTCAGCATAGTGGAACGGCAGTATATCCAGGACCGGATTCCTTCCTGGACTGGAGCGGGCTTTGTCCGAGTGCCTGAAGGGGCTTACTTGGAGTTCTTCATTGACAACATACCATATTCTATGGAGTATGACATCCTAATTCGCTATGAGCCACAGGTAACCCCTCAGTAGACTAATGGGGGTTGGGGGATATTGGTAAAAGTTTTTCTTCTAATGGACACTATGTCTTTGTGAAATGTGCAGGCTGCCTTGGAATAGAAGAAACTCTCTGACTTTCTATCTTCCTCGAAAGTAAAATTATACATTTTTCTTAAATTCAGTTTCACAAACATTTAGTGATCTCTTTGTTAAGCACTTAGTCTTGCTGAGAACTGAGGTGGTGATGAGAACGTGCCGGGTCCTCTTCTTGCCCTCATGGCCTGCCCTGCCCAGGAATGGACACATGTCCCTAACTGGCATCAAAGGTGTAAAGTGTAAGAGCAGAGACACAAGCCGTGCTGCAAGATGAGAGGTTCATACCAGCCAGACTGCCCAGGGGCTGCCAGGATGTTTCCTAAGAGTCAGTTGTAGGTCTTAAGATGGAGACAGAATTTTGACACAAGCGGAAGTGAGGGATAGCATGAGCAGCAGACAGAGGGGTGGTTGGAGAGGCTGTTAGGAGAAATGCTGGCATCAGTAAATGAACTCGGAGTCTATATTAACAGGAAACTTTTGAAGGGTTTAGGGCAGGGGATTGTCATTATGTAAGCTGTGGGTTTGGGGTTGGTTTTTTTTAATCTTCTTATTTTTTGCTTTTAAGTCAGAGAAAGATAATCATATGATACCATTTATACGTGGAATCTAAAATATGGCACAAATGAACTTATTTACACAACAGAAATAGACTCACAGACAGAGAAAACAAATTTATGATTACCAAAGGGGAAAGGGAGGAGGGATAAATTAGGAGTTTTGGATTAACAGAGGAACACTGCTATATATGGAACACTGAAGCAATAAGGACCTACCATGTAGCACAAGGAACTATATTCAACATCTTGTAATAACCTGCAACAGAAAAGAATCTGAAAAAATAGCTATGTGTGTATGTATAACTGAATCTCTTTGTTGTATCCCTGAAACTAACACAACATTGTAAATCAACTATACTTTAATAAAAATAATAATAAGGTATGTTTTAAGGTGGATGGAAGGGGATATTGGGAGAGTCAAGGAGAGTTGTAGGAGGCTGTTTCAGTGTCCAGGTGAGAAGAGATTTGGGCTGAAACTGGGGTAACAGCAAAGAGCATGGTAAGAGGGAAGGGAAATGCAAGCGAGTGTTTCCCATTTAAACTTGGCAAAAGATAGGTGCATGGAGACTTCCAAACAGGCAGCATCAGGCCAGCAAATCGTCCTTCTGATCCTCTGCTTCTTTCTCTAGCTCCCCGACCACTGGGAGAAAGCTGTCATCATGGTGCAGCGGCCCGGCAAGATTCCAACCAGCAGCCGGTGTGGAAACACTGTTCCCGATGATGACAACCAGGTGGTGTCCCTGTCACCTGGCTCCAGGTCAGTGTGGCAGTGGTTTGCAGCTCAGTAGAACCAAATGCAAATTAACTATTTTGATGGCGTCTCACCTTATGAGTTGTACAGTAACCATTTCAGAGCCCAAACCAGACACAGACTATTCCTTCCTTTGGGATCTACGGGGAGCTTTGATAGATGGGATGCGTAAAGGTTGACCTTTGGTTGTTATTTTTCTTTTCTGTTTTGGGGCAGATACGTGGTCCTCCCCCGCCCCGTGTGCTTCGAGAAGGGTGTCAACTACACGGTGCGGTTAGAACTGCCCCAGTACACCTCCTCGGACAGCGGTGTGGACAGCCCCTACACCCTGATTGATTCCGTAAGTGGAGGTCATTTCCAATGCGAGCAGGGAGGATGGGTAGACAACATGCATCTGCTTCCCTAAGAGGGCTTTGTGGAGGATAATGCTGAGAGGTGAGGCAGAATCTTTCCTGCCTCCGAGGTTACTTTGCTTGTTTACTTTAATAAAACTCCACCCTCTGGAAGAATCTACTCAAGCTGATCCTTCCTGAAAATAGGAAGTGTCTGAACAATGACCTTTCAAAACTATGTAAGGGATATCTATACTTTTTCTGGCAAGAATGTTTTAAGAATGAGAAGATTTCCACTTGACGCCATGAGTCTGGGTTTTTAATTTCTTTTTCTTTTCAAGAGTCAAAGAAGCACTTGGGGGTTTTATGTGTTGATTTGTGTTAATTGGTGACCCCAGACAGCCACCTAAGTACAATGTGTTCTTCCGGTTTCTTCCTAGCTTGTTCTCATGCCATTCTGTAAGTCACTGGACATCTTCACCGTGGGAGGCTCGGGAGACGGGGTGGTCACCAACAGCGCCTGGGAAACCTTTCAGAGATATCGATGTCTGGAGAACAGCAGGAGCGTTGTGAAGACGCCGATGACCGATGTTTGTAGAAACATCATCTTTAGCATTTCTGCCCTGTTGCACCAGACAGGCCTGGGTAGGTGTCACTGCTGCTGCTTCTGCCCCTTCTTTCTCAAAAGCTCCGAGGACACTTGGCGTCATGAGATATATTGGCAGGCATGTCCGATAGTTCTGTGTTAGGCATACAGCACAAAGGAAAGAGTGTCTCAACTGCAGTTTATGCTTGTTTTTTTAAGAGTGTGTTAGTGATAAAGCACCTCTGACAATGGACTCAGTCATCGAGAAATACACAAAGAATAGGGACGAGGGAAAGGTCCCTGAGACTTGCCATATGCAGGGCAGGAAGTTGGAATGAAATCAGAGGAGCATCCCATAACTGAAATTGATGTTTTGCTCTTTGAAAGGTCACTGGCCTTTTGTTGAAGGTCCTATGATATTTGAGCTTTGAAGGCAAAGAGAGAAAACATTAGTGACCTCCTTCCTAGAAAAACTGCTTTTATCTGTCAGCTTGCTCCTGCTGCTTCCCTCACACCCCTCTGAGGGAAGATAAATGCTTTAAATGGGAATTCTGAATTAGCCGAGATACCCACGAGGAGTCAGGGAAGAATCCAAGCAAAAGGACGGGCAGAAATTGGTGGGATGTGCTGGGCTTATCACCATGGCAGGTGTGGCTGCCCTGGGTCATGAGCTCTTGCCTGTCTTCCCTGCAGCTTGTGAGTGCGACCCTCAGGGCTCCTTAAGTTCCGTCTGCGACCCCAATGGAGGCCAGTGTCAGTGCCGGCCAAACGTGGTGGGAAGAAGGTGTGACAGATGTGCTCCTGGCACCTTTGGCTTTGGGCCCAGTGGATGCAAACGTAAGTTGATGAGAACTGTAATGTATTCATTCACATCATAACTCATGCAGCTTCAGAAGACGTGCTGCGCTCCAGAAATTGATCACAGAGGCCCATGAGCATTCTGCACTGAAAGGAGGGGGCCAGCCTGTATAAGAGATGTATTTGCATTTAACCAGTTTCTCAACGTGGTCCCTTGGTTGCCTATTTCTTCAGCTTGTGAGTGCCATCTGCAAGGAGCTGTCAATGCTTTCTGCGACCCCATCACTGGCCAGTGCCACTGTTTCCAGGGGGTGTACACGAGGCAGTGTGACCGGTGCTTACCCGGGTTCTGGGGCTTCCCAAGTTGCCAGCCCTGCCAGTGCAATGGCCATGCCGATGACTGCGACTCAGTGACGGGGGAGTGCTTGAGCTGCCAGGACTACACCACAGGGCATAACTGTGAGAGGTATGTGCTGCCTCTTGAAGAAAAGAGAACAAGGTTGTTTTTGACTGAGCAAACAGCGTCTTAGACAAACCACAGAATGGATCTCTACCAGGCTCCAGGTTGCTCATTCATTTCTAATCACCTTGGTATTTTCTAGGAACTCATTCATTTATCTAGTACAGATTTAGTTTACACCTTCTGTGTGCCAGGCATTTTTGGAAGGCAGGGGGAGATACAACAGAGAACAAAAGTGGCAGGAATCTGCCCTTTTGAAGAGTCCTTCTAGGCTGTACAGCAATCATCTCTCTGGCTCGGCCGATTCTGGCCTAGGGTGAGTTGTGAAATGTTAATTCCTAATTTGGGTCAAAGTAGAAACCAAATCCAAACGGGGATTAGCCACTTTAATGGCTTTGTTGATCGCAACGTTTTATACAGCTAGCGTTTCCAGGAGCCCATGTAAAATGTGTACAGGTAGATCTGTTCTCCAGCTAGCAGATGTTAATTGAACAATTATTATGGATGTAGTGCAAGGCATCAGGCATAGGAAGAATGGGACATAGAATATGCCTCTAATCACATTACAGCCCAGCTCAGTATGTAAGAAACAGTCTGTATGAAAAAATTACATCCTGACTTACATCATTATTACTAATTTAAAAAGGCAGACATGCTCTTAGAATCTGCTGTTTTGGGAATACTAGTCTCCACCTTTCAAGTCACTAAACCTCTGCTGATATCCACACTCTATGGGACTTATGTTTTAAAAAAATATTCAGCAAATGCTTCAGTCAGTGCAAAAGTTGCTCATCAGATGAAAGGAGTTTTTAGTGAAAATTGAATATGTGGTTACAGCATGAGGATGTGCCAGGCAGCAAATACATGGCTCTTGGTTGTATGCTGGATGGTATTCAAGAATCTGGAGAGTTCAGTGGCTACTCCTTAGAGTAAAAGCCAAGCGTTTCCGACCACAAGATTGTGCTGTAGAAAGATAGGAGGCAGTTATACAAGACTGAAAGGAACAAATTAATGTATTGGTGTCATTTTTTGTTTTCTGCATTTGATTTTTCATTACCATTGTGTCAGTGGACATGGAGAATAAATTCAAGACAGGCAGATGAGAAAATCAGACGAAAAGGGTGAAGAAGGTGGAGAACACTGTTCAGCAGAGGTGGTTGCCCACAAGGGCGATGTGAAATCGTATTTCTAAAGTGTTCTGATTGCTTGCAGGAGAACTCAAAAGGATGTAGGAGAAGGAAGGGTTTTCAGCCCTAGTTTGGATGACAGGATTTCATTGAAGTATTTCAGATGCCGCTATTTCGTTTGAGCTGGTTTCCCATTCTCTTCCTCTTCTCGAGATGATCAACTCCAGTCCTGTGATTTTAAGAAGAAGCTCTAGACTCAGATTACTGCCAAGGGGGTTAGAGGAGGAGGAGGCAGGAAGTGAACACTCAGTTTCCATTATGATGTGTTTGGATGTATTGCACCTAGAAAAGCCTCATAGGAAATTTTCTCAAACTGTTGCACAGAATTGCTTCATTCCTGTTGACTTTCCAGCATGTAATTGGGACATGTGTTCTTGTATTGTGTCTGTGTCCAATTAAATAGAAGGTTAATGCCCTCTGGACAACTTTCCCCTTCTATTTCTTCATCCTTCCCCACTCCCCATTTAAAATAATCCTCTGCCTCAAAAAGAGAAAAAAGGAAAACAAACTGATTTAGAAGTTCCAGGCCCAATTCTGCTCCTGACCTGCTCTGTCTTGGGTGATTTATCTCACCTTTCTGACCTGATAGTAGGATAGTATGGATAGTAGGATAACTAAGTTGGATTAGATGATATCCAAACTTCCTTCAAGCTCTTATGCTATAGAAATTTTAAAACGTAACCTAATTATCAGTCATGTTGAAAAGCACCTTGGCATACTAAAAGAATTCCTTGCTGAAAGTTGGGAGGCTGAATCCAAATTGTGGCTTATTACTAACTGTTCATTTGAGCTTTGCAAATCATTTCAGCTCCATGGCTGCCTTATCTGTAAGGCAAGGAGGTAGAACCTATTGGGTTTGGGAACTGATACAAACCAATCTCTCATCCCTTAGAGACAGACACAAGGGGCATGCATCTGGAGAGCATCTTTATCTACTTGTCACTGGTAAAGGCTGGATTGTAGAACAAGCCACCATAGGCTTACTGACACATCGCCCCTCCCAGGCATGGGTAGAGACCAACAACCACAAGCTCTCTTTCCCCCAAACTCCTTAATGCACAGAAGGAGCTGACCAGAATGCCCAGGACAGGCAGCTGTTAGGATGATAGCATGCACTTGGGGAGAGGTACCTCTTTAGGGAGGAATGAATGAGAGTCCAGGTGAGGCCAGGGGTGTAACTCTAATGCAGTGGTCCTGCTGTGGGATCCCCAGACCAGAGACAGCAACGTCACCTCCTAAATTAGGAGAGGTAACCCAGTGATCTGTGTTTAAAAGCCCTCCAGGGAATTCTGATTGAAAGTAGTGTTTAAGCCACTGCTCTACTGGAAAGTCCTTCATGTGGAAACATGAGGAATCAAGAGTGATGTTCCTAAACAGAAAACGTGGTTTCTTAGACTTTTTCTTGTAACATATTTCTTATCACTGTGGTTCATGACCTTCTCTCTCCTGCAACTGATACAGGTGCTTGGCTGGTTACTACGGAGACCCCATCATTGGGTCAGGAGACCACTGCCGCCCTTGTCCTTGCCCAGATGGTCCCGAGAGCGGACGCCAGTTTGCCAGTAGCTGCTATCAAGACCCTGTTTCTTTACAGCTTGCCTGTGTCTGTAATCCTGGATACATTGGTAAGTGATGTGCAGATTCTCAGAGGAAAAGATGTGTCTTCGTGAGGTTAGTGGTTAAGAAAGAAGAAAAGCTGAAGAGTGAGCAAATTTAGTTGCTTTTTAAAAAACATCTTTATTTAAAAGTAAAGGGAGTCTGAAATATAGAAGGTGTTCTTTTCCTGTTTGGTACGTGGGACAGTCTTGAGTCTCATGTTTCTGATAAAAATGTTATAATACAGAGCACAATAACAAGTTCATTTAAAGTCCCTATGAAGCCTAATGTTCTTAACCAGTTCTGTTCCTAACCAGTAGAAAGATTAATTAATATTTCACTTCTTCCTTCCCTTATCCAATGTCTAGTAGGAGAGTCTCAAAAAGTAAAGTAGCCAAATAGTGGGCAGAATGAAGAAAAGAATACCATCTACGAGTCCCAGACAATAGAATCGATCAAAGCTGGAAGTAATCTTCATTATTTGCTGTACTCACATTATCTGCCAGCATTCATGGAGTGTAGCAAGCTGTACATGCAGACTCCCTTTATTTTATCCTTGATGCCACTGTTCCAGATACTCCTTATGCTTATACACAGCTCAGCCAGTTTGCACTTTTTAGGATTTCCTTAAATTTATTGAAGTATAGTTGATCTACAGTGTTGTTTATTTCCTTTGTGCAACAGAGTGACTCAGTTATACATATATTTATCCGTTTTCCTGTTCTTTTCCATGTGGTTTATCCCGGGCTATTGAATATAGTTCCCTGTGCTATGCAGTAGGAACTTGTTTACTCTTTGAAATCTCTTAAGAAGGGAAATCAGTCATCACAAAGGGCCCCATTTTTCAGGTTGCTCAGGGAGGAGCCAGAGTTTTTCAATGAATATAATCCTTGGGTTAAGATTTAACATCAAGCTGAGCTTTTTGCTGTGAAAGCATTATTTCACTCCTGATCTGTCCGTCCCTGTGTAATGAGGAGCTGAGTCCATGGGTTGGAACTCTCCTAACTGTCCCTCCCCGACCATGACCACAGAGGGCCAAGGCTGAAGCATCATCACTGCAAACAGTCTGCTGCCTTTCACGACTGACAGCCCGTTCCCTGAAAGCGTGGCCAGCCTTGGCCCAGTAACTAGTGCCCTGGGGATCAAGGCACCACCTGGGTGGGCTCTCTGGTTGGCAGGAATGTTGGGGGACCAGATCTTGCAGTCAGCAAGCCAAAGGCCCCATGCTGGTTTTATTGGACAACAGGCTCCAGATGTGACGAGTGTGCCTCAGGCTTCTTTGGCAATCCTTCAGATGTGGGGGGGACATGTCAGCCTTGCCAGTGTCACCACAACATCGACACAGCGGACCCGGAAGCCTGCGACAAGGAGAACGGGAGGTGCCTCAAGTGCCTGTACCACACGGAGGGGGAGCACTGCCAGCTCTGCCGCTTTGGATACTATGGCGACGCGCTCCGCCAGGACTGTCGCAGTAAGATGCACGCTTCCTCTGCCCTGGCCTTAGAATGACTTCCACTCTCCTGCTCCTCCTCCCCTGCCTCCTTCTTGGGGGATTTTATTCTTAGGGGATTTATCTCATCTGTGTTAGTCGTTCAATTCATGTCTGACTCTTTGTGACCCCTTGGACTGTAGCCCACCAGGCTCCTCTGTCCATGGAATTCTCCAGGCAAGAATACTGGAGTGGGTTTGGCATTCCCTTCTCCAGGGGATCTTCCCAACCTAGGGATCGAACCCATGTCTCCTGCATTGCAGGCAGATTCTTTACTGACTGAGCTACCAGGGAAGCCCATTATCTCATCAGGTAAAACACTTCTCAGAAAGAGAAAATGTCACTAGCCACAAGAGAAAGATAAGGATGATATATATTTTTTAACAGCCTCGTTCCTGGCACTGAAGTGTTGATGTGGCTCAGCACTTGAGAAGGAACCAAAAGCTGTGCCACTGTCCCCATGATAATTGCTATCGATAGAGTGGATTGATTTTTTTTAAATTGGAAACAGTTTTTTTTTCAGTTGCATTGCATAAACATCTGACATATGCAGGTTGATTTTCTTAGGTGACTAAGCAGCTCAGCTATCTGAGGCTGGATATGCCTTTGTGCTCACCATCAGCCGGCGCCACATGCCTCAGACCAGGGTGGCCAGGCAACCTCTGGACTGGCTCCACAGCAGGCACAGAGCTCCTCACTGCCCCAGACCTGCACTGCCCTCCACACCAGGCCCGAGGGAGGAAGCAGCAGACACACTGTCTCCATAAGTCTAGAGTGGATTGATTTTATGTTCTGCCCATGGACTTGTTGATGCGCTGAGACTTCTGCATCCTAAATACACACTTTGGTCTACCCTTTTGTCAGTGATGGATAGAGCTTTCCAGCTTAAGGAAAAGAAAGAAGTAACATCTCTGAAGTATCTCTTTCAGAACTCATTATTTCTCTCTTATCGCGCGATCAGCCAGCATTTCCTGCTGCGGCTGCATGGCCTCCAGGCCCCTGTCTTTGTTGATACAAACTCGAGCGGAATGTTGAGGACCAGCAGGACTGGATTCCTTCAAGCCTTCCTAGTTTAAAGGGCTCTACCTGCCATGGCTCACACAGCCCTGTCTGCTGTTTCCTGCCAAGAGTTTGAAATCATTAGGTATCTCTGCTCCCACAGCCTGGTTTTTATTTCCAGTTAAATCCTCAATCTTACAATGATTCACCAGCCACTTATTAAATCAAGTATTTTTGAAAATACATGCCAGCCATTTTGCATGTCTGCCTGGGAAATGTCAGCTGTGTGGAACATCATAAGATGAAGAACCACAGTTTTAGAGTTTTTTTATTTTAATCCCCTCCATTCCTTTCTCTTCTTGTTTGCATTTCCACATTGAAATCTAGAGAGAGAAAGTGGTTGTTGTTTGATGTAGCTGAATTTCTCACTGTCTTTTCTGAGTGGGCCTCTGTTAGTACATCTGACCAGGTTGTTCTTTTTCAGAGTGTGTCTGCAATTACCTGGGCACAGTGCAAGAGCACTGTAACGGCTCTGACTGCCAGTGTGACAAAACCACCGGGCAGTGCCTCTGCCTCCCTAACGTGATCGGCCAGAACTGTGACCGCTGTGCGCCCAACACCTGGCAACTGGCCAGCGGGACAGGGTGTGACCCCTGCAACTGCGATGCTGCTCACTCCTTCGGGCCGTCCTGCAATGAGGTGAGGCACCGTCACCCAGGGCAGCCATCAGAGCATAAGGAAAGAGGACTCTGAGTCCACATGACAGCTCTTTGGTGGCTGGGCCCCAGTTAGAGAAAGGCACCCCTCCTTGTGGTTACAGCCTTGCACCAGGACACACAGCTTGGCACGCACAGCACAGACTGGATATCCGCCCTCACTTGCCCCCGTGGGCTGGGACAATGTAAAGTAACGTGCACAGAGTCCCCACTGGATACCACCGGGGCACAGCAGCCTAGGACCCCAGCAGCAGGGGGGCCAGCTTGCTTTAGAATGGACCGGGGCGGGGGGCATTTTTTCCAATACCTGGCTGCTGAATCAGACTTTTTTTTCTTAGCCACACAGCCTGAACTGGGCCACATAGCAATAGCCAACATTGTAGAAACTTCTCCTATTCCCTGACACACACAGAACGGTGTGTCACACACAGTCACAGGTGGTCCAGGCTTGTGAGTGATGTATGAGGATACGAGTGAGGAAGCATCTCAACTAAAGGGAGCATGCTCTGCGCTTCCCAGCCCCAATTGCAGAGGAGCGGTTAGGAGATGCCAGCCTGGGGCCCTCAGCACTCACGATCGGGGTGAGGGTCCCTGTTCTCGGTCAGGTCAGGTATGAGGTCTTCTCGGGCAGGCCATTAGGTCTCCCAGCCTTGCAGCTGATCTGACACGGGTCTGTCTTTGGCCTCAGTTCACAGGGCAGTGCCACTGCATGCCTGGCTTCGGAGGCCGCACCTGCAGCGAGTGCCAGGAGCTCTTCTGGGGGGACCCCAGCGTGGAGTGCCGAGGTGAGCATGGGCGCCGGACTTGCGAGTGGATGGGCCGAGTGTCTGTGGGAGCTTTCTGTCTGGTACAGCACAAATGAACTTGTCTATAAGAACTAGGCTGAATTACAAAAGAAATTCATGCTCATTGTTTAACAGCAACAAAACCTGGAACCTGTCTAGCCCTGGCGACATGTAGGTGGTAAAAGTGGACCTGCTGACTGCTGGCTTCGCTCCCCAGGGCTGAGGTTTGTCTGCAGCACAGACAAGCATACATACACACCCCAGATCACACAGAATGGCTTTATTTTTTTACTATTTTTTAAATTGAAGCATAGTTGATTTCCTTGGTAACTCAGACAGTAAAGCGTCTGCCTGCAATGCAGGAGACCCGGGTTCAATCCCTGGGTCAGAAAGATCCCCTGGAGCAGGGCATGGCAACCTACTCCGGTATACTTGCCTAGAGAATCCCTTGGACAAAGGAGCATAGTAGCTGTTTAATGTAGCTGACTTTCGCAACCATGGGGTTGCAAAGAGTCGGACACAAAGCAACGAACACATGGTTGATTTACAATATTTCAGATGTACATCACAGTGATTCAGTTATATATATATTTTCAGATTCTTTTCCCTTATATGTTATTACAAGATACTGAATATAGTTCTGCGCTGTACATAGGTCTTTGTGTTTTCCTGTTTTACATATAGCAGTGTGAATGTGTTAATCCCACTCATAGTTTATCCCTGCCCCACCACCTTTCCCTTTCATAACCGTAAGTTTATTTTCTGTGTCTGTAGGTCTTTGTCTGTTCGGTAAATAAGTTCATTTGTACTGTTTTTTTAGATTCCACATGTAAGTGATTCATACCTTTGTTTTTCTCTGACTCACTTAGTATGATCATCTTAGGTCTGTCCGTGTTGCTGCAAATGGCATTATTTCATTCTGTTTTATGGCTGAGTAATAAGAATGGCTTTTTAAAATGCTTTTAAGCAAAATGAGCTCATATGTAGCTTCAAGTTCTGCACATTGATTCCCCCCGAACAGTATTTTGGGGTAAGCTTCCTTGTTGGCACAAGCAGAGCTAAACGTTCTAGTAAGATGGTTTGATCCCAGTGAAACAAGCAGATGGTGCTGACAGTTAAAGCCCTCAACTGTCACTCCCCACCAGTGGGAACTCAGAGGGTAACATCCTAGAACCCTCGTGTGCAACAAAGGAGCAGGTGACAGGACCACCACATGTGTTAAATGTGACAAAAACCCAGATCCTCCCTTAGGCTTGTGACTAACTAGGACTTTGAGGGAAAGCTTGATGTTTTCTTAAGAATAAGATATTGCTACAGTCATGTGAATCAGAAGGATTGCTTAATTTTCAGGCTGTTGCAATATTTTACCTGCCAGGTTATTTTTCAGATCTTAAACTAAAAGCATTCTTGGAGATTTTAGTAGACTGTTCCTATACTGTTTTCATCTTCTTTCTTTCCTACTTGGGTTTTCTTCCTTATGTTTTAAGTTTATTACTATGGATAAATATCTTCTGTACTTTCTTATTTGCTCTTTGATATATTTTCTTCATTATACGTATGAAATTCTGGGTCCCTGTTAGACACTTCAGTTCAGTTCAGTCACTCAGTCATGTCCTACTCTTTGCAATCACATGAATCACAGCACGCCAGGCCTCCCTGTCCATCACCAACTCCCGGAGTTCACTCAAACTCATGTCCATCGAGTCGGTGATGCCATCTAGCCATCTCATTCTCTATCGTCCCCTTCTCCCGCCCCCAATCCCTCCCAGCATCACAGTCTTTTCCAATGAGTCAGCTCGTCGCATGAGGTGGCCAGAGTATTGCAGTTTCAGCTTTAGCATCAGTCCTTCCAATGAACACCCAGGATTGATCTCCTTTAGAATGGACTGGTTGGATCTCCTTGCAGTCCAAGGGACTCTCGAGAGTCTTCTCCAGCACCACAGTTCAAAAGCATCAATTCTTCGGCGATCAGCTTCTTTCACAGTCCAGCTCTCACATCCATACATTTTTTTAAAAAATCTCTTTTTTAGACTGAACTGTAGTGAGAAATAATATAGATTTTCAGGTTAGCAGTTCATTCAGAATCTTCTGTTGAAAGTCACAAATCTAGAAACTGCGCGTTGTTTCAGAGTCAGCTCATATGTTCCTTAACAGTCCAAAGACTCAAGCAGCAGACATGACCAGAACCAATGGCCTGTGATTTGTTTCTTTCATTCGCCGTGTAGCCAGAAGGGTCTGCACCAGCATCCTAGATGAGACGAATGTTTGCTCCACGGAGGAGGTGACGAGGGTTGTGCATATACACAGATGCACGTCTCATTCTTCAGTCCCCAACATTGGTTCTTAATGGAGTCTGATTTTCTCACTTCCTTTAGAAGGTCCATAACGTTCAGTGGACCACTTGCTCTAGGAGGTCCCTTGCAAGTAAAATCCTGCTTAAAATCTGGTTTCTTCAGGACTCTCACCACTATTTTGTTAAATTTCTCAATCTTATACTGCCCCAGGGGCTTGATTTTCTCCAGATAATGGTTCTATCATGCTTATAGCCTGATTCTGTCAGCATGTGTCATTGGCAAAATAGCTTTGACTGCCAAAGCTTTCTGACCTTTTGCTCCATCTAAGCTTTGTTAGCATGAAAATCCTGTTTCCCAGAGTCAGAGTCAATCAGAGAATTGTTCACTTAACACTCAGAACTTTACCCCTTACCCTTTTATCTTTAAACCTTCACCTCTAAATCTGCCAGAGAAATTGTGGCTTATAAGCATAGTATCAATGTGTTTAGGTCAAAAGTGAGATCATATTTTAGAAACTCTGCAAGAGAAATCCATGGCATTGATGTTCGCCAACTTCTTTTGTTTGTTTTACGCAGAGGAAAGGTCAGCCTGTTACATAAGAAACTGTGGAGACCCAAATGCTTTTGACACCCCATGAAGGAAGTTCATAACTGACAAGGCACCTAGAAAGGGCAGGAATTGACTGTAGCCAGCAGTGGGGGAGTACTGGCCAGCCACGGGCCCTGTGCACACAGGATAGCCATCGGAGCAATACCAGAATAATCTGATGAGGGCAGGGACAAGAATGCAGGAGCAGATAGAGTTTAGGAACACAGTCACCAGTGGAAATGGGAGGGCAAGAGATTGAAGGGACAGGGTCCAGCAACCAGCGGGAACACAAGTAGGTGTTATCTGAAATTAGATTGAACTATGGGGAATGAAAATGTGAACAGTCTTCTCAAATTAAGTCACTCACTGTCCAGGAGTGAATTTCAAATCTTTCAGTTGAACAAGGCACAAGTTCAGACTTTCTGGAGCCACCTCGCTAACAATATGCTTATAGAAAGACTTAAGTCATAGCTAAGTATTCTCCTTATGGAAAAAAATGGAGTTATGTCAAAGACAAACGAGCTGAGCCTCCAGCTCGTGAATTGTTGAATGTTCCCATTGTCCAGGCGGGTTGGGGTTCTTGGCCGACAGTGCTGAGTCTGAACAAGCCCATCACTGTGCTGGATGGAGAGGAGCTCGCCCACCCAGTCCTGAACGTGCCCGAGAAAAACCTCATCCCAGAGCTCTGCCCCATGCCCTGAGGAGTCAAAGGGTCACAGGAGGAATCTTCTGTTGACTGGCAGACTGCAGAGGCAAGGCCTCTGGCTCTTGGGAAAGGCCAGGCTGATTGGAAATATGGGCCATAGGTGAGAGGCACTGGCTGTTTTTTTCATCTTGCTTGTTTCTCATTTCTAGTAGTTTTTGGTAGAAAATCGAAGTACATTTTTGCTCAGACATAATTTGTTTTTTTTTAATGCTTGTCATCTTTTCTCAGGCTGGGATTCCTTTATAATCACCCACCTTTTTGCTTTATTTCCAGGGTGGCTCAGGAAGTCAGATTTAATTTGACTATTTAGAGAATTGCAGATATTTTTGTTAGTAGAGGGAAGGCTTGTCCATAGCCATGTACCAGATTCAGCTCAAAGCCCCCTTCAGTAAAGTTTGACTGGAGTACAGCCATGCCCCAGTGTGTCCATATTGTCTGGGCTCCCTTTCTGCTGCAGTGCCAGTGTTGAGGAGTTGCAATGGAGCCTTTTATAGAAAACATTTACCAACTCCTGGGCCAGACAGCCAGCTCATTTCTGCAGGTGAATCCTATTCATTCTCCAACTACTGTTTCAAAACTTCCGTTTAAAATCATACTGCTGTGGCCAAAAAAAAAAAAAAAACCACCATGTGGGACTGGAGGAGGTTAGAGAATTTATAGAAAAAGAAAATCACATTTCAGAGATTAGAAAGTACTGAAATTCCCTTAGAGTAAAATAGAAATGCCGAAGTAAAGTAAGAATTAACCTTTGGCATGAGAGCACATCCCTGGAGATCTGTTGAGGCAGGTCCATGACAAAAATGAGTAAACCCTGTCCCCTGATGTAAGGAGAGCACTCTCTTGGTCCCCAGGCAGCTTCAAGTTTCAAAAGGAAAGGTATGGGGACCAACACAAGCCTGAGTGACTGCCCAGTGTGCCTGGTGGGGCGTGGACACTGTGGAGGACAGCCGCTCCCTGATCAGGGCCCCTTGCAGGCTCTGGGGGGAAGCAGCACGTGAAGCAGCAGGATGGCAGGAAACGAGAGGTGCTGAACTCTGCAGGCATCAGAGGGGGGAAGCCAGGTCGGGACTGGAGTCCCTCGGCAGGTGTCATGGGAACTGTCTTCATGGAGAGACAGAGGAGACTCTGTCATCAGATGGTGGAAAGCCCTTGAGGATGGACTTTCTTCAGTGGGCAGAGGAGGTCTGCAGACAAGAAGGGAAGGATACAAAGAAAGCAGAAAGGGACACCTGCTAAGAAAGACGCACGTAGGCTATTTCCCACTCTGCTGTTTCCTTGCTGACATTTTCCTCCAGATCTCAGAGTCTGTAAAATGGGTACACTATTTTTCATCTACCTACCTCTTAGAGATCATGTTTTATTAATTTTTTAGTTGAAGTATCATTGCTGTACAATAGTCTATAACTTACAGGTGTCCAATATAGTGATTAACAATTTTTAAAGGTTATACTCCACTTATATATGTATATTTTTTAATAGTGGCTATATTCCCTGTGTTGTACAATATATCCTTGTAGCTTATTTTATGTACTTACTTGTTTGGCTGCGTTAGGTCACAGTGGTGGCAGTCTTCTTCGTTGTCACGTGGGTTCTTTTGTTGTGGCATGTGGGCCCTCCAGCTGTGTTATGGTCTCTGGTTGCTCGGGCTCTAGTTGTGGCACGTCGGTTCCAGAGTGCTCCAGCTCAGTGGGTGTAACACACAGGCTCAGTTGCCCTGCAGCATATGGAATCTTAGTTCCCCAACCAGGGATTGAACCCGTGTCCCCTGCATTGCAAGGTAGATTCTTAACCACTGGACCACCAGGGAATCCCTCCTTGTAGCTTATTTTATACTTAATAGTTTGTACCTCTTGTTTTAAATGAGGAGAAAACTTAGTAAAAATAAAGATAACCCACTGCCCACATAACCAAGAATATATTTATATATGAAGGTGGAATTCTCATGGCTCATTAAAATGATGACAGTTTCATTTTTAGAATGCTGTTCTTCATCTTCATGATTTGTTCATCTTAAAAATCAGGCAACAGCTTTTACTATATGTATATTCCTTTCCAAGAGAAAGTTTTTGGTCCTTTACCTAATAATGCCATTCTTTAAAGCCACGCTGAGTTGCAGGTCCCCTGGACTCCTATCCCTTCCTCTAAAGAGAGGAGAAAACACATTGGCCCTGTCAGAGACAACCAGTACCGTAACTTGATAAATTTTCCCAGTCCCAGTGAATGTGAGGTTGGAGAGTCTCCCTCACAGCTTTTCTGTCTGTAAAGTTTTAAACTGTCAGGTAAGAACCAACCTTTCTGCTTCAGGAGAAAGGAAAATACTCTTAGGGGGTATTTTTTACAAGGTCATAAGTTTGCGCCTTTTAGTACTTGCCTCCAAGGTGACCCCATCAGAGAAGAAGTTCTGGAAGCTTAATAAAAGAAGGAAGCACATGTCCACTGGCGCTTTAACAGTTTACCAGCTTCAGTTTGAAATGAAAACCTGATGCGTTTTTAGGGAGTCAGACTTTTTCAGTGATGAAACTGCAATCCAGCCATCTATGAAATTTGACTCTGCTTTTCAAATGGAGGAAAGGAATGTGGTCGGCAAACGGGTCCTGGTCTCTGGAGGTGCCAGAGCTCTGCCCACCCTCTGGAACACTGGTCTTGAGGGGCAGTGTCCAGAGATCAGCTGGGATAAGAATTAGGTAGATTTTGGGAAAAGAACGTGACCACTTTTTTCACATTATGTAATTATTTGCCAAATATGCCTTCCATTGCTAACCTTTCTGTTGAAGTGACTTGTTGGAGGGCACAGTTTTAAGACTTTCTGCTATTGTCTCATAAGCAATATGCTTCTGGAAAGACTTAAGTCATAGCTAAGTATTCTCCTTGTGAGAAAACACGTAGCTGTGTGAAAGACAAGGAAAGTCTTAATGAGAGGCCACTTGCCTTTTAAATCCCACAGTTTGGGACCAATATTTTCCCCCTCAAAGAGGCCATGACAGAATGAGAGCAAGACATGCCTATTCCAATGACATAAATTAACAATTGTTAGAGAAATTAAAAATAAACTCAATATATGTACACATCTCTGCCCCCAGCATGAATTCAGTGAAAACCTCTTTAGGACTGTACCTTTGCATTATCTCCAGGAAAGATTTTCTAAGCAAACTAAAAGCATACGCACCATCTGGCACTGTTGTCCCAGCCTAAGCATAACAGTAAAGCAGGACAGATCTGGGGCTTCCCTGGTGGTCCAGTGGTTAAGATGCCCTGCTTCCAATGCAGGAGGCATGGGTTCGATCCCTGGTCAGGAAACTAAGATCCTACATCCTATAGTGCGGCCAAAAAAAAAAAGTAGGACAGATCTGCTGGGCCACGTGAGGCCCCACACAGGGCTATCCACTGGAGCCTGCAGGACAGTAGCAACTGACAGTCTCATTCATTTCAAATGGCATCACAAAGGCCCTCTACTTACACAAGTCCTTAGGTCCATTCATCAGCTTACATTGGTGAACTTGAAGGTCATGATTGCTCCACTCCCACCCCCACACACACACTTAACATGCAAAAGGAAGGTGAACAGCTGGGAAGATAACATGGTCAGTACTTCTCAAAATGGGATGTAGTGACCCTCAATATCAGCATCTCCTGGCAACTACTAGAAATATAAATTCTCAGGCCCCACTGATTCCAGATCTATGGGGAGAGATGGGGGGATGTGTTAAATGAGCCCTGTACGTGATTCTGATGCCTGCTGGAGTTTGAGAGGCTAGGACTTAGATGACCTAGGTAACTTACAGCTTTTTGGAGGATGATTAAATTCTATGAGATGATATGGAAATCCATCCCTGAAGGCTAAACACAGACCTTCAGATACAGGCATTAACTGAGTTCTTCCCAGTCTCTTTGATTGTAGAAACTGATGGAGGCAGGGGTTTTCCCGTCTTTCCCTTTCTTTTCTTTGGCGGGGGTGGGGGGGTTGGGGGGATGGGAGGGTAGGGGGAGGTGGAGGGTGTCATTAGGTATTCCACTAGAAAAAGATCCCACAGGATAATGAGTTTGGGATATGATTGGGTAAAAAAAAAAAATGTGGAACAAGGTTTTTAGTGCAGAACTCTTCTGAGTCTTTAACATACTGTTTGTTTTGAATTTTCAAAAAGAGAATGTAGAATTTCCCAGACCTACTTGATCACAGAACTCTCATTTCATCCTGAAAGCAACCCTAAGAGTGGCTAGGTACAATCATTATCCCTTATAGACATGGAAAGCATGACTCAGTTTTGGTCCCACCTTGACCGCCGAGGAATCGATGCTTTTGAACTGTGGTGCTGGAGAAGACTCTTGAGAGTCCCTTATACTGCAAGGAGATCCAACCAGTCCATTCTAGAGGAGATCAATCCTGGATGTTCACTGGAGGGACTGATGCTAAAGCTGAAACTGCAATACTTTGGCCACCTCATGCGACGAGTTGACTCACTGGAAAAGACTCTGATGCTGGGAAAGGTTGGGGGCGGGAGGAGAAGGGGACAACAGAGAATGAGATGGCTGGATGGCATCACCGACTCTGTGGACATGAGTTTGAGTGAACTCCGGGAGTTGGTGATGGATAGGGAGGCCTGGCGTGCTGTGATTCATGGGGTCGCGGAGAGTCGGACACGACTGAGCGACTGAACTGAACTGAACTGAGGGTCGAGTAGTTTGGTGTGGGGAAGGCAGGATTCACCAGCAGACAGCCTGAGTTTTTATTACAACACTGTTCTACTCAAACTTGGTGCTTGAGATCATGGACGGTAGTTGGCAAACAGAGGCCAGGAAAAGCTAAAGCAACAATACAAAGCAGGGTGTGAGGAGAGTCAGGTGAATGGTCCAGGCTACAAACACACATCTTTCTGGCTTTGGCAGGTGGAGTATTTTGTTTCCCAGGACTATCCATGAAACTGGTTCTAGAAAATGTTTTATTAGGAAGTCTTTTGGAGACAATACTATTGACTCAGGAAGGGTTTTTTGGTTCTTAATAGAAATGTAGTTGATTTTCCAATGATGTCTTGGTTTCAGGTGTGCAGCACAGTGATTCAGTCATATGTGTATTTTCAGTTATATGTATATTTCCTACTATGCGTTATTACAAAATATGGTAGAGTCCCCTGTGATACACAGTAGGTCCTTGTTGGTTATCTATTTTATATATAGGAGTGCTGCAGCGAACATCATTGTGCTTTGCCACAATTAACATGGAGTCCAAGGAAGAATATTTTCTTTTCTAGGGGTGTGTTGATGTCTCTTGTGTGCCTGTATCAAAAGTGAAGGTAGAGCCTCGTTTGGCAAAGACAGTTGAACTCCAGTTTGAGAGTTAACCCTGTGCACAGAGCTGAGAATGGAAAGATGGTTAAAGGTGTACCCCTGCCCTTGGAGTCCACAATCTGCTTAGGGAAACGGGATCTTTGTTTTTATTTGTATCCCCCCCTTTTCCCAGAAGGGGTTTAAGGCCAGGGATAAGGGGTGTGTGTGTGTGCATGCTCAGTTGTGTCCAACTCTTTGCAATCCATAGACTGAGGTCCTCCAGGCTCATCTGTCCATGGTATTTTCCAGGCAAGAATACTGGAGCAGGTTGCCATTTCCTTCTCCAGGGGATCTTCACGACCCATGGATCAAACCCGAGTCTGTTAGTTTCCTGCATTAGCAGACAGGTTCTTTACCCTTAGTGCCACCTGCAGGCCTTTTGTTATTCAAACACTGAACAAATACAAATGTCAAGTGTTGATAGGAAACCAAGTTAGTCACTCAAGCTTTGGGACTCTGAGCCGGGGTTCAATGGCACAGGCATCTTGTACCATTTGGTTCTGCCTCAGATGCCAACCCTCCTGGGCCAGTGAGAGGTTGGGACTGAATGGCTCCCAAGGCCTTTGCACCTCAGATGTTTTACGAGCCTGTGCACTTAGTGCTGGGGTGGTTATTGCAATGGCAGGCACCCACAAGTTAGATGATACTTAATTGAAAGCCTTTTAACAAGACACTTAGAATTCCTGAGACTTCTTTAGTTTTCTCTTTATCAGCATTGCCTTTCATCAACCATTCACTATTCTGTGACCAGGTAGAGGGATGTTGGGATGTTGCTCACTCATTACTGCTCTCTCTTAGGCCAGAGGCCTCACATCTTCAGGGTATCACCTGACAGACGCTGTCCTGTCCTGACAGGATCTACAGACAGGTCAAAAGGGATCAGAGGCAAGACAGCTTAAAAGCACAGACTCTGGAGCTGCAAAGTGCTGAGTTAGACTCCTGGCTTGGCCGCTTCTTGCTGCAAGACTTGGCAGTCACGTAATCTCTCTAGACTTCAGTTTTCACATCTGTAAAGCTGATGATTGTAACACTTGGATCCCTTAGAGTTATGGTGAGGATTAAGTGAGACGATGCATGTAAACCATTTGTACAGAGGCAGGTACCATGATGCACAATGGTGTTCACTTAAAGAAAAATGTATTATAATTGTTAAGCAGCAGTTAGCCAGGGTCGAGGTACCGCGTGTTGTGGGGGGAGCGGCTACAGTCTCTGTGAGGGTCATTGGTAAACTGTCGTAGGCCATTTACAGACCTTCCTGTTGTAACAGTGGCTGAGGGTTCTAACTGCCAGTGGCTGTTTGGACTCTAGTGGCTCAGCCAGCATTGCTGTCTCCCTTCTAGCCTGTGACTGTGACCCCAGGGGCATCGAGACACCGCAGTGTGACCAGTCCACGGGCCAGTGTGTGTGTGTGGAGGGTGTGGAGGGTCCACGCTGTGACAAGTGCACTCGGGGCTACTCGGGCGTCTTCCCCGACTGCACACCCTGCCACCAGTGCTTTGCTCTTTGGGACGTGATCATCGCTGAGTTGACCAACAGGACCCAGAAGTTCCTGGAGAAAGCCAAGGCCTTGAAGATCAGTGGTGTGATTGGGCCTTACCGGGAGACTGTGGATTCGGTGGAGAAGAAAGTCAGCGAGATCAGAGACATCCTGGCCCAGAGCCCAGCTGCCGAGCCACTGAAGAACATCGGGAATCTCTTTGAGGAAGCAGAGTAAGTAGTTGATAAGCTGGAGTAACAGCTCACGGTGTTGTTTCAACTTGGTGAACCAACAGCACGGTGCTTCCATCAGGAGGGGTTGTTGGTGCTGTGAGTGAAAATAGATGCTGGGCATTCATTTTCTGGCAGTCACTGCTCTGGGCTTGGGGGCAAGTGGACGCTGGCGCATCACTGGGCCCAGAGTTGCAGAGACTGCAGTGCAGAATGTGTGCATGTTATATTCAGCACTTTTCTCTGCAAACAATAACTCTTGGGCAGTAGAATGTCTCTGGATCCAGAGACAAAGGATCCATAACAGTCACAACTGGGTTACTTGCTAGGCTTGTGAACTAAAATGACTCACTCACTTCCAAGCCTCCCTTCTCACCTATAGCGGAGGGGAGGATACTCTTTACTTTTCCCTTACAGAGTAACAAAAGGATTGATCTATGAAATAGTAATGTAATTGCAGAAAACACTATAAGTTGTTGTCATATGTTTTGCTACTTTCAGGTAAATTCCATTACCACAAGTAAGACTCCTATTTCTAGGTTATTTCTACTGCTCAGCTATTGATCTGCTAGAGCCACTCTTCATTCATCCAGTTTTAACAGATTCTCTACGATGAAAATTCCTCTTCTTAGTCCTTCTCTGGGTAATCATATCTCTGGAGAGTGTGTATTTTGCCAGTGAAAGCAGAGAGAATTGAGCTGAGTGATGCTGAACTTTTATGAAGAGATTATTTTTCTCCCATTTCTCCCAGTTATCTTTTCTGTTCTCAAACATTCCAACTCCCTTTGACAGAAAGGACCCCTAAAACAGCAAAATAAGACCTAGGCTAAAGGACAAAACAGGAAGGGATATGGAGCATTTGTGCCTCTCCAAATGCTATGAGTTTTTATTATAGACTCCCCATTTGGCAGGAGCAGGGGGGTTGTTTCAGAGCTAAATCCTATACGTTCAGGCAATAGTACATTATGCCAGAACTACAGGAGCATTTTTGTGTGATGGGACTTTAATCAGCATCTCCAGGAAGTCAAGACAGACTTTTCATTCATCTCCACACTGTGTATGAGAAGCAGGAAGCTAACAGCTGACATTAGCTCAAGTACCTTGTAGGAGGTCCTTCCTACAACTTTTAAAGTAACTGGTCCCTTGACTTCAAGCCTCAGATCTTGTGCCCAAGATCATGTGGCTGATCAGGGTGTTAGGAGATGTCTGATGTGAGGCGATAATGCATTTAATGAGGAATTTTACCTCATTAAAAAAAGACCACAGTACAGCTCAGCCTTCTTACATGTAACGATAACAAGTCTTCAAAGGCCCTCATCTGAGTGCAACCTCACTTAAGAAATGATTTCTTGGCCTTGGTGTCATGCACCTTAAGGGAGAACAAAAAACTCTGGTATCCTTCGGGAGCCTGCCAGAAGAGCGATTACATTCACCAACAGCTCTGGTTCTACCTTCACTCTTCATCTAATCACACAGATTGTAATCATCGCAGGAAAACTAATTTCATTAATCTTTTTTCAACACAGTATCCAAGGATGCATGTTTTAGGATCCCTAGTGGCCTTATTTAAAAATTTACAATGTAAGGTTTGATTTTTTTAATTGTAACATTGTACGAGACCTGAGAAGAAATGAAAGCCTTCTGGGAATCAACAGATTAATAAAAGCTAAGCACTGGAAAAAAAGAAACTAGCCCCAGGTCAGGAAAAAAAGCCATCAGGTTTACAAAATGTAATTTAACCCACAAATGCTTTTAAGCACTTTTCCTTTGAGTTGGGTCATGGTATTATCTCAGCCTTAAATATCATTTTTCGAATGGCCCCCAACCTTTCAGCATCTCTCCATTTCCCCAGTTTTTTATATGATTATATCCCTGAGAAGACAAGTACACTCCATTAGATGATGCCCAGAGCTGAGATCTTCTTGATTCGTACTTTCTTTGTGATATGTGCAGACATGTAAACTGTATCGGGGAAGGCAATGGCACCCGACTCATGTTCTTGCCTGGAGAATCCCAGGGACGGGGGAGCCTGGCGGGCTGCCATCCGTGGGGTCGCACAGAGTCAGACACGACTGACATGACTTAGCATGCACGCATGCACACTGTATATGCAAGTAATTTACAAATAGATGCCTAAAGTTTTGGAGACAGAAGATACAGAACAAAGGCAGTTGGCTTTGAATTCCAAATGAAATATTGTGCAAACTAAATGGTTATCATATTCCATCCTCAGTGATGCTTTCTCAGGAAAAATGAAAGGGTTGCTTTGTTGGTGGAAGGTGCTCCTTTGGTGGTACTTTGAAGGGGGGTGTGTATGAAAAGCTTCTTTGCCTTGTTTCCACTGTCTTCCTGGTGGCCATGGGGCTTTCTTTCTGCATGTCTCATCTTGAAGGAGATGCCTGAGGTTCAGATAGGAGCATTTTTGGCAGGTGGCTGGGAGCCATAATTCTACACGGGAGTCACTTATGTCTTTTGAGTTTGTGGAATTGTATGGGCTTGCAACTGCTTATGTTACAGCGCTCTGGATCTGTGCTCATGTTACATCAGATATTCAGAATCCCTTAAATAGCCCATCTGTCACAACACAGCTGAGTGGAACTGCTGTATTTTCCTTCAAAGCATTGAAGAAAAAAAAATCATTAGATTTAACATACTCTCTTAATGATAAGATTAAAACCAGTACTTGAAGATGAACTATTACAAACTACTGAATCAATTTGAAATTACAGAGTAATGGATACAGTATTAGTGGAAAATGTAAAAATGAGACATCACGTTTTCCCTTTAGTTTCTTGCCTTTAAGTTCATTTACCCTTCTCTTTACAGGAAACTAACTAAAGATGTCACAGAAAAGATGGCACAAGTAGAAGTGGATTTATCTGACACAGCTATGCAAAATAACAGCACAGCCAGACAACTAGATGCTCTACAGGCAGAAACAGAAAGTCTAGATAATACAGTGAAAGAGCTTGCTGAACAGTTGGAATTTATAAAAAATTCAGATATTCGGGGTGAGCATTTTTTTAATGCAAATACTTAATCCTGGACTATTGATTTTACTATCTAACCTTTTAATGGGGACTTTCAGAAGAAAAGTAAGTGCTTTGTAATAATTTTAAAGCTTTTCCTCATTGAGTCTCTGGCACAAAGGAGGATTAAAGTTTTCATTTTATCAGTGTGGGATGCGGGGCACAGAAGGGATTGCATGGAGTGGGCAGTGGCCTTTGCATTAGAATGGCATCCGTTTCCATTTAGTGGATTATCTCCTTCATATGACTTCATATGACTCCAAAAGGGGCTCTTATATAAAGTTAAGAAATCAAGTTGATACTTATGCAAATCGTTTTATATTCAAGAATGTTACTTGACCAGGAAACCACATTTGGAAATCATTTATTGATATTGTAGGCCATGTTATATAGGACCCTCTCCCCTCAAAGCAAAAGAAAGTAAAATATGTCAGATCACTGCATCCTGTTTTATGCATGATTGCTTTGTAAGCTAGTTGCTTTAAAGCCAAAACATGTCAGGCTGTTTTATGTATATAACATTAGCCATTTGAGTGGATATAAACAGTTAAATGAGAAAAGGGGAAACTCATCTGGACGTAATCTACAAGTTGTCTCACACCAGCTATTTAGAAAAAACTAGATGGTTGCCTGTGTAGGAACAAAATCTTCATGATTGACTTAATTTTTTAATCCAGATGTTTGGCATCCTCCAGAGCCACAGTTAGGTGCCAATGGAACAAAGTATATTCATTGATCATGAGAAGAAAGTTGTATTTCTTTAAGGTTTTTATTCTTTGAATTTTAAAACAAAACCATATGGTCAATTTAGGGAGATTGGGTACAAGGGGATTAACTGTGGGCAATTTCATCTCATGCTCTAGGAGCCTTGGACAGCATTACCAAGTATTTCCAGATGTCTCTAGAGGCCGAGGAGCGTGTGAATGCCTCCACCACAAATTCCAACAGCACGGTGGAGCAGTCGGCCCTCACTAGAGACAGAGTGGAAGATTTGATGTTGGAGCGAGAGTCACAGTTCAGAGAGAAACAGGAGGAGCAGGCCCGCCTTCTGGATGAACTGGCAGGCAAACTACAAAGTCTTGACCTTTCAGCTGCTGCCGAAATGGTAAGGTTTGGGAGTTTGGCCCCCAGGCTGCCATGCAACAAGAGAAAAGATACCCTGCTTTGTCTTTAACACTGTCCACTTTGCAGATGAGTCAGCAGGAGGGAAACTGGTCTCTGGCCCAGTCTGGGGTATCTGTGACCAAGCCAGATTAAAAACAGCAGCATGTGAGTTTCCGCCTTCCTCTCTCGCAGCAATCTCTCTGTGGTACAACCAAAGAATCAGAGCTACTCTCCCATGCTGCTGAATTGACTCACTTCTTATCTAAATGGGATTCTTTTTATACTGTGGACATTTTTTTTTAAAAACTTTGTTCTGACTTGAAGTGCAAACTGCATCCCAGTGAAGCAATTCAGATTCATTCTTGGAGAGACTTTCTAAAAAAAATAAAGGGAGCTAAAGAATGTTTTTCATGGATAGGTATTAAAATGTTCCTTTGTCCTAGTAACTTTACCTAGTTAAGATTAACCTGAGACTAGCCTAGAAAGTAAATTTATTTCCCAGCTTTTAAAAAATAACTCAGGAGTAAAATGAAATTGAGTAGTGAGTTTAATGGAAATCAGGCAGAAAGCCAAAAAAAAAAGAATCCAAACTAAGTTTTTCTTCCTCTTGCTCCCTTACTGTTTTTCATAGAAGAATACTTATCTGAGAGAAGCTGCAGGGTGTTGTTTATATACTTTTATAAAGCTTCTGCTCTATTGGCTTTAGAAATAGAGGATCAGTACAAAAGGGGTAAAGTGGATTCATGGGAGGCTGGGAGTTCAGACTTCATTACAATTTTGTCTTGGTGACAGTCCTCCCTTCCTGAAACAGACAAAAACATTGTGCTGTATTATGACAAACTTAATTGATGCCTACAAGATTATGTTTTCATTACCTTAGGAAACTTGATATCATCTAATGGAAAGTTAGATCTCTTACCATTTAATGCAGAAACAGAGGCCTAGAGCAATAGGTACTTGCACCTAACATGAGACAAAACTGCCATACGTAGGCATGAAACGCCAATTCTCAGTCTTTCTTCAATATTGACTCCTTCCTTATAAAATCTAATTAAAATTAGTCATCACAAATTTCTCCAACCTAAAATGAAAAGCAGCTAAGGATGCTAGAGTATGTCTGCTTTGCAGCAGGGGGCATCTTGGGAATAGGTGGCCTGCGGGCAGGTTCCTCTGGCTATTAAGAACGGGAGCCCTGCCCTGTGCCTGCTTTCCATCAGGTGAGTAGCCTAGAAACTTGCCACCTTCTTCCCATCTCATTGTATGTGCTTGTTAATAATCTTGTGAGAATTCCCTTTTTAGGTTCCACACCACCACTTTTTGTGTACAAAGATTTTTGCTCCTTTGTGTTTTTCCAGGACCTTCGGTTCTGTCTTTGTGTATATTTAGTTAGACTGATGATGTTTTTTCCCAGGCCTGCCAGGCTGATGAAATAAAACAGATCTTCTAGGGTGTTAAAATGTTTTTAGAAAGTATCCCTGAGGTCTTAAGCCTTCCTGATTAAGGCTGTGTTCTTGTATAGCATACAGAATACACTTTATTTTCTGAAGATTTTTATGTGCTATAAACTAGATACATGAAAGTATTAAGAGATAATAGGATAATTATCACAGACTATTAAGTTAGAGAGTAGACTGTATTTTGAAAAAACTACTCTTCTTAAAAGAAGTACTTGCTTTGTTTGGGAGTATTCTGTTAACTATTTTTCACTGTAGTATAGCTTTTTTCAACATGAGCATTTTCCACAAAATAGCTCTAAACACAGTTTGTCTTCCTGCTCAGCCTTTTCCGTCATATAGCAAACCTATAATTTATCATTTGCCATATATATTCTACAACCAAGCTTTTGGAAGTTCCTGGCAGGTGAGAAAAGAGTCTGGCAGGGGCTTTGTGGGTTATTTGGAAAAGTTATACCTACCTTTATTTTCTCTCTTCCTCTGCCATGTGGAATGTTCCCCACTTGTGCTAAAAATCCCACCAACCCACTGTCCTTCCCCAGCTACAATCCTCAGTAATCTCCATCTGCTTTCCTCCTTACTTGATCTGACCTATTTTTGGCTGTTTTCCCTAGAGTTATCTTGTCTTCCTAACTAGACATAAAGTTACTAAAAGGTCTGATTATGGGTCTTTTATATCACCCTTTTTACCAGAACAGTTAACAGGCTGCTAGGTCTAAAGAAGGTTCTCGATACCATTTTTTCTTTCAGTAAATTCAACCAGTTAGGAAAAAGGGGACACATTCTTTGGCTTTCGTATCAGCAGACTTCAGCTTGATGGAGCAGAGCCCCCACGTATGGTACTGAAAGCATTGATGCCGGGTTAAATCACTCTCTCCTTGGAAGGAAGCAAGCTGGCTTATCCCTAAGCTCTTTGCTCCTCCTCTATCCTAAACACTTTTCCAAGCACCCTTGCCGAGGACCACCTACACACTCTCTTGGGCCACCCAGGCCCTGCAGAGCTGTTGGCTACCTCGGACTCACTCTGCACCCCGTGCTTGTTCCTTGGCTTTATTGCAGACGTGTGGAACGCCTCCAGGGGCCTCCTGTTCCGAGACTGAATGTGGCGGCCCAAACTGCAGAACTGACGAAGGAGAAAAGCAGTGTGGCGGGCCTGGCTGTGGCGGGCTGGTCACTGCAGCACACAGCGCCTGGCAGAAAGCCATGGACTTTGACCGAGATGTCCTGAGCGCCCTAGCTGAGGTGGAACAGCTCTCCAAGATGGTAATTCAGTGGATGGCCTATTTTTGTTTGCTTTCAGTTATAGAGAACCTGAAAGGGAGAAATCAATATCAAATGCTGAATAAGAAAATGTGAAAGTTTTTGTGAGATCAGGGAGATGAGGTTTTATTCATAGGTGGGCTAAGAATTTGCTTATTTCTCATTATGATAATTTGAAATATCCATGTTAATAACCATGGGTCCAGGGTTATGAATACATCCAGCTTTTATTTCAATTGAGCTTTTATTCTTCTGAAGTGACATGAAGTATTAACTTCATGTTAACTGAAGTATGTATGTTGGAACCCGAGAAAAAGACTAAAGAACATCTTACAGGTCAAAAAACTGGGGGAAAAAATTGTATATGCTAGCCCTAGCTATGTAAGGAATTGATACACTGATTACTTTGTCTACACAGTAGTATGGTTGAATGGGAGATGTTTCTAAAACCCATGATTCCAAATACTTAGTTTTTCGTCATCATCTTCTGGACCATTTGTAGTATTCTCGTCTGTTTGAGTGACATTGTTCCATGGGTATTTCATTCCCCATATATAGGTCTCTGAAGCAAAACTGAGGGCTGATGAGGCAAAACAAAATGCTCAAGATGTTCTGTTGAAAACCAATGCTACCAAAGAAAAAGTGGACAGGAGCAATGAGGATCTGAGAAATCTGATCAAGCAAATCAGGAACTTTTTGACCCGTAAGGAATTTTTTCGTTTTACTTTTAGACATTCCTTACTATCTTGGAATATAAAACAATTTTTTAAGAGTGCTGGAGAGGCCATAATTCAAATCTGCAACTTTGATAAAATCAACTTCTTGCAGGGGATAAAATACTTCCAAATTTTAAAGTATTTCCATATTAAGAAACATTTTCATTTCTTAACATTTATGTACCTGTATATAAATAATCTCATTTATGCAGACATAAGACATACTTGATGTGATACCCAAGTAGTAAGTCAAGAAGTCAAACATGTACTATGAGAATTGAATTTGGAACTTCTGTTAGAGAATACATGTCATTAGAACCTTAATTATAAGGATTTTTTTTGCCATTGTCCCCAAAGCTTTGTAATCCTATTGTTTTCAGGATATTTTATTTATGGTTAGATAGCTCTGTACCTTAAGCATTCTGTACAGAAACAGAAAATCTCCAGGATTTGTGGTCCAGCTCTTAAGTGTTGCTGGTCACAGTTTGAGTTCCATCAATCAGTGAGGATGGTTGTGGTCACAAGTTAAAACTCTCAACTGAAATGAACGTAATCAAAACAGAGAATTATTTTATAATACATAATAAGTTCAGTAGTAGCTCCATTATTCTGGAATCCATGCCTTTCTCATCTTTCTGCTCTGTCATTTTAATTAAGCATATCAACTCTTCTCAGGTTCGCTCCTCCTCATTACAAGGTGGCTGCCAAAGCTCCACAAAGACACAATAATAGCTTATGGAAAAAGAGAACACCTATTTCTTTATTGTATCACTTTTAAATAGAGAAAGTCTTTTCCATAAATCCCATATAGTAATGGGATTCAGTTCAGTTCAGTTCAGTCGCTCAGTCGTGTCCAACTCTTTGCAACCCCATGAATCACAGCACGCCAGTCCTCCCTGTCCATCACCAACTCCCAGAGTTCACTCAAACTCATGTCCACAGAGTCGGTGATGCCATCCAGCCATCTCATTCTCTGTCGTCCCCTTCTCCTCCCGCCCCCAATCCTTCCCAGCATGAGTCTTTTCCAGTGACTCAACTCATCACATGAGGTGGCCAAAGTATTGCAGTTTCAGCTTTAGCATCCGTCCTTCCAATGAACACCCAGGATTGATCTCCTTTAGAGTGGACTGGTTGGATCTCCTTGCAGTCCAAGGGACTCTCAAGAGTCTTCTCCAGCACCACAGTTCAAAAGCATCAATTCTTCGGCGATCAGCCTTCTTCACAGTCCAACTCACATCCATACACGACCACTGGAAAAACCATAGCCTTGACTAGATGGACCTTGGTTGGCAAAGTAATGTCTCTGCTTTTTAATATACTATCAAGGTTGGTCATAACTTTCCTTCCAAGGAGTAAGCGTCTTTTAATTTCATGGCTGCAATCAGCATCCGCAGTGATTTTGTAGCCCAAAAAAACAAAAGTCTGACACTGTTTCTACTGTTTCTCCATCTATTTCCCATGAAGTGATGGGACCAGATGCCATGATCTTTGTTTTCTGAATGTTGAGCTTCAAGCCAACCTTTTCACTCTCCTCTTTCACTTTCATCAAGAGGCTTTTGAGTTCCTCTTCACTTTCTGCCATAAGGGTGGTGTCATCTGCTATCTGAGGTTCTTTCTTGATATTTCTCCCAGCAATCCTGATTCCAGCTTGTGCTTCATCCAGCCCAGTGTTCCTCATGATGTACTCTGCATATAAGTTAAATAAGCAGGGTGACAATATACAACCTTGATGTACTCCTTTTTCTATTTGGAACCAGTCTGTTGTTCCATGTCCACTTCTAACTGTTGCTTCCTGACCTGCACACAGGTTTCTCAAGAGGCAGGTCAGGTGGTCTGGTATTCCCATCTCTCTCAGAATGTTCCACAGTTGATTGTGATCCACACAGTCAAAGGCTTTGGCATAGTCGATGAAGCAGAAATAGATGTCTTTCTGGAACTCTCTTGCTTTCTCCATGATCCAGCGGATGTTGGTGATTTGATCTCTGGTTCCTCTGCCTTTTCTAAAACCTGCTGAACATCTGGGAGTTCACGGTTTACATATTGCTGAAGCCTGGCTTGGAGAATTTTGAGCATGAGTTTACTAGCATGTGAGATAAGTGCAATTGTGCGGTAGTTTGAGCATTCTTTGGCATTGGAATGAAGACTGACCTTTTCCAGTCCTGTGGCCACGTCTGAGTTTTCCAAATTTGCTGGCATATTGAGTGCAGCACTTTCACAGCATCATCTTTCAGGATTTGAAATAGCTCAACTGGAATTCCATCACCTCCACTAGCTTTGTTTGTAGTGATGCTTTCTAAGGCCCCCTTGACTTCACATTCCAAGATGTCTGGCTCTAGGTCATTGATCACACCATCGTGATTATCTTGGTCATGAAGATCTTTTTTGTATAGTTCTTCTGTGTATTCTTGCCACCTCTTCTTAATATCTTCTGCTTGTTAGGTCCATACCATTTTTGTCCTTTATCGTGCCCATCTTTGCATGAAATGTACCCTTGGCAACTCTGGGATTACTGCAGGCTAATCAGTATTTAACTCTGAGCTGATAAGCTTACCTTAACTTACTGGTTGGTACCTGAACAAAATCAGTATTCTGTTAGTAAGGAAAAAGGAAGAATAAGTAAGTAAGGAGCCAACAGTATTTGTTAAGAATATCTTATGGAATATTCTGTGATGGTCATCATTCAATCATGTATTTCCCTGGGCTTTATAGTTTTAATATTCTATCAGTTTAAAAAAAAAAGCTTAAAAATCAGTGACATACTTAGAATTTAAACTCCAGTATTTTTTCATCTCTTTTCACACTTAACATTTGAAACTCCCTGAAGACAACTATATTGACTCTCTTCCTTCTCTGACTGGATTCTCTAATTTCCTGAATCCAGATAATTTATTAGGGATTTCAACACTTACATCTGCATATACAGCAGTAGTAGTCTTTCAACTGAAAGTTTTCATTGCCTTTTAGGATCAAGTTCCAGCTTTTTACCTTTGCCTGTAGAGTTTTCTGGAGAAGGCACTGGCGCCCCACTCCAGTACTCTTGCCTGGAAAATCCCATGGACGGAGAGGCCTGGTAGGCTGCAGTCCATGGGGTCGCTAAGAGTCAGACACGACTGAGCAACTTGACTTTCACTTTTCACTTTCAAGCATTGGAGAAGGAAATGGCAACCCACTCCAGTGTTCTCGCCTGGAGAATCCCAGGGATGGGGTCGCAGAGTCGGACATGACTGAAGCGACTTAGCAGCAGCAGCAGTAGAGTTTTCTACAATCTGAACCATTCACTTCACTCAGCTTCCACGTAACATGCTCTGCCCTTCCTGTCTCTCCATCCAGAGATGTTCTTTCTTCTCTCAAACCCTCTCATCCTTCAACACCCTCCAGAGTCTTCCCTGACAACCCCAGCTTGTCACCAACTCCAGTAGTATGCACTGTCTGCATTACTTTTCCTGTGTGTAGGTCTCATCTCCCCAACTCAAATTAAAAACCCTTAAATAGGAAGTACCTTTGCTTGGTATAATCCCACCAGGCTGAACATACTGTAGCAGATGACCAATATGGTTGAAAGAGTGAACCATCTTTGCTTTTTACTTTTAACAGAAGATAGTGCTGATCTAGACAGCATTGAAGCAGTTGCTAACGAAGTCTTGAAAATGGAAATGCCTAGCACTCCACAGCAATTACAGAACTTGACAGAAGATATTCGTCAACGGGTTGAAAGCCTTTCTCAAGTAGAGGTTATTCTACAGCAAAGTGCGGCTGACATTGCCAGAGCTGAGATGTTGTTAGAAGAAGCCCAAAAAGCCAGGTATCTGAGCACAGTATTATATGCCATTTAGCGGAGCTCATTTTGTGTATCTAGCATGGAGTAACCAGTACTCTTGCCTGGAAAATCCCATGGACGGAGGAGCCTGGCAGGCTGCAGTCCACGGGATCGCTAAGAGTCGGACACGACTGAGCGACTTCACTTTCACTTTCATGTATTGGAAAAGGAAATGGCAACCCACTCCAGTGTTCTTGCCTGGAGAATCTCAGGGATGGGGGAACCTGGTGGCCTGCCATCTATGGGGTCGCACAGAGTCGGACATGACTGAAGTGACTTAGCAGCAGCAGCATGGAGTAAAGTCTTTTCTTTCATTAGTGACATTTCTCACTGAGTGACCAGTGGGAGTCTGTGTCACTTCAGGAAAGCTGGTCTCTAAAAGAAGACCAAGGACTTTTTTCTTGTTCACATGTATCACTCTGTTCTTTTTACTCAGCAAAAGTGCAACAGATGTTAAAGTCACTGCAGACATGGTAAGGGAAGCTCTGGAAGAAGCAGAAAAGGCCCAGATTGCAGCAGAGAAGGCAATTAAACAAGCAGACGAAGACATCCAGGGAACCCAGAACCTGCTCACTTCGGTAGGAGACTGCAGTCATTGTTGTGTATGGCAGAAAACATACTAATACATACATTTGTCAGAAAAGAAGCACATCTGACAGTTACCTATGAAAATTCTTACAGCTGAACATCAAAGGAGTCCTTTAATAAATCTGAACTACTCCCTTAGCACAGATGCTAAAAGTCTTGTTTTCTAGGGGAAAAAAGGAGCCTGCAAACAAATATCAAACCCCCTTTCATTTGCATCCCCACAAAAAGCCTTAAGATAATAAGAGTTTCCAGTTCCTTCAAGGAATAAGATTCTATTTAGTATGAAACATACTATTAATATTCAGTTTTAGAACATCTCTAGATGGAGACACAGGATGGGCAGAGTAAGCTTTTGCAGCCCAAAAGCAACTACATAGTTAAGACTAGATTTATGAGGTGATCATTCACAAAAAACTTTACTATAGTTTTGAAAACCACTGGAAAGCAATGAATTAAATTGTCTGCTTCTAATACCTAATTTTAGATGAACCTGATAGAGCTCTTACTTCCCAGATGGCTCAGTGGTAAAGAATCCACCTACCAATGCAGGAAACATGGGTTCAATTCCTGGGTCAGGAATATCCTCTGGAGAATGAAATGGCAACACCCTCCAGTATTCTTGCCTAGAAAATCCCATGGACAGAAGAGCCTGGCAGGCTACAGTCCATGGGGTTGCAAGTGAGTCAGACATGACTTAACAACTAAATAACAACAGAGCTCTTACAGCTAGACAGTTTGTTTTATGCAGAATGCATGGGAAACTTACACGCAAGATACCCTTGCTGTTGTTGCTGCTGCTAAGTCGCTTCAGTTGTGTCCAACTCTGTGCGACCCCATAGACGGCAGCCCACCAGGCTCCCCCATCCCTGGGATTCTCCAGGCAGGAACACCTATGGACGGAGGAGCCTGGTGGGCTGCAGTCCATGGGGTCGCTAAGAGTCGGACACAACTGAGGAAAAGACCTGTAGAGTCTACCAAATATTAAAGACATTCACTAAAAAAAGAATTATTCACATGGATTTAGTGCTGTAGTCTAAAAACTTAAAACTCTGAAATTAGATGCTTATCTTACTTGCTTCCAATCCCCCTTCTCAAGACAACAACCCATCATATTTGAAACCTGGGAGATGGTTTTTCAATCTGCTTTCCCTACCATTAGTTAATATAAGCCCATTACTCTCAGTAAAATGAAGCCAGACAGTTCCTCAGCCACTTTAAGTTTTGAGTATTATATATAAGGCCCTTTCTTCAGGCTACTTAATCAAATTTAGAAACATCATATTTCCCCAGCAATCTGTGCTCTAACCCTCTGCTTTATCTCTAGGTGTTTCAATCTTGTCAGTGTGCTGTTAACATGTAAATGAACTTTAAGTGACTTTCAGAAAATGACTATTTTGAAAAGCAAAATGGAAACTATTAATCAAACTGTAGATGAGATATTTGGCTTGATGATGCAATTTATTTAAAGATGAAACCTTGGAGGGTAGGAAGTGTTTCAGGTAAACAGTAAGAAAGAGAAGCTCTAAACCATACTAATGAAAGCTTGACACAAACTATTCACTTACTGAAGTGTTATCTTCTAAGAATACTCCCTAAGAATTGTTTCCTAATTAATAGGTGAACTCTCAGATGAAGAATCATTTGGTTTGAAATAGTCACAACTTTGAGCACATGTGTATACTGATCCACTAGTTACGACATTATTCTTCAGAACAGAACCATCCTTGAAGATCATTTTTAAGAAAAATTAGGTGCTCAATGAAACTGGTTCTTCTGTCTTGGGTCAGGTTTACTTTGGCTATCTTTAAAAAAAAATCAGTATTTATTGATTATACTTTGAAAAGAGATCAAACATGGACCCTCCCCAGTTGCCCAGATGAGATACTTTTTCCCTAAATAATTCTTGAGTACTTACAGCTTCCAGTTGTAACTTTCCCAGGTCTATGCCACGTCACAATCCTATAGTAACTTTTCATAGTTTTAACATTCCTGGTTTCCAGGTCTTTCTTCATTAATTAGCTGAAAACACTCAAATTAACCTTGCAGATAGCTCCCAAAGTGGTTTAATCTCCACTAGTAGAGCTTAACATTTACAGCTGATAGAAAAAAAACTAAAATTGACTGGAAGTTACAGTTTCCCCACCCACATTAATTTAGAAAGTTATGTGGCTATCCCTTTGCTCACATCAGCTTCCTTGTGAATACCATTTTGCCAGAGTGTCCTTGGCTAAACACACCTTGCTGCTGCTAAGTCACTTCAGTCGTGTCTGACTCTGTGTGACCCCATAGACAGCAGCCCACCAGGCTCCCCCATCCCTGGGATTCTCCAGGCAAGAACACTGGAGTGGGTTGCCATTTCCTTCTCCAATGTGTGAAAGTGAAGTCGCTCAGTCGTGTCAGACTCTTTGCGACCCCATGGACTGCAGCCTATCAGGCTCCTCCGTCCATGGGATTTTCTAGACAAGAGTACTGGAGCGGCTTGCCATTGCCTTCTCCGAAAGACACCTTGCAGGTGTCCTTAAAATGCTTTCTTGACACATCAAACTGCCTGGGAGTGGTTCAGTAAGAAAAAATTTACATAAATTTCAGCCTAGACAGTCAGAGTACTGAAAGAATAAAATATATGAGATGTAGCAGAGACTATTTTGAAGTGGGGCACTTTATATCAGCTTTCTTGAATTTTTTAGTATTACTTCTAGAGCAATGGCACAGCAGCCTTTTAAATCTTCCTCTACACTTGAATTCATAGCACTTAATACCACTTCCTAAATTAATGGTTTGCTGAATTTAATCCATTATATACTTTCAGATAGAGTCTGAAACAGCAGCTTCTGAGGAAACTTTGTTCAATGCCTCCCAGCGCATCAGCGAGCTAGAAAGGAATGTGGAAGAACTTAAGCGGAAAGCTGCCCAGAATTCTGGGGAGGCAGAATATATTGAAAAAGTAGTATACACTGTGAAACAAAGTGCAGAAGATGTTAAGAAGGTAAGTAAAGCTTTGTTACTGCACAGCTGTGTGGACAAGGGAGCAACTGCTCTCCTCCAGGCCTTCCTTGGAATGGACTTAACATGGTTATTCATCAGAAACATCTTGGGTGACCTGTTTTGAAACAGCAATCTTTAAAGACAAAGATGGAAAAGAATGGGAGTGGATAGAAAATATCCATACACGAGATGTAGGCCCTCAAATCCAAACTTGGGTAAGGGTTTAGAAAAATGAAATTAATTTAACAAGCATATTGAACTTGTATTTCAATTAGGAAGAGCTTTATGTCAAACATAAAGCTGGCCATTTGAGAAATCTTTACAAGCAGGGTAGAAAATGCTTAAAGAATCCGTAACAGACAACAGTTAGTAGGGAACCATATCTCACCTCTTCTGTGCTCATTTGGAATTAACCACCTCTTCCTTCTCACTGGAAAGTACTATATTTTGCAGAGAAAAGTCTCAAGCCCCAATTTTTCACTAGAAGCCAAGTAATCACTGAAACACATTTAATTTTTAAATTTGTGTCAGTAAATATTTATCACTAAAGAAACCTTTTTAAACTTTTCAGGGGAGTGCTGAAACTCTTAAATGAATAGTAGGAAGCTATAAACTGAATGAAATCAAGACCTTTCCTAGAAGCTGCTATAGTTTTTAGGCATTACATACAGGTAACTTCCCTATAGCTTGAGTTTGGGAAAGAGAACATTAAGTTCACTGCCACATCTTTTTCATTGTGGGCTAGTTTCCTGCAGGTCTAAGAACATAAATCAGCCAAGGAGTCATATTACAGGACATTCTGCATAAATATGAAACTTGATTACAAATAAACAGTAAAATCTTGACAGTGAAATTCTTCTATAAATAGCTATTTTTTGAACAGTGTTCCTAAAAAGAATGACTAAAATCTTGCCCTTCTTTTTGTTGAATCTGCCTTTTCCCTCTGGTTTCCTGGTATCAAGTCACTATCAACCCTAGTCAACTTTCCTCCCACTTTTTTCTGATGTCTAAATATTTGGATCTTGGCACACCTACCTTTGAGAAAATCTATTTCTCTAACTCTCCTTCCATGAATTTCTCCTACAGCACCTCCAATAAAACAAAAAACCAGTCCCCCAGGGACTTACAGCAACTCCACCATGTCTTTGACATCTTTTCATTTTAAAAAATCATGTCAGAAACAAAACTCGGTCATTTGTGGAGATATGGACGGACCCAGAGAGTAAAGTCAGAAAGAGGAAAAAGAACATTGTACATTAACACATAGACGTAGAATCTGGAAAAACTGATATAGACAATCTTATTTACAAAGCAGAGAGACACAGATATAGAGAACAAACATGGATACCAAGGGGGAATGGGGAGATTGGGGGTGACCTGACATATATATACTATTGATACTATGTGTAAAATAGATAAGTAATGAGAACCTGGGCTTTCCTGGTGGCTCAGAGGTTAAAGCGTCTGCCTCCAATGTGGGAGACCCGGGTTCGATCCCTGGGTCGGGAAGATCCCCTGGAGAAGGAGATGGTAACCCACTCCAGTATTCTTGCCTGGAGGATCCCATGGATGGAGAAGCCTGGTAGGCTACAGTCCACGGGGTCGCAAAGAGTCAGACACAACTGAGCGACGGAACAGAACGGAATGAGAACCTGCTGTATAGCAAAGGGAACTCTACTCAGTGCTCTGTGATGACATAAATGGAAAAGAAATCCAAAAACGGGATATATACATGCATATAGATAATTCACTTTGTTGTACAATAAAAACACAACACTGTAAAGCAACTATACTCCAATAATAACCAAAAAATATATAAAATAATAATAAAAAATTATGTCAATGTTATATCTAATTATACCATTTCAAATTAATGTTTTCAGTTACTTACTATTGTGTAGCTTGAAACCTGAGTACCCTTTAATTCAGAATGCTAGCTATGCAAGTTAGCATCTACATGATCTAAGACTGCCACAATTATATTACTGACACTAACATTATTACCTTTTTCTACCAAAATGTCGATCTGCAGACTCTGGACAATGAACTTGATGAAAAGTACAAGAAAGTAGAAAATTTAATTGCCAAGAAAACCGAAGAGTCAGCAGATGCCAGAAGGAAAGCAGAAATGTTACAAAATGAAGCAAAAACACTTTTGGCTCAAGCAAACAGCAAACTGCAACTTCTGAAAGGTAGATTTTTTTAACTTATTTTCTTAGAGTTTATTTAAAAGGTAAAGTACCATTCACTCTGTCTCAAGTACTTCAGTTCAGTTCAGTCGCTCAGTCGTGTCCGACTCTCCGTGACCCCATGAATCACTATAAAAGAGGATCAGTCTTTGATTTTGAGATCACCATAGTATAACTGCTCAGACCTTTTATTTTTATCTCCCACAGATTTAGAAAGAAAATATGAGGACAATCAAAAATATTTAGAAGATAAAGCTCAAGAATTAGTAAGACTGGAAGGAGAAGTTCGTTCACTCCTAAAGGATATAAGCCAGAAAGTTGCTGTTTATAGCACCTGCTTGTAACAAAGGAAGGGGAGCTGTAAGTAAAAGATGGCTAAGGTGACCAAAGCAAAATCATTACCTTTTAAAAACTGACTTAATGATCTTCAAAATAAAACTCAACCTATTTAATGTTTTTAATCACCACATTTTGTATGGAGTTAAATAAAGTACAAAGCTTTTTTATAAATATATATTGAGTATATTTTTCCTGATTTAGTATTCATGAATTCCTTTAACAAAAAAGGCTATTTTCGCTGTAAAGATGCATTTATAAGCTCACTGATTGTCTCCATGGAGATGCTAATTTCTGTTATGTCTGTAGGCCAGTATCACTCATCTGTTTGGGTCAATATCCTCCACAAATCCACCCCCAAAATCACCTCCCAGTTGGATTCCCAGATAGAAATCAGAAAGGAAGGAAGTTCCCTGAGCTACCCTCACTATTTCAGGGGCTGCTCAGTTGATCCAAATCAACTGTAAGTATTCCTTACTCTAGAAAAGAGAACAAAAAAGCAGCAACTTTTAGGGAAGTTTTGAAACTAGAAAGGCATGAAAGTAGAAATCAAGCACAGAAAAAGCATCAAGAAAAAAACAACTGCATGCAGACTAAACAACATGCTACTAAAAAACCAACAGGTCAAAGAGGAAATCCAAAAGGAAATTTAGAAATACCTCAAGACAAATGACAACCAAAAAAAAACCTTAAAAATCTATGGGATGCAATAAATGCAGTTCTAGAAGTTCTCAGTGATACAGGCCTTCTTTAAGAAACAAGAAAAATCACAAAAAAAACTTAACCCACAACCTAAAAGAATTAGAACAAACAAAACCTAGTCAGCAGAAGGAAGGAGACAGTATAAAGAAATCACCTCTAATACCACAGATTTACATGCTGAGAACTATGAAATATTAATAAAGGAAATTAAAGATGATTCAAAACATGGAAAAATATCCCAAGCTCTTGGACTGGGAGAATTAATGTTAAAATGGCAATAGTATCCAAAGCAATTTCAGATTTAATGTGATCTCTATCAAGATTTCCAAAGAATAGCAAGGAGAGATAAGAAAGCCTTCCTCGGTGATCAATGCAAAGAAATAGAGGAAAACAATGGAATGGGAAAGACTATAGAGATCTCTTCAAGAAAATTAGAGACACCAACACCAAGGGAACATTTCATGCACAGATGGGCACAATAAAGGACAGAAATGGTATGGGCCTAACAGAAGCAGAAAGTGGCAAGAATACACAGAAGACCTATAAAAAAAAAAAAACTTCATGACCCAGATAAACACGATGGTGTTATTCCTCATCTACAGTCAGACATCCTGGAATGCAAAGTCAAGTGGGCCTTAGGAAGCATCACTACAAACAAAGCTAGTGGAGGTGATGGAATTCCAGTTAAGCTATTTCAAATCTTAAAAGATGATGCTGTGAAAATGCTGCACCCAATATGCCAGCAAATCTGGAAAACTCAGCAGTGGCCAAGGGACTGGAAAAGGTCAGTTTTCATTCCAATCCCAAAGAAAGGCAATGTCAACGAATGCTCAAACTACCACACAATTGCATTCATTTCACACGCTAGCAAAGATGCTCAAAATTCTCCAAGCCAGACTTGAATAGTACATGAACCATGAACTTCCAGATGTTCAAGCTGGATTTAGAAAGGGCAGAGGAACCACAGATCAAATTGCAATATCCACTGGATCACAGAAAAAGCAGGAGAGTTCCAGAAAAACATCTACTTCTGCTTTACTGACTACACCCAAGCCTCTGACTGTGTCTATCACAACAAACTGTGGAAAATTCTTCAAGAGATGGGAATTCTGGACCACCTGACATGCTTCCTGAGAAATCTGCATGCAGGTCAAGAAGCAACAGTTAGAACTGGACATGGAACAACAGACTAGTTCCAAAACGGGAAAGGAGTACGTCAAGGCTGTATACTGTCACCCTGCTTATTTAACTTATATGCAGAGTACATCATGAGAAATGCTGGACTGGGTGAAGCACAAGCTGGAATCAAGATTGCCGGGAGAAATATCAATAACCTCAGATATGCAGACAACACCACCCTTATGGCAGAAAGTGAAGAAGAACTAAAGAGCCTCTTGATGAAAGAGGAGAGTGAAAAAGTTGGCTTAAAACTCAACATGCAGAAAACTAAGATCATGGCATCCGGTCCCATCACTTCAAGGCAAATAGCTGGGGAAACAGTGGAAACAGTGACAGATTTTATCGGGGGGGGGGGCTCCAAATCACTGCAGATGTTGACTGCAACCATGAAATGAAAAGACACTTGCTCCTTGGAAGAAAAGTTATGACCAACCCAGACAGCATATTAAAAAGCAGAGACATTACTTTGCCAACAAAGATCCATCTAGTCAAGGCTATGGTTTTTCCAGTGGTCATGAATGGATGTGACAGTTGGACTATAAGAGTGCCAAAGAATTGATGCTTTTGAACTGTGCTGCTGGAGAAAACAAGATCTTGAGAGTCCCTTGGACTGCAAGGAGATCCAACCAGTCCATCCTAAAGGAAATCAGTCCTGAACATTCACTGGAAGGACTGATGCTGAAACTCCAATACTTTGGCCACCTGATGCGAAGAACTGACTTATTTGAAAAGACTCTGATGCTGGGTGAAGGCAGGAGGAGAAGGCGACGATAGGATGAGATGGTTGGATGGCATCACCGACTCAACGGACATGAGTCTGAGTAAAATCTGGGAGTTGGTGATGGACAGGGAGGCCTGGTGTGCTGCAGTCCATGGGGTTGCAAAGAGTTGGACACAACTGAGTGACTGAACTGAACTATCAGGTTACCCATGACATTTTTCACAGAACTAGAACAAATCCTAAAATTTATATGGAACCATAAAAGACCCAGAATTGCCAAAGCAATCCTGAGAAAAAGGAAAAAATCTGGAGCTATAACCCTCCCAGACTTAAGACAATGCTACAAAGACAATACTGCAGTAGTCAAAAAGGTATGGTATTGGTACAAAAAGACATATGGATCAATGCAACAGAATAGAGTCCAGAAATACACCCACACACCTACCATCAACTTTCGACAAAGGAGGCAAGGATATACAACGAGAAAAAGACCGTCTCTTCAGCAAGTGATGTTGGGATAGCCACATATAAATCAATGAAGTTAGAACAGAGCCTCACACCATACACAGAAATAAAATGGCTAAAATGAAATAATGCCATTTGCAGTAATACGGATGGATCTAGAGATTATCATACTAAGTGAAGTAAGTTAGAAACAAATACCATATGATTATCATTTACATAGGATGAGATGGTTACAGAGAAAGAGATGGTTAGATAGCATCACAGACCCACTGGACATGAATCTGAGCAAACTCCAAGACAGTGGAAGATAGTGGAGCCTGGGGTGCTGCAATGTATGGTATAGCAGAGTCAGACATGACTTAGCAGCTCAACAACCACCACCACTTATATGTGGAATGTAAAATAGGATACAAATCAGCATATATATGAAACAGAGATAAAGAAGAGACTTACGTTGCCACAGCAGAGGGGGCACAGGGAGGAAAGGAATGGGAATTTGAGATTAGCAAAGGCAAACTATTATACATGGGATGGATGAACAAGGTCCAACTGTACAGCACAGGGAACTATACTCACGATCCTCTGACAAATCATAATGGAAAATATAGGTATAACTGAGTCACTGTGCTGTACAGAAGAAATTAATACAAACTGTAAATCAACTATACTCCAATAAAATTTTTAAAAAACAGAGGGCTACCACCTACAACAGGGCTAGGGTTGCTAAGGGGAATGTTTAAATTGAGCCAACATTTAGGGACACTGCTTATGCCAACTGGGCAGGGCTATTTAAAAGTACAGAAGGATGCTGTCATTTCTCAGATCTTATATCATATTTCATTTTATTTCACAATCTGGTAACAATCACTTATTCCACAGGACAAAGAAGAAACATGGAACACAACTGTCAAGGCTTTGTCAACTTTATAGCTCAATTAGCTGGAAACAGGCCAGGCCCTAAGTGACTTTTTCACACCTTCTCCTTCAGTTCAGTTCAGTCGCTCAGTCGTGTCCGACTCTCTGCGACCCCATGAATCACAGCATGCCAGGCCTCCCTGTCCATCACCAACTCCCGGAGTTCACTCAAACTCATGTCCACAGAGTCGGTGATGCCATCCAGCCATCTCATTCTCTGTAGTCCCCATCTCCTCCCGCCCCCAATCCCTCCCAGCATCAGAGTCTTTTCCAGTGAGTCAACTCTTTGCATGAGGTGGCCAAAGTATTGGAGTTTCAGCTTTAGCATCAGTCCTTCCAATGAACGCCCAGGACTGATCTCTTTTAGAATGGACTGGTTGGATCTCCTTGCAGTCCAAGGGACTCTCAAGAGTCTTCTCCAACACCACAGTTCAAAAGCATCAATTCTTCGGCGATCAGCCTTCTTCACAGTCCAACTCTCACAGCCATACATGACCACAGGAAAAACCATAGCCTTGACTAGACGGACCTTTGTTGGCAAAGTAATGTCTCTGTTTTTTAATATGCTATCTAGGTTGGTCATAACTTTCCTTCCAAGGAGTAAGCGTCTTTTAATTTCATGGCTGCAATCAGCATCTGCAGTGATTTTGGAGCCCAAAAAAATAAAGTCTGACACTGCTTCCACTGTTTCCCCATCTATTTCCCATGAAGTGATGGGACCAGATGCCATGATCTTTGTTTTCTGAATGTTGAGCTTCAAACCAAACTTTTCACTCTCCTCTTTCACTTTCATCAAGAGGCTTTTGAGTTCCTCTTCACTTCCTGCCATAAGGGTGGTGTCATCTGCATATCTGAGGTTATTGATATTTCTCCCAGCAATCTTGATTCCAGCTTGTGCTTCATCCAGCCGAGCGTTTCTCATGATGTACTCTGCATGTAAGTTAAATAAGCAGGGTGACAATATAAAACCTTGACGTACTCCTTTTCCTATTTGGAACCAGTCTGTTGTTCCATGTACACTTCTGACCGTCGCTTCCTGACCTGCATAGAGGTTTCTCAAGAGGCAGGTCAGGTGGTCTGGTATTCCCATCTCTTTCAGAATGTTCCACAGTTGATTGTGATCCACACAGTCAAAGGCTTTGGCATAGTCAATGAAGCAGAAATAGATTTTTTTCTGGAACTCTCTTGCTTTCTCCATGATCCTGCGGATGGTGGCAATTTGATCTCTGGTTCCTCTGCCTTTTCTAGAGCAAGGCTATTCTATGTTCCATTGAACAGCCACCCATACATCAAACACAGCTGCACTTGAAGCTGGGCCCAAACCAAAGTCACGGTTACGGAAATAGCTGTAATTTCAACAATAAGGCGACTTTCTTCTGGTTCCAGGCATTTATTTGTCACTCTTATTTAGGTAGAAATTCTAATAACAAAGTGGTTGTACTTCCTCATCTACTAGAGCATCTAAATCTTTTTCCCCCTTGATTATAAGTATTTTACTTACGATTAAGTAGAAGTAGAAACCTCCACTACTCCTCATTCCTTTTCAGCCAAACAACTAAAACTCTCACTTTGAAATTACTCGTTTTTTTAAATTGAAATTACTAATTTTAATCAGCTCAATGAACTGGACAACTAACAGCCCCATTCTTCACAAGTCAAGAGAATACTCAGAACTTAGTACATAACAATAAGTGAACACTTAAAAATTTGTTTCATACAGGACTTCATTCCCAGATATATTTTCATTCTCATATTGAATGGGAACCTTTAAAGTTGCATTTAACTATTATTTTGTATCTCTACTGCTAGTTCAGTTCAGTCGCTCAGTCGTGTCCGACTCTTTGCGACCCCATGAATCACAGCATGCCAGGCCTCCCTGGAGTTTACTCAAACTCATGTCCATCGAGACGGTGAAGCCATCCAGCCATTTCATTCTCTGTCGTCCCCTTCTCCTCCCGTCCCCAATCCTTCCCAGCATCAGAGTCTTTTCCAGTGAGTCAACTCGTCGCATGAGTTGGCCAAAGTATTGCTAGTAGTCCATATTAAATTATATTTCACTATTCCTTAATCAGATCTTTCTACTGAGAGTAGAGGACACATTTGAAGTTTAAATAAATTAGCACTTCACAGGATATTGGGATTTCAGATTTTAAAAAGATTCAGAGTTCATTACCAATAATGGGGAATAGCACATTCAGACCAACACTCCAATAGATTAACTGAAAGCTCTGAATAAAATATATTTTAAAAATGTAAAGTTACTGGACAACAATCAGAAGTAGGTGGGGCTGGGCTGGGGGAGTACCACTCAAACAACAGCACTGGGTGGAATTTTCATTTTTGATAGCTTTTCACTGAGGGCAAGTCCCAGGAAGTGGCAACTTGAGCAGAAGCCAAGTTTCAATGGTTAAGGAATCGGAGGACAGAGTTTGGGGCAACCAACAGCAACTGAACTGAGGGGAAGAACCCCAGAAAAGACAGGCATAATAAATTCTGCACATTCCCTGTCCAGTCTCTGACTCACCTGTGCACTCCAAGTGAATGGTGCAAACCTCAGGCAGCCCAAGTGAAGCTAAAACAACTGAGGAGAGATTTCAGCTGCCTTCTCCTCCATCCCACACACATAAAGACAACAAGAGTGGCGTTCAATCAAGTTAACTGCTCACTAACAAATTCAATATTTTCCAGAGATAACAGAATCCAGTCTTTAGAATGTATTGATTTATAATGACCATAATACAATTCAAGACCACTGGACATGTGAAAAAAAAGGAAAATGTGACCTATATGTAAATAAATTAAAACCTGAAGGTTACTAAACATTTTCCTTTAATCTCTGATCAACTGATACCTTATTCTGCATAGCCTTCTGCTTATAAACTATATTCTCCAAACTTTCCTTAATATATGTATCCTTCAAATTGCCATCAAGTGCACTGTAATTTGATGAATAAATGTGAAATGACTTATAATATGCAAAAGTCTCTTTAGTATTTAACACTTATTTAAGTGTTTTAAGGAACAGTCATTTAAAATATTTATCAATAAATATTACATTATAGCACTCTTTAAAGAAAAAGTCAATTTTACCCAGCCAGGATAAACTGGAAATCCACTTAGGAAAAGAAAGTCGATTAAAGATTCCCTTATGTTGTTTCTCCAAAAATAAATGCTAAACATTTAGTAGGTATTGCTGAAACAGATGAAAGGATAATGACATTTTAAATACCTTAGTATTGTCCTACAATGTGGAAAGAAAAGAAACATCCTGGTTTATAAACGCAATAATAAAGAGTAACAGAAGAAAATACACTAGAGGTAGTAAAAAAACACTAGGACCATCTTGACATCCACTCAGAATAAACAGTAAATGAATATTTAAGACATATTTATTTCCGTGTCTTCATTTTCCACTGTAATACATTGCTTCTCCATCTGATAGTTGATTTTTGTATATACACTGCCTTATTTTGGTTAACTGTATAACTATACTTTAGACCTCAACAGAGCCTTAAAAATCTAAACACAAATTCTACCTCTAACCACCAAGACATTGGGGATTAAAATAACTGAGATCATCATTTTTTATTTACATCAGTTTATACATGTTTCCAACTTATTCTAATGACTGTTTCTAATGAATGTGAAACCCAAGTTTCAAATAACCTGATCACCTTGGTTCAAACAGAGCTGTTCACATACCATACTCCAGCTGCATCCATGTAAGTAAATCCTGTATCAGAGATAAAAGCTACCATAAATTCAGTGACGTTGAACCCCTCATAAACAGCATGAAAATACGGGTTGAAGAAAAATTTCCAGAAAACTACTATAAGTAGCTTTTTTCTGCAGATATTAATGCAGTGAAACAATATTACATTTATTTAAAATATATATGAGATTATTCAATTCTGTCCAAACCTATTAAATACCTTCCAAAAGTTTCATAATTCAGTCCTAGAAATTTTTGCAGCTGTGAGCATTTCCTGTTCAGAAATGTGACCTCTACAAAAGTCCCCAGGAAATTTCAGAAAAATATAATCTTCTAAAAGTTGATTGATTTGCCAAATGATGCAGCCAAGTTTGCTTCTCTAAAAGCTTCTGATAAGGTCTGAAAGGAAAGAAATTTAGAATTAAAAACCAAGTATTTGTGGGTCAGAAGAAAATTTAGGTAGCCATTAATTGTGTGTGTTGTTACCGGATGTGCATGACAGACTCTAGCTATATCTTCACAGGATGCTCCATATTCCAGTGCAAGTGCAGCTTCATTTACCATTTCACCAGCACCCTTTAAAATAATAAATCAAGAAGTAATACTGTTTCTGTGGCAAAACAACTACCATCTAATAGGACAGATTAGAAAGGTTAACTACCTCCAGTTGGAAAAATCCTAACAGAAAAAAGCACAGAAGAGCTTGGGATCTGAAGAGAAATGGCCTGGATTCAAATCCTACCACTTACCGCAATTACTCAGACTCTGTGCTTCATTCCATTTACTCACCTCAAAAATGGAATGACCCACACCCACCGCACAGAGCCCTGAAAACCCAAGTTCATGCACGTATTTAGGAAAAACTGTTACAGAGTAAGCACTCAAATGTTCTACTATCATCAATGATACATCAGGTACCTCAGTTCAGTTCAGTCGCGTCCGACTCTTTGCGACCCCATGAATCAGCACGCCAGGCCTCCCAGGGGAGGGCATACTTCAAATGCAGTGGTAGGAAAGGCTTCTCTTATAAGGTAACATTTGAACCAAGCTAAATAAGCCAGTCATACAAAGATCTGGAGACACAGGATTCTAAACCAACGGTCTCTAAGTAGGAAGGCTTTAAAATGGGAACAAGTTTTGGCCTGTTAAGAAACTGTGAGAAGGTGCTCTCACTTTCTGAGATGGCCCACACTCTCTGGAGTATGTTTCTCTATAAATAAACCAACTTCTTACCTATCAAAAATACACAAAGAAAAAAACTGAGAGAAGGCCCAGGAGACAAGGAATTAATGAGCAAAGAGAATGACTGGAAAGAGATGGTGTCAGAAAGATAGGACCAAAATTCAGTGGAGCCTCGGGTCTAAGTCTGAAGTGGAACGCAGGCAAACGGCTGGTGTGTGTTTTAAAGGGATATCTGAGTTGCGGCATGGAATACAGATGATATGATAGGCAAGACTGTCAGTGCTAGAAACAATGCACAAAGAGGCTACGTTCAAACTTCTGCTAGTAAATAATAGCCTCAGAATGTAACCACTAGGTGGTTTTAAATTAACGTACTAAATAGCAATGCTTTCCAGAAATCCTAATGGGATTTCTGGCTTTACAATACTCACTGGTCCTAGAATATGTGCTCCCAATACTCTGTCTGTTGATTTCTGCCCGAGAATCTTCACCATACCATCTGTGTCAGCATTTGTCTTAGCTCTGCTGTTAGCAGCAAATGGGAATTTCCCAACTTTGTATTCAATACCCTGTGAGAGACAGAAATTGAGAGCTTACATAAATTCTCAAAAAAAAAATCTTTTCCATTTGTTGAAATCATCTACCATTTATCAGAACTAAATCCCAAGAAGGCAGTTCTTCACAAAGCATATAGAAGGAAAGATCAAAAGGTTTATCACAGAAAAATATTTTGGAAACAAACATAAGCAAATGCAAGTGTCAGCCCACCTGGATATACGTCAAAGCCAAATATAAGACCTCTAGAATTACTAATTTTTAAATACAGGCAAGCAAATACTCTCTCCTTTATGACACTAATAAAGTATAAAATCATTCAAACTTACCTATAATGTTCTACATACTTATTAAAATGCATTAATGCAATAATGAAAGGGTTCTTAACCACCACGGTCATTAAGTCAAATCACACTATAGAGTAAAACCACCCTCATTCAGAATTACCTCTTCTTTCAACTGCTCTTCTGATTTGCCAACCCAAGCAACTTCAGGGTGTGTGTAAATCACCGATGGTACACAGTTGTAGTCAATGTGCACAGCACCACCAGCCATCCCTTCAACACAAATAATGCCTTCATCCTCTGCTTTGTGAGCCAGCATTGGACCAGCAACTACATCACCAATTGCATAGATACTGCCACAGAGATCAAAAGAAACAGTGAACCTCTGAAATCACAGACACTCATCTTCTGTTATGCCAGAGTCAAAAACTATGAGTTTCCAGTTAGTAAAGCACTGAAAAATAAATACAGCTCTTCCAAGTTCAAGTTTTACACTTCGCATAATAAAAAATTCAATTATTTTTTGTTTACAGGTTATAATTTTACTATTCTTCCCCAAAGCCAATGCATTTTTAAAGCATGATAAGTGTTTATTTTAAATTATTGAAAATGCAGGTAGGTATACAACTTACTTTGGAATTTTAGTTTGGAATCTGGTATTCACTGGAATTCTACCTCTAGGATCCAGCTCAATTCCAAGCTCTTCTAGTCCCAAATTCTGAGTAAAGGGTCGTCGGCCGATGCAAACCAGTAGTACATCACAAGTGATAACTTCAGCTTTACCACCAGAAGCAGCCTCAATACTAGGTAGTAAGCAGCATAAAATTGAAAAACACATCTACAACAGCTGACAGATATAGGAAACTTAAGACCAGACATTACTCAAGTATTAATGACACTTCTGACAGTCTATTTTAATCATAAATAAAACATAAACAGGGTCAGGCAATGAAAAATGTACATATCCTCTAGAGGTCTATCATTTGAACCTCACTACAAAAGGCTGTATTAACATGGTTTAAGAACATAGATCCAAGCTCAAGTAATGCTTCTGCCCCCACCAGTATGAGACATTAGGCAAGTTACTTCAGTGTTGAATGAGTGGAATACCAGGCACATAGTAAGCAATCTAATCAATAATCTTATTGATTTCCCCATGCATCTGTCTAAAATTAATGATTTTACTGAATGTTGAGAGTTTAAATTGTTCTGAATGTATACTATGAAAAATTACATTACAAATGAGAACACTGGGTTAATTTTTCTATCATCAATGCAATCATGAATTTCAGAGGATTGACTGGATAAGCAATACTGAGCTACACTACACAATAAAGTGGTATTAAGTTATAAAAAATCTGATTCTTAAAGCTAAATGTTTTTCTTAAAGAAACATACAGAAGGAAACCATATCAAAAACAAATGTAGCATACTTACGAAACATCAATTTTTCCATCTGATTTCTTAGTAGCACCAGTAACTTTTGTGTTTAATTTAAATTTAAATCCTTGTTTTTGAAGGATACGTTGAAAGTTTTTAGATATTTCCATATCAATTCCAACACCACCAACATGACCCAAAAACTCAACTGCTGTCACATCTGCACCAAGCCTTTGCCAAACTGAGCCCTGCAAACAATAATCATGCAAATAAAAAAAAACAATAATCATGAAAATAAAGGCTTTGATAGCAAATGTTTAAAAAATCATCTTAAACAGTTTATTGTAAGGTATTTTCCTAGGTTACTATGTTCCTATTAGAAACTCTGAGGTTTAAAATTAACACTGTGACAAACGTGTATCACTTCATACATTTATTCATTCAGCATTTACTGAACACCTACTATAGGTGAGGCACCATTTTAGATGGTAGGTCTACATCAATGAACAAAACCCTGCCTTCAGAGACCTTAAATTCTGATAGAGAAGACAAATAAGTCGAATTTATGCAAGGTTAGTAAAGTGTAATGAGAAAAATAAAGCTGAAGTAGAACCAGGACTACTGCAATGAGAAGGACTGCCATTTTAAATAACGTGTCAAGGGGAAGCCCTTAACTGCACAAAGACTCGGAAAAGGAATGAAATACACTGGTAACTGCTTCAGAAACAGGGAAGACTGTGAAAAGGAAGGCTTTGAGGGGAAAGAAGTAACCTCTTTTTGCTAATTACTGATGCTTGCAAAGTATTAATCTAGCTTCATATTTTATTTTCTCAAGATAAATGTTTACCTTTTTCATTCAAATTATAATTTAAACTAAATGCTGGCATTTTAACAACATTTTAACAATTATAACTTGTGAATACCTGTATGTCAAATTGGCAATATGAAGATAATTTTACAGCATTAAATAAACTATGAAAAGCTATGAATATATCCTTTGCAAGAACTTACATTAAAATCACCTAATAATTTAAAACTCATTGTAAGACTTTAGCAACTAAATTAAGTTCATGTATTTATTTTTTAAATTTCATGAATTTTGGGGATGAGAGCTGAGTTAACAAGAGGTAATACAGTGACACTAAAAATTCAATAACAAACATACACAAAAAATAACTCGAAATTATGGACCTAAATGTAAAATCCAAGACTGTAAAACTTTTAGAAGAAAACAGGAGAGAATCATTGTGACACTGAGGGAGGCAAAGATTTCTTAGTTATAACACCAAAGCACAATCCATAAAAGAAAAAAAGTAAATTAGACTTCATCAAAATTAAAAACTTCTCTTCACAAGACAGTATTATGAACACAAAAAAGAGAAACCACAGGCTAGGAAGAAATGTTTGCAAAACAGCTATTTGATAAATATTTGCAAAACAACTACTTGATAGAATATTTGCAAAACTATTTGATAAAGAAATGTTTACAAAAAAACTATTTGATAAAGATTCTATAAAGAACTCTCAAAACTCAGTAACAAAACTAACTGACCCAAGAAAAAACATACAAAACATTTAAACAGGCACTTCAAGGACATAGAGATAGCAAAAAGCACATAAAAATATGCTCAACACTGCAACACTAGAGAAATTCAAATTAAAACCACAATGAGATACTACTGCACACCCACTGCTGCTGCTGCTAACCAGTCATGTCCGACTCTGTGTTACCCCATAGACGGAAGCCCACCAGGCTCCCCTATCCCGGGGATGCTCCAGGCAAGAACACTGGAGTGGGTTGCCATTTCCTTCTCCAATGTGTGAAAGTGAAAAGTGAAAGTGAATTCGCTCAGTCATGTCCAACCCTTAGCGACCCCACGGACTGCAGCCTACCAGGCTCCTCCATCCATGGGATTTTCTAGGCAAGAGTACTGGAGTGGCTTGCCATTGCCTTCTAGAAAGGCTCAAATCAAAAAAACCCAACAATACCAGCTGCTGGTGAGCAAATGGACAACTGAAACTTACACTGCTTGGGGAGGGAGCTATAGAATGATGCAGCCCTTTTGGAGAACAGAGTTCCTTGAAAGGCTAAACACAGAATTACTCAAGAGAAATGAAAACCCATGTCTACACAAAAACTTGTACAAAAGTGGTCATAGCAGCATTACTCATGCTAGTCCTGAAGTGGTAACAACCCAAAGGTTCATCAACTAAAGAGTGGATACAGCACATTTTTAAAATTCACTGAATGGAAAATTATTGCCCATAAAGTGAAATAAAGTATACCTGAATGTTGAAAACATTATGCTAACTGAAATAAGCCAGACACAAAAGGCACTATATTGCACAAATTCCATTTATATGAAATGTTCAGAACCGGCAAATCCATAGACGTAAGAAGCAGATTAGTGTTTTCCAAGGACTGGGAAAACGGAGAAATACAGAATGACTGGTGGCTTAGATGGTAAAGAATCTGCCTGCAGTGCGGGAGACTCAGGTTCAAGCCCTGGGTTGGGAAGATCTCCTGGAGAAGGGAATGGCAACCCACTCCAGTATTCTTGCCTGGAGAATTCCACGGACAGAGAAGCCTGGCAGACTGCAGTCCATGGGATCACGGTAAGTCGGAAACGACTGAGCAACTTTCACTTCTTTCTGGGATGATGAAAATGTTCTGGAATTAAGGTACTGATGACAGATGCATAACTTTGTAAATACACTAAAAATCACTGAAGTGTACACTTTAAATGGGTGAACTACGTGATATACAAGCTATATCTCACTACAAAAAAAGGAATCACTCCTCTGAATCTAAATCAGAATAGTAAGAAACAGCTGAGTAGACATGATAAGAAGCAGCAGCATCTTGAAAGACCAGTAAGCATAGCTAGACAAGTGCCCTATTCTTTAGGAAAGCTGATTTCAAAATCCTTAGATAGGAAAACTCCAGTAGTATCTACCATTTATTTAGAGCTTATTAAATGCAAGGCACTATGGTGCCTTAAATGTATTAACCACATTAAATCTCAACAAAATCAAGGCAATTATTCTTATCCTCATTTTTATAATGGATCAATTAGTTCAGAGAGGGTAATGAATTTAACAAAGACATAAAGTCATTAAGAGACAAGGCTAAAATTCAATTTTAAATCTGTCTGATTCAAAAGCACTACATTAGACTGAAATGGAAGAAAGAAAATGAACTGTAAAAAATAAGTCATATGAACAATCTTTACGAGAAAGTAGAGATATGTATGTCGACACAGTAAGTTCTCTATAAATCTAGATTTTTAAAATGACATAAATTATTTTAATATAGCAACAGATACCTAAAACATTGTGTCAAGATGTTTAAATGACTTGAAGCTTGCAAAAGTGCATAGATAGAGGAAACAGAATCATTGCCTTGGGCTATTATTATGCTGATTAAAAGGAAGTAAAATTATATGATTCCTTTTTGTTTGTTTTATCCATTAGTGAGAACAATTTTCAATGTGGCCTGAAGAGAAGAAATATAATTAAAAAGAAGTGAAGCCCAAAATAAGAACAACTAATTGTTTTGGATGAATTAACTCCCAAATCGAATAAATCAGATCACAGTTTGGGTAACAGTCGGTGAACTTTGGGAACTTAATTAGCCTAAGAGCACTGACAGAGGTGGGAAACAATAGATTCTAAAAAAGAACATTCCTGGAGATTAGCTCAGGATGGTGGAGTAGGATATGAGTTCACTCCTTACAAAAACACATCTGACTGCTGAACAACCACTGACAGAAAAAAAACAAACTCTAGAACCTTCCAAAATGACACCCTACATCCAAAGATAAGGAAGAAGCCACAAGGAACAGCAGGAGAGGCAAAACTGCAATAAAATCAAATCACAAACCAGTTGGGTGGGCAACTCACAAATCTGAGAACAATTACACCATGGAAGTTATCCCACAGGAGTAAGTTCTGAGCCCCCTGTAGGCCTTTCCAGCGTAGGGGATGGGAATGGGAGGAGATCCCAGAGACTCTGGCTTTGAAGGAGAGTGGGGTTTGATTATGTTACCAGAGTGGAAGGGTGGGCAAGAGGGATAGTTATGAAGTTTGGGACTGATATATACACACTGCTGTATTTATAATGGATAGCCAGTGAATAAGTCAGAAAGAGAAAGACAAATACTGTATATGAATGCATACATATGGAATTGAGAAAGAGTACCTATGATCCTACATGCAGGGCAGCAAAGGACACACAGATATAAAGAACAGACTTTTTGAACTCAGTGAGAGGTGAGGGTGGGATAATTTGAGAGAACAGCATTGAAATATTACCATATGTGAAATAGATGACCAGTGCAAGTTCGATGCATGAAGCAGGGCACCGAAAGCCAGTGCTCTGGGACAACCCAGAGGGATAGGTAGGGCAGGGCAGCGCAGGACGGGGCAGAGGGGGGTGCCGGACCAGCACACATACATACCTGTGGCCAATTCATGTTGATGTATGGCAAAAACCATCACAATATTGTAAAGCAATTATCCTTCAATTAAAATAAATTAACTAATTTAAAAAAGTGTTTTTAAACAAAACAAAATAGATAGCCAACAAGGATGGTCTATATAGCACAGGGAACTCTGTTCAATATTATGTAACAACCTAAATGGGAAAAGAACTTGAGAAAGAAAAGATACATGTATATGTGATAACTGAATCACTTTGCTGTAAACGGTGCTGAAAAAAACACAACACTGTTAGTCAACTATACCCCAATATAAAAAATTTTTTAAACAAAAATAAAAACTGAAAAACAACAGATTCTGAAATGTGGAACAGAGGTCAATCCCTGTTAAATACTAGAAAGTAGAGATTTTTATATAGTCAGTTTGACAACCATTAGACGCTACCATAATTGTTTCAAAAAGGTCATGTAAGCTACCCAAATTTTATTTCTGAAAGTTCTTCTGGGCTGGTTAATGCAGTACATTTTGGTATTGGAAGAGTAACCAGTTATGTTCGTAACTAGTAAAAGACTGTAATATCAGGGACCTCCCTGGCAGTTGTCCAAGATTCTTGCTCTTCCATGGAAGGGGGTGTAAGTCTGATCCCTGATCAGGTATCTTAAGAATCCACATGCTGTGTGGTGTGGCCAAAAAAAAAAATTTAAATTAAAAGCTTTTTAAAACTAAAAGAAAAGATTGCAGTATCAGATGTTTTTAATACTTTGCACTGACAACCTGAATAACACTAGAGAATGCTTGATTAACCAATTTCAGATAAGATCAGATGATGAACCACAGGCCTTAGTTAACATACTTCCCCAACTTATGAACAAGACAAAGCAAGAAACAGCAGTTAAGTTAAAAATGACAGAATCAAGACAGAACTAGGCTGGAAATACTGCGTGCAAGTGAACAATATTAAATTAAAAGCAAGGATAAGGTTCAAAGTCTTTAGGTTTTAAAAAAAAATCAGAATTGCTCAAGCAAAAGATGTGAGATTTTCATCTGACCATAAGCTCGTTATGTGTTAAAAAGAAATGAACAAATAACAAAAAACTGATCTTAAAGGGTTACACAAAGAAGTATATTATCCATATCAGAAGACTAAAAGACATTCTCTCCAAAACCCAGACTATTTTGCTTAGTTTGGAACATCATTTAAAAATGACAGGCTGGACTGGATCAAAAGGATGATGATGAAATAATGGATATGTTATCTGAAAAACCTAAGTAAGAGTCATTAAGAAAAGCAATGGAGATTTAAATATGACCAAAACTCAGTCTCTGCCTTTCAGGAGCTTATGATCCTATAAAAAACAAAGACATAAATAAATGCAATATATACTATTATCAGTAGATGATGAAAACATGTAGACACATTATACTACACTCAAAGAAGGAAGGACCAGTTTTCTTAAACAGAAGTCTCCACTAAAAAGGTAACTTCTAAGCTGCCATTTGAAAGATATTTATTATACCAACAAAAGTTTATTAAGCAATAATAACAAAAGCTAATATCTGAGTACTTATTATATATCAGCCACTATGCCAGATGCTAAAGACACACAGTAAATGAAACAGCCACCATCTCTAGCCTCATGGAGCTTATGATTTAATGGAAAACAGACAAGTGAACAAGTAGTATCAAGAAAGTAAGATAAAAGCTAGAACAAGGACCGGGTGTAATGGAAGACTCAGCAAGAGTACCTAAGGACATCCACGGTAGGCAGGGAAGGGCTCAGAAAGTGCAGAAACTCACAGAGGGATGAAATGTTCCAAACAGGAGCAAGGCCTGACTACAGATAAAATACAAAATGCAGCTTGTTCAGGCACTGCTATTTCAATATATTCTGAACATAGTTTGAGAGGGAGAGGGCTTAGAAATGAGGCTGGAGACTTGAGCCAGCACCAAACAATATTTAAGAGTTTGTACTTATCCTAACAGAGGATATATTCATGAGTTACCTAACTGGTAGTGTCACATTAGAACCCATAGACTGACTCAATATGGGGCACAAACAAATGGGAGAGGTCACTTACAGTTCCCGAATGTCTTGTTTAGGCCTCTAGATAGACGGCAGTACCACTCACTGAGGTGGGAAATGTTAGAAAATAAACAGTGAAGAAGGGAATGACAGGTTAAGTTACACATGCACTGAGTGCCTGTGAGACCTGCAAATAAGGATACTGTACGCATTCACATACAAAAGTCCAGAGGCAAGGAGAAAGGATTAACTGCACATATTTATGAGTCTTCAGGTAACTGAGGTTAAGAGTGAACAGAATATTCTCTGAAAAGGCAAAAAGAATCTGGGAGAGAACCTTGAGACAGAATCTAGAGTAATAGTAACAATTAAAGGGAAGGCGGAAAAAAGAAAAGTCAGCCCAAAGGGTAGATGTAAAATCCAGAGTGCTATTTGCAGAGAGGGTAAGGGAAAAGTTTCAAAGGCAAGATAATCAACAACGCTACCAAAAAAGCAGTGAAGGAAATAGTCTACTGGATTGAGCAATAAAGCCATACATGCCCTGTCAAGAGCAATCTGATGGCACAAGAAGCCATGGATGAAAAGGTAAGTGACAGCTGATGAAACAGAGTGTGGGCACCTCTTCCAAAAAGTCTGGCTGTGGAGAGAAGGTGAGAGGGAAATCAGGAACTTAAGGAGGACACAGGATCAAGAAAAGGCTTACATTTGTGTACAAAGTCTGTGTCTTTAAGTACAAAGGCATCTTAGCATGTGTGACTGCACAAAGGTGCCTTCAGAGAAGCAGGTTTAAATGTAAATGAGAAGGAAGCAAAAATAGGAGAGAGGCTAAAAACTAAAAAATAAAAATAAAAAAACAAAGTCACCAAGAAGGCAGGAGACAGTGCACTACCAAGCACAGGTGAAAGGCTGAGTCTCAGGGGAAAAGCAGGTCCACAGACACAGCAAACAAGCTTAAGGGAACAAGCACAACAATGGGCAAAAATATTTTCAGATCGAGGGCATCGGGTTGAGGGTGTATGTCTTTCTCCTGGTGCAGTCAATATCCTGGGTACAGCATAAAAGAAGGCAGTTGAATTCAACCAGGACCAGAGTTTTGCCAAGCAGATATGACAGAACAGTGAGGCAAGGGACTCAAGAACACTTGTAAGGAAGTCATTAGTGACGCACTATGGAATCTAACCTGCTTGGAAAGCAGTCAAGACAGGATAAGAGCACAGAGCAAAAACACAGAGGAACCTATGGACTAGAAAACATGATAAACTGAGCTTTTCTTCAGCTAGATGGGCTCTCTGAGTAAGAGACAAGGAGTTTATGGTCAGAGAATAAAATGTCTGGATTTGTGATTTTAGAAGGAGAGGTAAAAATGGCCCTGGGAAAAGACTCCTAAAACAGAGGGAAGGGGTCACTGGACAAAAATAAAAGTTGCCAGATGGACAAGAATGAAGAACAAGATAGGCAAAAGGTATGGGACGGCACAGTATTCAGAGAACGTTGAGTAATTTGCCATTTCTAAAACTTGATTTAGAGGGATCAAAATGAGGATGGAGATGCAAGAAAGAACATATCATGTAAGTCATGTCTTTATCTTAATGCAATTCACTCAGAATGAGAGCTGTCTGCTGCAGGGCTATAAGATTTAAATATCTGAAGGGCTGGTAGATCTTTAAAAATCAGTCCAATTCTAGGGAATAGGAAAGCTGGAAGATACACGGAAGCAGATTTCAAAACAAAACAGAATGTTCTAATGAGTAATGATTACTTAAACAGATTATCTTGAAAACTATTACTAAATAGTATTTAAACAAAACTCAACGCTAATCTGCCTGTGATGGTATACAAACAATCAGAGGAAGTCCTTTCCAACCCATGGAACTAATAAGGGACAGAAAAAACATCACTCACCAATTCTACACCTATTACTCCTGCACCAATGACAACCAATTTTTCTGGAACTTTTTTTAAAGACAAAGCACCTGTAGATGACACTATTGTATCTTCATCAATCTGTAATTTAAAAAAAAAGAGAAACAATCAAAATTACTTGAAAAAACCTACTGATTTATAAACTGTGATCTTACTCAGTAAAATCACTAAAAATACTAAGTCATTATTTGCTTTGAGCTATTTCATCCATAGAGCTTTTATCCATAGACTTAATTTTATCAAAACCCATTAAAAATGACTCACTTAAAAGTTTATCATGGAGCATCTCAGAATGGTCAACATTAACCTCATATTGAATTCAAATATATCATAATATAAAGTGTTCCATTTCTGGTCAAGATCACTGCAGAATAAAGACAGGCAAATTCCCAAAGCTGAATGACTGTCGACACACAGTACTTCAGTCAGGTATCTCTCATTCGAAGTTCATAAAGAACATAAAATATATTTAAGCAGAAAGGTTGTGCAGTTGTAAAACATGTAAATACCGTAATTCCAGGAAAAGGAGTGACTTCTGAACCCGTGGCTATGAGAATGTTCTTTGTATCGATAACTTGAGTGCTGCCATCGGCTTTCGTGGCGGTGACCTGATTTTTCCCAGTTATCTTTCCATATCCATTTACATGAACAACCTTTATAAAATAATGTTTAAAAATTCACAGAGTTTAAAAATAATTTTGGGGGTAAACAAATATGATTTGTAAGAAAAAACTATTAAATAATTTATCCAATACAAAACACTTCCTTCCTTGGTAATGCTACATATGGAGCAGCAAAAATTTTATTATATGCATCAGGGAAATCTATTTTAGGCTACCATATTGTTTAAAATTAAATATCCTCCAGTAGCCAATTTCTAACAGCATCACTGTAAGCATAAAGCAATGTTTATCATGTATATAAAATAATGCAAAAATCTGAACATAAAATGCACTAACCTTATTCTGTTTGAATAAGTGGGCAATTCCACCTGTTAAAGCTTTTACTGCATTACTCTTCTGCTCCATCATCTTCTCTAAATTCAAACGAACTTCAGACACTGTAATTTGTTAAATAAATCTTTAGTCCATAGCTAAATTCCTGAAGCAATGTGTGATACTTTTCACTAATCAAGGTCTGAAAAATTGCAGCCTAATGCATACGAAACTGTATAAAAGGCTATATTAAAATTTTTTAATCTAATAACTGATTAAATAATCATAGCTGGCAAAAGGCCAACAGCATCCTATCACAATAACAGAACACACCAGACAATGTAAAAAGTCCACTTTCAGGAAAAATTAAGTCCAAAATAAACCATTACATCCCACTATGACAATACATTCTTTAAACACCTTATGACAATTATAACTCTGGAAGAAGATTTAAGTAAAAATGACAAGGTAAAACATCACTGGAAATTTTAAACCGAAGAAAATGCTAAATTTCATGAAATAAAAGTTACTAAAAAATCACATTTGAAAAATTCAAATATAATTTAATATAAAAGAGTTTAATCAACTCGATTTTATTCACTCATTTAATTCACAAGAAAACTCTGAAGCAACAATATAACAAAATAAAGAAACTCAAATTCCAAAAGAACTTCAGAAGCAAGAAGAATATGTCAGAAATCAGCTCAGGCAACCAATCCATATATTAGAGACAAAGAAACAAAGGCCCTAAGAAATGTGATCTACTTAAGGTCACAATGCTAGAACATGAAGCTTTGCCTACAACGCACGTCTCCGATTAACCCCGTCTCTTCTTTCCTTAGTAGGTATGGAAAGTAAACTTTGATTCTACTTTTCATCTAGTTTAAAATATTTGCTTTAATGTATATACATCATTCTTATACCTGTCTGCCTACACTACAGCCCAAGCTTTCAGAAACCTACTACTACAAAGAAATAAAACTCAAATTAGCCTCCCCCCAGCACAAGGTGTGTTTTGACCTTTCCCAGGACTATTCTCCTGGATGCATCTGTAAACAACAATAACTGGAGGAAAAGGACAAAATGAAAACAGTCCAAAAAGAATGGCAGGAGAAAGGACATACCAAACTAAAACATTATGAAATGTCCATTTCCACTCTGCCACATCGTTCCCCCTCTTCTTGCATCTCTTTTCACTACCAACTCAAGTAGACCTTCCTTCCTTCACCACTATTTGCCCATTGCATTAAGGAATCCAGCACCCCCCTAGTGATCTCTTAGCGATCTCTAAGTTTTAAGGAAACAAAAACAGTCTTCATACACACACTCTGTCTCACACACACACTGTCACACACACACACACGTTAGCAAAGGAACAAAAGATGTCATAGTAGGAATATGGATTTGAGCTATGGATTTAAGCCTTCTTTCTTAAATAAATCTCACATTGTTAAGATTCGTCTTACTCTTCCCTCGCTAATCATATATTATACTGTCATTAGACACAAGTCCTTAGCCAGAAGAGCCAAGTGATGATATTGCTAAATATGAAAGGTATACATACTTTCAATTCCCCTAGATGCAAAATCTTTCCCATGGGCCAAATGGTAAAAGTGAGAGTTATTCAATAAAGCCTAAAGGAAAAAAAAAAAGACTAAATTATCAAATTTTACAAACTATATACATGCAAAAACCACTTACAAAATGACATTCTCAACATGAAATAGCAAAGAGGACTACACCAATTCAGTTTCTGCTCTTACATATTTAACGTAAGAAAAACAGTAACAAATGCTCAACAAACAAGAATGAAAAAACTACTTTACTTTCTTTAAAAGCAAAGGATTAAGTATACAACTTCAGAATAGCAGGATATAAAGGCAGTCATTTTTCATACATAAAGGGCTTAAAAGAAGAATTTACTGCCTATTAATTGTTTCGTTGTAGAAGAAAGCCAAAAAAATGGAATCAGATCCTGTCATCAAAGCCTAGCTCAAAGGCTAGGCATTCTGAGACAAGGAAGTTATTTCAGGAATTTATGGCAGACTGATGACAGTAACCTAAATTTTAACAAATGAAAAAATGTGTTTTTATCATCTCTGGGTTATTTTTTAGTAACTGTATTAGTTTAACATTCTAATCTCAATATATCCTTCCAGGTGGTGGCTAATGAAAAAATTTCTGCACTGTACAAAACATATGCTCACCTTAGAAGGAATACAACCAACATTCAAGCATGTTCCACCAAGTGTTTCATTCTTCTCAACACAGACTGTCTATAAGCAAAGAAAACATTATTTATTGCACATAACCTGCAATGTTTCAGTTCACTAAAATTCCAAATATATGTCTTAATTCTTCTACAAAACATGTTACTGAAAGTGTTTGTGAGAATGAAATATACAGACTCTTTTAAAATTTATTATCTGCATAATACTAACCCCAAAAAAAGTGAATCATTCTGAAAGATATTTGTTTAAAAACCAAATCATGTTTTTATTTAGCTCTATTACTCTATGTTCCAAAGTGTATGTGTGTGCAAGCTAAGTCACTTTAGTAATATCCAACTCTGTGGGACCCTACAGACTGTAGCCTGTCAGGTTTCTTTGTCCATGAGATTCTCCAGGCAAGAATACTGGAGCAGTTGCCACGCCCTCCTCCAGGGGATCCTCCCAACCCAGGGATCGAACCTGCATCTCTTAAGTCTCCTGCACTGGCACACAGGTTCTTTACCACTAGCGCCACTTGGGATTCCCAAAGTGTGACTAGAAGCCAAAACAAAATGAAACATATGGGGTGGGGGGTGGTGTGCAATAGGGAGGGGATAGTGACTTCACTTTCCATTTCACGAAAATACTACAACTGAATAAATCCTCTCTCTTCATTACTCTCAGACCTAAATTATAGAATTAGGAAATTATGTATCATTATTAATTACCTGCAAAGTATTTTGTGAATTAGCTCAACCCCTCCCAAATGAAAAGGAAATCAATGCCTAATCTGAGCTTAAATCTTACCTTGAAGCCTAACTGGGCAGCTTTAATAGCAGCGACATATCCTCCAGGACCAGAGCCAATTACTGTCACATCCGCATCGGCTACAATCAAAGCAAATACAGTTAAAAAAAAATATTACATTTTATACTCCAAAAAAGTGCAAATAACCAGTATTTTCTACATACTACTATTCATTCCAAGGTACCTGACATTCTCTGACATAACTGAAAATGACACAGATTTTTAAATTTTGTTTTCTATTTATTCATTATGGCATATCAAAATATAACTGAGTTCTGAACCCACTGTATCTACTGACTTTGCTAAATTCCATAGTTTTATTGAATGATAATGGACAGACATTTGGTGACATAGCTGCATGAAGGAAAGAGCCTGAGCTTTGCAATCTGTCATCAATTCAGTTCAGTTCAGTCGCTCAGTCGTGTCTGACTCTATGCGACCCCATGAATCACAACAGCCAGGCAATCTGTCATACCTGGCTTCAAATCTCAGCTCTTATCATTTATTAGCTGTGTGACTAAGTGACTTCATTTTTTCTGTCATATAGGAACAATAACACAGCCGTAAATGACTGATGTTTGGATTAAATAAGATAATTTCGTATCATACCTTAGTTCTTTCAATAAATTTAAAACCGATTATATCCTTTTCGGGTACTTAACTTCTAAAATAACAAGGGGAAAATTCTGCTTCCCTACAATACTTGGCAAATACATTCTGAACTATTTGAATAATGATAAATTTTGTATAGTTTAATAGGCTAAAGAGTACACTCAATGAACTATTCTGGACATTTATCATATAAAGATAAGAAGCTGAAAGTTAACTTTGATCAGTATCTTAGGAGTATAATAATTATGAAACAAATGTAAAAATCAGTTCAGTTCAGTTCAGTTCAGTCGCTCAGTCGTGTCCGACTCTCTGCGACCCCATGAATCACAGCATGCCAGGCCTCCCTGTCCATCACCAACTCCCAGAGTTAACTCAAACTCATGTCCATAGAGTCGGTGATGCCATCCAGCCATCTCACTCTCTGTTGTCCCCTTCTCCTCCCGCCCCCAACCTTTCCCAGCATCAGAGTCTTTTCCAGTGAGTCAAGTCATCACATGAGGTGGCCAAAGTATTGCAGTTTCAGCTTTAGCATCAGTCCTTCCAATGAACACCCAGGATTGATCTCCTTTAGAATGGACTGGTTGGACCTCCTTGCAGTACAAGGGACTCTCAAGAGTCTTCTCCAACACCACAGTTCAAAAGCATCAATTCTTCGGCGATCAGCCTTCTTCATAGTCCAACTCTCAATCCATACATGACCAGGGAAAAACCATAGCCTTGACTAGACGGACCTTTGTTGGGAAAGTAATTTCTCTGCTTTTTAATATACTATCTAGTTTGGTCGTAACTTTCCTTCCAAGGAGTAAGCGTCTTTTAATTTCATGGCTGCAATCAGCATCTGCAGTGATTTTGGAGCCCAAAAAAATAAAGTCTGACACTGTTTCCACTGTTTTTCCATCTATTTCCCATGAAGTGATGGGACCAGATGCCATGATCTTTGTTTTCTGAATGTTGAGCTTCAAGCCAACCTTTTCACTCTCCTCTTTCACTTTCATCAAGAGGCTTTTGAGTTCCTCTTCACTTTCTGCCATTAGGGTGGTGTCATCTGCATATCTGAGGTTATTGATATTTCTCCCGGCAATCTTGTTTCCAGCTTGTGCTTCTTCCAGCCCAGCGTTCCTCATGATGTACTCTGCATAGAAGTTAAATAAGCAGGGTGACAATATACAGCCTTGACGTACTCCTTTTCCTATTTGGAACCAGTCTATTGTTCCATGTACAGTTATGACTGTTGCTTTCTGACCTGCATACAGGTTTCTCAAGAGGCAGGTCAGGTGGTCTGGTATTCCCATCTCTTTCAGAATGTTCCACAGTTTATTGTGATCCACACAGTCAAAGGCTTTGGCATAGTCAATGAAGCAGAAATAGATGGTTTTCTGGAACTCTCTTGCTTTCTCCATGATCCAGCGGATGTTGGCAATTTGATCTCTGGTGCCTGTGCCTTTTCTAAAACCTGCTTGAACATCTGGGAGTTCACGGTTCACATCTTGCTGAAGCCTGGCTTGGAGAATTTTGAGCATGACTTTACTAGCGTGTGAAATGAGTGCAACTGTGCGGTAGTTTGAGCATTCTTTGGCATTGCCTTTCTTTGGGATTGGAATGAAGACTGATCTTTTCCAGTCCTGTGGCCACTGCTGAGTTTTCCAAATCTGCTGGCATATTGAGTACAGCACTTTCACAGCATCATCTTTCAAGATTTGAAATAGCTCAACTGGAATTCCATCACCTCCACTAGCTTTGTTCATAGTGATGCTTTCTAAGGCCCACTTGACTTCATATTCCAAAATGTCTGGCTCTAGGTCAGTGATCACGTTATCGTGACTATCTTGGTCGTGAAGATCTTTTTTGTACAGTTCTTCTGTGTATTCTTGCCACCTCTTCTTAATATCTTCTGCTTCTGTTAGGTCCATGAATGGGTGAATTTAACTCAGATGACCATTATATTTACTACTGTGGGCAGGAATCCCTTAGAAGAAATGGAGTAGCCATCATGGTCAACAAAAGAGTCCGAAATGCAGTACTTGGATGCAATCTTAGAAATGACAGAATGATTTCTGTTCATTTCCAAGGCAAACCATTCAATATTACAGTAATCCAGACCTATGCCCCAACCAGTAATGCTGAAAAAGCCGAAGTTGAACAGTTCTATGAAGACCTACAAGACCTTTTAGGACTAACACCCAAAAAAGATGTCCTTTTCATTATAGGGGACTGGAATGCCAAAGTAGGAAGTCAAGAAACACCTGGAGTAACAGGCAAATTTGGCCTTGGAGCACAGAATGAAGCAGGGCAAAGGCTAATAGAGTTTTGTCAAGAGAACGCACTGGTCATGGCAAACACTCTCTTCCAACAACACAAGAGAAGACTCTACACATGGACATCACCAGATGGTCAACACCGAAATCAGATTGATTATATTCTTTGCAGCCAAAGATGGAGAAGCTGTATACAGTTAGCAAAAACAAGACCAGGAGCTGACTGTGGCTCAGATCATGAACTCCTTATTGCCAAATTCAGACTTAAATTGAAGAAAGTAGGGAAAACCACTAGACCATTCAGATATGACCTCAATCAAATCCCTTATGATTATACAATGGAAGTGAGAAATAGATTTAAGGGACTAGATCTGATAGATAGAGTGCCTGATGAACTCTGGACGGAGGTTCGTGACACTGTACAGGAGACAGGGACCAAGACCATCCCCATGGAAAAGAAATGCAAAAAAGCAAAATGGCTTTCTGAGGAGGCCTTACAAATAGCTGTGAAAAGAAGAGAAGCAAAAAGCAAAGGAGAAAAGGAAAGATATAAGCATCTGAATGCAGAGTTCCAAAGAATAGCAAGGGGAGATAAGAAAATCTTCCTCAGTGATCAATGCAAAGAAATAGAGGAAAACAACAGAATAGGAAAAACAAGAGATCTCTTCAAGAAAATTAGAGATTCCAAGGGAACATTTCATGCAAAATGGGCTCGATAAAGGACAGAAATGGTATGGACCTAACAGAAGCAGAAGATATTAAGAAGAGGTGGCAAGAATACACAGAAGAACTGTACAAAATGTAAAAATAAGTTCCAACTATTCCCAGTCTTCTCAATACAACATCAAATAAAGCAACAATAACCATTAAGAGTTACCGACAGTCTCCCCTCTCCCCAATCCACCGTCCTTACAATCTCAGTGACTCTAACTTAGTAGTTTTAACACACTTTCACATATGTTTTTCTCAGAACTTCCTAGAAGAAAGGTAAGGATGGCGCATATATATATATACACACATACATATATATACACACATATATATATACACATATATATATATACACACACACACACATATATATATATATATATATATATACACACATATATATCACGGGTAAAAAACTCTAGGTTACAAAAGAAAAAACCCACTAGTTTCAGACTGTCAATTAATCTTGCCCAAGGTCATCTAGCAGCCATGTGACAGAGACAAAATTAGGCTTTTTGTCTCTCCTTCCAGTGGTCTATTATTTAATATTCAGTTCAGTTCAGTTGCTCAGTCGTGTCCGACTCTCCGCGACCCCATGAATCACAGCACGCCAGGCCTCCCTGTCCATCACCAACTCCCGGAGTTCACTCAAACTCATGTCCACAGAGTCGGTGATGCCATCCAGCCATCTCATTCTCTGTCGTCCCCTTCTCCTCCCACCCCCAACCTTTCCCAGCATCAGAGTCTTTTCCAGTGAGTCAACTCGTCGCATGAGGTGGCCTGTTCCCTAATTTCAACTACCTCCAAGAGCAATAATCAAGCTGCATAATTACAAGCTATCTAATTTAATCTGGTTCATCTTCAGTTTTCTCATCTGCAAAATAAGGAGTACACAAAAAAATATCTACCTCACAAGGCTGTAATACAGAACAAATAACATATGCAAATAGCTTAGCACAGTACCCAAATGTATATTGTATTTGCTATATAGTAGCTATATTCTGATCTACAAAGACAACAATTTTAGTTTCTTATCATCCCCTTTCCCACAAAACACATACCCCCTAGGGGATGGGAGTAGAGTACCCTTTAAAAGACATTTGCTGGCCTCAACAGAATCACAGAAGCTATGTTGGAGGACAAGTAATAGGTTATCCAACCCAGTTACCCACAAAATCTAAGAATCACCCTACTGAATAAAATACTGATTTTGGGGGGCTCAAAATCACTGTGGATGCTGACTGAAGCCATGAAATTAAAAGACACTTACTCCTTGGAAGGAAAGTTTTGACCAACCTAGATAGTATATTAAAAAGCAGAGACATTACTTTCCCAACAAAGGTCCGTCTAGTCAAGGCTATGGTTTTTCCAGTGGTCATGTATGGATGTGAGAGTTGGACTGTGAAGAAAGCTGATCGCCGAAGAATTGATGCTTTTGAACTGTGGTGTTGGAGAAGACTCTTGAGAGTCCCTTGGACTGCAAGGAGATCCAAGCAGTCCATTCTAAAAGACATCAGTCCTGGGTGTTCATTGGAAGGACTGATGCTAAAGCTGAAACTCCAATACTTTGGCCACCTCATGCGACGAGTTGACTCATTGGAAAAGAGTCTGATGCTAGGAAGGATTGGGGGCAGGAGGAGATGGGGACGACAGAGAATGAGATGGCTGGATAGCATCACCGACTCGATGGACATGAGTTTGAGTGAACTCCGGGAGTTGGTGATGGACAGGGAAGCCTGGCGTGCTGTGATTCATGGGGTTGCAAAGAGTTGGACACAACTGAGCGACTGAACTGAACTGATCATTGGTAATAATTTGGGTTACTCATACATGAAAAAAATATAGCTAGACCAACACACAATAAAAAGTATTGTATCAATTCTCCTGATCCATTAGTTCACTCATTCATGTTCAGAATTAAGTATATGATAAAATATATTTTGATTTTCAACTAGAAATTTCTGTAAAATACATTTCTATTTTCAAATCTTGAACCAAATGAGGACCTAACCAACATCCCTTAGTTTGGGTCTAATTTTTAATTTCACAGTAATCTAAATACAAGCTAAAAAACTTGTTTCTTGCCTAAATTTTTAACATATTTTTAATTACAATATACAGGTTTATTGAATAAATTTAAATACAAAAAAAGTCAAAAACCTGTGTTTTATTTCCCAATTTACTATGTGATCTTAGGTCTTTTTCAAAGCTACAGAAAATACCAAGAAACAGTTCAGCTTGCACTGAAGATACTAGATGTTCCATTCCATGAGAATCCCACTAACATACTAGGAAGCACGAATATGAAGGGAAAGAAGAAAAGTCTTCATTTAAAGATCTGTCAGCTGAAGTACAGGAGGGCATTCAGTTCAGTCGCTCAGTTGTGTCCCACTCTCTGAGACCCCATGGACTGTAGCACGTCATCATATGGGTATGATTCAGGGCAAAGGTTTAAAAATAAGCCATTATTTAGAGAAAGTATACCAATGTCTGCAACCTACTTTGAAACACATCAGAAAAGTAAGATGAATGAATGGATATGTAAATGAATGAACAGACATGTGATAATGTAAGTACAGAAAAATGTGAAGAATCCATGGGTATTCACTGTAAAATTTTTCCAACTTTTCTAAATATCTGCAGTTTTCCAAATAAAATACTGGAAAAACAAGCCAGCTAGCATTCACCTTTAGCAAAGGCTGCTTGCAAGTGAAGGGTTACAATACATGATTCTGACTCACCATCTCCTTGTCAAAAAGTATTTCTCAATTTGGTTCCTATACATAGTTTTAAAAATTAGGATATGGAAAAGTAGTTAAACAAAACACATTAATTTAGAGAGCATTTGACAGAAAAATTTAAAACTAGCATCAGTCTTTAAAAGTGAAAAACAGAAAAGGAAATACAAATTGATAACCTAAAACAAAGATGACTAAGCCAAAACAGCAAAAGACAGCTGGATAGTGATCTGCATTTCAGGTGGCAGTGAAATACCAAGAGGAAGCTATCAGGTTGATACTTAAAAAAAAAAAAAATACTGGGTACAATAAGAGGTGACCAACTTAGTCAATACCATGAAATGAATGGAAAGAAAAAGCAGGGAAAAGTGCTCTAAAAGTTACAAAATATTGTTTATTACACCATTAGGAAGAAACTAAGGATACCATGGAATCGAGGCTACCACTAAAATAAAGGTGTCGGGCTACAAACCAATTATAATCATCAACAAATAACTGATACAACATGTGTATTAAAAAGTCAGTCTGCAATATTATTTACCAATTGGATCATTTACTACAGTGAGCTAAGTGCTTCTGGTTGTCTTAAGACTAAGGACATCTGTTACATAACTATTACTGCCATTTAACAGGGAGAAAATAAGGCTGACTGTAATTAAATAACCTGCATGAGGTTACACAACTAGTAAGTAATCCAGCCAGCATTTATGCCAAGTTGTTTAGATTCTGAAGACTATGCTCCCGTACCATTATGCCTTCCAAACCACTCAGATGGTCCCATCATCTCCAGGGCAATCAGGAATTCCAACCGAAATGACAAAAAATTCTTCATTATCAGAATGAGATCAAATTTCATGAATGCCTACCCTATGAGGAAATCATCACTATCCTCAGAAATCTCACAGTATAGTTAGGGAAAACAGGTACATATCAAAACACAGAGAAATCAATTGTAGAAAACAATTAATAATTGTTTTTTAAGGAACAAGAACAAATATTATAAGGCAGTAACCATTAATTGCCAAATTCACTAAATGAGTATAATAGCTACATGATAAGGTTTATCGTGTTTGGTGTGTATTGGGGGGAGAGAGACTTTTTTTAATGTATTTATTTTTTAATTTTTGGTCTCACCCCACAGCATGTGGCACCTCAGCTTCTGGTCCAGGGACTGAACCTGTGTCACCTGCATTGAAAGATGGAGTCTTACCCATTGGACCTCTGGGGAAGTCCCATGTTTTAAAATTATCAATAGCCTTAATCTTCAGCCTATTTCCACAGTCACATTCTATACATTCATCACCCAAAACTGCTCAGATTCAAAGAAACTCTTGAATTTTAATACTTTACTTTTTGATCATAACCCTACAACCTCGTAGTTCACAAGGAAAGAGAAACACAGTAAAAGAAAGACTGGTGAAGTAAAACAAATCTGAGTTCAAATATAAGCTCCACCATCTCTTAAATTCTTGGGCTTTGATGCAATATAGGCATAATAGTGACAGGAATACCTACATCCCGGGGTTGAAAGGCCAGAGCTAAGATATGTCAGGACCCTGGGAGGATGCCAGGTACCTACTGGGCACTCAAAAATGTTTCTTCTCTTCTTAGATCCATCTCCCACCTTTGGTCTTGCACCTCCAGTCGCATCCCCACCCTCCACAATACCCTACACAACTACCTCGGTATTACATCCTGACAAAACCCAACTCAGACCTTATTCTTTTGCTTCTCATTAGTCTCCCTATTTCTTGTTAGATGAAGTTCAAGTTCCTAAGTACACATCCAAATCTCTTCAGTAACTTTCTCCAGCCTCATCTCCCATCACATTCTGCTCATCCACCAGTATCATGTGCTTTAAGCTTCAGCAATAATGAATTACTGGTAGCTTACACCCAGACTTGTGTGGGTCTACCCACATACATTCTGCTCCACCTACCTAGAAAATAAATGCCGAGAGCATACATTGCACATTACAGACACTGCTGCTAGGTCACTTCAGTCATGTCCAACTCTGTGCGACCCCATAGACGGCAGCCCACCAGGCTCCCCCATCCTTGGGATTCTCCAGGCAAGAACACTGGAGTGGGCTGCCATTTCCTTCTCCAACGCATGAAAGTGAAAAGTGAAAGTGAAGTCGCTCAGTCGTGTCCGACTCTTAGTGACCCCATGGACTGTAATCCACCAGGCTGTTCCATCCATCGGATTTTCCAGGCAAGAGTACTGGAGTGGGGTGCCATTGCCTTCTCCGACACTACTCTAAGCTATTGGACTACCAATAAATGACAGAGCCCTGGTTCTTACATTCTAATGAGAGAGAAAGAAAAAGTATAAAAACTCTGAATGTGCAACCAGAATGAGCTTTAAAAACAAATATGATTATATCATGCCCCTGCTTAGAACACTTCAGTGACCTCCAACTGCCCTTAAAACAGTGTCTTTTGTAACCTGGAAACATCAACTCTCAACTACCAACATATTCAGCCATACTGGCCCTTTCAACCTCCTCAAATGCGCTATACTCCTTCTCACATCAAAACATTCCCACATGCCATTTCTTCTACGTGGAACACCTCCTTCCACACATGCTCCCACAACACTTTTCAGATATCAACGTTAATTTCCTCAGGAAAATAACTGTGACCAGTCTCAATCCATATATAGCTATCATGTATAGCTATATGCTCCATCAATGGAGTCTTCATCACAACTATAATAATTTGATGAATGTTTATCTTCCTCCTGCAAACTATAAAGCTGCATCTTGTCTGTCTTATCCACCAGTGTATCCCAGCAACTAGTACAGGACATAGTAGCAACTTCGTATCTGTTGAAATAATGAGGAAATGAACAGAAGAATGTACCAAATATGACTAAGTGCTGTAAGTATCCGGCACGAAATGGGTCATATCGACAAAACACAACCTGATGAACTTGGCCCAGATTCAGAAATCACCCAGATGCTGTAACGGGGACTGTGTCATACTAAGCTCGAACTTCTCAAGCTGGTCAACCAATACTCATCTAAGGAAACAGGTCAAATAGATCAGTGATGAGGAGTGTTTAAGTTCTTAGAGTCAGAATTTTCCCAGCTACACAGCTGGGAAATGACAGATTTCCTAGCTCAGCTCTCTAAACTCAGCTCCTCAATTTCATAAATGGAGAAATCAGCAGTAAATAACTGGTGGGACAGCCACAAGGATTAAAGACTGTGCTTGAGACAGAGTAGGCGCTCAGTGCATCAGTTAATACCACTGTTGTTTCTGGAAACTTACTGTGTACCAGGCACCACACTGGATGCTTGTGAAGGAGCATAACTAAAACAGACACAACCCCAGGCTTTATTCAGTAAGTAAGAACTGAGTGAAAGTGAAGCCGCTCAGTCATGTCCGACTCTCTGCCACACCGTGGACTGGAGCCTGCTAGGTTCCTCTGTCCGTGGGATTCTCCAGGCAAGAATACTGGAGTGGGTTGCCATTTCCTTCTCCAGGGGATCTTCCCAACACAGGGATCGAACCTTGTTCTCCCACACTGCAGGCAGACTCTTTACCAACTGAGCCACCAGGGACTCCTTAAGAACTGAGTACCAACTGTCAATTTTCGGTGATAAGCAGTCACATTCAGTCCTTGCCCTAAAGAAGTGTACACTCTTGAAGAAAGGTCAGCCATTAAATAAATAACTCAGACAAATATAAATACGTATATAAAATGCTTGTTACTGCATCCAACCAAAGACTATACATGGTATCTACACGAGTACTAAAGGATTTATAATCTACTCAACATGAATGCTCAGTTATGCCTGTAACATTACAATCTAAGTTCCTGCTCAGGGATTGCCTAGCAGATAGAAGGTACTAAATGAATCTTTGTTGAATATGTAACACCAAAGGTGCAAGTAAAGATAAAAAAGCTTTACTTACATGCTCTGTAAATGAAAATCTCCTGCTGAATTAAAATTTCCATTTAACAAAAGAAACAAAGAGTGTATACCAACTATATCTCAGTGAAACTGAAAGGGAAAGGGGATATAACGGGTTGAACTTTCTCCTCCACCAAATTATTTTTTAAAGGATTTTTTTGACCTGTTCAAAGCAAGGGTAAATCACCCACTGTTGGTCATTACTGACCAGAATCCTCCTCCTACCCTCTCTCCTAAGAATAAAATATACAAAATGACAGTAGTCTGACAACAGTTTAAGGATACAGGATAAACTTATTTCACAGACTGCAGGAAGACCACTGGTCAGAGTCCCCGCCAGGTAATGGTTTCTATAATGAAACTTTAAGACAACATGCAACTTTACTTATGCTTATATGAGAAATTCCAAAAAATGTCAAAACATGATTTCAAATAGTCAATAGTCTTGGTACTGGGAAGCCAAAGTATCTTACTATAAATCCAAGAACTTCCTGTTTTAAATTTTTTTTTAAAAGTACATATCCTTTATAGAAACTTCAAAAATACAGAAAAGTATAAAAGAAGAAATTATTCATAATCCATAGCTTCCTTTCAGGGTACATTCTTCTAATCTTTAAAATGTGCTTTTGATAAGCCCATTAAGATTTCCATTCAGCACAGAAAGAGATGTCTCATCATTCTAAACAGTGTTAAGCAACTAACAAACTCAGTCTTACCAGAGGACAGAATTAACATTTTATTTTTTTGGCGTAATATGTGGGCTCTTAGTTCCTAGCCCAGAGGCTGAACCCATGCGCCCTGCAGCAGTAGTACGTGACTTTAAAATGGAAACCCCCTAGCCACACTAACCTTCTTGCAATTCCTTAAACCACACAACTGAATTCCTACCTCAGACCCTTCTCATTGCTGGTTCCCTCTGCCCAAAATAACCTTCTCTACCCTCACTTTACTCAGGCCCTTGCACAGATAAGGCCTGACACACTATCTAAAATAGTCTCCTTACCCCCAATTACCAGAATTCATTTTCAATCACTTCCCAAATTATTTCCCTGTTTCCTGTATACTGTTTGTATTTTACCATCAGACTACAAGTTCTGTAAGAACAAGGCTGTTTCTTGTTTACCACCTGGAACACATTGGGTGTTCAGCAGAACATTTAAGTGAACAAACATTTGAACAAATGAATTTATAGCTTATTACTTTACTATTAGTTACTCTTAACATTCACTTGCTTTTACATTTAAATATAAAGTAAATATGAGCAAAACCTGTTTTACTAAGTACTTACTTGGTTGATCTGCATAAGTTCTTAGTGGCACTACAGAAACTCCTTGCAGACCATGAGATATTCGATTGAAATGGCCTTTCTGAAAAAAAGAAAGAAAATGATCCTATTATGTAAAATACGAATTCAAAACATAGAACTACTAAAGATCCATGAAATCAATGATGAGGCAAATGTATCGAGCAATGATTGCTAATGTATCTTCCACTGTCACAGGGAGGTTACACAACAATTTCTGCTCTTTTGTAAAAACAATTAGCTTGCCACACTTTTTATTACAAATGTTCAATATACCACTTCATTTTTTTACCTAACTAAAACATGTTATTAAATGGTGCTTACGTTTTATTAAATTTTCAGAAGGCATGGCTAACTTTTGGCGCCAGAGATCATTTTAACGTCATTAACTAAAGCATTTAAAGTTCCAGCTTAAGTACTTGAATAATCTACATCATGACAATCCTTTTACATGTAATTATTGTTTCCTAAAATTTCACATATTGGAGAAGGAAATGGCAACCCACTCCAGTGTTCTTGCCTGGAGAATCCCAGGGACGGGGGAGCCTGGTGGGCTTCCGTCAATGGGGTCACACAGAGTCGGACACGACTGAAGTGACTTAGCAGCAGCAGCAGCAAAATCAAAACTACCATGTACAATCTATGGAGATGTACCTGAACCGTACAAAAGGAACAGAAAATTAGACAAGATATCTTAGAAAAATGCACCAAGTAATGTACTCAGATACAAGAGCTGCTAGTGTTACAAACTGATTCATAATCCCCACAACAATCTCTAAACATGGATGGCTACTATTTTCCTAAGAACAGTAAGGCACAAAGGAACAACTGCAAATGGCTCCTATCAAAGTAGGCAGTGCAAAATCCTACACATTGATCTAGGAACGCTGTCTACTTCAAGGCAAGGCTTGCACCTGAGGTCAGGACAGCGGACCAAAGAACAGCAGAGCAGAGATCAGGGCTGAGTTTTAGTCCCAGTTCTCTCACTAAACGTAGGACTTCTAGCTCCTTAACTGCATGAAACATAGGCTACTCATCTTGAAACAAAGGAGTCTAACTTCTGTATTATTTTTAAGGTCTCCGTCAATACTGTGTTCAGTCACAAACCCAAATACATACAATTTGGCTGTATTCGGTACATTGATGAAAAGGGAAGGTTATCTTGATAACCTGCTACAATTAAAAATACAAGCTCTAAGAGGGAGGAAAATGCACGATCGCTTAAAGCTGCAAACACTAAAGGGACCTTTGAAGAATTCCTGGGGCCAAGAGTTAGGGCTCAGTCTGAATCTTTCAAGAGGTGGCCCAAGTTACCTGTCTACTGCAAAAGGCCACTAGGGCCGGAATTAGAACTAGGAAAAAGTCAACCATAACTGGCCAGGGTGACTCCTACTTTCTCCGCCAGGGAGGAAGGGCCTATGCGGGACCCCCAGGCTCCAGGCCCAGGCTTGGGAGGGGACAGTGTGTGACTGCTGGCCGTCACACAACCGGCGGAGCCTCTCCACGGCCCAGGCTTCTGTCCCCAAGCCGCCGCCCCTGCTGAGCGGGTTCAGGGGTGGAGTCGCAGGTGGTCCCGGCCTGGCCGCCGGTCTCTCTCACACCCACACTTACGCCGCGTCCCGGATCCCGTCAGTGAGCCTCTCTGGGCCCGATTCAGCACGATCCCACCCACTGGGCCCTCACCTTGACCAGGGAACAGTACACACGACTCCAGCTCTGCATCTTGCCGCTACACTTTGCTTTCTGCCTAGGCTTTCACCTCCGCTAAGCGTCTCTGCCGCCTCCCCAAGGTCTCCCCGCCCTGCGCATGCACGAGCGCGGCCTACGTCATCGGTCGGATGCCGCACGATTGGCCCGCGTGGTGCGCGCCTGTCAGGCCCGGCGTCGTACAGTGTCGTGAAGAGCGTAGTGCTTTGTGGCACCGGGGAATGCGGGACATTTTACGGGTATGGAAGTGTGCGGATTTGCGGTCTGATCTACACGGATGGAGGAGCCTGGTAGGCTACAGTCCACGGGGTCGCAAAGAGTCGGACACGACTGAGCAACTTCACTTCACTTCACTTCACTAGTACTTGAAAGGCAGAACAAATAAATAAAACTGTTGTTTCCTTAAAGCACGCTACAGAAAGTATAGCTTCACCAGTTCTTGACTGTGCTAGGCTGAGGAATCTCAGCACCTGGGCATTATCTCACTTTATCCTTAAACTATATGAAGGATTCCAAGTATTTACACTTCTTGGATGAGATCCTAAGAGGTCAAATACCACATCCAAAGTCTTACCAACGACAGATAACTGGAGCTCTGCGATTAAATCCTTTAGGCTTATTTACTGCTTTATAATCTCTCCCTCAGCTCAAAAACCATATTGGTGATGGGGTCACAGACTTTGGTATCACCAGTATCCTGCTCTAAGTAACTAAACTAACCGGCAATATGTAGAAAACACATTATCTTCCGTCTCCTCAGCTAGTCAACACACCTCCCTGTTAGAGTAAATTAGAATGTGTGGGGTGGTGGGTGAAATTCTAGGTTTTAATAAGAGATACTGAAAAACAATGTCTTAAAAATGGAGCACAGAGACTTCCCCCACAGTCTGTGTGCTTGTGCTTAGTCACTCACTCGTGTCTGACTCTTTGCAACCTAGTAGACTGTAGCCCGCCAGGCTTCTCTGTCCATAGGGATTCTCCAGGCAAGAATACTAGAGTGGGTTGCCATGCCCTTCTCCAGGGGATCTTCCCAACCCAGGGATCGAACCCAGGTCTCCCGCATTGCAAGCGGTTTCTTTACCGTCTGAGCCATCAGGGAGGCTCTCCCCCACACTCTAGTGGTTAAGAATCCGCCTTCCGATGCCAGGGGCGTAGGTCTGATCCTTGATGGAAACCAGGCTGCCACATGCCAGAGTTGTGGGGCCAAAAAAACAAAAATTGAGCACAGAGGTACAAAGTCTGATCTTTGCTTTGTAATAACTATTTAGCATGGATACAACTTAATTCTACATTTCTTGAATTTACTACCCAGGCAATGTGGATTTAAATACTACTTAGAAATTACTGAGAATTCCCTGACAGTCCAGCGGTTAAGACTCTACACTCTAACTGCCAAGGGTCAGGGTTTGATCCTTGGGCAGGGAACTAAGATCCCATAGGCCTTATGGCACAGCCAGAAAAAAAAAAGAAATTACTCCTTGCCTAGCTAAGATGTTTTGGGAGAGAAGATATGAATGATATGTAGTGTTTGTTTTTAGAGACTGCCACTTCACATTCAATGTCCATTTTCCCTGTTCTTTCCTCTGTATATGAGCATTTTGGCCTTCTTAACCATTTTCATGCATTTAGCACCCACCTACAGTGGTCATGTATGGATGTGAGAGTTGGACTGTGAAGAAAGCTGATCGCCGAAGAATTGATGCTTTTGAACTGTGGTGCTGGAGAAGACTCTTGAGAGTCCCTTGGACTGCAAGGAGATCCAACCAGTCCATTCTAAAGGACATCAGTCCTGGGTGTTCATTGGAAGGACTGATGCTAAAGCTGAAGCTCCAATACTTTGGCCACCTCACGTGACGAGTTGACTCACTGGAAAAAACTGATGCTGGGAGGGATTGGGGGCAAGAGGAGAAGGGGACGACAGAGAATGAGATGGCTGGATGGCATCACCCACTCGATGGACATGAGTTTGAGTGAACTCCGGGAGTTGGTGATGGACAGGGAGGCCTGGCGTGCTGTGATTCATGGGGTCACAAAGTTTCGGACACGACTGAGCGACTGAACTGAACTGAACATACACTGAAGGAACCAACTTAGCAACTAAACAACAGTGTACACTGATAACTCTTAGATCCTTAGCTCCTGTTTCTACATCTCTCCTGGTCTCCAATTCCATATTTTCAACTGTCTACTGAACATGTCCAAGTGGGTGATTCTGCCAGAACTACAGTTTCAATTATCTAGTATCTAAAATATTAAATACATATTCAGTTCAGTTCAGTCATTCAGTCGTGTCTGACTCTTTGCGACCCCGTGAATCACAGCACACCAGGCCTCCCTGTCCATCACCAACTCCCGGAGTTCACTCAAACTCATGTCCATCGAGTCAGTGATGCCATCCAGCCATCTCATTCTCTGTCGACCCTGTCTCCTCCCACCCCCAATCCCTCCTAGCATCAGAGTCTTTTCCAGTGAGTCAACTCGTCGCATGAGGTGGCCAAAGTATTGGAGTTTCAGCTTTAGAATCAGTCCTTCCAATGAACACCCAGGATTGATCTCCTTTAGAATGGACTGGTTGGATCTCCTTGCAGTCCAAGGGACTCTCAAGAGTCTTCTCCCACACCACAGTTCAAAAGCATCAAGTCTTCGGCAATCAGCTTTCTTCACAGTCCAACTCTCACATCCATACTTGATCACGGGAAAAACCATAGCCTTGACTAGACGGACCTTGGTTGGCAAAGTAATGTCTCTGCTTTTTAATATGCTATCTATGTTGGTCATAACTTTCCTTCCAAGGAGTAAGCGTCTTTTAATTTCATGGCTGCAATCAGCATCTGCAGTGATTTTGGAGCCCCCAAAAATAAAGTCTGACACTGTTTCCACTGTTTCCCCATCTATTTCCCATGAAGTGATGGGACCAGAAGCCATAATCTTTGTTTTCTGAATGTTGAGCTTCAAGCCAACCTTTTCACTCTCCTCTTTCACTTTCATCAAGAGGCTTTTGAGTTCCTCTTCACTTTCTGCCATAAGGGTGGTGTCATCTGCATATCTGAGGTTATTGATATTTCTCCCGGGAATCTTGATTCCAGCTTGTGCTTCTTCCAGCCCAGCGTTCCTCATGATGTATTCTGCATATAAGTTAAATAAGCAGGGTGACAATATACAACCTTGACGTACTCCTTTTCCTATTTGGAACCAGTCTGTTGTTCCATGACCAGTTCTAACTATTGCTTCCTGACCTGCATACAGGTTTCTCAAGAGGCAGGTCAGATGGTCTGGGATTCCCATCTCTTTCAGAATTTTCCACAGTTGATTGTGATCCACACAGTCAGAGGCTTTGGCATAGTCAATGAAGCAGAAATAGATGTTTTTCTGGAACTCTCTTGTTTTCTCCATGATCCAGCGGATGTTGGCAATTTGATCTCTGGTGCCTCTGCCTTTTCTAAAACCTGCTTGAACATCTGGAAGTTCACAGTTCACATATTGCTGAAGCTTGGCTTGGAGAATTTTGAGCATGACTTTACTAGCGTGTGAGATGAGTGCAAGTGTGCGGTAGGTTGAGCATTCTTTGGCATTCCCTTTAGCTTCCTTATATTTATGATTCATGATACCTCCAATCATCTATAATGAAAAATATTATAGCCATTCTCAACTCTTCCCTTTATCCCAATATCTAATTAGTCACTGTTGTAGTTGACCACAGCTAGAAGCAGACCTGGAGATAAGCATTGGAGTACAGCAAGTTTGTTGGAGAGATTATCCAAGAAAACATCAGTAGGGGATGGAAAAGAGATGGAAGTGATTTCAGTTACATTAATGAGATTGTTGGATGGCATCACCCACTCAATGGACATGAATTTGAGCAAACTCCGGGAGACAGGGAAGGACAGGGAAGATTGGCATGCTGCAGTCCATGGGGTGGCAAGGAGTATGACACGACTGAGTGACTGAACGACAACGAGTAGATTACACATGTGGGCAGTTGGGTCTCAGACACATTGCAGACCTCTGGGGAGCAGCATAGAACACGCTTCAGAATTGTTCTACCCAAAATATATCCATCAACTTCCATCAGACTTTGGTTGAGGACTGCTCCCAGGGATTTTTAACTACATGGCACATCTGCCCTGCCCTGTAAATGGGCTGTGTAAGCACTAACAGAGAAATCTCTCAGGCAAAACATCCCTGGTGCTTCCAAAAAGGCAGCTTTGGGTGAGCATGAAAAGAAAAAGTGAATGTAAAAGTATACAGGTGAGACACTAATAAGGCTGGCTATAATCACCAAGTACTATCAATTCTGAACGTGAGATTCAGAGTGAAGGGAACACCAACACAGACTCTGAACTTTTACCTTAGACAGTGGGGTGTTCAGTGAAACCAGCACAGAAATAAAAGGAAGTACAGCTCTGGGGAGAAACTGGAGACAGACGGCTCCCCTAAGAAAAACAAATGTCGTATATTAATGCATAAATGTGGCATCTAGAATAGTACAAATGAACCTACTAGTAGAGCAGGAATAGAGACAGATGTAGAGAACAGACACAGGAACACAGCACGGGAAGGGGAGGGTGGGACAAACTGGGAGATTAGGATTGATGTATATACAGGCTTCCCTGGTGGCTTAGGCAGTGAAGAATCTGCCTACAAAATGGGAGACCTGGGTTCAATCCCTGGGTCAGGAAGATCCCCTGAAGAAAGGTATGGCTACCCACTCCAGTATTCTTGCCTGGAGAATTTCATGGACAGAGGAGCCTGGCAGGCTGAAGTCCATGGGGTTGCAATGACTTGGACATGACTGAGCGACTAACCCTAACATACTACATGTGTAAAACAGATAGCAAGTGGGAACCTGTTATTTAGCACAGAAAGCTCAGCTCAGTACTCAGTGATGACCTAGATGGGTGGGGCAGGGGGTGGGATGGGAGGAGGTTTTAAAGGAAGGGAATATATTTATACGTATAGGTAATTCACTTCATTGTACAGCAGAAAGTAAAGCACAATTGTGAAGCAATTATACTCCAATTTTTTAGAAAAGTGATGCTTGACCTAAAATCCAAACCATTCGAAGGAGTGCTGCAGGCAGTAAGCATTATCACCATACCCATTTTACCCATGGGAAAGAATGTAGTGAGGAGACCTGGAATAACAATCAGGAGACCAAAGTTCTAAACCTGAATGCTCTTCTCTTTCTGTGTAATCTAGCATAAGTCATGTCTTGGAACCTTGGTTGTCCAGATTTTCAAATGAGGGGCTACAAGCTCCTTTCCAGACATAAAGCTATTCCACTGAGTTGCAAAGAGTTTGCTTCCAGAGAACCACAGAACAGTCATATCTGTAACAGAAGCTCGTTACTTTGGGGACTGTTGTCTAGTGGAACACTCATTCCATGTTTGAGGGATCTATCACAGCATGAGATCGCATGGCACTAGGAGGCCCACGTGGCCAGCCCTGGCTCTTCTGAGCCCTAAGGGTAGAATGGGCACAGAACCTAAGCCAAGCAGACTGTCCCGCCAGGACCACCAGCAAAAGGCACAAAGAAACTGACGGCTTAGAATCCATCCCACTGGCAGCTGCCGCGCCTCCAGTGTCGGTGGCCAGTGGCGACAGTGGCAGTGCTCCATTCAGACCCTTCCTGTGGATCATCTCGGCTGGGGCCCCCTAGCTTCTTGCCGGCTTCTCAAAACCACATTGGTTATTTCACTATCACATAACCTGCCAATAATTTTTTTCCCCAAAAGTGAACCAGAGATTATTTCTCAGAGGTTACTTTCAATCCAGAAAGTTGAGGTGCACCACACACCTTAAATGAACTAGGAATCTTATAATGTTACAAGAAAGGTATCATAAACCCAGTTTTTTAAGGAAAGGAAACTAGCTCAGAAAACTTAAATACTATACTGAAGGTCAAGCAATCAACCAGCAGTAAACCACAGTGAGTCCCTACCCTTCATACAATTCTGTGCTGTATCTGTTCATGGTGGACATAACACTAACCAGGAAGGAAGGGATTTCCTTGGCTCTTTCTTTGTACCATCTCATTCTTTTGCAGGGAACACCTCATCTCTGGTGTTGGCTGGCCTCGATTGTTTGCTGGGGTTGAATGTCTCCATCTGTTAGAACACAATGCTTCCCTCATAACTAAGTTGGTAAGTCATCTGCTTGCAAGGCGGGAGACCCAGGTTCAATTCTTGGGTCAGGAAGATTCTCTGGAGAAGGAAATGGCAACCCACACCAGTATTCTTGCCTGGGAATTTCCCAGGACAGAGGCGCCTGAAGGGCTACAGACCAAGAGTCTGACAGGACTTAATGACTAAAGAACAACCACCCCTTGAGGGGAACCAGGACCCTGGCCCCAGGCTTCACTCTTGTTTCTTGACTGCTCCTCCATTGTCTCCACAATTGTCATTCACTCTGAGATACTTTTTGAAAAAGAAGGAAACTCCAGAAAAGAAATGTATGTGTTGGGGTAGAGATGATGGGATATACCATCCTCTACTTCAAAATGACTCTAAACACAAAGATATTATAGATCACTGATGTGCAGAATCAATAAATCAACAGTTAGCAAATGGTCTTTGTTGAAATATTGTGCAGGATATTGAAAGGAATGCAAAAATGTTGTCAGCAAATCTCTGTGATCTCAAAAGCTATTTAACTGAGGAAATAAGGCTTTTCCTGCAAGCAGTGAAGAATATGTGACCACAGGCCAGCTCAGGCTGGGCCCTCTGTTCATACTTTTTTACCCCAACCACAATTAGTCAAACTCACACCCTTGCCTCCTCTGAGTCTTCCATCAAAAGTCACTTTCTCAACTAAAAATAAAATTACCATATGATCCAGCAATTCCACTTCAGGATTTACATCCAGACAAAAGTATAGTTCTAAAAGATACACACACCCCAATGTTCATAGCAGCATTACTTAACAATAGCCAAAACATAATGTCCATTGACAGATAGGAGGATAAAGAAGATGTCAGTTCAGTTCAGTTCAGTCGCTCAGTCGTGTCTACTCTTTGTGACCCCATGGACTGCAGCACGCCAGTCCTCCCTGTCCATCACCAACTCCAGGACTTTACTCAAACTCATGCCCACTGAGTTGGTGATGCCATCCAACCATCTCATCCTCTGTCATCCCCTTCTCCCATCTTCAATCATTCCCAGCATCAGGGTCTTTTCAAATGAGTCAGTTCTTCCCATCAGGTGGCCAAAGTCTTGGACTTTCAGCTTCAACATCAGTCCTTCCAATGAACATTCAGGAATGATTTCCTTTAGGATGGACTGGTTGGATCTCCTTGCAGTCCAAGGGACTCTCAAGAGTCTCCTCCAACACCACAGTTCAAAAGCATCAATTCTTCGGCACTCAGCTTTCTTTATAGTCCAATTCTCACATCCATACATGAATACTGGAAAAACCATAGCCTTGATGAGGTGGACCTCTGTTGGCAAAGTAATGTCTCTGCTTTTTAATATGCTGTCTAGGTTGGTCATAACTTTTCTTACAAGGAGTATGCATCTTTTAATTTCTGGCTGCAGTCACCATCTGCAGTGATTTTGGAGCCCCCTAAAATAAAATCTGCCACTGTTTCCACTGTTTCTTGGTCTGCCACAGGGACAGGGGCTCCGGGTGCAGCAGACTTGGGTATGGCATAAGCCCTCTTGGAGGAGGTTGCCATTAACCCCACCATAGAGCTGCCAGAACTTACACAGGACTGAGAAATAGACTCTTGGAGGGCACAGCAGAACCTTGTGCAGCAGAACCCTGGAGAAAACAGCAGTGACCCCACAGGAGACTGTCCCGGACTTGCCTGTGGGTGTCTGGGAATCCCTGGCAGAGGCGTGGGTCGGTGGTGGCTTGTTGCAGGGTTGGGGGCACTGAGTGTAGCAGTACATGCATGGGACCTTTTGAGGGAGACCACCGTTGTCTTCATTACCTCCCCCATAGTTAGGCCCAGGTAAATAGCAGAGAGGGAACACAGCTTCACCCACCAACAGAAAACTGGATTAAAGATTTACTGAACACGGCCCCACCCATCCAAACAAGACATACTTTCCCCCTTTGTCAGTCTCTCCCATCTGGAAGCTTCCATAAGTCTCTATCAGAGGGCAGACAGACTGAAAACCGCAGTCACAGAAAACTAACCAATCTAACCACATGGACCGCAGCCTTGTCTAACTCAGTGAAACTATGGGCCATGCCATGTGGGGCCACCCAAGACGGACAGGCCATGGTGGAGAGTTCTGACAAAATGTGGTCCACTGGAGAAGGGAATGGCAAACCACTTCAGTATTCTTGCCTTGAGAATCCCATGAAGAGCATGAAAAGAAGATATAATGAAATAATACTCATCCATAAAAAAGAATGAGATGACGCCATTTGCAGCAATGTCATCTACAAATTGGGCTTCCCTGATAGCTCAGTTGGTAAAGAAACCACCTGCGTTGCGGGAGACCTGGGTTCGATCCCTGGGTTGGGAAGATCCCCTGGAGAAGGGAAAGGCTACCCACTCCAGTATTCAGGACTGGAGAATTCCATGGACTATATAGTCCATGGGGTAGCAAAGAGTCAGACAAGACTGAGCGACTTTCACTTCACTTCACTTCAACTACAAATTGGCGCTTGCCAAGAGCATTGCCAATAACTGAACAACAAGGGCATTTGCTATCTCCCTTTGTGGAGACTGGGCTTCCCTGGTAGCTCTGCTGATAAAGAATCTGCCTGCAATGTGGGAGACCTGGTTTCCATCCCTGGGTTGGGGAGATCCCCTGGAGAAGGGAACAGCTACCCACTACAGTATTCTGGCCTAGAGAATTCCATGGACTGTATAGAGAATTCCAGGGAGCTGAAGCGCCAACACTTTTGCCACCTGATGTGAAGAACTGACTCACTGGAAAAGACCCTGATGCTGGGAAAGATTGAAGGCAGGAGGAGAAGGGGACGACAGAGGATGAGATGATTGGATGGCATCATCGACTCAAAGGATATGAATTTGAGTAAACTCTGGGAGTTGGTGATAAACAGGGAAGCCTGGTGTCCTGCAGTCCATGGGGTTACTGTTAGAGTCCGGAGTCGCCCTTCCCTCAAAGGAACAGAGGACACTCACGATAATGCAAGACACACAGCGAGGTTTATTTCCAGCTAGCTGGGGTCCAAGGGTCCGCCCGACGCAGCGGGTCTCAACAAGGACCCTGAGCACTCAGAGCCAAGGGGTTATATAGCATTTTCAAATCATGATATTTCTAAATTACCTAACTCACAGGAATTTTCTTTACACACACACACAGCTGTGCCTATCTCTCTCCTGGGGTCTTAAGGAGATAAGTTTATCAGACCTGTTTACCTAAGTTTCAGTGTCGAAGCCGCCCACATTCTTGGTGTTTAAGATTAACTTGTCTTCCAGGTTTTATCTAGTTCTTCTTCCCTCAAGTCACGTACTCAGTAAAAATGGTTTTTCCGGCCTCTAAGATGGCCGTTCTTATGCTAACCCATTCTTACATTCCCCCCTTTTCTGTTGTTCAAACGGAGGAATCTTCCTCCATGGGTAGAGTTTGATCCAGGGATCATTATACATCCTTACTAAAAAACAATTTTAGGAATCTTTACTTAAAAACAACCTTATCTTAAAATGGAGTAACTTTGGTTTTACAAGCAGCAAGCAAAGTACAGAAGCAAAAATGCATTATAGGAGCATTAAATTCTACATTAGGTCACAGCGTCTAATCTGAAATCACACCCATAATATCATTTTTCAGGATATCTGGGAAATAGTTATTTCCCAGAATGTCTGAACCATAGCTACTCTATTTTGAGTTTTAATTGTAAAAAAAAAAAAAAATTTTTAATAGCCAAAGCAGATGTCACCATTAATGACGTTAGTGTTTTTCTAGGTATGAGAAGATGCAAGAATTGGAACTCATAAAACCTTTTTCTGAAAAGATCTGAGTATCTGAAGGCCTGTTCTGCCAGGTTTTTTTTCAGAGCACAGAGTACCTCATTCCTGATTTTCACCCTGAACTTCTTTCAGGGGGTGTTGAAGGTCAGCAGCTTGCAATGGTCGTGACGTAATCTTTGTAGAGGCAGCTGGCAAGTACCAACTTCCAGTCAGCAGGGTCCCTTCATAGCCACATATCTGACCATGTGACACCATTTCATGGCCATTGTGTCCCGCGGTGCTGGGAAGGCTCATTCCCAGGTCTAAGGAAGCGATAGGCCACTCAGTGTGCTAAAATTGGACCAGGCCTTGCAAGTAGCAAAAGTCTCTGGACCACTGTCTTACTAGCCTCCTGGTCCAGGAAAATATTCCCTCTTGTTGCTTTTTCTCATACCCAGAGTCACATTATTACAATTATTGATCTCATATGGAACTGCATATCAGCATTATATCACAGGCTCAGTGAAACAAGTGACATAGAGAATAATATAGCCATAGCTAGCAGTTATTAGTAAAATAAGAATTATAAGTCAAGAACTTAGCCTGGTATACCCCAAGTCACCTGACTTCATTTGTTTAATTACTATAGCCTGGTGTTAATCTCCTGATTGTACATTATGGAGCATCTGACCTTTATCTGAAGATTGGTTACTAAGATAAGCCTTAGAAACTAACCTAGAGTGTCCTTTTTAATAACAATTAAATCTTTTAGCAGTATCATGTAACAAGGAACTGTTTCAGCAGTGAGTCTTAGTAGACACTACACCTTAATTAACAAAACTAGAAACTTAACAATTTACAAAACTTAATATTCCATGATTTTTCATTATGGAGGCGTTAACCCTGTAGCCAGGAAGGCTTTAATCCATCCAATAAAAAATGAGGTTTGTCAGGGAGCTGGGAAAAGCCAAGCAGCCATCTTGGATTTCCCATAGCCCTGACTCTGATTTCCAGCTATTTTTTTAATTTTCCAATTTAGAAGCAGACTGTTGCCATGGTTTAAGGACATTAGGATGGCACAAGTCTAACAGAGTTTTTGTATAAGCAGAATGAGCTTTTACATGTCTACAAACCCAACAATTGGATTAATTTCTAAAACTAGCATAGGATCAGGCCTATGGTAGAAAAGCATTTGATTTATATGCAGAGGTCTAAGAAGTCAAGAAAACATTATAAATGATCATACGAATCAGGTCCAGCATCTTGGGCAAGCTGTCTACCTCTGATGTCGTCGTCTTCTCATCCTGGTGTAGTGTAGTTTCTTCTGAAAAAAGTCCTTCCATCCAGGTTGGAGACAGTCCCTTAAATTATGTCTTTTTCTAGTCCTGGTTGCAGGTCATGAGGCATCTGATCTTCATCCAAAGATAGATCATTGAGACAAGCTTCAGAAACAAACCTAGGGTGCTCTTCAAGAACTCAACCAAATCCTATATTAATATCACATAATAGCAAAGATCCATTCAAGAAATGAGTCTTAGTAGAAACAGATTTCCATTAACAAACTGGGATTTAACACTCATTGAAACATCATTTTTTCCCTAAAATTACTCTCAAATTTTTATCAAATATAACCAAATTAAGACTTGTTTACAAAATAGATCTGTTCTCAATAAACTTGACCTGATTATTTATATAACCATAGACTTTTCTTTTTTTTGCTTTGCTTTGCTGAAACTTTTATGTAGTCTCAAACTTAACTTTATTTATTTAAGATAATGTAACAGGCTTTAATGGCTGCGCACCACCGGGCAGAACCCCAAGACCTAACAGAGCGAGGTCAGGAAGTCCGCACTGAACAAAGGCAGAGAGGGACTTATACAGCCTCTCAGGAAGGAGCAGCGCAATTCTTCGCAAAAAAGGCGAGACCTAGAGTGGTGGTCTCTCATAGATCAGTTAGCCAGGGGGCAAGACTGGGTTGGTTGCCCGATCTGCTCAAGGTTGTGCTGACACAGTGGAATTGTTCTTGCTGTTTCTGGGCAGAATGCTGTTTCTGGACAGGAGGTTAGGAGGGGGAGGTTAAGTGAGTGAGTGAAGTCCGCTCAGTCGTCTCCGACTCTTTGCGACCCCGTGGACTGTAACCTGTCAGGTTCCTCTGTCCATGGGATTCTCCAGGCAAGAATACTGAAGTGGGTTGCCATTTCCTTCTCCACAAACTTAACTTTAAAACCTTTCAGGGCTAGGAAAGTCATCTCAAAGGCTTACCACAGATTTTGCCTAACAGATGTGAGTGAATTCCTCCCTTTCTTAAGGTCTCCAAAACTGAGATTTCTGTACCTGTTAGTGAGATAACCTTCTCAGTTTATCTGATAAAGTTACTGGAAGCCTAAGAGTTTCCAGTCTCTCAAGGGGTCAGATAGAGAAAAATGTTAAATGCTTCAATTTGTCTATTAAATACCACTTTACCAAATTACTGTTAAGTCATAATTAGTTTGAGGGGAAGGTTTGCTAAGGTCTGGAAAACACAGATTCAAACCAGTAATTTTTCAGAAACCATAAAAGTTATAAGCATATTTGCCAGTTCATTCAGTCCTTTTGTTAACCTTTGTACAGTCATCAGGTTTCTCACTAGAATCTTTTAATTTCTTACCCAGTTCAGAAACTTGTATTTATCCAAAAGTCCTTTTTATAAAACTTCTGGAAGAGGAAGCATTTTCACAAGAAACTTGGTTAGTGATAACACTTTAAGACAGTAGTCAGAATTAATGCAACATTTTACCTGAATATATCAGAATTTATATATAAATTGTTTCTAGGATATCTGTATTAGTAACATTTACCATACAATATACCGGAGAATTATTATTCACTTGACAGTACTTCCCATGTAATTTAACATGGAAGTTGAACCCAATTAGTGTAATATCTCCCTTTGGGATGTTTCAGGGGCCCTCTGAAGCATCCCAAAGTCAGCTAGAAGTCTAAAGTGCTTCATCAGATTGATTTAGGAAGTTTTGTCAACAAATATCAGAAAGGTTTAGAGCACTCAGTCAGATGGGATTATAGGTCACTGAAACAATAGCTATTCACTCAGCCATAGTAACAATATAGGATTTCAGAGGCAAATATGGAACAGACCATTTAAGAGACAAATAAACTTAAATCTATTGTCAAATGCAGTTTAACATCTCAAGAAAACGTTTGTTTATACACAAAACTCTTTCCTTGTGGTCCACTTTCCACAAAACCATTTTATCACTTTCTGTACCCATTTGTTCTCCCATCCTGGAACAGCCAACTGTAAGTCAGACCTACTACCTTTTTCCTTCATAAAATGTAACTTCATTCTTCATACCTTCTTTACTGAACACACACATCTTACTTCCCTTAAGCAACCAAGAATTGACCTTTATATTAGCATTCTATAGATTGGTGAACATAAATACCAGTGATAACTTAAAAAATTTTAGCAAACATCTCAGGATGGCATCAAACATTATTTATTAATAGTCTAAACTAGTTTTTCTGTAAGTTAGTATTCAGTAGTGAATTTTTCAGAATCTTATTTTATTTAGAAATGACCTAGCTATTCAATAAACTTTTGTTACTTAATTTAGCACAACCTTAGAAATTCAGGTTACCAAAATCTAGAGAAACTGTTTTAGACAGACATTTTTAATCTTAATAGAGTTTATCTAAAAGCTCATGTCTCATTTACATTTCTTAGAAGTTTTTTTTTTCACTCAAGGTAATTTCTTTGTCGACAAACTTGTAACAGATATAACAATATAACAACATTTAACTTAAACCTAGGTGCAGTGAGAATATGCTTAATGTTGATGACTCTTAGACATGTCTATATTAGATAGATCAACAAACATTAATATCAGGTATTTAATACTGAATATTTTCCAGTTTACATGAACCTGGAATTTATTATTTAATTTAGAATTGTTTGATTTGTAAGCGCTTACCCTTTTTAAAGCCAATTAAATAGAGCTCATTTACAAATTAACTTCAAAAATATTACTCAGAGACAAAGACATACCAAGACATATTAAGACAGACACAGTGTGAGTCTTCAGTCATGAATTAGACATTACAATATAAAATTTACTAGTTTATAAAAACAGTTGGACCGATTCTATAGGGGGTCGGCGGAGGGACCCCATAAACAATAAAAGGGCATCAGGAAGGAGAGTCACCCAGTCCCCGCCAGTCTCTATTGCCAACTTTGCCAATGTTTCCTTTAGGGTCCGATTCATCCTTTTTACTTGACCCAAGCTCTGGGGATTGTATTCGCAGCGTAATTTTCATTTAATCTCCATAGCCAAAACCAATCCCTGAACAACTTTATCTTAGCCAAATTCCTTGGTCTCCAGGCAGCTGCTCGGAGGCCTGCCATAAGAGTCTGGTGGTGCACTCGGAGATGCTCCCTACCTTCTGCGCGCTCAAAGTCCCACTGGGGCCGGGTCAATGGAAATCCTTCATCAATTAGGTTCGGCTGCGTGGTGGGCCTCCCATCCACACCCGGGACATGTTTCCGAGCTTCCGATAGAATCCGCTCCCATTCTTCCGTGGTGAAGAGCACCTGTAACAGCTACTGACAGTCATCCCAGGTGGGATTATGGGTGAAAAGGATAGAAACAAAAGGCTTTATCCATGCTGGTGGGTTTTCCACCAGATCTTGTCAGACCAGGATATAGGGCATCTGGTCTGGGTGGCAGGAAGGGCCAGGCGTGAGAACCTTCCCCCAACAGCCTGGATGGTGCGCAGGCTGAAGGTTCCCTCTCTCGGCCACCCGACATTAAAAGTGGGCCACTCCGAGGAGCAAAGCGTCACCAGCTTATTCCTCTTCACTAGCAGAGACAAGTCTCGCACCCTAGATTTAAAGTCAGAGAAATGATCCATCATGAGGGAGAGCGGGGTAGAGCTTCCTTGACCCATGACCACAGAACAGATTTCGGGAGAGAAAAGACACAGGAGAGAGACAGAGACAATGCCGGCACACACGGTAACACGACAAACGGAGGACAGACAAACCTCGGCCGAAAACACACTACTAGGTCTCTGAGACCTCTGAGGCTTCCTGCAGTTTAAAGTAACCTTACCGAAGGGCGTCCACTGCCCACCAGATTCCGGATCGGGAGAGACCTCCTCTCTCCCGCAGAGCCAGCTGCCTTCTAGCGCGAATGCTGGGCCTCGGCCTTATGCTGGCTACGGCGATCAATTCGCCCCTGAACAGACCTTGCAGAGCCAGAAAAAGACAAGGGATACAATTCCAGCGAACACGCAAATTCGAACCGAGCTTTTCAACACCCACTGGCCAGTCCACCACACCACATTCACAGGCGCCGTCTCATTCACACAACACTCAGGACCCTTACCTAGGGTTCCAAACGGCGTCCACTGTGGACGTCGTTCAGGCACCCCGTCGTCGGGGACGTCTCCCTCGACTTCCAGTAATGGAGCCTCCAGGGTCGTAACCGGCTCCTTCCCTTCCACGAGAATTCTCAATTGGGACCGGGCCGAGACCTGTTTCAGTCCTCCCCTCTAGGAGGTGGCCAAACCTCCTGCCGCGGCTTTTGTGTAAACCTCGGTATCGGAGGTTGTCTGTCTCTTTGAGGAGGGGTCTTGGGATCCCGGACGAGCCCCCAAATGTTAGGGTCCGGAGTCGCCCTTCCCTCAAAGGAACAGAGGACACTCACGATAATGCAAGACACACAGCGAGGTTTATTTCCAGCTAGCTGGGGTCCAAGTGTCCGTCTGACGCAGCGGGTCTTAACAAGGACCCTGAGCACTCAGAGCCAAGGGGTTATATAGCATTTTCAAATCATGATATTTCTAAATTACCTAACTCACAGGAATTTTCTTTACACACACACACAGCTGTGCCTATCTCTCTCCTGGGGTCTTAAGGAGATAAGTTTATCAGACCTGTTTACCTAAGTTTCAGTGTCGAAGCCGCCCACACTCTTGGTGTTTAAGATTAACTTGTCTTCCAGGTTTTATCTAGTTCTTCTTCCCTCAAGTCACGTACTCAGTAAAAATGGTTTTTCTGGCCTCTAAGATGGCCGTTCTTATGCTAACCCATTCTTACATTACAAAGAGTTGGACAGGACTGAGTGCCTGAACTGAACTGATCGTTCGTGGGGTGGCAGAGTCAGACACTGACTAAGCGACTTTTACTTCACTTCACTTCTACAGAGATTGACCCCTGTGCTGCTGCAGCTGTTGACTTTCAACACCCCCTAAGAGACGCCGGCCCCGGCGGCGCAGACGCGACGCGAGAGACGCCGGCCCCGGCGGCGCAGACGCGACGCGAGAGACGCCGGCCCCGGCGGCGCAGACGCGACGCGAGAGACGCCGGCCCGGGCGCAACGAACCACGCAAAGAGGTGCGGCCGTGAGGAGCTACCCCACGCCTGAGGCCAGGGCCGGCGGCCGAGAGGAGCTCCCCCACGTCCAACAGGCGGTGGCTGCGCGGGCGCAGGAGGGCCGAGAGGAGCTACTCCGCGTTCAAGGTCAGGAGGGGTGGCCTTGAGGAGATACCCCTCGTCCAAGGTAAGGTACAGCGGCTGCACTTTGCTGGAGCGGCTGTGAAGAGATTTTCCACGACCAAGGTAAGAGAAACCCAAATAAGACGGTAGGTATTGCTAGGGGGCACCAGAGGGCAGACAAACTGAAATCATAATCACAGGAAACTAGCTGATCTAATCACATGGACCACAGCCGAATGTGGTCCCCTGGAGAAGGGAATGGCAAACCACTTCAGTATACTTGCCTTGAGAACCCCATGAACAGTAACAAAGGGCAAAATGATAGGATACTGAATGAGGAATTCCCCAGGTCGGTAGATGCTCAGTATGTTACTGGAGCTCAGTGGAGAAATAACTATAGAAGGAATAAAGGGATGGAGCAAAAGCAAAACCAATACCCAGTTGTGGTTGTGACCAATGATAGAAACAAGGTCCGGTGCTGTAAAGAGCAATATTGCATAGGAACCTGGAATGTTAGGTCCATGAATCAAGGCAAATTGGAAGTGGTCAAACAGGAGATGGCAAGAGTGAACGTCGACATTCTAGGAATCAGTGAATTAAAATGGACTGGAATGGGTGAATTTAACTCGGATGACCATTATATCTACTACTGTGGGCAGGAATCCCTTAGAAGAAATGGAGTAGCCATCATGGTCAACAAAAGAGTCCGAAATGCAGTACTTGAATGCAATCTTAAAAATGACAGGATGATTTCTGTTCGTTTCCAAGGCAAACCATTCAATATTACAGTAATCCAGGCCTATGCCCCAACCAGTACTGCTGAAGAAGCCGAAGTTAATCGGTTCTATGAAGACCTACAAGACCTTTTAGAACTAACACCCAAAAAAGATGTCCTTTTCATTCTAGGGGACTGGAATGCAAAAGTAGGAAGTCAAGAAACACCTGGAGTAACTGGCAAATTTGGCCTTGGAGCACGGAATGAAGCAGGGCAAAGGCTAATAGAGTTTTGTCAAGAGAATGCACTGGTCATAGCAAACACCCTCTTCCAACAACACAAGAGAAGACTCTACACATGGACATCACCAGATGGTCAACACCGAAATCAGATTGATTATATTCTTTGCAGCCAAAGATGGAGAAGCTGTATACAGTTAGCGAAAACAAGACCAGGAGCTGACTGTGGCTCAGATCATGAACTCCTTATTGCGAAGTTCAGACTTAAATTGAAGAAAGTAGGGAAAACCACTAGACCATTCAGATATGACCTCAATCAAATCCCTTATGATTATGCAGTGGAAGTGAGAAATAGATTTAAGGGACTAGATCTGATTGATAGAGTGCCTGATGAACTCTGGACGGAGGTTCGTGACATTGTACAGGACACAGGGACCAAGACCATCCCCATGGAAAAGAAATGCAAAAGAGCGAAATGGCTGTCTGAGGAGGCCTTACAAATAGCTGTAAAAAGAAGAGAGGCGAAAAGCAAAGGAGAAAAGGAAAGATATAAGCATCTGAATGCAGAGTTCCAAAGAATAGCAAGGAGAGATAAGAAAGCCTTCCTCAGTGATCAATGCAAAGAAATAGAGGAAAACAACAGAATAGGAAAAACAAGAGACCTCTTCAAGAAAATTAGAGATTCCAAGGGAACTTTTCATGCAAAGATGGGCTCGATAAAGGACAGAAATGGTATGGACCTAACAGAAGCAGAAGATATTAAGAAGAGGTGGCAGGAATACACAGAAGAACTGTACAAAAAAGATCTTCCCGACCAAGATAGTCACGATAACGTGATCACTGACCTAGAGCCAGACATCTTGGAATGTGAAGTCAAGTGGGCCTTAGAAAGCATCACTACGAACAAAGCTAGTGGAGGTGATGGAATTCCAGTTGAGCTATTTCAAGTCTTGAAAGATGATGCTGTGAAAGTGCTGCACTCAATATGCCAGCAGATTTGGAAAACTCAGCAGTGGCCACAGGACTGGAAAAGGTCAGTCTTCATTCCAATCCCAAAGAAAGGCAATGCCAAAGAATGCTCAAACTACCGCACAATTGCACTCATCTCACACGCTAGTAAAGTCATGCTCAAAATTCTCCAAGCCAGGCTTCAGCAGTATGTAAACCGTGAACTCCCAGATGTTCAAGCAGGTTTTAGAAAAGGCAGAGGCACCAGAGATCAAATTGCCAACATCCGCTGGATCATGGAGAAAGCAAGAGAGTTTCAGAAAAACATCTATTTCTGCTTCATTGACTATGCCAAAGCCTTTGACTGTGTGGATCACAATAAACTGTGGAACATTCTGAAAGAGATGGGAATCCCAGACCACCTGACCTGCCTCTTGAGAAACCTGTATGCAGGTCAGGAAGCAACAGTTAGAACCAGTCATGGAACAACAGACTGGTTCCAAATAGGAAAAGGTGTACGTCAAGGTTGTATATTGTCACCTTGCTTATTTAACTTATATGCAGAGTACATCATGAGGAACGCTGGGCTGGAAGAAGCACAAGCTGGAATCAAGATTGCTGGGAGAAATATCAATAACCTCAGATATGCAGATGACACTACCCTTATGGCAGAAAGTGAAGAGGAACTCAAAAGCCTCTTGATGAAAGTGAAAGAGGAGAGTGAAAAGGTTGGCTTGAAGCTCAACATTCAGAAAACAAAGATCATGGCATCTGGTCCCATCACTTCATGGGAAATAGATGGAAAAACAGTGGAAACAGTGTCAGACTTTGTTTTTTTGGGCTCCAAAATCACTGCAGATGCTGATTGCAGCCATGAAATTAAAAGACGCTTGCTCCTTGGAAGGAAAGTTATGACCAACCTTGATAGTATATTAAAAAGCAGAGACATTACTTTGCCAACCAAGGTCCGTCTAGTCAAGGCAATGGTTTTTCCCGTGGTCATGTATGGATGTGAGAGTTGGACTGTGAAGAAAGCTGATCGCCGAAGAATCGATGCTTTTGAACTGTGGTGTTGGAGAAGACTCTTGAGAGTCCCTTATACTGCAGGGAGATCCAACCAGTCCATTCTAAAGGAGATCAATCCTGGATGTTCATTGGAGGGACTGATGCTAAAGCTGAAACTCCAATACTTTGGCCACCTCATGAGACGAGCTGACTCACTGGAAAAGACTCTGATGCTGGGAAAGGTTGGGGGCGGGAGGAGAAGGGGACGACGGAGAATGAGATGGCTGGATGGCATCACCGACTCTGTGGACATGAGTTTGAGTGTACTCCGGGAGTTGGTGATGGACAGGGAGGCCTGGCGTGCTGTGATTCATGGGGTCGCGGAGAGTCGGACACGACTGAGCGACTGAACTGAACTGAACTGAAGGGAGCTCAGGGTGGAGTGAGGCACTCTGTGCTCCAAGGCATCTAGTGAAGCAGGTCTTTAGATAGTTAGGTATTTTCAGGAACTGAGTTCATGATCCCAATCTCTGTATCTCTTCATATCTAAAACAGCACTAAATCCCTTCATAATGACATCAGTTCACGGACAGGGAAGCCTGGAGTGCTGCAGTCTGCGGGGTCACAAAGAGTTGGACACACGTGACTCAACAACAACAAGCTTTAACATATAGAATGGATACACAACAAGACTACATCGTATGTGCGTGCATGCTAAACTGCTTCAGTCATGTCTGACTCTTGGCCACCCACTGAACTGTAGCCCGCCAGACTCCTCTTTCCGCGGGGATTTTCCAGGCAAGAACACTGGAGTGAGTTGCCAGGCCTTCCTCTAGGGGATCTTCCTGACCCAGGGACTGAACCTGCATCTCCTGCATTGCAGGCAGATTCTTTACCACTGAGCCAGTGAGGAATGGCAGGGAGCTTTACTCAATATCCTAGGATGAACCAAATGGAAAAGAATATTCTAAAAAAGAAAGTACATATATATGTGTGTGTGTGTGAATAATTTTGCCGTTCAGCAGAAATTAGCAACATTGTAAATTAACTAAATTTCAATTAAAAAAAAAAGTCGTGTTCTCAGTGAGGCTTGTCCTGACCCTAATAAACACCATCCAGGTCCTTCATTCCTGTTCTCCCTGATTCCACGTTATTTTTGTCCACAGCACTTACCATCCTCTAACGTACGCTAAATTCCTCTGTTGTGTTTATATATAAAGTTTTCTGTTGCCAGGATCTAAGCTCCATGAGGACTGATTTCTGCTTTGTTCACTGATGGTTCCCAAAAGCCTAGAAGAGTGCCTTGCACATAATAGACACTCCAGAAAGAAAAAACAAAAAACTGTTGAATCTGAGAAATGGAATATTTCCTGCCATATCAAGAAACAAGGATGTCACAGTCATCTGTGATTACAGCCGTTCAGTGTGAGCCATGAGTCCTGAGGGTTCACGGGAAGGCAAAGAATACCTGACATTTAGCAACCATCAGACTACAGCCACTCCCTACAGTGAGCCCCGAGGAAGTTCAGGATTTGAAAAACACAGACACAGTCCCCAGATGGCTGAGGTGCATATCCAAGGAATGGTTTCAGTGAGCCCAGACTCTAAATCTTCTCCTCATTTGTAAAGTGAAAACAGTGTCAGACTTTATTTTTGGGGGCTCCAAAATCACTGCGGATGCTGATTGCAGCCAGGAAATTAAAAGACGCTTACTCCTTGGAAGGAAAGTTATGACCAACCTAGATAGCATATTAAAAATCAGAGACATTACTTTGCCAACAAAGGTCCGTCTAGTCAAGGCTTTGGTTTTTCCCGTGGTCATGTATGGATGTGAGAGTTGGACTGTGAAGAAAGCTGAGCACTGAAGAATTGATGCTTTTGAACTGTGGTGTTGGAGAAGACTCTTGAGAGTCCCTTGGACTGTAAGGAGATCCAACCAGTCCATTCTAAGGGAGATCAGTCCTGGGTGTTCATTGGAAGGACTGATGCTGAAGCTGAAACTTCAATACTTTGGCCACCTCATGCAAAGAGCTGACTCACTGGAAAAGACTCTGATGCTGCAAGGGATTGGGGGCAGGAGGAGAAGGGGACAACAGAGAATGAGATGGCTAGATGGCATTACCGACTCGATGGACATGAGTTTGAGTGAACTCTGGGAGTTGGTGATGTACAGGGAGGCCTGGCGTGCTGTAGGGAGCATATTTTTCTGGGAATCAGTTTTCACTGATCTTATTCTGCAGACATGGCCTAACAGGTGCTGTGAACTTTCACCTGCCATTTTTAAAGTAGATTCAAAACCTAAAGGATCAAGGACACAAACTCTCATATAGAATAAACAGTATATATAAACTTTCATAGCCAGGTATATGACTTCTATACTAAATATGAAAAGGTTAACTATCCCATCAAATACAGAGACTACCAGATTAAGATAAAAAAATTAAAAACTACCTAATGAAAATAGATGGGGAAACAGTGGAAACAGTGTCAGACTTTATTTTTTTGGACTCCAAAATCACTGCAGATGCTGATTGCCTCCATGATATTAAAAGACGCTTTCTCCTTGGAAGGAAAGTTATGACCAACCTAGATAGCATATTAAAAAGCAGAGACATTACTTTGCCAACCAAGGTCCATCTAGTCAAGGCTATGGTTTTTCCAGTGGTCATGTATGGATAAGAGAGTTGGACTGTGAAGAAAGCTGATCGCTGAAGAATTGATGCTTTTGAACTGGGGTGTTGGAGAAGACTCTTGAGAGTCCCTTCGACAGCCAGAAGATCAAACCAGTCAATCCTAAAGGAAATCAACCCTGAGTAATCATTGTAATTAAATTGAAGAAAATAGGGGAAACCACTAGACCATTCAGGTATGGCCTAAATCAAATCCCTTATGATTATTCAGTGGAAGTAACAAACAGATTCAAGGGATTAGATAGAGTGCCTGAAGAACTATGGATGGAGGTTCATGACATTGTACAGGAGGCAATGATCAAGACCGTCTCCAAGAAAAAGAAATGCAAAAAGGCAAAATGGTTATCTGAGGAGTCCTAACAAATAGCTGAGAAAAGAAGAGAAGCGAAAGGTAAAATAAAAAAAGGAAAGATATATCCATCTGAATGAAGAGTTCCAAAGAACAGCAAGGAGAGATAAGAAAGCCTTCCTCAGTGATCAGTGCAAAGAAATAGAGGAAAACAACAGAATGGGAAAAACTAGAGATCACTTCAAGAAAATTAGAGATACCAAGGGAATATTTCATGCAAAGATGGGCACAATAAAGAACAGAAATTTATGGGCCTGACAAAGAAGGAGATATTAAGAAGAGGTGGCAAGAATACACAGAAGAACTATACAGAAAATATCATCATGACTCAGATAACCATGATGGTGTGATCACTCACACCTTAGGGCCTTAGGAAACATTACTATGAACAAAACTAGTAGAGGTGATGGAATTCCAGTTGAGCTATTTCAAATCCTATAAGATGATGCTGTGAAAGTGCTGCACTCAATATGCCAGCAAATTTGGATAACTCAGCAGTGGCCACTGGACTGGAAAAGGTCAGTTTCCATTCCAATCCCAAAGAAAGGCAATGCCAAAGAATGTCCAAACTACTACGCAATTTCACTATCTCACATGCTAGTAAAGTAATGCTCAAAATTCTCCAAGCCAGGCTTCAGCAATACGTGAACTGTGAACTTCCAAATGTTCAAGCTGGATTTAGAAAAGGCAGAGGAACCAGAGATCAAATTGCCAATATCCACTGGATTATCAAAAAATCAAGAGAATTCTAGAGAAACATCTATTTTTGCTTCATTGACTACACCAAAGCCTTTGACAGATCACAACAGACTGTGGGAAATTCTTCAAGAGATGGGAATACCAGACCACTTGACCTGCCTCCTGAGAAATCTGTATGCAGATGAAGAAGCAACAGTTAGAATCAAACATGGAACAACGGACTGGTTCCAAATTGGGAAAGGAGTACATCAAGGCTGTATATTGTCACCCTACTTATTTAACTTATATGCAGAGTACATCATGAGGAACGCTGGACTGGAAGAAGCACAAGCTGAAATCAAGATTGCCGGAAGAAATATCAATAACCTCAAATACACAGATGACACCACCCTTATGGCTGAAAGCGAAGAGGAACCTAAAAGCCTCTTGATGAAAGTGAAAGAGCTGAGTAAAAAAAGTTGTCTTAAAACTCAACATTCAAAAAACCAAGATCATAGCACCGGTCCCATCACTTCATGGCAAATAGATGGGAAAACAGTGGAAACAGTGACAGTCTTTATTTTGGGGGGCTCAAAAATCACTGCAGATGGTAATTGCAGTCATGAAATTAAAAGATGGAAGAAAAATTATGACCAACCTAGACAGCATATTAAAAAGCAGAGACATTACTTTGCCAACAAAGATCTACCTCATCAAGGCTATGGTTTTTCCGGTAGTCATCTATGGTTATGAGAGTTGGACTATAAAGAAAGCTGAGTGCTGAAGAATTGATGCTTTTGAACTGTATTGTTGGGGAAGACTCTCGAGAGTCCCTTGGACTGCAAGGAGATCCAACCAGTCCATCCTAAAGGAAATCATTCCTGAATGTTCATTGGAAGGACTGATGCTGAAGCTGAAACTCCAATACTTTGGCCACCTGATTTGAAGAACTGACTCACTGGAAAAGACCCTGAGGTTGGGAAAGATTGAAGGCAGAAGGAGGAGGGGACGACAGAGGATGAGATGTTTGGATAGCATCATGACTCCATGGACATGAGTTGAGCAAACTCTGGGAGTTGGTGATGGACAGGGAAGCCTGGCGTGCTGTAGTCCATGGGGTCTCAAAGAGTCAGACACACTGAGCGATTGAACTGAGCTGAACTGAACCTTTGGAAAGACAGATGCCGAAGCTCCAATATTTTGGCCACCTGATGTGAATAGCTGATGTACTGGAAAAGACCCTGATGCTGGGAAATCGAAAGCAGGAGAAGAGAGAGACAGAAAATGAGATGGTTGGATGCATCACAAATTCAGTGGACAGGAAATGGGGAGATTTCAAAAGGTGGTGAAGGACAGGAAGGCTGGTCTGCTGTGGTTCAGGGAATCATGAAGAGTCAGACACAACTAGGCGTGCGAACAGCAAACAGTTTGATGTTTCTCTTGTTTCCTGAGGTAGGCTTATTTTCGTCTGAAGTTCTCTCTTACCACTGCATTTACTGACACTTTGGGTGGTTGTGTTTTTATTGTCATTTGTGTCCATGCAAACTTTGATTTACTGCTTGATTTCCTCAGTAATCTGCTCCTTGTAAACTGGAACAGCTTTCAAGAGCCAGAGGGTCGCTCAGTCTCCCAGTGCTGTGGTTCCTTCTGCCAACTTCCTCATAAAGACTGGCCTCACTAACAGAGTACAGAACCCAGAGCAGGGCAAAATTCAGGGTAGGGGTTTGTGAGAAGCGAGCTTGGAGTAGGTTGAAGGTTACTGGGGAACACGACTTTAACCAAGGCCCTTGTGTCCTGAGGGGCACAGGAGGGAAGGAGAAAGTGCTGCTGCCTTGTGGACATTTTTAGTAACTACAACCTGAAAACACCTCAGGGAATTTCAAATTTAAGGCCTGTGGGGCTGTAAAGGACTCCTGCACAGCAGAAATGGCCTGGGTTCGGTAACAGAATAACATTTCCAAGCAGTACAGGCTTTCAAGAACCCCATCGTCAAAGTTCAATTTAACAGACTCCCTAACACCATTCCCCCCAAAAAAACCCGGCGCATAAAATGATGCTCAACATGACATTTTTTTTTTTTTTTAATTAGAGGAACTGAAATCAAAATTACTAGGAGGATGGTCATCATCCGTAGTCTGCAAAACATGGAAGACAGAGCATGGAGAAAACCAAAACCTCCTTTGCCTCTGTTGAGAATGCAAATTAGTCACAGAAGCGACTTAGCAGCAGCAGCAGCAGCATCATGGATAATGAGCATAGAGGTTTTTCAAAATCTGAAAGACAGAGAGCTGCCCAGCAGGGAATCACGCCTTTTAAGCTGCAATGCGAGAAAACGACAGTTGAGAAAGACACAGGCACCAGGCGGCTCACGGCAGCACAGCTTACAATAGCCACAGCATGTAAGCAGCCATGATGCCTGTCCATCAATGAACGGACGGAGATGCGCTACAACAGATACAAGGGAATGTTCCTCAGCCTTGACAAAAAAGGAATAAATGCCACTGCAGCACCACTGATGGATCTAGAGAGTTTGAGGGAGAAAAGTCAGACAGAGAAAGCAAAATATCCTGGGACATCACTTATAAGTGCAATCTAAAAAAGAACCTTAGCAATGAACACACTGAGCAAACAGTACAGACTCACTGAATTACAGAATGCACTTGTGCTTGCCTCGGGGGAATGTTGGGGAGAAAAGACAACTATGGAACTGGCAATCGACAAGTCCACACAGCTATATTTAAGATGAATGACCAACAAGGCCCTAGTGTACAGCAAGGGGAACTCTGTCCTATGTTAGGTGGTGACCTGAATGGGAGGCAAGTGTGGGGGAGAATAGATATGTGTATGCAAATGGCTGAGTCCCTTTGCTGTCCTGAGGCTCTATCATGACATTTTAATTGGGTCTCTTCTCATATAAAATAAGAATTGAAAAAACAAAAACACTACAACTGAATATCACCACCCAGCCAACAGAACGGGCATCATCAACAAGTCGGCAAACAGGAAAGCTGAAGGCCTCCAGAAAAGGGGGCTTCCAATGTCTACCCTGGGAAGCTATTAATAAAACTGGTTCCCAGCCACTGTCTTTAAAAGCCTTGAGGTTCTTCCATACCTAAAGAAAGGTGGACTATGAGAGGGCAGTCCCACCCTCGGCCTCTTTCACGTGCAAACCTCCACTTGAAAAGGACAGGTGCACCCCAACCTTCAGTGCAGCGCTACTTCCAAGAGCCGAGACAGGGAAGCAACTGGAACATCCATCCACAGCTCAGAGCACAAACAGGAGCTGATACTTATATTCAAGGGAATGTCACCCAGCCACAGAAAAAAAGGAAAGAATGCTATTTGTAGCAACATGGAAGGACCCCAGGAAGCCAAGTAAGTCAGAGAGAGGAAGATGCATCTCATCTGGGATCTTTTAGAGGAGGAATCTCAAAATGGACACACAGGATGTCAGTTTCAAAACACACACAGCTTAGAGACTTGACAACCCACTTGGTATTCCCAAAGGGGACATATCAGGGAGAGGAATTTAATAGGACCTTGGGATGATCATAGACACATAAATATAAAAATAAACTATAGATCCTGAATGACGACCTACAGAATAGCTCAGGAAACCCAAATGAACATCCTCATACTAACCTAGACATGCAAATTGTCTGCAGAAGACTAGATACACACCCAGGGATACCTGAATCAATCTGTTGTTTCTTTACAACTCACAGCACCTGGGAAATCCATGATATTAGAAAATACATACTATCTTGCACATTAAATGGAAGGCCAATGTTATCCACCTCAAGCTTCAATGACCGGGGCTGTGGTCCCATCCCTGGAGCCTGAGCTGCCTGTGGTCCCAGGGCTGCACCATCCTGGGGCTGAAGGCACTGAGAAGGATGTGCCAGCTAATGAGCCCCAGCTGGACCTGTCATGTTTGTCTCTATTCGATAAAACCACGATTTCCAGACCAGGGCAGAACTAAAGCCATCTCTACTGCATTCTAGACAGATGCTGGTCCCCGGGAACTGGATGAGCCTTCCAAAGTCAGGGCATCTCCCAGTTTCCAAGGGGTGGGGTTCTTTCCGCCAACTTCCTTCTAAAGACCTGCCTCGCTTAGAGAATGCAACACTCCAAGCAGGACAAAACACAGGTGTGGGCTTCGTGAGAAGCAGGCAGGGGAGGCTGAAGGTTAATGGGACACATGACTGTCGCTAAGGCCCTGGTGCCCTCAGAAGGCAGGCAGGAGCCCTCCTGCCTCCCGAGAAATGTGTATGCAGGTCAAGAAACAAGAGTCAGAACTGGACATGGAACAACAGACTGGTTCCAAATAGGAAAAGGAGTACGTTAAGGCTGTATATTGTTACCCTGCTTATTTAACTTATATGCAGAGTACATCATGAGAAATGCTGGGCTGGAAGAAGCACAAGCTGGAATCAAGATTGCCAGGAGAAATATCAATAACCTCAGATATGCAGATGACACTGCCCTTATGGCAGAAAGCAAAGAAGAACTAAAGAACCTCTTGATGAAAGTGAAAGAGTTGAGTGAAAAAGTTGGCTTAAAACTCAACATTCAGAAAACTAAGATCATGACATCTGGTCTCACCACTTCATGGTAAATAGATGGGAAAACAATGGAAACAGTGACAGATTTTATTTTGTTCGGCTCCAAAATCACTGCAGATGGTGACTGCAGCCATGGAATTAAAAGACACTTGCTCCTTGGAAGAAAAGTTATGGCCAATCTAGACAGCATATTAAAAAGCAGAGACATTACTTTGCCAACAAAGTTCCATCTAGTCAAAGCTACGGTTTTTCCAGTGGTCACGTATGGCTGTGAGAGGTGGACTATAAAGAAAGCTGATCACTGAAGAATTGATGCTTTTGAACTGTGGTGTTGGAGAAGACTCTTGAGAGTCCCTTGGACTGCAAGGAGATCCAACCAGTCCATCCTAAAGGAAATCAGTCCTGAATATTCATTGAAAGGACTGATGCTGAAGCTGAAACTCCAATAATTTGGCCACCTGATACAAAGAATTGACTCATTTGAAAAGACCCTAATGCTGGAAAGGATTGAAGGCGGGAGGAGAAGGGGATGACAGAGGATGAGACGGTTGGATGGCAACACCGACTCAATGGACATGAGTTTCAGTAAACTCCAGGAGTTGGTGATGGACGGGGAGGCCTGGTGTGCTGCAGTCTGTGGGATCACAGAGTCAGACACAACTGAGCATCTGAACTGAACAGAACTGAACTGGTGCCCTCTGGGCACAGCTGGGAATGAGAAAGTGCTGCTGCTTTGTGGACATCCTTGGTACCTACAACTTAACATCCCCTGTGGAATCGAACTTCAGTCGAACTTCCTTTACAGTCTGTGGGGCTGTAAAGGACTCCCGCACTGCAGAAATGACATGGGTTTGGTAACAGAATAACATTTCCAAGGAGGGCGGGCTTTCGAGAACCCAGTCTCCAAAGCTCAGTTTTACAAACTCTTTAACACCACTGCCCGTTAAACAAACAAAAAACACCAGGCATATAAAAAGATGCTCATCGTGGCTCTCTATTAGAGGAACTGAAATGAAAACTACTAGGATCTAACACTTCCCAGCAGACCTGAGGGCCATCATCCAAATGTCTGCAAACCTGCAAATTAGTCCCAGGCATCCTGGAGAACACAGAGGTTCCTTAAAATCTGAAAGACACAGAGAGTTGCCCAGCAGGCAGCCACGCCTTTTAGATACATCGGAAAACCACAGTTGAGAAAGGCACAGACACCCAACAGATCACTGCAGCGCCGCTTACAATAGCCACGACATGCAAGCAACCGTGAAGTCTATCCCCAGATGAATGGACTGAGAGGATGTGGTACATAAGCACGGGGAAACGCTCCTCAGCATTACAAAGAATAAATGCCACTTGCAGCACCACTGATGGATCTAGAGATTATCTGAGGGAGAAAAGTCAAACAGAGAAAGCAAAATATCCTGGGACATTACTTATAAGTGTAATCAATAAAATAATCTTAGCAATGAACACACTGAGAAAACACTCACAGACTCACAGATTTACAGAATGCACTAGTGCTTGCCACAGGGGAATATCTGGTAGAAAGGAAAACTATGGAGCAGGGGACTGACAGTCCTCACAGCTATATTTAAAACTGACCAACAAGGCCCTAGTGTATAGCTCGGGGAACTCTGCTCTATGTTCTGTGGTGACCTGAATGGGAGGCAACAGTGGGGAGGACAGGTATGTGTATACCAATGGCTGAGTCCCTTTGCTGTCCTTGAGATTCTATCACAACATTTTAATTGGGTCTATTCCCATATAAAATAAGAATTGAAACAAAAACAAAATCACTGCAACCGAGTATCACCACCCGGCAGACAGAACGGTCATCATCAACAAGTCAGCAAGCCAGGAATGCTGGAGAGGGCCTTCAGAAAACAGGACCCTCCAGTGTCTTACCCTGGGAGGGTACTAAGGAACGGGTTACCTACCACTGTAAATAAAAGCTCAGATGTTCCCCTCCACACTTAAAGAAAAATTGGCTACGTCGGGCACTCCTATCCTTGGCCTATTTCCAGAGAAACCTCTACTTGAAAAATACACATGCACCGCAATGTTCATTGCAGCACAGCTTACAGGAACCAAGACATAGAATCAAAAATAACATCCATCAACAGATCAATGCACAAAAATGAGGTGATATTTATATACAAGTGAATGTTACTCAGCCACGGAAGAGAAGGAAAGAATGCTATCTGTGGCAACATGGAAGGACCCAACAAGGACCCCAGTAAACCAAGTAAATCAGAGAGGAAGATGAATCTCATATGGTGTCCCATATAGGAGGAATCTCTTAACTGATACTCATGAAGTCATCTTGAATACAGACACTGACTTAGAGACTTTGCCAACCCACTTTGTGTTCCACAAGTGGAAATATCAGTGAGAAGAAAGAAACAGGAGCTTGGAATGATCATAGACACATTCAAACATAGATATAAAAATTGATCCTCAACAGGACCTACAGAATAGCACAGGGAACCCTACTGAACACTCTTGTAATAACCTAGACGTGACAATCATCTGCCAAAGGCTAGATACACTTTCATGTTTCCCTGAATCAAGTTGCTGTTTACTTACAACACAAACAGTATGCAAAATCAACTACAGTCTAACACAAAACACACACTACACTGCAAGTCAAATGCAAGGCCTTCTGTATTGACCTCAGGTCTCAGGGACCCGAGTTGCGGTCCCAGCCCTGGAGCCCGAGCAGCCTTTTGTCCCAGGGCTGCACCATCCTGGCGCTGAGGGAGCTGAGAATGATGTGCCAGCCAATGAGCCTCAGCTGGACCTGTCGTGTGTGTCCCTTCCGGGTAAAATCACAGTTTCCAGATGGGGCCGGCCCTGCAGAGCTAAACCATCTCTAGTGCATGCAAAGTATGGTCGTTCCCTGGGACCTGGAAGAGCCTTCCAGAGTCAGAGGGTCTCCATGTCTCTCCGTGGTGGGTTTCCTTCTGCCAGCTTCCTCCTAGAGTCACCTCACTTACACAATACAGCACCCAGAGCAGGGCAAAATCCAGGGCTTGGGATTTCTGGGGAGTGGGAGTAGGGGAGGGTGAAGGGTGACCGGGAGCACGACTTTCACTAAGGCCCTGGTGTCCCAGCGGTCGCAACTGGGAATGATAAAGTGCTGCCGCCTTGTGGACATTGTTGGTAACTACAACTTAAAAACCCCTGTTGAATGCAACCTCAAACTCAAAAGGCCTGTGAGGTTGGAAATGACTCCTACGCTCAAGAAATGGCCTGTGTTAGGTAACCGAATAACATTTCCAAATAGGGCAGGCTTTTGAGAAGCCAATCTCAAAGTTAAATTTTACACAGACTCTAATACCACTGTCCAGGGAAAAAAAAAGGCACAAAAAACAATGTTCCATGTGTCTCTTAATTAGAAGAACTGAAATCAAAACTGTTAGGAATTAACACCTCGCAGCCAACCTGATGGTCATCATCCAACAGTCTGCATACAGTGAAAGACAGAGCCTGCAGAACACGGAAAGCTCCTTTGTCTCAGTTCGGAATATATACTGGTCACAGACATCGTGGAGAACAGGATGCTGCTGCTGCTGCTAAGTCACTTCAGTCGTGTCCGACTCTGTGTGACCCCACGGACTGCAGCCCACCAGGCTCCCCCGTCCATGGGATTCTCCAGGCAAGAACACTGGAGTGGGTTGCCATTTCCTTCTCCAATGTGTGAAAGTGAAAAGGGAAAGTGAAGTCGCTCAGTCGTGTCCGACTCGTAGCGACCCCATGGACTGCAGCCCACCAGGCTCCTCCATCCATGGGATTTTCCAGGCAAGAGTACTGGAGTGGCTTGCCATTGCCTTCTCCGTGGAGAACAGCATGCTGCTGTTGCTGCTGCTGCTGCTGCTGCTGCTAAGTCACTTCAGTCATGTCCAACTCTGTGTGACCCCATAGACAGAAGCCCACTAGGCTCCCCCATCCCTGGGATTCTCCAGGCAAGAACACTGGAGTGGGTTGCCATTTCCTTCTCCAATGTGTGAAAGTGAAGTCGCTCATTCGTGTCTGACCCTTAGTGACCCCACGGACTGCAGCCTACCAGGCTCCTCCATCCATGGGATTTTCTAGGCAATAGTTCCGGATAGGGGTTCCTTAAAATCCTACAGATAGAGGGAGCTACTGATCCAGCAATCCTGCCATTTAAGTTTCAACAGGAGAAAACAATAGCTGAGAAGGACACAGGTACCGGACAGTTCACTGCAGCACTGCTTACAATAGCCATGACATGCGGGCAACCATGATGTCCACTGACCTAGAATGGACTGAGAAGATGGGGTCCATATACACAAGGGAACATTCCTCAGCCCTGACAAAATAAGAATAAATGCCACTTGCAGCACACGGATTGATGCAGATAGACATTGTCATAATGAGAGAAGTCAGACAGAGAAAGGTAAATATCCCGTGACATCATGTTTAAGTGCAGTCTAGAAGAGAATCTTAGAAATGAACACATTGAGCAAACACTAACAGACTCACCAAATTACAGATTGAACTTCCTGTGGCCACAGGGAATAATAGGTGGAAGGGATAGTTAGAGAGCTGGCGATCGACAAGTCCACTCAGGTTTATTCAAAATGAATGATCAACCAGGTCCTAGTTATAGCACGGGAAACTCTGGCTCAATGTTATGTGGCAGCTTGGATGAGGAGGGAGTTTGGGGGAGAATGGATATGTGCGTATAGATAGCCGAGTTCCTTTTTGTTTACCTGATTCTGTCAAAACATGGTAATTGGCTCTCTTCCAATATAAAATAAAAATAGAAAGAAAAAAACTACGCTACAACTAAATATCACCTTCCTGCCACCAGAATGGTCATCATCAAAAATTCGGCAAGTCAGAAAAGCTGGAGAAGACCCAGAGAAAAAGAAACCCTCCTATCCCTTCTCTAAGAATGTGCATTGATTAACAGCCATGCTTAAGAACACTATGGAAGTCGTTAATAACCTAAAGAAAGAGATTGCCTATGATCAGACACTCCCACCCTTGGGTCTATTTCCTGAGAAAACTCCACTTCAAAAAGACATGTGCACCTGATGTTAATTTCAGCACTACTTATAAGACCCAAGACATGGAAGGAACCGTAATGTCCATTAACAGAAAAATGGACAAAGATGATGTTGTACTCATATACAAGGCAATTTTACTCAGCCATAAAAAAGAAGGAAAGAATGCCATCTGCGGCAACATAGATGGACTTAGCCAGGATCATAGGAAGCCAGCAGTCATAGGAAAACAAATATCCTACACTGTCACTTATCAAATGATGCTACAAATTGATACACGTGAACTCATTTAGGAAACAGAACAGACTCAAATCACTAGAGAACTCACTGTGTGTTCTCATAGGTAAAACATAGGGAAAAGGAATAAATCAGAAGGTTGGGATTAATATATCCACACTGATTTTATAAAATCACATCATCAGTAAGGACCTACTCTGTATAGCCCAGGGAACTCCACTAGACACTCTGTACTATCTAGAGGGGTATAGCTCCCAAAAAAGACAAGATAAACATCTATGCCTACCCAAATCACTGACTGCAGCAAACACATCCTTTGAAGTCAGCTATGGTGAAGAGTTCTGATGAAACGTGGTCCACTGTAGAAGGGAATGGCAAACCACTTCAGTATTCTTGCCTAGAGAACACCATGAACACTATAAAAAGGCAAAAAGATAGGACACTGAAAGATGAACTCCCCATATCAGTAGGTGTCCAACATGCCACTGGAGAAGAGTGGAGAAATAACTCCAGAAACAGTGAAGAGATGGAGCCAAAGCAAAAACAACACCCAGCTGTGGGTGTGACTGGTGATGGAAGTAAAGTCCAGTGCTATAAGGAACAATATTACATAGGAACCTGGAATGTTCGGTCCATGAATCAAGGTAAATTGGAAGTGGTCAAACAGTAGATGGCAAGAGTCAAATTGACATTTTAGGAATCAATGATCTAAAATGGACTGGAATGGGCAAATTTACTTTAGATGCCTGAAGTCTATCTACTCCTGTGGGCAAGAATCCCTTAGGAGAAATGGAGTAGCCCTCATAGTCAACAAGAGAGTCCAAAATGTAGTACTTGGGTACAATCTCAAAAGTGAAGACGTGTCATCATGAACAACAATGTTTATAGAGTACTCTCTGTATGTCAGTCACTGTGCCAAACATTTTACAAAGAGTACGCAATTTCATCTTCATTATGACACACTGTAGGAGCTGGTATTATCCTACATCTTACAGTTGAAGGAACCAAGGCTTAGAGATGGCAAGAAATGTGTTCTGGCCATTGGCTTTAGAAGACATACAAGAAAGAACAGCAAGAGAAACAACCTACAGAAACAGGAAGCAAGACCGATTATAATTTATAAAGATAGATAAGGCTATAAAGGAGGAGAAAATATGTGTGTTGCAGCAAATGTAAAACACATCCTATTAAACACAGGTCTGAGAATCCATCATACAAACTATTAAGACTTTCCATGCTCTGGCACGGATGGACATTCCAAAGTCATTTCAAGATGCACAATTTGTATGGAAATACAAAAAACCTCGAATAGCCAAAGCAATCTTGAGAAAGAAGAATGGAACTGGAGGAATCAACCTGCTTGACTTCAGACTATACTACAAAGCTACAGTCATAAAGACAGTATGATATTGGCACAAAGACAGAAATAAAGATCAATGGAACAAAATAGAAGGCCCAGAGATAAATCCACGCACCTATGGACACCTTATCTTTGACAAAGGAGGCAAGAATATACAATGGAGAAAAGACAGTCTCTTTAACAAGTGGTGCTGGGAAAACTGGTCAACCACCTGTGAAAGAATGAAACTAGAACACTTTCTAACACCATAAACAAAAATAAACTAAAAATGGATTAAAGATCTAAATGTAAGACCAGAAACTATAAAACTCCTAGAGGAAAACAGAGGCAAAACACTCTCCGACATAAATCACAGCAGGATCCTCTATGACCCACCTCCCAGAATATTGGAAATAAAAGCAAAAATAAACAAATGGGACCTAATTAAAATTAAAAGATTCTGCACAATGAAGGAAACTGTAAAAAAGATGAAAAGACAGCCTTCAGAATGAGAGAAAATAATAGCAAACAAAGCAACTGACAAAGAATTAATCTTAAAACTATACAAGCAGCTCATGCAGCTCGATACCAGAAAAATAAGTGACCCAATCGAAAAATGGGCCAAATAACTAAATAGACATTTCTCCAAAGAAGACATACAGATGGCTAACAAGCACATGAAAAGATGCTCAACATCATTTATTATCAGAGAAATGGAAATCAAAACCACAATGAAATACCATCTCATGCTGGTCAGAATGGCTGCTATCAAAAAGTCTACAAGCAATAAATGCTGGAGAGGGTATGGAGAAAAGGGAACCCTCTTACTGTTGGTGGGAATGCAAACTAGTACAGCCACTATGGAGAACAGTGTGGAGATTCCTTAAAAAACTAGAAATAGAACTGCCATATGACCCAGCAATCCCACTACTGGATATATACACTGAAGAAATCAGAATTGAAAGAGACACATGTACTCCAATGTTCATAGCGGCACTGTTTACAATAGGTAGGACATAGAAGAACCTAGATGTCCATCAGCAGATGAATGAATAAGAAAGCTGTGGTACATACACACAAAGGAATATTACTCAGCTATTAAAAAGAATGCATTTGAATCAGTTCTAATGAGGTGAATGAAAGTGGAACCTATTATAGAGAGTGAAGTAAGTTAGAAAGAAAAATGCCAAGCCAGTATCAGTTCAGTTCAGTCTCTCAGTCATGTCTGACTCTTTGTGACCCCATGGACTGCAGCACACCAGGCCTCCCTGTCCATCACCAACTCCTGGAGTTTACTCAAACTCATGTCCATTGAGTCAGTGATGCCATCCAACCATCTCATCCTCTGTCATCGCCTTCTCCTCAATCTTTCCCAGCATCAGGGTCTTTTCAAATGAGTCAGCCGTCCGCATCAGTAGACCAAAATATTGGAGTTTCAACTTCAAAATCAGTCCTTCCAATGAATACTCAGGACTGATCTTCTTTATGATGGACTGGTTGGATCTCCTTGCAACCCAAGGGACTCTCAAGAGTCTTCTCCAACACCACAGTTCAAAAGCATTAATTCTTCGGCAATCAGCTTTCTTTATAATCCAACTAGTACAGCCACTATGGAGAACAGTGTGGAGATTCCTCAGAAAACTGGAAATAGAACTGCCATATGATCCAGCGATCGCACTCCTGGGCATACATACCGAGGAAACCAGAATTGAAAGAGACACATGTACTCCAATGTTCATTGCAGCACTGTTTATAATAGCCAGGACATGGAAGCAACCTAGATGTCCATCTGCAGATGAATGGATAAGAAAACTTTGGTACATATACACAATGGAGTATTTCTCAGCCATCAAAAAGAATGCATTTGAATCAGTTTTAATGAGGTGGATGAAATTGGAGCCAATTATACAGAGTGAAGTAAGCCAGAAAGAAGAACATCAATACTGTATATTAACGCATATATATGGAATTTAGAAAAATGGTAACCTGAACCCTGTATAAGAGACTGCAAAAGAGACATAGGCATTTAGAACAGTCTTTGGGACTCTGTGGGAGAGGGTGAAGGTGGAATGATTGGGGAGAATGGAATTGTAGCATGTATATTATCATAAGTGACCAGTCCAGGTTCGACGCATACATTTTCCTCTGTTCATTTCTTTGCATTTGTGCTTTTTTAATAAAATTCTTTTTTAGAAATAAAAAAAAAAAATCCAACTCTCATATCCATCCATGACTACTGGAAAAACCCATAGCCTTGACTAGACGGACCTTTGTTGGCAAAGTAATGTCTCTGCTTTTTAATATGCTATCTAGGTTGGTCATAAATTTCCTTCTAAGGAGTAAGTGTCTTTTAATTTCATGGCTGAAATCACCATCTGCAGTGATTTTGGAGCCCAAAAATTAAAGTCTGACACTGTTTCCCCATCTATTTCCCATGGAGTGATGGGACCAGATGCCATGATCTTGGTTTTCTGAATGTTGAGCTTCAAGCCAACCTTTTCACTCTCCTCTTTCACTTTCATCAAGAGGCTTTTTAGTTCCTCTTCACTTTCTGCCATAAGGGTGGTGTCATCTGCATATCTGAGGTTCTTGATATTTCTCCCGGCAATCTTGATTCCAGCTTGTGCTTCTTCCAGCCCAGCGTTCCTCATGATGTACTCTGCATATAAGTTAAATAAGCCTGGTGACAATATACAGCCTTGACGTACTCCTTTTATTAATGCATATATATGGAATTTAGAAAGATGGTAAAGATGACCTATATGAGAGACAGTAAAAGAGACACAGATAAAAAGAACAGACTTTTGGACTCTGTGGAAGAACGCGAGGGTGGGACGATTTGAGAGAATAGCATTGAAACATGTATATTACCATATGTGAAATAAATCAGCAGTCCAAGTTTGATGCATGAAACAGGGTACTCAAAGCCAGTGCACTGGAACAACCCTGAGGGATGGGATGGGGAGGGAGGTGGGAGGGGGGTTCTGGATGGGAGACACATGTACACCCATGGCTGATTCATGTCAATGTATGGCAAAAACCACCACAGTATTGTAAAGTAATTAGCCTCCAATTTAAATTAATTAATTTTTAAAAAAGATGCTGCAGTTTATTTGTTCAGGTGTGTAGGTGTCTGCAATGTGTCTTAAAACCAACAGATGGCAGCAACATGCAAGCAATAGTAGGTCACTCATCTTCTCCTTGAGCTAACCAACTGAGCTAACTCTGCCTTCAGTTCTCAATTGCTCACATCTCAACAGATTTCAGTATTCCCACCATTACAAGGATGACTTGAGGAGCACAAATGATGTTTCATAGACATCCCTTCCCACACATTACCACCGTATGGATGCCTTGTAATATCACCATATGGAAGCCTTGTAAGAAAGCTGATTTTGAAGACAATACAAGAATACAGTGCAAGAGCAGCTCACCTTTGGAGAAAGAGAATTCCCCTAGTGGACCAGATTGTGGTTGTGGCTCCTTTCACCAGCAGTACTGGCTTGATGGGAAGATGATTGCTGTGGGGGCGATTGACATCCTTCTATACTGTGTATTGTCTATATATTTGTACTACGATCTGGATTATTCATTTCTGTCTTTGGGTGTCTACATTCCAAGAAACTGCTTTTACTAGGCAACTTCATGATAAACCACCTCAACTCAACTATTACTGTTAGGTAGTTAGAATAGGAAAAAGGAGTCCAGAATGGCGGTGGCTAAAAGACAAAGAAGGGAAAAGCCCACAAAAATAGAACAAAGGAAAGTCCGAGGACCGGAGTGAGGACCTGGATAAACAAACAGCCCTCCTGGCTAGCCCAGTTTACACAGGGCAGGCTCGGGGGGAGGAGAAAAAACATATTAAAAGAGGAGCCAAAATTGAGCTGGGGGCCTCTTTTCTCTCCATCTTTTGGGTTGGTCCACCCTCACTTCTCAAGGGTGTACTATCCTTTGTTTTTCCTGATAAAACTGAGCTGTAACACGGAGCCGTAATGCTGGTCTGTCTGCGGAAATTTCACAGGGCTGTAACACTGGTCCATCCATCGGTTCAAAGTTTTGTTGCATCGAGACAAAACTGAGGAAATTACAAATTCCCGTGACACCTACAGTGCTGTTTCTCAGATTTAACTTGGCTGAAACAACCTCAGCTTTGTCCCCACTCTCCGAGCACAGCAGAAGTACAACTCGGCAAAAGCTCCCACAATGGAAGCTGAACGTGAAGAAAACCCAGAGCAGGGAAAGTGACAAGAAACCCAGCGTGCTGGAAACCGGGATAGCAAAAACAAACTTGGCAGAAAGCTCACGCAGCTCAGTCTCAGATTCCAGAAGACCTCCAGCTGGGGTAGGAAGTCCTCGCTTCTATGGCTGGAAGGACATATGGCTAACAAGATCTTAAATCCTTTACGATCTCTCATTTTTTGTTTCCTCGAACCCCCCTACAAACAGGCGAGTGGCAGTGGGTGCCCCAGGATGTCCTGAAGGCTCTACTATCTGCTGTGCCTTAGTAGATGTTGCCCAAGCGGGTGAGGGTTCTTTTGACCTTAATCTTCTTTGTGCCAAGGGTCAGGCCAATGAAAACTGTGAGCACAGGTCAGGTATTTAGCAGATCTTCTGGCAGGTTATGGAGGGGATTCCTCCGCACATTTTCCCACTGTTTTTTCCTCCCGTCCCCAGCTCCTCTCTCCCTCTGTGCTATTGCTTACAAAGTATTGGGCAGGTCATCATCTTTCCATTTCTGAAAGTTGTGCCTGAAACCATTTACCTAAGACTGGGACTCAAATCCACGTGGTAGGGACTCTGTGCTATGCTTAGTCACTCAGTCATATCCCACTGGGACTTGAGCCCGGCCAAAACCCATGGTGCCTGGTTTTAGGACCTAATGAAGCTTAGGCTCTTGATGTCTCACTGCAAAATATTCAGTGAGAGACAGCAATAGGTAAGAGGTGGATTTGTTTGGATTTAGAGAGACGCACAGTCAACAGGGTGTGGGCCATTGCAGAGGGAGAGCCAGCAGCCATAGAATGTGGTGTGGTTATTTCCACCCCCACCTCCATCTGGGTGATTTCATATGCTAATGCGTGGGAGGATCATTCCATCAATTGGGAAACCACCCACTCCTTGGTCTTTTGATAGGGCCTTGGAACTGTCATGGGGCCTCTGGGTGTGTCCTTTAACTTGCAGTTTGAGGATCAAGGTTTAGTTGAATTTGACTTGTCATCTTGGATCCATTTGATTTTAATCAGTTTATGTTATGCCCTTGGGCTATGTCATTCTTTTAAAAGTTGTGCCCTGCCCCCTTCCCTCTTGTTTCAAGCTCTTTTCCTGAGTCCCATCCAGGCCCTCAATGTTGCCTCTACGATCTTCTGGAGGGACAACTAGAAAATAGTTGGCCTTTAGGAGAGAAATGTTGTAAAATATCCAATCCCTCTAGATATTCAGGCCTTCATCTTCCATGTCTCCTATTACATGTGCAACAACAGCATCTCGCAGTGAACCCACCAGAGTGAGTGACAGGCACACAATGCCTGCTAGAAGTCCATCTGTTGGTGGCATTCCTTCAAGGGCAGTTGGGCTTCTGGGGATAATGTTTGCTCCTTTGAGAGTTAGCTCCACAGGCCGTTTGGGCCCAAACCCTTCTCCTAAAGTTACAAACATACCCCCAGATCAAAACTCCACTCCACTTTTATGGAACATGTGGTCTGTTGCCTTTTATCAATTTGTTCTTAAGCAACTTACTAACTCCTACAACCAGGACCCTGCCCCGATATAGGCAACATTGCTCCACCCCGCTTATTATTAAAATAGTCTTAACGCCCCTAACCAGTAATGCTGAAGAAGCTGAAGTTGAATGGTTCTATGAAGATCTACAAGACCTTCTAGAATTAACATCCAAAAAAGATGTCCTTTTCATTATAGGGGACTGGAATGCAAGAGTAGGAAGTCAAGAAATACCTGGAGTAACAGGCAAACTTGGCCTAGGAGTACAGAATGAAGCAGGGCAAAGGCTAACAGAGTTTTGTTAAGGGAACGCACTGGTCATAGAAAATACCCTCTTCCAAAAACACAAGAGAAGACTCTATACATGGACATCACCAGATGGTCAATACTGAAATCAGATTGATTATATTCTTTGCAGCCAAAGATGGAGAACCTTTATACAGTCAATAAAAACAAGACTGGGAGCTGACTGTGGCTCCGATCATAAACTCCTTATTGCCAACCTCAGACTTAAATCGAAGAAAGCAGGGAAAACCACTAGTCCATTCAGGTATGACCTAAATCAAATCCCTTATGATTATACAGGGGAAGTGACAAATAGATTCAAGGGATTAGATCTGATAGACAGAGTGCCTGAAGAACTATGGATGGAGGTTCATGACATTGTACAGGAGTCAGTGATCAAGACCACCCCCAAGAAAATCAAATGCAAAAAGGCAAAATGGTTGTCAGAGGAGGCCTTACAAATAGCTAAGAAAAGAAGAGAAGTGAAAGGCAAAGGAGAAAAGGAAAGATATACTCATCTGAATGCAGAGTTCCAAATATCAAGGAGAGATAAGAATGCCTTCCTCAGTGATCAATGCAAAGAAATAGAGGAAAACAATAGAATGGGAAAGACTAGAGATCTCTTCAAGAAAATGAGAGATACCAAGGGAACATTTCATGCAAAGATGGGCTCGATAAAGGACAGAAATGATAGGGACCTAACAGAAGCAGAAGATATTAAGAAGAGGTGGCAAGAACACACAGAAGAACTATACAAAAAAGATCTTCATGACCCATATAGCCATATTCGTGTGATCAATCACCTAGAGTCAGACATCCTAGAATGCGAAGTCTAGAGAACTTTAGGAAACATCACTACAAATAAAGTTGGTGGTGGTGAAAGAATTCCAGTTGAGCTATTTCAGATCCTAAAAGATGATGCTGTGGAAGTGCTGCACTCAATATGCTAGCAAATTTGGAAAACTCAGTAGTGGCCAAGGGACTGGAAAAGTTCAGTTTTTATTCCAATCCCAAAGAAAGGCAATGACAAAGAATGTTCAAACTACTGCACATTTGCACTCATCTCACATGCCAGCAAAGTAATGCTCAAAATTCTCCAATGCAGGCTTCAACAGTACATAAACTGTGAACTTCCAGATGTTCAACTGATTTAGAAAAGGCAGAGGAGTCAGAGATCAAATTGACAAAATCCATTGGATCATTGAAAAAGCAAGAGAGTTCCAGAAAAAATATCTACTTCTGCTTTATTGACTATGCCATAGCCTTTGACTAGGTGGATCACAATAAACTTAAAGAGTTGGGAATACCAGTCCACCTGACTGGCCTCCTGAGAAATCTGTATGCAGGTTAAGAAGCAACAGTTAGAACTGGACATGGAACAACAGACTGGTTCCAAATTAGGAAAGGAGTACATCAAGGCTGTATACTGTCACCCTGCTTATTTAACTTATATGCAGAGTACATCATGAGGAACGCTGGGCTGGAAGAAGCACAAGCTGGAATTAAGATTGCCGGGAGAAATATCAATAACCTCAGATATACAGATGACACCACCCTTATAGCAGAAAGTGAGGAGGAACTCAAAAGCCTCTTGATGAAAGTGAAAGTGGAGAGTGAAAAGGTTGGCTTGAAGCTCAACATTCAGAAAACAAAGATCATGGCATCTGGTCCCATCACTTCATGGGAAATAGATGGAAAAACAGTGGAAACAGTGTCAGACTTTGTTTTTTGGGCTCCAAAATCACTGCAGATGCTGATTGCAGCCATGAAATTAAAAGACGCTTACTCCTTGGAAGGAAAGTTATGACCAACCTAGATAGTATATTAAAAAGCAGAGACACTGCTTTGCCAACCAAGGTCCATCTAGTCAAGGCTATGGTTTTTCCCGTGGTCATGTATGGATGTGAGAGTTGGACTGTGAAGAAAGCTGATCGCCGAAGAATTGATGCTTTTGAACTGTGGTGCTGGAGAAGACTCTTGAGAGTCCCTTGGACTGCAAGGAGATCCAACCAGTCCATTCTAAAGGAGATCAATCCTGGGTGTTCATTGGAAGGACTGACGCTAAAGCTGAAACTCCAACACTTTGGCCACCTCATGCGAAGAGCTGACTCACTGGAAAATACTCTGATGCTGGAAAGGATTGGGGGCAGGAGGAGAAGGGGACGACAGAGAATGAGATGGCTGGATTGCATCACCGACTCGATGGACATGAGTTTGCGTGAACTCCGGGAGTTGGTGATGGACAGGGAGTTCTGGCATGCTGTGATTCATAGGGTCGTAAAGAGTCGGTCACGACTGAGTGACTGAACTGAACTGAACTGAGAGTACATCATGAGAAATGTTGGTCTGGAGGAAGCACAAGCTGGAATCAAGATTGCTGGGAGAAATATCAACAACCTCAGATATGCAGATGACACCACCCCTATGGCAGAAAGTGAAGAAGAACTAAATGGCCACTTGATGAAATGAAAAAGGAGAGTGAAAAAGTTGGCTTAAAACTCAACATTCAGAAAAGTAAGATCATGGCATCTGGTCCCATCAGTTCAGTTCAGTTAAGTTCAGTCACTCAGTCATGTCTGACTCTTTGCGACCCCAAGAATCGCAGCACACCAGGCCTCCCTGTCCATCACCAACTCTCGGAGTTCACTCAAACTCATGTTCATCGAGTCAGTGATGCCATCCAGCCATCTCATCCTCTGTCATCCCTTCTCTTTCTGCCCCCAATCCCTCCCAGCATCAGGGTCTTTTACAATGAGGTGGCCAAAGTATTGGAGTTTCTTAGCATCAGTCCTTCCAATGAACACCCAGGACTGATCTCCTTTAGAATGGACTGGTTAGATCTCCTTGCAGTCCAAGGGACTCTCAAGAGTCTTCTCCAATACCACAGAAACATCAATTCTTCGGCGCTCAGCTTTCTTCACAGTCCAACTCTCACATCCACACGTGACCGCTGGAAAAACCATAGCCTCAACTAGAAGGACCTTTGTTGGCAAAGTAATGCCTCTGCTTTTTAATATGCTGTCTAGGTTGGTCATAACTTTCCTTCCAAGAAGTAAGCATCTTTTAATTCATGGCTGATATCACCATCTGCAGTGATTTTGGAGCCCCCAAAAATAAAGTCTGACACTGTTTTTCCACTGTTTCCCCATCTATTTCCCATCCCATCACTTCATGGCAAATAGATGGGGAAACAGTGGAAACAGTGACAGACTTTCTTTTACTGGGCTCCAAAATCACTGCAGATGGTGAGTGCAGTGATGAAATTAAAAGATGCTTGCTCCCCGGAAGAAAAGGTCTGATCAACCTAGACTGCATGTTAAAAGTCAGAGACATTACTTTGCCAACAAAGGTCCATCTAGTCAAAGCTATGATTTTTCCAGTTGTCATATATGGATGTGAGAGTTGGACTATAAAGAAAGCTGAACGCCAAAGAACTGATGCTTTTGAACTGTGGTGTTGGGAGAAGACTTTGAGAGTCCCTTGAACTGCAAGGAGATCCAACCAGTCCATACTAAAGGAAATCATGCCTGAATATTCATTGAGTCTGAAACTCCAATACTTTGGCCACCTGTTGCAAAGAACTGACTCATTGGAAAAGACCCTGAAGCTGGGAAAGATTGAAGGCTGGAGGAGAAGGGGACAACAGAGGATGAGATGGTTGGATCACATCACTGACTTGATGTCTATGAGTTTAAGTAAGTTCCAGGAGTTGGTGATGGACAGGGAAGTCTGGCGTGCTACAGTCCATGGGGTCGCAGAGTCAGACATAACTGAGTGACTGAACGGAACAAGAATAGGGTAGAAAATATTTCATTAGTAATTAAAATACTGATGAATGTTGAAATGGTAACAGTTTGGATATACTGGGTTACATGAAATACAGCATTATCGTTCATTTCTCCTGGTTTTGCTTTTTTAAATGTGGCTACTAGAACTCTTAAAATTACATATATGGCTTCCATCTGTGTCTCATATTTACATTTCCCATTGTATTTCTACAGGACATCTGTGTCCTGAAGACTAGAAATTGAACATATGACTCAAGCCTGGCCAGTCAGAGCAACCTATTCCTTTGGCCACAGGGATTGGTTCAGGGACATAGGATGCCACTGGCAAGTGAAACACACTGTTGTTCTTCCTGGATGTCTATCTAAGTGGATATAGGAACCAGAACCGCTGCAACTGTTCTGATCCCATGCATGGCGCTAAGATGGGGCAAACACAAGGACCTGGAGACAGGACAAGGAGAGAAATGACATCTCAGGGACATTTTTTGGGCCTTGGATAAAAAACCATGCCTATCCTTTGGACTCTTCAGTTATAGGAGCTCATAGATCCTCTTTTTTGCTTAAACCAGTTTGAGTTAGAATTTCTATCACTTGCATGAGAAAGGTTCCCAGCTGTTACACCTTTGTAGTTGGCACTGGAGATCTTTGAGAGCAAGTTTCAGTCCAAAAGAGGTAGATATCAAAATTCAGTTCAGTTCAGTTCAGTTCAGTCGCTCAGTCATGTCCGACTCTTTGCGACACCATGAATCGCAGCACGCCAGGCCTCCCTGTCCATCACCAACTCCCAGAGTTCACTCAAACTCATGTCCATCAAGTCGGTGATACCATCCAGCCATCTCATCCTCTGTCGTCCCCTTCTCCTCCTGCCCCAAATCCCTCCCAGCCTCACGGTCTTTTCCAATGAATCAACTCGTCACATGAGGTGGCCAAAGTATTGGAGTTTCAGCTTTAGCATAAGTCCTTCCAATGAACACCCAGGACTGATCTCCTTTAGAATGGACTGGTTGGATCTCCTTGTAGTCCAAGGGACTCTCAAGAGTCTTCTCCAACACCACAGTTCAAAAGCATCAATTCTTCAGCAATCAGCTTTCTTCACAGTCCAACTCTCACATCCATACATAACCACCAGAAAAACCATGGCCTTGACTAGATGGACCTTTGTTGACAAAATAATGTCTCTGCTTTTTAATATGCTTTCTAGATTGGTCAAAACGTTCCTTCCAAGGAGTAAGCGTCTTTTAATTTCATGGCTGCAATCACCACCTGCAGTGATTTTGGAGCCCCCAAAAATAAAGTCTGACACTGTTTCCACTGTTTCCCCATCTATTTGCCATGAAGTGACGGTACCAGATGCCATGATCTTAGTTTTCTGAATGTTGAGCTTTAAGCCAACTTTTTCACTCTCCTCTTTCACTTTCATCAAGAGGCGTTTTAGTTCCTCTTCACTTTCTGCCATAAGGGTGGTGTCATCTACATATCTGAGGTTATTGATATTTCTCCAGGCAATCTTGATTTCAGCTTATGCTTCTTCCAGCCCAGTTCAAGCTGGTTTTAGAAAATGCAGAGGAATCAGAGATCAAATTGCCAATATCCGCTGGATCATCGAAAAAGCAAGAGAGTTCCAGAAAAACATCTATTTCTGCTTTATTTACTATGCCAAAGCCTTTGACTATGTGGATCACAATCAACTGTGGAACATTCTGAAAGAGATGGGAATACCAGACCACCTGACCTACTTCTTGAGAAACCTGTATGCAGGTCAGGAAGCAACAGTTAGAACTGGACATGGAACAACAGACTGGTTCCAAACAGGAAAAGGAGTACTTCAAGGCTGTATATGGTCACCCTGGTTATTTAACTTATATGCAGAGTACATCATGAGATATAAAAATCCAAGGACTGAAAATTGGAATGGTAAGGAAATGGAGGAAGAAAATGAAAATATGACATATTGTGGTAAAGAGAGAGAAAGGTCAGATTCTACTCAAAGAAGGAATGGGTGAAGAGGGCTGGGAATTCTGTCCATTTGGGTGCAGTTGCTTGGTTTGGCTTGGAGAGAACAGGAATATTCTCATTGCCTGGTTTCCCTCGCTTTGGGATCAACAGGAACAGGGAGCTTCCTCCCATCAATCTCAGAAGAGCAGCCTTAACATGGGGGCTCTCCTCACCCCACAAGAAGGACCTTTGGAAGTAACCCAAGCAATAGGTGATAAATGCTTGAGGTGGAGAAGAGAAAAGAGAAGGAAATAGTAAGAATAGAGAACTGCAGCGCTAGGGGTTGACAGGATAAAGGGATGAAAAAGGAAAAGACGATCATGATGCAAAACTTCATTATCTGGAACACGGGCTGGTTTGTGGTGATGCCTTTCACCTATGAGGTCACGTGGGAGAGGGAACAGTTATGACGAAGGAGGTGGTTTCAGAGGACACACGGTAGAGGCAACAGGTGTAACGGAGGAGGGTGGTTTTAGAGGATGCACGGTAGAGGCAGTAGGTACAATGGAGGAGGTGGTTATAAAGGATGCACAGGAGAGGCTGCAGGTCTGATGGAGGAGGTGGTTTTAGACAAAATAGTCCATTCCTGTGCTCTCCAAGAACCACAGGAACTGGGGTGAGGATGCCCCCCAACATTTCCCTCCCAATCATACTCCACTAGTCCCTTCTTGTTCTTCCCAAAGGCTTCTAAAAAGGTCTCTGCCTCTGGAGATCTTGAGACAAGAATCAGACTCCCCTCTTCCTGAGACAGGAAACCCCTCACCTTCGGAGGACTCACCAAGAAGGCTCAGGTAATGCTCCATCCATCTGCACCTCCAGAGCTGACGTCACACTTGACTGTACAGCCAGTGTCAAGCCCGGGATCAAGAAGCGGGTCTCCCCATCTTGTAGGACTCCCAGTCTCTGTGAGTGATTCTCTTGGAGCCCCACAGCACTCTGCTTGGGGGTGAGGTAGGGAAGAACCTTCCCAACAGATAGAAGAATAAACTCACCAATCAAGGCTAAGAACTCTATTTTATTTTTGGGCACACCACACAGCCTACAGAATCTGGACCTTGCAGTGAAAGCACAACATCCTAACCATTGGACCACCAGGGAATTCCCAAAGCTAAGAGCTCTTGGCCTTGCTGGTGCTGCTGCTGCTGCTGCTAAGTCACTTCAGTCGTGTTCGACTCTGTGTGACCCCATAGACAGCAGCCCACCAGGCTCCCCTGTCCCTGGGATTCTCCAGGCAAGAACACTGGAGTGGGTTGCCATTTCCTTCTGCAATGCATGCAAGTGAAAAGTGAAAGTGACTGGCCCTACTCTTCTATAAATCATCTCCCCTGCCCTCACCTTCCCTAATTTAGAAGATGAGCAGTGTAGGAGTCAGTGGTGGTTGATAGCAATAGGCTGATCAGGCTGCCTCTCATTACACTTACATAAAGTCATGTATATGCATCTGTAAACATGTATTTATGCACTAAAAGCTATCTAAAGGTTATTTACCAAATGCTTACCGTGATAATACTCCTGCCGCTAGATACCTTTAAAAAAAATTCCTTTGGAAACAAAGGTTTAGATATAATAAAAAGTGTTAGAAGATATATAGGTGCAATATATGGAGGTATTCTTATGCCTCGTATGCTTAAAAAACAAAAATCATATAAGAATAGATTGAAAACATAAACTTTTGAAATTTCTATATGGGATAAATATCATAATCACCATTGAAAAACAAATGGAAAGGTAGGAAAGATATTTTCAATGAATATGACAAAGTTTTAACATTTGTAATATTCAAAGGATCCCTAGAAAACAACTCTAAAGAACAGAACATTCCAACAGAAAAACTGGTGAAGGCAGTTTACAAAAGTAAGGCTATAAATGATGAGAAAATAAATGAACCAAACTATTAACTCTATCATCTATTTAAAGTTATTGTTTGGGACTTTTCTTAAGCTCATTTAAAAATTAAGTCATTTAAACATCAAAACAAACCAATTTTGTTTTATGTTATTATTTTTACTACTTATGATTATATGTTATAATTGTTATTTCTCCCATTTTATAGACAAGGAAGTAGAGATACAGAGATATCGACTACCTTCCTAGTGGTCACACAGGTATTAAATGATGGAGCAGGGATTTGAATTGAGAAAGTCTGGTTCCAGAGTTCATCTCTTAATAGTCTATTCTATGTAAGCACAGATCACCAAGCAACATCTGATAATACTGCCTACCTCTTCACACTCATCTCACTTCGTTACTCCCCAGTTCCCTAGCCACACTGCCTCCTTTCTGATCCACAGACATGCTAAGATCTTTTCTACTGTGCAATCTTTGCATTATTGGTCCTTCTGCCTGGAATATTCCTTCCCCACTTCTAGTTTTATTCATTCAATCATTCTTGCATTCATTTATAATACATTTAAACTCTGTACCAGGCATTGTTCTAAAATCCTGGTTCTGTCCCATGCTGTAGAGCTCATTCCAGATGTTACCTTTTAGAGATTTTTAAGCAAAGTGTTCAAGGGGGCAGCTTGGTTTCTCCTGATCACTTACAGTGACGCGCAAAAGGAGAGAGATGAGTTGAAGAAGAATGGAGACTTTGTTTAATTACCATTTGTTAAGTAGTGCCCCAGGGTGTCAGATGGTGAGCCCCAATGTGAAATACTGCAAAGAAAAGTGAAATAGACACGTTTATTACTCAAAGGTCCTTGGGGAGGGACACAGCATAGCTTGAGGAGCCTCTTGGGGAGGTCAAGGCAGAAATGTGGGTAGAGACCCCTACAGAACCTCGAACTCTTGCCTTATTAAGGTGGAGGGCTTTTAGATTCTCAAGCTACTGCCAGATTGGTCAATTCAAAACAAGAGTAAGGTTTTGGTAAGCTTTACAGGAGTCTTATCTAAGGGGTGCACGGGTAAGTTTGTGGGCTGTGGGGGTGAGTGTTTATCACAAGGGTTATTGGAGAGTCATATCAGGAACTTGTTGCATTTACTTGTGACTGGAGGTTGTTATCTAGGGAGGAGCTACTATCAGTACAAGCCCTCTTCGGGCCACACAAAATGGATGCTGAGTCAGCAATGTTATGGAGCAGTTTAAACTCTGAACAATGGAATTGTTAAGCAAAAAAGAACCAGAATTTAAAGACTTAGAAAATTCTCGGTTTGTCCACATGGCAGAGAATGAGAAAGTTCATCCTTAAAGATAATGCTCAAGGTGTGGCTGAACAACCTTGATAAAGTTACCATGGCCATGAACCATGATCTCATCACCCATCTCAGCAGAAGCTAGGAACAGAGATGAGGCCTTACCAGCAAGCTGAGATAAAAGGAAGCTGAACAAAGGGGAGGATTGCAGGAAGGCTGCAAGCTTGTGTTATCTTTCAAGAAAAGGGAAGAATGAAACCAAAGGTGATCATGGAGTTGCCACTCCCACCACAGACCCAGGGAGCAAGGCTGCTTCCTTCTGCCAGAGGGCAAGGCCCCAGCAGGGACCTGCAGCGTGGGAGGTGGGAGTCCTGCTGGGCAGAAGGGACTGGGTGCCCTGCTGAGCCCTGGCTATGATGGCACCACCCCAGTGAGCCTGGATGACAAAATATTGAACTAAAATGGATTGTTCTTGGGCCTTAAGATCTATTGTAACTAATTCCTTCCCATTTAGGTAACCACAGAGCACTGAGTAGAGTTCCCTGTGCTATCCAGTAGGCTCTCATTAGTTATCTATTTCATGTCAGTGTGCATGCATGCAAGCCCGCTAGGCTCCTCTGTCCATGGAATTTTCCCAGGCAAAAATACTGCAGTGGGATGCCTTTTCCTACTCCTTTATACGTAGTATCAATAGTATATATATAATGCCAATCCCAGTCTCCCAATTCTTCCCCCATACCCCTTATTTAGCAAATAAGATCATTTATACCATTTTTTCTAGATGCCACATTTATGTGTTAATATCTGATATTTGCTTTTCTCTTTCTGATTTACTTTATATGAGAAACTCTAGTCAAAACTGGATATATATATAAATATATAGCTGATAAAATTTGCTGTAGAGTGGAAACTAACACAACATTGTAAAGTGATGATACTCTAATAAAAATTAAATTTTTAAAAAAGATTTCATGGGATTTACATATCTAAGTTTTGGACTTCCTTGGCACCCACCACTCTTTGTACCCACCACTCTGTCCTTTTCCCCCAATTTCTCCCTTTTTTAGAACGGGAGTGTCTATCCTATGTCTGTCCCACACTGTATTTTGGAAGAACATAACTTGTTTGATTAAAACATAGGATGAATTAACAACAAGGTCCTACTGTAGAGCACAGGAAACTATATTTAATATCCTGTTACAAACCATAATAAAAAAGAATATGAAAAAGAATATATATATGCATAACTGAGTTACTTTGCTGTACAGAGTAAATTAACACATATCAACTATACTTCAATAAAATTTTTAAAATTAAAAAAAAAAGAACTTGGTTTTACATGTTCAAAGTGAAGAGGAATTTTGCTTGTGAATCAATGTACCTAGACTCTCACCCATATCTGATTTAAGTGATAGGAAGATGAGACTTTGGACTTCAGGTTTCTGAGTTAGTTAAGACAGGGGGAGCTGTTTGGAAAGAATGAATGAATGTATTTTGCATGTCAGAAGGACATGAATTTGAGGGGACCAGAGGTAGAATATTATGTACTCAATTGTGTCTCCCCAAAATCATATAGTAAAGCTGAAACTCCAGTATGATGGTATTTGGAGGTGGGGCCTTTTGGGAGACTCAGTGTTCCCGCCCTAATTGGAGGATTTATTTTCCATAGCTTCAGTTACCCAAGGTCAACTGTAGTCCAAACACAGTAAATGAAAAATTCTAGAAATAAATAATTGTTTTAAAGTGCACGCCCTTCTGAGTAGGATGATGAAATCTCATACCATCCTGCTCTGTCCAACCCAGAACATGAATTGTCCCTGCGTCCAGCAGATCTACCCCTTAGTCACTTAGCAGCCACCTCAGCTATCAGATTGACTGCTGCAGTGCTGCAGTGCTTGCTTTCCAGTTACCCTTATTTTACTGAATAATGGCCCCAAAGCACAAGCACAAGAGTAGTGATGCTAGTAACTCTGGTATGCCAAAGAGAAGATTTAAATGCTTCCTTTTCAGTGAAAAGATGAAAGTTCTCAATAAGAAAAAAAAAAAATCACAGGCTGTGGTTGCTAAAATCTAAGATAAGAATGAATCTTCAATCCATGAAACTGTGAAGAAGGAGAAAGAAATATGTGCTAGTTTTGCTGTTATACCTCAAACTACAGAAGTTATGGCCACAGTGGTTGATAAGTGCTTAGTTAAAAAGGAAAAGACAGTAAATTTTTATAATAAGATATTTTGAGAGAGAGAGACCACATACAATAACCTTTTTACAGTATATAGTTATAATTTTTCTATTCTATTATTTTTGTTAATTTCTTACTATCAGTTCAGTTCAGTCACTCAGTCGTGTCCGACTCTTTGCAACCCCATGAATCACAGCATGCGAGGCCTCCCTGTCCATCACCAACTCCAGGAGTTCACCCAAACTCATATGCATCGAGTCGGTGATGCCATCCAGCCATCTCATCCTCTGTCATCCCCTTCTCCTCCCGCCCCCATTCCCTCCCAGCATCAGAGTCTTTTCCAGTGAGTCAGCTCTTCGCATGAGGTGGCCAAAGTATTGCAGTTTCAGCTTCAGCATCAGTCCTTCCAATGAACACCCAGGACTGATCTCCTTTAGAATGGACTGGTTGGATCTCCTTGCAGTCCAAGGGACTCTCAAGAGTCTTCTTCAACACCACAGTTCAAAAGCATCAATTCTTCGGTGATCAGCTTTCTTCACAGTCCATCTCTCACATCCATACGTGACCACTGGAAAAATCATAGCCTTGACTAGATGGACCTTGGTTGGCAAAGTAATGTCTCTGCTTTTTAATATGCTATCCAGGTTGGTCATAACTTTCCTTCCAAGGAGTAAACGTCTTTTAATTTCATGGCTGCAATCAGCAACCGCAGTGATTTTGGAGCCCCAAAAAATAAAGTCTGACACTGTTTCCCCATCTATTTCCCATGGAGTGATGGGACCAGATGCCATGATCTTAGTTTTCTGAATGTTGAGCTTCAAGCCAACTTTTTCACTCTCCTCCTTCACTTTCATCAAGAGGCTTTTTAGTTCCTCTTCACTTTCTGCCATAAGGGTTGTGTCATCTGCATATCTGAGGTTATTGATATTTCTCCCAGCAATCTTGATTCCAGCTTCTGCTTCTTCCAGCCCAGCATTTCTCATAATGTACTCTGCATATAAGTTAAATAAGCAGGGTGACAATATACAGCCTTGACGTACTCCTTTTCCTATTTGGAACCAGTATGTTGTTCCATGTCCAGTTCTAACTGTTGCTTCCTGACCTGCATACAGGTTTCTCAAGAGGCAGGTCAGGTGGTCTGGTATTCCCATCTCTTTCAGAATGTTCCACAGTTGATTGTGATCCACACGGTCAAAGGCTTTGGCATAGTCAATGAAGCAGAAATAGATGTTTTTCTGGAACTCTCTTGCTTTTTCCATGATTTAGTGAATGTTGGCAATTTGATCTCTGGTTCCTCTTCCTCTTCTAAAACCAGCTTGAACATCTGGAAGTTCACGGTTCACTTATTGCTGAAGCCTGGCTTGGAGAATTTTGAGCATGACTTTACTAGCATGTGAGATGAGTGCAATTGTAGGACCTAATTATAAATTAAACTTTATCATAGTTATGTATATATGAGAAAAATACAGTATATCTAGGCTTCCATACTATCTGTAGTTTCAGGCATCCCAGTGTGCAGTTTCTTAGAACATATCTCTCACACAAATGGGGGACTACTGTGATTAAGTTTAGATGAGGTCATAAGGGAGAGGCCTTCATGATGGGATTAGTGCCGTTATATGAAGAAATACTCTCAATCCCTCCTCCACAACACACTGTGTAAGGGCACAGTGAAAAGGCAACCATCTACAAGACAGGAAACCAGCTCTTGCCATTAGAACCCGACCACTCTGGCATCCTGATTCAGGAATTGCAGCTCCCAAAACTGTGAAGAAATAAATTTCTGTTCTTTAAGCCACCTAGTTTAGGGTATTTACTTATGGCAGTTCAAGCTGAATAAAGCAAGGGGTCTCCCCACTTTCTCTTTGTCACATAACCTCTGTGTTTTCAGATTAGTTATCAGTCTCTGTAACTATCTTATTTGTTTTTACTTTATTATCAACTTCATTAGGATAGGAGCTCTAAGATGACAGGGACCTTTTCTGTTCTACCCCCCCCAAGTCTAGAACAGTGCCTGGCATGTAACAGCTGCTCAATGAGTGAGTGAGGAAACAGAAGAGCTGAACACTTGCATCTTTAGTTTTTCAGAAACACCTGCTGAGCTTTTTTTTAGGCTGTAGACTCCCTATGCTCCTCACTTTCCTCCTTTCTCCCATTCCTTCCTCTTCTGCTTTCAAGAAAAAATTTAAATCAGATTCATTTGGAGTGCCTCCAACTGGAAAGCAGAAGGAAATAGAAGGGTCACAGTTACCCTTTTCCAACTGTTTGATTTTAATTAGAAAAGGAATTTTTCCCCCAGTTCTGAAGAAAGAGAACAAAAGTCAAGAGTCAAGAAAAGGCCAAAGGTTACAAGTTATATAAGTTGCAGCACAGTGTAGTTTTGTGCTTACTGCATAGTTGTATTTGTTAAATTAGGATCAATAAACAATCATCCAAAAGTGTACTGTTTACCCTTTGCATTAAATGCACACAGGCTAATTATAGAAAACACAATGATGTTTTTGAAAGAAGTCAGAATTCAGAACTGAATTTTTTCTTCTGGGTCAATCTTGGCCAAAGGCTATTCAAAACAAATGAGAAATTTCTGTACTTTTTCCAATGAAAGGTCAAGAACGAGCAAATTGGCAGCCCTTGGGCTACACCCAGCCTGGACAGTTGTTTTTCCAAAATCCGAATTTTGAGATTCTTTTCGGTCTGCATTCCAATGGCAATAATCTGCTGGAACTCTGTCAGTGCTATCCTCTGGGCATGATTTTTGAGCTTTAAAGCCTGACTGGATCTCACTAGTTTCTCTTACTCTCAGCTCCCATCCCTTATTTACATCATTTTCTTGGTTCCTATGTGTATTCAAGATTAAAATCTCCATCTTAAAATAGAAATCAAAATGTTCTAATTTATACTAACTAAAATTAAGCCAGTGTTCATCCAGGATACAGCAGAGTGGTTGTATCTATTATTTACGGACAATGATCATTTGATAGGTCAGTTCTCATTCTGTACAAATGGTTAACTCTTTTTTTTTTTTTTTTTTGCAGAGCTGTCAAGCTTGTGGGATCTTAGTTACCTGACCAGGGATGGAACCTATGCCTCTTTCAGTGGAGTCCTAGTCACTGGATCACCAGAGAAGTTCCTAAATATTGTGATTATAATTCTGGCCTAAAATTCTTCTGGAAAAAAACACTTTTAAGTTGGAATTTTATATATATATATATATTTAGGTTGACAGTTGTTTGAATTGGTATTATGGATATTCAAGAAATGAAAAGCTATTAATATAATACAATGGAGGCAAAGAAACTAGACTTGTAGGCAGGTTAAACTTTGTTAGATCTGAACTTAGAATGTCAAACTGTGGGTCAGTAAAAAATATTTATTAAATGGAAATAATCTGATAATAGATATTTCTTTAGGTGAATCCTGTGCGTATTTATCGAGTTAGTAAATGTTACAATTAATGGTATAACTGACAACTCATTCTTGAAAAATTAATCTCATAATCACAAAATATTTGCAGTAATACACAGGAGTTGCACCTACTTAGTTGGGTTTCATTATGTGATGAAACTTTTTCATGAGCAATAAATTTGTGCCTGTCTCCTGTGTCTTTGCTTCCCTTGTGGCTCAGCAGGTAAAGAATCCACCTGCAGTGCAGGAGACCTGGGTTCAATCCCTGGGTTGCGAAGATCCCCTGGAGAAGGGAAGGGCTACCCACTCCAGTATTCTGGCCTAGAGAATTTCACGGGCTATATTGTCCATGGGGTCGCAAAGAGTCGGACACGACTAAGCAACTTTCACTTTCAACCATGTCTTTGCTAAATGAATTGGTGAATGTTTTATGTTCCATGTCTTTGTGGAATTAATTGGTTTCAAAGCCACAGATGTTCTCAGCACTGCAAGTGCTGGGGGTCACCATAATCACAATATGAGGGTCACCTATAATCACAAGGCAGGTTTCAGTGCAAATCCCCGAAAAAATATTCTAACCAACTTGAGACAGTCTCAAGTGATCCCTTTCCATTTTGTTGCATGCTGGGAGCCACAGCTGCCCTAATATGTTTGGGTCATCTGTCTTTTTAGCAGGGAAACTGGTGATGATCAGCCCTGGAAATGGCTTTAGTAGCCATTGGTATCTTAGTCCTCTGCCTCTTTACAGCCTGGTTCACTACAGAAATCCAGTCACTCTCCTTTTCTTGTTCTGTCTTGTCAAAAGAAGCAAACAATTCAGGGTGAGCGGTTTGGACCTATTTATAAATGGGTTCAAGCATTGAATTATGGAATATTATGGAAGCAAGGAGCCTTTCTAGTTGATTAATCTGCTCCATCTCATTTACGGTGGAGGAAACAGAGTTTCTTAAGAGGTCTTACAGCTGATAAACTGCAGTCAGTTTAAGAAGTTATCCCTGTTGTTTCTGATGAGCATAATAGCATTGCTGTCCTGAACTGTAGTGTCAGCACAAGGAAACTTCACAACGGCAGATATACTATATTTCAGAAAAGCTATACATTTCACTCTAAGATATTACATGTCACTGTCCTGCTAACTTGAAAGTGAGAAAGTCGCTCAGTTGTGTCCAACTCTTTGAGACTACACGGACTATACAGTCCGTGGAATTCTCCAGGCCAGGGTACTGGAGTGGGTAGCCTTTCCTTTCTCCAGGGGATCTTCCCAACCCAGGGATCAAACCCAGTTCTCCCACATTGCAGGCGGATTCTTTACCAGCCAAGCCACAAGGGACGCCCAAGAATACTGGAGTGGGTAGCCTATCCCTTCTCCAGCGGATCTTCCTGACTCGGGAATTGAACTGGGGTCTCCTGCATTGCAGGCAGATTCTTTACCAACTGAGCTATCAGGGAAGCCCCTATTTTTAAATGACAGGATTCTCATTAACATGGTACTCAGGTTTGATGTTGAGAGTTGAAACTTCCAGTGGGATTTACAAGAAATTTCAACATATGCCCAGTGTGATATGAAGAAGAAAACAGGAGCCTGGTGGTTGACTGTGATCAGTGTGAGCCTCTCAGAGGTGCACCTGACACAGGAAATGCCTCGCTCCCCTTGCTTGGATTCTGTGCATATCTTGTTTCCCACCCTGTCATCTAGATTCTCACTCTGCCTGTAGCCTAAACTCCAGACTCAGGCATCATCTCTGGACTTTGCTTGCTGCACAAGCACATTAAAAAACCAAAGGGCTCCTTAACTAAGCCCGCGCACCACAACTGTTGAGCCTGTGCTCTAGAGCCCAGGAGTACACGTTCTGCAACTACTGAAGCCCACACACCCTAGAGCCTGTGCGCCACAAGACAAGAAGCCATTGCAATGAGAAGTCTACCCACTGCAACTGGAGAAAAGCCCCCCATTTACCACAACTGGAAAAAAATGCGAGCAGCAACAAAGACCCAGCACAACCAAAAATTACAAAAATTATTTTTAAAAACCCAAAGGGCTCCTAATACAACATGGTAAATCAACTATATGCCAATAAATTTTTTAAAAAAGCCACAAACCCGAAGGGCTCAGCAGTTCTGTCCTGTTGTCAGCACCTCTATCCCCAGAACCTAGCATGGTGAATGAATACTCAATAGAAATTTGTTGAGTTAAAATGAAAAACAGGAGACCAGTTAGGAAACAGTGGGAAGAATCTTCATCGGAGGCAATGGAAAATGAATTAAAAAGGCGGAAGGCAAAATAATGATATTGCTATTTTTGGTACAATCACCTGTTACATGTATCCTTTACTATAAGTATACAAATATTATGCATTGTTGAGTTAATATTAGCCTACGGTTACATTTGGAGAAGGCAATGGCAACCCACTCCAGTACTCTTGCCTGGAAAATCCCATGGGCAAAGGAGCCTGGTAGGCTGCAGTCCACGGGGTCACGAAGAGTCGAACATGACTGAGCGACTTCACTTTCACTTTTCACTTTCATGCACTGGAGAAGGAAATGGCAACCCACTCCAGTGTTCTTCCTGGAGAATCCCAGGGACGGGGGAGCCTGGTGGGCTGCCGTCTATGGGGTCACACAGAGTCGGACACGACTGAAGTGACTTAGCATGGTTACATTGCCTTTATTGTCTTTTTCTTTTTTATGAAACTGATAGTTTTCCTCTACATAGCTGTCTGTGTATCTATCATTAAGTTCCTCCAAAACTCTCTCTCTCAGAATTTTAAAGTGCTTCTAAATACTCTTCTCTTCCGTGTGCTCAAATCCATCAGATGACCATTAGTTCTGTGTTTTCCCTTGCACCCTCCATCCTCCTGCTCCTCTCTGCACCCTCTAGTCTTGCTGCCCAAGATTTCCCTTTGCTTTTCTTCTAGCTTGGATCTCTTATTTCTAGGATCCTATGTCTTCTCCTTTCTTAGTTTATCCTCTCTTTTGGCAAAGCATCTCCTGCTGAAGCCTCTTGAGAGAGAATGGAAGGGAAGTCTCTTCACTGCTAAGAATCCCACTTCTCATTTCCAAGGATTAATCCTCCTCCCTTATAATCTCCTTTTAATTAAAGGCAGGGGCTAGGAGTTATTTTTCTTTCAATCTCCTAGTCTGTACATGACTATTCCCCTACCAGTCCCTGTTCATCACAGATACTAAAATTATGCTAGTTATTCATCTATTTACCAATATATTATCTTTTCACTTTACATGCCTTACTCCATCAATGTATCTTCAGCATAATAAAGTTGCTGGTCCCACTAAAACCACTGAATAAATAGACAAATGAATTGAAAAAAAAAAAAAAGGGTAGAAGGGAGAGTGGAAAGTGGAGGGCACAGGTCACCACTTACTACTGGAAAGACTACCCTGGAACCGGTTTTGCCTTTTCTAGGCGCTATTATGTACAGAGTCAGACAAACCCAGCAGAATTACAGAATATAGGGAAGGCTACAGAAATGTTTCTTTCTTTTAGAATAATTTTAAACAACAGATCTCAGTGTGTGGATTATCCTGTAGAGAGAAAACCAAAGCTGATTCTAGAATACAGAGGCTTACAGCACTATATCAAACAGGAGAATTGTAGAAGTACACATTTATCTTGGTAACTGTAACAATTCTTTCTTTCTACTCTGTGGCCCTGTGATGTTGGTGTAGACCAGGAGAGCTCTGCCTCGGAAGGAAGTTACAACCTCCTGCATCCCCCTCACTTGACCCTCCCTCAGTTCAGTTCAGTCAGTTCAGTCGCTCAGTCGTGTCCGACTCTTTGCGACCCCATGAATCACAGCACGCCAGGCCTCCCTGTCCATCACCAACTCCCAGAGTACACTCAAACTCATGTCCATCGAGTCAGTGATGCCATCCAGCCATCTCATTCTCTGTCGTCCCCTTCTCCTCCTGCCCCCAACCTTTCCCGGCATCAGAGTCTTTTCCAGTGAGTCAGCTCTTCGCATGAGGTAGCCAAAGTGTTGGAGTTTCAGCTTTAGCATCAGTCCTTCCAATGAACACCCAGGATTGATCTCCTCTAGAATGGACTGGTTTGATCTCCTTGCAGTCCAAGGGACTCTCAAGAGTCTTCTCCAGCACCACAGTTCAAAAGCATCAATTCTTCGGCGATCAGCTTTCTTCACAGTCCAACTCTCACATCCATACATGACCATGGGAAAAACCATAGCCTTGACTAGACGGACCTTGGTTGGGAAAGTAATGTCTCTGCTTTTTAATATACTATCTAGGTTGGTCATAACTTTCTTTCCAAGGAGTAAACGTCTTTTAATTTCATGGCTGCAATCAGCATCTGCAGTGATTTTGGAGCCCAAAAAAAATAAAGTCTGACACTGTTTCCACTGTTTCCCCATCTATTTCCCATGAAGTGATGGGACCAGATGCCATGATCTTTGTTTTCTGAATGTTGAGCTTCAAGCCAACTTTCTCACTCTCCTCTTTCACTTTCATCAAGAGGCGTTTTAGTTCCTCCTCACTTTCTGCCATAAGGGTAGTGTCATCTGCATATCTGAGGTTATTGATATTTCTCCCGGCAATCTTGATTCCAGCTTGTGCTTCTTCCAGCCCAGCATTCCTCATGATGTACTCTGCATATAAGTTAAATAAGCAGGGTGACAATATACAGTCTTGACGTACTCCTTTTCCTATTTGGAACCAGTCTGTTGTTCCATGTACAGTTCTGACTGTTGCTTCCTGACCTGCATAGAGGTTTCTCAAGAGGCAGGTCAGGTGTCTGGTATTCCCATCTCTCTCAGAATTTTCCACTGTTTATTGTGATCCACACAGTCAAAGGCTTTGGCATAGTCAATGAAGCAGAAATAGATGTTTTTCTGGAACTCTCTTGCTTTCTCCATGATCCAGTGGATGTTGGCAACCCTACCTCCATGCTATTAATCTCTTTAAGTTGAAAAAGGTTCCTGGATGTCTTTTGACTGTTTAAGAGTCCAGTTCAATATGTTTGCAGAAGTGTACAAAGATGTAAGTTCAAGGATATTCTCTACACTGTTGCCTCTATTAGCAACCCTCTGGATCCCCACAGTGGAGTCTGGTCCCTTTATACTTCCCAGTGCTAAACCCATGTGGGAAATCTCTGCTGATGAACTCTGCTGATTTCAAGGCTACCAACACATGCTTGTAAGTGAAAATAGCAAGATGAAGAATGATGTTTGTTCCTACTTCTATAGTTACAGAGTTTGTATAATTTAAAATATATGTCTCTACGTATAAAAATTTTCAAGATTCTCAAGATGCTGTTAAAGCTTGCCTCTAAGGAAGAAGACAGGAGTCATATTATTTAAGTTTTTTTAGCCATCGGCCATGCATTACCTTTTTTCAATAAAAAATACTACTTAATTTTTAAAATTGACAAATACTCTCTCATAAATTGTAGACTCCAATTCTTATCAAGCTTAGAGTAATTAACTAGAATAACTAGAGTAATTAACATCAGGTCTGATTCCTTCATGATTAATTAAAATACTATTAATATTAGGGTGGTGCTTTGCAGTTTCCAAAACACTTTCACATATACTATTTCATAACAACCCACTGAAGAATGCATTAGCAGTAGTGATACCAACCACTTTTATCAATGAAAAAAAAAAGCACATTCAAAGTAAATAGGAAGTTGTGGATTCAGGACTTGAATTGAGGTCTTTGAACATCAAATGCTGTGATCTTGCCCCTGAATCCAACTTCTCCTCTCTTCACCAAATCATTTTCTAAAAGAACAACTTTACACATCAACTTCAAATTATAACATAATTATTGGGATGTTTGTCATCTCTTTAAAATGCTGTTAAATTTTAGGTTTCTTGAAAAGCCTGAATAAGAATTTTTCTATTGTTGCTGGATGCCATTTTCTGCTTCATAGGAGAAAACATATGAATAACGTAAGACTTTTTTCTCCTCTCTTGTTTATCTATCTATTATCAACATTTTATTCCAGGCAGGAATAGGGCTATGGGCATAATCCTGATGTTTATCCCAGAAAATTGGTTCTTATGAGCCTTTCCTTAGCCCTGGTGGGACAAGAACAGTAAAAATAGACAATTGACAGAATTCCAATCCTAATGATATAAAATAGAGGAGGGAGTTCCCAGGATTCCCCTCTTCCATGTTGATCTGAGTAACTTGACATAGCTTTTTGGTGAGCTGACTAGATGGCCCTCTGTTGCAATAAGTAGGAAAGGGGCCTCTCTCTTTCCTCCTCACCAGGGATTTTCAATCCTGTGTGCACAATGCAACTAGAGAACTTAAAAAAAAAAAAAAATTACTGGTGCTTGGGCCCAACCCCCAGAGTTTTATGGGTTAATCAGTCTGAGCTGGTGCCTGGACACATATTTTTAAAATCTCTGTAGGTGATGCAATATTAACAAGTGTTGGGGCTGTGTTTAGCAGCTGTCTTCTCCTGGATCTGTTGGGATGCAGCTTTCCCCTAAAGCAAAGAGGAGCCCAGCCTTATCAAGGTCCGTTAATGTCCCTCAGTGGGCTTGACCAGCACCATCTCTCCCACACTCAGTGAGGCCGAACCCTGAGCTTCCAGCTGAGAACTTGCTCAGGCATTTGAACAGATTCCAGACAGCCTCTTACCAGAACACTAGCCTTGCCTATATCCTCTCATTGTGCCCCATATGATGTGAGAGGGCTCCAGATCCAGGCAAGAACTCAGGTATTTTTAGTTGTCAAAAGAAGATATAGACTTTAGCCACTGGAATTTAAGCTGGATGGATCTATTTCAAATCAGTAACAGAATGTCTGTATTTCAGGACTTGCTAGGGAATACAGCCTGGTACTCTCTGCTCCATCCAGTGCCTGAGAACAAGTCTCAATGAAGTCTTAGAGTTCAAGGTCTGTGCAAATCACCTCCTTATCTAGAGTTTATATGTTCCATCCTTGCCTGGAGCAAACAAGGAGTGTCAGGCTTGCACACCATTACTTTATTTTTATTAAAAAATTTTACTGAGGTAGAGTTGATGTACAATATTAGTTTCAAGTATACAACAGTGATCCAAAATTTTTAGAAAATTTTTTATAGATTATACTCCACTTAAAGTTATAATAAAATATTAACTATATCCCCTTATTGCATAACATATCCTTGTAGCTTGTTTTATATTTAATAGTTGTTCCTGTTAATCCCCTACCCCTATCCTGCACCTCCCCACTGGTAATCACTAATTTGTTCTCTATATCTGTGAATCGGCTTCTTTTTTGTTATAGTCACTAGTTTGCTATTTTTTTAGATTTCACGTGTAAGTGATATCATACAGCATTTGTCTTTCTCTGACTTATTTCACTAAGCATAATACTCTCTGAGTCCATTCATGTTGCTACAAATGGCAAAATTTCTTTTTTATGGCTGTAGAATTTTCAAGTACCTGTTCCGTTCCGTTCCGTTCTGTCGCTCAGTCGTGTCCGACTCTATGCGATCCCGTGGACTGTAGCCTACCAGGCTTCTCCGTCCATGGGATTCTCCAGGCAAGAATACTGGAGTGGGTTACCGTTTCCTTCTCCACAAGTACCTGTTAGCTATCCCTTATGTCTTTTTTAGAAAAATGTCTATTCAAGTCTTCTGCTCATTTTTTAACCTAGTTTTTTTTTTTTTAAATACTGAGTTGTACAGCTGTTTATATATATTGGACATTAACCCCTTATCAGTCACATCATTTCCAAATATCTTCTCCCATTCAATAGGTTTTCTTCTAGAAGACCTAAATGTAAGACTAGAAACCATAGAACTCATAGAATGAGTTCAAGAGTGTTCTTTCCTCTGCAATTTTTTGGACTAGTTTAAGAAAGATAGTGTTAACTCTTATCTAAATGTTTGGTAGAATTCACCTGTGAAGCCATCTTGTCCTGGACTTTTGTTTGTTGGATAATCTCTTATGATCCTTCATATTTCTGTGGTTTCAGTTGTAACTTCTCCTTTTTCATTTCTGATTTTATTGATTTTGGCCCTCTCTCTTTTTTTCTTGAGTACCTGACTAAAGGTTTATAATTTTTGCTTATTGTTTCAAAGAACCAACTCAGTTTCACTGATCTTTTCTGTCTTTTAGTCTGTATGATAATTTATTTCTGCTCTAATCTTTATCATTTCTTTTTTCCTACAAATGCTGGAGAAGGTGTGGAAAATGGAATCTTCCTATATTGTTGGTGGGAATGTAAGCTAGTGTATCCACTGTGGAAAACAGTATGGCAGTTCCTCAGAAAATTAAAAATAGAATTATCATATGATCCAGCAATCCTACATGTTTCCCAGGTGGCCCAGTGGTAAGGCATTTGCCTGCCAATGCAGGAGATGCAGGCTTGATCCCTGGGTCAGAAAGATCCCAAGGAGGAGGAAATGGCAACCCATTCCAGTATTCTCGCCTGGAGAATTCCATGGACAGAGGAGCCTGGCAGACTGCAGTCCATTGGGTTGCAAAGAGTCAGACACCACTGAGCACTCATGTAATACAATATACACCAGCAATACCACACTTGGGCATATATTCAGACATAACTATAATTCAAAAAGATCTATGCAACCCTATGCTCATAGCAGTACTAGTCACAGTAACCAAAACGTGGAAACAGCCTAAATGTCCATCAACAGATGAATGAGTAAAGACGTGGCACATATATACAATGGGGTACTACTCAGCCACAGGAAAGAACGAAATAACGGCATTTGCAGCCACATGGATTTAACTAGAGATTATCATGCTAAGTGAAATGTCAGAAAGAAAAAGACAAATACTATAGGATATCACTTATATATTGAACCTAAAATATGACACAGATGAACCTGTCTATGAACCAAACAGAATCATGGGCATAAAGAACAAACTGGTGGTTGCCAAGGTGGTGGGGGTTAGGGAAGGGATGGAAAGGGAGGTTGTTGCTAGCAGATGTAAGCTTTTAAATAGAGAATGGATAAACAATAAAGTCCTACTGTATAGCACAGAGAACTATATTCAATATCCTATGATTAAACAATAATGGATATATACATATAAATGAATCATTTTGCTATACAGAAAAAGAAACACATTGTAACACTGTAAATCAACTATACTTCAATTAAAATATATTAAGAAAAAATAAAGCCTATTTTGTCTGATATAAATAATGCTACCCTAGCTTTCTATTGATTTTCATATGCATGGAAAACCTTTTTTCATCCCTCACTTTCAGTCTATGTGTGTCTTTAGATCTGAAATGAGTCTCTTGTAGGCAGTGTGTGTGTATATATATATTGTTCTTATATCCATTCAGCCACTCCGTGTCTTTTAATTGGAGCATCTAACCCATTTACATTTAAAGTGATTATTAATAAGTAAGTACTTATTGCCATTTTGTTAACCATTACTTTAGATTTTTATACAAATGTCACTACAATGGTAACATTGAACAATATAGCCTTGAGGTTTTATGGTGATTAATAAAAGGACTAGCCATTGAAATACCAGCCTTGATTTTAAGTAAAAGTATATTTGAAGACAGTGCCTGGAAAATCCCATGGACAGGGGAACCTGATAAGCTACAGTCCATGGGGTCGCGAAGAGTTGGACACAACTGAGCGACTTCACTTTCATGCATTGGAGAAGGAAATGGAAACCCACTCCAGTGTTCTTGCCTGGAGAATCCCAGGGATGGGGGAGCCTGGTGGACTGCTGTCTATGGGGCCGCACAGAGTCAGACACGACTGAAGCGACTTAGCAGCAGCAGCAGCCTATATTTTGTTCAGTGGATGAAATAGTAACGCTATTTTTGCTCATTTTATTCAAAACACTTATTAAGCACCTCCTTTGGACAGATAGGTACTGGCCATTTATAGATAAATCAGGTAAGTGTCTGTATGTCCAAGAATTCACAGAATAGTGTAGAGAAAGAGTATAAACAAATAGTTACAAAAGCATCAGCCAAGTGCAATAAAAGAGTTTAGTGCAAGGTGCACAGAGGGGCCCCAGTTTCAGCCTTGGCTGGGCAGTCAGAGAAGCAGGTCTGAAGGGAATGACTGAGGTTCCCCCAAGTTGAAAGTGGATGTTTAAATTTTAGAAAGATAATTCCGGAAGCTACAAGGAGGTAGATTTATTGAATAAACATATATTGTGTAGCACTCACACACTATTCTAAGTGCTTGCATGGAGTAATAGGTTTAATCTTCATAACAACTCTTTGAGGAAAGAACTGTTATCCCCATTCACACATGAGGAAACAGGCACACAGAGATTATGTAACTTGATTGAGATTGTATGGCTATTAAGGAACAAAATCAAGATTTAAACTCAGACTGTTTGGCTCCAGAGTCCACCCAGCACCATTACGCTACAGTGCCTCAGGGAGAGAGAGCAAAAGGGAGATGGGTGGACCAGTTACAAAGCTGATGTCAAGGCGAAATGGATACCTGTGTTTAGCAGGCGAAAACAACAGAAAAGATAGACTGAAACTCACGCTGTGGCTTCTAGCTTGGGGAAATAGGAAAATTATGAAGCCTTTAACTGAGTAACAAATGCTAGAGGCATATATTTCAGATAGGCCAAAAGTTAGAGGAAAAGGGAAACAACATTTATGAAACAGAATTTAAGTTCTAGGAAATCTAAATATTCAATGGACTAATTAACATGTTTAATTCTTATAACTTTAAGAATTGGTTTTTAAATATGAGAAGACAGAAGTTCAGAGAGGTTAAATGAAGTCACACGATCTATTAGACACTTGCTGGTTTGGGCTGCCTAGAAGCCTAACAGCACTTGGGTTTTCTCTAGGGGAATCACCTCCCTCCCATTACATGTAGTCTTCTTGGTGGGGCATAATTTCAGGTACCTGCCTCCCAACAAAAGTTGCAAAGCTGTGTCATTCCTCTTTCTGGTTATTGGTGTACTCAAGGAGAAGACAGGCTGGTCAGAGTTGCTCTTGGTTGCTTGACCCTAAGAAATCCTAACTGAAATCCACTGTAATTGTCAAAGCCAAAATTGACAAACCCTGGTCCCTCTAATGCCCATCTAATGGACATCTAATACTTTTAGATTGTATAATGATACCTTGCTGCTCCCAAGGTTTCTGTAAGCATAATACATGGTGATTGTTCACTATATGTTCAATACAAGAACTTTCTTTTGTCTTTTTTACAAACCATTAGGTGTTTATTCCAAGTAAACTAGCAAAGCCACCATGGAAAACATTGAGCGGTATGGAGTTCCTCAGAAAACTAAAAACAGCTCAGCCATATGATTCAGTAATTCCACTTTGGGGTATTTACCCAAAGAAGACAAAAACACTAACTCAAAAATGTATACACACCCCCCAAGTTCACTGCAGCATTATTTACGATTGCTGAGATATTGAAACAGCCTAAATGTCCATCGATAGATAAATGTGGCATATTCCATATATACAGAATATTATTCAACCATAAAACAAGAGTGAAACCTTGCCATTTACAACAATATAGATGGAACTTGAGGGCATTATGGTAAGTGAAATAAGTTGGACAGGGAAGGACAAATACTATATGACCTCACTTATATGAGAAATGGGCTTCCCTGGTGGTTCAGAGGGTAAAGCGTCTGCCTGCAATGCGGGAGACCCAGGTTCGATCCCTGGGTTGGGAAGAGCCCCTGGAGAAGGAAATGGCAACCCACTCCAGTATTCTTGCCTGGAGAATCCCATGGACAGAGCAGCCTGGTAGGCTACAATCCACAGGGTCACAAAGAGTCGGACATGACTGAGTGACCACTTCCCTTCATATATGATAAATGAGAAAAAAAAATCAAGCTCACAAAGAATCAGTGGTGGTTGCTAGAGGTGGAGTGGGAGATGGGCAAAATGGGTGAAGGGGGTCAAAATGTACAAAATTCCAGCTGTAAAATAAATAAGTCAGGGGAATGTAATGTACAGCATGGTGACCACAATTAATAATACTGTATTGCATATTTGAAGGTTGATAATACCTTTTTAAGTAGATCTTAAAAAGCCTCATCACAAGGAAAAAAAAACTTTGTAACCAAGTGTGGTGACAGGTGTTGACTAGACTTACTGCTGTGATCATTTTGCAACATGTACAGATATCAAATCATTACACTGTATACTTGAAATTAATCTCAATTACACCTCAATAAAAATAATAAAAGGTGTTTATTCCAGGGTGAGTAAAGAATTTTATCAGGCAATTAAAATCAGGTTTATTGAGGTATAATTGACATACAACAAAATTCCTCCTGTTTAATGAACAGGTCTATGATTTTAATAACATAAAGTAGGAAGTCAAGAAACACCTGGAGTAACAGGCAAATTTGGCCTTGGAGCACAGAATGAAGCAGGGCAAAGGCTAATAGAGTTTTGCCACGAGAACGCACTGGTCATAGCAAATACCCTCTTCCAACAACACAAGAGAAGACTCTACACATGGACATCACCAGATGGTCAACACCGAAATCAGATTGATTATATTCTTTGCAGCCAAAGATGGAGAAGCTGTATACAGTTAGCAAAAACAAGACCAGGAGCTGACTGTGGCTCAGATCATGAACTCCTTATTGCCAAATTCAGACTGAAATTGAAGAAAGTAGGGAAAACCACTAGACCATCCAGATATGACCTAAATCAAATCCCTTATGATTAAACAGTGGAAGTGAGAAATAGATTTAAGGGACTAGATCTGATAGATAGAGTGCCTGATGAACTATGGACGGAGGTTTGTGATATTGTACAGGAGACAGAGACCAAGACCATCCCCATGGAAAAGAAATGCAAAAAAGCAAAATGGCTGTCTGAGGAGGCCTTACAAATAGCTCTGAAAAGAGGAGAAGGGAAAAGCAAAGGAAAAAAGGAAAGATATAAGCATCTGAATGCAGAGTTCCAAAGAATAGCAAGGAGAGATAAGAAAGCCTTCCTCAGTGATCAATGCAAAGAAATAGAGGAAAACAACAGAATAGGAAAGACTAGAGATCTCTTCAAGAAAATTAGACATACCAAGGGAACATTTCATGCAAAGATGGGCTCGATAAAGGACAGAAATGGTATGGACCTAACAGAAACAGAAGATATTAAGAAGAGGTGGCAAGAATACACAGAAGAACTGTACATAAAAGATCTTCACGACCAAGATAATCACAATGCTGTGATCACTGACCTAGAGCCAGACATCTTAGAATGTGAAGTCAAGTGGGCCTTAGAAAGCATCACTACGAACAAAGCTAGTGGAGGTGATGGAATTCCAGTTGAGCTATTTCAAATCCTGAAAGATGATGCTGTGAAAGTGCTGCACTCAATATGCCAGCAAATTTGGAAAACTCAGCAGTGGCCACAGGACTGGAAGAGGTCAGTCTTCATTCCAATCCCAAAGAAAGGCAATGCCAACGAATGCTCAAACTACCACACAATTGCACTCATCTCACACGCTAGTAAAGTCATGCTCAAAATTCTCCAAGCCAGGCTTCAGCAATACGTGAACTGTGAACTTCCAGATGTTCAAGCTGGTTTTAGAAAAGGCAGAAGAACCAGAGATCAAATTGCCAACATCTGCTGGATCATGGGAAAAGCAAGAGAGTTCCAGAAAACATCTATTTCTACTTTGTTGACTATGCCAAAGCCTTTGACTGTGTGGATCACCATAAACTGTGGAAAATTCTGAAAGAGATTGAATACCAGACCACCTGACCTGCCTCTTGAGAAACCTGTATGCAGGTCAGAAAGCAACAGTTAGAACTGGACATGGAACAACAGACTGGTTCCAAATAGGAAAAGGAGTATGTCAAGGCTGTATATTGTCACCCTGCTTATTTAACTTATATGCAAAGTACATCATGAGGAACGCTGGGCTGGAAGAAGTACAAGCTGGAACCAAGATTGCCAGGAGAAATATCAATAACCTCAGATATGCAGATGACACCACCCTTATGGCAGAAAGTGAAGAGGAACTCAAAAGCCTCCTGATGAAATTGAAAGAGGAGAGTGAAAAAGTTGGCTTGAAGCTCAACATTCAGAAAACAAAGATCATGGCATCTGGTCCCATCACTTCATGGGAAATAGATGGGGAAACAGTGGAAACAGTGTCAGACTTTATTTTTTAGAGCCCCAAAATCACTGCAGATGGTGATTGCAGCCATGAAAATAAAAGACACTTACTCCTTAGAAGGAAAGTGATGACCAACCTAGATAGCATATTAAAAATCAGAGACATTACTTTGCCAACGAAGGTCCGTCTAGTCAAGGCTATGGTTTTTTAGTGGTCACGTATGTATATTGTCACCTTGCTTATTTAACTTATATACAGAGTACATCATGAGGAATGCTGGGCTGGAAGAAGCACAAGCTGGAATCAAGATTGCCGGGAGAAATATCAATAACCTCAGATATGCAGATGACACAACCCTTATGGCAGAAAGTGAAGAGGAACTCAAAAGCCTCTTGAGGAAAGTGAAAGAGGAGAGTGAAAAGGTTGGCTTGAAGCTCAACATTCAGAAAACAAAGATCATGGCATCTGGTCCCATCACTTCATGGCAAATAGATGGGGAAACAGTGGAAACAGTGTCAGACTTTATTTTTGGGGGCTCCAAAATCACTGCAGATGGTGATTGCAGCCATGAAATTCAAAGACGCTTACTCCTTGGAAGGAAAGTTATAACCAACCTTGATAGTATATTAAAAAGCAGAGATATCACTTTGCCAACCAAGGTCCGTCTAGTCAAGGCTATGGTTTTTCCCGTGGTCATGTATGGATGTGAGAGTTGGACTGTGAAGAAAGCTGATCGCAGAAGAATTGATGCTTTTGAACTGTGGTGTTGGAGAAGACTCTTGAGAGTCCCTTGGATTGCAAGGAGATCCAACCAGTCCATTCTAAAGGAGATCAGTCCTGGGTGTTCATTGGAAGGACTGATGCTGAAGCTGAAACTGCAATACTTTGGCCACCTCATGCGACGAGTTGACTCACTGGAAAAGACTCTGATGCTGGGAAAGGTTAGGGGCGGGAGGAGAAGGGGATGACAGAGAATAAGATGGCTGAACGGCATCACTGACTGTGTGGACATGAGTTTGAGTGAACTCCGGGAGTTGGTGGTGGACAGGGAGGGCTGGTGTGCTGTGATTCATGGGGTCATGGAGAGGCAGACATGACTGAGCGACTGAACTGAACTGACTGATACAGTTGTGTAATTCCATCAAAATCAAGATATAGAGTTGCCTTTTACCCTTTTATAGTCAATTCCTACGACCCCAACCCCAACCCCTTGTAACCACCAATCTTTTAAAAAAATCTTTATTGTTTTCCAATTTCCAGAATGCCATGGAAGTGGAATTTTACTACATGTGGTCTTTTGAGTCTGCAAAATGCATTTGAGAGTTATCCATGCTGTTTCATGATCATTAGTTCACTTATCAGGTAAGTCTTACTGAATGTTAAACTTGTTAAGTTGTCAGACAATTAATAAGGAGTTGTTAGCCTAGGCACTATTCCAGGTCCTGGGAGTACAGCAGTGACCAAAAGAATCTTAAGTTCCTGTCTTTAATGAGCTGATATCCTAGTGCTGGGTAGGGAGGCAGCCAGGCAACAAACACAAAAAGTGAAGTCACTCAGTCAGGTCCAACTGTTTGTGACCCCATGGGCACCAGGCTCCTTCATCCATGGGATTTTCTAGGCAAGAGTACTGGAGTGGGTTGCCATTTCCTTCTCCAGGGAATCTCCCCGACCCAGGGATTGAACCCAGGTCTCCCGCATTGTAGACAGACGCCTTACTGTCTGAGCCACCAGGGAAGTCTTAATAAACACATAAACAGGACTTTTAAAAGAATTTAATTTCAAAGATTTGCAGGTGCTAAAATAGGATAAGGATAGAGTGGCAGAGGTGAGTATAGGGTGCTGATTTATCTAGGGTGAGCTTTTAAGGTCTCTCTGCTGCTGCTGCTGCTAAGTCACGTCAGTCGTGTCCGACTCTGTGCGACCCCATAGACGGCAGCCCACCAGGCTCCCCTGTCCCTGGGATTCTCCAGGCAAGAACACTGGAGTGGGTTTCCAATTAAAAGATGGGAATTGGGATCCACATAAGGAGATGTGGGCATCCATACAAAGATCTGGGAAAAGAGCAAATAACAGAATAGTAAGTGCAAAGGTCCAGAAAGGAACCAAGCTTGATGTTTCAAGAGACAGGAAGAAGGTTAAAGGGACTGGTATGCTGAGGACCAGGAGTAAATTGTGGGTTAATTGGGAGAGCCAATCAGGAAGGTTTAGTAGCCTAATGTGAGAGTATCAGTCTTCTAGTTGCAAGGGGAAACCTTGGGAGAGACTTGCATCAGAGTGATGTGCCACGATTTACACTTTATAAAGATAACTCTTGTTGCTATGTGGTGGATGGACTGTGCTGGGTGGGTATAGGTTAAGAGTAGAGGAAGGGAGGTGGGTCTGGAAACTTTCTCAGAGTTTCAGAGATAGTTGGCAGTGGCTTGAACCAGGACTGCAGCAGTGCAGATGGTGAGAAGTCTTGAAATTTTCCACTTTTGTGTCATGGTTGGAAAAAAAGAACAAAAATCTCCCAACCTGTCACATTTTAATATATCTTTTAAAAGCTTTGACCTTAAAAATCTCATAGATGCAAATTTGGAGAAATATACAAAAGTTTAAAACATTCAAGGTAACATAAAATAGGCTAGTGACTAATCTGCATGTGTGCGTGCTCAGTTGCTCAGTCATGTCCGACTCTTTGCAACCCCATGAACTGCAGCCCACCAGGCTCCTCTCGTCTGTGGAATTCTTCAGGCAAGAATACTGGAGTAGGTTGCCATTTTCTTCCTCCAGGGGATCGAACTTCATCTCTTTTATCTCCTGCATTGGCAGGCAGATTCTTTACCACCAGCACCACCTGGTAAACCCAATCTCTACATTGCAGGTAAACTAGTCTTGATGATTAAGGTCAATATATGCTGCTGCGGCTTCTGCTGCTAGGTCGCTTCAGTCGTGTCCGACTCTGTGCAACCCCATAGACGGCAGCCCACCAGGCTCCCCCGTCCCTGGGATTCTCCAGGCAAGAACACTGGAGTTGGTTGCCATTTCCTTCTCCAATGCATGAAAGTGAAAAGTGAAAGTGAAGTCTCTTAGTCGTGTCCGACTCTTAGCGACCCCATGGATTGCAGCCTACCAGGCTCCTCCACCCATGGGATTTTCCAGGCAAGAGTACTGGAGTGGGCTGCCATTGTCTTCTCCACAATATATGCTAAATGAGGGAAATTCTTTTGATTCACTGTGGGCACTGATGAAATTAAGCCAGAAGCTCACCTTTAGCTACTCTGTTGTCATAACAACAGGCAAAGAACTCACAAGGGCCATAATCTAAATACATTCACATGAACCCCAAATTTGAAGAGCTATATATGTGGGTTGGATTCCGAAGTAAAAAGAGTAGGAAGAGATTAATTGCTGAGGCTGTATCTGGTCAAAGTCCCATCACAGTCACACTTCTCAACCTTTAGGCTTAGAGATGAGAAACATTATAAAGTTGAGTCAGAAATATAGTGAGCCTCTAACTATAGTAAACTGAAAAAAAAGACATCATGTTCTCCTACGGCTTTCAGTTTTTATTTCTTTACATCCTCCATTCCATCAGGACATGCAGATTCTCAAAAGCCACTCGGTGCTGGGGTCTGAGATCATCATTTGGTTTTATCATTTTGATCTATAGCTGATTTTCACTTTTCTAGCCAAGACCTGCTGCTGCTGCTGCTGCTAAGTCGCTTCAGTCATGTCCGACTCTGTGCGACCCCATAGACCGCAGCCCACCAGGCTCCGCCATCCCTGGGATTCTCCAGGCAAGAAGACTTGAGTGGGTTGCCATTTCCTTCTCCAATGTGTGAAAGTGAAAAGTGAAAGTGAAGTCGCTCAGTCTTGTCTGACTAGTAGCGACCCCATGGACTGTAGCCAAGACCAGCCTCCCTTAAAAACAAAGATCTCAACTTCAGAGGGAATGAAGAAATGTATTTTAATGGAGTGTTCTGTTCCTTTCACTGTTCAAAGGATCTGAGAAACTTGTTTGTTTTGAAACAAGTAACCAGGCTCCTCCACCTGTATATTACTAACCTCCTGGGGCGGGTGGATGGCACCATGCAGACCTGAAGAACTGGGTGACCTTCTGTTGTCATCCTATCCCATTCTTGCCCTGCTTCCTGTTTACTTATTTGGTTTTGTTTTAAAGTGAAAAGAAAGAAAGTGAAGTCGCTCAGTCGGGTCCAACTCTTTGTGACCCCATGGGCACCAGGCTCCTTTGACCATGGGATTTTCTAGGCAAGAGTACTGGAATGGGTTGCCATTTCCTTCTCCAGGGAATCTTCCTGACTCAGGGATTGAACCCAGGTCTCCCGCATTATAGACAGATGCTTTACCATCTGAGCCACCAGGGAAGTCTTATTTTTAAACTGAGTTTATATCTGACTCACCCTCAGACTTTCAGTTAGGGTCTTCTGTTCACCCTCAGACTTTCAGTTAGGGTACAATATACTGCAAGTGTTTGCCAGGGAGGAGGTTCAGAACAGGGATGGCAGCCTTTCACAAATGGTGTGTTAGTTAATCATCAGAGAAATGCAAATTATAGCCACAATAAGATATCACCTCACACCTGTCAGAATCACTATCGTCAAAAAGACTACAAATAACAAATGTTGGTGACAATGTGGAGAAAAGTGAACCCTTGGGCACTGTTGGGGGGAATGTAACTTGGTGCAACCACTGTGCAAAACAGTATGGAGGTTTCTTAAAAAATAAATAAATAAAAATAGAACTAGTCAATACCATCATTGCTGTTGTTTTACTCACTAAGTCATGCCTGACTCTTAGTGACCCCATGGACTAGGGCCTGCCAGCCTTCTCTATCTGTGGGATTTTCCAGACAAGAATACTAGAGTGGGTTGCTATTTCCTTCTCCAAGAGATCTTCCCAACCCAGGGATAGAATCCACGTCTCCTGCTTGGCGGATGGATTCTTTACCACTGAGCCACCTGGGAAGTCCAGCCAACGCGATAGGACCCAGCATTTCCACTCCTGGATATGTAACTGAAAAAGATGAAAAGCACTAATTGGAAAAGATAGACATACCCCAATGTTCATAGCAGTATTATTCACAATTGCCAAGATATGGAAGGAAGCAACCTAAGTGTCCATCAATGTGGATAAAGACAATGAATGAATAAATACTACTCAATGGCAACCCACTCCAGTGTTCTTGCCTGGAGAATCCCAGGGACGGGGGAGCCTGGTGGGCTGCCGTCTATGGGGTCACACAGAGTCAGACACGACTGAAGCGACTTAGCAGCAGCAGCAGCCATAAACAAGAATAAAAATTTGCCATTTGCAACAACATGGATGGACTTGAAGGATAATATGTTTAGTGAAATAATCCAGAGAAAGGCAAATACTGTATGATACCATTTATATTTGGAATCTAAAACAAACTGTGCATGTTAAGTTGCTTTAGTTGTGTCCGACTGTTTGTGACCCTATGGACTGTAGCCTGCCATAGGGACTCCTGTGTCCACTGGATTTTCCAGGCAAGAAAACTGGAGTGGATTGCCATGCCCTCCTCCAGGGGATCTTCCTGACACAGGGACTGAACCCACGTCTCTTATGTCTCCTACATTGGGAGGCAGGTTCTTTATCACTAGTGCCACCTGGGAAGCCCCAAAACAAACTAGTGAATATAACAAAAAAGAAACAGATTCACAGATATAGAGAACAAATGTTACCAGTGGGGAGGGAGCGGGGAGGGGCAAGAATGGAGAGGGGATTAAGAGGTGCAAACTACTGTGTATACAATAAATAAGCTACAAGGATATATTGTATGACACAGGGAATATAGCCAATATTTTATAATAACTTTGAATAGAGAATAACCTTTAAAATTTGTGAATCACCCTGTTATATACCTGAAATATAGGTAATATTGTACACAACTATGCTGCTGTTGCTGCTAAGTCACTTCAGTCGTGTCCGACTCTGTGTGACCCCATAGACAGAAGCCCACCAGGGTCCCCCGTCCCTGGGATTCTCCAGGCAAGAACACTGGAGTGGGTTGCCATTTCCTTCTCCAATGTGTGAAAGTGAAGTCGCTCAGTCGTGTCCGACCCTTAGCGACCCCATGGACTGCAGCCTACCAGGCTCATACCTCAACAAACATTTTTCTTATTTAAAAACAAAAAAGATGCTGTGTCAATGGTGTTACTCAGTCAGGAGGCAGGAAGGTGGAGGATGGGAGCAGAAAATTAAACATGATCGTCTCTACAGCCCTCTCCTCCTTTTCAGCATGAATCTGTTCCAGGGAAAATGCCTTGACCAAGACTTGACAAAATCTGTGGGGCTTAGGAATCCCCAGAAGAGGGCTTTTCAGAGAAGATAGCACAGGTAGGGGAGCATGGAGGCAGCTTCTCCTGATCTTTTCAGACAGTTACACAAGTATACTCTATCCCCAGCTCCTGTGTCCACGCCATTACAAACAAACATGGTCAACCATGTCCACAGGGAAGACTTAAACAACATCATACCATTGCTAATCATCCTTTGTATAAAGTAACATCTAGCTGAGGACAAGAGTGAACTGCCAAAGATAACTCCAGAGAAAGAAAGGAGAGAGAGAAGTATTATTGCTTTTTATTGTATGTCACTTTAAAAATAATTTATTGTATTAATATCTGCATTGATTTTTTTAACTTTTTATTTTGTATTGGGGTATAGCTGATTAACAAACAATGTCATGATAGTTTCAGGTGAACAGCAAAGAGACTCAGCCGTTTACATACATGTATTCATCCTTCCCTAAACACCCCTCCCATCCAGGCTGCCACATAACATTGAGCAGAGTTCCATGTGCTATACAGTATGTCCCTGTTGGTTATCTGTTTTAAATATAGCAATGTGTATGATGTCACTTTTTTTTAATTGGAGGATAATTGCTTTACAATGTTGTGTTGGTTTCTGCCCTGCAACAATGTGAATCAGCAATAAGTATACATATGTCCCCTCCCTCTTGAAGCTCCCCTCCACCCCCTACCCCATCCCACCCCTCTAGGTGTCACAGAGCACTGGGTTGAGCTCTCTGTGTTACACAGCAACTTCCCACCAACTATCTGTTTTACATATGGTAATGTGTACGTTTTGATGCTACTATCTCAATTCATCCCACCCTCTTTCTTCTGATGGGTCCACAAGTCTCTATGTCTGCATCTCAAGGAAGGGTATTATTGATGAAGTAAGATGCTACTAAGGTTTCTGCTGGGTTGCCTGAGACACATTATTCAAAAATATATTGAGGACAACTCTTGGCATACATTCCTCTCTTCATTAGATAAAGATCTCTGTTGTACCTGACAAGATAATGTAGCCATTGGCATGTAGTAGGTGGTCATAACTAACTGTTGGTTATAAGCGTTATTATTACTATCCCTACTGGTGTTAGTACTTCTGCTACTATTACTCTGGCATGTTAGACATTATACTGGGTTCTGGGAACAGAGAGAAGCAAAAGCTAGCCTCTGTCCTCAGGGAACTTACAGTCTAGGAAAGGGGACAGATGAGCAAGTGCAGGCTGTGACACGGTGTCGCTAGTGCTGGGTGGGGCGGCCAACACACTTAGGGGACTGGCACAGGATGGAACAGGAATGGGTACCACTTCCGGAGAAAGTTGTAACTGAGAGGGGTCTGGCAGGATAGACAGAAGCTAGTCAGGTATAACAGTCAGGGTCTTAATTGTGAGTAACAGAAAACAGCTCTGGCCAGAATCTTTGGAAATGACATCAATTAGCCACACAGTTTCAGGGAAAGCTATGGAACAATTTGGCAAAGTGGTGCCAATGTGATGTGGATGGTGGTAGTGGTGTGGATTCACAGACAGTCTCAGGAAACTGTGTGCCACCCCTGCTATGCCAAGTAGGGCATCTTCTCTATTCTGCTTCTTGGTGGCTTTACTTCCAGAGTCCACATTCAGATCAGTTCAGCTGATAGACCAAGGCTGGCTACCTATCCTCTCCTTAGGTACCAGGGTAGCTGGAAAATTGAGTATTGGGTTTTTTCCACTTCTGTCAAGGAAGACACTTCTTGTTTCCTGACAAGACTCATAATGTGAGGTTTGTCCTCACGTGGGAAAAAGGTTTAGAGGCAGTGAGTCAAAATGATTCAAATGTTTTCTGTTCCAGGTAAAGCAGGAAGGAAAGGTCACTGTGGCAGAGGGGCCAACATATGCAAGGCCTGACCTGCGGTGAGAGGCAGTGCAATGAATTTGCAGGCCTACAATGCTCCAGTTTGACTGCAGCGTGGCCTGGGGGGAGGGAGATATCTAAAGACAGAACTAGAAAGGTAATCAGAGTCTAGGTCAAGGGGAAGCCTGTTGTGTTTTTTGTCCTCTAAGGACTTTTGTCTTCAATTTATGAATGAAGAAAGGTAAGGTTTTAAGTTTGGGAGTGAGGGACAGGGTAGTAGAGATGGGATGGGGACTGGCAGGGAAGATCAGATTTTTGAAGTTTAAGCTGTGTATTCATTAAGCTTATCAGAAAACATCTTCTTTATAGTGTTAGATCAGAGGTGTCTATTCACGTTTGCATCATCTGGTCAATCACATTGACCAGCTCTCCATTCTGCCTTTCTGTGTCATAAATTAGATCCACTTATCCCAAATTACAACTCTCACAGAGGACATTTCTGGTTGTAAATTCTTACATTCAAGCACAGTGTAGACACGAGAAGGTTAAAAACTGGCCAGGATTGCAAGAATTGTGTTTAGATCCGGTACAAACTCCCAACTATAGCAAATTTTCCCAATGGTATAAGCAATGTGCTAGACCATGGAGGCAAATCACGAAAATCAGACATCGTTTTAGTCTCCTAACCCACAGGGAATGTTTTCTTCAGATAACATGAAGCAAATTGGAGATGTGATGATAATCTGGCCAATTCAGGGCTAATGGTCTGATGGAATTTGTTGGCTAGTGTGGAAATCAGGAGAAGGAAAGAAGCTTCCAGGCATCTGGAGTGTTGCAGCTCACTGGCTCTCCAATGAGAATGAATAATGCCTAGGGGAGGTGATACTCTGGGTGACGTGCTGGGAGTCACAAAGGGGAAAACCCATTTCTGTCCTTGCTACTGGGATGGTAGGGAGGAGGAAGAAATAGAAATTCAGACTTGGTTCAACTTGCTTTTCCAGTTTACCATCTCTCCCCTACATCTCCCATCACACCTGCCTATAGAACAAGCTATGGATGCAATCTCTGCAAAATTATTGACAGCCCCTAGCTCTTGAGAAACAAGTTCTGGGGTATGTCGCTAATGGGCACAGGGCTAAGAACCCAATCCAATGATACCTTTTCATCAAGCCCTGACCCTTAACTAGCAAGTTGTTTACCAGTAAGAATGGCCACACTAGTTAATGTCTGGAATTCATCTGAAATGTGGATGATAGGATTGCCGTAAGTGACAATGAGTTTTACACTGTCCTTGGCAGCAAAAGGATACCAGGACTATTGTCAATTTGAATCTAGAAAACTGTGTGATTTGTTTGTGAAATCTCACAGAAACTTACAATGAAAATCCTGTGGATAGTTATGCTACATCTTTTTGTATGATTTAGTGTTTATGAATTTTAAAAGAATTTTGAAAACGTAAACCAGGATTTTGAAATAGTGAGGCAAGTCTTCCCTGGATGAATGTCTTCAGGTCTGATTGAATTATCTGGTTAACTAATGAATGTAGCTAAGATTTCAAATGTATTCTGGGGGGGGGTAGGGGGTGAATCACTAGGTTTCTTATTAAACCACATTCACTAGATAAATGTCAGATGTGCACTTAAATGGACCTGTTGAGAAGCACCTTGAAAAAACATACAGAGAGGGTGAAAGAGGCCATCACGATCACTGTTACTTATCATCCAGGGTAGAGTGGGGCTTAAGAAAATGTCTATCCCACTGTCAAAACACATTACAGTGACCTTGAGGGAACATGGCTTGTGTCATATTCACTCAGGCAGTTTTACAGACACAGGCACAGCTACATGATCAGAGCTGTTTCTTTGTTCCATCAGAGTAAGAAGCAATCTCTCCTCTGGAACATTCTGAGGAGAGGAATTGCTGAGCTTTGGGGCGATTCAGACAACAAACCATCTCTGGGTGCTTTTTGTCTTTATGCAATTAAAAAAGTGTTTATTGTTTATTGTATACTTCACATTGAACACTTTAAGAAAATAATTACAATGATTTCCACATACAGTCCTTAAACTCAATAGGTATTCTTTATAATTATACCCAATCAATATCTAGAAATGTAGAATACAATGTCTAGGAATGGTAGTAAACCAATTAATGAATAAAAATAAGAAAAATAACTACATAAACTATAAATCTTGGGGATTAAAACATACACTATCAGTTAAGTCGGTTTGCCATTTCCCACCATGTTTTGTTTGTTTTAGGAAACATGATTCATGGATTTATATGCGTATGTGTTTCAATCACATATACATCCAATGCAAGAGTTAAATTAGACCACTAATGTCAACAACTACAAATTGAGCCTCAACATAAATGTTAATAGTAACATTATTCATGATAGCCAAAAGATGGAAACAAGCCAGTGTCCATTCACAGATGAGTAGACAAACAAAATGCGATCTAGATGTATATTGAATATTATCCAGATGTAAAAAGGAAATTCTGACACATGATGAAACTTGAAACATTATTCTAAGTGAAATAAACCAGTCACAAAAAGACAGGTATTTTAAGATTTTACTTTATGAGGCACTGCTGCTGCTGCTGCTGCTGCTAAGTCACTTCAGTCGTGTCCGACTCTGTGTGACCCCAAAGACGGCAGCCCACCAGGCTCCCCCATCCCTGGGATTCTCCAGGCAAGAACACTGGAGTGGGTTGCCATTTCCTTCTGCAATGTGTGAAAGTGAAAAGTGAAAGTGAATTCGCTCAGTCGCGTCCGACCCCTAGCGACCCCACGGACTGCAGCCTACCAGGCTCCTCCATCCATGGGATTCTCCAGGCAAGAGTACTGGAGTAGCTTGCCGTTGCCTTCTCCTTATGAGGCACTAGAGAGGGCAAATTCAGAGAGCTAGAAAGTAGAATGGTAGTTGCTTGGGGTTGGGGATACAGCATAATAGGGAGTTATTTTTAATGGGTAGTTTCTGTTTGGGATGACAAAGAGTTCTGGAAATTGATTGTGAAGGCCACAACAATATGGATACATTTAATGCTACTGAATTACACACTTAACAATGGTGAAAATGATAAATCATGTTATGTGTGAAACAAAGTGAAAGTGTTAGCCACTCAGCTGTGTCCAACTCTTTGCAGCCCCATAGATTACAGCCCACCAGGCTCCTCTTTCCATGGAATTCTCCAAACAAGAATACTGGAGTTCGTAGCCATTCCCTTTTCCAGGAGATCTTCCTGTCCCAGGGATTGAAGCCAGGTCTCCTGCATTGCAGACATATTCTTTACCATCTGAGCCACCAGGGAAGCCCCATGTTATGTGCGTTTTACCACAATTTAAGACAAAAACAGGATAGAAAGCCCAGAAATAAACCCACACATCTATGGTCAATTAATCAATTACAAAGGAGGCAAGACTACAAAATGGAGAAAAGAACCTTCTTCAATAAGTGGTTCTGGGAAAACTTCCCTGATGGCTCAGATGGTAAAAATGTCTGTCTACAATGTGGGAGAGCTGAGTTTGATCCCTGGGTCAGGAAGATCCCTGGAGAAGGAAATGGCAACCCACTCCAGTACTCTTGCCTGGAAAATCCCATGGATGGAGGAGCCTGGTAGGCTACAGTCCATGAGGTCTCAAAGAGTTGGACCCGACTGAGTGACTTCACTACACCACAGTACTAAGACAAAACTGGAGTCTTAGGAGAAGAATCCGAAACCAATGGCCCTTTTTCTGCTGCTCAATACCACCTGGCTTCTTTTAGTTCAGGGTTTTAATACTTGCTCCTCTGTCATCCCAAAATACTCTTAACCAGCACATCACATAATTGATTCCATCTTGATTGACATTTAGATGTCACTCAAGTTCTCCTCAGAATTAGGCTCCCTGACTTCAGACTATCCTACAAAGCCACAGTCATTAAAACAATATGGTACTGGCACAAAAGCAGAAATATCAATCAATGGAACAGGATAGAAAGCCCAGAAATAAACCTACACATCTATGGTCAATTAATCAATTACACAGGAGGCAAGACTACACAATGGAGAAAAGAATCTTCTTAAACAAGTGGTTCTTAGAAAACTAGACAGCTGCATGTAAAAAAAAAAGAAAGAAAGAAACTAGAACATTATTTAACACTGTACACAAAAATAAACTCAAAATAGATTAAAGACCTGAATATAACACCAGATACTATAAAACTCTTGAAGGAAAACACAGGCAGAACACTCTCTGACATAAATCACAGCAATATCCTTTTCAATCCATCTCTCAGAGTAATGCAGATAAAAACAAATGAGTGGGACTTAACTAAACTCAAAAGCTTTTGCACAGAAAAGCAAACCATAAGCAAAATGAAAGGACAACTCACAGAATGGGAGAAAATATGTGCAAATAATGCAGACTACAAGGGATTTCTCTCCAAAATTTGCAAAAACAGCTCACGTAGCTCAACATCTGAAGTGAAGTGAAGTGAAGTCACTCAGTCATGTCTGATTCTTTGCGATGCCACAAACTGTAGCCTACCAGGCTCCTCCATCCATGGGGTTTTCCAGGCAAGAGTACTGGAGTAGGTTGCCATTTCCTTCTCCAGGGTATATTTCCAACCCAGGGATCTAACCTGGATCTCCTGCATTGTAGGCAGATGCTTTACCATCTGAGCCACCAACATCTGAAAAACAAACCAATCAAAAAATGGACAGAAAACCTAAACAAACATTTTTCCAAAGACATAAAGATGGCCAAGAGATACATGAAAACATACTCAACACCACTAATTATTAAAGAAATGCAAATAAAAACTACAATGAGGTATCACCTCACAACAGTCAGAAAGGCTATCATGAAAAATCCATAAACAATAAGTGCTAGAGAGTGTGTGGAGAAAAGAGAACCTTTCTACACTGTTGGTGGGAATGAAAATTGCTGCAGCCACTATGGAGAACAGTATGGAGTTTCCTTAACCTACAAATAGATCTACCATATGTTCCAGCAATCACACCCCTGGGCATATACCTGGAGAAAAATATGGTTCAAAAGAAAACATGTACCCAATGTTCATTGCAGCACTGTTTACAATAGCCAAGATATGGAAACAACCTAAATGTTCATCAACAGAGGAACTGATAAAGATGGTATGGTTCATATACAATGGAATATTACTCAGCCATTAAAAAGAAGGAAATAATGCCACTTGCAGCAACATGGACAGACCTGGAGATGATCACACTAAGTGAAATAAGAGAAAGACAAATGTCATGTTATACATTTATATACATCATCTCTTAAAAAATGATACAAATTAATTTAACTAAAAAATAGTTTACCGGGAGGAAGGGATACCATGATGATATGATTCACTAGAGCCAGACATCCTGGAGTGTTAAGTCAAGTAGGCCTTAGGAAGCATCACTATGAACAAAGCTAGTAGAAGTGACGGAATTCCAGTTGAGCTATTTCAAATCCTGAAAGATGATGCTGTGAAAGTGCTGCACTCAATATGCCAGCAAATTTGGAAAACTCAGCAGTGGCCACAGGACTGGAAAAGGTCAGTTTTCATTCCAATCCCAAAGATAGGCAATGCCAAAGAATGCTCAAACTACCGCATAATTGCACTCATCTCACACACTAGTAAAGTCATGCTCAAAATTCTCCAAGCCAGGCTTCAATAGCACGAACTTCAATGAACTATGAACTTTCAGATGTTCAAGCTGGTTTTAGAAAAGGCAGAGGAACCAGAGATCAAATTGCCAACATCCGCTGGATCATCAAAAAAGCAAGAGAATTCCAGAAAAAACATCTACTTCTTTTTGACTACCCCAAAGCCTTTGACTGTGTGCTGCTGTTAAGTCACTTCAGTCATGTCCAACTCCGTGCGACCCCAGAGACAGCAGCCCACCAGGCTCCTCCGTCCCTGGGATTCTCCAGGCAAGAACACTGGAGTGGGTTGCCATTTCCTTTTGACTCTGTAGATCACAAAAAACTGAAAAATTCTTTAAGAGATGGTAATACCAGACCACCTGACCTGTCTCCTGAGAAATCAGTATGCAGGCCAAGAAATCACAGTTAGAACTGGACATGGTACAACAGACTGGTTCCAAATAGGGAAAGGAGAACATCAAGGCTGCATATTGTCAACCTGCTTATTTAACTTATATGCAGAGTATATCATGTGAAATGCTAGGCTGGATGGAGCACAAGCTGGAATCAAGACTGCCGGGAGAAATATCAATAACCTCAGATATGCAGATGACACCACCCTTATGGCAGAAAGGGAAAAAGAACTAAAGAGCCTCTTGATGAAAATGAAAGGGGAGAGAGAAAAAGTTGGCTTAAAACTCAACATTCAAAAAACTGAGATCATGGTATCTGGTCCCATCACTTCATGGGAAATAGATAGGCAAACAATGGAAACAGTGAGAGATTTTATTTTTTTGGACTCCAAAATCACTTCAGATGGTGACTGCCGCCATGAAATTAAAAGACGCTTGCTCCTTGGAAGAAAAGCTATGACCAACTTAGACAGCATATGAAAAAGCAGAGACATTACTTTGCCAACAAAGGTCTGTCTAGTCAAAGCTATGGTTTTTCCAGTAGTCATGTACAGATGTGAGAGTTGGAGTATAAAGAAAGCTGAGTGCCGAAGAATTGATGCTTTTGAACTGTGGTATTGGAGAAGACTCTTGAGAGTCCCTTAGACCACAAAGGAGATCAAATCAGTCAATCCTAAAGGAAATCAGTCCTGAATATTCATTGAAAGGACTGATATTGAAGCTGAGACTCCAATACTTTGGCCACCTGATGTGAAGAACTGACTCATTTGAAAAGACCCTGATGGTGGGAAAGATTGAAGGCAGGATGAGAAGGGGATGATGGATGATGAGATCCTTGGATGGCATCACCGACTCAATGGACATGAGTTTGAGTAAGCTTCGGGAGTTGGTGATGGGACAGGGAAGACTGGTGTGCTGCAGTCCATGGGGTTGCAAAAAGTAGACAAAACTGAACGACTGAACTGAACTGAACTTTATGGTAAATTTTAGTTCATATTAAATAAGAACACTCCAGGAACAAAGAGGGTGTAATGAAATAAACTCCTTGAGCCAAGTTTCTCCTTCTCCAGTCTGCATCACTCTATCCTGTTATTCATGTTTTCCCTGTCATTCATTTACTTACTTATTATCTGTCTCCCCTCACTAGAATGTAAGCTTCCAAGAAAACTCCATCTGTTTTGTTCCCTAATACTTAGAGTCTGACCCTGAGTTGGTGCTCCATAAATATTTGTTGAATGAATGAGTGACTGAACCAGTGACTTAAAGCATGTTCTCTATAGACAGACCTTATTTGAAGTCAAGGGCAAAGAGTCTTCATCTTTATATTATCTTTTCCTTCCTATCCTCTCCTCCCAATTTTCCAAACCCTAATTCCAGTTTAATATCACTTGAGTGACTAACACCAAGCCTCTACACACTAACCTCACCCATGTTAATGTCCATTTGGTCCACACCCGCCATGTTGCCCTGCCCATACTGGAGAGGCGGGGTCTTTTGAGGGGTGTAAGTGATTTGAAAGGTGACAAAATCAAATATTACAGTACCCTCGGCCTTGTGGGAGATTCTGGACTAAAATGAAGAAACAACGAATCTCCCTTTCATACTCACATTTTATTACAGTCATCAGCTGGTGAAAGGTTCACTTCTAGCTATGATGGGCCAAGGAAGCCATCAGTAGGAAAAACCAGGAGCCATCTGACACTGACATGCTTGCATCTCCAGAGCAGTGCATTAATTACCAGGCATGGGGCTTCACCACTGGAGATTCACCTAAGAGTTGGGGCTGGCTCGGGAAGACCCAGGGGACTCAAAAGCTCTGAGTTACTGGGAAATATTGTTGTCATTTGAGCTTAACTCTTCAAGTTTTACTGGCAGAAAATTCTATTTATCTATAGCAGCTATGGTAATCACAATCACCAGGTACCCTATGTAAGGTCAAAGATGCGGATCTCATCTGCCACCAGTGAGTGATAAGTAGTAGGTAATGTGAGAGAGAAATGACATTTATTTCTCAGAGTATACCCTTCTCTGACCTAGGGGTTTTACCTGACCTCATTTAATTTACCTATGGTCTTCAGTTAGTTCTTTAGCCAAGACTACAAATCATTCTAGCCAGACACACTGCAGATATAGGTTCTTTGTCACAGAGTAGTAGATGAAATATGAACTCAAATGTATCTCTCTTGAAAAGGAACTATCCAAGGAACAGACTGGAAGAAGAAATAAACAATAACACCCATATATTTTTATTAGAGTAGTGAAAGAATGGTATATGATGAAAACATGTGTTTTTGTTTCATTTTGCCCTAAGGTATGGGATTACTTAATGTATTTACTCATATACACCCCTTCCCATAACTGCCACTCATTTTTCTGCCTCTTCTTTGTTTTCTCCATGAAGCAGGTTTCTGTGACTATTCAAGGAAGCAGGAACTGTCTTGAACTTTCACTAAAGCAATTGAGAAGAAAATAACAATCTAGTGTTTTTCTGAAAAATAAAAGCAAGTACTGCCTTCTCCTCTTCAATCACCTTGACTGAGCCTTCTCTACTTCTGTCAGCTTTCTCAGTTTGGGATCCAGTTATTATACCTTCTACTGTTAGTCACAAAATATACAACATTCTCTACCCACATCCAAACAACATAGAATCGAATCTAGAAGTGAATGCTAAAAATTGAGTGAGATAAAAAAGAAAGAGAATCAATTATCTTTAAATAAAACAAACTCAAGACGACTCGTGCTCACTGATTTGTTCCTGTGATGACTAGAACTTTCCTATGTTCAAAGTAGGAATGTAAAATGTACACTATTGTGAAAAACAGTGCAGTACTTTCTTATAAAGGTAAACAAAATACTACCATATGACCTAGAAATCCTACTCCTAAGTAGTTAGCCTAAAGAAATACAAAAAAAACTGGGAAGAAATATTGACAGTGGCTTTATTCATTACTCTCAACACCTGGAAACCACCCAATGACCTTTGTCAACATTTAAAGCAAAAAGGTAAGTGGTTTAGCCAGCAAAACCCAGTTTGCTTGGGAGTAGCAGAGGAATTGCAATTTGGGACATGAGAACTGTGATGAATCATAGGCAAGTCCAGAGGACAAAGGAGAGGAGCATTTCTTTTATAAAAGAACGGAAGTTGGGAGGAGCTGTTTGAACAAAAGTTTATTGGAGGAGAACAAGAATTTGGGGTTGTGGTGGCTGCTCACTGGCTGAGTTGTTGCTGGGAAAGAAGAAAATCTTCCTTCTTCCTGTTGGGTTGTTTAAAGGAAGCTGCCACACTGGTACATGTGTGACAGCTTCCCTTTCAGGGCTTCCTGACTCCATTTTGAAAGACATTTTTCTTTATTCATTTCTACACCTTCAGTTGTGGAACGGTACAAAACATGATACATCCACAATAAGGAATATTACTCAGCAATAAAAAAGAGTAATCCACTAGTACATATAAACGTGAATAAACCTCAAATATGTTATGCTAAGTGAAGACGCCAGACCCCAAAAGCATTATGTGATATATAATTCATTCAGGCAAAAACTGTGGGGAAAAAGGGGCTTCCCACGTGACTTAGCAGTAAAGAATTCTCCTGCAATACAGGAGACATTGGTTGATCTCTTGGTCAAGAAGATCCCCTGGAGGAGGAAATGACAACCTATTCCAGTATTTTTGCCTGGACAAGGACAAGGAAGCCTGGTGGGCTACAGTTCATGGAGTCACAAAGAGTCAGACTCGACTGAGCAACTGAGCACACAGGAAGAAAAAATGGACCAGTGGCTGCCAGAAGCTGGGGGTAGAAGAGAAACCACTACAGAGGGAGTTCTTCTGGATGATAGAACCATTCTTAATCTTGACTGTGGTGGTAGCTACACAACTTATGTGTCTGTCAAAACTTAGAGCTGATAGTAAAGAATCTGCCTGCAATGCAGGAGACCTGGGTTCGATCCCTGGGTTGGGAAGATCCCCTGGAGAAGGAAATGGAAACCCACTCCAATATTCTTGCCTGGGAAATCCCAAGGACAGAGGAGCCCGGCAGGCTATAGTCCAGAGAGTCAAAAAGAGTTGGACACCACTGAAGTGACTGAGCACATTAAAAAACGTACTGTATGTATATGACATTCCAATTAATCTGACATAAAGAATAAGTGACACCCCCTCTATCTATATAAGATAAAGGCAGTTTATCTTATTCTTAGTTCCTGCAAGTACTTTCGTATCTGTGTGATCCATACAACTGAAGGAACACTGGTGCTTTTGGTGCTTTTATGAAACAGCAGTCATGTCATTCTTTGCAAGCTCACTGCACTCTGCTCATGCTGGCCTCATGCAGTCCCGGACACACTGCAGCCTCCACACCACCACCCCTCTGCAATACCCCTCCACTAGGGCTGCTCTGCCCAACTGCTCCCCCCACTAGCTCCTTCTGATGCTGTTCAGTTCAGTTTAGTTCAGTTGCTCAGTCGTGTCCGACTCTTTGCAACCCCATGAATCAAAGCATGCCAGGCCTCCCTGTCCACCACCAACTCCTGGAGTTCACCCAAACTCATGTCCACAGTCGGTGATGCCATCCAGCCATCTCATTCTCTGTCGTCCACTTCTCCTCCCACCCCCAACCTTTCCCAGCATCAGAGTCTTTTCCAGTGAGTCAACTCGTCGCATGAGGTGGCCAAAGAATTGCAGTTTCAGCTCTAGCATCAGTCCCTCCAATGAACACCCAGGATTGATCTCCTCTAGAATGGACTGGTTGATCTCCTTGCAGTCCAAGGGACTCTCAAGAGTCTTCTCCAGCACCACAGTTCAAAAGCATCAATTCTTCAGCGATCAACCTTCTTCATAGTCCAACTCTCACATCCATACATGACCACGGGAAAAATCATAGCCTTGACTAGATGGGCCTTGGTTGGCAAAGTAATGTCTCTGCTTTTTAATATACTATCTAGGACACAATAAACTGTGGAAAATTCTGAAAGAGATGGGAATACCAGACCACCTGACCTGCCTCTTGAGAAATATGTATGCAGGTCAGGAAACAACAGTCAGAATTGTACATGAAACAACAGACTGGTTCCAAATAGGAAAAGGAGTACGTCAAGGCTGTATATTGTCACCCTGCTTATTTAACTTATATGCAGAGTACATCATGAGGAATGCTGGGCTGGAAGAAGCACAAGCTGGAATCAAGATTGCCGGGAGAAATATCAATAACCTCAGATATGCAGATGACACCACCCTTATGGCAGAAAGTGAAGAGGAACTAAAAAGCCTCTTGATGAAAGTGAAAGAGGAGAGTGAAAAGGTTGGCTTGAAGCTCAACATTCAGAAAACGAAGATCATGGCATCTGGTCCCATCACTTCATGGGAAATAGATGGAAAAACAGTGGAGACAGTGTCAGATTTTATTTTTTTGGGCACCAAAATCACTGCAGATGCTGATTGCAGCCATGAAATGAAAAGACGCTTGCTCCTTGGAAGGAAAGTTATGACCAACCTAGATAGTATATTAAAAAGCAGAGACATTACTTTGCCAACCAAGGTCCATCTGATGCTGTAGGTCTCTGCTTAAGCATTACCTCCTTAGAGAAGCTCTCCTTGATTCTTTCAAGCTAGAGAATCTGTTATTCTCTGTCACCATGGCCCATTGGTTTGCTTTGATAGTCATAATCTTTCTCTCTTTACTGTTTATTAATAAACTTTTAAAAATCACCTAAACAGATCTCCCTCAACTTAGATGGGGTTATGTCCAAATAAATAAACCCATTGCAAGTTGAGACTATCGTAAGTCAAAAATGCATTTTCTACACCTCACCTGAGCCTTCCCTACCTTAAACATGCCCAGAATGTTTGGAAAATCATCTAATGCAAAGCTACTTTTATAACAAACTGTTGAGCCTAATCCCCGGTGTTATGGTATTAAGAGAAGGGGCCTCTGGGAGGTAGTATGGTCATGAGAGTAGAGACCTCATGAGTCGGATTAGCACCCTTATGCATGAGACCTCAGAAAGCTCCCTCTCCTTTCCAGTCATGTGAGGACAAAGCCAGAAGACCTCCATCTACGAACCAAGAAGGGGTCTCAGACACCACATTTACAGGCACACTGACCCTGGATGACCCAGTCTTCAGAACTGTGGGAGACACATTTCTGTTGTTTATTAGTCACCTGGTCTATGGTAGCTTGTTATTGCACTCAGAACAGACTAAGACAACATGTATTCAATAAACTTTTGTTGAACCCAGGAGCCTAGAGACCCTGCTCAGAGGGAGCAAAACCAATCATCAGCAGCAGATCAATCAGCAGCAGCAGAAGTCAAGACAGTATTATGATTATCTATAAAGCCAACAGCTGCTATTATCTCCTAGTCTAGAGGCATAAGGTGTCTGTACCATATTGGATTACATTGAAATCCAACTATTTTATATAAAACAGTTCATCCCTTCCTCACCAGTACATTTCTTCTCTTCACTGAAAACCTTCTGGGGTGAATTCCCTGGAGTTTGGGCAGAACCAAATCATGTCTATTGTACATTGGACCATTAGGATGATGAGCATGTGCTCACAACATACCCTTGCTCTGTGCAACACCATAGTGAGAACTCAAACACAATAGGAAAGGATCAGGTTTGATCAATACGTGATGTAAAAGCCTTCTCAAACTCAGTAAATTATTAATTGATAAGTTAAAGCTTTTCCTAATGAAAAAGTGATTTCAAAGGATCATTTCCTACTTAAACCACAGTCCAAGATTCAGAGGTTGATTTTTTTCTCTGGTAATTATTGGCCAAATGTTTAAATTGTAGGCTCATATAGTAACCACATATTTTCCCCCCGAATCAAAATCCATGTCTGCAGAAACCACCAAACAACTTTTTTCCTTGGGGTTTTCTTAAGCATGTGTCATTAATGTTTTAGAGTGGGGTCTTAGTATCTGACTTTCCCTCTGCCCAGAACACTCTTCCCATATATCCTCATGGTTTACTCCTTCATCTCCCTGGAGACTTGGCTCAAAATTTATCTTATGAATAGGTTCATTCTAACTTCTTAATATCACACCCATCATCTTCCCCATCCAGCTTCTGCATTCCCCTTTTGTCCATGGTACTTATCCCCATAAGTGTCATACGATAAATGCTATATGTTTTGTTTATTGCACGTGTTTCCTCATTTTTATTGATTATTGTATCCCCCTGGCCTAAAACAGTGCCTGCACATGTAGATGATCAATAAATATGTGTTGAATGAATACTAAATAGATTGTTATACTATCAACCATTTCCCCCTAGATGATATATATTTACTTTCTCAGTTGCCAGGTGGGAGTTCACAGCTCAGGAACTGCAAAGTCCAAGGGAAAACTAACATTTCTTAGGCTTTATGGGGTTCCTGAGCTATCCTCACTGATGAGGGCATTTCTCTGAAATTCTCAGGACATACCAAGCAAGTCTCAGGGGGAAGCAATATGATGGAAAGACCAGTGTCCTGGGCTCCAAGACTCACTAAAGCCATGGTGTCAGCCAATTCACGTGACTCTCTGAGCCTCAATTGCCTCCACTATAAAAAGGAGATGTGCTTGCCTCCCCTATCAGGCTGAAATGTGGGTGAACTGAGAATCTTTCCCCTCCCAACCTCATCTCCCCCTACTTCCCCATGCCTCCCTGCCTACCTTACCTTCTGGGCCCTATTCCATTGTGGAAATGTGATAAACTAACCAGAGCCAATGAGTGTTAATGGGTTAATGTGCCTGGCTTTTTGTTTTTTTAATTTTAAATGAAGGTTTACAAAGTCTTTGGCCTTAATCTGGATGAACAATTTTAGATTAAATCAAGAAGGGAAGCATTTCAGCTAGAGTAGGGGAGGGTTGTGGTTAATCACTTAAGGATCAATGTTCCTTTTGGTATGCCCAAAATAATAGACTTCAAAATGATTCAGGAAGCAACAGCTGCAGGCTTTGGGGAATTATTCCTATGTGTCCAGTACTCCATGAACAAGAGGCTTCTCCTGGTTACTCTACCTTCGGTACACACATGCTTTCTAATGGAAAAGTTTGCAGTAGTTTCCACTTCAATATTCTTTTGCTGCAAAGAAAATCACAGGCCACGTAGAGAGAGAAGCCCTGCCCTGCCCTGCCCTCAAAACCCCCTCAGCATTGTCTCTAAGTTGATAGATGTTCTGTCTCCAACCCTGATGACTATTACTGCTGTCCACATATATCTGGAGATCAGTGGTTAAAATTGACTTAGCAGCTTCTACATTCCTGTCCTTTGTGTCATGTCAACATTCCCCTTTCCTTCGGAGTGTTTTCCTCCTGTGTTTGAATCTAGGTTGGTGGTTGATTAATGCTGGCACAAGTGTGATGGTGGTGATGCAGAGGGGGTGTTTAAAATCACTGTACATTGTTTCCCTGTGTGTCCGTTAAAATCTAGAACCTTTGTGTGGTGCTGTGTTCAGGGCTCAGCTTCTTGCATTCCTGGCCAGTTCCGTCTGTGCTTCATAAGGAATGTACCAGATGTGAGTTTGTCATATGTGTCTTTGCCCTTTATTAATCTTCCACAGAATAGTTAATTAGAGTCAAAATGTCTAAGACTTTCCCTGACAGAAAAGTTCAGGGGAAAAAAAAAAAATGCAGTGTTTCTTCCCTTAGTCTGTAATATTTTTGTTTACAAGGGGAAAAATTTATTTATTTATTTTAGCTATAAACCTCACTCTATCCTGGCTTTCTGGCTGGCGCGCACACACACACAAATGTAATCTTTATATCAGTTCAGTTCAGTTCAGTCGCTCAGTCGTGTCCGACTCTCCGCGACCCCATGAATCACAGCACGCCAGGCCTCCCTGTCCATCACCAACTCCCGGAGTTCACTCAAACCCATGTCCACAGAGTCGGTGATGCCATCTAGCCATCTCATTCTCTGTCGTCCCCTTCTCCTCCCACCCGCAACCTTTCCCAGCATCAGAGTCTTTTCCAGTGAGTCAACTCGTCGCATGATACAGAGGCTCAAAATCCAAGTTCTTTTGTTCACGCAACAAAAATTAACTGAGGTCTTCCTTTGCACATACAGGGGTTTCCCTGGTGGCTCAGATGGTAAAGAAACTGCCTGCAATGTGGGAAACTGAGGCTCAATCCCTGGGTCGCGAAGGTCTGCTGGAGAAGGGAATGACTACGCACTCTAGTATTCTTGCCTGGAAAATTCCATGAACAGAAGAGCCTGGCGGGCTACAGTCCAGGGTTGCAAAGAGTCTGAGATGGCTGAGAACCTGACACAAGCAGCTGAGTGAATAAGAATGAAAGGCAGGGATGAAGAGAGGGGGTAGAGTGAGGGAGAGTGTGGCTGGAGAAAGCAGAGCAGCGTCAGGTGAGGTGGAGCAGGTAGGCTCTCCAGAGATCTGCCCCTGCACACCCCTACCCTCCCCAAGCTACCATCACCAGCTTCCTCCCAGGGTCTTTAGATTATGGCAACTGTGCTGAGACACAGAAGTATCTCCTGCCCCCATTTTTTTTTTAAGGCAACATTGATCTCTTCCCTGCAAATAAAGTTTCCATGATGACACATTCATTTGGTGAGAATATGAAAGGAATACAGGGCACAGAAACAAAGGAAATGTGCAAGAGGCATATTTTTTTAAATACTTATTTATTTATTATGTGGCCATACCATGTGGCTTATGGGATCTTAGTTCCCTGACCAGGGATTGAACCCATGCGCCCTGCAATGAACCTGCAGAGCTATAATCACTGGACCACCACGGAACTCCCTGCAAAAGACATTTTGATGCATAAAATTGAAGCATCAGTTCAATTGCAATTTCACCTCATGTATGCATGCTAAGTTGCTTCAATGTGTCTGATTTTTTGCGACACTATGGACTGTAGCCCCCCAGGCTCCTCTGTCCATGGGATTCTCCAGGCAAGAATACTGGAGTGGGTTGCATGCCCTCCTCCAGGGGATCTTCCCAAGCCAGGAATCAAACCTTGTATCTTATGTCTCCTGCATTGGCAGTCAGGTTCTTTAACACTAGTACCACCTCATTGAAACCAAAACACACTGTTAGCCTGGTAGTACATCCTATCACCTGAATTTCCCCTAACTCTACTCCCCCAGACTCTTTCCACGCCTCCAACAGTTATCTTTTTATTTCCCCTCTGACTAGATCTTATCTCTAAATGTGGTATCAGGAGTACCTGAAGTTAGTGTGCCTTGCTGAGGTCAAAGCCCTAAAGACCTGACAATTCTTGACTACTACCACTCCACTACCACTCCTACCTCACCTGCAGGTGACCTTGGGATATCACCAGGAGAGAAGCAGAAGCCAACTTTGAAAGCGAGGAGACGCTCCCCTGGCCAAAGGCTTCGCTAGGCTGGATGGGAGGCAGAACAGTACAAGGGACTGAGTAACACCCTACCATCTCCCACACCCTAGTTTGGACTTGGCAAGTGTTAATAATCCTTCTCTTTGGAGTTTACCTCCAGAAAATGTCAAGGTTCCTCACTCCTCCTTTGGGCAGCTCAGGCTTGCACTTGGAAGATGAAAGAGACAGATACTTATTAAAATGGTTAATCAGTAATTTCAAGCTAGTTGACATGTGACCTTGACAGCAATTCATGAAGGATAACCTGGCACACAATAAACACTTAAAAGAGATAGCCATATCCTGATAAAGTCCATGTGATTAACACATTGCTGCAGTTATGACAAACTCTATTTCTCCTGCACCTTAATAAAAGTGTTCACCCATACCAAAGTAGGTGAAAGAATTTCTGCACAGTTGGCCTGATACGTGGCCTTCACCTCGAGCTATTGAAAACAATAGCAAATAGGTATTAACTGGTAAGCATGAGTCAGAGCCTGGGCTAACCACTTGTTCTTATTTATTCATCTTGCCTACTCTACACAGTAACCCTATAAGGAAGGTTCTATTACCATTTCTATTTTAGAAAAGATGAGACAAGAAGAAGGTTTAAAACTTGTGCATTTTATACCCCTAATAAGTGGTGAATGTGGGAATCAAACTCAGGGAGTTTGATGCCAGATCCATGTGCTCATCTCCTTTAAATTACTTGGTGTCATCTATATTTGCCGGCACTAGAGGGGATCTGTTGTGCTTTCTTCCAGTCCCCTGAATTCAGGGCAGTAGAAAGTAAATGGGATGCAGCCACCGTGGAAAACAGTATGAAGGTTACTCAAAAACAAAACAAAAAACTAAAAGGAGAACTACCATATGCTCCAGCAATCTCAAACCTGGACATATATCTGGACAAAACTATAATCCAAAAAGATACATGTACCTTTATGTTCACAGCCACACTATTTACAATAACCAAGACACGGAGACAACCTAAATGTCCATGACAGATGAAAAGATAAAGAATATGTGGTTCATATTATATACAATGGAATACTTGTTGTTTAGTCTCTAGGTTGTGTCCAATACTTTTGGGACCCCATGGACTACAGCTCACCAGTCTCCTTCTATGAGCAGGATTTCCCAGGCAAAAATACTGGAGTGGGTTGTCATTTCCTTCTCCAGGGGATCTTCTCAACCCAGGGATCAAACCCATGTCTCCCACAAAGGCAGGCAGATGCTTTCCCACTGAACCACCAATGAATGGACCTAGAAATTATCATGAAATAAGTCAGAGAAATAAAGACAAATACCATATGATATCACTTATATGTGGAATCTAAAATATGACACAAATAAACTTATCTATGAAACAGAAATAGACTCACCGACATAGAGGACAGACTTGTGGTTGCCAAGAGGGGAAGGTAAGTTGGGCAGGGATGGAGTGGAGTTTGGGATTAGCAGCTGCAAACTATTATATATAGAATGGATAAACAGCAAGACCCTACTGTATAGCACAGGGAAATATATTCAACATCCTGTGATAGAGACTTTCCTGGCGGTCCAGCTGTTAAGATTCTGCACTTGCAATGCAGGGGGCACAGGCTGGATCCCTGGTCATGGAATGAAGATCTCACATGCCTCACAGCATAGGCAAAAAAAAAAAAGATAAAATAAAGGCAAATTGTTTCACAAAAAGAATATCCTATGATAAACCATAGTGGAAAAGAACATGAAAAAGACTGTGTGTGTGTACAACTGTATCATTTTGTTGTGCAGTAGAAATTAGCACAACATTGTAAATCAGCTATGATTCAATAAAATAAGACATTTTTAAATTAAATGAAAATCACAGGAGAGTAGAGGTGATCTGGAGACTGGGAGAAGTGGAGGGAGGACTCTTGATTCCCCCTCATGTACAGCCCTCCACTGTCATTCACGGATGTTTCTGCATCCAGGATTTATGCCTATCCAATTTTTGACTTTTGGATTGTAAGCACTGTGCCAAATATGGGAAGAATAGCTTTTTAAAATCATGAAGTTTGGTTTCATACTGCTAATGAATTGCGTGAAAAGAAAGGGTATGTTCCACCTCCATTAGTTTGGAAAGGGGCAAAAACACTTGCCTCACTCCCTTACTCTACACTCTGCACTCAGTTCATACACAAAAGGATGAACACAGCAGTGACTTGCCAGTTCCTGATCTTTTACCAATACTGAGTGTGTTTTCTGTCCCCCTTGATCTCTCTTCTGGGTTACTGTTTTAATCAATATACCAAGCATATACCATATGGACATTCCAGAAGTTTCGAGCTTTGGAAGCTGTTAAAAAGTTAACTATGAAACTATTAGACCATTTATCACTACTCTTAAGATTGTTTTAGGAAAAAAAGCTTTTTTGCTTTGGTGAAAGCAGACTATGCATGAGGGATCGGAAGAGCCTAGTCCAAGTGAACTTGGATGTACCCTGAGGGAGAAAGAGGAGCTAAGGAAACAGGCATTCTTCTCACCTGGGGCATCTGAGGAGTTGAGACAGGGGAAGATGATTCACAGTTTATGAGTCCCTCCATGAGCCAGGCACTGGGCTAGGAGCGTTTACAAATATTTTACAACCTAACTGTTTATAATTTTATAGCTAAAAGCTAACACCTTCTAGCACAGGCTTCTAAGTACTTTACAAGTATTAGCTCATTTAAGAGTCACAACCATTACATATGGCAGAGTCTGCTACCCTCACTTTAAACCTCAGGGAAATCAAGTCATTAAGAGGTTAACTAATTTGCCCAAGGTCCTGTGTTAGAATCAGTAATTAAACCTAGTTCCAGAAACACAGCTCTTCCTCTCTGAACCACATTACCTCTCGGGATGCTCAGAGAGGTTACCTGGTTCACTGTTGCACAGCTAGAATGGCAGAACCAGGGCTCAGAGCCCAGGTTTGTCTGACATCAGAATGTATGCTTCCTACTATACTTTTCTGCTACCTACACCTACTACATCTTTCCTGTTTGGTCTTGTGAGCGCAGGAACGTTTTCATCCTACCCTCGAGGAACAAATTCAGATATACCGCTTCCTCTTTTGTTTCTCTTCTCTCTGCTTCACCTCTTCCCTCCACTTTCCTCTCCCCCTTTCTCTTTTCTCTGGTATTTTTTCCTTTCCTTGTTTTTCCTCCCTTCTCCCTCCTCCCCCCCCCCCCCCCCCCGTTTCCTGTGTGAGTCTGCCAGGTAACACACAGAAAGGGCAAGGAGGACACAAGAGGTTACTAAGCTTTGACCTCATTAGTTTAAGCCCAACTTACCAAAGTTAAGAATAAATTGCAATCTGACCAGAAGCTAAAATGAAAAATTAAATGCCTATCTCAAGAAACATGTACATGGAGAACTGGTCCAACTGTTGTGATGAACGGGGCATTTTGATTTTAATACGTTCAACCTATGGACCAATTAGATGGATCATTACGTGCTCACTGTATTGCTTAATGATTCTATCAAGGGTTTAGTTATTGACGTTGGTGTTCAGATTAACCAAATTACACAGCCTTACCCTTAGGCCAGATCCTAGGAAGCCAGCAGGCTCAGACATACAGAGTGCCAACAAGTTTCCAGTTCATTGGCCTGGAGACAGCTACAGTTTCTAAGACACCCACAAGTGCTTCAAATAAAGGCATTTATAGAACTCATTAACACCTCAAAGACTCCATAATACTCATTCACGTCATAACCTTTTTGGTATATTTTACAGTGTGTGTGGATCACAATAAACTGTGGAAAATTCTGAAAGAGATGGGAATACCAGACCACCTGACCTGCCTCTTGAGAAACCTGTATGCAGGTCAGGAAGCAACAGTTAGAAGTGGACATGGAACAACAGACTGTTTCCAAATAGGAAAAGGAGTACATCAAGGTTGTATATTGTCACTCTGCTTATTTAACTTATATGCAGAGTACATCATGAGAAATGCTAGGCTGGATGAAGCACAAGCTGGAATCAAGATTGCCAGGAGAAATATCAATAACCTCAGATATGCAGATGACACCACCCTTATGGCAGAAAGTGAAGAAGAAGTAAAGAGCCTCTTGCTGAAAGTGAAAGAGGAGAGTGAAAAAGTTGGCTTGAAGCTCAACATTCAGAAACTAAAATCATGGCACCCGATCCCATCACTTCATGGCAAATAGATGGGGAAACAGTGGAAACAGTGGCTGACTTTATCTGGGGGGGCTCTAAAATCACTGTAGAAGGTGGTTGCAGCCATGAATTAAAAGATGCTTACTTCTTGGAAGGAAAGCTATGACCAACCTAGACAAGCATATTAAAAAGCAGAGACATTACTTTGCCAACAAAGGTCCGTCTAGTCAAGGCTATGGTTTTTCCAGTAGTCATGTATGGATGTGAGAGTTGGACTGTAAAGAAAGCTGAGTGCCGAAGAACTGCTGCTTTTGAACTATGGTGTTGGAGAAGACTCTTGAGAGTCCCTTGGACTGCAAGGAGATCCAACCAGTCCATCCTAAAGGAGATCAGTGTTCACTGGAAGGACTGATGTTGAAGCTGGAAACTCCAATACTTTGACCACCTGATGCAAAGAGCTGACTCATTTGAAAAGACCCTGATGCTTGGAAATTGATGAGATGGTTGGACTCAATGGACATGAGTTTGGGTAAACTCTTAGAGTTGGTGATAGACAGGGAGGCCTGGCGTGCTGCAGTCCATGGGGTTACAAAGAGTCGGACACGACTGAGCGACTGAACAGTATGTATTTCTTCTCCTATTCAAGGACTAGATCTGTCCAGGACTCTGATAGTGATCTTCTCTTCTCCATTTGCTCATGCTCTTTCATGCCTTCAAGTCTCATCTCCTGCTGATGACCTCCAGATCAGTGTCTTGAGACTCTCAGTAACTATCTCCCTAAAGGTACAGTTGGCTATCCTTCTGGCATCTGAAATTGACCCAGAACTGGATTCCTAGAATTTTCCCCCATACAATTCTGCTAATAGTATTTCTCCACCACACAGCTAAAATCCTTCATTCGTCCTGAGTCCTCCCTCTCCTATATTCCATATTCAGTAGGTCTCCAGATTCTGTTAGTTTAAATACCAAGGAGATGTCTTCCAAATATCTCCATTTCTGTATTCCTACTGTTATGGCCTTTGATTTTCATCTCTTCCAGGATTCAGTTCAGGTCAGTTCAGTTACTCAGTCATGTCCAACTCTCTGCGACCCCATGAATGACAGCACGCTAGGCCTCCCTGTCCATCACCAACTCCCGGAGTTCACTCAAACTCACGTCCATCAAGTCGGTGATGCCATCCAGCCATCTCATTCTCTGTCGTCCACTTCTCCTTCCGCCCCCAACCTTTCCCAGCATCAGAGTCTTTTCCAGTGAGTCAACTCGTCACATGAAGTGACCAAAGTATTGGAGTTTCAGCTTTAGCATCAGTCCTTCCAATGAACACCCAGATTGATCTCCTTTAGAATGGACTGGTCCTTGCAGTCCAAGGGACTCTCAAGAGTCTTCTCCAACACCACAGTTCAAAAGCATCAATTCTTCAGCGATCAGCTTTCTTCACAGTCGAGCTCTCACATCCATACATGACCACAGGAAAAACCATAGCCTTGACTAGACGGACCTTTGTTGGCAAAGTAATGTCTCTGCTTTTTAATATACTGTCTAGGTTGGTCATAACTTTCCTTCCAAGGAGTAAGCGTCTTTTAATTTCATGGCTGCAATCAGCATCTGCAGTGATTTTGGAGCCCAAAAAAATAGTCTGACACTGTTTCCACTGTTTCCCCATCTATTTCCCATGAAGTGATGGGACCAGATGCCATGATCTTTGTTTCTGAATGTTGAGCTTCAAGCCAACCTTTTCACTCTTCTCTTTCACTTTCATCAAGAGGCTTTTTAGTTCCTCTTCACTTTCTGCCATAAGGGTAGTGTCATCTGCATATCTGAGGTTATTGATATTTCTCCCAGCAAGGATTACTGCCAGTCTAATGCATCTGGGACAGAGTTTCATCTCACAGACTCTAAGTTAGTTACATCTGTCTTGTGCACCTTGAGATACAGTTACAAGCAGAACTGAGCTGGCCTCACCTCACTGTAGTCCACTGTTCACAACACTGCAGAGCTTTATTTCCCACACGTAAGTTATCCCTGTATTTCCATTAGTTTCTATCACTTACAGAAAAGGTAAAGCACATTGATATGGAATGCAAGGCCCTTCACAACTTGCTTACAATTTAATTCTCTCCCTCCCTTCTTATTTTCCATCATTCTTCTCCATCTACCTGACACCCCAGCTGAATGAACCCAGATGTTCCTGAACATGCTGCTGGGGCCAGTAGGTGACCCCAAAACATGCCTCAATGGCATACTGATTATTCTGAATTAAAGTTACGTAAGAAATGGTCAGTGCAAGAGGGACACTCTGACCTTCCCATCTCCCCAAAAGCAGGAAATCAATCTCTCATGTGAAAAGTACACTCACTGAATCTGGAGGTAAAATGATATCCCTGTCACCAGAGGTTGAGAACTCAGGCCAAAGGGACTTACATACACAAAACTTGCTACTTCTTTAATTTATTAACCCATTCCCAAACTCTGTTTAGATGCTTCACTAATTGCATACCCCAAACTTAAGTTTCTTTGTCCTGTCAATTCCTTACAAATGCATCATTTCTTTGTCTAAAAAGTATAAAACATGCCTGTTTTGGTCAGTTCTCAGGTCTCCTTTCTATAATTCCTCCATATGCATGAATTAAAATTCATTTCTTTTTTTCCTGTTAACCTGTCTTGTGTCCACTTTATTAGGTCCAGTGACCAGAACCTAAGAGTGATAAAGGGGGATATTTCCCCACACACACAATAATGCCATACTCTGTGTATCCTTTGGTCTTTTTTTTTTTTTTTTAACTATTCCACATGGTATATGAGATCTTAGTTCCCTGACCAGGGTTCAAACCTGTGCCCCTTGCAGTGGAAGTGCAGAATCTTAACCACTTAAACCTGGAAGTCTTCCACTGCCAGGGAATTCCTATCCTCAGGTCTTCATACATGCTGAACTTCTGCCAAGAATGACCTCCCCTTGCTCCAGCCCTAGCAGTGCCTGGAAAATGCTTCCTTATCTTTCAAAATCCAATTCAATGTTTCCTCTTCTGGGACACCTTTCCAGACAGCTCTTTTCTCTGCAAACACACACCACCTGGATCTCCACATAAGATGCTGTTTTCAAGGATTTATTTACTTTTTTCACCATTTATATTGGTTTCCTGGGGCTGCTGTACCAAATTATCACAGACTGGGTGGCTTAAAGCAACAGAAGTGTACTCCTCACAGTTCTTGGGGCCAGAAGTCCAAAGTGTGTATACCTGGACTAAGATAAGGTGTCAGCAGGGCCACACTCTCTCCAGAAGTTCTAGAGGAGAATGTGTTCCTTGCCTCTTTCACCTTCTGGAGGCTGCTGCCATCCCTTGGCTTGTGGCCACATCACTTCAATCCCTGCCTCCACCTTCACATCACCTCCTTCTGTGTGTGTGTTGTAAGATCTCCCTCTACTTCCCTCTTATAAGGATAATGTGATGGCATTTAGTGCTCACCTCACCTGGACAAGCCAGGCTAATCTCCCCATCTCAAGATTCTTAATCATATCTGCAAAGACCGGTTTTCTAAATAAGTTAAGACTGAAAGGTTTAAGAATTTGGGAGCAACATTTAGGCTACTATGCTGTTCCAATAGTCTGGGACTTCAGAACAGGTAGAGGATATGTTTTACTTCTTTTTTATTCCCAGCACTAATAGAAATTCAATACTTGTTTACTGGATGACTAGGGAATAAACAGAATTCAACATTCTCATCTTACAGATATTGGCTGTTTATTCAATCAACAAAACATTTATTATTATGTACCAGATACTACACAGGAAGTACAGTGATAACACAAAACAAACATGACTCGCCTCATAGAGCTTATATTCTAGTGGAAGAAATAGGCATTTTAAAAAGGGCACATATTGGGACTTCCTTGGCAGGTCAGTGATTAGGATTCCAGACTTCCATGGTAGGCATCATGGTTCGATTCCTGATTGGGGAACTAAGAATATCAAGCCACACACTGAAGTCAAAGAAAGAGGGGCACCTTTTACAAAATACATAATTACGGAGTGTAATCAGGGTCAGGAAAGGAAAGAGCAAGGATCAACAACAAAGAAAAAGGAGTGCAGATCAGCAAGTGCTTCTTTATGGAAGTAACATTGTAAGCTGAGATCAAAGGATGGATAACTGGAAAGTGAAGAGTCAGGGGTGGGGTGCAATTATTCCAGGCAGAGGAAACAATATACGCACAGGTTTTTGCACTGTAAAGAGCTTGGTGAATTCAAGAAACAGGATCCAGAGAGGCTGGAACATAATCATCTAGAGGCAAGAGAGGGAAGATGTTGGCAGGACACATCATGCAGGCTTTGGGACTGTCTTAACAATTTTGAATTTATCCTTGAAACAGTAAGAATTTAAGGCCAGTGATTAAATGACCATATTTTAGTTTTAGAAGTTGTCTCTGCCTGCTGATTTGAAGACTTATTGGAATAGTCAAGAAAGGAGAAGGAAGGCATGTGGGGAGGCCACTGGAGGGGTCCAGTGAGAGTTGCTGCTGGCTTGAACTAAAGTGATAGCCCCTGGTAAGGAGAGAAGTGCACAGACTGGAGATATATTTGGAAGTACAATAAATAAGCTTCACATGTTAAAGCAGAAATGGTGTGTGTGTGTGTTTGAAGATGAAGTTCCCATGTCCCTCTGGTCTGGACAGAGAAAGTACAAGAGTTAATGAACAATATATTTAAGGCCTGTTGATTTTTAGAAAGGGTTTCAAGATCTTCCAATGCGGAAAGAACAGACTTTTCAACAAAAAGTGCTGGTACAACTGGAGTTCCATAGGCGAGAAAATGAAGTTGAACCTTACCTTATACCACATAAAATTTTTACATAAAATAATCAAAGACCTAAATGTAACAGAAAAAACTCAAGGATAGATCTTTATAACACTGGATTTGGCAAAAGATTTGTAGATGGGACATTTAAGGCATAAACAACACATGAAAAAATAGCTACATTGGATTTCATCAAAATTAAAAACCTTTTATATAATGTTTTACTTTAGAACTCTAAATTTCTAGTTACACTGAGAAATAATGATGTCATAAAATGGCATGAAAAATCTTAGGAAAGAATAAAGGGATTGAATATAGAGGCTGGCAGAGAATTTGTTGACTTGACAAAAGAATGAAAGCATAATATTCCAAATTGGCAATGGGTGGGGTGGCAGGAGATGGGTAGTAGTCTGCTTTGGTTACCAAATAAATACACAGAAGTTTCATTGCTTAAGGGTTTGGGGTGGGGGATCCACAGGGAAGAAGAGCCGCTATAGAGGAGGGCTGAGCATTGAAGACAGATGCTTACTTGTTTTTAATTCTATACTTTTCTCAACTGCTCAAAGTCAGGTCTGGTTCAGCAAAGTTTTAAAAATAGTTCAGTTCAGTTGGGAAGTCCTGTTCGACTCTTTGAGACCCCATGGACTGCACCACGTCCACCTACCCTGTCCATCACCAACTCCCGGAGTTTGCTCAAATTCATGTCCATTGAGTTGGTGATACTATCCAACCATCTTATCCTCTGTCGTCCCCTTCTCCTCCTGCCTTCAATCTTTCCCAGCATATGGGTCTTTTCAAATGAGTCAACTCTTCACATCAGGTGGCCAAAGTACTGGAGTTTCAGCCTCAACATCAGTCCTTCCAATGAACACTCAGGACTGATCTCCTTTAGGATGGACTGGTTGGATCTCCTTGCACTCCAAGGGACTCTCAAGAGTCTTCTCCGACACCACCGTTCAAAAGCATCAATTCTTTGGTGCTCAGCTTTCTCTCACATCCATACATGACTACTGGAAAAACCATAGCTTTGACTAGATGGACCCTTGTTGGCAAAGTAATGTCTCTGCTTTTTAGTTTGCTTTCTAGGTTGGTCATAGCTTTTCTTCCTAGGAGCAAGTGTCTTTTAATTTCATGGCTGCAGTCATGACTTGCAGTGATTTTGGAGACCAAAAAAATAAAGTCTGACAGTGTTTCTACTGTTTCCCCATCTATTTGCCACGAAGTGATGGGACCAGATGCCATGATCTTAGTTTTCTGAACGTTGAATTTTAAGCCAGCTTTTTCATGCTCTTCTTTCACTTTCATCAAGAGGCTCTTTAGTTCCTCTTTGCTTTCTGCCATAAGGGTGGTGTCATCTGCGTATTTGAGGTTATTGGTATTTCTCCTGGCAATCTTGATTCCAGCTTGTGTTTCTTCCAGCCCAGCATTTTTCATGATGTACTCTGCATAAAAGTTAAATAAGCAGGGTGACAATACACAGCCTTGATGTACTCCTTTTCCTATTTGAAACCAGTCTGTTGTTCCATGTCCAATTTGAACTGTTGCTTCTTGACCTGCATACAGATTTCTTAGGAGGCAGGTCAGGTGGTCTGGTATTCCCATCTCTTTCAGAATTTTCCACAGTTTATTGTGATCCACACAGTCAAAGGCTTTGGCATAGTCAATAAAGCAGAAGTAGATGTTTTTGTTGAACTCTCTTGCTTTTTGATGATCCAATGGATGTTGTCAAGTTGAACTCTAGTTCCTCTGCCTTTTCTAAATTCAGCTTGAACATCTGGAATTTCACAGTTCACATACTGTTGAAGCCTGGCTTGGGGAATTTTGAACATTACTTTGCTAGCATGTGAGATGAATGCAATTCTGTGGCAGTTTGAATATTCTTTGGCATTGCCTTCCTTTGGGATTGGAATGAAAACTGACCTTTTCCAGTCCTGTGGCCACTGTTGAATTTTCCAAATTTGCTGGCATATTGAGTGCATCACTTTAACAGCATCATCTTTCAGGATTTGAAATAGCTCAACTGGAATTCCATCACCTCTACTAGTTTTGTTTGTAGGGATGCTTCCTAACGCCCACTTGACTTCACACTTCAGGATGTCTGGCTGTAGGTGACTGATAACACTATTGTGGTTATCTGGGTCACGAAGATCTTTTTTGTACAGTTCTTCTGTGTATTGTTGCCACCTCTTCTTAACCTCTCCTGCTTCTGTTAGGTCCATACCATTTCTGTCTTATGACAAATGCTCAGTCTGATTTTTACTGAGCGCATAAAGAAAGACAGCAGAGCATAAGCAAGATGTGGGGCTAAGAAAGATTTCCAGCAATCCCTTTAGTCATTATTTCTGGTTCAGTCATGAAAAAGGATTCATCATGCCTTCAGCTATTTTTTCTAACTAGTGAAAACTAACATTTGTCAAGCACTTATTATACACTCAGGCATTACACTAAATATTATCCATACAATATCTTCTTTTACCCTGTCAAATATCCTTTTAGGTAGATATTATTTACAAGCTCACTTTATTTTATTTGTTTTATTTGCCTGTTTTTAAAATTTTTATTGAAATATATTTGATTTATAATGTGTTAGTTTCAGATGTATGGCAAAGTGATTCAAATATATATATATATATATATATTTATATATATACACAAACTTTTTAGACTCTTTTCCATTATAACTAAACTGGACTTCATCAAAATTAGAAGATAAATAACATTAAATTACAAGATATTGACAATAGTTCCCTGTACTATATAATAGGTTCCTGTTGGTTATCTATTTTATATATAGTAGTATATATATGTTAATCCTAAACTCCCAATTTATCTCCCTCCCTTTGCCATTTGATAATCATAGGTTTGTTTTCTATACAAACTCATTTACAAGTGATTAAAGCAGAGCAGTGGGTAAACAGCTTGTTGAAAGTCAGAGAGCACAGCCTGGATTGGAACCTGGGAAGTATGATTTCAGAGCATTGCTCTTAAAGCCACTTCCGTGTATGGTCTACTCTTTACTTTTCAGTGATTTAAATTTTAGTTAGTTTTTCTAAAGAACACTGAGATATATAATAACCAATGAGAAAATATCTTTTCTCTCAGAGATTCATTAAAATTCTCCATTTCAAAATTACTATCGAAAATTGTTTAAAATAATCAGTTTATAACCCAAAGAATAAAAACATGGGAGTCAATACTGATATAAACACTTGGATAAATGAGGAAATGGAGGAGAGGGACTAGCTCTTCCTCACAGAAGATTTCAACTAATATTGTAGGAGAAATGAGGGAAATAGAAAATCATCATTAGAAAACCAGAGTAATAAATACTATTATTTATACCATAGGCAAGATCCACAAATTGATACTAAATTAGCATGTGCAGGTCAAGAAGAAATAAGATATTTGCATAGTCCCAAATTATCTCCTTCCCAACAAAAAGTTATTAATTATGAAGGCAAAAAAAGAAACTAAATGTTAACTATACAGTGGAGAAACCTGTCAGACACCATCTTAACCTCATGATCAAGGCTAATGTTATCAGTAATAAGATGTATCTGTATCATGTATCCCAATATGATACAGGAAGAGACATAACTTCTATGGTAGTCACCCAAATAATGCATAACCCCCATCTAAGCCTCATATCAAACAATATCAGAAAATATCAGACAAATCAAACTGAGGGATATTCTGAATAACTGACCAGAATGCTTTAAAAGTCTCAAGGTCATGAAAGATAAACTATCACAGATTGAAAGAAACAATCCTTATGGCAGAAGCTGAAGACAAACTAAAGAGCCTTTTGATGAAAGTGAAAGAGGAGAGAGTGAAAAATTTGGCTTAAAACTCAGCATTCAGAAAACTAAGATCATGGCATCTGGTCCCATCACTTCATGGCAAATAGATGGGGACACAATGGAAACAGTGAGATATTTTATTTTTTTGGACTCCAAAATCACTGCAGATGGTAACTGCCTCCACGAAATTAAAAGACACTTGCTCCTTGGAAGAAAAGCTATGACCAAACTAGACAGCACATTAAAAAGCAGAGATATTACTTTGCCAACAAAGGTGCATTTAGGCAAAGCTATGGTTTTTCCAGCAGTCATGTATGGATGTGAGAGTTGGACAATAAAGAAAGTTGAGCCCTGAAGAGTTGATGCTTTTGAACTGTGGTGTTGGAGAAGACTCTCGAGAGTCCCTTGGACAGCAAGGAGATCCAACCAGTCCATCCTAAAGGAGATCAGTCCTGAATACTCATTGGAAGGACTGATGAATATTGAAGCTAAAACTCTAATACTTTGGCCACCTGATGCAAAGAAATGATTCATTTGAAAAGACCCTGATGCTGGAAAAGATTGAAGGCAGGAAGAGAAGGGGACAACAGAGGATGAGATGGTTGGATGGCATCACCAACTCGATGGACATGAATTTGAGTAAACTCCGGGAGCTGGTGACAGACAGGGAGGCCTGGTGTGCTGCAGTCCATGGGGTCACAAAGAGTCGGACACGACTGAGCAACTGAACTGAATGTTTTGTGACAAGTGAAATTACATGACATTCAAATGTTCAGTTCAGTCGCTCAGTCGTGTCCGACTCTGCAACCTCATCAATCACAGACGCCAGGCCTCCCTGTCCATCACCAACTCCCGGAGTTCACTCAAACTCATGTCCATTGAGTCGGTGATGCCATCCAGCCATCTCATTCTCTGTCGACCCTGTCTCCTCCCACCCCCAATCCCTCCTAGCATCAGAGTCTTTTCCAGTGAGTCAACCCGTAGCATGAGGTGGCCAAAGTATTGGAATTTCAGCTTTAGCATCAGTCCTTCCAATGAACACCCAGGATTGATCTCCTTTAGAATGGACTGGTTGGATCTCCTTGCAGTACAAGGGACTCTCAAGAGTCTTCTCCAACACCACAGTTCAAAAGCATCAATTCTTTGGCGATCAGCTTTCTTCGCAGTCCAACTCTTACATCCATACATGACCACTGGAAAAACCATAGCCTTGACTAGATGGACCTTGGTTGGCAAAGTAATGTCTCTGCTTTTTAATATGCTATCTAGGTTGGTCATAACTTTCCTTCCAAGGAGTAAGCGTCTTTTAATTTCATGGCTTCAATCAGCATCCACAGTGATTTTGGAGCCCAAAAAAATAAAGTCTGACACTGTCTCCACTGTTTCCCCATCTATTTCCCATGAAGTGATGGGACCAGACACCATGATCTTCGTTTTCTGAATGTTGAGCTTCAAGCCAACCTTTTCACTCTCCTCTTTCACTTTCATCAAGAGGCTTTTGAGTTCCTCTTCACTTTCTGCCATAAGGGTGGTGTCATCTGCATATCTGAGGTTAATGATATTTCTCCCTGCAATCCTGAGTCCAGCTTGTGTTTCCTCCAGCCCAGCACTTTCATGATGTACTCTGTATATAAGTTAAATAAGCAGGGTGACAATATACAACCTTGACGTGCTCCTTTTCCTATTTGGAACCAGTCTGTTGTTCCATGTCCAGTTCTAAGTGTTGCTTCCTGACCAGCATATAGGTTTCTCAAGAGGCAGGTCAGGTGGTCTGGTATTACCATCTCTTTCAGAATGTTCCACAGTTGATTGTGATCCACACAGTCAAAGGCTTTGGCATAGTCAATGAAGCAGAAATAGATGGTTTTCTGGAACTCTCTTGCTTTCTCCATGATCCAGCGGATGTTGGCAATTTGATCTCTGGTGCCTCTGCCTTCTCTAAAATCTGCTTGAACATCTGAAAGTTCATGGTTCACATATTGCTGAAGCCTGGCTTGGAGAATTTTGAGCATGACTTTACTAGCGTGTGAGATGAGTGCAATTGTGCGGTAGTCTGAGCATTCTTTGGCATTGCCTTTCTTTGGGATTGGAATGAAGACTGACCTTTTCCAGTCCTGTGGCCACTGCTGAATTTTCCAAATTTGCTGGCATATTGAGTGCAGCACTTTCACAGCATCGTCTTTCAGGATTTGAAATAGCTCAATTGGAATTCCATCACCTCCACTAGCTTTGTTCATAGTGATGCTTTCTAAGGCCCACTTGACTTCACATTCCAAGATGTCTCGTTCCAGGTGAGTGATCACGCCATCGTGATTATCTTGGTCATGAAGATCTTTTCTGTACAGTTCTTCTGTGTATTCTTGCCACCTCTTCTTAATATCTTTTAGTACTCATCAATAGTTTTATTGGTGTACAGCTATGCTTGTTCATTTGCATATTGTGTATGGCTGCTTTTAGCTCCCACAGCAGAACTGAGCATTTGTAACAGAGACCCTATGGTCCACAAAGCCTAAAATATTTATTATCTGTTCCTTTACAAAAAAAGTGTGCTGAGCCCTGGTGTACGTGGTTGCCCACATCAGCTCCTTATGGGTATGCAGTTGTGCATCAAAAACACTTCTTAGTGCTACAAAACAGGTCTGTATTAGTCACAGAATCATAATTTCATGCCTGTTTTATAGAAACTTGGAAAATGTTAATTGAATAAATTATGTAAACATCTAAATTGTCCATTATAGATTCCCACAATAACCACACTGCCTTCATGTTATGTGTAGAAGGATGTTTCTACATAAGGATTAAAGCAGTCTTCATACTTGTCAATCAAGCTAGTACCAAAGATTGTGATAGATTATGCAGCTTGTGTCTACCTCATTTCCTCCCCTTTCTACCTCCCTCCATTCCTTCCTTTTTCCTCCTTTCCTTTCCATTCTAGCTTCTCCACAGCTCAAAGAGGAGTACGACCACCTCCACCTGACAACGATGTCCCCAAAGATGCAGAGATCTCATTATGCACAGTCTCTAAGAATTGTAAGGAACTGTTAGGAAGCAAAATGCTTGAAAAAGTGGTTTAATAAATCACTGAGTAATATTTTCTTATGGTATCAACTTAATCTAATCCTGAGCAGACACTACATGGCTAATTTAAAAACAGTATGTATAGAATCACCAACATGTATGCTCACAGGGTTAGTACATAAATGGGATTGACAAACAAGGGATAAGCATATGCACTAATATACTAATAAACATTTATGCAACACCTACTATGAGTACCATAAATGTGATAAACATATGCACTAATAATACAGTAATAATTAGTATTACCCTCACAACAAATCTATAAGGTAGATACTGTTGTTTTCTCTGCACAACAAATAAAGAAGCCAAAACCTAGAGATGTCAACCTACCCCAGGGCACATAACTCAGAGGTAACAGAGTCAGGATTTTAAGCTAGGTTTGTCCATGTCCTGGGATAACCTTATTAACTGTATGAATGTGTCCTTTTTCCCCACACATACGTATTTTCATGTTGCATACTTTTCTCTCATATGTATACAACCTTCCTCCTACAGTACCTAGGGCACATCAAGGGCATGAATGAGTTAGGGAGCAGGTGAGAATGTGAGTTTGGGATTGTTATACCAGAAAGAAGTCCAAAAAAAAAGCAGAGAGAAAGTTAATATTCAGCTTCAATAACCAAAAATCAGATTTTCAATTCTTTAGCACGACAACAGGTTTAAAGGCAGACTTTGCCAAGAGAAAAGTATTTTTCTAAATTTTCTAACCTCTTCAAGAACCGTATATGGACGACTTAAGCACAACTTTAACAGAGGTGTAGGTAAATCAGAAAAGCCTCCTGTCTCTTCTCTCAGTGGACTGTGGAGAGAAAAGCAGACTTAGAGAGTCAGGGAGAGAAGCTGCAAAAGACCCTGAAGCTGGGAAAGATTGAAGGCAAAGGAGAATGTGGGCAGCAGAGGACAAGATGGTTGGATAGCATCATCCACTCAATGGATATGAATTTGAATAAATCCCAGGAAATAGTGAATGACAGGGAGCGTGGCGTGCTGCAGTCCATGGGGTCTCAAACAGTCAGACAACAATTGTTGTTAGTGACTGAACAACAACAACAATCTTCCCTCTCTGGGACAATGTCCCTATGAGAAGAGTAATAGTAGGTAAGGTGAAGGGAAAACCTGGATTTGAGGAGTTTCTGCTTTCTGCTGAGAGCACTGAGAGGTGGAACCGCCTATGAATTGCCCTGCAGCCACATGGAGGCCACCATGTTGAAATAAAGTCAGGAGGTGGTGTGGTTAGACAGCAGGAAGGCCCCACTCCACTTTCCACAAGGTTATCAGTTCACACATGATATTTTTGGGGTTGGGGGACAGGGATGTGTGTTATGGATATGAGTTTAAAGACTCCTTGAGGAATTTTCCAGATGTGTTGGTGTGCAAAGGACCCTCAGGCCCAGTGAAGACCAAGGCAGAGTCCAGGTGTTGGCTGTGGTAAGGGAGGCCTAACCAAGCCAAGAGAGAAGATCCCTCTGCCACTTCAGCTCCAGACACTGGCGGAGGACTGGCGTGCTGGTCCATCACCCTCAGCAGTTTCCAGTCCAGGCTGTGGCTCTGAGGACCCCTTCTCCATCACAGACACTCCCTCACACTCCACACCCAGTCACCCAAAAGACTTAGCACCATCTGGAAGAGGGGGGATAGAAGTCTGACGGACTGAGCACCGTTCCCAAAGAAACAGAAAGTGTAAGTCTAAAGAGACTATTCAATGAGACTAAAATAGTTTTTGTTGAATGCAAAGTAGAATTTTCCCCATAGTGTATACTATGGGAGGTTATAAAGGCTAGCATACAGGTTATAGGTTAATCGTGAGGGATTATCAAGGATCTCAAGTAGGTTATTTTTCATCATCGAAGAATCTGGGCATAGTGTGAGTAAATTTGTCCAACCCCACAGCCTGTGCTCTGAACCATCACATTTTACTGCTGGTATATGCTAATGGTAAAGGTTTGGTCAAAATCTTAGGAAAGTGAAATGTTTTAACATTCCCCAAGTATATTTCTTGGCTGAAGTGAGGACAGAGGGTGTATAACCTGTTTATATACTGTTTATATAATAAATATTAATACCTTTCTCATTGAGCAGCTATGAGAATTAAGGTTTAGAACAGAGCCTGGCAGGAAGTGCTACATGTTTGCTATCATTGTCATTATTATTTTCTATGGTAGTCATGATAAACATTGTTGGCTGACTCCCTAGCATCCGTATGTCCCTTTCTCCCACTGAGTAGCAACCACACAGTTTAAGTGGAATTAAGCCCAACCCCAGGCATGGGTCCTGATGACTGAACGCATCAGAGTAAATCAGCCCCTTCTCAGAGTGATTGGTTTAAGAGTAGGCAGAGAGCCTAAGCTGGTTCAACCAGAATAAAAGTTGGGGCTTCTATCTGATGTTTTTTAGTGAAAGTTCTCTCTTTTCTTTGTATAGTATAGTGAATGAACTTGTGATATAAAATTGCACCAGCCAATTTTGGTACTATATTATTTAGGATCTATTAGTGGGTCTCAATATTCTTTGGTTTAGGATCATTTTGCTTCCTTTAAAACTGAGAACCATGGAGAGCATTTTTAATGTGAGTTTTTATGTATGTGGATTACATTTATCAGTATACACTGTATTAGAAATTAAAACTGAGAATGTGAGAACTATTAACTCACATAAATAACAATGAAAATACTTCTTCAAGATTAATGTAAAGAACATAGTTTTAAACTTTATTTTTTTTATTCTTCTTTTATTTATTTATTTATTTTTTCAATTTTATTTATTTTTTTTCAAGTAGAACAGACTAAATTTCTTTAAACAAACTTACTTATACTCCAGAGTCCTTTAAAAACTTAATAGCATTTATACATTGAAGGTATTTGATTTTCTTGTAACTAGCACTTCAAATGCAACAAGCATTTGAAGCAACAAGCATTTGACCCAACAAGTAAAACTTTCTACAGTTCATAACTTTTATAAATAAAATAAATTAAATGTACAGTGAATGAGTTCTCTGAAATATTTCAATATTTCTGCAGGTTTAGTAACATCGTAAAATACATTTCAACTAAAATTCACAAATCTAAAAACATGTTAGGCATTTTTAGGCGTTTTAAGTTGGAAATGAAGACCAATGTTACATCGTAATATGCCAATTACAAATAGTACTTCAAATAGCAAATACTACAGTTTGTCCCAAACTTTAAAAACTATTCATGAACTCAACACTGAACTATTGATGGCTATGAGAATTGTTTCCTAGCCTTTTTGAAAATTTCAACCCATTTACGTTTAAGGTAATTATTGATAAGTACGATCCCGTAGCCATTTTCTTTATTGCTTTGGGTTCAAGTTTATACACTCTTTCTGTGTTTCCTGTCTATAGAAGATCCTTTAGCATTTGTTGGAGAGCTGGTTTGGTGATGCTGAATTCCCTCAGCTTTTGCTTGTCTGTAAAGCTTTTGATTTCTCCTTCATATTTGAATGAGATCCTTGCTGGGTATAGTAATCTGGGCTGTAGGGTATTTTCTTTCATCACTTTAAGTATGTCTTGCCACTCCCTTCTGGCCTGAAGAGTTTCTGTTGAAAGATCAGCTGTTATCCTTATAGGAATCCCCTTATGTGTTATTTGCTGCTTTTCCCTTGCTGCTTTTAATATTTGTTCTTTGTGTTTGATCTTTGTTAATTTGATTAATATGTGTCTTGGAGTATTTCGCCTTGGGTTTATCCTGTTGGGGACTCTCTGGGTTTCTTGGACTTGGGTGATTATTTCTTTTCCCATTTTAGGGAAGTTTTCAACTATTATCTCCTCAAGTATTCTCTCATGGTCTTTCTTTTTGTCTTCTTCTTCTGGGACTCCTATGATTCGAACGTTGGAGCGTTTAACATTGTCCCAGAGGTCTCTAATACTGTCCTCATTTCTTTTAATTCGTTTTTCTTTTTTCCTCTCTGTTTCATTTATTTCTACAATTCTTCTAGTTCGCTTATCCTGTCTTCTGCCTCTGTTATTCTACTGTTTGTTCCCTCCAGAGTGTTTCTGATCTCATCTATTGCATTATTTATTGTATATTGACTCTTTTTTATTTCTTCTAAGTCCTTATTAAATCTTTCTTCCATCTTCTCAATCCTTTTCTCCAGCTTATTTATCTGTAACTCCATTCTGCTTTCAAGATTTTGAATCATTTTCACCATCAAAATTTGAAATTCTTTATCAGGTAAATTCCCTATATCATCTTCTTTTGTTTGTGTTGGTCGGCAATTATCTTGTTCCTTTACTTGCTGGGTATTTCTCTGCCTCTTCATCTTGCTTATATTTCTTTGCTTGGGGTGGCCTTTCCCTCTTCTTGCAGTTTGTGGAGTTCTCTTTATTACGTAGTTTCTTCGCTGTGTGTGGGGTTGGACGGGTGACTTGTGCGGGTTCCCTGGTTAGGGAAGCATGTGTCGGTGTTCTGGTGAGTGGAGCTGGATTTCTTCTCTCTCCTTTAGAAGACAATGGGCTGCTTTTCTGGGAGCCTGATGTCCTCTGCCAGTATTCAGAAGTTGTTTTGTGGACTTTACTCCATGTTCAAATGTTCTTTTGATGAATTTGTGGGGGAGAAAGTGGTCTCGCCGTCTTATCCCTCCGCCATCTTGTTCCTTCCTCCCCAGAACACTGGATTCTTATATTCCACTTGGTCGTGGAGTATCTCTTCCCAGCTGCTCCAGCAAGGCGCAGCCACTGTACCTTACCTTGGACGAGGGGTATCTCCTCAAGGCCGCCCCTCCTGCTTTGAATGTGGATCAGCTCCTCTCGGCCCTCCGGTGCCCAAGCAGCCACCGCCTCCTGGATGTGGTACAGCTCCTCTCGGCCACCGCCCTAACCCTGGGCGCGGGGTAGCTCATCTCAGCCACGATTCTGCACGTGGTTGGTTGCGCTGGAGCCGGGCGTCTCCCGCGTCTGCGCCTGCGCCGCCGGAGCCGGGCGTCTCCCGCGTCTAGTTTTAAACTTTAAAAAAATGAAATTTCCAAAACAAAAAAATCTGTGAGAAGAGTGGCATTTATATATGTATATTTTAAACCTCTTTAGTATTCCGCTTAATGAAAGACAGCTGGATTCTCATAGCTGATGCACACAGACTGTTTGATAAGATATCTATCCTCTGGAAAACTTCACTGTTTGCTTGGGATAAAGGCAAATAATGTCTAAGCATTTGTGTCAGTTTCCTGTGGTTGCTGCTGCTGCTGCTAAGTCACTTCAGTCATGTCCGACTCTGTGTGACCCCATAGACGGACTGTAACAAAATAACATAAACTTAGTTGCTTAAAACAAAAAATTTTACCTTCTACTAAAACTAAGATCATGGCATCTGGTCCCATCACTTCATGGGAAATAGATGGAGAAACAGTGGAAACAGTGTTAGACTTTATTTTTTTGGGCTACAAAATCACTGCGGATGCTGATTGCAGCCATGAAATTAAAAGACTCTTGCTCCTTGGAAGGAAAGTGATGACCAACCTAGATAGCATATTAAAAAGCAGAGACATTACTTTGCCAACGAAGGTCCATCTAGTCAAGGCTATGGTTTTTCCAGTGTTCATGTATGGATGTGAGAGTTAGACTGTGAAGAAAGCTGATCGCCAAAGAATTGATGCTTTTGAACTGTGGTGTTGGAGAAGACTCCTGAGAGTCCCTTGGACTGCAAGGAGATCCAACCAGTCCATTCTAGAGGAGATCTGTCCTGGGTGTTCATTGGAAGGACTGATGCTAAAGCTGAAACTGCAATACTTTGGCTACCTCATGCGACGAGTTGACTCACTGGAAAAGACTCTGATGCTGGGAGGGATTGGGGGCAGGAGGATAAGGGGACGACAGAGAATGAGATGGCTAGATGGCATTACCGACTCGATGGACATGAGTTTGAGTGAACTCCGGGAGTTGGTGATGGACAGGGAGGCTAGGCGTGCTGTGATTCATGGGGTCGCGGAGAGTCGTATACGACTGAGTGGCTGAACTGAACTGAGTTGAGTTCAGTCGCTCAGTCATGTCCGACTCTCCGCGACCCCATGAATCACAGAATGCCAGGCCTCCCTGTCCATCACCAACTCCCGGAGTTCACTCAAACTCATGTCCACAGAGTCGGTGATGCCATCCAGCCATTTCATTCTCTGCCGTCCCCTTCTCCTCCCGCCCCCAACCTTTCCTATCATCAGAGTCTTTTCCAGTGAGTCAACTCGTCACATGAGGTGGCCAAAGTATTGGAGTTTCAGCTTTAGCATCAGTCCTTCCAATGAACACCCAGGACTGATCTCCTCTAGAATGGACTGGTTGGATCTCCTTGCAGTCCAAGGGACTCTCAGGAGTCTTCTCCAACACCACAGTTCAAAAGCATCAATTCTTTGGCGATCAGCTTTCTTCACAGTCCAACTCTCACATTCATACATGACCACGGGAAAAACCATAGCCTTGACTAGACGGACCTTGGTTGGCAAAGTAACGTCTCTGCTTTTTAATATGCTATCTAGGTTGGTCGTAACTTTCCTTCCAAGGAGTAAGCATCTTTTAATTTCATGGCTGCAATCAGCATCTGCAGTGATTTTGGAGCCCAAAAAAATAAAGTCTAACACTGTTTCCACTGTTTCTCCATCTATTTCCCATGAAGTGATAGGACCAAATGCCATGATCTTTGTTTTCTGAATGTTGAGCTTCAAGCCAACTTTTTCACTCTCCTCTTTCACTTTCTTCAAGAGGCTTTTGAGTTCCTCTTCACTTTCTGCCATAAGGGTGGTGTCATCTGCATATCTGAGGTTATTGATATTTCTCCTGGCAATCTTGATTCCAGCTTGTGCTTCTTCCAGCCCAGCGTTCCTCATGATGTACTCTGCATATAAGTTAAATAAGCAGGGTGACAATATACAACCTTGACATACTCCTTTTCCTATTTGGAACCAGTCTGTTGTTCCATGTACAGTTCTAAGTGTTGCTTCCTGACCTGCATAGAGGTTTCTCAAGAGGCAGGTCAGGTGGTCTGGTACGCCCATCTCTTTCAGAATTTTCCACAGTTGATTGTGATCCACACAGTCAAAGGCTTTGGCATAGTCAATGAAGCAGAAATAGATGTTTTTCTGGAACTCTCTTGCTTTCTCCATGATCCAGCGGATGTTGGCAATTTGATCTCTGGTGCCTCTGCCTTTTCTAAAACCTGCTTGAACATCTGGGAGTTCACGGTTCACGTATTGCTGAAGCCTGGCTTGGAGAATTTTGAACATGACTTTACTAGCGTGTGAGATGAGTGCAATTGTGTGGTAGTCTGAGCATTCTTTTGCATTCCCTTCTTTGGGATTGGAATGAAGACTGACCTTTTCCAGTCCTGTGGCCACTGCTGAGTTTTCCAAATTTGCTGGCATATTGAGTGCAGCACTTTCACAGCAGCATCTTTCAAGATTTGAAATAGCTCAATTGGAATTCCATCACCTCCACTAGCTTTGTTTGTAGTGATGCTTTCTAAGGCCCACTTGACTTCACATTCCAAGATGTCTGGCTCTAGGTCAGTGATAATGTTATCGTGACTGTCTTGGTCGTGAGGATCTTTTTTGTACAGTTCCACTGTGTATTCTTGCCACCTCTTCTTAATATCTTCTGCTTCTGTTAGGTCCATACCCGGCGGCGCAGACGCGAGAGACGCTGGCCCCGGCGCAACTGACCACGCAAAGAAGGGCGACTGAGAGGAGCTACCCCACGTCCAATAGGCAGTGGCTGCGCGGGCGCAGGAGGGCCGAGAGAAGCTACTCCATGTTCAAGGTCAGGAGGGGCGGCCTTGAGGAGATACCCCTCATCCAAGGTAAGGTGCAGCAGCTGCGCTTTCTTGCAGCAGCTGTGAAGAGATATCCCAAGCCCAAGGTAAGAGAAACCCAAATAAGACAGTAGGTATTGCGAGGGGGCATCAGAGGGCAGACACACTGAAATCATAATCACAGGAAACTAGTCGATCTGGTCACATGGACCACAGCCGAATGTGGTCCACTGGAGAAGGAAATGGCAAACCACTTCAGTATACTTGCCTTGAGAACCCCATGAACAGTAACAAAGGGCAAAATGATAGGATACTGAATGAGGAATTCCCCAGGTCGGTAGGTGCCCAGTATGCTACTGGAGCTCAGTGGAGAAATAACTATAGAAGGATTGAAGGGATGGAGCAAAAGCAAAACCAATACCCAGTTGTGGATGTGACCAGTGATAGAGGCAAGGTCCGGTGCTGTAAAGAGCAATATTGCATAGGAACCTGGAATGTTAGGTCCATGAATCAAGGCAAATTGGAAGTGGTCAAACAGGAGATGGCAAGAGTGAACATAGACATTCTAGGAATCAGTGAATTAAAATGGACTGGAATGGGTGAATTTAACTCAGATGACCATTATATCTACTACTGTGGGCAGGAATCCCTTAGAAGAAATGGAGTAGCCATCATGGTCAACAAAAGGGTCCGAAATGCAGTACTTGGATGCAATCTCAAAAATGACAGAATGATTTCTGTTCAATTCCAAGGCAAACCATTCAATATTACAGTAATCCAGGCTTATGCCCCAACCAGTAATGCTGAAGAAGCCGAAGTTGAACGGTTCTATGAAGACCTACAAGACCTTTTAGAACTAACACCCAAAAAAGATGTCCTTTTCATTATAGGGGACTGGAATGCAAAAGTAGGAAGTCAAGAAACCCCTGGAGTAACAGGCAAATTTGGCCTTGGAGCACGGAATGAAGCAGGGCAAAGGCTAATAGAGTTTTGTCATAGCAAACACCCTCTTCCAACAACACAAGAGAAGACTCTACACATGGACATCACCAGATGGTCAACACCGAACTCAGATTGATTATATTCTTTGCAGCCAAAGATGGAGAAGCTCTATACAGTAGGCAAAAACAAGACCAGGAGCTGACTGTGGCTCAGATCATGAACTGCTTATTGCCAAATCAGACTTAAATTGAAGAAAGTAGGGAAAACCACTAGACCATTCAGATATGACCTAAATCAAATCCCTTATGATTATACAGTGGAAGTGAGAAATAGATTTAAGGGACTAGATCTGATAGATAGAGTGCCTGATGAACTCTGGATGGAGGTTCGTGACACTGTACAGGAGACAGGGACCAAGACCATCCCCAGGGAAAAGAAATGCAAAAGAGCAAAATGGCTGTCTGAGGAGGCCTTACAAATAGCAGTGAAAAGAAGAGAAGTGGAAAGCAAAGGAGAAAAGGAAAGATATAAGCATCTGAATGCAGAGTTCCAAAGAACAGCAAGGAGAGATAAGAAAGCCTTACTCAGCGAGCAATGCAAAGAAATAGAGGAAAACAACAGAATAGGAAAAACAAGAGATCTCTTCAAGAAAATTAGAGATTCCAAGGGAACATTTCATGCAAAGATGGGCTCGATAAAGGACAGAACTGAACTGAACTGAAGTCCAAACTCAGCTTTGTTTGGCTGAAAATACAATGTCATCAGGGATGGTAACTTCTTGAGGCTCAGGGCTCCCCAACTCCTGGTTAGGAATCCAACTGCAGAGCAGGAGGCAAACAGCGACCTGAACCATCACTGGCATATTACTGCCTGCACCATACTCCCTTTTGTTCGCATTACTGCCTGAACCTTCCCCCACTCCACACCTCTGTCCATGAAAAAAATTATTTTCCACAAAACTTGTGCCAACAAGGTTGGGGACCACTGCTCTAGTGGACACTCCATTTCCTTACCTTTGCCAGCTTCTAGAGGCTGCCCACATTTCCTGGCTTGTGGCTCTTTTCTCCCTTCTCCAAAACCAGCAACTCTGAATCATCATGGCTTCTCCTCTGACTCTGCTCTCTTAGAGTCCTCAGTGATTATATATATATCCCACCTGGGTAATCCAAAGTAACTGCCTCAGCTTAATAGCCTTAACTTAATAACACCTGCAAAATCCCTTTGGTCATATAAAGTAACATAGTCACAGGTTCTAAGAATTAAAATGTCAACATCTTTTGGGGGAATCATTATTCAGCCTGCAACAGCATTATTACAAAAATAGACTTGACCTCAGAGATCCACTAAAATGGTCTCAGGGATCCCAGGGATTCTAGATGGCTGCTCAACATAATAATAATGGTATAAACCATGGGTCTGCGACCTCTGGGATCTAATGCCTGATGATCTGAGATGGAGCCGATGTAGTACTAATAGAAATAAAGTGCACAATAAATGTAATTTACTTGAATTAATCCTGAGACCATCCCCACCCCACCCACATTTGTCGAAAAACTATCTTCCATGAAACCAGTTTCTGGTGCCAAAAACATTGGGACTACTGGAATAAACAAAATACTCCATATTTTAATTAAGGCATAAGCAATTCAAAACTTTCATGGAAGTTCCAGTTTCAGGGACCCAGGATCCTTTCCTCTGATTCTGTCATAATCTGTAGGATTCAAGATAGTTTTGTCCTCACAAGTGTTGCCTTCCTCTGTATTAATTCAGTGACTTGTTACCATAAGAAACATCTATCCACTTTCCCACCCCCACTTCTAAAAGTAAGACTGAGAAATCACCTACATCAATTCTGCTCATATCCTATTGGCCAGATCTGGTCTGTTCATGTAGTCACACCCAGCTCCCAGGGGGCTTGGAAAAGTAGCTATGGCGGGGTCATCATGGATTCAGCTAAAAATTCTACTAGAATCGAGTAGTCTCTACTTCAGTTCTCATAAAGAAAATCAAACCTGATGATGAAGGACAGCAGAGCCAAACAAATGAAGCCAGACCAAAACTTAACTGAATCCTACCTCTGAACTTTTCAACTACTTGGGCTATTACTTTTTTTTTTATGATGAAACCTATTTGACTTGGGGTTTCTATAATTTGCAGCCAAGTGTTATCTGCTTCAGTAACTGCATAGTATTTTCCTAATCAAAAAGTGGGAATACAGGATTTTATAGCTTCGTCTGCATTACAAGAACAGTGAGACAGGTGATTTGAAATTGGAGTCATGGCAAAAAAAAAAAAATTCAGGGGTAGATGATGGGATACTCACTAGTTATTAATCCTAGTTGCAAAACAGGCTCCTCGTTAGCTGAAACTCCAACCATAGAATTTTTTAAGATGATTTGAACAGCATGGATTAGTGAATCAAACTTTTTTTTACCTGGATAAGCTGTACAATTATAAAGTGACATCATTCAACATAAAACAAAGGACGTTATTGGGGCTAATGCAGTCTTGTTATGGTATCAGGAACCTGGACTCCTTCCATCTTGTTCTACTTCCCTAAAATAGCTGCTGGTATCCACATAATCCAGACCAGCGCACCACCACATCTCAAGTCTCCCCAGCAGGAAAAAAGGAAAGGAAAATCATTCCCTGGCCCTTTTAGGGGCATGAATCATTGTCAAGAAAAATCATCTATCACTACTAGTCCTTTAGGTTTGACTGGAATATACATAAGAACATAGATAAGGATGATCACTTACATAATTTCTTTTGAATTTTAAAATACTGTTTTATTCTCAAAGCTATAAATAAAATATTGAATTACAATAGATATGGGCAACTGTTAAGACAAAGGCACATTTTAGGCAGTCAAACAACATTGGATAGTGAGATACAACATTGGATAATAAGAGACAAATCTTAGCAAACTTATTAGAAAATTGCACCCAAATAGTGAGATTCTGATTTCTGTTAAATGAGCTGCAGATCTTGAATCTGGTACCCATGAAACTCACAATAGTTATGGGGATGTCCAGTTCATACTCTTAGATGTCAAATTTTTCCCTATACAGACACAGAGAAAGAAAATATTTTAAAACCTGAATAGGAGAAAATAAGTTTTCTCAAGTTAACAAGGAAAGAAAGAATAAGGACAGAAATGAACATTCGCAGGCAGGCAAGGTCAACAATGTGTTCTTAACCTTCATCCTTGAGCCTGGTCTCACTTAATAGCCTTCTTTTTTTGCCCCTTTGTCCGTCCCACCTGAGGCATGAGGGATTAAGAATGGAGTCTTAACCACCGGACAGCCAGGAAAGCCCTTCATGTTCCTCATTGGATATCTATTAAGACAGTATGCTCCGGGAAAGGGACCACATAGTCAAAACTTCTTTTATGACAACACTATGTTGGAGAGTGAAAAGAGAAGCCAGTGAGACCAAACACAATTTGGAATTTTTTCAAAGCTCTATAAATGTTCGAAGAAGTAGAAGATGATGTTTGGGGTTGCTAGCTAATTTAAATTAAATGTAAGGTAAGTAATTTTTGAGCTAACAGTTATGTCTCTATGGTTCACAGTAGTCTGTCTTCTGATCGTGGCTGTGATGTGTGCTGGGTTAGCTTCGATCAGAAATGAGAAAATGGTAAAATATATTTTAATGTTACTGGAACAAAAGAGAAAAGCCGACAGGAGTCCTGTTTCCTATTTTGAGAAATAGAGCAATGGAGCAAAGTCAATTATTAATTAGGACCAGTGAATTTTGTCAAGAAAAGACCTTTTTCAATAAAAGAAGTCATTTTTCCTTCCCTTTCATACCCAGTTACCCATGATTTATGTGTTCTTTCTGTCTGTTTCTAATATGTTGATTACATGGTAAAGAATACAGTAAAGTTGGCAGTACTTGCCTATTCAATCTCTTCATAATGAGCTCAAAAAACATCCAATGGCGATAAATACTAACCATGCTAGGAGAAGCAGTTCTTAAACTTACAATGGGCTGTTTTACTCAGAAAGGCATAATAAATCAGCAGATTGTGAATCAAATCTGATTTTCTCATAGGAACAATGCTGCAAGAGCAGGGTTATGTTTGTAACCAGATGCCTCATGCTATACATTGTTTTTTTCTTTGAAAGAAATGACCCCAGTATCACATCTAATCAATTCTGAATTATATTCCCATATACAATACAATAGTACACTTTAATATGTACATAAATCAGTTGCCAATGCAGTCCAATAGCCAAAGTATAAGATTTGTATTTATTCATGAAGCCCTATGGAGAATTTGGCAAGATGAGCAGGGAGGCTCTGACAGAACAGTTGAGCATGCCTAGAAATGATTGTTCTTGGGATTCAGGAGACAGAGAGGCTCCTGAGAAATGAGCTATGTCCAGTGAGGTAAGCCTCACACACTAGAATGGGGAGCATTAAGGGAGGAGAGAGAACCTGAGGTCTGAAATACATGGTAACACCAGATGGTATCTCCTTTCACTCAAGCGTTGGTTGCATTTGAGAACCTCCCCTATAAAGCTTCTCTGCTTCGTTCATTTTACCTGCTACTGGGTCCTCTGTTGGGCAATAGAAATAGCCACGTCTGCCTCTGCCATGAGCACATGTGGAGGAAAAATGGAATGTTTGCATCACATCCATAAAACCCTTTAAAAATCTTCAAAGGTCAGTGCTATTTAAACAGATACAAAAGGTAAAAGGTTCTTCTAGTTTCTCTTCTTATCTAAATCTATCGACAACGAAAAATTCCATCTTTACTATCTCTTGATTGGCTTTGTTAACAAGTAAACTTGGGGTGGTGGAAGGGGACTAGCATTCTTATCCTGTATATTTCCATCAAATGTATATATATATATATATATATATTTTTTTTTTTTTTAACAATGTACATGTGTAACTTTGTGCCACAGGAAATAAAAATAGAAGATGAACCTGAGAAGGACACTATAGAAATGGATTGACTAGGGCCAAATTAAGGGAAATTTTAAAAGAACATGAGATAGATACGATAAAGCAAGAATTTTTTCCTTCAAGTTTTATCGAGATGATGTATCAGTTTAATGGATACAGCAAAATGATGTGACTTGCATACATCACAAAATGATGACCACAGTAAGTTTAGTGAACATTCATTATCTCGTGTAGATACATTAAAGAAATAGAAAAAAATTTTTCCTTGTGATGAGAATTCATGATTTACTCTCTAAAAACAGTTTAATATATAATGCACAGCAATATTAATTATATTTAGTGTGCTATACATTACATACCTAATACTTATTTATCTTATAAATGGAATATTTGTACCTTTTAACTGCTGCCACCGCTGTTGCTGCTAAATCACTTCAGTCGTGTCCGACTCTGTGTGACCCCATAGATGGCAGCCCACCAGGCTCCCCTGTCCATGGGATTTTCCAGGCAAGCGTACTGGAGTTGGTTGCCATTTCTCTCTCCAGCCTTTTAACCAAGTCAATTTCCTTTCAATAACCTTCATCTAATAACTTCATGCAGTTCAATAACCGTTTCATCCAACTCAATTTCCTCCCACCCCCACTTCTGGTAACCCCAAATCTGATCTCTTTTTCTATGAGTTTGCTTATTTGTTTTTGAAGCACAATCAACTTATAACATTATATTAGTTTCTGGTATATATTTCAAAATTATCACCATAAGTCTAGTTGTCATCTGTTACTGTACAAAAATATTACATAATTATTGACTAAATTGCCTACATTTCAGATTTGTGACTCATTTATTTTGTAACTGAAAATTTGTACCTCTTAGTTCTCTTCCCCTATTTCTCTGCTCCCCCGTTTTCTCCCTTCTAACAAACACTTTATTCCCTGTATCTATGATTCCATTTCTATATGGTTGTTTCATTTATTCTTGTTTTGTTTTTTTAGATTCCACGTACAAGCCATGCAGTATTTGTCTTTTTCTGTCTGACTAATTTCATATTATCACAATGATAAGATTTCACTTTTTTAAATGGCTGAGTAGAATTCCATTATATATATGTACCATATCTTCTTTGTGCAATTCACCTACTGATGGGCACTTAGGGTTGCTTCTGTATCTTGGCTATTGTCAACAATGCTATAATGAATATAGGGGTGCATATATCTTTTCTATGCTACTGGAGATCAGTGGAGAAGTAACTCTAGAAGGAATAAAGGGATGGAGCAAAAGCAAAACCAATACCCAGTTGTGGATGTGACCGGTGATAGAGGCAAGGTCCGGTGCTGTAAAGAGCAATATTGCATAGGAACCTGGAATGTTAGGTCCATGAATCAAGGCAAATTGGAAGTGGTCAAACAGGAGATGGCAAGAGTGAACATAGACATTCTAGGAATCAGTGAACTAAAATGGACTGGAATGGGTGAATTTAACTCGGATGACCATTATATCTACTACTGTGGGCAGGAATTCCTTAGAAGAAATGGAGTAGCCATCATGGTCAACAAAAGAGTCCGAAATTCAGTACTTGGATGCAATCTCAAAAATGACAGAATGATTTCTGTTCAATTCCAAGGCAAACCATTCAATATTACAGTAATCCAGGCCTATGCCCCAACCAGTAACGCTGAAGAAGGCGAAGTTGAACGGTTCTATGAAGACCTACAAGACCTTTTAGAACTAACACCCAAAAAAGATGTCCTTTTCATTATAGGGGACTGGAATGCAAAAGTAGGAAGTCAAGAAACCCCTGGAGTAACAGGCAAATTTGGCCTTGGAGCACGGAATGAAGCAGGGCAAAGGCTAATAGAGCTTCGTCAAGAGAACACACTGGTCATAGCAAACACCCTCTTCCAACAACACAAGAGAAGACTCTACACATGGACATCACCAGATGGTCAACACCGAACTCAGATTGATTATATTCTTTGCAGCCAAAGATGGAGAAGCTCTATACAGTAGGCAAAAACAAGACCAGGAGCTGACTGTGGCTCAGATCATGAACTCCTTATTGCCAAATTCAGACTTAAATTGAAGAAAGTAGGGAAAACCACTAGACCTTTCAGAAATGACCTAAATCAAATCCCTTATGATTATACAGTGGAAGTGAGGAATAGATTTAAGGGACTAGATCTGATAGATAGAGTGCCTGATGAACTCTGGACGGAGGTTCGGGACATTGTAAAGGAGACAGGGATCAAGACCATCCCCATGGAAAAGAAATGCAAAAAAGCAAAATGGCTGTCTGAGGAGGCCTTACAAATAGCAGTGAAAAGAAGAGAAGTGGAAAGCAAAGGAGAAAAGGAAAGATATAAGCATCTGAATGCAGAGTTCCAAAGAACAGCAAGGAGAGATAAGAAAGCCTTCCTCAGTGATCAATGCAAAGAAATAGAGGAAAACAACAGAATAGGAAAAACAAGAGATCTCTTCAAGAAAATTAGAGATTCCAAGGGAACATTACATGCAAAGATGGGCTCGATAAAGGACAGAAATGGTATGGACCTAACAGAAGCAGAAGATATTAAGAAGAGGTGGCAAGAATACACAGAAGAACTGTACAAAAGAGATCTCACGACCAAGATAGTCACAATAATGTGATCACTGAACTAGAGCCAGACATCTTGGAATGTGAAGTCAAGTGGGCCTTAGAAAGTTCACTACGAACAAAGCTAGTGGAGGTGATGGAATCCCAGTTGAGCTATTTCAAGTCTTGAAAGATGATGCTGTGAAAGTGCTGCACTCAATATGCCAGCATATTTGGAAAACTCAGCAATGGCCACAGGACTGGAAAAGGTCAGTCTTCATTCCAATCCCAAAGAAGGGCAATGCCAAAGAATGCTCAAACTACTGCACAATTGCACTCATATCAGTTCAGTTCAGTTCAGTCGCTCAGTCGTGTCCGACTCTCCGCGACCCCATGAATCACAGCACGCCAGGCCTCCCTGTCCATCACCAACTCCCGGAGTACACTCAAACTCATGTCCACAGAGTCGGTGATGCCATCCAGCCATCTCATTCTCCGTCGTCCCCTTCTCCTCCCGCCGCCAACCTTTCCCAGCATCAGAGTCTTTTCCAGTGAGTCAACTCGTCGCATGAGGTGGCCAAAGTATTGCAGTTTCAGCTTTAGCATCAGTCCCTCCAATGAACATCCAGGATTGATCTCCTTTAGAATGGACTGGTTGGATCTCCTTGCAGTATAAGGGACTCTCAAGAGTCTTCTCCAACACCACAGTTCAAAAGCATCGATTCTTCGGCGATCAGCCTTATTCACAGTCCAACTCTCACATCCATACATGACCACGGGAAAAACCATAGCCTTGACTAGACGTACCTTGGTTGGCAAAGTAATGTCTCTGCTTTTTAATATACTATCAAGGTTGGTCATAACTTTCCTTCCAAGGAGCAAGCGTCTTTTAATTTCATGGCTGCAATCAGCATCTGCAGTGATTTTGGAGCCCAAAAAAATAAAGTCTAACACTGTTTCCACTGTTTTTCCATCTATTTCCCATGAAGTGATGGGACCAGATGTCATGATATTTGTTTTCTGAATGTTGAGCTTCAAACCAGCTTTTTCACTCTCCTCTTTCACTTTCATCAAGAGGCTTTTGAGTCCTCTTCACTTTCTGCCATAAGGGTAGTGTCATCTGCATATCTGAGGTTATTGATATTTCTCCCAGCAATCTTGATTCCAGCTTGTGCTTCTTCCAGCCCAGCGTTCCTCATGATGTACTCTGCATATAAGTTAAATAAGCAAGGTGACAATATACAACCTTGACATACACCTTTTCCTATTTGGAACCAGTCTGTTGTTCCATGTCCAGTTCTGACTATTGCTTCCTGACCTGCATACAGGTTTCTCAAGAGGCAGGTCAGGTGGTCTGGGATTCCCATCTCTTTCAGAATGTTCCACAGTTTATTGTGATCGACACAGTCAAAGGCTTTGGCATAGTCAATGAAGCAGAAATAGATGTTTTTCTGAAACTCTCTTGCTTTCTCCATGATCCAGCGGATGTTGGCAATTTGATCTCTGGTGCCTCTGCCTTTTCTAAAACCTGCTTGAACATCTGGGAGTTCATGGTTTACATACTGCTGAAGCCTGGCTTGGAGAATTTTGAGCATGACTTTACTAGCGTGTGAGATGAGTGCAATTGTGCGGTAGTTTGAGCATTCTTTGGCATTGCCTTTCTTTGGGATTGGAATGAAGACTGACCTCTTCCAGTCCTGTGGCCACTGCTGAGTTTTCCAAATCTGCTGGCATATTGAGTGCAGCACTTTCACAGCATCATCTTTCAAGATTTGAAATAGCTCAACTGGAATTCCAACACCTCCAGTAGCTTTGTTTGTAGTGATGCTTTCTAAGGCCCACTTGACTTCACATTCCAAGATGTCTGGCTCTAGGTCAGTGATCACATTATCGTGACTATCTTGGTCGTGAAGATCTTTTTTGTACAGTTCTTCTGTGTATTCCTGCCACCTCTTCTTAATATCCTCTGCTTCTGTTAGGTCCATACCATTTCTGTCCTTTATCGAGCCCATCTTTGCATGAAATGTTCCCTTGGAATCTCTAATTTTCTTGAAGAGGTCTCTTGTTTTTCCTATTCTGTTGTTTTCCTCTATTTCTTTGCATTGATCACTGAGGAAGGCTTTCTTACCTCTCCTTGCTATTCTTTGGAATTCTGTATTCAGATGCTTATATCTTTCCTTGTCTCCTTTGCTTTTCGCCTCTCTTCTTTTCACAGCTATTTGTAAGGCCTCCTCAGACAGCCATTTTGCTCTTTTGCATTTCTTTTCCATGGGGATGGTCTTGGTCCCTGTCTCCTGTGCAATGTCCCGAACCTCCGTCCAGAGTTCATCAGGCACTCTATCAATCAGATCTAGTCCCTTAAATCTATTTCTCACTTCCACTGTATAATCATAAGGGATTTGATTGAGGTCATATCTGAATGGTCTAGTGGTTTTCCCTACTTTCTTCAATTTAAGTCTGAACTTCGCAATAAGGAGTTCATGATCTGAGCCACAGTCAGCTCCTGGTCTTGTTTTTGCCTACTGTATACAGCTTCTCCATCTTTGGCTGCAAAGAATATAATCAATCTGAGTTCGGTGTTGACCATCTGGTGATGTCCATGTGTAGAGTCTTCTCTTGTGTTGTTGGAAGAGGGTGTTTGCTATGACCAGTGCATTCTCTTGACAAAACTCTATTAGCCTTTGCCTTGCTTCATTCCGTGCTCCAAGGCCAAATTTGCCTGTTACTCCAGGTGTTTCTTGACTTCCTACTTTGGCATTCCAGTCCCCTATAATGAAAAGCACATCTTTTTTGGGTGTTAGTTCTAAAAGGTCTTGTAGGTCTTCATAGAACCGATTAACTTCGGCTTCTTCAGCATTACTGGTTGGGGCATAGGCCTGGATTACTGTAATATTGAATGGTTTGCCTTGGAATTGAACAGAAATCATTCTGTCATTTTTGAGATTGCATCCAAGTACTGCATTTCGGACCCTTTTGTTGACCATGATGGCTACTCCATTTCTTCTAAGGGATTCCTGCCCACAGTAGTAGATATAATGGTCATCCGAGTTAAATTCACCCATTCCAGTCCATTTTAGTTCACTGATTCCTAGAATGTCTATGTTCACTCTTGCCATCTCCTGTTTGACCACTTCCAATTTGCCTTGATTCATGGACCTAACATTCCAGGTTCCTATGCAATATTGCTCTTTACAGCACCGGACCTTGCTTCTATCACTGGTCACATCCACAACTGGGTATTGGTTTTGCTTTTGCTCCATCCCTTTATTCCTCTCATCTCACACGCTAGTAAAGTCATGCTCAAATTCTCCAAGCCAGGCTTCAGCAATATGTGAACCATGAACTCCCAGATGTTCAAGCAGGTTTTAGAAAAGGCAGAGGCACCAGAGATCAAATTGCCAACATCAGCTGGATCATGGAGAAAGCAAGAGAGTTCCAGAAGAGCATCTATTTCTGCTTCATTGACTATGCCAAAGCCTTTGACTGTGTGGATCACAATCAACTGTGGAAAATTCTGAAAGAGATGGGAATCCCAGACCACATGACCTGCCTCTTGAGAAACCTGTATGCAGGTCAGGAAGCAACAGTCAGAACTGAACATGGAACAACAGACTGGTTCCAAATAGGAAAAGGAGTGCATCCAGGCTGTATATTGTCACCCTGCTTATTTAATTTATATGCAGAGTACATCATGAGGAACGCTGGGCTGGAAGAAGCACAAGCTGGAATCAAGATTGCCGGGAGAAATATCAATAATCTCAGATATGCAGAGGACACTACCCTTGTGGCAGAAAGTGAAGAGGAACTCAAAAGCCTCTTGATGAAAGTGAAAGAGGAGAGTGAAAAGGTTGACTTGAAGCTCAACATTCAGAAAACAAAGATCATGGCATCTGGTCCCATCCCTTCGTGGAAAATAGATGGAAAAACCGTGGAAACAGTGTCAGACTTTATTTTGGGGGCTCCAAAATCACTACAGATGCTGATTGCAGCCATGAAATTAAAAGACGCTTACTCCTTGGAAGGAAAGTTATGACCAACCTAGATAGCATATTAAAAAGCAGAGACATTACTTTGCCAACAAAGTTCCATCTAGTCAAGGCTATGGTTTTTCCCGTGGTCATGTATGGATGTGAGAGTTGGACTGTGAAGAAAGCTGATCGCCGAAGAATTGATGCTTTTGAACTGTGGTGTTGGAGAAGACTCTTGAGAGTCCCTTGGACTGCAAGGAGAACCAACCAGTCCATTCTAAAGGAGATCAATCCTGGGTGTTCATTGGAAGGACTGATGCTAAAGCTGAAACTCCAATACTTTGGCCACCTCATGTGAAGAGTTGACTCACTGGAAAAGGCTCTGATGCTGGGAGGGATTGGGGGCAGGAGGAGAAGGGGACGACAGAGAATGAGATGGCTGGATGGCATCACTGACTCGATGGACATGAGTTTGAGTGAACTCCGGGAGTTGGTGATGGACAGGGAGGCCTGGTGTGCTGTGGTTCATGGGGTCGCAAAGAGTCGAACTCGACTGAGCGGCTGAACTGAACTGAACTGAATGATTAGTCATGCTGAGCATCACTGAGGGTGATGGGCAAGGCTGGGTCAGATTGCTGGCTATTGGGGGCCCCAGGGGTCTCAGGACTAGGGCTAAACTACTGCTAAGTGAGGCTGGGTCCTGAGCCCTCTGGTGGGCAAGGTCAGATTCTCTGTGTGGCCAAGGTAGCTGAGGGAATCCAAGGTTGCCTTTCTGCTGGTGGGTAGGGCTGTGTCCCCACACAGCTAGATGCTTGACCTGAGCTAAAGTATTTCCTCCCTTCCAGTATGAGGGTTATTATTTCCATTTTGCATATGAGGTATTTAAGTGGCTTGCCCAGATTTTCACAGGAAATGAGTGGCAAAGAATCAGGACCAGGGCAGTCAGTCTTAACAGTGGGGGAAAATAAGCTGTGACAATGGAGAGAAGGAAAGGAACTTGTCAAAGCAAAAATGAAAGAAGTAAAGGCTGATTCTCAGCCTTCAAGCTAGGTTCACAAGAGTGATGTGGACAAAGTTGGGGGAACCAGGAGATGCATTTGTAAGAAAGAATGAAGTAATTTTATTTTTCAATATTATCATACTCTCGATTCTTATTTACATTGCCTTGAATGGTATAGTTTTAAGACAGCTTTCCAGAGATGCCTTATTCTTTTTAAAAGCTATATTGTATATCATTGTATGGACATACTATATTTAATCAGTCTTTCCTGATTAGTATTTTACCTGCATTTAATGGGATTGCTTTGGTAGGTTGTTTTTGCTGCTATTTTTTAAAATTTATTTCATTGAAGTATATTTGATTTACAATGTTGTGTTAATTTCTTTTGTACAGCAAAGTGACTCAGTTGTACATATATAAGTATTAGTTTTCATATTCTTTTCCAATATGGTTTATCAGGGAATATTGAACATAGTTCCCTGTGCCATACAATAGGACCTTGTTGTTGATCTGTTCTCTATATAATAGCTTGCAACTGCTAACCCCAAACTGTCAATATACATCATTCTCCCAACTCAAACCACCCCCTTGCTATTATTGTCTGCAACTACACAAGATTCCTGCAATCTAAATTCTTGTATGCAATTATTTTTACTTGTTTACAAATACATATTACTAAGCTAAGTTCTTAGAAGAATTAGGTCAAATAATATTTCCTTTTAAAATTTTAATAATCTTTTAAACGTTGATAAATACTGCCAAATAAATAACACACACTAATAAACCTGATGCTAGGAAGGATTGGGGGTGGGAGGAAACGGGGACGACAGAGAATGAGATGGCTAGATGGCATCACCGACTCTATGGACATGAGTTTGAGTGAACTCCGGGAGTTGGTGATGGACAGGGAGGCCTGGCGTGCTGTCATTCATGGGGTCGCAAAGAGTCGTACACGACTGAGTGACTGAACTGAACTGAACTTAACAGAACTGAATAAACACCTGTATTCACAGAGTACAGATGGCCCTTATTCTCCACACTCTCATTAGAATGAATATTTTCAGGGCTTTTGTCTTGGCAGACTAATGCAGGAATAATGTGACTGTATTATAATTTTAAGTTCTGCATGAAACATTAGACATTCTGAGTTTCGGGAGCTGCAGGGTCACTTAAAGGGAGCATTCATGTAGATGGCTAGGAGTACAGGATCAGGATTTGAATGAGTGGGAAGTCAGCATAAATGTTGATTTTGGAATCATAACCATGCAAAGAATAAAGTTCTCTCCAGACTTGTGGTTGCTGGAAGGGGAGGTGGTGAGATGGAGTGGGAGTTTGGAGTTACCATATGCAAACTATTATATATAAAATGGATAAACAACAAGGTTTATGTGGGCTTCCCAGGAATTACAGTGGTAAGGAATCTGTCTATCAATGCAGGAGATGCCAGAGATGCAGTTTCGATCCCTGGGTCAGGAAGATCCTCTGGAGTAGAATCCTCAGTATTCTTGCCTGGAAAATTTCATGGACAGAGGCGCCTCTGTCTGATTTGATGGACAAATGAAAATGGATTAATTCAGTCTTATTATTATTCAGGTGTTGTGACTCTTGTGGACAACACGTTATAACATTTACTCTTTACTAGAAAATTCTAGTGTTAGTCGCTCTGTTGCATCCAACTCTTTGCAAACCATGGACTGTAGTCCGCCAGGCTTCTCTGTCCATGGAATTCTTCAGGCAACAATACTAGAGTGGGATAGACATTCCCTTCTCCAGAGGAGCTTCCCAACCCAGGGATTGAACCTGGGTCTCCTGCATTGCAGACGGATTCTTTACCAGCTAAGTCACCAGGGAATCTTGATGAAGCTGGTACAAAACCCAGCCAGCTCTTTAAACTCCCCTAAAGACGAAGTTGACTCATATTCAAAATGTTAAATAATGTTGGCAATAAAGTAGAATATAGTTTCCAAATGACCAGTTTGGCCATCCCGTCCCAGTATACTCTGCACACTCATTCTTTTACTGGGAGTCCCACCTCAGAAATGAAGACAAGCCATGGGAGGAAGGTTGAAAATGATGAGGACGCAGGGTTGTAATGCTATATTTAAACACATAAAATGCAATCCTCCAGTCCAATATTGCTATAAGAAATCTTATACTACCACACATAATAAAATGAGTTGAAATAACAATAAACGATAAAGGAAATATGACTTATGCTTGAAATGAGAGTCATGAACCCTAGATGACTGTTCTCAAATTTGTACAAAGTGTACTTCCTGCAAACGTTTCAGAATCACCTCCCACTCCCTTTTTCTACCCCCCTCCCCATTTATATCTGAGGATGACTTTGCCTCCACTAGGTCACTCTAATCGAAAATCTTCCAAAGGATTACATTCTACAGGATTGCTTCTTGTTTCCTTGTGTATTCTTTTCCAAATCTGATCGGTAATCACTGGTTTGTTTTATTCTTTTCTCTCTGTTCTAAAATTTGAGTTTCCCTCTGGGGTCAGTCTCATCTTGACACTAAGAGGGATAAATAGAGATTCATATTATATCAGGAATTATTTTCCTTGATGGACTGGAATCCTTTTGGGGTCAATCTTTATGAAATGCAAGACAGTCTCATTTCCTAACTCCTCAAGGAAACAGAAAAAGATGATCTGCATGGGCTAACTGGAACTTTGAAAAGGCAGCCTGGGGTTCTATTAGAATCAGAATGATTTGATGTCGAGACATAACAGTAGATCTCAGGGAGGTGAACCTTTTTTGTTCTCTCCATGACCAAGAGATTTGCCTCGTGGTATAATTTCTTTCCACTTTATCAATGATGACTGGGGATGCACCTGCACTATGCCAGGGAATTTGTTTTGATTTATTCAGGCAAACACTTGAATGGTCAACCCAGAAGAAAAACTGAATTAATTGCTTCATGTAACGAGTCAACTCGCTGGGCACAGAATGCACATACGACATCACTGACAAGTCAGGGCAGCCACAGTATTAATTCTATTAACTCTGCTCTGTAATGTTTCATACTTCTTGCCTTTTGAAAATCTGATGAAAACTGGACAGTCTTCCCTGAAAAATTCACACCCACACACACATACGCATTTCTGTAGAACTTTAATAGAATCCCTGAGTTCTAGTCACAGATCTGGAGGTATCACCCAGAGCACTAGGATTCAGATTGAGTTTGAATCATGAAAATTTTATCCAGAGGTTTTTACCTGGAAGATCATGCCTTTTGGTGTTGTAGAGTCAGGTGTTTCCAGGTTACTAAAAATAATAACAGCCATTTAAAAGCATTGTGAGTCATGAGATATAATACCTGAAACAAACTTGTGGCTAGAAAATGGATGGTTTAGGAGAAGATGGACGTCAAATCACTGATTTTTTTTTTTTTTTACAAATACTGATTTTCTTCTTACTGGAGAAGGAAATGGCAACCCACTCCAATATTCTTGCCTGGAGAATCCCATGGACAGAGGAGCCTGGTGGGCTCCAGTCCATGGGGTCGCAAAGAGTTGAACATGATTGAAGCAACTAAGCACACAATTTTCTTCTTAAGCAATTTTTTTTTCACTTTATATGAGAAATAGAATAAAAAACATTTTATCTCAATCAAATTTGTAGCTAAGGTCAAACTAAGATTTAAGCACAAATTTGAAACTGGCTTTCTATTAAAACAGAGGTAAGTATTAATAATTATTATTAACATTATAATTTATAATTAATAATTATTATACATTCATATTGGAGAAGGAAACGGCAACCCAATCCAGTATTCTTGCCTGGAGAATCCCATGGACGGAGAAGCCTGGTAGGCTACAGTCCACAGGGTCGCAAAGAGTCGGACACGACTGAGCGACGGAATGGAACGGAACAGATACATTCATATAATCAAGTATAATAATCATGATTATTATAATTATAACTGCATAATTATGATAATATAATATAATAATTCTAGTCTTTCATGTTTATACTTTACATCAGTATGTTTATTTACTTGTTTATACACTCAACAGCTTTAACTGAGCACTGTGCTAGGTAATGGCAAGCCACTTCAGTACTCTTGCTAGAAAATCCCATGGATGGAGGAGCCTGGTAGGCTGCAGTCCGTGGGGTCGCTATGGGTCGGACACGACTGAGCCACTTCACTTTCACTTTTCACTTTCACACATTGGAGAAGGAAATGGCAACCCACTCCAGTGTTCTTGCCTGGAGAATCCCAGGGACGGGGGAGCCTGGTGGGCTTCTGTCTATGGGGTCACACAGAGTCGGACACGACTGAGGTGATGCAGCAGCAGCAGCAGCAGTGCTAGGTACTGCTGTTGCTGCTGCTGCGTCGCTTCAGTCGTGTCCGACTCTGTGCGACCTCATAGATGGCAGCCCACCAGGTTCCCCCATCCCTGGGATTCTCAAGGCAAGAACACTGGAGTGGATTGCCATTTCCTTCTCCAGTACATGAGAGTGAAGAGTGAAAGTGAAGTCACTCAGTCGTGTCCGACTCTTAGCAACCCCATGGACTGCAGCCTACCAGGCTCCTCTGTCCATGGGATTTTCCAGGCGAGAGTACTGGAGTGGGCTGCCATTGCCTTCTCTGTGCTAGGTACTAGAGATAGACAGACAAATAAATAAAACACAGCCCATCTTCAGGAAGTAGGAGAATGTTGAAAACCCAGAAGTACTTAATTCAAGGCATCAGGTCAATTAAGAGAATAAAATTTGACAGGAGAGGAAAAGGTTTGTTTCCTAAGATATATCCATATCAATACATTTGTTATGCTAAACCTTAACTGTTATTTATTTTTTAAAGACTGCTTCTATGTTACAATCATACAATAGCTATAAAAATATCTTGCTAATATATACTATTAAAGGTTTATGTAATGAAACTTGGGCAAACTTTTTGAGAAATATTCCTATTTTGTTGTTTGAGGGGGAAACTTTTGCTTCTTTTTTTTCAAGCTATAACCCACCTAATGGCTAACACTGAAAAGATCAATTATACCAAATGTTGACAAAGATGAGGAATAGCTGGAATTCTTATACATTAATGATGGGAGATTAAATTGGCAAAACCAGTTTGGGAAAACAATTTGGCAGTTTCCTATAAAGTTAAACATATTTCTATCCCCTGATTCAGCAATTCACCTAGATTTTTACTCAATAGAAATTAAAACATGCATCCAAAAAAGACTTGTACAAGAAAGTTTATGATTGCCCCAAACCTGGAAAAAAAATGCAAATGTTTATCAAAAAACAGAATGTATAAACAAATTCTGGTATATTCATACAATCGAATATTATTCAACAAGAAAAAAGAATGGGCAACTGATACATGTACAACATAGAAGAACCTCAAAAATATTATGCAATGAGACAGAAGCTATACACAAAAACGAAGGTACTGTTAAGTGTCACTTAAATAAAGTTCTAGAACAGGCCAATCAAATTGAAGATGATAGAAATCAGAACAGTGTTTGCCTCTAGGGGTTGGTTGGGATTGACAATAGAAGAAAGAGCAGAGAGATGTAACATTGCTGGCTTTGAAGATGAAGTAGAGTTATGAGACGAGGAATGTGGATGGTCTCTAGAAGCTGGAATAGGTAAGGAGATAGATTCTCCTCCAGAGCACCCAGAAAGGAACACTACCAATCAACACCTTGATTCTAGCTCAGTGAGCTCTATCTCACACTTCTGACCTATAGAAGTATAAGATAATAAGTTTGAGTTGTTTAAGCCATTAAGTTTGTGGTAGCTTGTTACAGGATCACTAGAAAACTAATACAAATGGGTATATGCATTTGTCAAAACTCAGCAAAACACACATTTTAGATCTCTATGTTTCACTGCATGTATATCTTGTGATGGCGGAGAAGGCAATGGCAAGCCACTCCAGTACTATTGCCTAGAAAATCCCATGGATGGAGGAGCCTGGTAGGCTGTAGTCCATGGGGTCGCTAAGGGTCGGACACGACTGAGCGACTTCACTTTCACTTTTCACTTTCACACGTTGGAGAAGGAAATGGCAACCCACTCCAGTGTTCTTGCCTGGAGAATCCCAGGGACAGGGGAGCCTGGTGGGTTTCCGTCTATGGGGTCACACAGAGTTGGACACGACTGAAGTGACTTAGCAGCAGCAGCATATCTTGTGATGGATTGAATTGCGTCACCTGAAAAGATATGTTCAAGTCCTGGCTCCCAGAACTTCAGAATGACCGTATTTGAAAATAGGATACTTACAGATGTAATTGGTTAAGATGAGGTCATAGAAAATAGGATGGACCCTTAATCCAAAGTGAATATCATCCTAATAAAAAGAGGAGAAGGGACTTTTCTGGTGGTCCAATGGTTAAGAATTTGCACTTCCAATGCAAGGGGCATGAATTTGATCCGTAGTCGGGGAACTAGGACACCACATGACATGACCAGAAAGTAAAAATGAAAAACACAAAGAAAGAAATTAAAAATAAAAAGAGAGGACAGAGACACACAGAACACCAAGTGTTGACAGAGGGAAAGATTTGAGTGAAGCAGCTGCAAGACAAGGAATGCCAACGACTGAAGTCACCAGAAGCTGGAAGAGGCTAGGGGGAGCTCTATCTAGAGTTTCATAGGGAACATAGCCTTCAGTTCAGTTCAGTTCAGTTCAGTCGCTCAGTCGTGTCCGACTCTCCGCGACCCCATGAATCACAGCACGCCAGGCCTCCCTGTCCATCACCAACTCCCGGAGTTCACTCAAACTCATGTCCACAGAGTCAGTGATGCCATCCAGCCATCTCATTCTCAGTTGTCCCCTTCTCCTCCCTCCCCCAATCCCTCCCAGCATCAGAGTCTTTTCCAGTGAGTCAACTCGTGGCATGAGGTGGCCAAAGTATTGCAGTTTCAGCTTTAGCATCAGTCCTTCCAATGAACACCCAGGATCGATCTCCCTTAGAATGGACTGGTTGGATCTCCTTGCAGTCCAAGGGACTCTCAAGAGTCTTCTCCAGCACCACAGTTCAAAAGCATCAATTCTTCGGTGATCAGCTTTCTTCACAGTCCAACTCTGCAACACCTTAATTTCAGACTTTTGCCTTCCAAAACTGTAGGAGAATAATTTCTGTTGTTTTAATCCACCTAGTTTGTGGTACTTTGTTAAGGTGGCACTAGAAAACTAATGCACATTTTAAAAGAAAAGAAAGAAATCTGCAGTAAAAAATAAAATAATACAGATTCAGTTGAAGCCCTCTTCATAGTCCTCCATGCCCCCACTGTGAATTTCCTCCCTCTTACCACAGAGTTAGCCACTATCCTTAATTTCTTATTTATCATTCTATTGCTTGTTTTTATATGTTTGCCACGTATCTATGAATCATAAGCATTCTGTGTGTCTTTAAACTTTATATAAACAGAATCATATTGTATTTAATCTTTCATACTTTTTTCCACTTGATTTGTGCTAGTCAGATAAGTTTGTGGTATCATGTGTAGCCCTGATATGTTAATTTTTATTATGCAGAATTCCACTGTATGAACAAAGCATAATTTTTATTCATTCTCTTGTCAATAGATTTTTGCTGCTATGAATATCTTTGAACACACGTTTCTTAAAGATATGTACCTAAAGAGTAGAATTGCCAAGTCTTAGAAATTGTGTATCTTTAGCTTGATAAGGCAGTGCCAAGTGTCAAAGCCTTTGACTGTGTGGATCAGAATAAACTGTGGAAAATTCTGAAAGAGATGGGAATACCAGACCACCTGACCTGCCTCTTGAGAAACCTGTATGCAGGTCAGGGAGCAACAGTCAGAACTGGACATGGAACAACAGACTGGTTCCAAATAGGAAAAGGAGTACATCAAGGTTGTATATTGTCACCCTGTTTATTTAACTTATATGCAGAGTACATCATGAGGAATGCTGGGCTGGAAGAAGCACAAGCTGGAATCAAGATTGCCGGGAGAAATGTCAATAATCTCAGATATGCAGATGACACCACCCTTATGGCAGAAAGTGAAGAGGAACTCAAAAGCCTCTTGATGAAAGTGAAAGAGGAGAGTGAAAAGGTTGGCTTGAAACTCAACATTCAGAAAACAAAGATCATGGCATCTGGTCCCATCACTTCATGGGAAATAGATGGGGAAAGAGTGGAAACAGTGTCAGACTTTATTTTTTTGGGCTCCAAAATCACTGTGGATGCTGATTGCAGCCATGAAATGAAAAGATGCTTACTCCTTGGAAGGAAAGTTATGACCAACCTAGATAGTATATTAAAAAGCAGAGACATTACTTTGCCAACCAAGGTCCGTCTAGTCAAGGCTATGGTTTTTCCCGTGGTCATGTATGGATGTGAAAGCTGGACTGTGAAGAAGGCTGATCGCCGAAGAATGGATGCTTTTGAACTGTGGTGCTGGAGAAGACTCTTGAGAGTCCCTTGGACTGCAAGGAGATCCAACCAGTCCATTCTAAAGGAGATCAATCCTGGGTGTTCATTGGAAGGACTTATGCTAAAGCTGAAACTCCAATACTTTGGCCACCTCATGTGACGAGTTGACTCACTGGAAAAGACTCTGATGCTGGGAAGGATTGGGGGTGGGAGGAGAAGGGGACAACAGAGAATGAGATGGCTGGATGGCATCACCGATTCGATAGACACGAGTTTGAGTGAACTCCGGGAGTTGGTGATGGACAGGGAGGCCTGGCGTGCTGTGATTCATGGGGTCGCGTAGAGTCAGACACGACTGAGTGACTGAACTGAACTGAACTGAACTGAACTGAACTGAAGTGTCTCTCTGAAGTGATGCCCCAATTTACATTCACACCAATAGTACAAGAGTTCCTTTGCTATACATTCTCTGTAACCTTTGGCATTTTCAGGCATGTCAGGTAAAAGAGATCTCAGTTCAGTTTAGTCACTTAGTCGTGTCTGACTCTTTGCGACCCCATGGACTGCAGCACGCCCACCTTCCTTGTCCATCACCAACTCCCAGAGCTTGCTCAAACTCAGGTCTATCGAGTCAGTGATGCCACCCAATCATCTCTTCCTCTGTTGTCCCCTTCTTGTTGTCTGCTTTCAATCTTTCCCAGCATCAGTTCAGTTCAGTTCAGTCTCTCAGTCGTATCTGACTCCTTGCAACCCCATGAACCGCAGCACACCAGGCCTCCCTGTCTATCACCAACTCCCGGAGTCCACCCAAACTCATGTCCATTGAGTCGGTGATGCCATCCAACCTTCTCATCCTCTGTCATCCCCCTCTCCTCTTGCCCTCAATCTTTCCCAGCATCAGGGTCTTTTCAAATGAGTCAGCTCTTCGCAATAGGTGGCCAAAGTATTGGAGTTTCAGCTTCAACATCAGTCCTTCCAATGAACACCCAGGACTGACTCCTTTAGGATGGACTTGTTGGAACTCCTTGCAGTCCAAGGGACTCTCAAGAGTCTTCTCCAACACCACAGTTCAAAAGCATCAATTCCCAGCATCAGGGTCTTTCATAAGGAGTCAGTTGTTCATGTCAGGTGGCCAAAGTATTGGTGCTTCAGCTTCAGCATGAATCCTTCCAATGAATATTCAGGACTGATTTCCTTTAGGATTGACTGGTTTGATCTCCATACAGTCCAAGGGACTCTCAAGAGTCTTCTCCAACACAACAATTGAAAAGCATCAATTCTTCAGCGCTCAGCTCAGATCTACCATGCAGCAAATGAAGCTTAAGGACCTCCCATTTGCTTAGACTCCTTAAAGAGGTGCATAATTAATTTTATATTTGTAATTTTATATTCTTTTTCTTAAAATGAGCCTCATAAATTGCATAAGCTTCAGGTTCCACCAAATCTAGCTCCACCCCTACTGATAACAGATATGAAATGGATCTCATTGTACTTTTAATTTACTTTTTCCTGATTGCTAGTGAAATGGAATATCTTTTCATATGTTAATTGGCACTTCAAGTTTTCTGTAAGTTGACTGTACTGGGTTTTTGGGCTTCCCAGGTGGCTCTGTGGTAAAAGAACCCATATGTCAATGCAAGAGACACAGGATACACAGGTTCTATCTCTGGGTTGGAAGGATCCCCTGGAGAAGGAAATGGCAACCCATCCCAATATTCTTGCCTGGAAAATTCCATGGAGAGGAGCCTGGTGGGCTACAGTCCACGGGGTCACAAAGAGCTGGACACGACTAAGCACACTGGGCTTTTGCCTTTTGTCTTATTGACTTTTAGTGGTTCTTTATATATGCTGGACATTAATCCTTTTTAATTGTCCATTTTGGAGCTTGTCTTCACTATTGTTCTAGTGTCTTTCATGTTTTAATTTTAGTGAAGTAGGATTTATCAATCTTTTTCTTTATGATGAGCACGTATTTGTGACTTGTTTAAGAAATACCACTAGCCCAAGATTATAATGGCATTCTTTTTTCTTATAAAGGTTTTCAAGACTTGCTTTTTACATTGAGATCTTTAGTCAACTTGAAAAATTTTGTGTGTGTATGGTGTGAAATTTGATCTAAGTTTGATTTGTTCCATGTGGATCACCAGTTGTCTCAGGACCAATTATTGAATGTTATTTAATAATGATAATCTTTTCATGACTGAAATACATCAACTGTATATACAATTTCAATATGTTTCTGGGCCTTCTGTTCCATTGGTATATTGGTCTCCCATAGCACAATAGAGCACTGTCATATTTTCTAAAGCTTTGTAATAGGGCTCTACATCTGCCTGAGTAAGTCTCTCTGCTTTTTCTTCTTCAAAATTGTCTTGACTTTCTTGGTACTTTGTACTTTTATATAAATCTTATGATGAAGATTTCCTATTAAAAAAACCTTTAGATTTTCATTGCAATAGCATTTAATATAATTAATTTGGGAAAAAATCTTTGGGATACTAGGTCCTCACATCCATGATGTATGGCTTCATATTTTTCTCAGATTCCTTTTTGTGTGTTAATGATATTTTCCCATTTGTGTCCATAAGGTTCTTATATGTCTTCAGATTAAAATTTATTCCTACTTATTTTCATGTATTTTATTACTATTACCAATGGTATCTTTTTATTATATATTTTTTAATTTGGTTATTGTTAGTATATAGGAATTCTTTTCTCTTAAATTCTTTTTTTAAAAAATTATTTTTAAATGGAAGATAATTGCTTTACAATATTGTGTTGGTTTATGCCATTCACCAACATGAATCAGCCATAGCAATACCCATGTCCTCTCCCTCTTGAACCTCCGTCCCACCTCCCACCCTATGTCACCCCTCTAGGTTGTCACAGCACTAGGCTGAGTTCCTTGTGCTATACAGCAACTTCCTATTAGGCATCTATTTTACACACAGTAATGTATATATTTTAGGGCTACTCTCTCAATTCGTCCCACCCTCTCTGGCCCCAATTGTGTCCATAAGTCTGTTCTCTATGTCTGAGTCTTTATTCCTGCTCTGCAAATAAGTTCATCCATTTTTCTAGATTCCATATATATGTGTTAATAAACAATATTTGTTTTACTCTTTCTGCTTTCACTCTGAATAAGAGGTTCTAGTGTCATCCACCTCATTAGAACTGACTCAAATTCATTCCTTTTTATGGCTGAGTAAAGGAATTGACTTGTCTTTGTTCAGCTTGTATCCAAAAACCTTACACAACTCTTATTTGTTCTGAAATAAATAATTTTAAACTAGATCAGTGGTTCTGAGATTTTATCTTTACATGCAATATTTTCCAGTTCTTTCAGCAACCAAACCTAAAAACACAATTTGATCAATGCACAATAGTTCTGAATAAACACTGTACATTTTTTATTGAAGTATAATTTATGTACAATATTATATAAATTTCAGGTGTACAACTTAGTAATTCAATTTTTTAAAGGCTGTATTCCATTTATTATTATAAAATTGGCTATATCCTCTGTATTATACAGTAGACATATTGTATAATATATTATAGCTTATTTATTTTATACATAGTAGTTTGTACTCTGTATATTTTTTAAAACAAAAAGCAGTTATTTTGTGTTTTAAATAATGCCATAACTAATTCAGTTGCACAGTTAGTGCATGTTTGAGCCAAAGTTAAAAATACAGGTTAGATTAATTTAGAATAAACATTAATGATTTTTTCAAATTCTTTTGGAATTCCAAAATTGTACCACATACAATTCATTCATTTAACCATCATTCAACCAGTTCTGTGGTAGATTCATTCTAGGTATTGTGGATAGAGTTGTGAATGAGATAGTCAAGATCACTGCCTGTATGAAGCTTTTACTCTAATGAGGGAGCCAAACACTAAACAAGCATTCACACACACACACAAAAAAAAAACTGCTTAGTTTTTAATTATGATGCTACATTAGGAAAGTTGGTTAGTCACTAAGTCGCATCTCTTTTGCGATCCCATGGATTGTAGCCCACCAGGCTCCTCTGTCCGTGGAATTTCCCAGGCAAGAATACTGGAGTGGGTTGCCATTTCCTTCTCCAGGGGATCTCCCTGACCCAGGGATCGAACCTGTGTCTCCTGCATTGGCAGCCACTGGCAGGTGGATTCTTTACCACTGAGCCACCTGAGAAGCCCCATGTTATGAAAGTACAAGACACTATGAGAGAATATCATGAAAGGATTCACTTAGATATGGAAGTCAAAGAAGTTCTCTTTGAGGAAGTGATGTTGAAGCTAGTTAACAGTCAGACAGAAAGAAAATAGCCAGGCAGAAGCGGAAGGAAAAGAACACTGAAGCAGAGGAAACCATGTCTGAAAGGGGCAGGCAAATTCAGGGCACTGAAGATGTCACTGTGGATGGAGAGAAGAAAACAATAGGCAGAGCAGAGCGAAATAAGGTTGTGGAGTTGGGCAAGAGTTATCATGCAAGACTTTGGAGGCCTTTTATCCTGAGTACCACCATTAACTCTCTGATGAGACCTAGCATGAAAAAAATCATTCTAACTATTGGGTAGTGAGAAGACTGGAAGGGCTAAGAGAGGAAGAGAGAAGTGCAGCACGAGTCTATTGTGAGAGATGGTGGAGATTTAGGCTAGGAGGCAAGAGTGAGATGAAAATTTGTAATATATTTTGGAAGTAGATTCAGCAAGACTTGGTGATGATGCACTGGCTAGGGGTTGGGCAAGTATTTGCATGAGAAAGTAGCAACGTGACTCTTGGATTTCTGACATGAGCAGAGGGGGTGTTCTTTACTAGAGTGGGGAAGATTAGAGATGAAGCAGATTTGGGAGGAAAGATCAAGGGTTCAGATCTACATGTGTCAAGTGTAAGATGCCTGTGAGACTTCCAAAGAGAGATACTGGGTACATAGTTTAAATATGTGGATCTGGAAGGCTGAAGTTAGAAACGTGAAAGTCCCTCAGAGCCACGGGACTCTTATTTTGTGTATAGAGAATGACATGGGGTGGGGGTGTGGGGGGCTGCTGCTGCTGCTGCTGCTAAGTCACTTCAGTCGTGTCCGACTCTGTGCGACCCCATAGACAGCAGCCCACCAGGCTCCCCCATCCCTGGGATTCTCCAGGCAAGAACACTTGAGTGGGTTGCCATTTCCTTCTCCAATGCATGAGAGTGAAGTCTCAGTTGTGTCCGACTCGTAACGACCCAGTGGACTGCAGCCTACCAGGCTCCTCCATCCATGGGATTTTCTAGGCAAGAGTACTGGAGTGGGGTGCCATTGCCTTCTCCGAGGCACAGGGGGTGGGAGGGCGGGGAGGACTTGGAACTCTCTACAGAGAGCTTGCACTTGCACCTGAACAAATGTCTCCTAGAGTGGCAGAATACAAAGAAACTACAAGGAACTAAAAATAAGTACACACATGCATAGTTGGGGCAAATATGAACAATAAGATTCAAAGAAAGGCCACAGACCAACTGCCACTTCCAAGGTGCAGGGAAAAATGCATGACTCCTGCAATAGCACCACCAACAGGGTGGGCCAAGCCAGCCCTCTGGTCTGACCCAGATGTATCAACTCACCCCTACCTTCACCCCATTTAAGGAACCAGCTCACCCTTCTCAGGGAGCAAGCAAAGGAACCCGTTACTTGTTCTCACACCCTAGTGCAACAGCATGAATCCCAATAAAGCTTGCCTGAATTTCTCACCTTGCCTCTTATCAGTTTCTATTGATTCCAGAGTCCAAGGACTCAAACTGGTAACAAGAAGAAAAGGGAGTCTAGGACAGAAGGGAATGCCAAGCAAGGAGTTGGATAAAGGTGGAGTTGGCAAAGACACATCAGGTGAAAAATGGAGACAGGTGAGATGAAAAGAATTAACATTTTAAAAAAGAGAGAATTCCTTGGAAGAGTAGTCAGCACAGTCAAATGCTAAGAGGTTGAGTAAGATGACGATTCAAAATGCCCACTGGGTTCAGCAAAATAGGGTTCGCTGCTCTCAGTAGGAGCAATGGGCTGGACATATATTAGAGCCAAAACAGAGGCCTGTTGCCTGGAGTTAGGAGAGCTTCCTAACAAGGGCCTTTATCACACCACAAGTTAGCCACTCTCTTGTAGCTCATGAGCATTCCATGGAGTGACCCAGCCAAGAAGTAATACCTCTGAACTCCCCTCCAAACTGCTAGGAAAAGTGTCAGGAAGATAACCCCCACTGAGAATTTTTTACTTCTACATACACATCTTCTGTGCAAATCTCTGCAAACCAATGAAATGCACACACACACAAATGCAATGAGAGGTGTAATCTCACAAGGAACTTGAGGAAGCTGTTGTAATCATCCCATCTGCTGATCAGAGTCTCAAAGGTCAAGACGACACTGGAGTCTTTCCATTGTTGTAAAAGTTAATGAAAGTTAATTATTAAAGCTGACAGAAAGGTGATTTCCCCACTGCCTTACATAACCTATATATAGTCATCAATATACATATGGATGCATGCAGAACCTATAAAACTAAGTGGATGGACACTGCCTCTTAGAATTGGGCTATATTCCACCATCGCTGAAGGGCCTCAATGACTGTGTATCAGGTAGGAAATAAATTTATGATTATTTTACTCAAATTGGTTTTCTATTTCTTGCAAATGGTATATTTTTCTGACTGAAACATATTCAAAAGTTAGGGTGGCATTCTTGAGTTTATTCCATAATCAGGAATATTTTAAATCATACCTAACAATAGGCTTATGGGTAAGGAAGTGGCAACCCACTCCAGTATTCTTGCCTGAAAAATTCCATGGACAGAGGAGCCTGGCGGGCTGCAGTCCATGGGGTTACATGACTGAGTATGCATATATAAGGAGGGTGGAGGTAGATGGGTTGGTAGCAATAAACTGGTAGAACTTAAAAAATTATACCTAACAATAGGCTTAAAATGTTAGTCTGGAGCCATAGCAATGTGATATAAATATTTGAGTAGATTTTGATACGACATTTGAGTAAACATTTGTATGCATTTTTAGGACTTAAAATAGCCCTTTCAATGATAGCAGGGTTTTTGTATTCGTTATTCCCATATTCCTTTTATTCTACACCCAAATCTGATTTTATTAGTAGACCATCTGTTCTGAAGTTTAGCAAATAAAGCAGGCTTTTAGGAAAGGTTTTTCCAAGAGATAGGATGATCTATTAGAAGGTGTTGAGAAAAGTCTTTTGGTCCAGAAGTGAGGGATTTAAGTGCCAAACTCCCCAGATAGTCCAAGAAGGGAAAATGGGAGTGGAGCTGCTGCTGCAGCTAAGTCGCTTCAGTCGTGTCCGACTCTGCAACCCCATAGACTGCAGCCCACCAGGCTCCTCCGTCCCTGGGATTCTCCAGGCAAGAATACTGGAGTGGGTTGCATTTCCTTCTCCAATGCATGCATGCATGCATGCTAAGTCGCTTCAGTTGTGTCCGACTCCATGCAACCCCACGGACAGCAGCCCACCAGGCTCCTCTGTCCACAGGATCCTCTAAGCAAGAATGCTGGAGTGGGTTGCCATTTCCTTCGCCATTGGGAGTGGAGCAGGGGCTGCAAAAAGGGAATAGAAACAAGCAGGACAGATAGGAAAAAGGAAGAGAGAGAGGAAAAAATTGCCACTGGAAAGCAGCAGAGTGTCATATGCCACGATTAATACTGTACTGTGCAGCAGTATTTTTCCTCTGGATTACCAGCCCTAACAAAAAATTCATTTCATTCTTTAAAATGTCAGAAGATTACACAACATTTCTCCTAAATGTGAGCATGGGAAACAACTTATTAAATTTCTGGATTAAATAATTTTCTTTTCCAAAGAAAATTTGTCATTCAGAAAAACAGTATAACGAAAGTTGGCCAAATAAAGGTCATTTCTACTGAGAAATGAGGACGCAACTATTTGATTTCAGACAAAAGTAGTTTTAGAGTGGGTTAGTTTTACAGTGGGTTAACACATATCTTGCCTCCTCCATCTTGATAAATGAATGAGTATATAAATAAATGAACAAATGTCTCAATGTCTACTAAACAGCTTATATTTGACTAAGGAACAAAATTCACAAAATCAGAATGGATGTTTTTAAATTTCTGAATAAATGAGAAACAACCTGGTTCAGCTTCTCTCCATGATAGAGGTCCTTGGTTCTCCAAACAAGAAGAAAAGAGCCTTCCTCCAGCTTCTGTTTCACTTTATTGGGTAGTAAAGAGGAGAATAATCAGGTTCACTTCAATGAGATTGAACTCCAGGCTACCCGGGCTCACATTTTGTGTATGTGATATTGAGAGCAGGAGCGGGGCAGAGGGGCTCTTCTGCACAAGGACAGGAGCACTGTATGGGTCTCATCTGGAACTCTGTCCTCTTGTCTGTCAGGGATTCAGGGCTCAGAGGCGCCCCTACATCAAAAGGCAGAGAAGTTTCATACTGGAAAGAATCGTTTACAAGACCTGGCTTCTTGTCCTAGCCCTGTCACTTGCTTAGCTGTGAAACTTGGGAAAGTCTTCTATCTTCTCTGATCTCAATTTCTTGATCTGTAAGTTAACGATAATAATTTCTACCTTCTCTGCTCAAGGGAGAAAAGTGAAAGTGCTTAGAAAAATGCAAAGCCTTAGAGAAAGTCAAGGGATTCTCTTTAATTTTGTCAGCTTCATGGGTCTGAGATGCCTTCTTAACAACTTAACACAACATTTTTCCTAATAGTTCAGCCTTTTGGCCAACAAAATCCTCTGTTTCAGTATTTGTCTCACTAGCCTTTGAACATGATGTCTTAATCCCCCATTGCTTTTGTATCTCTTTCAAACTTATCTGTTCTTTAAGGTCTAACACAGTTCCTAGATGAAATCTTGATCAATGCCAACCCACATTCACATCCCTTCTTCTTACAATTTGTTATCTGTATCACTCATTTGGGCACTCCTTCTATGCAAGTAAACTTTGGAATTTAGAACTACATCATTTCTATATCTTTTGTTTATAGTTCAACTTATCTCAAAAAATCTTCCTGAGTAATGACTACTTTACAGGTACTCTGCAAAAGGGAAAGAAACGATTAAGTTTGGGCTTTGTCCTTGAGGAACTGAGTCTTATTGGCAAGAAAAACTTATAAACAAATAATGACAATACAGTATACTATGGGAGGAAAATGCATACCAGGTGTGTACAGAAGGAAATGATTAACTCTTTTTAGAGGATTCCATGAAGGCTTTACAGCATCGTCTTATCTTATATAGTTATGTTAGGAAGTTTTCCTAATAAACAATAGAATGATAAATGCTTGTTGAAAGAACAAATCATTGGTCATTGACAGCTAAGTATTTTAAAGGATGAATTGGAATTTACCAGGTGTTGGAGGAGAAATACACAGGTAAAGGAAAAAAGTGCATGCAAAGGAATGGGGGCGAAGGGATGTTAAATATCATTTGTTTGTTAAGAAACCTCTGTAATTACGAAGGAGGAGTGAAGAAGCTTGTGAGATAGGCCAGCGCCAAAATATGCAGGGCCTTGTATACCATGCTAGGAAGCTGAGATTGGTAGATGCTTTAACATTATGTTGAAATAAATGGGTGAGAATGGGAAACTGCCAATTCTGGAGAAATTCAGAATAAATATGAAGTCATAGAAAAGATGGTAGCACTAATGTTTTCAGACAGGTTCCAGCTGACTGTGTCATGTAGAATCTACTGGTCAATATTAAACTCAGTCCTGAAACTATTACCTATGCAATTAAAGCTACGAAGGCTCTCCTTATATACCTTAATTTCAGTCTTTACAAGGGCCTTTTGTTGTTGTTGTTTAGTTGCTAAGTACTGTCTGACTCTTGCAACCCCATGGATTGTAGCCCACCAGGCTCCTCTGTCCATGGCATTTCCCAGGCAAGAATACTGGAGTGGGTTGCCATTTCCTTCTCCAGGGAATCTTCACCACCCAGGATCGAACCCTCATCTCCCACCTTGGCAGGCTGATTCTTTACCACTGAGCCATCTGGGAAGCCCTTACAATGCCCCTACAAGGAAGGTAATGACATCCCTTTTCACCATGAGAAAAACTAAGGACTGAAGCACTTGCCCAGATCAACTCAAACTGGCCAAGTATTGATGTGAAGGCAGGTCTACTTAGCTGCCAAATTCTCACTCTTTTCTGCTGCACCTCCTGACTGAATTAGGCTTGACTTAGTTTCTCAGCAGTAAGACTGATAATAATGATTGCCAATAAAAAGAGCTGTTAATAATAATAATAATGTTTAGTGCCTGAACTAAGATGAAAACTGAACTAAGTTCCTAGAAGGTGTTATAAAACCACTGTAAAGCAGTTACATAAGCGAACTTCTTGACTGAGCAATACAGGATACTCTTACATTCTTGCTCACTGAACTAGAGTTGTGTGCATCATCCATATTATTTTAGCAGAAAAATCATCCAAAATATTTTTCTATAGCCATTTGCTTTGGGACTCTTTAGAGATACTGCCCCACACCCTCAGGATCCTCATTCCAGCCCCATCACCTTTTTTTTTTTTTAATAATATTTATTATTTTTGTCTGTGCTGGGTTATCACTGCTGCATGTAGGCTCTCTCTAGTTGAGGTGAACGGGGAGCTACTCTAGTTGGGGTGCAAGGGCTTCTCATTGCAGTGGCTTCTTTTTGTTGCACAGCACAGGCTCTGGGGCATGCAGTCTTTAGGAGCTGTGGCTTAGGATCAGTCGTTACAGAGGCTCCAGATTGCAGGCTCATTAGTTCCGGTGCATTGGTTCCTCTTTGACTGTGGATTGGGGTCCCTCTGAGAGTGTTCACTGGACCCATTATTCTGCTTGTTCTCTCACCTCTCCCCAAGGTGTAGCTATCAAGACATGGCTGTAGTTCCCATTGTCCAAAGACCAATTCATGAAATAGGGCTGGCTTACTTCTGGTTTTCCGCTGACTGGCACAGCGGTATTTTGAGATCTGGCTCAGGGGTGGAGTCAGTGACAGCCAACTTTGTGCAAGGGTGGTGGAGGTATCTACCGTGACTGGGGAGAGGCCAGGAAATATTTAGCACACCTGCTTGCCTCCTGGATTCAAATGACCACCAATTAAAGAAAAATACTAGCATCACTTACGTGCATCTTGGTTCAAAGTAGTTTTCCACAGGAAGGGCAGACGCTGAAAGAATAGAACACCGAATGAATTAATGTATAAATGCTGCGATATGCAAAGGTTAGGGCTACGGACACTTTTCAGAGGAGCGGGGCAGGCAGATGGAGGTGCCCAGGTAGCTGGAAGCCCAGTGGTGACATTAGTTTTGCACAGCCGGTCGTGGGTGGGTGAGGTTTCGGGGGGTTGGAGGGGAATAGGTAATGTACACGACTCTCCCTAATTCCTATAAATATCAAAGTGTTATTAATAAATCAAAATAATTAAATTGGAGAAAACTGAACTCTGTAAAATAATCCCAGGACTAAATTTGTGCTTGGGGTGGGGGGTTGGTGGTGGGGAACGCAGAGAAAGACAAACTTGTATGCCTAAGTCACAGGACCAAAGAATGTAGGTATATGTATATATGTGTATGTGTGTCTGTGTATGTAATCAGTATGAAATAAAAGCCAAAAAATTAAAAAGAACACACCATAGGAAAGGAGGTAAGAGTGGAAATGTATACAAATGAGACTTAAAGTTCAAAAATCATTAGGAGGAAAAGTGCCTGAGAATGAATTTCAATTCTGCAAACCACTGACACCTTAACGAACCCAGAGAAAAATCTGAGGCATGAAGATAAAACAGAACATGAAAAGGTTGTACATTAATATGGGTGTCATATTTGAAACTAGAACTGTGACTCTAGGCACCAAGAAAAAAAATTTTCCAAGAATTTCTGAGGTAAAGGTAACATGTTCAGGTTGTTTTGTTTTTAAATTAAGAAAAATCACTTTTGAATTCCTAACTAAATTAGGTCATTCTCAAGAATCCCAGAAATGACGGACTGGGGAATGACATTAATTTATGATTGTCAGGAGCTTTTTTCAGCAGAGGCACCATGGGGTAGATGATTCAGTGGCTCAGAGGGTTGGTTACACATGGACTATGAGGCAGCTGCTTTCGGGAGCAGTGATGGCCACCTAGGGAAGAACCACAAGATTGGAATTGTGGCCCTCAAGCTCTCTCATTCTAAATTCTGTAAAGATTTCTTAAGCAACCCTGACTCTTGCCCTCAAGCACTCCCTTTGTAGTCTGAGCCTTTGACCCACAGAAGAGCCAGACCTGGTCCTCCTCAGGGAAGGAAGCTTCATGGAGATGGAGATGTAATCATATCTGCCATCCTTGTCACTGGCAAAAAAGATTAGACCATAACGTAACAGAAAACATATAACAGCAAAAGGAAGGAGGGGGAAAAAAACGATTAAGGAAAAGAACTAATGTGTTTTCATCAACAACCTGGTGAAAATATGAGTAAAGCAACAAAATGGTGGCTTTTTTTTGTCCATGGCAGCATCTGCCATAAATAGAATGCACAGTACCTGAGTCATCTTCATTCTAAGGTTGGCTAGATTGGGGACACTCCTGGCAACCCAGGGGTTAAGACTTGGGGCTTCCCCCATAGGGGGTGTTGGTTCAATCCCTGGTTGGGGAGCAAAGATCCCACATGCCTCGTGGGGCAGCCAAAAAAGAAAATAGACAGAAAATTTATTTATGGGACTTCCTTGCTGCAGTCCACTGGGTCGCGAAGAGTCAGACACAACTGAGTGACTGAACTGAACAGAACTTGGCTGTCTAGTGGTTAAGACTTCGACTTCCAATGCCAGGGCGTGGGTTTAATCCCTGGTCAGGAAACTAAGAGCTCACATGCCTTGCAGCCAAAAAATCAAAACATAAAACAGAAAGAATACTGTAACAAATTCAATAAAGATTTTTCAAATGGTCCACATAAAGAAAGAAGAGCGAAGAGGGTCTCACAGTCATAACAAAGTTCACAGGGACTCAAATGCTAGAGGTCAAGCCAGAGGTTGGGGCAGAAATGATAAGAAAATAACTTAAATGGGCAATATGCCTTGAATTTCACAGATTATTCATGGGGTCGCAAAGAGTCGGACATGACTGCGCGACTAAACTGAACTGAACTGAAAAGCATTTTAAAAGATATTACAAAAATTCTGATGGATAAAATGGAATAGCCTTGGCTCGAGTTAGCAGCAATGAATAGACTTTGATTTAAATCTTATTTATCCTAGTATCCACAATGCCATAACTTTGGAAACTTCACTGAAAAAAAAATTGAGTAAATTCTTTTCTTGAGATCTCACTTTACAAATCAAAAATGCACTGACTAGTAAACTGAGTCACTTCCTATTGTTCTTTGGCAATCTTTCAAAAATCAATCAATCAAAACCCTTGTTTACTTACTCAATGAATCCATGTCCAGCTCATTGCAGTAAAAAGAGATATCACTGTCACAAAACACAGTCTAGGTCCCTTAATCCAGCCTCTTTTGATCTCAAAAGGTGGTAACATTCAGTTCAGAGCTCACTCATCTGTAAATTGCATCACATTATCTCTGAGTTATTTAAGAAGCAAGCTCTGTTTGGTTTCAGGCATTTTAACCTGCTAAGGGCAAGAAGGGTTTGCCACATAGTTTCAAAGGTCTTCCACTTACTACAACCTTCAGAGAAAGCAAAATGATCGAACCCATAGGGAATCAGTACGTTGTGGCCAGACCAGTGTATTCTGCAAATGCTTTTGGGGAAGAACATAAGAAGAAACAGAGGCATCATAAGACACTTCTGGATCATCTCAAAAAGTTGTGCCGGTAAGATATTTTCTAAAGTACTGGTATTAGGAGTAAATGGAGCACTTTCTCTGAAATTTTTAAGCTTCCAAGTTCTTCTTTTTAGCCCAGTCTCCAGAGTCAGTCTTTTCATCTTTGATTTCCAAACCTCCTACTCCAGGGCTAGAAAGGTAGTCTCTGAAATGAACACCATCTCAACTCTCGACACAATCTTTCCATATCAGAAAACTGATAGATGAGGACAGAGGAAAATTTTCTGTCAAGTGTTGTACAAGTCAAGCAGAGGATGACAAATAAGTTCTATTGCGGCTAAAGAAAAGAAATATGTTTCTTCAAAAAAAAAATCCTTTGGTGGTAGTCAGGGCAGCTAGTACATGTAAAGAGGTGAATATTAGTGGAAAGATTAGTGAAATGATATCATCTTTACCAAATTTCCATCTACAATAGGAACTAAACTTAAAATTGGATATTAATTAACTAACCTGTGGTTTTCATTGTTTCAGCTGCTCTGCACAAAAGGCCAAGAAGATTGTCTTCTCTCTGTTCCCCATAGCATCTTGGCTGCCAGCATATCGCATAAAGGAATGGCTCCTCAGTGACATTGTTTCTGGAATCAGCACAGGGCTGGTGGCTGTACTGCAAGGTAACTTTTTTTTGAGATGTAATTTATATATCACAAAATTCATCCTTTTAATGTGTAAATTCAGTATTGGGTTTGTTTGTTTGTTTGTTTTGGATATTTACAAAATATTGTGCAACTAAGGTTGTGCAACTATCATGGCTAAATAATTCTGAGACATTTTCACCATATCCATCCCCCCAAATCTCTTGCAAATCACTTCCCATCCTCCCTCCACCCAGCCCCTTGGCAACAACTTTCTGTCTCACTGGAATTATCTATTCTGGACATTTCATGCAAACAGAATCACAGAACATATCAATCTTCTGTGTCTCATTTCTTTCACTTAGCATAATGTTTGCAAGTTTCTCCCATGATGTACAAGTCCTTCATGCACTTTTATGGATGAATAAGATCCTACTCTGTAGATACAACACATTTTGTTTGTCCATTCATGAGCTGACGGACATTGGGTTGTCTCCACCCTGTGGCTTTTATGAATAACACTGATACTATTATTAACACTTGCACACAAGTTTTTGTGTGAACGTATGTTTTAATCCTCTTGGGTATGTACCTAGGAGTATAATTGCTGTGTCATATAATAATTCACTAGCAATGGTGAAGATTCAAATTCCTCTGCATCCTTGTGAACACTTGTTACTGTCTGCCTTGGTTATTTTAGCTATCCTACTGAGTATGAAATGGTATCTCATTGTGGTTTTGATTTGCATTCTTCTAATGACTAATGATGTTGAGCATCTTTTCATGTGTTTACTGGCCATTTGTATATCTTTGGAGAAATGTCTATTTAAATCTTTTGTATATTTTAAAGTTAGATTATGTGTCTTTTATTTTTGAGTTGCAATGGTTGCTTACACTTTCTGGATAATAGACATTTATCCAACATATGATTTGCAGATAATTTCTCCCTTTCTGAGGGATGTTATTTCCCTTTTTCATAGTATCTTTGAAGTACCCATTTTTACATTTTGATGGAGTCCAGTTTATGTGTTTTAAATTTGGCCACTTATGCTATAGATGTCACTAAGAAACCCTTGCTTAATTCAAGGACACAAAGGCTTATACCTAAGTTTTCTTGCAATAGTTTTATAGCTTTAGCTCTTACATTTACATCTTTGATATATTTGAGTTAATAAAACAAGTTTTAAGGTGCAATCTTAAATACTAGAAGACCCTAATGAAAACTTCTATGATCCCTTTGCATGAAATAAAAACACTGATGCTTGTGTATTTACAGGTTTAGCATTTGCTCTGCTAGTCACCATCCCCCCAGCCTATGGGCTATATGCAGCCTTTTTCCCAGTCATCATCTACTTTTTCTTGGGCACTTCTAGACACATATCTGTGGGTAAGTGAATTACTGGTCTAATTAATGCTCATTGCTTTTTCTTTATGAATGACGTTAGCCATGCATTGTGTATGTGTGCTAAGTTGCTTCAGTTTGCAAACCTGTGGACTATAGCCTGCCAGGCTCCTCTGTCCATGGGATTCTCCAGGCAAGAATACTGGAGTGGGTTGCCATGCCCTCCTCCAAGGGATCTTCCCAACCCAGGGATCAAACCCACGTCTCTTATGTCTCCTGCGCTGGCAGGCGGTCTCTTTACCACTGGTGCCACCTGGGAAGCCCCAGTCATGAATCGTATCAATTCCATATTGTGCAGCGTCCAGAAGAGGAGCCATAATTTCTTGTAATTACAAATTAGAACTGGGGCTTGGGAAGGAGACCAGAACTCCAGATGGTAATCTTTCTACATGCCACATTTTGGTTGAAAGACAACTGTGCTACAGGGAAGCACGATGACTACAATTCACTGTCTCTTTATTAGGGCCATTTCCAGTTCTGAGTATGATGGTTGGAGCAGTAGTTGTGAGATTAACCTCAACAGACAATATAGCTGATTCAACAATCACTAATAGCTCAATGGCTAATGATTCATCGATAGATGATCAGAAGGTGATGGTGGCTGCAACGGTTACAATTCTTTCTGGAATCATCCAGGTGAGCATTTTGTCACCTCCCCAGTCTATGTGTCCTGACTGGTACACATCTTTCTGGTTTTCCTCCTTCTTGCCACCCCTCCCAAATCTTCCTGTTAGTTTGTGTGCCTCCTTCAGTGGCCCACTGGAAATAATTTAAGAAGAGTCACTCAGGGCAACCATAAGAGGAGGGCCAGATCCACTTTGCAAAGAGGAATGAACATGGGTCTGGAGAGTAGGAAAAATGAGAACATGGAGGCATATGTGATGACAAGTCAATGCTGAATTCAATAAAACACCTGGGAATTGATACACTCACAGTTCTTACTAAACAGAACTGCATGCAAGTAATAGAGAAACTGGCAGCTTGGAAATTTTTTCTCATTTCACACTGTGTGTGTGTGCTCAGTCACTGCATTTGTTTCTGACTCTTTGCCACCCCATGGACTATAGGCTGCCAGGCTCTTCCATGGGACTATCCCAGCAAGAATACTGGAGGGGGTTGCCATTTCCTACTCCAAGGGATCTTCCCAACCCAGGGATAGAACTGGTGGCTCCTACATTGGCAGGCAAGTTCTTTACCACTGAGTCAACTGGGAAGCCCAATTTCTTATTGAAAGTGAAAGTGTTAGTTGCTCAGTTGTATTCAACTCTTCGTGACCCCATGGACTCTGTCCATGGAATTCTCTAGGCAAGAATACTGGAGTGGCTTGCCATTTCCTTCTCCAGGGGATCTTCCTGACCCAGGCAGGGATCGAAACTGGGTCTCCCACATTACAGGCAGATTTTTATCATTTCAGCCACAAGGGAAGCCCTGAATCTTACCATCTGAGCCACCAGGAAAGCCCCAGATTGTAAAGAATCTGCCTGCAATGTAGGATAACCGGGTTCGATCCCTGGAGAAGAGAATGGCTACTCACTCCAATATTCTTGACTGGAGAATTTTATAGTCCACATAGATTAGGGAGGGGCTTAAAGATTTATTCCCAAGCCACACCCCCACCACCATGACTGGATTGTAAAAAATGTCCCTGTTCTCAAGATGTTAGATAGTGATAATGTCAGACTCCTCAAGGTGTTGCCTAAAGACAAAAGGGTAAAAAAAGTCAATGCAAACCAAGACATAGTAGTATGTCAGTTCAATGATGGGATCTGAGTGCATCTCTGATTCTTGTGCTTTTGCAAACTCACAGCTCAGGTTGCATTCTGGTGACAGGAGTGGAGAATCAGGCCAACTTTCTATATCCATTTACATTATTGCAAAATCCTAATGCTTTGGGGGAATGAACCAGTTTTGCCCTCAGTTAAAAATCAAGCAATTTTGATGTCATAAACAGTTGTGTATTTTCCAACAAAAGTCAGCCAACTTGTTTGAGGGAATCTGAATGGATGCTTGCCCATGCATGCAACAGCAATCAAAAAAAGGTAACTGACAATTCCCTGGAAAAATTTATGAGGTCTGATGTTAGATAAAATTCTGCTATGAAAAGTTTATGGGTGAGTCTCCTAAAAATACCTTGCCTTCAAAAGAGGGACGAAAGAAACATACTAGTTCTTGGAGGTGTACTGAAATGATGTGCTATTTGAACACCATGTAACATTTGGAGCAGAGGTGGGGAGGAGGGAAGCAGAGGGAGGTACCTTAATGGGAGGTGTTCCAGGAGGCTGAGACACTTTTTTCTTCCAGACCCAAGAGTGGAGGCTGAACCTCCACAGTTTGAATCATTTCAGTGGTTGATCTTTCAGATTGCTGAGGTGTATTGTGAATCTACACTAACAAGGCTCTGCCCTCTCTTTGCAGGTACTGATGGGGGTTCTACAGCTGGGCTTCGTGGTGATTTATCTATCCGAGTCCCTAATCAGTGGCTTCACCACCGCTGCCGCAATTCATGTTTTGGTTTCCCAGCTCAAATTTATGTTTCAGCTGACAGTCCCAGCACACACCGATCCATTTTCAATTTTTAAAGTGAGTATTTTTTTTGCTTCAAAGATAAGGAATACACGAAATTCACTACCATGTTTCCCAGAGAACTTTCCTTCTGTGCCTTTGCTGCGGGGCTTACTTAAAAACTTCCAGGAAATCAACAGGCTCTGCAATGTATTCACACGGAGAAAAAGTTAGTGGCAAAGAGAACAACATTGAAAATCTATCACAACTCCCATGCAGCTGATGTAAACAACAGAAATTAAGTACCACTTCTTTTAGATTTGACTCTTCTGTATATTTTAAAAGAAAAAAAATGACGGCGCACATGATGAAAAGTTTTGTCCCGAGTTTTAAAATCTTTCTCAAAATCTTATGTTGAAAGAAATGTGCTAATTGGATGGCACTGCTTCCCTGTTCCTAAAAATGCAGGTCTTGTTTTTTTAGAATTGAAATTCTTCTGATTTTTACGTGTCCTTGTTTAAAAAGCAAAAGGAAATTGGCCAATATGTAAATAGAACAGTGGTTCTTCTCTCCTCTAGAGGATGTACTATAGAACAGACAGTGTTCTCAGTGCCTCTGAATTTATGTATTTAAGTCCTCACTCTCTTTTTTCCTTTTGTGAGTCTAGCTAAAGGTTTGTCTCCTTTGTTTATCTTTTCAAAAGCCTGTTTTTAGTTCCGTTGACCTTTTCTTTTTTTTTTTAGTCTCTGCTTCAATTCTTCCCTCTCTGTTCTTTGTTATGTCCTTCTTTTTCCTGACTTTGGGGCTTGTTCGTGCTTCTATCAGGAAATGGCAACCCACTCCAGTGTTCTTGCCTGGAGAGTCCCAGGGACAGGGGAGCCTGGTGGGCTGCCATCTATGGGGTCTCACACAGAGTCGGACACGACTGAAGTGACTTAGCAGCAGCAGCAGCAGCAGTGCTTCTATCAAGACAGTGTTTAGGAGTCTGAGACAAAACTTGCTCCAAGTTGGAACCAGACCTCTCTCACTACCATTCAGATCTATTCCAGAAGTGGAATCTTTTGGGAGTCATTTGGGATCCAGTCTGGGCCTGCTTGAGCTGTCCAGATCCCATAGATATGGAATCCAACTGGCCTTGAGAATTAAGACTGTAAACAGTGCACAGTTAGCCAGGAAACTATTTTCCAAAGTGACAGAGAGAGTCGATGAAGCAATATAAGGGGTCTGAACCTTAAAAAAAAAAAAAGCCAGGAATTAAGGGGAAACATGCTAAGAAAAACTGTCAGAGGTGAAAGGTGATTCCCTGGACAGAGCAATAGTGCTGATTATGAAATGAAAAACAAAGTATACATATAGCTGATTCACTTCGTTGTACAGGAGAAACTAACACAGCATTGTAAAGCAATTTTACTCCAATAATAAAAACAAGAAACAAAAAAAATGATGGCAATGAGACCTAAGAGTAGAAGAGATCAGTTATAAAAATGTGAAAAGCACCCCAGAAAATTTGACACTAGATAAAGAGCATCGCTAGACCAGTGTGATGACAATGCTATGCTAACTTACTCTTCTCATACCTCCATGCTAATCTCTACAATTACTAGTGTTTAACATGAGCAGAACAGGCAATTGCTATCCATCTGTCAGTCCTTTCATGTCTTACATTTATGTTTATGTACTTGGAATTAAGTGTTGTATCCAAATTACACATTAACATAGCACTTGGGTTTTTTAATTTTTTTTTTTTTTGGGTTTTTTAATTTTTATACTTTCAGGTCCTAGAGTCCATATTCTCACAAATAGAGAAGACAAATATTGCAGACCTTGTGACATCCTTGGTTATTCTGGTGGTGGTATTTGTGGTTAAAGAAATAAATCAGCGCTTCAAAGACAAGCTTCCAGTGCCCATCCCAATTGAACTCATTATGGTAAGTGATCATCTTCAGGTTTCCTTTCATTTGCCTTGTGTTTTTTTTTTTTTAATTTCTTTTTTAAAAATTAATTTATTTATTTTAACTGGAGGCTAATTACAATATTGTGGTGGTTTTCGCAATACACTGACATGAATCAGCCATGGGTGTACATGTGTCCCCCATCCTGAACCCCTCTCCCACCTCCCTCTGGGTTGTCCCAGTACACTGGCTTTGAGTGCCCTGTTTCATGCATTGAACTTGGGCTGGTGATCTATTTCGCATATGGTAATATACATGTTCCAATGCTATTCTCTCAAATCATCCCACCATCACCTTCTGCCTTGTGTTTTTATGTTGAAAGCTCTCCCTCTCTGTAAATTAGGAGGTTTTAGTGAGACAGGCAATCTCTCTGCAGTTTCTGGTATGACATTTAGTATGGTATTTCTCTTCATTCATAATTTAATAACTTGCTTTGATGATTTGGGGTTTATTCTTTCCACGTAAGGCAAGAGAGCAGCCCTCTGAGAAGCCTAGTGATAGACTCATTGGAATGAAGCTGTGGTTCTGTTTCAGTAGTACATTAGAATTGCCTTGGGACTTTTCAAAAAGTAGCCAAACCTGAGCTTGAGATTCCTATGTAATAGATCAAAAGGTGGCCTTTGGCAATGGTACTTTTTTTTTTTCAAAGCAAGACTCTTAGTGACATCTCCCATTTCTAACTTGGGCAATTTGCAACTTTGCAGACTGTGATCGCAACAGGTGTGTCCTATGGCTTTGACTTCAAAAACAGGTTTAATGTGGCTGTGATTGGGGAGATGAAACCTGGGTAAGTGTCTTTCTCATGATGGCATCTCCAAGCACCAATTAGAGAGTTAGCAGTAGTGACAGAGGACTCTAAGCTGAAATGTATTAACCCACCTCAGCACTCTCCCTGTATCTGGCATCCATCATGCATCCAGGAGGAAGGCTCACTTCTGTCCTTCTAGGAATAAGTCACGAAGGACATCAGGTCTGCAGTTCTTAATATCAGAAAGTGTCTCCATGTGAAAGAACTCACAAATCAGAGAAGGGACTCACACGCACATAAAAGCAAGATAGTAGAAGTAGAAAAAGAGGTTAAACTTGTTCCTTCTCGTAAAAAAGAACCAAGAGAAACCAGATTTCCCTGGCGATTAATTACCATAAACATTATGTAGTGTTTTGTTTGAAGTTACTGGAGCCAAGTTCCAATAGTTCAAAGGAGACACTGAAGGAATACCTGCCACACACTGCTTGAGCAATCCAGATGGGCACACTCTGTCCTTTCTCAAGATCAAGTTCAAAACAAGCCCAGAGCAACTCTTACCGCTCCAAAAGGCTGGGAGGTGCAGTTTGTACAAGGAGTCTGAAAATGTAGTCCATTGCCTTTACTCATTGTTGAGAGAGATTAGTTTTGTGCTCTCCTCTCTCTGCCTTCTGACCATCGCATCAGTTTCTTCCAACTTCCTTACCAAGAAAACGTTGTATTCTTGGTAGTGAAACAAAATGAAAACAAAACAAAAATGAAAACCTTCCCTCCTTCCCGTACCTAGGAATATTTAAGAATTATTCTAGGAATAAGAATTTATATGCATTTCATTGTTGACTTAACTAACTTCTAATAGAAAGTGAAAAGTGAAAGTGAAGACACTCAGTCGTGTGACTCTTTGGGACCCCATGGACTGTAGCCTACCAAGTTCCTCCATCCATGGAATTTTTCAGGCAAGAATACTGGAGTGGGTTGCTATTTCCTTCTCCAGGAGATCTTCCGGATCCAGGGATTGAACCCGTGTCTCCTGCATTGTAGGCAGATACTTTACTGTCTGAGCCACCAGGGAACTTGATTAGAAGCAAATATAGATTTTTAAGCAAAAAATATTTTTATCACCAGATAAAAATGTGCTATACTTGTGATATTTAGATCACAAATATCACTTTAAATCGTAGAAATTAGGCTGAAGTTGAAAGGCTATTTCTAGGGTTTCTCTCCACTCTGCAACTTTCAAGTGATTATCTTGTCAGAAGGATTTTGGAAATAAATGATAAACTTAAGATCACTGAGTTACAGTGACATTACTTAGTAAAAGTATTTTAAATGTCAACAGACCTCTCTCCACAGTATGTGTGGGTGAAGAAGGGGTGACATATTTACAGATCATCACACCCTGCAGAGAGGCAGTGTAGCCCAGTAAGCAAATTCATGCTTTCTAGAGGCAGAGTACCTGGAATTCACTCCAGACTCACTTCCTGACCTTGAGCAAATAATTAAACTCTGTGCCTTAATATCCTTGGCTGTAAAAAAATGGGGCTAAAAATAGTAGTTATTACATAGGATTCTTGTAAGGATTAAGTGAGTTAATACATGTGATGTCCTGAAGTGCCTGGCCTACTGTAAGTATTCAAACTGCACTACTGCTATTCTTAATTTGTCACCTAAATTACTGTACCAGACACCTTACATGCTTTTTACACTTCACTCCCACTTTTTCTGAGTGATGATTGAGTGAACATTTTAAATGCCCATTGGTGTTTGCAAATAGAATATAAGTGAAAGATAATGATTATTAATCATTGCTAATCTGCTATTAATGAATATGACATCTTAGAAGTGACTTTGTGAAGTCATGTACACTGCATGCAAATACTTGGCTAATGGAGAGAGATCATTGAAATAGTAAACAGAACACAAAGGGTATATTCAGATTCCAGAGGGACACTGTAATAGTAGCTAAGAGGCACTTTGTACTTTACAGTGTGTAAATAGTATTCACATTCATTGTTTTATTTGACCCTTCCACAAAAATTATGAAGGAAGGAGAACAAGTGTTATTATCATCACTTTACAAATGAGGAACCTGGGTAAGTAGCACAGCCAGGAAATCAGTCCAGTTTTCAGACTGCAAATCCCCATCACATCATTCTGCCTATTATTTAGAGGGTAGAACTAAATAATAATAGCAGGCTTCTGGGTATTTTGGTATAAAATGCAAATTGTATCACTCATTTTCTATTTTACATATATAATATTCCTAGCTAACTTTCTGATTTATAAAAGCTGCAGAATATGAAATAATAGTACTCCTTTGAAATTAGAGCTAAAACTGTATTAACACTTACAAAACATGAACAGCAATTAAAAAAGAATTGAATGGACCCAGTTAACCCAGTTGTAATAAGATTGACATCAGAAACAGATGTTTACAGGAGCTGAACATTTTAGTAAATGTTATTTAACTGCTCTAACTCCACGCAGTATAAATACAGACATATCCTCTGTGACTTCAGTGTTTCCCTGACACAATCTCACTTTAAATGGAAACCCACTCTCCATCACAGCCGCAGTTGGCTGTAGCCAAGAGTGGTGCTCAGGGCAGAGTCCAGCGCTTGTTTGCTAAGAGTTTCCCGTGAAAGGTTATTGTTATCAATGGAGGGAAGTATATCTTGCTTTCCTTGTCTCAGAACTGTATTTGCTCAAAGAGCCTTCATCCATGGATAACTATTGGAGGTATCATGAGCGATGCTTTGTAAACCAATGTAACCATACAACTGGGATCTGAGATGTTTTGCAGGAAGCTTATATTGATCTAAAGGTACACTGTAATGTAGCTATACTAGCAAAATCATATCAGATTTATCACTATCATTGGACTAGTTTTACAATCTTATATCAAATCCAGGCAGCATTGCTTCTCAACATTAAGATAACAGATGGCAAGGTATTCAGTGGTGCTAAATTCTTGCTAGTCATGCTTTGAAAGGCACAACTCCACCTAGAATGCATTCATTCATTCACTGACTTGCTCAGCAAATACTGACCACCTGATATATGCTGTGAAAAGTGTTTGATCCTGGTCATAGAACAGTGAACTTGTCATTGTCCCTGCTCTGGGGCCGGGTGAAGAGTTTTCAGTTGGGAGGGAGGGTGGAAACAGGAGCTATCAAAAACTGGAGAAGCACAGGCAATCTCGCCTAACCCTGACCTTGGGGATGAGAAATGACTTTCTGGAGGGAAGGATGGGAATGAAGGGAATGGTTCAGGCAGAGGGAACAGCAAATTAGAATCTTCCAATTTGGGAGATGATGGGTGATGAGAAACAAAGAAAACTTGGTATAGCTGGAGTCTAAATTCTGAGAAATGTAGTAATTAAGCAAGATGTGGGGGAAGGGGCCACTGGGGCCTTGCTAAGGAATTTGGACTTTTTCCTGAGGATACATGGATGCTGTTGAAGGCTTCTAACCAGGTGGGCAACATTCTGACTTGCTTAATTTCAATTTCAGGTTTCAGGCCCCTATCACACCTAGCAGGCAGACTTTCCAAGATACCATTGGAGACTCCTTTGGCATTGCCATTGTTGGCTTTGCAGTGGCCTTTTCTGTGGCCAGCGTCTACTCCCTCAAGTATGATTATCCAATTGATGGCAATCAGGTAAGTATACAACCGACAATGGGTCTGATTAGGCAACTTGAAATTCTACTTTGCATACATAATATTGATGGTGCTACATCTAAAAATGATTCCTCCTTACTCTCCTGTCAGGAGTTGATAGCCTTCGGAGTGAGTAACATATTCGGTGGATCGTTCAGAGGATTTGCAGCAAGTACCTCTCTCTCCAGATCGGGGGTCCAGGAGAGTACAGGAGGCAAAACTCAGGTCCTGGAGGGTCTTTGCTAAGAGGCTCATCTTTGCTTGAGTCACTGGGTATTTGGAACCCTGGGGGAAAGTTGAGTTTGTAATGACAATGTTCTCCTCTCCACAGATAGCCGGCCTTATCTCTGCTATCATTGTGCTGATTGTCATCGTTGCCATCGGATTTCTCTTGGAGCCTCTACAAAAGGTAGCACTCTTCCCTCGGGCTGACATCACTCTCCTTTGGATGATGAATCGAGGACCCTGGTTCTTAAACTTAGGAGGCATAAACTAAATTAGGGAAAATGAGTATCTACAAACTCTCAAGTACTCTTCTTAGCCAATATTCTATGGGCCAAAAATATTTCTTTCTCTCCTGGCACTGTTTTATAAATGTTAGGAATGCAAATACCCAACAATGCTACTCTTAAAACTCTACACTACCTCATCAGTTCTACTCTGCTGATCAACTCTACTCTTCAGTCTCTATGTGTTTATACCAGATATGATTAATGTTTAGATTGGAAGGCACCCTGGCACTGAAGCTTCCATATGGGTTGACTGACGTGAAGATTTTCTTAAAGGCTGATACCATTGAGACCTGTGTGGAATTCAGAGAATGGTACTACCAACCACACAACTTGTTCTTAGGAGTACGCCCTGCAGCTCCCAGAGTGTGGTTTGACTCCTAGACCAAAACTGTCAGATTGATGGATGAGAGCAAATGGCTAGACTTTGACCTTGTACCTTTAACCTCATGCTCCTCTGTCTGCCTCTCCAGAACTGTAATATTTGAGGGTGTAGTTTTATGCTTTGTCCACCACTGCAGTACCCAGGTTACAAAAATAACAGCAGGCCCTAGGAAACACAGAATCTGTAGGAAACCAAATGATGGTCAATATATTGTTCTTTGCGGTGTTAATGTGATTTTGAGGTAGTACAGAGGGCATTTGGCAAGCCACTCCGGTACTCTTGCCTAGAAAATCCCATGGATGGAAGAGCCTGGTAGGCTGCAGTCCGTGGGGTCGCTAAGGGTCGGACACGACTGAGCAACTTCACTTTCACTTTTCACTTTCACACATTGGAGAAGGAAATGGCAATCCACTCCGGTGTTCTTGCCTGGAGAATCCCAGGGATGGGGGAGCCTGGTGGACTTCCGTCTAGGGGGTCACACAGAGTCGACACGACTGAAGTGACTTAGCAACATAGCAACAACAGAGGGCATTGGCTCTAGTCCTATAGACCTTCTTCCAATCTTGCTCTGCTGCTTATTATCTCTGTGCTTTAGGCAGATTATTTAACCTCTCTGAACCTTAAGTTGCCCATTTGTAAAATAGAGAGGGAAATAGTACCCACTTCACAGAGTTGTTGTGAAAATTAAATGAAATAGGGTATGTGAAGTATTAATATTTAGTCCAGGGTGTGGCACATGATAAACACTTAACCAATGATACCCTTTATTGGGAAGATTATTATTGTTGTTATTCTACAAGCATCCAATTATACCTCTGACTACAGAGGACACAGACATAGGACACAGTCCACCAAAGTCTGTTGGTTTTTATCTAGGCCGTTTTCTTCATTGGTTGGTAGCTGGAACATGAGTTTTATCCCAGGTTTCTGGTGTCCTAATATGGTTATCCCAAACCTGGCCAAACAGTACACGGTACTTGTTGTCAAAATTATGCATTCTTACTATGCTAACCTGATTTCCAGTGGAATGGCATAAAAGGAGTCAAAAAGTCACCCCTGGAGAAATATATTATGTGTAAGAATGTATATCTCAATAAAAGTAAATGCACACACAACCCCCCTATATAGAGAATTCGGCCTGGTGTACTTCTTCCTGTGTGTATCCTTGGTCTCTACCTCACCTACTTCAATTTGGAGAAACTAAACAAAAAGCAATTGCCACTTAAAATCCTATCTCTTTCATGAATAAACGACACCAACAACACTGGCCAGGATGTTAATCAAAGACCCTACTTTGTAAAGGATCCATCTGACAATTACTTCTTAGATCACTGTGTCTGTAATGTTTTTGTTTCATCTAAATAACTGGTCTGCTTTTATCATATGAAGGCAAAATAACCTTTCATGATAGCTAAGAATGAATGCTCCTTTAGCACTTACTAAGTATCAGTGGAGTTCTAAGTGATTTTTTTATTGTTAATCCTTAGTATTAATTACAGTCAGGATAGCTGGTTCCTGGTAAAATGATCCCCCTTTTCCTGTCTATGGCTTCTCAATGCTCTGTAATCTTTATTTTTTTAGGGAGTTATTGTGTATGTATTTCATTGTAAACTGTTACAAATTTTTTTAATTTAAAAAATTTTAATTGAAGTATAGTTAATTTACAATGCTGTTAGTTTCATGTGTACAGCAAAGTGATTCAATTATACATGTATATTGTTTTTCAGATTCTTCTCCCTTATTAGAAGATACTGAGTATAGTTCCCTGTGCTATACAGTAGGTCCTTGTTATTTGTGGGTGTTTAGTCACTAAGTTGGAGAAGGCAATGGCACCCCACTCCAGTACTCTTGCCTGGAGAATCCCAGGGACGGAGGAGCCTGGTAGGCTACAGTCCATGGGGTCGCTAAGAGTTGGACACGGCTGAGCGACTTCACTTTCAATTTTCACTTTCATGCATTGGAGAAGGAAATGGCAACCCACTCCAGTGTTCTTGCCTGGAGAATCCCAGGGACAGGGGAGCCTGGTGGGCTGCTGTCTATGGGGTCACACAGAGTCAGACACAACTGAAGTGACTTAGCAGCAGCAGGTACCTGGAGAATCCCAGGGACGGGGGAGCCTGGTGGGCTGCCGTCTATGGGGTCGCACAGAGTTGGACACAACTGAAGCGACTTAGCAGCAGCAGCAGCAGCAGTCACTGTGTAGTCACTCAGTAGTTTAAGTCTGACTCTTTTGAGACCCCCATGGATTATACCCTGCCAGCCCCTTCTTTCCATCGGATTTCCCAGGCAAGAATACTGGAATGGGTTGCCATTTCCTTCTCAAGGGAATCATCCTGATCCAGGGTTCGAACCTGAGTTTTCTCATTGGCAAGCAGATTCTTTGCCACTGAGCCACCAGGGAAGCCCCTTTGTTATTTACCTAGTTTCAAATTGTTTTTCCATGGAATACTGACTAGGTACGAATTAATGAAAAGAAAAAAATAATATGTCTCCTTTGCAAGTTGCATTTGATTTGTTTTATCCTAAAGTTCCCCAAAGCAGGAGGTTTATTGTACAGAGTTCTATGAACCCTTCATCCAGCTCCCACAGGGGTGGCATCTTACACAGCTACACTGCAATATCAAAACCAGTACATTGACACTGGAAGGCAGGTGCTGAAGCTGAAGCTCCAGTACTTTGGCCACCTGATGCAAACAACTGACTCATTGGAAAAGACCCTGATGCTGGGAAAGATTGAAGGCAGGAGAAGGGGATGACAGAGGATGAGATGGTTGGATGGCATCACCAACTCAATGGACATGAGTTTGAACAAGTTCCAGGAGTTGGTGATAGACAGGGAAGCCTGGTGTGCTGGAGTCCATGGGGTCGAAAAGAGTTGGACACGACTGAGTGACTGAACTGAACTGAACTGAACTGAAGCTTTGAATTCTATTCCAAGACCCCCAAGTTCCGAGTTTTTTTTTTTTTAAACAAAGAGCAACACCCACTCCCTACTACAGTAAATAGACACACACTAGACTATCTCTCAGAGAAGGAAATGGCAACCCATTCCAGTGTTCTTGCCTGGAGAATCCCAGGGATGGGGGAGCCTGGTGGGCTGCCGTCTATGGGATCGCACAGGGTTGGATACAACTGAAGCGACTTAGCAGCAGCAGCAGACTATCTCTGATTAAAATGAATTGCTTTCAGTCACAGGTCTTCAGATCTGCCTTTCTCTGTCTCAGGTACAGATGAGTAAGTGCTATCAGATGGCATGTCCCTGTCACTGTGGTGGAGCCAAAATCATACCTGGGGATAGGTCAGAGTTCCAGAGCTGCTGTGCTATGCATGGCATTGCACACAGGAAAAGGGTGTATCGTTCGATAGGCTTTGAGGCCCTTGAAAGGATTCACTTATCTGCAGCCTTCACCTTTGCTTCTATATGGTTATTGGATTATCTCAAAGTACATCTGCTCTTCATGTTTTCACAGTCTGTCCTGGCAGCTTTAGCACTTGGAAACTTGAAAGGAATGCTGATGCAGTTTGTGGAAATACGAAGATTGTGGCGAAAGGATAAGTATGATTGTGTAAGTAGAGGTGATATTATCTGAGAGAGGAATTGGAATTTTCATTTTAATGCTGATGTAAAATGCATGTTTATATTGTAAACAAAGGGAAATTTTGTTTCTATCTACCTGTTCAAATAACCTGAGTTTGTTTTATTTGCTATCTTGAAACTGCATATTCTAATGATTATTCTCTGGGATTTTAATGTAAAAGGATGAGTTACTTACAAGTAGGATTCTTGTAGTCATCTCTAATGCCACAGAAACTCTCTGAATCTTAGGGTATTCATTGCTTCTGTTCTTCATTACCTCATATAGCAGTGTCCAAAGAATCTATGAAGAACTCAAATTCTGAACATTCCTTTTGGAAACACTCTGTAAAGGCTCCCCTCACTCTCAACAAGCCTTGCTCTGAGAGAAGCTGTGTCCCTAATTATATCAGGGTCAAAGTCTGTGGTGTAAAAAGGCTTGTTAACATAGCCTATGGTTCTTAACAAGCATAAAGTAATAAGCCAGGTTTAGTTTTGCTCCTGCTAGATCAGTGTTAGGGACTTTTACACTTTTGGGGCATGCTAGGAGCCTGGAGCGGAGAAGGCAATGGCAAGCCACTCCAGTACTCTTGCCTAAAAAATCCCATGGATGGAGGAGCCTGGTAGGCTGCAGTCCGTGGGGTCGCTATGGGTCGGACACGACTGAGCGACTTCACTTTCACTTTTCACTTTCACACATTGGAGAAGGAAATGGCAACCCACTCCAGTGTTCTTGCCTGGAGAATCCCAGGGACGGGGGAGCCTGGTGGGCTTCCGTCTATGGGGTCACACAGAGTCGGACACGACTGAAGTGACTTAGCAGCAGTAGCAGGAGCCTGGAGAATCCCAGGGATGGGGGAGCCTGGTAGGCTGCCATCTATGGGGTCACACAGAGTCGGACACGACTGAAGCGACTTAGCAGCAGGAGTCTGATAGAAAGTGTTAGTTGCTCAGTCGTGTCCAACTTTTTGTGACCTTATGGACTATAGGCCACCCACTAGTCTCCTCTGTCCATTGATTTCTCCAGGCAAGAATACTTAAGTGGGTAGTCATTCTCTTCTCCAGGGCATCTCCCTGACTCAGGAATCGAACCTCGGTCTCCTGCATTGCAGGCAGATTCTTTACTAGCTTGGCCTCCCAGGAAAGCCCCCAGCAGAGATAGTAGCCTTTAATTAAATCAGCAGACTTAAAGTAAGATATTAGTCCAGATTCAACCGATTAATAACAAACAGCAACTGTTTCTGGAATTTTAGCTGGGACAGATTCAGTCATTTCCTTAACTGGTTCAGGGATGGGATTAGAAAATGGATACACTCTCTTGGGATTTTTGAAAAGATTTGCTTGTGCTTCTGCAGCTTCTGAACCTGAGCCAGCAGAATGACCAGAAGGGAACTCCCTTCTACTGTGTACTCCTGACCTCTGCTTTGGGCCCTAGAAGTTCATGCTTTCTTATAGCTCTGAACCTGAGACACTGTATTTGAATCAGAGTAGTAAACGGTAGTGTATGTGTTGCTTTTCTTTGACAGCTAATCTGGGTCATGACCTTCATCTTGGCCGTTGTCCTGGGGCTCGGTTTAGGCCTGGCAGCTAGCGTGGCATTTCAGCTCCTGACGATCGTCTTCAGGACTCAGTTGTAAGTGCTCACTGTGGTCAAATCCTTGCAGGTTTTGACTTGCCTGGGTCAGAGGAGGAAAAAACCTGTCACCGGTTAGGGGGAAAGCAGTTTAGTTGATAGGTATGCAAATCTATCAAGGCGTCGGCCAGACTGGGACTCCCCTGGTGGTCCAGTGGTTGACTCTGCACTTTCAGTGAGGGGGGGTGTGGGTTTGATTCTTGGTTGGGGAACTAAGATCCCACCAAGATGCAAACCCCACCCCCCTAAAAGAAAAGAAAAGAAAAGAAGACTGGCCAGTCTATTCTGCCTCACTCCAAGGCCTGAAGGCAAAAGGTGGCCCAACCTATCATCAGCCGAATCCCACCAGTTGTTGGTCTGCTTCCTTCTTTGACAGCAATTCAAATAAATCATAAATCTCTGGGTCTGTTTACCCAGCTGTAAACTGGAAGTAATTCTGAGCAAGTTTACTGTCTTTGCCTCAGACTTGTTAAACACAGGGCAAGTGTTCCTGAGAAGACTCTGAGATTCTCTGTGTCTGAGGGAGGGTTGTTTCTCTGGGCAGATTGTTAGATTGGAGTCCCACTTGGAAATCATGGAGCTGGATTAGAGAACTTTTCAAAGACCCTTTTCAACCTAAAATGCCACAAAGCCACTTAGAAGTCTTGATTTTTTAACAGAATTCAAACAGATTTCTCGTCCAAACATCTTCTGGATTCTTAAATCTGTTATATATCACCACCATGTGGTCACTCAGTCTTTGATGGATTATATGATGTGACAGAGACAGAAGGCTTCTTGGGATCTAAGGTGTTCTAGAACAGAAGGTGTTATCATACTTAGGTTTGATGGACTGATGGAATACATTTACATTGAGATGTTCCCACACTCTTCTATTCACTTATATTTTTATTTATTTCTTGGGGACTCATCAAACATAAGAGACAAATTGAGTGGTTGTAGGCAAGTCATAATACTCCTCTATGTCCTAATCCATGCAACAAGGTGATTGTATCTGCCTTATTTCACCCAATAACTGTAATATTCAGAATAAAAATGGCAAAGGCATATGGAAGTGCTTTGTAAACTGGATGTGGGAGATGGGAGAGGAGGCACAGTTTCGGAGATGTGGGAGGGTCAGTCAAACAAGGTGTTTGCCCTCCAGGGCATAATGGCATGAGAATTCTCCAATCTTTAAATTTTGGATAAGTGAGCATGCTTTGGGATGCTAGGAAAACACCAGTGTTAGCCTTATAGGCCTAATAAATATCCACGAATGATTCACTAAGTGTTGATTTTCCCTACAGTCCCAAATGCAGCACGCTGGCTAATGTTGGAAGGAGCAACATCTATAAGAATAGAAAAGATTATTCTGAAGTAAGTTTCATTTTTTTACTCTTATTTGCTAAGTAATATTAACATAAATCTAATGGGCACCATCTAATATGATTTATCTGCCTTACAGATATATGAACCAGAAGGCGTGAAGATTTTCAGATGTCCATCTCCTATCTACTTTGCAAACATTAGTTTCTTTAAGCAGAAACTTATCGATGCTGTAAGGTTTGGGGTTATTAATTTTTTTTAAATTCCACTGAATACCTAGGAATGAAATACTTGTTCTATAACAAGGAGGAGGGTCACTGATTTCACATATACTGCAGATGGGTAGTGTTCATATTTTTGTATCCTTTGTTCCAGGTGGAACTATCTTATAAGGGGTCCCTTAACATGTTAGGAAACGAGACTCTTTATATAAGGTCCAATATAGAGACTCTTTTTATTATATATTGCTGTAAAGTAAAAAGATTTACCATAAGATAGATGGTCTCCTATAGATTTTCCTTGGGAATCAACTTCAGAAACAATAGTAGTCTTTAATATTTGACTGCATCATTGAAGAGATTCAGGATAACAAGTGAATACTTACAAGAGAAATGAATAAATAAAATAGAGATGAATATTTAACACTAAATAACAACTAGTGTCCTTGGTGGACTGGAAAGAAGCTGACAAAAAAGCAGACTTTAAGGTTAAGAAACAAAAGTTCAGCACTCTTTCACGTTCCTTCTGGTCCATTCTGTCCCTCACATAGAGCTTGCCTTAAGCCCTATTTTTAGTCATCTGTTATGCACCAAATATCTTTCTACCCAACTTTCTTTTTTTTTTTTTACAAAAATGGGATCAGGTTGTCTATCTGGCTTTAGATACTGTTCTTTTCACTTAATCTAGTATCTTTTCATCTCACTACATTTTTTGGTCAAGGGTTTTTTATTATATAATTTGATCCTCCTTATTACTCTGGGCTTCCCAGGTGGTTAGTGGTAAAGAACCCTCCTGCCAATGCAGGAGACATAAGAGATGAGGATTTGATCCCTGGGTCGGAAAGATCCTCTGGAGGAGGAAATGGCAACCCACTCAAGTATTCTTGCCGGGAGAATCCCATGGACAGAGGAGCCTGGCGGGCTACAGTCCATGGAGTCGCAAAGTCAGACAAGACTGAAGCGACTTAGCACGCACACATGTACTTATTACTCTGGAGCTAAATATTACTGCAGGAAGAACACATTTGTTTTGGAAAGGAAAAAATGAAGGTTACCCTCAGATATAATACTAAAATTATAAAAGTTCATATAATACATATTATAAAGTATAATTGTATAAATTCTAATACAATAAAAAATATCTAGAAGCAGGATACTAATTAGATGCCACTCATATTCAACAAATGGAAAAAAATAAAATGAAATTCCCTAAGGGTTGTGTGGAATAAAAACAAAATCTTCAAATACAGTTTAGAATTATGCCATAGCTAGACTTAGGTTATATAAGTAGAATTAGGCTATACAAGTAGCAGAAAATTCAGCATTCTTGTAACATAGCAATGGGTTTTTCAGATTGGCTTTCGTCCACTTCGAATTCTTCGCAAGCGCAACAAGGCTTTGAAGAAAATCCGAAAACTGCAGAAGAAAGGCCTGCTACAAGTAACATCAGTAAGCTTCTTTCCCACATTTCTACGTATTACAGCTAAAAGCTTAGTAAAATGTAGTTCAAGTGATTGGTTCCATTCCTTTTAATGAAATGGCAGATAAACAATACTTCGTGTGTCAATTAGTGTCACGTTTTTAGGGGTCTCTTTAAAATTGTATTCTCCAGGGAAAATTTTTATTCTCCAAATAAAAGAATTAAAATTCCATCACTTGAGCCAACTTTGACTCTGTGCTTCAGAAATTCACTGGTTAACCTTGACATTCAGTGCTTTTCTTGGTCAGAGTTTTTATGCATGTTAGTATCCTCTCTTGCAGAAAGGATTTATATGCACTGTTGATGGCTTTAAAGATTCTGATGAAGAGCTGGACAATGATAAGATAGAAGAGCTGGATCAGCCCATCAGTACCACAGACCTGCCTTTCCAAATTGACTGGAATGCTAATCTTCCTCTCAACATTGTTGTCCCAAAAATCAACCTCCACAGCCTCATTCTTGACTTTTCAGCAGTGTCATTTCTTGATGTTTCTTCAATGAGGGGTCTCAAAACGGTAATTTCTTTTTTCTGAATGAAAACAACTAATCAGTGATAAAGGTTAAAAAAAAAAAGTTTATTTGTGGACAGATGTTCCTTTAGATAACACATGCATGCTTAAGCAGAAGAAAAATTTAATCTTAGAATATTTCATGGAGGGAGTGCAGGTGGGGTGTGTTTGGCGAACTCTTTAAAAAGTGGATTTCCCATGAGACTGCGTATAATTTCCAACGTATGCTTATAGACAATACTGCTCACAATCCTATTAAATTCCAGTTCTGCTGTGCTTCAAATCCTTGTGGGTGTTCTATCTAAATTGTCCTGAAATAGAGATCTTGCAAGAAAGTAGAATAGTGGTCCTTTTATTTTTATCCTCATCTGTCATAAGCCAATGAACTTTAACTTGGCTATATAACAATTTGTCTTTTTTTTTAAGTTAGATATATGAAAGAATATATGTCATGTATGATTTTAAAAAACAGAACTGTAACAATCTGGTTGCTGGCTGTTTTCTTACCACAGGTTTGTCAACGTCTCTAAAAGAGTTTCTAACAGAAATGCCGAAACAGATATAAAGAAAATTTAAGAATGCCACATCCCCCTCTTTTGCTTTTTTTTTTAAACAGAAATCTGCCTACATAAAAACTGAGCTAAGATCTATTAAGTATAGGTGAACTGGATATAAAATTAGAAAACAGGATTAATTTCATCTCCTTCAAACTTAACCTTTAAAAAAAATCTTAGTATCACATGACCTTTGAGACTGCTTTTTCTTTGCTTTGTTTGCTTTTGTCTATTTATTTTTGTTTTGGAGGAGAAAATACACATAACACTTATTTTTTGATCTTGGCATATAGCACAAAGGACAGGGACTCTGCCTTAGGTTTCCTGAAGGTCCCAATTCTTACTTCAGCCCAGTAGAGCCTCCAGAAGGTTTTACTGATAATAGTGATATTAATGATCACTATTGATATTAATGTAAATGGGACAAGCTACTTTCCTTACCTTTTATAACCTTACTCACATCACTACTGGCATTTGTTCTGAGCCTAGAGACCAGGAAAATGGATATTCTTTGGTGCTAGACACATTTAGGCACTGTGGACAGGAATAATGAACAACATATGGGTTATGGGTTTTTTTAAACTTTTATATAGATAGAAAGCTCTAGTAAAGATCATTCCATAGAAGAAACTGTTTAAAAATTACATCAGAGTTCTTCTTGTGAGTCAGAGCAGACATTTTTTCATTATATTTCCTTCAAGAATGATCATCTTCAACTTTTTACTAAAGAGGAGAGTTCTTTCCTTTAGATTTCTGTCATTGAGCCTTGTTATTAATTTTAGTATCTCTATAGTATTATCTCTTTTCAAAATGTAAAGGGCTCTGAAAGCAACATATTACCATAAGACACAATTATGATAGTTTTCTTTATGTTTCTGACAAGTGAAACTGTTCCCTAAGGGAGATCTGCTTTCTTTTTAACAGATTCTGCAAGAATTTATCAGGATCCAGGTAGATGTGTATATTGTTGGAACTGACGGTAAGTTATTTTATTTTTATTTTCTGACAATCCCTTTACTGCTAGCTCTCAATCTAGACGGCTTCTCCAAAGAACAGACATTTTTTATAATCACCAAGAAGGTCTAATTTGTAGATTTCCAACAGGAATCTCCAGGGAAACAGCATCTTTATATTTGAGTTGTGTTGACACATAATTAACTTTACAATTGAATCCTAGTTTAACAGACAGCAAAGGAGTGAATATGTAACCACAATTTACTCTAAACTTCCTAAAAAAGTAGGTTTGTTTACTCTCTTCCTTGCCTCCATTGAATTCCGTTCCGTTCCGTTCCGTCGCTCAGTCGTGTCCGACTCTTTGCGACCCCGTGGACGGCTTCTCCGTCCATTGAATTAGCAGCCCATAATTACCTGGTTTCTGCTTCACTTCACTGATGAGGCTGCCCTTGCCAAGGTCATCAACGATATCCTGGTTGTCAAAGATCAACCACCCCCATCCCAGCCTCATTCTCTTGGGGCTTTAACAGCGGGCTCTTTCTTTGGCCTCTGTCTCCCTGACTTTTGAAAGACCTTTCTTCTGAGTCCCTTCCCACCACTCTCAGACCTCTGCAGTATCTCACATTGGTTCCTATCCACACTGCTATCTATATATATGTTAATGAACCCACAACCTGTATCTCCAGCTCAGACCTTTTTTTCTGAGCAGCAGACCCATGTATTCAACCATCTGGATGTCCTCCAACTACCTAAGATACATAATATTCAAAACTAAAGATGTACATCCCCCCAACTACTACTTCTCCTTTTCTATCTGGTCACTACATCACCACATACCCACCCAGCTGCCCAAAGTACAAACTTTGGAGCCATCTTTAATCTCTCCTCCCCATTCCTCTATATTCGGTGAGTCAGCATGAATATTTCATATTGAGTCAATCTCTTCCTCTCCATTTCTACAGCTTTAATCCAGCTCCTTATCATTTCTCATGTAAGTCCTCTGAAAGAACTAATCAGTGTCCTTGTCCATCCCTAGAATGTTGTCCCATCCCATTTTCTGACTCATCCCATTAATCTTTCTCATGATGCTTATAGTCCAGTGGGAAAGCCTGATAATAAACAAAGATATTTCAGGTAATGATATATGCTGTGAAGAAAAAATCAGAGTTGAGACATAGAGCAACAGGTGTAATGCTATTTGACACAGGTGATCAAGGATGTCCAGAAACTCAACATTTAAGCAGAGACTGGAATGAAGTGAAGGAATCAATCTTGACAGTGTCTTGGGAGAAAGCATTTTAGGGAGGGGAGGACAAGTGAAATTGAGGGAGGTATGAAACTGGCATTAATTTTTGCTCTGTACTGGCTCCTATCCATAAAATCTACAGATATACTCTAGTTTCAAGGGTTCCTTATAAGTAAAAATATCCTCTTAATCTCAGTAATCCTTTAAACAATTTTACTCTTCCATCATCCCAGGTCTCTTGAAAGCATCTCATCCTGCTGCCCCTGCTGCCTGGAATCTCTCTAGGTCCTACACTAAGATCATCACCCTTGCTCACTGAGTGCCACCTGCATCCTGACAACCACAATGCCCTCATCGCCCTCTATTGCAGCTACTGCTAGGTCTTGTCCATGTTGAAAGTTTCCCTGTGAACAGCCTTCTTCACCTCCACGCTTTCATATCTTCTCTTCCTCCAAATCCAAGGCATTCTTTTAAATGATATCTGCTTCATTAACTTTCCCAGAATCCTGCCAAGAGGAAACAATCTTTACCCTTCTCTCTCTGAATTTCCATATCACATGATCTGTGCCCCTCTTATTCATTCAACAACAATGTGAGGACCTACTATATGCTAGGCATTATTTTAAGAACCAAGAAAACATTAATTTAAAAAATTAGATTGCTTCCCGCCTCTATCATTCTATAACACTTTTAATTAAGATAGTATATATGTGCTCTGTCTTCCTCGAGGGCAAGATTCATGTCTAATTTATCTTTTGATCCTACCCAGCCAGAGCTTTGCATATAATAGATATGAGGGAATATTTGATTGACTGATCTGAGCCAATGATGCTGGTTAGTTCTTCCAAGAATAGTAATTCCTCAGATTATTGGAGAGGTAATGGAGGGAGCCAAGGAAGATATTTTCTGATGGTATCCAGAAGCTTTGGTAAAATGGACTACAGTAAGCTAACTGGTAAATCCAGAACCATGACATTAGTCCATGACTATATGTTCTATTTTGGCAGAATCTCCATTTTTAGTAATAAGCCACCTTTGAAGCTCCAGTTATTAACAAGAGAAATTAACCCACAAGGCTCCTGCCTAAAAGTGTTTATTTGATCCTTTTTGTTTACATGAAGGTATTCTACATGTAATTTTATTAGAAAGATGCCCTTCAGTTCCAGAAGACATTGTACTAATGGTACACTAATATTGTACTGCTGCAACTCCCAAACACTTTACCGAACATCAGTGAAATGCACGTTTGCAAATAGAAGTTCAAGTCCCCAACCTCAAGGAGAAACCCGTGGTCAAACACTTAACTTCTGTTATTCTTCCCTCTCTTCAGATGACTTCATTGAGAAGCTTACACGGTGTGAATTTTTTGATGATGAAGTCAAGGACTCAATATTTTTCTTAACAATCCATGATGCTGTTTTGCATATTTTGATGAAGAAAGATTACAGTACTTCAAAGTTTAATCCCAGTCAGGTATCAACTTTTTGGCAACTTTCACGTTTGTATAAACAACCACCTGTACTTCTTAAATTTCTCTTTATTTTTCAGCATTAAAAAGCATATTCCTAATTCTTAATTCCATCCTGGTTTTCTCAGGAAGTAGAAGCAAAATTTGATGATTTCACCATCAATACAAATGGAGGATTACGTAATCGGGAATGTCAGGTAAGAATCTTCAGCAGCTTTATGTATACACAGACAGTATGACGAAGAACTTTCAAAAATGCTGAGGCCTCTTCCAGCACACTACAGCAAGTCCAGCACCTGTTTGAGCCTCTGTGCCTCATTCCTAGAAAACGGAAGCAATCCCAATCTAATAGGGACATTAGGGGAAAATAAACTCAGATCAATACAAAAAGAGATGGAAAATAATGATACTAGACCTCTTAGTGCAATAATGAGCGTATATAGAGAGAATGTTTTATGTTTTCAAAGTATTTACAACCAAGATCTTATTCTGGTCTTGTCATAATCCATGAGGCAGAGAAGGAAATACTATTTCCACCTACAGATGAATTCATGATGGAGCTGAGAAGCTAAGTATACCTCTTGACCCCTAGAGGCATGGGAAGCCCCTAGCCAGTACCTAGCTCAGTGCTGAATGTTAGGTTCCTTCACTTCCTTACTAGAAAGAGTTGCCGAATCATTTCATTCTAGAACATTCATTTCTAGACTATTCAGTCCTTTGAAGGTCTGTCCCTAGTTTGGGAAAAGCAGAACTACAAATCAAAATGAGTATCCCCTATAAAGCAAGTATACGGTAGGTGCATTACACTCATGACCTGAATCTTTACAACATGCAAAGAAGATATCTTCATTTCACAAATGAGGAAACTAGAAGCGCTCAGAGACTTAAACTAATCTGTTTAAGGTCATGCTCCAAATTGACAGCAACAGGATTTGAAGGTAGGTCTGCCTGATGTCAAGATCTATGCTCTACAGACTATATTATCCTGGCTCTATCCTTTGGTGAAAAACTATTAGAAGTGAGGGTCCCAAGGAAGAATCCAATGCTTGTCTTCTTCTCTCATATAAAGAAAGGTCTAAGAAGAGTATCAAAAAGGAATTTAAACTGAAGCAATGTATAGCATAAGATAACCCTGTGTGACTATTAAGAGTTCAAATAGAAAAACCTTAGATGAAAAAGCCATTCCAGTAATTTAGATAGACTTGAGGGGTAGGGGGAAACCATGATTCTGCTTCCCAGGGCTGTTTTCCAGGGAAATGCACACCTAGCACCTTGCTGAGGACTCTATAGAGAGTCATAATAGAAACCCTCTGCCCAGCAGCTTGACTCAGAATTGTCACCAAGTTTTAAGGCTTAAAGTAAAGGAACAGAATTTCAATCCAATGTCTGATCAAAGCTTTAGAACCAACCGTCAGAAAGAACCATCCTGTATCTGTTTCCCTGTATTTTGTTTTTTTAAAAGCATTTAACACAAGCCCCTTGCATTACTTCAGTCAGTTCAGTTCAGTTCAGTCGCTCAGTCGTGTCCGACTCTCCGCGACCCCATGAATTACAGCACGCCAGGCCTCGCATTACTTAGAGGAAGATAAATCGGCAGTTGCGGTTAGGCCACCAGTGGTGATTCATGTAAAAGCTGAGTGTCCCTAGCCAGCACACATAAGCCCTTGGAGTTTGTGTGGTCCCTTAACAAATGTGAAGAAATAATTACTACAACACATTATTTTGGTTAAATTAGGCCTTTGAAAAATACACTTCTACTACAACATGGTATCACATGGGTCTAACCAAGTATCCCTGGAAGATGTTTGATCACTAAAATTGAAGACAAATATGTTGGTGAATCTGGTAAATTCTAGCTCCCAATTTTAATCAGATTGATCATGTTTACTCCTTTTAAATACAAGATATGATTATTAAAAGGGATAGAACAAGTCTTTTAAAACAAGAACTTTTTCTCTTCTTCCAGGTACCAATTGAAACAAAATTCTAAACAAAATATAATTGAGAGATCCTCATCTGTCACGTAAAGAAAAACTTTATACCCAGAAAGTTATTGATAAGTTCATACATTGTATGAAGACTATTTCTGACAGAAATTATGTTTCAAACTTTGGAACGAGATTGTTCTAGCATGGTATATTTTTCACATATCTAGTAACCAATTATGTAAATACTTTTAATTTTCTACCTTGTAGATTTATCAAAAGAAAATTATTTTGTTTATAAGTATTTTTATAGCACTGACGGATTTCCATCTAAATCACTACTTTTGTGCATATTTTTGCAGTGCATTTGCACCATTGCTTTGACTCTTGTAATTTATATAGTTCATACTAATATATATTCATTTAAAAAAATCAATTGTACAATAGGTGTGTCTTGCTTTATTAAGTTTCTTATTAGCTTTCTGAAACATGCTCGCTGAGTCCTCTTTACAGTGATCCGACTGGAAACCTGCTACATGAGAATCCTTCTAACCTTTCTTCAATGAGACTTGTATTTTATAAATGTGTTATTTATTTTATGTAACAGAAATTAAACATCATTACCAACAGTAAAAGATTCAGTGGCCTCTGTTCAACATAAAGCCACTCTGTTAATGGGAAAATTGTCCCAATTGTTTTAAATCTCACTTCTAAATGTTTATTGTCAAAGTACTCTTTCATCCTTTATTAATAGTTTTACTGAGAGGGCTTGTCTACTTGACTTAAAGCCAATTACAGAAAGATAAAACAAAGGCTTATTTACATATCTTCTCTTAATTAAAATCTAGAATCTCAACACTCTTTATAGCAATGTATCTTAAAACTTTTTGAGTCATGGACATCTTATAGAGCCTCATGTACCCTATGAACTTTGGGGGAAACATACACATACACATACATATTTGTGTATGATGCTCTATGAATCTCAGGTTAAGAGCTCTTCCTTTATAGAGGGCAGGGAGTAAAAATTGAAAACATGAGCCTATTTAATTGATCATTTGCCTTGGGAGTGAGACAAATGCCTTACACAGAATTGACATAATGTCTGCATCTTCCCAAGCAAAGGTGCCCTCTGTGCTCTTCTTGCCAACCAAAACATCTTGGAGAAGGAACAAGCATTCCAATTACCACACTCCCATCACAACCCATTCAACCATCACATCTTGAGGTTCACTTGCTGCTGCTGCTAAGTCGCTTCAGTTGTGTCCGACTCTGTACGACCCCATAGACGGCAGGCTCCTCTGTCCCTGGGATTCTCCAGGCAAGAACACTGGAGTGGGTTGCCATTTCCTTCTCCAATACGTGAAAGTGAAGTCGCTTAGTAGTGTCCAACTCTTTATGACCCCACGGACTGTAGCCTACCAGGTTCCTCTGTCCATGGGATTCTCCAGGCAAGAATACTGGAATGGGTTGCCATTTCCTTCCCCAGGGGATCTTCCCAGGGATTGAACCTGGGTCTCCCGCATTGTAGACAGACTCTTTACCAACTGAGCACCAAGACTAGATTAATAAGAAATGGACTTAAATACAGTATTAAAGTTGGTGCTTACAACTAACTTAGAATAGAAATAGGATATTCTGAAGACATAAGCTAGATTTTTAGAAAAATATGGTCCCGCCCAAATGATAAAAACTCACGACCCACCATTGTTCATTTAAATCTTGTGATTCTGTAATGCCTAAAATTTCAGATGGGAGATGAGGAAATTAAAGTTTAATATTAAAATGTTGCTGTAACAATTCTGCCTTAACGCTTTTCCCCTCAAAGACAGAAAACTGAAGGGGCATGAATCAAAACAAAAAATGTTTGAGAATTCAAATATTTTTATTAGTATCATTACCAAGTATTTTAACTGGCTTGCCTCTCTTTCCCCTTTAAATCTAGTATATCCAATATTGCTTTATTAGATTGTGCATATATTGTTGTAAGTAAAGTCTGCTTGGTCTAGGCCACAACTGAACAGATTACAATTACAAACCAGTAAAGAAAAATAAATCCACTTCAGTTAGAATATAGTATGATTATGTCAAGCCTCAATTAACATCAATATACCAATTTGATGGTTGATCTAATAATCAGAAAAGTCTATTTTTGTTTCAGGTACTTGATATTTTTCCACATACTTTTTTTCCCATTAACGCTTTCAAAAATAAGTTTACATGGTTTTTCCAAAAAGATGTATGAAAGATACTCTTCCAGTACATCAGAACAAAGCCAAAAGCAGCTCTGTATACTTCATATCATAAAATGACTTATTTCAAGTTTAAAAATATGGTCAAATTATCTTTTCCATTTGTTTTTTAGTGTTAGCCTCTTATACAATAACTTGAGCAAGTGGTTTTTTACAGGGCAAAATGAATAGTAAGTAGTTTCTTACAATCTTTGCAACTGATAATTTTCTCCAATACTATATATTATACTCTGAACAAGCATGTCACTTTAGAAATATTAACGTTCATCTTGCTGGTTTTAATCTCCAAAAACGTGAAATTTTGCTGTAAAAGTTGTATCAACGTGAAAAATTCTGCATTCTTCCACATGTGTCATCATTAGGTAAAAATTCATCTAGGCAAACAGTATTTATGCTTTCATTTTATTGTTTTTAAGAATTAAACTGCCACCTCAGTAGTCTTTTAAGAGCAATATAATGAAACATACATACATTTAATTTAGACTTATGTCCATCATAGCTTCAAAGGCTTCCCTGAAATAAGGCTGGGATTCACATCTTTTTCCTTAAGGAAAGAAACACTAACAGTAATTTTGTTATCCTTCTACCCACCCACCCTCATTCAAACAATAACCGGATGAATTCAAGTCTAACACCATTAAAAAAAAAAAAAACTGTCTGCTACAACACATTCATCTTAACTGCCTCGCTGCATAACACGTATTTCTTAAACCTAACCAAAAAATTTTAAAGCCTACGAGACTTAACATGTGGAATTTTACCGTGATAACATTTTTTGTTCAATATATTCAATTCTAGTGAATTTCAATTAAATCAGGTGAGCTCTTCATAAATAGCTGAGAAGCTTTAAAGTGAGTTTTGTTATTTCCTATTACATGAAACCAAAATATTGGTACTGAATTTTCAATAATATTTTAACAGCTCTTAAAGAGGGCCATTAAAGGTTATCAAGTTTGCACCAGTCCAAGTACCTACAGTAATATGATAAACACACTCACCACCATTTCACACTATTTCACTCCTATGCTTCTAATAACAACTTCTCATTAGAAACACCGCATTAACACTGAACTCTCAAATTGCTAGGTGTGTAAAATCACATACTTTCACTTAAAAAAAAAAAGTGTATTATTTTCAGCTGGTCATGGTTAAAAGGGCCATTTATATTATTTCAACTCTAAATTTATAGATGACTTTGCATCAATTATCCAAAGTGAGAAACTGCTTTGCCTGTTCCTGACAGAATTAAACGGTAAATTAGCCATCAGTTCACCTCTTGTCAAAAAGAAATGTTCTAAATTTATACACTACAAACTATTTAATAATAAATGGTATCTGTATACTACACATTTCATGTTTGTTATGCACCATTTTAGGGGGGAGGAAGTACTTCACAGGGGTGTATTCAAAGGATATATAGTAATATCCTAAGAATGTTGATTTATACATATGAATTCTGTATAAACTGTAAGTGGTCATCTTAGCTGGACTGTAACAAGCCCCTATAATGCAAAAGCTGACTCCGAAGGCACCTTATAATGCACTGAAATTCACAATTTAGACATTACTTTTCTCTTCAATACAAAATCATCTGGTAGTCTTCACTGTTGACTCTATGCTAAAAAAAACATTCCAAGTTTTAGACTGTTTAACCAATAAAAGAAACAGGAAGTCAGTAATAGTTTTTAAATGTCAAGTTAGAGAAAAACACCTTATCATACAGTAATGAAACCTGAGCAACACAAGTATGTGATTACAAGAACATCCTTCATTAATACAGTATTCAAATTCCTCCATGGCATTCAAATTATACTTTAAAACCCAATAAACAAGAATCCACTTAAGCACAGGATCAAATTCTACCATGAAATGAGGAATTACATAAAGCCTATTCAGCCCTAAATATTTAGTTTCAGACAATGAGCAGAGAGGAACACACTTCATCTAAAGAATACCACTTATACAGTTCTATAAAATGTTACTTAAGGTTAATAAGTGTGATGCATCATATGACTCCAACCATTCGGTAAAAAGCATTAATGAGTAACAGCATCCCCAACAGCTTGGAGCCTACAGAGTTGATTACTTTGGCCCTATCTTTCCAAAAATACAAGCAATGCCTCTTAACATTACAGACATAAATATTCTTAGTACTGGAATTTCAATGTATTTTGGTGCTCCTGAGGCTGCCTATAAATGAAAAGGCATCCAAGTGAAATGCATTATATACCTAATATACCTCAAAATTTCAGTGCCTAAAATGTGAAATAATTTTCTACCATTCAACAGTCTGCCTTACAGTAAATTATATTAGATTTTTACTTTTAGGATTTTATTGTAACTTTGGGAAATTAGTGGTAAAACATATGGTTTAAAAAACAGTATGTGGCTGCACTTAAGTTCACATAAAAATAGCATTTTTACAACCATATTGAAATTTAATCCTTTTACACAGGTTAACAAAATGTATCACAAGAAAAACTTAAACATTGGGTTTAACAAAAGACGTGCTTTTGAAAGTGGAACGATGGAAAAATGTTTTCAATTTTTTTTTTTTTTTACAAATGGTCACCTCTGGGTCAGTTTACCACACTAGGGGAACAAAGTTCTTAAAATATAACTGTGCTCAACTGAGCCACTTAACTGCACTACAGTATAGTACTTGAAATCAATCCTAAGGTCAAGATTTAAAACCATTTTAAGAGACAAGACCCTAAATGTTGTACAGCCACCTCAGTAAGAGGCGCTTTTCCTTCCCCGAACAGTCAAAGCTTAAAGAAAAGATTGACTATACGTATAAGTTTTGTTTCCTCATCGTATCATCAGTTCAGAATACTCTTATCATTGGTAATACGGTCTGTATCTTGTCTGATCTGGATGATGTGGTCCAGGTAGTGGGGTTTGAGAAGGCGGACCCTGCATTCGTGGAGGAGGAGGTGGCCCTCTTGGTGCAGGCCATATACCAGGACTCATTCCCCCTGGCTGTGTAAATGGAGGGCTCAGAGTTCCTTGATCTTCAGTGAACTGGGGTAAAGAGCTGGGGTTGTAATGGTGAGGAGGGGGTGCAGTTACAGGTGGACCACCATGTTGAGGTGGGGGAGGTCCTGGAGGAGGATGATTCATATAAGGAGGCATCTGGGCAATAATATGTCCAGGGGGAGGGGTAATTGGTGGTGGAGCGGAGGTCATTGGTGGAGGTGGAGCTTGGCTATACACCAAGTGAGGAGTGCCTGCGGCCTGGGGAGGGTGTGGCATTGGATGGCTGATTGGTGGTGGAGGAGGTGGGGGTGGTGCATAATGTTGCTGTGGAGGCATAATATGGTGAGGGTGCGAGACCACTGGTTGACCCTGATATTCAGGATGATGGTGAGCAGGTGCGGGGGCAGGAGGTGGTGGTTCTCTAGCACCGGGATTTGAGTCATCCTGAATAGGGACAGTTATTAAATTGCTGTGTTTTCTTGTTGAAATACGAAAGGTTTCCTGACTGACTGAGCGAGGTGGAGGTGGAGCCATGGACAATTCAGCTGGAGGAGCACGAATATCCTCATGTGGCTGATTATAGTGCTCGTGGGGCACATGTTGCAAAGGAGGTGGTGGCATCATGATGTGCTGCTTTGGTGGAATATGGCTCATATGGTGCTTGTCTGGCGGCATGATAAAACGATCGGGAATTTCAGCTGGTGGTGGGGCAATAGGAGGAGGATGAACATTTTCAAGTGAAGCCCGGGTAACAGGTTTTCCAGCTCTCATATGGCGGTGGTTGATATGAGCCTGTAAGTCTCTCTGAGACAAGTATGTTCTCTTGCACCCTTGAACAATGCTACACATGAAGAGAGAACCTCGTGTACACTGCTCAATTCGCTGCACAGGATCACTACAGCTACATGAGAAGGGGAAAAAAGTTTGATTTACTAAAAACAGACTATAAAAATAATGCACTAAATTTCAAAGATATGACTAGTTTTAAATTTTATTGGAAAACACTGCAAAAAGTTCACAATTAAAAGTTATAGTTAATGTAAGTGAACCTTTAATCTTTTCCTCTTTGTGGTCTGTTTGCTATTAAGCATCAGCATTTCTGTCAATGTCAAAACTCTTAAGAAAAAAATGTATCAGAGTATGATTGAAGCAAAAACCTTTTCTTACCAAGATTTAGAATTTATCTGAGTTCACAAACAAGTCTATGTTTTGCATCCCAAACAATTCTATGTTTTGAATCTGTGTGCAAAAAAACCCCAAAAATCCAGGAAGGGCAAAACAAAGGATCTGTCAGAATCACAGAATGCAAACTTGTATTTATTGACCAGTAAGCCATTTTCTGAGCAAATAACACTAAGTAGAAGATACTAAGTGAAAGGTATTGTAAGAACTACAAAAATAAACAGGATCATCCTAATCATCAAGGTTCTTAATATTAAACAGTATTTTAAATTCAAACCATGAATGCCAAGAGTCCTTTCAAGGAGGGGGTCTTTCTGATTTGTCAGACAAATTTACTACTACAATGTATTACACACTCCTACTTTTCTAAATTATAAACACTAAATTTAACTCAATCATTTTCTTAATGAGTCTGGATCAAATTGTAACTATTCTTCTTCATTCACTGTTTTTTAATCCACTTTCGCCTTTAGGAGGCTTCTTGAAACAGTAGAAAGAAGACTGAACTAGGAATTGGAGCTAGGATCTAGTATTGGCTCTGAGATCTTGGAGAAGCCATTTAAACTTTGTTTCTTTATCTGTAAAATGGGTTATAACATCTAACCTAACTCATAATGTTTACATCAATGAAACAGTGAAAATGACAGGACTGAATGATCAGTTAAGCACTAAACATGTATAAGCTATCATCACTGAATATGTGGGTGAGGTCATATGACCTGTATCAAATGGCTCCATATTCTTGATTTTGAGTGGTGGCTGGTGTTCCTTCCTCACTGTAGGCTGGTACTACTTCTTCATGCTTAGAAGGCTTCCCTTTAGTGGCCATTTGGCACACGTCTCATTTTTTGCTTCTAATTTGCTGTAAACTCTGAAATAGCTCCACAGTAACAGGATGTGGGGGAACATTTCTTTGGGTGATGCTTAAGCATTAGTATATAATATTTACATTAATTTGGATTGTCATTTCTTCACTTCCTGACCCAGGTCTGTTAATCCAGATAAGCTTATGTTTTAATATCCTAACAGCCAACCAGTGATATGCTTACTGCAGTTACACTGAAAAACTTGAAAACGAAAATTCCCTTTTAAATACTAACATCAAAACACTTACATAAAAGAGAAAACTTCTCCTCTACATGGTGTTTTACAACATCCGAAACCCCTTATCTCATGAGGCAATCACATTTACTACAGAATTTAAGTGGATGGACACTGTGTTGGAAAATCGGGCACTACAGAAAATGAGGCAAGTAGTGGATATGCACTTTCAATTTCCTAATTCTTCCGAATTATAATTCTACTGAGAAAATATTCCTTAAAACTCACACTATAAAATTTATAATATGTGACTTTAAAGGGCTAATAAAATCTGCTAAGACAATTAGTTCTTACTGGTTTGTTAATGAATCATTCATTCTCTCCCATAGAGGCCAATCTTCCTACACCACAAAAGAAAATTAGCCATTACAATTGTCCACAGTTTTGTTATCAACTAATACTACAACCCTTGGGATAGGTTCTAACTTAGGTTACAAGTGACCTAGAAAGCCTACAGTTGTTCCAAAGAAGTTTATCTCAAAGTTTTTCTTAAATCTTATTTCAGGTGTTCTGAATTGATATAAAAATTCATAATTTATTCTGGATCCTTTAAGACCACCCCCAAACAGATCACTATAGATCAACACCTCCCGATGGTCTTAACTTGTCTGAGCCTGTCTTAGAACATGAAGGTGTTCTAAGATGTACTCAAGACATAGTCAGATTTGAAGGCAATAAATAAGAGTTTACACTTACATAGTATTTGCTACCTGCTACTCATTTACTTCTAATAATAACCCAGGGAGGTAAGTACTATTATTAGCTCCATTTTACAGATAAAGAAATTGTCTATGTGACACAGCTAATAAATCACAAAATAGAGATCCGAATCCAGGAATTCTAATTCCAGAGTCTTTGCTCTAAATCACTACGTGATACTATCTCTCTAGCATCCCATTAAAATAAGAAAATATTTTTGGTTTATAATGCTAACTTTGTGATGTATTTATTATTATTTTGGCCAATGTGAATTAATTGATAATAGCTAATTAGCCTAAGGAGAAGGTTACAGTCAACGAGGCTCACAGAGAAACATTAGCCAGGTCTACACACTTGACATCTTGTCACTGGTCTATATCATATCGTCACCTTTAACCTAGATTATAAATCATTATATCACAATCTTTATTATTTAAAAATTTAATGATGATCTTACCCCGGACACATCTTATCTCCCTTTTTTTCATGTAAAATAGCACAGTCATAGCAAAAAACATGCTTGCATGGAATCTGTGAACAGAGACATGTTACAGTTAAGTGTTCTAGAACAAATTAAAATACTTCTATAAAAAGCAACAGTAAGTGACCTAGACATAGAAGGCACTTGAGAACTGTTAAAATGAACATTTATTAAGTACTAATTGCATAAAAGCAACAGTTAACCTTTTTCAGTCACAAAGCTCTTTGTGAGAATGCAGTGAAAACTTAGGCCCTTTCCCCAAAAAAACATGTACATTTATTGTCCCTACAGGTTAAAAGCTGCTGAAGAATACTGTACAATGTTTTATCTAATCCTGTTATCTCCAGAAAGTATTTCATGGCAGTGAAAGAACAAGTATCTTCTACATTTAACGTAAGTAGCCTTCTTCCCTGGTAGTCTTAAGTTAATGAACTTACAAATATTTAAAAATAAATCAGAAGGACACAGTAAAATAATGTTACACTATTTTAAAACTCACAATTCATTACTGTTATTTAGTTATACCACACAGCAAAGCAACAGTGCAGAAACCACGGCTTCTACCACCATAGACTTAACAGTGAATACAATTTTTTTCCAACAAAAATGTAAAACTATCTTTTTATATATCAAAACTACTATAAAATTACAGTTAGGGCTGTATTTTAAGTGCTTAGAATTCAATTCTCAGAAATCATAAATAATATTTAATTGTTTTAAAAATTTTAGCCCTTAAAAATAACTGATTTTATTCTGTTAAAGAAAAACATTTTTTTTTCCTTAAGGATCAAACCATCCAAAGAAATTAGTTTCAGAATTAGTTTCCTTAATTAATATTTTACAAGCAATCCAAGAATCTGTCAAGATAATTTTATTAAATGCATATTATCCCCAAACTTACCTTAGCTATTTTATACTTATTCGTTATAAACTTTATTGTTAAACAATAATAAACCTACCTACTTAAATTTCAGAGTCCTCATCTCTACACAAATATATAAATTTATAAAAACAGAATTTAACTTAGTTATACTTACCATTCGCCCATAAATTTTAATAGGTAATCCACATTTGTCACAGAAATGAACTGGAGTATCATCCTTTTCACCTAAGATGTTTATCTGTTGAAACGACATAATTAAAATTTCCTTAAGCATTTCTAAAAATTATGTCTATAAATTACACAATGAATTGGTTAGTGTAAAAGTTTCTAAAACAATTAGAAATGAAGATCTCTTGATATAATTCCCACATATGCCACATTATTTGGGCAACCATCAGTTTTGGGTTTTTTCCTCCTTTGACAGTGTTATTACTTATTGATTTTACTAGATGTCACTGAAAATTACTTCAGATTATTTTTGGAAACAGTGAAATAGAGCATTAACTAACGATTTATGGGTAATGAAAGATATAATTATAATAAAAGTTCACATTATTCTTTATGCAAACTATATTGTCCTAATAAAGTATTTAAAATATTTTATTGTTCTAATAAATTTTTTTATTTTTAGTTATACCTGAAAGTCCCAAAAAAGGTGTCCAGGAAATCTTCGTTGATTTCCAAACAGTTCACCCCCTTTACAGTCATACCGTTCTTCTTCATTATAATCAAATCCTTCTGAGAAAACAAAATGTTACTTGTTAACTTTTCACATCTCAAATTTCATTTTGGAAATACAGGTACACGGACAGATTTCTATTTGTATTTTGTACATGGACAAAACAGACCTGTTCACTGACACGTTTTAAAGCTCCTCTAAGAACAGTATAATCAAGTCTTACTAAACAGCTGCTAGAAATGATCCTGGGACCCATGGACAATTCTCATGCCTGAGAATACTGCAGTACTGGAGACCGTAACAACACACAGAGGTGGAGCCAGGAAGGATCTCTGGTCTCTTCACTCCTATTCAAGAGCTCATATTAAGATACTGATTGTCATTTATTCTGATCATCTATAAAAGTGGTATTATGTTGTAACTGGTATTAGTGCCAAAGGATTAACAAAGAATTCTGCAGGCTTTTTTCTTATGACTTAGATAATTAGGTAACCTCTTCAGCTTTAAACTGAACCTGATTTTAGAAACCTCAACATACTTATACTTCATCATACTTCATCATTTCAATTAGAACCTTTCCCTGGTTATTCACCCGAACACCAAAATTTATATCATATCTATAAGTCTCCTCCCCTATACTGTATGTATCAATATCAATAAACTTCAAGATGAAGATCAAATGGGCTCAATTTCTCTGACCTGATTAAAAAGTTGATGGCAATCCTCTCATTTTATACAAAAGAAAAGAAAATCAGTGAACAGTCTGATGGGGATTCTAAGTAGAATCCAATTACCTAAAGTAAAGCGGAGAAGACAAATCTATCCCTCCATTATGCCAGGCTTCTCACGACTTTTGGCCCTAGAACTGGTTAACATCTGCAGACAGACACACAGGCACAGATGCAATAATTTCTTGAAGCTGATACTGATACACCAGTGTACTGCTATCTAATTACCTGCAACACAAATATAGAGTTCTTCTAAGTGACATCTGCGTGACCCTAGGCTCTTAGATGGCCCACTTATACCTGATAAAAGTTGCTGTCATCAAAAACTCAAGGAAAGTTAATTTTTCTACTTATCTAAAACTCAGAAAATTATTGAGCAGAACAAGAGCCAAGAAAATCATAAGCACATTATCATTATCCAGAGTGGTTCAACCTATACTCCCATCATTAAACTATACATTTATCTGTATAGATAACAAAGCAGCAGCTGCTGCTCCATCAATAACCTAGGGTACTCTGTCTTTGGCCTTTCTAGTTTTAAAATAAAATTTTAAACTATACAGTAATGTATAAATAAATTATTGTGTAACAGTAAAACAACGCAAATCTAAAATCCCCTTTCTAGCCCTTTCCTTTCAGATATCTCATCCCCTCCCACTTCAAGTCACACCCCATTTTTGTTTTAACAACCAAATATACATCCATAAAAGTTCCAAAGCCGCGATCAGCAAACTTTATCTGCCTAAAGACCAATTAAGTAAATACTGCCATACCTGCAATTACTCAACTATGCCAATACAGTGTGAAAGCAGCCATGTGTTGTGTGCCCTAAGCGCAGTCATGTCCAACTCCTTGTGACCCCATGGACTATATATAGCCCACCAGGCTCCTCTGTCCATGGGATTTTCCAAGCAAGAACACTGGAACAGGTTGTCATATCCTACTCCAGGGGATCTTCCCAACCTAGGAATCGAATCCAAGACGCCTGCATTGGCAGGTAGATTCTTTACCACTGACCCACCTGGGAAGCCCGAAAACAGCCAGACAATACGTAAAAGAATGGGCATGCATGTGTTCCAATACAACCTTATTGATAAAAAACAGCACTGGATTTGGCCCATAGGCCAAAAAAACTGTTTTTATACTCACAAAATGGTGAAAGGCCTTTCTAAGGATGACATAAAACCCAGAAGTTCAGTAGAAAAGACTGAATGTCTGACTACAAAGAATTGTCAAGTTTCTCTACAATAAAAATTTTATACGCAAAATTCAAAAGACAAATAGGGAATATACACAACATATAACAAAAGCCAATTTTGTTAATCTACAAAGAGCTCATAAAAATTAAGAGAAAGACAATCAAACAGGAAAAAAATGGGAAAAGGATATGAACAGATAGAGCCTAGAAAAAAGAAATGACCAATACTATGAAAACATACAGCACCACTCATAAATTAAAGAAATGTATATCAGTTACAAAAATCTGTAAAGGATAATAGCACCAATATTGATGTGGGAGTATAAAGTAATGTACTATTTTTTAAGAACCATTTGACAACATCTATTAAATTCTAAAATGCATAAATTCTAAATCCACCGAGTTCTAAAATGCCCAAATTCATGCAAAATTTAAATTTCAAAATATACATACTAAGGTGTGTATTCTACAAAATATACATACTAAATAAATAAGGACATTTACTGCAATATTGTCTTTAACAGCAAAATGTTTTTAAAAAATTGTTACAATAAATTATGGTATATCCATAAGTGAAATACCTAAACCCATTTTCTTAAATAAGATACATCTGAATCTACTGAGAAGGCAGAATCTCACATGCATCTTACCAAAGCTGGGGGGGGGGTAGTTATAAAGCAACTATGAAAATGTCATATGTCATGCCAGGGATTATTTGAGGGGAGAATAAAAATGGGAGGAGGACAATTTTACTTTAGTATTACGTTTTCTGCAATACTGTTTAGATTTTCTAAACAACAGATAGTGCTACTTTCAACAAAAGAAAATAAATCAAAAATATTTATAAAGGGATAGAAAGCAAAATATGCCAAAATGAGAAGTCAAAAGACTGAAGAAGAGAATATTTAAGATAAAAAAAGAGGTGGCTAAAAATAAATAAAATCACATGGCTTATTTGGTGGAGTCAGATATAAAAGAAAGACTTTTGGACCTGTTAAACACATTACCTTCATCACCAGCTGGAGCCTTTGCAGGCATCCTGTTTATAGTCCTTGGAGTTCGAGGTGAAGCTTTGGCTTTGTTCCCTTGTTTGGAGATGAGCTTTATAGGAATACGTCTTCGAACATCAAGACCACCCAATGATCCAGAACTATTAGTGCCTTGTAACTCATTGTCTATGTTAGGAAAAAAAGTTGTAATTTCTTTTAGGTTTTCTTTTTGAAGGTTATTTTGCCACAGGTATTAAAGCAATATACCCAACATTATGAAGGGCTGAGTATCTGATTTTAAATACTACGCTATGTAAGTTCAAGTACTAATTTTCTCTATTTTGGATAAACTCTTAAAGCAATGCTTTTTAAGACATGGAGCCCTTTAAAAAGTTGATAAAAGTTATAGAACCTCTCCCTAAGAGGATGGACAGTAAAATTTTCCATGTAATTCCAGAGGGGTTTATAGAAACATAAAATCCTTCATGAGCCTAAGGTAAGAAACTCTGTCTAGCAACTGTAAGATTTTTTTTTTAAAGAAGGAATAAAAGGTAAAGAAAGAACACCAAAAAGAAAGAAAACCATCATTTCCATCAAGCCATGCAAAGTAGGCACTCAATGAATTTAGTACTCTGCATCTACATCAGGACAATCAATAATATTGGAAACACAAAACTAACACCGACAATGGTAGAATTAAATAAATAATACCCTGAAAATGAAGTTAGTTTTAGGGATGTGATTCTCCTCTTCAGTGTAAAATAGTTTTTCTAAAAAGCATTCAGGAATATAGTAAAAATTACCACACCATTTAGTTACACACACTAATGTACTATAACATTTCTAGACGTACTGGTGACTGCATTATGCTTAGTCAGCACTGTAATGGTAAATTATAGGTGAGGAGGATGCAAGATTTCTGTCCTTAACTAGGCCTAAACAACTGACACTTTCTACGTCTCTGTTATTAGCTTACGAAATAAACTTACTCATATCCTATGAGTAATACAAGCATTATTTCATAAAACTGACTCTATTTTAAGATTAAAAGCCACCTTTTTTCAAGTCCATGATGACATATTACAATCCAGAAAATATTTACCTTTATCTGCTAAAAACAGGGAAATGCCCTAAAGTAGGAAATGCAAATAATTGAAAATAGTAATGTTTTAAACATGACAATTAGTGAGCAATGCTGTTTAACTTGCCACTGCAAGAGACAGCACAATCAGAGGCATAACCAAACTATCCACATTAAATTCTAAAGCCAAATTTGGAAGTAGTATCCTACCCAACAGTAATGATTTCCAAGGAAACGAGAATTACACATCGATTTGCACTCTTTCTCAATAATACATAGAACAAAACTCAAAATTGGTCCTTAATTATTAATTTAAATATCTTTCAGTCTGCTTTCTATTATTATTTTCATAACAGTTAATCTGCAAAAAAAAAATCATGGGAATGGGAATACATGGACAGTTAAAAGTCTTAAAACTAGGATAAATCCATCTTGATTTAACTCTCAATACTTCACGAAATGTATCAACAATCAGATAATGCTTTCATCTGCTTTCACTCTAGTTGCTTATTTAGTTGTTAAATATCTACAAGCAATGAAGTGGCAAAAAGATAATGTACTTCATCTGCTTTGACTCTAGCTGTTTAAAACACCTACAAACAATGCAATAGCAAAAAGGTATGACAGAATGAGTTTTTTTTTTGCTTAGAAGGTATTCCTGATTTTTCAATGAATTAAAAAAATAGCAAGTTATCAGAGACAGTTCAATGTCGTCTTTACGACAGTAAAAGGACTCTGAATGGTGTTTCCTTGGTGAAAAACACTTCATTACTACAAGTCCTTTTCACACTACCCTAGACACCTGTGGTCACGATTATGACTTTCAAGAGCCTGCTGCCCTCTAACATCTTGCAGCCTGCCTCAGACTCCAAGTTCATAAGAAAAGTACAGCTGTTAATAGTGACATCACTGGGTTTATCTTGGGGTTTGGGGGGTTTTATTAAGAGTCAAAATACAGCACAATTTCCTTTTGAATATCAGAACTAAAAACCCTAAATCCCTAACAACGAAAGTCCCTGGATATTATAGAAAGTGAGAATTAAGGATGTAACCACCCATATGAAGTGAAATCCACTGTAAAAATGCCTAATACGGAACATTGTGTTATGTAGGTTTTTAAAAGATTTGTGCAGAATTTTATCTTGAATTAAAGGAATCAAGAAATATTTTTACAAAATTTAGGTTACAGTTACAAGGTTGTAACTGCTAATTTTTAGAATTGCCAAAGACTCAATCAAGTGTTAATTAGGAGTTTGTTGGAGTAATTTTCTATTACAATACTACAGGATAGCCTTCATTTTATGACTGACAATTTCAGCACGTTCACAAAACCAGTCATTTTTGCATAACACTAGAGTTCCATCGATTCCCCCAGGGGCCTCTTTTAATCCTTTGATATTAGAATTCTCCTTTTGAGATGCCTATCATGACATAACGTCTTCAATTTACTGGTTATCTGGCACGTCTTCATTTCCCAATGATTTTATTTGTGATTCAAACAATTACCAAATTCACATTTATGAATACCATGAAAACTTGAATATTTTGTAAGGTTTGTAATCACAATCAGTGTACAACATTTGATACCATTTTCTGACATGAAACTGGTAAGGACACTACCTTATAAGGAAATTAACTTAAAAAAAAGAAAAGAGGCTCATGTTAAGCAGCAGGGATATCTGAGTAGGAACTATTTTTTCAAGTGGTCAGTTCATTAGAGAATATTTCCATGTTAGGATGACTTTTACTTTCTTAGGCAAACTTTTAACTTAGAAAAGTAGGATAATAAATACTCAGATACACACCAACGCACATTACAATTTCCTAACGTAACGTAACATCTTTAAACTGTGAAAAGTGCATGACTCCCAATTTCAGTAACAGGCTCAAATGAGAAACATTTCACTAATGTGGCATGTTTGCTTCTCTAACACCGAGATTTCTCGGTTTCAATTCTATAAAACTTCCAAACACTAGAGTTCCCTAGAGCCTGCTGCTAGGCCCTCTTCTCTGTTTTCCCTTTCCTTAAGTGATCTCATCCATCCTCATGCCATAAAATCATTCCAAACAAACTGCCCTGATTTCCCCTTGATATCGCCCCTTCTATGTCCCAAACACCTCATACTTAGCAGTCCAAAGTCTTGTTGCCAAATTCCCATTTGTCACCTAAACTCTATTTAAAAAAAAAAAAAGGTATTTTTCTCCCAAGTCTTCCAATAAAGGACACCACTCAAACTAGAACCCCACCCACCTTTCCTTTCTCTCACATGCCTCCAAACCAATCCACCAGGGCCTGAGTTCTACCACCCAAAAATTCACTGAATCTGCCCATTCCTGTTTTTACTAAACCAAGCCACCGTTACTAAGCCAGGCTTCCCTTCTGGTCTATTGCAATCACTTCCTAAATTTTCTATTTAGCTTGCCTCCTTCTCTTACACCATTCTTCTTACAACAACCTATTATACTTGAAAAAGAGATTATGTTCCTCCTCTACTTCTGTACAATGGCTTCATATTGCACTGAAAATAACACTCAAATCTTTACCATGGACTTCAAAGTCTTACACCACCCAACCCCTGCCTTCCTTACCAATCTTATCTTAGGGCTCTTTCCCTCTACCTAAGTGCAGCTGATTGGTTTTCTCTACATTTTCCTCCCTCAGAGTCTTAGTATCTGCTATAAACGCTTTCCACCTCTATGCCAAGCTGGATTCTTCGCATCCATCAGATCACAGCTTACAAATGTTACCTTCCTAAAAAGACTCTTCCTGACCATCCTCTCTGAAGCTTCCACCTTCCACAGCCCCATATGTCTTCTTCAAAGCCCTCATAATAATCTGTATTTCTAAAAACTTATTCATTGTGGTTTTCCCAATACAACATAACTTCCATGAGGACAGGGACTCAGTTCATCTTGTTTACCATTCCACCTCCAAGCCAAGAAGAATATGTGTATATACGTACGTGTACTGTGTGTGTATACATACACACATAACGTGTGTGTGTGTGTGAAATTAAGTAGACAGTTGATGACTGAGGAATCCTAATACTTGATACTGGAAAAAGCCATTTATCACCCTACTAGTAATAGGGCTGATACAACTGAACGGAGCAGTATCTAACTCCAAATGCACTCATTCAACATCCAAAAACTGCAAGGAAGCAAAAGACAAAAAACACTTAAGAAAGAGAGGAGCCAGTCTTACGGAGAAAGTGATGAGAATATCTTGATTTTAAGCTCAAGACTGGTGGTTAAGGACCACAGCTGAAGCGCGGGGCATGCTATAGGCTTAAGCAGAAAAGCTGCTCCCGGTATCATTCCAAAAACCATATCCGACTCCCTTCTCTCACCTCTAGTCCAAGAAAGACCGGAGAGACAACGACGACAGGCAGTGACCACCGCAGCACCCGCCCAAAGCTGACTGAAACAGCAGGAAGTCTCTAACCCACTCTAGCACATCGACTCCCAGCGTAATGAGACTTCCCAGCCTCTCTACCCGCCAGTCCCCATAACGCAGGGCAGAGCACCCAAAATGAGGGAAAAAACTGCCGGCGCTCTCCCCTCTCCGCGAAGCCCGCGCCCCCCGCGGTGCCGGCTCCGAGCTCAGGAGGAGCTACCGTTGCCGGCACCGAGGCTGTAGGTACCACATCGGAGGGTGGGCCAGGAAGCAGCAGGCCCTGGCCGGACACGGGAAGGGGGTCTGTGAGATTCCTTCCTCGCCACCACACCCCAGTGGTGTAAGGAGAATGTATCCCCTCTATGTTCGCTGGGCGACTAGTCTCAGGCCGGCCAAGGGGGCATGGAACCTGGACCCCCACTGCCTCCGCCTCCTTACCAGTGTGATCCATGATTCGACTCGCAGGGCACTGTGGGAGCGGAAGTCAACCGCGCCGGAGTCGCAGGGAGCGCGTGCGCGGTACCTTCCGGAGCCCGGGAGGCGGAAGTGTGACCAGGTGGCCCAGGTTGGTGCCTCCAAAAGTTCCCTTCTCTTGCGTTCGCTAGCCGACTCCGGTGAGGGAGTCAGGCTCAGTTCGGGCAGAGAGAGAAAAAGCGAGTACGCAGGGAACGTCAGGGTAGAGGCTGCTGAGGGTTCCTCTCTTGTGCTGCTAGAGGAAGTAGCCTTTTAATGCGGGGAGGAGACTGACGGGAACGGGGGAGGGGGAGAGCCGGTCGTAGCCGGAGGACTAAGCTCGAGGCAGGTAAGGCGGCCGCCGCGCCCCCGCCCCGCCCCTTCACCCCGCGCGGAGCTTTGCCTTCTGGGACTTGTAGTGCGCCGGGACCCTGCTGCCGACCTAGCTTAACTGCGCAGGCTCAGCCGTTGGGCTGTCCCCACCCCCGCGGGCGGAGTAACGGTTTGGAACCCCCCAGAGTCCGCGAGCGACGTTCTCCGGCACCCCCAGTCCAGGAAGCGTGTAAACACGCGCGCTCCGGAAAGCGTCCTCCAGCGGGACGTTGCCTAGGGGACGGTTGAGCTGTGTAAGGCTCCCAGCTAGACAGAAAAGCTCTGTGCATATATGTCTGCATTTTGCTTTGTCGTGATGAGCTGCGCAGACCCACGCAGAGCTGACTTGGGTATCTACCCCGGTTGCCACCTCTCAAGTTGCTAACAGTTGAAACCCATTTCTCACGCTTGGTTAGCATTCATTTTCTAGGGAAAGCTCCCCCTCCCCCTAGAACACCTGTCCTAAGGACTGTCCGCGGGGCCAGGTGGAGGACGGGTGCAGCGCAGCCGCCTCTTACGGAGGTCACCGGGGACTCCAGCGCGGAGCAGAGCTGAGGATGGGGCGAGAACGTTAGGGCTGGCCGCGAGGGAGCCGTGGGAGAGGGGAAAGGCCTGAAATGAAGGGACGAGTTACCGCCACGGGCAGTACCTAGTTCCAGTTCTTGGTCCCAAGGGTTGGTGGTTGCTGCAGCTTTCATCGTCCTCAGCCGAAACAAAAGACAAGTGCCACAGAGTGATTCCTGAGGACCTTCCGGGCCGTCTCCACCTCGCGACCCTGGCGCATGTGTCCACTCCCTTCTCCAGCCCTTCACACTTGATGTTCTCGAATGAGTAGAAAGGAGCACAATTAGTGGAAAACACAAGCTGGGGAGTCAAGGGATTTGGGTTCTATTCCTGTCGTCCCTCGGTGACGACATCATTACCTTGTGTTATGCACGCTTTCAGTGCCAGAGTTCCTAGATCAATTAAAGATTATCGTGTCGACCTCTTAGAGAAGCGGTTTCATGGTGCTGAATTCGGAGTCAAGTATGTGTAGCGATGTGCTCTATCTGTGTAGTTAACCAGTGAGAGCTTGGAATAACATGATGAGTAATACTGTAAGTGTTCTGTGTTATTTGGTGAATATTTTGGTGGGATCTTTTAAAAGACCGTTTGTGCAGCTTTATAAACAAGCTTTTAGGTGCATTCACGACTAAGGACAATTGTGATTCAGTTATTCCTGCTTTTGTTAAAATGTAAGTTCTGTATCCCTAAGTGGTTTTCAAGATGCTTTCAGTTGCTGGGCATCTTTTGTGTTTTGCAAGTTGGGGTAAACAACCTTTCTTCCATACCTCCCTGTTTCTCTAAATACAATACTGATATGAAAATCAAGCATTTTCCACCAATTTTGTGTATAAAAGAAAGTAGTTGTCACCTAGAAAGTTTTTTTTTTTTTAATTTTTTCGATCCTCATATTTAACCTATTAACCATCCTTAAGACAAGGTCAGTTGCATTCAGGGTGGTATGGCCGTAGACTCAGCCATATTTCAGATTGATGCAGATCCAGGTCCATAATAATAATGTTAGTGTCTGCTGATGCTATTTAAAGAATTAGATTTTTTTTAAAAAAGTCTTCAAACTGTGTTTTATGTATTTTAATATGTAAGTCAGAAGTTGTGTCAGCATTTTATGGTGCATCAAGTTATGAAAATTTACTAAAAGGAAATTCACATGTTTAGAGTTCTATTGCTAAAATGTTAGGTAAACATTTATTTGATTTGACCTCGTGCTTTTATGCGTTGCTATAGCATTTGTTTTGTATATCCACTTTCCCCTTAGCTATAGCCTCACTTTACTAGTACAGTGGCAATTTCTTCCTCTAAAAGGATAAGAGAACTGTATATAACATTTTATTACTGCCCTCTGGTATCCATTGTTGCTAACCTTTGTGCTGTAAGCAGTCACAATTTTACTGAAAGTCAACATTTATACTTAATTTATAGCTTGGTACTGTCCTAAGGTTTATAAAAATGAAACATCGTGGTAATGGACAATCAGAAGCACCAAGATGTATATCATATTTTCATCTTATTGACAGACATCTGCTAGTCAGTGCTCTTCAAGGTGTTTTGATGACCTTGCATTTAAATACATAGCACTATTTGCTTACAAAAAAATAGGATGGGTTTCAGAGAGCTTGAGACTCCTCAATACCAGATCAAGGGCAATAACTTTCATTTCTTTAATGCTTTTCTTTTTTTCCCTCACCGCACATCTTATGGAATCTTAGTTCTGGAACCACATATCAAATCCTGCCCCCTGCAGTGGAAATGCCAAGTCTTAACCACTGGACTGTCAGTGAGGGCCCTCCTTAATGCTCTTTTAATTGTAACCCTGTAGTGCCTAAGACCACAGAAGGAAAAAAGTATAAATAATGGTTCCTATATGCAGAACCATATAGCCTAGCATTTATAGAAATAATTAAAAACATGGAATTATATTCTGTGTCTTTCAGTGGAATGCAGTGCTACCTACATTCAGAGAAAATTATGAGCAGTAGAGCTGAGGGCAGTTAGGTGGACTGACTTTATCTTGGTGAACAGGATATCATTTGAAGGTGAGGAAAGAAAGAGGCACATCAAACCAGAGAGAGCAAGGCCACAGATGTCATAGCTTCTATAGAGAACAGTGATCAGCTTCACTTTGGTCCATGTTTGGGAATACTGAAAAATCAGGTTTGATTATAGAGAACCTTGAAAAGAAGATTTCAGAGTAACAGTTCAGAAAGAGCATATAAACAAAACCTAGCATGTTGTGTTTATGAAAACACCACAATTCAGCAAGGTGGATTCAGAAACAATGAGCAGATGTTAAGTGTGGGTAGGAGGAAGTCAATACTATTAACCTGTAAGAACAATTGACCAGGAAGCCTGAGACTCCCTGTGATGGCCAAAATGCCAGCAAGTGTGAGTGATCTGTTAATAAAAGAACCGATCAGGTCAGTGTCCACTAAACATGAACAAGTTTGATAAGTAGATATGAATAGGAAAGGTAGTGGACTATAATGATAGATATATGGACTTGGACGTTAAAAACTGGGTTCCAAGCCCAACACAGCTGTGAGACTTTAGACAGATTACCTAATCTCGTGGCTGGCTGACTTCATTTATAAAGTGGGAATGATAATAGTACCTACCTGTAGGGCTACTTTGAGAATTAAATATTATTTTCTATCTAAAGCATTTAGTACCTACTGGCACCCAGTAAGCCCTCATAAAATGATAGTTTTTATTACCAGAGTAGTTACTATATTCATTGCTTCATGAGGTGATTAAGTGAGATAACAGTATAGCACCTGGCCCATTATTAAATGAGTGTTAAATGTTAGCTGCAATTTCATTATTGCCTATAAATATAGATTCGTTCCGTTCCGTCGCTCAGTCGTGTCCGACTCTATGCGACCCCGTGGACTTTAGCCTACCAGGCTTCTCCGTCCATGGGATTCTCCAGGCAAGAATACTGGAGTGGGTTACCGTTTCCTTCTCCAGGAGATCTTCCCAACCCAGGGATCGAACCCGGGTCTCCCGCATTGGAGGCAGACGCTTTAACCTCTGAGCCACCAGGGAAGCCCATAAATATAGATTGGAGATAGGTTTTGACAATAGGGTCAGTAGGGCAGTTTTAGACCTCTTAGCATACTGATGCACACACCACGCAAGCCTGATGTTTAGCCAAGGCTCTTTGACTTGTTTATTGGAGTGAATTGAGTGATCAGCCTTCAAGCATCATTAGCAGACTTAACTAACTCCAGCCTCTGACGGTGGCAGCTTCCTCCTCTCCCTGCTGCTGCTGCTAAGTCACTTCAGTCGTGTCCGACTCTGTGTGACCCCATAGACGGAAGCCCACCAGGCTCCCCCGTCCCTGGGATTCTCCAGGCAAGAACACTGGAGTGGGTTGCCATTTCCTTCTCCAATGTGTGAAAGTGAAAAGTGAAAGTGAAGTCGCTCAGTCCTGTCTGACCCTTAGCGACCCCACGGACCGCAGCCTACCAGGCTCCTCCATCCATGGGATTTTCTAGGCAAGAGTACTGGAGTGGCTTGCCATTGCCTTCTCCGCCTCCTCTCCCTACCAGCTGCTAAAACAGCCCAAACATGTTATCACAGCTGAGCCTTATTAAATATGGCCCCCAGCTTTCCAAAAACTATCAAAAACTGGGCAAGAGACAGATTTGGGAATAAGAAGGAAGCAAGACTACAAGCACTGAACATTACTGATTGAAGGCACTTCCCCACTCTGTGCTTTGAAGCCTGGCGATGTATTTACCCATTTGGATAGGAACGTTTGTTCTGGAGAACCTCTGCAGCCTTCCTTCTGAGGACAGTTTTGCAGTGGATATCCTTTCTGCTTATAGGCCTGCTCCTCCCAACCTCTCCTCTACTAAAAGATTCTTATCTTGTTTTTTTCTCTCCACATCTGTGTTCAGCTCACACGTAAAAGAATGTTTAGTGGTTTTACACTACCCTGAGCAAACAGTATGTCATACTAGTACATGAAAAGTTTTTTGACAGTAGATTTAACACCCACCTGTCCCTCAGTTGAGAAAAATACTAAGCATGAATTTGCAGTTCTTACTCCCACCTTAAAACGTACCTACCCATCAAGGCTTCTGTTCATATGCCATTTTCCCCATCAAAGCTTCTCTGACTCATGCTTCCAATAGGTAATATATATAGTAGAGAAAGAGCATGAGCTTCGGAATCAGGCAAAATGGGGTTCAAATCTCAACTCTTGCTGTGTGATATTGGAAGATTACTCAAGCTCAGTTTCTATGTCAGTAAAATGGGGACGATAACATTCCTTGCAGAATTGGTCTGAAGATCATAGGAGATACATCTGTGAAGGCTTCTTCAGTTCAGTTCAGTTCAGTCGCTCAGTCGTGTCCGACTCTCCACAACCCCATGAATCACAGCACGCCAGGCCTCCCTGTCCATCACCAACTCCCGGAGTTCACTCAAACTCATGTCCACAGAGTCGGTGATGCCATCCAGCCATCTCATTCTCTGTCGTCCCCTTCTCCTCCCACCTCCAACCTTTCCCAGCATCAGAGTCTTTTCCAGTGAGTCAACTTGTCACATGAGGCGGCCAAAGTATTGGAGTTTCAGCTTTAGCATCAGTCCTTCCAATGAACACCCAGGATTGATCTCCTTTAGAATGGACTGTGCTTGCTAAATAACAGGCCCTCAATAAATGTTCATTTCCTTCATTCCTCTTGGTAATTACTGTCTTTCAGATCTACGTTTAAGACATCACTGTCTTAATTCATATTTTAGAAACATATTTTATCCAAGTATGCCCCTAGAGGATAGCATCCATTAGTAGTTCATATTTGTCTAATATACACTATTTAGCAGAAGGCACTCACAAAAATATTTGTTGACTTACTGAAGAATGCCATCAACATAATATGACCCTGTCAAAAAAAACTTAAACCTTTGACCACAAATGGATGTGGCAAACAACTGGATAAAACCGTGCAATAACAAAACAACTGCAATAGGATGGCAATGACCACTAGAATTGTAAAGAATTAGTGACAATTTATTACACCAATTTTCACAGTTCATTCAATAAAATGAGCAAAGAACATTATTGCCAGAAGACAACAACCCATATCTGCCAACATGAAACAAGCAGTACAGGGAGCCTGAGGTTTTCTTGAGTGAGGAAAAAAATAGATAGTGATGCATATATGTGGAATCTAGAAAAATGGTACAGTTAAACCTATTTGCAAAGCAAATAGATGTAGAGTACAAACATAAACACTGGGGTTGGGGGGAGCAGAATGAACTGGGAGATTGGTTGACATATATACTATTGGTACTATGTATAAAATAGATAACTCATGAGAAACCACTGTATGGCACAGGGAACTCTATACTCTGTGGTGACCTGAATGAGAAGGAAATCCAAAAAAGAGGGGATTTATGTATTCATATAGCTGATTCACTTTGCTGTACGGCAGAAACTAACACAACATTGTAAAGCAACTATACTCCAATAAAAATTTTAAAAAAACAAAACTGTGTAGGTGTGTGCTTCTGTAAACTATACACTTTTGTTGTTGTTCAGTTGCTAAGTCATGTCTAACTCTGCAACCCTGTGGACTGCAGCACACCAGGCTTCCCAGCCCTTCACTATCTCCCAGAGTTTGCTCAAACTCATGTCCATTGAGTCAATGATGCCATCCAGCCATCTCATCCTCTGTCGTCCCCTTCTGACCTCAGTCTTTCCCAGCATCGGGGTCTTTTTCCAGTGAATCAGCTCTTGACATCAGGTGGCCAAAGTATCGGAGCTTCAGCTTCAATATCAGTCCTTCCAATTAATATTCAGGGTTAGTTTCCTTTAGGATTGACTGGTTTGATCTTGCTGTTCAAGGGACTCTAAAGAGTCCTCTCCAGCACCACAGCGTGAAAACATCAATTCTTTGGCACTCTGCCTTGTTTATGGTCCAGCTCTCACATCTGTACATGACTACTGGAAAAACCATAGTTTTGATTAAACGGACCTTTGTCAGCAAAGTGATGTCTCTGCTTTTTAATATGCTTGTCTGTGTTTGTCATAGTTTTCTTCCACGGAGCAAGTGTCTTTTAATTTCATGGCTGCAAGTCACCATCTGCAGTGATTTTGGAGCTCAAGAAATTAAAGTCTGTCAGTGTTTCCATTTTTCCCCATCTATTTGCCATAAAGTGATGGGAATGGATGCCATGTTCTTAGTTTTTTGAATGTTGATTTTTAAGCCAGCTTTTTCACCATTAATTGGTCCTAGCTGTATGTCAGTTGGCGCAGGAGCCAGAGGAAATGCAATACTGATGGAGCAAAGGCAGGGTAAGAAATGGACACACGGGCCTTGCATTGAATATAGGCTACTGTAGTGTCTTTATGAAAGTATTGCTACTGATCTACTCGGTGTAGAGAGAGAGGACTGAGCAAGCTGTTCAGCTGTGTTAATAATGATTATTTCTGTACAGACTGATATTTAGTGATTCCCAAAATTTTGTCCTTGTATTTTTTTTGTATTGTTGGAAAAGTTTTAGTTGGAATTTTAAAAAATTTGTCATCCATATAGTTTGGTGAGCCAAATCATTAATGAACATAAGTTGAAAACTATGGTAAATTTAGGCAGAGTTGTAGAATTATGAACATACAGTGTTCTTTAGTATTATCATCATATCACAGTGTGTTAACTACTGCAGTTGATAAACCTGATTCCACTCAGGTAAGAAGTTTAAATCTGAGGTCTGTTAATTATGCACTGTATTTTTGTAACAGCATTTCCCCTATTGATCAATATTTCTGTACAAATCTCTAAGATAGTAAAGTCATAATGCCATTATCACGCCTCAAGTCTCGAGAAAGTCAGTGTCATGAGGAAAAAAGGGATAGGACTTTTCTAGATTTATAGGACTAAGGAACTATAATACCTAAGTGCAATTCTTGCAGCTTCGTTGGATCCAAACTCTGGAAAACAGCTATAAAAGATACTAGGGAAGTTTTAAAATGGATCGGCTGGAAGATGACATAAGGGAATTATTTTCTTCAGAGTAATAATGGTATTCTGCTTAGGAGATGCATGCTGTCATAGTTGGAGGTTGAATATCATGTCAGCAAGATACTTTAAACAAAATATATAGCTAATAAGCATAAAGTCATGTAGATAAAAATATATAGCTAATAGGCATAAAGTCATGTAGATAAGGCAGATGAGACAATTAATGAATCTAGGTGTGGTGTACTGCTGTCTTTCAGTTTTTCTGGTGTTCGAAATACTATGTAATAAAAAGTTGGATAAACGCTCTGGAAAGACTCATTTGCAATAAAAATAAATGTACACAAAAGAAATTATATATCTGGTATTATGGACTGAATGTTTGCATCTTCTCAAAATTCATATATCAAAGCCCTAAACCCCAAGGCGATGGGGCCTTTGGAAAGTAATTAGGATTAGATGAGGTCATGAGGTTGGGACCCTGATAATGGGATTAGTGCCCTTGTCAGAAAGAATCCACTTGCCAATGCAAGAGATGTCAGTCCCTGGGTTGGGAAATCCTCTGGAGCAGGAGACGGCACTACACTCCAGTATTCTTGCCTGGAAAATTTCATGGGAATAGGAGCCTAGCAGGCTACAGTCCATGGGGCCACAAAGAGTCAGACATGACTGAGCAACTGAGCAGAGACAGCTGAAAATTTGTTTTCTCTCTGTTCACGTGCACACCCCAAGGAGAGGCCATGTAAGCAGACTGCAAGAAGGCAATGAGCTAGAGATCGCTCAGCAGAATCCAGCCATGCTGGCACCCTCAGAGGCCTCAGAGGTCCAGGCTCCAGAACTGTGAGGAGATAGCTTTCTACTGTTGAAGCCACCCTATCTATGGTATCGTGCTCACTGGAAAAGACTCTGATGCTGGGAGTTACTGGGGGCAGGAAGGGGATGACAGAGAATGAGATGGCTGGATGGCATCACCGACTCGATGGACATGAGTTTGAGTGAACTCCGGGAGTTGGTGATGGACAGGGAGGCCTGGCGTACTGCAGTTCATGGGGTCGCAAAGAGTCGGACACCACTGAGGGACCGAACTGAACTGAACTGATGGTGGCCCAAGCTGACTAAGATTGAGTTTGGTACCAGTGAGTGGGGTGCTGCTGTCATTAATACCTAAAGTTGTAAAAATGGGTGATTGGAAGTGGCTGGAAGAGTTTTGAAATGTGTACTAGGCATACAGACATTAAGAAGAAATGTAGAATGTTATTGCAGAAACATGTTTACAGGAAAAGGCAGCCCTCATTATAAAATGGTAAAGAAGCTGGCTGCACTGTAGTGCTTCGTGGAAGGTAGAACTGACTTTGAGCTAAGGAGAGTTCTAAGCAAACTATTGAAAGGGCAGCTTGGTTCTTCCTGACTGCATATAGTAAAATGCAAAAGGAAAGAACTGAATTGAAGAAGGAATTGTTAAGCAAAAGAAGGATCCAGAACTTGAAGATTTGGACAATCTTCAGCCTATTATGGCAACTCACTCCAGTACTCTTGCCTGGAAAATCCCATGGACGGAGGAGCCTGGTAGGCTACAGTCCATGGGGTCGCTAAGAGTCGGACAGCCCTGTCCCGCTGAGCTGGAGGGCAAGAACATCAAACCAAACAGCCATAAGATCTAAGGCAGGGAATTCCCTGGTGGTGCAATGGCTAAGACTAGGGGCTCTCAATGCAGGGGGCCCAGGTTCGCAGTGGCTAAGACTCTGTGCTCTCAAGCCAGGGATCAAACCTGGTGGGGAACTAGATCCCACACACTGCAACTAAGAATTCTGCATGTCAGAACGAAGACCAGGGACAAATGGAATTTGCCTTGTGGAGTTTTGGACCTGCTTGATCCTGGAGAAATGCTGGGCTGGAGGAAGCACAAGCTGGAATCAAGATTGCTGGGAGAAATATCAATAACCTCAGATATGCAGATGACACCACCCTTATGGCAGAAAATGAAGACGAGCCTCTTGATGAAAGTGAAAGAAGAGAGTGAAAAAGTTGACTTAAAGCTCAACATTCAGAAAACTAAGATCATGGCATCTGGTCCCATCACTTCATGGGAAATAGATGGGGAAACAGTGGCTGACTTTGTTTTTCTGTGCTCCAAAATCACTGCAGATGGTGATTGCAGCCATGAAATTAAAAGACGCTTACTCCTTGGAAGGAAAGTTATGACCAACCTAGATAGCATATTAAAAAGCAGAGACATTACTTTGCTATCAAAGGTCTGTCTAGTCAAGGCTGTGGTTTTTCCAGTAGTCATGTATGGATGTAAGAGTTGGACTATAAAGAAAGCTGAGTTCAGAAGAATTGATGCTTTTGAACTGTGGTGTTGGAGAAGACTCTTGAGAGTCCCTTGGACTTCAAGGAGATCCAACCAGTCCATCCTAAAGGAGATCAGTCCTGGGTGTTCTTTGGAGGGACTGATGTTGAAGCTGAAGCTCCAATACTTTGGCCACCTGATGCGGAGAGCTGACTCATTGGAAAAGACCCTGGTGCTGGGAAAGATTGAGGGCAGGAGGAGAAAGGAACGACAGAGGATGAGATGGTTGGATGGCATCACCAACACAATGGATATGGGTTTGGGTGGACTCCAGGAGTTGGTGATGGACAGGGAGGCCTGGCGTACTGCAGTTCATGGGGTCTCAAAGAGTAGGACACGACTTAGCGACTGAACTGAACTGACCCTTCCTAACTATTTCTCCCTCTTGGAATGGAAATGTCTCTCCTATGCCTGTCCCACAACTATAATTTGGGAGCACTTGTTTGGTTTTACTGCTAGAGAGGAATTCTGCCTCAGGATGAATCCTATCTACATTTTCACTTATATTTAGATGATTTTAGGTGAGACTCTGGACTTTAGACTTCAGAGTTGAGAAGTGTACTGAACTTCTAAGAGGCTAGAGAGATATATAGTCTTCCTTCATCAGGAAAAAAAGAGTCCAGTTGATCAGGGTGGAATCTGAACTTTCTAATTGGATATGGCGGGAGGGAAAGTGCCAGTCTTTGCCCTACTTCAGCTGTCCCATTTATTGTGCTTGTTTATCTCTTGCAATGAAAGACAATAAAAGTAATGGCCTGGCCCACCTGTGTTATTGCTTAGAGCACCAGAGGAATTCAGAATGAATCCTGTCTGCCCAGTGTCCAGTGCAGGACAGATCTTTAGTCTTTTTGTATTGCCCCAGGGGATAGCTGAGCTGTTTTCTTGGAACCTATCAGTCATCTCCCAGGTGGTAAATCACACCACCACCATCCACTCACCTCCCAATGTATTAACACATGGACCCTGAAATTTATTTCCTGAGCAGCCTCAGTCTCCACAGTCCACAAAATGGTGTTGGCTGTTTCCAATTAATAAATAATAAACATGTAGTGAATGTTATCCAGATCTTCATCACCACCTTTGCCAGATAGATAAAAATCCTGAACTCAAAGCTGTTTCAGAGATGATGTCCACGAGATGGCACTAGTCACAGGTAAATAAACTCACATACATACTGTCTTCCATTAAAAGTTTGGAAGTCCTATGGAAAGAGAAAAGTGTGGTGGTAATAATAATAAGTATGGTAATAAGGCAATGTGCATATATCGTGGCCCCAAAACTAAGCATTTGATCCATAATAATTATTAAAGCAGTTGTCCAAAATAGGTTCAGTTCAGTTCAGTTTAGTCGCTCAGTCGTGTCTGACTCTCTGCGACCCCATGAATCACAGCACGCCAGGCCTCCCTATCAAAATTGGTACAGGTCAAAATGTGTTCTGGTTTTTGATTCCCAGACTCCAGGAGATTCTGATGCAGTGTATCAAATCTCGACCATCTGAAAGATAATTCTCTCTTCATTTAGCATCTTGTAATTGCTATCCTCTCCTTTCTTCCCTTTGCAGCCACAGTTCTAGAAAGAGCAGTCTCCCTGGCTCCCCTTCTCCTCTCTTTCTGTTCCCTCCCGGCAAACAGACCATTTTGCCAATACCCAATTGCAAATGCCCCTACGCAGGTTATCAGTGAAATTCCTCATGTCAAGATCTTTGGGTGGTTTTTGGCGCTGATCTAAGAAAGCCAGCTGCAATATTTGATTGTAGCTGTTAGCATTTATCCAGTAATTACCTAGCACCTGCTATGCATTTGACACTATTCTAAGCACTATGACGTACAGCTAGATAAGGCTCTGTCTTGAGGGTGCAGCCAGGTTAGAACATTCATCAGAGATATCAGGCCCTGGGCTTAGGCAGGTGAGCCCCACTGTTTGGATGACTAGGACAGCAAGCTCTGATAAAGGTGCCCACTTTGACTCACTTCTCTGCTTTGCATTGCAATCTGCCTTTCAGACCACATGCTCAAATATTTTTTTCATCATATTCTTTTTAATATTCCTTTTATTTATTTATTTGGCTGTGTCTGGTATTAGTTGTGGCACACAGGATGTTTCTTGCAGCCTGTGAACTCTTAATTGCAGGATCTAGTTTCCTGACCAGGAACTGAAGCCTCCTTTCCCCCAACCCCAGCATCGGGACCATGGAGTCTTAAGGCACTAAACCAGCAGAGAAGCCCCTCATCATAACCTCAACAACTCTCCTATCAACATAGCATCTTAAAATTGCTGAAAATATGATATTTTAGGAGGAAATGATCACTCCTTAAAGAGATCCCTTTGCCCCTTACCCCATGTAATGACACAGTGAAAAGGCACCTTCTGTGAGCCGGGAAGTGTGCCCTCACCAGACACTGACTGCCAGAGCCATGATCTTTGACGTCCCGGTCTCCAGAACGGTGAGAAATGAATGTGTGTTGTTTACAAGTTAATGAGTTTTGGCGTTTTTGTGACAGCAGCCCAGACTAAGACAAGCACCTATGGCACAGGGAGAGCTGCTTTACATAGTGTGGACAAAGAAGGCCTCTCTGAGAAGATACCATCTAAGCTGAAACACAAAAGTTGCAAAAGAGTTAATCTTTAGAAGACCCTGGGAGGAAGCCTCCAGGCAGAGGGAACGGCAAGTGCAAAGGCACCACAGAACTTGGAATGTAGGGAGACTGAAAGGAGAGCCATTTGCCTAGAGGTTTGTGATGACAGTGGCTAGAGAGGAGGCCTTGTTTTATCAGAGGGGACATCTCACTGAAGCATGTTCAAGAGCTAACAGAATCAATTCAGTAAACAGGAATCGAGGTACAGAAGGGGTGGGGCTCCATCATCAAAGTGGAAGCATTTGCTTTGATAAGAGCAGAAAGGTGCATACTTTTAAAAGCTTTTGGCCTCCTTTCCAGGCCCCGCTTTAATTTTCACTGTCAGCAAGATTCTATCCATGACTGTCTCCCAGTCTTCCTCTCTAAATCTTCCTTATGCAGACACTCTCAGGCCTACACCACTCTCGTGGACTTCTCATATCCAACTGCAAGTAGATATATTTTAATCTCTCAAATTATAGCTCCAGCCCAGACCTGTCCTCTGACCTAATTTAGCTGCTTATTTGACATTTCCACTTGGATAGAGGTATCTTTAATGTATACAAAATACACTGGGGTTCTTGAGTGGGTGGGATTCTTCTCCATACAGAAAACACAGCCCACTGCAGAGGATCGATGGTGCTCATTGATGATCAAGTTCCACCTCTCCTCTAACCTCTACCCCCACTCTTCGATACAGATCTTTGAAGTGTTTTTAGTCTTATGTAAGATACAATAGTAAGCATTACTAGAGTCACCAGCACTTCTGGCTCTCCTTCCTTTCCTAGACATCATATTTATTTATATAAAAGGATTATGTTTATCTACATCCTTGAAGGTAGACTTAGCTCCGGCTCTTATGTTAGCCATTGAAATGTGGTTGAAAATTACATGTGCTGCTTCCGGGTGGAAAATATTTAAGATTAGGTATTCAGTTCTCCTTGCTGTCTTTTTTCCCCCCTTCTTTGTTTTATGGTTATCATTTGTTGAGATAAAGATACCTAAGATTAAAGAAACCTGGAATGCTGAGCCATCACGTGGAAGAAAATTGCCCAGAGAGTCATTTGGACGTGCAGCAAACTTTGAGCAAGAAGGAAAACACTAAAAAAGAAAAAAAAAAAACTCTTTGTTATCTAAGTCACTGAGGTTTTGCTTTTTTTTTTTTTTTAGTTCTCATGTGTGTGTACCTGTCTGTATCTTGGGGTTGCTGCTGCTGCTGCTAAGTCGCTTCAGTCGTGTCCGACTCTGCGCGATCCCATAGACCAGGCTCCCCCGTCCCTGGGATTCTCCAGGCAAGAACAGTGGAGTGGGTTGCCATTGCCTTCTCCTGTATCTTGGGGTTACAATGTATAATATGACATACCCTGACTGATTAAAAAAATAAATGCTATGAAAATTCATTGTTTAAGGCAAATCTCTTCTAGCCACTACTTCAACCAGCTGGGTACCCCTAAGCCTCTTTTAACTAGAAATTTTGGAGCTGTCAGTACTCCCAAACTGTCCATCTTCAACTCTCCCCAATTTGTTATCATCACCATCTACTTTGTCATTCAGTCCTAAATCCAAAAACACAGATCAGCTTAATTCCTCCCTGTTCCTCACTCCCACAGTCTGATCACCAGATTTTTTTACGTCTGTCTCAGATTTGTCCCAGACATCTGCAAGAGCTTTCTTCCTATTCCTGTGTCTAGCCTTAGAATGTATAATACCTTCAAAATCAGAAGTGAACAAAGGGTCTACAAAACTTCTTCCTCCTGCCCTTGCCCCCAGTCACCCCTAGTCCCTCTTCCTGAAGGCAACAAGGATGACCAGATCCTGTGTATTCCTTGAGAGATACTCTCTGCACATAGAAACAAACAATTCACTCAGAGTAATCTGAAGACAAAGCTGGCCATCCCTTTCCCAGTTGAAAGCCTTCCATTTACAAACTCTTAAGTATCTAGGACCTTCCTCCATCCTGCTGATCTTCTTTCAGTCCCAAATGACCGCTTCTCAGCTGAGATTAATCCTGCCTTGGGGCTTTTCTTGACCTGTTCCCTCCGCATGGACAGTTTTCCCCCAGGTCTGTGCTTGCTAGTTCCTTCCTCAAGCATTACCTCCTTGGAGAGCACACACAGCCTTCCCAAGCCAGTCATCCCCCATGACAGAAGGCCCTTTGTGTGTCACTTTCAAGCCTCTACCACAAGTAAAGTTGTCAGCCTCTATTTATCAGGCTCTTGGCCTGTTTATCAACCATCTTCCATGTTAGACTTTAGCCCAGGAGGATAGAGATGGGCTCGATTTTGTTGCCCACTGAATGTCTACCCAGCTTCTAGTTCCGTACATGTCACAGAAAAGGCACTTGATGAATAAGGAGCTGATGGAAAAGCTAGTACCCTGAACAAAATAAAGGAAGATGAAACTAAAAAGAAAGTAGCCTCAGCTCTTTAAGCAGGCAGATCAGGCCTGCATGCTGTTTCTCCTCCAAATCTTCATCCTGAGCATCTTCTCGCTGACTGGCTGGCTGTATCTCTGGCTGGGCCACCACTCAATGTAGAAGCGAGGTAGTAATAAGAGGGAATAAGAGAGGGATTAAGAAAGCAGGCTTCATCCCCACAGCTTGGAAGCCTTCACTTCTTCCAGAGCAGGGAACAGCTAGCACAGAGTACTTGTTTGCCACCCTTGTATTTTGTCACAGACATTTAACAGCTTTAAACATAAATATTAAGCAATCACTTCCTCCTTTGTTTTAGGGACCAAAAGTTCTTTTCTTTTTTTTTAAGAAAAAAAAAAGCAGGTAAAACTAGAAAAAACGGGACTCCTGCATAGAAACAGCAACATGTTTATGAAGAAACATTGACTCCTCAATCTCAAATCAGTATCTACTTCTGCCTTAAATGTTTTAATATAGCACATACCTTCCTAATCATAAAAGTAATGCCTCATATTAGATGATAGAATTCTGAAATTGTCTTTAAAAATCCCTAAGCTTAATCCTTCATCTGTTACTCTGTTCTTGGAAACCAACAACAAAAGCTTCATTCATCTCTACTTTAATTTCACCTTCTGAATTTATTTCTAGGTATCCAGGTCAGCTGATTGGATTAGCGAAGTAATGTAACCCAGCCATTTTGCTTTTATCTCTTACCAGAGTTGAGGATAGATAAAAATCCAAGCTTCTTAATGTGGCATACGAGGTCCCTCGTAATCTGGCCCCAGTCCACCTCTCAGCCTTATTTCTCACCACTTCCTTCCTTTACCCACTTAACTGGGAGCTTACTGGAGAAAGGGCATGGGCACACCAATTGTTCTACTGGTCCAGACCGCTCCTATTCACCTGAATACTTCTGTGCCGGGAATCAAAGGATGCCCAGGCCTCCTTTTGGATATGGTGTAAGCTTGGGGGAGTGGGTTAAAGGATCCTGAAGTGCTATACTCACCATGAATTGTTGAGCTCAGAAGTGAATTCACCTGGAAGGGGTCGGGCTGACTGCTCTGATCAACACAGAGATCAGGACCCGGCCTCAGGTGTGTAGCAATGCCACTGTGGTCACAGGTCTCTTGAAGAGAGTTGCAAAGAACTGATTGTGTCCCTCTCCCAAATTCAGATGTTGAAACTGTAGCCCTAGCGTGATGGTATTTGGAGGTGGGACCCTTGGGGGGTAGTTAGGTCAGGAGAGTGGAGCCCTCATGATGGAATTAGTGTCTTCCAAGTAGGGAGCTAGTTATGTGAGGACACAGCAAGAAGACAACCCTGAGTATCCTCTATAAACCAGGAAGAGGGCATTCACTGACCGTGCTGGCACAAGATCTCAGACTTCTAGCTTCCAGAACTATGAGAAATAGAAATAAACATTTGTTGTTTAAGCCACTCCGTCTATGGTAATTTGTTATAGTAGCCTGAACTGACTAGAACAAGAACCACACATGTTCTCCATACTGAAGAGTCTCCGCCAACTTGTAGTACTGGTTGGTCAAGGACTTGTATCCTTCTTTTACATCCAAAGGGTGATTTTCACATGCTCCTCCTGTATGGCCCAGAGCTCCTCCATGCTGGGATAGTCATGAGTAAAAATGGAGAAAACTTCAAGCACATTCTAAAGTGGAATATTTGGTGGTCAATGTATCCTGGCCACAGGAAGTGTATTATCAGAGGAGATCCTCCAACTCAGAATGTCCTTGTTCAGTCTGGAGTGGTGGGATGTGGAGAGGTGTATCTGTACTTTTTTTAAAGGCCCTTCAGAAGGAATTGTGTGTTCATGATACAGCTATGCATCTTGATTGCAATGGTGTGTACGTGGAGCTATGTGTGTACATGCGTGCTCAGTCACTTCAGTCATGTCCCACTCTTTGCAACCTCATGGACTTTAGCCCATGAGGCTCCTCTGTCCACGGGATTCTCCAGGCAAGTGTACTAGAGTGGGTTGCCATACCCTTATCCAGAGGATATTCCCGACATAGGGATCGAACCCACATCTCCTGCAGGTCCTGCATTGACAGGCAGGTTCTCTACCACTAGCGCCACCTGGGAAGCCCCACATGAAGTTATACTTGGGGTAAAATTGCATAGAGCTATACACACACACCGGAGAAGGCAATGGCAAGCCACTCCAGTACTCTTGCCTAGAAAATCCCATGGATGGAGGAGCCTGGTAGGCTGCAGTCCCTGGGGTCGCTAAGGGTCGGACATGACAGAGCGACTTCACTTTCGCTTTTCACTTTCACACATTGGAGAAGGAAATGGCAACCCACTCCAGTGTTCTTGCCTGGAGAAACCCAGGGACGGGGGAGCCTGGTGGGCTTCCATCTATGGGGTCACACAGAGTCGGACACGACTGAAGTGACTTAGCAGTAGCAGTAGCATACACACACACACACACACACACACAGTGACATGTGATAAGCTCTATGGTTTGTACCAATGTCAATTTCCTGGGTTCTGTATTGTACTGTAATTGTGCAATGTATGTTAACATTGGGACAGGCTGGGTGAAGGGTGCAAAGGAACCTTGCTGTACATTTCTTTGCAAATTCCTGCAAATCTATAATCATTTCAAAATAAAAGCGTCTGGTTTTTTAAAATGTAGTAGGGAGGGATTCAGAATACTGGAGCACTTGGTCTAAAACAGTGAAGTGGGTTGGATCTTGTGCAAAGATATTTCCTCTGTGTCTAGGCCTAAAGATGTTCCTGAAGAAAGGGATGAAGTGGGCTACCTTAGCAGATTTAAAATTAGTATAAAATCTAGATAGGTCTTCAACTTCTTGGAGCTCTGTAAGAATACTAATGAATCCCTGGCTGCTTTCTGAAGACCTGTAGGGAGAGCAGGCAGACAGGTGGGTGAGTTGTGTAGACCACAGGAACAGGCCAGAAAGCCCAGGACTTCCCTGGTGGTTCAGTGGTTAAGACTCTTTGCTTTCAATGCAGGGGATACAAGTTGATCCCTAGTTGGGGAACCAAGATCCCAAGTGCCATGTAGTGCAGCCACAAAAAAAGAAAAGAAAAAAAGAAAAGGCAGTTAGTCCAAAAAGAAAAATACACAAATGAGTTGGGTCAATGACTCCCTTGAGTATTAAATGATAATAAACATCTGAGGTGTTCAATTTCTTTAGACATCAGACAAATGCAAATTAAAAACACAGTATGATCCTAATACACAGCCACAAGAATAGCTCAGATGAAAAAGACACACAAACCAAGTGTAGAAAAAAACATGTAGCAACTGAAACTCTCATACCTGATGAAAGTGTGAGTCGATGCAATCACTTTGGAAAATAGTCTGCTGTAGATACCTATTGCAGTGTCCACTAAAGTAGAACATATGTATTATTGTTGTTGTAGTTTAGTCACTGGGTCATGTCCAACTCTTTTGCAACCCCATGGACTGCAGCCCTCCTGCTTCCTCTGTCTCTGGGATTTCCCAGGCAAGAATATTGGAGTGGGTTGCCCTTTCTTTCTCTAGGAGATCTTCCCAACCCAGGGATCGAACCCACATCTGCACTGGCAGGCAGGTTCTTTTTCACTGAGCCACCAGGGAAGCCCTGAACATAACTATATGACACAGCAACTCTGCTCCTAGCTATATACCTCATAGAATAACCTGCATATGTTTACAAAAAAATTTAACAATGTTCTCAGCAGCACTATTCATGAAAGCCAAAAACTGGAAACAACCCAGCTATTCATAAACAGTAGAATAGATAAACAAGTGGTGGTAAATTTACACAATGGAATGTGCTGCTGCTGCTGCTGCTGCTGCTAAGTCACTTCAGTCGTGTCCGACTCTGTGTGACCCCATAGACGGAAGCCCACCGGGCTCCCCCGTCCCTGGGATTCTCCAGGCAAGAACACTGGAGTGGGTTGCCATTTCCTTCTCCAATGTGTGAAAGTGAAAAGTGAAAGTGAAGTCGCTCAGTCGTGTCCAACCCTTAGCGACCCCACGGACTGCAGCCCACCAGGCTCCTCCATCCATGGGATTTTCTAGGCAATAGTACTGGAGTGGCTTGCCATTGCCTTCTCCGATGGAATGTGCTATACTGTGCTTAATCTCTCAGTCATGTCCAACTCTTTGCGACCCCATGGACTGTAGCCCTCCAGGCTCCTCTGTCTACGGGGATTCTCAGGCAAGAATACTGGAGAGGGTTGCCATGCCCTCCTCCAGGCGATCATTCCAACCCAGGGATCGAACCCAGGTCCCTTGCATTGCCGGCAGGTTCTTTACCATCTGAGCCACCAGGGAATCCCAGACAAATACCAATTAACAGTGAGAATTAATGAAGATTGTTATATACAATAATATGGGTGAATCTTATAATACTGAGTGCAAGAAGACAGAAAAGAGAAAGGGAAACAATTTTATGATTTGATAGAAATTTTCCATTTTGATTCCATTTACATGAAATTCAAAGAACAAGTGTTAGAAGTCAGGACAGTAATTATCCATTGAGGCAATTACTGGGAGAGAGCAGGAGAGGGCACCTGGGGAGCTGGCTATTTCCTGCTCCTTGATCTGGGTGCTGACTGCACTGGTGTGCTTATTTTGTGAAAATTCATGCCGTCCAACTAGGCTTTGCATCATTTTGATGTGTATTTGTACCAAAAAGAAAAGTTTGCTTAAAATAATGAAAATCATTGCACAGAACAAGCTGGAAATATCTGGGTAAGAATTATAAGATCGAACTGAGATATTTATGTGACATTGTTTATTGCATCAATAAGTCTTTTACAAAAAGAAATTACACCCAAAACAAATGGAAGTGGAGCTATGAAGAATACATCAAAATGATGACTGATAAGAATACTGAACCACTGCACAGCAGAAGAAACCATTGACAAAATATACTTGCAAATTATATGATCCACTAGAGTCACTATTAAAAATATATAAACAATTCATACAACTCAATATCAAAAAAACAAACAACCCAATAATGAAAAATGGGCAGAAGGACTTCCCTGGTGGTCCAGAGGTTATGAATCTGTCTGCAGTTACAGGGGACATGGGTTTGATCCCTGGTCCAGGAAGATCCCACATGCCGTAGGGCAACTAAGCCCATGGACCACAGCTACTGAGCCCACACATCACAATTACTGAAGCCCACATGCCTTAGAGCCTGTGCTCTGCAACAAGAGAAGCCACCACAGTGAGACGTCTGTGTACCACAGCTAAAGAGTAGCCCCACTTGTTGCAACTAGAGAAAGCCCACGCACAGCAATAAAGACCCATTGCAGCCAAAAATAAAGGAGGGAAGGAAGGAAGAAAGCGAAAGAAAGGAAAGAAACTGGGGCCTAAAAGGTAAATTTTTTTTTTAAAAATGTGTAGAAGACCCAAATAGACATTTTGTCTAATGAAAACATACAGATGATCAACAGGCACATGGAAAGATGCTCAGCATCATTAATCATCAGAGAAACGCAAATCAAAACTACAGTGAGACATCACCTCATACTTGTCAGAATGACTATCATGAAAAAGACCACAAATAACAAATGTTGGTGAGGATGTGGCAAAAAGAGAATATTTTTACACTGCTGGTTGGGATGTAGATAAGTGCAGCCACTGTATTATGGAGGTGCCTCAAAAAATTAAAATTAGAACTACTATATGACCCAGAAATTCCACTGCTGGGTATTTATCTGAAGAAAATGAAAATACTAATTTGAAAGAACACCTCAATGTTCACAGGAGCATTATTTGTAATAACCAACATGTAGAAGCAACCTAAGTGTTCAAGAATAGATAAAGAAGACATGATATATATATATATATATATATATAAAATGGACTATTACTCAGCTGTAAAATAAGAATGAAAAAATGGCACTGAAGCAACATGGATAGACCTGTTAGGTATTGTGCTTAGTGAGATAAAGTCAAAGACAAAAACTGCATGTTATCACTTATATGTGGAATCTAAAAAATAAAGCAAACAAACGAATATAATGAAATAGAAGCAGAATCACAGATAAAGACAAAAAATTAGGGGTTACCAGTGGGGAGAGTAGAAAGGTAGGCAAGATAGCGGTGGGGACATCTGAGGTAAAAACTACTATGTATAAAATATATAAGCTGCAATAAAATATTGTACAGCATAGGAAGTATAACCAATATTTTATAATAACTTTAAATGGAGTATATTCTATAAAAATTTTGAACCAGTATATGATATACCTGAAACTGATATAATATTGTAAGTCAACTATATCCCAATTAAAAAAAAAGTACTGGCACACTTAAAATTTAGCATTTTTATTATATTTAATAGTTTTGTTCAGAAGGGACACATCAGAGTAGTTTAAAAGGTAACATTATTTTTCATAAAAAATATGTGCAAATATTTCCATATGTACATGATTTGACTTTTTCACTTGTTGAAATTCATATACAATAGTAGAATCTTATCCTATAGGTTAAAAACATAACAAAAGCTTTAATTTCAAGTAAAATTTCTACTGAAAATACAGAATTAAAATTATGTTTACTATTCACAAGATGCATAAAGAGATGAAATTAATAGAGTGTGCTTGGTAAACAAGTCAAATAGACTGTGGTCTCATATAGCCACAAATGGACTCAAGATCTTACAAAACTCTAGCCTTTAAAATATAACTTTGGTATTTCCTTTGACTTAAAAAGAAAAGAGAGAGCAGTGCATATTTCCTCTATTGAACAGAGGTATTCATCCATTTTCTGCAAGACTATAACATTCAGTCTTTAGAGCTATGACTTGTTGCCATTATAGAAAAGTATTACTGTAAAAATGAGATAACGTTACAATCCTGGTTATGTTGTACCCAACTAGGTGAGAAATCTGTTCCCTATCAATTAAAGATAGTATAACTCATGAGCATCAAAGACTATTGGAACATCATAGGCCACTATAACTCACTGAAATTCTAATATGTAGTGGGGGTAGAAGGAAGAGAACGATGCTTTTTAGTCAGCCAATTTGATCTAATCACTAATGACATTTCTTCAGAAGTAGATAGAGACTTTATTTCTGATTATATTTAAGAAGAAAACCAGAGATGAGATATGCTGCCTTTGGATAGCCAAACACCTTTGGGAACTCCACACATCTGTGCCAGAGATACAATACCATTCTCGGTCAAGTTAAGACATTATCTCAGTTGAAAACCTGAGTATTTTTCTCTAGAAATGAAGTACAACTTCATTCAGTCCAGTGTAAAATACATGCAACCAGTCCACAGGACCAAAGCCAATATATTATACACAAAGCCTAGAAAATTGTTGGCCCTCAGAAAAGGTTAAGTAAAAAATATTTTTTGGCTTAACATATGGATTTTTAAAAACATATATTTTCAATGTGTATATTCCAAACCAACTTTTTTCCTTTGATACTGAGTTCATTTAGAATGTTTTGTCTTAATCAATATGCACATATATATACACATAAGAAGTTCACTTTTTAGATTTTTTTAAAGGTGTTTAGAATTTAGTTAAATTCACATACTTCACATTCTTGCTAACATTTTAACAAAAAATATAAACTTGTTTTAGTCACCATGGTCTTATGAACATATTAAAATTGCTTTTTGTTCAAAATAACACAATTTTTCTGTTAGATTTTAAATAGACCATACTTAAATATACTCTACACAATGCTCATTTCTATAAACTAAGGTAAATTAAAACTGCACTTTTCAACTAAAGATAGTGTATCATATATTTTTACTGGATCTTATTTGTGAGCTTTGCTTATTATATAGAAAAATGATATCAATAAACCATAATAATCTTATCACTTCACTTCTCTGAGTCAATTCTATAGCTTTTAAGTAAATATTTCCTTTATTCTAGTTACATATCTGGTCACATATAGTAATACTTCATTAACCAAATTTGTATTTTTAAAACTTTTTGGATGCATTTACCAAAAGGGATTTCTAAAGACCTTTACTGATAAGTACACTAATAATTCTATCTCAGCCTTTACTCACTGTGACCTTATGCTGTGATCAGAGCAGCTCATAGGTATCAAGGTCAATCAGAAATAGATTTAAAGGATAATCGTTCCTAATTCACCTGCCCACAGAGGCTGTTGGGTGACCCTTACCCCAGCTGCACAGAAGTACACATGTACCCACATGAACATTCCTAGCAAATCTGTTGTAGGAGCAGCAGCATGGTTCCATCAGATCCTGCAAACTGCTCTTGACCATGTTGCACATTTTAGAAGTAAACTACTCATTTTATAAATAAAGCCTAGAAACAATCTTTGTGCTTCTCTTTCAGTGGTTAAGAGGTTAAAAATAAAGATTTTTAAAAGTCTACTGGAAAAAGAATGAGTGTTTCAAGTTCAAAGAAAATAGTCAATGCAGAAAATATTTGCATAGAATTACATGGTGGGGAAATTCTGCCATGCAGTCAGTCTTTGCTTAGAGTGACCTCCTGAGCTCAATTTCAGGAAGCAAGTCTTCGAATAGCCTGTAGAAGCAAGGGGGAAACAGTATTGATGCAACAGAATTCTCCTTAAGTCTACCTAATCTCTTTTGCAAATATGTCTTTGTAGTGTTGGTTGCTTACATTTACTCAGGCGTATAGCACCACAATAAAAGTAGGGTAAAAACTTAATTTTGTACCTCATCATACACTAATTGGATATAGTTTAAAAGCAATCATTACTATTTCTTGAGCACTTACTATGTACAAGACTGTTTAATTCCTTTACATGTACCCATTAATGGTCACAACTCTGTAACTTATTATTTCTATTTTACATGAAGAAGCTAAAATGAAGTCAGGATAACTAAATTGTCCCAGGCGACTCAGATAGTGATGGACAGGGAGGCCTGGCGTGCTGCGATTCATGGGGTCGCAAAGAGTCGGACACGACTGAGCAACTGAACTGAACTGACTCAGATGGTAAGTTGCAGAATCAGGGCCAGCACTTAAGTCTGTTGGTCTAAAGTTCAGCCCCTTAAAACCACTCTGCTTTACAGTTCCCTTATCTACAGGAGCCCTACCTGAATGATGCTTTTATGTGGCATCAAAAATATTTCTGTAGCGTGGCAACTTCTTAAGTTCCAATTGTGATATATGAGTTTTCATTCAACTAACTTGCCCCCATAGGCTTAATCATAAACTAGTAAGCTGGAAGGACTTCACAACTTCATAATGACATTCCTGGGCTCATTAAGCTGATGCGCTAAAATGCAGAACCCCTGATTTTCACTTTACTTAGTGATTTCTTCCCTAAAAATCTTCTCTGCCTGTAATCTAGCAGAAAATACGTAGTTCTGCATTAAGGTCAAAACCAATTCTATCACTGTAAATGGGGTGCCCACCTAGACCACAGTTCATGTGAAAATGCTCAAGTCTTTAGTGGACCCCTGCTCAATAGAAGCAAAAAGTTTGATGTAGCTGTTATGAAACTAAACCCATTCTTAAGTCACAGTAATGTAAATATCTTGATGAGACCAAGGGACATTATATTTGACCCCGTCTTGGATTTTGTATCCCCTTCTTGTTCAGGGAAGAACTAACAAATTTCTTATCTGTGAGGAAAAGTAAAGAGAACAGGAGTCTCACCCAGGGTGCTGCTGCTGCTGCTAAGTCACTTCAGTCGTGTCCGACTCTGTGTGACCCCATAGACGGAAGCCCACCAGGCTCCCCCTTCCCTGGGATTCTCCAGGCAAGAACACTGGAGTGGGTTGCCATTTCCTTCTCCGATGTGTGAAAGTGAAAAGTGAAAGTGAAGTCGCTCAGTCATCACCCAGGGTAGAGTCTGTTATAAACATGAAAGCTGCTCTCAAATATTTAAGGACTGTTCAAAGAAAGCAACCGGAATGATCTCAGTCCACTGGATGATTCTTAGAGAAAGGGTGAATCTAGTTTGTAAGCACAGCTGACAACCTGGAGCTGTGTAGCAAACCCCCTTGAAAAGCTAATAGTTGCCAATGTCTAGAAACATTCACACAAAAACTGAGAGAATATCCTTAGAGATGGGGTAGGAAGGATGTCTGCAGAGCTGAGGATGTGGGGCTACTTGATTTTGAAACATCTTTCAACTTGAATCAGTCTCTTTCTAAAACCATCATCAGTCAGAAGAAGAGGTTCCTACTCTTCACATACAATTAAGTTGGCCTAAAAGTTCTTTTGGTTTTGTCCCTAAGAGCTGGCAAACTCGAACGAACTTTTTGGCCAACTCAGTATTTCTGAGGCTTATGAAACTCCTGGCTTAAAAATTCCCTCCATTCACCATTCTCCTATCCCACTGGTCTTAGGTCTCTGAAAGAGAAAGTGTGCAGAAGTGTAGGTATAAAATCAAGACAAATGTATTGGCTGCTTCCAGTTGCTGATCACATCTGAAGGCTTGGGGCAAAAGGCACCTCCCCATCCCCCAGTACTTAATGTCTTCGATGGAGAATCCTTGTTTTCCATTTTACCCTCTTGGTATTTTCTTTAAATTATTTTCCCTGGATAGTTTTTATTAAATTTTTTAATACTACAAGTATTATTCTGTTTAATTTAAATTCTTTTCTTTGAACAAAAATAATGATCATACCTCATCTTGGATATCAAGTTCTTCTTCGATCATTTCTGCTTCCATTAATTCAAGAGGATCTTTACAGTCTTGGATGAGGGTGATCTTGACAAAGAGAACACAGAGACTATTTATATAGAGGCCTAATAGCATCAACCTACCTGGTTCTTCACTGAAAATGATTTGCAGCTTTGCTGGTGCCGCTCATCTAAAATCTACATACTTCAAAATCCTTTTCAGCTTTCTTGTTCTTTCATATTTCCCACTTAGAATTCTCCCTCCACCATTTTTTTCACATTCAAGTGTGAACTGGTATAGTTCATTGTCTAACTTCCTTTGCAACTCTCTTCCCCAACCTCTGAAGTGTACACTTAGCAAGTCATCCAGTCGGCCTAAATGATTCTGCAGTCAATGGTCATTTTCTTTCAATAACCAAGCTAAGAGCACTTAGTAAAGCATTGAACATTCAGGGAACTCGAAGTGAAGGGCTCCTGACTGATGACAATAAACAGTCTCAAGTTGAATTGAATGGGAATTAATTTTATTGGAGATAGAAACCAACATCTATGGACCAAGTAGCTTATTGAGGAAAATTCTGCTTTTAAGCCATAATGTGTAATTTAATCTACACACAGAGGAAACCAGTAACAATCTGGACTTTGTCTTACCCATAAAGCATATTCCCAAAACAACTCTAAATGTTTGTCAAGATAAGAGTAACATTTCATTTTAGCTACTTTTAATCTCACAAATAAATAACTCAATTCTCTTTATACTATCCTGCTTTGTTGTTGTTACCTACGAGGAAAACAAGAAGTCAATTTTCAGTTATACTAAAATTTTTTTTTCATTAATTTATTTATTTGGCTACATTGGGTCTTAATTGTGGCTTGCCAGTTTCTCTCTTACTCTTGCCTGGAAAATCCCATGGATGGAGGAGCCTGGTAGGCTGAAGTCCCTGGGGTCACTAAGAGTCGGACAGGACTGAGCAACTTCACTTTCACTTTTCACTTTCATGCATTGGAGAAGGAAATGGCAACCCACTCCAGTGTTCCTGCCTGGAGAATCCCAGGGATGGGAGAGCCTGATGGGCTGCCGTCTATGGGGTCGCACAGAGTTGGACATGACTGAAGCGACTTAGCAGCAGCAGCAGCTTCTCTCTAGTTGCGGCACAAGGGCTCAGATGCCTCGTGGCATGCAGGAGCTTAGTTCCCCGACTAGGGATCAAACCCATATGCCCTGCATTAGAAGGTGGATTCCCAACCTCTAGACACCTGGGAAGTCCTTAGTCTTTTTTAAAAATGTTTACAGGTTTTCAAAGCTGAGCATCTTGAGTGTAGCGCCTTTTTTTTTTTTTTTAGATTTAAGATCCACATCTTGGTATTTAGAAGTAGTATTTTCTCCAACAGCATTAAGTAGAACAATCTTTCTGCTAACAATAAGTGAATTGAATAATGTACTATTGTTTTCTAAATTAGTTTCACTTCAAATAGTAACTTTCAATCTACACTAAGAATCTACTTATCCTACTTTTAGAAAAAAAGGAAGCAATTTAAAATATAGTGGACTGTGTTATCAGAATAATTATTATTGTTGTCATTTTTATAGACATTTGTTTTCGTTTCCAGTCCATGAGAGATGACATTCTTGTATTAAGCAGTAGGCCCAGCCGAATGATGCACATCAGAATCCTCAGCTGTCCTGGGTATTTTACAGGAAAAATGATAAAATAAGGAGGCCTGTGGGAAGTCAGGGTCTATCCTGTTTTTCAGAGAATAAACTCTAGGATGATTTGTGATTTTCAATTTTTTTTTTCTTTTTTCAAAGATAATTTATAACCTAATGAATCCTATTTAAAAACATTGATAGAAAATTTCGTGGCAGTCCAGTAGTTAGGACTCCACACTTGCAATGCAGGGGGCACAGATTCAATCCCTAGTCAGGGAACTAAGATCTCACAGTCACATGGTGCGGCCAAAGGAAAAAAATACTGATAAGAGTTTACAGACTGCTGAGAATTTAAATTGCATTTACATACAAATCACAGAAGATCCAAGATTTGGTGCCTTTTTTCTTAAAAGTCATTACAGCTACTGCCTACTTATACTAGTAAACCCCTACATTGTGGAACTAATAATGTACTAGTTTCTACCAGGTGCTTTCCTCTAAACTGTTCCATTTAGTCTTCATATCTACCTAGCAAGGAGAATGTTTCACTCCCATTTTACTGATGAGAAAACTGAGGCTCTGAAAAGTTAAGCAGGTGGCTTAAAAACTTCCCTGGACTGGGATTCAAATTTAGGTTTGTGGAATTTTCTGCCATTTACAGAAATCATGGTAGTTTAGGAAAGCTATGTATATAGAAAGTTTCAATGTTTACCGTTTCTAAAATGGAATCTTGAACCTCTTGAGATTTCACCTGGTTCTGAAGATGGAGGACAGCATCATGGACAGTCATAAAAAATATGTCCTTCCTGATGTTATCATTAAAGAAACCACATTTCTCCAGCTTTTCTATTACATGATCTTCAAAAGAAAGAGATAATGTTGAGTCAGTCTCTAGGAAAAGATATTTTTATAACATCAACCAATGCTAAGTTTTGGAACCTCCTCCTTTTACATCTTTTTTTTTTTTTTTCCTCATTTCCAGAATGTGATCCTGCTCTGTCAGTTTCTTTTCCAATAGCACATGAAATGGTGACGCCATTACTGGTTGTGGTATTAATAGATGGTCTTTTTTCCCAGCCATATCTCTTTTTCCAGGGAACCCATTCTCCTGCTGCTGTGAGTCTGGCTGGTAACAGTTCACAGCTGTACCCTTCTCTGAAGAACATTCTTTGGCCAACGGGGACTGTCTCACCTGAAGAAGGCCTAAGAGGTTTTACCCCCTCCCTTGGGTGACCCGTAGCCACAGCTGGACTGATCGGGAGGTAAAAGGGACAGCCCCCTTGCCTCAAGAAAACCATCTGGTGCTCTTCTTGAGGTATTCTCCCTGTGAAACCAAGCTAAGTAGATTCTGAAGCCATCTCTTTGTCTTCTCCTCCTGCCCTATCCTGCTCCCCCCAGTCCTTGATGAATTTTCCAGTGTACTGCCTTAATAAATCATTTGTGCGAGAATCCTTATTTCAGGCTCTGCTCCTAGAGAACTCAGTCTAACCACTACTATTCCTATACACTACTTGTACATTGACAGACACAGATTCGTGCCCTGAAATTTCCTCTAGTCCTCAGGGATGTGAGTCATTTCCAGCTCTGCTCTCCCCAGGACAGTTTTTTCCCCATTGATCCTTCACTGCTAAGAGGACATAGGTTTCCAGGTATTACCAGCTCTATGACACAAATTGGAAGTAATCTTTCTAGATTCAAAAAGACCTTCAGAATAATTGTTTAATGGGTAGAGTTTCTGTTTGTGGCAATGGTATTTTTGAAAATAGTTAGTTGTAGTGATCTTTGGGACACACAAATCTTTTTGAATTAGTGTTTTTGTTTTTTTTCCAGATATATACTGAGGAGTATAATTGTTGGATCCAGTGGTACTTCTATTTTCATTTTTTTGAGAAACCTCCAAATTGTTTTCCACAGTGGTGTTACCAATTTACATTCCCACCAGCAATGTACCAGGGTGCCCTTTTTCTCTACATCCATACCAACATTTTTTTTTTTTAAGGACAGAGGTGGGGTTTGTTTTTATTATAAAAGAAAAAAAAATAGTAACTCCTCAGGAATCTTAACAAAGGAAGGGAATATTTCCCTCAGAGAACAGACACCAAGATACAAAATTACAACTGTTTGGACTCCAGACTTGTCCCAGCTCCTCCAGAGCAGAGATGGGGAGGAGACAGCCGAAGCAAACAAGCAATTCTGTAAAACAAAGACTTAGAAACCCTACGAATATGATTAAAATCTAAAATTCTGTTTTGCTTTAAAAAAAAAAACTTTTTTTTTTTTTTAAATCATACCAACATTTTTAACTGTAGACTTTATAATGACAGAAATTCTGACAGGTATGAAATGATATCTGATTGTTGTTTTGATTTGCATTTCTCTAACAATTAACATTATTGAGCATCTTTTCATGTGCCTGTTAGCCATCTGTATGTTTTCTTTAGAAAAATGCCTGTTCAGGTCTTCTGCTCACTTTTTTGATTGGGTTGTTTGGTTTTTTAATATTGAGTTGTATGAGCTGTCTGTATTTTTTCCAAATATTTTTTATTGAAGTATAGTTGATTTACAATGTTGTGTTAATTTCTGCTGTACAACAAAGTGATTCAGTTTATATATATATATATATCACAGAATATTGAATATAGTTCCCTGTGCTATACAATAAGACCTTATTGTTTATCCATTCTATACATAGCAGTTTGCATATGCTAACCCCAATTCCCAACCCATTTCTTCCCCACCCCTCATTCCCTTGGCAACCACAAGTCTGTTCTCTATGTCTATAAATCTGTTCTGTTTTGTAGATAGTTTCATTTGTGTCATATTTTAGATTCTGTACAAGTTATATCATATAGTACTTCTCTTTCTATGACTTACTCAATTAGTAGGATAATCTCTAAGTCCATCCATGTTGCTGCAAATAGCATTATTTCATTCTTTTTATAGCTGCATAGTATTCCATTATATTTATGTATTAATACCACATCTTCTTTATCCATTCATCTGTTGGACATTTAGGTTGCTTCCGTGTCTTAGCTATTGTGAATAGTGCTGCTATGAACACAGAGCTGCACATATGTTTTGAATTATAGTTTTGCCCAAGAGTGGGATTGGTGAATCATATGGCAACTCTGTTTTTAGTTTTCTGAGGAACCTCCATTCTGTTTTCCATAGTGGTTGCACCAACTTACATTCCCACCAACAGTCTAGGAGCATTCCCTTTTCTCTACAGCCTTTCCAGCATTTGTTCTTTGTAGCTGTCTATATGTTTTGGGTATTAACTCCTTGTCAATCACATAATTTGCAAGTATTTTCTCCCACTCAGAAAGTTGTCTTTTCATTTTGTTGATGGTTTCCTTTGCTACACAAAAACTTTCAGGTTTAATTAGGTCTTGTTTTATTTACAATAGCATGGAAACAATCTAAGTGCCCGTCAACAGATGATTAGATTAAAAGATGTGGCATAAATGAAATGGAATATTATTCAGCTATAAAAAAGAATGAAATTCTGCCACTTGTGGTAATGTGGATGGACCTAAGGAATATTATGTTTAGTGAAATAAGTCAGACAGAGAATGACACGCTTTATGATATCACTTATATGTGGAGTCTTAAAAAAATACAAATGAATGTGTATGCAAAACAGAAACAGATCCACAGATATAGAAAACAAACTTATGGGACTTCCCTGGTAGTCCAGTGGTTAGGACTTCACCTTCCAATGCAGGGGGTTCAGGTTCAATTCCTGGTCAGGGAGCTAAGATCCCAAATGCTTCATGGCCAAAAAACCAGAACAGAAAACAACCGAAGCAATAATGTAACAAATTAATGAAGACTTTTAAAAATGGTCCACATCAAAAAAAAATTAAAAACCTTAAAAAAAAAAGCAAGAAAACAAACTCCTGGTCACCAAAAGGGAGGTAGAAGGACAAATTAGGTGGACAAGACTAATTGATACAAACTACTAAGTATAAAATGGATAATCAACAAGGAAATCCTGTATAGCACATGGGGATTATAGCCATTATCTTATAATAACCTATAATGAGTTATAATCTGAAAAAATACTAAATCACTATGCTATATACCTGGAACTAATATAATATTATAAACCAACTAAACTTCAATAAAAAAAAACAGTAACAACAGCAACAAAAAATGTTCAGTAAATATAAAATATACACTGGATCTCAAAGATGTAAACAGAAGCAAATAGTGCAAAATATCTCAGTAATAAATGTTATACTGACCAAGAAAAAAAGGAAAGAAAGCAAGAAAGGATAGTTGTGATTAATTGCACAACACGGTAAATGTACTTAATGCCACTGAATTAGCTGTATTCTTGACTAAAAGCGCAAGTCTTATATCTCTTTTACCACAATGAAAATAGTTTTTGGAAAAAAAAGCCTTTGGACATTATGTACTCACATTCCAAGGTAGGAGAAAAGGCTTAAAGAAAAGTCTTATAGATAGATATGCATATATGCAATTACCTTGAAGTGATGCAAAGTACACATTTACATCAATTCTTTGGAATTCTTTGACAATCTAAAAATTTAAAAAGGAGAATTTGTAACAATGAGTAACTTTACCTGCCTATAACTCAGTAGCATTCAACTGCTTGCTCAGGAGAAACTTTGAACATTTTCATGGTGAATCAGGAGTCTGAAGAAAGCTCATTGTTGGAAATTGGAAAACCACCGAAGTTTCAACATACAGTGATGATGCTTAGGATGAAAAGACCATGTCTCAAGAGGTGGCAACATCCAGTGCTCAATAGCCCAGCACTGGATAGCACACAAGAGCTTCATAAATATTTGTGGAAGGAAGGAAAGAAGGATAAAGGAGGCTTCCTAATGCAACCTCTGCTGGTTGGCGAGAAGAGTATGAGTTTATGTCTCTGAGTGGAAGAGATATGGCTGTGGATATGCAGCCACCAGACACCAGGTGTAAACACTGACCCAAAAACCAGGGCCTCTGTATTTTGACTGCAGCAGTGTCAGTATAGTGTTTGTGCTCTTACACTATAGTTTTGCAAGATGTTACCACTGAAAGAAACTGGGTAAGTGGTTCTGAGGATCTCTCTGTATTATTTCTTATAGTTTTATGGGGATCTACAGTTATGTCAAAATAAAATGTTTAATTAAAAGAATTAAGACGGAAGACCAATGGACAAAACAAAAGACCCATGGACAATAATAAAACAGAGCCTACATTTTCTGGAGAAAAAATATCAAGACCTCTATGCGAGTATAAAGTTTGGAGTTTTCAAAATTGTCACTTTAGCATTTGAAAGCAACAAGAAGCCCCAGCTAAGTTAAACCTCAGTTGAGGGTAGTTCGATATTATTACATAAACCTTATTGTCAGTGACTTGAACCTGCCTGCTTTTCTCCCCAATCCTCTTGATCCCTACATGAGGCTTCACTTAAACTTGATACTCCTGGTCAAGTTGACATCCAGTTAGTCTGTTTTGAGAACTTAATACAATTGTTATTTAAAAGATTATTTAACATTTGCCTTGCCCCCTAGATCGCTTAGTCCCAGGAGGGTAGGAACTATGGCTACTTCATAATTATTAATAGTTTCTGGTCCCCAGCCAAGTGCTTGGCACATCTGAGGCACTGCACATCTATTTGTTAAAGGAATCACTAAACTTGAGCTTGCATACCTGCTTTCTGATAAGAACGTTTCTGTCCCACATTCTCTTCATTCAACTCTGACTGCCTAGATGTCTGGCCTACTTCCTGCAGATCTAACCCTGATAATGCCTGGCTTTTCCAGCCCTACTGTGTTTCTCATTCTGCTGCTGTTCACATAACAGATAAAAACATAATACTTAAATGTTGCCCATTTTTCTTTTCATATTCCATGTCATATATATTCTCAGGAAAAGAAAACATAACAAACGGTAATACACGCTGACAGGTGACCATGTCCCAGACATTCTTCATTCTTCTCATTTAATCCTCATAACAAGCCTATGAAGGAGGTACCATCACTATCCCCACATTCAGATGGAGAAACTGAGGTACAGACAGATTAAGCGATTTGCCCACAGTCACACCACTAATAAGTGGTAGAGCCAGGATTCAAGCCCAGGGAGTCCAGCTCTGCAACCCATGCTTTAATAATACATTCCATTGCAAAAGCATTCCCCTAGAAAAATTACAGGACCCATGCAATCAGTTACCCTTCTGCAAGACCAGGAAACCCACATCGTTTTACTATTACCAAAGCTCCAAATCTGTAATTCAAAACGCCAGAGCCTTACCACACGCAATGATCTCACTCCAACAACATCCAAGAAAGAGACGGCTCCACAGTCAAGTACGAGGCTATGGATTGGCACTTTGGGAACATTCACTTTGATTGGAAGCTCAGAGTTCCAATCCACTTGGATCTCTATTTCCTTGGTTGGGATATCAGGTTCTTCTGGATTTTCAATGTCTTCATCAGGCTCAAAAGCATTATTTGATGAACCAGCACCACTTATAATGCCATTCTAAACAAAGAAAGCATTGCCAACTTAATTACCAATTAGCTGGGATGTCTTTCAACAATTAATCTAAAATGACTTAACAGTCCTACAAACTGTTCCTTGGTAAGCAAAACATCAAGAGGATGAACTCTGAGGGAATAAGATTTACCTCAGCCCAAATTTTGATGTTCTCTAGGAAGAAAAATGGAAGAGCAGTGGAGCCAGGAAATGCTTGATTTCTGGAAGATGGTGGAACTTAGGCAAGAGATATATTGGCAGGAAAGTCTGAATAAAAGGTAATACCATAGCTCTAAAAGTCTGTGAACCTATAACTGTCTTCTATTGTGAATAATTTTCTTGTATTGAATTAGCACTTGTTTTGTTCCTTTCAGTAAAAATAAGGTTTATTTCATGAAAGAGGAAGATAAATCACACCCTGTGTTTCCAAGGAGCTCTGTTGATGTCATTTTATTCTTTCCCAGTCTCTCTTGCCTAAAAGAACAACTCAGCTGTTCTCTAACATACATGTGTCATCTGCCGTACACATCTGGGTACCAAAGAGGGTACATTTAATTTTAGACAATCTAACTGCTTTAATGTCATCTGAGAAATGAGAGAATTTCAGAGGGAGAGTGGAAAGGATGACGTTGCCTTACCTTTGTTGCTCTTAATTGCCCTTTCTTGATGAGCTTTTGTATTTTTCTTAGTGCTTTCAGCCTCTTATTATATACTCTAATGGCATCAAATCCAACCTTTGGAAATAAATGTTATGTTAGTTAGAACATTTGGTTTCTAATGCTCATTAATGTCTGTTTTGATCTGGAAAGGCTATTTCTCAAGCAGTATTACTCCCTTCTATATCCTGCCAAAAAAGAAATTCTGAGGTCTGATGGAGGTCTCCACTACCAGGCCATCCTAACCCACCCACCCACCCAGAGACTCAGGGAAAGTGAAAGTGGAGTCACTCAGTCGTGTCCGATTCTTTGGGACCCCATGGACTGTAGCCTACCAGGCTCCTCTGTCCATGGGATTTTCCAGGCAAGAGTACTGGAGTGGGTTGCCATTTCCTTCTCCAGAGACTCAGGAAAGGTGGTAGAATATTGAAGACTCTAAGACTGTTAAAAAAAAAAACAAACACAGCAAAAAATAACCTTTTTAGCTTTAAGTCTTAAATTCCCTTAACATAACAAAGCCCTCTTGTTGCAAAATTTAGGAACATTCCTTTGAACCTTAGGAAAACACTGATCTAGAGACAAATTCCACCTTCAAAGCATAGCATAGAATTCAAGACCAGAATTCCCTGCTTATATAACCCACTTATACTTTTTACCCTTTATTCCAACTGCCTCTCACCCCTTATCCAATATACATTCCCACATTTTCCTCTCAGCTCACATAGTTCCCAAACCCCTGCATTAATCTCCTTCCTTCTGCCCAACTGCCATGCAAAGCCTGGTCAGTCCACCTGACATGGATTGCTCCCTTCCATGAAATCTTAACACTTACTATCTACACTTATTATTTGGAACTTACTCAGAATCTGCCTGGAAACATCTCTTGTGGTTTTGTCCAGCACAATTATTGCTACCTGAATTTTAACATATGTGTTATTATTGGTTTTTTCCTGTTCCCAAATATTAATAGATTAAAAGTTATTTGAGGGCAAGGGTGTTATAATTATTAATGCCCTGTACAAAGGGAACAGGGCATAGGGCAAATAAATACCTGTAAAATGAATGAAGTCTCAAAGGTGGTTAGAAACCAAATTTCTAGGGATAAAATACTTACTGTGGACTTGATACATTTTTTTAAACCATCGACGTTGCCATAAAAAATAGGACTAGAAAATCTCAGAATCTTCACACCTTCAAGTTCTTCAATCTAGCATTTAAAAAAAAAATTGAGTTTAAATCATTTAAATATTCAATTAAGCTGTTGGCTATTCAGCTAGGAGCTGAGTTAGAATTGTTCCAAGGAGCTAGGTCGCGGCACTCAACTTTCCTTGAATAGGGCCTAGATCGCACTTGGGAGAAAGAGTTACATAAATTCCTGAACTTCCACAGTCACAGAGAAGGTCAGAATAGAAACGGTCTTCGAAAGCAATTACTCAGCCCTCTAATTTCCAGATGAACAAACTGAGACTCCAAAACACAGATACTGTATATCCCTGTAATCCCACTCCTGGGCATGGATCCAGAGAAAAACATGATCCAAAAAGAAACATGCACCCCAATATTCATTGCAGTACTGTTTACAACAGTCAAGATATGGAAGCAACCTAATTGTCCATCGACAGAGAACGTCCATTGACAAAGAAGATGTAGCACATATATACAATGAAATATTACTCAGGCATAAAAAGATTGAGATAATGCCATTTGTAGCAACATGGATGGACTTAGAGAGTGTTATATTGAGTGAAGTCAGTCAGTCAGAGAAGGAGAAATATCCTATGACATCCCTTATATGTGGAATCTAAAAAGAAATTATACAAATGAACTTACAAAACAGAAACAGACTCACAGACTTTGAGAATGAGCTTATGGTTGTTGGTTTGGGGGAAGAATGCAGGCGGTAGGGATCGTTAGGGAGTTTGGGACGGGCATGTACACACTGCTATATTTTAAATGGATAACCAGAATTCCATAGCACATGGAACTCTGCTCAATGTTACATGGCAGCCTGGACAGAAGAGGTGTTTGGGGGAGAATATATACACATATATGTATGGCTGAGTCTCTTTGCCATTCACCTGAATCTATCACAACATTGTTTGTCAATCGGCTATATCCCAATACAAAATAAAAAGTTAAGAAAAAAAGAAACTGAGGCTCCAAATCGTTATATGAATTGGATATATTTTCATATGACTCAAGTTCATATGACTGGCCTTCTCCCAATCTCCCCCAACTATTTTAAAATAGTGAGGGGGGAAGAAAGGAGCAAAATCTAAGGGACTTGCAGGAACTGAAGCCTATTACGTCATTTGCTTGTTCTTACCCTGACACACGGTGGCCAGACAAAAAGTGAACCTAACAGAATCATGGACCTTTCTACCCTTTAGGAATCATAGCAATTTTCATCCAGCCCCTTCAGATGAGAAAACTGAGGCGCCGAGAGGCTGACTGACTTGGACAAGGTCTCCACAAGTTAGAGCCTAGAACTCAGAACCCCCAGCTCACCAGGGGTTCCCTGCCTCAGAGCATCGTAGAATCATTTCTAGCTCTTGACAGCACCTGGCTCAACACAACCGCCAAAGATTGTGAAAATAAATGAAGTAGCAGCTACTGAAATTTTAGATTCAGTATCTAATATCTAAAAAAAATTTTTTCTTTGCTTTTAAAAACTATTTGTTGCTAAAATTCATGTTTTCTTTATTTTGTTGTTTCTTTCTTTACTTTCTTTCATGGTAGGTCTACTCCCCACCATGAGAAATTTTTAGATTGAGATAAAACTGGTATATAACACTATACTAGTTCTGTATATGCAACATAATAATTCAACATCCATATACACCACAAAATGATCACCACAATAAATACCCTCTTCGCCCCCTTCATCCATTTCACCAAACCTCCAACCCCCTTCCCCTCTGGTAATCACCAATCTGTCCTTTGTATCTGTGACTTTTGTTTCATTTTGTTTTCATTTATTTGTGTTGTTTTTTAGAATCTACACCTCTAATGGTATTTGTCTTTCTCTGTCTTATTTCACTTTTCATAATAACCTTAAGATCCCTCCTGCTGCTGCTGCTGCTGCTAAGTCATGTCAGTTGTGTCCGACTCTGTATGACCCCATAGACGGCAGCCCACAAGGCTCCCGTCCGTGGGATTCTCCAGGCAAGAATACTGGAGTGGGTTGCCATTTCCTTCTCCAGTGCATGAAAATGAAAAGTGAAAGTGAAGTCGCTCAGTCGTGTCCGACTCTTTGCGACCCCATGGATTGCAGCCTATCAGGTTCCTCCGTCCATGGGATTTCCCAGGCAAGAGCACTGGAGTGGGTTGCCATTGCCTTCTCCAAGATCCATCCATGTGGTTACAAATGGTAAGATTTTCTTTTTATCACTGATTAGTGATCATGTGTGTGCGTGTGCCCATGTACGTGTGCATGCTCATTTCTTTATCCATTCATCTGTCAGTGGACGCTTAAGTTATTTTCATATCTTGGCTAGTGTAAATAATGCTGCAGTGATCACAGGAGTGCATACATCTTTCTGAGTGTTTTCATTTCCTTCACATAAGTAGCAAGAACTGGAATAGGTGATAGTTCTATTTTTAATGTTTTAAGGAACCTCCACATTGTTTTCCCTAATGCCTACACCAATTTATATTCCCACCAACAGTGTGTGAGGGTTCCGACTTCTCCATACTCTTTCTGACACTTCTTATTTCTTGTTTTTTGTTAATAGCCATTCTGACAGGTGTGAAGGAAAATCTCATTGTGGCTTTGATTTGCATTTCTCTGATAATTAGTGATACTGAACATTTTTTCCTGTGCCTGTTGGCCATCAGTGTATCTTCTTTGGGAAAATGTCTTATTAGAGCCTCTGCCTATTTTTAACTGAATTCTTTGGGGTTTTTTGCTATTGAGTTGTTTGAGTTCTGGGTATATTTTGGATATTAACCCATTATAAGATACATAATTTGCAGTTATTTCCTTCTATTCAGATGGTTGCCTTTTCCTTCTGTTGATAGTTTCCTTTGCGCACCAAAGCTATTTAGTTTGATGTAGTCCCACTTTTGCTGCCTTTGCTTTTGGATTCAGATCCAAAAATTTAGCACCAAGACTGATGTCTTAGAGCTAACTTCCCTTGTTTTTCTTCTAGTTTTATGGTTTCAGGTCTTATATTCAAGTCTTTAATCCATTTTGAGTTCATTTTTGTATGTTATACAAGATAGTGGTCCAGTTTCATTCTTTTGCATATGGCTGTTCAGTATCTCTAACATCACTGACTTCTGCTTTATTGACTATGCCAAAGCCTTTGACTGTGTGGACCACAACAAACTCTGGAAAATTCTGAAAGAGGTGGGAATACCAGACCACCTGACCTGCCTCCTGAGAAATCTGTATGCAGGTCAGGAAGCAACAGTTAGAACTGGACATGGAACAACAGACTGGTTCCGAATAGGGAAAGGAGTACGTCAAGGCTGTATATTGTCACCCTGCTTATTTAACTTATATGCAGAGTACATCATGAGAAACGCTGGATGAAGCACAAGCTGGAATCAAGATCACCAGGAGAAATATCAATAACCTCAGATATGCAGATGACACCACCCTTATGGCAGAAAGCAAAGAAGAACTAAAGAGCCTCTTGATGAAAGTGAAAAAGGAGAGTGAAAACTTGGCTTGAGGCTCAACATTCAGAAAACTAAGATCATGGTATCCAGTTCCATCACTTCATGGCAAATAGATGGGGAAATAGTGGAAACAGTGGCAGACTTTATTTTGGGGGCCTCCAAAATCACTGCAGATGGTGACTGCAGCCATGAAATGAAAAGGCGCTTACTCCTTGGAAGGAAAGTTATGACCAACCTAGACAGCATATTAAAAGGCAGAGACATTACTTTGCCAACAAAGGTCTGTCTAGTCAAAGCTATGGTTTTTGCAGTAGTCATGTATGGATGTGAGAGCTGGACTATAAAGAAAGCTGAGCGCCAAAGAATTGATGCTTTTGAACTGTCTTCTTGGAGAAGACTCTTGAGGGTCCCTTGGACTGCAAGGAGATCCAACCAGTCCATCCTAAAGGAAATCAGTCCTGAATGTTCATCAGAAGGACTGATGCTGAAGCTAAAACTCCAATACTTTGGCCACCTGATGAAAAGAGCTGACTCATTGGAAAAGACCCTGATGCTGGGAAAGATTGAAGGCAGGACAAGAAGGGGACGACAGAGGATGAGACGACTGGATGGCATCACCGACTCAATGGACATGAGTTTGAGTAAACTCCAGGAGTTGGTGATGGACAGGGAGGCCTGGTGAGCTGCAGTCCATGGGGTCACAAAGAGTCGGACATGACTGAGCAACTGAGCTGACTCAATTGAATATCACTGATTGAAGAGACTATCTTTTTTCCATTGTATATTCTTGTTATAAGCTGTCTATGTATATGTGAATTTATTTCTGGGCTCTCTATTATATTCCATTGATCTATATGTATTTTGATGCTAATACCATACTGTTTTGACTATAATAAATTTGGAGCAGAAAGGGGAAATATTTATATGATCTGAAGAGAAACCAGAGTATTTGATAATAGCTTTGTAGCAGAGCTTGAAATCAGGGAGCATGATGTTTCCTGCTTAGTTCTTTCTTGAGATTGCTTTGGCTACTCAGGGTCTTTTGTGATTCCATAGAAATTTTACAGGTATTTGTTGGGCTTTGTTTCTAAATATATACCTGGTTAATCTACCTTTACTATATTTGCCTTTACCAGTGAGATTTTTACTTTTATGTTGTCTTGTTGCTAGTAAGTAGCTGTAGATTGGGTGTGTCCTTCGGGAGAGGGGAGTTCAGAATCTTCCTGCTCCAGAATCCATCTTGGACTACCTCTTTGAAATTTCTTTCTCTGCTTTTTCATCTTTGTTCCCTCTGGTCACTAAGCAATCTTTTTTTTTTGCAGGGAATATAAGCCCATCAATGGAATGTTCATTTTCTTCATTTTTGATTTTCTGTATTATGTATTATTTCTTCCAAAGACAAGGGTAAAGATGTCACGTAAGGTTCTTTGTGACAGAGAGCATGATTTCACAGGGATTTCAGACAATTTCATAGAGGATAATAATAACATAGAGAAACAGAAATTTTTTTTCTCTTGCTGCTTAAAAAAATTTTTTATGTCATTGGCTTTCAGCCCTATCACTATAATATTTCTGGGTATGGATTTTTTTTTAATTGTTTATTATTTATTTATTTTTAGCCATTTGGGATCTTAGTTCCCCAGTGAAGTGAGTGAAGTGAAGTCGCTCAGTCGTGTCTGATTCTTTGTGACTCCATGGACTGTATGTAGCCTACCAGGCTTTTCCATCCATGGGATTTTCCAGGCAAGAATACTGGAGTGGGTTGCCATTTCCTTCTCCATAGGTGTGGATTTTTATGTGTACATTAACTGGATTCAGTGGGCATTCTGGATTTGTACATAATTTTCTTCTAATTTGGGAACATTTTGATACTTATTCAAATATTTTATCTTTTTTTTCTCTTCTCCTTTTTTGGGACTGCTGTTACTCATATGTTGATATATTTTATTTTGCCCTAGAGGTCTCTGAGGCTCTGTTTTTTTAAAGTTATAACTGACATATTAGTTTCATATGTTCACATTGTACATATTATGTTCAACCTGATATTTGTATATATTGCAAAATGATCACCACTATAAGTCTAGTTAACATCTATCACAATATGTAATTACAAATTTTTTTGTGTGATAAGGACTTTTTAAGATCTATTCTCTTAGCAACTTTGAGATATGCTATATAGGGAAATAGATGGAAAAACAGTGGAAACAGTGTCAGACTTTGTTTTTTTGGGCTCCAAAATCACTGCAAGATGCTGACTGCAGCCATGAAATTAAAAGACGCTTGCTCCTTGGAAGGAAAGTTATGACCAACCTTGATAGTATATTAAAAAGCAGAGACATTACTTTGCCAACCAAGGTCCGTCTAGTCAAGGCAATGGTTTTTCCCGTGGTCATGTATGGATGTGAGAGTTGGACTGTGAAGAAAGCTGATCGCCGAAGAATCGATGCTTTTGAACTGTGGTGTTGGAGAAGACTCTTGAGAGTCCCTTATACTGCAAGGAGATCCAACCAGTCCATTCTAAAGGAGATCAATCCTGGGTGTTCATTGGAGGGACTGATGCTAAAGCTGAAACTGCAATACTTTGGCCACCTCATGCGACGAGTTGACTCACTGGAAAAGACTCTGATGCTGGGAAAGGTTGGGGGCGGGAGGAGAAGGGGACGACGGAGAATGAGATGGCTGGATGGCATCACCGACTCTGTGGACATGAGTTTGAGTGTACTCCGGGAGTTGGTGATGGACAGGGAGGCCTGGCGTGCTGTGATTCATGGGGTCGCGGAGAGTCGGACACGACTGAGCGACTGAACTGAACTGAACTGATTATTAACTTTGGTCACTATACTGTATATTACATCCCCGTTTCTAAATATATACCTGGTTAATCTACCTTTACTATATTTGCCTTTACCAGTGAGATTTTTACTTTTATATGTTTTCTTGTTGCTAGTAAGTAGCTGTAGATTGGGTGTGTCCTTCGGGGGAGGGGAGTTTGGAATCTTCCTGCTCCAGAATCCATCTTGGACTACCCCTTCGAATTTTCTTTCTCTGCTTATTTGCTACCTGGAAGTTTGTGTCTTTTGACCCCATTCACTCAGAGAAATAGAATTTTGATTCAACTTTTGGAAATAATTGAATTGCCTGTTTTTAAAAAAATACCTCTTACAATAGTTTGACGTTAAAATGACATCTTAACTAGCATGAACAAAATTCACATCAGAGAGCTTCCATGGTGGCTCAGAGGGCTTCACTGGTGGCTCAGACACTAAGGAATGTGCCTGCAATGAGGGAGACCTAAGTTCAACCCCTGGGTTGGGAAGATCCCCTGGAGGAGGGCATGGCAACCCATTCCAGTATTCTTGCCTGGAGAATCCCCATGGACAGAGGAGCCTAGCTGGCTATAGTCCATGGGGTTGCAAAGGGTTGGACACAACTGAGCAAGCACACACAGGATATCAGAGGGCATGCTGGAACAAAAGTTTTCCTAACACGCCCAGTATACTTATGGACTTTCCCAACAGAAGTAGCCTCCCTTTTTGGCTAGCTTATCCCTAACACACTAGAAGAGAAACATGCAACCTCTGAAAATCCAGCTTAGCAAACCTAAGTCCAGCCAGTATCTCCAAAGGGACTTACATTTTTGTAATTCTTGGTGCTTTTGTAGATGTCTGTGCTAGGGATACTTCCAAGGCTGTTCCAAGATGGACTAAAAGAAGAAAAATTAAGGTTAGGATTTTTTGGAACAGGCATATTTTGGAATAAAACGTTAGAAGAAATGACAGATTCTAAGAGCCCATAATTTGGATGTCTTGGGACTCTGTCTTTATTGCAGATGACACTTTCTGGTAGCTAACTCTGAAGTGAACAGCTGGTATTTGTGCAAGCCTGGGGGTAAAAAAGGAAGTGTGCATCTTTTCCAATGCCTGCAAGAAGTGATGAGCATCGTACTTTCATATGTGTAGCACTTTATAGAATAAGCAAAGAGCTTTCACACATGTTAAATCTTATTTGAACCCTGAATAGTCAACAGTGTTATCCTCATTTTTAAGGGTGAGTAAACTGAGGTTTAGAGAAGTTCAAAAAGGCCTGGAAGGAAGAGATGCACAGCCTCTATCTTTGACCTGTGGGTCTTCATGGTCTGGCACAGTGCCTAGAACTACCTTGTGAGTTATAGCAACTTTCTGACGAAGTATGGAAAGTCTGCAGTGATCCAATTAGTCTCATTTCATAGAAATAGGAGCCTGGGAGGACCAGATTGTTGATTTCCTGTTCCTGATGCAATCACATAAATTCCAGGATTCCTCAACTGTGACTAGGGACATATGTTAAATACTATGCCTGAAGAAAGAATGTCTGTTTGGGGTGCTGTCAGCAACGTGCTTTCTGGACCAGGCTTATAATTACTGGAAATTAAATCCTGGGGAGGATACTGTTTTTGGTTGGCTCAAAGCTTCATTACCAAATCTGCAGGTAAAGGGTTTCACCCATTTCTCCTTGGCTTACTGTGCCATGCTGATTTTTAACTTAAAGCTCAGAAACTGTGTAGTCTTTCTCTAAAAACCCTTCTCCCCCTCAATCACACACAAGTTACAGTAAATACAGAGGCAGCTAGAGCACAGAAGACATCATCTTCCAAGGAGAGTTTCTGGGGTGTTTCCCAGAAGAAAACTGGGTGCTTTGGGAGCTTGAGAAGTCTTTCAGGCCCCTGGGCAACCACTTAAGGGTGCTGAGATTGTAAACACAATCCTTTGGATAGTCTCCAACACTGCCAGGGGAGGGAAGGAGAATTGCTTGGTGGAACAGGAAAGGTGGACCTAGGCTAAGCTGTAGACATCTGTGTTAGGTTTACCCAGGTTTTTCATTCCTTCATGGCCCAAGTGCAGGCCAAGAAGGAGCCAGAGGTCTGGGAAGATAGAGGCTTCAAGAGAAGCTCTCTTCAACTCTCTGTTCAGAAAATGCCAGAGACATAGAAAGGTACCTACCGAAGGCCTCTCAAGAGTCCAAACAAAACAAACACACCTCCAAGCTACCTCACAGATTGTTTTCCACTACTTTGAACTGTGTCTCTGCTGCTTTCCACTCTTTAGATGACCTGATTATATCTATTTTACATTATTGGTATGGCTTATTAGTTACCTTATTTGGCAGATTTGAATAAATTTTGACTACAATCAACTGTCTTAAAGTCTCCTATTCTGGGTTATTACATAACTTCTGGGTTACTAGCTTCAAAAGAAAATGAGCCATAATATATTTAGCAGCTGTCTGGGCCCAAGACTTGGGTCCCCAGTGCCTCTTAGACTTCATCTCATTTTAAAAAGAAACTACACAGCAACCTCAGTCTTTTGCTGATCGTGTATCTTTTAGTCTTACCATGACTTGGAGGTGAACATAGCAATAGAGACTGTGAGTAAGTGCATAGATTTTGGGGTGGAATACATCTGGGTTGAAATGCTAACTCTGCAACATACTAGCTGTGTGATCTTAGGAAAGGTTCTTGACCTACTGAGTTTCAATTATCTTACCTATCAAATGAGAATAATAAAACATATTCACAGGATTTTTTTGAAGACTAATTATGATAATTTTAATTTGTAGAAGCACTAATAAATAGTAACTAATGTGATTATACTTATCAAAATTGTATAAGAAATTTCAGGGTGTGTTGTCCTGTTTATAGATAATTTGGATCTTATATTACTCACAATTGAACTCTCAGGACCACAGTGAGAAATCCGAACACAAGGCCAGCTAGTAAACCGAGGTCCAGTCCCAGAATGATGGATGCTATGCACGTAAATACCCAGATAACCTAGGAAAACATGAAAATGAAAAATGCTAATTCATCAGGTACCATGAGGTGAGTGACTACCTGTCAAAATAATAAGATCAATTGTCCATGAACAAATCATAGTTTTGTAAAATATTCTGACATCCTTACATACTTTAAGTAGAAACTGGCCTTCCCAATACAGGCCAACTGTCCCATTAAAATATTTTTAGATTTAATTTTTGAATAGGTGATATATCGTTGTTTTAGTCACTGAGTCATGTCCAACTCTTTGCGACCCCATGGACTGTAGCCCACTGGGTTCCTCTGTCCATGGAATTCCCCAGGCAAGAATACTAGAGTGGGTTGCCATTTCCTCCTCCAGGGGATCTTCACCACCCAGGGATGAAACCCCTCTTTCCTGCATTGGCACGCAGATTCTCTACCACTGAGCCACCAGGGAAGCCCTGATATATATTAACATAGTTCAAAATAAAATTGGTATTAAAAAGGTATACAGAGGTACTTCCCTGGAGGTCCAGTGGTTAAGACTCCACACACCCACTGTGGGGGGTTCAGGTTTGAATTCTGGTCGGGGAACTAAGATCCCACAAGCAACATGGTGTGACCAAAAAAGTGTGCAGTGAAAAATCTTGGTTGCAACCCTTTCCTTTCTCCGTTCATTCCCATCCTCTTTTCTCTCTTACATCCTCTTTTATTTGTGTGTGTGTGTGTGTGTGTGTGTGTGTGTGTACACAGGTGCACATTTTTCACCACCTTTTTTTTTGGCAAATACAAGTAAACACCACTGCAAAACATAGATTATTTCCCCTTCTTTTAGTGTGTTGTACACACTCTTCCATTTTGCACCAGTGTCTTTTCACTTAACAATTTTTCTTGGAGATCTTTCCATATAGATATATAGGGAATTTTTTCCCATTCTTTTTATCTATTCTGGTTTAAATTATAGCAGAACTCTGAAGGGTTTAGCTGCTGCTGCTGCTGCTTTTTTGTTTTTACAGTTCCTCAGAAGAGTTGTAAAGATTACTTTGATCAAAATTATAATCGACATGGGTTTTGCATTTTGTTTCTGCTTTGTGTTTTGTTTTATTTGTCCTAGATTAGAGGGGTTTTTTTGTTGTTGTTCTTTGGCTTTAGAAGGCCAGCAGTATATGAAGGAGCTCATACAGGATTCTTGTACAAAATGGATCTTCCCAGAGATATAGGACCTTCACAAATTGTAGCTCATGTGGAAGACTTCACAGTTTTGACTTATCCACAAAATTCTAATTGCTGCTCTGCTTCCCAAAATGCAAGTAAGACTCAGGAGATAAGGGGGCATAATAATATGGCAAGAAGCATATAAGTAATTCCTATTTCAGAAAAAAAAAAAAAGGATGGCAAGCAACTTACAGCGTCAGTCTTATTCTGCCTCCACAGACAAGGAACGTCACACACCTGCATAAACATCCCCTTCAGGTTGGCAATTACAACAGCTGCCAAGACCGACTGCCAGGAGAGATGGGGAAGTCCAAGTTATTCAGGGGAATGGTTTGCCATGTGATGACTTTTAAATCCCCTGCTATTTCTTGGGTAGCAGAGCAGTGAAGGGAAAGTATGCAATCGGTGTGATGAGAAGCAAGGTTATACCTTCTGCAGGGGTTCCAGCAACTTCCCCAGGGCAATGATGGCGATCATCACGACCCCAGCCGAGATGATGCCGGCAACCTGAAAGACACACACATCTCCCTTAGTTAGGGTTTGTGCTTCCCACTCTGAATGTGTGCTTGCTGCATGCATGTGTGCAAAAGCCTGTTCGTGGGCACACAACGCTCCCCCACCTCCCTCCTTCAGCTCAGTCCTGTTGACAGAAATAAGAATTATTTGCTAAAACCAAATACATTTAGTAGCTATGGCAGAGAAAAAGAAAAAAATGTGGGGGGTAGGTCTGCTAGAGTAAAGTCAGTTTGGCTTGATTGCACTTGGATACATGACAGACCTCTATTTTTTTGGTGTCAATTTAAGAGGTCAATCTCCAGTCATTTGTCATTCCAGGAAACCCAGCCCATCCTTGTTCCTGGACAACAGATCCTTGAAGCATTCTTGGGAAATAACTTCTCATAGCACATAACTGATTCTTCTGCATTATTGAATCGGCAACCTGATAACAATTCTAATAACACTTTGCAGGCATGGTTGCCATGATAATCTCAGAGAAAATAAATTCACCAGTCCTGCAGATTAAAAAACACCACATGAGTCTATTGAGAGGTAGGACCACGTCACCAGCATCCTCTTACAGTAGCCTGTGTGACAGGGCCAGGAGCAGGAGTAAAGGAAGCTTCAGAAACTTTACCTTCACTGGCAGAAAAGCTCTCCCAAGATTCACAACTAGCTAGGACAGAAGCTGAGGGGGTGGGGACTATGCTGCAATGTGATTAGATGACCAATGGATTCTCTGCTGAGACAGCTGGGGCCTGGCCAAGGTGAAGCCTAGAAACTCTAAAACAAAGGAGAGGAGAGAGGGAGCCAGAAGCCAAATGAGCAGAGAGGAAGCAGTAGAGAAGGTTGTATTGGGCCCTGGTACTGCCTAATGCAAGATGTTTGCATTCAAGGAGACACCTAAAGCCAATACAAAAATAAAAATCCAAAAATGTAAGGAAATGTCATAGCCACACTCATCCACTCCATCTGGCAAATTGATCAGAGGATAGCTGGGCTAGCCTGAGGCCATATTATGTATATGATACACTGAAAAGTCTGTTCTGTCCATCCAGATCCCCATTTCTAGGTAATCTGTATCTTGCAGCACCATATGTCCAGGTTCCCAGTACCTTAGTGAGATTTCCCCCCTCTCCTATCTAAGCAGAGAGTCCGGTATCCTTCCTTCATCCTTTCCTCCTTTCTCTCCTTCCTTTCCTTCTGTGGAATTACTTAACCAATATTTATTCTCTATCATGAGCCAGTTCACTGTGTATGTAGGACTCTGTGGATTGGAAAAGAGATGGAGATTTAGGAACAGGGACCAAAGCCAGCTGCCCAACTCATGCCAGGAGGGTAGCCACCTACTCACCAAGGATAGGGAATAATTAGTCCTCAACTATGGGGACCAAGACTAATTTTGGTTACTATTTTTTAAATCTCCAAGGGGACCCACTACCTGTACTTAATTTATAAGGGAAAATTACTTATTTGACGGGAAATGCTGTATATTTTGTATCTATGAGCAGATTCAGTTGCTAGACAATTAATTCTTCTATTAAGTGAGAGGATAACCAGGGCTAGAGAATAGTTTGTCATCAGAATTACTTTTTCATGAATCATTAGGAGTCAGATAAGGATGAGAAAAAGCAGAGGTTGCAATGTTGAGCATCTATCAGTTCAGTTCAGTTCAGTCGCTCAGTCGTGTCCGACTCTTTGCGACCCCATGAATCACAGCACGCCAGGCCTCCCTGTCCATCACCAACTCCCGGAGTTCACTCAAACTCATGTCCATCAAGTCGGTGATGCCATCTAGCCATCTCATTCTCTGTCGTCCCCGTCTCCTCCCACCCCCAATCCCTCCCAGCATCAGACTCTTTTCCAGTGAGTCAACTAGTCGCATGAGGTGGCCAAAGTATTGGAGTTTCAGCTTTAGCATCAGTCCTTCCAATGAACACCCAGGACTGATCTCCTTTAGAATGGACTGGTTGGATCTCATTGCAGTCCAAGGGACTCTCAAGAGTCTTCTCCAGCACCACAGTTCAAAAGCATCAATTCTTCGGCGATCAGCTTTCTGAGCATCTATAGATGTGCCGAAAACAGTTGATATCCACTGACACTCATGAGTCCATCCATTCATTCAGCAAAAATATGTTTCTTATGTGTCAGGTAGAATGTATATGTCATAGGTACTAAGGCATTATTCTTACCTTGAGAACTCAATGACTGGAACAATCAACAGTCAACATGTATGTGCCAGAATTTTACAAACATTTGCTTATTTAATCTATACAGTGTCCCTGTCAGGTGGATACATGATTACCCCCCATTGCATAGATACTGAAACTGAGGCTCCAACATGAAAAATGCAGGAAAAGTCAAACAACAAGGAAAGACTTCCCAGTTTAGTTGGTCATTAGTTCCTGGATTTTAGTCCAGACACTTAGACTTTTAACCCCAGAACTTAGTATACATTTCAGTAATTAAATACCAAGTGATTTCTGTGCTTGCTTCATTCTTCAGTACTGAAATCCTGGCATCCTTCATTCCTAAATATAATACATGCCAGTGTGTGGCAGGGGGTATTAGCTTACCAGAACACTATTATCCCCAAACCTTCTGCCAAGGGATCACTTTGCATGGGCATTCTTGGGGGGAAGGGAGGGGGGAGAGGGCTGTCCCCATTTGAGCCTGGAGTTAGCAGACAGTGAACATCAGCTCTTGGGGATCTGCCTGCACCCAGTTATAGCCATGTGCCTTGGGGAGCTTGTCAGATCTCCATGTCGAGTAGAAGCCGCAGAAAACTTCACTGCTAACAGCTGCCCCTGAACACAGGAGCAACTTTGGCAATCACCTCCAACCTCTTCCCCTTGACCACAGATCTCTGGTTATGCTTCCTGTTTGAGGCTGTATTGTTTTATTTGCTCTCTCAGAGCTAGAAATGTTTTCAGAAAAATGGAGAAGGAAACTCGATATTAAATAGAGTAATTCTGAAAATTAAAGTAAATGTTTGTTCATTGGGAGTCAAGAAATTGGAGAAGGCCAATTTCTCTGACTCTGTCACAAAGATCTGTCATGAATGGGAAAGGAGCATCATGGGCAACTTGGAGACAATTCAAACTCTCCCTGAGCCACTCACTGTTGGAGTCATTCATTTTCTCAGTTACTCTCTTTTTTATATTTATTTGCCTCTCTACCTGGAAAAAAAAAAAATCCCTTTTGAAGGCTGTGTGTAGATTGTGTGTGTTAAACTATTTACTTTGGATTGTTGCTCCTTATAAAGTACTATTTACTCTTAAATAATAGTTCTTTCTGTGTTGGGAGGAGAAAACTTCCCAGGCATAATAGAAACACAATCCCTGAGCCTGCCCTTCACCCCCATCCATTTGGCTTGGCATAGCTGACTCATGTCCTGTTGAAAAGGATGGCCTGAGTACAGATCCTGAGCTATCTGGCCTAGTGAAGGACGAGTTTTCCAGAGATTAACTGGGATGCTGGTTTGGGGGAAGGCCACAACTTAAAATCACAGTTAAAGGCAAGATCAAACCCACATTCAGAACTTCAAGAAAAAAGTATTGTTCAGGAAGAAATGACAAAGTGTTTAAAGGAAATATGCTTAGCTAGCAAACTGTGGTTCTGTTGGACGCAAGGCCTCTGGAGCAAACTCCTGATCCTTGGTTAAGGAAATGTAAATAGACAGCTTTTCATGTTCCTGAAAACAGAATAACTCATTAAGCCACAAAGAGATCTTACTAGGCCTTCTCTATTCCCAGATAACAAATAGAAAAAAATCAGCACCTTCATTATCTACTGTTATCATCCCTGCAAAAGCAAGTAAGTGGAGATATCTGCCAGCTGGGCAATGACACAAAAAGGTTTGAGACTTACTGCATCATAAAACTATAAAGAGAAGTTTACAGGGAGGGGGTAGATCATTGTCACAGGGATGGAGAGGTCCCAGGTGGAATCAGAACGGGATGTGCAAGTTTTGCTTTTCTCAAAGGCTAATTGTCCTGAGTTCTTGTGCAAGCCTTTCTGAGCCACCATTCCCCTGACTTATTCTTTACATCATTTAGATGGATATTGGAGAAGGCAATGGCAAGCCACTCCAGTACTCTTGCCTGGAAAATCCCATGGGCGGAGGAGCCTGGTAGGCTACTGTCCATGGGGTCGCTAAGAGTCAGACACGACTGAGCGACTTCTCTTTCACTTTTCACTTTCCTGCACTGGAGAAGGAAATGGCAACCCACTCCAGTGTTCTTCTGGAGAATCCCAGGGACAGGGGAGCCTGGTGGGCTGCCGTCTATGGGGTTGCACAGAGTCAGACAGGACTAAAGCGACTTAGCAGCAGCAGCAGCAGATGGATATTACCACACCGCTGCCCCATACCTGTGTCTTTCCCCCAGTACTCTCCTGGACAGCGGTGCGGGACAGGGCAGTGGTAGCCACAAAGCAAGAGAATAATCCAGAGAAGATGTTGCTGATTCCAAAGGCAATGAATTCCTAAGAGAGAAAGAGAATGAATGGTAGTGATGCTACAAATCAAATCTTTGGAAGACTCTTGTCAAGCAAAGAGCATCAAGAAAGCAAACTCCCAAGCCCAGCTTGCCTGGAAGTCCCAGTTTAATTCTTACCATTAAAGGTACTTGGAGACCTTGAAAGACACATGGAATCTGGGCTCCATAAAGCCTAAGAGAGGCTTCACTGCTCTCAACTGTTCTGAAGATTGACTTATTTTTTGCTGAAATGCTTTGTCTTACTTTCTGGTGAGTGGCCTATCTGTAACTCTCACATAAAATATTTTTTCTGAGGTTGGATATTTGCTAGAAAGTATATTATGACTTGGAGAATGATTATTCTGACGGTTAATCATTTAATTGCTGTAATTGCTATGCTGTGTTCATAGACACAAACCAGACTTGCAGATTTGCAAGCAGTGGAAAATCAGCGTGGTAATGGATCAGATGCTACAAAACCCATCTTGTATCTGTTACCGGTATCCCCTGCTTTTCAAAAGTTTGCTTTACACCACTTGGCTTTTATAAGAGACCTATCTAAGTTAGTTACTTGTTTTTGATAACTCAAAGAAATCTCAAGAGAATTTTTGCTGTTATGAAAAAAGGCAAAAAATGTTTGTTTTTGCAGCAACCCCTTATAGAAGCAGCATGCTCTCCAAGCAGAAAGGGCGGCAGCACCAACTCCTTCCTGGGAAACTACACTCAGGATCTCAGCATGAAGCCGCCATTGCTCTGAACTGTGTTTGTGAGCACCTGTTCATCTCCGTGTATTTTGTGCATCTGTTTGCAAGATGTGTCTTAAGGTAACTGCTTCTTCACTTTACTGCCATTTCAGCTGAAGAAGATTTTCATAGGAACTCTCTACTTTTGGATACGGGGGAAACCTGTAATTAATTGCACAATGAACTACCTCAGATTAAAGTGGTCACATTATTATCATTGATGTTTGTGGCAATCTTTTGCCATATTATAGCTGCCTTTAAAAAAAATTACCAAGAAAAATAATTGTTTTAATTACCAGGAGATACTGGATTACGTGAAGAATTCTTATTCCAACTTGCTCCTAATATGGTAAGCTTAAATGTTATTTATGATCTAACTGAATTAACTTTTTAAAAATTAGGATTACTTTGACTTTTTCTTAAGAGGTAAAGTGATGCATACAGCACAGGGAATATAGCCAATTATTTTCCAAGAACCATAAATGGAGTATAACCTTTAAAGCTTGTGAATTGCTATGTTGCACACCTGAAATGTATATAATATAGTACATCAACTATACCTCAATTAAAAAAATAAATCTTTTAAAAATGTAAAAATAAAGAAGAGATGTATCTAGCTAATATAACACGAGGAGCTTTTTTGGACACTTAGCCAAACAAATCAACTGTTCAAAAAACTTAAGACAACCTAAAAACTGGCTAGATAGATGATGTTATTAAAGAATTATTATTCATTTTTTTAGTTGTGATAATGATATTGTGGTTATCTACCTAAAAACTGACTGGATATTAGATGATATTATGGAATTATAGTTAGTCTTTTAAAAAATACAATGGTGTATCATGCTTATTTTTTTTTACATTCTTATCTTTCAGATATATAATAAAATATGGATATATAAACAACAAAATATATTTTTTAAATGAAGTGATACAGCATGCATATTTCAAAATAACTTCAAATTAGCACATGCAGGAGAGAAACCAACTCAGTTAAGATGGATGGGAGCAACCAATCCCTTCTTTAACAGACAACAAATTCTTTCCCATATTTTCTTCTTATTTTCAAACTGGTCCTACAAACCAGTTCAGCAAAAGGGTGACCGTACCTGGTTCCCATCGATGGTGTAATCATGCTTGATGGCGTATACTTTTCCTACAGACACTGCAATGGCATAAGCGACCACAGAGATGGAAAATGATGCAGTCAGCATCTCAGAAAACAGACTCACAGATGGCATTGCCGGAGGCAAAAACCTAGTTTTTAAATGAAAAATGCTGTGACAATTTGACTACAATGCTCTTCTCCCACCTCACCAAATGCTACATCAACCCAGTCACAAGTCAGACATGAAAGAATTTAATCCAAGAGAACAAAAGGTATGTAAGATGGTTAAGTGGTAGCATCTGCTTTTACAATTTTCAGTCAGAAGTTGGTGCTATCTCACTGGCTGATTCCTTTGTCCCCTATTTGAGAGACTATGGATGCTGCCTTATCTACTCTAACAAGAAGAAACCTGTCATTACTGACTTTTTAATACTACATAATCAAGATTGCTGGGAGAAATATCAGTAACCTCAGATATGCAGATGACACCACCCTTATGGCAGAAAGTGAAGAGGAACTAAAAAGCCTCTTGATCAAAGTGAAAGAGGAGAGTGAAAAGGTTGGCTTGAAGCTCAACATTCAGAAAACAAAGATCATGGCATCTGGTCCCATCACTTCATGGGAAATAGATGGGGAAACAGTGGAAACAGTGTCAGACTTTATTTTTGGGGGCTCCAAAATCACTGCAGATGCTGACTGCAGCCATGAAATTAAAAGACGCTTACTCCTTGGAAGGAAAGTCATGACCAACCTAGATAGCATATTAAAAAACAGAGACATTACTTTGCCAACCAAGGTCCGTCTAGTCAAGGCTATGGTTTTTCCCGTGGTCATGTATGGATGTGAGAGTTGGACTGTGAAGAAAGCTGATCGCCGAAGAATTGATGCTTTTGAACTGTGGTGCTGGAGAAGACTCTTGAGAGTCCCTTGGACTGCAAGGAGATCCAACCAGTCCATTCTAGAGGAGATCAGTCCTGGGTGTTCATTGGAAGGACTGATGCTAAAGCTGAATCTCCAATACTTTGGCCACCTCATGTGACGAGTTGACTCACTGGAAAAGACTGATGCTGGGAGGGATTGGGGGCGGGAGGAGACAGGGACGACAGAGAATGAGATGGCTGGATGGCATCACCGACTCTGTGGACATGAGTTTGAGTGAACTCCGGGAGTTGGTGATGGACAGGGAGGCCTGGCATGCTGTGATTCATGGGGTCGCAGGGAGTCAGATACGACTGAGCGACTGAGTTGAACTGAACTGAACTGAATCCTATGCTGCACCATCTCACACATTAGTGTTTCTCCTTACAGTTTCATCTTAGAGGTCTTTGATGTCTTTAATATCAAAGGTCTTTGATATCTAGGATATCTTTAGAAGATATCCTAGCCATTAAATGAGATTTACCCTGTACAAGAAGTGGTCAGGTCTGTTACACAGACAAAGAATGTAAGATGCTGAAACAGCGAAGTGGAAAATCCTTATCGAAGAGCCATGATACTTAAAATCTTCTTGAGTACCCCCAAAAGATTAAATGTATATGGTTATCAGAATGCTCCATAGTCAGTATAGTTGTGGGATCAAACAGTTACTATTTGACAAAACCAAAGCTACTCACCAACCATATAAAGAAATAAATCTACAAGTTTATAAGTATGCAATCATCCCCAAGTATGAAAATCAGAGAGGATTCCTTTCTTGTGCCTCCATCTTGATGATTATCCATATGGCCAGTTCTCTGGCCAAAAAAAGAAAAAAAAAAAAAATCTCCCTGACCTACCTCACACTTGAAGCTCCTTTCATAGGAAACTACACTTTTTTCCCCTATAGTTGGAAGTGGTAACGTAGAAATAAGGTTCTTATAGAAAGCCATAGAAATCTAGAACCTGCTAATATCTTAATATTATCCAAAGTATTATCCTAAATCTAATATCCTCGAAATTGTTGAGTCTCTTTTTATTGATTAGGGAACTGAGGCCCAGAAGAGTGAAGTATTTAGTAGGTCGAAGTGTGAATGTTAGATATTAGATGATTTCCTGAGTAGCCAGATCTGATTTGCCCTCTTAGAGCCTGCTGGTTAAGAAAAAGAGTTAGTGAGAGAATAGGGGGCCCTGGTTTGGGTGAATCCCAGTGGGATGCTCAGAAGCTGACCACACTTGGAGAAATTGTACATTTGGCCAAGAAAGGCAGTAGGGGAGTATGGCAAGTGGTTATGGTTTGGGGGACGGTGTCATTGGACACTGAGCAATACTGACATGTGGCATTGACTCCCAATGGGATTAAAGAAAACTGCCAGTAATGGCTGTGCTTTTACTCCCTTATTGGGGGATTGACATGGGGAGGAGATGAAGAGGTGGGCAGGCACAATCTATATTTTGTTTTGTTTTGGCTGCGCCACACAGCATGTGGCATCTTAGTTTCCTGACCAGGCATGGAACCCACACCCCCTGCATTGAAAGTGAGGGGTCTTAACCACTGGACTGTCAGGGAAGTTCCACAATCATTCTTTTGTTCCTCTTCATTCCATCCTACTCATCTCACGCTCCTTTCCTTGCCCTTTTCCACTCTCCACATCATGCTTTCGTTTTCATGTTAATGTTAATGTTATAATACTTATTTCTGGGGTATCAAAAAGCTGAACAAGACAAGTGAGATCACCACCCTTGCAGAAGAGCTTATATATATCCCAGGGGGCCAGGCAGGTGCGGTAGACCGACCAATCACAACAGGTGGTCTGTCAGAGCATTCAACTTGACTAACCCAACAGCAAGAGGCTAGAAGTCCATTTTCAGCAGGAGAGCATCCTGGAAATCTCTTGACAGGGCCAGAGAGGATCACTTGTGGCAGCAAAAAAGAGTGCCCAAAATCTAGTAATAGAACATGGACTTAAGGGACAGGGCATTTGCCATGGACCTCCTCTAAGAGTTACGCCTTAGGAAACCTGACAACGTGGATCTATAAAAGATATTTTTAATGTAGCTGTTTATAACTACTCAGATAATCTAGTTGTTAGGGTGAAAACACTGTAACTCAAGCAGCCACACTGCATCTTTTTATTACTAAATTTATACCAGCATTAGGATTCACTATCAAAATGTTGATCCTCTAATGTAAAGTTTCCCAAACTTACCTAATCATTAGAATCATGTGAAGCCCCTTTGAAAAATATTAATTAGGTTCAGGATGAGAACCAGGAAGGAATTTGTGTTAACAAGGCCTCGTGTGATTCTTAGAAAAAAAGTGAGTTTGTGAAACACTGGAATGGATGATACATAAATTAAGCCCCGGGTAGCCAGTTGTAACTTTTCTTTCCTTTTTTTAATAGAGTAGAAGAAATCATACAATTAATTTAATGTCATGGCAGCAGCTCCCTGTGGAATAAGCCCTGGGGCTGGGCTGGCCTGAGGAATTTCTATTAAGAGCATGAAAAACACAGAGTGTTACAGGTCCCTCAGCTAGTATTTAATGGAAGGGAAACCAGTACTTACTTGTCATCTAATAGCAAGTCTACTCATGAATGCTGTAAGTTAATGTTACAAATCTAACAAACATTTGTGCTTCTTTTTCACTGTCATATGATCAAATTATGCGTTAGGGCCCTTGGTCCACTCTGCACTTTATGAGGGATCTCACTGGTGTTTTACAAGAAGCTCAAGTTGAGATTTCAGTGGTTTGTCACTATCTTTGTGTTGCTGGTTCAGATGGTAAAGAATCAGCATGAAATGCGGGAGACCTGGGTTTGATCCCTGGATCAGGAAGATCCCCTGGAGAAGGAAATGCAACCCACTCCAGTATTCTTGCCTGGAGATCGCTATGGACAGAGGAGCCTGGTAGACTACAATCACGGGGTCACAAAGAGTCGGACACAACTGAACGGCTAACACTCACACTATGGGAGAGCCCCCTCCGCCCCAGGGCCCCAGAACTAGATGATGACAGGGAACAAAGACTCTTAGTTCCTTACTCTTTTGATTCACCGAACTACCAAAATAGCAAACCTTCCTTAAAGATTATGCATTTTACTTATAGGAACAAATGATATAATTATTATCTTAAGCTGATTATATGGAAGAGAATTTAGGCCAGATTTCCCTTTTTCTTTAAGCAGATTGTTCTCAGTACAATAACCGTTATACACCATGATTCTGCTTATACTGTAATTGTATATGTGAGTTTAAATCAGGAGTCTGGAGTTAACCGTGCATGTCCTGTCATGTTTTAAGAATGTAAAGAAAAAGAGAGAGCATATAGTGCTGCTTTTAAACAAATGACTTGATCTTTACCTGATAGTTTGCACAAATGGGATATTTCTTTAAGATCATACACAGGAGACTATTGAAGGATCACCAGTGAAATGAAGCTTGTTTCATTTAAATAGGAAGTACTGACAATGTATTATTAATGCCTAAGAGGAACGTCATACTCACCCACTTGGGATGGATTTAACAATGCCAGCATTGTAATTTTTTTCCAGGTCAACTCCATATGAAATGGCAGTAGCTGCTATTGTCTGAAATAAAAAAGGTTTTAAAAAAGTTCATTTGTTTGAACAGTTCCTTTCTTACAAAGCTAATTAATGCTGAATTTTCTAATTACACATTCTACTTACCACAATCACTTCTATAGGAATAGGGACTGGGATTTTGTGTTTAAATCGATCATTTAATTCCTTAACCGCCATACAGATGATAATGGTGAGTAATCCAGCAATGAAATCAGCAAGATTAGTGTTACCAATATTTTGAAAAATCTCAATCAGTGTCTGTAAAAAAAATAATTTCATATACCTCCTGTATGAAAAATCATATCATCATCAAAGAGCACTTAAGAATTTCATGTAAAATTTAAAAAATTTTAATTTGTGCTTGTTAATATAGACACTATTAAGGTCCAACCCTTGTAATATAAATACCAAGTTACTAATGATGGTTAACTTGGAGTGGCAAAAGTATGGGTGATTTCTGCTTTCTTATTTTAGCTATCTGTATTTTTTACAATAAAAATGAGATCTGTTAAAAGACAGTATATAATTATATATTATATTAATGATATATAATATTATATATATATTACTGATATATATTAATATACATATTATATACTTTCAAAAGACAGTATATAATGATATATACTGATAATGATATATCATTATATACTGTCTTTTGCTTGCAGAAAAGCTTTAAAAGTTTATACCTTAGGTAGATTTACAGGTGCTACTAAGTGACCTAATTTTCATCATGTTGATATGTATTAGTGAGATTAAAAGCAGAAATCAAAAGTCCTGGTTAATAATTTAGGTCAATATTTTAGGTAAAACTCTTCACTAAATATGAATGATACAGATGTTAATAAAAATTCCTAAAATTCTTCATATGTAGATTCATATGGACTCATCCATTCTTTATGGCAAAGAAAAGATATTGAATTGATATATAGGTCAAGTAGAAATTTTTGGAAATTAATTAGTTACTTAGTTCAAACTTAAAACTAACTCTTTCAAAAAAAAAAAAAAGCAAGAGAGTTCCAGAAAAACATCTATTTCTGCTTTATTAACTATGCCAAAGCCTTTGACTGTGTGGATCACAATAAACTGTGGAAAATTCTGAAAGAGATGGGAATACCAGACCACCTGACCTGCCTCTTGAGAAACCTGTATACAGGTCAGGAAGCAACAGTTAGAACTGTACATGGAACAACAGACTGGTTCCAAGTAGGAAAAGGAATATGTCAAGGCTCTATATTGTCATCCTGCTTATTTAAATTATATGCGAAATACATCATGATAAATGCTGGACTGAAAGAAGCACAAGCTGGAATCAAGATTGCTGGGAGAAATATCAATAAACTCAGATATGCAGATGACACCACCCTTATGGCAGAAAGTGAAGAAGAACTAAAGAACCTCTTGATGAAAGTGAAAGAGGAGTGAAAAAGTTGGCTTAAAGCTCAACATTCAGAAAACTAAGATCATGGCATCTTGTCCCATCACTTCATGGCAAATGGATGGGGAAACAGTGACTGACTTTATTTTTTGGAGCTCCAAAATCACTGCAGATGGTGATTGCAGCCATGAAATTAAAAGACACTTGTTCCTTGGAAAGAAAGTTATGACCAACCTAGACAGCATATTAGCATATTAAAAAGCAGAGACATTACTTTGTCAACAAAGGTCCATCTAGTCAAGGCTATGGTTTTTCCAGTAGTCATGTATGGATGTGAGAGTTGGATTATATAGAAAGCTGAGCACCGAAAAATTGATGCTTTTGAACTGTGGTGTTGGAGAAGACTCTTGAGAGTCCCTTGGACTGCAAGGAGATCCAACGAGTCCATCCTACAGGAGATCAGTCCTGGGTGTTCACTGGAAGGACTGATGTTGAAGTTGAAACTCCAATACTTTGGCCACCTGATGCGAATAACTGACTCATTTGAAAAGACCCTGATGCTGGGAAAGATTGAGGGCAGGAGGAGAAGGTGACGACAGAGGATGAGATGGTTGGATGGCATCACTAACTCAATGGACATGAGTTTGGGTAAACTCCGAGAGTTGGTGATGGACAGGGAGGCCTGGTTGCTGCAGTCCATGGGGTCACAAAGAGTTGGACACAACTGAGCATCTGAACTGAACTGAATTCTTTCCAAGTGGACATACAATCCAGCTCAAGAAAAACTAGTTTTAATTTGTATATAGGAGGTTTCTGGGAATCAAGGGAGATTAGCAAGGAAGAATCTCAAGAGAGAACACTAATACCTTTGTTATAGGAACTTCCATAGAAGGCATGACTTTAGAAGGTTCTTCCAGACAAGTAATCTCCCAGTGAAGGTTAATTTCCTTTGAATGAGCCCTTTTATAGATATATATTTTATATGAAGAGAAAATATTACTTCAAATAATTATAACAACAATCTGGTAACAATTATGTATAGTGATCACCAAGTAATGTAGGAGTCATCTTGCCAGCAACCTCACTCTTTGGAAAATATTCAAGAGCAAGGGGATGAGAGGAGAAGCCATTGTGTAAGCAAAATACATTCCACCAAGTGCTTGAACTAGAGTTCAAGAATCTGACTTGTGGGAAGCCTCTTGGATTTTCCCTGAGTATTTTTGTCCTTGCTTTAAACCCAATACTAGCATATTTACTTTGAACACTTTACAGAGTCAGTAAAAATTGCTAGAGGCAGATATATTGATAGTAACAAGATGAAGCCAATGATAGCAAGGTGAAAAAGAAAACAAATCAGAAACTATACAAGCAGACACAACAACTCAAGAATTTAAGGCATCTACCATAGCAGTAGGCAGGGCTTCCCATGTAGTGCTAGAAGTAAAGAACCCTCCTGCCAATGCAGAAGACATAAGAGACGTGGGTTCAATCCCCTGGTCAAGAAGATCTGCTGGAGGAGGAAATGGCCACCCACTCCAGTATTCTTGCATGGAGAATCCCATAGACAGAGGGCTATTGTCCATCAGGTCAAAAAGAGTCAGACACGAGTGAAGCAACTTAGCACACATGCATGCACCATAGTAATACACAGCCCTAAATAACTCAGAGTCTTGAAGGTATTGCTATCCAGTTCTTTATATAAGCAAATTTCCTGATGATGACCCTTATTAATTCATGAGTTAAACATAATACTTCAATTAACTGTCTACACAATAAAGGTTTACTTTCAATGCAAGATGGAAAAATTTAAACTTAAGAACAATATGAACTGTCCCAATCTTAAAAATTTTCACCTTACGAAAATGATCACTATAGGATTCTCATGTAATCTATGAGACTCACTTAGACCTTTGAATAAAAAGCATCTGTGACTGTATTAAAACTGTAATATGAAAAAAATAAAATAAATGTAATGGGGGCGGGAGGAGAAGGGGACGACAGAGAATGAGATGGTTGGATGGCATCACCGACTCGATGGACATGAGTTTGAGTGAACTCCGGGAGTTGGTGATGGACAGGGAGGCCTGGCATGCTGTGATTCATGGGGTCGCAAAGAGTCAGACACGACTGAGCGACTGAACTGAACTGAATGTGAGTTGCAAAAACCAAAATCAGTTTACATTACACAATTACATCAGACAAGGCTTATGAATATATCAGTTGCCTATATTAAATATTTATTCAGAATCTCTTATGAAAAGTTATAGAAAAGAAAGCTTAATGTATGTGGAAATTAAACTCACCCATATAAACTGAAGTAGTCAGATTGTATTAATACTCCAAGATACAGAAACAAGACTTAAGAAAGCACTGAAAAGTAATTCTAACTTATTAATAGTTCAATAAATTAAATTAAAATACTAACTAAAGTATGTTTAAAATATGGACACACTTACGATTCCATATTTCAGCCTAGTATTCTGACCAGGCAAATCAAGATAATATAACTTTTCAGAAATGGGTAATATTTTATTATATTTCCTACTATGCTTGGAGAATTTTAGAACAATTTTATTTAAAGAATTTCTTCCCACTGGGTGTATGAAGCCATAAGTTAAAAATTATACCTGTATTACATATGAGGAAATTCATTAGTTAACTTTTGATGCCAAATTTATTTTAATTCATCTTGTCTCTATGAATATAACAAACCCCTTGCCGGCAGGAATTTCCTCCTACCAGAACTTCTGTGCATATATAAGATCAACCCTTAAAGTGTTACTTTTGTTTTATAATGGCTTCATTTTTACATACGGAAATAGGTTCTAAGTAACGAATCTGATCAAGCTTGGGGGTAGCTTTCAAAACTCTCACCATCTGGGCAGAACTTTTCAATGTGGTCTTCCTTCTCGTTAGGGAAGAAATGGGGACACAGAGCCAATTTAGTCAGCAAGCAGAAAGACTTCCCTTGTCTATCAAGACAAATCATTCAGAGTGAATGGTAGGAAAATATAACCACTTTGAAATGGACTGCATGATTTTCTTACATAACTGAGTAGCTACATGGTAGCTTGAGTATCACTAATTCTGAATTCTGCCAACATCTTGTCATTTTCCTTCTGTAGCCTCTTTTTTTTTTTTTTTGGCCACATAGCATGTGGGATCTTAGTTTCCCAACCAGGGATAGAACCTGTGCCCTCTGAACTGGGGACATGGAATCTTAACCACTGGACCACTAGGGAAGTCCCTCCCTTCTGCATCCTATACCCAGCATCCTGGAATTTTTAAACTGAAGTTTCTATTTTTCTTTCTTTTCCATTATTTCCTCCTCCAATTATTTATATTCATTATTTCCTTTTTCTTTTTTTTTTTGAGAGAGGAGCAGGCAGATGATCCAAAGCACAAGTTTATAACAAAAGGGATGTTAACTCCGTTCCAGGGAAATCCATCTTACAACAATCTTACAGTCTTTCCTGGAGGAATCCACAAATGCCCTGCATTTATTGAAGGATCCTTTCATGAATAATCACAACCAGTAATATCATAAGCAGAATTCTCTGTTCAGGTACTGAGTGGCTCATTCAACCCTTACGCAATTATTTCCAGACCTGCTGTTTCTTCTTTTTTCAGAAAAGCAAGCTTATATTCACCCTCACACAAGGATGATTGAAGTATCTTTATCCAACTTGGCTGACCTGGGAGGAATGGCTTGCAGAATTCTCTAATACATCCTAACCTGAGGCTTCAAGAATAATGTTCAATACAACATAAGGCACATAATAGTTTAATAACTATTTTTGGCCTTGTTCTATCTAGCGTTTCCTAGTTTACTTTGGTCTCTGTTGAAAGTGGAGTTATTTACAGCAAGCTTTATCTTAAACAAGTCCTAAGAGACCAAAAAAAATGTGAAATTTCATTCCCCCCATCTTCAGAAATCCAACAGTGACCAAGGACCCAGATTACCTATCAGGCTAGGCCTCCTGTAATCTGTGAGGATGCGGGCCTAGCAATGTTCATACAAGGAGGTGAGCACATTCAGTCAGGGGTGTCTTGGAGGATTCAGGAGTCAGTGGGTTTGTACAAGGAGTAAAAAGTTCCTGGCACAGGGCAGGTTTCAATAAATACTTATTGAAAAGATGAATGGATGACAATAAAGGGATAAATGAATGAACAGTTGACAGAGAAAGTAAGAAAGCAAAAAACAAACCACAACAAAAGCAACAGTGCATAGGGACTGCAAAAGTGAGAGAACCTGTCAGGAAAAGGCAGTCAGATGATCTCAAAGCAAACCTAGGACTTGGTAGGGAAAAGGGACATGCCCAGAATCACATCATATTTAATCATAGGATCATAAGTGGTAGAACCAAGACTCCAAAGTTCATAGTCTTAATCATTATGTTAAACTGCCTCCTCTACCTAGTCCTGGGCTTCTCCAATGGCTCAGCAGGTAAAGAATCCACCTGCAATGTGGGAGACACAGGAGATGCAGGTTTGATCCCTGGGTTGGGATGATCCTCTGGAGGAGGCAATGGCAACCCACTCCAGTATTATTGCCTAGAAAATCCCATGGACTGAGGAGCCTGGTGAGCTACAGTCCAAAGGGTTACAAAGAGTCAGGGATAACTGAGCTATTGAGCAAGTATGCATCTAGTCCCACTGCTCAGCATAGTATCTGGCTCAAATGGGTTGCCATTTCCTTCTCCAATGCGTGAAAGTGAAGTCGCTCAGTCGTGTCCGACTAGTAGCGACCCCATGGACTGCAGCCCACCAGGCTCCTCCATCCATGTGATTTTCTAGGCAAGAGTACTGGAGTGGCTTGCCATAGCCTTACCTCATTTTAAAAGCTACATGGATCATTAAAGAAATTAAAGGTCATTAGAATACACAGGTCATTAAAGGACTCCATTCTTAATGCTACCACATTGTATTTGGTATCATTCCCCCCAAGTTAGGGTGACATCATGTTACTATTATCACCATTTTTCAAGCATCGATAATATGCTCTATATAGAACACATATTTAGATCCAAGAACTTTTTCAAGTCTAATTAGTGTGAAATACATCCTTCTTTTGCATCTCTTTTGCATGTTGAATCATCTCCGAATCTAACGTTCCTTTTCATCTATAATTGCTGGGACATTTACATTATGTATTTTATGGACTCTCAGAGTTAAAAAAGGCTTTAGAGATACATCTCCAATCATTTCACTTTATAAATAAAAAAGAAAAGAAGTCTTGAGATGTGAAATAATAAACAATTTCAACTTAGTTCCCCAACCAGAGTCTTAACCTATGGACCACCAGGAAAGCCCCTCAAAATAACACTTTTTTTTTGAGTACTTGGTTATTCACCAGCCCCTAGGCCATGGGCTTCTCATACAGCCTTATTTAATTTAATTTAATTTGTAGATATTATTACCAACTCCATTTTGCAGGGATGGAAGCTGAGGCATAGCAATTTGCTCATGCAATAGAGCAAATAATAAGTAATAGAATCAGGATATATGTGAATCTTGGTCATCCAAACTGAGTTTTCAGCCACTATCCTACACCCTGTGTCCAAGGTCACTTAGCTTGTCAGAGGCAAGGTTGAGAATGGAACTCAAGTATGCTGCCTCCCAAACCAGACTTCAGTATAAAACTTTGCTTTTATTAATATTTTGAAGATTGATGACACTTCTGAAACCATATTGACCCACTGAAAACAATGATTTGCAAACTCTGCCTTCTTCAATGTGACTCCAGATGCTACTGCTTCTTTCAGAAAAGAATGTTTTCAATGGCTCCCAAAGCATGGCATGGAGGAACTTATACTCTCCAGACTCAGGTTCAGTAGGAAAGTGAGCCATCCCTGGAGGGAAGCAACACTTACATAGATGATGGAGAGAATTCCGTTATAGTTTTTGGTTGAAACATTGAGGACGATCTTTAGTTGTGAGACCAACACTTGGAAGGCAGCAGCTGTTGTGAATCCACCAACCAAAGGATCTGCCAGATACCTCACTATGAATCCAATCTGCAAACCTCCAAATATCAACTAGAACAAGAAGGAAGGAAAAATCAAATGCTTGCCTGGGAGAAGGACCAATACTTTTGAATTATTAATGAATTAAACTTAATACCAACTAAAACTCTGGCCCTATCTCTTGCATCCACCATTCTAAAATTTGAAAAACATGTGTAGTATGAACCTTAAAGTATTTCTAGATATATAATAAGAAAAATTCATGTAGATTTTTTTCCTGTGACTTGTAGGTTTCATGGCTCCAGTGACCAGAATATTTTTGGTCTCTTTATGGGTTCTGGCACAACTCCCTTCTCCTAATCTCATTCTAATCACACATGTTTCTCTGTCTTGTTTTTTCTGTCTCTGACGTTGATGATTAAGTTAACCTTAATCAGTGGAGGCTTGCTGACTATTTCAGCATCTGACCTAAAACAGTATAACTTAAAAAATAGCTTTGAGAGTCTTAAATTGATTTATTTTGCTTTTAAATGAATCTTTAAGTCTATGTGCTTAACAATTCTTTCAGATACAAATCCTGCCAACCTCTACATCGCTTGCAAGCCCATTACCTGTATGATTCCAACCAAAAGAGTAAGGGTGCTCGCAATCAATACTCTTGCTGCATCTCTAGCTGCAAAGTCTATTATGGTGGTATTCAGTGCAGTTCCATTACTGCTGGATACGAGAAAGTGTTCATCGGGGGCCATGCTCAGAACAACAGATCCCACCATTAAACTGACCACTGGGAAAGGTCCTGGGGGAAAAAGTCATTATCAATTAATAATTATTAATCACTTGTAAATCAACTATACTTCCATAAAAAAACTAAAAAATAATAATTATTATTAATTGCAAATGTTTAGGTTCAACATGTCTACACAGGATTAAAGATGTATCTGAAGTAATTAGCTGTGATTGGGAAAATACTGTTTGTTCACAAAAGAAGCTAAAAAGCAGATGTTTCAAGGTATTCATGACCCAGTAATGAGCAAGAGAGATGTGCAGGTGGGTCACTATCATACAGTTTTTGGACACTTTGTAAGTACACAGGAAGGCTGTCTAAACTGTGTGTGATCTTCTTCTGTATGGGTGGGAACAGGGGGATGGAGGGAGGAGTTGTCAAGAAAGGTTTCCCAGCAGAAACGGCATATTAGCTGAATCCTTACTTGTTCCATCTTATTTTTATTCCATGTAAGTTTATTTCCTAGAGCATCCAGTGTCCTGATCTCTGTGGAGCTGAGGACCTTGATCAACATCACAAGGTCAAAATTTGGTTAAAGAAATAGCTAAAGTAAAAAGCAAATTTAAAAAATAGCAAAGGTAGTGTACAGTTTCTCTTTTTCTTTTTCCAAGACAAATTATTTTTTCATATCAAATATCACTCTGTAGGCTTCTACATTTCAAAAGTACTTTTCTTTCAGCAGCTGCTCCATCACTACTGATATTTATATCTATGATAATGAGGATCCTATTCTTTGATCATGGAAGGCTTTACCAGTTAGAAGGACTCAGTACCAAAATCCAGTAACCTGAAGTGTCTAAATGTATAGAATACCAGAGAGAAAAAAAATCAACTTCCATGTTCCTTACCTTGTCATGCATTTGGTACTAATCAACTCTCCCAGGTAAGGAAGTTCTTTTAATCAATAATCTCCTCCTGATCTTCCTTTATAGACAAGGAAATATTCCAGACACTGGGGGAAATATTATACAACTAAGGATAAGGATAAGGGTTGGAGATAGAGCAGTAGATGGCTCTATTTGTTTCAAGAGGATTGCCCAGGTAGACATGTCTAGCCAGCAGATGGATGTAGGCGAAAACTTATCTCAAGTATAAATGTCAACGTTGCAAAATAGCATTAAAGCATTCATTTACTAGAACATTCTAGCAGAAGAAAATTCAAATTTTAGGAACATCAGGAAATAAATCTATTTGGGGCTATACCAAGAAGGAAAGCCAAGCTTAGTTTCTAAATTGTTTTGGCACAATTTTCCCAGTATTCAAATATTAGTGACTTAAAATAACTACGTTCTTTAATAAGACAATGAATATGTATTTGATGAACATAATTTAGTAAAGCTAATTTAATCTAATCTAGTAAAACAGGTTCAAAGACCTCTTGAAGATTATCTTCCCTTATCATTTTTCATTTTAGAACACTTTCTAAATAGAGTCAAATGTATTAACATTTTTGAAAAGCCAAACATGCTAAGATTTGAAGGTAGTCTATAATTTTTTAACCATCTTTCAATTTTCTCCTCTTCATTATAAAAAAGTTAGTGTAAAGCTACCTAATAGCATCATATTTTGAAAGCTAAGAAGAAACCTTTGCATCACTGAATAGGAAAAGCCCTATCTTGCTAGAAAATAGCAACAAAGACATGGAAGCAGAACACACGTAATATAGCCCAAACACTTTCAATGTGAACAAACAGAATTGTATATGCTTATAATTACCAACTGAGATGTGTCTTGATGTTCCAAAAATAAAGTACATCAGGATAGGAAAAAAAGCAGAGTAGAGACCATATCCGACAGGAACAGCAGCTAGTAGAGCATACGCCATGCCTGAAAATACATCCAAAATGATCAAGTTCAGAAACAAAAGCTATGCTTTGTGTCTACTGTACAGAGAAAAAAGCCTTTTCATAGGTCTCTTTAATTTGCAGCTCATTTTGAGTGATCTCCTTATTTTGCACATGTGTGGCTATGCTAGGATACAGAACGTGATTCAAATCACCTACTCAAAAGAACTGACACAACTGATCAGTAATTCAACCATCCACTCATGTGAGTGGGGGAAAAGCTGTTGATTAAAAACTTGATCAATTCTGTTCAAAGGTTTAGCCTGGCTTTGTCTGAATTCAGTGTTTCTCTGCGTAATGAGGAACATATGTACTTTCTCCTTTCTTGTTGGGGAACAGACGTTAGATCCAAACAAAGAAAAAAATCTGACCTTTGTACATAGCAGTAGGAGATCAACACCTTTACTAGGCTTCCCCAAGTGGTTTCTGGGTCCATGAATGTCACACTGTATGGAGAATCTCAGCCTTCCCTTGTACATGGCAGTTGGAAGGCAACAATGTGTTGGGGTTTGGGAGTTTTATTTTTGGCCTTAAACAATGAACATTTATTTCTTAGAGTTCTGAAAGCTAAGAAGTTCAAGATCAAAGTGCCAGTAGATTCAGTGTCCGGTGAGCACCCTTATCTGGTTTGCAGATGGCTGCTTTCTTGCTGTAACCTCACACGGCACAGATTTCCTAAGGTCACTAAGCCTACTATGAAGATTCTACCTGACTGACTTCCAAAGGCATGTGTGTGTGCTTAGTTGCTAAAGTAGTGCCCAACTCTTTGCAACCCCATGGACTGTACCCTGCCAGGCTCCTCTGTCCATGGGATTTCCCAGGCAAGAATACTGGAATGAGTTGCCATTTCCTTCTCCAGGGTATCTTTCTGACACAGGGATTGAACTAGAGTCTCCTGCACTGCAGGCGGATTCTTTTACCACTGAGCCACATGTGAAGCGCTACCTCCCAAAGGCTCTGACCTCCAAATACTGTCATTCTGGGGATTAAGTCTTCAAGAGATGAATTTTGGAGGGATGCAATGTTCAGTCCATAGCACTTTCCTTCTCCTGTGGGTTGTTTTTTTAAATACTTCATAGGTAGTCAGCACATCTTCTACCTCCCCACAATTCACTCACTCATGACAGAACATCAAGTTCTTTGACCTTTGGGTCATTAATAAAGGGTTACATGTATAACAGTTTAAAAAAAAGTGATGGAAGCAGCTTAGATGTCATCAACAGATGAATGAGTAAAGAAGTTGTGGTACATATATACCCTAGAATATTATTCAGCCATAAAAAGGAATGAATTTGAGTCTGTTGAATTGAGGTGGATAAACCTAGAGCTTGTTATACAGGGTAAAGCAAGTCAGAGGGAGAAAAATATTGTATATTAATGCATATATATGGAATCTAGAAAAACAGTGCTGATGAATCTATTTGCAGAGACGCAGTCAAAGAGAACAGATTTGTGGACACAGCAGGGGAAGGAGAGGGTGGGACAAATTGAGAGAGTAGCATTGAAACATATACATTATCAAATGTAAAATAGATAGCTAGTGGGAAGTTGCTGTATAACACAAAGAGTCCATCCCCATCCTCTGCGACAACCTAGAGGGGCTGGTTAGGGGGGCTGGTAGGATAAGAGGGAGGTTTGAGAGGGAGGGGATATATGTATACTTATGGGTGATTCACGGTGTTGTATGAAAAAAACCAACACAACATTGTAAAGTAAGTATCCTCCAATTAAAAATAAAAAAAATTTTTAAGTGGCAACAACTTAAATTGGTGCCCCAAATGATGTCTTTATCCCTGTCTTAAATCAGGGAAGTGGTTAACTACACTATATTTCATATACTGTAATCTATGAAATGAAGTTGATGTGCTATATAGAAATAATTTACTACTAATAGTAATTTACCTCTCTCCAGTACAATACATATAAGAAATAAGGGAGAAAAGGCGGAATTCAAAACAGTGATCAGGGAGTGCCCTGGAAGTCCAGTGGCTAGGACTCAGTGCTTTCACTGCTGTGGTCCAAATTCAATCCCTGGTCAGGGAACTAAGATCCCACAGGCCAAGCAACATGGCCAAAAAAAACAACAACACAAAACATTGATCAGTATGCATGCTTCCACTTTTGTTAAACATGTTTGTTGTATGAATTTTAAAATGTGGGAAGATTTCATGCAATTTAGGTATGTAAAAAGCATGATATAATAAACACCCAAGTATCCAACATCTAGTTTAAGAACTAGATCATTGCCGTACAGCTGAAACTTTCTATATACTCTTTCTCAATCACATCCTTTTTCCTCCCTCCACCCTCAGGAGGCAACACTCTTTTGAATCTAGTGTTTATCATTCTCGGATACTTTTTTATACTTTTAAATAGACATTTATGAGTCTGGTAGGATATTTATTAAAATCTATCTACACGGCAGAATCAAAGGAGACTTCTGAAGAGGTATTTTTCATGTTCCTTATAATGTGTTTTCTAGCTTCCCACAATAAGCATTCATTCATTCAACAACTATTGATTATGTACCCTTCATGTGACAGGCACTGTTCTAGGCTTGGGGGAATACGGGAGTAGAAAAGTCTGTATTACTGATGCAATTGTTTTCATATATAAATTACAACAAGCAATCATCCCAAAGACACAGAGTAAAAAGATGAGGTCACAAAGGGAAGGTAAGAAAAGAAGGAGCGAAAACAAAAGCAAAAAAAAAAAATCCAAATTAAAAAATATTAAGAAAGAAAAGAAGGAACAAAGAATGAGAACAGCCTATTTCCTACGTACATTTTTCAAGTCCTTCTCAAATTTCCACTTCCCTAAACTGGGCTCTGCAGTCCTCACAGGCCTGGAGAATGGGGGCTTTTTCAGTTCTCACATAACATCCTATTTCAGGACAACTGCTACTCAAATATACTGTAATCATATTACAAGGGAATTTGACACAACAATTTTGAAATTATACGTAATTTGTAAAGAAATTTGTCATTGATTTAAACTATGGAATCTCTGTTGGTGCTCCTCCTATGTAAGATGGTGGCATGCATTGATAAAGGTGGTGCTAACAAACATTCAGAAGCATCTAGAAGGCATAAGTAGGAAGTAAGAGAGCAGGTCCCCCATATCTATGAATAAAAAATAGCAATAAAAGGGCTGCATTGATTTCTTGCTGCCTGGAGGGAATTTTTTGTTAATAATAAAAGTGAAAAAGATCCCATGGCAGCACTCACCTTCTGAGATGGACCACACTCTGTCTGTGGAGTGTGTTTCTCTCTAAATAAATCCACTTCTTAGAAAACAGCAAAACAAAACCCATGATCCTTAGCATTTCTGGCTTCTCAGTAACATTATTGATGAGTTTTTTCCCCTACCCCTCAGCTGCCCAGCCTTTGGATATATCACGGCCTTTGTCATCCCTAGAAACTGCAGCTCTGAAATCTCAACATTGAGCCTCCTTTTCTCCACCTACAGCCACGTAGCCTTTCTGCTCACCTAACCAGAATCCTTAGTGCAACATTTCTTTGTCCTCATGAGGCTTCTAACCCATGAACTGATCCACTATCCTTAGCACCCTCCCATCTTCATTTGCCTCCTTGTCCCTAGAAATTTCACAAATACTCTGAATTTCTTTGCTTCACTCTCTCTTTTTTTCTCCTGTCTTCTCTGGTAAATCTCCAGTCTGGCCAAACTCAAGCATCACCCTTTTCTATGCCAGCATTCAAACAGCTGAATAACTGAACTAAAGACATCTACATTTCGACTGGCCTATTTCATGCAAATTTCATGATAGCAAGCCCCAGAAGGAATGCCACAGTGCCTGGCCATCCAATTACATTTCCTCAGCAAGTGTGCTTTTCCTCTCCTCAAGACAGCTACTCAGACTTCCCCTACTTTCCTTAAACTCTCCATCCTCCTTCTCAGAGATGGTTCAGAGATGAACCTTAGACTTCATCCAAAACCTGGAATCCATGAGACGCCCATTGGTTTTTTACAATGCAGTGCTTGTCGGTCTTTTCTCCTTTGAAAATGGAGGAAATATCCCACGTATCTTTAAGGAGTAGCCTTCCCACTTCTATCCTTGTACCCATCTACATTTGTCCCTTCTTGTCACTTCTCCTCTTCCTTGTGGACCACAGATTTTTCTATCAGCTAGGTTATTCCCACTGGGTTACATCCATGTTCTAGTGCCTCCTATAAGAAAAATAAATCCTCCTATCACTTTACCATTGTCTTTTATGCCTCTGGAGCCGTTTCTCTACTCTGCTTCATGGCAAACCTTCTTAAAAGTATTGCCTGTGTTCCATCACCAGAGTATTCCACACTATAGACACCCCCTCTTCCACCCCATCCTTTAAAATAGAGCAGAAAACAGTTCCTCTCTTAGTTTTGGAACCCACACCCTTCAGATTGTTCTTTTCCTCTATCTTCCTGAGCCCAACATCATGTTTCTTTGTGGCCCCTCCTCCTCTCCCCTGACTTTAACTCCAGCCTGGTTCTTCTCCCCAACTACCTTTCTGCCTAGGTAGTCTCAGGGATTCCCACTCCTTTGAATATCATCTCTAGAGTGATGCTTTCCTGACTTTTATCTCTAGTCCAAACCTCTCCAATGACCTTCCTGCTTCTAGTAGCGCCAACTCCATATCTGGCATCTCAAATGTGGCACGTGCAAAAGGAAACACTTGGTTTTCCATCCCAATTCTGCTTGTTAGCCAGTCCCTATCCATCAGTATGTTACCTGTGATTCCTGCTCCAAAATATATTTCAGATTTGTGCAACTCTACCTCCTACTTGATTAGCTTCAAGCTGAAATGTCTATCCTCAGGGCTGGGACTAGGGAGAGGCAAGTGAGGTGCCTGGGGCGCATTATTTAAAAGGTCTTTGGAGGACTCACTTACCTAATTTTAATCCTGGCCCTGCCTAACCTTATCTCCTCCTGTTCACTCCCCTAAACTGCTCTCTCCTCCACCCGTACTGGAATTCTTCCTCCCTTGAAAATACTATGCTCTATTTGACCTCAGGGACTGTGCATCTTTGCCTGGTACACCCTGTTTTCTCTTCCATGGCTATCTCCTTCCCATCCTCCCTACCCTGATTAAATCTCACCCCCTCAGAAAGGCCTTCCTTGACCATTCTATCTAAGACAAACACTCCCTCCGCAAATTCAGTTCAGTTCAGTTCAGTCGCTCAGTCGTGTCCGACTCTTTGCAACCCCATGAATCACAGCACGCCAGGCCTCCCTGTCCATCACCAACTCCCGGAGTTCACCCAAAATCATGTCCATCGAGTCGGTGATGCCATCCAGCCATCTCATTCTCTGTCGTCCCCGTCTCCTCCCACCCCCAAACCCTCCCAGCATTACAGTCTTTTCCAGTGAGTCAACTGGTCGCATGAGGTGGCCAAAGTATTGCAGTTTCAGCTTTAGCATCAGTCCTTCCAATGAACACCCAGGATTGATCTCCTTTAGAATGGACTGGTTGGATCTCCTTGCAGTCCAAGGGACTCTCAAGAGTCTTCTCCAGCACCACAGTTCAAAAGCATCAATTCTTCGGCGATCAGCTTTCTTCACAGTCCAACTCTCACATCCATACATGACCACGGGAAAAACCATAGACTTGACTAGATGGACCTTGGTTGGCAAAGTAATGTCTCTGATTTTTAATATGCTGTCTAGGTTGGCCATAACTTTCCTTCCAAGGAGTAACTGTCTTTTAATTTCATGGCTGCAATCAGCATCTGCAGTGATTTTGGAGCCCAAAAAAATAAAGTCTGACACTATTTCCACTGTTTCCCTATCTATTTCCCATGAAGTGATGGGACCAGATGCCATGATCTTCATTTTCTGAATGTTGAGCTTCAGGCCAACCTTTTCACTCTCCTCTTTCACTTTCATCAAGAGGCCTTTGAGTTCCTCCTCACTTTCTGCCATAAGGGTGGTGTCATCTGCATATCTGAGGTTATTGATATTTCTCCTGGCAATCTTGATTCCAGCTTGTGCTTCTTCCAGCCCAGCGTTCCTCATGATGTACTCTGCATATAAGTTAAATAAGCAGGGTGACAATATACAACCTTGACGTACTACTTTTCCTCTTTGGAACCAGTCTGTTTTTCCATGTACAGTTCTGACTGTTGCTTCCTGACCTGCATACAGGTTTCTCACGAGGCAGGTCATGTGGTCTGGTATTCCCATCTCTTTCAGAATGTTCCACAGTTTATTGTGATCCACACAGTCAAAAGATTTGGCATAGTCAATGAAGCAGAAATAGATGTTTTTCTGGAAGTCTCTTGCTTTTTCCATGATCCAGCGGATGTTGGCAATTTGATCTCTGGTTCCTCTGCCTTTTCTAAAACCAGCTTGAACATCTGGGAGTTCACAGTTCACGTATTGCTGAAGCCTGGCTTGGAGAATTTTGAGCATGACTTTACTAGCGTGTGAGATGAGTGCAACTGTGTGGTAGTTTGAGCATTCTTTGGCATTGCCTTTCTTTGGGATTGGAATGAAGACTGACCTTTTCCAGTTCTGTGGCCACTGCTGAGTTTTCCAAATTTGCTGGCATATTGAGTGCAGCACTTTCACAGCATCATCTTTCAGGATTTGAAATAGCTCAATTGGAATTCCATCACCTCCACTAGCTTTGTTCGTAGTGATGCTCTCTAAGGCCCACTTGACTTCACATTCCAAGATGTCTGGCTCCAGGTGAGTGATCACGCCATCGTGATTATCTTTGTCGTAAAGATCTTTTTTGTACAGTTCTTCTGTGTATTCTTGCCACCTCTTCTTAATATCTTCTGTTTCTGTTAGGTCCATACCATTTCTGTCCTTTATCGAGCCCATCTTTGCATGAAATGTTCCCTTGGAATCTCTAATTTTCTTGAGGAGATCTCTTGTTTTTCCTCTTCTGTTGTTTTCCTCTATTTCTTTGCATTGATCGCTGAGGAAGGCTTTCTTATCTCTCCTAGCTATTCTTTGGAACTCTGCATTCAGATGCTTATATTTTTCCTTTTCTCCTTTGTTTATCGCTTCTTTTCTTTTGACAGCTATTTGTAAGGCCTCCTCAGACAGCCATGTTGCTTTTTTGCATTTCTTTTCCATGGGGATGGTCTTGGTCCCTGTCTCCTGTGCAATGTCACAAACCTCCGTCCAGAATTCATCAGGCACTCGATCAGATCTAGTCCCTTAAATCTATTTCTTACTTCCACTGTATAATCATAAGGGATTTGATTTAGGTCATATCTGAATGGTCTAGTGGTTTTCCCTACTTTCTTCAATTTAAGTCTGAATTTGGCAATAAGGAGTTCATGATTTGAGCCACAGTCATCTCCTGGTCTTGTTTTTGCTAACTGTATAGAGCTTCTCCATCTCCAGTAATGCTGAAGAAGCCGAAGTTGAACAGTTCTATGAAGACCTATAAGACCTTTTAGAACTAACACCCAAAAAAGATGTCCTTTTCATTATAGGGGACTGGAATGCACAAGTAGGAAGTCAAGAAACACCTGGAGTAACAGGCAAATTTGACCTTGGAGCACGAAATGAAGCAGGGCAAAAGCTAATAGAGTTTTGCCAAGAGAACGCACTGGTCATAGCAAACACCCTCTTCCAACAACACAAGAGAAGACTCTACACATGGACATCACCAGATGGTCAATACCAAAATCAGATGGATTATATTCTTTGCAGCCAAAGATGGAGAAGCTCCGCAAATTAACCCCTATTAAAGCCTATTTGATCAACCATAATAGATACCACAATCTGTACTTATTTTTCTATTTACCTGCTTATTTAATTCCTGAAGTCTCCTGCTTAAAATGAGTGCCATGAGGTCAGTATCCATGCCTGTTAGTAAACCACTGAATCCCCATGGCTGGCCTATAAATATCGGTGGTAGTTTAGTTGCTAGTGAATCGCTCAGTCGAGTCCAACTCTTTGCGACCCTGTGGACTGTAGCCTACCAGTCTCCTCAGTCTATGGGATTTTCCAGGCAAGAATACTGGAGTGGGTTGCCATTTCCTTCTCCAGGGGATCTTCCCTACCCAGGGATCAAACCCGGGTCTCCTGCATTGCAGGCAGATTCTTTACCTACTGAACCATGAGGGAAGCCCAGCCTACAAATATTAGATGAATGGATTTATGAAAGAACCACATTAACCTCTCAGACATTCACTATACAAAGATAACTTCATAGAGATCATGCTTCTGGAAAACGTTATCACTCATAAAGTGAGGAACTGCATCCTTTATAAATTAAGACCCCAGGAATTAGATTCTGGGTTCAAATCCCAGCTCCACCATTACCAGTTCCATGACTTTGAGCAGAATTTAATGGATTTTTTTGACTATTGAAAAACAGCTATTAAGAGTTGTTGTGAGGATTAAAGAGATAATTTGCCAAAGCCCTTAGCATAGTGTCTGATACTTAAACAAAACTAAAGTTAAAATTAATTTGTATAAGATACTTGTCTAGGAACACTGTGGGACACAGCTTGAAATACCATTTTTCATATATAAGGATGATTCATTATTTAGTCCTCTTCACTAACTGTTTACCAGGCCACCTACTTGGTGCCAGAATCATGCTAGCCACTGGCTAGACATGAATTAGACAGTTCTCATCCCCCAGAAACCAGAGGAGGTTGCCGTGCCACAGTTCTTAAGAGTCTACTGTGTACACTTGGCACCACTTACTGTATGAACCACCCCGTCCTGTCCAGCTCTCCCATCCACTTCAGTGACTGAGAACACAGGCTGCTGCTCCACACGGGGGCCACAGAACACCCTCCTTCTCTGTGGGACTCTCCCTGGCTTGCTCTGAGTAATCCCGAGAGTTCTTTAGGCAAATTTTGGCTCAGGACATTGCTCAACCACTGTTCCTAACTTCTCAACTAGTTCATTTCAAGTCATCTATCTACCCACATTTCTACCCCATCGCACTTCCTATCACTTCGCAAAGTGAGCCTTAACCTTCAGGGAAACAGCTCTGACGCCTCTTCCTCCAGGAAGCCATTCCCAGTCGCCTAAGGCCAGGCTGAGCGCCCCTGTGTGCACTCCCTTCCCGAGCAACATTACCCCTACCCCTGCAGTCGGTCCTTCCACTGAATCCTTATCTATGTCCTCATTAGACTACGAGCTCCTTGAAAGCAAGTGGTGCATCTTCTTCACGTGAGAATACGTAGAGGCTGGCACCTGCTAGATACGCCACAAAATAATAATACGTAAACTAGATTTTTGTTTTCATCATCCAGAGGTTTTGTGAAGTTGAGGTGAGGGCAGAGGCAAGAGGATAAGGATAGGGTACAAAGGAAAATGCCCATAATGCTATTCACCAGCTCTTCAATGGAGTTCAAAGATGTTCACGGAAATAAGGCCTAAAAGCAGTTTAAAAAATGTCCTGCATTGGGACATTCTGCCAGAAGATGAAAATACAGGGATGGATTTAAAACGGGGAGGGAGAGGCAAGAGCAGAAAAAAACATTTACATGTTGTCTATGCTAACATACTTCCTTCCCTTTCCTTTAAGAGAGTTTCAAATGGCATGTCAAGACCGTGTATGAAATGTAAAATAATTTAATGAACTGCAATCATCATTTTAAAAATCTAAGCAGAATAGAATAGGACAGAATAGAAAACATTAGAGAGTATTACTTGTAGTGAGGATAAGTATTATTTCACAAAACTTGAGATGCATGTGTACATATCATGATGTCATACAGATTTCTTACTGTGAGCTGTGCCCAGTGAAAATTGGGAAGCAGCTGCTTAGGTGACAGGGCTCTAGTTGGAGCCAAGAAGAGAAGCAACAGGGTTTCCTGAGAAGTGAAGTATAAGGAAGATGAGGAAGAAGGGAATCTCACCACTAAGGGGCAGGCTCTGGAGGAAAGATGCAGGCTATGATGGGCGAGCAAGCCTTTGGTGCAGACCCATGGGAGGGAGGGGGGGCAGGGAGTTAGGAATGGCTGCTGGAGGCTGTGATTCTCCATCACTTGAGAGCCAGATCACCATCATCTTACCTTGAAGTGTTCCCACTAGACCAGTACTAACTCCTGAAATGATATCACTAAGTAGCCATTCCTTGATCCGGTATTTGGGAAGCCAGTCCAAGATGGGCAGGAGAGTCTTTACCATGCGAAGGGTTCTCTTTCTTGAACAACTGTCAAAAGGCAAGAAAAGGAGACTTCCAATCCAATCTTGGTCATGCTGCTGCTGCTAAGTCACTTCAGTCGTGTCCGACTCTGTGTGACCCCATAGACGGAAGCCCACCAGGCTCCCCCGTCCCTGGGATTCTCCAGGCAAGAACACTGGAGTGGGTTGCCATTTCCATCTTGGTCATAACCCACTGCAAATCACAAAGTTTTGAACTGAAGTCTGCTAATGTCTGTAACTATTTAGAAAAAAGCATAGGACTTGCAGGAAAAAAATACTAACAGTGAAGTGCTTACCATGTCTTTAAGAACTCTATTTACCCTTTTAAATGCACTGTACTAGAAAACACAGGATTAAGTGTTAACCACCCCCCCCCACACTTAATCCTCTGAGAAAATACCCCCAAACAAGAACCCATTTTCTGGTCCAGCCACACATTGTTCAATGTGGAGTCTTTAAATGGAGATTATATTTGGACTTCTAACCTTTTTCTTTCAAGAAACAAACTCTGTATATTCTGGCAATAGGAGCTTGGAGGCAGTTTTTACAAAACTCTTAACATGATGAATACATATGTTGTTGTACCTTACTACCTAGTTTTTAAAATTCAACAACCTATAGGTAAAAGAAAAAAACATATTTGGGGCTTCCCTGGTTGCTCAGGTGCTAGAGAATCTGCCTGCAACGCAGAAGACCCAGGTTCAGTCCCTGAGTAGGGAAGATTCCTTGGGGAAGGGAATGGCTACTCCAGTATTCTTGCCTGGAGAATTCCATGGACAGAGGAGGGAGCCTGGAGGGCTACAGTCCATGGAGTCACAAAGCTGGACATGACAGAGCAATTAACATTTTTAGTTTTTCAAACACTATTTGACTCTTGATTCAAATAAATTATTTTAAAAATTATATTTATGAGACAATTTGAAATTTTGTTGACTTAATTTTTTAATATTAAGGAATTGCTTCATTTTTGTGTATGATAATGGAATTGTGGGTTGCATTTTTTAAGAGTTCCTAAAGATAAATACTGAAATAAATACAGTCCAAAGCGGGGGAAAAAAACCCATATGGAATTTGCTCCAAAAAAAAAAAAAAAAAAGTGGAGTGGGCAAGTATGTGGTAAGACAAGATTGACTTTGAGTTAATCATCCTTGAAGCCATGTGATGGGACCTGGAAGAGGGTTCATTGCACTACTGTGCCTGCTTTTGAATATATTTGAAATGTTTTTTAAACGGTTTGAAATGTTTTAAGAAAAGAAAAAAGAAATCGAGCAGCAGCTGACAATTCCTTCTGTTTGCGATATCTACTTACGGGTGGCCCGAGTGGGTTTACAGACTGATGGAGGTTCTTCTTGGAGAGCCCTACTTCCTGGACAGTGGACAACTCGGAGCACACCGTGCTCTCCTGTGTTCTCGCCTTCATTCCACGCCTCTGAGTGTCATTCTTCCTGGATGAGCTTAGGGCTTTCAGGGACTCTTGGTCAGGTGACGAGTTACCCACTACCTCTTTGTAGTAAAGTCCCTTGTTCTCCCACTCTCCTCTGCCTAGCTTTCAGAAGAAGACAGTAGGGACCCGCTGTACCCCAAGGCGCACTCCAGGTGCCCTCTAGAGAGCCGCACAAAGAGACAGCGCTCCCGGAACACACCCTCTCCAAAGCTGATTTTCCGAGACTAGGATCGATTCGGACCGAGAGTGATGGAGCCACCTTCCCACCAGGGAGGCCAGAGTCCGTGACCTGACCGAAGCCGTCCCTGCAGGGCGGGCGCGGCATCCCACTCTCCGCCGCTGGGCATGCGGGCGGGTCTGCGCGCCCACATTCCCGGATTCACTGCGCCCCTCGCCCCGTCCGCCGCGGGCGCTACCTGCAGCCCTGGGCCAGGTTCTCTCTCAGCGTCTTGCGCTCTTTCGGGCGCTGCTCGTACTGCTGCTGGAAGGCGAGCTCGTTGTAGACCGGCCGCGACACCACATAGCTGCAACTGTACTCGGGGAGCGGCGGCGGCTCCAACCTGTCGCCCGGCGCTGCCATGACCTGCGAGGCGGAGGGCGACGAGCAGGGAGGAGATGGGGCGAGGGAGGAGAAGAGGAGGTGAAGACCGCTAGCTAGCTGCCTCCCGGCCCCACCTGCTGCCGTCGATCCCCGAGAGAGGGGTCTGCGCTCTGCCACACTCTCCGCCCAAGCCCGCCTCGGCTGGGCGCGCACCTCCAGCCTACAGGAGGCCCTGAGCCTACATCTGCTGCCCGGGGCTCCCGCACTTTTAAGAGAATGAGTCCGGCGCTGGGGGGCTGCCCGAGCCAGACCCAGTCCCCTCGGATGAGCAGCCAGGGCGCTGTCCGCGTCCTGAAATCTCCCCAAACCCGGGCTCCGGCCCGCGACGCGCGCGCGGAGGGCAGGAAAGGACCCCGTGAGCGTCCGCATCTCCCTAAACCCGAAGCTACGCTCAGAGCCAGGAAAGCCCCGGGAGAGAAGCAGAGCCCCCCGCGACGGACGTGGGGCCTTCAGGCCACGTTCCCCGGGTCCCAAGGCTGCGCGCACGCTGCAGGAAAATTCCAGCAGCCGGGCGCGCTCTCCCGGGGACAGAACTTTGGGGAGTGGAGTGTCTCACACCTCGGCCTGTTTCCTAGCTTCCTTCTTGCTCTCAGCTTCTCAGAGAGACTGTACTGTCCCCTGCCGGGCAGCTCCGCAGCGTGTCCGCCCCCCCCCCCCACCCCCCCGACTAGTCCCATCCCCAACCAGCGATGCCTCCCCAGGAGTTAAGGCAGGGCGGCGTGGCGTGCGTTGCATCTTCAGCGACGATCTCACCTGCTTCGACTCACGACCAGCCTGGAATGCCCCCGGGACAGCCGTTCCGCCGCCTTTATAGCGCTCTCAGAAGGCAGTGAGACGTTTTATTTACGGAGCAACAGAGACACCTTAGTCCAAAAAAGGGACACACAGGCAGCGGTCTTTACCCACCTATCCTACCAGGAAAAAAAAAAAAATTCTACCCCTCCCTAATTCTTTCCCTTTCCCGAAACAGGAAGGCTGAGAATCTTACTGGCTCTCACCCAAGAGCCACCCAAATCCACCGCCCCTCAATTACTAACATGGGCTAGGAGGTCAGGGGCGGAGCAGGCCCTGGGGAGCTTGTTACAGGAGACCAGAGCCCAGCGTGGAAGAAGAGCGCTGACTGCGAGGAGCGCTGGCCTTGACTCCTAGGTTGCATGAATCCGGAAGCTCCACCGTCTGGCACACAGCTCTCAAACCAAGTTGGGAGGAGGAAAGGACCAGTGGCCAGTTTTGCATTTAATAAGGCTTTGGATTTCTAGAAGGTCTTTCTTTGGAAGTACCCAGTGACTGGTGGTTATAGACAGTTCAGTAATTTATTCATAAAGCCTAGATACGAACTTATCTGTGCTTATGTGTGTTTTACTTTACAATCAAAATCAAGTGTCCAGGTCGCCCCCTTTCTTACTTGACTGACCCTTTGGTTCTTTTGTCTTTCTTCTCATTCCTCTGAACTGTGAAGGGGGAATACGCTGAAGTAAACAAGAATCAAGACTAGAAGGGCAACAGTGGGGAGTAGGAATCTATCCTATCTCTTCTGTATTTTGTCTTCTGCTAGGATGAATCTTGTTAAAGCTGACTATTGTGGTTAAGATGAGGGGAGGGGGAGTTCAGTAAACAAGAAAATTCTCTCCTGATTATCAACACCAGCCTTCAGTTACCCAGCTGGAAAATTCAGACAGTGCTAATTTCATAAACATTAGGAAACAGAATCCTCTCAGGAGAACCCTTGGTGTAAATTCCCTGAAGTTGTATTTGACACAGTATTACCATGTGTGTGGCTTTCTGAGGAATGAATAAATCAATAGCTTTCAACAGATCTTCCAAAGCTCGTGTCCAGTCATTCAGTCGTGTCCAACTCTATGACACCATGAACTGTAGTGCTCCAGGCTCTTCTGTCCATGGGATTTTCCTGGCAAGAATACTGGAGTGGATTGCCATTTCCTTCTCCAGGGGAAAAAAATAAGCTGGCTCAATGGTAAAGAATCCACTTGCAATGCAGGAGATGCAGGTTTGATTCCTGAGTAGGGGAGATTTCCTGGAGAGGGAGATGACAACCCACTCCAGTATTCTTGCCTGGGAAATCCCATGGACAGAGGAACCTGGTGGGCTACAGTCCATGGGGTCACGAAGAGTCGGAAATGAATTAGCGACTAAACAGCAAGAACAGACTAAGGTTAAGAACCCTTGAAGATACAACCTAAAAAGAAAATCCAGGGACTTACCTGTCTGTCCAGTGGTTAAGATTCTGCGCTTTCAATGAAGATGTGATTTTGATCCCTGATTGAGGAACTAAGATCCCACATGCCGCACGGCCAAAAGAAAAAGGAAAAGAAAAAGAAAATCCAGGTCATTAAGTTTAGAATTTTTATCCATCTGCAGAGAATAATGTATTTGTATATAGGATTCCCCCTATCCCGAGACATTTGGCAATGTCTAGAGACATTTTTGGTTGTCACGCTCAGGGGATGCTTCTGAGATCTAGTAGAAAGAGGCCAGGGATGCTACTAACCACCCTATGATAAAGGTTTCAGTCCCTCTACGTTTCTGTATGCTATTTGAATGTACATTTATTAATAAATCATTGTGTATACTAAATATATGCATCTCTCTCCATATTTATAGTGTACATGCATTTTCTGTAAGTAGCACATTTATCATTGGATATCAAATTCAACTACCCTGAAATAGAGGCAAGTTTTTTAATGTCCCCACTCCTCACCCCCACAGGTACCTTCAAGATTCAGTTACAGCTCCTTCTTCTCCATGAACAGTGCTTGATGCCCTCAGAATTAATCCAATTACTTCTCTAAATTCTCTTGGCACCTTATCTGAACTTCTCCCTCAAGACACCTCTTACTATCTTCCTTAGGACCATAATTTTATTTACATACAAGTTTTATCTCCCTCACTAGACATAACTTCATGCGGGCAAGCACGATGACTCCTTATATGTCCTATATTACCTTCTATAACGTATTCTAAAAAGATAAATCTTTGACCCAAACATATTTTTTTAAACAACTAAAAATTATACTGTGTATTGGTCAACAACTTTTTTTTTCTTTGTAGTCAAGGCTGTGTCACGGATATTTTTCCAGGTGAGTACATATAGAAATTCTTTAATTTTGCTAATAGCTGCCTAGGATTTCATACTAAAACTCAGTTCCATGGTAACTCCTCTAGACGATTCACAATTCTTTAATGATTTAACTTGGAGGCATTCTGTGCAAATATAAATATAAACCACGTCCCATTCTGATAGGCCTTTCTGTTTGCTGTCACTTGCTGTTTTGAACATTTTTTAGTCTACTTCATTCAGCTCTGTGGCCTACTTTGTATCAGAACTTGGTGATCATATGTTGATGGTAGCAATTCAAAGGAACAAGGGATAGGGTAGAGGTCTCAGAAGGATGGAGGACAAAAAAAAGCTTTCAAATAACACTAGGAGTCAATGGCATAACTTTCCTTGGAGAATAGATGGAATTCTTCTTTGAAATGCATTTTTCTAGGTAAGGATTCAGTTTAACAATTATCAAACTATAATAAGACTTGCATGTACCTGGATGAATATATTGCCTTTTTGCTTGCTTGTTTATTAAATGCCTTTTCTACTGAAGAAATAAGTGGTGCATAGACAGAATGGCCTCTCCCTTACAGGTTTCTATAAAAATATAGAAGTACTTCTCTCATTGGTCTGAATTTGGCCGTCCTTTAAAAACAGAAGAGTAGGAGGTGGTAACAGCTGGCTCTCTCCACCCAATTTATTTGTTATATTAAACACCTCAAATTACTCACTTTAGAATTTACCTGTTTCACAGAGGTGGGTGGTTCTTATTTATCAGAATTTAATCATTTCCAGAACTTCTTTCCAAAGAGATAGATGTGTCATTTCAAAATAAATGTCAGACAATAATATTATTATTTTCCCGCACTTATTTAGCAGTTAATGCTGATTTAAAAGGCATTTTCTTATTTATGTCCTTTAAGCATTTGGAGTGTAAGGCAGAGTCCTCTCTAAGATCTGCACACTCATCTATTCATTCAAGGACTTATTAAGAATTACGTTGGCCATGATGCAATGATGAAGAAAGAAGTATGGACCCTCGTCTCATGCCTGTAGGTGCAGCAAACATTACTACATGGTCACAAATTGTATATTACGTTTCACTGATTCTAAAACGCACATTTTTTGAAGATCAAAACTACAATGAGGTACCATCTCATGCCAGTCAGAATGGCTGCTCTCAAAAAGTCTACAAACAATAAATGCTGGAGAGGGTGCGGAGAAAAGAGAACCCTCTTACTGTTGGTGGGAATGCAAACTAGTACAGCCACTATGGAGAATAGTGTGGAGATTCCTTAAAAAACTGGAAATAGAACTGCCATATGACCCAGCAATCCCACTGCTGGGCATACACACCAAGGAAATCAGAACTGAAAGAGACACGTGTACCCCAATGTTCATCTCAGCACTGTGTATAATAGCCAGAATGTGGATGAAACCTAGATGTCCATTGGCAGACGAATGGATAAGAAAGCTGTGGTACATATACATAATGGAATATTACTCAGCCATTAAAAAGAATGCATTTGAATGCACTTCTAATGAGGTGGATGAAACTGGAGCCGATTATACAGAGCGAAGTAAGTCAGAAAGAAAAACACCAATACAGTATATCAATGCATATATATGGAATTTAGAAAGATGGTAACAATGACCCTATATGCAAGACAGCAAAAGAGACACAGATGTAAAGAACAGACTTTTGGACTCTGTGGGAGAAGGCGAGGATGGGATGATTTGAGAGAATAGCATTGAAACATGTATATTATCATATGTGAAACAGATCACCAGTCCAGGTTCATGATGCATGAGACAGGATGCTCAGGGCCAGTGAACTGGGATGACCCTGAGGCGTGGGATGGGGAGGGAGATGGGAGGGAGGGTCAGGATGGGGAACACATGTACACCCATTGCTGATTCATGTGAATGTATGGCAAAAACCATCACAATATTGTAAAGTTATTAACCTCCAATTAAAATTAAAAAAAAATAAAATGCACATTTTTCACATTTTATCAGGACTCATAATTGATGATGTGTTATAGTTCAATTAGCACTTTTTTTCTTAGTAGTTCATAAAATAATTGTGAGTTTTAAATTATTGGCATTATAGAATTGATAAAATATGAATATATAAAAAATCATAAGTGAGCTATATTTTTGAGTGATTTCCTGTTATATGAGAATGATTTGAGTCCTATGTTAGTCTAAATTGAGAGCAGTCAGTTTTGCTAACTTTTTCTGGTCTAGAAGGCGAATTTTTACTCTTCCTCTTTTTTTTTTAACTTAAAAATCTCTTTAGTCAGAACAATTGAAAAATAATGGAAATATACAAATAATGTCCCAAAGTCTGTTTTTAAAAGCAATCTGGATTCTGATTTTTATCATTTTTTACCTTTGAATTGTAATGTTTGTATCTTATTCCTTAATTTTTTTTAAAATGTAGAATTGAATTGACTCACTTCTGTTTGGATGCAGCATTTGACTCACTGTTAATCACATTTCAAACAGAAACTACACCCTCTTCACACTGGCACTGGTGAAAAACCAGTTGCCCAGGGAAATAATTTTTCCCTGGGAAATTCAACTCTGATCTGAGTTTTATTTTTATCACATTTGTTAATTTTCTCAAGACAATGGATGCTAAGTTTGTGCCATATTTAAACAGAAAGAGAACTTTAACTTTCTCTTTTTCTGATCTCTCCTCTGAACAACTGATTTGGCTTGCTTTCTGTAATCACACAGCTTTATACACTATTGCTTTCTATTTATTTCCTGTATGTTACTTTTTTCCTCCTCTCCAGATATAAGATCTGCTCCTTAAAGTCAGAAATAGTATCTTATATTTCTTTTATAGTATTAAAAAATTACATATAGCTTGTAGTGAGCAACTTGGAAAACACAGCAATCGTTTCTAATTGCACCACCCAGATAGTCTCTGTTACGTTTTTTGCTTATTTCCCTCTTGCTTTGTTTTCCTATGTGCACACATGTATATATTTCAAGCAGGCAAGATTATAATGCTAGTCTTAATGCTAGTCTTGTTTTGTGTCTTTACACAATACCTTGGCAAATTATGACAATGTAATAGATAAGAAAATATTTGTTAAATTATTAATTGATTTATCATTTAATGATAGGATCTTGAGAAACTATTAGATAGAAATGAAACTTGTTAAAAAAGAGAAAGAGAGAATTTAGGTTTCTAAAAGAAAATCATTAAACAAAATAATTCTTTCCAAACCAATGTAGCAGTCCATTCCAATTTAAAGCAACACTCGTTGTCGATAAAAATTTATTTGTACATAATTCAATAAATTTTCAGATAGTGGAGGAAATACCACATTCTTTAATATAATCCAAATTTGATATTGTTTTAGTAAAATTATCTCATATTGTTTTAGATAAATGAAATAACAACACTATTTTAAGCAAAGAGTAATTCAAGGGCCCACTCAAGTTTTATATTTGTCTTTCTCTTACTTCACTTAGTATGATAATGTCTGCTGCTGCTGCTGCTGCTAAGTTGCTTCAGTCGTGTCCGACTCTGTGTGACCCCATAGATGGCAGCCCACCAGGCTCCCCCGTCCCTGGGACTCTCCAGGCAAGAACACTGGAGTGGGTTGCCATTTCCTTTTCCAATGCATGAAAGTGAAAAGTGAAAGTGATGTCTCGGACCATCCATATTACAAATGACATTATTTTATTCCTTTCTATGGCTGAATAATGTTCCATTCTATATATCTAATACCACATCTTCTTCATCCTTTAACTTTCAAAGTTATCTTTGCACACCTGTTCTGTGAACACAGTTTGTCACTGGAGGGAGAAAGGGAAACTTGAGAAATGTTTCAAGAAAACACTAATGTATGGTATTATCCTGAGTTGGATGTTTAAGGAATTCCATCCATTCATTCATCCATAGATACATAGATACATTTATTGATTCAGTGAATACTTATTGTTTAAGTTTTGGGGATATGGCACTGAACAAGTCTGACAAAGTTTCTGCCCTCAAAATGTTACCAAACCAAAACATGTTCACAGTAAAGACAATCTGCTGACACGGGGTTGTGATGAAGGGAAGAGCAGTGTTTCTTGCAGGGCCAAGCAAGAGTCCAGGCAGCTGAAGTTTAACAGACCTGAATGTGGGCTTTCCCTGGTGGTAAAAATCCATCTGTCAATGCAAGAGACAGGGTTTGATCCCTGGTGGGAAGATCCCACATGCCACGGAGCAACTAAGCCCATGTACCACCACTACTGAGCCTGTGTTCCAGAGTCAGGGAGCCGCAACTGCCCTGTTCCTTAGTGCCTTAGAGCCCCTGCTCCACTCAAGAGAAGCCACTGCCTCGCACCTAGAGAGTAGCCCCTACTAGCTGCAACTAGAGAAAAGTCCAGGCAGCAATAAAGAGCCAGCATAGCCAAAAATATGAATAATAAAAGAAAGTGTTTTTAAAGGTTTAAACTCTCCAAAGGTTTTTTTCAAGGAAAGCGTTTTAGGGAGGAGGTTCTAGGGTATGTGATCAGCTCATGGAAATTCTTCTGACTGGTTGGTGGTGAAATAATCCAGAAACAACATCATCAGGCTTCTGATTCCAACCAATCTGAGGTATATGTGCTTGTGGGCAGCATACAGTAAATTTCTTCTGCCTGGTGAGGGTTTTGGTATGTGCAAAACAGCTCAAAGGACGTGACTCAGTATATTATCTATAGCACTTGTAGAGGAACTAATGGTCCTTGTCTTTGTTTAATGACTAAACTATTATTATTTGTCTTGTTTTGACTTGTTCTTTCTGCATTGTCTCACTTCTCTAATTAAATTCATTCTTTGATTAAAGTTTTTCTATAAACTGAGCAACTACACACAGCACACAGACAAAAAGCAGGCAGAGGACACGGGTGGGGAGGGAGGCGGGGTCTGTTCTGGGAAGGCCTGTAGGGTGCTGCTCGGTTACAAAAGAATTTATAGGCTAGTTGATGACAGTCATATACACGAATAAGTAAATCAGATAATACTCTGTGATGATAAAAATCTGTTAGAGAAACAGAACAATGTCATGTAGAATTACTGGTGGCCAGTGACAGCAGAGGGAAAAGGAGGAAGGCTTTAAATGGAGTGCTCTGGAAAGGCCTCTCTGTCACAAGGTGACCAGCCTTCTGGAAAAGGAAACTGCAAATGCAAAAACTTAAAGTCAGGAAGGAGTTTGATGTGCTTGAGAAAATAAAAGGAAGGCACTGTGCTTGAGATCCAGATAATGCAGATCTGGAGATACCAGAGTGAGAGACCTCAGCAGCATGTGAAAAGGACAGCTCGGCACCTGGGGAGAGAGGTCAGACAGATGAAACAAGGCCAGTGCAAGTCCCTGAGAGGTCACAGGACGAGGGAGAGGGGCTTTTCTTTTTCCGTAAAATGCAGATATTTGAACTCAGGTGGTGAGGAAAAAAAATACTTTGAATGGTTTGGAGAACTATTCTCTCAATAAGAGGTTTTTGGTAGCTATGTTTTTAAATAACATATCAAGTAAAGGGGAAAAATTAATATTTAAAATGTATGGACTTCCCTGGTGACACAGTGAATAAGAATCCACCTGCCAATGCAGGGGACATGGGTTCAATCCCTAGTCCGAGAAGATCGCACATACTGTGGAGCAACTAAGCCCGTGTGTCACAAGTACTGAGCCTATGCTCTAGAGCCTGCACACTGCAGCTAGCAGCACCCGTGCATCTAGAGCTTGTGCTCTGCAACAAGAGAAGCCACTGCAATGAGAAGCCGGAGCACCGCAACAAAGACAAGTCCTCTCCCACCCCACCCCGGCCCCCTCTCTCTGCATCTAAAGAAAGCCCTGGCACATCACTTTAGACCCAGTGCCGAACTCTCCCCAGCACCAACGATATGTGTCCTCTTGTTTCTAATGATTGCATGTGTGATTAATAATTTTATTGTTTTGGGTACTGGTAATGCCTTACGCTCAGTAAGTTTTCAGTAATCAAGGTAACTCCTGAAGATCTGAACAGAAATTGATCCAGTTAGTCACACTAGATTTTTTTCGTGGAAAACAACAGCCTATTGTCTGAGGCCATTTATCTTTCTTTTGTGGGGGAGGGGTGCTGGCTGACAGCTGCTTTGCTTTATAAAGAATATGCTTTTAAAATTCATTCCTACCACTACTGATCTACAAATTAGTAGCAGCACAATTAATCCTAGAATCTACTGTCTAATTTTTCATTTAAGAGTGAATCTTAAATATCAACAGAAAGAAAGCCTGTCAAGGGACAGACAGGTTGATGAGGAGAAAACGAAAGAGCAAAGGATGAAGCAGAGGGAGGCTGAAGAGACAGAATCAAAGGACTGGGATGGGAGAGAGAGATGGGAGGGGGAGACTCAGGGCATTTTTTCCACCGGATGATTTGAAAACTCAACTGCTTTTGAGCATAAGTATTACCTTGAAGTGAATATTGTTATTCCCATTATACAGATAAGGAGATACATACAGTTAAGTAATTTGCCAAGGGTCAACACAGCCTAGCTGAGCTGGAATCTGAACCCAAGCAGTTTGACTCCAAAAACCACTCTCTTAACTTCTGTGAAAATATCCTGGGGCTTTAGCAACATCTGCTCACCTCCCCCCACCCCCCACCATAGCATAGAATTTCTAGTTGTGTATTAGCAGCCTAGGCTTCATGGTCCCTCTGCTAGTTTCAGCTTCTAATTCTCCCCTTTTGATATGATATTTAGGTGTATGATATACACAATGGTATACCGTGGGATACTAACAAGGTGGGTTAATGTATAGGATGTCTAATGTATAGGAACACAGCAAGAAACCCAGAGTGTATTGGAGATGGAAAAAAAAAGAGGTGCAAAAAAATGTTTAGAGTATACTCATTCCTGAAGGGCATATATATTTGCATATGTCTTAATCAGAGTCCTAGGAAGAGAGAGATCGCACTGAGATAGAGTTAATGAAGGCACTGTTTACAAAAGTGTGGGGTAGACTCAAGGAAAACCAAAGGCTTGGTGGAGCCCCTTGGGGTTACCTGAAGGAAAGTGTTAAAAATCTGGAGAAAATATCAATCAGCAGTCCTAGCCTAAGGGGGCGGTGAGGAGGGAGCTGTTACCAGACCCAGAGTGTGGTTGGAGAGGGTTGCTCCACAGGTACTGGGACTTTCAGTACAGGAATAGGGCCTGCTGGTTCCAGGTCCAAGGAGGAAGGAGCTAAGGACATAAGTACCTTTACTTCTTCCCTCCCGTCTGATTGTCCTGCTGGTAGGGACTTCCCCAACCTCCCTTCCTCCATTGCCCAAGTTCTACTGGAAGAAGTTAGAGAGCTGAGAAACCTGTTGGCATTACCCATAAGGTTAGTCTCCAGGGCACACAGCAGAGCAAAGAAAGCTGCAGAGAAGATAGGGAGAGGTCCATGGAGACTCCATATATATAAAAGTAGAATGTTTCCGGAAAAATTCACAAGACCTTAGGGTCTGATGGAAGCAAGGGTGTTTGGTTTTTTTTTTTCTCATGGCTTGACTTTCAGGACCTCAGTTGCCCAACCAGGGGTTGAACCTGGACCCTTGGAAGGCCAAGCCGTAATCACTGGACCACCAGAGAATTCCTGCAAGGGACTTTTAAAAAAGTATACTTTATTTTAGAACAGTTTTATTTTATTTATTTATTTTTTGGCAGCACCACATGACATATGGAACTTCCCCCACCAGGGATTGAACCTGTATCTCCTGCAGTGAAAGCTTAGAGTCTTAACCACTGGACCACCAGGGAAGTCTCAGACTAGTCTTAGATTTACAGAACATTTAAGAAGATAATATGAAAAATTCTCATATTAATTTCACCAAAAGTCAATAGTTTGTTCAGATTTCCTTAGCTTTTAGCTAACACCTTTTTTGTTCCAGGATACTACATTGCATTAAGTTTCATTAGGCTTCTTTTGGAGCTAAGCAGGATCCTGTGGGGCCCTCCTGGATACAAAAACCCCTCTAAGCCCCTAATTTCTGGTTTGTTGAAAAAGATTTGGTCTCCTAGACCTTCCCTGAGTTTCAAAAAGCAGAGTCAAACAATTACTAATTCTAGAAAGGAGGAAATGCAGAAACAAAAAAAAGTAGTCAAGAAAAATAGTCCAAGGATAGGCTCCTTTTCTAGTGTAAATCTGTGCTGCTCTGTTCCCCCTTACTCCTTCCTCAGGGTCTTGGAGTTGTAATAGGAGGGAAAGGGGCAGGGCACAACTTTTGAAAGAATGACATAGCCCAAGGACACAACATAAACCAATTAGAATCAAATGGGACCAAGAACAACAGACTGGTTCCAAGTCGAGAAAGGAGTATGTCAAGGCTATATATTGTCACCCTGCTTATTTAACTTATATGCAGAGTCATCATGCAAAATGCCAGGCTGGATGAAGCACAAGCTGGAATCAAGATTGCCAAGAGAAATATTAGTAACCTCAGATACACAGATGGCACCACACTTATGGCAGAAAGAAAAGAGGAACTAAAGGGCCTCTTGATGAAAGTGAAATAGAAGAGTGAAAAAGCTGGCTTAAAATTCAACATTCAAAAAAATGAAGATCATGGCATCCAGTCCCATCATTTCACGGCAAAGATGGGGAAACAACGGGAACAGTGACAGACTTTATTTTCTTGCTCTTCAAAATCACTGCAGATGGTGACTGCAGCCATGAAATTCAAACAATGCTTGCTCCTTGGAAGAAAAGCTATGACCAAACTAGACAGCATGTTAAAAAGCAGAGACATTCCTTTGCCGACAAAGGTCTGTCTAGTCAAAGCTATGCTTTTTCCAGTAGTCATGTAGGGATGTGAGAGTTGGACTGTGAAGAAAGCTTGGAAGGAAAGTTATGACCAACCTTGATAGTATATTAAAAAGCAGAGACATTACTTTTCCAACAAAGGTCCATCTAGTCAAGGCTATGGTTTTTCCCGTGGTCATGTATGGATGTGAGAGTTGGACTGTGAAGAAAGCTGATCGCTGAAGAATTGATGCTTTTGAACTGTGATGCTGGAGAAGACTCTTGAGAGTCCCTTGGACTGCAAGGAGATCCAACCAGTCCATTCTAAAGGAGATCAATCCTGGGTGTTCATTGGAAGGACTGATGCTAAAGCTGAAACTCCAATACTTTGACCACCTCATGCGACGAGTTGACTCACTGGAAAAGACTCTGATGCTGGGAAAGGTTGGGGGCGGGAGGAGAAGGGGACAACAGAGAATGAGATGGCTGGATGGCATCACCGACTCTGTGGACATGAGTTTGAGTGAACTCCGGGAGTTGGTGATGGACAGGGAGGCCTGGCGTGCTGTGATTCATGGGGTCGCAGAGAGTCGGACACGACTGAGCGACTGAACTGAACTGAACTGAAGAATTGATACTTTTGAACTGTGGTGTTGGAGAAGACTCTTGAGAGTCCCTTGGACTGCAAGGAGATCCAACCAGTCCATCCTAAAGTCCTGAATATTCATTGGAAGGACTGATGTTGAAGCTGAAGCTCCAATACTTTGGCCACCTGATGCGAAGAGCTGACTCATTTGTAAAAGACCCTGATGCTGGGAAAGATTGAAGGCAGGAGGAGAAGGGGATGACAGAGGATGAGATGGTTGGATGGCATCACCAACTTGATGGCCATGAGTTTGAGTAAGCTCCGGGAGTTGGGGAGGGACAGGGAAGCCTGGTGTGCTGTAGTCCATGGGGTCACAAAGAGTCAGACACAACTAAGCTACTGAACTGAATTGGGACCAAGATGGCAGACAAGACTAGACCTTAATCCTCAAACAGCAAGTGAAGTGACACACTCAGAGGTGCCATAACAGTTCCAAAGTGAAGTGAAGTGAAGTCGCTCAGTCATGTCCGACTCTGTGCGACCCCATAGACGGCAGCCCACCAGGCTCCCCCATCCCTGGGATTCTCCAGGCAAGAACACTGGAATGGGTTGCCATTTCCTTCTCCAATGCATGAAAGTGAAAAGTGAAAGTGAAGTCACTGAGTCGTGTCGGACTCTGTGCGACCCCATGGACTGTAGCCCACCAGGCTCCTCCGTCCATGGGATTTTCCAGGCAAGAGTACTGGAGTGGGGTGTCATTGCCTTCTCCAAGGCAATGTCCAAAGATCAAAAGTGGGCGGTGGCGCAAATCCTGGAATTCTCCACCCCTTCCCAAAAATAGTTGGAATAATTCTCCCACTCATTAGCATATGAAATTACCCAACTTATTTCCTAGTTGCACTCAGCCTCTGCAATGGCCCACACTCTGGAGTGTGCTTCTCTCTGAATCTGAATAAACCCACTTCTTACCTATTACTTTGTCTCTCACTGAATTCTTTCTGTGATGAGACATCAAGAACCTGAGCTTCATTAGGTCCAGAAACTAGGTACCATGGATTTTGGCTGGATTCAAGTTCCAGCCATGTGGGTTCGAGTCCCAAACTGGGATTTGGCTGGGCTAGAGTCCCAGCACATGGGTTCAAGTCCCATTCAGTGGAAAGTGGTTTCAGAGTTACTATGAACACTAAATCCCCATACCTGAGCTTCAGTTCAGTTCAGTTCAGTTGCTCAGTCGTGTCCGACCCTCCGCGACCCCATGAATCACAGCACGCCAGGCCTCCCTGTCCATCACCAACTCCCGGAGTACACTCAAACTCATGTCCACAGAGTTGGTGATGCCATCCAGCCATCTCATTCTCCGTCGTCCCCTTCTCCTCCCCCAGTAAATCCAGACCTCACATTTACAGGATAGACCTCTAAAGACTCATGATGCCTGATGAAGAAGCCTGGAAGAGAAAGAAGAAAGAAAAGGAGTCAGAAATTAATCTTTCTCAGTATGATATATTGTTGAGAACTTCTCTGGTGGTAGAGTGGATAAGAATGCACCTGCCCATGTATATTATCATATGTGAAATGAATCGCCAGTTCAGGGTCGATGCATGTTACAGGATGCTCGGGGCTGGTGTGCAGGGATGACCCAGGGGGAGGATAAGGGGAGGAGGGAGGTGGGAAGGGGGTTCAGAAAGGGGAACTCATGTATACCCGGGGCAGATTCATGTCAATGTATGGCAAAACCAACCAATATAATATTGTAAAATAATTAGCCTCCAATAAAAAAAAAAAAAAGAAGAATGTACCTTCCAGTGCAGGGGACATGGGTTCAACTCCTGGCCCAGGAAGGTTCCACATGCCTCAGAGCATCTGAGCCTGTGCACAAATACTGATGGCTGTGTGCCCAGAGTCTGTACTCTGACGAGAGAAGCTCCCACAGTGAGAGGCCCGCACACCTCAAGGAAGAGTGGCCCCCGCTCGCCACAACTAGAGAAAGCACAGGCACAGCACTGAAGACCCAGTGCAGCAAAAAAAAAAAATTAAATAAATAAGCTTAATAAAAAGATAATGTTGACAAACAAGTACAATTGATTCATTTTCATGGTCCCAATGATGCTGAAATACATATGAATAAAAATAATGAGAAAATCATTCAAAAAGAAAAAGAAAAATAGTTCAAGGATAAAGCAGAGTCCTAGTTCCTCTTCAAGGGATATACACAACAATTTAAAGCACATTGTTGGAGTTCCTATGCCGAAATTGAGACCTCTCCTCACTCCCCAACCCCCACCAGATAGAGGATGATGCCTACTTGGAGAGCCTAGATTGGTTGGAACCAGAAAGTTGATGATTGAGTTTTCTGAAACACTACCCTGTTACCTCACCACCAACCAATCAGAAGGAAGTCATGCACCCTGCATCCCTCTAGCCAAATGTTGACTTTAAAAACCCTTCCCAGGGGGAATTCTGAAAGGATTTGAGCACAGACCACCCATTCTCCTTGCTTGGTGTCCTGCAGATAAACGCTTTCATTTACTACTTTCATTCACAACAACCCCGCGTCAGTAGATTGGCTTTGTTGTATAGCAAGCTGACCCAGGTTCCCTTTGATAATATTCTTGTCTTTGACAGACTTCCCTTGGTTTTGATGACCTTGACAGTTTTGAGGAGTGCTGGCCAAGTATTTTGTAGGTTGTCCCTCTATTGGAATTTGTCTGGTTTTTCTCATACTTTAATGGGTGCTATGTTTTTTGGGGAGAGGAAAACCACAGAGGCAAATAGTTATTTTTATCACCTATCACGGTTGCATAGTATCAACGTGACTTACTGTTGATATTGACCTTGAGCACCTGGCTGAGGTGGTGTTTGTTGGGTTTCTCCACTGCAACATGACTCTCTCACCACCATTCCCCTTTCTATGCTGTACTCCTTGAAGAAATTCACTACATGCGGCCCACACTTAAGGAGTAGGAAGCTAAACTCCACCTCCTCGAGGACAGATTATCTACATAAATTATTTGGAATTATTCTGCAAGGAAGGTTTGTCTTCTCCTTTCCCCATTTATTCATTTATTCAATCAATTGTTTCTTGATGTCTTTATGGAATTATGCATATTTACTTTTGTGTGTGTGTGTGCTCAGTCACTTCAGTCATGTCCGCCTCTTTGTGACCCTATGGACTGTAGCCTGCCAGGCTCCTCTGCCTATGGAATAGGGTGTCATTTCCTTCTCCAGGGGACCTTCCTGACCCAGCGATCAAACCTACATCTCCTGCGTCTCCTGCACTGCAGTCAGATTCTTTTCCACTGACCCCCTGGGGAGGTCATTGCATTATAACCCAATGCTACTTTATTTGTTGATTACATTGTTCCTGCTTGGTTATTATTAGATCTTCAGTTGCTCCTGCGCTCCTTTGACATACCCCATTAATGTAGGGTGGTTTTTTGTTTTTGGAGCATTCTCTTACTTTCTGGCATTACATCATGTTCCAGGCTTATCTTATATATTTTCTGTGTCAGTCCTGAAATCAGCCATTTCTCCAAGGAACTCTGGTTCACTTTATTGGGAAATGGTGATAGAAACCAAGATGTAGGTAATGGTTGTGCTCTTTGCTACTGGAATGTCATTGCTTACAGGCCCTCTCAGCTGACAGAACAAAGAAACATATTTATTATATTATTAAATAACATTTTATATTATATATTATGAAACATATTATGCATCAGTTCAGTTCAGTTGCTCAGTCTTGTCTGACTGCGACCCCATGGACTGCAGCATGCCAGGCTTCCCTGTCTACCACCAACTCCTGGAGCTTACTCAAACTCATGTCCATCAAGTCAGTGATGGCATCCAACCATCTCATCCTCTGTCAACCCCTTCTCCTCTTGCCTTCAATCTTTCCCAGCATCAGGGTCTTTTTAAGTGAGTCAGTTCTTTGCAGCAGGTGGCCAAAGTACTGGAGCTTCAACATCAGTCCTTCCAATGAATATTCAGGACTAATTTCCTTTAGGATTAACTGGTTTAACCTCCTTGCAGTCCAAGGGACTCTCAAGAGTCTTCTACAACACCACAGTTCAAAAGCATCAGTTTTTCAGCACTCAGATTTCTTTATTTTTCAACTCTCAAATCCATACGTGACTACTGGAAAAACCATAGCTTTGACTAGACAGACCTTTGTCGGCAAAGGAATGTCTCTGCTTCTTAATACGCTGTCTAGGTTGGTCATAGCTTTTCTTCCAAGGAGCAAGCATTGTTTGAATTTCATGGCTGCAGTCACCATCTGCAGTGCTCTTCCGAAGAAATAAAGTCTGTCACTGTTTCACTGTTTCCTCATCTTTGCCATGAAGTGATGGGACTGGATGTCATGATCTTCATTTTTTTTAATGTTGAGTTTTAAGCCAGTTTTTTTCACTTTCCTCTCACTTTCATCAAGAGGCTCTTTAGTTCTTCTTTGCTTTCTGCCATAAGGGTGTTGTCATTTGCATATCTGAGGTTATTGATATTTCTCCTGGCAATCTTGATTCCTGCTTGTGCTTCATCCAGCCTGGCATTTCACATGATGTATTCTGCATATAAGTTAAATAAGCAGGGCAAAAAATATACAGCCTTGACATACTCCTTTCCCAATTTGGAATCAGTCTGATGTTCCATGTCCAGTTATAACTTTTGCTTCTTGACCTGCATACAGATTTCTCAGGAGGCAGGTCAGGTGGTCTGGTATTCCCATCTCTTGAAGAATTTCCCACAGTTAGCTGTGATCCATACAGTCAAAGGCTATGGCATAGTCAATAAAGCAGATGTTTTTCTGGATCTCTCTTGTTTTTTCAATGATCCAGCAGATATTGGCAATTTGATCTCTGGTTCCTCTGTCTTTTCTAAATCCAGCTTGAGGGAAGGGGGTTCAAGAAAGGGAACACATGTACACCCGGGGTGGATTCGTGTCAATGTATGACAAAACCAACCAATATATTAATGTAAGGTAATTTGCCTCCAATAAAATAAAAAATAAATAAATAAATAAATCCAGCTTGAATATCTGGAAGTTCTTGGTTCATGTACTGTTGAAGCCTGGCTTGGAGAATTTTTATCATTACTTTGCTACTGTGTGAGATGAGTGCAATTGTGCAGTAGTTTGAACATTCTTTGGCATTGCCTTTCCTTCGGATTGGAATGAAAACTGACATTTTCCAGTCCTGTGGCGACTGCTGAGTTTTCCAAGTTTGCTGACACATTGAGTGCTGCACTTTAACAGCATCATCTTTTAGGATTTGAAATAGCTCAGCTGGAATCCATCATCTCCACTAGCTTTGTTTGTAGTGAAGGCCCACCTGACTTCACACTCCAATATGTCTGGCTCTAGGTGGGGATCATACCATCGTGGTTTTCTGGGTCATTAAGATTGTTTTTTTATAGTTCTGTGTATTCTTGCCACCTCTTCTTAATATCTTCTGCTTCTGTTAGGTCCATACCATTTCTATCCTTTATTGTGCCCATCTTTGCATGAAATCTTCCTTTGGTATCCCTAATTTTCTTGAAGAGGTCTCTAGTCTTTCCCATTCTATTGTTTTCCTCTATTTCTTTGCATTGATCACTGAGGAAGTCTTTCTTATGTCTCCTTGCTATTCTTTGGAACTCTGCATTCAGATGGATATATCTTTCCTTTTCTCCTTTGCCTTTTGCTCTCTCCTTTTCTCAGCTGTTTGTAAGGCCTCCTCAGACAACCATTTGGCCACTTTGCGTTTCTTTTTCTTGGGGATGCTTTTGCTCACAGCCTCTGAGATACAAACCTCCATCCATAGTTCTTCAGGCACTCTGTCTATCAGATAGAATCCTTTGAATCTATTTGTCACTTTCACTGTATAGTCATAAGGGATTTGATTTAGGTCATAACTGAATGGTCTAGTGGTTATCCCTACTTTCTTCAATTTCAGTCTGAATTTGGCGATAAGGAGTTCATGAGCTGACTATGGCTCAGTCTTGTTTTTGCTGACTGTATAGCGTTTCTCCATCTGACTGTATAGGCTTCAAACAATATAATCAATCTGATTTCTGCGTTGACCATCTGGTGATGTCCATGTGTAGCATTGTTTCTTTTGTTGTTGAAAGAGGCTGTTTGCTGTGACGAGAGCATTCTCTTGGCAAAATTCTGTTAGCCTTTGCCCCGCTTCATTCTGAACTCCAAGGCCAAACTTGCCTGTTACTCCAGGTATCTCTTGACTTCCGGCTTTTGCATTCCAGTCCCCTATGATGAAAATGACATCTTTCCTTGGTTTTAGTTTGAAATGCAGTACTTGCATGCAGTCTGAAAAACAACAGAATGATTTCTGTTCATTTCCAAGGCAAACCATTCAATATCACAGTAATCCAAGTCTATGCCCCAACCGCTAATGCTGAAGAAGCTGAAATTGAATGGTTCTGTGAAGACCTACCTGGAGAAGGCAATGGCACCCCACTCCAGTACTCTTGCATGGAAAATCCCATGGATGGAGGAGCCTGGTAGGCTGCAGTCCATAGGGTTGCTAAGAGTTGGACATGACTGAGTGACCTCACTTTCACTTTTCACTTTCATGCATTGGAGAAGGACATGGCAACCCACTCCAGTGTTCTTGCCTGGAGAATCCCAGGGATGGGGGAGCCTGCTGGGCTTCCATCTATGGGGTCGCACAGAGTCGGACACGACTGAAGCAACTTAGCAGCAGCAGCAGCAGCAGCATGAAGACCTACAAGACCTTCTAGAACTAATACCTAAAAAAGATATTACGTATATAGACATATATATATATATATATTTCTATATGTAACCATCTGTAATTATTAAGCTAACATGTGCATGCGTGTATGCTAAATTGCTTCAGTTGGGTCCGACTCTGTGCGACCCTATGGACTGCAGCCTTACAGCCTCCTCTGTCCATGGGATTCTCCAGGCAAGAATACTGGAGTGGATTCCCATGCCCTCCTCCAGGGGATCTTCCCAACCTAGGGATCAAACCTGTGTCTCTTACGTCTACCTACACTGGCAGGCAGGTTCTTTACCACTAGCACCATCTGGGAAGCCCCTTAAGCTAACGAAAGTTTGAGTGACTAAGTACACATACGCAATGAACTAATACTTTTATTTTGCAGTGTTTAGTGCAATTTGAGTTTATTTTTTTAGTTCCATATTTTAAGTTTTCAGTTATTTGAAAAGAAATAATATGGGAGGGTCCATGGGTTCCATCCCTGAACAGGGAACTAAAATCCCACAAGCCATGCAGTACAACCAAAATAATAATAATAATGTTTGAAATTCCCTAGCGGTAAGGAAAATTGTACGTATGTATATATATCTGTCTTGATAGTTGTGGATTACTAGATACAAAAAAAAAGTTCTATCAGAAAGACCATATATATATTAATGTAATTTGCCTCCAATAAAAAAAGACCATATAATCAAAATTTTGTGAATCAAACTTTTAAAAATATATTAGGAAAACTAAGTGATTAAAATGGCTTATATGAGTTATCCTTTTTTAAAGTAGAAGAATGATCCCCCTTTGTATCCATATGTTGCACAAGAACTTCCATACAGTTCAAATGGAATTGATTATCTTCTTTCAACCCCATTATTGAACCTGTGCCTCTTTCAGGGTCTTCCACCTTGATGAATAGATTACCCCTAAGGCAATAGCCTCCTATCAGATCTCCCTCCTTTTCTTCTTGCTCTTCTCAAAAGTCATTCTCCAAACCAGTCAAAAACAGTTCTAGAAATGCAAATCCAGTTCTATCCTTAGCTAAAATCTTTCAAAATAACTCTTCCTTGCCATTAGCCCTCTCCTCTTATACACCTAAGATACTGATCTCTCTTTTATCTCTGAGCTTGGAGATGTGCTTCTTCCTCTACTTGGAATTCCTTCCGACTTAGGCCATTCCTAGCTTCTGCCTTGGTTTTGTTGTGCCTTTCATGAATCCTTCCCCAGGAGCCAAAAGCAAGGTTAGATGATCTCCCTACACTGGTGCTAAGCAGTCTTACCACACTGAAGGGTACTTGTCTGAGTTCACTATTAGACTTTAACTCTTTTGAAGGTAAGGACTTTATCCAGGGTGCAGTGAAGTCAGATTGAGCTTCAGCCAGAGCTCTGCTGTTTTCTACCTTTGTGACGTCGGACAGATGTTTAGCTTTCCCTTGATTGTGTCCCATAGTTTAAAAAATAAGGTTATCCGAGAATAGTCCCTAATTCATTATGTTAGTGTGAGAGTTAAATGCACTGCCTGGCACATAGTGAACACGTGATAAACGTTAACTCTTATAACTGAGTTTTGGAGCCTTGGGAGCAGTTTGAGTTAGATCTTGGTATATTTTGAGCTTCATTTCAAAAAAAGGTACATGAGTGTATGTATATGCTATTTGATGTTGCCAGGAATTGCTAATTTTATCTGTCAAAAATTTCTTCCTAGCACGCTCTTTTGAGTCATGGATTTTGGCTTTTAAGTAAGCTAAAGGTTGTTAATTGGGAGAATGGCCAGAAAAACTTATCCACGGCTTTTGAATCACACGTTGAGCAAATCTGGCATCACAAGTGTCAAGCTGCCTTCTGTTTCTAATCACTTCTCTTTCTAATTTAGTTTCTCCCACCAAAAGGGATTATAATTGATTTTCATTGCAGAGTCCGTGGAAGATGTCACAAGATGTAAAGGCAATTATTTTCCAGTAGATGGAACCCATATTTGCTGAACGTTGCTGTTGGCTTCATCCCAAATGCTAAGCAGTGGTAATACTTTCCTAGATTGAGACGACTTGCCATTTATCTGGAGGAAATGCACACATTTTGGCTGAGAGAAAGCTTTCTTCTCCCCTACATCACTGAAATTCCTTAAAAAAAAAAAAAGTGGCAGCACTTCATTATTTATGAAAATCTCTCCAACAGCATGGAGGTCAATGGTCTGGGTCACAAAGGCTTTGAATCCAATTCTTGTCTCAAGATAGACTTCCTCAGGGAATTGCACTTTTCCCCCTATACTCTCAATTTTCTTTTTCTTCCCTCCCTTCGTTTCTCAGCATCTATCCTTTCCCTCCCTTTATTCTAACCTTAAGAGAACAGCCTCCCTTCTTTTGAGTTTCCATATTCTGCTCTTCCAATCATGCTTTTTATTTTTTAAAAATTTTGAATGTATTCCACTCACGCTTATCATTTTCTAAGCTTAGGCATTTGTCTCTGCTTTGAAATTCCTATAAAAAGAGAGGAATCTGGAAATGAGTTTTTGTCATCAAAGCCAATATCATGAAAAATAGTGAGCATTTACAAAAGGAAGAAAATTGCAAGTGTAGAAAAAAACAATGCTGTTCTCCCCATCTCTCTGTCAGAAACTGATACATCAAGCTTTTGCTCATCAACTTCCTCTAGGAAGTCTCCCAGGCTCTCCCTTGTATTGAATGCTCCTACTTTGGAGATCTTATTGTATATATATTTTTCTACCACACATTTGACATCATCTGTAGTTGAGCCAGTTCCTTCTCTGTGTGTGTGTTAACTCCCAGTAGAAATAGGTTTCTTGATGGCAGAAGCTTATCTCTGTGACCCTGGGAAAGTTTCCTAACCTGTCTCACAGGTATAAGGAAGTAGTTATCTTTCATGGTATTGTTGTGATGATTAAACTCAAGAGAACTTTCTGGACCTTGGTAGTTCATTCCTTTCTCTTTCTGCTTTGGTTTTGTGGTCCCCTCCACGGTGCTCATGCTGGATTTCAGGGATGGGATTTGGGTTTGAGACCCTGCTCTGCCATTCCTTGGGAAACTCAGGAGACATATTTAACCTCTCCAAGACTTATTTTTCTTGCTTGCAAACTGGGGCTAATAAAAGTATTTGCATCATAGGATTTCTACAATAATCAAATGAGGCGTGGGTAAAGCAATGAAAACTCAGCATACACTGAGTACTCATCCAGTGTTGGCTGCTACTTTTATGACGATACTCAGTGTAGATTTGGTGCCTAAAAAAATACTTAAATTGAGGAAAAATTCATAGCACAGTCCTTTTAATAGATCAGCAGAGGTAACCTTGGTCACGATTTTCTACTCAATGGCTGTCTTCTATTTAGTTTGCCAATTCATCTGACACCTGGACCTCGTAAACCATTTGCTGGATCAGTTCAAACCTCATTCATGTAATAAAAATCAAAAATTGTTTGCAAGACAAAAGCCAGAACAAATTAGTAAGTGAAATCATAATCAAATAGGAAAGGTGTTTAACAGAGGGTGAATGAGAGATTCCCACTGGTATACATCTTCTTTAAAATCTTAATTAGAGTTCTGGAAAAGGCAAAGTCATATGCTGATATAATGTTAATCTAATTACACTAGGAACAAATGGAGATGCTAATATGGGTGGAAGACCAATATAAACAAATCTAAACAAGGCTTTCTTTCAAAGAGCTCATAATGTGTTATAAACATTGCCTTCATCTCAACAGTACTTCTAGAAAAGTGAAATAGATTCCTAAGTTAGCAATATTGTTTTTCTTTTTTTAATCAGTATTATGATTTCAGGAATTGACTAGTTCTACAAGGGTGCTTCTCAGGCAGCGCTAGTGGTAATAACTAAGCACCAGCACTTACCACATGCAATATCCAACTTTCCTGAAAAAACCAAATCACTCATACTAAAGAAAGAGAAAACTGAAGCCTACCGTGGTTAAATGATTTGGCTAATGTTACACAGCTAATATGTGCTGATGGCGGCGTCCAAATCCAACCCAAAGAAGGAGCATTCACATTATTATAATTCTGTTTTCTATTCAAAATGAACTAATGGCAAGCTTCTATTATTTTTTATTTCCTGGACTTTTTTTGGATGTGTTCCTTTGAGTTTTTTGATTTGTTTTTTAAGGATATATTTATTTATCTTTGGCTGTGCTAGGTCTTTACTGTTGCGTATGGGCTTTCTCTAGTTGCAGTGAGCAGGGGCTACTCCCTAGCTGCGGTGTGTGGGCTTCTTACTGCCGTGACTTCTCTTGTGGAGCACAGGCTCTAGGGTGTGTAGGCTTCCATAGCTGTGGCGCATGGGTTCAATAGTTGTGGCTCATGGGCTTTGTGGCTCCTGAGCATGTGGGATCTTTCCAGACCAGCGATCAAATCTATGTTTCCCGCACTGGCAGGCCGATTCCTAACCACTGGACCACCAGGGAAGCCCCTTGCTTTGAGTTTTTATCTTCTCGGGTATTTTTTAGTTTCCTTCTCTTGTGTTATTTGCCTAGTTTTCCATGACCACTGAAACATCACCATTTAACCTCAAACACTCCTCCAGCATAATCAAAGTCTCCTTTCCATATGTTCCTTATATCCAGTATGTTCATTCACAACAGGAATCTGATTAACAACATCTTCCCGAAAAAGCCTCTCCCAGTCATCTGAGCTGCTTCCTAGCTAAGAATCTCCCTTCACCATCCTCCTGCCCTCTGTCTCTCGCTGAGCTGATCTCTGTTTTCCTGGTACCTGGCTTCCTCCTTTTCAGTTTACTCATCACTTAGGTGGAGCACATCCTCTAGCTGCAGTTCCCTGAGGAGGGGTGTGTGGGAGGTAAATTTTTTGAGAATTTAAGAGCCTGAAAATGTTTTTATTCTTTCTTCATACTTGATTTATTACTTGATTGAGTGTAGAATTCTGGTTTAGAAATGCTTTTCTCTCAGACTTTCGAAAGCTTTGCTCTATTATCTTCTACCTTCCAGATTTCCTTTTGAGACGTTTGGATTCCCTTCACCTTAGTGTGTTGGTTTTCTCACTTGAAACTTGTAGAATCTTCTCTTTGAATTCAGGTCATTTGGGTGGGCCTATTTTTAGACAGTGTGCTAGGGATATGATCATATGATGGGCTCTCCTCTGTTTCTCCCTAAAAGGGCTCATTTTTATTTTCTGCAAAAAAGATTATTTTTTTTAACAGCTTCCAGTTCTGATTTCATGGGTGTAATTGAAATAAGGATCCAGTTTCTCTGAAGACATTGAGTTGTTATTATTTTTACTGCACTTTTCTTCCTCCTGAATATTTTGCATTTTCATCACATTTTTTTTCTTTCCAGCTTGTTTTTTTGGTTTCCATTTTTTCATATCAGAGGCTTTTCCTAAGTCTCGTAAGATTTGATTGCCTCCCTGTGTTTACAAGTAGGGGCCTCAAGAGCTGCCCAGAATCTCTGAGCGAGAGGATGAGGTGTCCTGCTGGGAGAGTTGACTGGGAACTCCTGATGTTAACACTCATGGCAGTGTCATAAGGTCTTTCCTCCAGGGTCCAAGAGATCCCCACCTAGAAAAAGACTTGTTTGGTCTTCTGCCTGGAAGTGAGGGACTGGCTGCTGTCATGGTGGGTTGAGGAAGAAGTTCTGCAATTAGTATGATGTGTCATTTACTTAACTCGTGTGTTTTCTCTTGTGGAAAAAGATTTTCTGCTTTAGCCTCTTCAAAGAGACGAATCATCTCTGTTGGGGTGAGGGAGGGCCATCACCCAGCACTCTGGGAAGACTGGGGCATCTAGGGATCTAAGTGCTTTCCAAACAGCTTTCAACTAACCCTCCTTGTTTAAGCCCATGCGGGAGTAGCTGGTGCCATCACTCCCAGGGCTTCTGTTATTTGGCCCTTTCCTTGACCTGCCCCTTCTCCGCCACCTCCTCCCTCCCCCGAAAGTAGAATTCACTCTTTCTCAATTCTACCAAGTCAGTAGCACTTGTTCATCTGCCCTGCAGCTCCTAGAACACTGGTGCTGTTCCTTCTCATACTCACTTTATTCCTATAGGTTTATACCTTTAAAATTTTTCTTTAGTTTTAGTGCAGTTTAGGAGAGAGTAAAAGTGTGTGTTCGATCAGCTATCTTTTTGAAATTCTGTTTTCTTTAGATAAAATCCTGCATCTGATATCTTCTACTGCTGACAGAATTTTGCAACTGCCTTCATTAGGGAAAACCAAAGGCAGCAGGCTCTGGGCATGGTGAGCTTGGGTCCCGCTCTGTTTCAGTTTTGAAATGTACAACTGTGCTTTGGATTGCCACAAAGATAGTCTAATTAAAAGTACAAATTCTCCTGGGAACTATACACAGTATTTTATAATAATCTTATAAGGGAAAAGAATCTGAAAAATATGTACGTATAACTGAGTCACTTTGCTATATACCTGAAACTACACATTGGTTTACACATTGTAAATCAACTAATACTTCAATTAAAAAAATAAAATTCCTTCTATACTTCACCCCCCCCCCGCCTCCACCCCACCAAATTCTCCACATTAAGAACTAATAAAATGTTATGGGAATCTGATTACAAATCACACTTTCAAAAGTACTTGGCATTCACATATGTTCCTCACTGTGGTAGCTAGAACAATAAAGTGAAGTGAAAGTGTTAGTCATTCAGTCATATCTTGCAACCCCATGGACTGTAGGCTGCCTGGCGCCTCTGTCCATGGAGTTCTCCAGGCAAGAATATTGGAGTTGGTAGTTATTCTCTTCTCCACGGGTTTTTCCTGACTCGGGGTCGAAACCAGGTCTCCTGCATTGCAGGCAGATTCTTTATCATTTGAGCCACCAGGGGAGCTCAGATAGAAAAATAACACTCCCCTCCCCTAAAGATGACCATATTCTAATCCTCAGAAACTGTTAAGTGTGTTAAATTATGTGGCAAAGAGGAATTAAGGTAGCAGGTGGAATTAAATCAAAAGCAGATGGTAAGCAAATCAATTGCCTTTAAGATCAAGATTATCCTGGTTTCTCTGGGTAGGACACCATGTAATCGTGAGAGTCCTTAAATGTAAAAGAGGGAAGCAGAAGACCGATGTCAGAGTGCAACGTGACATGAGAAGGACTCCATTGGCTGTAACTGGCTCTGAGGATAGAATGGGGCCAGACAAGTGCAGAGCTCAAAAAGAAACAGATCATCCACTAGAGCTTCCAGAAGGAAACTGCCCTGCTAACATTTGGATTTTAGCTCCCTCATACTTGGAAGAAAAGTTATGACCAACCTAGACAGCATATTAAAAAGCAGAGACATTACTTTGCTAACAAAGGTCTGTCTAGTCAAGGCTATGGTTTTTCCAGTAGTCATGTATGGATGTGAGAGTTGGACTATAAAGAAAGCTGAGCACCGAAGAATTGATGCTTTTAAACTGTGGTGTTGGAGAAGACTCTTGAGAGTCCCTTGGACTGCAAGGAGATCCAACCAGTACATCCTAAGATCAATCCTGGGTGTTCATTGGAAGGACTGATGTTGAAGCTGAAACTCCAATACTTGGCCACCTGATGCGAAGAACTGACTCATTTGAAAAGACCCTAATACTGGGAAGGATTGAAGGCAGGAGGAGAAGGGGATGACAGAGGATGAGATGGTTGGATGGCATCACCGACTTGATGGACATGAGTTTGAGTGGACTCCAGGGGTTGGTGATGGACAGGGAGGCCTGGCGTGCTGCAGTCCATGGAGCTGCAAAGAGTTGGACACAACTGAGCGACTGAACTGAACACTCATTACAGACTTCTAATCCCCAGAATCTTAACAGAATACACTTGTTATGAGCAACATTTGTGATAATGTATTGCAGCAGCCCTGGGAAACTAATATACGTATTATGAAGTAAAACAGTGATTGTGATGCATGTTCCACTAAATTTTGAAAAAGTTGATTACATTAACTTTTCCCTCTCATTTCTTGCCTAGAGATAGATTTGCTTATTTTAATATTTACTTATTTGGCTGCACCAGATCTTAGTTGTGGCATGAGGGATCTTGGATCTTAGTTGTGGTATGTGAAATTTTGTTGTTGTTTAGTTGTGGCATGCAACCTCTTAGTTGAGGAATGTGGGATCTATCTAGTTCCCTTACTAGAGATTGAACCCAAGTCCCTTGTATTGGGAGCATGAAGTCTTAGCCACTTGACCACCTAGAGGTAGATTTGTATGAGTTAATGAAGTTTAAGCTTTGGACCTCTCACCTGACACAGGTACCCTTGGAATACTGGAGAGGTTGAGTGCAGCCAGGAAGTATTCCTGATAAACTGCCCAGGGAGCCCTTAGGAGAAAGGGAGCTGGGTCTCCAAGGCTCTAGCAATTTGTTGTCATTTTTGTTCTTATTCTGAAGAAATTCTCATGTTCAAAATTTTGCTTTGGTAATTTTATATTGGTTTTCTTACAGATATTTCCACAAATTTTATCTGCTCTGGGCAACCCCACACCCCACTGACTGTAGATCTGGCCCTACCCTTGCCTCTTATTTTTCAAAGAGCTAGAAATATCACACATGCACAAGTGTGTATATGTATTTTAATCATCGGGAAAGGAAAAATAAGAGTGGCAATAAAGGTTCAAGTGGCTACTAAAACATCCCAGATCCAGGCCCTTCCACAAGATCAAATCTGCCAGTGGGATTTGAAGGGAAATGTGTCACTGGTCTGGAACACGGATATATTAAGACAGTTGGTCAAAATTGTAATTAATTTTGTTGTAATCTTAAAACAATAGGATATAAAGACAGGGGATGGGAAGAATTATCTGAAGAGAATCTGATACATTAGAAATAGAATTAAATCCAAATAAACATTTATTGCTGCTGCTGCTAAGTCACTTCAGTCGTGTCCGACTCTGTGCGACCCCATAGACAGCAGCCCATCGGGCTCCCCTGTCCCTGGGATTCTCCAGGCAAGAACACTGGAGTGGGTTGCTGTTTCATTCTCCAATGCATGAAAGTGAAAAGTGAAAGAGAAGTCGCTCAGTCGTGTCCGACTCTTAGCGACCCCTTGGACTGCAGCCCACCAGGCTCCTCCGTCTATGGGATTTTCCAGGCAAGAGTCCTGGAGTGGGGTGCCATTGCCTTCTCCAAAAACATTGCATTTCTATGCAAATCAGATGCTGGGCTTTGCCTGGGACAGGAGGAGAGGTGTCAGGAAAATGACAACCCAGAGTTGTCAGGAAAAAGTTCTCAGAAACTGCCTTCTGGTGCATTTTCATTGTGTAGAACTAGGGGGTCCGCTTTTAAAGCGTATTTATAAATTTTCCTTTCAGATGATCTTTTTCTTTCCTTTCTCTCCTTCCTTCCCATTCTCTTTCCTTCCCTCCCATTCTCTCTCTTCCTCCCTTTTCTTCCTCTTTCCCTCCTTTGTCTTTCTTTTCTCTCTCCCTTCCTTCTCTCTTTTCTTCACGAAGGCAGCCCATTTCCATTGGGTACCAGTTTGTGTAATATTCAGTCGCTTTCTTCCAGAAAGTTGTTTTACTTCATCTAATCCTCTAAGTCCCTGAGGGAGAGTCTTGCTGGTGGTTCAGTCACTCAGTCCTGTCTGACTCTCTGTGACTCCGTGGACTGTAGCCCACCAGGCTCCTCTCTCCATGGGATTTCCCAGGCAAGAAGACTGGAATGAGCTGCATTTCATTCTCCAGAATCTTTCCCCAACCCAGGAATACAGCCTGTGTCTCCTGGATTGGAGGTGGTCTCCTGCATTGCAGGCAGATGCTTACTTACCCTGAGCCACCCCAGCTGGTGAGGTAGTCATTCACTTTAAAAATGAAGAAACTAGGAGTCAAAGTGGGATTTGATTTCAGGTGATTTATGCATATAATTATGCTTGTCTGCTTGTTGAGCATTTTCTGCCTGTAAAATTTCTCAATAAATGTCCAACACCAGGGGATGAATCACATGCTCTTTGTTGCAGGACAATGGCTTTCATCTCCTTTTTCTGTCCTCACGGGTGGTTATGGCACAGTCCTGCTGCTTGGGTGGGTAATTCTCAGTGGTGTAGTTAGTAGTGAATGGGGCATATGGGTACAACTGTATGTAACTTGAAAAAACCCTGACCCATCAGGTGATGAGTGATGTTTATACACCCTATTGGAGGTCTTGCTGTAGAAAAATATGTATTGATGTGGAGGAATAAAAGCAGGTCACAAAATAATATGTATGGTATGATTTTATTTTTGTAAATATTTGTATATATATATATTTGTATGTAAGATACAAATGTATATATATCGAACTGTATTTTTTTTTTTCTGTTTTCTATGTTGTGTGTCAGTTTTGTTTCAAGAGGAAAAAAAACTTGAAAAAAAAAGCTTTCAGGAAGTAAATCCTTGTAGTGTTATTTCAGGAAGCCCTTGGCTGAGATGTGGCAGGAAGGCATCAGTGCACCGAGAATGAGAATGAAATCACCATGGGCGTTGCTTCAGGAGGAACAAAGATTTCTGAAGGAGTGATAATACAGCATGGAGAAACCTGGTTGACCAGGAAGGCATCTGGCTCAGGGAGCAAAGCCAAAACTTCAAATATGTTCTTTGCTCAAATTTAGAAAACCGGTGACCACGAAGAGCAAAAACCCTGTAGGGACTTTAGTCTTTCCTAATTTTGTCACAATCAGAAGACCAGCTCTTATGTTGTGTGTGTGTGTACACAAGGGGGAACTGAATGCTCTTGTGTCTGTGTATTTCGTCCTTCTTGTGGTGAAAGTCACAGTAAAGATAAAAAAGGAGAGACCAGAAGTCTACTTCCCTTCTAAATTCTTCCTGTGTAAAACGCAGAGATATTGCGGGGGCACACTGCATGCTGCTGATGGACTAATAACGGTTAAGTTCAATATAAAAAGCTGGACTGCAGAGAAAGTAGAGGATGTAATTTAAAATCACGATCCAAACATAAATGGCAGGCATGATGAGACTCTTTGAGTAGGAAAGAGATGGGCGGTCCCTACCATCTCCATACCACCAGAGCTGAACTATGAAATAATAAAATGCACTTAGTAAATTGTTATTAGTCACTAGGTCGTGTGCGACTCTTCTGTGACTCAATGAACTGTAGCCTGCCAGGTTCCTCTGCCCATGGGATTTTCCAGGCAAGAATACTGGGGTGGGTTGCCATTTCCTTCTCCAGGGGATCTTCCCAGCCCAGGAAGATGTCTCCTGCATTATAGGTGGATTCTTTACCACTGAGCCACTTGGGAAGCCCCAGTTAACTGATTTAAGGAATGCTAAAACAAAAAGCAAATTGATTTCTCATTAGTGGGGGTCAAGAACTCCAGGAAGGGTGGGCTGAAGAATAAAAGAAATTCAAAAGGGCTTCATGGACTTCAGAAAACTCATTCTAGACATAAGCAAGGCATAAAAAACCTGCTGTATTTACACACTGCATCATGGGTCCTCAAACACATGGTGTAACACATGTTGGTTGGACCAGGCATGGCCATTCAGCTCTGGTGGTATGTAGATGGGAGGGACAGAGAAGGCAATGAACGGGATGGGAATGCAGAACCAGGCCAAGCCACAGAGGTGGAGCAGGATAATGGGAGCAGGTACATCCAGAGGTTATAGCTGTGTGGTCTGAGGAGGCAAGGCTCTCGGCAGAGCCCCACCAGGACTGCAGTGTGGGAACTTACAGATCCAGGCAGGTTGGTGGCATCAAGACAGCACCATAGGAAGCAGTTAAATTTGAGGCTCTAGACGGGAGTTCCTAGTAAGGTAGTTACCAGTACAGGGGCTCAATATAGAGTCAGACAAGCAAAGAAGTTAACTAATGCCAAATTCTAGATGCTCAGCTAGCACTTTTTTCTTTTTTTGGCCACACTGAGTGGCATGTGGGAATTAGTTCCCCAATCAGGGCTCAAACAAATGCTCTTAGAATTGGAAGTGCAGAGTCTTAACCACTGGACCACCAGGGAAGTCCCTCAGCTAGAGCTTCTTAAGTGTGACTTTTTATAACCTGGAAGTTCAAGGTACATTTGCAAGTAGGGAGAGAATCTGACAAAAACTCTTAACTGATAGAAAAGGGCAAGTGTAACCCTTCTGTTTGAACCTATAATACAGCCTAAGATATAAGGAAGTCATTACTGACAGGAGGAACTTAATATGCAATTCGATTAGGTCCATGTTAATCTATAATAGGATTTGCTAAACACTCTCACTGACAAGGAAAGTCAAAAGAATTAACAAGCAGAGCTCAAGAGGCCTTCAGCGTGGTGCAAAACACACACACTCGGGAGCCAGACTCCATGGCCCAAACCTTGGTTAGTACATGGCAGTATTTTCTTTAGCAAATTATAGCTAATTTGTGTATAAAAACTGGAGTACTATCTGGGGAACCAGGACACCTAAATTCCAGACTCAAATCCCAGCTCTGGGTCTAACCACTCATGTTAACTTGGGAAAACTGCGTACACATCTGAGGACTGTTTGCAGACCTGTACAACTGAGATGAGGACTAAGAATACTTGAATGTATAAAGTGCTTCCTGGGAATCTTTCAAATCCTAATGCTTTTCAAAGAGCACCTGGTCTTTCCCCTTGCTGTGCAGTCTGCACAACTTTTGAGAATCACTGTGTTATCTCAGTTTATATATTAATCCCAACCTAAATGCTATGATTCCCATTTCAGAGATGAGGAAATGAAAATCTAGCAAGTTTGATTAATCTGTGCAAAATCCGATGGCTAAATTAGTGGTGAGAATAGGATTATTATTTGGTTCTGTCAGTTCTAAAGCTGTGTAATTTCTATTTTTCTGTATGTTATTCTGTCATTAGATTTGATTTGTTGGCCAGGCCAGGATCATAAATACTCAGAATCTATATCTCACCCTGGTAGGCTGGCACTTTGATATTTTTAAGTTGCTACTTGTTCAGTTCTCTCTTCTGTCAGCATTCCCTTGCCTTGTTATTTATGGTTCTGTCAGCCCATATGGCCTAACTCCCATTTCTTACTCTGTTAAATGTCTCCTACATGTCTGTTTTCTAGCAGTAACTCCTTTCATCTGAAATAAAATTCTTATGTACCTGCTCATTTCTTATGTACTTGCCACGTTACAATGAAAAAAACTAATCATGCATGAAGTTGGTGCTAAAATGATCATAATAAAGGATAAAATAAACATCAGGGAAGTAAAGACTCCAGTAATTATTTTCCATTTTTCTTTTATATCTAGGTCTTTAAGAAACAAGGAAGATAGCTTTCAGGTCTAAACACTGGAGCGACCTAAATCACATTAACATAATCATCCTCTCCTAAAGGAAACTAAATGAATATATGAATGGAAAATAGTATTTAATATGTAGCTTTCACAATACAGAAACATCTCAGAGAAATTGTGACACCAGTGTATGTATATATGAGGTAATATCTGTATAATTAGCAACTCTCACAGCAATGGGAAACACTGCTTTTTGGATATATTATACATAAACTTTCTATCTCAAGCATTCCACATTGTTGTAAAATAATTTCAGTTTAGTGCTATGGCAGTTATGCAAATAGATGTAAACTCCATTCCCAGATGAACATTAACAAAGCAGAATGCCTACTAATTATGTGTTATTAACACAAATGTCAACAAAAATAGTTTAACGGGTGCAGAAACATAATATAATATAATATAAACAAAATATAATTATCAATACAGCTGTCTTAAAAGAGCTAACTAGTACCATCAGGCTTAGAAAAAAGCACTTAAGGTCACTGTTTTCATGTTTCACTCTTTCAGCCACCATACACCAGTGTTACTATCAGTATCTAAATAAAGTGTTTAACATGCTTATATTTTATTTAAGAGCTGGAATACAGGCTTCACAATATATCTGAAACATCATCAATACTGTGATAATGCCATTATGATAAGTCTATGTGTGTGGCATTAAAAAAATAATGGCTGGTCATAGCATGTTTTCCTGAACTGAATTTTAAATTTTCTAGAGGCTAACATGATAACAAATTTTTCTTCTTGACATGGCATATTCACAGTGTTCCTTCATAAAGTTCACAGGCATTTCTTGTCTTTCCCTGCACGATCCTGTAAGAAAAAAACACGACTTGGGTAGTTAGAGAAACAGATTCATAAATATGACAAGGACTTTTAAAAAACATTCTCTTTCAGTTCTGGTTTCCTTGGTGTGTATGCCCAGCAGTGCAATTGCTGGGTTGTATGGCATGGAAGCAACTTAGATGTCCATTGGCAGACGAATGGATAGGAAAGTTGTGGTACATATACACAGGAATATTACTCAGCTATAAAAAAGAATGCATTTGAGTCAGTTCTAAAGAGGTGGATGAAACTGCAGTCTATTACACAGAGTGAAGTTAAGTCAGAAAGAAAAACACCAATACAGTATATTAATGCATATATATGGAATTTAGAAAGATGGTAACGATTACCTTATATGCAAGATAGCCGAAGAGACACAGATGTAAAGAACAGACTTTTGGACTCTGTAGAAGAAGGTGAGGGTGGGATGATTTGAGAGAATAGCATTGAAACATGTATGTATGTTCAGTTCAGTTCAGTTCAGTCGCTCAGTCGTGTCCAACTCTCTGTAACCCCATGAATCACAGCACGCCAGGCCTCCCTGTCCATCACCAACTCCCGGAGTTCACTCAAACTCATGTCCACAGAGTCGGTGATGCCATCCAGCCATCTCATTCTCTGTCGTCCCCTTCTCCTCCCACCCCCAATCCCTCCCAGCATCAGAGTCTTTTCCAGTGAGTCAACTCGTCACATGAGGTGGCCAAAGTATTGGAGTTTCAGCTTTAGCATCAGTCCTTCCAATGAACACCCAGGATTGATCTCCTTTAAAATGGACTGGCTGGATCTCCTTGCAGTCCAAGAGACTCTCAAGAGTCTTCTCCAGCACCACAGTTCAAAAGCATCAATTCTTCAGTGATCAGCTTTCTTCACAGTCCAACTCTCACATCCATACATGACCATGGGAAAAACCATAGCCTTGACTAGACGGACCTTGGTTGGCAAAGTAATGTCTCTGCTTTTTAATATACTATCAAGGTATGTATGTTGCTGCTGCTGCTAAGTCACTTCAGTCGTGTCCGACTCTGTGTGACCCCATAGACGGAAGCCCACCAGGCTCCCCTGTCCCTGGGATTCTCCAGGCAAGAACACTGGAGTGGGTTGCCATTTCCTTCTCTAAAAAGTGAAAGTGAAGTGGCTCAGTCGTGTCCGACCCTTAGCGACCCCATGGACTACAGCCTACCAGGCTCCTCCATCCATGGGATTTTCTAGGCAATAGTACTGGAGTGGCTTGCGATTGCCTTCTCTGGGTATGTATGTTACCATATGTGAAATAGATGACCAGTCCAAGTTTGATGCATGAAGCGGGGCACTCAAAGCTGGTATACTGGGACAACCCAGAGGGATGGGATCGGGAGGGAGGTGGGAGCGGGGAACGGGACAGGGGACACAGGTACACCCATGGGTGATTCATGTCAATATATGGCAAAAACCACCACAATATTGTAAGGTAACTAACCTCCAATTAAAATAAATTAAAAAAATAAAAACATTCTGTTTTCTGTGTATAGTTATTAATTACAAGGATAATCAAATGAAAATACAAAGTCTCATATTTTAAAAAAACTACAAAATGTGTAGTTTTACTTGAAAAAGTGTTTAAAAGAAGAAGAAATAACACTGTTGTTAAGTTCATCTTTTCCCTTAATCTATTTTGCTTTCATTTCACATGTTATACAAGGAAACAAAATTTCTAAAATTCCCCTCTTGCAAACCTAATTAAGATTTTTGGCAAATAAAGAATGAAGGAAACAAAAGAGTCCATACGGGTGGCTTTTTTTGTTGTTGTTCTTCTGACATTTGCCAGTAGAACTGGCTTCTCAAATTATACTCTCTGCTGATCATAAGACGACTATAATACATCATTTAAAACTGGAGGAAAATAGGATAGAAATTAACCGTAAGAGATCATTTTCTACATTGAGAAAAAATAAAACAAATAATGGAGTTGTGTGGTTGCAACAGAGAAGCTATCAAGCTCTCTTTTGGGCTGAGCACTCTTGCTTTCAGGGCAACTTCAGTAACATTAACTTAAAGCAACTGAGTCAGCGGACAGCATTAGAGGGGGCATCTGAATAACAAGGTATAGCTCTTACGTGTTCACATATATCTCACCACTTTAGATAACAACCACAGCTTTAATGGACCTGCTACCCTGACAAGTCCCTTAAGTGAAGGGTGATTTTCCAAAATGAAACTTTAAAAGTGGCCAGTGCCGACAAGCCTGTGCTGTCAATGACCCTGAATATGCTCTGTGCTTTTTTTTTTTTTCCTGGAAGAGAGTCAGGGCAAACAAGGAAAGGCAAAGACTACATGTTTTGAAGGTGCTGTTTTCTAATATTTATTTAGTGCCTATAACAGGGAGGGGATCAGATGGGGAAATACAAAGAAGTTTAAAAGATATAAAGTGGCATTTGTTTACAATAGAGAAACCAGTTTCCCCTCTTCCACCTGTTTCCTTCATATTTTAACAGTCCTTTATGTCATGATTTTATTTAAAGTAAATAAAGTATCCGTTCCGTTTCGTCGCTCAGTCGTGTCCGACTCTATGCGACCCCGTGGACTGTAGCCTACCAGGCTTCTCCATCCATGGGATTCTCCAGGCAAGAATACTGGAGTGGGTTACCGTTTGCTTCTCCAGGGGATCTTCCCGACCCAGGGATCAAACCCAGGTCTTCTTACATTGGAGGCAGACGCTTTAACCTCTGAACCACCAGGGAAGCTCAAGTGAAAGTGACTCCGTTTGTCTCCAGCTCTTTGCGGCCCCCTGGACTACAGTCTGTGGATTTCTCTAGGCCAGAATACTAGACGGGCTAGCCTTTCCATTCTCCAGGGAATCTTCCCCACCCAGTGATTGAACACGGGTCTCCAGCAGTGCAGGCAGACTCTTTACCAACTGAGCTATTTATATAAATAAAGTATATAAAACTGAAAAATTAAGTTTCCCTAGGGAACTTTATGATGTAATTTAATTATTGAGGTTGGTCTGACATCAGAAGTAAAATTCATGAAGGGTAATTTGGTACAAGTTTTTACTGTGGCTGGTCTAGAGCAATCTTTTGCTTCTCAAGTGGGTTCAGAAGATGAATATCAAAATGGTTCTGGCAAAGAAAGAATGAAGGGAACCAAAAAACCCATGTGGGTGGCCTTTTTTTGTTCTTCTGATATTAGCCAATAGAACTGGCTTCTCAAATTATACCCTCTGCTGATCATAAGATGACTATAATACATCATTTAAACTGGAGGAAAATGAGATAGACATTAACCATAAGAGATCATTTTCTACACTGAGAAAAAAATATCACAAACAACAGAGTTGTGTGGTTACTGCTGCACTGGGGAAACTATCAAGCTCTCTTTTGGACTGAGCATTCACACTTTCAAAACAACTTCAGCAACGTTAACTTCAGGACAAGTCAGAAGACAGCATTAGAGCAGGCATCTGAATAACAAGGTTTCCTTCATGTTTTTACACATATCTTACTTTAGAAAAAACCACAGCTTTAATGGAGCTGCTACTCTGACAAGTCCCTTAAGTGAAGGATGATTTTCCAAATGAAATTTTAAAAGTGGCTAGTGCTGACAGGTCTGTGCTGCCAATGACCCTGAGTATGTTCTGTGTTTTCTTTTCCAGAAGAGTGTCAGGGCAAACAAGGAATGGCAAAGACTATTAATACATATTTCCAAGGGACTGTTTTCTATTTTTTTTTTAAATTTAGTGCCTATAACAGGGATAGCTCAGTGGTAAAGAATCCACCTAAAATGCAGGAGACATGGGTTCAATCCCTGGGTTGGGCAGATCCCCTGGAGAAGGAAATGGCAACCCACTCCAGTATTCTTGCCTGGGAAATTCCATGGACAGAGGAATCTGACAGGCTACAGTCCATGGGATCGCAAAAGTTGGTCACGACTTAGCAACTAAACCACGACTACCACCATAACAGGGAGAGGACTGGATGGGGAAATCCAAAGGATTTAAAAGATGTAAAGTAGGATTTGTTTACAATAGAGAAACCAGTTTTCCCCTCTCTCATCCTTAATATTTTAACAGTCCTTTAAGATTATTTTATTTAAAATAAATCAAGTATATAAAACTGAAAAGTTGTTTCCCAATGAACTTTATGATGTAATTCAATTATTCAGGTTGGTCTGACAACAGAAGTAAAATTCATGAAGGACAGTTTGGCACAGCTTTTTACTGTGGCTGGTCTAGAGCAATCTTTTGCTTCTCAAGTGGGTTCAGAAAGTGAATATTGAAGTTTCAGAGTGGCTTTTAAGAAAATGGTTCTCATATAATGACACCTAAATCTCAGAATATTATTCAGGCTCTCATATTGGATAATGAGGGGTTAAGTAGTTGAATGGGAAAAAAATGTGTCCAATTAAGAAATAACTTTCCCACAGTAGTAGATATAATGGTCATCTGAGTTGAATTCACCCAACCGGTCCATTTTAATTTGTTGATTCCAAAAGCCACCATGGTGGACAAAAGAGTCTGAAATGCAGTACTTGGATGCAATCTCAAAACGGACAGAATGATGTCTGTTTGTATCCAAGGCAAACCATTCAATATCACAGTAATCCAAGTCTATGCCCCAAGCAGTAATGCTGAAGAAGCTGAACAGTTCTATGAAGACCTACAAGATCTTCTGGAACTAATACCAAAAAAGGATGTCCTTTTCATTATATGGGACTGGAATGCAAAAGTAGGAATTTAAGAGATACCTGGAGTAACAGGCAAATTTGGCCTTGGAGTACAAAATGAAGCATGTCAAGGGCTAACAGAGTTTTGCCAAGAGAATGCACTGGTCATAGCAAACACCCTCTTCCAACAACACAAAAGAAGACTCTATACATGGACATCACCAGATGGTCAACACTGAAATCAGATTGATTATACTTTGCAGCCAAAGATGGAGAAGCTCTATAAGTCAGCAAAAACAAGACCAGGAGCTGACTGTGGCTTAGATCACAAATCCTTATTGCCAAATTCAGACTGAAATTGAAGTAAGTAGGGAAAACAACTAGACCATTCAGGTATGACCTAAATCAAATCCCTTACGATTATTTAGTGGAAGTGACAAATAGAATCATGGGATTAGATCTGATAGACAGTGCCTGAAGAACTATGGATGGAAGTTCAGAGCTCAGATGCTGTGATCATAACCATCCCCAAGAAAAAGAAATGAAAAATGAAAAATGGTTGTCTAAGGAGGCCTTACAAATAGCTGAGAAAAGAAAAGATGCAAAAGGCGAAGGAGAAAAGGAAAGATATATCCATCTGAATGCAGAGTTCCAAAGAATAGCAAGGAGACATAAGAAAGCCTTCCTCAGTGATCAATGCAAAGAAATAGAAGAAAACAATAGAATGGGAAAGACTAGAGATCTCAAGATATCAAGGGAAAATTTCACGCAAAGATGGGCACCATAGAGGACAGAAATGGTATGGACCTAACAGAAGCAGAAGATATTAAGAAGAGGTTGCAAGAATACACAGAAGAGCTATACAAAAGAGATCTTCACGACCCAGGTAACAGCGATGGTGTGATCACCCACCTAGATTCAGACATCAGATGGTGTGATCACCCACCTAGATTCAGACAGTTCAGTCGCTCAGTTGTGTCCAACTGTTTGCGACTCCATGAACCGCAGCATGCCAGGCCTCCCTGTCCATCACCATCTCCCGGAGTTTACCCAAACTCATGTGCATTGAGTCAGTGATACCATCCAGCCATCTCATCCTCTGTCATCCCCTTCTCCTCCTGCCACCAATCCCTCCCAGCATCAGGGTCTTTTCCAGTGAGTCAGCACTTCGCATGAGGTGGCCAAAGTATTGGAGTCCTTCCAATGAACACTCAGGACTGGTTTCTTTAGGATGGACTGGTTGGATTTCCATGCAGTCCAAGGGACTTTCAAGAGTCTTCTCCAACATCGCAGTTCAAAAGCATCAATTCTTCGGTGATCAGCTTTTCTCACAGGCCAACTATCACATCCATACATTACCACTGGAAAAACCACAGCCTTGACTAGACGGACCTTTGTTGGCAAAGTAATATCTCTGCTTTTTAATATGCTATCTATGTTGGTCATAACTTTCCTTCCAAGCAGTAAGTGTCTTTTAATTTCATGGCTGCAATCACCATCTGCAGTGATTTTGGAGTCCCCCCAGAATAAAGTCTGCCACTGTTTCCACTGTTTCCCCATCTATTTCCCATGAAGTGATGGGACCAGATGCCATGATCTTTGTTTTCTGAATGTTGAGCTTTAAGCCAACTTTTCCACTCTCCTCTTTAACTCTTATCAAGAGGCTTTTTAGTTCCTCTTCACTTTCTGCCATACGGGTGGTGTCATCTGCATATCTGAGGTTATTGATATTTTTCCTGGCAATCTTGATTCCAGCTTGTGCTTCTTCTAGCCCAGCATTTCTCATGATGTACTCTACATGTAAGTTAAATAAGCAGGGTGACAATACACAGCCTTGACGTACTCCTTTTCCTATTTGGAACCAGTCTGTTGTTCCATGTCCAGTTCTAACTGTTGCTTCCTGACCAGCATATAGGTTTCTCAAGAGGCAGGTCAGGTGGTCTGGTATTCCCATCTCTTTCAGAATTTTCCACAGTTTATTGTGATCCACACAGTCAAAGGCTTTGGCATAGTCAATGAAACAGAAATAGATGGTTTTCTGGAACTCTCTTGCTTTTTCCATAATCCAGCGGATGCTGGCAATTTGATTTCACATTTTCTAAAACCAGCTTGAACATTTGGAAGTTCACAGATCACGTATTGTTGAAGCTTGGCTTGGAGAATTTTGAGCATTAATTTACTAGTGTGTGAGATAAGTGCAATTGTGCAGTAGTTTGAGCATTCTTTGGCGTTGCCTTTCTTTGGGATTGGAATGAAAACTGACCTTTTCCAGTCCTGTGGTCACTGCTGAGTCTTCCAAATTTGCTGGCATATTGAGTGCAGTACTTTCACAGCATCATCTTTCAGGATTTGAAATAGCTCAATTGGAATTCCATCACCTCCACTGGCTTTGTTCGTAGTGATGCTTTCTAAGGTCCACCTGACTTCACATTCCAGGATGTCTGGCTCTAGGTGAGTGATCACACCATCGTGATTATCTTGGTCGTGAAGATCTTTTTTGTACAGTTCTTCTGTGTATTCTTTTTTTTTTTTTAATGAAGGATAACTGCATTTATTTCAGTATTAACTGAAGATTAATACCACAAAAGACCAGGGTCACTGGATGAGATTTATGGTGTAGTTATTTCTTGGTGTATATTCAAAATAGTCTTTTTTTTTTTTCTTGAAGGTCTTTTTATTTTTAATCTTTATTTTATTTTTTTTAAATGAGGCTTTTAATTAATGTTTGACAGAGCTGATTCAAGTTGAACAGACTAAATTTCTGTAAACAAACTTACCTATACTCCAGAGTCCTTTAAAAACTTAATAGCATTTATACATTGAAGGTATTTGATTTTCTTGTAACTAGCACTTCAAATGCAACAAGCATTTGAAGCAACAAGCATTTGACCCAACAAGTAAAACTTTCTACAGTTCATAACTTTTATAAATAAAATAAATTAAATGTACAGTGAATAAGTTCTCTGAAATATTTCAATATTTCTGCAGGTTTAGTAACATCGCGAAATACATTTCAACTAAAATTCACAAATCTAAAAACCTGTTAGGCATTTTTAGGCATTTTAAGTTGGAAATGAAGACCAGCGTTACATTGTAATATGCCAATTACAAATAGTACTTCAAATAGCAAATACTATAGTTTGTCCCAAACTTTAAAAACTATTCATGAACTCAATACTGAACTATTGATGGCTATGAGAATTGTTTCCTAGCCTTTTTGAAAATTTCAACCCATTTACGTTTAAGGTAATTATTGATAAGTACGGTCCCGTAGCCATTTTCTTTATTGCTTTGGTGTCAAGTTTATACACTCTTTCTGTGTTTCCTGTCTATAGAAGATCCTTTAGCATTTGTTGGAGAGCTGGTTTGGTGATGCTGAATTCCCTCAGCTTTTGCTTGTCTGTAAAGCTTTTGATTTCTCCTTCATATTTGAATGAGATCCTTGCTGGGTATAGTAATCTGGGCTGTAGGGTATTTTTTTTCATCACTTTAAGTATGTCTTGCCACTCCCTTCTGGCCTGAAGAGTTTCTGTTGAAAGATCAGCTGTTATCCTTATGGGAATCCCCTTATGTGTTATTTGCTGCTTTTCCCTTGCTGCTTTTAATATTTGTTCTTTGTGTTTGATCTTTGTTAATTTGATTAATATGTGTCTTGGAGTATTTCGCCTTGGGTTTATCCTGTTGGGGACTCTCTGGGTTTCTTGGACTTGGGTGATTATTTCTTTCCCTATTTTAGGGAAGTTTTCAACTATTATCTCCTCAAGTATTCTCTCATGGTCTTTTTGTCTTCTTCTTCTGGGACTCCTATGATTCGAATGTTGGAGCGTTTAACATTGTCCCAGAGGTCTCTAATATTGTCCTCATTTCTCTTAATTCGTTTTTCTTTTTTCCTCTCTGTTTCATTTATTTCTACAAGTCTATCTTCTAGTTCGCTTATCCTGTCTTCTGCCTCTGTTATTCTACTGTTTGTTCCCTCCAGAGTGTTTCTGATCTCATCTATTGCATTATTCATTGTATATTGACTCTTTTTTATTTCTTCTAAGTCCTTATTAAATCTTTCTTCCATCTTCTCAATCCTTTTCTCCAGGTTATTTATCTGTAACTCCATTTTGCTTTCAAGATTTTGAATCATTTTCACCATCAAAATTTGAAATTCTTTATCAGGTAAATTCCCTATATCTTCTTCTTTTGTTTGTGTTGGTGGGCAATTACCTTGTCCTTTACTTGCTGGGTATTTCTCTGCCTCTTCATCTTGCTTATATTGCTTTGCTTGGGGTGGCCTTTCCCTCTTCTTGCAGTTTGTGGAGTTCTCTTTATTATGTAGTTTCTTCGCTGTGTGTGGGGTTGGAAGGGTGACTTGTGCGGGTTCCCTGGTTAGGGAAGCATGTGTTGGTGTTCTGGTGGGTGGAGCTGGATTTCTTCTCTCTCCTTTAGAAGACAATGGGCTGCTTTTCTGGGAGCCTGATGTCCTCTGCCAGTATTCAGAAGTTGTTTTGTGGACTTTACTCCGCGTTCAAATGTTCTTTTGATGAATCTGTGGGGGAGAAAGTGGTCTCGCTGTCTTATCCCTCCGCCATCTTGTTCTTTCCTCCCCAGAACACTGGATTCTTATATTCCACTTGGTCGTGGAGCATCTCTTCCCAGCTGCTCCAGCAAGGTGCAGCCGCTGTACCTTACCTTGGACAAGGGGTATCTCCTTAAGGCCACCCCTCCTGCTTTGAATGTGGATCAGCTCCTCTCGGCCCTCTGGTGCCCAAGCAGCCACCGCCTCCTGGATGTGGTACAGCTCCTCTCGGCCACCGCCCTAACCCTGGGCGCGGGGTAGCTCCTCTCAGTCACGATTCTGCACGTGGTCGGTTGCGCCGCCGGAGCCAGGCGTCTCTCGCGTCTGCGCCGCCGGAGCCGGGCGTCTCTCGCGTCTGCCCTTCTGTGTATTCTTGCCACCTCTTCTTAATATCTTCTGCTTCTGTTAGGTCCATACCATTTCTGTCCTTTTTCGAGCCCATCTTTGCATGAAATGTTCCCTTGGTATCTTTAATTTTCTTGAAGAGGTCTCTAGTCTTTCCTATTCTGTTGTTTTCCTCTACTTCTTTGCACTGATCACTGAGGAAGGCTTTCTTATCTCTCCTTGCTATTCTTTGGAACTCTGCATTCAATGGGAATATATTTCCTTTTCTCCTTCGTTTTTTGTTTCTCTTCTTTTCTCAGCTATTTGTAAGGCCTCCTCAGACAGCCATATTGCTTTTTTGCATTTCTTTTCCACGGGGACGGTCTTGATCCCTGTCTCCTGTACAATGTCATGAACCTCCGTCCATAGTTCATCAGGGATTCTGTCCATCAGATACTGTCTATCAGAGCCAGACATACTGGAACGCAAAGACAAGTGGGCCATAAAGCATCACTACAAACAAAGCTAGTGAAGGTGATGGAATTCTGGTTGAGCTATTTCATATCCTAAAAGATGATGCTATGGAAGTGCTGCATTCAATATGCCAGCAAATTTGGAAAATGCAGCAGTGGCCACAGGACTGGAAAAGGTCAGTTTTCATTCCAATCCCAAAGAAAGGCAATGCCAAAGAATGTTCAACCAGCGCACAGTTGTACTCATCTCACACACCAGCAAAGTAATGCTCAAAACTCTCCAAGCCAGGCTTCAACAGTATGTGAACTGTGAACTTTCAGATGTTCAAGCTGGATTTAGAAAAGGCAGAGGAACCAGAGATCAAATCGCTAACATCTGTTGGGTCATGAAAAAGCAAGAAAGTTCCAGAAAAATCTACTTCTGCTTCATTGACTACTCCACAGCCTTTGACTGTGTGGATCATAACAAACTGTGGAAAATTCTGAAAGAGATAGGAATACCAGACCACCTGACCTGCCTCCTGAGAAATCTGTATACAGGTCAAGAAGCAACAGTTAGAACTGGACATGAAACAACGGACTGGTTCCAAATCTGCAAAGGAGTACGTCAAGGCTGTATATTGTCACTGTGCTTATTTAACTTATATGCAGAGTAAATCATGAGAAATGCTGGACTGGATGAAGCACAAGCTGGAATCAAGACTGCTGGGAGAAATATCAATAACCTCAGATAGGCAGATGACACCACCATTGTGGCAGAAAGCGAAGAAGAACCAAGAGCCTCTTGATGAAAGTGAAAGAGGAGAGTGAAAGAGTTGGCTTAAAACTCAACATTCAGAAAACTCAGAGCATGACATCTGGTCCCATCACTTCATGGGAAATAGATGGGGAAACAATGGAAACAATGACAGACTTTATTTTTTTGGGCTCCAAGGTCACTGCAGATGGTGACTTCAGCTATGAAATTAGAAGACACTTGCTTCTTGGAAGAAAAGCTATAACCAACCTAGACAGCTTATTGAAAAGCAGAGACATTACTTTGCTGCAAAGGTCCATCTAGTCAAAGCTATGGCTTTCCAGTAGTCATGTATGGATGTGAGAGTTGGAATATAAAGAAAGCTGAACGGTGAAGAATTGATGCTTTTGAACTGTGGTGTTGGAGAAGACTCTTGAGAGTCCCTTGGATTTCAAGGAGATTCAACCAGTCCATTTTAAAGGAAATCATTACTGAATATTCATTAGAAGGGCTGATGCTAAAGCTCAAACTCCATTACTTTGGCCACCTGATGCAAAGAACTAACTCATTTGAAAAGACTCCAGTACTGGGAAAGATTGAAGGCAGGAGGCAAAGGGGATGACATAGGATGAGATGGTTGGATAGCATCACTGACGCGATGGATGTGAGTTTGAGTAAGCTCTGTAAGTTGGTGATGGACAGGAAACCCTGGCGTGTTGCAGTCCATAGGGTCGCAAAGAGTTGGACACGAGCGACTGAACTGAACAGTTGTAGAGAGTTTGTCTTGTTTAAAGATATTTGAAGGGCTTTCTTGCTCAGGATTTGATTTAATGCTCATGAGATTTTAAAATCCTCATCTAAGCATTAAAGAAGCCAAGGTGCATGAATGTCAAATGATTCACCCAAGGTTTACAGAATTGTTTAACCATGGGGCTAAGAGTGTTTTTCTTCAAATAGATATTTGTTACAGGGAACTGGTTTTATAGGTGTTAAGAGAGTAGACACTGAAACAGGATGGCAAGGCAACTCAGGAATTAGCAACAGGAGAACACCACTCTTTGGGTTGGAGGGCAATGGAGGAGACAGTATTACAGATCCCAGGAATGAGGGACACCAGGTAGAAGCCTCCAGTGGGAACTGGGACTGTGGAAAGAGATGAGGCTGCTGTGGCAGATGCTGCCCAAAGCTGAGAGAGAAGACGAAGTTCCTGGCTTTCCCCTTTTCCTGCCTTTAGTCTTTTACCCATGCCTCCCTTTGGCTGAATCTGCCCAGAAGCCAGAGGACAGATCCCAGAACTGATAGTCCAATGACCAGCAGGTGAAAGAGCATAACAGTTAATGACGATGATTTCTTGACTTTGAATCCAGTTGTGAATGCTATCACTTTTGAGTTAGTGCCTTTGGGTATTATTTAACATCTATGGGTCTCATTTTCCTCATTTACATAATATATATTTTAATTGATAAACTAGGACAGAAAGTACGAGGATAACATATATGAAGCCACCAACTAAGTTATTGGTCCAGAGCACATCCACAGTAAGTAGTATCCATTAAATATTTAAAAAACCTGGATATAAGGCCTAAATGCATTAACGCCCCACTCTCAGCCTGGTACCGGGCATATTTGGGATGAGGTCATTTTTTCAAAGACATAGATTTAACAGTCACTTTCTTGGGAGGGGATTTCTCATAAAAGCTTTTGAACACGTTTATCAAGAACATGTAAGCTGTAAGCTGAAATTTTTGGGAAAGCTTTTTTTGGGTTGAGTGACTCTCAGTAACATACATTTTTTAGGGGTTAAGAGAATCAGCATCATTGGCTGCTGCCACAATGGGATATTCAGCAAAGAAGTAGTCTTCCTGCTGCTTCTCCACCTAGGGATCTAAATGTTTCTGACACTGAGGCAGAGTCTACCGGTGTAAGGTACTCATCCTTATTGCCTATACTCTGACCTCACACATGGGAAGGTGAAAAAGTTCTTTTGCCAGGTGAGAGGCTTCTAAAGTATTTCTCCACTTTTCATGGAGGATCTTGAAGGATGCAAAGGAATAATTCTCATCTCATCAGGCCATGATGAAGCCAACAATTTCAGGACCTCTCTTTTAGAGATGGGGAAAGGGTGGTCTTGCTGAAGATCTAACTTGTTTCTCCAGACCCTGTGAACTGAGCTTTGGATGTCCTGCATCTGGAGCACAGAAGGTATCTGTCTCTGGTTGTCCTATTGTCAAAGCAGGTCAGTTAAACATGCAACTCGGCTGGGAATAACAGACTGCCAATGTGCTTTGGACCTTCTCTTGACTGGCTCTAATCAAGGCCAGAGTGCCTGGATAAGAGTAATTCATTATTTCAGTAAAATTTCTATAGAGGAATTAAAATCAATAATGGTGATAATTATAAAAGCTCTCATTCCTTGGGTGTTTACTGGCCAGGTACAATGCCAAGTGGCCTACACATTTTCTTTAATCCTCCCAACAAGCTGGTGAACCAGGTGTTATTATTGTTCTGATTCTACAGATGAAGAGAAGTGAGCCCAGAAGGCTGACATAAACTGCTCGGGATCACAAAGCTAGCATGAGAGTTATTCCAGTTGTCCGATTCCAAGGCCTATGAGTAGAGTGCTTGCTTGTCTTGTACCAGGCACATTGCTAGACCTTGAGGATAAAATGACCACTGACAAGCAGGGAAATGAGTCCTGGGACTAAGGTTTCTTGTACAGTGAAATAACTGTAGAGCTGTAATTGCTAAAAAGTCTCAATTGAAGGCCACAAATGTTACCAAATTCTAAGGAAAAGCCCAATCTGAAAGAAGAAGAGCAGAGAGAGTCTATTTTGGGAGGAACTAGGAAAGCCAGGGTTGCCTCTGGAATGGGTGGGTCTTCCCAGTGGGCTGGCAAATCAATTCAGGTTATGAACTGGCAGCCCAAGAGGGAAGGAAGAAAAGCCCATTCCATGGGTGAATGTAGGGAACTGGCTCTTGCTGAACTGAAGGGGAAGAGAAAGAAAATCATGGCCCCAACTTTGTGACTTCAATGACAAAAAGGTTTTCCCTATTTCCGTCTTTCAACTCAACTCTGGAGGAAAAACATATATTTGAATGCTTCAGGGTTTGTCCTGAGATGTTCAAAACAGTAGGACAGAAGTGTAGTGTGATGCAGGTCTTCGATTTTTGGCTGTATTTTGACAAGGATATGGCAAACATTCCAAATGTCAAAACTAAATTATTTCAGGACCAGCCTTTTTTTCAATGCTGCTCAATTCTTTTGCTTAAAACATCACCACAACAAGAGTGCTGTAAGTTAGCATGCTGTAAATCTCTGTCATGATTATCTTGCATATTGATGTCCCACTCTTAAACCTCCAAGTAAAAATTGGCTTAATCATTTAGCAAATTCAGAATTAAGAACACCTTGACTTGGGAAGGTGAACAGCCCAAATACTTGACTTAAGTAATTATTTTTTAAAAGCTGAGGCTCATAAAGTGGATGTCACCCACCTGAAGTCCTGAGTGTTCTCTCAGGAGCCGGTCGTACTCTTTTGAAAGTCTCTCTGATTGCATCTTCATTATCATCACGTCATTCTGTGCCTTAGAAAGGGCTAGAGAACATTGAATAGAATTAAAAAATCTTGAATTTGAAATTATTTCAAATTTATGGAAAGGTTGCGAAGAGAACACCTTTGTAGCCTTTATTCAATATTGTATTCTCTCTGTACAAGCACAATTATTTTCTTGAACCATTTGAGATCAAATTACAGACTTCATGCCCCTTTACCTTTAGGAAATCACTGTGGGTTTCCTAAGAACAAAGATATTCATAGTATAGTTACCAAATTTAGGAAATTTAATATCAATACAATACTTTTTATCTGGTCTACTACCATTCACTTCCAATCTTCGCAACTGTACAACTTATGTCCTTTTTATAATTTTTTTCAGTTCTAGTCCAGATATCTAGTCCTACATTGAAGATTAGCATTAAGATGTCATGTCTCTTTAATTTCCACTAACCTGGGATAGTTCATTAGCTTTCCTCCTTGCCTTCTTCTCCCGACTCTTCCATGACACTGATATTTTTAAGAACACAGCCCCTTCTTTTTAATAGAATCGTTTTCCATTTTGATTTTGCCTGATGTTCTCTGATTAAATTCAGATTATACTTCCCTCTTATATGCAAATATGACATAATGTTAAATGCATGTTGATGTTGAATGTATCTCAAGGTTATCACATCCAGAGGCCCATCTGTCTCTGTTTTTTCCATTTTTATAGTTATTTTCCTTCTGTAACTAAAAAGTGGTGAGACAATTAAGACTATGTAATGATACCACCTTATGGCAGAAAGCAAAGAGGAACATAAGAGCCTCTTGATAGAGGTGAAAGAGGAGTGAAAAAGCTGGCTTAAAACTCAACACTCAAAAAACTAAGATCATGGCATCTGTTCCCATCACTTCATGGCAAACAGATGGGGAAAAAAATGGAAACAGTGACAGACTTTATTTTCTTGGGCTCCAAAATCACTCCAATTGATGAATGCAGCCATGAAATTAAAAAATGCTTGCTCTTTGGAAGAAAAGCTATGACAAACTTAGACAGTGTATTAAAAAGCAGAGACATCACTTTCCTGATAAAGGTCCATATAGTCAAAGCTATGGTTTTTCCAATAGACATGTATGGATGTGGGAGTTGGACCATAAAGAAGACTGAGTGCTGAAAAACTGATGCTTTTGAACTGTGGTGTTGGAGAAGACTCTTGAGAGTCCCCTGGACAGCAAGGAGATCAAACCAGTCAATCTTAAAGGAAATCAATCCTGAATATTCATTGGAAGGACTGATCCTGAAGCTCTAATACTCTGGCCAACTGACATGAAGAGCTGACTCACTGAAAGACTCTGATGCTGGGAAAGATTGAGGGCGGGAAGAGAAGGGGGCGACAGAGGATGAAATGGTTGGATGGCATCACAGACTCAATGGAAATAAGTTTGAGCAAACCCCGGAAGACAGTGAAGGACAGGGAAGCTTAGCGTGCTGCAGTCCATGGGATTGAGACATGACTGAGTGACTTAACAACAAAACATCCTGCTTCTTGTCAAAACTTCAAGCTTATATTCAGCATCTATAGATCATTCTTTCCCAAAAACAATCTTTGTTATGATGATTGCAAAATAGTGATTTTCCAACTTCACCATTCAATCCAAATTTATCAGTCAGCACTGTAGTATAAAGAAGAGTCTTCCTTTCTTTCATATCCATCCATCTACCATCAGTATGAACTAAAAATAGATTCCTGTTTTTAAAAATGATTTATAACTCATTAATATACTTAATTTCCCCCAGGTCTGGCCAGGGGGAACCCCTTTCAGGCTGGCATTTATGTCCTTTGACTATGCCCCCAACAGTTTCTGGTACAAGATGTTCCAGATTTATCCTAACCTTTCCCAGGCTCAGCCTGGACTCAAGCCATTCTATTACCGAATAGAATTTATCAGAAGGGTCTGCTTTTGAAAAAACTGAGGGTGGAAAAAATATTTTATCATTTTTACTAAGAGATGGGTGACACTATTTCCTTAAGAATGATCACTTTCTTATACAAAGTAGAAAAATATGGGGTGTATAAGTGGCATTTTAAGACATTACTTCAAGATACACGGATATGGCTATATATTAGTCTTTGTCTACCAAGGAGCTAAGTCAGTAGATTAGACAGAAGTTAAAATATATATATAAAGATATACATTTAAGTCAACACTTTGTATAGAAGAGTGAGCAAATGTGCAGAAGGGAAGAGTTGTGTAAGATGGACTGGAAAAATTCTGGGAATCCTGAACTAGATCTACATACAATTCTGCACATGCAGCCTTCAGAAGTTCTGCATTTGTAAATCTTTGAGGGTAGGATTTGAGGAAAGAAAGTGGGATTTATAAAACTTAAGTCACCTTTTTTGCAAAATGAAATTAAATTTTAGGTTCTCTTTAAAAACAGTTTGTCTTCCCTCCTGAGAAGCCATCATATGGGCATTTTTATATATAAATGTGTAACTCACTATCAACTAAAGTACCTTTTGTATCAAAACTTTCTTGACTATTTTGTCTAATTAAACTCTGCATTGTTCTACATCTATGCTGTCCAATATGGTAGCCACTAACTTTATGATTACTGAGCACTTTATTTAAAAAATTTTTGTAATTGGAATATAATTGCTTCACAATGTTGTATTACTTTCTGTTGTACAACAACATTGTATGAATTGGTTATATGTATACATAAACTCCTTCCCTCGTGAGCCTCCCTCCTGCTCCCTCCATCCTACTTCTCTAGGTCATCACAAGGTACTGGGCTGAGTTCCCTGTACAACACTTTAAATATGGCAAGTGCAACAGAAGAACTGGGTTTTAAATTAAATTTAAATTAAATTCTGATTTAAATAGCCATACATAGCTAATGGCTAGTGATATTAGATAGCATAGTTTTATAATTTCCTCACATTACTTCTATAGATCTATAAATCTAAATTAGGTATTAGAAACTGAATTTGACAACTTTAATGTGTCACTTAGTAAAGAAAGGCATGGGTTGGATGTGGAAGAGAGACTTCTGGTAGTTAGATTTCACAAGGACCCATAGCCACAACATAAAGACAATGCATTAGTTTTCAATTGGGGTATAAGGCATTTCCTAGAAGATACTCGAAAAAATATAGCATGGTGTCATCTTCAGGATCTTCCTTACTAAAAATGTTTAAGAGTCTGGACTTGGGTATATAAAAAGCAAAGAAGATTCTACAACTTAGTAATAGCTGAGTAGTCTGTAACAGTGGTTTTAAAAATGTTGATCAGGAGCTTGTATTGAACAGTCCATAATGTTAAAAATGACTTATACTTAAATTTATGACATGAATAAATTAATTAGGAGATTTAATAAATCATATCAACTCATTAAAAATACTATTACAACTTCCTTATCAAAAGATACTATTTTCTTATGAATTGTTAGGAGAAAGATTGAATCAGGTGACCCTACGAATCTGTCAGAAAAGCTAGAAACCATGTGTATAGCCTATCCAGAAGTTTTTTCTGATTATGGAGAAAGTACAAAGCTATAACAAAACAACGGCAGGCAAATCCTGTTTTTCTAGCATTTCTCAAGCCAAGGCATGAACTGTGTTTATTATTTTATTTTGTATTTCAGTGGATATTAGTAAACCTAATGATTACAAGCTTACTGATTTACTCCAATTAGGAGAGGGTGTTACTGTCTAGGAGTCTTCTGGACTGTTTACAAGTCCTTTCTTTACCTCTCATTTTATAAAAACTACAACATTCTGCTTTGGTTGTCTTCTACCTCCTTTTGGAACTGCCTTTATGACTAAGCGATTACATAAAGTTGTTATCTGACATTTGAATATGCTTCTTGTTTTATTTCAAACCATGTTATTTTGGAAACAGCATATATAGGGAAGACATCAGATAAGGAGGCTTGAGGTGATACATCTAAGTCACTATTTCAATTTTCCCATCTGCCAAAATGAGCTATCAGTTTCCAGTAGTGGTATGGAAATGTTGAGATATTTCATGAGATTACTGGACAGGTTCAGTTATGCTCACTGGGAACTTTTAGAGGCACACATCATTAATATAAAGAAAAACTCTAATATTACAGAGACATGCAGTAAGCCAAAATGTTTGTGTAAAATGACATGTAAGCAGGCCAAAAATATCTGTTTCCAAGTGCCAAACTTACATTTATTGAGCTATTTGCACAGTGGGAAGAGTTGGTGAGACCGATGCACTGTGTAAATGTATCACTATGATTTCTATCTGAGATAACAGACAGTATCAACTAAACTCTGCCAGGAACATAAAAAAACATTTTTAGACCCATTGGCAAGAGAGCTCAAGTTGGCTGTGGTATACAAGGTATAAGGACTGCACTAGAGGAAAACTAATTTGAAAAGTGTTCATACATCTGGCTTTGATTTCTTTTCAGTCCATTTGGTTCTATTTTTGAGAACTCAAGAGTGACATACCAGACTATTCAGTATACTTAATCTTTATATGTACTGTTCCTTTACAGGGATCATCACTGGACCATTAATCTACAGTAATACTTCCAAAATACTTGGAAAGGACACACAAACATCTGTTCAGTAAGGGATGTAAGTTGTGGTTTTAATTATACTGTGCTTATTTTTGTAGGTGACTATCTTGTCAGGTACACGCAGGTAGGGTCTGTTTTACTTATTGCTTCAAACATGACCTTCTTTCTTTAACCCCACACCCGTATGTTGATACGATGTGTTGGTTCTACTTCCTTTATCTCTCTCCCACCTGTCCGCTTCACTCAGTCACCATTCCCACTCTCTCATCTCTACTGAAATGGATTCCTCACCTTGTTTCTTGGCTGCTCTAGCTCATTGTCCACAGTGATGTCAAAGAGACTGCTGGCTCCTATGCCTGAAAAGCCCACAACAGTGCCCCGCAGATGTAACATGTAAACATGGCACACGAGACCCTTTATGATGGATCCGAGACCTACTTTTCAACTTGTATCACTGCCTCCATCTTATTTTACGGTCCAGTCACAGTGAGTTCCTTGCAGTATTTCAGAAAGTACTACTCTTTCAGTTACATGCTGCTCATTTTCTTAAAACATCCTTGCTCATCTCCTTTAACCTCCTTGCCGGACTCATTCTCTCTTACTTCATCTGGCTAATTAATATTTATCCTTTAAAATGTCAAGAAATTACTCTTGATCTCTTCTGTTGGTTTCTACTTCACTTTGAGCTTAATTTTATTATATCACTTATGCTGAAGTGTAACTATACCCCTGGGCTTCCCTGGTGGCTCAGTGGTAAAGAATCTGCCTGCAATGCTGGGGATGCAGGTTTGATCCCCAGGTCAGGAAGAACCCCCTGGAGAAGGAAATGACAACCCATTCCAGTATTCTTGCCTGGAGAATCTCATAAACAGAGGAGCCTGGCGGACTACAGTTCATGGGGTTGCAAAGAGCTGGACACAACTTAGCAACTCAACAACAACAACAAACTATGTCCCCAGCAGATTGTGGACTACTCAAGAAACAAAGTTGGACTTCCCTGGTGGCCCAGTGGTTAAGAAACTGCCTGCCAATGTAGGGCATATGGGTTCGATCCCTGGTCCCAGGAAGATTCTACATGCTGCAGAGAAACTAATAAGCCTGGGCGCTGCAACTACTGAGCTCATGTGCCACTACTGAAGCCCCTGCACCCTAGAGTCTATGTTCCACAACAACAGAGCAGCCCCTGCTTGCCACAACTAGAGGAAGCCCGAGTGCAGCAACAAAGACCCAGGGTAGCCAAAAATGTTTTTAAAAATTAAAAGAAAAAAAAATGAAGCTGTGTCTTGTCTTTCTATTCTGAGCACCCAGCACTGTGCCTAGCGTTTGTTGGTATTTAAAATATGTTCCTTGAAGGAATTAAACAGCAGACAAATGAAAAGTCTAAGCTCTAAGCATGTGAAAAATCCACTTGTGTGGAATCAGTTCAGTTTTGAAAATATGATAAATGTCAGGTAAACAATGGAGGACCATTTTAATCACTTGATAGGAATCTTGGTTTCAACTAAACCCAATTATATCTTTAATGAAAAAATTTCAGGCTAGCTGGAAATTCACAAAGCAAACAGACCACTCATGATATTTTGATAAAAATATAATTGTTACAAATATCTCATGCTGATTTAGAATGAAAAACCAAAAGCAAATACTATCACAGAGTCCAGTTGAGTTAAAAAAACAAAAAAACAAAACCAGAAAATACTTGTTTTAGTAATGGGGCAAGATATACCCAAGATAAGCCTGGAGTATCTTGTAGAGTTAGAATGATGTACTCAAGAAAAAGATAAAGCAAAAAAAAAAAAAAAAATCCACGGTGATGAGGATACATCAAGGAGATACAGCAGTCAACTGACGGAGTTCTTAATGACTAAAGCTGAAAAAAATGATCTGAGCAACAAAACAAGTAGTATTAAATTATAATCTGAAGTATAAAGTGGATATCCATGAGTTTTTCTGATATAAATAAATAGGGGTAAGTAGACAAATCTGTGCAGAAGAGCTTCAAATATTTATTCAGATACTCTGTCCTCAAGGAGATAGGGCATAACCCCCTACTTCTTAATCTTAGGCTACAAATAGTGACTTTCCTTTCCTTACACTGTGGAAATAAGGGATTACAAAAGTAACTTTTTTTAGTGAGGTAGTGTCAAACACTACCTCAACAAAAAAATCAAGGTCATCAACAGTGTAAATCATGCCGATAATATATTCTTGAAATCATGTAGTAAAAATGGCATTTTACCTCTGTGACTTTCCTCTCAAGTCACATAATCCCAGTCTAATCATGAAAAATAGCAGATCCCAATTGAGAAACATTCTGCAAAAAGCCAGTACTTCTCAAAACTGTCAAGGTCTTCAAAAATAAGTCTGAAAAACTACTGTAGCCAAGAGAAACCTAAGGAGATATGAAACTAAATGTAGCGTGGTACCCTGAATAAGATCCTAGAATACAAAAAAGATCTCAAGTGAAAACTAAGGAAATCTGAGTAAACTATGGATTTTTTCAATAATAATATATCCATATTGATTCATTAATTATATAATTATATTAGTGTAAGACATGAATATTAGGAGACACTGAGTATGGGGAATATGATAATTCTCTGTACTATATTGCCTGAAGTGAAAGTGAAAGTGAAGTCGCTCAGTTGTGTTCAACTCTTTGCGACCCCATGGACTGTAGCCTACCAGGCTCCTCTGTCCATGGGATTTTCCAGGCAATAGTACTGGAGTGGATTGCCATTTTCTTCTCCAGGGACTATACTGCCTGCTGCTGCTGCTGCTAAGTTGCTTCAGTCGTGTCTGACTCTCTGCGACACCACAGACAGCAGCCCACCAGGCTCCGCCGTCCCTGGGATTCTCCAGGCAAGAACACTGGAGTGGACTGCCATTTCCTTCTCCAGGGACTATACTGCCTACTTTTGTATAAATTTAAACTATCCTGGTGGCTCAGATGGTAAAGAATCTGCCTGCAATGCAGTAGACCCAGGTTCAATCCCTGGATGGGGAAGATCCCCTGGAGAAGGGCATGGCAAGCCACTCCAGTATTCTTGCCTGGAGAATCCCACGGACAGAGGAGCCTGGTGGGCACAAAGAGTCGGACATGACTGTAGCGACTCAGCACACAGCACACATATTCTAACATAAAATTACAGTGGGGAAAAAGCCCATACAAAAAAAAAATATATAGGACAAGATATAATAAAATTCAATAGGTTATAAGTAATATCTTAGTAAGAACCTAATATGATTTTTTAAGTTCCTCTGCTTAAAGAAGGAGAAGGAAATGGCAACCCACTCCAGTGTTCTTGCCAGGAGAATCCCAGGGATGCGGGAGACTGGTGGGCTTCCGTCTATGGGGTCACACAGAGTCGGACACGACTGAAGTGACTTAGCAGCAACAGCTTAAAGAAAGAAAAACTTAAATTTTTCTTTAGTGCAAAATCTTCTGATGTTTTAAAATTATTACATTATATAATTAAAAGACCCACCAAAGTGGTAATATTACAAAGTCACTGAGGGAGGAGTGAGGAAGTAGAGAAGAGCAAAAATTCTCGTGCAGCACGGGCTTAGTACTTCTCCAGAACAACACAGTGTAGGCTTCTTCACCTTCCTGAGTAAGTCTTACATACACAAGGCTTAAGTTACTTAAGAGGAGGGTTGAGGGACAGTATGAGTATAAAAATCTTAAAGGTATTTAAAGTTAGGGCTTATAAAAATAGTTTTTATGAAATCTACATTAGAGTCAGTATGTACAACAAATACAGAAGGGTGGTGATAATTAAGCTCCTTAAAAATGATGATAAATCTTTACTATTTACATCAAGAATATGAAGAAGGAAAGTTTCTTCCAGTCTCTAATTGCTGAGAGGTCACGAAACCTAGGAGCCCCTCCCAAGATTCCGAGCCTTCACGACTAGAGAAGATGAAGCTGTTACACAGATGAAACTGCCGTAAGACAAGGGAGTCATCCATTCATCTATCCATTTGTCAACATATGGAATGCCTAGGCATCAGACTAGGCATCAGACTTTCTACTAAGTGCTGAGGATGAAAAGATAGCTAGGGTTGTTGTTCTCATAACACTCATTTTCTAGTCAGGGAGGAAGACACTCAATAAAGAAGCCAACCAACCAACCAATAGTGAGTGCTAAGTGTCATGCAGAAAGTTGGAACAGAGTGCCAGGATGGAGCACATAGAGCCACACAGAGATGGAGACTCAAGAAAGGTTTCTCTGACGTGGAGAAATTTAAGCTACCATCAGTTCTGTCTGCTAAGGGCACCTAGAAGCAACGACACCCCAGTAGCACACTGAGGGTCCAGATCTTACTTTCTATATACCATTCTTCACTTTAAGGCTCACTAGAGAAATGGTTGATTCAAAGGATGGAGGGGGAAAAGTACAAGATAAGCTTGGAATATCTAAAGTTATACCAGAATGGAAATGCTTACAGAATAGGGGCATGACAAAATGATTGGGGACCCAGCTTGAAAAGACTCCCATTGGCCAAATCTGAGACAATCTGAACAAATAAAATAAAATCTACTGAATATATTAAATAGGCAAATCAATAAATAACTGTGGGAAAAATGAAAAAGCTCCTCCTTTAACAATAGAATGGCATTTAATAAATGGAGAAGGAATAAGGAAATTACAAAATCACCATTTGGAAACTGTAAAAATAATAAGGAAAATATGAAGAGAGAGAAAAGGATAGGGCAAATACAAGATGTTATCATTTGGGTAACTGAGTGAGGGCTACAGGGCTTTTCTTGGTAGTATTTCTGCATCTCTTCTGTGATTTGAATTTATCATGTCTGAATAAAAAGTTAAAAGGAAAAAAAGTCTGCTGTGAAGCAGAACAGAGAAATGGGGCAGTAAGTGAAGGAATATGAGACAAAGGAGGTTTTTACTTTTATTTTTGGGGAAAGGAGATGTCAGAGGATGCCTGTAGGGTGATAGGAAGTGAGGAAGTAATTGCAGAAAACAAGAGCCCTTGAGAAGGATACTGGGGTTGAGAGTCACAGCAGTAGAACAGGGACTAAAACTTGTAACCCAACTACACTCAGAGTTTGAGTCCAGTTGGGGGAGGAGGTAGTTTTAGTGGTAAGAAGATGACTTTTAAAATTAATTCTCTGAGTTCAATGAAGTAGGATGAATTTAGAATTTAGAAGTGAGATGAAAAGATCTAAAACAGTTCTGGAGAGTGAAAAAGTGAAGAATTTAGAGAAGTGCAATAAGACTGTCAGTGTTTAGGAGCCATTTGAATGCAGTGACTGTATATTTAAAACAAGAAGTTAGTTCTTTCAGCCACGATGAGATGCTTGCTTGTGTGCAGGTACAAAGTAGATGGATAAGTAGACTATCACCAAGGCTCAGACCTTGAGAGACAGAAGGGAAGTAGATGGGGGGTGGGGGGAGAGTGGCGGCGGGAGGAGAGATGGGAGGAAAAAGGAGGTAGTAAGCAGTTTGCAAGAGCCTAATTATGATGAACCTTGAAATCTAAATTGGGTAAGGAGGGAAGAGAGAGCATCAGTATTTGGTGGTGAGATTTGTTAGTATTTGTTAGCTACCAGGCCTGGAATACTGTGTGTGTGCTAGGGACAAAGAGTTGATTGAGATGTGGCCTGCCTTCCCAGCACTTACAATCTAGTAAGAAAGATAAAAAGTGAAAAATAATTTATACAGAGTACACTACTAAATACATCCACACAGAACTATGGAGGTCCAGAAGGAGGCCATTCAACCCAGCTTGAAAGGAGGGAGTTTCAGGGAGGCTTTTTAGAGTCGGTGATGCGGAAGCTGAAGGATGGGGGCAGCAGAGGCAGACAGACCTGCAGTCCAAAGGGCCAAAGGACAAGGATGATGAAACACCACTGTTAGGACAACTACATGCTCCCATATTTAATAGAGTTCAGTTCAGTCGCTCAGTCGTGACTGACTCTTTGTGACCCCATGAACCGCAGCACGGCAGGCCTCCCTAAAATTAAGACTGGACAAGGGTGGGGCTAGCAAAACTGAAGATGACGCTGGGGGCAGATCACAGAAGACCATGTGTGCCTTCCTGAAGCACTATTATAAAGGCAACAGGAACTAATACAGAGTTTTAAACACTGAAGAAGCCAAATCAAATTGATGGTGTTGATACTCTAGTAGCAAAGTGAGGATGCCAAACTAACAGGAGTGACATGCTTTAGAAGACTGCTTGCTTTGCAGGAGAAGGAGTAAGATATTTTTTGGAATGAAAACAAAGAGGCAAAAATAATTATACTAAAGAGTAAACATTAATGAATAAAACCAAAAATAGCTCTTTTTCTCATATGCAGAGAAAAAGGGGAAATGAATGATTTTGTGTGTGTTAGGTATTGTTAGGTATTTTTCTATCTATTGTTAGGTATACGGTGCCTGCCCCTATCCTCTGGGGGACTGTGAACATGAATGAGTTTTGTGGGTGAAGTGCTTTTGGGTTTTAGAAAAGACATGAATGTAAGGCGTGAGGATACTTATAAAGATTACTGGGACTCTGGACCAAGGAACCAATAAGCAGGCTTTATAGTTTAATAAATAAAATCAGACCTATGTTATGCTGTGGGCAAAAGAAACAATAAATGCATAAAGACTTCTTTCATGAATCTTAGGTTGTTAAGTAATGTATTTAAGAAAATTTTGGCTCTGTTGCTTAGCAAAGAATAATTACAAATTATATAAATATGCTGGTTTTGCACTTGAAAATCAGGGTGTATGTTTTAGGCAAAGCACTGTGTAGGTATAGCTTATATATACTGCTTTGAAGAGTATGTTTTATAAAGCAATTTCATGTGAAAGCAGAAGCAACACATGAAATCTCTAATTTACAAATCATCATGTATGTGGAACTGAAGGAATCAGTTAACTCTGACTATAAAAAAACAACCAGTTTTACTATATATAAGCACACATAATTCCTTAAATTATCTGATCAACATTCATTCAACAAGTACTTAGGTGTACAGCAAATTTTATAATAATATTAAAGCAGAAATCAATCTCTTCAATATCATCTCATTTATACTGAAAAAGGTATTCTTTATTTAAAGACCCTTAACAGGAGTCAGTAAGGGCCAGATTGCAAACATTTTTAGCTTTCTTGGCCATGCAGAGTCTGTCCAGTTTGCTTAACTCCGTAGCCCAGAAAACATGTAAATGAATGAGTGGGGCTTTGTTCCAATAAAATTTAATTTCTAAAATCAAGGCAGCAAGCTGGAGTTGACCTATGGGCCACAGTTTGCTGATTCCTATCCTAAAACACACTTGTAAGTCTTATCAGATTCTCTTAAATTATTAGATTATCAATTTATTCAAAATAACTATAAAGTATCAGAACATGAGAGGAGAGGGCTTAAATTACACTTGAAATTTTAAGAAACTGCCTAAGAAGTTCCCCATTTATCTATTTTGCTTATAGAAAGAACAAATACTATATAGATACAGGATGCTGCAATGAGATTTCACTTGAGGAAGAAAAGGTTTTCTTCCTTTTTCAGCTCATTTTCCTAGTTGAATGCTTTCCATCCATTTTGAAAGTGTCTTTAGAGTTTTCCAGTTTAATTTCTGTACCGTACTCAGCAATTACACGTAAACCTGAAACAAACTGATTCAATCAATATGCCTATCAACATATTCAGAGAATTATGCTTGATTACATTTTAATCATCTGAATATTCCATTATTTGGTATGCATTTAGCACTCTCTACTCCAGTTTTTTTTTTTTAAGTAAACTAACTCATATGTCACACAGAGGAAGGAATAATTTGTAGTTACTTCGTGTATATATATATGCTGGATCCATTCATCAAGGCTATAAGCTCTCCATGGAAAAGAATATTTTCTCTTGCTTCAATGACCCTTTGTAGAGCTAATGAAAGCTTTTCTTCAGGTAGCATCACTTATGCTTGCTGGCTTCCTGGGTAGTTAAGCTGGTAAAGAATCCACCTGCAATGCAGGAGACCCCAGTTCGATTCCTGGATCAGGTTTCCCTGGAGAAGGGATAGGCTACTCACTCCAGTATTTTGGGGCTTCCCTGGTGCCTCAGATGGTAAAGAATCTGCCTGCATTGTGGGAGACCTGGGTTTGCTCCCTGGATTGGGAAAATCCCCTGGAGGAGGGCACCATTCCAGTATTCTTGCTTGGAGAATCCCCATGGACAGAGGAGCCTGGTGGGCCACAGTCCATGGGGTCACAAAGAGTTGAACACGACTGAGCGACTAAGCACAGCACACACTGTCAATGCTATGAAAGTCATCCTTGAGTTTCTGTCTTCAATTACTATTTTCCCTGGAGCTATTCCTCTTGGTCACTATATAATAATTATATAGTTTATTTTACACAAAAAGGGCCTAGAAACAGATAAGAAGCTCACAAAATGGACATTACAACTAAATGGGAATGTGACAAGGAACCAAGCAGGAGAACATATCACTATGACATATTTGTTCCAGGAAATAGTCCACAGCAAGAAAGTCTCCTTCTTCTGGTTTGATAATAGTACGAACTCCATGAAGAGATAATATACACTAATAAATGGCAATACACCCTTTATTTAAACATTAAAAAAACAACCTAAGAGGTAAAAGCTCACTAAAGGGAAGGGTCATATATTTTATTTGATTTAAATAACTGATGTACTGTTAATAATATATAGTCTATTGCCATATCTATCAAATCATCTATGCTATTTTTTTAAAATACGGACTTTGCTTCAAAGGAAAAGAAGGAGATATTAAAGAAGCAGAAATTTCCAGATAAGTAAACAGAAGAGAAAATACATTTGTTTTTCTTATTCAAAGCATAAAAACATTTGTTAAAAGGTCATAAAGCAAAAAACATAATATGACTAAACCTACCAATTTTTAAAAAAGCACTGCAAAATTAAAAATAAGATGTCGGCTTTGATATAAGTGCAAGTTAAAGATAGTTGAGTTTACACCCACAAGAATTTGCAACTGTAAGATATGCTTAGTTTGGACTTTAAGAATTTATTTTTAGATAGATAGATGGCTCAAATAGTTCCTTTGCCAGAAACCAGAAACCCCAGTTTTAAATCTGTCTTATTCTTGTTTAAGACTCAAAAGGCAGAAATACAGGGTTACTGATATACAGAATAGTAATTTTTCTGTAATTTTCTCTTATCTTGATCTTCAATGTCTCCTGTAAAGCACTTCAGCTATTTTTACTCTCTGGTCCCCATACTAGTTATGGCTTGTGTATTACTGGGTTTAGAGGATGATGATTTTTTTTTTAAACTCAAACATGCTAAGGGTAGAGAAATTGGTCTGTAAAAGGAAATGCTAGAATGTTATTTCTTTTCAAGGTAAGCCATGGTGAAAAGGAAGCATTTATCCAGGAACAGAGTTGAGTAAACTAGTTGAGAGTTGAATAAAATAAATAGTTAATAAACTTGAAGTTTAAATAGGATTAGAAGATTCTGTTTCCTGATTCAAATCTAAGGTCCCCGTTATATGCTGCCAACACTTAGGTACACAGAATGGGCCTTTACACTCAGTTTCTGTTCTCTCTGTATAGACTTTGAGTAACGTTTAAAATTTGCTTTATCTCCAGCAGTAGCACTCCTCTGAAGAAAACTAAAACACCAATTAGAGAACATGAGATACATGTACCTCACTGCAGCACTGGCTACAACAGCCAAGATATGGAAACAACCTAATTACCCACCAATAGATAAACGGATAAAAAAAATGTGACATACACACACACCCAAACACACACACACACCCAAACACACACACAATGGAATATCTGTTGTTGTTGTTTAGTTGCTAAATTGTGTCTGACTCTGTGATACCATCAACTGTAGTATGCCAGGCTCCTCTGTTCATGGGATTTCCCAGGCAAGAATATTATTATTCAGTTCAGTTCAGTTCAGTCGCTCAGTCGTGTCCGACTCTTTGAGACCCCATGAATCACAGCACGCCAGGCCTCCCTGTCCATCACCAACTCCCGGAGTTCACTCAAACTCATGTCCACAGAGTCGGTGATGCCATCCAGCCATCTCATTCTCTGTCGTCCACTTCTCCTCCCGCCCCCAACCTTTCCCAGCATCAGAGTCTTTTCCAGTGAGTCAACTCGTCACATAAGGTGGCCAAAGTACTGCAGTTTCAGCTTTAGCATCAGTCCTTCCAATGAACACCCAGGATTGATCTCCTTTAGAATGGACTGGTTGGATCTCCTTGCAGTCCAAGGGACTCTCAAGGGTCTTCTCTAACACCACAGTTCAAAAGCATCAATTCTTCGGTGCTCAGCTTTCTTCACAGTCCAACTCTCACATCCATACATGACCACGGGAAAAACCATAGCCTTGACTAGACGGACCTTTGTTGGCAAAGTAATGTCTCTGCTTTTTAATATACTATCAAGGTTGGTCATAACTTTCCTTCCAAGGAGCAAGCGTCTTTTAATTTCATGGCTGCAATCAGCATCTGCAGTGATTTTGGAGCCCAAAAATATAAAGTCTGACACTGTTTCCACTGTTTTTCCATCTATTTCCCATTATTACTCAGCTTTAAAAAAGAATGAGATCTTGCCATTTGTTACAACATGGTTGGACCTAGAAGGTAGGCTAAGTGAGATAAGTCAGACAGAGAAAGGCCAATACTGTATTATTTCACTTTTATGTGCAATAAAAATACAAACAAATGAACAAACATAACAAGATACAAAGTTATATATATAGAGAATAATCAAGTGTTTACCAGGGGTGGGGGTGGGGGAGGGGGAAGTTAAGGAGAAGAAAGAAACCGGTGAGGAGATTAACAAGTAAACATTTCCAGACTTCCCAGGTGGTCTAGTGGCTAAGACTCAGGCCTTCCACTGCAAGGGGCATAGGTCAGATCCCTGGTTGGGGAACTAAGATCCTGCATACTGCACCATAACAATAATAATAATAATAATAATGAGAAGCCGAGAAGAAACTTAAAAAAAAGAAGTACAAATTTTCAGTTGCAAAATAAATGAGCCACAGGTATGAAATGTACAGTGTGGGGGATACAGTCAATAATTACGTGTTATCTTTGTGTGGTGACATGATAATACGACTTACTGTGGTGATCAGTTTCAAATGTTTAAAACATCACATCACTGTGTTGTGTAAAAGGAACGAGTATAGTGCTCTAAGTCAATTACACTCAAACACACAGAAAGAGAGAGCAGAGTGGGCGGAGGGGATTAGAGGAAGGCAGTCAAAATGGACCAACTTTCAGTCATAAGTAAGTTCTAGGGATGTAATGTACAACATGATTAATATAATTAACACTGGTGTACGTTAGTTTTGAAAGTTGTTAAGAGAGCAAATCCTATGAGTTCTCAACACAAGAAAAAATTTTTTTTCTATTCTTTAATTTTGTAATGAGATGAAGGATGTTCACTAAACATTGTGATAATCATTTCATGATGCATGTATCGATAAATCAAATTATTAAACTGTACACCTTAAACTTGCATGCATATGTGCTCAGTTGCTAAGCTGTGTCTGACTCTTTGTGATCCTATGGACTGTAATCTGCCAGGCTCCTCTGTTCATGGAATTTCCCAGGCAAGAATACTTGGAGTAGCTTGTCATTTCCTACTCCAGGGGATCTTCCCGACCCAGGGATCGTACCGATGTCTCCTGCATCTCTTGCACTGGTAGGTGGATTCTTGACCACTGAGTCACCTGGGAATCCCACACCTTAACTTATACAGTGCCATTTGTCAACTACATTTCAATAAACTAGAAGAAAAATAAATAAAAATTTGCTTTATCCTCAATAGGTTGCTTTTTAAGGATGGTTATGCTCCATGTTAAATGATCTTACAATGAATAAGTCATTTGAACGGGGTTCCCTGGTAGCTCAGCTGGTAAAGAATCCACCTGCAATGCAAGAGACCTCGGTTCTATTCCTGGGTCGGGAAGATACGCTGGAGAAAGGATAGGCTACCCACTCCAGCATTTGTGGACTTCCCTGGTGGCTCAGCTAGTAAAGAATTCATCTGCAATGTGGCAGATTCTTACATTCAGCCTTACAATGAATGTTATTTGAATAATTCCCCCCAAAATTGCTGATGGAAAGAAAAAGAAAGGAAGAAAGAATGATGGCAGGGTCAAGAAATTTGTCTCATTTTTTTTTCTTTTCTTCTTTTCCCTTTATGTAGGAAACATACACTAGTACTCAATTTCTACTATTAGACTGCCAGTCCTGAGAACTTTCAACGTAGCATGCTGTGGATATACTTCTGCTCCTAAAGGAATGAGGAAGAGACATTTTCATATACAACTCAATCACACTTAAAATCATTGCCTGGATGCATGCAATGACTGAATGATATGTATTTCCTCTAGTTTTAAGAATAAGTACTGTGAAGGTATTAAGAATAAATCCTTGGAAGCTCTCCTGGGAAGAATCTTTTGAAGTCAATCTCCTTGGATATCAGAAAGTTTTCCGCTACATACAAGGTCTATTTTTATTATGAGGGCTTGTGAACTTTGTAAATTCTTCAGAGCTTAAGTTCTCACTTTTCATGGCAGTGCCCTTTCCCAATTACTCCGCACACTGGGACATCAGAGTGACTATTAAACAGATCATTAAAAATGACAGATCAGGTCCTTACACCTGACTAAGTTAGTCTTGAGTGTAAACTGGATGCTTGGGGACATGCACACTCTCCTTTGGCTCACCAGGGTCATATGACTGCACTGGAGCACAGGTAATTTACTAACTGGTGAAAAATCTGAGTTGGTGGTTAAAAACTGATGGAGATTTTGGCACTGCTGATAGAGTGAGTGCTCTTAATACTTGCTTTCAGAATAACACTTTCTCAATTTGGATTGAATCAGTTTAAATAGACATTTGTATCTGTGCTTCACTTCCACTAATATATTTGGAGAAAATGTTTCACCAAGATTATAAAGAAACACTAAGGGTAAGACCATGCATAAGGACAATATTCTATTTACCTCTTTTAAAAAATACACCACACTGCCTTTCTACTCAATTTTGAAATATAAGAGAACTTCCTGAAACATTTATTAAGCACCATCAGTCTTAATACTCTCAATTTTTAGAAATCTATGAATATCATTTGAATGGTACTATATACAAAGCATTGTGCTGCTCAACTGATCCATACCTTGAACTACTAATTTATTTCTTAGTTCTTGTCTTAATGAATTTGACGACTATACGTCAAGAGAACACAGCCAGGGTTATACCTCCATTAGAAATGGAACTTGGATCTTCTCAAGGTCAGTAACAATGTTATCTAAAATAAAATGTGTTCATAAAATACTACACTCCTTGTAGAAACCAAACAGAACATACTCAAACAGGTAAAATCTGCTTTTACCTCAACCTTGATTCACTTTGAAAGTAGTTTTGCAGTCTATACTTCAAATAGGAAACTTGGAATCACTTGTTATCAGATCATAAATAAAATGCCTATATTATAAAAGAGTTCATTTTCTCCAAACATCTGAATTGTCAAAGAAATACTGAGCTTCTTTATATTACTCAAAGTAACACTGAGTTTAGAAGTATATATCAGACTTACGAAGTTAAAACTCAAAATACATGAGTTTGATTTTTTTAAAAAGCAAAGGGAGAAAAAAACTAAGCTGGCCAGGGTTAAGAGAGGTAGCATGGCACACAACCTACTCTTGTCTGCCTTTTATTTCTGTCCTACTCTGCTTAAAACTTAAGGAAAAGGATCCTTGGCAAATATTAAAAAAAGCAGGAATTTAAAATAATTTTTTAAACTAATTAAAGGTATTTTGGAAATAGTCCCTTGCATTCTTCAGAAGGATTACCAGCAATATTTTGTGTTGGGTAATAAAAGAACACTACTTCTCTTTTGAAATGTCTGATTACTAAATTTATTTTCATACAAATGTTAAAACTTCGTGATCATGTTCCAAATTGTTTGGAACTGCAGAAGAGCCAAAAGTACAACTATGAGAAGATTTAGAATTTTGAGCTATACTATACCAAACACACCATCTACCACTTTGTTGGGAAGAGTAAACTATTTTTTAACTTACTGCTTCTAAATGATTTTATTTTCTTTTTTTTTTTTAAGTAAGAAGTAGGAATATATATTTTATATCAGACGAAATATTCTACCGATTTTTTAAAGCAATTAGCTCTTATCTTCAGGTTTTCCATTTCAAATGCAAATACATCTTGATGAACTTAACTCTGTCCAAACAATATACATAATTAACAACAGCAAGGTGTATTACAGAAACTTATACTGAGGCCTATTTTTTTTTTGAATCTAAACTTACAAACAGCATAAAGTATTTTTTACTCAATCACTGAATGTTCTCCAATTTATTTCCAACACAAAGCAGTAAAGAGATGTGAAATTGGAGAAGGCCTAGGCATTGATCACTATCTTGACTGCCTGAAAGGTTCCCAGTATCTGGACAACATCAAGGACTATCTGTCATAAGCTGGAATGTTGCTCAGGGGTCAAGCCATCAACTTTGAGGCAGTTTCCTGGATGACGTCAGATTTAGAACTTTTCAGTGCTATGCAGCTGCAGGCAATAATAATTTGTTCCTTGTCTTAAGAATAAGAAGATACTAAAAGAACTGTTTTTCAAAAAGAACAAAAAATGCAGAAGAAATAGTTGCCTTCAGGGAAATGGGAGTTGGGACGCCCTACCCCAAGTCCTTATTGCAATGTATATTGGAATGAGACACTGAACTCTCTACTGACATCCAAGTCTGTGGCTTACTCTGTCCGTATCATTTCTTTCAAGGAACGTTTTCCTTATATCTGGCTTATATCTTGAGATAAGCCCTAATATTATAACCTTATCTTATAACCAAAACTTTCCCCCGTCATTGCTTCTTTCAGCAGCAATGTACTATGATGAAAAACTGTGATAATTTTCCAAATGTGCTTACAAGCAACTTTTCAGGAACACAGGTCTTTTGCTAAGGCAGGAACATTTGTATTTACAACACAGATCTGAAACACCTAAATGTTTGTCTGTAAAACAGAGCATGTTTCTCTTGGCTGAAACAATGTTTTATCTTCATATTTGAGCAGGAATTTGTAAATAGGTCACCCTTGGTATTTTGGCCAGAAGAACATGTAGCCACTGGTTTTGTTTTAGCAAAAGCAGTGAAGTTTAACAGCATAAAATATGATACTTCTACTTCTGTGCAGGCATACAACGTTACCATCTGAAGCCTTCTTTAATTCAGTTTTCAGTTTTTCTTTGTCTTCTTCTAGTTTTCTATTTTCTGCTTCCAAAACGTGTTCTTCTTCCTTGTCATAGTTTTTCAAGAGCTATCAGAAAAGAGTTATAGAAAGAAGTAATCTTAGATTGTAATAGCCAGACTTTTTTTTTAGGAAAAGAGTTAAATAACGTATTTTAAATTACTGACCTCTATTCTTTGTCCTTTTCAGTGCTTTATACTTTTTTACAATGTAAACTTCTGTTAACAGAAACTTGGTATTTGGCAAACACACACACACACACAATTTCTTCTATGAGTGAAACCTCTGACATGAAAATAACAAGAGTTTCTGGCTGGGCTACAATTAAAATTATATTTTCAAAAGTATTAAGATAAAACATCTTTTCCTTAATATGTGATGTTAATCTAAGGAAAAAAATAGTTCTGAGGATAATATTACTTGGAAAGCCTTTATGTTCCAACTGCAGAGCTGTCTACTCAGACTAGTTTTATATTGATGATTTGTAAGAAAAGAACATGTTTTCAGGATAGAAATGGGTAAGTGGAGTATGACAGGGCCACTTTTAGGCTTGGACAAGTCTACCTAATTGACATTGAATGGTCTCCAAATTACTTTTATCCAGTTAATCTTTCAGAATATTCTTTGTATTTTCAAATCTATTCTGGCTTTTAAAGTTTTTGTTTTATGTTTGTAGTTTATCTTTTCTAGGCAAGAAAAATTAAGATCTGAATAGTAAAATATTTGACTAAAATAAAAACATCATAGGGTAAAAATTTCATAGCCTGAAGGAAATCATCTGTGTTAATAGAAGTAAGTAAATGACATAAAAAAGACATTTTAAGATGTTTAGTTAAAGATGTTAAATTAATGTTTGAGAAACAGAACATGTACATATTGACATGGGTTATTTGACTACGTAAAAAGGTAGCAATTTGATACAGAAAACTTCAACAGTCAGGAAAAAGAAATTAACTCAGGACAATTTAAAATGACTGACATAGAAAAGAATTTCTACTGCAGGGTGATTCCTTTCCTAATGTAAACTGACATATTAAAACACTGATATATTAAACAAAACAAAACAAAGTTCTACTTAGCACTGCTACTACTACATGCAAATATTCTACCATAAAATAAAACAGAAATATGATCTTTTGCTGTCAGGTAAACTCAGGCTAGTGGAAATGATGAGATGAGCATAAGTACTGTAGCACAAGATCAAATACAATACTGCTGTGTTCCAACAGAGATCAGGCAGATCCAAAGGAGGAATTAAAACTCGAATGAATATATAATTCCAAGAATATTTTTTAAGAGATAAAGAACTGATCAGATCAGATCAGATCAGTCGCTCAGTCGTGTCCGACTCTCCGCGACCCCATGAATCACAGCACGCCAGGCCTCCCTGTCCATCACCAACTCCCGGAGTTCACTCAAACTCATGTCCACAGAGTCGGTGATGCCATCCAGCCATCTCATTCTCCGTCGTCCCCTTCTCCTCCCGCCCCCAACCTTTCCCAGCATCAGAGTCTTTTCCAGTGAGTCAACTCGTCGCATGAGGTGGCCAAAGGATTGCAGCTTCAGCCTCAGCATCAGTCCCTCCAATGAACATCCAGGATTGATCTCCTCTAAAATGGACTGGCTGGATCTCCTTGCAGTATAAGGGACTCTCAAGAGTCTTCTCCAACACCACAGTTCAAAAGCATCGATTCTTCGGCGATCAGCCTTCTTCACAGTCCAACTCTCCCATCCATACATGACCACGGGAAAAACCATTGCCTTGACTAGACGGACCTTGGTTGGCAAAGTAATGTCTCTGCTTTTTAATATACTATCAAGGTTGGTCATAACTTTCCTTCCAAGGAGCAAGCGTCTTTTAATTTCATGGCTGCAATCAGCATCTGCAGTGATTTTGGAGCCCAAAAAAATAAAGTCTGACACTGTTTCCACTGTTTTTCCATCTATTTCCCATGAAGTGATGGGACCAGATGCCATGATCTTTGTTTTCTGAATGTTGAGCTTCAAGCCAGCCTTTTCACTCTCCTCTTTCACTTTCATCAAGAGGCTTTTGAGTTAAAGAACTGAAGTACCTACTAAAACCAAAGAAGTCTCATATTTTTAACATAAAAAAAAAATTTTTTTTTTTAAGAGCAGAGACTAGGGAAAAAAAATCCCTCTGAATTCTACAGGTCTGTTGACCACTTCAGCACAATCCTTGTTATTACTTCACCTGAATTCATTTCACACAGTCTCCAGTGATTATCCAAATTGGAAGAGAACCAATGAGTTACAGGAAAGCTTACACTGACTGCCTCAATTAATATGCCACTGACTTGGAAAAGTTGAATTTGATGTTGGTCTTGTAAATAAGTGTTCACTGCTGCTGCTGCTAAGTCGCTTCAGTCGTGTCCAACTCTGTGCGACCCCACAGACGGAAGCCCACCAGGCTCCCCCATCCCTGGGATTCTCCAGGCAAGAACACTGGAGTGGGTTGCACCTATAAACTTGTTCAACTTTATTATTGAATTATTATTATGTGTAACTTGATGCTGGAGAAAGACCAAGAGCCTTGGAATCTGAAATTTTATAGCTACCAGCTACAGTAATGCACATGTAAACTGTCCTACCCACCTTATCCCACCTGGGTAAGTGGCTGGGGAAAAACAAGAAGTAAAGCTCCATCACTGTTGTTATTTTAAAGCAGTCATATATAAGTTAATTGGTCTTTCATAATTATTTCATTAACTGAATATCATAGCAGAATGGGATCCCATGCATCATCTGCAAGTCATTTCATGGGCTAGCATATGATCGAAGGGAACAAAACAATGTGGTTAAGAGTGTGGATTCTAGAGACAGGCTGCCTGCTTGGATTCAAACCTTAATTCTGTCTCTTATTAGTGGAATGATTTTATACAAGTCACTTAACCTTTCTTTGCCTCCATTTCTTCATCTATAAAATACAAATATTAACAGCACCAACCTCCTAGGGTGGTTGCAACAATTCAAAGAGTTAATACCTTACTGTGAAGCATGTGAACAATGTTAGCTATTACTTATAAACTTGAGACCCAGAACAAATATGGTGACTTGCCCCAGATCACAATGCTAATTAATTACTGGTAGATTTGGGACTGGCAACCAAATCTCTTGAATTTTAGGGTAAAACACTTTCCATTAGATAATGTGTCTCTTATAGAGAATGAAGAGATGTTTTTACCATTATAAAATGAGATCAAAGGACAGAAAATGAAGCAAATAATATTAACGTACAAAGTAAGTCTGACTGTGTTGCTGAAACACTGGTGACATACTGTTTGCTTCTGAACACAGAAACACTGACACAGCTTAACGACCAACGGAAAGTTACATGACGTCTATGGACCAAAGCTTTTTTCAAAACAGAACAAAGTGAAAATACAAACCAGTGCTTATTCTCTAAATGTTTCCTTAAAAGATGCTGTTAAAATCTACCCAAAGAAACATTTCTGAATCCTATTTGTGTAGTGGAAATAAGGTAGACATCATAAATAAAACATGGGTTTTGGAACAGGTGACCATGATACTGTAGCATCAAAAATATTTTTTTGCAATGAGTTTTCCCTTATTTAACAGGTGGTGGAGAAGACTCTTGAGAGTCCTTTAGACAGCAAGGAAATAAACCTTGTCAATCTTAAAGGAAATCAACCCTGAATATTCATTGGAAGGACTGATGCTGAAGCTGATGCTCTAACACTTTGGCCACATGATGTGAAGAGTCAACTCACTGGGAAAAAACCTGATGCTGAGAAAGACTGAAGGCAGGAGAAGGGGATGACAGAGGATGAGCTGGTTGAATAGCCTCACCAACTCAATGGATGTGAGTTTGAGCAAACTCCAGAGACAGTGAAGGACAGGGAAGCCCAGCATGCTGCAGTACATGGGGTGGCGAAGAATCAGACATGACTTAGCAAATGAACAACAACAACAGTCTTGGAGAGCTTTATATTGTTCTAGTTAATAGGTAACTCTTTTAGAATTAATAAAAGGTGATGCTTAGTTCTTTCTGTAAGAGGCTGGGCTTTAGGATTTGGATAATTCTCTACAATACTTTTTACATAAATATGAAAAGTGAAAGTGAAAGTCGCTCAATCGTGTCCAGCTCTTTGCGACCCCATGGATTATGCAGTCCATGGAATTCTCCAGGCCAGAATACTGGAGTGGGTATTTCCCTTCTCCAGGCGATCTTCCCAATCCAGGGATCAAACACAGGTCTCCTGCACTGAAGGTGGATTTTTTACTAGCTGAGCCACAAGGGAAGCCCAAGAATACTGGAGTGGGTAGCCTATCCCGTCTCCAGCAGATCTTCCTGACCCAGGAATTAAACTGGGGTCTCCTGCATTGCAGGAGAATTCTTTACCAACTGAGCTATCAGGGAAGTCCTTACATAAATATAATTTGATGTAATTTATAATTGATTGCACTTCATTAATCTGTAATAGCGAAATAATCTTATTGCATTATGTTAGGAATTATTTAAGAAAATGTTTCACTTCTGAATGGTTCTTTTGACTTTTTTTCCTAAGAAGCAGAATTAGGAAAACTTATAGGTTATAGGACTTAACATGAACTGAAAACACTCAAGCTATGAGATCTGACTCCTAAATTTTAAAGTTAAGAAAAAAAATACCCAAAGTAATTTTGTATCTTCCATTTTCTCATTTGTTCTTTTTACTTAACATGGAAAACATCAGTACCTGATTTTCACTCTCCCTGAGTAGCAGGGGAAAGACAGCATAGGGTTCTCAAAAGAATTATTAGTAACATAACCCAAATTAGAGACTGAAAATATTATATGCAGTCTTCAATCTGTATCAACTATTTTTCTCTGCTTCTTACATAAACATCATTTAAAGAAAAACACACACACACACACCCCCCCACAAAGTCCTAACAGTAATTCAACTGAATGGGAAATGGAAACTTAAGAGACTTATTAAAACTTGCTTTATGTTATAAAGTAAAATTAATGGTAATAAAGGAACTAAAATTCATATTCCCAGAACTGTTTTCTCCTTGAATCATAGGAAGTAGGCCCAATGGCATTAATCTACTACTGAGGGAAACTGTGAGAACTCACAAATCTAAAGATAATAAAATACTTCTGGAACAATCATATTGTAGAATACTGTTATTTATGGTCATTTTCTGCTTATAAAATATAAAAATGCTCTTTTTGAGGCTGAAAAAAATACACCACCCCTTGGGAATACCAAAAACATTTACACCAGTTTTTTTTAAAAAAATGTAAATACCCGTTTCAGTCTTTCATTTTCTTCCATGAATTTTTTGGCAGCCTGGTTAATATTTTCTGCTTGACGTTTAAGTACTCCTTTGTTTGACAGCTCTTTTGCCAGCTGAGTAATAAGGGTAACCAGACGTCTCAACACTCTAAGAAAATAAAAAAAATGTCAGAGTAGTGTTCAGTTCAGTTCAGTCGCTCAGTCGTGTCCGACTCTCCGCGACCCCATGAATCACAGCACGCCAGGCCTCCCTGTCCATCACCAACTCCCGCAGTTCACTCAAACTCATGTCCACAGAGTTGGTGATGCCATCCAGCCATCTCATTCTCAGTCGTCCCCTTCTCCTCCTGCCCCCAACGTAGTGTATAACTAGACTAATCCCCAAGAACTGTGACTTTAAGCATTAATTATCCAGTAACTCCCCTTCAGGTGTGGGTGTGGTAATGTTTAAGCAAGGAAGGATGTTTAAAGAAGTGTGTGTTCAGTCACTCAGTCAAGTCTGACTCTCTGTGATCCCATGGACTGTAGCCAGACAGGATCCTTTGTCCATGGCATTCTCTAGGCAAGAATACTGGAGTGGGTTGCCATTTCCTCCTCCAGGGTTTAAAGAAGACACATACATAATCCAAGTCCTAGTTAAAACAAGCCTGTGTCTCATTTCTTTGAAATTTTTGCCAGAAGACTAACTTTTGGAATGTGGGTTCAGTGGGACTTATTTACTGATTTTTCTCTGTAGAGGACTTTGGCCAGGAGGAGCAGAAAGAGAATTTTGGACACTGTGGCAGGGCCAGTGAGAAATTTTCCCCCTCAGTTCAAAATCTGCTATGTAAAGAGCACTGTGCAGGACTCCCTTGTGGTCAGTGGTTAAGACTTGAGCCCCCGTGCTTCCAATGCAGGGGGCATTGATTCAATCCCTGGCTGTGGAAAAAAGATCCTACATGCCTCTTAGTCAAAATAAATAAATAAAAAGAGCACTGTGGAAGGCTGACTAAACCTAAAAACTACTCTCCTACTTGTACTGATGGGTAACCTCCATTGTTACTAGTAGTAATCGTTATCTTCAAGTATTCAACTCAAGAACTGCTAAGTGTTAATTACTGTGCCAGGTATTGGGGATATAACTGGAAACAAGACAATGGCCCTGCTCTCAAAGAGTTTAGGCTTTAGTTGGGGAGCCGAGAGTTAAAACAGTATTTAATTACAATCACGAGTAAATAAATGACACTTGGAAGAAAAGTATATACACTACACATTCTATGGGAGTGTACAACAGGAGACCTACCTACTTTGGAGAAATGATGGTCACAGGTCTCAGCTTACCTGAGAAAGGAGCTAAAGGATAAGTAGAAATTAACCAGGGAGAGAGGGAAGGGAAGAGTGTTTTGGCAGAAGGGAAAGTTGGTGTGAAGACCCTGAAGTAGGAAGGAGTTGGGTACACAAAAGGAACTCAATAAATATTTGTTGCAATAATGAATGAAAGAGTGAAGGAGCAGCAAAGGAGAGTGTGGGTGCCAACGGTGGAATGTGTGTCAGAAAAGAGTACAAGAGGAGGCTCCAGAGAGCAGCAGGGGCAAGATCCTGCAAGACCCTATGGGCCAACAAACCTACAAGCCAGGATTATTATTTGTTATTTTGGTCTGCCATCTGAGTTCTTTCAAAAAAGATGTTAGTGTGCTAAATAGTACAGAAGAAAAATCTACACTGTAGGTGTAAAAAATGAGAAATATAAATTATGTTTTAAAATTGTGCTTAAAAAAAAAACTTACAGCCAGAAAAATAAGGAAAATCCAGAAATGTAAAGATTTCTTTGAGACCTGAAGAGTTTCATTTGTGTATGTTCATAGGCAGCAGGTCTGCTGGCTGAACTCTTTTCAATAGTATGAGTTGAGGAATATTTTCTTACTTCTCTCACAGCATCTATTAAAGAAAAAGAGGAAACACATTGCTTTTGGCTTTTAAGAATATAAGATTATTAATATACTGGAAAGCAGATTTAGCTCAAGTGACCTAACTTTTAGGTAATGAACTTTAGCTAGGGGATCTCTTTACAATACATGGGAGGATATTATGCTCAAAATAGATGTCAGTGGTAAACTTTGAATGTAACGGTATTTTGCTTTTTTAACTATTCATTTAGGAATTACCATCACTGCACTGTCTCTAATATCTGGCTATACTGCATTAGAATTCAACCTATTGACAATAACACATATGGGTAATATGCCATTACAATCAATTCCAGGCTAACCCATTTCTTATTGCACCAGCATTTTTATTCAGTTCAGTTCAGTTGCTCAGTCATGTCCGACTCTTTGCAACCCCATGAACCACAGCACACCAGGCCTCCCTGTCCATCACCAACTCCCGGAGTTCACGCAAACTCATGTCCATCGAGTCGGTGATGCCACCCAGCCATCTCATTCTCTGTCATCCCCGTCTCCTCCTACCCTCAATCCCTCCCAGCATCAGAGTCTTTTCCAGTGAGTCAACTCGTTGCATGACGTGGCCAAAGTATTGGAGTTTCAGCTTTAGCATCAGTCCTTCCAATGAACACCCAGGGTTGATCTCCTTTAGAATGGACTGGTTGGATCTCCTTGCAGTCCAAGGGACTCTCAAGAGTCTTCTCCAGCACCACAGTTCAAAAGCATCAATTCTTCTGCGATCAGCTTTCTTCACAGTGCAACTCTCACATCCATACATGACCACAGGAAAAACCATAGCCTTGACTAGACGAACCTTGGTTGGCAAAGTAATGTCTCTGCTTTTTAATATGCCATCTAGGCTGGTCATAACTTTCCTTCCAAGGAGTAAGCATCTTTTAATTTCATGGCTACAGTCAGCATCTGCAGTGATTTTGGAGCCCAAAAATATAAAGTCTGACACTGTTTCCACTGTTTCCCCATCTATTTCCCATGAAGTGATGGGACCAGATGCCATGATCTTTGTTTTCTGAATGTTGAGCTTCAAGCCAACCTCTTCACTCTCCTCTTTCACTTTCATCAAGAGGCCTTTGAGTTCCTCTTCACTTTTATTACATCTACTATAATTTTTTTTTTACAGTGGAAGTGACAAATAGATTCAAGGGATTAGATCTGGTGCCTGAACTACGGACGAAGAACTATGGACGAAGGTTTGTGACATTGTACAGGAGGCAGTGCTCAAGACCATCCCCAAGAAAAGGAAACAGCAAAAAGGCAAAATGGTTGTCTGAGGTGGCCTTACAAACAGCTAAGAAAAGATGAGAAGAGAAAAGCAAAAAAGAAAAGGAAACATATACCCATTTAAGTGCAGAATTACAAAGAATAGCCAGGAGACATAGGAAAGCCTTCCTCAGTGATCAATGCAAAGAAACAGAGGAAAACAACAGAATGGGAAAGACCAGAGATCTCTTCAAGAAAATTAGAGATACCAAGGGAACATTTCATGCAAAGATGGGCTCGATAAAGGACAGAAATGGTAGGGACCTAACAGAAGCAGAAGATATTAAGAAGAAAGTGGCAATAATACACAGAAGAACTGTACAAAAAAGATCTTCAAGACCCAGATAACCACGATGGTGTGATCATTCACCTAGAGCCAGACATCCTGGAATGCGAACTCAAGTGGGCCTTAGAAGCACCACTACGAACATAGCTAGTGGAGGTGATAGACTTCCAGTTATTTCAAATCCTGAAAGATGAAAGTGCTGCACTCAATGTGCCAGCAAAACTGGAAAACTCAGCAGTGGCCACAGAATTGGAAAAGGTCAGTTTTCATTCCAATTCCAAAGAAAGGTAATGCCAAAGAATGTTCAAACTACTGCACAATTGCACTCGTTTCACACACCAGCAAAGTAATGCTCAAAATTCTCCAAGCTAGGCTTCAATAGTACGAGAGCCAAGAACTTCGAGACGTTCAAACTGGATTTAGAAAAGGCAGAGGAACCAGAGATTAAATTGCCAACATCTGCTGGATCATCGAAAAAGCAAGAGAGTTCCAGAAAATCATCTACTTCTGCCTCATTGACTACGCCAAAGCCTTTGACTGTGTGGATCACAACACACTGTGGAAAATTCTTCAAGAGATGTGAATACCAGACCATCTGACCTGCCTCCTGAGAAATCTGTATGCAGGTCAAGAAGCAACAGTTAGAACTGGATGTGGAACAAAGGACTCTTTCAAAACTGGGAAAGGAGTGCGTCAGGGATAGATACTGTCATCCTGCTTATTTAACTTACACGCAGAGTGCATCATGCAAAATGCTGGGCTGGATGAACCACAAGCTGGAATCAAGATTGCCTGGAGAAATATCAATAACCTCAGATATGCAGATGGCACCACCCTTATGGCAGGAAGCGAAGAACTAAGAGCCTCTTGATGAAAGTGAAAGAGGAGAGTGAAAAAGCTGGCCTAAAACTCAGCATTCAAAAAGTAAGATCATGGCATCTGGTCTCATCACTTCATGGCAAATAGATGGGGAAACAATGGAAACAGTGACAGACTTTAATTTTTTGGGCTCCAAAATCACTGCAGATGGTGACTGCAGCCATGAAATTAAAAGATGTTTGCTCCTTGGAAGAAAAGCTATGACCAACCTAGATAGCATATGAAAAAGCAGTCACATTACTTTGCTAACAAAGGTGCATCTCGTGAAAGCTATGGTTTTTCCAGTAGTCACATATGGATGTGAGAGTTGGACTAAAAAGAAACCCGAGCACTGAGAACTGATGCTTTTGATCTGTGGTGTAGGAGAAGACTCTTGAGAGTTCCTTGGACTGCAAGGAGATCAAACCAGTCCATCCTAAAGGAAATCAATGCTGAATATTCACTGGAAGGACTGATGCTGAAGCTGAAATTCCAGTACTTTGGCCATTGGCCACCTGATGTGAAGAACTGATTCATTAGAAAAGACCCTGATGCTGGGCAAGATTGAAGGCAGGAGAAGAAGAGGATGGCAGAGGATGAGATGGCTGGAAGGCATCACCAAATCAAAGGCCATGAGTTTGAGCAATCTCCAGGAGTTGGTGGTCGACAGGGAAGCCTGGTGGGCTGTAGTCCACGGGGTCGCAGAGTCGGACATGACTGAGTGATTGAAGCATTACTCTTTAAAAAAAAAAAAAACTGAAGTATAGTTGATTAACAATGTTTCAGGTATACAGCAGAGTGATTCAGTTATATAGTTATCTTTATCCCTTTTTCAGATTTTTCCCATTACAGGTTATTATAAGATACTGAATATAAGTGTGCTATACAGCGGGTCCTTGTTGTTTACCTATTTTACATATGGGCTACTATTATTTTAAATTATTGAGATTTTAGAAGTATTTGTTTACACTGAGTTTCTACTGGCAAAGATCTGTTGAAGTGGGATTGACCTATGGTACTATTGCCTAGAAATCCCATGGATGGAAGAGCCTGGTGGGCTGCAGTCCGTGGGGTCGCTAAGGGTCGGACACGACTAAGCGACTTCACTTTCACTTTTCACTTTCACACATTGGAGAAGGAAATGGCAGCCCACTCCAGTGTTCTTGCCTGGAGAATCCCAGGGATGGGGGAGCCTGGTGGGCTTCCGTCTATGGGGTCACACAGAGTCGGACACGACTGAAGTGACTTAGCAGCAGCAGCAGCAGTATATGATCCCTCAAGTGTCCTGTGGATGGCACCTGTTACTGAAAATGTTCAGAGAGCTGCTCTTTTGATACTCTCAGTTCGGTTAAGTCTCAGATTCAGGGGAATCACTTTCTCTAGTGGGAGACAGATCTCAGATTATTAGCATCTTTATTTCGTGTACTTTTAGTCATTGGATTCTTGTAGTTTCCTGGGAAGGTATCTGCCTTTGATGTCACAAAGACCAGTGGAATATAAGCAAGTTAGGTTGCTCCTTTCATGTAGTCATAAGCATTCCTAGGGAAGACTTACTGCCATATAGGAAAGAGATTCTAGTTGAAAAACAGCTAATTTTAACCCCTATTTCACTTAATTTTTTTTAACAGCACTTTGAGCTAAAATTCACGTAACATTTACCCTTAAAAGTGTATTTGGTGGTTTTGAGTATATTCACAAAGTTGTGTAACCAACACCTGAATATTTTCATCTACCCAAACAGAAAGCCCATATCCATTCTTGCCCTCCCTGCACCTCCTGGCAACCACTAATCTACTGTCTGTCTCTATGGATTTGGCTATTCTGGACATTTGATATAGATGGAATCATATTTTATGCATTCTTTTGTGTCTGGCTCCCTTAACCTCACATAATATTTTCAAGGTTCATCTATGTTGCAGCAAGTTACATAGATGAACTTGCTTTATTACTTTCTATAACTGAATAATTCTCTGTTGTACAGCTACACCACATTTGGTTTATCCATTCAAGAGATGATGGATATTTGGATTTTCTCCACTTTTTAGCTATTATGAACCATGCTTCCATGAAGATTCATGTACAAGTTTTTATACTGACCTATGTTTTCATTTCTCTTAGTATATACCTATTAGTGGAATTGCTATATCATATGGTAACTCCCAAGTGGTGCTAGAGGTAAAGAACCTGTCTGCCAATGCAAGAGATGTAAAAGAAGCAGGTTCGATCCCTGGATTGGGAATATGTCCTGGAGGAAGGCACGGCAACCCACTTCAGTATTCTTACCTGGAGAATCCCATGGACAGAGGTGCCTGGTGGGCTACAGTCCATAGAGTTGCAAAGAGCTGGACATGACTGAAGTGACTCAGCATGCATGCATGGTAACTCTATATTTAACTTTTTGAGGAACTGCCAAACTGTTTTCCCAAAGCAGTTTTACCAGTTTACATTCTCAGTGTAATATAATATTTCTCCACATCATTAGCGTTTGTTATTATCTGTCTTTTAGATTATAACTATCCTAGTGAGTATGAAGTGGTATTTCATTGCAATGATAGTGAGTTTTTCAACTGAAAAAAAAATCGTTTATTTCCATTTTCTTTAATTCTTTCTAACAATGTTTTTGTAGCTTTAAGCGTTGAGATCTTGTACATCCTTTATAAAGTTCTTTTATAAAAACAAGAAGTTTTTAGGCTTCTTGTTGTACTTATAAAAGTAATTTAAAAATTTTCAATTTTGAATTGTTGCTTATAGCAGAGAAATGCCCTTTATTTTGTATAGTGATCTTATATTTTGTGATGCACTATAGTTCTTTGATACAGTATTTTTCTTGTAGACATTTTAGGATTTTCTAAATAATCACGTCATCTTCAAATGACTGTTTTACTTTTTAACTTAAAATCTTAATGCTTTGTATATTTTTCTTATTATTATTTCGGTTAGAAAATCTATTACTTAATTGAACAAAAATAGTCAAAGTGAATATCCTTGCTTTGTTCCCAACCTTACGGGGCTAACTTTCAATATCTGACTAAGGATGATGCTAGCTCTAGGCTTTTGTAGATGCTCTTCATCAGAATGAGGAAGCTTCCTTCTATTTGTAATTTGCTAATTAAAAATAATTTGATGTTTGTATATACTGTAAAATAGTTACAAGTCCATCACCATACAGTTACAGAATTTCTTTTTTCTTGTGATGCAAAATTTCTTTCAACATCTACTTTCCTAGCAATTTTCAAATATGCAATACAGAATTATTAACTTAGTCACCATGCTGTTCATTATATCTCTATGACTTATTTATTTTATAACTGGAAGTTTGTATGTCTTGACTCCCTTTACCTATATTGCCCACCCCACCCTTGGCAACCACCAATCTGCCCCCTGTGTCTATGAGCCTGATTTCATTTTTTGATTCCCACATACGGATGAGATCTTACAGTATCTGTCTTTCACTTAGCATAATGTCCTCAAGGTCGATTTATGTGGACACAAAAGGTAAGATATCCTTTTTTTTTGGTCATTTCTAAGATTGCCTCAAAACAATAGGAGCATGCCAACCACTACAAAAACAACTAAAAAAAAAAAAGTCTTTATGAGTTATTTCGAACAGACCAGAGGAATCAAACAGTACTTTGAAGTCATTGCTGTTTTCCTTGCTGTTTAGTTGCTAAGTTGTGTCTGACTCTTGTGACCTCATGAACTGTAGCCCGCCTGGCTCCTTTATCCATGGGATTTCACAGGCAAGAATACTGGAGTGGGTTGCCATTTCCTTCTCCAGGGGATCTTCCCAACCAGGGAAAGAACCTGTGTCTGCTACATTGGCAGGTGGATTCTCTACCACTGAGTCACCTGTGAAGTGTGATGTCATTACTACTTGGCAATTAAACAGGAATAATACTCCTGGATCCATTATGCAGAAATGCTAAAGATTAAGCAGTACTACCAAAGAAAAACACAAACCCATTTGTAGAATGCACTGCTTGCATAATACTAAAGAAACTGTCTGAAAAGTGGGATGGAGGCAGTAACAAGAGGACGATGTGACACTTAGTCACTTTTCTATAAGGCACACGGAGATCATCTTTTTGTGGGATCAGTTCTCTAAGTGTTCAAATTCCTGAGAAGCATTTCTGCTGACACTAAATAAACTCTCCTGGGTTTCCTACTTCCTTTCTGTCTGTTCCAACTTGCTAAAACACACACACACACTTTTCAGTTAGTATTGGCTCTAGGAATATAAACATCTAATAATGATTATTAGACCAACATGAATTATGTTGATAATTCAAATCTACTGGGTCTGAATTATTTACACCAATGTCATTTTAGTGGATGAGAACAGAGGACTACGTTCTTTACATAGGTAACTGCATGTTATTCTTTCAACACCTCAGTGAAGTCGGTGTTATTCCCCTGTTCTGAGATGGAAACACTGAGGCTTCATTGGTAAGTCCCTGTTTGACTGTCTTTATCACCCAGGGTTAATGGCCCCACATTAATCATCCATGATGTTCCTATTCTCTGGGAATTAGTTACTTCCTCTGCCCATATATGTAGGCTCCTGCCAGCAGCCATGATTCTGCTCTGTGATCCTGGCCCCTGGCCATAGCTTCTCAGATGAGGATTGGATACCCGGTGTTAGCTGGTCAGATTTTTTCTTCCTTAGAATTGGAATTTAGAAATGGCTAGTTAATCCTCGCATATGGCTGGCATGACAAAACTTAGCAGCTGTATATAATTCTGGCCTGGAAATTGAGTATCAGAGTCTGTAGAGACAAGGAAGAAGAAGTAGACTGAGGGAGAAATACAGGGACACTAAAAGGACACTTCACTTCCTATGAATTTGGCTTCCTTCATTTTTTGGGCCACACTGAAACAACCCTATATTTTAATTTTCCCTTTCATGCTCAAGTGAGCTGATGCTGGTTTCTGATTTATGTAACCAAAAGAACCCTGGCTAAAGTTGTCATTCTTTATATGGCTATGTGGCAGTTTTCAGTAGAAATTCCTGTGATAATTTTAGAGTTAGAAGGACACAGTACACTCTTAGAGCTACTATGAGCTGTGGAGATTATTTCCTCTCTCTATTTTGCAAATGGCTAAACCAAACTCAGAGAGATGAAATGACATTCCAAAGGTCATTTAGTTGGCTGGTGACAAAGTTGGAACCTGGTTTTCCTTATTGTTTTTCACCTGCTTGGTGTGATTTCTTAATGGCTAGAGATTCAATCAGTAACATTAAGAACATACCATGAGACAAATACAGTTTGAAATGAAGTGCAAATCTATTCATATCCTGATGCAATGACTTACTCATACCTTCTCATGCCATTTATTTCCAGTTTATAAAGAGGATTCCCCTCCAGAGGTTAGTCACATAGAAGACGAGAAACATTTTCTCACAAGAGAGTGGCACACATGGTGGTTATGGCCCCAGGCTGACACCCTGTGAAACCTACCTAACTCACAACACAACTCTGAGGGAATTCTGAGGGACAACACACTGTGGTGGTATCAAAAGCTGAATTGCCAAGAAGTAGCTGGGTGATCTCTGACAAGTTACATAATCTCTCTGAGCTCAGTTCTTAAAAGCTTCTAAAGAGCATGGCAATTTACTCCTTCTAAAAAGCATGGCAATTATTTTGACTCATGGAATTTCTAATTTGACAAAAACCTTAAAAGTCTACTTTAAGAGAAAAGTAGTGTCTGGGATCGGAGAAGGCAATGGCAAGCCACTACAGTACTATTGCCTAGAAAATCCCATGGATGGAGGAGCCTGGCTGGCTGTAGTCCGTGGGGTCGCTAAGGGTCGGACACGACTGAGCGACTTCACTTTCACTTTTCACTTTCACACATTGGAGAAGGAAATGGCAACCCATTCCAGTGTTCTTGCCTGGAGAATCCCAGGGAAGCCTGGTGGGCTTCCGTCTATGGGGTCGCACAGAGTCGGACATGACTGAAGTGACTTAGCAGTGTCTGGGATGTTGCAATACCTCTGCCAGCATCTGGACAAACATAAAGGAGGCCTGTCACCAAGGGACAGGATTTATACCCATGGCAAGAAGCTGAATCACCCTGGCATCAGGGGACAGAAATTTTGACTATTAAGAGTTTTCTACTGATGACCTATAATCAAATGGGGAAATGATGGAAAAATCTGCATGTTTTTAACTGTATGCCGCACACAAGCATGTAGACCCTAGACTGGCTGAAAACAGAAGGTTGATAATGCTGACTCCCAACTGCCTCACCACCCACCTATCAGAAGGATGTCCACAAGCTGATCACGCCCTCTTTGAAACATTACTATAAAACTCCTCACTACCTCTTCTAGGTTGGGACATGCAGTTTGGAGGGCATTACCCCACTGTGGCCCCCTCTGCCTGACAAAGCAAATAAAGCTATTCTTGTCCACTTCAAAAAAAAAGTCTGCTTTTAATTTCTAAGGTACTTGTTATGATAATTTCAAACATGCTGAAAAACTAGTACAATAAACATCCATATTTCCACTACCTAGATTCAACAGTTGTTAGCATTTGCCATATTTGCTTTTTTTTTTTAACCAACTGAAAGTAAGTTGTAAATATCATGAGACTTTACTTCTATGTATTTCAGCATGCAATTCCTAAGCATAAGGACATAATCCTATGTAACAGGTGCTAGTAAACTTTTTCTGTAAAGAGCAAGTTGTGTATGTTAGGCCACACGGTCTGTTTCAACTACTGTACTCTGTAGTTGTTCATACATAGACGACACATAAACAGAATGGCATGGTAAATTCCAATAAAACTTTATTTACAAAAATAGGCAATTGGTCTGCAGGTTATAGGTTGCTGACTTCTTCTATATAATAATAACATTGATTCATAACTAAAGTTAACAAAACTTCCCAAATATTATCTAACAAACAATCTATATTCAAATTTTTGCAGTAGTACCCAAATGTCTGTGCTATAGCTGCCTTTCAACCAGGGTCCAATCAAGATTCACACCCTGCATCTAAAACTTCTTTTGAGGGCCATTGCTCTGCGGATAACTAAGACACCACAATAACAAAGGACTGTATAACTGCTAATTCTGAAAACTAGGCTATGCATCGCAGCATTTAAATCTTAAAACAACATAAAAGAAATTAAGAACCACTGTACTCTGCTGCAATTTATGCCTGTATATATAACAGTAATAATATCAACATATAAATTATCTACTCCATATACTGTCATACACTATACCAAGTCAACTGTATACCAGTGGCAGCATCAACTTAATTAAAACAATCAATAATAATTCATTAATGACAATAATAGTATAAGAAATAGTTAAGCTTAGTCAAAGGAGGACTCTAGTACTTACCTAGAAACAGAACAATCAATAGGATTATAATAGTAAGAAAAGCCTTGTTCCAGAAACTTGCAATTTTTCCCCAAACGCTAAAGGAAAATATCTTCTGCCATCTGTAAAGCAATACAATTACATTAGGCGTAAAAAGTCAAGAGAACACTTTGAGATACTTTCTAAATACTAATTAACATTTTGGCAATTGTGTAGTGAGTGAAAAGAACTACGGAAATTTAATTTTTTGTCATGTAAGAGAACTGTCAATTCTTACCAATATCTCATGAAATAAAGAACAACTTTCAAATTTAATAATAATCCGACATTTGACTATCTTCTGATTGGTGGCTTAAATATTCTTAAGTAAAAGTAACTTCTGAAGTAAATACACATGATCAAAACCTTAAATAGGAATTCTCATAGTAAAAATCTTATATTACTGATAGAAATTTTCACTTTATATCATTTTCCTTATCAGGATAATAACTCAGAAATAACACAGATCTATTGTTCTAACAACTAACAACATTTCAGGGTTAAGGGGTCTGACTTTATATACTATTTATTTTTATAATAAAAAAATGGATGCAGTTTCAATGTCTACTCCAAGTAAAAAAGTTTTTCTACTTTTACCATAAGGAAATTAAGAAAATCATTGGGCTATTATACACACATTGAATCACTGAGCTATTACATACACATTAAATCACTGAGCTATTCTATAATGTGTGTGTAATACTGTGTACCACAGACATAGTAAATACTGTATTACATACATAGTAAAGAGAAAAAATCTTAAACATATAGCTTGAAAGGGAATACCCTGGCAGTACGGTGGTTAGGACTCTGCACTTTCACTGCTGAGTGCCCAGTTTCAAACCCTGGTTGAGTAACTAAGATCCCACAAGATGCATGGCGTGGCAAAAAAGGAAAAAAAAAATCGATCTCTTGAGGGATTTTTATGTGTGTTTATACCCAAGTAATTATATTCAGATCATTACTTGGACATAGAGAAAATGAAATAGGGAAACAGTCTAGATGGAATGAACAATATGAAAAGACACAGATAAGAAAGCATGAGTTATCAATGGCAAAGAGTGACAAAGTATCACACGACTGAAAAGGTAACAAATTTCACACGAGGGCATTTTAAATGAATAACGCATTAACTGAGTCCAAAGGAGATATATAAACACTTCAGTAAACTTCAAATTTCCTTTCATGGACCACAGCCTTGCAGTGGTGTGTGGGCCACTATACAAGTGTAGGGCTTGTGTAATTCAATGAAGTTATGAGTCATGCCGTAAAGGGCCAGCAAAGATGGATGGGTCATTGTGAAGAATTCTGACAAAATGTGGTCAACTGGAGGAAGAAATGGCAAACCACTCCAGCATTCTTGCTGCAAGAACCCCATAAACAAAATGAAAAGGCAAAAAGATACAACACCAGAAGATGAGTGCCCCCTCCCCGCCCCCGGTTGGAAGGTGTCCAGTATGCTAGTGGGGAAGAGCAGAGGGCAATTAATAATAGCTCCAGAAAGAATGACGTAGTTGGGCCAAAGCAGAAATGACGCTCAGTTGCGGATGTGTCTGGTGGTGAAAGTCAAGTCCAATGCTGTAAAAAACATTGCATTCAGTTCAGTTCAGTCGCTCAGTCGTGTCCGACTCTCCGCGACCCCATGAATCACAGCACGCCAGGCCTCCCTGTCCATCACCAACTCCTGGAGTTCACTTAAACTCATGTCCACAGAGTCAGTGATGCCATCCAGCCATCTCATTCTCCGTCGTCCCCTTCTCCTCCCGCCCCCAACCTTTCCCAGCATCAGAGTCTTTTCCAGTGAGTCAACTCGTCGCATGAGGTGGCCAAAGGATTGCAGTTTCAGCTTTAGCATCAGTCCTTCCAATGAACACCCAGGATTGATTTCCTTTAGAATGGACTGGTTGGATCTCCTTGCAGTCCAAGGGACTCTCAAGAGTCTTCTCCAACACCACAGCTCAAAAGCATCAATTCTTCGGCGATCAGCTTTCTTCACAGTCCAACTCTCACATCCATACATGACCACGGGAAAAACCATAGCCTTGACTAGACGGACCTTGGTTGGCAAAGTAATGTCTCTGCTTTTTAATATACTATCAAGGTTGGTCATAACTTTCCTTCCAAGGAGTAAGTGTCTTTTAATTTCATGGCTGCACTCAGCATCTGCAGTGATTTTGGAGCCCCAAAAAATAAAGTCTGACACTGTTTCCACTGTTTTTCCATCTATTTCCCATGAAGTGATGGGACCAGATGCCATGATCTTTGTTTTCTGAATGTTGAGCTTCAAGCCAACCTTTTCACTCTCCTCTTTCACTTTCAACAAGAGGCTTTTTAGTTCCTCTTCACTTTCTGCCATAACCTGGAATGTTAGGTCCATGAATCAAGGTAAAATGGACGTGGTCAAGCAGGAGATGCCAAGAGTGAACATCCACATTTTAGGAATCAGTGAACTAAAATGGACAGGAATGGGTGAATTTAATTCAGATGACCATAATAACTATGTGGGCAAGAATCCCTTAGAAAAAAGGGCGCAGGCCTTCATAGGAGAAGGCAATGGCAACCCACTCCAGTACTCTTGCCTGGAAAATCCCATGGACAGAGGAGCCTGGTGGGCTGCAGTCCAAGGGGTCGCAATGAGTCAGACACGACTGAGCGACTTCACTTTCACTTTTCACTTTCATGCACTGGAGAAGGAAATGGCAACCCACTCCAATGTTCTTGCCTGGAGAATCCCAGGGACAGTGGGGCCTGTTGGCTACAGTCTATGGGGTCGTCCAGAGTCGGACATGACTGAAGCGACTTAGCAGCAGCAGCAGGCCTTCATAATCAACAAAAGAGTCTGAAATGCAGTACTTGGGTGAAATTTCAAAAACGAGAGAATGATTCTGGTTCATTTCCAAGGCAAACCATTCAATATAACAGTATTCAAGTCTATGCCCCAACCACTAAATGTCAAAGAAGCTGAAGCTGCATGGTACTATGAACACCTTCTAGAACTAATGCAAAAAAAACAAAACAAAACAAAATTAAAAAAAAAAACACGTGCTTTTCATCACAGGGGATTTGAATGCAAAAATAGGAAGTCAAGAGACACCTGAAGTAATAGGCCAAACTTGCCTTGAAGTACAAAATGAAGCAGGGCAAAGGCTAACAGAGTTTTGTTAGAACACACTGGTCATAGCAAACTCCCTTTTCCAAACAACAAGAGAGATGATTCTACACATGGAATCATCAGATGGTCAATACCAAAATCAGGCTGATTATTTTCTTTGCAGCCAGTGATGGAGAAGCTCTATGCATGCTCAGTCACTCAGTTGTTCCAGACTCTTTTGCTACCCCATGGACTGTAGGCCCCCAGGCTTTTCTATTGCAGCAAGTGAATTCAGCAGTTGTGGCTTGCAGGGTATAGAACACAGGCTCAGTAGTTGTGGTGCATGGGCTTAGTTGTTCTGTGGCATGTGGAATCTTCCCAGACCAAGGATTGAACCCGTGTCCCCTGAACTGGCAGGCAAGATTCTTATCCACTGTGCCACCAGAGAAGTCCCTTAAGATTATGTTTTGAAAACAACTCTAATAATAACCTGAAGTTTGTGGGGAGACGGAGTTGATATGGATGCAGTTTCTTTCGCCTCTTTGCTTCCAACTCCAAGAATACTATTCAAATTTTACATTACAAAGATTTGTATTTTTAGAAAGAAAACTAGCAATACCTTGACCCAGGTCCAAATGTAAATTCACATTTCAAGTAAATCAACAGTATAAAAGGGAACACAGAAGGAGACCTCCCCACCCCCCCCACCCCGCGCCCCTCCCCAGGGAACAATTAGCAGTTTATAATCCCCTGGAGAAGGAAACGGTAACCCACTGCAGTATTCTTGCCTGGAGAATCCCATGGACAGAGAAGCCTGGTAGGCTACAGTCCATGGGGTCGCAAAGAGTCGGACACGACTGAGCGACGGAACGAACGGAAGGCTTCCTTGGTGGCTCAGAGGTTAAAGTGTCTGCCTGGAATGCAAGAGACCAGGGTTTGATCTCTGGTTTGGGAAGATCCCCTGGAGAAGGAAATAGCAACCCACTCCAGTACTCTTGCCTGGAGAATCCCATGGAGGAAGGAGCCTGGTGGGCTGCAGTCCATGGGGTCGCAAAGAGTCGGACACGACTGAGCCACTTCATGACGACAATGACAAAGGCTTGATTTAAAGAAAAGCTAATAACAGCTACTATATAGAGTCCTTACTATACTTCCCTTCTAAGCACTTTTACGTGGCTTAGCTCATTTAATCACCACAACCACCATATGAGGTGGATGCTAGTATTACCTCCATTTTACAGATGAGGAAACTGGCCAGAGATGGAAAATAACTTGCCCAAAGTCATACAGTTGCATGCAGAGTTTTGATATAATCCCAGGCAGTCTAATCTCTGAATATGTGTAGTTCACTAGTGGGTTACGTGAGGAAAAAAAGTAGATAGCCAAAATATGATAAATGAAGTCTGAAGCCTTTTCTTTGAAGAGTAAGGAGATTACACGTGTAAAAGGATAAAAAGATGTGAATACACACAGTAAGGACATATTGTAAATGACCTGTTGACATACATATATACATATATATACACACACCATGTTTCTCTAGTGTATATTTGTCCAAGAGGATATATTTATATAATGTGTGTACATATACTCAAATCTACCAAATAGCTACTTTATCAGGATAGAAAAAAAAAATACATTTGATAGGAAGAAAAAAAAATCCATAATCTATGAACCATTTTGAGGGAGAAAAGATCAACTGACAAATTTTTTTTTTTTGCAAATCCTAAAGTTTTATAAGTTAGATGTTAGATGTTTATAAATAACATCTTTCTTTCTCTTAAATATAGGATTCTACTGCTGCAGGTATTACCAAAAAGCTTAAAAGGGTCTTACTGAGGATTTGAAACAAAATCAATAGGATATGAGACAAGCTGATGAAATAGAAAGAGCACTAGACTGAAAGGCAGATTCTTGACCTGAATCTGCCAAAGCTCAATTAGATGACCCTAGACCACCTTCTCATACAATGAATAGGCTGAACAAAGTTCAAAAATCTCAAAGGCCCCTATCTATATTATAAATCTATTTTTTCTTTCATAAGTAAGAAAATAGTGATGGCACAGCTGAGAGATAAAAATGGAAGTGAGTAGAAATCCAGGTAGGTAAGAAGAAAGTTAAAAGCTGTGTAAGATTACTGGACCCTGAAGATGAGAGACTGAACTGAACTGAACTGAACTGAAGATGAACCAACCTGTCCACAGGGCAGGAAGAGAAATGCAGATGCAGAAAACAGACTAGTGGATACAAGGTCTGGGTGGGGGTGGGGGGGTGAATTCGGAGATTGGGACTGACATATATATTCACTGCTGCTAAGTCGCTTCAGTTGTGTCCACTCTGTGCGACCCCATAGATGGTAGCCCACCAGGCTCCCCCGTTGCTGGGATTCTCCAGGCAAGAACACTGGAGTGGATTGCCATTTCCTTCCCCAAGGCATGAAAGTGAAAAGTGAAAGTGAAGTCTCTCAGTCGTTTCTGACTCTTAGCAACCCCATGGACTGCAGCCCACCAGGCTCCTCTGTCCATGGGATTTTCCAGGCAAGAGTACTGAAGTGGGTTGCCATTGCCTTCTCCTATATATATATATATATTTATATATATATTATATTCACTACCACTCATCAAGTAGCTAGCTAGTGGGAACAAGCTAAAGCACAGGAAGCTCAGCTCAGTCCTCCGTGATGATTCAGAAGGGTAAGAAAAGGGGGTGGGGAGGGAGAGAGGCCCAAGAGGGAGGGAACATTTGTATACATATAGCTGACTGACTTCATTGTACTGCAGAAACTACCAAAATATTGTAAAGCAATTATACCCCTATTAAAAAAAAAAGAAAAAACTTTCATAAGTCTCTTCAAGTCAAGGAATCTTACTAAATTTCAGTGGGTTATCTGTAGGATCTCATTAATGAAAGATTTTCTTTTACGTGAACAAATGTGTTGCAACAGTTTTACACAAAAGTATTTCATCATTCACACTGCCAAGTCTGGATCTAAAACTGAACTCCTAAAAAGTAGGTTACAATAGCGGGGGAGAGAGTTAAGGCTACGACTGAAATCCTACTGAAAGACCTTTGACGATCTTTTACTAAGAAACTAATATTAAGGAATGGTTCTGATACTTTGCATATTCAGCACTTTTAATTTATACTCATTAATTCTGCATGGGGATAAAGTAGTAAAACTGCCATTAAATGAATACAAATGAATTATGTACGACCAAAACTAAGAATCATTTATTAGCTTAAGTTTCCAAATTATCTTTCCACTACCCCAGTGAAATATTTCTGCATCATGGTGTACTGTAAACATTTATCCATTTACTTTTATTTGGCTCACTATTCTAATTCAGGGCAATAAAACAAAAGTAAAAGCTAACAACAAGCCATGTAAAAAGGATGACCATCACTTTATTACATCTATAATTAACAGATCCAAAAGGAAGAGGGACGAGGACTTTCTCCTTTTAGAAGGGAGGGGGAAAAGTTATTTTTACATATGTGTGTGCTCATTTGCTCAGTCGTGTTGACTCTGTGCTATCCCATGGCCTGCGGCCCGCTAGGCTCCTCTGTCCATGGAATTCTCCTGGCAAGAATACTGGAGTGGGTTGCCATGCCCTTCTCCAATTTGTACATATAATAAAAAGCTTTATGAAGTGATACTTTAATATGGTCATTGGCTATTACTTAATTGGCATGTGAGTTTACTTTTAAAGAGCGCCTTTTATAGAATCAGCAATGAAATTCTTTTAAGAAAACTTTTCCCGTAACACACTCAACCGTCTAAAGAGCTCATCATATACGTTGCTGTAACGATTTGGAGGGTTCCTACCTCTGAGGAGGAATAAAAGGTAGACAGAAGATTAAAATGAGTCCTATTTCAGCGTAAAGAAAAGTTGCAACTGCCGCCCATTGGAGTGTCATTGTTTTTCTTCACACCTAGGTAGAGAAACACTTATTTTACTCTGTTGCCTTTCAAAGAAAATTCGGTTTAAGGAGAGGCCCTTGGGGCGCGAGGTTTCCGGCCTGGAGGTTTCCGGGGTCCGGCACTCCCCTAAACGGGAGGCGCCGGCAGTGACCCGGGGCGGGGAGGGGAAAGGGGAGAGGAGGGAGCCGGTCGAGGGTGGGCCGAGGCCCGGGTCGGCGCCTCCCCGGCGAGCCTTACGGAGCCGGCCGGGCGGCACCGCGGCCGTGCTTTCGGTCCAGCTTCACGGCGTCAGCCGCCCAACGCCACCCTCCGCTAAAGCCCGAGCCCGGTCCCCACCCCCACGCCGGCTCCCGCTCCGCGAACGCGCCGAGGGAAGGGCCGGCCCCGCGGACCAACCGCGGCGGTAGCCGCGCGACCCCGCGCCCCACGTCGCCTGGAGGCCCGCGGGGCTCTCGCCCAGCCTTACCCCGCCCGCGGCCGCCCGGCTCCCCGCGCTGCTCCGCGGCCGCCGACGCGCGGGACGTCACACGCCGCGGCGCGGGGAGGGGAGCGTGCCCCACCCGCGCCGGCCCCGCCGGCCCCTGCCCGAGCGCCGGGCTCTTCCCGACTCCCGGCCCTGCCCGAGCGCCGGCCTCGGCTGCGGGGCCCCGCTGACCCGCCGGACGGTGCGGACTCGACGATTAGCGTTAATTGTTCTCTAATTGGGTGGTGGAGTTACAGGATGACGAAGACTCTTCGGTCTGGTGGTCAGGGGCTCCCGAGGGCAGCGTCTTCTGGGGAGCCAGCTTAACATTTCTAATCAAGGGTGGTTTGGGGGGACCGCGCGTGGTGAACCGACGTTTTGAAAGAGCTTGTGGGGTCCGGCGAGAGAGAGCGGCATCGGGGCGGGCGGGTCAGACAGGGTGCTGCCGACTTAGTGAAGGTGGTTAAAACACTCCTTCCTGGTCTGTGTTTTACCGCGCACAGTTTCGTTGGCCGGAACAAGCTAGAAGTTACATATTAGAAAGGCCAGGCTCTGGTGATGCTGCCGCATTCTCTGAAAATGTAGGAAATAGGTAGCGTCCGACATTTCGTGTAAGGGTTTCCCCTTTTGTTCATGGGCTCGGAAGAGGAAATACAATTTAACTGGGGACTAACTGGAAAGAACAACGTGGGTATGGGTACCTTTTTTCAATTACTCTTTTCCGGATATTCAAATTACGTGAATACACTAAAATTATGACACTCCCCCCCCAATATTAACAACATATTAGAAATGTACATCAAAGTATTCACCTGTAGAGGATTATTTTGGGAACAATAAATGGTAAAAATAAGAGGTGGTTATTGAATATAAAAACACATTTAAGTCAGTGTTTTCTCTTTGTCACAAATATAGACAACATAGGTTAACCATAAGGGACTTAGAAAAAAAAAAATTAAGCTCGTTTAGAACTCCTTGCCCTTTACACTGACTCCTTGGAAACGCTGTGCACCTTACTCTAATTATGCCATTGTCCTCACAAAACATGTAATTCACCTCAGTTAATTAACAAATTTAAAAATGACTACGTTTTGACTGTAACTCCCTGTGTGCTAATGTGGTACTCATATTTAATGAAAAGCAGTTATCTTTAAAAATCCATTAACTGAAAAATGAAAGCACAGAGTGTAACTTAAAAAATATTACAACAGGGTGCTTATGTTAGGAGAAGGCAATGGCAGGCCACTCCAGTCCTCTTGCCTGGAGAATCCCATGGACGGAGGAGCCTGGTAGGCTGCAGTCCATGGGGTCGCTACGAGTCAGACATGACCGAGTGACTTCACTTTCACTTTTCACTTTCACATTGGAGAAGGAAATGGCAACCCACTCCAGTGTTCTTGCCTGCAGAGTCCCAGGGAAGGGGGAGCCTGGTGGGCTGCCGTCTATGGGGTCACACAGAGTCGGACATGACTGAGGTGACTCAGCAGCAGCGGCAGCTTATGTTAAAATGGATTTATCTCACATTCCCAGATTCGTGAATCAACCAGTTCTGTATAACTGCTTGTAAGTTTTTATGTTGGTGATACAGACCACTATCTTATAGAACTGTTTTTAACAAATCGAGGTAATCCTTGCAGTGGCACCTTCACCTCCAACAAAATTCTGCTAGCAGTATCTCCAAACCATGGAATTTTTTTTTCTTTCAATTTTTTGGCTGTGCCATGCCAGTGGGCTCGTGACAACCTTAGTTCCCTGACCAGGAGACTGAACCAGCACACTTGACAGTGAAAGCAGGGAAAACTAACCACCGTACTGCCAGGGTAGGTATTCCCTAAGTCATGGAACTCTAAAATTATTCTCAACTGCTGGGAGGCATAAAAATAACATTACTAAAAATGGTATGAAAATTAGGTTTTTAAATAAAACCTGGTTACTCTTCTCTAGGAAATAATATTTCAAGTACACAGTTGTCTTTTGGTATCTGTGGGGCATTGTTTCTAGGACTCTTGCAGGTACCAAAATTTGTGTATGCTAAAGTCCCATATATAAAATATTTTAGCACCAAGGGCCAACTGTGTAATTATCTCTAGATTATTGACCAAATTTTTATATTTAAGATGTAGGAGATAGAAATTAATAGTATCATCTATGTACAGGACTGATGCCGAAGCTGAAATTCCAATACTTTTGCTACCTGATGTAAAGAACTGACTCATTGAAAAAGACCCTGATGCTGGGAAAGATTGAAGGCGAGAGAAGGGGACAACAGAGGATGAGACAGTTGGATGGCATCACTGACATGATGTATGTGAGTCTGAGTAGGCTTTGGGAGTTGGTGATGGACAGGGAAGCCTGGTGTGCTGCGGTCCATGGGTAGCGAAGAATCGGACCCGACTGAGCAACTGAACTGAACTGATATTTACCAAGATCTCAATCTTCTAAGAATTTAGAAGGCTTGAAATGTAACAAATATAATGTCATTTAAAGAATTTCACAGAATCTTAAGATAATCACGATGGTGTGATCACTGACCTAGAGCCAGACATATTGGAATGTGAAGTTAAGTGGGCCTTAGAAAGCATCACTACGAACAAAGCTAGTGGAGGTGATGGAATTCCAGTTGAGCTATTTCAAATCTTGAAAGAAGATGCTGTGAAAGTGCTGCACTCAATATGCCAGCAAATTTGGAAGACTCAGCAGTGGCCACAGGACTGGAAAAGGTCAGTCTTCATCCAATCCCAAAGAAAGGCAATACCAAAGAATGCTCAAACTACCGCACAATTGCACTCATCTCACACGCTAGTAAAGTCATGCTCATAATTCTCCAAGCCAGGCTTCAGCAATATGTGAACCGTGAACTCCCAGATGTTCAAGCAGGTTTTAGAAAAGGCAGAGGCACCAGAGATCAACTTGCCAACATCCGCTGGATCATGGAGAAAGCAAGAGACTTCCAGAAAAACATCTATTTCTGCTTCATTGACTATGCCAAAGCCTTTGACTGTGTGGATCACAATAAACTGTGGAACATTCTGAAAGAGATGGGAATACCAGACCACCTGACCTGCCTCTTGAGGAACCTGTATGCAGGTCAGGAAGAAACAGAACTGTACATGGAACAACAGACTGGTTCCAAATAGGAAAAGGAGTACGTCAAGGTTGTATACTGTCACCCTGCTTATTTAACTTATATGCAGAGTACATCATAAGGAACGCTGGGCTGGAAGAAGCACAAGCTGGAATCAAGATCGCTGGGAGAAATATCAATAACCTTAGATATGCAGATGAGACCACCCGTATGGCAGAAAGTGAAGAGGAACTCAAAAGCCTCTTGATGAAAGTGAAAGAGGAGAGTGAAAAGGTTGGCTTGAAGTTCAACATTCAGAAAACAAAGATCATGGCATCTGGTCCCATCACTTCATGGGAAATAGATGGAAAAACAGTGGAAACAGTGTCAGACTTTATTATTTTTGGCTTCAAAATCACTGCGGCTGCTGATTGCAGCCATGAAATTAAAAGATGCTTACTCCTTGGTAGGAAAGTTATGACCAACCTAGATAATATATTAAAAAGCAGAGACATTAATTTGCTAACACAGGTCCGTCTAGTCAAGGCTATGGTTTTTCCCATGGTCATGTATGGATGTGAGAGTTGGACTGTGAAGAAAGCTGATCGCCGAAGAATTGATGCTTTTGAACTGTGGTGCTGGAGAAGACTCCAATCCTGGGTGTTCACTGGAAGGACTGATGCTAAAGCTGAAACTGCAATACTTTGGCCACCTCATGCGACGAGTTGACTCACTGGAAAAGACTCTGATGCTGGGAAGGATTGGGGGTGGGAGGAGAAGGGGACAACAGAGAATGAGATGGCTGGATGGCATCACCGACTTGATGGACATGAGTTTGAGTGAACTCCGGGAGTTGGTGATGGACAGGGAGGCCTGGTGTGCTGTGATTCATGGGGTTGCAAAGAGTTGGACACGACTGAGCTATTGAACTGAACATAATCTTAGCTTTTTTTTAATAAAGATTTTTTATTTTTGATGTAGATCCTTTAGGGTTTTAATGGCTGCGAGGCATGTGAGATCTTGGCTCTCAACCAGGAATTGAACCTGCACCTCCATGCACTGGAAGGAGGAGTGTTAACTACTGGATCACCAGGAAGTCTCCCTTAGTTTTAAATTACAGAAAACATCACATCTAATTAATTTGTTACATACAATTTAAAACAAATACCTTAAGGTGTGTAATTCATGAATTAGGAAGTAGCAGTTTAATTTTCCAACCTAAACTTCGAATTTAAGCCCTGAATGCAATTCTATACAGAATTTTTTTCCTTTTCATTTCATAAAGATGTTGGCATTTGCTGTCTCACTTTTCTGCACTGATTTTCATTTAAAACACTTCATGTTAACTAACAGATACCATATGAGCCATATTTTTAGTATTAAAAGTTTTATTTATTTAACAATGTTAAAAACGTGATTCCTTTAGGAAAAAAATTCTCACATTTTAATTCATAATAAGATTCAGAGCAAGGTCTGTCAATGTTTGAAACACCTAGGATCTTTTTTAAAATTAAAATTTGGGTCTACCCTAGAGATCTACTGAACCGGAACCTCTGAGGATGTGGTCCAGGAGTGATTTTTAAAAACTCTGTCAGCATTGTTTTTATTCTAATGTTTTACAGTCACTGATTCAAAGTAAAAACCAAGATGTGACCTTCAGTGGTTTCACCACAGAAAGAAAATAATTCAGAAAGTCTGGTCAATCCCATAATGGTCTGTAAGATAATCTAAGACTGCTGATGTGCTTGACAAAGCATTAAATATTCTTTTTTCCTGCCTTGAAGTTATCTTTTCCATCATATACATTAAATGTTGATGGAAACACATATAAGGAGTTCCAAGTTCAAGAGCAATGTCAACCCAGTCCCAGATGCATTTCAGTGGGGTTTCCTCATATCCAGCAAACATGGCCGGGTTTGCTAAGAGTCCTCTTGCAACCATCACACCTATAAATTAAAGCATATTTCATTTGTCCACACATTAAGAACTCATGGTTATGGGGTCAAACTCAATGAAACAAACTGAGAATATTAAAAAATAATTTATTACAAGATTTTACAATGCCCTTAGTCTCATTAAACAATTCATTTTTATACTTTTTATAAACCAATCAAGTGTAAATGCAACTTGTAAGACTTTTTTTAACGTTTTAAATAATTCTACATTAAAAATTAGTTTTGGGTTTTTTTTCAGGGTAAATCGGGATTGTTATAAATTGGATTTGCTTGAAGTTAAATTTGCATTCTCTCATCTAACAATAGGTATCACAGGGCTTGATATGCCAAAGTTGAGGCGGATAATGAAACTGCATGGCAGTCTGGGTTTCTTTGGCTTCTATAGCCACTCTTCCATTCACAAATTCTCATTTCTATTCTGTAGGCTCTACTGGTCACTCAGTGGATGAGATGGTGGCAGAGAAGTAACTGAACTAATTCACCCCAATTAAAATAATCTGTTGTTCCTAAATCGAAGGATTAACATTTTAGTAAACTGCTTAGGTTAAATTGGTACAACAGGAAAATACAGCTCCATTTTAAAGAAAAATAAAAACGACATTAACATTACTCTCCCACCCCCATTTTTTAATTTTTCTAATTTAAAAACAAAAAAGTCAAAGGACTTATTTCTTACCATCTGTCCCAGTAATATGCCACACATTTTCTGCTTCTTTTAAGCTTCTGATGTCTCCGTTAGCAACTATAGGTATAGACATACTTTCCTTAATTATTTTAATGGCCTCATAGTGAACTGGCTGATGTCTTTCCTCAATAGTTCTTCCATGGACTGTAATCCAGGAAACTCCAGTTGCTTCAGCCTTTCGACAGAGATCTACAGTTCTTGTAAGGTCATCATGGATCCTATAATTTCAAAATCATATCTATCTTTTTACAGCACACAAACCTTAATGCTAATATCAATAAACTAAACAGAACATTATTTCATCTACTCCGTTCCATTTCGTCGCTCAGTCGTGTCCGACTCTATGCGACCCCGTGGACTGTAGCCTACCAGGCTTCTCCGTCCATTGGATTCTCCAGGCAAGAATACTGGAGTGGGTTACCGTTTCCTTCTCCAGGGGATCTTCCCGACCCAGGGATTGAACCCGGGTCTCCCGCATTGGAGGCAGACGCTTTAACCTCTGAGCCACCAGGAAAGCAGCTATGCTGTTTATATTATCACCACATACCACTATCAGTGCAGTTTAGTTCAGGTATCAGTTCCCATTCAAGATCTTGAATTTAGCTATTTCACTACTGGCAATAACAGGACAAAGAACTGTTACCTAGTGTGGCTGTTTTTTGGCTTTGATAACTGAAAGATTCATCAAAGTACTATCACAGATGCGTTGAAAGTTGCTATTGTAATATTTGCTGTGCATGCTCCAATCCACAAGTGGGAGAATTATAATAATTTATCAAAATATGTTTTTAACCTGTCACCAAAAAACTATAATTTTTCATTTTTGATGTGAAATTTTAATGCAAATATTATTCCTATTTTCCACTCTTGGTATCAGAAATGTTTCTTAGCATTAGTTCTTTGAATAGTACGTTCAGTTCAGTCGCTCAGTCGTGTCCGACTCTCTGCGACCCCATGAATCACAGCACGCCAGGCCTCCCTGTCCATCACCAACTCCTGGAGTTCACTCAAACTCATGTCCATCAAGTCGGTGATGCCATCCAGCCATCTCATTCATTCTCTGTCGTCCACTTCTCCTCCCGCCCCCAATCCTTCCCAGCATCATAGACTTTTCCAGTGAGTCAACTCGTTGCATGAGGTGGCCAAAGTATTGGAGTTTCAGCTTTAGCAAGAGTTGTTTCTTTTGGGAGTGAGTTTTTTAATAATAAAGGGATATTTTAATTTTTTGTTAAATATGAAGAAATTGTTTTGAATTATAAATAAAAATTATGGTATATATTAATTCACTAAGCATCTTTGTTTCAACATTTTCATATTCTAGATGCCTGTGTGGGGCTTCCCAGGTGGCTCAGTGGCTAAAGAATCCGCCTGGTAATGTAAGAGACATAGGAGACATAGGTTCGATCCCTGGGTCGGGAAGATCCCCTGAAGGAGGGCATGGGAACCCACTCCAGTATTCTTGCCTGGAGAATCCCATGGAGGAGGAGCGTGGTGGGCTACAATCCATGAGGTCACAAAGAATCATTCATGACTGAAGCAACTGAGCATGCATGCAGATGCCTGCATACTAAAAGGAGACATCTTCACATCTCCAGACAAAAGGAATATTCTTTTATTTCCTGAGTAATGGATGGACTATCATACCAAGAGATTAAAATATTACCTTTACCTTATTTTAATAGATACTGAAAATCTGGGGTTTTCCACTTGATTTCTTACTTGTTTCACCATGTCTCGAACAAGCTCTGGCTTGTTTATTAAGCAAGCTCCATAACCTTCTGCCAATGCCCACCTTCATAAAGTAAACATAACAACAAATAAATGGTAAACAACCGGGAAACAAGATGCAATTCTAAAAGCACAGTCAGTGCATTTATCTATTTCTCTACCTAGCAATCTGGAATGAAACCATAATTCTTAAAATTCATAGATCCAACATTTCTAAGTGTATCAAGATTAGGAAATCATGTTCCCAGATCAAGAAGCATTTAGGGGAAATGGTTTTCACTGGCAAGTAAGAAAATTAAAGTTCATTCAACCAAAACAGATTTAAGTATTTGTAATTAATTGTAATTACTTCAGATTTTTTCAACTCCAAATGTGATGTTTATTATACATAACAAGAAGTTTTATTAATCTTAAGAGTAGAAAGATATTTTTGGCTTACAGCATTCCAACACCACTAAACAGCTTACTGAACTCTACTAATGAGTATACAAACATGTCTAATCTGATTTGGATTATGCTATATGTAAAACCTTGACTTCATTCTTTGAACATATTTTGAATTATTGACAGATAATCTAGTATGGTGCCAAGAGGTAAGGATATTATCATCAAATTAAGCATATTCTATCAACACCCAGTTACTCAGACTCAACCAAGTAACTGTAGTATAAGAAGAAAAGGTAGTTATAAGAGGGTATTCTTATAAGTGAAATTAAGTAAGAGAAAACAAGTGGTGATCTCCGAAATCATAGAATCACAGTGTTTGGAGCAAGTATGTCTAACATAGCAGTAAGAATACATTCTAGGGGTTGTTATAAACATCAGAGTCTCACATAACTACTTATGGGTGAGGTACAAGGCAGATCCACACATAAAAAAATTCTAGTGGTGAGGTGAGACAAAAACTTGTCAAGGGTCTATACATGTTGCAGCCATCAGAAAATATCTTTGCAAGTGTGTTTCTAAATATTTCCGTACTTTTTCTTGCTTCTTAGAGCCCAAGTTCTTTATGTCTATTTTCCTTACTTTTCAGTTTTTGGAATACCAGAATGGTAGTTTACCATGTCTACTAGTTTTTCCTAATCTTTTGAAAATTCTTTCAACTTCTTTGAGCTTTACCTCTGAGGGCAACCACAGTTAATGTCTATTCCATTCGCATAAGGACAGACTATACGAGCAGCATCAGATAGAAGTCTTGCATCATTAGCAGCAAACTGAACAATCAATGGGCAATCACCTGATAAAATGAATAGCTCAACATTAAAATTCACAGAAACACACATACACATGAGATAACAAATTTTAATGTTTGTACAGGATAAAATTCTATTTTTAGACTAAGCAGCATGTGTTCAAACAAGATAGCATTAAAATAAATTAAAATATTTTAAATTATTACATGTAATTTAGACTTGGTACAAATTCAAACAGTACAAAATTTGATAAAATGAAAAGTATAACACTTTTGCCAAACAGACTCCTTTCCGAAAGGTGAGATTATACTGCATTCTAAAACGTTACAAAGACCTGTAAAATTTAAGCAAATGTGAACATTCTAAATACATTGCGATCCCTATGGTGTTTTCCCCTGATGTATCTGGGATCTATACACAGACCTATTTTCCTGTTTTTAGTGCATATTCCACTATGACGGGTGAACTACATACTGTTTTTTATTTGAGACTCTTGCAAACAATGTTGCGATGAAGATACTCTTACATATTTTTGTGAGTATATTCATGAAGTAAATTCCTAGGAGTATAACTGCTGGGCAGGTATTAACACTCTGAAAGATCCTACAAAATTTTCTGAGACGAGTTTACTGATACGCATATACACCAATATGGATGACAGTTCTGATTTCCTTACAACTTATCCTACACTGTATATGTAACAACATATTTTTTATTTGTAGCCTTTCTCTCCATACTTTTTGCAGAGTTCTCTATGTGCAATTTTTCTTTTGGTTGCTCCCTTTTTATTATTTAAATTTAAAAATAAAACAATTAGCTCTGCTATCTATCATAAACATCAAAATATTCTATTTTCTCCAGTTTTTGTCTTTGAGTATTATCTGTGCCCTTTTCTTATATATAACAGTCTAAATTTTAATATAGTCAAATGTATCAGAGCTTTCCTAGGTTTTAAAGGACACATTTTCCTCCTCTTTGGATGTTATAGATTTTGAATAGATGTATTTTGACTTTTCTAAAGGTTTTTCTTAAGATTACCTGTATGAGATTTACTGGGTATTTACCAAAATGCAGATTTCTTGCTATGGCTCTAGTTCCACTGACTCAGAATTTCTATGGTAATCTACTGATTTACAGGATTATCAGAGGATAGGAGAACAAGCTTTTTCCTGAGGACATAGGTAGGGTTCTTTCTGCTTCATAACTCAAGAGAGTTATAAAATTTCAATTTAACAATCATTTATTGGTCAAATATATTTTCAATGCTGGGCTAGAAGCTGAGGATACAAATCCACAAGAAAAAAATTCCAACCCTCAAGAAGCCCATAGTCTAGTGGGAGAGACAGACATGTAAAGAGGAAATCACAGTACAGTACGATTAAGTACAACAAAAAGTCTGTGCTTAGGAAATGGACATGAATGGAGTGTGATTAAGAAAGTTCCTTGGTCACAACTTTAGAGCATTAAGAAGTATGAAGTGTCCTTTCCCAAAGAGACAGGGATAAGGGGACAGGCCTGACTAAGAAGGACACTCTAGGTGGAGTAGTATGAGAGATTAGGTCATGTTCAGGCACTTAAAATAACTTAGTATTTTGAAGAATAAAGTCGGTGGGCCATTGAGAAAAACTGATGGAAGATAAAGCTGCAGAACATGTGTTCAGTGTTCCAGATCATGAAGAACTTTATATTATCTACACGTGCTAGAATTTTCCTCTTTAAGTCAGTGGCTCTCAATCTTTAGCAAGCTCAGAAGCACCTGAAGGGCTTTTGAAAACACAGATTGCTTGTGACATACCCAGAGTTTCTGATTAAGCAGGCTTCGAGTGGAGTCTGGAATTTCCATTTCAAATGAGTTTTCAGATAATGCTGATGCTAACTGATCTGGGAAATCACACTTTGAGCCACTGCTTAGGGAGATGAGAGGTCTAAGGAAGATTTTGAGTTAGGGAAAAGAAGTGATCAAATTTAAGTTCTAGAGCGCTCACTTGGAGCTGTCTGCAGGACAGTTTGGGATGGGATAAGGCTAGCGGCAGTGAGATAGGAAGCTGCCAGGTGAGAGAATGGGGGCCTGAATGGAGGCTGACTGACACTTTGATAAATTATTCATAGTTTACAAGGCACTGAGGAAAAACACATTGTAAAAAACTTATTAAAAATTTACAGAAAACCGAAAGATTTTAAAATAAACTCTCTGAATTCTGCTGTCTGATTAGACAACAGTGTTGAGTTTTTCTGTTGTTGTTGTTTTGTTTTTTAAGTTTTACAAAGACAGCAAACTCTGGCTTTCACATACCTTGATTTGTGGTAAATTCACTGTCTCTGGCTTTTGCAGATCTGACAAAATCAGCAGCAACTATCATTGGTGTATAGCACAGATCACAATCGTATTTTCTGACTAGTGTTCTAAAAGACAACCTGTGAGCATATAAAACTTTAATTAGGCATTCAGAAAGCATGATAATCCTATCTTCTTCAGAGTCTAGTTATTCATTAAATATTTATTAAAGTTCTGCTATGGAAAGATGCAGTAGATGTACTCTTTCTATTCCTCCTGCTTAGTGTAACTAAAAACTCTGGATATTATATACAAAACAAACATAAGCAAACTCTGAAAGGGGGAGAGAAGAGAGCAGACAGGCTAGTGACCTTGGGCAGGACCTAAGGAATGACAATGGTGAGTTCTCTGAGTTTTGTTTTTCCCGCAAATATTCTAGGTTTGAAACTGAAGAAGCTGGCAACCTGGAAACAGCAATGGATGCAGACAAAAACAGCCCCAGCAAAAGCCTGCTCATTTTACCCTAAGGACCAAGAAGGGGGCAGCCTAGCAAGCTTTTAGATAATAACGACTCTACTCTAGCCCAACACCAGAGAAAAATCTGTGGCCTGCACGTCCACAAGCAAAGCTCGAGTGGGGAGCCTTGACTTCTAGCCTTCCAAAGCTGTCACAAAGTTTTCTAACACCCCTCCACGATGGTGTTAGAGAATGCCAGGTAGGGAACTGGGACTTTAATCCTTGTTGGCCAGAAACAAGGAGGCTATCAGTGGAGACCAAGTGGGGAGCCTGGAATTCCGCACCAACAGTGCAGCAGCAAGGCACCCTTCTCCCTCACCCCAGGAACAGTGTCAGAGAATGCTTAGTGAAGAGCCAGGTATTTCATCATTGCTCAGCAGTTACCAGGCCACCCCCTGCATGGGGAGCTGGAACTCTTAGCCCTGCTCAGCGGTAATGAGGAGCCTTATGCCCCTGGGGTGTCAAAGGAGACCAAGTGGAAAACCTAGACTCCTGCCTCTACCTGAGAGTAATGAGGTGGTGCTTTCTCATCCTTCCCCTGCTGTGGTGGTATCAGAAAAAGCGAGTTAGAGCAGAAGTTTCAATATTCAGAATCAAGCACTGTAATCCACCATATTAACAGGCTAGAGAAAAAAAAATCACATGACTGTATCAACTGATGCAGAAAAAGCACTTGACAAAACAACATTCAGGATTAAAAACTAAAACCTCCCAGAAAAACAGGAATAGAGGGAACTTTCTCAACTTGATGAGGAACATCCACAGAAAATTCTACACTTCACATTATACTTAAAGGTGGAAGAATACTTTCCCTCCCAGATCAAGAACAAGGGAAAGATGTCTGCTCTCATCATTCCTATTCAGCAGTGTTGGAACTTGGGCAGTGCAAGGAGGCATGAAAATCAAATAAAAGGCACCAGATGGAAAGGAAAAAGTAAAACTATATTTGCGAGTGACATTAACTGTCTACTTATATAATCCTGAAGAATTCATAAGAGGAACCTCCTAGAAGCAAGAAGTAAACATAGCAAATTCACAGAATGTAAGAATAAAACACAAAAAGCAATTTTACTTCTATATACCAGCAATGAACACATGAACACCAAAATTAAAAGTATAATAACTGAGAGTAAGCCTCACAAAATATGGACAGAATTTGTATGCTGAAAACTATATAACACTTAACACTAATGAAGAAAATCAAAGAAGATCTAAATAAATAGAGAGATACTGTGTTCATAAGGAAACTGAACACAACAAGGAATTCAATTCTTCCCAAATTGATATATATATTTAATACAATTCTTATGAAAATTCCACTAAGATTTTTTTTTGTAGGTGGAGAAAAGATCATTGTAAAATTCATTTGGAAAGGCAAAGGAATTAAACAGCTAAAACAATTTTGAAAAAGAAAAGTGGGATTTATCAGATTACTTGATTTCAAGATTTATTAATTCCAGTTGAGCTATTTCAAGTCTTGAAAGATGATGCTGTGAAAGTGCTGCACTCAATATGCCAGCAGATTTGGAAAACTCAGCAGTGGCCACAGGACTGGAAGAGGTCAGTCTTCATTCCAATCCCAAAGAAAGGCAATGCCAAAGAATGCTCAAACTACCGCACAATTGCACTCATCTCACACGCTAGTAAAGTCATGCTCAAAATTCTCCAAGCCAGGCTTCAGCAGTATGTAAACCGTGAACTCCCAGATGTTCAAGCAGGTTTTAGAAAAGGCAGAGGCACCAGAGATCAAATTGCCAACATCCGCTGGATCATGGAGAAAGCAAGAGAGTTCCAGAAAAACATCTATTTCTGCTTCATTGACTATGCCAAAGCCTTTGACTGTGTGGATCACAATAAACTGTGGAACATTCTGAAAGAGATGGGAATCCCAGACCACCTGACCTGCCTCTTGAGAAACCTGTATGCAGGTCAGGAAGCAACAGTTAGAACCGGTCATGGAACAACAGACTGGTTCCAAATAGGAAAAGGAGTGCGTCAAGGTTGTATATTGTCACCTTGCTTATTTAACTTATATGCAGAGTACATCATGAGGAACGCTGGGCTGGAAGAAGCACAAGCTGGAATCAAGATTGCTGGGAGAAATATCAATAACCTCAGATATGCAGATGACACTACCCTTATGGCAGAAAGTGAAGAGGAACTCAAAAGCCTCTTGATGAAAGTGAAAGAGGAGAGTGAAAAGGTTGGCTTGAAGCTCAACATTCAGAAAACAAAGATCATGGCATCTGGTCCCATCACTTCATGGGAAATAGATGGAAAAACAGTGGAAACAGTGTCAGACTTTGTTTTTTTGGGCTCCAAAATCACTGCAGATGCTGATTGCAGCCATGAAATTAAAAGACGCTTGCTCCTTGGAAGGAAAGTTATGACCAACCTTGATAGTATATTAAAAAGCAGAGACATTACTTTGCCGACCAAGGTCCGTCTAGTCAAGGCAATGGTTTTTCCCGTGGTCATGTATGGATGTGAGAGTTGGACTGTGAAGAAAGCTGATCGCCGAAGAATCGATGCTTTTGAACTGTGGTGTTGGAGAAGACTCTTGAGAGTCCCTTATACTGCAAGGAGATCCAACCAGTCCATTCTAAAGGAGATCAATCCTGGATGTTCATTGGAGGGACTGATGCTAAAGCTGAAACTTCAATCCTTTGGCCACCTCATGCGACGAGTTGACTCACTGGAAAAGACTCTGATGCTGGGAAAGGTTGGGGGCGGGAGGAGAAGGGGACGACGGAGAATGAGATGGCTGGATGGCATCACTGACTCTGTGGACATGAGTTTGAGTGTACTCCGGGAGTTGGTGATGGACAGGGAGGCCTGGCGTGCTGTGATTCATGGGGTCGCGGAGAGTCGGACACGACTGAGCGACTGAACTGAACTGAACTGAACAATAAACTGTGGAAAATTCGGAAAGAGATGGGAATACCAAACCACCTGACCTGCCTCTTGAGAGCAATCGTTAGAACTGGACATGGAACAACGGACTCCATGTTGTTCCAAATACAACAGGTTCCAAATAGGAAAAGGAGTACATCAAGGCTGTATATTGTCACCCTGCTTATTTAACTTATATGCAGAGTACATCATGAGAAACGCTGGGCTGGAGGAAGCACAAGCTGGAATCAAGATTGCTGGGAGAAATATCAATAACCTCAGATGTGCAGATGACACCACCCTTATGGCAGAAAGTGAAGAAGAACTAAAGAGCCTCTTGATGAAAGTGAAAGAGGAGAGTGAAAACATTAGCTTGAAGCTCAACATTCAGAAAACTAAGATCATGGCATCCGGTCCCCTCACTTCATGGCAAATAGATAAACAGTGGCTGACTTTATTTTTCTGGGCTCTAAAATCACTGCAGATGGTGATTGCAGCCATGAAATTAAAAGATGCTTACTCCTTGGAAGGAAAGTTATGACCAACCTAGATAGCATATTAAAAAGCAGAGACATTACTTTTGCCAACAAAGGTCCGTCTGGTCAAGGCTATGGTTTTCCCAGTAGTCATGTGTGGACGTGAGAGTTGGACTATAAAGAAAGCTGAGCGCTGAAGAATGGATGCTTTTGAACTGTGGTGTTGGAGAAGACTCTTGAGAGTCCCTTGGACTGCAAGGAGATCCAACCAGTCCATCCTCAAGTAGATCAGTCCTGGGTGTTCATTGGAAGGACTGATGTTGAAGCTGAAATACCAATACTTTGGCCACCTGATGCAAAGAGCTGACTCATTTGAAAAGACCCTGATGCTGGGAAAGATTGAGGGCAGGAGGAGAAGGGAACCACAGAGGATGAGATGGCTGGATGGCATCATCGACACAATGCACATGGGTTTGGGTGGACTCTGGGAGTTGATGATGGACAGGGAGGCCTGGTGTGCTGCGGTTCATGGGGTCACAAAAAGTTGGACACGACTGAGCGACTGAACTGAACTGACAGTAATCAAGACTGTGTGGTACTGGTAGAGGGACACACAGATCAATAGACCAGAGAGTGCAGAAAAGGAACCATATAAATATGCTCAGCTGAGTTTTGATAAAGATGCAAAAGTGATTCAATAATGGAAAGACAGCCTTTTCAACAAATGGTGCTAGAATAGACAACTGTCAGCAAAAACAACAAATCAACCAACCTGAGCCTATGTCTCACACTTACATAGAAACGAGGAATTATGAACTTAAATGTAAAACGTAAACTAGAAGACTTTAAGAAAAAAAAGTAGGACACAATCTTTAATATCCAGAGCTACATAAAGATTTCTTATACTTGAAAACAAAAGCACAATCTGAAAAAGGAAATATTGATAAGATGGGCTTCATCATTAAGTAAAAACTTTTGCTCTGCAAAAGACATGGTAAGAGAATGAAAAGACAAGCTACATACCATATGTAAGCCACCTATCTGATAAAAGATCTGTCTATAAAATATAAAGAGTTCTTAAAACTTAAGAGCAAGCAAAACTGGGACAACAAAAACACCAAACAATAATGGGCAGAGGGTTTGAAGAAATTTCTCCCAGGAAGATACCCAAATGGCCAATGAGCACAGGAAAAGATGCTTAACGTCACTAGAAAAATAGAAATAAAAACCACAATGAGATAATTCACATTCATTAGGATGGCTATTAAAACAATAACAACAACCCCAAAAAACAGTAAGTGTTGATGAGAATGCCGAGAAACCGAAACTCTTGTGCACTGCTGGGAGGAAGGTAAAACGGTGAAGTTATTAGAGTAAACAGCGGGGCAATTCCTCAAAAGTTAAAAACAGAATTGCCACATAATCTAGCAATTCCACTTCTGGGCAAATACACCGAAGAACAAAAAGCAAGGTCTCAAAAAGATATTTATATATCCGTGTTCATAGAAGCATTATTCCCAAGAGTCAAAAGAAGCAACTCAAGCTGGGCTGAATGAATGAATGGATAAACAAAATGTAATATATGCACACAATGGAATATTATTCATTCTTAAAAAGGAGAAACACATGGGTGAACCTTGAGGATTGCGCTCAGTGAAATAAGCCAGTCTTAAAAAGACAAATACTATGACCACTTACATCATACACATGCCAGGCAGGTAACAGCATCAGGACTCAAGCCTGTATCCTAGTCCCAAAGCTAGGCATTTGAAGATCCACGTGGTGGGGTGGTCTTACTGTTTAAAAAGTCAGAGCATACAGAGGAAATCACACCTAAGCTCATTAACCATTTAACAACACTTACTTTGAATATCGCACCATTGGGGCGCAGACTTTTACCAGCTGCCCAGAATGAAACATTTCTATTGGATCTTTTTTTCTTTCTTGACATGTTGTCGCTTGTATGCAATCACTCTTCATGAAAACCGATTTGTTTCAAATCTGAAAAAGACAATTAGTTTGCATGGAGGAAGGCACTTTCACTTGAATCCCACCATTCCAACAATTTCAATTGCCAAGAACATGAATTTTTCATTAGGTTTTGTAGGCTTAGGAATCTTAGTTTCTTTTCACAGTATTGAATAGGATACAACCGAATTCTGACTTTATTTATACGTCATGGATAGTTTTTAGCACACTGTGAAATTATAACGTTTATATTTTATATAAATTATGCTTGTTCAAGTCAAAAACTAACAGTTATACTGTTAACTATACTTAACTGACTATAGTAACAGTTTCTGCTCAAATTAATAAGTGCTCAGGATGTGGAAAACTAAAAGATGTTTTCCTAGAATGCTGTTGCTGCTGCTAAGTCGCTTCAGTTGTATCCGACTCTGTGTGACCCCATAGACGGCAGCCACCAGGCTCCCCCATCCCTGGGATTCTCCAGGCAAGAACACTGGAGTGGGTTGCCATTTCCTTCTCCAATGCATGAAAGTGGAAAGTGAAAAGTGAAAGTGAAGTCGCTCAGTTGTGTCTGACTTCATGACCCCATGGACTGCAGCCTACCAGGCTCCTCCGCCCATGGGATTTTCCTAGAATACATTTTATTATTTTCCATGTTACTTTAGTTTTTCCATTTTACTTTGTTTGGCATTGATTTAACCAAGAAATTGAATCAATTCATATATAATACTAAGTATGTCTGGTACTTTGAAATACCTTTTTTTTATCCAGGAAAGTTAAATGGTACTAACAGAACAGCTTAAGTACCGAGCATTTCAAAAGATATACTGGTATGTTTAATGTTTATTCTTATTCTCAAATCCTATTCTTTTTATTTTTTAAAAAATTTTCATTTAATAAATGGTACAAAGCACAATGCCAAAAACATAAACAGTTAAAATTTCACCAAATGAAAAAAAATACTATAGAATACACAGTTGTAAAAAACTACATTAAGTTATTTCACAACTGCCTCAAGCTGCAAAAAGAAAAAAAACCCAATGCCAATACCTAAGTTATCCCTCTCTCAAAATAATGCCATTTATGTTATAAACCATGAGCACCCCATCAAAAGACGGGAGCTGCTTTTGTTTTCATATATATATATATGTATCAGAAGGCAAGCAAACTTTTAATTATATTTTTAAACATTAAATATTTTGTGAACAAACATTGTTTCATGAAAATCTCAATTGTAATCACATAGCTGCATGGTAAATCACTATTATACCCAGAGGGACAAGTGATTAAATTAGGTAATTCCTAAGTGTTTTATAGTTGCTGTACTGTACTTAAAATCTTATCATTTCATAGTGTTGTCTGCTTGCTGCTGCTAGGTCACTTCAGTCGTGTCCGACTCTGTGCAACCCCACAGACGGCAGCCCACGAGGCTCCCCTGTCCCTAAAAACAGATACTGGTCAACTTCAGAAAAGTCTAATTGCTCACCATGAAATTTTTTGGTTGGCTAAATCTGAAAGTATTGATATAACCTAAATATAAACTAATAATTTAATTTCCTTAGGTAGAATGTACAGGTGGAATAAGGTAAACTAGTTTTACTGATCACTGTTTATCAGTTTAACACCACTTATCATCTGACAATAAACATTTAGAGGTGGCTTTGTCAACTAAGTGGTACCTTTAATTAAACCCTGAGCCCATCTTCATCGGCTCATATAGTCCCTGTATTCTTAATTCCCCATCCTGAGGACCCTGACAATCTTCTTGGAATTCCAGTTGATCTTATTTTTTTCCATTCAACAAAGATTAAGTTCCTGCTACATGCTGAGAACACAGATGAAAATATTTTTGGTGTCTTTAAAAACGTGTTAAACCAATTTACACAATAATGCTAATACACACACTCAGACACAATTTCAGCATTGTAGAAATAACTGCCTAGAGCAATCAGTGAAGTTGGGGAAGTGTCCAGTTACAGAGAACAGTACAAAGAACGCCATAGCAGCATGCAATGCTTGATGTTTTTTCAGTGAACCATTAATAGTTCAGGACTCCTTGAGCTGTAACTAGACAGGATGTGAGAGGGCCTACATAGTAAGGGGCTTTATACACCAGGTTAAAACTTTTTAGATTTATACTCTAGGGCTTTGGTTCTCAGACACTTTTCTTCCTCTGTGGGTAATTTTTACATGTGCACTCAACATGTTAACGTGTGCATATGACATACTTGTATGGGCATGTATTCTTGTGTAAGTTGTTTGTCTCTTCTCGTACACTAGTTATAATTGAAAAAAAATTTCGCAGGGATATGAAGCACAATCAGATTTCTGCCTTGGAAAGATTTCACTGGCGGGGCCAGGGGTGTTGATAAAATACCAGTAAGGAGGCCACTGTAGTAGACCAAGCCATGGGTAATGAGTATCTGATCTGGGAGTCTAGCATGGAAGAAAGAGGAAAGAGAATGCATTTAGGAGCTATTTAGAAATAAAAATAAACTAGCAAGACATTTAAGGGTTGGAAATCACCTGATGACAGCATGAGTTATATGTGCTGAGAGAGAATACTAGGATGATGTCAACATTTTTGGCTTTAGAGACTCGTGGATGGCAATTCCAATCAACGAGACAGAGAACCAGAAGGAAGAACAGACAGGCTTTGGCAGGGAAACATGAGTCAATGCTTGGGCACATCAAAGAGGTACTCAGCTGATTTCCAGGTGGTGATGCCTCATACGAGTTATATAGATGTGGTTCTTAAGAAAAAGTTAGAGATATAGATTGAGTCTTTAATCTCTAGTTTAAACCAGAGATCAAACTGTCAACATCCATTCGATCACTGAAAAAGCAAGAGAGTTCCAGAAAAACATCTACTTATGCCAAAGCCTTTTACTGTGTGGATCACAATAAAATGTGGAAAATTCTTTAAGTGATGGGAAAACGAGACCACCTTACCTGCCTCCTGAGAAATATGTATGCAGGTCAAGAAGCAACAGTTGGAACTGGACATGGAACAACAAACTGGTTCCAAATCGGGAAAGGAGTATGTCAAGGCTGTATATTGTCACTCTGCTTATTTAACTTATATGCAGAGTACATCATGTGAAATGCCGGGCTGGATGAAGCACAAGCTGGAATTAAGACTGCCAGGAGAAATACCAATAACCTCGATACGCAGATGACAGTACCCTGATGGCAGAGAGTGAAGAACTAAAAAGCCTCATGATAGTGAAAGAGTTGGCTTAAAACTGAACATTCAGAAAACGAAGATCACAGCATCCGGTCCCATCACTTCTTGGCAAATAGATGGGGAAACAATGGAAACAGTGAGAGACTTTATTTTTTTGGGCTCCAAAATCACTGTAGATGGTGACTGCAGCCATGAAATTAAAAGACGCTTACTCCTTGGAAGGAAAGTTATGACCGACCTAGACAGCATGTTAAAAAGCAGAGACTTTTTAACTTATGTTATGTTTAACTTATGTAAACCCGGGGCAAATTCATATCAATGTATGGCAAAACCAACCAATTTAATATTGTAAAATAATTTGCCTCCAATAAAAAATAATTACCTAATAAAAAAAAAAAAGAAAAAAAAAATAGCAGAGACATTACTTGGCCAACAAAGCTATGGTTTCTCCAGTAGTCACGTATGGGTGTGCAAGTTGGAGTATAAAGAAAGCCGAGCACTGACGAATGGATGCTTTTGAACTGTGATTTTGAAGACTCGTGGACTTCAAGGAGATCAAACCAGTCCATGTGAAAGGAAATCAGTCCTGAATATTCATTGGAAGGACTGATGCTGAAGCTGAAACTCCAATACTCTGGCTACCTTATGTGAAGAACTGACTCTTTGGAAAAGACCCTGATGCTAGGAAAGATTGAATGCAGGAGAAAGGGACGACAGAGGATGAGATGGCTGGATGGCATCACCGACTTGATGGATATGAGTTTGAGTTGGTGATGGACAGGGAAGCCTGGCATGCTGCAGTCCATGGGGTCTCAAAGCGCTGGACTGAGAGACTGAAGTGAACCTCTACGTAATATGTTGAAACTAAAAACATGGACAAAGTACTTATGGGTACCATATTGTGTAGAAATCATTAAAAGCACCAACATTTAAGTAAAAAGGGAGAAAAAATTTGAATAAAAAGGAGACAGCGAGACGAACTTCGGAGCTGGAAGGAACAAACCTGAAACGTGATATTCAGAAGCCAAGAGAGGGCTATATTATTGCAAAGGAAGGAGGGGATGAGCATCTTAAACATCACAGAAGAGTCAGAATGAGGTAAAGACTAAAAAGCTAGTCTGATGGCAACTGGGTCACTGTGACTTTAGCAGGAATAAATTCATTCTTATTCACTCTTGTTCCCTTACATGGCACAAAGAAGGGTTCCCTTAATGTTTTTACTGAATGAAGAAGTCAGTAGTTCTCAATCTTGGTTGTACATCAGAATGAGGTAGGGAGATTTTAAGCAGGATGTCCAAATCATACCCCAGAGCAATTACATGTGAATATCTGGGCTTAGGATACAGGTATCAGTGATTGTTAAAGCTTTCCAGGTGATTTTAATGTGCAGTCAAGCTTCGGAATAAATAAATCCACATCCTCCAAAGCACGTGATACTATTGTTTTGTTTAAATGGGTTTATTACATGTACCTGTTAGCTCCTTTGGGATAAGACAGGAATTGAGTCAAATGTTTTACACTCATGTTGGTATATACAGGTAGAGATTCTAAATTCTTCATTGAATGAATGTTCTGCAACTTTTTGATCTAACAGCCAGGAAACGAAAAATGATCCATAATTCAAAGACAATGCTTATTAAAAAATTATTAGTCAAATTTTGCGTATTGTTGATAATGAAAACTAATGTGACTCTGGGCACATTACTCTTGGCAATTTTTGAGACCTCCATTCAGAACAATCAATCCTATTCACATCAGGACTGATATAAAATATAATTAGGGAAGAACCTCTGTAACAAAGTCAAGGCTAAGCATCATGCAGTGAGCAGAGACTTGCTTGCTTCAGTTCTTATGCGTATCTAATATGTTTAGATTCATAAAATACCTCAAACAGCGTTTGGCACGGTTAAATACTTCACATTCTCGAAAATCTGTTAGCAGAATCAAGAGAACCTGTAGCTCTGGCACTGGGGAAAAATTGGTTCCCTGTGTACATACTTACTGTACACAAAGGAAAACGTATGATCTTTTTACAAATAAATTTGCACACGTGTGGCTGACCTGTTAACTATTAATTTATCGAGGGAGAAGTAGAGGTGAACAGTGCCGATGTAATAGGAACTAACTTGATCTTACAGCTCAAAAAATAGAAAATTCATCAATTTGTAATAAGGAGAAGTCTGGTGTCGCTCACGACACGTGGCTGAAGCAGTAGAAAAATCCTAAGGATACTGTCTCATGGGAGAGTAGGTAGAGACTGAGTCCCACTTATTTCTGTTACTTCACCGATTTTCGGCTCTTCCTAATTCTCCCCGGTATTCATTCGTGGCAACTTTCCTCTCCAAGCTTTTTCCACCTGCCTTTACTCCAAGAATGCGAAGCAAGGCATGTGACAGATACAGATGACGTGAAACTCGCTCAGTCGTGTCCGACTCTTTGCGAAACCATCGACTTGTACAGCCCATGGGATTCTCCAGGCCAGAATACTGGAGTGGGTAACCTTTCCCTTCGCCAGGGGATCTTCCGAACCCAGGGATCGAACCCTAGTCTCCCTCATTGCGGGAGGATTCTTTACCAGCTGAGCCACAAGGGAAGCAGATGCAGATAGGTAGCTATTAACACCCGCCAGCTGTGCTTGAGGCGTGCAAACGAAGTTCCCAGAAGCCTCCGCTCTCTTGCCTCCATCAAGAGGCCTCTGTTCTTAGGTTAATTAAATACTTGCTTCAGCGGGAAACGACGCGGCCACGTCTCGGCGCTCACCTTCTCCTCCGCCCGGAGAACGCTGCTAGCACCAGGGGTGCGGCGGGACACGGAGGAAAGCGCCGGTCCCGCGACCTCGGCTTCCTCAACGCGCTGGGCCCTCAGTGCCCGCCAGATCCGGGCCCCACGCCGCTCCCAGGCAGGTTCGGTCCAGCAGAGTAGAGAGGATCCTCCTAGTCTGCCGGGAGCCGCGGACTGGGCAGAGCGGGCGGCGCCGAAATTCTGCGTCATCATCTGGGCGGGGCGCGCCTCTGCTGACGGCATCACTCCCGCACCAGCCAACATGGAAGGTGGCGACGGCGGCGTCTCTATGGCTGGCCGTGGGGCTCCGGGCTCCGGGGCGGCTGCAGCCACTGTCCGGGAGCTCCTGCAGGACGGTAAGGGGGTGCTGGGCTGTGGTCGGGCCACGGGGCTTGGGAGCTGTCTGCTCCGCACCTGGGCCTGGGTGGTGGATTCAGCCCGTCGCTCTGCAGAAAGTTTTCCGTTCTTGACGTGACCACTCCCCTCAGCCCGGCCCACTGGCACCTGGGTGCCGGCCTTGCGAACGTGTTTCCCCAGGGATTTGCTGACCCGTTTCTTTCCGGTTGCCCTGGGGACACCTAGTTTCTGGAGGCTCCTCATTTCAGCTCTACCCTCCACGCTCCTGGGGCTTCGCTGATGTCCGAGTTTCCGCACCCGGTGACCTATTGCTGCCGCAGTTCTTGACCAAAGCGTGAAGCGTTTAATGCCATGAAAAGTGTAACAACTAGGACACATGACAAGCGCTTAATGTAGTGGCTCTTTTTATGTAGATTTGAAAACATCCGCCCCTTTGACAAATTCTTGGACTGCACAGGTGGCCCCGTTTGTTTGTTGCTAGTGGTTTATCCACAACCATGCGTGGGGGAGGGTTCGGAGCATTCATTCAAGCTGGGGTTAACCATACATATGTATTGAGTATAGCAGTCAAGTTTATTTATAGTTTTGGACAAATTGCTAGGAATAAGAAAAGTTAGACATATTACATTTGAGAAGCCATACAGTTGTATTAGTGGCGTTAACATACTCCAAGTCTGTTTTCTTTCAGAATAAAGTTCAAATTTCTAAAGACCCTTCTCATCTGTTCTTAATTTCCTTCCCAAATCGACATCACGTTCTACCTTGTATAAAAATAATTTGTGTACTTAGTCTTTTCTACTGCATTGTAAAATCCCTTTTTATATTCTGCAGTTACCTATGGTAGGCGTAGAGTGTTTTTAAAAACTGAACATCACACTGAGAAGCATATGTACACATTTGTAGAACAAAATAGATTATAAATGAATGAAATAAAGTTCTAAATTGCTGTTTTCTGTGTTGTATGCTCTGTTATTGCCCTTAGTTTCTTGCCTTCTGATAATAATTTACATACTTTTGCCAAGATTTACTAATGATGTCGTTTTTTGAACTAGATCCTGTTCTCTAGGATCTCTGGCTAATGCATCTTTGTATCTTAATTTAAATTCAGTTTTACGAAGTCTTGACTCCTGTTACACATACAATTTCCACTCTTAATACTTGCTTACGATTTTGGTACGGGAAATAGTCCTATAAAATTATTAAGTTAGACACTGTAATATAGCATTGTAATGGTAGCAGTAGAATTATATATGATGTAAAACATGAATGCAAAAGTGGATGATAACTGTTGGTGGTTCAATTCAGTTCAGTCGCTCAGTCGTGTCCGACTCTTTGCGACCCCATGAATCACAGTACGCCAGGCCTCCCTGTCCATCACCAACTCCCGGAGTTCACTCAAACTCATGTCCATCGAGTCGGTGATGCCATCCAGCCATCTCATTCTCTGTCGTCCCCTTCTCCTCCCGCCCCCAATCCTTCCCAGCATGAGTCTTTTCCAGTGAGTCAACTTGTCGCATGAGGTAGCCAAAGTATTGGAGTTGGTGGTTAGGGAATGTCAAAAAAGACTAGTTGAAGTTGGTTTTGAAGTATAAATAGAACTTCTGCAGGAGACGTGCATGGAGGTAGTACATGCCGCACGTGGGTATTGATTTCAGTAGGTTTCACTGAAGGAATTGTAATCAGTTTTTGGAGGGTACGTAAGCCTCAGTTCTGCTTTCTGTATTTTCCCATTAAGTTCCCTTTCTCATCTTCAACAGTAATTATTTAAATCTTCTTTACTGTTTTCAAGCCACTCCCTTTGAGCTCAACAGATGGTTTTCAGGTTCCCTGAAAGAATCTGATAGGAGCTTCCTCCATGTCTTGCCGTTAAATCTGTGAACTAGCCTGAACCTGTCGCCATGCTTTCTTCTTTTTTCATGGTATTTTTAATTACAAAAGAAGTGTACTGCTTCCTAAAGACAGTCCCTCCTCTTGGTGTTCTGGATTTTCTTCCTGCCTCCTCCAGGACCAGTTAGTCTCATTCTGTGCCATTGAGATTGCTTTGCTTTGTGGATAAATCAAATGGACACTGTTTTGGTCCTTATCTTACTTGATCTTATGAAAGGTTTTGACATTTGAAATACTTTTCCTCATGTGGCTTGTAAGTTGCATGGTTTTTGTTCGTTTGTTTTGTTTTTAAATTTCCTTATTCTTTAAGTGCTCTTTTTCAGCTTTCTTAGATGCTTGTTGTCTTCATTGTGTCCCAATTCAGTGATTCAGTCCACTCTTGTCCCCACAACATTCCTAAAGAAGTAAATATTCCCATCAATAACAGTGATTCACTGTGTCAGGGATCTGCCAGTGATGGAGGTTAGGATTGATAGGGTTGGTGAGTAGATGCATAGTTTGAAATTTTGTGAGATATTTCTGATGTGATGCCTGTAAGAATGAGAAAACTATAAAAGAGAAGCATTAGGGATATTGTCTGCTCTGATTCCAAAACCAATGATTAGCATCCAGCCTTCACTATGTTTGATCTTTGTAATATCTTTGACACTACTGGCCATTTACTTTCTTTAAACTGTCCATTTTGGTTTTTGCTATTCTCTCCTGTTTTTCTTTCTCTCTGAACATTTAATTTCTTTGCTTTCATTTTTTATCTTTACCCCCAAATTTTGGTGTTTCCCTGCTTCTGAATTATTGTCCCCATTTTTTTTTGTGCATTCTAAAGTGGCTTCCTAAATCATCTGGTCTTTTTTTCATCGTTTGACTATTAATATCTTTGTACACAAATATACGCATATATGGTCCTTACCTCTCTTCTGAGCTATAGAACCTCTGTCTACTGGACATTTCTATCTTGATAGTGAACAAGCACTACTAATTCTACATGTAAAAGATCTACATGTGGTACACACTGCTATATTTAAAATGGGTAACCAACAACGACTTATTGTATAGCCTATGGGACTCTGCTCAATGTTATGTTGCAGCCTGGGTGGAAAGGGGGTTTGGGGGAGACTGGATACATGTATATGTGTGGCTGAGTCCCTTTGCTATTCACTTGAAACTCACAACATTGTTAATCGGCTATACCCTAATACAAAATAAATTAAAAAGGCCCATGTATGAGCAGATAGTATAGATTCTGCACATGAAAAAGTGAAATCAATTTTTTTCACCCCTCTCCTCTAACCCTTTGCTCTAGTAGTCTCTGTTATCATTAATTGTATGTGGTAAGTTAGGTGTGTGTGTGTTCTCCTATAGGTTATGAGTTCTGTGGAGGCAGGGATACATTCATGTTCATGTTTATACGAAGATTACATGTCTATTAATCAAGAAACTTGGAAATCATCTTTTAATTCTTGGTTTACCTAATCACCCATTTTCAGCTTGTGTCTGTGAGTCCTGTACATTGTAGTGTCTGAGTATTTGTCACATTTGTCACTTCCTTGACATTCTTAGTGCCAGTGTTTGGTCTCCATCCTGTCACTTGGACTGTTAATGTAGCACCCTGCTGGCTCCTGTGGCTCTATTCAGTAAGTATGCTGGTAAACCAGCTTTCTGGGAAAATAGCAAAATCCCCGCTTTTGTATTGTATGCCAGTTTTCATGGTATAAATACCCTTAGCATGGTCAGTTTGAAGATACCTACTGTGGTGTTGGAGAAGACTCTTGAGAGTCCCTTGGACTGCAAGGAGATCCAACCAGTCCATTCTAAAGGAGATTAATCCTGGGTGTTCATTGGAAGGACTGATGCTAAAGCTGAAACTGCAATACCTTGGCCACCTCATGCGACAAGTTGACTCACTGGAAAAGACTCTGATGCTGGGAAAGGTTGGGGGCGGGAGGAGAAGGGGACGACCGAGAATGAGATGGCTGGATGGCATCACCGACTCTGTGGACGTGATTTTGGGTGAACTCCGGGAGTTGGTGATGGACAGGGAGGCCTGGCGTGCTGTGATTCATGGGGTCGCGGAGAGTCGGACACGACTGAGCGACTGAACTGAACTGACTTACTGAGATGTCAACTGGTTCACACAGTTCCTGAAAGTTTAACAGTTGGCTCTGAGGAGTCAGTCTGAGCCAGCCCCAGTACACCACTGCGTGGCTAATCCCTTTTCAGTCATCTTCCATCCTGCTGCCAGAAACTGTTGTACAACACAAGGCTTACAGCACTCTTTCTTGGCTGTAAAACCTTAAATGGGATATAGTCTGAACATTTTGCTTGTTTTACCAGCCTCTTTTCAAACTGCACCCCAGCCTTCCTTTGGAACCGCGAATCCTGCCATTCTTTACCTTTTTTGTCAATATCCATTATGATCTAGACATACTGAAGTCAGTATTATCCTTATTCCTCAGAATATACCATTGTATTTGCTGCCTCTAAACCTTCGCTTTTGGAATAACCTCCACTTGTCTGCCTGGCGGGATCCTTGATTCTGAGAATTGCTTGGCAAACTGTAAGGAAATGGGGTTCTCAGGATTAAGGCCAAAGTAGCAGTTTCCTTCTTTCACTCCACTTTGAGAGTAGTCAAGAATGAATCTCTGCTTTTAGCAGAATGATACTTGTAGCTGATTAATTCATTCAGCCAGTATTGAACACCTGCTGTGTGTCAGGCATTGTTCAGGCTCTGTGGGTGTGGTAGTACAGAAAACAAAGACTTTGCCCTTGAGGAGCATATATTATAGTGAATATAGGCAATAAAAGTTTTTGTAAAAGTACTCTATATTATAGCTTGTTTTATAATCTCTTGTCAAGGCAGTCTTACCTATATCTTCCATATGGCTAGGAGATAATCCTTTCTACCTACATTGACTTCACTTCTGTATATCTAGTTTTAATTCATAATTCCATTTTCCTTTCACACATTTGTGGATTTCTATACAGAAAGTTATCCTATCAGCTATATTCACTCTGTTTTCTTTCTCTTAAGGGCCTACATTCAGCATGGTTTCTGCTTCGTTTTACTTATTTCACTCATAAATCCAAAATTTTGGTAATACCTGTAAGTTTGTATGTGCCTAGTTCTTTTAAAATTTCAGATTCACTTTATTGTAACAGTATTTGTGCATTGATCTGGAGATACTGGAAACCATAACTTTCAGATACAGTCTATTTTCTTATTGTTGTTGACCTTGTTTTCTTGTGTTAAAAACTGTTGCTAGTATTTTTTTTCAATCTTTTCTCAATATTTTCTTTTAACTTACTGATAAAACTAGCTTATTTGTTGTTTGCTAATCATGTCCAACTCTTTGTGACCCCATGGACTGCAGAGTGCCAGGCTCCCTTGTCTTTCACTGTTTCAGAGTTTGCTCAAACTCATGTCCTTTGAGTCAGTGGTACTCTCCATTTATATCCTCTGCTGCCCTCTTCTCCTCCTGCCCTCAGTCTTTCCTAGTATCAGGGTCTTTTCCAGTGTTTGGCTCTTTCCATGAGGTGGTCAAAGTATTGGAGCTTCAGCATCAATCCTTCCAATGAATAGTCAGGGTTGATTTCCTTTAGGATTGACTGATTTGATCTCCTTGCTGTCCAGGGGATTCTCAAGAGTCTTTTCCAGCATCACAGTTTGAAGGCATCGATTCTTTGGTGCTCCTAAAAACTAGCTTTTAGTATGCATAGTGGTCCAGAGGTGGACTCTGGAGCTAGACTGCCTTGGGTTCAAACAATGAGATGGTCAAAGTTTCATGCCTTGTCTCTGCCCGTCTCTTCACCTGTGAAATGGGGAGAATGATATTTCCAACAGGGTTGTGTGCATATAGAATAAATTAGTATGAGTTCCAACAGGTCTGTGTGCATATTGAGTGAGTTAGTATGTATAAAGTGCTTAGGTCAGTACGTGATGTGTAGGAATATTCTTAGTAAATATTGCCACTCTTCTGCTGTTGCCACCACCTCTTCCTTCTTCTTTACAAGAGAAAGCCTTTTCGTTAGTTTTTGGTGTATAGAAAGATCTCAAAATATGTTAACTGTGGTTACAGTTATTCTGTCGTTTAATTTCTGTGGTTTTGTTGTTTTTCAGTTGCTAAGTCATGTCTCACTCTTTGTCACGTCGTGAACTGCAGCACACCAGATTTCCTGGTCCTTAACTGTCTCCCAGAGTTTGCTCAAACTCATGTCCATCGAGTCGGTGATGCCATCCAAACATCTCATCCTCTGTTGTCCTCTTCTTCTGTCCTCAGTCTTTCCTAGCATCAGGGTCTTTTCCAGTGTTTGGCTCTTTCCATCAGGTGGCCAAAGTATTGGAGCTTCAACATCAGTCCTTCCAGTGAATACTCAGGGTTGATTTCCTTTAGGATTGACTGATTTGATCTCCTTGCTGTCCGAGGGACAGAAGAGTCTTCTCCAGCATCACAGTTTGAAAGCATCAATTCTTTGGCACACAGCCTTCTTTATGGTCTAACTCTTATTTTTGTTCATGACTACTGGAAAAACCGTAGCTTTGACTGTGTGGACCTTTGTCAGCAAAGTTATGTCTCTGCTTTTTAATGTGCTGTATAGGTTTGTCATAGCTTTTCTTCCAAGGAGCAAGCATCTTTTAATTTCATGGCTGCAGTCACCATCTGCAGTGATTTTGGAGCCCAAGAAAATAAAATCTGCCACTGTTGCCATTTTTTCCCCATCCATTTGCCATGAAGTGATGGGACCAGATGCCATGGTCTTTGGTTGAATGTTGGGTTTTTAAGCCAGCTTTTTCACTCTCTTATTTCATTCTTATCTAGAAGCTCTTTAGTTCCTCTTCGCTTTCTACCATTAGAGTGGTATCATCTGCATATCTGAAGTTGTTGATATTTCTCCCAGTAGTCTTGATTCCAACTTGTGATTCATCCAGCCCTGCATTTTGCATGGTGTACTCTGCATATGTTAAGTAAGCAGGCTGACAGTATAGGACCTTGATGAATTTCTTTCTCAATTTTAGATCAGTCTGTTGTTCCATCTGTGGTTTGGTGCAGTGTGATTAATAGTTTTTCTTATATTTTTCCCCAGAGTGTTATAGTGATTTTTTAAATGAAGACTTTGATGTAAAGACTTATACTTCTCAATCTATTCATCAAGCTGTAATTGCTGAACAACTAGCAAAACTTGCCCAAGGAATCAGTCAGTTGGATAAAGAACTACACTTACAGGTAATTCCAATTTTCTGGAGCATACAATTTATCCCAGGGTGATTACATATCATTTTATAATCCTTTTATTATTTAATCTAAATGCATATTTATATGAACAAATGTATATTTTCCCAAGTATATATATATTTTTAAATTTTTGGCTGCACCACACAGCATGTGGGATCTTAGTTCCCCAACCATGGGTTGAACTCACGTGTCTTGCCTTGGAAACATGGAGTCTTAACCCCTGGACCATCAGGAGAGTCCCTCCAAATACATTTTTTAAAAGTTTTCTGGAAGCTACTTTTTGCCAGTTGAAAAATGGATATCCCATCTCTCCAAAACCTTTTATTCATACTTTGTTTTCATCATCTCATCTGATATGAAGAGAATATAGGTTGGCGAAAAATAGGATGTCTTAGGGCTTTCCTCGGAGAAGGCAATGGCAAGCCACTCCAGTACTCTTGCCTGGAAAATCCCATGGATGGAGGAGCCTGGTGGGCTGCAGTCCGTGGGGTCGCTAAGGGTCAGACACGACTGAGCGACTTCACTTTCACTTTTCACTTTCACACATTGGAGAAGGAAATGGCAGCCCACTCCAGTGTTCTTGCCTGGAGAATCCCAGAGACGGTGGAGCCTGGTGGGCTACCATCTATGGGGTCGCACAGAGTCGGATACGACTGAAGTGACTTAGCAGCAGCAGCAGCAGGGCTTTCCTGGTGGCTCAGATGGTAAAGAATCCACCTGCAATGCAGGAGTCTGAGGTTCGATCCCTGGGTCAGAAAGATCTCCTGGAGAAGGAAATGCAGCCCATTCCAATGTTTTTGCCTGGAGAATTCAATGGATAGAGGAGCCTGACTGGCTACAGTTCTTGGGGTTGCAAAGAGTCGGACACAGCTGAGTGACTAACATTTGATAAAGGTAATGGAAAATGGAATTTTGGAAGCAGAATAGTGTGAATAAGTAAAACTGTTCCCATCCAGAGTTCATATTTCTTGAGCACAAAATGTAACATTTGATGAAACTGCAGATAGTTGATGAATTTGTGGTGGATAGGACACAAAAGGGGAGTTAGGAGAAAGGTCTGAGTCTCAGTTGTGCTGTTACCTTTCATATTATATAATACCTTTGAGTCTTGCCTTTTTTATCTGAGTAAACATTTAAATTAATGGACAGTTGCATGAATAAATGAACTATTTACTAGGAAACCTAGATCTGGTATAAAATGAAACATGTTCCCTTAAACTTTTTTGTGTTTTGCTTTATCAATTAAAAGAGCTACTTGTTTAGGACTGGGATGACTTCTAAGATCAATTTAACTGTAAAATTCTGATTATATAGTTAGGGATCAATTATTTATTGGGAAACATATATAGTCAGTTTTAATAGTCTGGTTTGTTGTAGTCTGCGGGAGTAGAAAAATGAACATATTTCCTGGCTCTCTAAGCATTAACAGACCAGTGGCAGATACAGACAGAAATAATGCCTGTTTTGAATAGAGTAGTATACATTGTTTATGGGGGCAGGGGAAAACGCTTTTAATTCTGCCTGTGTTTCTTCCAGTAGCTTTTTGCAGAAGCCACCTGAAATTCTTTCTGCCTTTTTGTGGTTGCCATCTTCCTTATCCTTTGCATGTAGTAACTTCGGAATCAGTAAAAACTATTTAACATCTCCCAGAGAGGGCAAGTTATCCTTAACAGTAGTTTTGGATGTGGGATTGAGAAAAATCTCAGTCCTGGTATGAGATCTGAACCTGCTATAATTGTTTTTCTGCAGAAGCAAAATTGGGATAATGCTGACCGAACTCGTAAATAAAATATAATCAAAATAATTTAAATATCAGTGAGATGATTTAAATTACAAAAGATGCACAGAGATATGTATCAGTCAGGACTTTAGTACAGGAAACAGAAACCACTCTAGGTATTTAAAGCAGGTAGATACTTAATACAGAGGATTGGATGGACAGCTAATAGACAGGGTGGAAAGATCTACCATGGATGCAGCCCAGAGGCCTGCAAGCACCTGCTATTAACTCCCATGTCCCTGCTGAAGTTCAGCTTCTGGGTGCTTGAACTCTGGTAACTGAACTCTGGAATGATGAATAGCGCTATCCTGGCTAGCTGTCTCTAAAGCCTCAGATCTCAGGATCTGGCTTACTAGCTGAAACAGTAATGGGAAAATAGCTTTCGTCTTCTCTCTTCTAAATCTCTTGGAAATTCGTACAGTTGATTCCTGGGGAGAATATAACAGTGTAGTTTTAGGTTTTTCAAACTTTCCGCAGCATCACAAGGGAGAAAGAATAGAGAATTAGGAGAAAATCATTGTGTTAGGATGGATGCATTAATCACCATATCAGTGGACTGGGGAAAATTGAGAAGTCTTCCGGATAAGAGACATAGGAGACTGAAAGTAACAGTTATGTGATAAGAGGAAATTGCTAAAATGACAGTGACATCTGGCACTGGACACAGTGGAGGATTTAGGGTTCCAGTGAATGAATCTTTGTTGATGAGGAGCTTCAGCTTACAGATTAGACATGAAACTTCTTATTCATTGTAATAAAGGATTCTTGGATTATTCTAAAGATTTGCTTGATTTCTTGATGTTTCTAGGATTCTCTTGCATGTAGCCTTTAATTCCTAACTTTTTTTTTTTTGATATAACATTTCACACTGCCCTAATATTCTTAAAAATATCAGTCTTCCATAGGAAAGAGGATTTGCTGTGACATGGGGAAGCTGGAAACAGAGAGATGTTCAGGGAGGTGCTGATTCTGCTTTATCTTTGCAAAGTAGAATGTGGTTGTGATGATGCTGATTTAAGTTCAAGAGCTAAAAGAACCTGCTGTTTGAAAACACTCTTTAAAAGGAAAACATGTATTAATTAGCATGGTGAGAATTAGCAGGTTTTTGTTGTTCAGTTTTGGCACATCTTCCTTCTGCACATCCTACTAGGAAGACATGGGGCTAATGAAAAGACTTCTTGGGCACCATGTCAAACTTTAAGCATGTTTATGTTCCTGCCAATCAGACATCTTAAACACACCTTTTTTACTTGTATTTTTTTCTTTTGTATTAGCATTTTTCCCCTTTCCATATAGAGAGAGACCTTCAGTTCTACACTGTGGTTACAAATTAAAATACCTAATACTTGTAATGCTGATTATTCATTCTTGATTTTCAGGTTGTTGCACGACATGAAGATTTATTGGCACAAGCAACTGGAATTGAGTCTTTGGAAGGTATGTTTCCATTAACTGTTATACTTTATATAGAACTTGCCTAGGGCTTGGTAACTTTTCTTGTGAAGGATCGGAAAGTAAATAATTTGAGACTTTGTAGGCCATATTATCTCTGTTACAACTATTAAACTCTGCTGTTACAGAGTGAAACCAACTGAGTAATATGTAAATGAATGTGTGTGACTGTGTTCCAACAAAACTTTAGTAAAACTTTGAGGTTTTATTAGCATATGTGTCCGACTTTTTGTGACCCTGTGGACTGTAGCGTGTAAGGCTGCTCTGTCCATAGGATTCTCCAGGCAAGAATACTAGAGTGGGTTGTCCTGCCCTCCTCCAGGGGATCTTCCTGATCCAGTGATTGAACCTATTTCTTTCGTCTCCTGCATTGGCAAGCAGGTTCTCTGACCTTTGAGCTAAATTCTCTGGATTTGAATCATTGCTTAGCCTCCTACTAGATGTGTGAGTTTGGACAAGTTACTTTCTGTGCCTGTTTTATCCATAAAGGAGTGTTAATATGTACTAATATGGTGCTAATTTGAGTTAACAAAATGCTTAGAACAATTCCTAGTGCATATTTAGTGCTTTTATAACTGAATTAATGAAAACAAGCAGAGAATTCCAGTGGTTAGAGGTTAGGACGCCGCAGTTTCACTGCTGAGGGTGCAGGTTCAATCCCTGGTCAGGGAACTAAGATTCAGCAAGTCACATTGTGGGGTTGAAACTACTGCCCCACCCCTCCACCCCGCAAACCCCAAACAAAGTCAGCTCCACCAAAGTAGTGGAAGTAGGCTTCAGTTCTTTCATTATGTTTGACTTCTTTGAAATGCTTTTAAAAAATGAAAGTATAGTAGAATAATGCATTGGATTTTATCATGAATTCTTCTATTTCTGTTCGACTACTTCTTTTATGAATTTTTCATTCTGTTAAACATCTCATAAATATGAAGTGCTAATACTGTATTTTCCATCACTACTTGTGTTGTGATTACATTATTAATCACTGCACATCAAAAGAAAGCTGAATGATTTTTCCCTTTGTTGGTTGAATTCTTGAGGAAGAAGGGTATTGCCTTTTGTGAGGCAATATTCTTTAATACTTCCCCAGTATTTCTTATACACACTCAAAGGTATTATTCTCAGCATGTACACTGTTTTTAATGCATCCATTTCTAATGAATTTAATGTGTGTGTGTGTTAGTCGCTCAGTTGTGTCGGACTCTTTGCGACCCCACGGACTGTAGGCCACCAGGCTTCTCTGTCCATGGAATTCTCCAGGCAAGAATACTTGAGTGGATTGCCATAATGCATTTAATAGTATTTTAAAAATAATAGTTTGTCTGTTACTTGAATATTTAGGATAGATACTAGACTATGGGAAAATTAAGAGGCTCTAGGTACTGACTTACTATTGGAAGTTAATTTTTTTAATCTCATAGTATTTTGTAAGTTTCTGGAAGCAAGAAACAATACCTTGTTTTTAATGGTAATTTTTGTAAACAAATGATAAATGATATTTTTCCTTTATAAGACCTATAGGGATGTCATGGTAGTATGTTGATTTTGAGTGTAAATATGTGTAGATAAATCATCACAACAAAAATACTTCTTACTGTGGTTTTTGTATATATGTTTAGTTCTTTTTGTTTATTTTAACTGGCTGCATCATGCAGCTTGTGCTATCTTGGTTCCCCAACCAGGCATTGAACCCTGGGCTACAATGGTGAAAGTGCTGAATTCCAATTGTCATGGTCTGTGCATGGATTGGAAGATAATTTTCAGACATGAGGCAGAATGAGAGAGTAGAGTTTATTACAGCGGGAGACACTTAGAACAGCAGGCCGGCTCAAGGGTGAGCTGATGGCTTTTGTGTGCTAGTAGCCAATTTTATAGCCTCAAGACCAAGTTCTTGCTGGGTGGCATTAGGCGATTGTTTAGGGTGCTATAGGGAGGTTCTCAAAGAGTCAGACATGACTGAGCACAACACAGGGTGGGTATTTTTTTTTTAATCTATTATGGGGTCAGGGAACTGGAGCTGGCTGGTTTAGATGGGTAGGGGCTCATGGCAACAATTGCTGTGGGGCTCGTTAAGTTCTGGAGATGACCTTGGTACAAGGCTCCACATTTGTGACCTTGGTCAAAGGCTTTACACCAGTGACTTTGGTATAGAGCTCCACATTAACCACTGGACCGCCAGGTAATTCCCTATATGTGTTAAGTTCCGTAGTGTGCTCATTTTCCCCTTAATGCTTTTCAGTGATTACAACATTTAAAATATACTATTTAACTGAGTTAGAATGATTATCCATTGGATGAGAGTATACAATACAAAGGTTGACTTCTGTAAATTCCTATGATAATCTAAAAGTCTTCTCCAGATTATTTGATCATAAGAAGTCAAGGTATGAATCAGTATTATTTTAGCATGATGTGTATTTCTAAGTGTATTAAAATTTTTGAGATGTGTGTTATGTATTTGAAAATGAGTATTGTCCCAGCTTTTTACTTCATCTCCTTTTTCTCCTATATATTTAAAATTTTGTGCTATATAATTCATTTGGAGGTATATATATTTAGCCTATTTTATTAAAATTTACATTCTTGTGGAAACTAACAACGTGGTTGAGCAACTGCACTTCAATAAAATTAATTAAAAAAGAAAACATTCAGTAAAATCTACTGTGTTTTATCTTCTAAAATGAAATAAAATTTACTCTCTCTGTTCTGTTCATTTATTCATTTAAATTTTATTTGAGAATTTGCTAGATATCAGGCACCTGTAACATTATAAAAAATACCTGTCTTTATGGAGATATGTTTAATTGTGCATGCGTGTGTGTCTGTCAGTCGCTTAGTTGTGTCCAACTGTTGTGACCCCTCGGACTGTAGCCTGCCAGGCATCTCTGTCCATGGGATTTTCCCAGCAAGAATACTGGAGCAGGTTGCCATTTCCTCCTCCAGGGGATCTTCCGAACCCAGGGGTTGAACCCACATCTCCTGCATTGGCAGGAGGATTCTTTACAACTGAGCCACCCAGGAATCCCAATGAAGCCTGTTTAATTAAAAAGAGATTGCTTAATTTATTAATGTATTTGCCCACTCAGTAATTGAGAAGTTGTTAGATATTAGCCACCTGTGAACAAAAGCCAAAGTCACTGTTCATGTGATATTTATGTTCTAGGTAGAAAATTAGACCAAAAAAATACATTAGTAGGGAACTTGAGGTATTTTAAGTTCTAAAAGAAAATAAAACAGATGACGAGATAGACAGGGAGTCCTTACTAGCTAGGATGAGCAGGGGATGTCTCTGAGAAGATGACATTTGAGCTGAGATCTGAGTAATGAGAAAGCACTACCACATGACTCTCTGGGGAGAAGAGTGTGGTAAGCTGAGGGACCAATAAATGGAATTAATGTGGCATGTTTGAAAGGAAGAAAGGAAAGTCTAGTACGATTAAGAGTTTAGTGAATGAGGAAATGAATTGTAGATGAGGTTCTTGGAAAGAAATTTTGATTTTCATTCTAAATGCAATGGTAAGCCATTGGAGGATTTTAATTAGAGATATTATGTGATTAATGCTCTAAAATGTTTTCTCTGGTGGTTCTATAGGAAGGCAAGGGTAGAATCTGGGGTTCCCATTTAAAAGTTAGTAGAGCAATAGAAGTTGATGGTGCATTGAATTAGAGTGGTGGATGTAAAGAGAGAGAAGTGGATGGTATCAGATGGGAATAGAGTTGATAGGATTTGTTGATGGGAAATTAAAGGTCTGAGGGGAAAAAACTCACCAAGAGTGATTCCTGAAATTTTAGTCTGAAGAATTGGATAGATGATGGTGTAAGTAACTGAGATGAGTTAGACTGGAGAGGATCATGACTTTGGTTGGGGCAGGTATTATCTTGGGTGTCTTAAACTTGTCATAAGAAAGTTCTGAACTAAAGAGTTGTGTGTGTGTATGTGTGTGTATAGTTAGGCAGATACAAAGAAAATATGGATACATGTACATGTGTGTATATCTCAAATCAGTATTTTATTGACTAGATCGAGATTTCATTCAGACCCTATGTTTTAAATACTAATAGAGACTCTGGATGGAGAATAGAAGATGACTGAGGATCACCTCTGGGAGTACTCCAGCATGTAGAGATCTAATGGAGAAGGAGTAGGAGCGACTATTGTGATCGGAAGGAACCCAGGGGGTGGAATGATTTGGAAGGCTAGAGTAAAGCATGTTTTAGGGAGGCAGTGGTTCAACGTGAAATGAATTTTTGAGAATTTGAACAGGATCAAGACAGAACTGATAATAGAAATTGGCACCTTGGAAATTTCTGGTGACCTTGACAAGGTCTGTTTTAGTGGAATATGTGTGAAAGCTCTCACGAGTGGGTTGTGGAGAGAAAAACATGTAAGGAAGTGATGATAACAAGGAAGGCCAGTACACTCTTGGAGATTTCAGGTCAGTGAACCATAAAGCCAGCAGAAAAACATAATCTCTGGGTCCAGAAAGGATTCTGTTGAACTGAGCCAAATTAAAACATATTTGTATGCTGATAGGAATGTTAATTAACCTTAAAATTACCTCATCTAATATGTGACAACATTCTATACTTAAATTTATTTATAGAATGCTGTGTTTTAAAACTACAGCTATGTCAGTTGAATATAGAAACTGAGTTTTAAAGAATGGAGTTCAAAATAATTAGATCTGTAATACTGGAAAACCCATTTTTAGGCATATAAATAGTCAAATTTAAGATCTGTCTTCCTGAAAATAGTTCTACAATTTTATAAATGGTTCTTCATCATGTTATGTAAATAGAGAGTAAAGGCAATAATATACTTGCTCTCCGTATATATCATTTTCTATCATTGGTGGTTAGAGAGAGTATACCAGGAGCAGAGTACATCACACAAATTGTTCGTATATATTATTTTCTATCATTGGTGGTTAGAGAGAGTATACCAGGAGCAGAGTACATCACCCAAATTGTTCAGGGCCTTGGAGATCAAGCTGTGGACTTTAGTTTTAACCTCGGAATGAAGGGGAGACTGTGGATAGATTTTAGCAAATGAGTGTTAAGATATAATTTACACTTCTAAAGATCACGCAGGCTTTTGTGTGTGTGTGTGTGTGTGTGTGTGATTATAGTACAGTGCACATTAACAACGGATTTCCCTGGTAGCTCAGCTTGTAAAGAATCGTCCTGCAATGCAGGAGACCACCATTCGATTCCTGGGTCAGGAAGATCTCCTGGAGAAGGGATAGGCTACCCAATCCAGTATTCTTGGGCTTCCCTGGTAGTTCAGCTGGTGAAGAAATCTGCCTGCAATACAGAAGACCTGGGTTCGATCCCTGGATTGGGAAGATCCCCTGGTCAGAAGGAAACGGATACCCAATCCAGTATTCTTGCCTGGAGGATCCCCATAAATAGAGGAGCCTGGTAGGCTACAGTCCACTGGGTCACATAGAGTCTAACATGACTGAGTGACTTTCATTTTCACTTTTCACACATTAACATGGAATTTACCCCTTTAATCATATTAATGCTGCTGCTGCTGCTGATTCAGTGCCATTAATAAGCAGCACTATCCAGTTCCATTTTTTTTTTCATCACTCACTCCAAATGGAAACTTTGTAACCATTAAGCAGTCACTCCCCATTCCTTGTGGTGGTGCTAGTGGTAAAGAACCTGTCTGCCAATGCAGGAGACACAGAGATCTGGGTTCGATCACTGGGTCAGGAAAGTCCCCTGGAGGAGGGCATGGCAACCCGCTCCAGTATTCTTGCCTGGAGAAATCCCATGTCCAGAAGAGTTCTGTGGGCTCCAGTCCATAGGATTGTAAAGAGCTGGACTCGACTGAAGCGACTTACCATGTGTGCACCCTATTCCTTGTGAGACTGCTTTACTGAAGTGATTTGGACTAGAGGAAGACTAGTTAGAGGTTTTTGAATAGTCTAGGTAAAAGATATGGTTCGATTATGATCATAACAGAAAAAAATGGAAAATTTTTTCAATTTTTTCCTTTTAACTTAACTTTTTACCCAACTTGAAACCCTTGTAAATTTGTAAAGTAATGTAAGTTGTTGTTTTCCTAGGTGTCCTTCAGATGATGCAGACAAGAATTGGGGCTTTACAGGGAGCCGTTGATAGGTACTGTTGTTCATTTTGTAAATAAGTGAAATGGAAGATTTTTACCCATTGATATTTTGAAGATGATTTTATCTCTCCTCTGTTTGTTTTTCCTTTAGGATGAAAGCAAAAATTGTTGAGCCATACAATAAAATAGTAGCCCGTACTGCTCAACTAGCAAGACTTCAGGTAGGTCCCTCATTTGTCATTTCTTTGTAGTTTTAGTTCATTTTGTCTTTATAAGGGGATAGATTTCAAGAGAATGAATTCTGAGGAAGTAAGAGAATATGAGAGAAAAAGAAAATATTCAAGTGCTTTAAAATAAGATGTTCAGTTTAAAAAATAAAAATCAAGACTACTATTCAAGTGAATTATTTTCACTCTTATTGTTATAGTGTATAATAATTTTACTAACTTTTTAGAATTCAAAATTATTTCTCTTGATAGAGAACAGAAAGAAACCTAACTTTTATCCTTACAGTTGTCTGTGGTCAAATGTAAATAACGTAGTCATACAACTTCTATAACAGATGGTTGCTGTTCAGTCACTAAGTCCTGTTGATTCTTTTAAATTCATGGACTGCAGCATGCCAGACTTCCCTGTTCTTCACTGTCTCCTGGAGTTTGCTCAGAAACTCACATCCATCGAGTCAGTGATGTGACTCAACCATCTCATCCTCAGTCGTCTCCTTCTCTTGCCCTCAGTCTTTCCCAGCATCAAGGTCTTTTCCAATGAGTTGGCTCTTTGCATCATGTGGCCAAAGTATTGGAGCTTCAGCTTCAGCATCAGTCCTTCAAGTGAATATTCAGGGTTGATTTTCTTTAGGATTGACTGGTTTGATCTCCTTGCAGTCCAAGGGACTCTCAAGTCTTCTCCAGCACCACAATTTGAAAACATCAGTTCTTCAGCACTCAGCCTTCTTTATGGTCCAACTTTCACATCCGTATGACTATTGGAAAAACCATAGCTTTGGCTATACAGATCTTTGTTGGCAAAGTGATGTCTCTGCTTTCAAATACACTGTATAGGTTTGTCATGCTTCTCTTTCAAGGGGAGCAATAGTCATATGGATGTGAAAGTTGGACCATAAAGAAGGCTGAGTGCTGAAGAATTGACGTGTCAATACTTCTTTCCTTTTTGTGACCAAATAATCCTTTGTATGGATATGGCACAGTTTTGTTTATCCATTTATTTTACTTACCTGTCAGTTGATATTTGGGTTGTTCCCTCTTATTGACTATTATGAGTAAGAATTCTTAGGAACATTTGTATATAAGTTTTTGTATGTACATTTTTTTAAATTGGGTATATATCTGAGATATGCTAGGTCACATGCTAACTCTGTGTTTAATATTTTGATGTATCAAATCATATACATATACCTAAACAGTATTATGTGTACTCAGTTGATTAGTTATGTCTGACTGTCTGCAGCCCTATGGTCTGTAGCCTTCTAGGCTCGTCTGTTCATGGAATTTTCCAGGCAAGAGAACTAGTGCAGGTTGCCATTTCCTTCTCCAGGGGATCTTCCCAACTCAGGGATTGAACCTGCGTCTCTTGCATCTCCTGCATTGGCAGGCGGATTCTCTACCACTGTGCCTTATATGTCAATTATATCTCAATACAGCTGGAAAGAAGAACATTTTGGGAGTGCCAAAGTGTTTTCCAAGGAAGCTGTACCATTTTGCATTCCTGTCAGCTATGTATGAGGGTTTCAATTTTTTCCTTTCCTGCCAATACTTCTTTTCTTTTTAATATAGCCATCCTACCAGTTATGAAGTAGTATACCGTCGTTTTGATACAGATTTTCCAAGTGACTAGTGATACTGAGCATCTTTTATTGTGCTTGTTGGTCACTGTGTATCTTCTCTGGAGAAACGTCTTTTCAAATCTTTTGGTCCCTTTTAAGTTATTTTTCTGTTTCCTTCCTTCCTCCCTCCCTTCCTTGTTACTGTCTATATGTGTCATATATAATTAAATTCTGTTCTGGTTTCCAGTTTAGTTGTTGAGAAACTGTCATTCTGACCTGGTCTTTTGAAGGTAATCTGTAGATTTCCTCTGGTTTGTTTTAGGAATTTTTCACTTTAGCATAGTGTTCGATGCGTGTGTGTGCTAAGTTGCTTCAGTCGTGTCTTACCCTTTGCGACCCAATGCACTGTAGTCCGCCAGGCTCCTCTGTCCATGGAATTCTCCAGGCAAGAATACTGGTGTGGGTTGCCATTTCTTCCTCCAGGGGATCTTCCTGATGCAGGGATCAAACCTGCGTCTCTTATGTCTCCAACAATGGCAGATGGGTTCTTTACCACTGGTGCCACCTGGGAAGCCATACAATAGTGTTATGTACCATATTAAATGGTTACGAGATGCCACCTGGGAAGCCATAGAATAGTGTTATGTACCATATTAAATGGTCACGAGATGCAGCATCATGCACTTCGTTTCCCTTCTTTGTTTAGTATAGTCTTTTGACAGTAAGTTTTAAGAATCTCATTTTTGCTACCTCACTTGTATTCATGATAAAAAAAATTTTTTTTCAAATTTATGTGGGACTTTATGAAAAATTTCAAGTATTCTAATTCAATAATTGTGCTTAGAAGTTACATATCTCATCACTTTATGGGTGAATAAAAACTTAGGTTCTGAAAGTTACTTGCCGAAGTTCATATAGCCAATATGCAGCAGTATTCAGACTGAAACAGAATTTCTTTCTCTAAATTTAGTATTCTGTGATTTTGATTCTATGGAATATGTAAAAAAGTAGAAAGTATGACTCCTGGTTTTCAGAAAGTTGCTTGTATGTAGAAAAATTAAATCTAGATTCGTAAAGCATGGATGAAGAGCACTGGACTAGGTTTATGAGACCTGACTACACTCTTCATCCTTCTAACTTCATGGTCACAAACAAACTTTATTATTTTTTTGTTTGTAGCTTTGAGATATTATCGACATATAACATGTACATTTAAGATACACAGTGTGATAATTTGGTAGATGTATATATTGTAAAATGATTCCTACAATGAGTAATCCACATTTCACTTTACATGATTACTATATTTGTTTTGTGTTCTTGGTGGCATAGTATCTTTATACAGTGAAAGTTTGGACTGGATCTGTGAATTCCCTTCCAGCTCTAAAATGCTGTGATTCTGTGACACTGATAGTTCCTTTTATGAATGCTTTTATTCTTACGGTTATGTTAGTGTGAGGTCAGGATTATTTGTGTTTAAAATAAATACTTTTTATATTTATTAGTGTTATTTTCTATACTCTTATCGTAAAAAATATTATACTACTGTATAGCAGCAACTGAGTTGAGTGGTAAATTTATCATAAAGGAAGAAAGAGAAGAAGGGAGAGAAAGAAAAGAAAAATACGCCAAGTACATTTTGATATCTTTATTTCTAGTATTAAATTTTTCCTAAATTGACTCCTACCTTAGGATGAGTCCTGTAAGAGGGATGTTCATCATGGAAATTCAAACTGCTTTGAAGTCCAAGGGCTCTTTGGAAGTTTATTTATGTTTTAATTTTTATTCTGTTTACTTTGTCTAGACATTTCCATTTTAAATTTTGGAGAAACTTTAATGTTTCTGTTTAATCTTTTTATTCTTTGAGCTCTTAATTCATTTAAATGCATGTGATATAAGAAGAAGAAAGAAATAGCTCTGAACTTATTTTTGCCTTGAACTTAAAATCACTATGCTGTACCCTCAATTAGAAGAAAGTACTTTTACCTTTAATTTTTTTTTTTTGCTTTTTATCCCCACTTCACTCTTTCTCCAGAAGGCTTTTTCTCTGAGCAGAAGCTTCTGACTTCATCTATATACATGAAAACATGAGTTGAATTTAATTATCACCCCAAGAATCATCTCTATCTTAGCTCTTTTTAGTAACGTTGTTTGCTTATGAACTGCCTCAGAGTTTTTCAGAAAGAAAAATTTAAGAGCTTATTATCCTTTACATAGACTATATAAACTTTTTTAACTTTAACATTATATAAGAAAATGAGTTCTTAAACTTTCAAATCTTATGTTTTTAACACTTCTAATCATATGTTTTGAAAAATACAACAACTTTATTGGGGTATAATTCGCATACGTGCATATAAGTTTTTTTATCTTTTTCATCATTTTATTTTTTAAGTCACATATATTAGCTTTCCAATTTAAGGTTTTTAATTTAGTTTTTTAACTTTGAAATTATATAAGTAAGAAAGTTTGAGAAAATGTTGGTATGAAGGAGGAGGAAAGGGTTCATAAAACCTTTTCTCTTTTTATGTTCATGTTTTTTACATGTATGTGGTTTTCACCATATACATTTATAGAATTCTTTTTAGTTTTCAATTGATAATGATGTCAAATAATTTTATCTGCATTGTTCTGTGTGATGATGATTTAGTTAACTGGCTTTATAAATAATTATCCAGCAAACAAGTAATATACCAGAAACGAAGGAAGGAAGGAAAAGGGAAGATAACAACAGCAGCATAAGACGTCAATGTCCCTAAACACTTTGAAAACACTGAGAGTAGGCAGGATAGCAAAATGGGAGAACCGCTGCTGGCGGGAGTCACGCTGGGCTAGTTTGGGAGCTAGCATTCAAGGGGCACAGCAGCTTTTGTTTGTGGTCTGGGAAAGCCACTCTGCGTTGAGAGTCCAGTCATTGTGAGATCATTATGGTGTGAGAAAGCACATGCTGGTGGTGGGGAGGTGACGGTAGAGAAGCACTGAGGCACCAGACGGGATTGTCTCAAGTATATTATCTATCAGAGTCCTGCTGCTGCTGCTGAGTCACTTCAGTCCTATCCGACTCTGTGTGACCCCATAGCAGCAGCAGCAGGACTCTGATAGATAATATACTTGAGACAATCAAAATGACTAGAGAAACTTCAAGTAAAAACTAGCAATGACAGTAAGAACGAGGCTTAAATGAAGGATATAAAGTAGTATGTAATGAAGTAGAACTGTGGTGTTGGAGAAGACTCTTGAGGGTCCCTTGGACTGCAAGGAGATCCAACCAGTCCATTCTACAGGAGATCAATCCTGGGTGTTCATCGGAAGGACTGATGCTAAAACTGAAACTGCAATACTTTGGCCACCTCATGCGATGAGTTGACTCACTGGAAAAGACTCTGATGCTAAGAAAGGTTGGGGGCAGGAGGAGAAGGGGCGACAGAGAATGAGATGGCTGGATGGCATCACCGACTCTGTGGACATGAGTTTGAGTGAACTCTGGGAGTTGGTGATGGACAGGGAGGCCTGGCGTGCTGTGATTCATGGGGTCGCGAAGAGGCAGACACGACTGAGCGACTGAACTGAACTGAACTGAATGAAGTAGAAGTATCAGTATGTAATGGCTGTATGTTACTTTTAAAAAATATTTATTTATTTATTTTTGGCTACACTGGGTCTTGTGGCACGTGAGATGTCTCCTTGTGGCGCGCAGGCTTCTTTCTAGCTAAGGTGAGCAGGCTCAGGAGTTGTGGTGCATGGGCCTAGTTGCCCCGCAGCTTGTGGGATCTTAGTTCTCCTAACAGGAATCAAACAGCCATCCTCCACGCTGGAAGGCAGACTCAAAATCACTAGACCTCCAAGGAAGTCTCTGGCTGTATGTTTTGACAAAGAAATAAAATTCAACTGTAAGACATCGTTGGGAGACTATGTAGGGAACAGTTTTTTAAACTGTCTTCAGTCATATTTTTATTTGTAGTTTCGATTTTGAGTTCAGGTAATGTTTGTATCATGCAGCAAAGCAAATGAATAATTATACATTTTCTAATTCTGTTATCTCTGATGTCTCTGGAGCTAGGAGTCTCTGTGGAAGAAATAATTTACAGATGTAATTTAGAAGATTAAGTACATACTCTGTTCGTATTTAAGTGGAAGTATCAGTGTGAACTCATGAGATGTTCTAATGTTATCTTAAAATAGTATACACATCATATGTGTATATTTTTGTATATATGTGTATGTATAATGTATGGGGTCGCGGAGAGTCGGACACGACTGAGCGACTGAACTGAACTGAACTGATAATGTTAATCTGAGATTGTTTTATGTGTATTGTGGAATCAAGGAAATGAATATTTATGTGGTATTTTAATTTCAACATTTCCTAACTATGTCTACTCCGAAGTCTCAGAAATGAGCAGACCTGGTTCCCCCAACATGGTCTTAAAATGCTGCTGACTTCTAAAAGAAATCAGGGCTTCTTTGATAAATCTTTGATTCCAGATCTGGGACATGAAATATACATTATAATATTTTTATACCTGTATATCCCAAGGAAACTATCAATAACCACTAAGTAGAGTCATGACAAAAGGATTCAGGAGCCAACTTGAATAGGCTCTGGGGTGACCAGCTGTGCCAGTTTTAACACTGCAACACCTGTATCCCAGGAAACCTCTCAGTCTCAGGCAAATCCGTAGAAGTGATCAGCCTCAGAGGCTCCCGTGGCCAAGAATGGGACGTGGTGAACACCTGTAAAGATAAGAGCTACAGTGGCTTCACACCTTTTTATTATCTTTAAATCTATGGGTTCATAATGATATCCAAAACAGGAAACTTAATTGTTCATCTTTTGTGGCTATTAGGAAGATAAACCATTGGTAAACCAATGGAAGAAACCCAGTAATAATTCTTACTTTTCTGTATGAACAGTACCACTGGATAAACTAATATAGAAGAGGTAACGCTTTCTCATAGAGACATTTTATATGCTAGCAGATAAAGACAAAATGATAAAACTGGAGTAACACCATTTTGCAGTCATGATTATTATTATTTTATAAATTGGAGTATGGTTGCTTTATACTGCTGTCAGTTTCTGCTGTACAGCAAAATGACAACCATACATATACTTGGTGGTGGGGGTTTACTTGCAAATTGTGTCTGACTCTTTGCGACCCCCTGGACTGTAACCCGCCAGGCTTCTGTGTCCATGGGATTCTCCAGGCAAGAATACTGCAGTGGGTTGCCATTTCCTTCTTTAGGGGATTTTTCTGATCCAGGGATTGAACCCACATCCTCTGTGTCTCCTGCTGTATCCCTTCTTTTTTGGATTTCCTTCCCGTCTAGGTCCCCACAGAGCTCTGAGTATGCTGTGCAGTAGGTTCTCAGTAGTGATCTGTTGGTGTATATATGTGTATGTATGTGTGTGTATGTGTATATGTATGTGTTGCTCCTAATTTCCCAACTCGTCCCACCCCCTCTTTCACCCTCTGGTATCAATACGTTTGTTCTCCACATCTATTGTCTGTTGTAAATTATGTTTTAATGGATTTTGATGTTGAGTATCAGTGTTGCCAACCACAGTAATGAATACATTTGCCCAGAATATTAACCTGAATCTGATGAAGCTGCTTACATCCAACTACTAATGCTTAGGGAATATAGAAGATACAGGGACTTGTTAAACTAGAAGACAGTAATCAACTAAACCCAGTCTGTGGGAAACTGTATAGGACAGATGATCCAATATATTTAGCAGATTGCAAAGGAAAAAAAGGTGCTAAGGGAACCTATACAGATTTAAAAAGAGCAAAATTAAACTATAGCATTTAGGTATATATACTTCAGTGATGAAGCTATAAATGAAAATAGGGACATGATTATCACAAAAACCAAAATGCTGTCTCTCTTGGGCTGGGGGATGTAGGGAGGTTGGATGGAGGATGTCATGACTGGAATGCAAAAGTAGGAAGTCAAGAGATACCTGGAGTAACAGGCAAGTTGGGCCTTGGAATACAAAATGAAGCAGGGCAAAGGCTAACAGTTTTGAAAGAGAATGCACTGATCATAGCAAACACCCTCTTCCAACAACACAGGAGACAATTCTATATAGGGACATCACCAGAATGGTCAATACTGAAATCAGATTGATTATGTTCTTTGCAGTGGAGATGGAGAACCTCTATACAGTCAGCAAAAACAAGACCAGGAGCTGACTATGGCTCAGATTATGAACTCCTTATTGCAAAAATCATATTTATTGAAGAAAGTAGGGAAAACCACTAGGCCATTCAGGTATGACCTAAATCAAATCCCTTACAATTATACAGTGGAAGTGACAGTTAGATTCAAGAGATTAGATCTGATAGAGTGTCTGAAAAACTATGGATGGAGGTTCATAACATTGTACAGGAGGTGGTGATCAAAACCATTCCCAAGAAAAAGAAATGCAGAAAGGCAAAATGGTTGTCTGAGGAGGCCTTACAATTATTTGAGAAAAGAGAAGTGAAAGGCAAAGGAGTAAAGGAAAGATATACCCATCTGAATGCATAGTTACAAAGAATAGCAAGGAGAGATAAGGAAGCCTTCCTAAGTGATCAATGCAAAGAAACAGAGGAAAACAATAGAATGGGAAAGACTAAGAAATCTTTTTGAGAAAATTAGAGATATCAAAGGGAACATTTCATGCAAAGATGGGCACAATAAAGGACAGAAACAGTATGGACCTAACAGCAGCAGAAGATATTAAGAAGAGGTGGCAAGAATACGCAGAAGGACTATACTAAAAAGATCTTAATTATCCAAGTAACCCTGATGGTGTGATCACTCACCTAGAGCCAGACGTCTTTTGGAGGGCAAAGTCAAGTGAGTCTTAGGAAGCATCACTATGAACAAAGCTAGTGGAGGTGATGCAATTCCAGCTGAGCTATTTCAAATCCTAAAAGATGATGCTGTGAAAATGCTGCATTCAATATGTCAGCAAGTTTGGAAAACTCAGCAGTGGTCACAGGACTGGAAAAGGTCAGTTTCATTCCAGTCCCAAAGAAGAGCAGTGCCAAAGAATGTTCAGACTACAGCACAGTTGCACTCATTTCACATGCTAGCAAAGTAATGCTCAAAGTTCTCCAAGCTAGGCTCCAGCAGGATGTGAACTAAGAACTCCCAGATGTTCAGGCTGGATTTAGAAAAGGCAGAGGAACCAGAGATTAAATTGCCAACATCCATCGGATCATAGAAAAAGCAAGAGTTCCAGAAAAACATCTGCTTCATTGACTACTCCATAGCCTTTGACTGTGGATCACAACAAACTGTGGAAAATTCTTAAAGAGATGGGAATACCAGACCACCTGACCTGCTTCCTGCTAAACCTATATGCAGGTCAAGAAGCAACAATTAGAACCGGACATGGAACAATAGACTGGTTCCAAATCGGGAAAGGCATATGTCAAGGCTGTGTATTATCGCCCTGCTTATTTAACTTATATACAGGGTACATCATGTGAAATGCTGGGCTGGATGAAACTCAAGCTGGAATTAAGAATGCTGAGAGAAATGTCAATAATGCAGATGATACCATCCTTATAGCAGAAAGCGAAGAGGAGTTAAAGAGCCTCCTGGTGAAAGTGAAAGAGGAGAATGAAAAAGCTGGTGTAAAACTCAACATTGAAAAAACTAAGAAAATGGCATCTGGTCCCATCACTTCATGGTGAATAGATGGGGAAACAATGGAAACAGTGACAGACTTTATTTTCTTGGGCACCAAAATCACTGCAGAATGTGACCGCATTCATGAAATTAAAAGACTCTTGCTCCTTGGAAGAAAAGCTATGAGAAACTTAGCATATTAAAAAGCAGAGACATTACTTTGCCAACAAAGGTTCATATAGTCAAAGCTGTGGTTTTCTAGTAGTCATGTATGGATGTGGAGAAGGCAATGGCAACCCACTCCAATACTCTTGTCTGGAAAATCCATGGACGGAGGAGCCTGATAGGCTGTAGTTCATGGGGTTGCTAAGAGTCGACATGACCGAGCAACTTCACTCTCACTTTTCACTTTCCTGCATTGGAGAAGGAAATGGCAACCCACTCCAGTGTTCTTGCGTGGAGAATCCCAGGGGCGGGGAAGCCTGATAGGCTGCCGTCTGTGGGGCTGCACAGGGTTGGACACGACTGAAGTGACTTAGCAGCAGCAGCAGCATGTATGGATGTGAGATTTTAAAAAAATCTGAACTCCAAAGAATTGATGCTTTTGAACTGTGGTGTTGGAGAATACTCTTGAGAATCCCTTGAACTGCAAGGAGATCAAACCAGTCAATCCTAAAGGAAATCAACCTTGAATATTCATTGGAAGAACTGATACTGAAGCTGAAGCTCCAATACTTTGGTTACCTGATGCGAAGAACTGACTCATTTGAAAAGACCCTGATGCTGGGAAAGATTGAGGGCAGGAGGAGAAGGAGACAACAGAGGATGAGATGGTGTATGACATCATCGACTCAATGGACATGAGTTCGAGGAAACTCTGGGAGGCAGTGAAGGACAGGGAAGCCTGGCGTGCTGCAGTCCATGGGGTTGCAAAGAGTCGGACACGACTGAGTGACTGAACAGCAGCAACAACAACATGGAGGGCTTACGTAGTGGCAGAGTTTTGTTTCCTGATCCACATGGTAGTTCCAAGTTGATTTAATTTCTGTATGTAATTTTCTATATATATAATATCTAAATATATTTTAATTATTTTTTAAGAGCAGTTTAGATTCATAGCAAAATTGAGAGGAAGATATAGATTTCCCATGTATCCCTTGCCCCCACACATGCATAGTCTCCCTGTTAGTCAACATCTGTCACCAGAGTGGCACATTTGTTAAAAATGATGAACTTACATTGACACATCAGTATGAAAGTCCGTAGTTCTCTTTTAGTATATATTCTATGGCTCTTGCAAAATGCATAATGACATATATCCATCACTGGGGGTTCCCTGGTGGCTCAGTGGTTAAGAATCTGCCTGCAGTGCACGAGCCGCTGGAGATGTGAGTTTGATCCCCTGAGTTGGGAAGATCCCCTGGAGAAAGGCGTGGCAACCCATTCCAGTATTCTTGCCTGGAGAATCTCATGGACAGAGGAGCCTGGTGGGCTACAGTCCGTAGGGTCGCAAAGGATCAGGCACAACTAAAATAACATTGCACACATCCATCTTTATATAGTATTTTCAGTACTCTCAAAATCCTCTATACTTTGACTCTTTATTCTCCCAGCTCCTGGCAACGACTGATCTTTTTAACTGTCTCCGTAGTTGTGTCTTTTCTAGAAAGTCATATAGTTGGAATCATATAATACATACCTTTTTCAGATTGACTCTTTCCCTTAGTAAAATGCATTCACGATTCCTCTCTGTCTTTTTCTGTCTTGATAAATCATTTCTTGTCAGTGCTGAATAATTGTTTGTATTATATTTGCTGATAAAAGTATGAAATAAAAAATAAGGAAAAGGAAATTGATTGAAGTGGAAGCAACTATGTTAGGAAATAGTGCGAGTTGGTGCCTTATAGATTATCTAAGATGTGTTGACTGAGGATTTTATTAAATGCTGTTGAATTCAACATAATCTGTTAGTAGAGAGTTACTGAAATTTATTAAAAGGGAGGCTAAAGTGCTGAAAACTGTTTCTATGACGATAAAGCCAGCAAGATGGATTTCAGCAAGAGATTGAAAAGCTACCCAGGAGACCACAATGTTAAGATAAAAGTGGTAAAGATTTGGATTAGGGTGATGCTTTTGGGAATAGAGGCAAAATAACTATTGTATTATGCAACAGAAGAATAATCAGTAAGACTTGGTGACAGATTCAGTATGGTTAAACAGAAAAGCATTAGAAATAAGCTCAAAGCTTTCATATTTGAGGGTATATCCTTTATTGGTTAGGTATTAGGGAATTCTGGAAGGACAGTTCATGCTGATTAGGCTAAAGTAAGATCTGCTTTTTCTCCTCATGATGTGTTTAGAATCTTAAGAGGAATGATTGCTTGGGATTTTACATTCCAAATAGTACATCTAAAAATAGAATTCTGACAAGCAAGAAAGTGATTATAGTGGTTGTTTTTGGTGACTACAGAGTTGAGACATAGAAATATGGTGACTTTTTATCTTCTGATCTTTTGAATTTTGAATTGTATGCTTCCATGACCTATTCAGAAAATAAATGTAACTAAAAGATTAAGATGCCTAAATCTTCCAGTTTGCAGGGGGGGATTTTTACTTGACATTATTTTATTAAGTACTTCAGACTGTTGTTACTCAGGAAAGCAGTTAGGTAAACATATTTAGTACTTGGCTGCCTTGATTTACATATGTTTGTAAACATGTATTTGATTGTACATTTGGGTATGTTGTATATGCACGAGTGGGGCTGTGTGTGGCTCTGAGGTGTATGTGTATTTCTTTTAGAGAGAATGTTTATAGTTGAAGCCTCAGGGACCCTGTCTTCCTAGGGCTTTTAATTATTATTGCCACCAGTTAGGGTTTTCCTCCTTAGATGGGAGATGTTGCTTCATCCAGCTTCAGGATCATGCAAAGATGGCTGTGATGTAGCAACATAGACTGTCTGTTTTTTCTTTATTGTCACCACTGAAGCTGAAGGTAATTACATATATGTTACTCCATCAGTCTCTTTTCTTGTCATTCTCCCTTGGCAGTCACCCTGGATTACCTCTGTCTAGAAATACATGAGTCATTATTTCATGTCTTAGTCTTTTAGACAGGTAAAGAGCCAGGATTGGATGTAATAAGGGAAAAGGGAATAGAAGGTGACATACAAATGATAGGTTTATTTTTAAAATGCTTTTGTCTTTTACATTTAGTCATTAATGATAAATTAGGAAGAATCAATTAAGGGCATGCTTATTCTTTAAGTTCTAGTAAGTCTGTTCCTCTAGGTACGTAGGAACAATAAACTAAGAAACAATAAGAAACAGTAGTAGGAAGCTAAGCAGCCCTAGCACAGTGGTTGTCAACCTTGGCTATACACTGGGACTGCATAAGTATATTAAAAAAACAAAACTGATTTCTCCTTTAATTGGTCAGAGCTCTGTCTTGCTTGGACATTGGATCTCTAGCATCTGGAAAGATTAGACAGATTTACATAGTCATAAAACTTCATGGATTGACTTTACTTAACATTTCACAGGTTGCCTGTGATTTGCTTCGAAGAATCATTCGCATCTTATATCTCAGTAAGAGACTCCAAGGACAACTGCAGGGGGGAAGTAGAGAGATAACAAAAGCTGCTCAGAGTCTCAATGAACTTGGTAAGTCCTCTTGTTCATCGATTAACTGGTTGAAGGATATTTGTGTTTCCAGTTTTCGGTGATTATAAATTTAAGCTACTTTAACATTTGTATATAGGTCTTATGTGAACTCAAGTTTTCATTCCCTAGGGGGAAATGTTCAGGAGAAGTGCTGTTTTTTAGGTCACAAGTCTCATGTTGATACGGTGCCTAGAAGATCTTTTGACTTCATTTCTCATTCATCATTCTTTTCTCAAACATTTAGAGCAGCCTCTTGACATTTGAGGGTTTAACAGTCACAGCTTTGACTATTAAGAAGTTGCAAGGTCCGTGATGAAGGAGTTCATAATTTTTTAGGCAAAATTTTGAATATCTTCTAAGTACACAAAGAACCACCTAACACCTGCATTTTAATGAGGCTTTGTGATTTTCTTCTTTTCATTGGGTACCCAGTAATTTTTCTGAAGTGGATGTGTTTAGTGGAATTTGTACCATTTTAGGTTCAGAAAGTCCTTGATTACATCCATCTCAAATATCAAGAGTTTCCTTACTCTTAGTAATGTGTTTTGAAAGTAGTTGTGCCAAAAGAATATCAGAAAGATGTGCATTTTATGTTCTTTTTGAATTTTCCTATCTTTGATATTTCAATTATGTAGTCATACGGTAATGCTTATTGCTTGTTTTTGATTATAGAAATGTAATATCCTTCACAAATCATGCTTCAACAGCATTTCAATTTATAATGCTCAAATACATTGCTTAGGCACATCATTGGGAATATATTGAACTTGTAATTTAGTGTGCTTGGAATATATTATATAAAAAATTAGTTTTTAAGCAGTGAGAAATACTTTAGGGTTTTTTCACAATATGTGCTAAATATAAAAGTGAAAAAAATCCTAGTATCAGCTGTTATTTTTTGCTTTGTCACATTTAATTTCTGTGCTCCAAAAAATAAACTGTAGGGTGATAGAATCATTAAAAAGCAAACATACATTATTCCAGGGCTTATTATATTTATCATCACTGACACTCTTCCATAATAAAAAACTGCTAGATTTTGATTTTGATTATCATCTCTTCTAGAAACAACATATGCTGAGAGGCAAATGGTGATGTCTTCTTTTTTCTTCATTAAGGCACAATTATTCATCATAATGTTCTAAGTTGGTGCAGTGCAGCATGTAAACTCATTATCTTTCCAGTGAGGCTTTAGCTGTACCCAAAGTTTTATAAATGTTAAATGATGACGAGTTGTTGAGAAAGTGTAGTAAATGGTAGTGGTATCTCAAAATGGATTGTATTCATTTAAAATTTTAAAGCTTTGCAGATTATGTGCTATTCAAAAATTTCAGAGGCATCACATCTTCATCATTCACCACTGTAGTTTATTCTTGGACAGTCCTGGGATTGATAATAAGGAGAGCCAAGAGGGAGATAAAGTTTCTACATTTGGAGTTAATGTTTTAATAATGTTAATAATTTAGTAATCACTGTTACAGGTACAAATGTACACTATAAATGACATTTCTATGATTGGAACTTTTTTGAAATTATCATGTTTATATTTGTATGGTTCTGGTTCTCATTAGAAAGAATGCAGTGATAAATAGTAGCAGGTACTTGAAATTAACTTAAAACCAGTCTCTCAAACTTGAAAGGTCTTGAGGCTTAAAATGTAGTGACCGGATGAAATATATCGTCATCTGGAAATTAATTATATTCTGAGGGACTGGGGGGAGTGTCAGTGACTGCTAATGGGTGCCACTCTTTGGAGTGGTGAAAATGTTCTGGAATTAGTTCTGGTGATTGTTGTGCAACTTCTGTCACTTACAAAAAGCCACTGAATTGTATGCTTCAAAAGGTTGAATTTTATGCTGTGTGTGTGAATTATATATAAATTTAAAGTTATTTATCAATTAAAAAGTCTCTTCTGGGACCTAGCATGCTGGTACATTTTCTTTTTTTAAAAATTGAGATCTAAGTGATACACAGTAAACTGCAGCATATTGAAAATTTATATATTGGCAAGTTGCGACATGAAGTCAAGAGTATTAAGATAGTGAACATGACTGTCTCTCTCAAAGTTTCCTTATACCCCTTGATAATTTCTTCTCATGCATTTATGGATCTGCTTTCTATGGAATCAGATAGTTTGTATGCGGGTTTTTTTTTGACTTCTTTCAATCAGCTTAATTATTTTGATTCATCTGTGTTGTGTGTATCAACAGCTCGTTCTGTTTTATTGCTAAGTAGTTTTCCATTATATGGATATTCCACAGTGGCTTATTCATTCACCTGTAGATTTATATTTGAGTTGTTCCTAATTTTTGGTTGTTACAAATCAGGCTATCATGAACATTCATATAAAGGTGTTTTTTATAGACATTTGCTTTCATTTCTCTTTGATAAAAAATATAGCTATGGAACAACCAGATCATATATTAGGTGTAAATGATCTGAAATTGCCCAGGTATTCTACCAAAAATTGATGAAAACTGCACTTTCTCTACATCCTTGGTAACACTTGTTACAGTCAGTCATCTTAATATTAGCCATTCTAATAGGTATGTAGTAGTATCTTGCTTAGAGAAGGCAATTGCAACCCACTCCAGTACTCTTGCCTGGAAAATCCCATGGACAGAGGAGCCTGGTAGGCTGCAGTCCATGGGGTCGTGAAGAATCGGACGTGACTGAGCGACTGCACTTTCACTTTTCACTTTCATGCACTGGAGAAGGAAATGGCAACCCACTCCATTGTTCTTGCCTGGAGAATCCCAGGGATGGGGGAACCTGGTGGGCTGCCGTCTATGGGGTCGCACAGAGTTGGACATGACTGAAGCGACTTAGCAGCAGCAGCAGCATTAGCATCTTGCTTTGAGTTGACAAGAAGAAGTTAGTAGAACTAATAATCAAATCTAGCAGGATTTCAGGATATATGATCAATATATAAAAATTACTTTTATTTCTATGTATAGTATTAACAAGCAACTGGAAATTGAAATTAAAAAATATCGTTCATAATAACATCAAAAATATGAACTACTTAAGGTTGAATTTGACAGAAGATACACACGACCTGTATACTTAGGGTTAAATTTGACAAAAGAGGCAAATAGATGGGGAAACAGTGGCTGAATTTATTTTTCTGGGCTCTAGAATCACTGCAGATGGTGACTGCAGCCATGAAATTAAAAGACGCTTACTCCTTAGAAGGAAAGTTATGACCAAGCTAGACAGCTTATTAAAGAGCAGAGACATTACTTTGCCAACAAAGGTCCATCTAGTCAAGGCTGTGATTTTTCCAGTGGTCATGTGTGGATGTGAGAGTTGGACTATAAAGAAAGCTAAGTGCCGAAGAATTGATGCTTTTGAACTGTGGTGTTGGAGAAGACTCTTGAGAGTCCCTTGAACTGCAAGGAGATCCAACCAGTCCATCCTAAAGGAGATCAGTCCTGGGTGTTCATTGGAAGGACTGATGTTGAAGCTGAAACTCTAAAACTTTGGCCACCTGATGCGAAGAACTGACTCATTTGAAAAGACCCTAATACTGGGAAGGATTGAAGGCAGGAGGAGAAGGGGATGACAGAGGATGAGATGGTTGGATGGCATCACTGACTTGACGGACATGAGTTTGAGTGGACTCCAGGAGTTGGTGATGGACAGGGAGGCCTGGCGTGCTGCGGTTCATGGGGTCGCAAAGAGTCGGATACGACTGAGTGATTGAACTGAACTGAACTGAACACAGGAATTGTATACTGAGAACTAAAAACATTATTGAGAACAATTTAAAAAGACCTAAATAAGTAAATAAATTTTGTCTGTGAATTGGAAGACTTGAATGTTTTTAATATGCCCAGTCTCTCTAAATTGATTTGTATAGATTCAGCACAATTATTGGGCTTCCTTGGTGGCTCAAAGGTTAAAGCGTCTGCCTCCAATGCAGGAAGACCTGGGTTCGATCCCTGGGTCGGGAAGATCCCCTGGAGAAGGAAACGGTAACCCACTCCAGTATTCTTGTCTGGAGAATCCCATGGATGGAGAAGCCTGGTAGGCTACAGTCCATGGGGTCGCATAGAGTCGGACACGACTGAGTGACGAAACGGAATGGAACACAATTATAGTCTGGGTCCCAACAGGCTTTTATTAGACGTTGACAAACTGATTTTAAAATTCATATGCAAATGCAAAGGATTTAGAATAGCCAAAACTTTTAAAAGAAAGCAAAGTTGGAGCATTAACCATACCTGATTGGAAGACCTATTGCAATGACTTCTACTAACCAAGACAAAGAGATAGTCAGGTCAGTAGAGAAGTAGAGAGCCCAGAAGAAGATCTACACATGTAAGAAAAATAGATTTCTGGCACATTTATTGGAGAAAAGATAGTATTCTCAACAGATGGTACTGGAACAATTGGATAGCCATATGTAAAACAGAGAACTTGTGTTCAGACCTTACTTCATATTAAAAAATAAAGCAAAACTGAAAATGGATCATAGTCCTAAATATAAAACTTAAAACTATAAAACTTCTGAAAGGAAACATAGGACATTTTTATGACTTTGATTAGAAAATGACTTCTTGGTGTATAACCAAAAGCACAGTCCCCTCTCCCCACCACCACAGACAAATTGGTAAATTAGATGTTATCAAAATTTAAAGCTTCTATGATTGATTCTGTTAGAGGAATGAAAAGACAAGCCATAGACAGAAAATGTTTGCAGAGTATATATTTGATAAATAACTTGTGTCTAGAACAAATGAAAAACTTTGAACATTGGTAAGAACATAACCCAATTAAAAAATAGGCAAAATCTTTGAATAGACACTTCATCAAAGAATGTATGTGAATGGAAAATATGCATATAGAATACTCAACATCATTAGGCATTAGGGAAGTAAAAATTAAAATCAAACTGGTAACTTATTGACAGAATATGCAGAATATTTTTAGTGCAGACTTATACGTAGTTTTTCATTCAGATTATTATGTATGGTTAAAAAACTACATAAGTGCAGATTTTAGGATTAAATTGTATCACAATGATTTGTGACTTTAGGAAAAGTCTTGGGAGTAGATAATTTAGGTCTTTTTTTGAGCATTAGTTAAGGCAGTACACTTAAATCACATTTAAGATATACCATGTTTATACAGTGAATGTATTTTATGCTGTGTGGCACAGCCAAAAAAAGAAAGTATATCCTCCATTAATTTTCATTGTGTCTGGTCTGTTCTCTGAGTTTTATAGTTTTTTGCTAAGTTGCAGCATATTAGCACCATATCTCATGAGAAAATATTCTTAAAACCAGATTTATCACAGAAGCATTTTATGAAATATTTATTATGGAAGGAATGGATAGTCTAAGTTTATTTTATTAATTAATGTTCTTATTATGGCTAATACTTTCTCAATCTGATAGAACTACTTATATGCAAACATTTTTTATTTATTCATAGGTGGGAAAAAGTGTGATTTATATAGTCTTGTTACTTAATAGGTGATTAATTAATGAACTCATTTTTTTGAGATGTCTGTAAGATGATATAGTTGATGAGAATTTTAGGAAGTTTTATTTCAGGCTTTTAAAAATTGTTTATTCCTGGGAAATTTATAATTAATCCATATAACTGTTTCCAGGATTAAATTATGTCTGAGATGACTTCTTTTTTAGTTGAAATATATTTGGTTTGCCTGGGAAATCCCATAGACAAAGGAACCTGGCAGACTATATAGTCCGTTGGATGGCAGAAGAGCTGGATACGACTTAGGGACTGAACAACAACAACACATAGTTGTTTTACACTGTTGTGTTAGTTTCTGGCGTACAGCAAAGTGATTGAGTTACATACACACACACACACACACACACACGTGTTTTAATATTCTTTTCCATCATGATTTATTTCATTATGGTTTATTGAATATAGTTCCCTATGCTACACACAGTAGAACCTTGTTGTTTATCTCTTTTATATATAGTAGTTTGTATCTGCTCATCCCAAACTCCTACTTTATCCCTCCCTCATCCCTTTTCCTGTTTGATAACCATAAGTTTGTTCTCTATGTCTGTGAGTGTGTTTATGTTTCATAGCTAAGTTCATTGTGCCATATTTTAGATTTAACCTGTAAATGGTATCATGTGGTATTTGTCTTTCTCTTTCTTACTTAGTTCACTTAGTATGATAATCTTTAGGTGAGATGAATCTTAAATGCATTTAAAACATATATAGGTTTTTGTGACAGTTTCAACATAGCAAATTCAATATATGCCTTTTTAAACCTACAGTGTTAGTCACATATGATGACAAATGTCTTCAGTAACTGTGTTTGATTTATTGTTTTTGGATCACTAAGTTGTGTCCGACTCTTTGTGACCCCATGGGCTGCTACACACCAGGCACCTTTGTCCTCCACTGTCTCCTGGAGTTTGCTCAAATTCATGTCCATTGAGTTGGTGATGCTATCCAACTATTTCATCTCCTGCTGCTCCCTTCTTTTCCCGTCAGTCTTTTCTAGCATCAGGGTCTTTTCCAATGATTTAGATGGTCTCAGAAAGTGAAAGTGTTAAGTCAGTCAGTTGTATCTGACTCTATGTGACCACACAGACTGTAGCTCTCCAGGCTCCTCTGTCCATGGAATTCTCCAGGCAAGAATATTGGAGTGGGTAGCTATTCCTTTCTTCAGGGGATCCTCCTGACCCAGGGGTCCAACCCAGATCTCCTACATTGCAGCCAGATTTTTAACTGTCTGAGCCACCAGGGAAAATACTTACATATGTGACTGGATTCAGCTACCACCAGATGGGGGTGATGCTGTGCTCAAATCCAGAATAATGGGTTTATGCTGATGTCTAGGGTTGCCAGTAGTTGAAGACAATATGCATGTTATCAATAAAATCACACACTGATAAACCCTCATTTTTTAACTAGAATTTAATGTTAGTCAAATTTATATTTAACAGATAATACCCATATGACATTTAAAAATCTTATTTTACTAGTTTTCATCACATAGTGTCAAAAAACAAGAGTAATATCCAGACAAAAACAGGGAGCTTAGTTTTTGTAAACTTTAGTATGTTATTTGTAACATTTCGAAGTTTCTATACATTTCAAAGTAGTATTTTGGGGTGTATAATTTATTTCATATGGTCAAGTAATGCTTATGGAACTGTAGTTTACGTTATTATTTGTCACCCCATGTTGGAATATTCATCGTTTGAGAAAAATTAGTGTAAGATTCTTCAACGGGTAAAATTTTTGTACCAAATTTTTGATTTTTTTGTTCCTTAGGGATTTATTTCCTATTTGTATGTTTAAGCCAGAGTATATAAAATTTTAAAATGTCATTGTATCTTAAATGAATGTAAACAATGCCTCAAATACTGCCATCTGATTTTATTGACAGTTCCTTTTTATTGATTTTTTATTTATTGTTCCTTAAAAATGGCGTCAGCCTGCTTCTAGTGAATTTCAGCTTTGAATTTCTAAATCTGATATTTTGGGGGAACATTAGGTGAGCTGTTCTACTTTTCATTGCGATTATACTTGATTGCTTTATATATAAAAATTCTAAGAACTGTGGTAAACAGGTTTTATCAATCTTTGGTTTAGTAAATTGAGATTGGCTATAGGTGAATTTAGAGGTTCAATGTATTTTTATGATCGTAGTTATACTTCTAGAGTTCTTCATTTTAATACCATGTAAACAACAGGGCAGGTAGGCAAGCATGATATTTTGAGAGACATGTTTGGTAAGACAGGATACAGCTTTAGTCATTTGTTTTAATTTTTGGTTAGGGACTTGAAATCTGGTTCAACAAATTAGAAATATATATTTTTTAACCATATCTAAATAGAAGATAATGCTGATAATACAGTTTTATTATCACAACTAGGAATATATTCAGAGGTAAGTGGTGATGATCTGTATTATTTTCATATTAATTATATTAAAACTGAAATAATTTCCCTTTGAGGGAAGGGAATTCCCAAGTCTTTGTATCTGGCAAATCATTCTCTAAAATCCAGTTGGATTACAATATATAACTCAAAAAGGCCAAGTTAGTTATCTTACGTATATGGCTCGTTTATTCTGGTGAGTACATCATAAAAGCATGATGGTCAGATGAGGTGATACATAGAGATTTACAAAGAATTTTCTGCAGCGTTTATAGGGATTGGTAACATTCAGTCTGCTTTGAAAAAATCTCGATGTCTATGTTATACGTTCTGCATCACTTCTCAAGTTTATCCAGAGCAGCTTCCTGAAGAAAATGCTGAATTTATCAGCAACTGAAGACATCCTTCATATACTGCAGGAAAGAACAATTGGTTAGGGTCTTTATTTTTCAAGCAGGATGCCAGCCCTTACATTTTAATTTGGTTTCCAAAGTGTATGAATCTACACTTGGTCAGTCTAACATAACATTACTAGTGGACTTCCCAGTTTCTTTCTCATTCATCCTTTCTGGTAGAGTTCAGTATTCGTTGAGTTTTCATCTTCTTAGTAACATTGAGCGCAAAGATGGGACTACTCCCCTGATCTAGGACTTAAATCACGGTTGGTCCTGATAGTTTAATTCTTTCCTGTTATTGTTTAGATGTAGACATGTGGTCTCATCGGGGCTGAGGAGACTTGAGGAAAGTGAACTGAAAAGTTTCAAACTTTTTGGAAAGGTTTTCTGTGCAAATAAATGCAGATGAAAAGGAGGAACTAGGTGGAGACTAGACACTATTCCTGTTTCTAAACTTATAAGTTGAGATATTCTACTTAAACTATTTACTCCAGATAAAGTTTCCAGATCTCTCTACCATTTCATTCAGTTCTCTCACTTTATTTCACAAACTTAAGAAAAAAAAACCTTCTTCTGGATATGTTATTAATAATAGTAATACTTTATATTGGTATGGTCCTTATATATTCGCTCATGTAGTCTTACCAAAGTTTCTCCCTTCTTTCATTTCTCTTTTCTTCTCTCATCATTCTTATGTTCCGCCTTCTATCTTTCCAGGTTTCCCAACTATTCTTTCCTCTTTTTCCCTGCCCTCCCCCCCCCGCTTTTTTTTTTGACTGCATTGTGCAGCTTGCAGTACCTTAGTTCCCTGACCAGGGATCAAACATGCCCCCCATCTCCGCCCGCTCCCCGCCCCCCCCCCCCAGGTGAAATTGTGGAGTCCTAACCACTGAACTACCAGGGAATTCCTGCATCTGTATTTATAAGAGATATTGGCCTGCAGTTTTCTTTTCTTGTAGTATCTTTGTCTGGCTTTGATATTTGGAAGTATTCTCTTCTCTTCAGTTTTTAGAACAGTTTGAGAAGTTTTTGGTTTTTATTCTTTAGATGTTTTGTAGAATTCAGCAGTGCAACTATCTGGTCCTGGGCTTTTCTTCGTTGGAATTTCTTGTTTTTGTGTGTGTGTCTGCTCATGAGATAGCTTTGTATATTCCGTTTTAGTTTTTCTCTGAACTTTTCAGCTATAGTTTTGCATTATTTTTTTGTAGAAATTTCTCTAGGGATTACAACATGCATCTTTAATTTAGCACAATCCATTTAGTATTTATGTTGAATTACTTCAGGGGAAATCAGGTGTTTTAAAATCACTGTCTACTAAATCTCTCCTGTGAGCCCACTTGCAGAGTCAATTCCTCTGGTCTGCCTTTTAATTTTTTCCCCATGAGTATGGGTTATATACACCCATTTCTTTGCATGTGGAGTAATTTTTTTTGTTGAAATATAGTTGATTTACAATACTGTGTTAGTTTCTGGTGTACAGAGAAATGGTTCAGTTTTATATATATATAATATATTCTTTTTAACGTTCATTTCCATTATGGTTTATCACAGGATACTGAATGTAGTTCCCTGTGCTATATAGTTCAGTTCAGTTCAGTTCAGTCGCTCAGTCGTGTCCGACTCTCCGCGACCCCATGAATCACAGCACGCCAGGCCTCCCTGTCCATCACCAACTCCCGGAGTACACTCAAACTCATGTCCACAGAGTCGGTGATGCCATCCAGCCATCTCATTCTCCGTCGTCCCCTTCTCCTCCCGCCCCCAACCTTTCCCAGCATCAGAGTCTTTTCCAGTGAGTCAACTCGTCGCATGAGGTGGCCAAAGTATTGGAGTTTCAGCTTTAGCATCAGTCCCTCCAATGAACATCCAGGATTGATCTCCTTTAGAATGGACTGGTTGGATCTCCTTGCAGTATAAGGGACTCTCAAGAGTCTTCTCCAACACCACAGTTCAAAAGCATCGATTCTTCGGCGATCAGCTTTCTTCACAGTCCAACTCTCACATCCATACATGACCACGGGAAAAACCATTGCCTTGACTAGACGGACCTTGGTCGGCAAAGTAATGTCTCTGCTTTTTAATATACTATCAAGGTTGGTCATAACTTTCCTGCCAAGGAGCAAGCGTCTTTTAATTTCAGGGCTGCAATCAGCATCTGCAGTGATTTGGGAGCCCAAAAAAACAAAGTCTGACACTGTTTCCATTGTTTTTCCATCTATTTCCCATGAAGTGATGGGACCAGATGCCATGATCTTTGTTTTCTGAATGTTGAGCTTCAAGCCAACCTTTTCACTCTCCTCTTTCACTTTCATCAAGAGGCTTTTGAGTTCCTCTTCACTTTCTGCCATAAGGGTAGTGTCATCTGCATATCTAAGGTTATTGATATTTCTCCCAGCAATCTTGATTCCAGCTTGTGCTTCTTCCAGCCCAGCGTTCCTCATGATGTACTCTGCATATAAGTTAAATAAGCAAGGTGACAATATACAACCTTGACGTACACCTTTTCCTATTTGGAACCAGTCTGTTGTTCCATGACCGGTTCTAACTGTTGCTTCCTGACCTGCATACAGGTTTCTCAAGAGGCAGGTCAGGTGGTCTGGGATTCCCATCTCTTTCAGAATGTCTTGCTATTGATGTATTTTATGTATAGTCGTTTGTATCTGCTAATCCCAAACTCCTACTTTATCCCTCTGCCCTCCCCTTTTCCTTTTGGTCACCATTAGTTTGTTTTCTGTGTCTACAAGGCTGTTTCTGTTTTGTAAATGAATTCATTTGTGTTGTGTTTCAGATTCTGAATATAAGTGACACAGTATTTATCTTTTTCTTTCTGACTTCACTTGCTGCTGCTGCTGCTAAGTCACCCCAGTCGTGTCCGACTCTGTGTGACCCCATAGACGGAAGCCCATCAGGCTTCCCTGTCCCTGGGATTTTCCAAGCAAGAACACTGGAGTGGATTGCCATTTCCTTCTCCACTTAGTATGGTATTATTTAGGTCCATCTGTATTGCTGCAAATGGCATTCTTTCTTTCTTTCTTTACCCAGTAGTAGTTCATTGGTATATATACTGCATCTTTATCCATTCTTCTCTCAGTGGACATTTAGGTTGCTTCCATGTCTTGGCTGTTGTAAATAGTGCTGCTGTGAACATTGGGGTACATGTACCTTTTAAATTATACTTTTCTTTGGATATATGCCTAGGAGTGGGATTGCTGGATCATATGGTAACTTTAGTTTTTTAAGGAACCTCTATTCAGTTCTCCATAGTGGTTGCACCAATTCACATTCCCATCAACAGTGTGGGAGGATTCCCTTTCTGCACCCCCTCTCCTGTATTTGTTACTTGTAGGCCTTTTGATGATGGCCCCTCTGACCAGTGTTAGGTGACACCTCATTGTAGTTTTGATTTACATTTCTCATTTTTTAAAAAATTAGTTAGTGATGTTGAGCATCTTTTCATGTGCCTGTTGGCCAGTTTTATGTCTTCTTTGGAGAATTGTGTTTAGGTCTTCTGCTTGTTTTTTGATTGGATTGTTTGGGTTTTTGTTTTTTGAGTTGTATGAGATGTTCGTATATTTTGGAAATTAAGCCCTGGTTGGTTGCATTGTTTGCAGATAGTTTTTTTCCAATTTGTAGGTTGTCTTTTTTTTTTTTTTTTTAATGGTTTCCTTTGCTGTGCAAAAGCTTATGTTCCATTTGTTTATTTTTTTAAAATTCATTTCTTTGGCTGTACTGGATCTTCGTTACTGTGTGGGCTTTTCTCTATTGTGGAGAACAGGGACTACCCTCTAGTTGCTGTGTGTGGGCTTCTTAATGCAGTGGCTTCTCTTGTTGCAGAGCGTGGGCTCAAGGTTATGGGGGCTTCAGTAGTTGCCACACATGGGCTTTCGAGCACAGGCTTATAGTTGTGGTCCATGCTCTCAGTGGCTCTGTGGTATGTGGGATCCTTCCAAACAGGGATCAAACCTGTGCCTCCTGCACTGGTATGTGAATTCTTCACTGAACCACCAGAGAAGCCCCTGTTTTTGCTTTTATTTCTGTTGCACTGGGAGACTGACCTAAGAAGACACTGGTACAGTTTATGTCAGAGAGTGTTTTGCCTATGTTCTCTTCTAGGAGTTTTATGGTATAGTGTCTTATATTTTTCTTCAAGCCATTTTGAACTTATTTTTGTATGTGATTTAAGGTATATTGTATATGATATAAGGTATGATATAAGGTATTCTACATTTACATACATGCGGCTGTCCAGCGTTCCCCAACCACTTGCTGAAGAAAACTTGTCTTTTTCCCATTGTGTGTTCTTACCGCCTTTGTCAAAAGTAGATATGTGGATTTATTTCTGGGCTGTCTATTTTGCACCATTGACCCAACATATGGAGTAATTTTTGGTTGAAAACTGGGCATTGTGGATAATATATTTGTTACTTTAGATTCTGTTATGTTCTGTGAGGATTGCTTTTTTGTTGTTGTTATTCTTACAACTGGCAGTTAATTTGTTGATCTCAAAGTGCAGTCTTCTTTCTGTACTGTGATCTTCATCTCTGCTGTATTCTTTTGGTTTATAGCTATTGCTTTATTAACCTGGTCCCTTACAGATTTCCCTTGTACCTCTATTTAGATGTCACCAAGAATTTTGGCAGTTTATACTAAGTTCACGGGCCTCAACTTTTGTATTTCTTTTTTTCCTTCGAAGTTTCCTTCCTAAATTTCCAGCTGCTCTTTTAGCTCTGAGCTCTGTCCTGTGATACCTCAAGTTATGGTAAGGCTCCAGGTTTTTGCTGCTTGAGCCGTGGAGTGTTTGGAAAAAACTGTCAGTCTAAAAGAGGGCTTCCAAAATGGTGCTAGTGGTAAAGAACCCATATGCCAATGCAGGAGACGCAAGAGACATGGATTCAGTCCCTGGGTTGAGAAGATCCCCTGGTGGAGGGCATGGCAACCTCCAGTTTTCTTGCCTGGGAAATCCCATGGACAGAGGAGCCTGGTGGGCTGTTGTCTCTAGGGTTGCAAAGAGTCAGACATGATGGAGAGACTGAGCACATGGCGTGAATGATCCGTCTAAAAGATGGAGTAAACTCACATGTCTTGCCTATCTTTTAAGGGTACACACCCCTCTAATTTTTGCTTGCATTTTGCTGCATCCTCCTGGATCCTTCTTGCCCACATGTGTTATTTTAATGGTAAGCTATTAAAAGGGATTTGGGTCTTGCTTCTGCTGTGGGTCTGTTCTTTTTAGGATTTTTGTTTCTAAATTTATAGTTAATCTGTTTACCTTAATTCATGTTTTCTACCATCTCTGGACTGTAAACATGTATTTTTCTGCTGCAAGAGCTATGGGCTTTGGAATGGGAGTAGATGGCAGTAATGGCAGTCAATGCCCTTAGGCAAAAAAGCCCAAACTTAGAACTCTTATCCTTTGCAATTTATGTACTTTAAATGTAACCCTTCCTTTGGTATGTTCCTGCCTTTTGTCTCTTTCTAGGGCCTTCAGTGAAGTGTTTTTTAAAATGGTTTATCTAGACCAATAAACACACGAAAAGATGCTCAACATCACTATTAGAGAACTGCATATCAAAACTAAAATGAGGTATTAACCTTGCATCAGTCAGAATGACCATCATCAAAAAATGTGCAAACAAGAAATGCTGGAGATGATGTACTCTTACACTGTTGGTAGGAATGTAAACTGAAATAGTCTTAATGGAGAATAGTGTGGCGCTTCCTTAAAAAATTAGGAATAAATCTACCATATGACCCAGCGATCCACTACTGGTTCTATACCCTGAGAAAGCTGTGATTCTAAAAGATACATGTACCCCAGTGTTCATTGCAACACTATTTACAATATCCAGGACATGGAAGCAACCTAGAGTTCATCTACAGGTGAATGGATAAAGATGTGGTACACGTATACAGTGGAATATTTAGTCAGTTCAGTCGCTCAGTTGTATCCAACTTTTTGCGACCCCATGGACTGCAGCACGCCAGGCTTCCCTGTCCATCACCAGCTCCTGGAGCTTGCTCAAACTCATGACCATCGAGTTGGTGATACCATCCAACCATCTCATCCTCTGTCGTCCCCTTTTCCTCTTGCCTTCAATCTTTCCTAGCATTAGGATCTTTTCAAATGAGTCAGTTCTTTGCATCAGGTGGCCAGAGTATTGGCATTTCAGCTTCAGCATCAGTCTTTCCAATGAATGTTCAGGACTGATTTTCTTTAGAATTGACTGGTTTGATCTCCTTGCAGTCCAAGGGACTCTCAAGAGTCTTTTCCAACACCACAGTTCAAAAGCGTCAATTCTTTGGCGCTCAGCTTTCTTTATGGTCTAACGCTCACATCCACACATGACTACTGGAAAAACCATAGCTTTGACTAGTCGGACCTTTGTTGGCAAAGTAATGTCTCTGCTTTTTAATATGCTGTCTAGGTTGGTCATAACTTTGCTTCCAAGTAGTAAGCGTCTTTTAATTTCATGACTGCAGTCACTGTCTGCAGTGATTTTGGAGCCCAAGAAAATAAAGTCTCTCACTGTTTCCATTGTTTCCCCATCTGTTTGCCATGAAGTAATGGGACTGGATGTCATGTTCTTGGATTTCTGAATGTTGAGTTTTAAGCCAACTTTTTCACTCTCCTCTTTCACTTTCATCAGGAGGCTCTTTAGTTCTTCGCTTTCTGCCATAAGGGTGGTGTCATCTGCATATCTGAGGTTATTGATATTTCTCTCAGCAGTCTTGAGTCCATCTTGTGCTTCTTCTAGCTCGATATTTCTCATGATGTACTCTGCATATAAGTTAAATAAGCAGGGGGACAATGTACAGCCTTGATGTACTCCTTTTCCTATTTGGAACCAGTCTGTTGTTCCATGCCCAGTTCTAACTGTTGCTTCTTGACCTGCATATAGATTTCTCAAGAGGCAGATCAGGTGTTCTGGTATTCTGATCTCTCGAAGAATTTTCTACAGTTTGTTGTGATCCACAGAGTCAAAGGCTTTGACATAGTCAATAAGGCAGAAGTAGATGTTTTTCTGGAACTCTCTTGCTTTTTCGATGATCCAGTGGATGTTGGCATTTTGATCTCTGGTTCCTCTGCCTTTTTTAAATCCGGCTTGAATGTCTGGAAGTTCACGGTTCACATACTGCTGAAGCCTGGCTTGGAGAATTTTGAGCATGACTTTGCTAGCATGTGAGATGAATACAAACGTGCAGGAGTTTGATCATTCTTTGGCGTTGCCTTTCTTTGGGATTGGAATGAAAACTGGCCTTTTCCAGTCCTGTGGCCACTGCTGAGTTTTCCAAATTTGCTGGCATATTGAGTGCAGCACTTTCACAGCATCATCTTTTAGGATTTGAAATAGCTCAATAGTAGCGAAATATTACTCAGTCATAAAAAGAATGCATTTGAGTCAGTTCTAGTGAGGTGGATAACCTAGAGCCTGTTATACAGAGTGAAGTAAATCAGAGAAAAGCAAATACCATATATTAAGTCATATATATCTGGAATCTAGAAAAGTGGTATTGATGAACCTGTTTTCAGTGAAAGAATAGAGATGCAGTTGTAGAGAATGGACTTGTGGACACAGTAGGGGAAGGAGAGAGTGGGATGAATGGAGAAAATAGCGTCAACATCTGTACAGTCTCATGTGTACAGTAGATAGCTGGAGAAAAGTTGCTGTATAACACTGTGATGACCTCTAGGGGTGGAATGGGGAGAGGAGAGGAAGGCTCAGGAGGGAGAGGGTATGTGTATGATCATGGCTGATTTGTGTTGTACAGGAGAAACCAACACAACATTGTAAAGCAGTTTTCTTCCAATTACAAAATAAGGACGTAAAAATGGCTTATCTAGGTTTAGAAATTATCTGTAGGAAACTATGCTTGACCAATTTAGGAGCTGAAACAAGATGGCAGAGGAATAGGACAGCACAAATTCATCAAAAGAACATTTGAACACTGAGTAAAGTCCATAAAACAACTTCTGAATGCTGGCAGAGGACATCAGGCACCCAGAGTAGCAGCCCATTGTCTTCAGAAGAAGGTAGGAAAAAACATAAACGATAAAAAGAGAGACAAAGAAGTAGGGATGGAGTCCGTCCCGGGAAGGGAGGCATAAAAAAAGAGAGAAGTTTCTGAAACCAGGAAACACTCTCACAGGCAGTGGCGAGCCTTGGAACCTCAGAGGACAACACAACCAACCGGGAGAAAAAGAAATAAATAATTAAACCTCACAGTTTACGAGTCCAAAGGTAACTCCCAGAGAAGAAGCAGAGCAGACGCCCGCATCCGACATTAACAAAGGGGGCTTGGGCAGGGAGGAGCCAGCTGAACTGCTTAGAGAGAGGACCGGGCCTGAATGCCGTGAGGGCAGTCTGGGGGAGCTGACTGGAGATAGCAGAGCAGACTGTGGGGTAGCTACCCTGCGAAAAGGTGAAAAGCCCTAACTTAAGACTCTGCCAGCCCCGCTCACAGAACAAAAGACTGAGCAGAGCTAGGCGGCTGCGGATGGCCCATCCCCCGCCGAGACAGGCAGGGGAGGTCTGTCAGAGTCAGAAGGGGGCAATCACGGTCCCAGAGAGGCATCCGATATCAATCTGCAGGCAGGCTTTAGTGTTAACCAAGACTTTGGGTTTCTGGCTGGTTAACATCTGCCTGAGTAGGTCCGCCGGTTGTATACACAGAAAACCGAGCGGGAGGGACCAGGGAGGTGATAAGTTGCAGCAACTGTGCTCCCCAAACACCTGGTCACTTGAGCTGCTCGGTCCGGGGAAGGCACAAAATGCAGGCCCAACCAAGTCTGTGCTTTTGTGGAGTACCCGAGTACCTGAACCTGAGTGGCTTAGACCTGGGACGTGCATGCAACCCAGCGCTGGCCTCAGACAATTATCGGCAGAGCAACTTAGAGCCTGTGCAGTGTAGACTGGGACAGCACACACACCGTGAGCAGGGGCAAACGCACTGTGGCCGGGACACTGCAAGCACTCCCCACAGATGCCAGAGATATTTCTCTGCAGTGTTCCTCCCTTTCCAGAACAGGACTGAACAAGTGAGCTTTAAAAAGTATCCACCACCACCACCTAGTGTCAGGGTGGAAATTAGACACTGAGGAGACCAGCAAACAGAAGCTAAAACAGAGGGAACCACCTTGGAAGTGACTATACAGGTTGTCCAAAGTCACTCCAAACCTGTTGACATCTCATAACTCATTATTAGTCACTTCATTGCACTCCAGAGAGAAGAAACCCAGTTCCACCCATCAGAACACTGACACAAGCTTCCCTAACCAGGGAACCTTGACAAGCCACGCGTCCAACCTCACCCATAGCAAGGAAACTCCACAATAAAGAGAACTCCACAAACTGCCAGAAGACAGAAAGGCCACCCCAAACACAGCAATATAAGCAAGATGAAGAGGCAGAGAAATATCCAGCAAATAAAGGGACAGGATAAATGCCCACCAACCCAAACAAAAGAGGAAGAGATAGGGAATCTACCTGATAAAGAATTTCAAATAATGATAGTGAAATTGATCCAAAATCTTGAAAGCAAATTGGAGTTACAGATAAATAATCTGGAGACGAGGATTGAGAAGATGCAAGAAAGGTTTAATGAGGATTTAGAAGAAATAAAAAAGAGTCAATATACAATGAATAATGCAATAGATGAGGTCCGAAACACTCTGGAGGGAACCAATAGTAGACTAACGGAGGCAGAAGATAGAATAAGTGAGTTAGAAGATAGAATGGTACTAATAAATGAAGCAGAGAGGAAAAAAGAAAAACGAATTAAAAGAAATGAGGACAATCTCAGAGACCTCTGGGACAATTTTAAACACCCCAATATCCAAATCATAGGAGTCCCAGAAGAAGAAGACAAGAAGAAAGACCATGAGAAAATACTTGAGGAGATAAAAGTTGAAAATTTCCCTAAAATGGGGAAGGAAATAATCATCCAAGAATCCCAGAGAGTCCCAAACAGGATAAACCCAAGGCGAAATACCCCAAGACACATAGTAATCCAATTAACAAAGATCAAACACAAAGAACAAATATTAAAAGCAGCAAGGGAAAAGCAACAAATAACACACAAAGGAATCCCCATAAGCTGACCTTTCAATAGAAACTCTTCAGGCCAGGAGGGAATGGCAGGGCATACTTAAAGTGATGAAAGAAAATAACCTACAGCCCAGATTACTGTACCCAGCAAGGATCTCATTCAAATATGAAGGAGAAACCAAAAGCTTTACAGACAAGCAAAAGCTGAGAGAATTCAGCATTACCAAACCAGCTCTCCAATAAATGCTAAAGGACCTTCTCTAGACAGGAAACACAGAAAGAGTGTATAAACTTGAACCCAAAACAATAAAGAAAATGGCAACGGGATCATACTTATCAATAATCACCTTAAACGTAAATGGGTTGAACACCCCAATCAAAAGACAAAGACTGGCTGAATGGATACAAAAACAAGACCCCCATATATGTTGTCTACAAGAGACCCACCTCAAAACGAGGGACACATACAGACTGAAAGTGAAGGGCTGGAAAAAGATATTCCACGCAAATAGAGATCAAAAGAAAGCAGGAGTAGCAATACTCATATCAGATAAAATAGACTTTAAGACAAAGGCTGTGAAAAGAGACAATGAAGGACACTATATAATGATCAAAGGCTCAATCCAAGAAGAAGATATAACGATTATAAATATATATGCACCCAACATAGGAGCACCACAATATGTGAGACTAATACTAACAAGTATGAAAGGGGAAATCAACAATAACACAGTAATAGTGGGAGACTTTAATACCCCACTCACACCTATGGATAGATCAACTAAACAGAAAATTAACAAGGAAACACAAAAGTTAAATGATTTAATAGACCAGTTAGACCTAATAGATATCTATAGGACATTTCACCCCAAAACAATGAATTTCACCTTCTTCTCAAGTGCACACGCAACCTTCTCCAGGATATATCACATCCTGGGACATAAGTCTAGCCTTGGTAAATTAAAAAAAAATGAAATCATTCCAGGCATCTTTTCTGACCACAATGCAGTAAGACTGGATCTCAATTACAGGAGAAAAACTATTAAAAATTCCAACATATGGAGACTGAACAACACGCTGCTGAATAACGAACAAATCATTGAAGAAATCAAAATATGCATAGAAATGAATGAAAATGAAAGGACAGCAACCCAAAACCTGTGGGACACTGTAAAAGCAGTGCTAAGGGGAAGGTTCATAGCAATACAGGCATAACTTAAGAAACAAGAAAAAAGCCAACTAAATAACCTAACTCTACACCTAAAGCAACTAGAAAAGGAAGAAATGAAGAACCCTAGGGTTAGTAGAAGGAAAGAGATTTTAAAAATTAGGGCAGAAATAAATACAAAAGAAACAAAAGAGACCATAGCAAAAATCAACAAAGCCAAAAGCTGGTTCTTTGAGAGGGTAAATAAAATTGACAAACCACTAGCCAGACTCATCAAGAAACAAAGGGACAAAAACCAAATCAATAAAATTAGAAATGAAAAGGGAGAGATCACAACAGACAATACAGAAATACAAAGGATCATAAGAGACTATTATCAGCAATTATATGCCAATAAAATGGACAGCTTGCAAGAAATGGACAAATTCTTAGAAAAGTACCACTTTCCAAAACTGAACCAGGAAGATATAGAAAATCTTAACAGACCCATCACAAGCATGGAAATTGAAACTGTAATCAGAAATCTTCCAGCAAACAAAAGCCCAGGTCCAGATGGCTTCACAGCTGAATTCTACCAAAAATTTAGAGAAGCACTAACACCTATCCTACTCAGACTCTTCCAGAAAATTGCAGAGGAAGGTAAACTTCCTAACTCATTCTATGAGGCCACCATCACCCTAATACCAAAACCTGACAAAGATGCCACAAAAAAAGAGAACTACAGGCCAATATCACTGATGAACATAGATGCAAAAATCCTTAACAAAATTCTAGCAATCAGAATCCAACAACACATTAAGAAGATCATATATCGTGACCAAGTGGGCTTTATCCCAGGAATGCAAGGATTCTTCAGTATCCGCAAATCAATCAATGTAATACATCATATTAACAAATTGAAAAATAAAAACCATATGATTATTTCAACAGATGCAGAGAAAGCCTTTGACAAAATTCAACATCCATTTATGATCAAAACCCTCCAGAAGGCGGAAATAGAAGGAACATTCCTCAACGTAATAAAAGCTATATATGACAAACCCACAGCAAACGTTATCCTCAATTGTGAAAAATTGAAAGCGTTTCCCCTAAAGTCAGGAACAAGACAAGGGTGCCCACTCTCACCATTACTATTCAACATAGTTTTGGAAGTTTTGGCCACAGCAGTCAGAGCAGAAAAAGACATAAAAGGAATTCAAATAGGAAAAGAAGAAGTAAAACTCTCACTGTTTGCAGATGACATGATCCTCTACACAGAAAACCCTAAAGACTCTACCAGAAAATTACTAGAGCTAATCAATGAATATAGTAAAGTTGCAGGATATAAAATCAACACACAGAAATCCCTTGCATTCCTATACAGTAATAATGAGAAAATAGAAAGAGAAATTAAGGAAACAATTCCATTCACCGTTGCAACGAAAAGAATAAAATACTTAGGAATATATCTACCTAAAGAAACAAAAGAGCTATGTATAGAAAACTATAAAACTGGTGAAAGAAATCAGAGAGGACACTAATAGATGGAGAAACATACCATGTTCATGGATTGGAAGAATAAATATTGTGAAAATGAATATATTACCTAAAGTAATTTATAAGTTCAATGCAATCCCTATCAAGCTACCAACGGTGTTTTTCACCGATCTAGAACAAATAATTTCACAATTTGTATGGAAATACAAAAAGCCTCACTTAGCCAAAGCAATCTTGAGACAGAAGAATGGAACTGGGGAATCAACCTGCCAGACTTCAGGCTCTACTACAAAGCCACAGTCATCAAGACAGTATGGTACTGGCATAAAGACAGAAATATAGATCAATGGAACAAAATAGAAAGCCCAGACATAAATCCATGTGCGTATGGACACCTTATCTTTGACAAGGGAGGCAAGAATATTCAATGGAGAAAAGACAATCTCTTTAACAAGTGGTGCTGGGAAAACTTGTCAACCACTTGTAAAAGAATGAAACTAGACCATTCCCTAACACCATGCACAAAAATAAACTCAAAATGGATTAAAGATCTAAATGTAAGACCAGAAACTATAAAACTCCTAGAGGAAAACATAGGTAAAACACTCTCCGACATAAGTCACAGCAGGATCCTCCATGACCCACCTCCCAGAATATTGGAAATAAAAGCAAAAATAAATGGGACCTAATTAAAATTAAAAGCTTCTGCACAGCAAAGGAAACTATAAGCAAGGTGAAAAGACAGCCTTCAGAATGGGAGAAAATAATAGCAAATGAAGCAATTGATAAAGGGTTAATCTCCAAAATATACAAGCAACTCCTGCAGCTCAATTCCAGAAAAATAAACGACCCAATCAAAAAATGGGCTAAAGAACTAAACAGACATTTCTCCAAAGATGACATACAGATGGCTGCTATCCAAAAGTCTACAAGCAGTTAATGCTGGGGAGGGTGTGGAGAAAAGGGAACCCTCTTACACTGTTGCTGGGAATGCAAACTAGTACAGCCACTATGGAGAACAGTGTGGAGATTCCTTAAAAAACTGGAAATAGAACTGCCATACGACCCAGCAATCCCACTCCTGGGCATACACACTGAGGAAACCAGAATTGAAAGAGACACATGTACCCCAATGTTCATCGCAGCACTGTTTATAATAGCCAGGACATGGAAGCAACCTAGATGTCCATCTGCAGACGAATGGATAAGAAAGCTCTGGTACATTACACAATGGAGTACTACTCAGCTATTAAAAAGAATACATTTGAATTAGTTCTAATGAGGTGGACGAAACTGGAGCCTATTATACAAAGCGAAGTAAGCCAGAAACAAACACCAGTACAGTATATTAACACACATATATGGAATATAGCAAGAGGATAACGATAACCCTGTATACGAGACAACAGCAGAGACTTGGATGTGTGGAGCAGTCTTTTGGACTCTGTGGGAGAGGGCGAGGGTGGGATAATTTGGGAGAATGGATTGAAACATGTATATTATCATATGTGAAATGAATCTGACGTGGTTGGGGGCTCCCCACCTCAACACTCTGTGGATTTAAGAAGCCGTTTCTTCTGGAAGTGTATAAATTAGCCGGGATAGAACCTGCATGCTGAATTTACTAATTAAGAAATGAGAAACCAGAACTATAAAGGTGGCATAGAAATACAAGAAATTATTCTTGAGTAATTTTTTAAAACTTTGAACAGAGTTACGGATTTTGCCATTTGCTATAAACTGGTATATGTAATTTAACCAGAACCATGAGAAAGTTGGTATTGTATGAATTCTGAGGCACTTTCGACATGTTGTAGGAGTGATGTGGACTTTCTTGAGTTTTACACATTCATAAGTGAATGGTCAGAGACATTACTTTGCCAACCAAGGTCCGTCTAGTCAAGGCTATGGTTTTTCCCGTGGTCATGTATGGATGTGAGAGTTGGACTGTGAAGAAAGCTGATCGCCAAAGAATTGATGCTTTTGAACTGTGGTGTTGGAGAAGACTCTTGAGAGTCCCTTGGACTGCAAGGAGATCCAACCAGTCCATCCTAAAGGAGATCAATCCTGGGTGTTCATTGGAAGGACTGATGCTAAAGCTGAAACTGCAATACTTTGGCCACCTCATGCGACGAGTTGACTCACTGGAAAAGACTCTGATTCTGGGAAAGGTTCGGGGGGAGGAGAAGGGGACGACCGAGAATGAGATGGCTGGATGGTATCACCGACTCTGTGGACAGGAGTTTGAGTGAACTCCGGGAGTTGGTGATGGACAGGGAGGCCTGGCGTGCTGTGATTCATGGGGTCGCGGAGAGTTGGACATGACTGAGCGACTGAACTGAACTGAAGTGAATGGTCTGTATCTCGTGCCTTTGTTGGTTTTCTGTGAGCTGTAGTTTCTGGGAAGTGAGCAGCTCTCATATCTGTAACTCTTGTAACCCAGTCATTTGTGTGCCTCCATGAGGATTCAGTGCGGCTGTGGTGCTGTTATCCCTCTAATAGGAACTCTAACTCGGTGTAAAGTCCCAAAGATCTGTTACTTATTTTTATTTTATATTTACTATATTTTATTTATAGTGTTGTGTTTGTTTCAGGTGTATAGCAAAGTGATACAGTCATATATATATATATTATATATATGAATTAACAAAAGCGGTTCCCGTCTTTTGATGGGGAGCTCGTGGTTTATAGTATAAATGGCATTATTTTGAGAGAGGGATAACTTAGGTAAGGCATTGGGTTTTTTTTTCTTTTTGCAGCTTGAGGCAGTTGTAAAATAACTTAATGTAGCTTCCAACTGTGTATTCTATAGTATTTTTTTCATTTGGTGATATTTTAACTGTTAATGTTTATGGCATTGTGCTTTGTACCATTTAGAATGGAATTGTAGCATGTATATTATCATAAGTGACCAGTCCAGGTTCGACGCATAAATTTTCCTCTGTTCATTTCTTTGCATTTGTGCTTTTTTAATAAAATTCTTTTTTAAAAAATAAAAAAAAAATTAGAAAACAATAAAATTATTTTTTTTTGTAATTTATTTTTTATTGGAGGCAAATTATTTTACAATATTATATTGGTTGGTTTTGCCATACATTGACATGAATTCGCCCTGGGTTTACATAAGTTCCCCCTCCTGAGCCCCCCTCCCACCTCCCTCCTCCCTTTATCCTCCCTCTGGGTCATCCCTGCATACCCGCCCCGAGCATCCTATAACACGCATTGACCCTGAACTAGTGATTCATTTCACATATGACAACATACGTGTTTCAATGACATTCTCCCAAATCATCCCACCCTCACCCTCTCCCACAGAGTCCCAAAGACTGATCTATACATCTGTGTCTCTTTTGCTGTCTTGTATACAGGGTTATCATTTGCATCTTTCTAAATTCCATATATATGTGTTAGTATGCTGTATTGGTGTTTTTCTTTCTGGCTTACTTCACTCTGTATAATAGGCTCCAGTTTCATCCACCTCATTAGAACTGATTCAAATGTATTATTTTTAATGGCTGAATAATACTCCATTGTGTATATGTACCAAAGCTTTCTTATCCATTCGTCTGCAGATGGACATCTAGGTTGCTTCCATGTCCTGGCTATTATAAACAGTGCTGCAATGAACATTGGAGTACATGTGTCTCTTTCAATTCTGGTTTCCTCGGTGTGTATGCCCAGGAGTGCGATTGCTGGATCATATGGCAGTTCTATTTCCAGTTTTTTAAGGAATCTCCACACTGTTCTCCATAGTGGCTGTACTAGTTTGCATTCCCACCAACAGTGTAAGAGGGTTCCTTTCTCTCCACATCCTCTCCAGCATTTATTGCATGTAGACTTTTGGATAGCAGCCATTCTGACAGGTGTGAAATGGTATCTCACTGTAGTTTTGATTTGCATCTCTCTGATTATGAGGGATGTTGAGCATTTTTTCATGTGTTTGTTAGCCATCTGTATGTCTTCTTTGGAGAAATGTCTGTTTAGTTCTTTGGCCCATTTTTGATTGGGTCATTTATTTTTCTGGAATTGAGCTGCAGGAGCTGCTTGTATATTTTGGAGATTAATCCTTTATCAGTTGCTTCATTTGCTATTATTTTCTCCCATTCTGAAGGCTGTCTTTTCACCTTGCTTAGAGTTTCCTTTGCTGTGCAGAAGCTTTTGATTTTAATTAGGTCCCATTTGTTTATTTTTGCTTTTATTTCCAATATTCTGGGAGGTGGGTCATGGAGGATCCTTGACAACTTACTTAAGAAAGTAATAAAACAATAAAATTAAAAAAATTAAAAAATTTAAAAAAAAAAGGAAACTATACTTGACCAATTTACTCTGCCATTAGTGAAAGCTAGACTAAAATATTTTGTATTTGCCTTTTATGCATATGCAGTCAAAGTCCATAAAGTCAGATGAACTTTGTAAATTTCAGTTGCTTTGATAAAAATCTGTATAGGTTGAGAATTCATGCATTAATATTAGTTTTTCAATATGATTAGAGTTAATGTTCAGTCCAGACTTGAATTTTATGTATACAAAGTCTCTGTATTCCCGAAGAATGAATGGATACAAGAATGATTCATGGAGTCTTAAGTAACGTGCAAGTATAGAACAATACAGTTGCCAAGTCATCTTATCTTTACTTTGCCTTTTGGAGTCTACTACTATTAAAAGTTATTACTCTGTTTTGAAAGGATGACATATTTTGTGAAAATTTTTACTTAAAGTTTTATGGGATCTTTTTTCTGTCTGTTTAAGGTAAGTTAGTTCTCTTAAGGCAAATTCTCTGAGGCAAGTCTTTCATTTACTTAGAAGAAAAACAGGAACTATACCCATAGAAGTTATTCTTCCTTTTAGCCAAAACTAGTTTAAAAGCAGCAACACCCTTTCTCTAGTCTTCAGATATATTTAATATGAGGATTCCAAGTTTTTGGATGGTTGTGTCTTGTACTGATGGGTCTTATCACTATTTTAACGAATTGATTTTTGCTTCTGTGCTATAAAAAGTGTCATGCTTTCCAGAAGTTCTCATTTAACCCTGTGTGTCTTTCAGGGTGTCTTTAGCTTTGTGGGAAGCTTTCTTCCAGATAAAGATTTGTGGAACATCAAGGAAGTGAAGACAGAGAGTGGTAGAAACTAGTGCTAGTGGTAGAAACCAGTGCTATTTCACAGTGAGAAATATAGTTAGCCTTGAGTAAGTTGTTAAGATCCTTAGATATTTTGTTGTTGAGTTGTTAAGATACTTAGATATTTTTCCATATAAGAAGAGGTAAGGATTTAGTGATAATGTCTATCTAAGTTGATGGATCCTTTGATAGTGGTAGTATTTGATGAAGATTGGTGAGTATTTTGAACTCTCTATTTTAGTCTAGAGATTTTTTTTTTTATTTAGCCAAAAGATGGTGACATGCTCTTTTGTTCCTTGCTTTAAGTCAGTGCAGTTCAACAAGTATGGTGTTGTATGGTGAAAGTTAAAGTTGCTCATTCGTGTCCGACTCTTTGTGACCCCATGGACTGTAGCCCTCCAGGCTCCTCTATCCATGGGATTTTCTAGGGAAGAATATTGGTGTGGGTTGCCATTTCCTTCTCCTGGGGATCCTCTTAACTCAGGGATCTAACCCAGGTCTCCTGCATTGCAGGCAAATTTTTTACCATCTGAGCCACCAGGGAAACCCATTGTATGGTAGGCACAATAATGCGTCTTCTCAAAGTTAGTTTTATCTTATTCACTAGAACCTATGAATATGGTACCTTGTATGGCAGAAGGAACTTCGCAAATGTAGTTTCTTGTGGACCTTGAGATGAGATTATTCTGATTATCCAGATGGGACCATTCTAAATACGTGAGTTTTTGAATGTGAAAGTGGAAAGCAGAAGAGTGAGACAGAGAAATGGAATGGTAGAAGAGGAGGCTGGAGAGATCTGAAGCGTGAAAGTACTTAACCTACCATAGATGACTTTGAAGTTAAAGGAAGGGAGGCGTGGACATGCAGATGTCCTCTAGTAACTGGGAACTGTCCCCAAATGACAGCAAGGAAATAGGAACCTCAGTGCTACAACCTGAGGAAGTAAATTCTGCCCACATAATGAATGAACAAGGAGAGGGTATCTCTCTTAGAAATTCCAGAAAGGAATGTATCTTTGGTAACACCTTGATTTTTCTCTCATTGAGACTCATTTTGAACTTCTAACCTTCAGAACTGGAAGATAATAAATTTTTAGTTTTCAGCTTTCTAAGTTTGTGGTAACTTGTTCTGGTAGCAAATAAAAAGCAAATGCATCTGTACCGTATCAGCTACCTGGATGAAGAATTATTTGTGTGTTGTAGGAAAGAGAGTGGCTGTTCTGTGAAGTTCTGAACTAGGAAGACCTTAGAGTCAAAACAAAATAAAATACACATACAAGCACAGAAGTGCCAAGCTATATAACTTTTTATTGGCAGGAAACAGGTACTTTCTTTGTACACAGATATGAAATATTAAGTGATGTTTTTAAAGTTAACAGCTGTAATGGAAGAGGGGTTGTAAAATATCGTGCATACTCTTCTGATATCACGGCTAATGACACATCTTTTTCCCTGTTGCTCTTAAGAAACAAATAATGGCCTCAGGTCACATTAAAGATTTTATAGGTAAATAATTTGGACGTAAAAGAAAACTACTATTTATTCTAATCAAACTTATGTATGGCTTCGCTGATGGCTCAGTGGTAAAGAATCTGCCTGCAATGCAGGAGATGTGAGTTCGATCCCTGGGTGGTGAAGATACCCTGGAGGAGAAAATGGCAACCCACTCCAGTATTCTTGCAGGGAAAATCACGTGGACGGAGGAGCCTGGTGGGCTACAGTCCATGGGTTGCAAAGAGTTGGACACAACTTAGCACATACATACAACAGATACAAGCTTACATAATCAATTCTATACTGATAAATGTTTTAAAACCCTACTATGTGCGTGCCTCTAAGACTGTTTTAGAGTTATTGCACTGATTAATAAATCCATTCTTGGTCTTTGGGATACTTGTAGGATGTCATTCCAGATCTGATTATAGGCACATGATGGAGCCTGGTTATGTGATTTACTTCTAACAGAAATAAGAATAACGTTTAGTCAGTATCTCAATACAATGAACAAGGCATTTTGCATAGAATGAATTTCCTAGTAAAGTTAGTTCAAAATCTTGTTTGCTTTTAAACTGTGTTATGAGGAATTGTGCTTGGCCTTCTCCATAAATGCTGAGCTGTGGTTATTGCTGGACAGAGGGTGGAGGAGGGAGAGAAGGTATTTTTTGTTTTAATAAAGTTTGGTGGTGCTTAAGAATAACCATCTATTTGATGTAGAGACTTTCTACCTAAAACAAAGGAATGAAAGTGATATTCCAGAGTGGGTTAAAATGTAGCAATGAAAATAAAAACTGAAAAGGAGTAGCCGGGAAGACTTCTATTGAGGATAAATGACTTAAGAACAAATCTTGTTGAATGGGCACTTGGAGGCTAGTTCTTTTAATGTAATAACTGGAACAACATAGTATTCACAAACTTTTCTTTCATCATAGTAATATTCTCTTTATTGACACTTTAGAGACTTCAAAACATCCTGAAATTGTACCATAAAATAACATAATTGTTTCTGCTATGTATATAGTTCATGATTAAGAGACAAGAGAACATAGGCTTTGAAACCATCTAGAGCTTGATTTAAATCCCATTTCCATCCCTCTTGCTAACTATGTTAGTTTTGACAAGGTAAATTCTCTCTCACATTTCAAAGGACCGTTGGGTAGATTTACTGAGACAAATTTAGAGATTTGTCTTCAGCCTTACCTAGCATATAATAGGTCCCCCCAGTATTGCTTAACTTTTGTCCTTCTTTCTTTAGAAATAGAATTAAAGGATGAATTTGTTAATATATATTTTGAAGTCACATTGGTTATTCATCATTATCTGTGGTTGTGTGTTTCACTTTTACATGTTCAAAGACGCCATCTTTTTCATTCATTTTTTAAAATCACATAATATACATTTCTTATGCATTTTTTCTGGTAACAAAATAGTGAAACGTTACTATAAAAATTTTCAAGTTAAAGATGGGCTCTGTGTCTCTATGTTTGTGTGCTCAGTTGTGTCTGACTCTTTTTGACCCCATGGACTATAGTCCACCAGGCTCCTCTATCCTTGGAATTTTCCAGGCAAGAATGCTGGAATGGGTTGTCATTTCCTATTCTGGGGGATCTTCTCAACTAGGAATCAAACCTGCATCTTTTGGGTCTCCTGCATTGGCAGGCAGATTCTTTACCACTAGCATCACTGATGTGGTGAATAAACACATCTAAACACATCAAGTCTCATACTGAGGTGAGAAAAAGTATTTTTTTGAGTAACTAGACTAATCAATACATAGTTGGTTTTTTTTTTTTTTACAACTGTAATACATCACATAATTGAAAACACATTAAAAATAAAATTTCAGAAAAATGATAAAAGCTGTCATTGACTGCTTGTGGCAAGTACTGTGCTAACCATTTTATATATTTTATCTCACTGAGGTAGATGCTATCATTTTGCAACTGGGCAAACAGCCTCGATGAGAATTAAGTAGCATTCCTAGGATCACACAGCTAGTAAGAAGAGGATTTCAGCGTGCACTTATTTATTTCTTCTACTTGTTCTCTGGCGGAGGTGCTAATGAGAACCACAGTGCTATAAGACAAAAGAATTTTGTCAAGTTGGGACTTTTGTAAATTTTGGGTACAGGCTTAGTTCAGTTGCTCAATTCTGTCTGACTCTTTGTGATCCCTTGGACTCCAGCTCGCCAGGCCTCCCTGTTTATCACCAACTCCCGGGGCTTGCTCAGACTCATGTCCATCAAGTCGGTGATGCCATCCAACCCTCTCATCCTCTGTCTTCCCCTTCTCCTCCTGCCCTCAATCTTTCCAGCATCAGTGTCTTTTCCATTGAGTCAGTTCTTCGCATCAGGTGGCCAAAGTATTGGAGCTTCAGCTTCAGTGTCAGTTCTTCCAATGAATATTTAGGACCGATTTCCTTTAGGATTGGCTGGTTTGATTTCCTAGCAGTCCAAGGAACCCTGAGTCTTCTCCATCACCACAGTTGAAAAGCATCAATTCTTCGGTGCTCAGCTTTCTTTATAGTCCAACTCTCACATCCATACATGAGTACAGAAGAACCATAGGGGAGCAGCTATAACAATATTATTTGTAGTAGAAGTTGAAGGACTCTTACAGCTTAACAACTATTTAAACAATTGTAATGGAATGGTTCCTCTTCTCCATTGATGCTGCCTACATTTTTCTTTTGAGATATGAGATTGGTCTGGGATTTAAATGTGTTCATTCTGAGTATTCTAAGAAAACAAAAATACATCTTAGGGGTTTGTCTTTTGCTTCTGGTTATTCTAGAGAACATTTAAGATCATAAAAGAGGCATCATTTAAAGAGATCTCAGTTTTATTTTTAATATTTTATTAAAGCATAAAAAAGATGCACAAAGTATACACTTTAATGAATTTTTTTAGATTTGATAGCCTGACTTAATTAAAAGTACAGGGTAATATCAGAAAACTTACAAAAGGAACATACCAAAGGCTGGAGAAGTTGCAGTTAATGTGCAATATTTATGGATTTTCCCAGAATTTTTAAAATGAAACATGTTATGTTTCATCTATTTAACATTTTAAATTTGGGAAAATATGTTATTTTAAATGTAGGAGTATTTTATAAAGTATGCTCATAAATTAAGGTAACATAAAGCTGAAAAGAAACAGGATCTGAATATTTAAAAAGCAGTCTCAATCTCCATAGTACCTTTGTGAAGATAATGACTATTTTTAATACATCCTCGCCGAAGAATTGATGGTTTTGAGCTGTGGTGCTGGAGAAGACTCTTGAGAGTCTCTTGGACTGCAAGGAAATCCAACCAGTCCATCCTAAAGGAGATCAGTCCTGGGTGTTCATTGGAAGGACTGACGTCGAAGCTGAAACTCCAATACTTTGGCCACCTGATGTGAAGAGCTGGCTCATTAGAAAAGACCGTGATGCTGGGAAAGATTGAGGGCGGGAGGAGAAGGGGACGACAGAGGATGAGATGGTTGGATGGCATCACCGACTCAATGGACATGGGTTTGGGTAGACTCCGGGAATTGGTGATGGACAGGGAGGCCTGGTGTGCTGCGGTTCATGGGGTCGCAAAGAGTCAGACACGACTGAGCGACTGAACTGACTGAATGACTAATTAATTTGACTTTCACAGTCTGAATTTTACTTGTATAAATTTCATTTAATAATATTTTAAAAATAATTTTATTATTTTTATTCATTTATTTCTGAATATGCTGGGTCTTCATTGCTGCACAGGCTTTCCTCTGGCTGTGGAGAGCAGGGGCTACTCTCCATTTGCAGTGCACAGGCTTCTCATTGTGGTGGCTTCTCTTGTTGCAAAGCACCGGTTCTAGATATGTGGGCTCAGTTGTTTCGGTTCCCTGTGTGTGTGTAGCGCACAGCCTCAGTAGTTGTGGGGCACAGGCTTAGTTGCTTCATGACATAGTAATATGATTTTATACTTATGTTTGATGACTATTAAGTTCCTAAATTTGACTGAGAAAGGAATTTTGATGAGGCCTGCCATAGGCTATAAATTTTTATTTTTTTCAGAATAATCAGCTCAATTCTAGTGTTCTTTAAAAAATTAAGTACTACTGTCATACTACTATCAATGGTTTAATAGAATAATTTTTGAATTTTTAAAATTATGTTATTTGTGAAAACAAGAAAGTTCAGGTATATATTAATTTCTGAAACACTAGAAAGTATAGGTAGATATCACCTAGGAATTCATTTTGGGAAATCTCCCAATATTTCCTTGTACATTGCAACATACATTAAGTATATTATTTTATATTACATTACTTCCATGTTAATAAAGATAAATATATCATTTTAATGCTGAGTAATATTCAGATGAAAACTTTCTAAAAATTTCTGTAAATAGTCTATTATTGTTAACTGCTTTGGTCATTTTAATATTGTTTACTGGTATAACTATCCTTTGATGACCATGCCTGGAGATATATTTTTGCACAATTATTTTATTGTTTGGATAAATTTAAGAAGTTGAGTTCCTGGTCGGAGGTTATGTTTAAGGTTTTTGCTTAATGTTTCAAAATGAAATTTCTTTCTTGAACTAATGTGAGAGAATATACCTACAACTTTGTAATCATTGATAGACATTAGCATTTAAAAATTATTTGCCAGTCACATATGTAAAAAACACTATATTAACTTATTTTTTAACTTATTCTAATTTGCATTTTGTTTTTGCTGTGTTTGTCATTTGCTTTTCATTGATGAATTAGTTGTTATTGGCCAGTTTTCCTGTTGCTGCATTGTAGACATGTACTCTTTACAAAATAGAGGTAAAGTTGCTCTGCTTTGTAGACCATAAGTATGCTTCCCAGTTTGTCCTGCTCTTTCCTCTTTTTAAGTATAATTTTTAGAGCTTTACAGTTAAACCTGTCACCCTCAGCCGGTCTTATTCCTCAGTCAGTGATTTCAAGGCTGTTTCCTGTTTGCTGCTTATCCAGGGACATGTGCTCCATTGTTCTTCGTTTGCACTCTTTAAAAAAAGTTACTTATCATTTTAGGCTGCACTGAGTCCTTGTTCCTTTGCATGGGCTTTTTCTAGTTGTGAGCAGTGGGGGCTGCTGCTTGTTGCCATGTGTGGGCTTCTCATTGCGGTGGTTTCTCGTTGTAGAGCGTGGGCTCTAGCACGCAGGCTTCAGTAGTTGCAGCCTGTGGGCTCTCGGGTATGCAGGCTTCAGCTGTTGTGGCACACAGGCTCAGCAGTTGCGCTTGTGGGCCCTAGAGTGCTTGGGCTTCAGTAGTTGTGGCACACAGGTTTGGTAGTTGCGGCTCACTGGCTCTGCAGTGTGAGCTAGGAGTTGTGGTGCACCAGTTTAGTTGCCCTGAGGCATGTGGGATCTTCCTAGACCAGGGATTGAACCCATGTCCCTTGTATTGGCAGGTGGATTCTTAGCCACTGTACCACCAGGGAAGTCCTGTTCACACCCTCTTTGTAGTTATATTTTGCCTTGTGATATCGATGCTGACGTTTTAGTCTTATTGCCACTACTTTGGTAAGTGCCTGCAACCCAAACCTTTTATGAAATATGTCGGCAAGTGAGGGCTAAGTGCTATTATAATGAGCCTTATAAAAGTGCTTTTATGATTAAAAAAAATGCGTACAAGATAGGTGACTTATTTATCATGGCAACTAGGATTTTAATACTCTTGCTGCTTGCCGATTTTGACTGGGCATTTTATGACCTGGCTACTAGATCCTGTAACATATGTTACTCATTAAGATTTTATAATTGTTTATGTAGTTTGAGAAGTTGGTTGTGTTGTGGAACCAGTAAGTCTATTTGTAGTTAATATAAATGATAGTGATAGAAGAAAAGAAGTAAAAGCTTCTCATCTTCTTTCCTGGATTTAGCAACAGTAGTGAAATATTTGTAAGGCCTCCTCAGACAGCCATTTTGCTTTTTTGCATTTCTTTTTCATGGGAATGGTCTTGGTCCCATTACAGTGTCCCATTACACTGTCTTCTGTACAGTGTCACAAACCTCTGTCCAGAGTTCATTAGGCACTCTGTCTATCAGATCTAGTCCCTTAAATCTATTTCTCACTTCCACTGTATAATCATAAGGGATTTGATTTAGGTCATATCTGAGTGGTCTAGTGGTTTTCCCTACTTTCTTCAATTTAAGTCTGAATTTGGCAATAAGGAGTTCATGATCTGAGCCACAGTCAGCTTCCTGTCTTGCTTTTCCTAACTGTATAGAGCTTCTCCATCTTTGGCTGCAAAGAATATAATCCATCTGATTTCGGTGTTGACCATCTGGTGATGTCCATGTGTAGAGTCTTCTCTTGTGTTGTTGGAAGAGGGTGTTTGCTATGACCAGTGCATTCTCTTGGCAAAACTCTATTAGCCTTTGCCCTGCTTCATTCCGTGCTCCAAGGCCAAATTTGCCTGTTACTCCAGATGTTTCTTGACTTCCTACTTTTGCATTCTAGTCCCCTATAATGAAAAGGACATCTTTTTTGGGTGTTAGTTCTAAAAGGTCTTGTAGGTCTTCATAGAACCGTTCAACTTCAGCTTCTTCAGCATTACTAGTTGGGGCATAGGCTTGGATTACAGTAATATTGAATGGTTTGCCTTGGAAACGAACAGAGCTCATTCTGTCGTTTTTGAGATTGCATCCAAGTACTGCATTTTGGACTCTTTTGTTGACCATGATGGCTATGCCATTTCTTCTAAGGGATTCCTGCCCACAGTAGTAGATATAATGGTCATTGGAGTTAAATTCACCCATTCCAGTCAGTCCATTTTAGTTCACTGATTCCTAGAATGTCTACGTTCACTCTTGTCATCTCCTGTTTGACCACTTCCAATTTGCCTTGATTCATGGACCTAACATTCCAGGTTCCTATACCATACTGCTCTTTACAGCACCAGACCTTGCTTCTATCACCAGTCACATCCACAACTGGGTATTGGTTTTGCTTTGGCTCCATCCCTTCATTCCTACTAGAGTTATTTCTCCACTGATCTCCAGTAGCATACTGGGCACCTACTGACCTGGGGAATTCCTCATTCAGTATCCTATCATTTTGCCTTTTGATACTGTTCATGGGGTTCTCAAGGCAAGTATACTGAAGTGGTTTGCCATTCCCTTCTCCAGTGGACCACATTCTGTCAGACCTCTCCACCATGACCCGCCTGTCTTGGGTGTCCCCAAACGGCATGGTTTGGTTTCATTGAGTTAGACAAGGCTGTGGTCTGTGTGATTATGATTTCAGTGTGTCTGCCCTCTGATGCCCTCTTGTAATACCTACTGTCTTATTTGGGTTTCTCTTACCTTGGACGTGGTGTATCTCTTCACGGCTGCTCTAGCAAAGCTAGCCTTCCTCAGCGATCAATGCAAAGAAATAGAGGAAAACAACAGAATAGGAAAGACAAGATCTCGTCAAGAAAATTAAAGATACCAAGGGAACATTGGAAGGACTGATGCTAAAGCTGAAACTCCAATACATTGGCCATCTCATGCGAAGAGTTGACTCATTGGAAAAGACTTTGGTGCTGGGAGTGATTGGGGGCGGGAGGAGACGGGGACGACAGAGAATGAGATGGCTGAATGGCGTCACCGCTTCGATGGACATGAGTTTGAGTGAACTCCGGGAATTGGTGATGGACAGGGAGGCCTGGCGTGCTGTGATTCATGGGGTCACAAAGAGTTGGACATGACTGAGCGACTGAACGGAACGGAAGGGAACATTTCATGTAAAGATGGCCTCGATAAAGGACAGAAATGGTGTGGACGGAAGCAGAAGATATTAAGAAGAGGTGGCAAGAATACACAGAACTGTGCAAAAAAGATCTTCACGACCAAGATAATCACGATGGTGTGATCACTCACCTAGAGCCAGACATCTTGGAATGTGAAGTCAAATGGGCCTTAGAAAACATCACTACGAGCAAAGCTAGTGAAGGTGATGGAATTCCAGTAGAGCTATTTCAAATCCTGAAGGATGATGCTGTGAAAGTGCTGCACTCATTATACCAGCAAATTTGGAAAACTCAGCAGTGGCCACAGGACTGGAAAAGGTCAGTCTTCATCCCAAACCCAAAGAAAGGGAATGCCAAAGAATGCTCAAACTACCGCACAATTGCACTCACCTCACACGCTAGTAAAGTCGTGCTCAAAATTCTCCAAGCCAGGCTTCAGCAATACGTGAACTTCCAGATGTTCAAGCTGGTTTTAGAAAAGACAGAGGAACCAGAGATCAACTTGCCAACATCCGCTGGATCATGGAAAAAGCAAGAGAGTTCCAGAAAAACATCTATTTCTGCTTCATTGACTATGCCAAAGCCTTTGACTGTGTGGATCACAATCAACTGTGGAACATTCTGAAAGAGATGGGAATACCAGACCACCTGCTGCCTCCTGAGAAACCTATATGCAGGTCAGGAAACAACAGTTAGAAGTGGACATGGAACAACAGACTGGTTCCAAATAGGAAAAGGAGTACGTCAAGGCTGTATATTGTCACCCTGCTTATTTAACTTATATGCAGAGTACATCATGAGGAACGCTGGGCTGGAAGAAGCACAGGCTGGAATCAAGATTGCCGGGAGAAATATCAGTAACCTCAGATATGCAGATGACACCACCCTTATGGCAGAAAGTGAAGAGGAACTAAAAAGCTTCTTGATGAAAGTGAAAGAGGAGAATGAAAAAGTTGGCTTGAAGCTCAACATTCAGAAAATTAAGATCATGGCATCTGGTCCCGTCACTTCATGGGAAATAGATGGGGAAACAGTGTCAGACTTTATTTTTTTTTGGCTCCAAAATCACTGCAGATGCTGATTGCAGCCATGAAATTAAAAGATGCTTACTCCTTGGAAGGAAAGTCATGACCAACCTTGATAGCATATTAAAAATCAGAGACATTACTTTGCCAACCAAGGTCCGTCTAGTCAAGGCTATGGTTTTTCCCGTGGTCATGTATGGATGTGAGAGCTGGACTGTGAAGAAAGCTGATCGCCGAAGAAATGATGCTTTTGAACTGTGGTGCTGGAGAAGACTTGAGAGTCCCTTGGACTGCAAGGAGATCCAACCAGTCCATCCTAAAGGAGATCAGTCCTGGGTGTTCACTGGAAGGACTGATGCTAAACCTGAAACTCCAATACTTTGGCCACGTCATGCGACGAGTTGACTCACTGGAAAAGGCTCTGATGCTGGGACGGATTGGTGGCAGGAGGCGAAGGGGACGACGGAGAATGGGATGGCTAGATGGCATCACCGACTCGGTGGACATGAGTTTGAGTGAACTCTGGGAGTTGGTGATGGACAGGGAGGCCTGGCGTGCTGTGATTCATGGGGTCGCGGAGAGTCGGACACGACTGAGCGACTGAACTGAACTGAACTGAGTGAAATATTTGATGGTGTCCTTTATCGTGTGTTCAAAGTGCCGTTTTATTTTTGTTTTTTAGTTCATTGTAATTATTTATTTTGATCATTTGCCTATGATCGATAGGCAAGATGTTTTAATGAGGGTTAGAAATTCTGGGTAAAATAGATTTATCTTAAACTTAGTTGATGAAAATTCAGTTTATTAACTTTTCATTTTGAAATTTTCTAGCAGCCATCTCTGCTAAGTGTCATTCTCTTGATGTTAGTCTTTACCTCAGCTCAGGTGGCTCTTTTGGTTTGTCGTTTTGCAGTTAACCATTTTTGTGCCACCGAGTTTTTCTAGAACTTTGATGAGAGAGAATATTTATGAAAGATTTTTCTGAAGGTTAATCAGTTTTTCCATTTCTCTTAATCAGTGAATCTTTGGCCATAGGGAAGTGAGGATGAAAGAAATAAGTACATCATAATTACCGGGATGCCTTTTTGTTTTGCTTTTGTTTGAAAGAATATCTGTTTTCTTATTAGTTGGAAGTGCCATCTCCCTCTTCCAACTGGTCTGATTGGCTTCATTGTTGTTATTGTTCAGTAACCAAGTCATGTCTGACTCTTTGTGACTCCGTGGACTGCAGCATTACGGGCTTCCTTGTCTATCACCAACTCCCAGGGCTTGCTCAAACTCATGTCCATCGAGTCGGTGATGCCATACAACCTCTCATCCTCTGTCATCCCCTTCTCCTGCCTTCAGTCTTTCCAAGCATCAGGGTCTTTTCCAGTGAGTCAGTTCTTCGCATCAGGTGGTCAAAGTATTGGAGCTTCAGCTTCAGCATCAATGAACACCCAGGATTGATCTCCATTAGAATGGACTGGTTGGATCTCCTTGCAGTCCAAGGGACTCTCAAGAGTCTTCTCCAACATTGCAGTTCAAAAACATCAATTCTTCAGCTCTTAGTTTTCTTTAAGGTCCAACTCTCACATCCATTCATGACTACTGGAAAAACCATAGCTGACTAGATGGACCTTTGTTGGCAAAGTAATGTCTCTGCTTTTTAATATACTATCAAGGTTGGTCATAACTTTCCTTCCAAGGAGTAAGTGTCTTTTAATTTCATGGCTGCAGTCAGCATCTGCAGTGATTTTGGAGCCCAAAAAAATAGTCTGACACTGTTTCCACTGTTTTTCCATCTATTTCCCATGAAGTGATGGGACCAGATGCCATGATCTTTGTTTTCTGAATGTTGAGCTTCAAGCCAACCTTTTCACTCTCCTCAAGAGGCTTTTGAGTTCCTCTTCACTTTGTGCCATAAGGGTGGTTTCATCTGCATATCTGAGGTTATTGATATTTCTCCTGGCAGTCTTGAGTCCAGCTTGTGCTTCATCCAACCTGGCATTTTGCATGATGTACTCTGCATATAAGTTAAATAAGCAGGGTGACAATATGCAGCCTTGACGTATGCTTTCTCAATACGTCCATTGTTCCATATCTGGTTCTAACTGTTGCTTCTTGACCTGCATACATATTTCTCAGGAGGCAGGTCAGGTGTCTGGTATTCCCATCTCTTGAGGAATTTTCCACAGTTTATTGTGATCCATATAATCAAAGGCTTTGGTGTAGTCAATAAAGCAGCAGAAGATATTTTTCTGGAACTGTCTTGCTTTTTCTGTGGTCTAATGTATATTGGCAATTTGATATCTGTTTCCTCTGCCTTTTCTAAATCCAACTTGAACATCTGGGAGTTTTGTTCATGTGCTGTTGAAACCTATCTTGGTGAATTTTGAGTGTTACTTTGCCAGTGTGTGAAATGAGTGCGATTGTATGGTAGTTTGAACTGTCTTTGGGATTGGAATGAAAACTGACCTTTTCTGGTCCTGTGGCTACTGTTGAGTTTTTCAAGTTTGCTGGCATATTGAGTGCAGCACTTTCACAGCATCATCTTTTAGGATTTGTAATAGCTCAACTGGAATTCCATCACCTTCACTAGCTTTGTTCGTAGTGATACTGCCTAAGGTGCACTTGACTTCACACTTCAGGATGTCTGGCTCTAGGTGAGTGATCACACCATCGTGGTTATCTGGGTTATTAAGATCTTTTTTGTATAGTACTTCTGTGTATTCTTGTCACCTCTTCTTAATATCTTCTGCTTTTGTTAGGTCTGTACCGTTTCTGTCCTTTATTTTGCCCATCTTAGCAGGAAACGTTCCCTTGGTATCTCTAATTTTCTTGAAGAGATCTCTAGTCTTTGCCATTCTGTTGTTTTCTTCTAGTTCTTTGCATTAATCATTTAGGGTTTCTTATCTCTCCTTGCTGTTCTTTGGAACTCTGCATACAGATAGGTGTATCTTTCCTTTTCTCTGTTGCCTTTAGCTTCTCTTCTTTTCTCAGCTGTTTGGAAGGTCTCCTCAGAGAACTATTCTTGCCTTTTTGCATTTCTTTTTCTTGGGGATGCTTTTGATCACTGCCTCCTATACAGTGTCAGGAACCTTCCTTCATAGTTCTTCAGGCACTCTATCAGATCTGATCCCTTGAATCTGTCACTTCCACTGTATAATTGTATGGGATTTGATTTAAGTAACTGACCCCTTTTCTCTCTTATCCGATCTAATGGAAAATAAAGGGAACAACTTTTACGCACCTCTTGTAAGAATGAAAGACTTAATGATTAGTGTTTTGCATTTTTATTTTATACCAGGATTAATTTTAAGTTTTTTCATTCTGTTTGCTCTGATTTTTATTTTCTCATTTAATTTAATTGTATCTAAAGTTGGATGTTTTAAAATTTGTCTTGTGTTTTCCTTAGGATGACATAGGATATAAATAATATTTACCAATTTTCCTTTCTTACTTCCTGAGAATAGTTTTAGTTTTGGGTTACTTGCTTTTGTGAGAATCTTTTTGAGTTTGTAGAGATTTGTTCCAGAGAAACACATGCATACATATGCCTATTAAATTTTGCACACAATTTCAAGGGACTTAAGAGACTTCAGGAAATCCTGCACCAAAGTCATTGTTTATCTGAAATGTATTTTTTGGGACATGGTTTTCTGTATGGTCACTATATTCAGTCATCTGAACTTTCTTTGTATATTTAAATTGTATTCATTAGCAGCCCATTTTCAGTAATACTAGCTTGCTCTGGAGTTCTGTGATTCACTGAAAATGCTAAAAAGCAAAAGAATTATAGCAGTAGATAATATCAGTGTTATTGGAAAGAATTCTTAGTGTAAGGTTAATAAGAAATGTTCCCAGAGTAGAGTTTTTGTTCTACTCTTGCTGCTGCTGCTAAGTCACTTCAGTCGTGTCCGACTCTGTGTGATCCCGTTGACTCCCCCTTCCCTGGGATTCTCCAGGCAAGAACACTGGAGTGGGTTGCCATTTCCTTCTCCAATGTGTGAAAGTGAAAAGTGAAAGTAAAGTCGCTCAGTCTTAGAAGTATTTAAATAACACTGAATACCAGTGTTACTTAAATTGTTATAGAACCAAATAGGAAATTAACATTGTCATAAGCTACCAAAGAGTAGCTGATGTTTCCTAAATTGTGTTGATGGCATAAACAAAAGAAATTTCAATAATAAAGGAAAAATATTTGACTGAAATCATCTATCTAATTTGTGTGACATCTGTTCAAAGATACAGAAAATGAATTTTTTAGTATTTTCCTTGTGAACTTATTTTAGAAGTAATAAATTTTGTATTGAAATGAGTAAAAACATGCAAGAATAGTGCTTACCTTCTGATCAGAATAAGGTAACATTATGACAGACAGTAACTGTGCAATTTGTAATTAACTCAGTATAATGGCTGAATGAAGTAACACTTTACAGTGTCTTCTTTGTGTTGGTATTATTTTATCTTCTGAGTGTATGATTTTTAAAGGAAAATCCTCTGGAGGATGACATGGCAACCCACTCCAGTATTTTTGCTTGAAAAATCCCACAGGCAGAGAAGTCTGGTGGGCTACAGTCCAGCGGGTCACAAAGAGTTGGACGTGACTAAGCACGTATGCACATGTTGCCTAGAAAATTTCTTTTTAGAAAATAAATTTTTTTTCCCTTGGTCATGCAGCACGGTTTGCAGGATTTTAGTTCCTGCCCCAGGGATTGAACCTGGACCAACAGTAGTGAGAGCACAAAGTCCTACTACTGATCCGCTAGCGAATTCCCAAATTTTAGTTCTTAAGGAAATAGATGTCCTGGTGAACTGTAGTAGTGTTGCGGGAAAAGGGACCCCTTCCAAGAAACTTTGCTCTTGTCTAACACTGAGAAATGAATTGTCCGAGGAGACACATGTGCCAACAAAGCAAGAGATTTTATTGGGAAAGGGCACCCAGGTGGAGAGCAGTAGGAGGATAAGGGAATCCAGGAGAACAGCTCTGCCACAATCTAGGGTTTCATGGTGATGGGATTAGTTTCTGGGTTGTCTTCAGCGAATCATTCTGACTCAAGAGTCCTTCCTGGTGGTACACGCCTTGTTCAGCCAAGATGGATGCAAGAGAGGATTCTGGGAGGTGGTCAGACATGTGGTGTCTCCGTTTGACCTTTCCTGAACTCTTCCGGTTGGTGGTGGCTTATTAGTTCCGTGTTCCTTACCAGGACCTCCTGTCGTAAAACAACTCATGCAAATGGTTACTATGGTGCCTGGCCAGGGTGCGCAGTTTCAGTCAGTGTGTTTCCCCTAACAGTATATAGGTCCAACTAAGAATTTTATAAGGTAAAATGAAGTGTGCTTAATTTTCTTTTCCTTAAGACGGCACTGTGGCCTGAATTGAGTTCAGAGTTGCTTCTGTATCTTTTCATTGAATAGTTATTTGAGTGTCTGTCGCTGTGATAGTTTATCTTCTAGTATATAAAGTAATGGTTCTTAATCTTTAACACACAAATCATCTAAGAGAACTTATTAAAACTTGTTAATTGGCTGCAGCCATAGGGCCCTGAAATTGGAGTATTCAGATAAACACCATGGAGATTCTGATAAAGGGGGCTATATTTTGAGAAACTCTCTCCTAAACAAGATGGACAGGGAAGCCTGACGTGCTGCAGTCCATGGGGTTGCAAAGAGACGTGCCGCAGTCCATGGGGTTGCAAAGAGTTGGACATGATGGAGCAACTGAACTGAAACTGAAACAAGATTAATAAGTTTAAAAGTTGTTCCTTTCAATTTCTCAAATATTTACTCATCCATTGGTATTTATCAGTCACTTTTTCTAGGGAAGCATTATGAAATGTTACATTAGTATTACAGACTATTATTGTATTATGTGGGTTAAAGACAGTTTATAAAGTTAGGTAGCTACAATTTGCTAGTATTTTGTTATTTCTAAGAAGTGATACTTTGAAGAACTTTAATAGCATAAGAAAGACTGAAGGTTTTTAAGAATTGGAAAGAAAATTCTTCAAGTGTAGACATATAGTTTGATTTTGTACATTTCAGCCTGCCCTGAGTGAGGTACTAACAATATTAGAGTGAAATACATATCTTTGTTTCTTCTCTAGCCAATCAGTATTCCATGAATAGTATGACATGTGGGATTGTGTATAATATTAATGGCTGCTGTGTATATGTGTCAGTTCCATATATTAATATATTTCTTATTCCTACAGTCTGTGTCTCATATGACCTGAACTCTGATTTATTAGTATTAACATAAAAAAATTTTATGTTAATGTTTTCATTTTGCATCACTTACTAGTATTGTATGCCCTAAACTGTCTCTGCAGAAAGTGATTCCTCATAACCTTATTATCTTCTCTTGTTCCTTTTTCTTTTCTCCCTGAAAAGTTGGTGACGTGTTTTGGGTAGTCTGCCTTGCTGAATGCCTCTCAGAAATATATGACATTAAATAATTGCTTACACAAACTCAGCTCTCTGTTTCTATCTTTCTTGATACTTCAGGGTTTGATACTGGTATGAAGTTAATATTGGTGGCCCTGACAGGAGTGACAGCACTTTTTACCACTTGTTGGTGTAAATACAAAGCTGTCATCCTTGAAAGCCATAGATACAGTGTATAGAGGTCTGTTAAAAAAAGAAAAGTGTGAATGGAAGGGTAGAGATACTTAGGGTTATTTTCACACGTTATTTTATCACGAGCCAGGGGAGAAATATTACTGTGTTAAATTTGCTCATCTTTTTCTTCTCGCAAAAATGAGTATTCTTTAGAAGGTGATAGCTTTCGCATAAATGATGAGCCCAGTGTTCCATTTGTTTCTACAAATCAGTACTATTTCGTTCCAGATGTTTGTGAATTGTTACAGTGTTCTTTCATTCTACTTATTATAATGTAATATAAGTTATCATATTACTGCTCTGTCTAGTTTGTTGACTGCATTTTAATTCTTTCACTGTTTTGAATGCTTTTTAGAAAAAGTTTTCAAATTAATTGTCTTTGTGTGAACTCAAATCTGTAAATATATGTTTTCTTTGTATTTCTCTAAGAGTTAAGCATCTCTGAGTGTTTTTGGATCTTTTTCCTAGTTTTTCTGATTTTAATTGTCTCCTTGTATTTCTTGTTTATAATAGGATCTGAGCTTCTCTCTTCCCTAACGTTTATTATTCGTAATCTCATGTTTAGCTTTCTTTAAGTTCACTTCGGTCCCATAGGTAACTGTCATTCAGAAGGGATATATATATGGGTATCTATCTCTGAAATGTAAAGATGTAACTGTCAAAAGTTTTCTCTGGTTTTTATATTTCTTATCTTACAGAGTGGAAGTGAAGAAAAGAAATAGATTATTTTATGTGTTTTTCCCTTGCTTTTAACTTTCATTTAGAAAACTAAGCTGCTTCACAATTTAAGTTAACCTTTCTTACTTTTTGAAATGTAATTTGAAGCTATTTAATTATATTATGAAAAAGCTTAAGTACTTGATATTTTATCAATATTGTTTTTCAGAAACTTTGCTTATATGATTTTTTTTAATTTTTAAAAATTATTTTTATGTAGCCATTGACAAAGAATGAAGGTAATATGTGTATAATGAGTTGGATGGATAATTTATAATAAATTATTAGGAAAGACACAAAGGATCATATTTATATATTTTTACTTTGTATATGTCAAATTTTGCCAGTGTTTAAAATTTTTTATAATTGAAAAAATTACCAAAGAAGAAAATAATGTTTAATAGAAAAACTCAATGAACCAATATGTGAAATATATAAAGTAGATGATACAAAACATCGAACTGGAGTTTTCATTTTGAATATTCGTAATAACTAGAACATTCTTGAATAATGTTATTTATTTTACTTAATTGAATTTTCTGCTTTGCCAGAAATTCTTGTTTTTGTTCTTGTTACCTATGTATTAATGCTTTATTCAAAGCAGAGTTTAAAAAGTTCTTAGATCATTGAGGAAATCTCATTTCTTGTGGTCCTTTTATGGCCATCATTTTTAATTCTTCAGTCTCTTTCTAGTCAGTTGGATACTTCATTGATTCTGCCTTTATGTTGCCTGTCACATGTGTAGGCTCCTTTGCAGAGCTGCCAGCACTTTTTGCCAGGCCTTTCATTACCTATCAGGGTGATGGCAGGAGCTTCCTATCCTCTGTGTTTTACCCAACAAACAGTTTGGTTTTTCACTTTCCCATTGCTGTGTCTTCATCAGCTCTTCTACATATTGCTTTTTTTTTGTTGTTTGTTTTTTGTAGCTCACTTCCTACTGCGTTATTCCCCTGCTCAGATTTCTCTGCTGGCATTGAAGACCTCCATCTTTTGGTTCTAATTTAACTTACCAGATAAGTTCTCACTGCTGTATTACTTTTCTTCTACAGAGAACTGTATTTTCTGTTTCCAGAATATGCTTTAGTAGCTTTCCTCGACAATCCTTTTATTTATACTGTTCTTAAATCCAACATAATTCTTTCCTTATTAAGAATTTGACTCTTTTAAAATACCCCATTCTGATTTTTTTTATAGGTATTTTCATATTTTTTACTACCTTGATTCTATTTTTTAAGCTCTGAGGGTAATACAAGTTTCTGCCATATAAGTATCTTCCATAATGCCTTCTACTTTGTAAGGATTCAAATGTTAATTGAACTACAAAGCTTACTTGAATGTATGGTCATAAAATATAATAAAGCCAAAGTTATTGGCTTTGGAAAGTAGTCTTGAAGTTACTGTGTTGAAGAAAGCCCTACGAATAAAGCACTTGCTTTCTTATACTTTTAGGTTTTTCATTTAAAGTCTAATTTCAGTGAAATCTCGGGAGTTTGATTTTTTAATGTCCAGAGAGCTGAATTTTGCTATAATTTTATTTGGGGGATTAAAAAAACAGACCACATACCTAAAAATTGACTTATCATGAGTGAGAAGTACAGAATTATTATGAATGGCATTTTTAATTAAAGTATAATTGTAAATAATTTTTTTTAAATATGTTTGAACATCTGTTGGGTACAAGTTGGTAGAATAACAATGACCTTAAATTAGGAAACAAAAAACAGTAGTCCCATATCTTGTTGAGCATTATTCTTTAGTTAGTTTTAAAATAATAGTTGTTTCTATAGTTTTTAAGAACTAACACAGTTAGCTGTATAGAAATTGATATCTGTGAATGTGATTTGTGGCAAGAGGGTTAAAAAATAAAGATTTTAAGAAGATCCCATATTGAATTTATTGTTACCTTTATTGCTTTTGCATTTAAAACTTCATTCTAACATGAAAAATTTGCATTAATGCTTTTAAAAGTAAAATTATTTGCAGTAAAGTAAAAAACTTACATGTTATGTTAAGAGCCATTGTAAGAAGAATAAAAATAATTCACCTTTTCATTGAATAAGCATTTAAAAAAAGGTTGTCTAAGCTTTTCATCCTTTCCTTTTAAGCTGAGGTCAGCTATTGCAAGCATATTTGTGAGTTGTTTTTAAAAACTGAAGTTTTAACATAAATGTTATTTTAGTTTACAATTTACATATTATTTAACACTAACAAGCTATCAGAGGTTATCTGGTAAATGTGAATATTCTTGATTATAGATCATTGGGTACACTTCTATATATCTGAAAGATCACTACAGGTGGGCAGAAATGCTTGTTAGTTGTTCTTATGTCAAGTGTAGAAACAGTAATAGTTTAGAGGGAAACATTATTATATTTGCTGTTTATTTCTTATTTTGTTAGTTTTCTTATTACAGAGAACAAGAAGGCAATAAGACAGTTTAGACAGATTTATTAGAAAAATGGTTTTTAACTGAGTTTTTTGGCATGTTTATAGACTTGAAGATGAAAAATATTTAAAACAAAGGGTTTTTCTTAGTATGAAAACTTTTAAAATAATCTGATTTTCACTTAAAAACTTGATATTAAAATATTTATGCCCAGAAATCCAAGTATAAAATTAGTTTAAAAATTTTAAGGAGTATGTTAGAAGATACTCTGTGCTAGATATACTTATCTAACAAAAATTTTCTTGATGTCTTTATGAAATCCTGATATCTCTTTAGAGTTTCAAAATATTAGTCCCACTTGTTTATGCTTCATATTGTCAAATTGAGACATTTCTTCAATTCTATTAAAGAGTACAAAGTAAGGCAGAAGGAAACTGTTGCTTTGCTAAGATTTGACATTATGTCAAAATTATTATCAGAAATATATCACTATTAAATTTCTCATGTAATCTCAGTGAATTCAAGCTATTGCATGGTGCTCATTTCCCAGGGTATAAGATAGTTCAGTAAACTAGATTGGGTGAATTTCATTTATTTACACAAAAGTGGTGTATTACTGTTTTTTTTCTTAACAGTCCAACATTTAATTTTTAATTATAGAAGACCACATGATGAAAACAGTTTCTTTCAATGAAAGATTGTTATTGAATTGACAAAATTTTTTTATTTAAAAATGAGTTGCTACTTGATTTAGTGAATACAGTATGAAAAAACAGAATTAAGAATTGTCCAGTTAACCAATTACAAGGTAGCAAGTATTTGCCTGCTTTAAATAACTTATTGCTAGTTTTCATATACAGTGATAATTAGCACTTACTGATAGATTATTAGATTATAACGATTGGAAAATCCTTGTTTGATGTAAGATTCTCAAACCTGGTATCTATAGTTGGGATTAGTAATTTCATAGTTTTCTAATATGAATTGAGGATTGGAGGCAAATGCTTTAAGTTTATGTGTTGTAAAGTAAAAAACATTCGCAAGATTTATTGCCACTTTAATGATTTTCAGAGTTGAACTAGGGTATTTTGAAACACTTGGGAGCTCTGATAGTGTAGGAACATTGTATAAATGGTATTACTCTAAAGTTGCTATGTATCTAAAATTATAAGCAGGTGATTTTTCTATAATGACATAAAGCCTTTCCCCACCCCGTTCCTAGAATTCAGATTTTAGTAGTTAATTTCTGTTATACAAAAAGTCCAACTTGAATATAAAGTTAGGATGTCAGTTTATTTTAATGTACTGGTTTTTGCCTGTATCCTGTATTAAACCAGAGCATTTTGTTTAACTCAACCAAAGTGAGGAAGGAAGAAAGAAGCTTTGGTTTTCTTCCTTCTTTTTATTGTCAGTTCTTTTGTATATTATAGGCATAGTGCCCTTGATCTTAAAAAATCAAACTTTTCTTCATAATAAACTTGAATTTCAAAAGTTTCCCTGTCTTGATGTACATATAGAGAGTTGTTTTTTGCTTCTTGGATTTTAAAATCCTGATAAATCCTGCAATTTCCTACATTCCAAAAAGGATAAAGTTTCATATATAGGTCATTATTTTTGATGCATCAAACATTATAACAAGTAGACTATGTTAGAAAACAGAATATAGCAGTATAGAAAATCCTGGGTTGTTTTGATTGTTTGGAACCCACAATTTTGGTTTCTACATTAAAATGCTATTCCAGTTATTAACATATAAATATATCTATAGTTTGTGGCTTAGAAACAATACACTTTATAAAAAAATGCAAGGATACCTGTGTCAGTTATATTTTAAAGTTATACAGTGTTTTAAGGCTATGTATTTATTCTTTAGAAAATATGACTTACATGAATATCTTCTGATGGACATAATATTGACAAAATATACACATGATATTAACAAACTGCCATGCAACAAATACATTAAGTAATGAAGAAATTGAATATATATGACCTAATCTAATCTTGACATTTACATTGAAAGTTTACAACATAACCTATACTTAAATTGTTTTTCTTATATTTGGCAGTAATTCATTTTTTACAATTTAAAAATTTTGAATGTGGGTTTGGTGAAACTTAGACTTTCCCTAGTCTGTGACAACCTGAGGTACTAAACATTTTTCTCTTATTTCACTATCTTCAAAGGTGATTTTTTTGTTTCTTTTAGGATCTATCCAAGAGTTGTGTATTACAGCGTTATTAGGCATGGGATCAGCTTCTACTATGGAAACAACTCGCTTTTTCATTTTACTTTTTAAGACTTTTTGAAATTTTTGTCTAGTAAATGCATATAATAGAGGGTGAAATATAGTTGTTCCATAACCCATGACTAGAAAACACAACCTTAATTTTACTAAAAGGTCACTTGGGCCTAAACATAAAATGGTGGTGTTTAAAACAGAAATTGGTGTCCAGCAGAGAAGAAATGTAGAAATAATCAATAAAGACATTTTGAAGACTCTTTTTTGCCTTTCTCGTCGTTCACGGTGTCGTTTCATAGCTCGCCGGAGAGCAATTATGACAGACACTGAAGTTCTAACACCAAAGACTACATTTCTCCCACCACTGCCTTGTGACATGTCTGTAGTCTCATGTTGTGTGGTTAGAGAAATTGTCTTTTTCTTTCTTGCTTTCTTCTTCTGCCCTGCTGAGAATCTTGTGCCTATTCGAATATTGAGAGCCTGAAGTATTTTGCTGTATGTGATTAACATCACTATGACAGTGAAAAAGAATATTGGAATCTGTACTAGCAGGTGATAATACATTCCCAGTTCAGTGTAGTATTCATTTGTGCTGACACACAAAAGTGTCTTGTTTTCCCATGTATTTCCACTTTGAAGGCTGAAAAAATTTACCTCAATAAAGGGAATCAGGAAAGAGAAAAAAGAAAAAATCCAAATGGATATCATTAGCATTGCAGCTCTGCCCATTGTCAGAATTCGGTTTGCAGGCTTTACAGAGATGTCGTATCTGTCCAGAGTGATAGCAAAAACGTTGATTGCTGTTGAGACACTTGCAAAAGATACACAGGCCTCATGGAAACAGCAGATGAGAGCAGTGTTACTCTCCAGTGAAAGCAGAAGGATAACTATAGTTAGAGGAATACATCCCACACAAATGATTACATCAAGTACATGAAGATTCATTGTAATAATGTTACTGACAGAGTTGATTAAGTTGGATTTCATGCAGTAAAGTACTAATACGGTGAGGTTGCTGCCAAGTCCCAACACAATTTCTAACATAAGAAATCCGGTGAGAGACACTTGAAAGCTTAATGGATATGATAGTGGTTGGTACATATTGGTGTTGATGTCATCAATGTCATCTCGCACTGTAATGTTAGATTCAGACTGCATGTTGATTTCCAGAATGGGAGAAAAACACATTCTTTTGGAGCAGCTGTTTTTTCCCTAGAAAGTGAAATAGAATAAACTATTTGATATTCAGCAATTTAAATGACGTACAAAACCTGTGTTCATTGTGAAAAAAAATTTTATTTTGTATTTAGTTTAATTTTTAAATTTATAAACTGTTAATGGAAAATGTAGAAATACCAAGGTTACATTGTTTTGATGTAAAAGGAAATTGGCCCATTTGAAGAAATAACTATTGGGGATTGCTTCTATATGGTTTGAAATTATTTAATAAACTAAAAAGGTTTTCCTTATTAGGGTTTTTCAAAGTTATTATTTAAGATACAGTGTATTTTTGTATAATAAAACTACTCAGTATGCAAAAGTAATTTTAGCCCAGTGTTTTAAGATTTCATTTTAAATGTTGTGAGTAGGTGGAAAATAAACACTGTTTTAACATGTTGTGGCACAATTAGTGTAGTGTAATTATCCCCATGAGATTTTAAATGAACAGGACAAATGTTCATTTAAAGTGATAAATGGCATAGAGCCCTAGTTTGTTTTAAATCACTTTGTCCTTGTCCCTGATTGACATGCATATTCAGAAGTCTACGGTGTGCTTGGGGATATCTGGAGTTTTTTCCCACCGAAGTAGGAAAATGATAAATATTTCATATTTTACAGTGAAAGTGCTCACTGAACTTTACAACGAGCAAAAATTGGAAGAAAAAAGACAGTATTTTGAAATAAAATACCACAAACCTTGGTAAAAGAGCACTAATCACGCTTATGAATGAATGATTTATTTTGTGACCACACCCTTTCATATCATGTAGAAGGAGAAAATGGAAATTTAATGTCACTTAAGAAATAGGCATTTTTGCGATAGTTTAAAAGCATATATTAATTGATTTTATTAAGCAGAATGTTTTTAAACAAAAAATGAAATTTTAGGGAAAAAGGAGTATCTGAAGCCCATTTTCTGAGGAATCTATTAAATTTACACATTCCCTATGAAACCTTTTGTATAAATCACCCAGTATATATCATTTTGAGGAAAATAAAAAAAAAAGCAACTCTTGCTAATTCATGCATATTTATGTTTTAATATCGAAGTTTAGAGTAATGTATAAAAATAATGTCTGATTTGCTGGGCTAAAATGTCAGTAATTCATGTATTAAAATATAAATGATACAACCAACTATATTTCACATTTCAAGTACAGCATTTTGCCTGCAAAATCATAACAAATTATAAAAGCTAACAATTTTCAGAACTTATGTTAGCCTTTCACTTGTAACCTTTGACAAGTTTTAGAATACAGTTTTATTTATGCATATTATTTTAGAGGTAGTGTTTCAGAAACACACATGCTGATAACATTATTAATTTCTTTTGAGCTTGATATAAAGTATTACTAAAGGCATATATTTGAGTAAGTGAAAGTCTTAGCATTGAAATCCTATAAAAATGAGAAATTTTAAAGTGTGCCAGATTTTCTGAACTGACAGGTTAAAACATCAGATCTTTGTCACAGCAGTTAGAAGTGTCAATTTTAGACAGTAACTGAGGGAAATGCATTGAACTGTAGATCAAGATTCTTTTCTCTTGTAAATGTTAAACAGTGATGTGGGCTGCATGCATCTTCTGACCTACCTGTTTGTTGTTGCCTTATGGGCCTTTTGGCTCACTATAGCAGTTTTCCACAATATGATAACATGATGTCATTGACAAATTTGGACATGATTTTTTTTTACCTGACAACAGTGAAGTAGCTGTGTTTTATTTCATGTCTTGTAGGAATTCTTTCATTTTTCTCTTCAGTACTTCAACTGCATGAATTGTAAGATTTAGTTAGCTGATGGATTTCTAAAGACCAGTACAAAATACTTGTGTTTGTTTTACCTTAAAAAGTCACAACCGAGAGAAACTTCCTCAAATGATAGGCGTTATGTTTCCCTTTGAGAGAGTTTATGATGATGTTTCTTTATTTTCCAGAACATGTGAAAACAAAAAGGAAATATAAAGTTTCTAGCTTCTAAAATGTTTTTAGACATCCTTTTGTTACAAATGTAAATCTGTTTCTATAGCAGTCCTCATTACTTTGAAATGATTTCTTGGTCACATAACTTGCTTTGTAAGTCCAGTCCATGTTCTCTTGATAAAAACCATCTGCTATTTAATTTGGTTTGTTTTCATTAGAAGAGGACACATAATTGGTCATAAAACTCAGATGGAAAAATCTTTAGTAATATTAATTGATATGAATATCTGAATATTTAGTGCAGAAAAATACTTGGTAAAGCTTCATTAGCTTGCTGGTAATATATGTCATTTCTTTTGGCAATCCATGTTTCATTGTTTCTTCAAGAACTGGTGGCTCCACGATTTTGGTAATGTTATAGTATAAAATTCTCCTTTAAAAATGCTCACCATTTTGTTTTCAGGGTTTTTCAGTGAAATTGTTTTTCATTTTGTGGCTATTTTATATGGCATCTTCTTAGGATTATTACTGTTGATGTGTTATAATCCCAGCAGTCATGTAGACCTCTGTTCTCCGGTTTTAACTCCTTAATGTCTTAAAATCATGTGTTGCAAGAATATCCTGCAGTTTATGGTTCAGATAGCTAGGGAGATGATGGATCAGATGCATTCTTCATATTGTCAGTTGTAAATACTGAATTAGCTGCTTTGAGCCCTTGTGAAAAAGAAAAAAGTAGTTAAGGAATAGGGTTCCTAATAATTTTCAATTAATTCAAAGTTACTTTAGTTGTGCTTATTTAACACCATACACAGTATTTGTTATCAAATTAAGGAAACTGTATGTATTATTAGAGCCATAGCTTATGCATAAATTTAAAGGTTTCTTTAAATAAAAATATTCTCTTTTCCTAACAAAGACTAAAAATTATGTTATTCAGTAACAGAGTTAACATTACAGACATTGTGTTTTTTTAAACCAATTTCTGCTCTCATTTTAGAAGTTAAGGTGTAATTTCAGAGATTATGAGCAATTAGCATACATTGAAAGTACTGTCATTCCTTCTTGTCTTTATAATAATTTAACAATATTTCCTGCTATAAAATATTATAGCTTGCTTAATTATTAGCACAGGGTTTGAATTTTAGCTGGTTAAAACAGATTCCATGATAAATACTATAAATTTCCTTGATGAACTGTTCATGTAGTTGAAATATAAAGGGTGATATAAAATTTAACTACAAATTAAATAATTTTCAGTGAACATGCCCAATAATAAACTTAAGCTAAAATTGAGTAATAATAGCTAAATAATAAACTTGATTCTTTCAAGAAATATAATAATTTTTTGAACACTTGAGAAAGATTAGTAATGACATTAGGATATTTAGTAATCTGAAGTGACTTAAAAAGCTGGTATCTTCATCGTGATTCAACAAAGAATATTCTTTATATTTAACATACCATCCTAAAAAATTACATTTAAAACATATTATATCTTAAATAGATCTAAAAGATACATGTTTAGCAATAAGCAGAATTAAGCAAATAAACTCTTAAAATTTAGGCTGAAATTTTTCAAAGTAATTTTATCCCAGTATGCTGGTTCAAAAGCAGCTGAATACTATAATAAGGAGCACAGCTTACCTCTGCTAAAGATTTGAAAGATTCTTGATGTAGTTGAAGCGTTTCCAGTTTTGATTGATTCATTTTGTTCACTGGTTAGTAGAGGACTGCGAAAGAGGGTCATAAACACCTCTTCGGAAGAGACCTTAATGAAAATATGTGTCTGTACTATGCCATTGTTTCAGCAGTACTGCTAATGTATGGAACATGTAGTGCTGCTTGGAGGCTGCTGCAGTCTCTCACTCTTCCTACTGTGGAATCAATAAGCATCTGAAAATACATAATGAAAGTAATTTAACATACTGAAGGCTTCTTGTCTCCAGAGACAACACTTAGATTCAGTCTTTCTAAAAAGGAATGGCACTGCTTTTCAGAGGAAAGCCTGTTCTGGGCAGCTTTTGCAGAATGACAGCCTACCTTGTCGCTTCTCTCCACTGCAGAGAGATGCAGTGCATTCACTAATTTTGATTGGTCAGTTGTATTGGGCTTAAATTGTGCTTCATATGTATAGCAGGGATTTTTCATCCCCCACTGTTTTATATAAGGATGCTTTTTTAAAAGGCTATGTTTATAAATGGTTGTGTGTTGCTCTTAAAAGAACATGAGTAAATCAGTCTTTAAAAATGCATATTCCTTTCTGGTTTGTTGTTCACTTATGCCAAACATCAAAAAATACAGGGAGGTGGCAGGGGGAGGGGGTAAGAAAGAATTACAGAGTAAAATGTATGTTTTCTTTTTAAAGCCTTGGATAAGTGTACTTGAAAATATTTTAGTTGTTTATGTTTTAGGTTGAGATTCTTTGTTCTACAAATAGAAAGCTATTGCATCTTTACTGTGAACCACATTGAATTTCAAATAGTTTGTTTGTATTCAAGTCATTTTCTCTGTGTACTCCAAATATTTGTGAACATCCAAAGGTGTTAAATATTATTATGACTGCAGTAGTCATTCATTCAGGTATTCATTGATTTCATTCATTCATTCAAAATTTCAATAAAACTTGATTTAATGTTGTTATACCCTACAAATATTCTTTAAAATTCCATTGCTATTTTAAAAAGTATGTAAAGATTTAATCACATGTATTACTTTCGTTATTACTACTCAGCCTTCACCTCAGGTAACCCATTTTGCTCAGTATACATACTGGCCATGTGCCACTGTATTTTATTTCGACTGGTTGTTTCTGTTTTTAACATGTGTTCTTTTAGTGGATTACTATGCCTTAATATTACATGCAGCTGCATGTTAAAGTTATTGGGTGAATATATTGGTAAAGGAAGTTAATTATGTATCTTCATATGTTACAGAGCTAAAGTATTTTTAGGATATTCTGTCAAAAGAATTAAAAGCAATGATGTAAGTTACTTAAAATATTTAAATTTAAATTTATATTAGTTTTGGTTGTTCATGTCAGACTGAATAATTTTCTATTGAACACATTTTATTGAGGAAAACTATTTTTTTTAGACTTGAATATATAATATGGCTGGATTATGTATCTCAGCAAGACAGAAGACATGTTTTCAAATCATTGAATTATTAGAATATTGATTACCTGCTCCCATCATTTTAGGAATATTAATGATCTACATTTTTAAGAAAATGTCTACTAGGTTTTTAATTTATAATTATAATTATTCTTTATAATTTTGAAAGTCTGTATACATTTTAATAATCTTCCACTGCTAGTGTGTAAGCTGCACATGGAGCTGGCTAAATAATATGTGGATTGTGAGTTGGATTTCCATAGAAGTTGAGAATAATGTGGTAGAAAATTTTGCTGTGAATTTCTAAAGTTTTTTGTACAGCTTTGGGTGGCAGAACTTTGATAATGATAAAAATTAAAATATTGTGCCACTTTTGTGCATTTTGAAAGTTGGAGAAAAGGATATTAGAAAGACAGCGATGTTGAAAGGTTGTGCAGACGTGCACACACACAGGCAGTGTTGTTTGAAGCTTAAACATAAAACCATGGAAAAGGTAGCATCAGTTGAAATTTATGTTAGAGCTAAGAAGTTCACTAACAAACTGGAATACATATAGTGTTTTCCTGCCAGAGAATTGAAGTATTTGTTTATATTTATCCTCACAGTATCGCCATGAAGTAGAGGAAACAAAGGCATAAAGAAGCTTAATGATATGAAAGGAAAGTTAGTAGTAGAGCTGATGTTAGAACTCTGCAAACCTCCCTCTAACTGAATAAAGCTGGCCTTCTCTCTTTGGAAAATTCTGAGGGTTCTTTTGGCTTAAAATTTGGGTTTAGTCACTACTGAGTAGTTATATGACTTTCAAGTCATATATTCTCTGTGTCACCATATATCTTACTTTTTGAATTAATGTTTATTTATGTGCTTTGTTTAGCTCTCTATGAGACAGTATTTCTAAGTTACACTCAGACTATTTTGGAAAAACACAAATTCTGGAGTCTCTCTAAGACATAATGGCAGCAAGAAAGTTCAGGTCTAGACAAGACTTTTTATTCCCTGTGACTTGTGGTTAGGGATACACAAGATACTGCAAGTAATAATTACTTCTTACTGCATACATTGCTTGGTATAGTTTTCTTTTTGTTTCTTATTTTATTTTTTGGCTGTGCCCCATAGCTTGTGGCATTTCACTTCCCCAGGGACTGAACCTGGGCAAGGATAGTGAAGGCCAAAATTGTAACCACTAAGCCACCACGACTCTGCCCTGTAGTGTTCTTTTTAAAAACCACATATTGGTTTGGTGAACATAAAGTTCTCTGATTTCTTAGCAGGATAATTCTAAATTGCTTTGTTTTTAACAAAGAAGAAAATATCTAAACTCCTGGATTGAGAATAAGATTTATTTTTTCATGAAAAAAATGAACATCAAATTATAAATGTCAGAATTTACAGGATTCTTCTTTCCATAGACTTTCACAGTTTTGTTTTTAATATTTTTTGTGTTCATATAGAATACTAATTTTGAAAAATGCTGCAGTTAGTGATTTAATACCAAATATAAAATTTGTAAAATTTTGTAAAAGTCATTTTATAGATTACTTAATTAGTTAATAAATAACCTTGGAAAGCAGTTTAACTTTCCTAATAATAACTAAGCAACAGATATGAATCTAACCTTGAAATAGCTCTATTAAAATCCTTTATCACAAGTTGTATTTTTCTTTTGCTTAAAAACATATTGATTTTTATTTAGTTTAGGAGCTAAAATTCCTGATATGAGAGTCTTTGATTTCTAGTTTTATATATTTGCCTTCTTAAGTTTGGACAACTTTGAGTGTGAGAGAGTAATTTACTGTTCACATTTAAATTTACTGTTCATATCAGATCATTCTTATCTAGCTTCTGTCTGGTTCTGATGCTGGAGAATTTTTGATGATTTTGAAATTATAAATAAAAAACTCAGGTTTGTGAAATATTGGAATTAACCACAACTGATGGTGCTTTGAAACTGTTTGCAAAGTATGTATGCAATGTGCTGTGCTCAGTCACTTCAGTTGTGTCTGACTCTTTGCGACCTATGGACTGTTGCCCACCAGGCTCCTCTGTCCATGGGATTCTCCAGGCAAGAATACTGGAGTGGGTTGCCATGCCCTCCTCCAGGGGATCTTCCCAACCCAGGAATTGAACCCATATCTCTGGCGTCTCCTGCATTGTAGGCAGTTTCTTTACCCACTGAGCCACCCGGGAAACCCATTAGCACACTAAGACCCCCTAAACCTTGTTCCTATTAGCTCATGGTATCAGAATGTAGAGAAGCAAACCTACGGATCTGTCTCCTGACTACCTTCATAAGGCATGTGACTGGTCTGTTATCAGCTACGCACAGGCCTCCTGAATGCATGGTTTCTCCAGCCCTGCAGAGCCCTGCTGCTGTAAGCAACACATGCAGTAAGCAAGGGCACTGGTATAAAGACAAACGCTAATTGAATAGTGTCAGAGCAGCATTTCACATAATCCCATCAAGCACAGGATATGAAGTAAGTGAAGAACAGATCCGGGAGAAATCATGTCCTAGAACAGGGCTGGTAGTCACTGCGAGTGGGCTGTGCAGTAGTGTCCTGTGCACTAGCAGAAAGTCAAGAGATGCACACCATACCATGTTTCTACCAAGAAATGAGAAGAATGGGGTCTGACAGGAAAACATTCTGTCCCTAAATAAAAACAGCATGGTTCATGGACTCTGGATGCACATTTATGGTGTAAAAGAATTTCAGTTCTCTGATTTAATAAAGCAAAAATCTCAAGTCTTTGTGATTGAATTTCAGATTAACTGGCACTTTATTTTGCTTAAAACCTAAACATTGTCAGTTTGAGAAGAAATCCACTGTGATATATAGATCTCCCCATTTTAATTCTACGGTTTCTTCTTTTGATCGTTGGTAAAATTTTTCCTCCAAGAAACAGAATAGATACTTATATTTAAAAACATGAACCACTAGAGAATGAAATAGGAAATCAAGAAAGATTTAAGTTTTGGCGGCCCTTGCTTATTTTTTTTTTTTTTTTACTCCTTTAAAGTAGCAGGTTAAAAGGATCACTGGCTCTGAGTCTCCTATAGATTACAGGTGATGAAACTAAAAACAAACAAATCCACATCCCCAAACAAGGCCAGGTAACCTCAATTCCCTGCCCTGCCCTACAGTAAAAAAACATGAATACCTTTAGTAGCAGTTCAGAATTCATCTTTTATCCTACCTGCCGCATCAGTGGAAGTTTAAAGTCATGATTTTTTTAGGCATCCATATTTTTGTATATAGAATATAAACTTGTATTAGATAACATCTGAATTTTTTAAAAAATTCAGTTAGAGAAAGAAGCAATAACTTTTAACTAAAACCTTCTACATTTTTTGATTGCCATTCACCTTGCTACCATTTAGCAAAAAGCAAAATTTTCATAGTGTTTACCTCAAATCTTATTGCTTTACAACTGTGACATACTGTCCATTAAAAATGAAAAGATGAAACAGTCAATCCAGTGATTCATTTAACATGGCTTTCATTGAGAAAAGAGGGGAGAGGGACGAGGGGGTCCTGACGAAGAGGAGACCAATAGACAAAAAAGGTAAGCACACAATGGTTTTCTTTAAGAAAAAAGAAGAAGAAAATGTTGTTTTCAGCACGAGAGGAAAAAAGCATTGAAAGCCCATGAGTCAAACCATATTCTATCGTAAGTAGCTTTTCTTTTCCCTCTTTTTTTTCTTTTTCCTTTTCTCTCTCTTTTTTTTTTTAAATAAAATCTCTCCCCAAACCGTCATCACTTTTAACATTCCCCGGTCTGGGCTTCATCTTCAGACCCTTCATTCCCTGATTTCTCAGGTGGAGGGCTTGAAGATGTTTTCTTTTCCAGAGGACTTTCTGGTTCCTCATCTTCTTTGGGAAGAGGAGTCTTTTCCTTTGAGCCTTTGAAGCTGTGGGGCGACCCACTTTCCCCTTGCCTTTCACAGGACTTTTTGTCACTGTGGCCTTTATTTATGTATGCAATAGTGGTTTCTAATTGCTGAAAAATCACTTTTAAGTTGTATTAATTCAAGGGTACTTTTCAGTGAATACTTAATGTAGCTAACTCTCAACTCTCTAACATTGGAGGCCAAGGTAGAAAGAATTATTTCAGTATACAGCTAATTCAAAATTTTCATTTGGCTTCTCAACTTTAAATTCCTTTCACAGCAAATGTTTTATCAGAAAAATAGAAATAGACCATCTGCTGAAAGCTCCCCATCAAATGAGGAGTAACCAGGGTAGTAGAAAGTCAACAATATTGGTGATTCATTACTTACAAAGGAGGATAATTGAAAACTGATTAAAATTGAATAAAGTGCACGCATTAGAATTATGTATCTGAACTGAAAAACTCCGCAAAGCCTTCTTTCCCATCCTTCCCTGCCTCACCTAAGTTGGGCATTTCAGTTTTTCGTTTTTATTTTTCACAATATGTAATTGTAAGTCATTTTCCAGCATCTATTATAAAAATAAATATGTGGCATTTCTTTTTGTTTTTCTCATCCAAACCTTGATTTTGGATCCTGTGATTATTACTACTTTTTAATCTCCGTCTGTTGTCCTACTGTTGGCATGTTGTTTCGGAGGCCTTGTCCAAATCATTACCACCCCTGACCCAGTTTTCTGGCTTACTCTTTTCACTGCCTGTATCCTGTTTTGCCTCTTTAAATATTATGGGTTTTGTTGACATTTTTCTCTTATATTTCAACCAAAGAATTACACAAACATAGTTGTGCTTTTTTTCACTTCAGTTTCTTTCTTTTCCCTGTTGCTGCTTCACATATTCTTGTAATTCTGTAGGTTATACAGAATCAAATTCATTTCTGTGTTCTGAAACCAAGTCAGTTGATTATTAGATGCTATATTTAGCAAAGCTATGGCAGATCCCCTCTTCTGTGCTGTTATGGGTCCTTTCTTCTTCTTCTTTTTAGTATGGAGAAATATAGTTATTTTTTGTATATTGACCTTGTGTCCTGCAAATTTACTAAACTCATATGTTAGTCTTGAGAAATTATTTTGTGAATTGCATGGTATTTTCTATACAGACAGTTAATGTCATTTGCAAATAGAGAAAGTTGACTCCCTTTTGAACCACATATAACTTTTATTTCTTATCTTGCCTTATGCTGTGTACGACATCTGTTACTAGATTTTATAAAAGTATGTTAGGAGAAGGAATCTACCATGGGCTCTGAGCATTCCTGAAGGTCCTAGGACTTGCTGGTGTTGCTGGGCATACTAAGAATGAAAAGACCTGACTGTTCTTTCCTTGATCCATTTCTCAAGGATCAAGGAGTTGTATTTGAAGCTAGCTTCCTTAAATGATGCAATAATAACTCCACAAAGCAGACTTTCTTCTGCTTATTATAAAAATGGTAAACTGTCCAGCTAGTGTTCTTTGGCTGTGATGCAAACCCACTGTATCCAGAGTGTCTGCCTAGGCTCCTCTGTCAGGAAGAGTTGGATGGGAAGGCAAACTGTCAGTGACATGATCCCTCATGCTGGCTGTGTTTTGAGTCCTTTGTGTCTGATTCAGGCATCTTACGTTTTCTGCCAGCATACATGACAGAAACAAGCTAGCTTTCATAGCTTGCAAATAGGGTAAAATCTAGACCCTTTATGATTTTTGACAATTTTGGGAACAAGAGCATAATGTTGACTGAAAAATGGCTTCCTACAAAAGAGAAGACAAGGGCCCTTGTGGGCTGGTTTATAGAGTATGAGATCTGGTAGCAAATGCTCTTGTTTAAGTGGCGGGCTAGGCCCTACTGTCTTATCTGTTAATGAGTTTTTAGAGGCTAAGCAGTGAGAGAACTAAACAAAGCTGCCCAAATGGTGCTTTGGTTTTTGCTCAGGCTCTAGGCTGTAGAAGAAAGAATATTATTAATGAGACAGCAAGCCTCTCGGCCTAGACAAAAGGCAGTATAGCTGTAGCTGCTGATTAAGGGCTCCCTAGAGCTAAAATAACAGGTGCCAGCAATGAGAACAGAGCTTTGCGTAGACTTAATACATTTTAAGTTCACTTGTTGAGTCTAGGTAGGCAACCACTTGAAATTGAATGTAGCTGTGAAATCTTAGGGGGCAGAGCTACTTTTTCCCTTTGTGCCTTTCGATTTGTCTCCCCCGTTGACGCCAACCTCAGCTGCTTAAAGTAGACACCAAATGTGGCAGGGACCTCAGGGAGAGGGGAGAGACTCAAACTTTCATAGCTCTGTTGGATAGAGGTGCCCAAGCACTTTCCAACCTGGTCCTGTGGGGGAGAAAGTACAGTGGGTGGCAGGGAGGCTGAAAGCACTGAGAACTGCAGGGTGGAGCTGTCGCAGTGGGCACATGGGCAGATTAACAGACCCTAGGCTCAGGGGCTTAAAAGAGTTTGGAGGTAGGTGGGAGGAGGTGGCATTGACTCTGGGGTGAGGAGCCAAGCAGAAGAAAAGCCTTCCACCAGCTCAAGCTGCTTCTACAAGCTTGCCTCCTCCACTGCCCTGGACTCCGCCTGCTCCTGGTCAGAAGGTAATGTTGTGTCCTGGCAGCTGAGGCTATAGTCTTTTCTGTGTATGTGTTTAATTCCTTGGTTTGTGTTCCTGCATGGTGCTGAGTGTGTGTTGGGGGGCACGACGACACTCAAATTGAAGGAAAGCTAAAGTGTGGGTGGAGCCTCTGGTTTTATTTAGTGTACTGTTGTTCTGGCTTCCTGTGCCAAATGTGTATTTGGTATTAACATTTTTCACATTCTTATGTTGTGAGTGTTTATAAATTCATAGGAGATTGACCCATTCATGGACTCCTGCATGATGCCCTGTGGTGATCTGGCACAATGTATCATCCTAGGAGGAAAGAAAAAAACCTTTGCTTTAGTTTAAGAATTTGAGGCTGCTAAAGTGCTCAGGCCATTTCTTAGCACAGCAGTGCCACCTGCCTGACCCAGCTGCCAAGTGCACCTCTTTTGAACAGGCCTACTGCTTGCTGCTGCTGCTGCTGAGTCACCTCAGTCGTGTCCGACTCTGTGTGACCCCATAGACGGAAGCCCACCAGGCTCCCCCGTCCCTGGGATTCTCCAGGCAAGAACACTGGAGTGGGTTGCCATTTCCTTCTCCAATGTGTGAAAGTGGAAAGTGAAAAGTGAAAGTGAAGTCACTCAGTCGTGTCCGACCCTTAGCGACCCCACAGACTGCAGCCTACCAGGCTCCTCCATCCATGGGATTTTCTAGGCAATAGTACTGGAGTGGCTTGCCATTGCCTTCTCCGGGCCTACTGCTTAAGGTAGTGTTAAAACCAGACACTTTACCCATAGTTGCCTTGTGACTCTCTGGTCCACTGTCACCATTTGGGGGTAGGTTAACTCAGACTTGACAGCTAACAAGGAAAGGGTCCAATAGACTTAACTGAAAGAAACAAATGAAAGTGGTTTGTTCAAGGGTGCAGCTGGCCTGGGCTTAGTGTACTTTTGGTTTTACATAAAGGAAAAGAAGTGAACCGTTTTGGGGGAAACCTTTTCTTTCATTCCACCACCTGAAACAAAGCACTTGTTCCCTGGGGCCCTTGATGCACAGAAGTTCCTATAAGTACATGGGCCTGGCTCACTGAAAGTTTGGCCAAGTTATAAGCTGATGATATTCATCATGCTGCTGCAGCTGTTTAACCTCAGTGCCAGCTCCAGAAAACTGAGACTGGATATGACCACTCTATTCCATTCTCATAGCTCTGACCAGTGCTCCTCTTGATTAATGTTGTATTTTTACTGACTTCTGGGCTTTTGGCCTATAGCATAGCCTTCATAGCACCACTTGGAAGATAGGTTAAAAGCATCTTTCTTTGGGACTGCAAACTATGGAAACAAATTTCAACCACCAGTCAGTTTTGGTCACTGGAGTGTGTACATCCCAATAGCTGTCATTTCCACTTGGATCTATTATCAGAAACAGCAAGATACCTGCTTTTTCCTCCCCTAGGAAAATAGTTTTTTTTGCTATTTCCTTTTCCTACCTCGAATGTGTTTTCAACAATGTTCAGAAAATGAGAGGTGTTTTGTACCCCAATGGTTTTAGGCTTTTATTCTCCCTTATATTAGAGATGGAAGAAAGGACCAAGGCTGAACTTCATGCCTTTCTATCATTAGCTGCTCTTGTCATTCCAAGCATGAGGGATTTTTTCTTAGACCTCTCACTCTGCACCTGGTCTTTTTTTTTTTTCCTTTGATGCAAACCTGGTGAAGCTCTGAAGAACCTGTGAACGGGTTGTGGCCTCCATGGGTTCTGTGTTTTCTTGCTGGCACACACTCAGTCTTTAGGTATTTATTAACAGTTTTATTTGAATTATTCTTAATGGTGTCCAGGATTGTCTTCCCGAGGTACTCAAGTGCTCATGTCTACATTTATTCTATACGGCACCTGTTTTTCCTTGGAGTTTGGGTTGGTTGGTTGGTTGGTTACCTTGTTACCTCAGCTCTCCTGGCAGCTATTTACCATGATAATATAGATTAACTTAGAGGAACTAAAAAGCCTCTTGATGAAAGTGAAAGAGGAGAATGAAAAGGTTGGCTTGAAGCTCATCATTCAGAAAACAAAGATCATGGCATCTGGTCCCGTCACTTCATGGGAAATAGATGGAAAAACAGTGGAAACAGTGTTAGACTTTATTTTTTTGGGCTCCAAAATCACTGCAGATGCTGATTGCAGCCATGAAATTAAAAGACGGTTACTCCTTGGAAGGAAAGTTATGACCAACCTTGATAGTATATTAAAAAGCAGAGACATTACTTTGCCAACCAAGGTCCGGCTAGTCAAGGCTATGGTTTTTCCCGTGGTCATGTATGGATGTGAGAGTTGGACTGTGAAGAAAGCTGATCACCGAAGAATTGATGCTTTTGAACTGTGGTGTTGGAGAAGACTCTTGAGAGTCCCTTGTATTGCAAGAAGATCCAACAAGTCCATTCTAAAGGAGATCAATCCTGGGTGTTCATTGGAAGGACTGATGCTAAAACTGAAACTGCAATACTTTGGGCACCTCATGCGACGAGTTGACTCACTGGAAAAGACTCTGATGCTGGGAAAGGTTGGGGGCGGGAGGAGAAGGGGACGACAGAGAATGAGATGGCTGGATGGCATCACCGACTCTGTGGACATGAGTTTGAGTGAACTCCGGGAGTTGGTGATGGACAAGGAGGCCTGGCGTGCTGTGATTCATGGGGTCGCGGAGAGTTGGACACGACTGAGCAACTGAACTGAATGATTGTACTTGGTAGATTACCCTTTTAGAAATTGCATGATTTTATTTATAGTTATTTGGACAAGGTATTTTGCCGGTATGTTCATGGGGGATATTGGTTTGTTTTTTTCTTTTATTGTATTTTTTTGTCTGGTTTTGGGATCAGGACAATAATGTTGGGTTCATAATGGGTTGAAAAACGTTTCCTCTTCCTTTAGTTTTAAAAGCATTTATGTAAGATTGGTGCTAGTCTTCCCTTAATTGTTTAATAGAATTCAGTATAGAAGACAATCCTAAAGGAAATCAACCCTTAATATTCCCTGGAAGGACTGATGATGAAGCTGAAGCTCCAGTACTTTGGCCACCTAATGTGAAGAGCCAACTCATAGGAAAAGACCTGGGAAAGATTGAAGGCAAAGGGAGAAGAGGGCAGCAGAGGATGACATGGTTAGATAGCATCACCAACTCAGTGGACATGAATTTGAGCAAACTCCGGGAGATAGTGGAAGACAGAGGACTCTGGCGTGCTGCAGTCCATGGGGTGGCAAAGAATCAGACACGACTTCGTGACTGAACAAAACAAAGAGAGAAAACATATGAGCCAGGAGGTTTTATATTGTTTAAAGATTTTAATTATAAATTCAAGTGATTTAATAGGTAATAGATACAGATTTTCTATTTTTCTTTTGTCTGTTTTGGTGATAAGTATCTTTCAGGTAAATTATTGTATCATTTGATTTGTCAAATTTATTGACATTGATTTGTTTTTCTCATATTTTAATATTTGTACCATGGTACTGCTACCTTCCCTTTCATTACCAGTATTGAAAATTTGTATCTTCTTTTTTCTTGGTCAGTTTGCCTAGAAGTTTATCAGTTTTGCTAATCTTTTCAATAACCAGCTTTCTACTTCATTTTCTTAATGAGTAGTGTTTTATGGTTCTTATTCTGTCTTCATTTTATACTTATTTTCATTTTACATAGAGAGCTATACTAACTTTTTTTCTTTTGTCATTAAAAATTTTTTTTTCCTGTAGGCATAATTTCTGATGAGAGGTCTATGATGGATCTTACCTTTGTACGTTGCTATGTAATTTGTCTTTTTTCCTCCCGCCATTTTTAAGATTTTCTCTTTATTTCATTGTTTCCAGTTTCACTGTGATTTATGTTGGTGTAGTTTTTTGTGTTTACCTTCTTTTGGGTTTACTTATATTCTTGGGTTTGTGTTGTTGCTGCTATTTTTGCTATTTGTTGGTTTTTTTCATCAGATTTGAAAAAAAGCCAGTCTTCAAGTACTTTTTCTTTTTTATATCTTTCCTTTTCTTCTGGAACTCTGATAACATGATTTTTGACTCTTGGTGTGTGTGTTAGTCACTCAGTTGTGTCCACCTTTTTGCGACCCCATGGACTGTAGCACGCCAGGCTCCTCTGTCTATGGGGAATCTCTAGGCAAGAATACTGATGTTCCACATATTATTAAGGCCCTGTTTGCTTATATTTTGCAGCTTTAGTTTTGGTAGTTTTGCTGGCTCTGATTTCAGGTTCACTGGTCTTCTCTCTTGTAGTGTCTGATCTGTATTGAGCTCTTCTAGTGAATTTTTCAGTTCAGATACTGTTTTTTTCCAGCTCTAAAAGTTTTCTTTGATCAGTTTTTATAGTTTCCATTTTCTCTTCATTGTGTACATATTTTTTTAAAAAAACCTGTGGACATAATTATAATAGATATGTTAAGATCTTTATTGCTTAATTTCGTCATTCTTTTGCTTCTTGGTATTTCTAAAAATTTTTAATTGGATACTGGCCATTGTGTTTGAACATTAAATGGATTTTGTTTTCTTCTTTTAGTGAATGGTGTATTTTGTTCCTTCAGGTAGTCAAGTTATTTATGGATCAACTTAATTCTTTAGAGGTTTGTTTTTAAACTATATTGAGGCAGTTTTAGAGCAACCTTTAAAGATTGAGAACCTTTAAAGGAACTTTTAAAGGAACATTTGAGGAGCATATGAGGAACGTTTTCTCATATTTTATTATTTGTAGGATCGTACTGATACTTTCTCTTTCATTACCAGTATTGGAAATTTGTTTAGCCTTACCACTAAGGCATAGTCCATCATAGGTTTGTAATGAATTCCCCAGTGTTCAGTGATGTCTTTTCATTTTGGCTTTCCAAGCTGGAATATCTTGCTTAAATACCTCTTTGAGCCCGTAGAGTTGATTGGTTTACAGATTTTCTAATAGTTCTTCACTTGACCTTTTTGAGTTTTACCATATATATTCGTAGCATAATATTCCTTTGAATATTCAAGAAGCCCTATATAGAAATTTCTGGAGATATCTCTCTGCTTAGCTTATTTTTTTCTGCCTCAGCTTCTGGCTCCCTCAGCCTTCCTTAACTCAGATTCATCCCTTCAGCTCCTCTAGACCCATTGTACTCCACTAGGGTTTTCTCTTGTGTTGTAGAGGGAAGTGTATTTAGACAGAAAGGCTCGATCATTATTTCACTTCATTTGTTTCCAGGAATTATAGTCTTACATTTGCTGTTGTCCAATATCTGAAGATAGTATTTTTGTAAATTTTGTCCTGTTTTCTAGTTGCTAGGGTAAGCCTTGTACTAACTACTCTTTAGCTTGCAACCAGAAGTTCCAATTTCGTTTTAAATGTTAATTATCATGGAATTTTTCTTTTAGCAATTGATTATGAACTGTCTTGTGGCATTCATTTTATCACAGTCTTAAAATTATTAAAATCTTTGATTTTTACTTTCATACTTAATTTCTTATAGTCTTAATTATAGACTGATAATATTTTGTATCATGTAATTCAGATTCTTTCCATTAAGATATCTCTCCTGCACAGTTTTCTTTCATAAGTGCCTCTGTTAATTTTTTTCCCTGTTGGAGAGGAAGATAACACTGCTGGAAGAGAGATCACATAGCTATAGAGATTGATGCTTTTGCAAATTTCTGTCTTCTAATCTCTATTGTCATTTCCCCGCTTTCACATGTGCTATTAGATAGACCAGGGATTGATGCTTTTTCTGTAAAGGGCCAGATGGTAAATATTTTAGGCTTTTGGAGCCACATACAGTCTGTAATATGTATTCTTTTTTTCTTGCTGACTCTTTAAAGATGTAAAAACCCATTCTTAGCTTTTATGTTTGGCCTATGCGTCTTAGTTTGATCACTCTGAACATGGACCACCACAACTTTGTTCAAGGAACTTTTCCCTCTGCCTCATTTTTACCAAAAGACCTTACTTCTTCACTGAAAAAAAAAAGGAGACTTGAACTTTATCACCTTCTTCCGTCCATCTAAAAGCGTTCCTCGATCTTCAGTTATTTGTCTACCTTTCATTCTGTGTCAAATGAAGAATAATTGCCTAAACCTACTACGTGGATTCCTGTTTCATCATCTTCCAACTTCATTTATATCTTGTTCCATCTTACTCTCATATATGTTATCTTCCCTTGTTCTTCCAACTGTTCTCAATCAGTATGTGCATATTTGCTGTCTGTCCTGCTGTTTTGAATTTATATATTAAAATGTTGATTTTTAAGGGAAAAACCCAAACCATTGGAACAGTTTATCTTAGATACTTTTAGTTGAACTAAAATTGAAAATATAAAAAGCTTGCTTTTACATGGTAATAAAGTATATAGATATAAGGTGTTTTTGTGGTACATACTCATTTCTGGGTTGATTTTGGCCATGTTTTTCTTTATTTTGTAAATTAATAGTTCCTCCCTGCTCCTGCAGTGACAACATAATACTAATAGATTAGAACATCTCAAGCAAAAATGTTCTGTTATGGGTAGGGATATAGTTCTTTAAAAAGCAAAACATCAAGTACAGAATTTTTTATTAAAAAAATTTGAAATCAGACTAGATCTAGGCACATTGTGTTGCAAGCATCACCTCACAAATCTGCCAACGCATGTCCTTTCTGAGATTCAACACAGCTGCTGTCCTCACCAGTTTCTCTTCTCTCCTCTTCTTGGTAGTGGATTGCATTGGTGTTTTGGTTTATGATAGGGAAAGAAAAAATATAGAAGAATCCCTTCCTCATTTTTCTTGTGATACTGCAGGTTTTAAAAAAACAGTAATGTGAGTTAATTAGCAGTGACTTCTGGCTTATTCTCGTGCTAAGAAGCATGAAGGGCATTAGGTGTTTTAAATATACATGTGTCCATTAATGTAAAAAATAAACATTAAAGAATAAGGTTACTTACAAAGAATGAAGACACATTTAAAAACTACATGTTCTTACAACAATTTGTTCTATTCTTTTTTCTGTAACACAGTTATTCCTCCCCCGTTCCCCACACAACAGATTTGTAATGTAAGAATAGAATCATGGTTCAGCCTGCAACTCCCAGAGGTAAAACTCACAGTACTAGACTTCCATCTGTAGATGTTACTTTTCAGATTTCATGTCATTTTTTGTGTTAAATTAAAATTTGAAATCATCTTAAGCTTTCAACGGCTGTATATATGTTAGCTTGTTGTCTTAAGTGACTACCTCATAGAGTGGTTATTTATACTTTGTAGTAAGACTTTGTATTTGTTAGGTGTATTTGTTATCTTTTGCAGTCATATATACTACAGTTTGGCAATGCTTGTGTCTTTTCAATTTTAATGGCTTGCTTTTGTCTTATTTGATTGTATTTTTCTTTGTAATAGTCTTTTACTCTTGAATTTTACTGTCCCTCCCTGTTTTTAATGGATGTATAATAGCACTGTTTATGAATATTTGATCTATTTGAGTAAATTTCTAAAATTTGCTTTGAATTAGATGTTTTAGGTATGTAAATATAACTCCGAGTTATTAAAAATTGAAGAAAAGTGTTGAGTGACCTGAAAGGAATCATAATATAATAATTTAATGTTTTAAAATGCATGTTTGACCTTAGTCTTGGATTTGAGAGTATTTGAGCCTAGAATAAAGAAACACATTTACCAATATTGTAATAGATGTGTCAGATATTTAAATCTGTTGACTCACAGATGAGCTCTTAAACTAGTAGAATCAAAATGTGTGGCATGCTGTTATGCTCTTTTTTTGAACATGTGAGGTACTGAAGATATTTCAGATTAAGTTAAAAATATGGTTGTTTTCACTAGTTTTTGAAAGGAGACCAGTAAAAGGCTTAAGTTACCTGGGGAAATTGCTCTGTCAAAACATTAAATGACTTAACACATTAGGTTGTAAATGTTTTTTACTTGTCTTGGAAGATTCCTTGACTTTAAACTGATTTGTTTCTTTATTGAGACAAGTGTATGAAACACATGTTGGAGTTTCTGATGTTCAGGGAGTCATTTAGTTATTAATATGTGTGCATCTCCTGCATTGGCAGGTGGATTCTCTACCACTAGTGCCCCTGGAAAGCGCTTTAGTTAATATGTGAGCCTAGCCCTGCCCTCCTACCCACTCTCATCCTGGTTAGTTCTTTATATTTGTCTAATTTTCATTAATGATATTATATGTAGTAACTCTCCTAAGAGTCATATTTAAAAACTAGGGACTTCTTAAAGTTCCTATCATTTATATCTTTTGAATGTACTATATTAATAAGAGAGATTTTACTCCTGTACTTTGAGCTATAAATCTTGCTTTTTATTTATGGAGACTGGACTGGACTGTTGTTCAGGAGGTTATTTTAAATGAGATAAAAATCACCATAGGAAAATCTGATAACTCAGCTAGACATTTAACAAATATTATTTAGTACGTTCTGTCTGTCAAATAATACATAAAGTTCTAGGGAAGCAATAAGAAGTTTTGTAGTTTAGTAACGAAGACAACGGAGAAGGCAATGGAAAGTCACTCCAGTACTCTTGCCTAGAAAATCCCATGGATGGAGCAGCCTGGTAGGCTGCAGTCCGTGGGGTTGCTAAGGGTCGGACACGACTGAGCGACTTCACTTTCATGTTTCACTTTCACACATTGGAGAAGGAAATAGCAACCCACTCCAGTGTTCTTGTCTGGAAAATCCCAGGGACGGGGGAGCCTGGTAGGCTTGCGTCTATGGGGTCACACAGAGTTGGACATGACTGAAGTGACTTAGCAGCAGCAGCAGCAACAAAGACAAATAAAATACACCCTGATGGTACAAGCTAAGTACAGTGCTAAAGGTCCAGTATGAAGTACTGTGGAATCATAAGAGGGGTGGTGATATGGTGGAAGATTATTAGAGAAAGCTTTCCAGAGGAAGTGGATAAGCTGACATAGGATATTCAGATATTAGCCAGACCAAGGCAATGGGTACTGGTCCAGATTAGTGAAAGCATACCAGACAAAAGAGATAGCCTTTCCTAGAAGAGGTTAGAGGAAGAGAAGACAAAGGAAGAGGAGAGGAAGAGGAAGATGGTGAGAGATAAGGCCAGATAGTAGTAAATGGTCATTTAAATTGCAAGCCTTGAATTTGAACTTCTACAGGAGAGCAATGATGACTTCAGTAAAGGCTTCTAAGTATTAGTAAGACAATAACATGACAAAAAAAAGAATACCATAGTCAGACTTGGATTTTAGATGGCAATGTCAAATGGATAAGAAGATGAAGATTGGGAGTGTAATTAGAGACAGGGAGATGTAGTATGTTAGGCAGGAGTTGATGGTGGTAAGAATTATTGGAGTGAGTATTAAAGGTGGATCAAAGTAGTAGGATCCATTTTAAGGAGACCCAGAAGCATTGAGATTTAGTGAGAGAAGTAGGGCTATCTTGCCAAGTTAACTGGGTAGTAGGGCTTACTTTGCCAACAAAGGTCCATCTAGTCAAGGCTATGGTTTTTCCTGTGGTCATGTATGGATGTGAGAGTTGGACTGTGAAGAAAGCTGATCTCCAAAGAATTGATGCTTTTGAACTGTGGTGCTGGAGAAGACTCTTGAGAGTCCCTTGGACTGCAAGGAGATCCAGCCAGTCCATTCTAAAGGAGATCAATCCTGGGTGTTCACTGGAAGGACTGATGCTAAAGCTGAAACTGCAATACTTTGGCCACCTCATGCGACGAGTTGACTCACTGGAAAAGACTCTGATGCTGGGAGGGATTGGGGGAAGGAGGAGAAGGGGACGACAGAGAATGAGATGGCTGGATGGCCTCACCGACTCTGTGGACATGAGTTTGAGTGAACTCCGGGAGTTGGTGATGGACAGGGAGGCCTGGCGTGCTGTGATTCATGGGGTCGCAGAGTCGGACGTGACTGAGCGACTGAACTGAACTGAACTGAACTGAAGGGCTACTCCCTGAGTTGTGATTCTTGGTTTTTTGAGGGGTAATTTTAAGTGTACATTGGAACTTTTTAAATTTGAGGTGCTTGTTGGACACCCAAATGTATGTATCCAATAGGGAATCGTATGTGTGGATTTGAAGCCAGGGAGGAAGAAAAGGGCATAAGTCACAGATCTGAATGTTAATTCTATATATAGTTGGTGATTGAATATGAAGAGGTGTAGAGTTGGATCCCCCAAAGGGAGTGGAAATAAGCCATACCACTGAGAAATTTTAGTATGTAAGGGGTAGATATAGGAACAGAAGACCACAGAGAAAATGGAGGCAAGGCACAGGCACTGAGATCAGTTGAACACTGGTGTAAGCATAACTCCATACGTCCCTTTCAATGGAAAAGTCAGTTCAGTTGTCAAGTGCAGCTATAAAGCATTTCATAAGTGGTGTAAGAATAAAATAAATTTATGGAAAATTATTTTTGAAGACTTTGTACTTAGAATAAAAATCTGATTCTTGAAATGATCAAATTTAAAACTTTACAAAAGACAAATAGGTGTCATAAATGCAGTTTAGTTTTGTAATACTGAAATTTAATCTAACTCTACCAATTACTGAGACTTTTTTTATAGATAATAATATATGATTATTGACATAAGTTAAACAATACATGAAAAAATAGCATAATGCCTGACCAGGTATATATGTGTATATGTAAATATGTGATATATTGGCTACCTTGTATGTAATCATATATACTGGTTAGTAATTTCAGGGTACTTTTTCTCTGTTATCTATTGTGTAATAAATTAACTAAAAGTTTAAAACCATCAACATTTATGAGATCACTCTTGTTTCTGGGGACATGGTAGGCAGAATAATGGCCCCTGAAAGATGTTCATGTTATATTTCACAAAACTTGTGAATGTATTACATTACCTAGTAAAAGAGACTTTGCAAATATGAATAAGATTATCGACCTTGAGATGGAAAGATTATCCTGGATTATCTGGACAGACTCAGTTTAATACATGAGCCCTTAAAAGTGAAGAACCTGTCCCAGCTGGAGTCAGAAGAGATTCTAAGCTATCCACGTCCTGCTTCTTCCTTTTTCAGATTTAGTCCTTGAATTTGTGCGAAGTTTCTTTTCCTTATATGTTGGATAACACATTTGCTCAGATCATGGGTCATAGTTTGGTGTAGAGGGAAAGAGTCTTATTAAAATAATTTAATGGTAGACATCATTTTGAGGAGTATTTTGAATTTTTAGAAGTTCACTTATTTTGCTAAGTAAATTTCTGACTGATGGAATTTAAAGTTTTAGTGAGTGAATAACTTTGGGCAGTGGGGGAGATTTTTCAGCATTAGTCATTAAAATTTAGCACATATGGTTTTAAGTAAATGCCAGAAGAAATACAAGTAATATGCTGTGAAAATTCAGAAGATAAATTATTTACAATTTAGGAGAGTAGAAAAGATAGGATTTTATCAGGATTTTGGAAATTGGAAATGTGCAAGCATTTGGGGTTAGAGTGTTTAGTATTCTAGTTTGACTAAAATGTAAACTCTGGATTACTGGTTAAATATAGTGGATTGAAGGTGCACCTTTATTTCTGCCTCCTCCTTAAAATTCATTAAAATGTCAATAAAGGACTAAAAAGAAATAAACTCACAAGGACAAGACATGCAAAAAGTGATACAGTACATGAGAGAAATTAAAGTATTTTGAAATATGAAAATCAGATAGCTGAGGGGTGATTGAATTTTTAAAGCGTATAAAGTGGAAATGTAAATATCTGCAAAGGGTGAAGCCAGGAAGAAGCTTGTAAACCCACAGAAATCTGCAAGACTGAGGATTAGACGTAACTATCTCTTGAGGATGGAGTGAGGGATGGTGGGACTAGAAAGAAGGGGCTATGTTGAATTTTTTTTAAGTCACCACTTAGAACTTAGAGAAAAGCAGTTTGGTGTTGGAAAATAGGTACATTAACTAGTAATATTCCCTTTATTAGCAACTGAACATTCCCTGAGGTCCATTCATATGGTCATTTGAAGGTTGTCAGGACAGATACGGAAAAACTGCAAAATAGGTATGTTGTATGCTTAGTCGCTCAGTCGTGTCTGACTCTTTGTGACCCTATGGACTGTATCCTGCCTGGTACCTCTGTCCATGGGGATTCTCCAAGCAAGACTACTGGAGTGGATTGCCATGCCCTGCCCCAGGGGATCTTCCCAACCCAGGGATTGAAATCAGGTCTCCCGCATTGCGGGCAGATTGTTTACCAGCTGAGCTACCCGGGTTGCAGAATAGGATGGTGGCTGTAAATCTAGGGACGATAAAAGAAAATGAAGTAGCATTCTAGCACTGTTTAGTTCCCTGTGGGGTAAATCGTTTCTCTTCTTTAATGGCGAAACCCTCTTGGTTTTAGCCCTGGGTTTTCTTCTTACCAGTATCTGCTTTGAATAAAGTGTTTCCATGGTAAATCTCCTCTCTAATTGTGTGTTATAAGACTATAATCTTGTTAAAGCAGTTCTGGGCTCATCCATCATGATAATGGCCACAAATATATTTCAGTCACTTTAAAAGTGTGTATGTGTGAGAGAGATGTGTGGGAAAGAGATGGGGGGTGTGTGTGTGTGTGTGTGTGCGTGTGTGTGCGCGCGCGCTTAATAAAGGAAACTTCTATTTTCTTCCTACTTTTCTACCCTGTTTTCCTCTCTGCTTCATACTGAGCATATGCATACACATTCTTCTTTGCTTCTTTTACCAGAAGGAAGAACTAAAACTAGTCTGTCTTGTAGCTGCCAGAAGTTTTAATTCCTTTACTGATTTCTGTGGAAGAGTTTAGAATTAAGACTTCCAGAATTAATCTGGTAATTAATTTAACAAGTATTTATCGAAGTTCTCCTCTTAAGATATAGTCCTAACCTCCGGGAATACTCTAGTGGCTCAGACAGTAAAGGATTTGCCTGCAATGCAGGAGACCCAGGTTTAATCCCTGGGGCAGGAAGATCCCCTGGAGAAAGGAATGGCAACCCACTCCAGTATTCTTGTCTGGAGAATTCCGTAGACATAGGGGCCTGGAAGGCTACAATCCATGGGGTTGCAAAGAGTTGGACATGGCTGAGCGACTAACATAATTAGGAATATCACAGCCACATTTCTACTCTCAAGGGGATTACAGGCATGATATATGGGGCAGTTTCATAAGTAAATAATACAATACGGTGCTTTTTACTGATATGGGGAATATTGAGGGAGAACAGATGTATAGGGGAAATGACAGTTCATCTTAGACATAATTAAGTTTGGAATACCTTTTAGCTACCCAAGAGGAGATGATTCAGTAAGGGAATTCAGTGGGGAGTTTGGAGCTGAGAATATAAATTTAGGGTCAGTAGTGTGTGGATGGTAATGATCCTAGAAACTGAACTCTTCCCCAGCAAGAGCATAGGCCTCTTTTCTGGTCCCCTCGTCCATAGTCTGTCCCCTTTGCAGTTCACTTTACCAAACTTAGACTGCTGCTCTCTTCCTTCCCATCACCCTGCTCTTTCTGCTCTTCTTCCTCCTCCCCTTCCCCTCTCCTCCTTGTTTCCAGCCTGTCTCCTTTTGAAATCATTTTGGCACACTTCCTCTTTTGCTCAGTTTTTTAGATTCTGGTAAAGTACAACCCGGAGAAGGCAATGGCACCCCACTCCAGTACTCTTGCCTGGAAAATCCCATGGATGGAGGAGTCTGGTAGGCTGCAGTCCATGGGGTCGCTAAGAGTTGGACACGACTGAGCAGCTTCACTTTCACTTTTCCTTTCATGCATTGGAGAAGGAAATGGCAACCCACTCCAGTGTTCTTGCCTTGAGAATCCCAGGGACGGCGGAGCCTGGTGGGCTGCCGTCTGTGGGGTCGCACAGAGTCGGACATGACTGAAGCAACTTAGCAGCAGCAGCAAAGTACAACCCATTCTGACTACTCTATCATATAGGATCCTGTGGCTCATAATTTCCAACCTGTTATACCATGTGTGTGCTCAGTTGTGTCCGACTCTTCACAACCCCATGGACTGTAGCCTTCCAGGCTTCTCTGTCCATGAAAGTTTTCCAGGTAAGAATACTGGAGCAGATTGTCATGTCCTTCTCCAAGGAGTCTTTCTGATCCAGGAGTTGAATCCATGTCTCTGCTCTCCTTCATTGGCAGGCAGATTCTTTACCCCTGAGCCACTTGGGAAACCATTGTGATTTAATTAATGCCTTGAGTTCAGAATGACATTTTCTCAGGCCTCAACACTGTAAGCCTCTACTTTCTGGAAACCTTGTGAAGAAAGGAAAGGAATAAAACATTCTGCCTGTATTGGATGTGTATGGATACTTGATAGCCCAGAAAACTCTCTCCTTGGGTTAGAAATCTCGAAAACTGTGGCTTTGGGAGTGAGAGGGGGAATAGTGAGGCATCTAGCAGTGTTTAAAAAGGACATAGCATCATCACAGGAAAGTTGAGTTTGAGGACTGCGAATTTAATTCAGTATTGGAATAATCAGTTAATTACATTTGACAATTAAAATTACAAAATAAATGACAAAATAAAATGTTATATAGATGGAGAAAAACTATTCAATATGTTAACATCTTCTTAAAAAGTTATGCTAACAAGAAATAGTAGGGGTGTCCTTAATCTGTGATGAATATCTGTAAAACAAATGGGAGGAGAGCTAAGTTTCAGTTGGAATAATAAGGTATAAATTTGTTTTCTTCATACAGTTTGTGACTTTCTATATTTCCTCTCATGGTCTTTTCTTTTTAAGTACTTAAATCATAGTTTGTAATTACTCATTTGTTAGTACCATGTCTCAACAGTTTGTCTGGCTCTGGATAATGTACACCTTGACTTTGTTCAGTCGCTCAGTCAAGTCTGACTCTTTGCAACCCCATGGACTGCAGCACGCCAGCCTGCCCTGTCCATCACCAACTCCCGGAGTTTGCTCAGACTCATATCCATTGAGTCAGTGATGCCATTCAACCATCTTGTCCTCTGTTGTCCCCTTCTCCTCCTGCCTTCAATCTTTCCCATCATCAGAGTCTTTTCCAATGAGTTGGCTCTTTGCATCAGGTAGTAGTAGAGCTTCACTTTCAGCATGAGTCCTTTCAATGATTGTTCAGGACTGATCTCCTTTAGGATTGACTGGTTTGATCTCCTTGCAGTTCAAGGGACTCTCAAAAGTCTTCTCCAACACTAGGGTTCAAAAGCATCCCTCTTCAGCGCTCAGCTTTCTTTCTGGACTAACTCTTACATCCATACATGACTACTGGAAAAACCATAGCTTGGACTAGATGGACCTTTGCCAGCAAAGTAATGTATCTGCTTTTTTTGATACTCTATCTATTTTTGTCATAGCTCTTCTTCCAAGGAGCAAGCATCTTTTAATTTCATGACTGCAGCTACTGTCTGCAGTGATTTTGGAACCTAAGGAAATAAAGTCTGTCACTGTTTCCATTGTTGCCCATCTATTTGCCATGAAGTGATGGGACTGGATGCCATGATCTTAGTTTTTTGAATGTTGAGTTTTTACCCAGCCTTTTCACTCTCCTCTTTCACTTTCATCAAGAGACTAATTCCTCTTTGCATTCTGCCATTTGGGTAGTGTCATCTGCATATCTGAGGTTATTGATATTTCTCCTGGCAATCTTGATTCCAGCTTATGCTTCATCCAGCCTGGCATTTTGCATGATGTACTCTGCATATAAGTTAAATAAACAGGGTAACAATATACAGCCTTGACATACTTCTTTCCCAATTTGGAACCAGTCTGTTGTTCCATGTAAGGTTCTAACTGTTGCTTCTTGACCTGCCTACAGGTTTCTGAGGAGGCAGGTAAGATGGTCTGGTGTGCTCATCTAAGATTTTCCACAGTTTGTTGTGATCCACACAGTCAAAGGCTTTAGTGTAGTCAATAAAGCAGAAGTAGATGTTTTTCTAGAATTCCCTTGCTTTTTTGATGATTCTGCGGATGTTGGCAATTGGTTTCCTGTTCCTCTGCCTTTTCTAAAGACAGCTTGTACATCTGGAAGTTCTCAGTTCACATACTGTTGAAGCCTAGCTTTAAGGATTTTGAACATTAGCCATACATAGCATGGCTTAAAAGTAACAGGTGCATCATTCTCATGTAGTAGTTCAAAAGTGGTATAAAGCAACTGTGGATAATGTCAAGGAACCAAGTTTCTTCTGTTTTTCTATTCCACCATTCTTATTTTTATCCATAAGGTCTCAGTAAGATTGCTGCAGTTGCAAATACCACATCTTTGTTCCAGGCAGGAAAAAGTTTACAAAGGAAAAGGTGTAGTCTATCTGAGGAAATAAAACTTGCCCAGAAATCCTTGACAGATTGGGTAACTCACTGCCCTGAACAAAACTGAAGTTCTGTTAGTAATGAAGAAGGGAAAAGTAGATATTGGTTTGGCAACCTGCAGTGACTGCAGTTAACAGAAATCAATACTTAGTATAGTATTGTTATGGGAAAATGGGAATTGTCATTTCCATGAGGAATATCTGATTCTGTTATTATTTTAAACAAAGCATTTTAGGATACATGTTAAAATGAAGCTTTTAATCTAATAAATAATATTTAAGACATGATAAAGAAAGAAAATAGGCATATAAAATCATGTTAAAATCTTACAGTTTCTATCTCAACAGTGAGATCTAGAGGTGCAGTTTTTACACAGTGGTTATTCAGTAATAATTGTCCAGCAAAAGGAAAGACACATTCAATTCTGTTCATTCACATTGAGTGTGGGTAAGAATTTCCTTTTTTAAAAATTTTTTAAAAATTGATTTATTTTTAAATTGAAAATTAATTGCTTTACAGAATTTTGTTGGTTTCTCCCAAACACCAGCATGAGTCAGCCATAGGTATATGATTGTCCCCTCCCTCTTGAACGTCCCTCCCACCTCCCTCCCCATCCCACCCCTCTCGGTTGTTACAGAGCCCTTGTTTGAGTTCCCTGAGTTATATAACAAATTCCCATTGACTATCTGTTTTGCATGTGGTAATGTAAGTTTCCATGTTACTCTCTCCATACATCTCACCCTTCCTTTTTAAGGCTGAATAATATTTATGCACATACCACATTTTCTTTATCCCTTTATCTCTTTGAACATTTGGGTTGCTTCACTATTTAAATATTGTAAATAATGCTGCTGTGAACATAAGTATACAAATACTTGTTCAGGTTTCTGCTTTAGAATCTTCTGGGTTTATACTATAGTTGGTCAATTATATGGTAATTTTATGTTTAGTCTTATGAGAAACTGCTGTGCTGTCTTCCACAGAGGCTTCCCCAGTTTGTATTCCTACCAGCAGTGTAGAAGGGTTGAAGTTTTTCTATATCCTCTCCAGAAATTGTTATTTTCTGTTTTATTTTTCTTTCAAAGTTGTGGTGAAAAACACGTAACAAAATTTACCATCATCATCATTTTAAAGTTTATAGTTTAGTAGTGTTAACTGTGTTCTCAGTGTTGTCAAAATAAAATTCTATACCCATTAAACAACTTATTTCAGCCTACCAACTCCTGGCAACCACCATTCTTCTTTTGTTTCTGTGATTTTTAACTGTAAGTGGAATCATACAGCTTTTGTCTTTTTGTGTCTTAATGTTCAAACTATATCCATGTTGTAGCATGCGACAGGAATTCCATTTTTTTTAAAGTCTATTTTATATTTTAGTCTATGTATATACCACATTTCCTTTATCCATTCATCCATCAGTGGATACTTGAATTTCTTCCACCTCTTGGTTATTGAGAATAAGGCTGTAATGAATATGAGTTTGCAAATATGTTTTCTAGGTTTTGTTTTCAATTTTTTGGATATATTTCCAGAAATTAGATTACTGGATCATATGGTAATTCTATTTTTAATTTTTTTGTGGCTCTTCCATACCATTTTCCATTGCGGCAGCCCCTTTTACATTCCCAGTAATGGTGCACAAGGTTTCCAATTTCTTCACATACTTGCCAATACTTATTTTCTGTTTTTTGATAGTGACCATCATAGTGGATATAAAGTGATATCTCATTGTAGTTTTGATTTATATTCATCTAATGGTTAATAATGTTGAACATCCTTACATATGCTTGTTGGCCATTTGTATATCATCTTTGGAGAGGTGTCTGCTTAAGTCCTTTGCCCTTTTTAAAACTGAGTATCTTTTGGTTACTGTTGTTCAGTTGTAGGAGTTCTTTACCAAATAATCCCTTATCTGATACATGATTTACAGAGATTTTCTCCCATTCTGTAGGTTGCCTTTACACTTAGTTCATTGTGTCCTTTAATGCATAGAAGTTTTTATTTTTGATGTAGTCCAATTTTATTCTTACTTGCCTGTATTTTTGGTGCCATATCTTAGAAATCGTTGTCAAATCCAGTGTCGTGAAGCTTTATCCTTTGTTTTCTTTTAAGAGTTTTTATAGTTTTAGCTCATACCTTTAGGTTTTTAATCCATTTAGAGATAATTTTTGTGTATCATATAAGATCAGGGCCCAGCTTCATTATTCATGTGAATGTCCAGTGTTGCCAATTTCATTTACTATAAAGACTGTTCTTTCCCCGGGCTTCCCTGGTGGCTCAGATGGTAAAGAATCCACTTGCAATGCAGGAGTCACTGGTTTAGTCCCTGGATCAGGAAGATCCCCTGGGAGAAGGAAATGACAACCTACTCCAGTATTATTGCCATGGACAAAGAAGAAATCCCATGGACAGAGGAGCCTGATGGGCTACAGTCCATGGGGTGGCAAGAGTTGGATACAACTTAGCGACTACTGTTCTTTCCCCACTGATAGCCTTGGCACCCTACCCTTGTAAATAAATCATTTGACTGTATGTGTCATGGTTTATTTGGGGCTTTCTATTTTATTCAGTTGGTCTGTATGCCTGTTTTTATGCCAATACCAATAGTTTTGATTAGTATAGCTTTGTAATACGTTTTGAAATCAAAAAGTATGAAAACTCCAACTTTGTAATTCTTTTTCAAGATTGTTTTGGCTATTCAGAGTCCCTTGAGATTGCATATGAATTTTAGATGACCTTTTCTGTTTTTGCAAAAATTGGAATTGAGATAGGGATTACATTGATTCTGTAGATCACTTTGAGTAGTATTTATGTCTTAATACCATTAAATCTTCCAATTCATAAACACTTAGATGTCTTTTCATTTATTTTGTGTCATCCTGAATTTCAGTAGCATTTTGTAGTTTTCAGAGTATAAATTTTTTTCTCCTTCATTAATTCCTAAATAATTATTTTTTTTCTTTTTGATGCTAGTGTAAATAGGCCTGTGTTTTAAATTTCCTCTTCAGATTATTTGTTGTTAGTATACTGAAATGCAGTGATCTCTGTTAATTTTATATCTTTGAAATTTGGATGAATTAATTTATTAGTTCTAACAGGTTTTTTGGTTTTAATACTTAAGGGTTTTATTTATCAGACCATGTATTTATGAGCAAAGATAATTTTGCTTCTTCCTTTCCAATTTTGATGTCTTTTATATCTTTTTCTTATATAATTGCTTTTTCTGGGACTTCAGTACTATGTTGAATATAAAGTTTTTTGGAGAATTTTTGCTGCAAAAAATGATACATATACATACATACATATAGATAGATAGATGTATATTTATACATCTATGTATATGTAGGTACAAGGTGGCAAACTGTGGTCCGTAGGGTTGCAGAGAGTCAGACAAGACTGAAGTGACTTAGCATGCATGCACAGAATATATGTAATATAGTATACTTCATTTTGTTGTGCTTTGCATTAGTGTGCTTCACAGATACTGTGTCTTTTTGTTTTTAACAGATTAAAGCTTTGCAGTAACGTTGTGTTGTCAAATGATGGTTAGCTTTTTCTTTTTTTAGCAGTGCATTTTTTTTTTAAGTTAAGGACATGTACATAACTTTATATGCACCTGAAAGCTAAAAAATTTGACTCCCTTTATTGTGATATTCACTTTATTGTGGTAGTTTGGAACTGAACCCACAATGTCTCCAAAGGTTGCCTCTCTAAACATTATATCACTTTTGAAATCCTCATTTTTCTAGTTTGACTTTTTGTTTAAGGAGGAAAAACACTTTTCATCAAGAGGCAGCTTTTCTTAACAAGGCTAGTTGGATATCTTTTTGAGAGTAATGCTTGATTAACTTGAGACACTTATACTGAAATTGTTGCGTTTTAGTATGTGTATTATAGTATTTGCCTTCTGGGCTATCTTCTAGTTATATTATTTTAGTATTCTAAGATTATACCCCTAGTGTGTTTGATGGTTCCATCTTGTTTACTCCATATGTGCATGTGTGTGTGTGATATGTCAGTTTTGCACTGACATAATGTTTCCTGGCATGGTGTATTTTATCGGCTTAAATTTTACTTTCTTCTAGCAAGGTTTTTTTGTCTGCTCTCCTTGTGCTTAGTTTTTCATCTTTCTTTGACTAAAAAGCAATGAGTTTTATAGCATACTTTGGGCTTTTCACTTGACGTATTCTTCTTGATAATTCTTTTTGTACTTAATATTTAATGCTTATGCTGGAGTATATATGGGGGAAATAACTTGATTTCTTAGATTTGCTTAAAATGCTTCAGCAAAACAAATAATGGAGTGGGGATATGGACGAAATAAAATTGGTTAGATAATGAGAGTTGCTGAAACAGGAGGCTTGTTATACCATTTTCTCTTCTTTTTAAGAATTTTCATGATAAAATGTTAAAGAAAATCCCCAGAATTGCTGTCCAAAATAACAGTTCTTTAGACTTTGTTTGGAGGTTGAACCTTGTTTAAAAATTAGTATAGCAAATAGTATGACTTTTATAGTAAACAACAGTACTTCAATGGTAAGATAATTGACTTTGATGCTCAAAATGAAAGTAGGCTGTCTTTTGTTTATTATATTCTCTTTACTTCAGTGAACGTTTTTCATCTTACTATTTTGAAAGTTTTCAAAATAGAGCAAAATTGAGGAAATAATAAAATGGGTCCCCTTATTTTATAACCTGGATTTCAGTTGAGTTCAGTTCAGTTGCTCAGTTGTGTCCAACTGTTTGCAACCCCATGGGCTGCAGCTTGCCAGGCTTCCCTGTCCATCACCAACTCCTGGAGTTTGCTCAAACTCCTATCTGTTGAGTCGGTGATGCCATCAACCATCTCATCCTCTGTTGTCCCCTTCTCCTCCTGCCTTCAGTCTTTCCCAGCATCAGGGTCTTTTCCAGTGAGTCAGTTATTCACATCAGGTGGCCAGTATATTGGACCTTCAGCCTCAGCATCAGTCCTTCCTGTGAATATTCAGGACTGATTTCCTTTAGGATTGACTGGTTTGCTCTCTTTGCAGTCCAAGGGACCCTCAAGAGTCTTCTACAACACCACAGTTCAAAAGCATCAATTCTTTGGCGCTCAGCTTTCTTTATGGTCCAACTCTCACAGCCATACATGAGTACTGGAAAAACCATAGCTTTGACTAGACAGGCCTTTATCAGCAAAATAACGTCTCTGCATTTTATATGCTGTCTGGGTTGATCAAAGGTTTTCTTCCAAGGAGTAAGCGTCTTTTAGTTTCATGACTGCAGTCACCGTCCACAATGATTTTGGAGCCCAAGAAATTAAAGTCCATCACTGTTTCCATTGTTTCCCTATCTATTTGCCATCTAATTACTGGTAACATTAACCTTGATCATGAGGTTAAGATGATATCTGCCAGGCTTGTCCCCTGTATAGTTAATATTTATTTTCTATTTTTGCCTTTATTATCAATAACCTGGATTTACCAATTGTAAAAATTGGCAATGTTTGTATTATCTCTCTCTCTATAGATATCCTTACTGATTTTCCATTTGCCTGGTCTATCACTTACTGAGAAAAGGATATAGAAACATCTAAGTATAGCTGTAGTTTTTTTTTTTTTAATTAGTTTTGGTTACATGTATATTGAACTCTTACATGCAAAAACATTTGGAGTATGTTAGGTGTATTAGTTTATTAGGCTGCTGTAACAAATTATCACAAATTTTGTGGTTTAAAGCAACACCAATTTATTACAATTCTGGAGAAGTTAAATGAAAAAATAAAAAATAGATAAGTTATGCTTCATCAAAATTAAAAACCTTTGTCCATCAAAGGACAGCATCAAGGTGCAGAAAAGGCGAGACACCATTAAGAAAGGATAAACATAACAAGTGGTGCTGGGAAAACTGGTCAACCACTTGTGAAGGAATGAAACTAGAACACTTTCTAACACCATACACAAAAATAAACTCAAAATGGATTAAAGATCTAAATATAAGACCAGAAACTATGAAACTCCTAGAGTAAAACATAAGCAAAACACTTTATGACATAAATCACAGCAGGATCCTCTATGGCCCACCTCCCAGAGTAATGGAAATAAAAGAAAAAATAAACAAATGGGACCCCCAAAATAAAGTCTGATTCTGTTTCCACTGTTTTCCCATCTATTTGCCATGAAGTGATGGGACTGGATGCCATGATGTTAGTTTTCTGAATGTTGAGCTTTAAGCAAACTTTTTCAGTCTCCTCACTTTATCAAGAGGCTTTTTAGTTCCTCTTCACTTTCTGCCATAAGGGTGGTCTGCATATCTGAGGTTATTGATATTTCTCCCGGCAATCTTGATTCCAACTTGTGCTTCTTCCAGCCCAGCGTTCCTCATGATGTATTCTGCATATAAGTTAAATAAGCAGGGTGACAATATACAGCCTTGACGTACTCCTTTTCCTATTTGGAACCAGTCTGTTGTTCCATGTCCAGTTCTAATGGTTGCTTTCTGACCTGCATAGAGGTTTCTCAAGAGGCAGGTCAGGTGGTCTGGTATTCTCATCTCTTTTAGAAAGGTTTAATAAATTTTCAGACATTGACCTCATCCTGAATTTTCTCTTACATGAACTTGTTTTTAGATATCCTTCGATTATTTGCCCATAGATAACTATGACTTCTTATATGTTTTTACCTTTCTGTGTTGATTTCAAATTATTTTTATTATTTTTATTATTTTTCTGATTTTATTTTTATATTAGAAAAAGTTTGAAAATGTATATGTTAGTATTTGTGAAGTTTCTCTTGTAATTTGTTTGGTTCAGTAATTAATTTCCCCATAGTAGAATCAGATATTTTAAATTATTAAAAATTTTTTTCTATGATTGGTGTTACATATTGTGAGATAACTTTTTATTTTTTTTTGAACAGAGGAAAATTTATGTGTCGAACCTGGACTGGTCACTTATGATAATATACCTGCTACAATTCCATTCTCTCCAATCATTCCATCTTCACTCTCTCCCACAGAGTCCCAAAGACTGTTCTAAATGCCTATGTCTCTTTTGCAGTCTCTTATACAGGGTTCAGGTTACCATTTTTCTAAATTCCATATATATGCGTTAATATACGGTATTGATGTTCTTCTTTCTGGCTTACTTCACTCTGTATAATTGGCTCCAATTTCATCCACCTCATTAAAACTGATTCAAATGCATTCTTTTTGATGGCTGAGAAATACTCCATTGTGTATATGTACCAAAGCTTTCTTATCCATTCATCTGCAGATGGACATCTAGGTTGCTTCCATGTCCTGGCTATTATGAACAGTGCTGCAATGAACATTGGAGTACATGTGTCTCTTTCAATTCTGGTTTCCTCGGTGTGTATGCCCAGGAGTGCGATCGCTGGATCATATGGCAGTTCTATTTCCAGTTTTCTGAGGAATCTCCACACTGTTCTCCATAGTGGCTGTACTAGTTTGCATTCCCACCAACAGTGTAAGAGGGTTCCCTTCTCTCCACACCCTCTCCAGCACTTATTGCATGTAGACTTTTGGATAGCAGCCATTCTGACTGGTGTGAAATGGTATCTCATTGTGGTTTTGATTTGCATTTCTCTGATGATGAGGGATGTTGAGCATTTTTTCATGTGTTTATTAGCCATCTTTATGTCTTCTTTGGAGAAATGTCTGTTTAGTTCTTTGGCCCATTTTTTGATTGGGTCACTTAGTTTTCTGGAATTAAGCTGCAGGAGCTGCTTGTATAATTTGGAGATTAATCCTTTATCAGTTGCTTCATTTGCTATTATTTTCTCCCATTCTGAAGGCTGTCTTCTCACCTTGCTTAGAGTTTCCTTTGCTGTGCAGAAGCTTTTGATTTTAATTAGGTCCCATTTGTTTATTTTTGCTTTTATTTCCAATATTCTGGGAGGTGGGTCTTGGAGGATCCTGCTGTGATTTATGTCGGAGAGTGTTTTGCCTACGTTCTCCTCTAGGAGTTTTATAGTTTCTGGTCTTACATTTAGATCTTTAATCCATTTTGAGTTTATTTTGGTGTATGGTGTTAGGAAGTGTTCTAGTTTCATTCTTTTACAAGTGGCTGACCAGTTTTCCCAGCACCACTTGTTAAAGAGACTGTCTTTTCTCCATTTTATATTCTTGCCTCCTTTGTCGAAGATAAGGTGTCCATAGGAGCGTGGGTTTATCTCTGGGCTTTCTATTTTGTTCCATTGATCTATATTTCTGTCTTTATGCCAGTACCATAATGTCTTGATGACTGTGGCTTTGTATACTACCTTTGGGTAGTATACTCATTTTTACAATATTTATTCTTCCAATCCACGAACACGGTATATTTCTCCATCTATTCATGTCCTCTTTGATTACTTTCACTAGTGTTTTATAGTTTTCTATGTACAAGTCTTTTGTTTCCTTAGGTAGATATATTCCTAAGTATTTAATTGTTTTCATTGCAACAGTGAATGGAATAGTTTCCTTAATTTCTCTTTCTATTTTCTCATTATTAGTGTATAGGAATGCAAGGGATTTCTGTGTGTTGATTTTATATCCTGCAACTTTGCTCTAATCATTGATTAGCTCTAGTAGTTTTCTGGTAGAGTCTTTAGGGTTTTCTGTGTAGAGGATCATGTCATCAGCGAACAGTGAAAGCTTTACTTCTTCTTTTCCAATTTGTATTCCTTTTATGTCTTTTTCTGCTCTGATTGCTGTGGCCAAAACTTCCAGAACTATGTTGAATAGTAGTGGTGAGAGTGGGCACCCTTGTCTTGTTCCTGATTTTAGGGGAAATGCTTTCAGTTTTTCACCATTGAGGATAATGTTTGCTGTGGGTTTGTCATATATAGCTTTTATTATGTTGAGGTATGTCCCTTCAATTCCCACTTTCTGGAGAGTTTTTATCAAAAATGGATGTTGAATTTTGTCGAAGGCTTTCTCTGCATCTATTGAGATAATCATATGATTTTTATTTTTCAGTTTGTTAATGTGGTGTATTACGTTGATTGATTTGCGTATATTGAAGAATCCTTGCATTCCTGGGATAAAGCCCACTTGGTCATGATGTATGATCTTCTTAATGTGTTGTTGGATTCTGATTGCTAGAATTTTGTTAAGGATTTTTGCATCTATGTTCATCAGTGATATTGGCCTATAGTTTTCTTTTTTTGTGGGGTCTTTACCAGGTTTTGGGATTAGGGTGATGGTGGCCTCATAGAATGAGTTTGGAAGTTTCCCTTCCTCAGCAATTTTCTGGAAGAGTTTGAGTAGAATAGGTGTTAGCTCTTCTCTAAATTTTTGGTAGAATTCAGCTGTGAAGCCGTCTGGACCTGGGCTTTTGTTTGCTGGGAGATTTTTGATTACAGTTTCAATTTCCGTGCTTGTGATGGGTTTGTTCAGATTTTCTATTTCTTCCTGGTTCAGTTTTGGAAAGTTGTACTTTTCTAGGAATTTGTCCATTTCTTCCAGGTTATTCATTTTATTGCCATATAATTGCTGATAGTATTCTCTAATAATCCTTTGTATTTCTGTGTTGTCAGTTGTGATCTCTCCATTTTCATTTCTAATTTTATTGATTTGGTTCTTCTCCCTTTGTTTCTTGATGAGTCTGGCTAGTGGTTTGTCAATTTTATTCACCTTCTCAAAGAACCAGCTTTTGGCTTTGTTGATTTTTGCTATGGTCTCTTTTGTTTCTTTTGCATTTATCTCTGCCCTAATTTTTATGATTTCTTTCCTTCTACTGACCCTGGGGTTCTTCATTTCTTCCTTTTCTAGTTGCTTTAGATGTAGAGATAACTTTTTAAAAATAAATTTTCCTATCTGTTGTATTTTGGTTATTATATATTAAAATCTTGTACCTTTTAAACCCATTTTACTTTGTTGTCTGTTCTGTCAGTTTTACTTTTATTAAAATGCCACATTACTTTTGAAAAATTTTGCTTTATAATTTCATTATGGTTTCATATATTCAGATATTTCATATTTTAATATAATTGTTTTCAATTATATCACAGATTATTGAAATCACTGTGTATGTATGTATTAAACATTTTTCATGAAAATAATTTTTCTTGTAGACCTGTTTTGTCACCAGATTCATTATGTAAACTTAAATACGATTAAAATATGTAAAATATAAACAAATCAATGAAAATCAATATGTGTATGTAGATGGCATTGTTGAAGTTTAGTTGGAGTTTTTGACTTTTTCCTCTTTATGTCTTTTCTAAGATTTCTTTAGTGAAAGAAATTATTATTGAGGACGGAGGTTGTTTTAAAACAACCCTATCTTAGACTTAGCCATTTGTAACAAGTAAAAAACTACTTTTCTGTGATGAAGATGTTGATGTTGTTTTTATTATGATGATGGTGATGATATCTTCAGTAATTGGACAGTAGATCTCATTATTGATTAGACAAGTTAATTTTATCAATATTGTAACCCTGCAGCATCCATATTGTTCAGTGTTTTGTGATGGTTGTTTGTTTTGTCTTAATTTAAATTTGCTATTGAGCTCAGTATTCTCTAGGAACTGTGTTTTAGCAGAACAAGTTAAAATGTAGTTGTTGTAATAAGCCGTGATCTTACAATACTATTTATTTTAATTTAAAGATAAACATTTTATTGAATGGAGTCTACAATGACAGCTTTCCTCTCCAGAATATTATTCATCAGTGTGCTGGATAACTCTTTATAAATCATAGCTTTACGTGTTGCTATTTGCTTTTGTAAAAGACAGGCTTTAATCTGAAATTTCTAAATAATCAGGGCTCTGTAAAAAAAATCTAATGCAGAGCTTTTTAGATAATATTATTGAATGACTGTTTTCTGGAAATGGTGTTAGGAAGTAATATATAAATAAATTAACATGTTGCCAACAGGCTGGGAACATATTTATAGCAAATATGATAGGCAAACAGTGAATATTATTATATAATTTATACACAGTAATGTAATATAAAAAGATAGGGAGTAAAAATTACAGAGATTCCCCAAAGAAAATATAGATAGTAAAAGTTACTCAGCCTTACCATTTAGAAATTCATGTCAAACCATCAATAAGAACCTTCTAGCAGAAGCCGAAGTTGAACGGTTCTGTGAAGACCTACAAGACCTTTTAGAACTAACACCCAAAAAAGATGTCCTTTTCATTATAGGGGACTGGAATGCAAAAGTAGGAAGTCAAGAAACACCTGGAGTAACAGGCAAATTTGGCCTTGGAGCACGGAATGAAGCAGGGCAAAGGCTAATAGAGTTTTGCCAAGAGAACACACTGGTCATAGCAAACACCCTCTTCCAACAACACAAGAGAGGACTCTACACATGGACATCACCAGATGGTCAACACCGAAATCAGATTGATTATATTCTTTGCAGCCAAAGATGGAGAAGCTGTATACAGTTAGCAAAAACAAGACCAGGAGCTGACTGTGGCTCAGATCATGAACTCCTTATTGCCAAATTCAGACGTAAATTGAAGAAAGTAGGGAAAATCACTAGACCACTCAGATATGACCTAAATCAAATCCCTTATGATTATACAGTGGAAGTGAGAAATAGATTTAAGGGACTAGATCTGATAGAGTGCCTGATGAACTATGAACGGAGGTTTGTGAAACTGTACAGGAGACAGGGACCAAGACCATTCCCATGGAAAAGAAATGCAAAAAAGCAAAATGGCCGTGTGAGGAGGCCTTACAATTAGCTGTGAAAAGAAGAGAAGCGAAAAGCGAAGGAGAAAAGGAAAGATATTTCCAAAGAATAGCAAGGAGAGATAGGAAAGCCTTCCTCAGCGATCAATGCAAAGAAATAGAGGAAAACAACAGAATAGGAAGAACAAGAGATCTCTTCAAGAAAATGAGAGATTACAAGGGAACATTTCGTGCAAAGATGGGCTCGATAAAGGCTAGAAATGGTATGGACCTAACAGAAGCAGAAGATATTAAGAGGAGGTGGCAAGAATACATGGAAGAACTGTACAAAAAAGATCTTCATGACCAAGATAATCACGATGGCGTGATCACTGACCTAGAGCCAGACATCTTGGAAAGTGAAGTCAAGTGGCCTTAGAAAGCATCACTATGAACAAAGCTAGTGGAGGTGATGGAAGTCCGTTGAGCTATTTCAAATCCTGAAAGATGATGCTGAGAAAGTGCTGCACTCAATATGCCAGCAAATTTGGAAAACTCAGCAGTGGCCACAGGACTGGAAAAGGTCAGTCTTCATCCCAATGCCAAAGAAAGGCAATGCCAAAGAATGCTCAAACTACCGCACAATTGCACTCATCTCACACGCTAGTAAAGTCATGCTCAAAATTCTCCAAGCCAGGCTTCAGCAGTATGTGAACCGTGAACTCCCAGATGTTCAAGCAGGTTTTAGAAAAGGCAGAGGCACCAGAGTTCAAATTGCCAACATCCACTGGATCATGGAGAAGGCAAGAGAGTTCCAGAAGAGCATCTATTTCTGCTTCCTTGACTATGCCAAAGTCTTTGACTGTGTGGATCACAATAAACTGTGGAACATTCTGAAAGAGATGGGAATCCCAGACCACCTGACCTGCCTCTTGAGAAACGTGTATGCAGGTCAGGAAGCAACAGTTTGAACTGTACATGGAACAACAGACTGGTTCCAAAGAGGAAAAGGAGTACGTCAAGGTTGTATATTGTCACCCTGCTTATATAACTTATATGTAGAGTACATCATGAGGAACGCTGGGCTGGAAGAAGCACAAGCTGGAATTAAGATTGCCGGGAGAAATATCAATAACCTCAGATATGCAGATGACACCACCCTTATGGCAGAAAGTGAAGAGGAACTCAAAAGCCTCTTGATGAAAGTGAAAGAGGAGAGTGAAAAGGTTGGCTTGAAGCTCAACATTCAGAAAACAAAGATCGTGGCATCTGGTCCCATCACTTCATGGGAAATAGATGGGGAAACAGCATCAGAGTTTATTTTTTTGGGCTCAAAAATCACTGTGGATGCTGACTGCAGCCATGAAATTATAAGACGCTTACCCCTTGGAAGGAAAGTGATGACCAACCTAGATAGTATATTAAAAAGCAGAGACATTACTTTGCCAACAAAGGTCCATCTAGTCAAGGCTATGGTTTTTCCAGTGGTCATGTATGGATGTGAGAGTTGGACTGTGAAGAAAGCTGATCACCGAAGAATTGATGCTTTTGAACTGTGGTGCTGGAGAAGACTCTTGAGAGTCCCTTGGACTGCAAGGAGATCCAACCAGTCCATCCTAAAGGAGATCAATCCTGGGTGTTCATTGGAAGGACTGATGCTAAAGCTGAAACTGCAATACTTTGGGCACCTCATGTGACGAGTTGACTCACTGGAAAAGACTCTGATGCTGGGAGGGATTGGGGGCAGGAGGATAAGGGGACAACAGAGAATGAGATGGCTGGATGGCATCACCGACTCGATGGACATGAGTTTGAGTGAACTCCGGGAGTTGGTGATGGACCAGGAGGCCTGGCGTGCTGTGATTCATGGGGTCGCAAAGAGTTGGACATGACTGAGCGACTGAACTGAACTCTACTGAGTAGCATATGAAATACTCAATACAATGGTAATATCCAGTGCCATCTATGATTAAGAAACTCCCATAGATTATTGGGAGAATGTTTAAAGTAGTACAGTCATTTTGAAAAATAGTTTGATAATTTGTATCAACAGGCTTAAAACTGTTACTTTGATTTATTAATTCTTTTTCTTTTCTCAAGGATATAATTAAAGTTTTTGTATGTATTTATTATAAATGGTTATTACATTTAGGTAGACGATTCAGTAATTTTTGATCATTTGTTTGATGAAATATTGGGCAGTCGTCAAGAGCTGATATTTATACGTATTATGGGTGAATGTTTATAAAATTGTTAATAAAGAAGACATTGTAAATAAATATAATTAAAGATAAAAACAGGCACACAGTAACTTGTGGGTGGTTTAAAAAGTAGGGTAAGAATTTAAAGGAATATAGTAGACCTTTTATTTTAAGCACAAACAAGATTTTAAGTATTTTAGGAATATCTGAAGGTTGCTTGAAATTTCTCTGAGGCACTTATCTGCGTTGTGCTCTTTGCAAAGTTGGTGTGTAGGAGGGAGTCACTTTCATCAGTGTAGCCAGCTGCCCAGTCCCTGTATGTCAATTTTTGCTTCTTCTGCTCTCTTTACATAAATATCCGGGGGGGAGGATATGTGCTATTTTAATGCTGCTTAAGAATTTGAGGATTCATAAATTTCTCAGACATATTCATGTATATTCCAATAATCCACTTGGCAGTTGTGGCCTCTGTGTTCTGGCATTATATAATTTCCCCCTTTTGAAATAGTTTCCTGATTTTCAAAAATTATTTCAAGAGCATGATATTTTTAAAGGAAAAGAAAACCCTTTATTCAGTTATCTGTTAAGTATTCTAGCATCAAACTCTTCTTCATGAGACAGTATATTCTGTTTTTCTTGCAGTGTCTCATATGCCATTAATCCCTTTTAGAATTTGAACTTATCTCTAGAAGTTCAATTTGTGCCTCACTTTATTACCCATGTTTTTACTAACGTGTTTAGTCTTTTCTGTTTTGAACATGTGAAATACAGTTATAACTCTTGTAACTTTTTGTTTATTGTACTGTAATCTTGCCATTGGTTCATGTATTTTAATATTCAATAGAAAAATATAAAAATGCAAAAAACACTTAGCGTGTATAAAATACAAATACTACCTAGCAAGTTTATTTTATAATATTATAAGCATGTTGTATTGCCTATCTCTGTAACTTTTCCAAATGTCATTGTTTGTATATGTATATAGTATATTGTTTAATCATACATGTTTTACTATAAATTACCTCTGGCTGTGTGTATTCTTCTAAAATGTTTTCTTCTTCCTTAATATTATGTTATTGAGAGACACATTGATGTGTATACTTGTCATTGGTTTTGCCCTTCTATAGTAGTATTCTGAAGGAATGCTTTTGTTTGTTCTCCAGTTGATTTCAGTTATACACGTTATCTCAGTATATATACATTATTTCCATTTCAGTTATATATAACTTTGTTTTTGACAGTGCTGTTATGAACATTCTTGTACATGTCTTCCAAATTACAAATCTAAGAATTCTCCGAGTTATATGGAATGAGCTTAGGAATGGTATATTTTAGTAATGGAGTATTCATATGGAATCTTACTAGATTATCCAAGTTGATTTCCAAAGTGGTTTTATCTCATTTACAATGTTTCTTTTTATATGTATATATACGCACACGTGTGTGTATATATACTCACACATAAACATGCATGTGCACATATATTTACATGTATGTATATATTGTTGCAGTTAACATAGTAGAAAATATCTTTTTGTCTAAATTATTCACTTTTTTCTTCTTTTTAAGTATTACTTATTTTAGAAACAGAATCATTAATTTAGAGGATACAAATTTTTCATGAACTAGCCATCTTTTTTCAAGTTCTGTTTTTCTTGACTTACCATGTACTCTTCCCATGTTTTATTTGTTATGAAAGTTATGCATGTGTAACATACTCAAATAGTTCTACAAAATTTATTGTTACAAATAGCAATCACTTGTCTTGTTTCTGCCCCATTTACTTTTCCCTGGAGGCCACCATTTTCAACATTTTTTCTTTTTTGGGTATTTACCTCCATAGCTCTGAATCACCTGCCTGTATTTCTACTTCTTAATTTTTTATCTTCTTTGACTTCCCACTTTGAAACATGAAAATTTAGCCTCCTTTATTTCTTCCAGCACCATCCAAACTTCACATATGTGCTCTTCTCTCATCTCTCTTATCCCAAATAAATAATGTAGTGGTAACATTATTAGGAAAAGTAAATGCATAGCTGAGTTATTTAGCAAACCATAATTACTCTTCTTTTTATTTTCTTTTATACAGAGGAGGATGCTAGTAAAAGAAGTAAGAATTTTGAACTCTTAGAGAGGATTTGTATTGCAGAGGAGGATTTGTGGAAGGAGATAATACTAGTCACTAAGGAAGCCATAGATTCCATAAATGGGAGTGGAAGAAGATAAGTAAGAATGACTAACCATCAAAAAGTACTTCATTGTGTTTGATTTCCATTTCTCTAATAATTAGTGATATTGAAGCATCTTTTCATGCGCTTGTTGGCCATCTTTATGTCTTCTTTAGAGAAACGTTGATTTAGGTATTCTGCCAATTTTTTGATTGGTTTGTATGTTTTTACAGTACTGAGTTGTTTGAGCTGTTCATGTATTCTGGATATTAATACCTTCTTGGTTATTGTTTCCAAATATTTTCTCCTGGTCTGCAGATTGTCTTTTCATTTATTGATGGTCCCTTTTCTGGACAAAGCTTGTAAGGTTAATTAGATCCCCTTTGTTTATTTTTGTTTCTGTTTATTTTGCCTTGGGAGACTGATCTAGGAAAGTATTGCCACGATTTATGTCAAAGAACATCTTGCTTGTGTCCTCTCCTAGAAGTTTTATGTTGTCATGTCTTATATTTAGGTCTTGAAGCCATTTTTAGTTTATTTTCAAATATGTTAGTGAATGTTCTGATTTCATTCTTTTACATGTAACTGTCCAGTTTCCCCAGCATCACTTATTGAAGAGACTATCTTTTCTCCATTGTACATTTTTCTTTCTTGTTGTAGGGTAATTGACCATAAGTGCATGGTTTTATTTCTGGGCTACCTATCCTCTTCTAGTGATCTATGTGTCTGTTTTATACCAGTACTATACTGGACTTCCCAGGTGGCTCTATGGTTAAGAGTTCTCCTGCCAATGAAGGTGACACAAGAGACGGGGTTTGCTCCCTAGGTTGGGAAGATCCTCTGGAGAAGGAAATTGCAGCCCCCTCCAGTATTATTGCCTGGAAAATTCCATGGATAGAGGAGCCTGGTGGGCTAGAGTCCTGGGGTTGCAAGTGTCGAACACGAGTGAGTAGGCATGCATACATAGACTGTCTCAGTTACTGTGACCTTGTAGTACAGTCTGAAGTCAGAGAGTATGATTCCTCCAGCTCCATTCCTTTTTCTTAAGATTGTTTGATATTCAGGGTCTTCTGTGTTTCTGTACAAATTAAAAACTTGTTTGTTCTAGTTCTGTGAAAAATGCCATTGGTGATTTCATAGAGATTGCATTGAACCTGTATATTGCCTTGGGTAGTATAGTTTCTTTAATAGTGTTGATTTTTCCAGTTTAAGGATACAGTATATCTTTCCATCTGTTTGTATTGTCTTCAGTTTATTTTACCAGCATCTTACAGTTTTTGGAGTTTAGATCTTTTGCGTCCTTAGGTAGATTTATTTCTAGGTATTTTATTCTTTTTGGTGCTGTGGTAAATGGCATTGTTTCCTTACTTCCTCTTTTGATAGTTCATCATTGGTTAATACAGATTTTTGTATGTTAATTTTATATCCTGAAACTTTACCAAAATCATTGATTACCTCTTGTAGTTTTCTGGTAGCATCTTTAGGGTTTTCTATGTATAGTATCATGTCATTGGCATACAGTGACATTTTTACTTCTTCCTTTCCAGTTTGGATTCCTTTTATTTTTCTTCTCTGATTGCTATGGATAGGACCTCCAAACTATATTAAATAAAAGTCTTATTCATTCTTTTGATACCTATCTCAGGTCATTCAGTTGAATCTCTTTTTCTTTAGTCTATTAAGTTAGATTTTCTCAATTTAAGTAAACATGGAGTTGAGTAGTATCATTTCTTTTCTGCTAAAATTACTAGGCTTATCATTTTCTTACTAAAGAGAGGATAAATATGTTAAATCCACGTAGATCACTTTAGTTTTTTCACATATATTCTTGATACATAAAACGAGTCAACAGGTATTAGTATTAAGTGGCTAGAAAGATAGTTCTGGCTTTCTATTCCACACTTACTAAGGTTTAATTGTTAAGTGTGAGTAGTGGTCTCATATTTCAAAATTTGCCTTTTTAGCACGTTTTATGTATTTTAAAACTTTTGCATGTTACTTCTTAAAAAAATTTTATTGAACTTAGAATGAAAGTGAAAAGTGTTAGTTGTCCAGTTGTGTCCAACTCTTTGTGACCCCATGGATTATAGCCTACCTCTGTCCAAGGAATTCTCCAGGCAAGAAAACTGCAGTGGGTAGCCATTCCCTGTCATGCAGCTTGAGAAATTTCAAAGTTCATCAGGATATTTATTTATACTAATTTGGCACAGTTTTTTGGTAACCTGTTGACATTACTTTGAATTTATAATAATCGTAATTCAATTCTTGCTTTATCAATTCTGTGATGTTTGAAACATTTTCCTCCAGAGTAAAGTTCTTATTAGGTAGAGAATGTTTGGGTAATTCTGTTTCTTAAAATACAAATTTTGAAAGGGAATAGTGTTCAACAGCAAGTTTTTAACATTTTGCAGAAGTTAGACATGATGTTTTGATACCTTTATATTTATTCAGTATTGAAATATTTAAATGTGTGTATTTTTTTAAATAGATTATCTTTCTCAAGGAATAGACCTTTCTGGAATAGAAGTGATAGAAAATGATCTACTTTTTGTTGCAAGAGCTCGACTTGAAGTGGAAAATCAAGCTAAGCGCCTACTGGAGCAGGGTGTGGAGACTCAGGTAATAAAAATAATATTGCTTTTTTAATGTGAAAAATGTCATATATAGATGAACATTTGATTTTGTGTTTAAAATAATGTAATCCTTATTACTGAGGAACTATGTCTGTGATTTTAATTCGAGAGTAGGCATAATGTAAGTACAGGAAAAAATTTTAAAGTATGTTTATTTAATTCTACTTAAAATAGATTCTAATGTGTATTACATATAATATGAAATGTATTTTAAATATCATATGTATATGTAGATAGATGGTTAACAGATGTTGAATAGGCTTCCTTTGTCCAAGTCACTGGTACTCATTTAAGCTTTTCAATGATCCAGTTAGGATGGTATTATTGCTGTTTCCATTTTACAAATGGGGAAACTGAAAGCTTAATAATTGGTCAGAGGTCATACATCTAGTAAATGGTTTAGTTTGCCACTCTTAATAATCACGGTGCCAGAAATATTTTTAGAAATTTCTCAAGATTTCTCCTAAGGTACCATTTTCCTGATACTTAATTTTCTGAATTAGAAGAGCCTAATGGTATTGGTATTGGCTTTCCTGGTGGCTCAGAGGTTAAAGCATCTGCCTCCAGTGCGGGAGACCCGGGTTTGATCCCTGGGTCGGGAAGATCCCCTGGAGAAGGAAACGGTAACCCACTCCAGTATTCTTGCCTGGAGAATCCCATGGACAGAGAAGTCTGGTAGGCTGTAGTCCACGGGGTCGCAAAGAGTTGGACACGACTGAGCGACGGAACGGAATGGTATTGATGCTGAAGCTGAAGCTTCAATACTTTGGCCACCTCATGCGAAGAGTTGACTCACTGGAAAAGACTGATGTTGGGAGGGATTGGGGGCAGGAGGAGAAGGGGACGACAGAGAATGAGATGGCTGGATGGCATCACCGATTCGATGGACATGAGTTTGAGTGAACTCCGGGAGTTGGTGATGGACAGGAAGGCCTGGCGTGCTGTGATTCATGGGGTCGCAAAGAGTCGGACACGACTGAGCGACTGAACTGAACTGAATGATATTGATGTAGTAGAATCAGCAAATTAAATGTAAATCTCAGTTCTGTATTTGCATTGCACCCAGATAGTTGCTCCATTTGTACTGGACCCAAATTTTTAATTCATATTCTTCAAACCAAAAGTTTCATTTTGAAAAATAAAATTTCATTTTGTGCATTTGTATTGTACAGAAATAATTCTTTAAATATTCAGTTCTTCAGTCTCTAAATAAGGAAATATTTGATTTCTGATTCTTAGCTATTGTAGTTATAAATAACTGAATGTCAGTTATGTTTAAATGAACTTTTAAAGTTGATTATTATATGTATATAATGAAAAGTGAATAAATCATAGACACACATGTAGAATGAAATACTTCAAAGTGAGCACACTTGTGAAATCAAAACACAGGTCAAGATATGGGACATCACCAGCACTCCTGGTGTCTCTGCACTGTCACTCACAATCACTACTCTCTCCTTTCCCACAAACTTTGATTCTAACTTCTAACCTGGAGTTTAGTTTTATCTGCCACAAATTATGTGTTAACTCTTGGTCTCACTATGAAGATAAAATGCTCATACTGTTGAAAAATACTTGTCTATGTCAAATAAGAGAGGATACCTCATTCTTAAAGAAATATTCAAGGAATTCCAAGTCAGTTTTGAATTAACATCAATCTTTCTATAGAAAATTGGTGCTGGCCCAGTTTGTTTAGTTACAAGAAAAGAAGTAATTAACATTTCAGAAAGGGCAGTATCACAGAATTTTTGTATTCCTCTAATGTTCATAATATCACTACATCAGAGATAGAGATTAAACCTTTCTTTATATGTACTGTTTAATATTTTTTACCTGTGAAGTTTTTATTGCTATGTATATATGTATATGTATGCATGTCTTTGCTTTATGCAATTCTTAATATTTTACTGTATTTTAGAGTCATGGAAATGAAAACCAAAATGGTAGAAAGGAAATAGTATCACAGTTTGTAGAACTCAAATAATGTTTTTAATAGAGATGGGTGAAATGATTATCATTTAAAGACTAATTTGTTTTATTACATTCTCATATATTTAAAATGGGAAAATATTTTCTAGGATAGTAGTTCCTAAGCTAACTCTATTTTATGTATGTTGTTACTTTATGTCCATTTTAATAATTGTCAAATATGACTTTGCTTCAGTTTTTAAATCACATTGAAATTAAACTGATCAACTTTTAAGAAATTAATATTCCTTAAATATTGGTAGTGTTATATATGCAGATTTATGAAGTTAACCAAAAGATTATTTAAGTGGGTAAGTATTGTTGTTTCAGTTCAGTTCAGTAGCTCAGTCATGTCCGACTCTTTGCGACCCCATGAACCACAGCACGCCAGGCCTCCCTGTCCATCACCAACTCCCGGAGTTCACTCAAACTCATGTCCATTGAGTCGGTGATGCCATCCAGCCATCTCATTCTCTGTCGTCCCCGTCTCCACACCCAGTCCCTCCTAGCATCAGACTCTTTTCTAGTGAGTCAACTCATCACATGAGTTGTTTAGCCAGTTGCCTATATCTAATCAATGAAATTATAAACAAGAAAAACAAGAAAAAAATTTTGAATGTTGTGCATCTACATGGGTAGATGTGGAATGATCTGCATGGAACTAAAGAACTATAATTTTGTTGTATGTTTCAGTAGGATTTGAAGGAAAATAGATTCTGCTTAGTGGATGGGAATAGTGTCTCTTTGTTAAGGCTATGCTGTGCTTAGTCTCTCAGTCATGTCCGACTCTTTGCAGCCCTGTGGACTGTAGCCCTCCAGGCTCCTTTGTCCATGGGGATTCTCCAGGCAAGAATACTGGAGTGTGTTGCCATGCCTTCTTGCAGGGGATCTTCCCGACCCAGGGATCGAACCCAGGTCTCCCACATAGCAAGCAGGTTCTTTACAATCTGAGCCACCAATTATGTTATAGTTTGCTGACATTAACCATTAATATTTTTTAACTCATTTTCTTGTTAAATTCCATTGATATAAAGTAATAATTTGGCCTTCTCCATAATTTTCCTAAAGGGAGAAAATGTACTGTCTTGCCAGTATTAGCATTCTAATGCTAATCACAATGTTAAAACAATGTGATTTAACATTGGCTTCCCTGGTGGCTCAGAGGTTAAAGCGTCTGCCTCCAATGCGGGAGACCTAGGTTCGATCCCTGGGTTGGGAAGATCCCCTGGAGAAGGAAACGGTAACCCACCCCAGTATTCTTTCCTGGAGAATACCATGGACGGAGAAGCCTGGTAGGCTGCAGTCCATGGGGTCGCAAAGAGTCGGACACGACTGAGCGCCGGAACAGAACGGAATGTTAAGTATTAGCATTCTTAACATTGCTGCTGCTGCTGCTAAGTCGCTTCAGTTGTGTCCATCTCTGTGCGACCCCTTAGACGGCAGCCCACCAGGCTCCCCTGTCCCTGGGATTCTCCAGGCAAGAACACTGGACTGGGGTGGGTTGCCATTTCCTTCTCCAATGTATGAAAGTGAAAAGTGAAAGTGAAGTCGCTCAGTCGTGTCCGACTCTTAGCGACCCCCATGGACTTAGCCTACCAGGCTCCTCCGCCCATGGGATTTTCCAGGCAAGAGTACTGGAGTAGTTCGCCATTGCCTTCTCCGTTTTACAACATTCCTCATGTGTAAATTGATATTTGTATTTATAGCATTATTTATGTCTGAATTTAGTCATGTGTGTCTATCTCCCTCTGACCTGGGTCCTCTGGGTTATTTTCACACAGTCAGGTTTCTGGCTTAGCAGGATGAGATTATACCCTTATCAATAACGGTGTCCCTGAGATTATGTTCTCAGGAACCAGGATGTCTTAGCAGAAAGTGCTTGTGTTTTGGAGCCTCCTTCCTTTTCCTTTTAGAAAGCAGCACGTCAGAGGTGTCCTACAGCTGTCCCAGCAGGCAGTTTAGGAATTCAGGGTGAAACTAAACTTTATTGAATGCTCCTTCTTTGCCAGGCTTTGTGTTAGTCACTTTACATTTGTTATCTCAACCACAGTAACAATTACGTGAGGAAGATATAATTATCCACTTTTTAAGTTAAGGAAACAAAGGCCTGGAAAGGTTAGGATATTAGCTGCAGATGAGTCAGCTATCAAGTAGAATCATGGTCTGGGGTCGCTGCTTTTCCTCTTTCTTCAATAGGACCAAGCAGTTTATTCTAATTATGTTTAATAATTACATTTTAAATCATCTGACAATTTGTGAAGCAATGTATATAAAAACAGTAATTTTTATAGTGTTAAAGTTTCTTTGGGAAGCCTCCACAGAATGACTAATCTAAACCAACTCCTCAGAATTTTTGTTTTTCTCTGGCCAACTCTCTTTTTTCCATTTTCTGAAATGACTATTTTAGACTCTCCACTTTCTGTCAACCTTCCCCTCTCACCCCACACACCAACAAAGGCAGATGCTCTTAATTTCTACTTCACAGAGGTGCCTCTCTGTATCCCATTTTTTGGATCCTATTTTCTTGGGAAACCTATTGTTGCAGGAAAGGGGACCCCTTCCAGGGCCCGAAACTGGGCTCTTGTCTAACACCCGGGCAAGAATTGTCCGAGGAGATAAGTGCTGACAAGAGATTTTATTGGGAAGGGCACCCGGGTGCAGTAGGGTAAGGGAACCCAGGAGAACAGCTCTGCCGCGTGGCTCACAGTCTTGGGTTTTATGGTGATGGGATTAGTTTCCAGGTGGTCTTTGGCCAATCATTCTAATTCAGAGTCTTTCCTGGTGGTGCATGCCTTGCTCAGCCAAGATGAGGGATTCTGGGAAGCAGACACCCAGGGTCTCCTTTCAATCTTTCCCAAACTCTTCCGGTTAGTGGTGGCTTATTAGTTCCGTATTCCTTTTCAGGATCTCCTGTCATAAAACAACTCATACAAATGGTTACTATGGTGACTGGCCAGGGTGGGCAGTTTCAATCAGTGTGCTTCCCCTAACACTATCTCCTTTATATTTCTGTCTCTCATGTCTTCGTTCTCTTTTACTCTATTTCTTCTCATCGGCATTTAAATATACTCTTTTTATGCCACTCTCCTCTGTATTCTCTGCTTTTCAGTCTCACAAGTTTTCTTTAGTTTTCCACATGTGGATTTTCCTTCCTCCTCTAGGGATTTCGAGTTCTTTTTATGCCTGGAAAACTCTATTTCCCATTAAAACAGATGCTGCGGGTTATATATATTGGATTCTCAAAATATATTTTCCCATTTATAAGAAATCATTGAAATAGTTAAATTTATTGTTAATATTTATTACAAACATAGACTAAAATAACTATAACATTTTAATATTGATGTAATACTACGTACCTGAACTGTTACTTAGTTTGAACTCTGGGAGTTGGTGATGGACAGGGAGGCCTGGCCTGCTGTGATTCGTGGGGTCACAGAGAGTTGGACATGACTGAGCGACTGAACTGAACTGAACCTGAATCAAGGTGTTCAATAAACATGTGTCATTACTGGCATTTAATAATCAACTCAGACGTTAATTTGGTTCCTCAGAAAAGTTAGTTATCTTCTTTTATTGAGTATATGGTTGGTGGCCATCATTTTTAATATCAATTAACTGTAAAACTTAAATTTACTAAAAGAAAATTAGGGTAATTTCTTTTTGTAGTGTTCCTTTTCTGAAACCAAAATTTTTAAAATAAATACAAGTAACCTCTTTTTGATCATTACTGTTTTTCCCTAGTTAATTGCTTAATTGTTCTGTATTCATTTGTAGGTTTTAATAGCTTTGTAATGTTACAAAGTCTCTGCTACAGTATTACAAAATGTTGTCTTGGAATACATAAACTAAATAATTATTTAGATACTAAGGAACTGTGTTTTCTTCTTACAGTACAAAACTGTAAGTAAACTGGTGACCTCACAAAGTCATGCTATTTCTATATGGAAAAGATTCGTAGTGATAGCACTGCCACATTCTTTCTGCAGTGTTTAGGATTGATGACCCAGAGTACTTCTTCTGGTGAAGCATACCATTATCACCACATAAGAAAGAACATTCTTCAATTTGACAGGCAGTTTTTGTTCCAAATGTGGGGCTAGGTAAATGACCATCTGCAGCTCCTCCTTGACTCCTGTTTCTCTTTTTTACTGATCCTGAAAATCTTTCTTTGAAAGAAGCCAGATGAAGAGAACGTTATGGTATTTTCAGGATTGCAATAGACTCCATTACCTCAAGCTGTAACTAGCTTTCAAAATAGGTGACAGAGATTTTGATCTGGATGAGTTCCTGCATCACCATAGATACCAGGCCCCCACAGTGAAATGATGACATTTTAATTAGAAAGATGGCTTTAGCTTGTGAATTACAAGCTTTACCAGTAAACAAGTACAGCGCTTTCTAGAGGTTCTCAGGTGGAAGGGGATCATGTGCTTACTTGTCTTTAAGATTATCAGGAAGAGAGTTTCTCAGCTCAATGCCAGGCTGGAATCTCCCCTGTGGTAATTGTTGCCAGTACTAGGAGGTAAACGTCCACAATCTGTCTTTTCCCTGAGTCAGAAAGCCTCATTGGTCAGGTCCACACAAAGTACTGGTGCTTATCACTTGTCAGCTAAAAGTACCATGACAGCATGATCCAGACAAAATCTCTCTAAGAGGACAATGTGGAATTGAGGTTCACTAAATAAATGTCTTTTTTTGGGTGTTAGTTCTAAAAGGTCTTGTAGGTCTTCATAGAACCGTTCAACTTCGGCTTCTTCAGCGTTACTGGTTGGGGCATAGGCCTGGATTACTGTAATATTGAAATGTTTGCCTTGGAAACGAACAGAAATCATTCTGTCGTTTTTAAGATTGCATCCAAGTACTGCATTTCGGACTCTTTTGTTGACCATGATGGCTACTCCATTTCTTCTAAGGGATTCCTGCCCACAGTAGTAGATATAATGGTCATCTGAGTTAAATTCACCCATTCCAGTCCGTTTTAGTTCACTGATTCCTAGAGTGTCTATGTTCACTCTTGCCATCTCCTGTTTGACCACTTCCAATTTGCTTTGATTCATGGACCTAACATTCCAGGTTCCTATGCAATATTGCTCTTTACAGCATTGGACCTTGCTTCTATCACCAGTCACATCCACAACTGGGTATTGGTTTTGCTTTGGCTCCATCCCTTCATTCCTTCTAGAGTTATTTCTCCACTGATCTCCAGTAGCATACTGGGCACCTACCAACCTGGGGAATTCTTCATTCAGTATCCTATCATTTTGCCCTTTGATACTGTTCATGGGGTTCTCAAGGCAAGTATACTGAAGTGGTTTGCCATTCCTTTCTCCAGTGGACCACATTCGGCTGTGGTCCATGTGATCAGATCGACTAGTTTCCTGTGATTATGATTTCAGTGTGTCTGCCCTCTGATGCCCCCTCGCAATACCTACCGTCTTATTTGGGTTTCTCGTCCCATCACTTCATGGGAAATAGGTGGAAAAACAGTGGAAACAGTGTCAGACTTTATTTTTTTGGGCTCCAGAATCACTGCAGATGCTGATTGCAGCCATGAAATTAAAAGACGCTTACTCCTTGGAAGGAAAGTTACGACCCACCTAGATAGTATATTAAAAAGCAGAGACATTACTTTGCCAACCAAGGTCTGTCTAGTCAAGGCTTTGGTTTTTCCCGTGGTCATGTATAGATGTGAGAGTTGGACTGTGAAGAAAGCTGATCGCCGAAGAATTGATGCGTTTGAACTGTGGTGCTGGAGAAGACTCTTGAGAGTCCCTTGGACTGCAAGGAGATCCAACCAGTCCATTCTAAAGGAGATCAATCCTGGGTGTTCATTGGAAGGACTGATGCTGAAGCTGAAACTGCAATACTTTGGGCACCTCATGCGACGAGTTGACTCACTGGAAAAGACTCTGATGCTGGGAAGGATTGGGGGTGGGACGAGACGGGGATGACAGAGAATGAGATGGCTGGATGGCATCACCGACTCTGTAGACATGAGTTTGAGTGAACTCCGGGAGTTGGTGATGGACAGGGAGGCCTGGCGTGCTGTGATTCATGGGGTCGCAAAGAGTCAGACACAACTGAGCGACTAAACTGAACTGAACTGAAATAAATGTCTACATAGCATACAATAACTGATAATGATGTTATGAATCCTTTTAATTTACATTGTTAAAAATTCTGAATTGTTTTCAGCACAGCTGTTGCTGCTGCTTAGTCGCTTCAGTTGTGTCCAACTCTATGCGACCCCCATGGACTGAAGCCTGCCAGGGTCCTCTGTCCATGGAATTCTCTAGGCAAGAGTACTAAAGTGGGCTGTCATGCCCTCCTTCAGGGGCTCTTCCTAACCCAGGGATCAAACCCACGTCTCCCGCATTGCAGACAGATTCTTTACTGTCTGAGTCACCAGAGAAGCCCAAGAAATCGGGAGTGTGTAGCTTATCCCTTCTCCAAGGGATCTTCCCAACTCAGGAATCGAACCGGAGTCTCCTGCATTGAAGATGGATTCTTTACCAGCTGAGTTACCAGGGATGCCTGTTCCAGCACAGAGAGGGTAGCAATTCAGATGTATTATTGTGTTGAAGGTTTACGGAAGTTAAGCATTTTTCTAAGCTACAAAAGGAACTTTTTGGCAAAGTTGAACTCATTGATTACTTTCGTAATTAGTTATGGGAGTTCAGTTTGCAACAGGTTTTTTTCTTTTATGATTCTTTTCTTCGCTGTGTGCCCAACAAACACCGTATTTGACTCAGTGTCAGTTGAGTCAAGCTGAATACCTGCTTTAAGAGGGCTAGCTTTCCTACTGTTAGTTGCTGGTTTTCCTGGCTGGTCACATGAATTCTAAAACAGATGTCATTATTTGAATTTACAGGAGCTCCTTTTGTATATTTGGTCCCAATATTTTTGCTGTTTACTAAATATAAAGTTCCAGTAATTTTTCAAAAATGTATGAAACATTTTTCTTGACACACAATAAAGAATTTGAGGGAACGGGTGAGATGGGTGAAGGGGGCCAAAATCTTCTAGTTATGAAATAAACAAGTCATGAGGATATAATGTACAGTATGGCACCTATGGTTAATACTGTGTCGTATATTTGAATGTTGCTAAGATCGTAAATGTTCTCACCACAAGAAAAAGCATTTTTGTAACTATGTATGGTAACATGTTAACTAGACTTATTGTGGTAATCATTTTGCAGTATTCGCAAGTATCAAATTATGTTATATACATGAGACTAATATAATGTATGTGAATTATATATCAAATTTAAAAATGTATAAAAGATGATTACAGTAAGAGCTCTTCAAGTTACACAGATCCAAAGATTTCATTTATTTTCTTTATCAGCCACGATGGGTAATTTGCCACCCACTCTCATTTGTTTGCTCCTATCACTGTAAGCTCTCCTTAGGTTTTAAACTGATCATCTAAATGTTTTCCCTAAAGCTTAATAAGTCTTGTTTAGTGTATATTTGCTATTTTATTCTTAAATTTAAGTGGACACTAACTTGAACTCTTAACTTTCTAAATCAAGGGTTGGTGAAACTACCGTCTTTGTATTGTCAAGTTCTAATTGTTCTTACATTTTTGTATGGTTGGGGGAAAAAAATGAAAGAACAATATACAGCAGCGACCATGTGTGGCCTGTGTGGCCTCCAAAACATGAACTATTTGCTGTCTTGCCCTTTAAGGACCCTAAGTGTGTGCTGATCTCTGCTTTAAAATATTGTATTATCTTCATGCTGGGTGCTTTATCATGTTCCGTCCTTACATCCTTTCTTCCAGCTCTGTTTCCTCTTTTACAATATTTTAATTATCACAGGGTATTTCTCTGTTTTTGTTTTATGCCAAATGTAAAGTAGTAGTATTTTTCTTGTTTTTATATTTTTCAGTCATCTTCTTTTCTTATTCTTTGATATAATCTCTTGTCATGAACAACCCACAGTAACATTGGTTGCTTTGTTATTTTACTGCTATTTTGCAGTGTAGATTCACATCTAACTAACTGCTTTCAGCCTTAATTTAAGGTCTTTTGGTGTTATTGCTTTCCATAGTTTTTCAGTTCTTTGAACTATGAATAATTTTTTTCAATAACTGCCTGAATTTTTATTGTATTTCATACAGAGTTCTGTTGCTACTCTTTGCTTAAAATTTGGTAATCACTCTTTATGTGTAATTGTCTATTCTTCAAAAATTCAAAACTTTTGTACTTGGATAACTATTTTATTTTACTCAATTTAAACAGTCTTATGCTGACTTTTTATTAGAGTAGCAAATACTAAATTTTTTGTTTTGTAATGTGGAAACAACAAAGAACCAGAACAAGAAAACCATTTTGCATCACTGTGGATTAATTTGCATTGTCCATAGTTTTATATAATTGGAGGCATCAGTGTGTTCTTTCTTGTGTCTGGTTCTATCCATTCAATATTTTTATTTTGAGATTGATTCCTGTTGTGTATATTGGTAGTTTTGTATTATTTTTGTTGCTAATTAACATTGCATTGCATTTAAGTTACATTTATCTATTCACTTACTGACAGGCATTGGGTTATTTCTAGTTTAGGGCTACTGCAAACAAAGTGGCCATGTTTAGTCAGGTGCAAGTCTCTGTGTCAGCATGTTTCCTTTTCCTTGAGTAAATGTCTAAGGCAAAAAATGGTTGGGTTTTGCAAGGAATGATATGTTTACTTTCTATAGAGACTGCTAGGTTTCCAAAGTGGTTCCATCATTTTACAGCCCCACGTAAGTAGGTTAGAATTTTTGTTCCTCTAGATTGTCACCAAAATTTGATGTTATCAGTCTTTTAAATTTTAGCCATCTTAATGGGGTTATAAGATTCTCACTGTAGTTTTAATTTGCCTTTTCTTAATTGCTGATGTCACCAACTTTTCAAATGCCTAACAGTGAAAGGTATTTGCCTAACATTTAAAGACTTTATTGTCTTCTTAATGATTTGTAAGAATTCTTAATGTATTCTGGGTACCAGTCTTTTGTCATACATGTGAACTGTAAGTATTTTCTCCCATCCTATGGCTTGCCTTTTTTCTTTTAGCATTGTTTTTAAGGTGTGATTTATATTTCATAACATTTGTGCACTTAAGCATATAGTTTGATGAGTTACTAAATTTTTGCATTTTGCAACTGTTTCATAGCCCAGGTATTTTTTTTTTCTTAAGCTACTGTCACCACCAAATAATTCCCTCATGACTGTTTGTAGTCAGTTCTTCCTCCTGCCCCCAAACCCAAGGAATCACTGATTTGCTTTCTATCTCTCTACATAGTTGCCATTTTCTAAAAGTGTCATACAAATGGAACTGTACAGTAGGTCATCTTATGTATCTAGCTTGTTTCACTTAGCACGTTAATATAGCTTCATCTGTGTTGTTGCATGTATGGTGGTGGTGGTTGAGTTGCTAAGTCAATGTTTGACTCTTGTGACCCCATGGACTGTAGCCTGCCAGGCTTCTCTGTCCATGGGATTTCCCAAGCAGAAATACTGGAGTGGGTTGCCCTTTCCTTCTCGGGGGATCATCGCGACCCAGGGATCACACCCAGGTCTTCTGTATTGCAGGTGAATTCTTAACCAACTAAGCCACAGTTCTTTCCCACTGTTGCGTGTGTAAGTACCGCTTTTTACTGCTGAGTAATTCTTACAGTTTTGGGCTGTTAAGAATGATGTGATGCTGCCATGTTTTTCCCCTTGACATCATCTTTTAATTTTTTAGTTTGGATTGTGTCTTGTTTCTTCTTCTTCCTTTTTTAAAAATATTTACTTATTTTGGCTGCATTGGGCTCAGTAGTTGAGATATGCAGGCCCTAAGGCTTAGTTCCCAGACCAGAGAGTGAGCTCGTGTCCCCTGCATTGCAAGGCAGATGCTTAACCATTGGACCACCAGGGAAATCCCTGTTTCTTCTTTCTTTTTAAAAATGTTTTAAAAATTGAGGTATAGTTTATTTATAATATTATATTGGTTTCAGGCCTACAACACAGTGGTTCAGTATTTTTATAGATTATACTTGATTCAAGTTTATTGTAAAATAGTGGCTATTTTCCCCTATTCTGTACAGTATATCCTTGCTGCTATTTCCTGTTTCTTGATCAGGCCTTCTTGATCAAGCTTTTAGTAACTTTTTTTTTCCCCCCAAAAATGTAATCTTTTATGAAGAGCAACTTTTCTAGTTTTGATAAAAGCCAGTTTACCCATGCTTTCATTTGCATGTTATATAAGAAATTTTTACCTACCTTAATGTTGGAAAGCTTTCCCCCGTGTTTTCTTTTAGAAGTGTATAATTTTATGTTTTAAGTTTAATTTTTATGTACAGTGTTTAAGGTTCATTTTTTTCTTATAGACATACACAATTGTTTGAGTACCTTTTGTTGAAAAAGATTATTTTTTTCTTCCATTGAATTACTTCATTGTGAATTTGAATGTATTTTGGCACCTTGAGAACATTTAGTTCACAGTCTTTCTCCTAATGGTCTTAATATCTATTGATGATTTTTGCCCAAATCTTTTAATTTTTTTCAGTAGAGATTGTGAAAGAGTGATTTTCTGTTTTTATTATTAGTTTGTACTTGTTAGCTGTGATTCTTTTGTAAAGAAGACTTTTTTCTTACTAATTGAAAGGGTACTTGGTTACCTTGAACTGCAGTTCCTTTTTTGTTTAAAATTTTTTATTGGAGGCAAATTACTTTACATTAATATATTGGTTGGTTTTGCCATACATTGACACGAATCTGCCCCGGGTGTACATGTGTTCCCCCTCCTGAACCCCTCCCACCTCCCTCTTCCCCATATCCTCCCTCCAGGTCATCCCCGTGCACCAGCCCCGAGAATCCTGTATCATGCGTCGAACCTGGACTGGTGATTCGTTTCACATATGATAATATACATGTTACAATGCCATTCTCTCAAATCATCCCACCTTCACCCTCTCCCACAGAGTCCCAAAGACTGTTCTATACACCTATGTCTCTTTTGCTGTCTCGTATACAGGGTTAAGGTTACCATCTTTCTAAATTCCATATATATGCGTTAGTATGCTGTATTGATGTTTTTCTTTCAGGCTGACTTCACTCTGTATAATAGGCTCCAGTTTCATCCACCTCATTAGAACTGACTCAAATGCATCTTTTTGATGGCTGAAAAATACTCCATTGTGTATATGTACCACAGCTTTCTTATCCATTCATCTGCAGATAGACATCTAGGTTGCTTCCATGTCCTCGCTATTATAAACAGTGCTGCAGTGAACATTGGAGTACATGTGTTTCTTTCAATTCTGGTTTCCTCGGTGTGTACGCCCAGGAGTGCAATTGCTGCTGCCATATGATCCAGCAATTGCAGTTCCTTTTTAAAATGATGGATAAATATTTAGATTTTGCACTTTTATTACCAACTTACAGAGTAAGGAGTTTATATATTAAGTCACCTCCCTGGTAGCAGATGGGGCATACTTTTGTTCTCTTTTGTTTTTCTTTTCTTTTTTTTTTAAAGTATTGTTATGGAGTCACGTTTTTAGTATTGTGTTTTCATCAATTTGGTGCTGGATGAAACTGTGAGTACTGTAGCAACAAGCTTGACTAACGGTGTTTTAATAGGGGTTTGTCTGGATGTGGGTGGTGCTAACATTATTTCAGCTGATTCACAAGCATGCAGGTCTCTCTTTCCATTCTGCCTTCCTTAGTGTCCCGTTGCTTGTCATATCGTGGTCACAAGTTAGCTGTCACACTACAGGCATTAATCTGTGTTCACAGTGTGGAGATGGAGCAGTGTCAGCTGCCAGCCAGAAGGCGTGTTACAGAATCCTTTTTCAAAATTGCCTCAGCAGTCGTATTGTTATGTCTCATTGACCAGATAGGTCTCGCAGTCACCCCAAGTGTCAGGAGGACTATGAAAACAAGAACCTGACAAAGAGGAACAAAATTGTCAACATTGGCTTAAGCTATTCATGAAGCATGTGCACATTGACATCCATGGAGAAAATTAGATTTTAATAATAAGAAAGAAGGAGGGAAAGAATTTTTAGGGAATACCTAATAATGGCTGCCATAAGTATATTTGGTGAAACAAGGAATGACTAGAATTATTATATTGTATTGCTGTATTTAAAAGTAAGCCACATATGCACATTTAAGTTAAAAATTTGTGCTTAAGATTTGGATGCTTGCAACATTAATGTCTCATGATTGCTTTTGTTTTCCTATAAAATTCATTTTATTATTAAACACATTTTTAGTGTCCCTTGAAATATTATCTGCTATTATCTAATGTGATGAGAATATTATTCTTGAGTACTGACATCACTTTAAAACTTTTACTTAATGCAAAACTATAATTTGTGTGGACTGTGCGCTCCAGATTCATTTGATAAAAAAAAAATTGAAAGTTTAAAGGCCCGTTTTTTGTATATTGGTCTTTTTTCTTCTCCATTTTGTAAGGCTCTCTCTGTGTTCCTCTTTTTTGCAGAACCTTCCTCTTTCAGTGCATATTCACTCTCATTCTTTTTTCTCCTTTTTCTTTGTACGCTCATTTTCCCCAGTCCTTTTCCCCTGCTGCTTCTCAAAAAGGGCTCAAATAAAGTTGATTTTTGGTTGATAAGATCATACTGCTCTATTAAGTGTTCTTGTTAGTTTCTTAATTTCATTTGGGTTATGCACTGTTGACTGCTGATTGTTAACAGGTTCTGAAATAATTATATTAGGTTAGCTGAGAAGTACATATCAAGCATTAGTGGACTGCATGCTACTGAATCAGAAAAGCCTCTGGTAAGCTCTGGATCACAACCGAGATAGTTAATATAATTCTTGCCTTTAAATTGCATTATTTAATGTGATTCTCTCTTCCTTCAATACTTGTAATCTCCCTTGGGGCTCCATTAAGTCTTCAGTGTTTTAGACATAGCTTCAAAAAAGTATCCAATGTATGTATCATGTTAGGGTACAGAGATGTTATAAATTGCTATAAATATTTTGACCTGTTATATACTTGTTTCATGTATAAAGTGTTGTGAATTTATTAACACTACTCTTGAGAAATGAAATATTTGGATTTCAGAATTCCTTAGTTATTGTGCATGATTAAGTTGCTGTGCTTTTTACTGTATTAAATTTACCTGAAAACTAGCCTACTTCTATTAAATACGTATTCTACTGAGGGAGTGGTTTAAAAATTATCTGCTTAGCAATAAAAATTCTTAGATTTGTATCCTTTCTATGCTATAAAAAATAAAATAATAAGCTGTTTTTTTTCAGCAGTAAGGATTTTCTATATAGTGGGAGATACTTGTTCTTTAAATTTTTGCTTGAACTGGCTTTGCATTTTTCTCACTATAATCTCTGTGTTTTTCAGAGATTGGGGACATATAGATGATTTCCCTTCCCACCTCCCTCCCCATCTTTCTCCATCACTCCCCCTTTTAAATGTGATTCTGAGGGTTCTTATTTTTGTCTTATTTTAGCTGAGTGTGAAATGGCTTACTAATGAAACTTTGAGGAAATCTTGTAGTCCTGAAACCACGCTAATAGCCAAAACAGAATAGCAGCAGGGAATTTTATTTTCTTTATTTGTCCTTTTCCTTCCCTCGGCTCATTGTATTTTTTATATATTAAACCTGTGGCTCAGACAGTAAAAGAATCCGCCTGCAATGCAGGATACCTGGGTTCGATCTGATCTCTGGGCTCAGAAGATCCCCTGGAGGAGGGCATGGCAACCCACTCCAGTATTCTTGCCTGGAGAATCCCCATGGACAGAGGAGCCTGGCAGGCTATACAGTCCATGGAGTCTCAAAGAGTCGGATAGTACCGAGTAACTAAGCACATCTATTAATTATATGAAATCTAAAGAAAGAGAAATTAACTGCTAAAGAGTTCATTAGGGAAAAAAGTAAAATGTGATGGTTAGTCTTTTTGGCACAAGGATTATTTGATCCTTGCAGAGTGGAATCCTGGTCTTGAACATTTATATGATTTTTTTAGTTAAATCAAACTCTGTCACCTTTTCCATTTCTAATTTCAGTAGTAGTAAGCTTTTAAAATTCTGTCATACTTTTGATTTAATACTGTATTTATGCTCACAGAGGTCACCTCGTATTATCTATAGTTAACACGAGCTTGCTATTTTATGGCACAATCTTTGCAGCAGTCTTGCTATCTCTTCATTCTATTAGCTCAGCACCAGCTGTTACTTTGGTTACAGTGTTCCTGTTTTGGCAAGCTTGTTAGGGATCCTAAACAACTATGCTGCTTTTCTGATTGTATTCTTGTGGGTTTTTTTTCCCCCCCCATGTAATGCTACAGAGATGTTGAAAAAGAAAGAAAAAAACACATGTATTCATTTCCAAAGCAGAAGAAATAATTTTAGTTTAATAAGAAAATGCCATCTTCTGAAATGTTTCTGAAAAGGTAGAAATCTGTTTTGATCTACTTCTGAAAAGGTAGAAATCTGTTTTGATCTACTTCTGAAATAGATCTACTTTATTATATTGTCTTTCATCTCATTTTATATTACAGTTCATGAAGTTGGAAAATTTCATACATGTTTAAGTGATTTATTGAAGGTCACATTGACAATTTGTAGAAAATTACTCTTAGAATATTGACTCTCATTTAAAGAGGAGATATTGTCTATTAGGTTGGTGCAAAAGTAATTACAATTTTGTGTTGAACTTGGCCACTTGATATTGGAGTACATTCTTAGATAAATATGGTTATGCTATTTATCATTTTAATGTGCATTTCTCACTTTGTTTTTTGCTCATGACTTATTATTTGCTATTTATTTTATATTTATTTTAGACTATTAGAAATGAAGTTAGACAAAAAGCAAATTCGAGCTTTTTTTTTTTTTTTGACTTCAAAACGTATCGTAAAGAATCAGAGACAACTTGTAACATACGCGATGCATTTGGCCCAGGAATTGCTAACAAATGTGCAGCTCAGTGGTTGTTTAAGAACTTTTGCAAAGAAGGGGAAAGCCTTGATGATGAGAAGTGTAGTGACTGACCATCAGAAGTTGACAGTGGCCGATTGGGAGCCATCTTTAAAGCTGATCCTCTTCCCACTACATGAGAAATTGCCTAAGAACTCAGTGTCCACAATTCTATGGTCATTTGGCATTTGAAGCAAATTGGAAAGGTGAAAAAACTTGGTAAGTGGGTTCCTCTTGAGCTGACCAGAAATCAAAAAAATCAGTATTTAAGAGTGTCATCTTCTCTTATTGTGCACAGGAACAGCGAACCATTTCTTGATCAGGTTGTGAAGTCTGACGAAAAGTTAATTTTATGTAACAGTCATCGATGACCAGCTTAGTGGTTGGACAGAGAAGAAGCTCCAAAGCACTTCCCAAAGCCAAACTTGCACCAAAAAAAAAGTCATGGTCACTGTTTGGTGGTTTGCTGCCTGTCTGATCCACTATAACTTTCTGAATCCTGGAGAAACCATTACATCTAAGAAATATGCAAATAGATGAGATGTACCAAATGCGGCAACATCTGCAGACGGCATTGGTCAGCAGAAAGGGCCTTATTCTTCTGCATGACAATGCCCGGCCATATGTCACATAACACTTCAAACATTGAATGAGTTGGGCAATGAAGTTTTGACTCATGCCGTATTCACCTGATCACTTCTTCAGGCATCTTGACAACTTTTTACAGGGAAAACACTTCCACAACCAGCAGGAGACAGAAAATACTTTCCAAGAGTTCATTGAGTCCTGAAGCGTGGATTTTTATACTACAGGAATAAACCAACTTATTTCTCATTGGCAAAAATGTGTTGATTAATAAAGATATGTTTGAGCCTGGTTTTAATGATTTAAAACTCATGGTCCAAAACTGCAATTACTTTTGTACCTAATAGAAAATATTGCTCCTTGTCAGTGGTTTATTTCTTTCTAGAAAGCATGGTATTTTTCAAATATGTTTATTTTATTTTGAGATCTCTTACAAATGCCTGAAAGAGTGGTATATCTGTAGATCTAGAGGCAGGTGGTGACAGGGTGAGCTGTGGAAGAGTATAGAATAGGGAGGGAAGGGACTGAGGTCTGACACTGGCCTGCCTGCTAGGCCCACTTTGGACCTGTCTTCTTAGTACCTTAGTTACCTAACTGTAAAATGAACTTTGTAATATTTATTCTACTTATGTTGTGTTGACAAAAGAAAATAAGTGGATACGGCGGCCATTTTAAACACTACGACCTAGAGGAGAAGGCATCTTCATGTAGTATACTGTTTCCACAGATCAGGGTGGAACCTGGCAATGAATGTAGACCTCCTAAGAAGTACCAGGAGTGGGTCTGATTTTGTAAAGAGGGATTTGGGTAGGTGGTGTAAGGAAACAGAGAAGTCCTAGAGCTAATCTTGGAACATTGGGAAAATAGGCTCAAAGAATAGGCAGCTCCGAGGTGAGCAGTGAATTGTTCATGTTGTGTTTGCACAGTTTGCCTATGAGATGAGAAAGTGTTCTATTAAGGACAGTTTATGATTTTACTGATTTCAGCTTTGTTGAAGTTGGGATTTGCAGCAGAGCATGGGGAGCCAGGTGAGTGTGGCAAAGAGTCAACTGTTTGCCACTGAATTTAAACCATCAAACTTCACAGAGAACACAGTGGCCCTGGGTACCAGGAAAGAAGGAATTTTTTATGGGCAATTTTCAGGGAAACTTGAAACTTGGGGATATTGTATGCAAGCAAGATTGGCTAACCTGCTTATTTGTATGGAAAGATAACAAAAGTACTGGTTTCCAGACACTGTAGGTTGGTAGCAGTCATGCTGAGGTTTTTATAAGTTCTCATTAAAATTCAAAATGAAGACAAGGCAACTACTTCCTCTGAGAATTTCCCTCTATTTTCCTTGTTCCTTAAACAACCTTTCTTTTATGAAGTGATGACAGTAGATAGTGAAGTTTTAAAAAATGTCCTTAGCAAGCAATTCAGAAGACCCCAGTTCGATTCCTAGATTGGGAAGATCCCCTGAAGAAGGGATAGACTATCCACTCCAGTATTCTTGGGCTTCCCTGGTGGTTCAGCTTGCAATTTGGGAGACCTGGGTTTGATCGCTGGGTTGAGAAGATCTCCTGGAAGAGGGCATGGCAACCCACTGCAGTTTTCTGGCCTGGAGAATTCCATGGACAGAGGAGCCTGGCAGGCTACAATACGTGGGATTGCAAAAAGTCTTGGCCACAACTAAGCGACTTTCACTTACTTAGTAAAGTAACAGCACTTATTGGCCATTTTCCTTAGTTACTTTTAAATTTTATTTTACTGATTAAAGAAAGTCAGACTTTAATTGGTACTAATGGTTATTTGTAAATAACTGTTGTTATTTGGAAAAAGCATGAACTTTAAAATCCAGACGTTTCAATGTTTAAATCCCTGCTCTGCCATTTATTCTTTGTTGTCTTGGAGCTTCTGCTGACTTCTCTATTCCTCAGTTTCCCTCTCTTTCAGTAGGGAACAGTACAGCTACTTTGAATGTTTTGTTGGGGAGGATTAGACCTCACATGTGTAAAAGCCCCTAAAATAATGCTTGGTTCATAATAAGGCCTTACTGGATGACTGCAGTAGAAAAATTAGGTTTATCATAATTATCCAGATTCCTTGGCCTCATTCCTAAACCTGTGAAATTAGTGTATCTGAAGTTGAGATCCAAGCATATGCGTTTTTAAATTCCGATGAAATACACCTAATATGAAATTGATCACCATTACCATTCAGTAGCAGTGAAAGTGAAGTAGCTCAGTCATATCCGACTCTTTGCAACCCCGTGGACTGTCGCTTACGAGGCTCCTCCCTCCATGGGATTCTCCAGGCAAGAATACTGGAGTGGGTTGCCATTTCCTTCTCCAGGGGATCTTCCCGACCCAGGGATTGAATCCGGGTCTCCTGCATTGCAGGCAGACGCTTTAACCTCTAAGCCACCAGGGAGTAGCATTAGGTATGTTCATATTAATTCACATCACACATCCAGTCTCCAGAAGTCTCACTGGACTGAAACCTGTCTATTGAACAATTCTTAGCCCTCTCTATCCCTGAGTCCCTGGCAACCACTGCTCTACTGTCTCTATGAATTTGTCTGTATATGTACAGTCTTCATATAAATAATATGTAAATAATATTTATAGTATGTAGCCACACAGTATATTTTTGTGACTGGTTTATTTTGCATAGCATGATATGTTCACCCATGTTGTATCATGTGACAGGATTTCTTTTTAAAACTGAATAATATTTCATTATCTGAATAACACATTTTCTTCATCCATTCAGTGGACGCTTGGGTTGCAAGCATGTGCATTTTTTCCCTGATGCTCTTAAGCCTCTTATTTTAGACTGTATGGTGAAAACAGAAAAGTACATACCTCATAAGAGTACAGCTCAATGAATTTTTCACAAAGCGAACAAATGTACATAACCAGCATTCAGATTAAACAAATGAAAACTTACCAGCAATCCCAGGTCTTCCTTATGTGTCCATTTTTAGTTAACAAGCTCCCTCAGGTAGTTCTTTTATATTTACAAAAAGTTTGAGATTGACTGATAGGGGCACCTGCATTGGTTTAGGTATTTGTGTAGTTCTCTTACCTATTAGATATTATATTAGTCGATTTAATTTTCACATGTGCTCATTCACAGGCTTTTGTTTGTGCTGTTCTTCTGCTTGGAGTGATTTTCCTTTTGTTTTCCTTACTACTTCTGTAAATCTTTGACCCTTCCTTATCTCCGGCTCCCAACACCTTCCCATGACAACTTCACTTTGGGTCTTGGCTGGGCCTTCTTCCTTTAAGGAGAATTTCCTGACTCTGTCCCTCTTTCCATCCCCAATTCTGAGTTAATCACCTCTCCTATTAAACTATCCATTTCTCCTCTAATTTATCGTAGTACTTTCTAATTGCTGCTTTAATTGTCTTTGTTGCCCATCAGACCATAGATATTGAAAGGTCAGACGGTACAGTATTTGCTTCAGTTTTTTTAAATCCCCAGTACCTTGCACAGTGCTAGCACGAGTAAATGATATACACTGAATGGTAGTACAATCATATGTTAGTGTTGGCAAGGTACTAGAATTCATCTAGTCCAGTCCCCTCATTTTACAGATGAGGGTACTGAAAGCCTGGTGTTTATTACTAATAAGGACCCGAAAAATCTGCTGGTCAGAATATGTGGTATTTGTCTGTGATGAGAGAGGATGATGGGAAAAGAACACTAATGTTTATTATGTTTAGGAGGTATTCTCTGCTGGAATCAGAGCTAGACAAAATGGTTTCATTTCCAGTTTTTCTCATGTTCCAGTAGTTACTCTGATTATTCTGTCACCCCATTTCTGTTCTCTCACTCTCACCAATTCTGTTCTTTATTCCCTTTGTGATTAAAAGTTTCCAACATTCTGTATTTTATTATTTATTACATCAGTTTAGCTTGCTACTCAGTCTAGGTTCCTATGATTATCCAGTTCAAAAGTGTTCTCATCGCCAACTGAGAACGCCCCGTTGGCACCCGAGACTCCGCATGTCTCACAGTGAGCACTTCATTAACAACAGCCGTTCACCCTCTCATCCCACCACTCCTCCACCCACTTGCCCAAATGATCTCCTTCTTTTGATTTTCTTTTTTCTTTTTTTGTCCTTTCAGGCCCCCACACTTGAAGAAACTTCCATATATGGCGGACCCTTCCTTCCTTCTTGTCCATCATAGTCAGTCAGTAGACAGTTTCTTTTCAGTATTTCAGAATCTCTCCTGTCTGTCCTGTTCTTTGTTTTTAATTGCAACTACCTAATCCAAGCTATTTTCCCTTCTTTTCTTTTTTAAAATTGTTGCCAGAGCTGATGTAATTATTTTTATTTTCTCAAACATCTTAGATTATGATAATTTTATTACATGAATCATTTTTCTGTTACCAGTAATATTAAATAGAAATTTCACAGAATGCAGTGCAAGGTTGTCAGTGGCCAGACCCTTATTTGCCTATTCAAGGTTATCTTTTTTCTCCCCCCACATATGCAGAACTTCTGGCAGTAAAATCTATATACCACTCCTTAAGCATACTCTGTAATTTTCCTCTGTCATTTCTCTGTGTATTTGGTTCTTTTTACCAGAAAATCCTGTCTTTCACATGAACAAATGATTCTGATTTTTCAAAGTCTGGCAGAGTCGTCTAGTCAAGTGGTTTCCAAATGGTGGTTCCCAGGTGGCTGCATCTGAAGGGCTTTAAAATATAATAACCAGGCCTCAGTCTGATCCAGCTGAATCAGAATTTTAGAGTTGGGATCTTGTTGGCTACATTTTTATTAAAAAAAAAAAAAAGGAACTTCAGCCAGCTTTGGAAATCTATCTGTCCTCATCATTTTAAAATTTATGAATTCAGGATACAGAGGGGAGAGCTGAGTTCCTCAGAGTTACTAACATAATTTTTTGAGGAACCCCCATAGTGTTTTTCATAGTCGCTGCACTAATTTACATTCTCAACAACAGTGAATGAAGGTTCCCCTTTTTCCATATCCTTGCCAACACTTATTTGTTGTCTTTTTGATGATAACCATTCTGAACTCTGGGAGCTGGTGATGGACAGGGAGGCCTGGCGTGCTGTGATTCATCGGGTCGCAAAGAGTTGGGCACAACTGAGCGACTGAACTGAACTGAACTTATTCTGATACTGGATGTTTCTTTAATATTGCCCTGTACATGTTACTGTTTTAAAAGTTTTTGTTAGTTAATTTTTGGAGTAGAAACTTAAGAAGACTGATCAATTTTGACTAGATCTCTCAAGTAAAGTAAGACTCCAAATGTTTTCAGTTAACATATGCATATAACTTTCAATGTATATTCTTTGTAAGCTATTGAAGTTACATAATTATTGTAAGCTACTGAAAACCTGTATGTTGAGAAATTGTGATTTTGGATCCTTTGAGGATAATAAAGGCAATAAATATAATGTTATGTATATATATTCTAGTTTTTAAGGTGAAGATATTCTTTGAAATTGGTCAGGTAGTGCTTTCTTAGATTATATAGACTTTTGAATAGTGATAAGGGAAATGTCTTTACAGCTGCCTAATTTTCATTCTTGATATCTACTAAAAGCAAAAACATGTTTTAATATGAAACAGTGTCCATTTGCTACATTTTCTTGTTTTATTAAAAAACAATCTAAAATGGGTGTTCACCAACCATGTTTCCTGATCTTGTCTCTAAGCTGATCCTACCCTGCTGCTGAGGGTGTGTGTGCCGCGTACTCTTACTATTGCCAGTAGACTTCAGAAATAACATTTTGTGTTATTTATAATCAACAGTCAAGAAAATGTTAATGAAATAATCTCACTTTTTAACTGTGTGCCTTTAATGACAGATGCTGAGTCATAAATGAAAGAGGAGTTTCAGTTATTTGGACCTATAACTATGTTATTGTAGATCTACCTTGTTAGTTCAGTCATTTACTTAATGACAAATCCAGCAGCTTATTTACATCACTGTGGACTGAATCTACTCACTGGTAGTGTTTCTACTTCTGCCTTGTTGCTTCCCCCTGTCTGCTCCAGCCACCACCGTGGCCTGATTGTTCTTTCACTAGCTACCAAGCACTTTTCCACCTCAGTTCTTTTGTTGATACCCCTGCCCAGATGTGTATTTCCCCATATTTTCCAGATGTTGATCTCTGTTTAAATACTACCTTTGAGATGCATTCTCTGACTCTTCCCTCTATAATAACACACATCATTCTCTATTTTTATTCCCTGCTTTCTTTTTTATAGCATTTATAATGCTATAAAATGACATTGCTCTCCTGATACTCTCTTATATTTATTGTTTATGTATTTCTCAGTAAATATAAGTTCCATAAGGACCAAAACTCAACTGGTTTTATTTACTACTATAGTTCTAGCAGATAGAAGCAAGATAGACCCCATAGTGGGCACTCTCTCTATATATGCTCATAGTTTCGGTGAATGAATGAAGGAAGACAACACAATGAACCAGTTCACAAGGCTCAGCCCACAGTTTACTATGCACAATTTATTTCTTTCTAAACAAATATAGGGTTGTTAGTTCTATGTGGCTCTCTCCATAGAGATTGATGGTAAATTTCAGAGTATTGAATTGATGGTAATATAACAGAGTCTTTATTTTGTGATTATCCTTTAAAGGAGGAGGAAAAGGGAAAGGGAGGAAATCATACACATGGTATTTAACTTTGTCTTTTATGAAATAATTAATGACTAAAAATAATACTTGTTCCAAATGCATTATTTTTGTTCTTGTTTGTAATAATTTTAAAAATATTATAGTACCTGCTCAAGTACCTCTTAGATTTGTAGATTTATATTTATTTTGTTTCTTTTCCTATTTATATATTTTCCCACCCCACTCCACCACCACCTTTTTAAAGAATCCAACCCAGGTCGGAACAGCTCTTCAGGTTTTCCATAATCTTGGAACTTTGAAGGACACTATTACCAATGTTGTGGATGGATATTGTGCTGCAATAGAAGAAAATATCAACAGTGCATTAGATATCAAAGTTTTGACTCAGCCTTCCCAGTCATCTGTGAGAGGTATGGATGTGGTTTATATTTAGCTTCATTTATTTATTTATAACTGAAAAGTCCTTTGAATAGTATGTGAAGCATTCAAGTTTCAAAGTAATCTAATGACTCACTTTTTAGTAGACAGAAAATGAGAGAAGAAATTTTGTTTTAGAATTTATTTATAACTTTTGTCTAATCAGTGAGTTGAACTGGCCAATTGGTATATTCAGAACTTCTAGATAAAAACTATAAACTGTGGCTTTATTTAGTTCAGAGGAAACAGATGCAAGGGAAAAAAAGGAACATGTTTTTCTTTCTGAAATCCTTATCCTCACATGTACTTCTTATTGAGGCAGAAAATATTTTTTAAGAAAATACAATCTCTAATTCTGGTACTCAGGAGCAATAACAGCTAAGTGTGGAGATAGATAAATGCTGATAAAGCTTTGGGAACATAGCAAAATCTAAGGAAAACCCAAGCAGGTAGATTCAAGACAGCAGTCCCCAACCCTTTTCCTGCAAAACCATGCCTGATGGTGACATTCAGGAATATAACACACTTCATAGAGAGGAGAGATTGCATGTTCTGGGTGCCTCTCATTTTCCTAAGCAACCTTAATTTTGCATTTCTCTCCATAAAGTCTTTTGTCTTTCCTGTTAATATGGATGAACTGTACTTGCTCCTAACAGAGGCAAATACTCTACTTTTGCCTTAGATCCCATCACTCAAAGAAAGGCATTGCTTCCATAGATCCCTTCTCTCTACCACATCATCAGTTTTTTATTGTATATCTTTCCCATCACATACAATCATGCTGTTTATTTTCTTCTACTTAAAGACAAACAAATCTGTCTTGACTCCATTTCTTTCTTCAGTTTTACTGCCGTATTTTATTCCGACTATTGAAAAAATTCCCCAGAGTGTTTTTTAATGCCTATTGAAAAAGTTTTCTCCTCTTCCCATTTTTGTATTGAACAGGATACTCTAATATCATAGAGTTGTCCATGTAAACTTAATAACAGTTCTTGATGCAGAGCTAATACTAAAACATTTTCAGCCATCGATTATTGTTTTTATGTTTGCTATATAAACATAACTTTAAATAACAGAGTATGTCCCTCATAAATAATTTGTACAAGATAAAAAGAGATAAAAGAATCTTTGATCTTAAAGGGATTTTAAAGGTTAGCCCTAGCCTCTGAATAGGTCTGTATTAAGACCATCCCAGGAGGACAGCTTTGAAAAGAAATTGCCAGAGGAGATTTCCCTCTCAGCTTTTCCCAGCAATTATTCTCAGAAAGTTTGATCTAATGTTTAAATTTCCAGAAGGAAAAAATAAATAAATTTCCAGAAGGAGTTTAATCTCATTCTCTATTGTGTTGTCAAGAATGGGGGGAAAAAAATGAAAGCAATTATTCACCTGTTGTCTGTCCTAATGTATGCTCCCCTTTTTGGAAAGAATGAAGCATTTTCAAGCCTTATTGTCATCTGTTGAGGAGAGAATACCATGATTTAGTGTAGAAATCCTATTCTTTGTTGTTTTTAAAATAATAATTACTGTTATTTTTAAAGATATTACATTGGCAGGGTTAATGTTAATTGCCTAATCTTGTTGGTTATATTGAGATTATGTACGGCAATGTCATTTCTGTTGGAAATACATATTAAAGCCTTCAGGGGTGATAGTGCATCGTGTCAGTAACTTATTCCCTAATGACTCAAGAAAAAAATTTTTACTATAGCTTTAAATTTTTGTATGTTTAAGATTGTTTCAAAATTTAAAAAATAACATTATTATAATTACATGGGAAAATGTGCTACCCAGGATCTACCTGAAAGTTTGTAATCCACTAAGAAAAAGATAAATAACTCAGTTGAAAATAGATAATGAATATAAATAGGCAAATCACAGAAGAACACATCCAATAAACATGAAAAGATGTTTAGCCTCTTTTTAGAGGATGTGAACTAAATATTAGAGAAATACAAATGATTCAAGATTCTATTTCTCTGTGAGATTGGCAAAATCTAAGACCAGAACTAAATATCCAAGGAGAGCAGAAACTCTTATACTCTGATTGTAGTAGAAGAAAATGTTTCAACCACTTTATTCAGTTTTATCGTACTGATCAATAAGGTTAAAAATGGGTATGCCTTATGATCTTATAATTGCCTTTGTAAGAGTATACCCTAAAGAAACTGTCACATATGTATAAGAATTTTTATTTTACTATTATTCATAATAGTTAAACAATGAAAACAGTCTTTCCTTCATTGGAAAGTGAATAAGCCAGCTTATTTATTAATTATACTATTATATAATATTTATGGTAATAAATTTATCAGTTCTCAGCATCCTTATATGAAAAATCAGATTTGATTATTTGTCTCTTCCAAAACAGAAGTTTTTAATGAAGTCCAGCTTATCAGTTATTTCTTTCATATCATGTCTTTGGTATTTTATCTAGAAAGTCATTGCCATACCCAAGGTCATCTGGGTCTTCTCATATGTTATCTCCTAGGCATGTTACAGTTTTATATTTTTACTTTTAGGTCTGTGATCCATTTTGAGTTAATTTTGGTGAGGTATGTGAGGTCTGTGTCGTCTTGTTGTTGAGTCGCTAAGTCATGTCCAGCTTTTTGCGAGCCTATGAATTGCAGCATGCCAGGGTTTTCTGTTCTTCACTATCTCCCTGAGTTTGCTGAAACTTATGTCCATTGAGTCAGTGATGCCATCCAACCATCTCATCCTCTGTTGCCCTCTTTTCCTCTTGCCCTCAGTCTTTCCCAGCATCAGGGTCTTTTCCAGTGAGTCAGCTCGCTCTTTATATCAGGTGGCCAAAGTATTGGAATTTCAGCTTCAGCATCAGCCTTCCAATGAATATTCAGGATTGATTTCCTTTAGGATTGACTGGTGTGATCTCTTTGCTGTCCAAGGGACTCTCAAGAGTCTTCTCCAGTACCACAGTTGAAAGCATCAAGTGTTCGGCACTCAGCCTTCCTTATGGTCTAACTCTCTCACAGCCATAGGTAACTACTAGAAAAACCATAGCTTTGACTATGTGAAGCTTTGTCAGCAAAGTGCTTTTTAATACGCTGTCTAGTTTTGTCATAGCTTTTCTTCCTAAGGATCAGGTATCTTTTGTGACTGCAGTCACTGTTTGCATTGATTTTGGAGCCCAAGAAAATGAAATCTGACACTGTTTCCACATTTTTCCCACCTGTTTGCCATAAAGTGATAGGACTGGATGCCATGATCTTAGTTTGTGTCTAGATTCATTTTTTTGCATGCAGTTATCCAGTTATTCCAACATCATTTGTTGAAGATTCTGCCTTTGCCAAATTTATTGCCTTTGCTTTTTTATAAAAGGGCATTTGACTGTATTTATGTGGTTGTATTTGTGAACTGACTATTCTGTTCCGTTGATCTATTTGTCTCTTCTTTTGCCAATACTACCTCATTGTGTTGATTACTGAAGCTTTATAGAATGTCTTGAAGTTGGCTAGTCAGTCTTCCAACTTTGTTCTTTTTCTTCAGTACTGTGTTAATGTTCTGATTCTTTTTCCTCTCTATATAAACTTTGGAATCAGTTTGTTGATAGAAGAAAAATTTTTTTCTAGAATTCGGATTTTGATTGTATTGAATCTATAGATCCAATTGGAAAGAACTGACATCTTCACAATATTGATTCTTCTGTCTATGAACATGGAATATCTCTCCATATATTTAGTTCCTCTTTGATTTTTATCATCAAAGTTCTGTAGTTTTCCTCATATAGTTTTTGTCCATATTTTGTTAGGTTTATTTATACCTAGTTTGCTCAGATTTGTGTCCATTAAGTCTGTGATGCTATTTAACCATCTCATCCTCTGCTGCCTCCTTGTCCTTTTGTCTTCATTTTTTCCCAGCATCAGGATCTTTTCAAGTGATCAGCTCTTCACATCATGTGGCCAAATTATTAGAGCTTCAGCAGTAGTCTTTCCAATTAATATTCAGGATTGATTTCCTTTGATTGGTTTGGTCTCCTTGCAGTCCAGGGGACTCTCAAGAGTCTTCTCCAGTCATAATTCAAAAGTGTCAGTTCTTCAGCACTAAGCCTTCATGATCCAACTCTCATATCTGTACATGATTACTGGAAAAACCATAGCTTTAACTATACAGACCTTTGTCAGCAAAGTGATGTCTCTGCTTTTTAATATGCTTGCTAGATGTATCATAGCTTTACTTCCAAGGAGCAAGCGTCTTTTAATTTCATGGTTACAGTCACTGTCCAACGTGATTTTGGAGCCCAGGAAAAGAAAATCTGTTACTGCTTTCACTTTTTCCTCATCTTTTTGCCATGAAGTGATGGGATCAGGGCTTTCTTGGTGGCTTAGATGGGAAAGAATCTACCTGCAATGCAGGAGACCTGGGTTTGATCCCTTGGCTGGGAAAATCCCCTGGAGAATAGAATGGAAATCCTGCCTGGGAAATCCCATGGACAGAGGACCCTGGTAGACTACAGTCCATAGGATTGCAAAGAGTCGGATATGACTGAATGAGTAACGCTTATTGACTTACTAATGGGACCGGATGCCATGATCTTAGTTTTTTTAATGTTGAACTTTAAGCCCGCTTTGGTACTCTCCTCTGTCACCCTTATCAAGAAGCTCTTTAGTTCCTCTTCACTTTCTGCTATTCGAGTGATATCATCTGCATATCTGAGGTTGTTGATATTTTTCCTGACAATCTTGATTCCAGCTTGTGATTCGTCCAGCCTGGCACTTTGCATAATGTACTCTGCATGTAAGTTAAATGAGCAGAGTGACAGTATACAGCCTTGTATTTACTCCTTCCCCAATTTTGAACTAATGCATCGTTCCATGTCTATTTCTAACTGTTGCTTCTTCACCCACATACAGATTTCTGAGGAGACAGGTAAAGTGTCTGGTATTTCCACCTCTTTAAGAATTTTCTGCAGTTTGTTGTGATCCACACAGTCAGCATTTCATGAAGTCAGTGAATCAGAAGTAGTTGTTTTTCTGGAATTCCCTTGCTTTCTCCATGTTCCAACAAATGTTGTCAATTTGATCTCTGGTTCCTCTGCCTCTTCAGAACCCAGCTTGTACATCTGGAAGATTTCGGTTCATGTGCTGCTGAATCCTAACTTGGAGGATTTTGAGCATAGCATGTGAAAGGAGGGCAATTGTATGGTAGTTAGAACATTCTTTGGCATTGCTCTTGTTTGGGATTGGAATGAAAACTGACCTTTTCCAGTCCTGTGGCCACTGCTAAATATTCCAAATTTGCTGACAAATAGAGTACAGTACTTTAGCAGTATCATCTTTTAGAATTTTAAATAGCTCAGTTTTCTTATGCTAGAGGGCTACTTCTTTTTAATTAATTAATTAATTGGAGGATAATTGCTCCATTGTGATGGTTTTTGCCATGTATCAACATGAACTGGCCACAGGTATACATCTGTCCCCGCCATCTGAACCGCTCTCCCACGTCCCTCCCAACCCTATCCCTCTATGTTGTCCCAGAACACTGGCTTTGGGTGCCCTGCTTCATGCATAATTCTCATACACTGTAAATGTCATTTTATAATGGTTTTTCCTTCTGCTTTTCTCTCTTCCCTATTGTGCAACATTGAACATTTTTCTGACTTCTCTACTGGCCCATCTATGTCTGTCCCTTTCCGCTCTAAGCAAAGAATCAGTTCAGTTCAGTCACTCAGTCATGTCTGACTCTTCGCGACCCCATGAATCACAGCACGCCAGGCCTCCCTGTCCATCACCAACTCCCGGAGTTCACTCAAACTCATGTCCATCGAGTTGGTGATGCCATCCAGCCATCTCATTCTCTGTTGTCCCCTTCTCCTCCTGCCCCCAATCCTTCCCAGCATCAGAGTCTTTTCCAGTGAATCAACACTTGGCATAAGGTAGCCAAAGTATTGGAGTTTAAGCTTTAGCATCAGTCCTTCCAATGAACACCCAGGACTGATCTCCCTTAGAATGGACTGGTTGGATCTCCTTGCAGTCCAAGGGACTCTCAAGAGTCTTCTCCAGCACCACAGTTCAAAAGCATAAATTCTTCGGTGATCAGCTTTCTTCACAGTCCAACTCTCACATCCATACATGACCACTGGAAAAACCATAGCCTTGACTAGACGGACCTTGGTTGTCAAAGTAATGTCTCTGCTTTTTAATATACTATCTAGGTTGGTCATCAGTGGATAGCTTATCTATATTCTTACAGTTGATTTTAGGAGCAGATTGTTCCTTGCTAATGATCTAGGATGTCAGCTATCTGCTTCCTTGTTCATTTTGATTTATCTGTAGCATTTGGCATATATGCTTCATAATCTAAAGTTTGAAATTTTTAATTGGTTTCTTTGTTTCTTTGAAATTGATATTTTTTTCTACATTTTTTTCTTTTTTCCATTGCCCTTTAAGGGACAAAGGCAAGAAAATGATTTTATTCCATTAACTAAAAGTTACTCAAGTACTGTTTCTTTGAGTACTTGTTTCTTATATCACATTAACAAAGCTTAGTTTAAAACACTTAATTTTGTTTTTTGAGGTTCACGAAGCTAGTGGATAATGGCATCAGTTTTTTGTTTTAGTTATTCTTGCTCCCTTTATACAGTTGTTCTATGTTTAGTTGATTATTTTTTATTATGTTTATTTCTTCAGCAAGATGCATTTAGTGTATGAGAATAAAAGTCCTTAAGTAATAAACTATAAACAAGAAAAATGAAGCCACTGGGACTAATAGAACCAATGACTGTGATCTTAGTTTTTTTTGGTGCCTCAGTTCTTCCAAATAATTGCTAGCAGAAAATAATACCTTTTTGTGTTTCTGCTCTTACCTATTGTAAGAGTAGTGGGTTGATGCATTCCATCATTCTTTATAATAAAACAAAGCTATACATACTCCAGTAATTTGATTAATATTTTCTAATTTTTACAAATGTACTGCATGCCTTTTCCTCACTGTTACAAGTTCATTCTTTGTGTAACATCCAAGATAATTGCATATTGTCTCAGTATTACCTCTCCAGTTCATGTACACTTTTGCTTAATATTCTTTGTACAGCATTGCAAATAATTTGAAAAATTAATTAGACCTAGATTTTGAACAGTAGTATTCATAATTTTAAACTCCTAAATGTTTCTCTTTGTTACTGCTTTCCACTATTATCAAAGTAAAAAAATAATAACCTCTCTTTACTAAAGGAGCATATAGGTAATTTCCTGGTGGTCTAGTGATTAGGACTTAGAAGTTTCATTGCTGGGGCCCGGGTTCAATCCCTGTTCAGGGAACTGAGATCTCACAAGTCACAGGGCAAGGCAAAGAAGAAAAAAAAAAAGAGCATGTAGTTCTTTTCTAAACTTGGAATTGTTGAGAAACTAGAGTGAAAAGCTTACTAACATAGCCTCTGGTTTTCTTGATTCTTGCCCTCTATAAACGGAGAAGGCAATGGCAAGCCACTCCAGTACTCTTGCCTGGAGGATCCCATGGATGGAGGAGCCTGGTGGGCTGCACTCCATGGGGTCGCTAGGGGTCAGACACGACTGAGCGACTTCACTTTCACTTTTCACTTTCACACATTGGAGAAGGAAATGGCAACCCACTTCAGTGTTCTTGCCTGGAGAATCCCAGGGAAGGGGGAGCCTGGTGGGCTTCCGTCTATGGGGTCACACAGAATCGGACACGACTGAAGTGACTTAGCAGCAGCAGCAGCAGCCCTCTATAAAAGTACGATAGACTTTAACCATTGATGGGCTCTTGTACTAGCTAGTCTTTAACCTTAACTTGAATTGAAATGTGTACTTTTCACTTTGAGGTTAAAATCCTCATTTTATGTTGAAACATTCTAACATGTGCAAAGAGCTCTGCGTGTATATCATATCCAGTAATATTCTTAGGCATCAGCCTCAAGAAATTTCACACTGATACATTAATATTATTTTTCATGTAATCCACATTCAGTATTTTCAAGTTATTTCCATAAAATATTCTTTATGGCTGTTTCCCCTCCCAACTGGAACCAATTAGCCATTATGCTATTCCATTGGTTGTCTTGTTTCTACTCTGCTTTAATCATAAAAAAAAAGCAGTTATCTTTTTTATCTTTTATGGCATTAACATGTTCAGCAAACCCCACACTCAGAATTTATCTGATTTTTTCTTCATTATTAGATTCAAGGTAAAAAATCTGGTAAAATGATGTGTATTTCCCATTACATCATATCTGGAAACACCAAAATTATGTCAGTCTATCTCATTGTTGCCTGTTTGTTATTATAGTATATGCCAGATTGCTGCTTGTAAAAGTACTCTTTTCTTAGTAATTAGTAAGTAACTTTGGGTGCATACTTTGCATCATGTGAAATATCCTGTTCCCCATAACATTTTACCCACCGATAATCATTCCCTCATTTCATTATTTTACTAGTTGGTAGTTGCAAAATAGTGATTTTTTTTCCCCTAACATTATCATTTCTTTTGCACTTATTAACTGACAGTCTTCTGTAAACAGCAGTTCCCACCCTTTTTAAACATTTGAGTTTTTAACTCTGAGCTCAGGGAATATTTTTTAAATCAATATTTTAGAAACTATTATCACTGGTATTATTTTGTCTTACCAGATACTCTCAGATTTGTTTTGTGGAAGCTTCCTAATCTCCATTGGTCTTTAAACACTTTTTTACTCTGTAGTCTATTGTGCTTGAGGTTGACCTTCTATTTTCACAGCTCTAGGTACAGAATCATTTTTTTTATTCAATAAGCCTTGAATTCTTTGAGGATTGTTGCATAGAGATCAGAATTTGAGTCTCAGACATGTTCATTTCTGGAGAGGAGTTGTCTTATCTCTCTCCTTTACTGAGCAGCAGTAGGAAAGACCTCTAATCTGACACTGTTTCCACATTTTTCCCATCTGTTTGCCATAAAGTGATAGGACCAGATGCCATGATCTTAGTTTTCTGAATGTTGAGCTTCAAGCCAACCTTTTCACTCTCTTCTTTCACTTTCATCAAGAGGCTTTTGAGTTCCTCTTCACTTTCTGCCATAGGGTGGTGTCATCTGCATATCTGAGGTTATTGATATTTCTCCCGGCAATCTTAATTCCAGCTTGTGCTTCTTCCAGCCCAGCGTTCCTCATGATGTACTCTACATATAAGTTATATAAGCAGGGTGACAATATACAACCTTGACGTACTCCTTTTCCTCTTTGGAACCAGTCTGTTGTTCCATGTACAGTTCTAACTGTTGCTTCCTGACCTTCATAGAGGTTTCTCAAGAGGCAGGTCAGGTGGTCTGGGATTCCCATCTCTTTCAGAATGTTCCACAGTTTATTGTGATCCACACAGTCAAAGGCTTTGGCATAGTCAATGAAGCAGAAATAGATGTTTTTCTGGAACTCTCTTGCTTTCTCCATGATCCAGCAGATGTTGGCAATTTGATCTCTGGTTCCTCTGCCTTTTCTAAAACCTGCTTGAACATCTGGAGGTTCACGGTTCACATATTGCTGTAGTCTGGCTTGGAGAATTTTGAGCATGACTTTACTAGCATGTGAGATGAGTGCAATTGTGTGGTAGTTTGAGCATTCCTTGGCATTGCCTTTCTTTGGGATTGGAATGAAGACTGACCTTTTCCAGTCCTGTGGCCATTGCTGAGTTTTCCAAATTTGCCTTATTACCATATTCAGACTTAAATTGAAGAAAGTGGGGAAAACAGCTAGACCATTCAGGTATGACCTAAATCAAATCCCTTATGATTATACGGTGGAAGTGAGAAATAGATTTAAAGGACTAGATCTGATATACACAGTGCCTGATGAATTATGGATGGAGGTTCATGACATTGTACAGGAGACAGGTATCAAGACCATCCTCAAGAAAAAGAAATGCAAAAAAGCAAAATGGCTGTTTGAGGAGGCCTTACCAATAGCTGTGAAAAGAAGAGAAGCGAAAAGCAAAGGAGGAAAGGAAAGATAAGCATCTGAATGCAGAGTTCCAAAGAACAGCAAGAGAGAAAAGAAAGCCTTCCTCAGCGATCAATGAAGCAACACATCTGTTAAGCAAATATATGTGCGACTCTTTTTGCCCGTAAAATGTATCTTATTAAAATCAGAATGCTATAATTGAAAATTCCTTGAAATAATTAATTTCCTTTGCATGGTTATCTTACTAATTTGACGTACCATTAGTTTTATGTGTTTCTGTATTTGTTTGTGTTTAGTTTGAGTTTGCTTTTTTCTTTCCTATAAATTTAAATTTACTTTGAAATATGTAAAATATTTGTATGATTTACAGAGAGTCACTGCTTCTGTCTCTATTCTTCTCACCTGGTCCTACTTCCTACCACTGCAGCTGCCCCATCTAGGAAACCATTTTTATTGATTCCTTTTTTTTTGGAGGAGGGGGAAGAAATATTTTCTGCATTTGTTAGACACATAGTATATCAATTTATATGATTTAGTAAGTTATTTCCTTATTTATGAAGACAACATACAAAGAAAAATCTGCGTTTTTGAAACTGTAAATGTGAGTTGTACATAGAACTTAACTGAAGTCTGAACAAATACGGAAACATTCCTACTAAGAACATAATGGCAAGGGCATCTTTCATTCCTACATAACTTCATTAAGGGACTTCTTCCTCATACCAGCAACATACTGAATAGTAAAACTGACCATATACATATTCAGCAGGTAATAACCTGAAACCAAACTCACTTGATTAATGTGCCATACTTAATGTCCCTATACTTTGCACTTTTAGGTCAAGCACAAATAAAGAACATAGCTCAAGTAAGATAGCTTCTGAGAAGGCTATAACTATACCTGGTGACTTGAATCTGCCTGTGTCCAAGATCGTTTCTTTTTATAAATGTGTATATTTTATTGAAGTGTAGTTGACTTACAGTGTTTCAGATGCATAACAAGTTGACTCAGTTATACATATACACATATATTAATTTTTGTGTATGTGTATATACGTATAAAACAAGCTTGCTTCTAAATAGCAGGGAACGTCAGAACCTGGTATGATGAAGAACTAAACACGAGAGGTAGTTTCCCACATTTTTGAATGATAGAAATTCATGGCTCCTGTAGAATATCATGGAATGGGAAATGTTCTCTTTCAGTGTTACTGAGTTTTTGTTTCTTTGACAGAATGGTGAGCTGGGGCATATTCAAATAGATTCAAAAATACGTGATAAGTTTTCACTTACATGTGTTGGAGGCTGATACCAATGCTAGTATCCTTGGTCACATTTTCATGAAGTTATTATGAAGTTATTATCACTTTGGTGGCGCAAAGTTATATTTAAAACTCTCTCACCCGTGATAGTGATCTTCTTGCTTGTTTTACTAAAAAGTTTTCTCTTCCTCTACACTTTTAAGACTCTGGTTTGTTCACTGTTTATGATAAAGGCCAGAAGATCCCCAAAAATAAAAAAACAGCTATCCAAAAATCTTATTTATTTTCTAGCTTTTGTGGCTTTAAGATCTCCCTTTATTTTGATTAAATACCAATATATTTCTACTGATTTAACTTCAGATCCTCAAGGCCTCAACCAATTTGTGAGTGGAAAACAGTGAAATGACATTATCTGAAATTAAGCAGAAAATCAGATATGTCATATCCCTTCATGGGATGTCAGGTAAGAGGAAACAGGAGAAGTTACAGAAAATGGGAGCATAGTCTTAATTTGCAGGGGTTTTAAGGTTACCTTTAAGAGTATTTTTTAATGGAGAGCTATTCTGATTGGGAGAAAAAACTGCTATTAAGAATTATAGAATAAATCACCTATATTCAAATTAAAAATATTTATGGAATGTTACATTTATCTAATAATTTAGAGAGTCAAGATTAATATTTTCATTTAACAAACGAGATATCTAAACTGCAGTATCTTGTTCTTTTTGTGGAGAGTGTTAGTGAATGCGTACTCAGTCATGTCTGACTCTTTGTGACCCCTTGGTCTCTAACCTGCCAGGCTTCTCTGTCCATGTGCTTTCCCAAGCAAGAATACTGGAGTGGGTGCCATTCCTTCTCCAGGGAATTCCTGTTTTCTGTATTGTCCTTGTTGGGTGTGTGTGTGCGGGGGATGTATGTGTGCATGTGCGTGATTTTATTTCCTTTCTTAAAAACAAAAGGTTAAGATTCTTTTTTATATCATGATAAATTATTGTTTCTTCATAAAGAAACTTCTCATTTGTTTGCCTGTATATGCTTTTCATAATAACATACATTTTGTTAAATTTGAAACATTTTATTTTGCTTGTTTTTTTGTCTCTCATAAACAGGGGGACCTGGACGATCTACCATGCCAACCCCAGGGAACACTGCAGCTTTTCGTGCTTCGCTCTGGACCAATATGGAGAAACTCGTGGATCATATTTTTACTGTTTGTGGTCAGGTAAATATTTGAGAGAGTGAAAAATAGTATTAATTATGGGTTAGCGTACTGTGTGCTTAGTTGTATCCGACTGTTTGCAACCCTTTGGATTATAGTGCGGCTCCTCTGTCTATGGGAGTTTTTGTTTCAGTCAAGAATACGGGATTGAGTTGCCATTTTCTCCTCCAGGAATCTTCCTGACCCAGGGGTTGAACCTGCATCTTGTGTGTCTCCTGCATTGCAGGCAGAATCTACCTGCTGAGCTGTGGGTTAATTCTTAGTTATTCAAAGTTGTGTGATCTTGGGCAGCTTTCTTAAAATCTCTGAAAGTTCAAAATACCTCCTTAACTAATTATAAAGTATGTAAGGGCTCTAGAAAATTGCCTTTTCCTTTCCCTTACTGTTTCTAGTACCTGTACTCTATGCTTGTTACATTTGAAAATACTCAATTATATATGTTTTCCCTCTTTTCCTTCCTTTTAGGTGCAACATCTACAAAAAATATTAGCCAAGAAGAGGGATCCTGTCTCTCACATTTGTTTCATTGAAGAAATAGTTAAGGTATGTCTAAATGAAAGTATTTTTGTCTCTTTATTAAGGAATACTGGAAGGTAATGAGCCAGTATTATTCGTGTTCCTGTCTTACAGAGAGACTACACATCAAATAGCTAAAAGAAAATGCATTTCTTGATAGCCACAGATTTTCTTTGCATGTTTGTTTATTGAGTAGATGCTAAATGATACTATTTATAGACTAATTTCTGAACTGCATATACTAATCTAATTTCTCATTTTCTGTCACACAAATGATGTGAAATAGATTACCAGTGCAAGTTCGATGCATGAAACAGGGCACTCAAAGCTGGTGCACTGGAACAACCCAGAGGGATGGGGTGGGAAGGGAGGTGGGAGGGGGATTCTGAATAGGGGACACATGTACACATGTGGCTGATTTCATGTCAATATATGGCAAAAACCACCACAATATTGTTAGCCTCCAATTAAATTAATTAATTAAAAACTTTTCAAAGTCCTGATAGAGACTAAGATGAAAATTTTTGGTGTATGAGAGATTTAATTAGTGGTTATTAAGCTGTCATATAATGTCTTCTCTGAAGATGGTATGATCTGTTCAGTTGTCAGTTTTTCCTATAAAGCACATTAATGTATTATTTTTTCATCTTGTAGTTTCCCTTCTGTCAGTTATCAATCTCCTGGCCTCACAGTCATCAGTTGTAACAAATGCACCACACCAATGCAGGGTGCATAAGGCATTATGCAAATATGTAATTTCCTGTCTCCACCGTTATTTTTCTTCATTGTATTTTCTTCTATCATTGTTCAGTTGCTAAGTCATGCTGGAAAGAGCTGCAGCACGCCAGACTTCCCCGTTCTTCACTATCTCCCTGTGTTTGCTCATACTCATGTCCATTGAGTCAGTGATGCCATCCAACCATCTCATTCTCTGTTGCCCTCTTTTCCTCTTGCCTTCAGTATTTCCCAGCATCAGGGTCTTTTCCAGTGAGTTAGCTGTTTGTATCAGGTGGCCAGATTATTGGAGCTTCAGCTTTAGCATCAATCCTTCCAGTGAATATTCAGGATTGATTTCCTTTAGGATTGACTGGTTTGATCTCTTTGCTGTCCAAAGGACTCTTAAGAGTCTTCTCCATCACGGTAGTTGAAAGGATCAATTCTTTGGTGCTCAGCCTTCTTTATGGTTCAGCTCTCACATCTGTACATGACTACTGGCAAACCATAGCTTTGACTACAGACCTTTGTTGGATAAGTGATGTCTCTGCTTTTGAATATGCTGTCTAGGTTTATCACAGCTTTTCTTCCAAGGAGCAAGCATCATTTTTTTTTTAATAATTTTATTTTTTAGGCTGTGCTAGGTCTTTATTGCTGCACAGGCTTTCCTCTAGTTGTGGTGAGCAGGGGCTACTCTATTGCAGTGCATGAGCTTCTCATTGCAGTGGCTTCTCTTGTTGTGGAGCATGGGTTCTAGGGCACATGGGCTTCAGTCGTTGAAGCTCCTGGACTCTAGAGCACAAGCTTAGTAGTTGTGGCACAAGTCCCACTGCATGTGAGATCTTGCTGGATCAGGGATCGAACCTGTGTCTCCTGCTTTGGCAGGCAAATTCTTTACCACTGAGCTACCAGGGAAGCCCAGCAAGCATCGTTTAATTTCATGGCTTCCATCACCATCCACAGTGATTTTGGAGCCAGAGAAAAGAAAATCTATCAGTGTTTCCACTTTTTCCCCCATCTATTTTGCCATGAAGTGATAGGACCAGTTGACGTGATCCTTGTTTTTTTAATGTTGAGTTTTAAGCCACCTTTTTCACTCTTCTCTTTCACCTTCATCAAGAGGCTCTTTAGTTCCTCTTTGCTTTCTGCCATTAAAGTGGTATCATCTGCATATATGAGGTTGTTGATATTTCTTCCTGCAGTCTTGATTCCAGCTTGTGAGTCATCCAGCCTGGCATTTCACATGATGTACTCTGTACGTACATTAAATAAGCAGGGTGACAGTATACAGCCTTGATATATACCTTCCCCAATTTTGAACCAATCCATTGTTCTATGTCCAGTTCTAACTGGTGCTTCTTGTCCTGCATATACATTTCTCAAGAGACAGGTAAAGCGGTTCCCATTTCTTTAAGAATTTCCCACAGCTTGTTGTGATCCACATAGTCAAAGGCTTTAGTGTGGTCAGTGAAGCAGAAATAGATGTTTTTTGCTTTTTCTATGATCTAGAGGGTGTATAGTATCATACAAAAAAGGTATACTTAAAAATACTCAGTGCTGCACCTTTGCATCCTTTCCACACTTCTCGTTTAACCCCTGGCAACCACTGATCTTTTTTCTGTCTTTAAAGTTTTATCTTTTATAGAATATCATATAATTGGAATCATACAGTAGGTTGCCTTTTCATACTGGTTTCTCCTAGTAATATGCATTTAAGATTTCTTCATGTCTTTGTTGCTTGATTGTTCCTTTCTTTTAGTCCCTGAATAATATTTTACTTTGTACGTAGACCTAGTTTATTTACCTATTCACCTATTGAAGGACATGTTGTCGCTTCCATTTTTTTGACAATTATGATTTAAATTGTTATAAACGTTCATGTGCAGGTTTTTGTGTGCGTATAAACTTTTAGCTGATTTGAGTAAATACCAAAGCACATGAATGCTGTATATTGTAGAATATTTTTCGCTTTGTAAGAAACTGCCGAACTATCAGTCATTGTGGCTGTGTTATTTTACATACCTATTAGCAAAGAAACAAAGTTCCTATTGCTCCACATCTTCATCAGCATTTGATATTGTCAGTGCTTTGGATTTTAGCTATTTTAGTAGGTGTGTAGTGGTATGTCATTGATTTATTTTGTATTTCCTATGAATTTTAAAAAGATTATAGGAAAAACTTGATTAGTTAAGTTTGTAAGGGTTTATATGAAGAAAAATGAACTGCCTTGACATGTTCATTATTTAAAATTTATCTTATAATCGATCAAGTGGTTAAAAAAAGCTTAAAATATTCTAAAATAATTTTTATTGGATTAAGTATAGATTTTTTTTTTAAAATCATTTGGATAGCCATATATTTAATTTAAAGGTCACCTTTCTGAACATCTAGTCAAGGAATATTAAAGGAAGCATAATACAGTGACTAAGAACTGGGTCCTTGGACTTTAGTATCAGACAGAACTAAATTTCCTTTGTTGATTATGCAACCTTGGGTAGGTCTTATGTTTCAGAATGTCAGATATCAAATGAGGGTGATAATATTACCCATTGGGCTGAGGTTTTCTGAGGGAAAATTAGATAATGTAGACTTAATTCAGAGATTGGCTCAATAATTTGCTATCCTGATTATTATTTCAATCTTTTTTAAACTTTAAAAGTTAAATTATTTAGGGGTTAGAAATTTCCCACGTGCATGGTAACAGAGAACTCCAGTGTGCAAGATGGTCAGTTTTTGTTTTTGACAGTTCTGGTAACATTATATGCAAGTATATTAATTTATGCTGAGTGTCAGAAATTTAAGAAATGTTGCTTCCTTAAATAAGACAATAGCAAGGATTCACTGTAAATGTATCATGATCACATGTCTCACTTTACTAGAGAATCACAAGTTTATAATCTAACATTTAGTAATTCTGTAGTTGTAGAAACAGTGATGATGATTTTCCTTCATTCACTTCTGTGAGATCTTGTGAGAACTGTTAAATCGTTTATATTTTATTAGGAAAAAAAATGGGTTTACTTTGAAAACTTTTAGTTTTGAAGTTCATATCGCCAAATGTGCTTTGTTGTTTGCTATGCTATCTGATTTCAGTTGATAGACCTGTCCATAGTTTCTGGAATGCTTTATTAGTTCAGAACATTTTGCAGTAAACGTTCATCATGCTATAAATAATACATCATAGTGTAAAAGGGCATAAATATATTGAGTTAAAATAAAATTGGGCCAATTATATCAGGTATAACGAATCTTAAGAATATATAGTTAAGGTAGAGCCTTTTGAAAACTTTTCCTTAATTAAATAACTAATTCTGCTCTAGCTTAATTTAATGAATGTTCTGGTTAACTTGTAAAATTAGCCTGTTAATTTCAATTCATTCTATAAATTTGAAAAGACATTTATACTTACAGTTATATTAATTATGTGATTTAACTGTGGAGAATACTCTTTTCCACTTATTTTTGTTTCCAAAGGTTAGTTGAATGGATATGTTTTCTCAGTTTAAATAAGATTTCTAGACTGTTGATTAGACATCAAAAATTCAATTTTGGCAACTTTTTAAAAACTTTTAAAGTTCAAAAGTTCTAGTATCGCTATATACTCATCAATACTATATGTAGCACTTTGTTTGAAAGTGAGTGTACCAAGGTATTGACAAATTATTCAGGATCCAAACAGTAGCAAACAGGTTGCAAATTCTTATCTGCAGAATTAAGCCAGTTTAGCTGTATGATACCTTCATTTTCTAAGCCAGCATTTTTTTTTTATCATTGAACAGAATCTTGTAATCATGTGTGTAGAATGAATTAGGCTATATTTGGAATGAATTCAACATTTTGAGCAGCTGTAGTACTAACAAGGATTTTAACTATGAAAAAAGAATGTGTTTTCTTTTGCCCTTTTTAATGTATTAAATGATTTGATAATAGCATTTAAGACTCAAAAAAATTTTAGGACACCCAAATATGAAATATTTTTAGAGAGAAAAATGAGCAAAATGTTTAACTTATTTATGAATGACATCCCAATTTAATTAAAATAAAACAAGTGGCAGTAAGCCAATTTACATGTCTTAAGTCATTTATTATCAATAAATATTCTTATCTGTAAAGGTTTAGAAGAGTTTTGCTTTACTAGCTTGAGGATGAGTTATTTTTTATTTATTTATTTTTTCATGATATAAATACATTTTATTTTTTTGACTTTTTAAAAAATTTATTTTAATTGGAGGCTAATTACTTTACAATATTGTGGTGGTTTTAGCCATACATTCACATGAATCAGCCATGGGTGTACATGTGTTCCCCATCTTGACCTTCCCTCCCACCTCCCTCCCCATCCCATCCCTTAGTCATCCCAGTGCACCAGCCCTGAGCACTCTGTCTTATGCATCGAAGCTGGACTGGTGATCTGTTTCACATATGATAATGTACATGTTTCAATGCTATTCTCTCAAATCATTTCACCGTTGCCTTCTCCCACAGAGTCCAGAAGTCACATCTGTGTCTCTTTTGCTGTTTTGCATATAGGGTCATCATTTCCATCTTTCTAAATTCCATATATATGTGTTAATAAACTCTATTGGTGCTTTTCTTTCTGACTTACTTTGCTCTGTATAATAGACTTCAGTTTCATCCACCTCATTAGAACTGATTCAAATGCATTCTTTTTAATAGCTGAGTAATATTCCATTGTGTATATGTACCACAACTTTTTTTAATCCATTCATCTGCCGGTGGAAATCTAGGTTGCTTCCATGGAGGACAAGTTATTTTTAAGAGCCCTCTCCCTGCTAAAACAAATTTTAGATGTTAGAAAAGCATAATTTTTAATGCAGTTTTGGCCCTGCCAAAGTAAGAGAATCTCTGAGGGGCATATACATATACAGATAAGCATAAGCAGATAAAGTTGTTGAAACTGTAGTGGAGATGTGTGAGCTCTAAGTCATTGCAAATGCTGAAGTTACTCTGCAGCCAAATGTTCATGTCAGTGATGGGATCAGTCCACTAAGCTCTGGGTCTCTAGCATGGTGGGTGAATGAACCTTGCATTAAAGCTCCTGAGATCTTGAGACCTATGACTGTCGCTAACATGTTCCTTGGTTGATAACAGTACCTACTCTCACAAAAAGCAAGTGCAGATCCTATGTAGAGTAAGACATTTCTAGTTTTAGCTGTCAGAATTCTCCATATGTTAAGGTCATCCAACTATGAGCTCATAGTTGAAAATCACCAGTCATATAAATAGACTAGAATCTGTGATTGAGAGTCAGCAGGAAAAATAAACACGATGCAAAACAGGTTTTAGACGCCTAAAGAACTTCTGAAGGACGCTATGGACTTCAGATGTTAGAGTTAATTGATAAAGAATCTTAGAATACCTGCATAGGTTTTAGAAATAAAGATGGAATAAAAAAATGACAAGTGACTGTTAAGAAATGATCAGGTAGGAGGATAAGTATTCTTTGTGCTCTCACTACTTCTGCTTAACATTTTCTTAACTAGTGCAATAAGAAAGAAAAAATAAAAAAATAAAAACTTCCAGTTTGAAAGTGAAAAGTTAAAATGGTCTTTGTCATTTAAGTACATATCTAAAAGTTGAAAGACCTGAACATACCATGTGTTGGTGAGGATATGGAGCAACTGTAACTCTCATATACTGCTGAAGGGAAATGTAAAATTGTAAAACCACTTTAGAAAACAATTTGGCTTTTCCTTAAAAAGTTAAACATACATGTATTATATGACTTAGCAATATGCCCCTAGTTATTAATCCAAGAGAAATGAAAGAATATGTCCAAAGACTTGTAGACAAATGTCCATAGAGCTGTCTTCTCCCTGTGTCTTTACATTATTTCCTTCTATATGTGTCTGTGTTTCAGATTTCCTCTTCTTAGAAGGACACCCTAGTGACTTTGTTTTAACTTAATTACTTCTTTAAAGATCCAGTCTCCAAATATGATTACATTTTCATGTATGGTTGGTTTCGGTTAGGACTTCAACATATGAATTTTGTCAAGACAAAACAGTCTACAGCAGTAATTTACATTGATGCCAGTGAAAATGGAGACAGTTGCATTGATTTGAGAATTATTTAGGAGATAGCACTGACACATCTTAGTGATAGATTAGAAGTGGTGAGATAGAGAAGGAAGTGTCAAGGATGATATTGTATATTCAGTTTTGACAAGAGTTCTGGTGGATAGTAGTAACTTCACGTGAGACCATAAAATGAGAAGCACATTAAACAGGAAGATACGTTTGGTATTCAGGTGCTCATGGCACATTCAAGGGAAGATTCAGTTAGGCAATTTAATATATTAGTCTGGAGCTCAGAAGAGGCATCCACTGGAGACATAAATTTGGGAGATGTCCCTGCTTATTTAACTTATATGCAGAGTACATCATGAGAAATGGTGGGCTGGATGAAGCACAAGCTGGAATCAAGATTGCTGGGGAAAATATCAATAACCTCAGATATGCAGATAACACCACCCGCACGTCAGAAAGCGAAGAAGAACTAAGGAGTCTCTTGATGAGAGTGAAAGAGGAGAGTGAAAATGTTGGCTTAAAACTCAACATTCAGAAAACTAAGGTCATGGCATCTTATCCCATCACTTCATGGCAAATAGATGGAGAAACAGTGGAAACAGTGGCAGACTTTATTTTTCTGGGCTCCAAAATCACTGTGGATGGTGACTGCAGCCATGAAATTAAAAGACGCTTACTCCTTGGAAGAAAACCTAGACCAGCCTAGACCAACCTAGACAGCATATTAAAAAAGCAGAGACATTACTTTGCCAACAAAGATCTGTCTAGTCAAAGCTATGGTTTTTCCAGTAGTCATGTATAGATGTGAGAGTTAGGCTATAAAGAAAGCTGAGTGCTGAAGAATTGACACTTTTGAACTGTAGTGTTTAAGAAAAGTCTTGAGAGTCCCTTGGATTGCAAGGAGATCCAACCAGTCCATCCTAAAGGAAATCAGACCTGAATATTCATTGGAAGGACTGATGTTGAAGCTGAAACTCCAATGCTTTGGCCACCTGATGCGAAGAACTGAGTCATCAGAAAAGACCCTGATGTTGGGAAAGATTGAAGGCAGGAGGAGAAGCGGATGACAGAGGATGAGATGGTTGGATGGCATCACATCAGTTTGAGTAAGCTCCGGGAGTTGGTGATTGGCAGGGAAGCCTGGTGTGCTGCAGTCCATGGGTTCACGAAGAGTTGGACACGACTGAGTGACTGAACTGAACCTCGCAGATGGTGGTCAAAGCCATAGTAATAGGTAGAATTGGCTATGGAGAGAAAAGAATTGTACCTTGAAAAGGCAATGTATAAAATTTATGTAGAGCTCTGTTTTTTTCCAAAGTGTGTATTCAGTTTTACCTGGAAAAAGAGAGTTATAATTTGTGTCCATCCTTTTTTTAAGTTTAAACTATTTTTTGTACATTTTATATTGCACATATTTTATTAATATAGTAATATTTATTTATAATTTTGGAGAAGGAAATGTCAACCCACTCCAGTAGTCTTGGCTGGAAATCCCATGAACAAAGGAACCTGGTGGGCTATAGTGCATGGGGTTGCAAAGAATTGGACATGATGTGGCGACTAAACAACAACAGGTATATAATTTTAAACAAATAAGGAAACATATATTGGAATGTGTATTTAAAAATATTTATGTTCACCAAGTTTAGGAAACATTGTAACAGAGGAGGCCACAGGGAGTGCCTCAAGAGAATGGTCTAATGGGGTCTGATAAAGGGGGCCAGTGGAAAGTCTGAAGGAGAATATGGTTCATACTGAGTCTAATTTGACTGACAGTCTATTTAAAACACCGGTCCCCCATGCATTCCCAACAAGGGCAGTATTGACCCCAGGAGGAAGAAATAGTTATGTTTTTTGGGACGGAGGATAAACACAAACAATCATCTATTACAATGGTTTTGAGTGCCCTCCAGAGTTCAATTCTGCTGCACCAAATCTTATTACTTAGTATTTAGTATCTGTCATTAGGGAAAGACTAAGTTAAATTTAAATTAAGTTCAGTTACATTGTAGAATTATTTTAGTATAATATATATTCAGTTCAGTTCAGTCGCTCAGTCGTGTCCGACTCTTTGCGACCCCATGAATCACAGCACGCCAGGCCTCCCTGTCCATCACCAACTCCTGGAGTTCACTCAAACTCATGTCCATCGAGTCGGTGATGCCATCCAGCCATCTCATTCTCTGTCGTCCCCTTCTCCTCCCACCCCCAATCCTTCCCAGCATCAGAATCTTTTCCAGTGAGTCAACTCGTTGCGTGAGGTGGCCAAAGTATTGGAGTTTGAGCTTTAGCATCAGTCCTTCCAATGAACACCCAGGATTGATCTCCTTTAGAATGGACTGGTTGGATCTCCTTGCAGTCCAAGGGACTCTCAAGAGTCTTCTCCAGCACCACAGTTCAAACACATTAATTCTTCGGCGATCAGCTTTCTTCACAGTCCAACTCTCACATCCATACATGACCACTGGAAAAACCATAGCCTTGACTAGACAGACCTTGGTTGGCAGAGTAATGTCTGCTTTTTAATATGCTATCTAGGTTGGTCATAACTTTCCTTCCAAGGAGTAAGCGTCTTTTAATTTCATGGCTGCAATCAGCATCTGCAGTGATTTTGGAGCCCCAAAAAATAAAGTCTGACACTGCTTCCACTGTTTCCCCATCTATTTCCCATGAAGTGATGGGACCAAATGCCATGATCTTAGTTTTCTGAATGTTGAGCTTCAAGCCAACTTTTTCACTCTCCTCTTTCACTTTGATCAAGAGGCTTTTTAGTTCCTCTTCACTTTCTGCAATAAGGGTGGTGTCATCTGCATATCTGAGGTTATTGATATTTCTCCCAGCAATCTTGATTCCAGCTTGTGCTTCTTCCAGCCCAGCGTTCCTCATGATGTACTCTGCATATAAGTTAAATAGGCAGGGTGACAATATACAACCTTGACGTACTCCTTTTCCTATTTGGAACCAGTCTGTTCCATGTCCAGTTCTAACTGTTGCTTCCTGACCTGCATAGAGGTTTCTCAAGAGGCAGGTCAGGTGGTCTGGTATTCCCATCTCTTTCAGAATTTTCCACAGTACATATGTATAATTAATTAGTTTTCATGTTTGAGGGGAAATCATGAAAATAAGAGTTGAGAAATACTAAACTATGTGGAATGGGTTTTAAAATCCTTTATTTTATTTTTAGCTTCTATAACTTTAAAACCCTTTAACTTGATGATCTCTAGGGGAAAAGTGTGGGATAAGGGATTTGAATTTGAATTTTGCCATGTGTATTACAGTACTGAATTTTTACATCAAGAATTTATTCTTGCCTTTAGAATTAAGTTAGATTATCTTAGTTACTCCTCCAAAAAATTAAAAAGAATAAAGGAAGCATCATGTTTAAGCCTGTCACCCAGCGATAATTTATGTTAACATTTTGTGTATGCTTTTTCTATTTAGCTCTACATTTTCGTACATTTTAACAAGTCCTATCTGTTCAGTCATCAGAAGTTAACTGAAATCTGTCTACTTTTCACTTCTCCCACTGCCACCTTCAGTTCAGTTCAGTCGCTCAGTTGTGTCCGACTCTTTGCAACCCCATGAATCACAGCACGCCAGGCCTTCCTGTCCATCACCAACTCCCAGAGTTCACTCAAACTCATGTCTATCGAGTTGGTGATGCCATCCAGCCATCTCATTCTCTGTCGTCCCCTTCTCCTCCTGCCCCCAATCCTTCCCAGCATCAGACTCTTTTCCCACGAGTTAACTCGTCTCATGAGGTGGCCAAAGTATTGGAGTTTCAGCTTCAGCATCAGCCCTTCCAATGAACACCTAGGATTGATCCCCCTTAGAATGGACTGGTTGAATCTCCTTGCAGTCCAAGGGACTCTCAAGAGTCTTCTCCAGCACCATATAAGCCCCCATTTCTTAAAACAACAAGTAGGTTGTACCATAAATATTCTTTTATTTTAGAACAATATGCATATAAAAGCCAACATTTTGATTTTAAGTGGAATTCTTTTGGTTGCATAGGTGTTCTCATTTGGTGTTCATCCTAAAGTCCCTACTGAGTTTCTGTACCTTCCTTTTTTGTAATCAGAGCAAAATGTTGCTCTCTGAAGGCTCTTTTCCGGTAAAGATTACTTTTTTCTTTGCTTCATATTTGCTTCCCTAGGCTCCCTCTGCTTTCATCCAGAAGATGATTAAAAGTCTATATAAAATTCATATGTTTGGTTTTTTATATCAAGTCTACAGACTTTCTTACAATGTGATCTCTCCACAGAAATCTCTGGCACAGATTTGTTGCCAAACCTTTGACTTCCTCTTGTCCTTCGATTATAACTTAATTACACCTGGTTCTCTCTCACCTTGTCTCATCTAGTTCATCCATCCAAAGTCTCATTCATCTGTCCTAAGTCACTTCAGTCGTGTCTGACTCTTTGTGACCCTATGGACTATAGTTTACTGCCTTAAAAAAGTCTCTCTGAATTGTTCCTTACCTTCCTTTTCTTATCAAAGATTGTATCATCTTCTTTGAATTGTATTAGGTTCTTGGTTGTATCTTCTCTTTTCTCAGACTTGTCCCTCTACTTTTGTTTGTGTTCTACATTTTTTCCGTGTCTGGGGCATGCTCTGCTTTCTCCAATATCTACCTTTCCCACTTACTTCCTCCTAAGGACCTACCATGTAAACCCAAAACCAGAGCAAAATCCTTGGTCCTGTACCTTTCTGTAAGCATTTCTTCCCTTCATGCCAAGATTTCCATAGACTACTTGGTATCTCTATTTCTTACTTATTTTGTTCCAAACCATTGAAATCAGGCTTCTGCTTCACTGAAGTAGTTCTTACTAAAAGAATTATAATGTCCGAACTACCAAATCCTTGTGCTCACTCCACTTTGTTCCGTTGATGTAGTAATGACTTCTGCTTTCCCCTTTCACAAATACTGCATTTTTCCAGAATCCTTCTTCAGTTCCTCTACCTCCACCTGCCCTTAAAACATTTTATTATTAACGTTTCAAACAAAAGTCAAAATAGAACCAAAATATAGGGCAGTGACTCCCTGTGTATCCATCATTCAGTTTCATCAATCACTAACTTGTGCCCAAGCTCTACCCACTTCTCTTTCTCCACTCTAAATTTTTTATTTCCAAACCTTTAAGTAGTGTTGTTCTTCTGGGTCCTATCCTTTTCTTATGCCATATGCAATCTGCAGAAAAGCTCACACATTCTAATAGTTCCTACCACCTCCAAATGGTGATAACACCTAAATTTCTTTCTCCGGCTTAGATTTTATTCTTAAGCAAGAGAGTTGTATCTTTTCCATGTCCTAGATGATCTTCACTCAGATGCCCCACAGGTTCTATCAGTAGGAGTGGTAGAATCTGGATTTGAACTTTAATACCCTACTTTCAGGCTTCCTCTTCTTGACCACTGCTCTGTTCCTTTATTTAAATGGGAAAATGTAATTATGATGGGGAATATGGGGTGCAATTGATTAATTTAATAGAGCACACCAAACATAGGGGAACCAAGAGAAATGATACCTAAATTGACTAATGAAGGTTCTAGTTTAAAGGCTAATAACTGGGAGAAACTACAAAAGAACCTTCAAGAACCTGAAAGAATTGGAGTGTGGTTGAATCTTTGATCTCAGTGGGGTGTAATAAGAGAAATAGACTGGGACAATTGAAAGGTTTTTCTGACCCATGAAAAGACTCCCAGATTCGTGGCCTCCAGAAGAGAAGAATTCAATCCAGGGCCAGAGATGAGGCTTGAACGCTCAGAGCTTTTGTACAATAGAGTTTTATTAAAGTATAAAAGGGATAGAGAAAGCTTCTTACATAGACATCAGAAGGGGGCAGAAAGAGTACCCCCTTGCTAGTGTTATCAATGGAGTTATATACTCTCCAATTAGTTATTACAGTGAGTCAAAAGAAGTGGGTTGCAAAGAGACCCACTCCCACTGTCCACATTTCAGGATAACAGGATTAGCCAGAAGGCCCTCAGGAAAGAAAACTGTCCTCAAGCAGGATTCTTCGCTGCTATATAATCCTCAGTACAGAGTCCTAAATTGTGTAATCATCAGTTCCAGGCTTAAAGATAAAAGCGTTTTATGTGACTAAGACTAATAAGGAAAGTAGAGGGAAAAATAGTTTGTCCTTTCTTCCTCCTTGAGAATTCCAGACCCATCTCCCCTTGGGGACCCCTGGACTTCTTATCAGCCTACCTAGGAATTGACTCTTATAATCATACCATATAAGGTTTTGTAAGTCAAGTTAAAGGGGACTAATATTTTAATAGGGACTTCCCAGGTGGCACTAGTGGTAAAGAACCCACCTGCCGATGTAGGAGACATGAGAGACATGAGTTTGATCCCTGGATCAGGACAATCCCCTGGAGGAGGGCATGACAACTCACTCCAGTGTTCTTGGCTGTAGAATCCCATGGGTAGAGGATTCTGGCAGGCTGCAGCCCATGGGCTTGCACAGAATCAAGCATGACTGAACCGACTTAGCACACACAATACTTTCAACCAAACAGACTTTAGATCAAATCCCAGCTCTACCACTTTCTGTGTAATTCTAAGCAAGTCGTTTTTTCTTAGACCTTTGTTTTTACTCTGAAAAGGGACATAAAAATGTCATCCACTCATTCTCAAAATAAATATTTATTGTGTGCCTTTATGTCTAGGTCACAGTCTCAATGTTGTAATTAGAGTGATAAAAAAGACAAAATGAGGCCTCTTCTATTGTGGACCTTATACCCTAGTGGTTGTTGTAAGATTTAAGTGAGATAACATTCCTCAATGCCTGTTACATAATGGATATTCAGAAAACATTAATTTCTTAGCCAAGGTTCGCATACATTCTAGAGCATGGATACTTTGAGTTCTCTGAATAAGTTAAAAGTATATACTTCCTGGCTTTGAAGTTTTAAGTGACTTGTCACTAAAAAGGAAGAAGTAGCCAGATAATCTGGGACCCTATGTTTTCTTTTAAAATGGCATGTCTATGTCTTAGAATTTTCTTGTTTACTTTGGCAATTCTAAAAAGCCTTGAAGATTTCCTGTTATTTCTAGGAATCTATTTCAGTAATTCTGTAGAATTACAGAGATGATTTGCCTCAAAGGAATTTATGTTTAGTTGTAGGAATAGATAATGACACATCCAAAAGGAATAAATGAAAAGCCTCTAGAGAAGATAAAAGCAAACAAAAACAATCCACAGAACAAACAGAAAACAAAGGAAACACAATGAGTTGATAAAAGCTGAAACAACCTATTAGTTAAACATATTTGGTTTGTAGTTTCCTTATTAAAAGACAAAACAGTGTTTAAAATAAAATAGATTTATGAGTCATTGAAAAACAACTTGAAAGAATAAAATAAATGGATTGATAAACATTTCTCAAGTGAAAGCAAGAGTGACAGTATTAATTTCAGATTAAAAAAGACAAATAATGGTATGTAGAATAAAGAGGGTCACACAAACTTTGTGTTACTAGTTTCTTCTAGAAATGATGCTGGAAAATTGGATGTTCATGTGCAAAATAAAGAAATTAGACCCTTCAGTTCAGTTCAGTTCAGTCGCTCAGTCGTGTCTGACTCTCTGCGACCCCATGAACTACAGCACGCCAGGCTTAAACTGTATTAAAACATCAATTCAAAATGAATTAAAACCCTACTGTATTAAAAAATGAATTCAAAACGAATTAAAATCCTAAATGTAAGAACTAAAATTTTAAAACTCATAGTAGAAAACATGGGGAGATCTTCATAACATTGCAGTTGTCAGTGATTTCATGGATATAACAACAAAATCACAGGCTAGAAAAGCAAAAATAGGAGTACATCAAACTTTGAAACTTCTTTGTGACAAAGAAAACAATAGAATGAAAAGGCAACCCACAGAATGAGAGAAAATATTTGCAAGCTATATATTTGATAAGGGGTTGATGTTCATAATATATAACGAACTCCTACAACTGAACAGCAATAAAAAGAAACCAAGTAACTCAACTAAAAAAAATGTGTGAAGGACTTGAATAGACATACAAATAGATATTTCTTCAAAGAAGACATGTAAATGACCAACAAGCAAATTAAAAGATCATAAGCACCACTAATCATCAGGAAGTATAAATCAAAATCATAATGAGATATCACATGCACTGATTAGCATGACTTTTCAAAACAGAAAACAAGGGTTGGTGAGGATGTGGAGAAATCAGAACCCTTGTAAATTGTTAATAGGAATGTAAAACTGTGCAGCTGCTAAGAAAAACAGTATAGAGTTTTCTTAAAAAAAGTAAAAATAGAATTAATGTATAATTCAGCAGTCTCACTTCTGGAGATAGAGATCCAAAAGAATTGTAAACAGTATCTTAAAGAGAGATTTGCCCCACCGTGTTCATCGCAGCATTATTCATAATAGCCAAGAGATAGAAGCGATCAAACTGTCTGACCTAAAGAGACAAAAGACCTATATATAGAAAACTAAAAAACACTGATGAAAGAAATCAAAGATGACACAAATAGATGGAGAAATATGCCATGTTCATGGATCGGAAGAATCAGTATAGTGAAAATGAGTATACTACCCAAAGCAATCTATAGATTCAATGCAATCCCTATCAAGCTACCAACGGTATTTTTCACAGAACTAGAACAAATAATTTCACAATTTGTATGGAAATACAAAAAACCTCGAATAGCCAAAGCAATCTTGAGAAAGAAGAATGGACGTGGAGGAATCAACCTGCCTGACTTCAGGCTATACTACAAAGCTGCAGTCATCAAGACGTATGGTACTGGCAGAAAGACAGAGATATTTGATCAATGGAACAAAATAGAAAGCCCAGAGATAAATCCACACACCTATGGACATCTTATCTTTGACAAAGGAGGCAAGAATATACAGTGGAGAAAAGACAATCTCTTTAACAAGTGGTGCTGGGAAAACTAGTCAACCACTTGTAAAAGATGAAACTAGAACACTTTTTAACTCCATGCACAAAAATAAACTCAAAATGGATTAAAGATCTAAATGTAAGACCAGAAACTATAAAACTCCTAGAGGAAAACATAGGCAAAACACTTTCTGAAGTAAATCATAGCAGGATCCTCTATGACACACCTCCCAGAGTAATGGAAATAAAAACAAAAATAAGCAAATGGGACCTAATTAAACTTAAATGCTTTTGCACAATGAAGGAAACTATAAGCAAGGTGAAAAGACAGCCTTCAGAATGGGAGAAATTAATAGCAAACGAAGCAACTGACAAAGAATTAATCTCCAAAATATACAAGCAGCTCCTGTAACTCAATTCCAGAAAAATAAACGATGCAATCAAAAATGGGCCAAAGAACTAAACAGACATTTCTCCAAAGAAGACATACGGATGGCTAACAAACACATGAAAAGATGCTCAGCATCATTCATTATCAGAGCAATGCAAATCAAAACCTCGATGAGGTACCATCTCACGCCAGTCAGAATGGCTGCTATCCAAAGGTCTACAAACAATAAATGCTGGAGAGGGTGTGGTGCAAACTAGTACAACCACTATGGAGAACAGTGCAAAGATTCCTTAAAAAAGTGGAAATAGAACTGCCATATGAAATCAAGAAAATTAGAGATGCCAAGGGAGCATTTCATGCAAAGATGGGCTCAATAAAGGACATAAATCATAGGAACCTAACAGAAGCAGAAGATATTAAGAACAGGTGGCATGAACATAGAAGAACTGTACACAAAAGATCTTCATGACCCAGATAATCATGATGGTGTGATCACTCACCTAGAACCAGACATCCTAGAGTAAAGTTAAGTGGGCCTTAGGCAGCATCACTACGAACAAAGCTAGTGGAGGTGATGGAATTCCAGTTGAGCTATTTCAAATCCTAAAAGATGATGCTATAAAAGTGTTGTGCTCAATATGTCAGCAAATTTGGAACAGTCAGCAGTGGCCACAGGATTGGAAAAGGTCAGTTTTCATTCCAATCCCAAAGAAAGGCGATGCCAAAGAATGCTCAAACTACCGCACAGTTGCACTCATCTCACACGCTAGTAAAGTCATGCTCAAAATTCTCCAAGCCAGGCTTCAGCAATACATGAACCGTGAATTTCCAGATATTCGAGGTTTTAGAAAAGGCAGAGGAACCAGAGATCAAATTGCCAACATCTGCTGGATCATCAAAAAAGCAAGAGAGTTCCAGATAAACATCTATTTCTGCTTTATTGACTATGCCAAAGCTATGACTGTGTGGATCACCATAAACTGTGGAACATTCTGAAAGAATGCTGGTCTGGGAATACCAGACCACCTGACCTGCCTCTTGAGAAACTTGTATGCAGGTTGGGAAGCAACCGTTAGAACTGGACATGGAACAACAGACTGGTTCCAAATAGGAAAAGGAATACATCAAGGCTGTATATTGTCACCCTGCTTATTTAACTTATATGCAGAGTACATCATGAGAAACGCTGGGCTGGAGGAAGCACATGCTGGAATCAAGATTGCCGGGAGAAATATCAGTAACCTCAGATATGCAGATGACACTACCCTTATGGCAGAAAATGAAGAGGAACTGAAGAGCCTCTTGATGAAAGTGAAAGAGGAGAATGAAAAAGTTGGCTTAAATCTCAGCATTCAGAAAACTAAGATCATGGCATCTGGTCCCATCTCTTCATGGCAAATGGATGGGGAAACAGTGGAAACAGTTCAGTTCAGTTCAGTCGCTCAGTTGTGTCCGACTCTCCGCGACCCCGTGAATCACAGCACGCCAGGCCTCCCTGTCCATCACCAACTCCTGGAGTTCACTCAAACTCATGTCCACAGAGTCGGTGATGCCATCCAGCCATCTCATTCTCCGTCGTCCCCTTCTCCTCCCGCCCCCAACCTTTCCCAGCATCAGAGTCTTTTCCAGTGAGTCAACTCGTTGCGTGAGGTGGCCAAAGTATTGCAGTTTCAGCTTTAGCATCAGTCCCTCCAATGAACATCCAGGATTGATCTCCTTTAGAATGGACTGGTTGGATCTCCTTGCAGTATAAGGGACTCTCAAGAGTCTTCTCCAGCACCACAGTTCAAAAGCATCAATTCTTCGGTGATCAGCTTTCTTCACAGTCCAACTCTCACATCCATACATGACCACGGGAAAAACCATTGCCTTGACTAGACGGACCTTGGTTGGCAAAGTAATGTCTTTGCTTTTTAATATACTATCAAGGTTGGTCATAACTTTCCTTCCAAGGAGCAAGCGTCTTTTAATTTCATGGCTGCAATCAGTATCTGCAGTGATTTTGGAGCCCAAAAAAATAAAGTCTGACACTGTTTCCACTGTTTTTCCATCTATTTCCCATGAAGTGATGGGACCAGATGCCATGATCTTGGTTTTCTGAATGTTGAGCTTCAAGCCAACCTTTTCACTCTCCTCTTTCACTTTCATCAAGAGGCTTTTGAGTTCCTCTTCACTTTCTGGCATAAGGGTAGTGTCATCTGCATATCTGAGGTTATTGATATTTCTCCCGGCAATCTTGTTTCCAGCTTGTGCTTCTTCCAGCCCAGCGTTCCTCATGATGTACTCTGCATATAAGTTAAATAAGCAAGGTGACAGTATACAACCTTGACGTACACCTTTTCCTATTTGGAACCAGTCTGTTGTTCCATGTCCAGTTCTAACTGTTGCTTCCTGACCTGCATACAGAGGCATACAAGAGGCAGGTCAGGTGGTCTGGGATTCCCATCTCTTTCAGAATGTTCCACAGTTTATTGTGATCCACACAGTCAAAGGCTTTGGCATAGTCAATGAAGCAGAAGTAGATGTTTTTCTGAAACTCTCTTGCTTTTTTGATGATCCAGCAGATGTTGGCAATTTGATCTCTGGTGCCTCTGCCTTTTCTAAAACCTGCTTGAACATCTGGGAGTTCACGGTTTACATACTGCTGAAGCCTGGCTTGGAGAATTTTGAGCATGACTTTACTAGCGTGTGAGATGAGTGCAATTGTGCGGTAGTTTGAGCAATCTTTGGCATTGCCTTTCTTTGGGATTGGAATGAAGACTGACCTCTTCCAGTCCTGTGGCCACTGCTGAGTTTTCCAAATCTGCTGGCATATTGAGTGCAGCACTTTCACAGCATCATCTTTCAAGACTTGAAATAGCTCAACTGGAATTCCATCACCTACACTAGCTTTGTTAGTAGTGATGCTTTCTAAGGCCCACTTGACTTCACATTCCAAGATGTCTGGCTCTAGGTCAGTGATCACGTTATCGTGACTATCTTGGTCGTGAAGATCTTTTTTGTACAGTTCTTCTGTGTATTCCTGCCACCTCTTCTTAATATCTTCTGCTTCTGTTAGGTCCATACCATTTTTGTCCTTTATCGAGCCCATCTTTGCATGAAACGTTCCCTTGGAATCTATAATTTTCTTGAAGAGGTCTCTTGTTTTTCCTATTCTGTTGTTTTCCTCTATTTCTTTGCATTGATCACTGAGGAAGTCTTTCTTATCTCTCCTTGCTATTCTTTGGAACTCTGCATTCAGATGCTTATATCTTTCCTTTTCTCCTTTGCTTTTCGCCTCTCTTCTTTTCACAGCTATTTGTAAGGCGTCCTCAGACAGCCATGTTGCTTTTTTGCATTTTTTTTCCATGGGGATGGTCTTGGTCCCTGTCTCCTGTACAATGTCACGAACCTCCGTCCAGAGTTCATCAGGCACTCTATCAATCAGATCTAATCCCTTAAATCTATTTCTCACTTCCACTGTATAATCATAAGGGATTTGATTGAGGTCATATCTGAATGGTCTAGTGGTTTTCCCTACTTTCTTCAATTTAAGTCTGAATTTGGCAATAAGGAGTTCATGATCTGAGCCACAGTGCTAACTTTATTTTTGGGGGCTCCAAAATCACTGCAGATGGTGATTGCAGCCATGAAATTAAAAGATGCTTGCTCCTTGGAAGGAAAGTTATGACCAACCTAGACAGCATATTAAAAAGCAGAGACATTACTTTGTCAACAAAGGTCCGTCTAGTCAAGGCTATGATTTTTCCAGTGGTCATGTGTGGTTGTGAGAGTTGGACTATAAGGAAAGCTGAGCACAGAAAAGTTGATGCTTTTGAACTATGGTGTTGGAGAAGACTCTTGAGAGTCCCTTGACTGCAAGGCGATCCAACCAGTCCATCCTAAGGGAGATCAGTCCTGGGTGTTCATTGCAAGGGCTGATGTTGAAGCTGAAACTCCAATACTTTTGCCACCTGATACTCATTGGGAAAGACCCTGATGCTCTGGAAGATTGAGGGCAGGAGGAGAAGGGGACGACTGAAGATGAGATGGTTGGATGGCATCACTGACTCAGTGGACATGGGTTTGGGTGGACTCTGGGAGTTGGTGATGGACAGGGTGGCCTGGTGTGCTGCGGTTAAATGGGTTGCAAAGAGTCGGACATGACTGAGTGACTGAACTGAACTGATGACCCAGAAATCCCACTGCTGGGCATACTTACCAAGGAAACCAGAATTGAAAGAGACACGTGTACTCCAGTGTTCATTGCAGCACTGTTTATAATAGCCATGACATGGAAGCAACCTAGATGTCCATCGTCAGATGAATGAATAACCAATACAGTATACTAACACATATGTATGGAATTTAGAAAGAATGTAACAATGACTCTATATGTGAGACAGCAAAATAGACACAGATGTATAGACCAGTCTTTTGGACTCTGTGGGAGAAGACAAGGGTGGGATGATTTGAGAGAATAGCATTGAAACATGTATGTTATCATATGTGAAACAGATCGCCAGTCCAGGTTTGATGCATGAGGCAGGGTGCTCAGGGCTGGTGCACTGGGATGACCCTTGGGATGGGATGGGGAGGGTTCAGGATGGGGAACACATGTACACCCATGGCTGATTCATGTCAATGTATGGCAAAAACCACTACAATATTGTAAAGTAATTAGCCTCCAATTAAAACAAATAAATTAAAAAAAAATGTTGCTTAAAAAATATGTTACAGGCACAGACATACATGTGTACATAGATACCATGGAATGTTATTTAGTCTTAAGATGCTAAAGATGGTTGAAACTTGACATCATGCTAAATGAAACAATCTGATCACAAAAAACACACATATTTTGTATAGTTACGTTCTTGGAAAGTAGATAGGTGGTTTCCAAGGGCTGGGGTAAAAAGAAAATGGTAGTAGTTCATTAGTTATAGAGTTTCAGTTTTGCAAGATGGAAAAGTTGCTGGGATCTGTTCCACAAGAAGGTACATGGAGTTTACACTACTGTCATCTTGAAAGTGGCTAAGGTGGTAAATCTTATGTTTTTTAACCACAATTGTAAAAGGACAGGAAGCATTTTATGCATTTTTTTCTGTGAAATTTTTTTTAAATGAGGACTGGGTATTAAGTATTTTGTTAATTTAATTGAAGGGTATTAATTGCCTTTCATTTACTCAGCTACATGATTCTGTAGATTTCCTTATTGGAAACATTGGGCTATTGCATTAATACGTTTCCTAATATTTAATGATACTTACATTGCTGACATAAATCCAACTTGTTTATGTAGATAATTCAAATACCAAAGTCAATTTACTGTTATACCTGAGAATTTTGTATTTGTATGCTTAAGCAAGATTGACCCATTTTCTTATTTAAGTGTGTGTGTGTAGAAGCATATATATATGCATGTGTATGTATGTGTGTATATAGTCATCAAATGTTCTTCATCTTAGCTTTCAGTTTTTTACCATTATGATGTTATCTGTGGACTTGTCATATATGGCCTTTATTATGTTGTGATAATTTCCTAGCTTGTTGGGTGGTTTTATCATGAAAGTGTGTTGAACTTTGTCTAATGCTATTTTGTCTATCAGTTTAGATGATCATGTGGTTTTGTCGTTGATTTTGTTAATGTGATGTATTATAATGATTATTTAATTTGATGAAAAAGTCAGTTTTTTTAACTAAAGTTTAATCAGCTACAATGTTGCATTAGTCACAGTACAGCAAAGTGATTCAGTTATAGTTTTATATATAGTAGATATATATACTTCCCCAGATTCTTTTCCATTCGAAGTTATTACAAAATATTGAATATAATTCCTTGTGCTATTATAGGTCCTTGTTGGAAAAACATCCACTTTAAGCTGTATGATATACAGTGCATCTGCTTACCAATGCAGGAGATATAGGACATGCAGGTTCGAGCTCTGGGTCCGGAAGGTCCCCTGGAGGAGGAAACAGCAGCCCATTCCAGTATTCTTGCCTGGAACATTCCGTGGACAGAGCAGCCTGGCAGACTGCAGTCCACAGGGCTGCAGAGTCGGACACCACTGAGCAGCTGAGCATGCACACATACAGCTTACGTATTGCATAAAATCTTGGTGATCTGAATCTACCTTCTGATCCCTGAGCAAGAAACCAGCAATTATTTGATTTGCCTCTTTTTGTGTTACACAATACCCATTTGAAATCAAAACAAAAGACTTACTAAAGAAAAAAATAACAAGGAAAATAGATACGTGTGCAAATATAGAAGTGAGAAATCAGTATTTTTCATAGTTCATTTTCTTTATAACCTTGAAAAGTAGAATTTCATTTTTGCAAGTGCAAAACTAAAACAGAATTAATGAATTTCTTAATTATTCTTTTTTATTAGTGTAGTCATATTTGAACATTTTGCATATTTATGTGATTAAAGTGAACCATGTGAAATTGGCATTCTTATACTTCAAAAATAGAATATCAACAATTTGATATTATATACCACACATGTAGAAGTACCTTAAAGGACTTGGTAAAATTTCTAGAAGTGCCATTTTGTTTTAACAGTATTAAAATACTTTCTTATTTTAATAGATGATACTTAAATGAATGTTTATCCTTTCTTGTAGTAATTGCTTTCTAAAATATTTATTAATAGTTGAATGATAGTGTCCTGCTAAGCTGAGTAATAGTAATTTGTACTCAGTTGTATCCTACTCTTTGTGACCCCATGGACTGTAACCTGCCAGGCTTCTCTGTCCATGAAATTTTCCCAGCAAAAATACTGGAGTGGGTTGCCATTTCTTATTCCAAATAGTAATTTCTGTGACTTGAAAAAGAAAACACAAAATTATATGTATTCTTCAGGAAGTTTTCTTTTGTAGTTGGTGAATTATATCCTGCTGGTCAGTCTTAATCTTAAGTATGCTTTTTCTTCATTTTCTTATGGTCACACAAATTGCCTTTTGTATATAAAATGATGATAATTGTTATAGTAATAACTAACATTCACCGAGGGTTTATTATATGTTAAGAATTGTCCCAAGAGTTCAGTTTTATAAACTTAAAAAATCCTCTTAATAATTCTGCAGTGTAGGTACTGTTATCATAGTCATACAATGATTTGGCAACTTGCTTAAGTTCACATGGCTAGTAAGTATCAGAGAAGGATGGTGACTGATTATCTGAACATGAGACGTGATTTTAATCATCTGTATATTTCTACTTAGTTAGTTAATAATTTAATTGTTTGATGTCTTAGGAATTTTGACTTAAATGCATTTTTAATACACTGTCAATGCTATATCTTATCCATTATCATTTAAAAAAAATAATACACCCCCTCCTTTTTTGGGCCACAGGATGGACAGGCTGAAATTTTATATACATTTTGGAATTCAGTTACTCAAGCACTTTCTTCTCAGTTTCAGACAGCAACAAATTGTAAGTATAGTATTTATTTTGCAAATTGATTTCAAAGTTTTTCAGTTACTTCAAGAAGTTTTGATCTTTTGGTTTATATAACATATCTTTCAGAAACTCCTGGGTAATTGTCATTTCTTATGTTACCTGTATATTCTGTTATATAAGTTGTTTTCTACACTTTTAAAATACTTAGGATATGAAATGAAATTCTTCAGAAGAATAAGTTAATTCTCCATATATATCAGGGGAACTCTGAATTTTTTCTGTGTAAAAGGATGTTTGATGTTGAAGAATTTTATTAATGCTTGTAGAGTATTTTAATTAGAGTATTTTTGTTCCTAAGAGATATTAAGACACAGAGACCTTATAGCTTTTTCCTTTTTGTAAAAATGATGGTTTGATGAATGAACAGATGAAATGCCCACATCATGAGTTAAAAGTTGCTTAACCAAATATGATCCAGCATTTTTCTCTGTTTGTTTTTGTCATGCAATAAAGGCACAGGGTGGTTCTAAACAGTGAAATATACAAACTAGCTAGTATCATGGAAGTGTTTTTGTCTAATCACTGAATGTAAGAGCATTAAATGTATGGAGGCTTTTTAAAAAAATTTTGAGAGTTTGTATGTAGTTAAATTTTTATTCACAAACATTCACTGAAAGCACTAGTATATGTAAGCAGTATTTAGTCCCTGACAGTCCTGGGTGAATAAACCACAGTACCTGCTTCCGTGCTTCTGTTTGTAAAGAACTGTGCAGCAAGGTAGTGACCACAGAGGTCTTCATTCCTGTGTGGCCAGACAGAACTTATGCAGAGGGTTTATTTTGGAAGATTCTCTCCATTTTCTTCTACAAATCACTCTACTCCGGGAATACTGTGCTTTTCTCTGCTTTATGTATCTGTTTGGTCATCTTTTTTAATAGGTAATTTACATGTATTTACCAACTTTGAGCAGAGGATTCTATGAGGTTTTGACAAGTGTTTACATCCTTATAATTGCCTTTGCAAGACATAGAACATTTCCATCACCTCCAAATGTCCTTCATGTACTTATAGTCAATTTCTTATTCCTGCCTCTTGGCTCCTGGCAGCTAATGGTAAGTTTTCTGTCAGTATAAGTTAGCTTTTCATAGATTTTTATAAAACCGGAATCATGCAGTATGAGAACTTTTACAGCAGTGTATAGTTATTTTAAGATTTATTCACATTGTTGCATGTTCCAGTAGTCTATTTTCACTTTTGACTAAACTTTCATTGTATAGATATATGCTATTTGTCTGTTCCTCCGTTAGAGGGTAACTGGGTTATTAAAGTTTGAGGTTATTACGAGTAAAGCTACTGTAATCATTTACATACAGATCTTTTGTAGACATATGTCTTCATTCTCTTGGGTAAATACTTGAGTGGAATTTCCTGATCATTTGATACGTATATGTTACCTTTAAATAACTGCTGAACTGTTTGCTAAAATGAATGTATGATTTTTCATCCACATCAACAATGTATGATAATTCCTCTTACCTTTTTATCAATCCATGATATTGTTATTTTACTTTTAGCCATTCTTGTGTTTAGTAGATTTTCATTGTGGTTTTAACTTCCACTGGCCTAAAGACTAGTGATAACCATATTTTCACATTATTTTCATCTGTGTATCTTTATTAATCAAGTACTTGTAAAAAGTATTGACTTTTTAGCTTTAATTTTTTAGCTTATTGCTTGTCCTCTTCTTCACACTTCCCTGGTGGCACAGTGATAAATAATCTGCCTGCAATTTAGGAGACCCGAGTTCGATCCCTGGGTTGGAAAGATCCCTTGGAGGAGGAAATGGCAACCCACTCCAGTATTCTTGCCTGGAGAATTCCATGGACAGAGTAACCTGGCGGGCTACAGTCCATGGGGTCACAAAGAGTTGGACAGGACTGTGACTAACACTTTCACTGTCTTCTAATTATTAAGTCTTGACTCATTGGAAAAGACTCTGATGCTGGGAGGGATTGGGGGCAGGAGGAGAAGGGGATGACAATGAGATGGCTGGATGGCATCACCGACTCTTTGGAGGTGGGTTTGAGTGAACTCCGGGAGTTGGTGATGGACAGGGAGGCCTGGCGTGCTGAGATTCATGGGGTCGCAAAGAGTCGGATACGACTGAGTGACTGAACTGAACTGAACTGACTGAAGATAATTTTATATATCTGGATTCAAAGTCCTTTCTCAGATGTTTGTTTTGCAAATACATATGTCTGTGTTTGCCTTTTTATTTTCTTAACGGTATCTTCCAAATGATAAAAGTTTTATTTTTGAACCAGTATAACCTATCAATTTTTCTTTTATAACTTTTGGAGGATTTTTTGACCTAAGAAATCTTTGTCTAACCTAAGGCTGTAAGTATTTCCTCCTATATTTTGTTGTAGAAGTTTTACTGGATTCATTTGGAGTTAATTTTTGTGTATGGTATGAGATCATGGTCAAGGTTTATTTCTTTGCATGTGGATTTGAGATGAGATGTTATACTTTGCCTGTTGACTGTCCTGGCACTTTAGTTGAACGTCATGTGGTTGTATACGTGTAAGACTGTTTTTGGCTCCACTTTGTTTCTTTTTTTTAATGCACATCCATGTTTTATAAATAACATATGATTTTCAGTCACTAAAGTAGAAATTATCTTTATTTATTTACTTAATAATTTTGGTTATTCTAGTTTCTTACACCATGCATGAAACTAAGTTTTTCATGAAACCAATTATCATCCTGAAATTTTCTTTAATACTTTCACACTGTAAGCCAATTATGTTTAAAGAATTACATTTATTAATACTTACATACCAGTATGGAAACACAAAGATGTAAATTTACCTACAAAATGTGTAAGAATAATTACAAAATTCATTAAAATCTTGATTTTCAGAGTAAAAGAAGGCTAATGTAAAAGCTCATTTATTGCTATCACAATATTTATGCTTTCAAGCATTCATTGAAATTGTACTTTATCACTTTAAAGCCTTTACAGAAACCTTGGAGTTGCTGTAGACTGTGTTTTACTTTCTTTATTTAATGATTAAATTTAAATTTCATTTATAACATTTTTTCTCTCAATATGGAAGGAGTGTGCCAAAGAAAATAGCCTTAGAATTATTGAAAAATTTCAAACCTTTAATCATTACATCTTCCAGTATTGTTTATGATTGGTTTACTTATCACATTTTTAGTAGAAACTGTATAAGGTAAGCTTTATCTCAAAAATCACACAAATACTAAGAGAGTATAAAACTCAGCCTCTGTACACTCATACTGAATCAAATCTCAGAGACAGAATTTTGGGTGAAGTAGAAAAGAATACTTTGTCAGAATTATTTTGTCAGACAAAGAATACTTTGTCAGACACAGGGCAACACAGTGGGCTCATACCCTGAAAAACTTTGTGTCCCAACCTGGAGGGATTTGGTGAGGAGTTTTATAGCAGTGGTTCAAGAGCAGGGTTGCTGATAAGGGTCAGGGTATGTGCAGGGCCTGGATTCCTTTAATCTGGTGGTCTCAGGTGGTCTCCCCATACGATATGGTTCTTTTTTTGTTTATTTTCTGGTTGCACTGAGGCTTCACTGTTACAATAAGGGGCTACTGTCTAGGTGTGGTGGGCATATTTAATTGTCCTGCAACATGTGGAATCTTCCCCGACCAGGAATCAAGCTCATGTCCCCAGCATTGGCAGATGGATTCCTAACCACTGAACCACCAGGGAAGTCCTCAGCTGAGGTTCTTGAGATTATCAAATTGTGACCTTTCTGCAATGAAGAATGCTTCATCAAGTAGTTCATCTTCCTTTTTTGGGGTGTTTTAGTTCTGTAGAAGAGTTCAAAGATACCGTTACATATATCCCTTAAAGCAGACCGTGCTTCAAATCTGCGTGTTTGTTTCTTGCAAGATCCTCCTTTGTCTCTGCATCTTCTCCCTTCCCTGATTAGCCACTGTTCATATCTGCCCTCTGGAACTCAGGGAAGGTCAGGGAAGCATGAGTCTACTCCCTACAAACACAGAATGGGGTACCCAAAGGCTTCTGGGCATTGGAGCCCTATATGGTTCTGCTCATTTTCAACTCTAGGGACTGGTACTGGAATGGAAATGCCCTTGTCTATAATGCAGTACTGTGTCATTTCTGGGTCTGGTTGATTGAATTTTCTTCTCATCACTGATGTTTTTCTCTACTTTTTTGTATATCTAATAATTTGTGATTGAGTATCAGACATGAATTTTTACCTTGTTTTGTACTAGATACTTTTGTCTTCCAGTCAATATTCTTACTCTTGGATACTGTCAAGTTGCTGAAAAATAATTTTGATCCCATTGAGTCTTGCTTTTTAGATTTATTGGCAAAACCTGAGCAGTGTTTTACTTTGGAGCTAATTATTTCCCACTGCTGAGGCTAGACTCGTATTACTCTACCAAATAGTTTTGGTTTTTTAGTTTGGCTTTCGGGAACAGGCACTCTTCCCAGTCTTGCATGAGGAACAGGTATATTCTCTTTAATCCTTACGCTTGTTTTTACCCCCCAAATTCTGAAAGTTTTCTCTCACATATACTGATTAGTGTTTTCCTGAATACTCAGGGTGAATCATTTGCAGATCTTTGCAGTTCTCTTTTTGTGCAGCTCTCTCTGGCATGTTGTCTTGTGAATTCTCATTGTCTTCCTGATCTTGAGGACCATAGAGGGAGAAAGATCGCTTCCTCTTTCCTGTGCCATAACCTGGAAACAACTGCCGGCAATCACAGGGTCCACTCATTAGTTTCCTGTTACTCAAGGATCACATTGTGTTCAGTGTTTTAAAAATCATTATATCATATATTTCACCTTGTTTGTTTTTTGGTTATTTCAGAGAGGAGAGTAATTCTTGTTCATGTTACCGCATCTTACCAGAAGCAGAAGTTTCTTATCTAGCTTTAAGAACAGTTTTTATAAGTGCATTTCAGAATACTGAGTTGGCCGGAAAGTTCATTCGGATTTTTCTTAAGAAGTTAATGGAAAAACCCAAACAAAATTTTTTGGCCAACCCAATATTATGTAGGGTATGTATGTGTGTGTGTGTGCGCACTTAATGGTACCATCATCTACTTATCTTTAGTCATCTGCTTTCTTATTTTCTGTAACCATTACAAACTCTTGGCTCTTTCCACATGCCCTCCTTTTTCCCATCTGCTCACTTTGAGTCACTAACCTTTTATCCTGGGTCAGCAGGACAATTAATGTCATTAAGAAACTCAGAAGTCTGTAACTGTCCTCCAGAGAAAAGCCTGATTTCCTCCCTGTGGGCCTTGAAGAGTAAGATAACTTTCTTCTTCAAAGCCACCCATTTACTGATGGATACCTGATCCTTTGTTTACCCCTTCCTCTCAACAACATTATTCTTTTTTTTGATTTTGCATTTCCACTTTTCTTTTGATCTTTCCCTCTTTGATATAAACCTATTTCAGTTGCTCTAATCTAATTAAAGCTATAGAGTTTCTTTTTTTTTTTAGTTACTGTCTAATCTCTCCTCTTTTATTCTAACTTCTCAAAAGAGTAGTTTACATTTTTTGTCTTTAGTTTTATTCCACTGATTTCTCAGCTTGGTGAACTCTTGCATTCTACTGAAATTGCTCTCAATGAAGCAGGCAATGATCTACCTCTTAATTACCAAATCCAGTGGATATGTTTCACTTCTTATCCTATGGAACCTATCTGACCTGTGTAGTCAAAGAAGCTAGTGAGAGGAAATACAATATTTTTAGGCAGAAAACCCCATTAATATTTACATTCGGAGTAGTTGGTTGCTTCTATTAACATTATTACTGTAATAACTTCCTTTGGGAGAACTTTTAGTGGCTCAGAAGGTAAAGAATCTATCTGCAGTGCAGGAGACCCAGGTTCGATCTATCCGCGGGTTGGGGAAGATCCCCTGGAAAAGGGAATGGCTACCCACTCCAGTATTCTTGCCTGGGAAATCCTATGGACAGAGGAGCCTGTTAGAGTACAGTCCCTGGGTTGCAAAGAGTTGGACTCAACTGAGCAACTAACAACACAAAATAAGTTTAAAAAAACTTTTTTAAAATAAAAGTTTGAGGAAAATATTACCAAATTAAAATGAAGTGAGAAACACCTAAGAAGCTATTGGGCTGCACACTGCAGGCCTACAAGACCTGTGCTTGCTTAGTTTCAAGACTAAAGAGAGAGCTGGAGTCTATTTATATAGCTCAAACAGTCAGTGAAATGTAATGTAGTAATTGTTAAAATTATAGACAGGCAATATTAAGAAAATGCAACCATCTGCAGAATTGAATATTATACACAATGTAACAGATTGTATAAGTAAGATTTTGGCAGAAAATACCTAAAGGAAAAATTTCCTAGTTAGAAACATGTTCTTTCTGATTATAAATGTTTGTGCTTAGCAAAAAGAATTTGTACTTGATATAATAAGATATATCTATGGGTTTGACAAGGAATTTACTTTTTTAAAAAGGAAAGGGGCCTGAATTTGTGATTATGAAGATTCAGAGTAGCTTCTGCCAGACATGTGCAGCTCTAATTGTCTGTGGCTGATAGTGATTTCCAAGATGATTTCCAAGATTTATGTCTGTTACCTCTCTGTTGTAGTTTCCGGACAATAATGGTTGCTCGCCAGCCGGTTGGGTTATGGTACACATGTTTTCAAGTCTCAGTAGAAACAAGCAAATCGAAAAGATGCTAGTGCCCTTTTATAAAAGCTTAAAAAGATTTTTTGAAATATGATTAAAATGTTCTGGCAGTAAATCTGTTTTAAAATATTTAAAGCCCTTTGTGCAGTTTTAGCCTCTCAGAAGTCTTAAGCAACCGAAGGACTTGAGTCATAGAATTAAGAGAACTACACAGTATATATTTCTAGTGCTTTGGAAAATCATAACGTGAATTGGAGAGATACTTTAGGAGATACGCACATTTGAAGATTTAGAAAGCTTTCAGACTTAAAATGTGTGCTAAAACTAATTACCTTTACTTTTAAAAAATACAGTAATAAATCAGGAGTCCATTCTACCAGGGAAATAGAGGGATAAACAAGCTATGCATTTATAAATACTTTATTTAATGTAGATTTAAAAAATGTTAGAATGGTTTCCCAATTTGTCCCACCTATGTCTACCCCACTGTGTCCATATGTCCATTCTCTGTGTCTACTTCTCTATTCCTGCCCTGCAAATAGATTTATCTATATTGTTTATTTTCTAGACTCCATATATATGCATTAATATGCAGTGCTTTTCTCTTTCTGACTTCAGTCTGTCGGACAGACTCTAGGTCCATCCTCATCACTACAGATGACCCAGTTTCCTTCCATGTTATGACTGAGTAATATTCCATTGTGCGTGTGCACCACAGCTTTATCCCTTCATCTGTCAGTGGATGTGTAGAATGCTTCCACGTCCTTGCTATTGTAGATAGTGCTGCAGTGAGCATTGTCTTTTTGAATTATGTGTCTTTTGAATTACATGTGTCTTTTTGAATTATGGTTTTCTCAGGGTATATGCCCAGTAGTGGGATTGCTGGATCATATGGTAGTTCTTATTTTAGTTTTTTAAGGAACCTCCATACTGTTCTCCATACTGGCTGCATCAGTTTACAGTTCTACCAGCAGTGCCAGAGAGCTCCTTCTCCACACCTTCTCCAACATTTATTGTTTGTAGATTTTTTGACGATGGCTGTTCTTACCAATGTGAGGTGGTACCTCATTGCAGTTTTGATTTGCATTTCTCTAATAATGAGAGATATTGAGCATCTTTTCAAGTGTTTATTGGCCATCTGTATTTTCTGTGTTTTGTTTTAGCCATTCTGGTGGATGTTGAGTCAAATCACATTGTGCTTTAATTTTTATTTTCTTTGTGATTAATGATGTTATTCACTTTTCCATATGTACGTTGACCATCTGCATATACTCTTTTAAAAATGTTATTTTCTATAGCATTGTCTGTCTTTCTAATTTATAGGATTTCATTTACATATTATGAAATATTTTGTTTGTTTCTTTTGTCTCCGTTTGGCTGACAGGTAATTGCTGTTTTAATAAGACTGTCTCTAATTCTCCCCTTTACTTAGGCACGCTTCTCCCGTTTTTTTTAATTTTCTTTTTAAGATTTTTTTTTTGACCATTTTAAAAGTTTTCATTGACTTTGTTACAGTATTGCTTCTGTTTTATGTTTTGGTGTTTTGGCTGTGAGTTATCCAAACCAGGGATGAAACTCCCTCCCCTTGCAGTGGGACGTGAAGTCTTACCCACCGGATTGTGAGGGAAGTCCCTTGTCCCAGGATTTAAATTGAGAAATTGGAGGGTCTTTGTCCCCTCGGCCCTGAAATATTGAAGTTAATTTAGCTCTGTTCTCCAGAGGTTTCCAGACAAGCTCTTTAGGCTCCCACCAGAATCTGTTGGATGTCTTCATGGGAAGGAAGACCTGCCTCTCTCTGTTGGTAGGTGTGTTCTCTCATCTTAGGTTTCCTATGATATGTTTCCACAAATATGAAGGATATTTTAACTTCTGTTCTTTGAAGCTTTGGACCTAGTTCCCCAGCTTCCCTTGCAACTACATAACTGACTAGGTCTTCTATAGGCTACTCAGGTTGAGACTTGTTAAGTTTCAAAATGTTCATTCCAGTCTCATAAATCACCAAAAGCCTTGCCTGTTTTCGTCTTATCCAGCAAAGGTTCTGTGTATGGGGCAAGCTTGACTTTTTAAAAGTACGTCTGCCTTCTTTAGTTGTTACCTTGGGAGCATTGGTCTGCAGCCACTCTTTGTCTTCCTTAGGATACAGTCCCAATGTGATGGTTATTTTTGGTTCCTTCCTGTCCGCTTAGCAGTATTTTTCTCCCTTCTAAATTTTTAAAAAAATTTCTGTCCTGGAGCTTTAGTTCTTGAATGAATCACCCTCTTTCTTCTCAGTATTTACAAATACTGAAGCACCTGTCTGTAATCATCCTCTTCATCTGGATAATTCGCATTCATCTTTTCAGCCTCAGTTTAGAAATAAAGTGTTCCTTGATTCTTCCCTCTTCATCATTGTACTCAAATATGGGTATGGCATCCTCTTATCTGCTCCCACAAAACTCTAACATGTTCCTAGTTTTAATCCTTATCTCATTGCATTGTTATGGCTCACCTCCTTGCTTGTCTGTATCTCCCACTAGGCTGTAGAGAAACCACCTCTGTTCCATGTTATATTCCTGTCACTCACATGGCACAGTGTTCAATACAAAATAGACATCCTGTTGAAATGGATTCCTAAAGTGTTACTTTAATAGTAAAGGCTTTATGTATTAGGAAATCTGAGGAAAACGCAAACTGTAAAATAGGAATACTTTTCATTAAAAAAAAATAGCATATATAAGGTAAATGGGACCCTAAAATATGAAATACTTTTAGAAAACAAACAATATGTATATGGGATAAACAAAGATACAAAAGCATGATTATTATAGGATAGTAGGATGTGAGAGTTGGACTGTGAAGAAAGCTGATCGCCGAAGAATTGATGCTTTTGAACTGTGGTGCTGGAGAAGACTCTTGAGAGTGTCTTGGACTGCAAGGAGATCCAGCCAGTCCATTCTCAAGGAGATCAATCCTGGGTGTTCACTGGAAAGACTGATGCTAAAGCTGAAACTCCAATACTTTGGCCACCTCATGCGACGAGTTGACTCACTGGAAAAGACTCTGATGCTGGGAGGGATTGGGGGTGGGAGGAGAAGGGGACGACAGAGAATGAGATGACTGGATGGCATCACCGACTCGATGGACATGAGTTTGAGTGAACTCCGGGAGTTGGTGATGGACAGGGAGGCCTGGCGTGCTGTGATTCATGGGATCGCGAAGAGTCAGACACGACTGAGCGACTGAACTGACTGACTGAGGATATTAAATAATTTTTACTTTTTTCCTTATGCCTTCATTTATTTGATATTTTAAAGTACTTTATATCATTAGTTACAAACTATGAAACAGTTTTCATTGAGGTCAAGCACAACTAGGCTACTTAATTAAATTTTCCATAAAAATTTGTTGAATGGATAAGTGTGATTCTGTAGTTACAGAAATGAGTAAAGTGATCAGGGTTGAAGAGTAGATTGAGATGAAAAAGAGCTCAGAGGAGAAAATCCTCACTTTACCTCATATAGCAGGGTAAATTTCAGGTAGCCCAAAGAATTAAATGTAAAATATAAAGCTATTCAAATGCTAGAAGAAACACAAGTGAGCAAGCTAGGTATAGGGAAAACTTCTCTAAATTAATTTCTATAAGCAACGATGAGAAGATTGATAATTTGACTGTGTTAAAAAATTTACGTAGCAAAAAATCTCTTAAGCAAAATAAAATAACAAATAAGAAAAATATAACTTACCTCAATGAAAAAGTGTTAATATAAAAAAATCTTCTAAAATAAGAAGAAAAAATACCAGGAACCTTACCAAAATAGTATAAATATATCTTGTTTGTAAAAGATTCTCAGTGTCACCATGTATAGAAAAATTCAAGATAAATGTGTACAGAAACACCATTTCTCATCTATCAAATTATTCAGTCGCTCAGTCGTGTCCTACTCTTTGTGACCCCATCAAATTAGCCATAAGTAAAAAGAAATTTGGTAACACACTGTGCTGGCAAGCCTGTAGGGAAATAGTCACTCTCACACAGTATTCATTATCATCCAAACCTTAGAAGAATTTCTAACAAAATTATCTAACAAAATAGATAAGTATCTAACAAAATTATATAAGCAGTTGCTTGGTGTCCCTTGTGGCTCAACTGGTAAAGAATCCATCTGCAGTGCGGGAGACCTGGGTTCATTCCCTGAGTTGGGATGATCCACTGGAGAAGGGAAAGGCTACCCACTCCAGTATTATGGCCTGGAGAATTCCATGGACTGTATAGTCAGTGCATGGGGTCATAAAGAGTTGGACATGACTGAGTGACTTTCACTTTTTCTTTTTTGTATTCAGAAATTCTAATTCAAAGGGTCTCTTCCGTAAATACACTATCAAAAATGTGAAGAGATATATTCACAGGGCTGTTCATTGCATCATTAGTTGGAAAATACTGAAAACAGCCCAAATGTTCATCACTAGGGGGTTAGTTTAACTATGGTGCATCCTAGAATGAAATGCCATGCAGCTCTAAAAAGGAATGAGAAGCAAAAAAGCAATGAGGAATATCTTTATATACTACTATGGCTCAATCTCCAAGTTATATTGTTAAGTTTAAAAATATAAGAAAAACATGTCTACAGTGCGCTAATAAGAAAGGCAGTGGTATAAATAAATATACATTTTTGCTTATATTTTAGAAACAGACGACTAAACCTTAAAATCCAGAACAAAATGGTTACCAATAGAGGGGGAGTGTGTGAAGAATACACTGGAGAGGCCAGGGATGAAAGCTAGACTTCTCTGAATGTACACTATATTTGTGTAATATATATATACACACAATATATATTCTCTTCCAGATTCTTTTCCATTATAGGTTATTACAAGATACTGAATATAGTTCCTTGTGCTGATAGTAATAGTAGGTCCTTGTTTATCTGTTTGACTACTTTACTTTTAAACAATTTGTTTTTATAGCCCTACTGGGGTATACTTATAGGATAACAAGAACTTCCCCCCAAACAGAGTAACTCTTCTAAACAATCATGTTATTCTTATTAGTGTTGTTATACTCACACTGCTGTTTGTGCCGTATAGTGTGAAAGTCGCTCAGTCGTGTCCGACTGTTTGTGACCCCATGGACTCTACAGTTCAAGGCCAGAATACTCGAGTGGGTAGCCTTTCCCTTCTCCAGGAGATCTTTCCAACCCAGGGATCGAACCCAGGTCTCCCACATTGCAGGAGGAATTTTTACCATCTAAGCCACAAGGGAATTCCAAGAATACTGGAGTGGGTAGCCTACCCCTTTTCCATCGGATCTTCCCGACCCAGGAATTGAACCGGGATCTCCTGCATTGCAGGTGGATTCTTTACCAGTTGAGCTATGAGGGAAGCCTTTGTGCCGTATGGTGTAGTGTAAATAAATATACTGGCATCAGACTGAATCTGGACTTTCGGCATCGGTGAAACAAGATATAAAAATGGGTGAGATCAACTGATATTTTTTCTTTCAGTTCAGTTTAGTTCAGTTCAGTCGCTCAGTCGTGTCCAACTCTGCGACCCCATGAATCTTGACCTGCAAACATTTCATACCTGTGTCCACTTGTAAAGACCTGAAAATAGTGACCATTTCATTGGTACTGAACCTCTCTAAAACCAATGCTGTGGATTTAAACTTGATTTCCGATTGAAAGAAATCCCAGTTCTTTGAAGAAATGGCTAATTTGGGGTTAGGGGTAAGAAATGTGCAGGATGATTTTCTAATCCAGTATACTAGAAAGCAAGAAAGGCATGAAGACTGAGACTCTTAGGACTGAATTATAGGACCCAGGGAGCAATTTGAGTAGATAACTACAAGAGAAGGAATAAATTTGGCATCAATAAGAAGATAGTCACAGGTGGTTAAGTCCATCAAATCCATGGGCTCATGATGATGTAAGTAAAGAAATACAGATTACCCTTGGGGATACTGTGGAAATCTATTCCTTGCTTTGAAAAGTGGTAAATAAAGGGGAAAAAGCATTTTTACTGTCCTTCCTACAAATGATAAATTGGAGAAGCTGAATAATTGATGGCAGAAGTTGTATTTGTAAAAATATCACTTGTAATAAATGGACGAAGAATGTTACAGGTATTCAGAGAACATTCAAAGAATGTTATCTTCATCTTGAAATCTCTTAGTAGAACTGGGCAGTGATTGTTAATGGACTGTCAGTATAAAAAAGGCAAACAATATACAAATTAATGGTAGAGAATCTGCCTGCCAATGCAAGAGACACTAGAGATGCAGGTTCAGTCCTTTGGTTGGATAGATCCCCTCGAGAAGGGAATGGCAGCCCACTCCGGTATTCTTGCCTGGAAAATCCCATGGACAGAGGAGCCTGGCATGCCACAGTTCATGGGGTCGCAAAGAGTTGGAACCAACTGACTACACATCATATTGCCATACAAATTCATATGATACATATGTAGTCGGCTTAGCCAGAAATTATAGACTGTGGAAGCAGATCAAATCTCTTAACTGCTGCAGTGGTTTTCAACTTAGTTGCATATTAGAATCACTTGAAGAGTATTTAAAATTCTCACAGCCTATACTGCAATTGCATTAATATCTCTGAGTTGAGACCCACACATCAGGACTTTTTTTCAGGTTTCCAAAGTTGTTTCAGTGTGCAGCCAAGATTGAAATGTATTGTATCAGATCCAGCTGATAATTTACAGGAAATACAAGGATCCAAGGGTGCAATAAGCACAATTCAGACTGGAAAGCTCTGGAGGATATATGACCCAATTTCTTAAATAAAGAATTTAAAAGGAATAAAAAAGAGAGGAACTATGGATGGGGCTTGATGACATATCAAGTAATTATAATATATGGACTGTTTATGGGTCCTAAATAAACAAGCTAAAAAAAAATCACAAGTCAGTCATACAGATGCTGTCAGTGATTGTTAATTTTGTAAAGTGTGATAAGAGAACTGTGGTTACTTTTTAAAAATAGTCTTTACTATCAGAGATACATGCTGAAGTATTTATGGATGAAATAATATGATATTGTCATTTGCTCCAAAATAACTGGCAGCAGTCAAGGAAAATTAGCTAGGGAGAATCCCAGGGAAGGGGGAGCCCGGTGGGCTTCCGTCTATGGGATCACACAGAGTCGGACACGACTGAAGTGACTTAGCAGCAGCAGCAGCATGATAGATAAAACAGCATCAAGCTGATAAGTGGTGATAACCCCAGACACACAGTCTGTCCCTCTCCTTCCCTGCTCCCCCTTGGCACCTGCAAGTCTGTCATCTGTGTCTGTGAGTCTGTTTCTGTTTTGTAGATAGGATCATTTGATACTATGACTGTTACCAAAATTGTTTCAGTGGAACTGTGGCAGTTGGAAGTTGGGTTATAGCCTGGGGGAGGCAAGGAGATGTATGTAGACTATGATTATAAGCAGTGACAGGACAGTGGCTACTCATTAACTGTTGGAAGGTCAAGGGGAAGTGTTTGCCATATTATTTGTGTTTTTGATTTTTTGTACAATGAGAGTTTGTTCAGTCTTTTTATAAAAAATTAATTGGAGGCTGAAAATACAGGAGAGAGTAGTAGAGGAGGCGCTGAAATAGAATGAGGTTAAGTTTGGAAGTTGAATAATTGATCATGTATAGAATGGACACTTGTTGCTGTGAAGAAAGTTAAAGACAAACATTTATAGGGGAATAGAGGCTAAGAAGTTGAAGGTGACCTTTATTTTTGTTGCAACATTTATTGTGAGATAATGAGGGTGGTCATCTTCATATAAATGGATTCAAAGTTAACGAATTAAGAGTTTGGAGAAGAATGTGTATGCTTTGTATTCCTGTTAAAAGGGAAGGGTATGGTATAGAATACATACCCAGTTGGTATTGGATACCATACTTTGTATTGCTGTTATTATGAAAAAACAAAACCTAGAAAATCTCTTAGGCGCCGTATCTGGATATTTTCAGACAGTTATTGCATCTTAATTATGTGTGTGTGTGTGTAGTGTAGTTTGTGCAAGTGGCTAATATTAGATTGTGTTTGCTTTTTTTAAACTCAGTTTCTTCATTCAAAGCTTAATGTTTTAGGCTTTGGTCAGATTTTCCATCTAAAGCTTTCATTTTAATATCTGTTCATCTTAAATAGGGTTTCTCTGAGCTTTAAAAAGGTCTGTTTTCTATTCTGATTTTAGTTTTATTAAATCATAACTTTAAAATTAAATCAAAAGACATATTAATCCTCAATAAAATACATTTATAATTAGTTTTAGGTCATATAAACATTGATTGCTTTTAATATATAACTTGGACCATACATTTCTGGAACTTAGAAGGAAAAGTTCTTTTTATGAGTAATAGGAAAATTCATTACCTTGGGTGCAATTGACTTACCATTATTTTATTCTGGAACTATTTCTATAGTGTATTTGGTCTATTTTTCAACAATACTGTAAACGATTTTTTGTATGAAACTGTTAATTAGGAAGGAATAATATAGCCTGTGTTAGTCACTCAGTCTACTAACTAACCATGGGGTCCATGCGATCCTCTCTCCATGGAAATCTTCAGGGAAGAATACTGGAGTGGGTTTTTATTCCCTTCTCCAGGGGATCTTCCTGACCCAGGAATTGAACCCAGATCTCCCACATTGCAGGGGGCTTATTTACTGCCTGAGCCACCAGGTCTATAATGTATCAGTATTTGAAAAGTAGGTCTTTGTCAGACTGCTGGGTTGCCCTTAGCATTTGACTTTTTATAATTTTTATTGATGTGAATGAAGTATCGTTCATTTTATTGGAGCAGATAGATTCTAAGATGGCTCCCACTGCTCCTTCCCTCCTGTTATTTACACCCTTGTATAATCTTTTCCCCTTGAATACAGGTATAACTTGTTTGTAATCTATAGACCATGCAAAGAAGAGGTCCCTTGTATGATTAGGTAGCATAAGAGCATAATTTCCATTTTACTAGCAAGCAGTCTCTATTGCCTTCTTGGATTACAAGCTTTGATAAAATAAGCAGTCATATTGGAGTGATCCACTTTGTATGGTTGACCCCTTGCCAACAGCAAACTAGGAACTGAGACCCTCAATCCAGTTCAGTTCATCAGGAACTGAATCCTGACAACAGCCACATGAGCTTGGAATCTTCTCCCCGAGTTAAGCCTTCTGATGAGACTCCAGCCATGGCTGACAGCTTGATTGGAGTCTTGTGAGAGACCCTGAAGCAGAGGATCCGGCATGTCTGACTCATAGAAACTGTGAGATGATAAATGTATGTTTTTTTAAAATAAGCAGCTACATTTGTGGCGTTTATTGTGTAGCAATATATATCTAATGCAACTATGAAACAGAAAATACTTTCCAAGACATACCAAACCCTCCTTTACTTTCATAGTACTAGATGATTTAGGTGCAAGACAGGTTTTGGGAACTGAACCTATTAGGAAAGAAATGAACTAGAAATGAGTAGCAATGTACTTAAAAAGGAGGGACTTAACAGCTATGGAGGCTCACTCTCTCAGGCCAAGAGCATGGCAGGTTGTTAAAATAAGAGCAGCAGCCTCTGCTGGGATTGTCTACCTCACTTCTTTTGCATTTGCTGTTTCTTCCATCCGAATCACTCTTTCTCCAGGCATCCAAATGGGTAATATCCTTATTTCACTCAGAGAGGCCCTCCCTGTCATCAGTAAATAAAATGCTACTGCCTATCCCCAGATTACTATGATGGTGTGGTAAGACACCCAGAGTCAGACATTCTGGAGTATGAAGTCAAGTGGGCCTTAGGAAGCACTGCTGTTAATAAAGCTAGTGGATGCAATGGAATTCCAATAGAGCTATTCAGAACTGAAAGGATGATGCCGTCAAGATGTTGCATTCAATATATCAGCAAATCTGAAAGACCTATCAGTGGTCATAGGACTTGAAAAGGTCAATGCTCATCCCAGTTCCTAAGAAGGGTAGTACTAAAGAATGTGCTAACCATTGGACAGTTGTACTTATCTCCATGATAGTAAGGTCATGCTTAAAATCTTGCTTGCTAGGCATCAGATTTATGTGAACCAATAACTTCCAGATGTCCAAGTTGGGTTTAGAAAAGGCAGAGGAAGCATAGATCAAATTGCCAACAGTCGCTTGTTCATAGAGAAAGCAAGGGAATTCCAGAAGAACATCTACTTCTGTTCCATCAACTACAAAGGCTAAAACCTTTGACTGTGTGGATCGTAACAAACTGTGGAAAGTTCTTAAAGAGATGGGAATACCAGACCAATACATGTCTCCTGAGAAACCTGTATGTGGGTCAAGAAGCAACAGTTAGAATGCTGTATGAACAACTGACTGGTTCAAGATTGAGAAAGGAGTATGACAGGGCTGTCCGCTGTCACCCTGTTTGTTTAATCTGTACATGAGCACATCATGAAAAATGCCAAGCTGGATGAGTTACAAGCTGGAATCAGAATAGTCAGGAGAAACATCAACAACCTCAGATACACAGATGATACCACTCTATTGGCAGAAAGTGAAGAGGAACTAAAGAGCCCCTTGTTGAAGGTAAAGGAGGAGAGTAAAAGAGCCGGCTTAAAAGTAAATATTAAAAAAAAATAAGATCATGGCATCCGGCCCCATTACCGCATGGCAAATAGAAGGGAAAAAGATGAAAGTAGTGACAGATTTTCTTTTCTTGGGCTCCAAAATCACCGCAGACAGTGACTGCAGCCATGAAATCAGAAGACTATTGCTTCTTAGCAAGAAAGCGATGACAGACCTAGACAGTGTTGAAAAGCAGAGACATTACTCTGCTGACAGAGATCCATATAGTCAAGGCTATGGTCTTCCCAGTGTCACATATGGTTATGAAAGCTGGACCATGAAGAAGGCAGAATGCCAAAAAATAGATGCCTTCAAACTGTGGCGCTGGAGAAGACTCCTAAGAGTCCCTTGGGCAGAAAGGAGATCAAACCAGTCAATCTTAAGGGAAGTCAATCCTGAATAATTGTTGGAAGGACTGATGCTGAAGCTGAAGCACCAGTATTTTGATCATCTGATGTGAACAGCCAACTCACTGGAAAAGTCCCTGATGCTGGGAAAGGTCGAAGGCAGAAGGAAAAGGGGGCATCAGAGGATGAGATGGCTGGATGGCATCACCAATGCAGTGGACATGAACTTGGGCAAACTTTGGGAGATGGTGAAGGATAGGAAGGCCTGGCACGGTGCAGTCAATGGGGTTGCAAAGAGTCGGACATGACTGGGTGACTGAACAACAACATCACTATTCTCTAACTTTGATATTATGTTACATACTAATTTGTTTATTGTCTTTCTCCTTCATTGGAGCATAAGCTCCTCGTGAGTAGGAAACTTTGCTTCTTTTGTTCACTACTGCATATGTACCATTTACAACAGCATTTGTCATATAGTAAATGCTCAGCAAATACTTGTTGAGTTGAAGAGTCTACCTTCCAGATTTCACACTGACCGGGATTTGGTTGTCTGGAGGTTGATGGGAGTTTTCAGGAGTGATGCCCTTTCTTGGGCAGGACTCCAGTCAATGGCTGAGAGATGAGGTGTTGTATCTTCACACAGGGAAATGTGCTGGTAGAGTCAGACACACAGGCTGAGATTAAGCACGGCTACTCAAGACTAAGGAGTACGTCAAGGTTGTATATTGTCACCCTGCTTATTTAACTTGTATGCAGAGTACATCATGAGGAACACTGGGCTGGAAGAAGCACAAGCTGGAATCAAGATTGCCGGGAGAAATATCAATAACCTCAGATATGCAGATGACACCACCCTTATGGCATAAAGTGAAGAGGAAGTCAAAAGCCTCTTGATGAAAGTGAAAGAGGAGAGTGAAAAGGTTGGCTTGAAGCTCAACATTCAGAAAACAGAGATCATGGCATCTGGTCCCATCACTTCATGGGAAATAGATGGGGAAAGAGTGGAAACAGTGTCAGACTTTATTTTTTTGGGCTCCAGAATCATTGCAGATGCTGATTGCAGCCATGAAATTAAAAGATGCTTACTTCCTGGAAGGAAAGTTATGACCAACCTAGATAGCATATTAAAAAGCAGAAACATTACTTTGCCAACAAAGGTCTGTCTAGTCAAGGCTATGGTTTTTCCCGTGGTCATGTATGGATGTGAGAGTTGGACTGTGAAGAAAGCTGAGCGCTGAAGAGTTGATGTTTCTGTGGTGCTGGAGAAGACTCTTGAGAGTCCCTTGGACTGCAAGGAGTTCCAACTAGTCCATTCTAAAGGAGATCATTGGAAGGACGGATGCTAAAGCTGAAACTCCAATACTTTGGCCACCTCATGCGATGAGTTGACTCACTGGAAAAGACTCTGATGCTGGGAAGGATTGGGGGTGGGAGAAGAAGGGGACAACAGAGAATGAGATGGCTGGATGGCATCACCAACTCGATGGACATGAGTTTGAGTGAACTCCGGGAGTTGGTGATGGACCAGGAGGCCTGGCGTGCTGTGATTCATGGGGTCGCAAAGAGTTGGACACGACTGAGTGACTGAACTGAACTGAACTGAACTCAAGACTAAGGCCAATCTCTGAGAGTTGCAGCTCTGGGATAAACTAGGGGGTCTAGGAGGAGTGAGGTAATGAAGTCTAGGCTATTAGAATCTAGGGAAAAGACTTAATTCCATACCTAGGTCCTACTTCATTCTTTTTTCAGTTTGTTCATTCAGTAATTCAATGCCTGGTGTTATTCTAGGTAAAGGAAATACAGAGACAAATCAAATAGTATCCCTGTCTCATTAAACTTGCATTCTGAAGAGGGAGCATAGACAGTCAATACAAACTGATAAATAATTTCTTACAGTTCTCATTGCTATGAAGAAATCTTCATAAAACAAGCTACTGAAATAAAGATGAGTTTCCTCTCCATGTTAGTGTCTATGTTGGAGTCACTAGTTATTGCTCAGTTGCTAATATGAAGGCATAATCTGAGTAATGGGTTACTTAGTAACTGGGAATTAGTAACCTGTCATTTTCTATCTGTAAATGATTTGTTAGATTATTAAGATATGCAGTTAAGTTTTACAGACATTTATCAAATAAATAATTGATTGTAATCAAGTTTATAGGTAATTGATGTGAACATTTTAAACCTACTTATAAAAGAAGGTATAGCAGAATTTAACTTCAGGAATTACCACACAATATTTATTTGTAAACTTTAAATGTATTTGATTTAAGTAACTTAGAATCAAAGAGTCAGTCACATTTACTGAGATGATATAGTCAAAGTTTGGCTTTCTGAAATCCTGAACAGTGGATTGTTCTACGTAGATAAGATTTCTGTGAAAGTGAGCATACTGTCCCTTGAAAAGCAAAACTTAATTTATTCTGTTATTAAGAAATTCTTACTTAATTTCTACTATGTCAAGCACTGTGTTGAGTACCAAATATTCTTTGAAGAAGATGAGTCTTGTCCTTATTCTCTATAGTCAAGTATGGGAAGCATATGTTACATAAATAAAATTGGAAATTGTGGTAAATGGGAAGGCAAAAAGCAGATTCCTATAATGAAAGGAATATGATTTAGCTTTGACGAGCTCAAGAACTGTGAAAGATCTGAGATGTTTACCCTGCTTAGAAAGGGTAGCCTGCCAAGGTGCTCTGCATATTGTCAGAAGACATGAGACTCCTGGGTCAGAGCAGAAGGACTTTATTACTCAGCATACCAAGCTGCATGAGCATTGGCATCTTTGTTTGTTGGCTCTCCACACCTCCAGGTCCCACAGGGAGACTCAGTTCAGTGGTAAGTATGCCATGAGTTTGTCTCTCTTAAGCTGGGAGAATCTGCCACTTATGCTGTAAGCAGTAAGCAAGCCTGCTCTTTGTGTGCCGATGAAGTTACTTCATCTTTCAAGGCTACTTGCTATAGATGCAAACCTTGCTACAGATAAATGGCCTGGATAAGGAGCAACTAGGGCCTCTCATTGTTGACATACCCTGCAAGAATATGTGGGAACACTCAGGGCCATGGTGAATGGCTTCTTCATTGGGGAGGAGGGATTTCAAAGAAGTCCTCACTGAGATTTTTTTTTAACAGTTTTTTATTAGAGTATAATTGGTATACAATAACCTGAACATAATTAATGTGCACAGTTTTATTAAGTTTTGACATACATGCACACCCATGAAAGCATCACAGCAGTGAAGATCGGTGAATATACTTGTCATCAGCAAAAGTTTCCATGTACCCCTTTATAATTCCTCTCCCTGCCATCTCCTTTCTCCTTCCCCAGGCAAATTCTTGACAAGCTTTTTGTCACTTTGAGCTAGTTTGCTTTTCCTGGAACTATGTACAGATTGAATGATACAGCATGTATTATGGATTCTTATTTGCCTTTCATGCAGCATGATTGTATTTAGAATCATCCATATTGTAATGTGTTCTTCTGTATAGTATTCCATTGCGCAAGTATACTACAGTTTGTACATGCATTCACTTGTGGATGGACAATTTGGGTTGTTTCCAGTTTTTGGCTATTACAAATCAAGGTGCTTTGAGTGTTCATATATAAATCTTTATATGGACATATACTTTTATTTCTGATGGATAAACATGTAGAAGAGGAATGGTTTGACCATATGGTAGGTATATCTTTAACAGTTTAAGAAAATGCCAGACTTTTTTGCAAAATGATCAGTTTTTCTTTTCTACCAACAGTATATAAGAGTTTTAGTATCTCTGTACTCACCAACATTTGATTTTTGTAATTTTTGCCAGTCTAACAGGTATATAGTCATATTTCATTACGATTTTTAAAATTTTACTTCAAAAGCAAAGGCAACAAAAGGAAAAGTAAACAAGTGGGACTATATCAAACAAAAAACCTCTATACGGCAAAGGAAACCATCAACAGAATGAGAGGACAGCCCTCTAAGTGGGGAAAATATTTAAAAATTACAAATATTGCATAAGGGGTTAATATCCAAAATATATGTAGAACTCATACAATTCAAAGCAAAAAACCAAAGTATCCAGTAAAACAAAATGGACAGGATCTAAGTAGACATTTTTCTATAGACAGCATATAGAAGGCCAACAGTACATGAAAAGATGCTTAGCATAACTAATCATCAGCAAAATGCAGATAAAAAACACAGTTAAATATCATCTCACACCTGTTAGAATGACTAGTATTAAAAAAAAAGAAATAATAAGTGCTGATGAGGTTGTAGTGAAAAGGGAACCCTTGTACCTTCTTAGTGGGAGTATAATAAACTGATGCAGTCGCTATGAAGAACAGTATGGAGATTTCTCAGAAAACTAAATATAGAACTGATCTAGCAATTCTACTTTTGGATTTTTATCCAGGATCATTTAAATATATCTTTCTGTTATGATTTATTATCTAAAACTATTTTGGTTTTCATACTTTGTATGATTTGGAACCTTTCAAATTTATTCAGATGATTTCATGGCATCAACAGTTGTCATTTTTGGTAAATATTTCATGTGTACTTGAAAACAGTGGCTACTTCGCTGTTCTGGATGAAGTATTCTATAAATGTCAATTTAAGTAAAAATCATGGGTGGTGGTCGGGATTTTTTATGCTTCCTGATTTTCTATATATTTTATCAGTTTTTGAAAGAAAAAACTAAAGTCTTCAACTTTTTCATCAATGTGTTTGTTTCCTTATAGATTAAGTTACAAAAACCAAAGGAACTTTGTGGCCAACCCAATATGTGGTACATATATCAAATGCAGTAAATAGTCTGGGAGGAAAATTATTGTTACCGGAATTATTTTGAAAAGTCTTATTAAAACACCTTTGTTTTGTCCTGTGATATAGGCTATTTGTAGCACCGTTTTCATATACAAAAAAAACTTTATTTGCTACATTTTATTGTTTTATCATTTATCTAATCCATTTTATTCTTTTGCTTGGCAGCTTCTATGTTTTTGAAACAGGCATTTGAAGGAGAATACCCAAAATTATTGCGGCTTTATAATGACTTATGGAAGCGTCTTCAACAATACAGCCAAAATATTCAAGGAAATTTTAATTCAAGTGGAACTGCAGACCTCTATGGTGACTTACAACACATGGAAGATGATACACAAGATGTATTCATACCGAAAAAGCCAGATTATGAGTATGTTTGTGTAATCAAATCTGTTTGTTGGCACGTTAAGGATTTTGTCCTTTATTTTTTTACAAGTTAGAAATTGGGGAAATGTTAATCTTTCTGAATATTTGTAACGATTATTATTTATTTTTTTACCTTAAAAGATTTCACAACACTTCTAACTTAAGGAGTCAAACTTTTATCCTTAGTTGAGCAGCCTGATTCCTACTGAGAATTTGTCTTAAAGGATATCACCAAGTAAGGTGAATAGAAACTAAGAGATGAGCATGTGGAGTCACTGTCCTTTAATTGATACTATAATACATTTGTAATTATATAGCATCATTATTGGTGGGCCACTGGCATGAATGTGATATAAAAGGAACTGGTATGTTCAGGAACTGTAGTGGAAATGAATCTTATGCTGGGATGGGTTCTCAGTTTGGTGGGCAAAAACTAAGTACTGTCGAAATTAAACCTGAAAGTCTCTTAGATGAGTCATGAAGTATAGTATATGTATATATAGTATATGTAGTGATATATATATATATATGTATATATAGTATATGTAGTGATATTTATAAGCCACATTGGAAAACAGTGTGCCAACTCAGTAAGTTTAAACCTGCCAGCTTTCCTCCTAAATTGAAAAGGAGTACTGTTTTCGTATTTCTCTGTAAGTACCAAATCAATTGATTGGTTTGCACACTTCCTTTAAACACTTGAATCATTTATTGTGATGAAATTGACTCAAGTAACAATAGGTTCTTATCACATACCTTGTAAGAAAAATGATAGATTTATGAGTGCTTTTTTAATGTTTGTTTCAACTTTTTTTTTTTTCCTGAATACTTAGAGTTGAATTGTAGCCACTGTAGTAAGACGTTCTGACTGGTAAAATACAGATTGTGTAAGTTTTGACTGGTAGAGTAAGTGGCATAAGAGTAGGCTAAAGTGATAGAAGGGACTTTGTTCTCTTCAGTTACTCTTTCACATTAAACATGAAGTAAACCTGAACATGCTTTTTGGCCAGTCCAGTATATTAAGGTTTTTAAGTACATGAAATAAAATACATAGTATCATTCTATTTCTGTCTTAGTTTTATTTTTAAATTCATATGCTTGTACTGAAAAGCTCTGGAAACATACATAGCAAAAACTAGTAATGCTTTATCTCCAGTAGGTAGAGTTTTTATTTTGTATTCCTGCTTTTATTTAAAATGAGCATATGTTACTCATGGGGGTAGGGGAAAGACAGTAAATTCAATGTAGAGAAAAAAAATCAGAATTAAAAAAACCTTTATTTTGACTAGTGGGATATCATTGTCACCTTTTGGAGACTAACTTCAGTAAAGTAGTTGATGTGGAAGAGGAGTTGTGACCTGTACCCTAAGAAACCAAAAAGTAATGAGAATCAGTTCAGTTCAGTCGCTCAGTTGTGTCCGACTCTTTGCGACCCCATGAATCACAGCAGGCCAGGCCTCCCTGTCCATCACCAACTCCCGGAGTTCACTCAAACTCATGTCCATCGAGTCAGTGATGCCATCCATCCATCTCATTCTCTGTCGTCCCCTTCTCCTCCTGCCTGCATTCCCTCCCAGCATCAGAGTCTTTTCCAGTGAGTCAACTTGTCGCATGAGGTGGCCAAAGTATTGGAGTTTCAGCTTTAGCATCAGTCCTTCCAATGAACACCCAGGATTGATCTCCTTGAGAATGGACTGGTTGGACCTCCTTGCAGTCCAAGGGACTCTCAAGAGTCTTCTCCAACACCACAGTTCAAAAGCATCAATTCTTCGGCGCTCAGCTTTCTTCACAGTCCAACTCTCACATCCATACATGACCACGGGAAAAACCATAGCCTTGACTAGACGGACCTTGGTTGTCAAAGTAATGTCTCGGATGGCGTGCATTGCTCAACAGGGCGTATGGAGACCTTCTCAAGATGGCACCAGACACTAGCCCTGTTACCTTCTGCCTTTTTCAAGATGGCCCTAGCAATTAGCTTCACTTCGGGCACCTGCTGACCGTCTCAAAATGGTGAAGGACACAGTGCCGCCACACCCTGACCTTCTCAAGATGGCGCCAGAGCCATAAATGGCAGCGCTCCGCTGCAGCGACTTCTGGTTCCAGCGGAAGGCGGTGTGAGAGGCCGGCCTGGCGCCTGGAGGCGTGCGGCTTGGGACGCTCCGGGGCGGATATGGACCGGAGGAAGAAGCCTCTGGACGTCACGGCGTCCTCGTTGGTAGACCTTACGGCTGAACTTTTCCGAAAACAAGAAGAATTCAAACAAGAAAAACTTCTAAAAGATGCTGGAGTTTTGGGAAAACCAAAACCAACTAACAAGAAACCAAGTGTGTGGAGCAAACAGAATGCAGGAGTTTCTAACCGCGCTGAAAAGGATGCTGAACAGAAGATTGAGGAACAGAAGACTTTGGACAAAACGAGGGAGAAGTTGGAGGAAAAAGCCAAATTATATGAAAAAATGACTAAAGGAGACTTTATAGATGAAGAGGTGGAGGATATGTACCTTGTGGATTTCACACAGAAGATGATAGACAAACACAAAGAAATGGAAGCAATTGGTGCCAATAGAGATTACAGAAAGACTGAAGAAAGACATGATGATGAAGAAGCTCTTTCTAAAAAAGATATTCCTCCTCCCCAGGATCCCAGTGAAGAATGGGTGGATTATGTGTATTCTTTAGGGCGATCCCGGCGCTGTATGAGAAAGGATTTGCCAGATCTGCTGGAAATGGATAAAAATCTTCAGGGGAGGCTTTTTGTTAGTCCTGCAAATGAGAAAACCTTACTATCTGAAGATATGAGAAAAGAACTCCAGCGCCAGCAATGGGAGGAAGAAGAGAGGGAGGCCCTGAGAAGGCCAATGGGGCCCGTACATTACGAAGACATCCGTGAGAATGAGGCCCGGCAACTTGGTGTTGGATACTTTGCTTTTGCCCGAGATAAAGAGTTGAGAAACAAGCAGATGAAAACCTTAGAAATGCTGCGTGAACAGACAACAGATCAGAGAACGAAACGAGAAAATATAAAGGAAAAGAGAAAAGCCATATTAGAAGCAAGACTTGCCAAACTCCGGCAGAAAAAGATGAAAAAATCAGAAGAAGATGGAGCAGAGGAAGGAAACAGAGATGGAGATGTTATTGGGCCTTTGCCCCCAGAACCAGAGGTCACGCCAGCTCCTCGTACAACCACCCAGAGTAGTAAAGTAGAACTCATCGTTCAGGAGAGGAAAGATACCAGACCTGGGGTGCCACACGTCCGCGAGTGGGACAGAGGAAAAGACTTTTCCTTTGGGTACTGGTCGAAGAGGCAGTCAGATCTCCGGGCTGAGAGAGACCCTGAGTTTGCGCCACCATCGTATTACTTTGTGGACCAAAAGAGAACTGAGCTTCTGAGCATCCAGGTGTGGAGCCGACCTGCCCCTGCACAGAGGGACCCGGGGCAGCACTCTGGCCAGAGCCATGACCCCTGCGCGTCACAGACATCATCTGCTCCTGCCCCCAGCAGCCCACCACAAGCCCCGACGGTCACTTTTGAAACTCTGGATGATATGATATCATATTATAAACAAGTAACATGAAGTAAAAAACACTATAACTTGAAAAAAAAAAAAGTAATGTCTCTGCTTTTTAATATGCTATCTAGGTTGGTCATAACTTTCCTTCCAAGGAGTAAGCGTCTTTTAATTTCCTGGCTGCAAGAAACCAAAAAGTAATGAGAATAGTAAGGAAAAATTATGTTTTACATATTCTTTTGAGGAGTGAGGCAGAGTCAAACATAAATTTGACCATGGTAGCTGAGCCAAAGGAATGTTTTGTTTTGTTTTTAATTATAGAGGGAAAACTGAGAGTGTTTATAGATAGAAGTAGCCAGTGGAGAGAGCAGGAGGTAATGAACAAGATCTTGGAAGAATCTGAGTAGAATCAAGGCACAAATAACCAGGTTAGCATTTTTCATCATTAAGTATTCATGCTGAATTTGAGAGCTGTTCTTGTTATGAAGAAAATAAAACAAGGGAATTCCCTGATGGTCCAGTTGTTATGACTCAGTGCTTTCACTGCTTGGGCCTAGCTATAATCCCTGATTGGGGAACTAAGGTCCTACAGCCATGCCCCCTCCATGCATCGTCCCAAAAAAAGACAAGACAACATGATAGAGCGCCTTATATAAGGTGGTGAGGAAAAACCTCTTTGAGAAGATAACTTTGACCCAAGACCTCAGTAAGAAATCAGCTGTGGAAGATTTGGAGTAAGATTTCTGCAGGCAGAGAGAACAGCAGATGTAGAGTCTTTGAGAAAGCTAAGATGGAGATGTTGAGGAATAGAAAGCTGGAACACAGTGAAAGAGGAAGAGTGGGGGCTATGAAATTGGCTCAAAGAGGGAGGAAAGTGTAAGATCATGTAAGGCTTTATTCACTATGGTATGGGATTTGGAGTTTGTTCAAAACAGTAGAAACCATTGCTTTTAAACGGAGGAATGATATGAACTGATAAACACTTTAAAATTAACACTAGGGCTTCTATGTGGACAACTAGAGAAAGCATCACCACAGGGAAAGAGAAGTGGGAAATGGAAGCTATTTTGTTTATCCAGACAGGAAATGACAACGGCCTGAAACAGGATAAGTGCATGAGGTGGTAAGAACTGGTCAGATTGATTCGAGATATACTTGCTAGTAGATTGGATTTGAGAGGAAAAGAAGAATCAAGGATATGTATGGACAAGTTGGGAGAAGACCAAAGATTGGAAGCCATTGTCTCATCAAGTAGTGTCGAACAAAGGTTTTTCTTGTGAAACTGTTGAATCAAAGATGCAAATAGAGACGTTATAGACTTTTTGAAAAGGTAGTTGACTGTGAATCAGGGCTAGAAATGCATATTTGAGAATCATCACTATGCATATCTTGAAAAATCATGGGTCTGGAGGAGATTCTATAGGGAAGATATTCGTAAAAAGAAAAGGGAACTTTGGCCCAAGATATGAATTCCAGAATTTATAACTTTCTTGGAGGATTGGCAGCCTGCAGGACTGAGACAGAAAAAAGAAAAGGTGAGATAGGAGGAAAACTCAAAGTTGTGTGGAACTCTAAGGAATGAGTTCATTTAAGTTAGAGGAGGAATGGTTAACTGTGTCACATGCTGTTGAAAAGCTGAAGAAGCTTAGGACTGAGAATTGACCTCTTGCTATAGCAAAATAAGGTGGTTCAAGGTCTAAGTGTGGAATGGTGGATACAAGAGCATTATTAGAATTGATGAAAGGCAGAATGGGAGGAGATTGACTTCTGGGATGACAACACTCCCCACTCTGCTGACCCATCCCCAGTGAATCTGGTGAAAACTATTACAACAAAAACCAAACAACTCAGTGCCTCTGGAAATGATTTTAAAAGCAAACAGCAAATGAAAAATCATCAATGCAAAAAATTTTATGAAAACTTGGTAGAAAGAATTCTATAAGAGTCTGTGATATTAGAACCAAGACAGTTGTTTCCTCCCTTCCTCTTCCCAGTTCAGCAAGGCTCAAGCTCCATCCCAAACTGTGGTAGCCGAGAACCAAGGGCTCCCTCTCCCACCATTCCCAACCAGAGGGCTTTCTGCCTAAGAAGAACAGCACTGCAGCATTTCTCGTGCTGCTCTCAGCTGCCAGTTAGCTGAAGCCAAGTGTCAGACAAATGAGATCAGTATGTGGGTGCTTCCTTATTGTGCACAACACTCACATGTTATGTATGTTATCACAATAAGAACAAAACACATAAAGTGAATTTTTTAAAGTATGTTCACACACTAATTTTTAATGAATGTTTATAGCAGTATTCATAGTTACCAAAAGATAGAAACAAGCCAAATGTCCATCAGCAGACAAATGGATAACCAAATGTGATATATCCACACAGTGGAATGCTATTCAGCCATAAAAAGGAATGAAGTACTAACATTTGTTACAGCATACCTGAACTTTGAAAAAGTTATGCCAAGTGAAAAAGACCTGATGCAAATGCATACATATACTGTATGATCCTATCCATATGAAAGTCAAGAACAGCAAATCTCTAGAGATATAAAGCCTATATAAAGCCTATTGGTGGTTGCATAGGGCTGGGAATGGGGTGAGGAGGGTAAAGATTTTAAAGCTGAAGGGTATGAGGTTTCTTTTGATGGTGATGAAAATGTAGGTTTGAGCATGGTGATGGTGACACATACCCATGATTATACTGAAAACCATCAAATTATACACTTTAAATGGTTGAATTGAATGTGAATCTCGATAAAGCAGTTTTCTAAAAAAGAATAGGGAAGGAAGAGGTAGGTTCAGTTCATCTGAGAGGTTTTGATATCAACAAAGGAATAAAACTACTCTTGCTTTGGGATAAAAAGAAAATCAGATGTAGATGAAATTACAAAGGAAAAAGAAAAACTGGTATCAAGTTGACAAAGATCATTGCGGTAGTTTTGGTCTTCGTGTAGAAACAAATGTTCCACTGTAGAGAGGGAAGGACTGCAAAGAAGGGTTTTAATACCTTGAGCTTCAGGTCTCTTGAAGTCAAGGGGTTTGAATCAGTGTTCAGTAGAAACAATTTCCTTTTTCTCTGGAATGCTTGGGCAGCTTAGCAGCGGGTATAGAGACCATCTAAATGAGATATTTCTTACAGCTTTGAAAGGAAGGTAAATTAGAAACATCAGGATGCTTGTGAGAGCACCTTGAAATGCTGGGCTGATGGAGGATGAGCACAGCAAAGGATTTCACAGCACTGATCACAGTCAGGTCAAAGAGCAAGTTCTTTTGAGTAAAATCTAGCACTGTGTTGATATACAAAACCCAGCATGTTTTGTCCTTTCTGTTTGCACTTAGACTTCATTTTGTACTGTTCTCCTGTCACTTAAGCGCTCTGCTCCTCTCAGTCTTTGGCAGACTCAGCCAGGTATAAGTCCCCTCTCAGGGCCTTTGCGCTTCTTCACTCCTCGTAAAAGTGCCTACTGTGGAAATCTTTGTAACTTGCTTCCTCCTTTTTCCTCATATCTTTCCAGGAATCCTTGCCTTGCCTCACTCTTTCTAAAGTTCAATAAAAACTGCTCTCTGGCTTCTTTGCTTCCTTCTTCTCTTAGAATTTATTACTCTTCATTATATTCCACAATTAAGTCATTTAAAAGTTTTTATTTCTTCTTTTGTGTGTTGTCTCTTTAAGAGGGCAGGAAATTTTTTTAGCTGACTTCATTGCTACATTCCTCACTTCCAGGAAGTACCTGGCAAATTGTACACATTAAAGAGAATTTGTAGGAGGGAAGAGGGTAGGGGCAAGTGGAGGTATGGAAAGTTGTCTTCAAGCTTGGAGACCTTACAGGTGGAGCAGTTCAAAATGATGACTGAAATATGGAAGCTCCATAATAAAGCTAAAATAAAAGTAGATGTCTAGTACAGGACAGGCTTCCTAGGTGGCTCAGCAGTAAAGAATCTTCCTGCAATGCAGGAGATGCAGGTTCGTCTGGAGAAGGGAGTGGCAGCCCACTCCAGTATTCTTGCCTGGATAATCCTATGGACAGAGGAGCCTGGCGGGCACACAGAGTGACAACTGAAGTGATTTAGCACACATGCAAGCACAGGATAGAAAAGCTGTCTGTTTTGACATAATCACCAAGGATCCTACACCCTGCATGCCTAGTTCTTCAGTTTTTCCAAAGCTAACGGAGTGGAATAAGGTAGGGAGCAGGGGAGGCAGACCGCCTTGGGAGCAGGGCTAGGGTGAGGCTTCTGCTTCCACCTGAGGCTGGACCTTGTCACACTGTTCTTCTGTCACATCTCTGTGTCAGTGGGTTGGTTTCCTGCAGCAACCACAGGCCTTGGCCTTGCTCTCCCTCACAGCCAACCTCTCAAACAGAGCATAGTGCTGCTTCTCTTGTGCGGCCACTCACAGATCTGCTGCTGGCAGATAGCCTCCTAGGCCCTGGCAACTTTGTTTCTGGAGTAAAACTGTAGGACCTTCTGGGTGAATCCTTGGAGAACAGGAAGAATGTCAGTACTTATAATTTAGTGCTGAAATTCCTGCGGAAGAAAAGAGGATTCTTAAGGGCAGTAAATGATCAGAGCATAGTAGGGAAGATGTTTAAATGGCTGTTGTGGACCTCAGTAGAGGCTTGACTGAGACATATTTAGGCACTGATTCTTCCCTGTTCCTACTGGGCTCTTTCATCATCTCTTATAAAAATTATTATAGTTATCACTCCACCTGCACATTTCTTCACTGGGCTGGAAAGCAAATTTCATCTCTATCTTCATAGCACTTAACACGGGCTGGAACATAGGATTCTCGGGAACTATGTGTTGACTGAGATACTTGCACTGAATGAGAAAGTGTTGAGAGATAACCGTGGAATTATGATGGAGGAGCCAAGAGCGTTGTGACCTCTAGGTCTTGTCATTTGACCAACAAGGGTGGAAAAGGAGAAAGCCAGGTTTGTAATACCAAAGGAGCAGGTCAGATGTTTTCAAGATGAACATTTAGGATGAATTTAGGGGGATTTGTTTTTATTTTATTTTTTTAAGATAATGGAAAGGTTAGTAGAGGATCATAATCAGGGGTGATGTGAGAAGACACAGAGTTAATTATATGGTTATAGACATTTGATAATAATTTTCAGAGGTAAAATATAAGGTCCAGTAATTGGACAACTAAATGAAAATCAACAAAAATAACTGAAAACATTGGTGGTCTGGGGGAGAAAGAAGTGTTTAGTAGGTTAAATTTTAATTTGTGAAGAATGTTATAAAAGTAAAAACTCCAGTTGGAAGATTTTTTGTGATTTTTGTGGGACTTGTACAAACACTTTTTATTTTGTCCTCATTCTTGTTAGTATCAGTTTTGATATCAGAAGGGTGATAAAAACCTACATTTGTATACTTCCCTCTCAGACGCTGAGCTTATGAGAGTGCATCTGTGTGTGAAAAGGGTTGAACTGGTGGGAGCCAGTCTTTGCAGACTTGCCTCTCTTGTATGTTGTGTAGAAACATGCTAAGTGAAGACATGGCCTATTAGAATTAATAAGATTTTACAGTTTTACTCTTATAGTTTCAAGTGACAAACTTGCTCTGAAGATAGGTAGGTAGCTAGGTACTGGGGCATATTATTTTACATTTATACCCAGGAATTATGTATAAATTAAAATGTTTAATTCTTAATAATTATTATCAAATATATATAAATATATTAATACATTTTTAAACTAAATTTTTCTGTTGTCATATAAAGTTACCTTCTATAGAGGAGATGTGTTTTTATTTATTTTTATGTTTAATTGGAGGATAATTTACAATGTTGTGTTGGTTTCTGTTGTACAACAATGTGAGTCAGTCATAAGTGTGTGTGTATATATATATATATATCCCTTTTTCTTGAGTCTTATGGAGGATATATCTTTAAGAAAGGTCCAGGTTCGATGCATGATACAGGATGCTCGGGGCTGATCCACTGGGATGACCCAGAGGGATGATATGGGGAGGGGGGTTCAAGATGGGGAACACATGTACACCCGGGGTGGATTCATGTCAATGTATGGCAAAACCAACACAATATTGTAAGATAATTATCCTCCAATTAAAATAAAAAAAAAGAGAAAGGTATTTACAACCTGATACCATAGTATTTAGTCTTGTATAATTTAAGTTCATTTTTAATAAACTTTGTTCCCACAGTCCAGAAAAGGCTTTGAAAGACTCGCTACAACCCTATGAGGCTGCATATCTATCAAAATCATTATCTCGACTCTTTGATCCTATCAACTTGGTTTTTCCCCCTGGTGGTCGTAATCCTCCTTCTGCTGATGAACTTGAAGGTATCATTAAAACTATAGCAAGGTATGTATTTTTATATAATGGCATGACATAAAATGCCCACCACATTTGTTAGTGATGTCTGATGGCAGTACATTTTAAATTTATCTCTAGCTGTTCAAGTAATTAGTCCAGCAATTAAATCAAGAGTTTTTCAGTGAATGAGTGCACATGTCCTAAGTACTTGAGATTCCAATTAATAAAACCATTTAAATACACTCTAAAAATAGTAATTTATAATTGTTACTAGTCGTGTCAAGGATGCAGAGTAAACCAACCTAATTCTTTATACCATAGTAAATTTCTGGTATTACATAGGACAGTAAATATAAAAATAATTTTACAGATTGAGAAGCTAAAGCATGAAGAGTAATTTTTTTTTTAATCTTAAATCCAGAAAGTACTTCATGGTGTACAAGTATTATAATCCTGATTAGTCTACCCGTGTTTGCTATTTTAAGCTTTCTAAGTTGAATGTGACAGCTTTTAAAACTCTTAAAAGGGAAGATATCCTAGCAGAGGTGCCACCTGAATGCTTGCAGACAATGTAGTTATACTGTTGTCTTTAGACATTTTATGGTCACCCAGGTGACCCAGTCTGCAGTTGAGACTCTCAGTTCCTGTCATAGTATATAAGTTGTCATAACAGTAGGTCCGTACATTTATAGGTGAACATTTTATGAGTGAAAATAGTTGTTAGACAATATAGGAGCAGAGTTTAGAAGTCTAAATTCTTTTAGATTACACATCAGATAATGATTCTGAGGCATGTGAGAGTAAGAGTAGAAAGCCACAGGTATAATCTGCAGAAGCACGTCTATGTGTATAGTGTTGAAAGAGCCCAGAATCTTGATCCTAAATCTCTCCACAGTTACTTTGACTTTCAAAGGCCTGACTCTGGATTGTTAAACCCTGATTACATCTCCATTATTTGTTTAGTAGTGATCAAACCAGTCATGAATTCAACTTGATCTTTCACCTGTTTATGGAAATATTAAAGAAGTAACTCCCTTTCCCTTGTGCAACTTGACCACACTGTGATCAGTTGTAAGGTGGGACTTGAAAAAGCATACTTATGCCACTGATCAATAGAATGTGAATACCAGTGTTAATAAGATTATGTCTCACTGTTAAATGAAAGGGCATTTTTGATGCACATAGTAAGCACTGAAGTCTTTCTTCATAAAGGGAATCTGGGAAATACCACGATTCTTTCTACTACTTCAGAGACAGTAATTACTTTTCTTGCTTTCTACTTGTATATGCATTTTCATGCAGCTTTTAACTGCTGGTATACTTTATATGGTCTTTATAAATACTTTTTTTGAGGCAGTCAGCTGAAGTGTCCCAAATAATCCAGTGTAAAAAATTGAAAATAAGCATGGCAAAGAAATACTTTAGGAATCTAGATTTTTAAAATTTCCAGTTAAATCCTTGTTGTGCTTTTGATATAAAAAAGCTATGCTATCAAAATAACATGAATTGGCATAATTTCTACAGAAACTTAGTATATTGATATATCATGTCATTTACATTTTTAGCCTATGTCCTTCCAAGGTCATCATTTCCATTCAAGAGCTGTCATTTCCTTGCAGATGTCTGTGATATGCAGTGTCTCTAATTGCACTTATCAGTATGAACAAGAGTGCTACTTGAAAAATCTGTACACAATTTACTCTTCTTAATCACAGCCTGAACCCACACATGACATGCTTTTATTAATGAGAAACTGGTCATTAACCAAACCATCTCAGGGCACTTTTTCCTAATGCTGAATTTAGGAGGGAAAAATGAAACAATCCAATCAATCCTTGGAGGCAACCAGGGAAATCTATAAAAAGAATCACCTTGTTGTTTAATGGGTTTAAGTTCATATCCTTGTCTTTGTTGATAAACTGTATTGCTAAAGTCTGTTTTTGTTTTCTTCAGTGAACTAAATGTAGCTGCTGTTGATTCAAACCTCACATTAGCTGTGTCAAAAAATGTGGCAAAGACCATCCAGTTGTATGGGGTAAAATCAGAGCAGCTGGTAAGTAATAATCACTTCTATAAACCTTGATTTTGTTTCTGATAACTAATTATACAATACTTGACTGTAAATATTGCATTGACTGAATAGTAATTTACTGTAAAATTTTAAAGTGAAATTTTGAAACTTTATTATGAATTTAAATCAGAAAAAATTGTTACATCTATTAAAAAATGGCCCTCCTATCATTGCTGCACTTACAGAATGCAGGCAGATTTTGTAAGACTTTTTAAGAAATCTGTGTGCCACTTTATGAGTTAAATTATGTATATTTTTAAATATATTAATAATGATTTCAAATAGGTCAAATTTCCTCTCCTGTGGTCACTCACTCCAGGTATCATTTATGTACTGTTACCTAGTGTAAAATTAATTGAACCATTACAAAATGACTGAAGGATTTAAGTGCTTAAACTGTAAAAGAGAAATATTGATTTCTCCAAAGAAGACATACAGATGGCTAACAAACACATGATAAAATGCTCAACATCCCTCATAATCAGAGAAATGCAAATCAAAACCACAATGAGGTACCATTTCACACCAGTCAGAATGGCTGCTCTCCAAAAGTCTACAAGCAGTAAATGCTGGAGAGGGTGTGGAGAAAAGGGAACCCTCTTATACTGTTGGTGGTAATGCAAACTAGCATAGCCACTATGCAGAAGAGTGTGGAGAGTCCTTAAAAAAACTGGAAATAGAACTGCCATACGATCCAGCAATCACACTCCTGGGCATACACACTGAGGAAACCAGGATTGAAAGAGACACATGTACTCCAGTGTTCATCGCAGCACTGTTTATAATAGCGAGGACATGGAAGCAACCTAGATGTCCATCTGCAGACGAATGGATAAGAAAGCTTTGGCACATATACACAATGGAGTATTACTCAGCCATTAAAAAGAATGCATTTGAATCACTTCTAATGAGGTGGATGAAACTAGAGCCTATTATACAGAGCAAAGTAAGCCAGAAAGAAAAACACTAATACAGTATACTAACGCATATATATGGAATTTAGAAAGATGGTAACGATAACCCTGTATATGAGATAACAAAAGAGACACCGGTGTATAGAATGGTCTTTTGGACTCTGTGGGAGAGGTGAAGGTGGGATGATTTGGGAGAATGGCATTGAAACATGTATATTATCATATGTGAAATGAATCGCCAGTCTAGGTTCAGTGCATGATACAGGATGTTCAGGGCTGGTGCATGGGGATGACCCAGAGGATAAGGAGAGGAGGGAGGTGGGACGGGGGTTCAAGAAGGGGAACACATGTACACCCAGGGTGGATTCACATCAATGTATGGCAAAACCAACCAATATAATATTGTAAAGTAATTAGCCTCCAATAAAAAAAATAATAATAAAATTAAATTAAAAAAAAATTAAATTAAATTTAAAGAAATAAAAATAAAGTTTCTAGACCGTGAAAGTTTAACTCCAAATTTACTCTATTTGAGACAGATGATTGCACATATTTAAAATAATAACTCCATGACTGAATCATAACCTTAATTCTCTACATTAATGTTTTAAAGTTAAGTATACATATTTAACTAGTAGGTATGTATGCTAATTGAAATCCAAGGAATCAGACTTTAGTATATCTTTAACTGTCATTGATGGAAGAATTTTAGAGAATATGCTAAAATGTGATATCTCTACTGTCATTGTAGGGATCATCAGCCACGGTTTTTTTGTGTGGCCTCCCTTACTGCTCCAATTGAAATATGGTAAAATGAAGCACAGTTGATCCTTGAACAGCTTGGGGGTTTGGGGCACCTATACTCCCTGCAATCAAAAAATCCACATATAATTTATAACAACATTTTCATTGTTCCTCCTTATCATCCTTTCTACTTCAGTGGAGTCAACCAACTGTGGATTGTGTAGTATTTACGATTTACTAGTACTTAGTATTAAGTATTTACTAAGTACTGTAATATTTACTCGGAGAAGGCAATGGCAAGCCACTCCAGTACTATTGCCTAGAAAATCCCATGGATGGAGGAGCCTGGTAGGCTGCAGTCCGTGGGGTCGCTAAGGGTCGGACACGACTGAGCGACTTCACTTTCACTTTTCACTTTCCACTTTCACACATTGGAGAAGGAAATGGCAACCCACTCCAGTGTTCTTGCCTGGAGAATCCCAGGGACGGGGGAGCCTGGTGGGCTTCCGTCTATGGGGTCACACAGAGTCGGACACGACTGAAGTGACTTAGCAGCAGCAGCAGCAGTAGTATTTACTATTGAACAAAATCTGCATGTCAGTAGACCATTACAATTCAAACCTGTGTTCAGGGATCAAGTGTAATCCAATTTTGTCTATATCCAAATGGTTCAGTTGGTTCTGGTATAATTTTTAGAGTTGGTTGGTAACAGATTGAACTGAAGGAATTTGCATAAAATGATCCTTGGTGGTAACAGTCATACCCTGAGGCTTCCTGCTTTCAGTTCCAGTGGGTGGCCCCATTGTGTTTGCATGTTAGTACGATGCTGTCTTCTATTCAGTTATTCTTGCAACCTTGACAGATAATTTACAAACATTTTTTTAAAACACTCTTTATTGAGAACTGGCCCCACAGAGACCATGGAAGCTCTTTGTAGGTAATTATATCATTAATTTTTCTCTCAGTCTTTGCTATAAAAGCTTTATTATGATGTTTATTACTTTAAAAAAATATGTTTTATTATTATAAATGAAATTCAGTATTACATCCAATAGAATTCAATGTGTCAGGAAAAAAATAACCTCATGAGATGATCCCACCAGAAGATAACATAAGAAAGAGCCAACATATATATGGAAAATATTTCACTTTTCCACGTCAGGCAAGAGCAGTAGTAAATGGAACATGTGACTTCAGTTAAGGCAGTAATGACGGAAAGCTTTAACAAAATTAAAATATATCAAAAACTTTTGATTGAGTTGATGTTCTTGGCCAGGTTGTGATCCTGAGTTACTCAGGCCTGCCATCCTAAAGTGCTAAATTAAGGGTAAGAGAAAGTTACTGAATTAAAATTTTTTAAGTTAATTTTTTCTGTTTTTTTTTAAAGTAGTTTTACTTTTCTACTTTCATTTTAGTTTTTTTTTTTAAATTTATTTATTTTAATTGGAGGCTAATTACTTTACAGTATTGTATTGGTTTTGCCATACATTGACATGAATCTGCCCTGGGTGTACTTGTGTTCCCCATCTTGAACCCCCTCCCACCTCCCTCCCTATATCATCCCTCTGGGTCATCCCAGTGCACAGCCCCGAACATCCTGTATCATGCACTGAACCTGGATTGGCGATTCATTTCACATATGATAATATACATGTTCCAATGCCATTCTCCCAAATTATCCCACCCTTGCCCTCTCCCACAGAGTCCAATAGACTGTTCTATACATCTGTGTCTCTTTTGCTGTCTCGCGTACGGGGTTATCATTACCATCTTTCTAAATTCCATATATATGCGTTAGTATACTGTATTGGTGTTTTTCTTTCTGGCTAACTTCACTCTCTATAACAGGCTCCAGTTTCATCCACCTCATTAGAACTGATTCTTTTTAATGGCTGAGTAGTTTTTAAAGAAAGCTTAAGTATTACTTAATAGTACAAAAAGCATCATTTGTTTTATTTTTTAAAAAATGCTATTGAGCATTGACAAGTAACATTTTAATGTTCATCTCTTATTTTTTGGCTGTTAATAACATTATTTCTGCCACTCCTCTATGTGTATGTTTATTTCAGTATCAGTTCAGTCGTTCAGTCATGTCTGACTCTTTGCAACCCCATGAACCGCAGCACGCCAGGCTTCCCGGTCCATCACCAACTCCCAGAGCTTACTCAAACTCATGTCCATTGAGTCAGTGAATGCCATCCAACCATCTCTTCCTCTGTCATCCCCTTCTCCTCCTGCCTTCAATCTTTCCCAGTATCAGGGTCTTTGCAAATGAGTCAGTTCTTTGCATCAGGTGGCCAGAGTATTGGAGTTTCAGCTTCAGCATCAGTCCTTCCAATGAATATTCAGGACTGATTTCCTTTAGGATGGACTGGTTGGATCTCCTTGCAGTCCTAGGGACCCTCAAGAATCTTCTCCAACACCACAGTTCAAAAGCATCAATTCTTCGGCGCTCAGCTTTCTTTATAGTCCAACTCTCACATCCATACATGACTACTGGAAAAACCATGGCTTTCACTAGATGGACCTTGGTTGGTGAAGTAATGTCTCTGTTTTTTAATATGCTGTCTAGGTTGGTCATAGCTTTTCTTCCAAGGAGCAAACATCTTTTAATTTCATGGCTGCAGTCACCATCTGCAGTGATTTTGGAGCCCCCAAAAATAAAGTCAGCCACTGTTTCCACTGTTTGCCCATCTATTTCCCATGAAGTGATGGGACCAGATGCCATGATCTTAGTTTTCTGAAATTTGAGTTTTAAGCCAGCTCTTTCACTCCTCTTTCACTTTCATCAAGAGGCTCTCTAGTTCTTCGCTTTCTGCCATAAGTGTGGTGTCATCTGCATATTTGAGGTTATTGATAATTCGCCCAGCAATCTTATTTCCAGCTTGTGCTTCATCCAGACCAGCATTTCAGTTAAGTAATTTATTTTTCTCAACCACTCACTATATCCTTGAACTTGAAGGACGTCCTTTGCATTGTTATCCACCCTCAGTAAAACAAAAGAAAGTCATCTTAACCAAATGTATGTTCTTAAACACAAGCCATCCTTCTCACTTTCCTGTCCACACTGAGCTGCTGTACTCACTCTACAGATGATCTGTATTACGTGGTCTGTGTCCTTTGTGTTTTTAAATTTGACAGGTTTTATTCTTTGATCTTGCCATATTTCTAATTATTTTGCTGAAAACATTTAGCGGAAAATAGACAAGTATTAAGTCTTTAGTGGGAGAAAAATTGAAACAGATTTTAAAGTAGAATATCTATAAGTGTAAATGTCAACTTGAAATTTAGTATAACTAAGTCTATAAATGGAGAATTCTTTTTATAGATGAGATATTTAGGCCTCAAGTCCACAAGGTTGAAAGAGAAAAAAATTAGATCATTAATGAATGGTTAAGTGGTGAGATAGATAAAGGAAAGCTAGAATTTTAATGACAGTGTGTTTCTAAAAAGGGTGACTTGAAAATACAAATCTTGAAATGTAAAATGAACAGCTTTCCAGGATCCTATAAAAATAAAAAAGGATCCTATAAAAAATAAAAAAGTTTATTTTCCTAAAGGTTAGTTGTGGAAGTTTCTTGGCTATCAGAACATTTTAGTATGCTTAACCATAGCCTTAATTCACAACAGGAGAAAGAATCATAAAATGATTTCTCAAGTTGGTCCTTTCTGTGGACCATCTTTATGGTTATCTAAACTCACTATGTGTGTTTGGATATATTCCTCCATATGCCTAAAAAAGCTATATGTTGTTTCTTTTCAACCTTATCATTTGAATGTTTTAGGATATAATAGAATATATCATATATGGATTATATGCATAGTACATGTATTTGCTTATAATAATATGGATTTTTTTTTATCATTACACATGTGTTATTTTTTTTCTAAGCCTTCTTTTTTACTAATCACCAGAGTTATTAGTTATGTGTTATTAAGAACCTAAAGTTCTATAGGGACAATTTCTTATATCCTTTTTTCTGACTCTTAAAGGGTACCAGAGAATTCATTTTTTACAGTTAGAGTAGGACCATAAAAATAACTGCCATTATTAAACATCTCGGAGAAGGCAATGGCAAGCCACTCCAGTACTCTTGCCTAGAAAATCCCATGGATGGAGGAGCCTGGTAGGCTGCAGTCCATGGGGTCGCTAAGGGTCGGACACGACTGAGGGACTTCACTTTCACTTTTCACTTTCATACATTGGAGAAGGAAATGGCAGCCCACTCCAGTGTTCTTGCCTGGAGAATCCCAGGGATGGGGGAGCCTGGTGGGCTGCCGTCTATGGGGTCACACAGAGTCGATTAAACATCTACAGTGTCTTGGATTGTGCCATTTATTTTACAACAACCCTTGAAATGCAAGTATCTATAGTGGCTTGAATTGTGCCATTTATTTTACAGCAACCCTTGAAATGAAAGTATCTGCCACAGCAAAATGGAAATTGAGGCTGAGAAAGCTTTGTAGCCTGCCCACTGTAGACTGCTAAAAAAACAGTGCCAGCTAGCATGTCTTGAAACTAGCATCAGAGCTAAAACTCTCTTGTACCACAACACAAATATATCTTTCTTTTTTACTTAAGTATTATTTTGTGGTTTGCTTATTCACTTTGCAATATAACATAGAGAGTATCTACTGTTTTAACATTGAGTTGACCAAAATGTTCATTTTGGTTTTTCCCAAATGTTTGTTTGTTACATCGTGTGAAAAAAAACCCGAATGGACCTTTTGGCCAAACCAATACATGCATAGTATGCTTATGTATCATAGTTTATTTCTTCATTCTTAATGGATAGTGTCTTAGGCCTTTTGGCCTGCTATAACAAAATGCCATAAACTGGGTGACTTATAGACAACAGCAGTTTATTTCTCACAGTTTTGGAGTCTGGCAAGTCCAAGATCAAGGCACCAGCAGATTTGGTATTTGATGAGAGCCCCTTCCTGATTCAAAGATGCCTATCTTTTTTCTGTAAGCTCACAGGGTAGAAAGGGCAAAGGTGGCTTTCTAAAGCCTCTTTTATAAGGTCACTAATCCCATTCATGAGTGCTTTGCCTTCTAGTCCTAGTCACTTCTCAAAGACTCCACCTCCTGATAAATACGACCACCTTGGGCATTAGGTTTCAACATATGAATTGTGTGGGTGCTTAGTCAGTCACCCCTGACTGTTTGTGCCACACCTCGGACTGTAGCCCACCAAGCTCCTCTGTCCATGAAATTTTCCAGGCAAGAATACTGGAGTGGGTTGCCATTTCCTACTCTAGGGATCTTCCTGACCCAGGGATCAAACCCACATCTCCAGTATTGACGGGCGGATTCTTTATTGCTGCACCACCTGGGAAGCCCTTTAACATATGGATGGGGAATTACAAACATTCAGACTATAGCAGATATTTAGATGATGTAGTTATTTAATTTAGAAATAATAGGGATTTAGCCTTGAATTCTCACATGTGAATATCAGCCTTTAAGGTGCTCTTTTGTGAAAATGAGATCAGTGTTTTAGATTATCTTCATTTAAAAATTCTTATTCATTTGTCTTGACAGCAATTGTGAAGTTATAATTAATTTGTTGAGCTAAGTAGAATTTTATGTTCCAAGTATACACACACCTATAGATGTTTCAGGATTGAGTTGAACAAATTGATTATTTAATGGTAATATAGTGATAATTTATATAGGTCTGAATGTGACCATTAGTAGAAAATGTCACTAGACCTTGCTATCACAAGTTTGAATCAATGTTTTCTTTATTCTTGATATGTTTAAAGGAAATTAGAATATTAGTATACAAGGAATTTTTATGGCACCTTGATTATTTATAGACTTACAAGCTATTGTGTTAACAAAATTATAGGCAAGCGTTCTTTTTAAAAGGTAAATTGTTAGGGCATTTTCCAACGATAACTATTATCTGATGGTTTTCAAAAATGACATATAGAATCTTAGTGTAAATGTCAAATGTTTTAAAGTGTAAAAAAGTAGATTGGCATTTAATTAAGTTGCAGACCATTTGAAACAGTAACAGGAATGACATTTAAGGGGAGGTTTCAGCTTCAGTGCAGGTCAGTAGTTGTGTATGATGAGGTCAGTAGCTCTAGAGGGCAGTAGGGTTTTTTAAAAGCTTTGTAAATATATGCTTTATTCTTTGTATAGTTAATAACTTGTTTGGACACTTGACATTCTTATAATGAAAGAAAGCCTACGTGATATAGAAGCATAGGAGTTTTTTTTTTTTTTTTTTTTAACAGAGGAAAATTTATGCGTCGAACCTGGACTGGTCACTTATGATAATATACATGCTACAATTCCATTCTCTCCAATCATTCCACCTTCACCCTCTCCCACAGAGTCCCAAAGACTGTTCTAAATGCCTATGTCTCTTTTGCAGTCTCTTATACAGGGTTTAGGTTACCATTTTTCTAAATTCCATATATATGCGTTAATATACGGTATTGATGTTCTTCTTTCTGGCTTACTTCACTCTGTATAATTGGCTCCAATTTCATCCACCTCATTAAAACTGATTCAAATGCATTCTTTTTGATGGCTGAGAAATACTCCATTGTGTATATGTACCAAAGCTTTCTTATCCATTCATCTGCAGATGGACATCTAGGTTGCTTCCATGTCCTGGCTATTATAAACAGTGCTGCAATGAACATTGGAGTACATGTGTCTCTTTCAATTCTGGTTTCCTCGGTGTGTATGCCCAGGAGTGCGATCGCTGGATCATATGGCAGTTCTATTTCCAGTTTTCTGAGGAATCTCCACACTGTTCTCCATAGTGGCTGTACTAGTTTGCATTCCCACCAACAGTGTAAGAGGGTTCCCTTCTCTCCACACCCTCTCCAGCACTTATTGCATGTAGACTTTTGGATAGCAGCCATTCTGACTGGTGTGAAATGGTATCTCATTGTGGTTTTGATTTGCATTTCTCTGATGATGAGGGATGTTGAGCATTTTTTCATGTGTTTATTAGCCATCTTTATGTCTTCTTTGGAGAAATGTCTGTTTAGTTCTTTGGCCCATTTTTTGATTGGGTCACTTAGTTTTCTGGAATTAAGCTGCAGGAGCTGCTTGTATAATTTGGAGATTAATCCTTTATCAGTTGCTTCATTTGCTATTATTGTCTCCCATTCTGAAGGTTGTCTTCTCACCTTGCTTAGAGTTTCCTTTGCTGTGCAGAAGCTTTTGATTTTAATTAGGTCCCATTTGTTTATGTTTGCTTTTATTTCCAATATTCTGGGAGGTGGGTCTTGGAGGATCCTGCTGTGATTTATGTCGGAGAGTGTTTTGCCTACATTCTCCTCTAGGAGTTTTATAGTTTCTGGTCTTACATTTAGATCTTTAATCCATTTTGAGTTTATTTTGGTGTATGGTGTTAGGAAGTGTTCTAGTTTCATTCTTTTACAAGTGGCTGACCAGTTTTCCCAGCACCACTTGTTAAAGAGACTGTCTTTTCTCCATTTTATATTCTTGCCTCCTTTGTCGAAGATAAGGTGTCCATAGGAGCGTGGGTTTATCTCTGGGCTTTCTATTTTGTTCCATTGATCTATATTTCTGTCTTTATGCCAGTACCATACTGTCTTGATGACTGTGGCTTTGTAATAGAGCCTGAAGTCCGGCAGGTTAATTCCCCCAGTTCCATTCTTCTTCCTCAAGATTGCTTTGGCTATTCGAGGTTTTTTGTATTTCCATACAAATTGTGAGATTATTTGTTCTAGTTCTGTGAAAAATATTGTTGGTAGCTTGATAGGGATTGCATTGAATGTATAAATTACTTTGGGTAGTATACTCATTTTTACAATATTTATTCTTTCAATCCACGAACACGGTATATTTCTCCATCTATTCATGTCCTCTTTGATTACTTTCACTAGTGTTTTATAGTTTTCTATGTACAAGTCTTTTATTTCCTTAGGTAGATATATTCCTAAGTATTTAATTGTTTTCATTGCAACAGTGAATGGAATAGTTTCCTTAATTTCTCTTTCTATTTTCTCATTATTAGTGTATAGGAATGCAAGGGATTTCTGTGTGTTGATTTTATATCCTGCAACTTTGCTGTAATCATTGATTAGCTCTAGTAGTTTTCTGGTAGAGTCTTTAGGGTTTTCTGTGTAGAGGATCATGTCATCAGCGAACAGTGAAAGCTTTACTTCTTTTCCAATTTGTATTCCTTTTATGTCTTTTTCTGCTCTGATTGCTGTGGCCAAAACTTCCAGAACTATGTTGAATAGTAGTGGTGAGAGTGGGCACCCTTGTCTTGTTCCTGATTTTAGGGGAAATGCTTTCAGTTTTTCACCATTGAGGATAATGTTTGCTGTGGGTTTGTCATATATAGCTTTTATTATGTTGAGGTATGTCCCTTCAATTCCCACTTTCTGGAGAGTTTTTATCAAAAATGGATGTTGAATTTTGTCGAAGGCTTTCTCTGCATCTATTGAGATAATCATATGATTTTTATTTTTCAGTTTGTTAATGTGGTGTATTACGTTGATTGATTTGCGTATATTGAAGAATCCTTGCATTCCTGGGATAAAGCCCACTTGGTCATGATGTATGATCTTCTTAATGTGTTGTTGGATTCTGATTGCTAGAATTTTGTTAAGGATTTTTGCATCTATGTTCATCAGTGATATTGGCCTATAGTTTTCTTTTTTTGTGGGGTCTTTACCAGGTTTTGGGATTAGGGTGATGGTGGCCTCATAGAATGAGTTTGGAAGTTTCCCTTCCTCAGCAATTTTCTGGAAGAGTTTGAGTAGAATAGGTGTTAGCTCTTCTCTAAATTTTTGGTAGAATTCAGCTGTGAAGCCGTCTGGACCTGGGCTTTTGTTTGCTGGGAGATTTTTGATTACAGTTTCAATTTCCGTGCTTGTGATGGGTTTGTTCAGATTTTCTATTTCTTCCTGGTTCAGTTTTGGAAAGTTGTACTTTTCTAGGAATTTGTCCATTTCTTCCAGGTTATTCATTTTATTGCCATATAATTGCTGATAGTATTCTCTAATAATCCTTTGTATTTCTGTGTTGTCAGTTGTGATCTCTCCATTTTCATTTCTAATTTTATTGATTTGGTTCTTCTCCCTTTGTTTCTTGATGAGTCTGGCTAGTGGTTTGTCAATTTTATTCACCTTCTCAAAGAACCAGCTTTTGGCTTTGTTGATTTTTGCTATGGTCTCTTTTGTTTCTTTTGCATTTATCTCTGCCCTAATTTTTATGATTTCTTTCCTTCTACTGTTTAACTATTTTAGTTTTAAAAGGATGACATACCTGGGTACTGCTCCATATAGCCTTCATATGGTAGTAGCCTATGTTATTAACATTCAAGTAAAAGATTTTTTAAAACAGAAAATCACTTGGTTGAAAGAGTTTTCATATTATGTGCCATCAGGAAACATACCAGTAGATTCTCTTGGACCAAATACAGTTTAGCTGTGATACAAATACACTGATCCCTTTGGGCTTCTTACTCATTTGATTCTTTAGACAGCTTTCTGCTCTTTTCTACCTCTGTTCTTTTGTTGGACTTCTTTTCTTTAAGTTAGCTTTCTTACCTGCTTCCCAGACTTGTAAGACCTTGATTTTCTGGGGCTGTGGCAGATCAGTAGTAAATGGTCAAGTTGTCTTAGATTCAGTTGGCTATGGTGACGACAGAGACAAATATCAAGTAATGGTTATTGTAATTAGGAAATATTTTCAGGAGAAAGGAAGCAATTCAGTTGTCACTTAAAGTCTGAAAGTCTACATTATCTGTTGCCACAAAAATGTTGTATGATAGACAGCCACAAAATCTGAGTGGCCTGCGGAAAGCATTTATCTCTCATACATCCTGGGACCAATGAGGGGCAGCTAGATGGCTTTGCCAGTTTTGGCTGGGTTTACTGCAGAGCAGTCTGGCTGCTGATCAGGCTGGCTTTAACCATAGTTAATCCTCTGTTCTTCACATCTCTGATCCTGCAGCAGGCTTTTCTGAGCTTGATCTCATGGTGAAGGCAGAGGCACAAAAGAGAAAGGAGCCCCAGAAGTCTGGCTCACCAAACAACCCAGCCAAGGTGCAGATTCAGACAGCACAGGATATGGATGCAGAAAGAGATGAAGGATAGGGGCCAGTTACGCCATCCATCACAGAGTGAGAGTGGGAACTTGGCAAGAAAAAGAGAGTTCGTTAGCATTTCTTTTTTAATCACCAGTTGCCTAATCTCCTTACTTGAATCCTAGTAATGTGTATTACATTTATAAGATCCCATGTATGTATGTATTGGGATATAATTGACACATAACATTATGTTATTTTAAGGAGCAGAACGTAATTTTTTTTTTTCTTGTGATGGGAACTTTCAAGATTTACTGTTTTAGCAACAAAAAACCTGCCACATTCAGGTATGACCTAAATCAAATCCCTTACGATTATACAATGGAAGTAACAAATAGATTCAAGAAATTAGATCTGATAGAGTGCCTGAAAAACTATGGACGGAGGTTCATGACATTGTACAGGAGGTAGTGATCAAGACCATCTCCAAGAAAAAGAAATACACAAAGGCAAAGTGATTGTCTGAGGGGGCCTTACAAATAGCTGAGAGTAGAAGAGAAGCTAAAGGCAAAGGAGAAAACGAAAGATATACCTATTTGAATGCAGAGTTCCAAAGAATAGCATGGAGAGATAAGAAAGCCTTCCTCAGTGATCAGTGCAAAGAAACAGAGGAAAACAACAGAATGGGAAAGACTCCTGATCTCTTCAAGAAAGTTAGAGATACCAAGGGAACATTTCCTGCAAAGATGGGCACAGTAAAGGACAGAAATGGTATGGACCTAACAAAAGCAGGAAATATTAAGAAAAGGTGGCAAGAATACACAAAAGAACTATACAAAAAACATCTTCATGACCCAGATAGCCATGATGGTGTGATCTAGAGCCAGACATCCTGGAATGCAGAGTCACGTGGTCCTTAGGAAACATCATTACGAACAAAGCTAGTGGAGGTGATGGAATTCCAGTTGAGCTATTTCAAATCCTGAAAGTGCTGCACCCAATATTCTAGCAAATCTGGAAAACTCAGCAGTGGCCACAGGACCAGAAAAGGTCAATTTTCATTCCAATCCCAAAGAAAGGCAATGCCAAAGAATGTTCACACTACTGCACAGTTGCACTCATCTCACACGCTAGCAAAGTAATGCTCAAAATTCTCCAAGCCAGGCTTCAACAGTATGTGAGCTGTGAACTTCCAGATGTTCACGCTGGATTTAGAAAAGCCAGAGGAATCAGAGATCAAATTGCCAACATCCATTAGATCATCGAAAAAGCAAGAGTTCCAGAAAAACATCTACTTATGCTTTATTGATATGTCAAAGCCTTTGACTATGTGGATCACAGCAAACTGTGGAAAATTCTTCAAGAGATGGGAGTACCAGACCACCTGACCTGCCTCCTAAGAAATCTGATTGCAGGTCAAGAAGCAACAGTTAGAACTGGACATGGAGAACAGACTGGTTCCAAATTGGGAAAGGAGTACCTCAAAGCTGTATATTGTCACCCTGCTTTTTTAACTTTTGTGCAGAGTACATCGTGAGAAATGCTGGGCTGGATGAAGCACAAGCTGGAAATAAGATTGCTGGGAGAAATATCAATAACCTCAGATATACAGATGACACCACCCTTATGGCAGAAAGTGAAGAGGAACTAAAGAGCCTCTTGATGAAAGTGAAAGAGGAGAGTGAAAAAGTTGGCTTAAAGCTCAACATTCAGAAAACTAAGATCATGGCATCTGGTCCCATCACTTCATGGGAAATAGATGGGGAAACAGTGGAAACAGTGTCAGACTTTATTTTTTTGGGCTCCAAAATCACTGCAGATAGTGACTGCAGCCATGAAATTAAAAGACGCTTGCTCCTTGAAAGAAAAACTATGACCAACCTAGATAGCATATTAAAAAGCAGAGACACTACTTGGCCAACCCAAAGTCCGTCTCGTCAAAGCTATGGTTTTTTCAGTAGTCTTGTATGGCTGTGAGAGTTGGACTATAAAGAAAGCTGAACGCCAGAGAATTGATGCTTTTGAACTATGGTGCTGGAAAAGACTCTTGAGAGTCCCTCGGACTGCAAGGAGATCCAACCAGTCCATCCTATAGGAAATCAGTCCTGAATATTCATTGGAAGGACTAATGCTGAAGCTAAAACTCCAACAATTTGGCCACCTGATGTGAAGAACTGACTCATTTGAAAAGAATCCAATGCTGTGAAAGATTGAAGCTGGGAGGAGAAGGGGATGACAGGATGAGATGGTTGGATGGCATCACCAACTCGATGGACTTGAGTCTGAGTAAACTCTGGGAGTTGGTGTTGGACAGGCAAGGCTGGCGTGCTCTAGTCCATGGGCTTGCAAAGAGTCAGACAGGACTGAGCGACTGAACTGAACTAATGCACAGTTTTGTTAGCTGTAGTCCCCCTAGTGTACATTAGATCCATCGACTTACTTATAACTGGAAGTTTTTACATTTTGACAGTCTTTACCCATTTACCGCATCCCTTACACCTCATCTCTACCAACCACCAATCCGTTCTTTGTATCTGTGAATTTGGTTTGTTTTTTGGATTCTACATATAACTGAAATCATGCGGTATTTGTTTTTCTCTATCTAACTTATTTTACTTAGCATAATTCCCTCAAAGTCATCCATGTTGTCATACATGTTAGGATTTCCTCCTTTTTTTGTGGTTGAATGATATGCCATTATACGTACGCACCACATTTCCTTTATCCATTCATTTGTCCATGGACCCTTAAGTGGTTTCCATGTCTTGGCTAGTGTAAATAATGCTGCAGTGAACACCGTGGTGCATATGTCTTTTCATATACTGATTGCATTTTCTTCAGATTGCTGAATCATACAGTAGTTCTGTTGTTTATTGTTTTCCCTCTGAGTGAGGGGGAAGCCCTGTAATGGTTGAACACTGAAGGAGGAAATCTAACTCTAAAGGAAGGTTTGAAATGCAAGAAGGAATAGCAAGCACACTTGGTAAATATATAGGTAAATCTAAGCCTTAGTTGCATAAAATGAGAAATAATAGTGATTAATTTGGGACATGGAAACAAAAACCCTAAAATACAAATTCACATTAAAGTTTATAGTGATGAAGAGATAATGAATTTGAAAGCATTCTAAAATGCTTGTGTTATTCAGGAGGACTATAAAGCTATACTTTATACTTTAAAGTTGAGCGTGAATTTTAACAGTTTAATTATGGCCACTGAGAAAATAGAAATAGAATGTGTATCTTCAGAGATAATTGATGGAAGAAATGGATATAAAGACAAGTACCAGTTCAGTAAAATGCTGAAAAGTAAACAGAATAAAAAGCAAAAAGTCATATGAAAGTTCATAGTAAGATGAATTCTAACTGTATCATTGATCACAGTAAATGTAATTACTTCAGTCAGGTAATTAAACTTTTTTTTTCTGGTTTGACATTATAAACACTGCTATTAAGATTAATATTCAGAGAGAGCCTCATTAGCTTGGAGGTCAGTAATACAATTTTTTTTACTATTAAGACTTCAGTTAAATTGAAAGTTATCTGGAGACCATATAAAGAACTTCTTGCTATGAAAATTAATAATGCATATAAGATTATAGGTTTAATTACATTAGACTTTATATCTCTCAAAAACTGTGAAAGTAGTAGTCTATAATACACAAATAAATAAACAACTAATTATTTTTAAATATCATATTGACTAGCTTAGGTCTTAATAGTTGGATGCTGAAATTTTAGTTTTTCTGTATCTCTAAGGGTAATAAATTTTATTAGAAATTCTATGGTTTGAATTTCAGTCTGTACTAAACCTAAACTACTGTAAATCAAAGAGGTCTTATTCTCTATACTTTATGTATTCAAAGAGGTTTTCTGTCAATTAATAAATTCGTTCTGTCGCTCAGTCGTGGCCGACTCTATGCGACCCCGTGGACTGTAGCCTACCAGGCTTCTCCGTCCATGGGATTCTCCAGGCAAGAATACTGGAGTGGGTTACCATTTCCTTCTCCAGGGGATCTTCCCGACCCAGGGATCAAACCCGGGTCTCCCACATTGGAGGCAGACGCTTTAACCTCTGAGCCACCAGGGAATTAGTCTTAGTATTTATTATTGGAAAATGGAAAAAACTGACAGTAAACCGTTTTCTCTTCTTCAAAGAATTAAAAATATAAAGACTTATAACTCTAAATTTAATTAACAAATCCAGTGCTTTAGGAGCCAGTGATTGGGCATGGGTAGGTGGAAACTCCATCTGTTGTTCAAAAGCATAAGGTTCTTTGAAGAAAAATAAAGTAAAAGTTTCAAGTGATCCATTCCTAGCAAATTGTGTTTGTCTTCCCAACCTGCTGCAGTTACCAAATCCCATGTGCTGGGTGGAGGTTTTGACTTAAAGGACAGGAACTTGGGAGCAGATCTAGAGGAGGTTGATGAGAAAGGTAGATTGGTAAAAGGGTCTTAAAGTAAGGCAGGGTGTCTGAGCAATGCAGCTTTGAATTACAAAGTTATGGTTGATTCCTGTGTGCTGGTTTTACTCATCTATAAACAAGATTTGATTTCCAGCTTTTTAGTTTTATGTTAACTGTCCAAAAGGGAACCCATCTCAAGTTGTCATTTCTTTACTGTCAGATCTGTGTAATGTTCTAGGCTGATGTCACAATGTAACATTACCATTGAATCTGTTCTGTAGTTGAATGGACTTGTCCTTATTTTTAGCTAAACAGATGTGTAGTAACAACTGTTTTTTTTTTAATCAAGTAGTCAAATATTTGAGAAATTCAGTAGTCTGAAATATAAGAACCAGGAAAGAACTAAAACCATCCTCTGAACTTCTAGAATTGATGTCACAATGTTCATGCACTAAACTATAAATTTACTTCATGGATAAGTCTCTCAGGTTGCATGTAGTCTGTCCTCTTGCTTCCCAATTTAAAGCAAGTTAGACCAAGAGAAGGGGAGAGAGTATCAAAAAGAGGAAACTTACATCTTAAGAGTAAGAGAATGATTTGTAAAATCATCAAATTAAAAGGAAAAATAAACACAAAATCTCAAAAGATGTAATAGCCTAAAGTTGTTTAATGAGTGAAGAGGCAAGCAGCCATATAGACACTATGAAGATCTGATAGAATCACTTTTAAAACAAAGATGTGTAATAGCACAAAAAATACCAATCACTGGATGTGGGAGCCTGGTGGGCTGCACTTTCACAGCATCATCTTTCAAGATTTGAAATAGCTCACCTGGAATTCTGTCACCTCCACTAGCTTTGTTCGTAGTGATGCTTTTTAAGGCCCATTTGACTTCACATTCCAAGATGTCTGGCTCTAGGTCAGTGATCACATTATCGTGATTATCTTGGTCTTGAAGATCTTTTTTGTACAGTTCTTCTGTGTATTCTTGCCACCTCTTCTTAATATCTTCTTAATATAATAAGCTTAGTGATATTTAATTATGATTCTTCTTTACTCTTGGTTTACTCCAAACCATGTAATTATAATGAAAGCATTTGATAAGTAAATATAAATAAAAATTAGTTATTTTAATCTGCGTCACAGATAAGTAGATCAAATGAGATTATCTTTCCCAAAAACCTTCTGGGGAAATAATAACCAAAGCAGTTTATTTTCTCATATTAAATCTCTTTCAGGAATGGAATTGTACATCTTTCATTTTTACAATGGAGAAAATTGTGTGACAATTTTGAAGTGTGTTCTGTAAATTAAGCTTTTAGATACTCTATGAAATTCCATTGTGCCTTTTACTAGTATATGGTAACCTTACACATTATATAATCCCTCATACTACTGTTTAACATTTTTGCTTTATTTCTTTCTAGTTATTTTTTGTGTGTGTTTGTGAGAGCAAACTGCTACACAGACAAATCTTTGTTTTTGTTTTGTACAGTTATCTCTATAATGTAAGCATCTTCCATTGTTCTTTTTTCCAGCTTGTGAATTGCCTGATATACCCAACTATTCTCTTGTTCTTAGACATGTAGGGCTTTCTAGTTTCTCTGTTTTATAAATAACATCATCCTTTTGCATATAGCTTTATTATTTTCTTAGGATGCATTTCTAATAGTGGGCTATGAAGGGGCACAGCAGTTTTGAGACTCTTGGAATATATTGCACATCAGCATCTCTTGACCTCAAAAATGTTTAGATGAACCATAGGATACACTTAGACTCACTATTCCATATGTCCAGAAAAACTGATATGACGTCACTCAGGGATTACAGATAGATTTCATCTCCTGTGTCTAAGAAATCTATAGTGACTGGCTGGAACTTTGTGTTACAAGGCCGTTAACAGGACCACAGTTAATTGCTGATGTCTTCTGTGTTTGGGAGTGGGGAGTGACAGTCTGAGAGCTAGATATTTGCCCTTTATACACTCCATTTTTTTTTTTTTTTAAATAACAGTAGTAATAATACTTTGCCTTTTGTGAGTTTTTTTTTTTCCTTTTTTTAAAAAACTTTTTTATTAGGTATAGTTTTTGTGTTTGTTTCAGGTATACAGCAAAGTGATTCAGTTTTGCTTATATGCCTATATTCACTCTTTTAAGATACTTTTCCTTACAATTCATTACAGAACATCAAGTAGTGCTCCTTTTGCTATATAGCAGCTGTTTATTAGTTATCTAGTATGTAGTAGTTGTGTCTATGTCAGTCCCAGCCTCCCACTTTATCCATTCTCCGTTTTCGTCCTGGTAAACTATAAGTTTGTTTTCTACCTCTGTGACTATATTTCTGTTTTGTAGATAAGCTCATTTGTACCCTTTTTATGGATTCCACATGAACAATAGCATATGATATTTGTCTTTTTGTGTGTAATTAAAAAAAATTTTTTTTCTGTGCTGTGAACTACAAAATTGGATAAAAAGCAAATTCAAGAGAATTTGAGAATTTGTTTTATAAATTTCACATTTGGTAATTGTAACCCAAATACATTCACCACTTTCAGAAAAACTAGTGTAGATCTAACTATAACAGAAAGTTCATCAGAACTTGTTTCAAGTTTTTGTTTAAAATATCTGATTTAATATAAAAATGTTTTTACTTTTTTTTCACTCAGGAAGCATTGTAGATTAGTATACATTTTACATTGTTCTAAGTCTGTGAAATTCTAATACATATTTTCCTCATTTGTTTTACATGTGATTGCAAAGAAATATTTAAAATTATTATGACCAAATCCACATTTAAAAATAAATTTATCCTGAACCCTTTACATATCCTTAGCAGTAATAGAAATTACAGATGAAAAGAACACTGGAACAATAGAATATCTGGAAAGTAACTTAACTATATGAAATTCATGACTAATCTGTAATATATTTTCTTGTTCTTTTTAGACATTCTTCTAAGTCACCAACGTTATAATTCCTCCAAAGAGTACATTATCTGAAAGAAATTTAAAGCTCTCATCCAACTCATCTCTTGAATTGCCAGTTTTCTTTCTTTTACTTGTAGCCCTCAACTGTGATCATAGGGTGGTCTTGGGATCATTTCGTCTACAAGTTAGAAATTATATAAAAATATTCTTGGTGTTAACATAGCTCATTATTGGTTCAGGATTTCCATCTCAGTTGTTTCTCACACACTGAATTCACACAACGTTCCTAGTGAGCGTATTACGGAATTTCTGAAAAATAGTTTCTTCAGATAGTTGAAAAGAAATAATAAATCTTGCCATTAGCACATAGGAGTCATTTTATTTATTAAGAATTCCTTTAGCTTTTGAATTCCCTTTCTTTCATGTGTGTGTATGTGATTTTTAAAACTCAGATGCTGTTCTTTTGCTTTCTTGCATCTTTCCAGGCTGTATTAAATAGTGTAACTTAATGCACTGGTATGTACATTTCTCATAGTTTAGAATATTGACTCTTTTACTGTGTTTCCCTTTCTAGTTCCCTAATTCCTAATGCTTCACAGCCAAAATGGTGTTTTTGCACCTCTATACGATTTTATTTACCGCAAATAAGGTGGACTTTGTAAAAGCAACAATGAGAAACCATTACTCTGACACTTGAGTTGTTCAACAGATACCTAACAAGCATCTAATACATGCTGAGCATCTATGTGAATTCCTGAAAAGTGAGTTTTAAGGAGATCACCTGAAGGAAATAGTTTGAAACAATGAAAGTTAAAAGGTCTTAAGATGAGTGGAGGCTTCTGAAATAGAGAATGCCTACTTTGTACAAGATACTTTGTTACCACAACCAAAAAGGAGCCAGAATAATTCGGTCTGTACCTCCAGACAGTTTCATTGGCTTTTGGTTCTGATTCCTCAATCCTAGTGTGTGCCTGTGGTCCCTTGCCAGTACTGAGATAGATAGAGCTTGGAGGAGTGGGTTGTGGAGGAAAAGACTAAGCAAAGGAAGGGTGAGAAGGAAATGAGAACAAGACAGAATTATCTGGAGATAAAAATGGTAATGCCTTACATTGCTAAGACACTTTACAGTTTACCAGGCATACTTTGGTGTTGACTAGATTGTTAGTTTCATGTTACAATGAAGAATTGAAGCCATATATTGAGCTAGCAAGTGGTAGAAATACGTCTAGATGCCTTAAGTCTGTTGTTGTTATGTAGTTGCTAACTCATGTCCAACTCTGCAGCCCTGTGGACTGTAGCCCACCAGGCTCCTCTGTCCCTCCTCTGTCCATGGATCTCAAGAATACTCCGGTATTCTTGCCATTTCCTTCTCCAGGAGATCTTCCTGACCCAGGGGTCGAACCTGACCTCACGTCTCCTGCATTGCAGGGGGATTCTTTAACAATGAGCCACCTTCCTAAGTCTGGTGTTCATTTTATTGCAAACATTTTAGAAACAGTAAGAGAATGGGTAAAATGAAATCAGATAAATTCATATAGTGGAATAGCACATAGTAATAGATAGGAACAAAAATGGATGAAAACCAGTAATATTATGCTGAAAGAAGCTTTATACTTATATACACAAAAAATTTATATGAAGATATAGAATAGACAAAACTGAGCTGTGAGATGAAGTGATTGGTAACAAATATAATGATGCATATAAGTTGTTTTGAGATGCATCAAATATATAAAATGGATAGAGACATGAATAAGATAAGCAAGTTTATAAAATGCTATTATAGAATCCAATTAGTATATTGGTGTTCATTGTATAAGGCTTCAAATGTTCATAATAAAATGTTAGAAAAAAGTTGTTCATTACTTTTAGTCGTTTTGAAAATAATATGTGTTAGTAAAAATAAAATTTTTCACCAAGAATATACAGGAGGTAACAGGAACTGGTAAAAGACTAGTTGATATGTGAAATATATCTTTGGAACCCATTAAAGGTATCCTTCCATATTGTCTGAATGTAGCCCCACTTAAAAGTTGCTGCTGCTGCTGCTGCTGAGTCACTTCAGTCGTGTCCGACTCTGTGTGACCCCACAGACGGAAGCCCACCAGGCTCCCCCGTCCCTGGGATTCTCCAGGCAAGAACACTGGAGTGGGTTGCCATTTCCTTCTCCAATGTGTGAAAGTGAAAAGTGAAAGTGAAGTCACTCGGTCATGTCTGACTCGTAGCGACCCCATGGACTGCAGCCTACCAGGCTCCTCCGTCCATGGGATTTTCTAGGCAAGAGTACTGGAGTGGCTTGCCATTGCCTTCTCCACACTTAAAAGTTAAGACTTACCAAACCAGAAGAGTGGTGTTGAGTAGAAATTGGGATGAAAGACCCTCTTGGAATGATGTGGTTAGTGTTACACAAATAAAACAATTTATTAAAATTAATGACACTCTGTCTACATTACATTATATAAATTTTACCTTAAGAGTAAAAAGAAACCTGAAAGTAAATGTTGGATGCCAATTAATAATATGCATGCATAAGTGTTTAGGGGTGAAGTATCAGTTCAGTTCAGTCACGCAGTCGTGTCCGACTCTTTGTGACCCCATGAATCACTGGGTGAAGTATACTGATGTCTAAAAAATGAGTTGAGGATAGGTGATAGCTATGTGATATAAAGGACTTCCCAGGTGGTGCTAGTGGTAAAGAAAAGTGAAAGTGAAGTTGCTCAGTCCTGTCTGACTCTTTACAACCCCATGGACTTGTAGCGTATCAGGCTCTTCCGTCCCTGGGATTTTCAAGGCAAGAGTACTGGAGTAGGTTGCCATTTCCTTCTCCAGGGGATCTTCCTGACCCAGGGATCAAACCCGGGTCTCCTGAGTTGTAGTCAGACACTTTTACTGACTGAGCCACCAGGAAAGTGGTAAAGAACCCGCCTGCCAATGCCTGAGATGTGGATTCAGTTCCTGGGTTCGGAAGATCCCCTGAAGGAGGGCACAACAATCCACTCCAGTATTCTTGCCTGGAGAATCCCATGGACAGAGGAGCTTGGCGGGCTATTGTCTATAGGGTCACCAAGAATCAGACACAACTGAAACGATTTAGCATGCACACATGTGATATAAAACAAATTGTAGAATGTTAATTGTGAAATCTAGTTTATCAGTATATGGGAATTTACTATATAGTTCTTATAACCTGACAGAGAAGACAAGGACCTAATAAGATTCCAGGGTATTCAAATAATCATTTTTTGTAAATATTGAATTAATTAAGAGTTATTGCAGCAGTAAGTAGCAACGAACACTCCCAGGGCCCAGATCTTGGTCTCTAATACCACTTCTCACTAAAAGAAACCAGAATTTCTTGAAAACATGGCAGATCACAGATAGAACAATTGTATCAGTGTAAGTTTAAGAAGTTGATGACTGAACTGAGCTTTTATAATAGAATATTACTATTCTTAGGAAATAAAAATTCTTAGGGACAAAGAGCCATAATATATGTATGATTCAGAAAAAAATTATGCTCACACATGTGTGTATATGTGTATGAAAGGGGAAAGAGACTACAGATAATAAAGCAAATGAGATAAAATGTTAGCAACAGGTAAATCTGAGTAAAGCATTAATGTGTGTTCCTTAAACTATTTTTATTTTTATAGCATTTTGTAAGTTTGAAATTACTTTCCCCCAAAAGATTAGACAGGAGTGATGCTGGAGGGAAACCCAGGTGATCTACTTAGCTAGGGACTGGTTTTTAGTTGGACTAATTCTTTTTTTTGCTGAGGGATGTTCCATTGTATGGATATCCTATATCTTATTTATCCATCTGTAGTTGACATTTGGGTTGTTTCCATTTTGAGACTGTTATGCTGTGGAATAATGATTCTGTGAAGAGTTGTGTACACGCTTTTGTGTGAATGTACTTTTTATTTCTTTGTGTATATATATCTAAGAGTTGAATTGCTGGGTATATTTTCACTTCTGTTTACCTTTGGGGAATGGCCAGGCTGTTTTCCAGAGCCTCTACTCCGTTTTAAATTCCCACTATCAATGCATACGAGTTTCCAATTTCATGGCCAACATTTGTTATTATCTTTTTTTGTTAAAGCATCCTAATAGGTGTAAAGTGGGCCTCTCTCTATTTTTAAACCCTATAAGTATGATTAGGTCTTAGTAGTAATAAAATGGTCTCCACCCATTTCTAGCAGTGAGCCTCTTTATTAAATATATATATACATATTATATATATTATATACATATAATAAGTGGAAATAGGATAACATCAGAGAAATTCTTTTCCCATTTCTTTGTTAGTATTTCAAAATTATTTGGAGAAATCTCAAGAGAGATTGGAGTTTTAAAAATTGTAGAGCTAGAACTCACAGATTTTAAATGCCTGTTATAATCAAATACATATTTATCATCTAACCCCCTGAGTCTATTGTAACCATTAATACCACTGCCACTGAAGTCGCCACAGTGGTTTTGGGTGCCTTCCCTTACCCTCGCCATAGCGTGGAGCCCATCATCTGCCTTCTTCTGGGAGTTCAGAGCTTCTGTTAGTATTAGTTCACCACACTATAGATTAAATTGGACTATGTGAGTTCATCTGAGGTCTAACCATTGATTTTTAACATGGTTTCTACAGGGAAAATATGACATTTTTTTTCTTTCAACCCACCAACTTGCAAATGACTGTTTAGAAAACAACTTGATTATAATTTGGTAACTATTTGTCCATGAGGAAAGGCAAAATAAGTTGAAATTATTTAACCTAATGTCAGAAAGCTTTATGCTGACTTAAACCATCATCATGAATGAAAACTTTGATGAAGGATCATTCTCTTTATTCTAATTGGAGTTTTTATATTTTGAAATTGAATATTATTGCCATAAGTAGGAATTGAAAAAGTGGGAATTGAATTTAATTTTGAAAATGTATGTGTGAGTATCAAAGAGAACAGAAAGAACAATAGTATTTCTTTCACTCTTATTTTATTTGTCTCACTTTAACAAAGGGAAGATGCTCTTAGTTTTGTCTGTTTTTCCTAAAAGGTCAGTTTTTCATATTTGATATGTGCATCCACCTATATACTATTTCCTCATGATTTATTTTCATAATCAAGTTTAATTGACCTTTAATAATTGTTAAAGAGGATTGGATTAAAATATGATTAATATGAGAATGGTTATACGTGGGCTTTTTTCTTAAATGGGTCTATAATAGTTTTAGATTTGATTGGATAAAAATTTCATGTCCTTTTCCCTAATATGCATGTACTAGTACCACTTCTACTGATCACCCATACACAGTATAATCCTACACAACTTTCTTTTTAATCTACAAAATAAAGAGTATAATGCTTCTGTTTATCTCTTGTTTCATTAGACTATTATGACTGTCAAATGTCAAATAGGATGTAGGTTTATTTTTATTACTCCCACCCTCTCTCCTTTCTTTTTTTGGGGGGATGGGTTTTTTTCCCTGAGTTTTTGAATAGAAAAAAAGATGGTTGGCAGAAGGTGTTCCTCAGAAACACTATGCTGATGTATCAGAAAAACAGCACATCCTGGACTTTTTGGTCACACTTGCCTGAGGAGTCACCAGCTATGAAGGACTGATGAAGGGTGTTCTTCCTGTGTGAGACTAATTAGACTTCTAGGCTCATCATATTATCTCTGCAGAGGTTCCTGGCTATGCCTGAAGTCCAGAGCTTGACTTGAATATTTTCAGTTAACATTCGCTTTGTCAGAGGATCATAAACTTCCCCCCAGTTAAATATGAGCTGTCATTTTGGTAATGTCTTTTTGTGTTGAATTCTTACAGCTCTCCACACAAGGGGATGCAAGTCAGGTGATTGGACCTCTTACTGAAGGACAGAGAAGAAATGTGGCAGTAGTAAATTCACTATATAAGTTGCACCAATCAGTAACAAAGGTAACCTTTATTTTAATTGAGCTCTATTGACTTAATTTCAAGTTCTTTCTTCTTGCCTCAAATTTAGACAATCATGAGTTATTATTTAGTTTTTTGCCAAGGAATACAGTGAAAATGTGATTGTAAACTAAGCTGAGGACTGAACTCTTTCTTAAACAGTCTTCGATCCTGTCCTTTATTATTTGTCTGTACAGTTAGTTTAAAATACATGAGGTACTCAAGGGTGCTTGATAAAGTCACGTTTGTTGAACAGTTGATTTAAGGGTAGATTATATGTGTTTTATACCTATTAAAACATGATTTGATACCATATGGGTGGTAGCAGATTATAGCAAAGGTAGTAACAATATAAGAACTCATAAACTCCCTAACATGTCAGAAAGCTTTTATCTTTGCCCCCAGAAATGAGGGAGAAGATGCATTAAAAACAGTGATATATAATCTTATGATATATAATCACTGAAGACTACTTGTGAGTAGAAAAAAAAATTTGCTATTGTTCTACTAACACTTTTTAAAAAATGACTGAACTTTAACTTGTTTGCCATCATGTATTATGTCTAAGATGAACTATAAACATAACTAAGTATTAGGAAAGCAATATTTTCAACCCATCTTTCATTCTTGAGTCACTTGTGTTTACTCTACTAATGATTTTCAAAATATTTGGTAAGTAGGGAGATAGTTAGAAGACGTGAAGAAGCCAAAGGTTAGTTGATATTCCTAAAAATTTGACCTCTAGTATGAGCTTTTATATGCTAGACTGTATTTTAGAATACTTGTAATGACTTACTTGTAAATATATTTTCCATTTACTTAAATTTTTTAGCAAGTCACTTTTATCAATTAGGGGTTTCCAAACTGTGTATTTGGTACACTAAACAAAATATATTTTTAAAGAGTTATTAACAGGTAAATGTCAGAAAAGTAAATAAAAAGTATATATTTTCCATTTCCTTTCATTATTACTCTACAGACTCACAAGCAATGAAAAGTTGTATTTATTTAGCCTGATTTAAATGTCTTCATTGATACTTTCAGAATTTTCACAGTGTTGGTATTGATTTGTAGAAAGGGAAACATTTGACATTTGACTTGTTAAAAATTATAGTCAATTTAGAAAAGGTGATTCTTTTAAAGTAAATAAATATGGCTTTAAACCAATCTTTTCAAGTTAAAACTATATCATTAAGGAAAGCTAGCTTTTAGAATTCTTAATGTTTTAATTTTTTTTAAGTAGATAATTGCTTTATACAAGAAAACATTTTAAAATCTATCCTAACTACTGCATACTAATGGACTTTTAAAACATGTATGAGATGCTACTCTCAAGTAATGATAATGTGAAAACAGTTTTATCATGATCAAAATTAGTATTTATAAAAATAGATAACTTACTCAAAAATATAACTGGATTTGTTCTAGGTGGTTTCCAGTCAGAGCTCATTCCCACCAGCAGCTGAGCAAACTATAATTTCAGCCCTAAAGGTAAAAGAATTTAATCTTTGACTCTGTAGATCAGAGTCAGTTTTAGAATTGTTTGGATGAGTGGGAGATGTCACATTTAAAAATAATTCAGAATCTTCTCCATAAGCCAAAAGTAGCATGTTGATGATTATCCTAAAGAGAGAGGCTACTTGTGTGTTTATATTTTCTAGAATTAAAAATAGACCCTGTTGGTGTCTACAGATTGTGTTCCAGTTATGATAATTGTATCATAAGCAAGAGAAGCAAGAGTCTTATAAATATGCACTGTGTCTTAGGGCAGTGCTGCCCGGTATTATCCCAACAAAGCAGTGGTTCTCCATCAAGGCAATTTTGTCCCCTCGGGGCATTGAGCGATATCTGGAAACATTTTTGATCATCATGACCGGGAGCAGGGTGCTACTGGCCTCTCGTGCCAGGATTCTGTCACGCATCCTACAGTGCACAGTCCCCCATAACACAGAATTACTAGGCCCCACATCTCAGTAATGTCAAGGCCTGGAAACTACTGTGTACCTGTAAGGTGTGACACCAGCGCACATTCCCGCTTTTTAATGTACTAACGTAAGTTTTGCCTTGAGAAGAGTAAGAGAAGATGCAGTCAGTCCAAATCCTTCCTGCAGTGACCCTGCCAAGTACAGACTGAATTGTTTGTTAACAGACCTCAGTGAAACAGTTTTGGCCTTGCTTTTTAATTAAATTTCATTATGGGGCGTAATAACTGAAGAACAAACAGAATCCTCTGACTCAAAGGGAAAAAGAGAATCTTGAATTTTCCTAAGACTGTAGGAAGCTTACTGTGACACTTTGATTTAGGATGTTATGATGCATAAATGCAACCCAAGAACCAAAAATCTCCATGCTTTTATTATTTGACGGAAAAGATATTAACCATACATTTTTACTTACTACAGAATATAAAGACACATAGTAGTCTTCTCTACCTTGTTGAGATTTTTTCCAAAATTAAATGTTATTTTAGGCTCATAGTTCATCCTCTCATATTACCAGCATTAACTCCTATGTCATCAATGACATAATTAATGATTATACATTGAGTCATTTCATTATAACCACTTCAGCTATAAGTAGCATTTAAACACCTTAGGCCAATAGTTCTGATCCGTTTATTAGTGAGATCATCTTGCACAGATAGTGAGTATATTACTAAGTTTATGTAAGTTTTTATTGTGTGGGTTTGGTATTCTTTATATTGAAATATTTTTGCATTGTTGAGACTTTAGTATTTTTGTAATCTTAGTTGTTTTAGCTAAGTACTTCCCTTACCAAAAAAGCACTGTTTTGTAAAGAGCTTGTGAAATATAATCTAACATCCTTTCTCAGTTTCCTCTGGCAGTTATCAGTCCTGTACCCATCCTTTCCATGAAGGCATTCTCTATAATGCTGTCTTCCATGAGTTGGAAACCTCGCCTGACTATAAAGTTCTCTGAGTACACCATCATATTATAATACAGATAGAGGCAGTTTTATTCCTTCCTTTCTGATCTTGATGCCTGCTTTCCATGCTTTTTTCACCTGCTAGGACACCTAGTACCACGTTGCCTAGAACTGTGAGAGTGGATTTGTCTACTTGTTTCTAATGTGGGGAAAAGCACTGCGTGTTTATTTTACTATTTGAAGTAGGGTGTTTTCTTAGATGGCTTTTGTCAGATTAAACAGTTTCTTTTTTATTCCTGATTTAATGAGATTTTTAATGTTATAAGTGGTGTTGTTTCATCAAACAGCCTTTTCTGTATAAAATGATCACATGGTTTTACCTCTTTATTCTGTTAATAAAATACTGAATTTATTTTCAAATATCAAACCAACCTTGATCATGATGTATTACCCTCTTTATGTATTTCTTTCAGGATTTGATTTACTTAATTTATATTGAAGATGTTTGTACCTATAATCATAAGTGATATTGGTATATAGGTTTCTTTTTTGTAATTCTTTGTCTGGTTTTGAAATTGTTTCCTCCTTTTCTATTTTCTGAAAGAATTTGTGTAGAATTTGTATTGTTTTCTCCTTAAATGATTAATACAATTTTCCAGTGAAGCCATCTGGGCCTGTAGGTTTTTTTTTTTGTAGGAAGTTTATAACTACACATTTGTTTAATAGATTGAGGGCTATTCAGATAATCTGTTTTTTTTTTCCTTCTGGACTGAGCTTTGATTCTTTGTGATTTAGGTATTTGTCTGTTCATCTAAATTACCTAAATTTGTCAGAATAAAGCTGTATATGATATTCTTTAACTGTCTAGTTAAAGTCTATGGGATCTATAGTGATAATTTCTTTTTCTTACTGATGATTTGTGTTCTCTTATCTTTTTTTAATCAGTTTAGTCATGGGTTTACCAATTTCATAATCTTTTTAAAGAAATGTCTTTGGGCTTTATTAATTTTCTATACTGTTTGTCTTTCTATTTCCCTGATTTCTGATTTTAGATTTTTTTATTTCCTTCTTATTTTGAATTTTCTTTGCCTTTTGTTGTTTGTTTTTTGGAGACCATATACCATTGAGTTTTAGACCCCTCCCATCCTCTAAATTTAAAGTTGTAAACTTCCCTCGAACTTTAATTTTCATATGGCATGCTTTTATCTTCATTCATTTTGAAATATTTTTATTTCCTTTGTGATTTCTTCTTTGATTCATTTTCTTAAATTTATGATTATTTGCGGTATTTCTAGATATCTTACTGATTTCTTTTTTCTTGCTTATCACTTTTTTATTGAAGAATAGTTGATTTGTGATATTGATTTCTGATTTAATTCTGTTATCATCAGGAAACATTCTGTATGATCTCAGTCCTTTTAAATTTATTAAGTATTATGGTCTAGCATGTGGTCTGTCTTGGTGAATGAACCATGTATGCTTGATAAAAGCTTATAATCCTCAGTTGTTAAGTATCATGTTTGAAAATATCCATTAAGTCAAAGTGTAGTGATGTGTTCAGATTTCATTTGGTTCTACTGATATTTTTATAGTTGTTCTATCACTTGCTGAAAGATAGGAGTTACAGTTTTCCATGATTGTGGACTTGCTTATATCTCCCTTCCATTCTGTTGATTCTTGACTCTTCGGTTTTGAAGCTATATAACTAATTGTGCTGAGGCTCTGTTCTGTAAGTATTTATCATTTTTATGCCTTCTGATGAACTGACCCTTTTGTCATTATGAGATATCCTTCTTTTTTAGCTTTGCTAATACTTATTGTGATGCATTATTTTATCTGATATTAAATTACTCCAGTCTTTTTATTCTTAATGTTTACAGAAGAAGGTGTATCTTCTTTTGTCCATTTACTTTCAATTCCTCTGTGTCTTTAGTTTTTAAATGCATTTCTTGTAGATAGTATAGAATTGGGTCTTGCGTTCTGTCTGTTCCCATAATCTCTGCCGGAGAAGGCAATGGCAAGCCACTCCAGTACTCTCGCCTAGAAAATCCCATGGATGGAGGAGCCTGGTAGGCTGCAGTCCGTGGGGTCGCTATGGGTCGGACGCAACTGAGCGACTTCACTTTCACTTTTCACTTTCACACATTGGAGAAGGAAATGGCAACCCACTCCAGTGTTCTTGCCTGGAGAATCCCAGGGACGGGGGAGCCTGGTGGGCTTCCGTCTATGGGGTCACACAGAGTCGGACACGACTGAAGTGACTTAGCAGCAGCAGCAGCATAATCTCTGCCTTTGAATTGGAGTGTTTAGTCTGTTCAGTTCAGTTGCTCAGTTGTGTCCGACTCTTTGTGACCCCATGAATCACAGCACGCCAGGCCTTCCTGTCCATCACCAACTCCCGGAGTTCACTCAAACTCATGTCCATCGAGTCGGTGATGCCATCCAGCCATCTCATTCTCTGTTGTCCCCTTCTTCTCCTGCCCCAATTCCTCCCAGCATCAGAATCTTTTTCAGTGAGTCAACTCTTCGCTCATCTCACGCTAGTAAAAGTTGTCTGTTAACACAGTACAATTATCAATAAGGTTTTATTTAGGTGTATAGTTTTATTGTTTTTGTTTGCTGCCTTTGTTTTTTATTTCCTCTTTTCCTCCTTTTCTGCCACCTTTTGGATTATTTGATTGTTATTTTTTTGAATTTCACTTAAATTTATTTCTTAAATCTTTGTCTATGTCTCTTTGTGATTTTTTTTTCCATTGTTCTTCTGTGGATATATGCATTCTTAACTTCCCACAGTCTTTTAGAGTTAATATTGTACCGTGTCATGTAAAATCTAGAAACTTTGCATTAATTGAAGTACATTTACTTGCATGGAGTATCATTTTTTTATTTTAAAATTTCCATATTGGTTCTTTTTTACATTTTAAATCACTCTGTTGAGATTTCCTAATATTTATGATGGGAATTTTTTTCTTTATCTCATTGAGATTCTTGCCTGATAACTGTAGAGTGGGTCATTTCAGAATTGGCAGCTATTGATTGTCTTTTCCCTTTAGAATCGATAACATCTCCTCAGTTCAGTTCAGTTGCTCAGTCGTGTCTGACTCTTTGCAACCCCATAGACTGCAGCACACCAGGCTTCCCTGTCCTTCACCAGCTCCCAGAGCTTGCTCAAACTCATGTCCATCGAGTTGGTGATGCCATCCAACCATCTCCTAGCTTTTTGTTATTTAGTCATTTTAATATTCCCTAGACAATGTAAACATTATGTTTTATAGACTTTTATATATTGCTCCTATAAACATGTTGACCATTTCTTTAAGTAGCTTGTTGGTAAGTAGCTTGTTGAGACTCAAATTGTACACTGTCAGATCTACAGTTGGCCATGTCAAAGATCTCAGTTCTTTAAGCCTTAGTTGCAAGCCACTTGTTGTTTGCTTTGCACCCACATGGTTGAATAAGCTATAGACTAGTGCTGAGTTCACACGTGGAAAAATAGGCTTGTTTCTTCTCTGGCTCTCTCTCTGAAGTTCCCCCCTTACTGTCAGCAGCCCTGGTTGAACCAGGGACCCTTCCCCTGTTCCTTTGACCTGAAAGACTGCAGGTTTGGTTTGATTTTTCTCTCAGCATTTTAGCTACCTAGACTTGCCACTACCATGACTAAAATCACTCTCATTGCAGAGGCACAAAAAAAGAAAACTCTTTTCTGATTGTTATATATTTCCACACTCCTCTAAAACTGCTTGCTCTTTTTCCATCTCCAGAAGCCTCCAGTAGGTTTTTTGTTTTGTTTTTGGTATATTTCCACAATTATGTGTAGGAAGATCTGTAGTTAGGCACTCCTTCATACTGTGTAGAAAACTTGCCCTTCCTTCTTGAAATCTTCTATTTATTTTCACTATATTCCAGGATCTATTCTTACTTCTCTGCCCAGTGGCAAAGAATAACCAAAAGCTCATTGACGTCAAATGCACCTAGAAAGTCCCAGCTTTTCCACGTGATGGCTTTGGATAACTTTCTTAACTTGACTTTAGTTTCCCTGTCTACAAATTACTTTAAATTCCACATCAGTAAGTTAGAGATTCTCTTAATTCTTAGAGGAAGGAACAATTGAGTTTTCAATGGCATGGTTACCTGTGAAACCCAAAGCACAGTATCCATCACGTGACATCTACTAAATAAGTACTATTACCCCTTTAATCTGTCAGGGGCTGCTCTTCTGCATGACATGAAAATGGTATCCCTTATTCTATGAACTGTCCTCTAGGATCTCAGTGACTCATTTGGCTTCATCTTCTCTCTTAAAAGCCAAAGACAACCATATCTAGTTAAAACGTGTTAGAAACTACAACTGTGAAGCCCTCAGCCCCTGCTGGAGAGCCCATGTGGGTTTCCCCGTAAGTCCTTCCAACTTGTGTCCACAACTGAGCTCAGTATTTCCTCCCTCCATCCCTAAATCAGCCAGTTGCTTATGCATTTACACATTCAGTTGATAATGCCACCAAGTCATCAAAGGAGAAAAAAAATGAGTGTACCCTTCTGTCTTTCCATTCCCTATTTCTCACATCTGACCCCCAAGTCCTCTGTGCTCCTTTCCCAGAGTCTCTACCTCATCTCCTAGTCTCTGTTCCTGCTGCCTCTGGTTTGGTTCAGGCACTCGCCACTTTGCATCCTACTGTCCTCTTGCCTTTAGTCTAATTTACCCAGTCTGCTGTCCCAGCATGATTTTTCCCAAATTCCGATTTTTCCCAAATTCCAATCTTTAACCATATTTTTTTTTTTTCCCATTGCTTAAAACCCATCGTTGGTTTCCCAGTCCCTTCAGGACATATTCCTGTCTCCTTAGCAGCCTGCGCAGAGTACATCTGCTCTGTCTCTCTTCCACATCGGCAGCCCCCGCATACCCTGTTAAACTCCTTACAGTTCCCCAAATGTATAACCTTCCCCAGGCTCCTGTGCTCTAGACACATGCCACCCCAGTCTCACACCCTCCCTCCCAGCACATCCACTTGGCTTTTAACCTTTAAAAATTCAGTTCACACAACACCTTTTGTTTTTTAATCCTCTAAGTATAATTTGGGTGTCTTTCCGATGTTCCCTAGCTCTCAGAGCTCTGATATCGCCACAGCTTGTCTGTTGTCACTAGATTGTGAGCTCCCTGAGGGCACACTGTATGTGTGCGTACACAGACACACTCTCTCTTTTATCTTGTTTCATTTTCATCCTTTATTTCCTAAAGGAGAGCCAAGGGATTGTGGGGCAGAAGGGCTTAGAGAAAACACACAGAGCACATGTCTCTGTCAATCCTGTATACATATCTTTATTTTTATCAGCAAATTAAGGCTTGAGATGACATTTAGGAATCTTATGAATAAGGATCCTATTTAACTTTTTTTCATTGATTTCAATTATTTGTATGAGCCAAAGTCATCCATCCTCCTTGTATGTAATCATGATTGAAGCAATATAATATACTTAAAATTTAGATTTTGAAAGTTTTCTGAGGCCCAGTCATATTTTCACATAAAAGCCATAACTCTGGCCTAGGATCATAACATAACTGATGAGTATACTTCGCAGTAGAACAGTTTCTCAACCTTAGCACTATTGATGTTTTCAGCTGGATGGTTCTTTGTCATGGGGGACTGTCTGCTGCATTGTAGGGTGTTTAGTAGTGTCTCTCTCCTCCTATTTCCTGGATGCTGGAAGCATACCTCTCCCCCACCCCAGCCATGACAATCAGAAATGTCTCTAAATATTGCCAGGTGTTCTCTGGGGAGTAAAATTGCCCCCAGTTGAGACTCACTGCTGTCAAACTCTAAACAGAAATCTGATCCATGAAATGCCTAACTGTTCTGCCCTTTGAGAGTCACTAATATATTTATTATATCCAGTTTGGTATAAAGCATTTGATGTTGCTCCAGTTTGGAAGAAATTACTTTTGGTCTTGCCTCAGTCTTTCCAGAAACTTTTAAAAATGTGTTCATATTATCTTTGCTCCATAAGTGACATTACCCCTCTCTTCTCCTTTCTCCAGAGGCTCATTTGAGTGTTAAACTTTTTGAAAATATGAGAAAAGTGGGGGAGTTGAAATTTTTCAGTGCCGTGTTCCACATATTTTAAACTTTAAAAATCATTACTGACAGCCGTTATGAGAAGAGCAGACTTCTGTTTGGTTATTATAGTTAAACTGTATATAGCCTGAATTTGATATAATGTGAAAACTTTTAGTCAAAATGCATCTCACACCTCAGATTTCTTTGTGTTTGATCTATTTAAATTTTGCCTCTTCTTAATCTTCTTTTCAGGCGATCTATGTTCTTATGGGAAATGCTGTGCAACCCTTGCTGACTTCCGTGGGTGACGCCATTGAGGCTATCATCATCACTATGCATCAAGAAGATTTTTCTGGGTAATGACTTCCAGCCAAAGATTTTGCTAGCCTTCATAGCATTTGTTTTTCATTCCCACCTCCACCTCTACTCCCTAAGTCTCTACCATCTAGACCATCTAGAACCTTGTTCCTCTTGTGATGGAGTTGGCCTTCACCCTTATCCTACTTTATTCATTGGGCACCATTAACTGATTTTTTTCAGTCCTTCTTGTCATCATTTGTCAACTATGATTCAGACATGGAACCATTAATATCTGTGGGACTCAGCTTGTTATTAATACTTCAGGACGTTTGGTACCATCTTGTTTTTGCAATTATATTCTTTTCCTTACTTCTCACAAATAGCCTGTACTTGAGCCTTTGGTGTTGGTATGGTATTCCTTGTATAAAATGTCCTGTCTCTATTACTCTGCTAGTCTGATTCCCACTTGGGCTTTGAGGGCAAGGTCCTGCCCAGCCCTCTGCAAAGAAATGGTTTTCCTTCGTCAGAGTCTTAGTGCAGTCTAATCTGGTCACATCATTCCTAGCCATAAACACTGGCATTATTACATAGCTGTTTCATGTATGAACTGCTTATCCATATCTATGTTTTGAGAATAAAAATCATAGTTCCTAGCTTAGTGTTTACTGAAATCTTAAGTAAAATGGTTTTGTCTTAGTGTATTAGAAAACTGGAGAATTTGAAACAGTTTGCACATGTTTAAAGTGATTAAATAAAACATACTTTAGAACTAAACGTATCTACATTTTGTATGTAGATATATATATATATATATTCTTTCTAGTTTATAGTTAATTTTTGCTTTTAATTACCCTGTTTCTTTATATTCATGTTGTTTAATAGAGTACCTACTTTACTGAATTCTAGACACTGGTCTATCTGTTTATGGAAGAATTATGTGACTATTGCACTGTCTTTTAGTGTTTCAGATCACTTATTATTTCATTAAGAAAGTATCTTTTGAAAGGTGCAAAGGTCAGTCGATTTTTAGTAATAATGTGAAGCACAGAATGGTAAAGTGGGTTCTACACAAAAATGCTATAATATTTGGATACAGGAATATGAAACTACTGATTACTAGTATTTGGAAATAAATGAATTTTGTTCAGAAGGGATCTGAAATGTCCCAGTTAGACCAATCATCATTGCCTCTGAAAAGGAAGCAAAACTGAAGTAATTTTTAGAGGCTTGTTCTAATAGGAGTGGTTAGATACTTCCTTCAGTAATTGTGTTGATGAGCCACGGCTGGTGCCTGTGGATAACTGATTAGACATTAAAAGTTGGTTTCCCAAAGAGATATGTTTTTATTAGTTTGCTTAAATACCAGTGAACCAGATTGGTCCTTTATCTGATAGGTAGCCCCTAGGAGGACCCTAGGTCCTTGACTTGGTGGACAAGTACCTCAGAGGAGGGGAGAGCACACACAGACCCCAGAATGACTGGTGCTGCTTCTCAGGCATGCATCTGTTTACAGGCCTCTGCCTTCTGCCTCTGTATGCGGGCTCTTATTGCAAAGACCCTGACATTTCTGCTCCTTTCTGCTGCACTTTATCACTTGAGAACCTCTTACTAAAAACTTTTGACATAACTGGGAAAACTGAGTTTTAGCAATCTCCAGGCAAGGTTTATATTCTAGTAAATTTAAATCAGGCTTCTAATCCACATTGAAAATTGGTGATAACATATTTCAGAGTTTTGTCTAATAGAGCATTTTACTTATATTGACACATGTTTATGAAACTTGTTTTAGTGAGTTATTTTCTAATCCTTAAGGAAATCATATCACCTGGCCAGATTAAAATTCTTCAAGCAGTCCTCCAGAGTAGTACCAAGATAATGACAGTGCTTTTGTTAAAGCGTCAGAAGGTTAGAAAGAGATTTGGTGCCTTCCCCTCCACTCCCAACATAGCCTTTTAGACTGACAAAATCTGAATAAAGATAGGCCATGATGGTCTGAATCTGGCAAAACCAAACCCCACGTGAAGACTGCCATCACCTACTGAAGCTGCCCCTTTGCTCTGCTCCAAGCAGCACTCTGGCCTGGGATACTGCAAACGCCAGTGCTCCACCGGTCCCTTCCATGGCCTTGCCATAGTCAGGATGCTGTTTCTTACACCCAAAGAAATCCCTTCCCGCTAGAACCTAGCCTGTTTTCCCTGTTTCTGTCTGCTTTCTGGAACTGCAAGACCTTCAGTTAGCATTCCACTTATAATAACCATTGTTGTATTTTAAAATAATTAAGTTCACCTCATTCTCTTGCTCTAGGCGTTTGAATCATGTCTGTTGTTCTTCCGTAAACCTTTGCCAATTTCGCTACATCATTCTCAGAATATGATTTATTTTTTGAAAAAGATTCAGCATTATATAGCCAGTGATCTCATTGACTCTCTAATTAATATCAGGTGATTTCTAATTTTGGCATAACTCTTCTTTCCTATAAATATTACACATTCTTTTCATATATTCTTTAAAGAGCAATTATAAACACTTATGAATTATAAATAGTATTTCATGGAGCATCAGCTGGCATCATCTGTTGATCCAAATTAAAGCCTTTCCAAACATCTTCTGGGAGGAAAAAATTGCATACCATGTGTATTGTTACATAACCAGTTCCATAGTCAGAATTCTACTATTGGACTGATTGGATTAAATAGCACAAGAGCAGAGATATTTTTGCCAAGAATTTGTTTGGAGAAGGCAGTGTTTTCTGTTGCTACCGAATGTAAAGTCCTGTTTCAGTATCTAATGATTTATTCACTAACCAGGCAAACCATGTGAGTGGATGGAGAATTGCAAAGCTGAAAGAGTCCTTGAGAGGTCAGAGTGTGTAAGGCATTCTATGAATCATCCAAGACAGATGGTTGGTTTCCCTCTTCATAGTCTTTCAGTAAACAGATTCAAAGATTCCTTCAGTCATCTTCCTAGCATCCTAAATCAGTCTTTAAAATATGATTTAAACATTGTATGATGCTTTTTAACTCTTAACAAAAATATACAATGCCTTTTCTACCATTATGGAAAAAAATTGCTTAGGAATGAAATAACTGGCAGAGGGGGAAAGGAAATGTCCAACAGTGCCTTTTAGTGAACTGGCTGATTTTTTTTTCTCTTTTACAGATCATTACCCAGTTCAGGAAAGCCTGATGTTCCCTGTTCTCTCTACATGAAGGAGCTTCAAGGTTTCATTGCCAGAGTTATGAGTGACTACTTCAAACACTTTGAATGCTCGGATTTTGTCTTTGACAACACTGAAGCTATTGCCCAGAGAGCCATCGAACTTTTTATCCGCAACGCCAGTCTCATTAGACCTCTTGGTGAAGGTGGGAAAATGCGACTTGCTGCTGATTTTGCACAGGTAAAAAGGGAAAATATTTCAACCTCAATATTATCCATTTAAATAAAAGACCATCTGTGTATTATTCAGTGTTTTAAAGAGTTGAAACATGAAGAAGAGTAAACCTAAACCTAATAGGTAAAAAAGGAAAGAAAGGTACTTTCTTACAAGATATTTTTTTACTTTAACAAAAGAATCGTCACTCCTCTTTGATAGTTCAAGGTACATTAAGTAGCTCATTACACAGTAAAGTAGCATTTCCCATTGTTCATAATATGGGACTTTCTCATGATTTTATTATCCTATCAGGTCAGTAGTGATAAGAACAACTTATTAACCTTGTTGGAAAATAATGAAGAGAATGAAATTTATCCTTTAAACAGTGGGAAAGGGCAGTCTGCTCTCATGTAAAGAGGAGCTCCAAAACATGTGTGGTTCCAGGGTCAGCTCAGCATTCCAGGGCAGGTTCTAATTCGTTCACATGTATAGAGGTCCAGGTAGACTGTTTGACCCTGGTCTGTTAAATAAGAATACCTTTCTTATGCACGGCCAGCCTTAAAGTCATTCTGCACTCTTCGATGTGAATGAAGTAGAGTCACATTAAAATAGCAGAACAATAATCAGCTCTTATAGAAAGGTTTTTTTTCTTTAGACAGACTTTTAAAAAGCCTTATAAATATAGTATCAGAAGCAGATAAGAACTACCTCACACATCTACTTTCATTAAAAAAAAAAAATTAGGAACAAATAATTCATATTTACATAGCATGTCAAAGGTGAACTCATTTTTTAAGCCTTTGAACGCTGTTAGTCCTGCTGGTCTAAACAGTAATCCAAATGGATTATTCCCAGTGGTGTGCACCATCCTCCCTGTTTATAAAAGTAGACAAGTTGTAATGTCCCTCCTCTTTATTCCTGTGTGTATCTGGGAGCACCCCGCTCCCAGGAAAGAATGTGGTGGGCTCCTTACACCAGGCAGGGATTGTAGAGGCTCCTCTGCACCCAGCAGTTACAATAAGGTACATATCCTGATGTTTCAAGAACCAGGCTCTCTGCATGTTAATTGGTCTAGAGTTAGTCATTTTCATCCCCAGATGATATGCCCGAGACCACTAAGTCAGAGTGAGGAGCCTTCCTTTGTGAAATATGCCTTTAGTAGCCTCAGCGTGAGAATACTTACAAATGTCACCATTTGTGTAGCTCCTTTTACCCTTCCCATTTTTGTCAACTTAATTCTTAGGCACCTGTACATTTTGTTGTTACAGGTAAACTTCAGCTTAAAGAGAATTATTTGTCATGTCATACTTGTGGGTATGACAAGTTTATTGGGGTTACAGGGGTTACAGGCTGATTATCAAATGAAAGCACAGTGATGTACCAAGACCTGCTCTTACTTGTTGAAAACACTGTGAGCTGTACCCCAGTGAGTGTCTGTTCTTCTTTCCCCCTTTCCTCCTTCATTTTGTTTTTCTTTCCCTGTCCTCTTCTCTCTCCTGGGCTCCCTCCCCCACCGGTTTATTTGCATTCTGCTCCAGCTGGTTCTTGAGTCACTTTCCTGGAGGCAGCACTTCAAGTCCAATTAGAGTGGCAGCCGAGCAGGAGATGGCCGACATGAGAGTGCTGCGGGAAAAAGGCTTTTTTTTTTCTTTAATGATATATCCCCTTATGAGTCCTGGGAGCTGGAGAGTGCTCTCCTGTGACCCTTGCTATCGCAGCTGGCACCTGCCTAAAATGCCTAACTTCCAGGGGCAGGATTGAGCTTCTGCCTTCCTTAGAACCACACATTTCAGAATTTTATATGGCATTTCCTTCTTTCTGAAGACATGTTGCCTATAAATCAGACCTTTTCCCAGGTCACTTCTCTTAAGATAAATGAAATTCATCAATCATTATTATATACTAACTTATTTGCACCAGGGCCACCTCTGTTTTCCATCTCTTACTCAGTGTTAGAGTATGTTTTCCAGCCCTGCAGTGACACTGGTGGCTGCACCCTCTGTGGGCTGATTCCTTCACTCCTGGACAGTGTCCCTGCTTCACAGCACCCTGCCCCTCACTGTGTGGCTTCTTCCAGCCCTGCAGGTTGTGAGCAGTGGAATGACAGGTACAGGCACTTAGTAGTTAGTCGTGGGTGTGGCCAGTAGCTTTGGCAAATATCATCCAGCTATTGTATCTTCCCCTATATTTTAAAAATATTAAAGTGAGTTTGAGGCTTTCATTTCATTTAATGTAGTTTCTTACCACAACTACAATTATGATATTCTACCTCACCTTTTGTACTTGGTTGGAAATATTTTTCTGAGGTAAGTCAAAACACTTAGATGGCATTACCCTGACATTTATATTCATGACAGGCATCACCTGGGACTGGAAAGCCTTTTGGCTGCCTCATTACTGAACGTTCTATCAACTTGTATTCAAAATTAAACAAAACCATAGCGGCTCTTAGAATCAAGAACACACTTATCCTTGATGGGTTTCAAAAAAAGTTCTTGTGATAAAAGTGCCTGCTATTCTGGCATAAATAACAGAAAGAGAAAGAACTCAGAAGAGAGTAGTTTGGGATTACTGATTATTTGTCATCAAGTCCAGCTTGCAAAGGCAGATAATGATATATTTTTAAAGATTCATGTAGGAATCCTAACTTCTCCTCACTGGCACCATTACACAGGTGAAAGAGAAAATATTTTCAGGGAGCCATCTGGTGGGTTCATGATGAGGAACGTGCCCAGCACATAGCCCCTTAGGAATCAGGTCACGGGCATGAGGTGGTTTCCTCATGGTAATTAATTCCCTACTGTGACCACATGGTCTCTGGGTTTACACTAATCACACAGCAGTCCTCAAGCACTAGGCTTGTCCAAGCCACTGGGGTTCTGCTGATTCAGAATCTCTCTGGGGACCTGTCCACACTGTCCTTTGAACCACACATTGCCCTCTGCTCCTCAGTTGTGTTTCTTTCCCAGAGAGAAGGATGGTCTTTTTTAAAAACATCAACATTTTACTTGTTTAGTTTTGGCTGTGCTGAGTCTTTGTTGCTGCGCAGGCTTTTCTCTAGTTGTGGCGAGTGGGGGCTTCTCCCTAGTTGCTGTGCTTCTCGTTGCGGTGGCTTCTCTTATTTCAGAGCACAGGCTGTACAGCTTGTGGGCTCAGAAGCTGTGGCTCCTGGGCTCCAGAGCACAGGTTCAATAGTTGTGGCATGGGCTTAGTTGTTCCGCGGCATGTGGAATCTTCCCAGATCAGGAATCAAGCCTGTGTCTTCTGCAGTGGCACACCGATTCTTAACCACCAAGCCACCAGGGAATCCCTGGAGAAGGATGACTTTTGACGTTGGCATTAAATTATTTACTTAGTGGCACTCTGAGCAGTTTCTGTTTATTTCTGGTTCCCTTTTAATATATATTTATGTCTCTCTTGCTTTTTGCCTGAAAATTATAAATTTAGGGGAAAAATCCACAAATAATCAAGATTGTAATTCCTGTTGCCTTTTCTTCTGAACAGTGTCAGGGCAGGAATGCCCAGGAGTATCTGAAGATGCCCTGTGGTTAGCCAGATGTCCGCGGTGGGCATGGAGCAGCTCTGTAATTAGTTAACCGTGCCTGCTGCTAACTGTTTGTTGCCTCCAAACAGGAGAGCTGGAGAGAGGCAGTTGCAGGTGCTGTTTTGTACCACAGCTAATGGCATAGTCACCTCCTCTAAAAGGAACACTGCTGCCCTTCAGAAGCCTGGCCTTTATTGTTTAGTGGAACTCTGGCAGAAGATGATGGTCGTTAGTACCCTAGGGGTCCTTGATGGATGAAAAATTTATGTTAAACATTTAACATTTTGAAATTGTCATATGGCATAGAAATCTCCTGCAGTCATCAGAGATGACACAGCCATTTGGGGTCATATTCTCATACTGTAATTTTCTCCTAGCTGTTTTATTTAACATTCAGTCCTGCTCAAGTGATAAGGCAAACGTTGTTTGCTGTAATCTTTGAAAATGATAAAGCCCACTGGGGTAACTAAAAAAAAACTGACAAATTTCAGTGTGTAAAAAACATTATAAATACACCTCCACAGAGAAACAGACAGGCATAGGTACATGTTAATCATATTTTTACTTTGTGCTCACTGTAAAATAAGTACTACATTCTGTAGGAAACCAGAAATTCCTATCTAGTGAATAAACTAACTAGGTCCCAAGGAACAGCCCATTGCCCACTGTCTTCAAGGACATTGGCTTGAAACTGTTCTCTTTTGTAATGTTGGAAAGAATCTGACTTTTCTTCCTCAGATTTCTCTTTTTATTTACTTATTCTTTTGTGTTTTAGAAAGTTTGCTGACCATGTAAGGTTTCCCTCTAGGACATACAGTACATTCTGTGTCTTCTGTATGCTGAGAGAGAAATCCATCAGTCACGAGTCACCCTCAAGACCATCTGAAGAAAGGAAGCTGCTTTATAATTCTCCCCTGACACTCAGTTCGCACAGTTGATTTCACACTTGTTGTTTCTCTTAATAATAATCAGTATGTGTGTGCGTCTGTGTTTACACACACAGATCTCTCATAAGCTAGATGAGTGAAGATTATATTATTTAAATAAATATGTATCCTCTTCAATAAATTTGAGAGCTCCTCAGGGGTAAGACCATCTAATTCATCTTCTTATCTCCATGTCTGGTTTGGTGCCTGATTCAGTTCAGTTCAGTTCAGTCGCTCAGTCGTGTCCGACTCTCCGCGACCCCATGAATCACAGCACGCCAGGCCTCCCTGTCCATCACCAACTCCCGGAGTACATTCAAACTCATGTCCACAGAGTCGGTGATGCCATCCAGCCATCTCATTCTCGGTCGTCCCCTTCTCCTCCCGCCCCCAACCTTTCCCAGCATCAGAGTCTTTTCCAGTGAGTCAACTCGTCGCATGAGGTGGCCAGAGTATTGCAGTTTCAGCTTTAGCATCAGTCCCTCCAATGAACACCCAGGATTGATCTCCTTTAGAATGGACTGGTTGGATCTCCTTGCAGTATAAGGGACTCTCAAAAGTCTTCTCCAACACCACAGTTCAAAAGCATTGATTCTTCGGCGATCAGCCTGATTAGTAGGGAGTAAAAAATGTTTCTCAAATGAGTGATTACATCTCCATGGTCTTCCAATGGCAAGAAGATGTGAACAGTTTTTCAGAAAGATGGCCAGCAAGACAGATACCCCATTTTTCGTTCATATGTTTTTCTTGAAGAAAGATGTCGATTTACCAGGGAGCCGGCTTTTCTCAGAAATTTTCTAAACCATTCTTTACCAGGGCTCTGTTCATAGCAAATACAGTGAAATGGCTTACCATCTGGCATATATGCAAAAACTTTGCATATGCACTTGGTATATAAAGAACAGGTAACCTCAAACTCCAATTAATGACAAAATTTCTAGTCAAAGGAGGAAAATAAAGAGAAGTAGTAGTTGCTGAATTCTTTAGTCAGGAAGCAAATTAAGCCACTAACAATTTAAAAGGGGGAAAATTTTTTTAAAAAAATGATAGTAATTGCTGACACTTAATAAGCACTTCCTATATGCCGTGCACATAGTGCTTTGTGAAATTATCTGTTTTGTTTGCATAATTTTATGATGGGTATTATCTGTGTTTGACAGATGAGGAATTTGGAACATAAAGAGGTTAAACCCAGAGTCATACAACTAGTCACTGTAGACCAGAAACTGACACATATGTGCTGCCTTCAGAGTCAGTGCTTTTAATCACTTTTCACCAGCCTGGTGAAAACTGTCATCATTTCTGTTTAATAGAAAAAGACTTGCGATGCTCGCTTAAAGTACAGACACATAGGCAGTCTTGAAAACATTTCTTTTTCTGATGTTTCAATGGAGAAAAAAAATCTAAACCTTCTCCTCATACACATCAAAAACTGCTTTTCTATTCTTATGACCTTTTTAGTAAATAAATGCAAAAGCTGTCTAAGTTCTTGCCTTTTAATAAACTTGACATTCAAAACTGCCTTACAGTGCAGATCCAATTAAGTTTACTTCAAGCTACAACTTTCTGTGATCCCAGTTCACTTCAAGATTCTGATATAAAAAGCTATGGGATATCTTTTAATATTTCAGATGGAGTTGGCTGTGGGTCCATTCTGCAGAAGAGTATCTGATTTGGGAAAGTCCTATCGAATGCTGAGGTCATTCAGGTGAGGCATAATTCTGTTACCACTTTTAATGTAACCATAGCCTATCAGCAGATAAATCCTTTCCTATTCATGTTGATCTACATGAAATTGCCATTATTCAACCATTTTGTGATATACAACAAACAATGTCATTTTCATATGGTTCATCTTGAAAGTTATCCAAGCCAGAAATTTATAATGTTATATGCAGTAACGTGTGTGTGTGTGTTGCAGTTCAGTTGCAGTTCACAAGACTGAGCTGTTAAATTTTTTATTATGCTCTTCCTAGGGGAATTTTTTACATTCTCCATTCTTACAGAAATATATTGAATAATACCAGGCAGGTCATAACTATATAGACATCTTTTTTGGAAAATGTTATTGGTTCATTTATTATTTCCAACCCAGTCTACTTCTAAAAAGGTCACAGGTTGCATGCCGTTAAAAAAACAAAAACAAACTATTAGAGTATTTGAAGAACCGAGTTTAGTGTTGAAATGCAGAGAATGACTGTAAATGTAGTAGATACTTTAAGGTAACCATGGCTAATGCAATTGAGCACAAAATTTGGGATTGAGCTTCCTAGAAATCAGTTCAAAAAGAAAAATGAGTTAATTCAAATCTATGATCTAAGAATGTATCAATTTAACAGGAAAATCCTTTTCAGTGCTGAATGCTTAGGTAGACCTTTTACCAACTCAAATTTTAAGGACCATTGAATAGCTTAATGTCTAGGTCTTAAGTATCAGATTTTAGAAAATAAAAAGATGTTGTGCATATGGCTGTTTATTCAATAAGCCAGACTTCCCGAACTTTTCACATCATGGCACACATAGAAAATGTATATGTACAAAAAGATGACCAACCCTGAGAGCCAAGGGGATCAACATAATAGTTACAACTTGTGACTGAAGCATACCAGATGGGAAGCCTTGATGTCAGCTGTCCATAATATCCTGGAGTGTGATGTTTTTTAATATTTCTTTCTAAAGATAGGTAAGAGAGTCAAGGCATGTGGCTTTCTATAAACTGACTCAGTACTAGAAACTATAGTAATCAGTAAGTAGTATGTTCTTTGAAAGGTTGCTTCACTCTCTTATGTCACCCAAGGTCTTTGTAGAAAATTCAGGTATAATAGCACTTGAAATATAAGAACCTAAGGTTGTTGATTGAAGGGAGAGGCTTATCCTTTACTTTGCTGTGTGTATTTGGCAAAGATATTTTTAATGCCAACACAAGAGCCTGAACTTGTATTTTTCTCAAATGCCTTATTGTACAAAGTTGGATTTCAGAAAAAGTGGGGTCACAAGTGCTTCAGATACCTTCTTTGGATTAGCTCAAACCTTTTATAAGTATTTAAATCTTTTGGAAGTCTTTGAGTTTGGCACTACCAAATATGGACAAGTTGAAAGATTAAGAGGCACTGAGCTTACTGATCTTCCAGTCTTCTCTGTGTACCATTAAAAACAATCTTAATAAAACTCCTATAAAGAGATGGTTGATGGCATCACTGACTCAATGGACATGAGTTTCGGTAAACTCCGGGAGTTGGTGATGGACAGGGAGGCCTGGTGTGCTACAGTCCATGGGGTTGCAAAGAGTTGGACACAACTGAGGGACTGAACTGAAAGTTATTTACTCTGAGTAAGATGGAAACACAGCAGTCCCAGTTGGATGATAAATTGCTGCCCTGAGTCACAGAATCTTAGCATGCTAGAGGACATTAGCCAACTAGTTATTTTAAAAGGCATGGGAAAAACCATGATTTGGAATTTGCTAGATAAATATTTTGATAGTCCTGCCTCCCATATTTGGTTGTTTATTCCATGTGCATGTATTAAAACAGTGCTTATCTTCCCATTTGCTAATGGCAAGACAACCTTTATCCAGGTGCTGACTGTTTTTCTTTTTTTTACTTTTTGGCCCTACTGCACAGCATGTGGGAACTTAATTCCCCAACCAGGGATCGAACCTGTGCCCCCTGCAATGGAAATGCAGAGTCTTAACTGCTGGATTAGCAAGGAAGTCCCTATCTAAGTGCTTTTAACGTTGTATCACAGTATGGCAATACATGTTCTGAGGGTTTCACATAAGAACAGTTCTTTTTTAAGTCATTTAAGATTTTCTGTCAGCCCACCCCAGTTTCCACATGAGAAAAAGAATCTTTAAAGGAGTGTTTAAAGTTTGAAGAGTAACACCTTCTAGTATCTATTTAGGGAATAAAAAAATAATGATTGATTAGTATATAACATTTTTAAATCATGGGTTTTTTTATAGCTACTTTCTATCATGAGGCAATGGTCAACCTAGATGTGTTTCAAAACTTCAACTCTGATTGACAGTAAGAGAGATTTTATGTTACCATCTAGCATATACTTGCATGCAGGCACCCTCAAAACCATGCACACAAATATGCATGCAAACTTGTGCCATGAAACAGAAATTACTCTTTCTTCATGTGATATTCTCTGGTTTCTTTTGCATTTGGTTGTTTTAACCCATTTAATTGGTTTCGTGGCGCACTAATGTTTTGCATCCAGTGGTTTCTCACCCTTCTCTCAGGGCCCTCTATTCTTGAACTTGAGCTGCTCCAGTGGTAGGGGCCGAGTTTTGTTCCTTTCTCCATTTGTAAAGATGTGCGCCCTTTTCTCCTGGAATGCTGGTACCTGAGCTTCCTCCCGCAGATCCCTCAGCTCCCAAGGCATTGGCACAGATATAATCAGAGTAGTTGAATCGTGCCTATGAAGCCTTCTCCATATCTTTAATTCATTGAAAAATTCTAAAAGAGACTTATCTACCAGTGTATTCCTACAGTTGTTGGCTTAAATCTCAATAGAAAACTCAGATCGTGGCATCTGGTCCCATCATGTCATGACAAATAGATGGGAAAACAATGGAAACAGTGATAGACTTTAATTTTGGGGGCTCCAAAATCACTGCAGATGGTGACTACAGCCATGAAATTAAAAGATGCTTGCTCCTTGGAAGAAAAGTTATGACCAACGTAGATAACATACTAAAAAGCAGAGACATTACTTTGCAAACAAAGGTCCATCTAGTCAAAGCTATGGTTTTTCCATTAGTCATGTATGGATGTCATAGTTGGACTACAAAGAAAACTGAGCACCAGAGAATGGATATTTTTGAATTGTGGTTTGGAGAAGACTCTTGAGAGTCCCTTGGACTGCAGGGAGCTCAAGCCAGTCAATCCTTAAGGAAATCAGCCCAGAATATTCATTGGAAGGACTGATGCTGAAGCTGAAACTTCAATACTTTGGCCACCTAATGCGAAGAACGAACTCATTTGAAAAGACCCTGATGCTGGCAAAGATTGAAGTCAGGAAGAGAAGGGGACAACAGATGCTGAGATGGTTGGATGGCATCTCCAACTCAGTGGACATGAGTTTAAGTAAACTCCTGGAAATGGGATGGACAGGGAAGCCTGGCGTGCTGCAGTCCATGGGGTCAAAAAGAGTCAGACACAACCGAGCAACTGAACTGAACTGATTCCTACAGATACAGTGAACCTACAGAAATCTTTTGGATTGATTCTAATGCTTTCTCAGTTGTTTGAGTGGTTTTGGACACCATTTGATAAAGATTTTAGGATTAAGTGGATCAGGAAATAAAGTGTAGTATATTCTGGGGTTCAGATCTAGCCCTAGGCTGGAAAGGTTTTAGGACCTATCTTTGGAGAAGAGAGATGACAGTTCTGCTGCCTCTGTCTGTAAACGTGATTGGGCAAGGCCCTGGCCCTGCCAGTTTCTCTGCAGTTGTCCTGAGAGGGGAGTTGACTTAGGACAGCATGCCCGTGTGGAAGTCCCGCAGAACCCCTTCCGAGAGAGGAGTCAGTCAATACAGAGTCCTCTTTATTCCAGTAACTCACTTCTAGGCCTTGCTCTTGCTTCCTGCAAAAACTTGTCTTCTCCAGAATTTAGTCCTGAGCAGTTGCAGTGGTGCCCACTCTTGTTCATCTTCTTGTCAGTGCTATGACAAGGAAAAGGCATCATCTAGTGGTTATTTCCATAATTGATCTGGACTTTTGTTCCTGGACTGAAGGTTCTAAGTTATATCCGAACCAGCTCAGTGGCCATCAGTAGGAAACGGGCTAAAATAGGCCACATTCATCAGATCAAATATATGCAGCCAATTAAAAATTTATACTGTTAGTTAACGTCCAAGAAAAAGAAAAATACTTCCCAGTGTATCACAAAATGAAAAAACAGGCTACTCACCAGTATATACAATAGGCATCCCTGCTGTTTTAAAAATAATGACCTGTGGCTTTGGAGAGGAGAAGTCAAGGATGAGCATCAAAATACTACCTTTGGAGAGTAGCATTGTTTCTAGTGGTTTTTTTAAAAAGAGATTTCTTAAATTTTTCAAAGGTTTTGCTTTGGTTGTTTTATATTTGTAGTTAGAAATGTCAACAAATATATTTTAAAATTCCTCTTACAGTATTTCTCCCATTTAAAAATAACAAGTGAGCCTAAAAATATCATAAAATATACAAAAATATTATATAGTAAGGGGTTGGGGGGCAAAAAAAACAGCCAGACAACCAAAGCCCCAGCAGGTTTAGAGGCAGTGGCTACAGGAGGGGCAACAGGCCCAGTGCCAGGGAGGGTGACAGAGCCAGGCGGGGCGCCTCCAGCCCGGACCTCAGGTGCAGCCTTCCCTCCCCCCTCCCCAGACACCCTCGCCCTGGCAAGCATGCCCTTCCCGCATCAGGCAGCCATCTGCCTCAGGGCGTTCTCCTTGATGGTGATATTAGTGGACTCTTTAATTAGGCCGGCGAGCTTCTTCCATGCATTTACATTTTCCTGTCTACATTAGAATTTCTCAGGCAGCAGGAATCTTTTCCCCCAGAGAGAAGGCTGCCTCAGAAAGCTGCTGGCTTTACCGACTTGCCCCTGGGTATTTGTGTTGTAGCTGCACGCGGGACACATGAGCCCGCATCCCCGTCCATCCCTCTGCAGCATGGTGGTGTCCCCCAAGCGGTGCTCGTGCGGGAGGTTTCCTTCTCTCCACCTGGCCAGGGGCCTGTCCGTGCAGATCACTAAAGACCCTGCCTTCTAGCAGGCCCCAGCGTCCCCACTCCCCAGGAAATAGCCTGGTCCCTGAATTACATCCACAGCCTGCTCTGCTGAAAGCCTCCTCAGATTTAATGAAAAAGCACTGAGAGCTGCCAGGAGATAGGGGCTGTTCTGATGGGTCTGTTAGCATGCGGGGCACTGGAGAAGGGAGACCATCAGTAACTCTACAGAGTGCAGCATTCACGTCAGCAGTCTTCAGCTGGAGGATTGGTGAGGGTTTCCCATAGCTACAGTTGACCTCCCTGATCACCTGATGCTTGAGACTCAGAGCACGGCCTGGCCTGTGTGTCTTCAGACCCGACAGTGGCCGTCTCCACAGCCTCCAGCATGAGCGCCCCCAGCCCCAGGACCCCAGATAGGTTCTGTTCCTCCTTTCCACTTAGGCCACGCTCTGCAGTCACGATTTCTACAGTTTCTGGGTTCTTAATTCCGAGTTTCTAATGTCAGCGTTGGAGCCAGAAGGCAGCCACATCTGGGGTTTGGTTTGCTTTGCTGTCTGCCAGTACTTCAGCAGTTCCGGGAGCTCCTGGGTGAACATGCAGGGCTGGACGTTTCATTTTGTCATCTTTATTCTCGCAGTCGTCGTTTGGTCGTTTATTGTATGTTAGCCTGTGCTGAGCATTGTCCTGGGATTTTCTCCTTCCATCTTCAGGACGACAGTTGAGAATCGGGGGCTCATTCGGGGCTGAGGGATCGGTTTTCAGACTGCATGTGTGAGAGCTATGAGCTGTGGGGCTGCATTTGAGACCTCTGGCCGTGCCCTGCTAATCTGAAATGCCCTGTCTCCCTGACTTGCGCTGCAGACAGCCTGCCAGGAGATGCCTCAGGAGTCTTGAACCATGTGTGGACTTTTGTTCCTAGAAAATGTCTGAAATCCGTGCCTCCTTTGCATCCTAGTCCCGTGGGACAGACAACCTTGGACCCCAAGACCGGAACCTGGAGGGCCTCTCACCTCTCTGCTCTGAGCCCTGACTCACCCCCAGACGTCAGCCTCCTGCTTTGTTCTGGCCTGGGACACACACAGCCCCTCCAGCCACCATATGTGGACCTCTTCCCGTCTCTCCGAAACCCCACCATGTCCAGGGCAGGGAGAAGTCTTGTGTCCTCCCCGCCCCCTCATTTCTATGCTGATTCCGGGTCTCGGCAGTCTGGCCTCCTTCCTGGCCCCTCGCCAAAACAGCTTTGGAGTGGGGGTAGTGGCAGGCAGCACGCAGCACAGACCCTCTCGAACACTGGCTCTGGACATGCGAACAGGAGGACTTGGGTCTCACTCCACTTCAGAACTGGCCTTAACAGAGGACCAACAGCTGCACAGATCCCTTACATGTGGAGATCTCTACTAGAAGCATACTTTTTTATTCTAATGAGACCTAATACTTGATTAATTAAGACTACTAGCTGCCTGTGAGGTTTAACCTTGAAAGCGCTGCTTTTTGGAGTATTTTTTCTCAGAATGATTTTGTGGCATTGGGCTGTCTGCATTCTGTAATACCTTAATTTGTTTCCTTTTGTTCCTTGTATCACCTCAGATGGTGATATATTTTTTGAACTCCCTGGTATTTCAGATTCCACCTGCAATCAGGGAGGATGGGGGTTTTCATGCTGTGTTCTTTCCGCTTCTTAAAACAAGCACCAGAAACAAAATGTCTGCAGTCAGTGTTTACAGGTAATTGTGTCAGTGAGGCATAATACCAAATCAAATCCAGTTTTGCTTCCCATGGCTTTTTTGGCAGTCCTGTTAGTGGCTACATTTGGTCTTGGCAGAAAAAGAACATCTGTGACTCAGAGCTTCAAAGGGACAGATGATTGACCAAAAGATGCTATTTCAAAGTGAGCTGGTTTCTCCCAGGCTTTGCCCTATGCTGGAGTCACCAACAGCAGCCACGGTGCACAGCTCAGCTGGGCTGCTGGACGGGACGCGTTTCAGATTGTTTCTCCCTCCCACTCCCTTTCTCACCCTTCTTCCCTTTCCACCCTTGTAGTGTTTATTGATGGGTGGGACTTCCCTGGCGGTCCAGTGGCCAGGACTCAGCACTGTCACTGCTGCGGGTCTGGGCTCAATCCCTGGTCAGGAAACAAAGATCCTGCAAGCCACATGGCACAACCAGTGTGTGTGTGTGTATACAGACACAGATATTCAAATTGTACAACTAATTTAATTGCTGTAGACAAGTTTCAAATTTGACTTTAAATTTCCCGAAGCCGAAGATAAAAGAGGAACAGAATCAGCTGTGTAATTCCCATTTTCAGAAAGAAGAAAATGTGTCAGTTGTTTGGAAAATAGTTCAGTGTTTCTTAGTGTTTCATTCTCATGTGTCCGTGGGGCTTCAGATAGTGAGCACCTAGAGAGCCTAGGGACCAAAGTGCCTGGTCATCTTCCTGTCCTAGTGGCAGAAAGGACTCCATGTGGCTGCTTTTCAGTGAGTTGAGGACTGTCATACAGGACTGGCCCCTGCCCTGGGTCTCCTGTCATCAGCCAGGGTTCCAGGTGAATCCTACCATGTCACATGCTGTAGCAGAGAGTAGGCTTTACTGGGGCAGGGGAGGCCCCTCACCGGCCCATGGGTGGCTGGAGAGAGGGGGAGGCATGTGCTCCCCTGTCTTGGCACATGGCTCTGGGTGGCCTTTCACGTATGCCGGACCTGCAGGGTGAGCCCATGGCCCAGTAGAGGAACCCCTCCCGACTGGCTCCTCCCCCTGTTTAGTTCTAACCTGGAAGCAGTCATGTCAGTGGTGCTCTTGGCCCCTGGCTGGACTTGGAGGATGGGAATGGCAGCTGTTCAGCACCCGAGGACCTCAGGCTGTAAGGCGTTTTCAGCTTCCCCTGCCAGAACAGGGGTCTGCCAGCTATAGGAAGTGGAGCTCTGGGGTGCAGTGTCATCCCCTCCGCCCAGAGTCAGCTTCCAGAGGCCTCTGAGACCATGCCAGTCATCACCCCACAGGACCTTCAGGTCATGCCAGGTGAAAATAATTCCACGAGAGAGTGTGATGAGATGGTTCAAGTAGGTGGGTGACTGGAGATCCACTTTGACCATAGAGAGAATCTGGGGTTACTAAATAGATACTAACTGCATAGCCTTTAGACAGCATGCTGGAAGCATTCATTTGCTCAGGTTATCGCATAGGAGCTGTTGACAGTTTGAAGTTGTGCTTTCTCCAAGGGGTCTTTGTTTCTCTCTGAGAATAAGTCTGTTCTAAAAACAGATGCATAGTCACTCCAGTTGATACACTAAAAGAGGCTGCCTAGCAAAATGAAGTTTGAGTCTGTGTTGTACCCTTTCCTGGCTTTTACTCGCTCTCTTCCTCCTGGTATGCTTATCTGTAAAATGCGGGTGCAGCAGTGCCTGCCTGATAGGGTTGTTGGAGGAGCGAACCAGTTCACGTTTATGAAGCTTTCCGTCAGTGCCCTGTGTGGTGGAAACTGGGAGTTTTGCTCTGTGGAGATGGGATTTTCCATGCACAAGGGAACGACTTACAGGCATGCCTCCAGGCAGACCAAAAGTTCCTGCAGCGATGTTTTCATACCCGAGTAGGTGCTGAATGTGCTGCCTACAGCTCTGCAGCATAGAACCCTGTGAGGTGACTGACCTTGAGAATGTCTGAGGTGAGCATACCACCCGGGGCCATGGGAAGACCCTAGTCCCGCTCCCGCGGAGGACCTGATTCAGACCTTTATGGATGTCTGCTAACAGCGCAAGTGAACTGAAGAGTTTCCACAGTAGCTAAAGACTACAAATTACAGAATGATGTTATTGTTATAGAACAGTTGAAATTAGAAAACTTCCTACAAGGGATAAATTTTACTTAGTCACTCAAACATGTCTGGCTCTTTTGGGACCCCAGTGGACTGTAGCCCACCAGGCTCCTCTGTCCATGGGATTTCCCAGGCAAGAATACTGGAGTGGGTTGCCGTTTCCTTCTCCAGGGGATCTTCCCCTCCGAGGGATTGAAATCACGTCTCCTGGTTCGCAAGTGTATTTTTTGCCACTGAGCCACCTGGGAAGCCCCAAATTTTACTTATAGAATAGTTAATATAAAGACATTCTTTCCAATAGTATTCTGGATCCAGCCGGAACCAGCTGTCTGGTGAGAGCTCTCCCGACTCTTGAGTGAGCCGTCACTGTGGTGAAGAAGCTTGTCCTGCTTTGTGCAGGCCCTCAGCTGTAGACTGGAGTAAATAGCATGGGGTGCAGTGCGAGGCCAGGGTACAGAGCTGCTGTGCAGACTTCAGAATCTCTGCTCAGTCAGATGTTGCCATCTTACCTCTTGAGATTCAGCCTCTACAGCTTGGCCTGTATCAGAGCCCAAAGCCAAGGAAGAGTCAGTGCAAGTTTCAAATTATTTTTGCCAGCATTTTGACAAGGTAGTAGGTGGTTAGTAACAGGGTAGATTTGCCTGCAGGTTCCTGTAAAATGCAAGCAGGCGTACACTAGAGATATTACAGGTTCGGTTCTAGCCCACTGCCTCACAGCAACTCTCAGAGTAAAGCCAGTCACATGAATTCTTTGGTTTCCCAGTGCATATTAAAGCTGTATTTAAACTATCCTCTAGTTAATTAAGGATGTAGCAACATTATGTCTAAAAAAATTGTACATATCTTAATTAAAAATATTGCTAAAAAAAGATGCTAACCATCATCTGACACCACAGAGCAGGGTTGCACAAACCTTCAGTTTGTAAAAAAAAAAAAAAAAGCAAACCCGAAAAAAACCCACCAAATCTGTGAAGCCCAGTAAAATGAGACAAGCCTATCTTGGATGGTAACACCTAGACACACAGTGTTTTAGAAGAGAGGGATGCCCAGCGAGGTAATAATGTCATTTATATAAGGATATAATTGCCCTTTGAAAAGCTGTATAGAAAATGGTTGAATTTATCCAAATTAGCTTATAGCCCATGGAAGGATTATATATAAAATAAAAGCTGAAAGTTTTGGCCACCGTTAGAACCATTTAGTTAGAACTACTTGAAGGCTTTAACTGTGTGCTTTCATTTTAGCCGTTTATCAGATGAGCTCTAAGAGAGGGTTTTGCTGAATCACCTTAAAGTCAGACCCAAAGGCAGTGAGCTGGGGGCCAAGAAAGGAGCTGAAGGGAGAGTCAGCCTACGTGTGTGTGTGTGTGTGTATGTGTGTGTTAGGCTAAGAAATGGTTAAGAATTATCCAGTCTAGGAAGACTGCTATTATTCATTCTATTATGTATTATTCTATTACACTAATGCTAATGTGCTATTATGATTCTTCTACTGAATCACCTCTTTCCATATTGAACAGCATTAAATGACTTCTGCATTTCCTTCATTTAGACCACTGCTCTTCCAAACAAGTGAACACGTGGCCAGCAGCCCTGCACTGGGGGACATAATTCCATTCAGCATCATTATTCAGTTTTTGTTCACAAGAGCACCCCCAGAACTGAAATCCCCCTTCCAGGTAAGGAGGTGAAACCAGAATCCTCTTACTTGTCTTAGAATGCGGGGGACTGCCCCCACCCCACTCCTAACTCACTGAAGTTTCTGGCCTTCTCCTGCCGAGAGAAGGCATGAGTTTGTGTCTTAACAGCGAATGATTCAGGAGAGAAGATTCCCACTACCCAGGCCCTACTTTCTCATCAATGTATAGATCACCTGCCACATCTAGAATTAGCCCTTTAAATAACAGTGATGCGAGTAATTTATGTTTATAAAGCTTTTTTGACAGAGGCCCCATTTCCTTTGCTGACCCACCTTCAACTGACAGACCTGAAAGGCTCCCTGGGGTTGGGAAGGTGCACCAAGGGCCATGCTGCCTGCCTTTGGGGCCGGTGTCTGGGGTCCTCTGATCCCGGGAGTCCCAGAGATCCTCTCCGAACCTGCAAACGCCCTACAGGACAGGACAGGGTGTAGCCGCTCTCTAACTCTGTTTCCACCCACAGAGGGCGGAGTGGTCCCACGCTCGCTTCTCCCAGTGGCTGGATGATCACCCTTCTGAAAAGGACAGGCTCCTCCTCATCAGGTAAAGCCACGTGTGGCAGGCGCACCTGTGTGTTCTTGAAGCCCAGGGCCTGGGGGACGCCAGGGAGAGGGGCCCAGGTAGGTGTGTCCACGTGGTGCACCCCGGGCCTCACCTGCCAGAGCGCCACCAGGAGAGCTGGTGGGCCCAGCAGGGTTTGCTTCCATGTCCCTCCATCTGCTAGTGCTGTCCTTTGCCTGATGCAGCCCTAAGAACCTCGCACTTTGAGAACCATCCTCAGCTATGAAACGACTCCTGGCCTTGGCTCCACATTTTCTGCTTCTTTTCTGCGTGGGGCAGTTACTGAAGTGGTGGAGTCCAGATGTGAGTAAAATGTGGTACAGTTGTTAGTGGACACCCCGCAGCCTGGTGCCTCACAGGTGTATTTATGCACGTGTGCACGCACATGCAGACACACACACCCTGCACACCCACACCCACACACACCTCGCGCACCCCTGCACACACACACAACCCCCTCGCGCACACCTGCCATGCTCAGGGAGGGATGTTTCCACTCTCAATGTATGCACACACCCCGCGCACACACACACACACGCACACACACACACACCCACACACACACACCTGCCATGCTCAGGGAGGGATGTTTCCACTCTCATTGTATGCACACAACCTGCACACACACACACACACACACACACACCTGCCATGCTCAGGGAGGGATGTTTCCACTCTCATTGTATGCACACAACCTGCACACACACACACACACACACACACACACCTGCCATGCTCAGGGAGGGATGTTTCCACTCTCATTGTATGCACACAACCTGCACACACACACACACACACACACACACCTGCCATGCTCAGGGAGGGATGTTTCCACTGTCACATATGCACAGGCACCGCATGCCCCTGCACACACACACACCCCCGCACACCCCTGCGTGTGCGTGCACATACACTCTACGCGCACACACATACATACACACATACACACACCCCGCACACCCCCACCATGCCCAGGGAGGAACGCTTCCACTGTCACATGTAACTTACTAAGCATCTCTCCTGCATCAGCACCACTCCTTTGACATTTCTGTCACCAAGACCTGCCGAGACCTCTTAGCCACCAAATCCCAGTGTTTGTTCTCTCAATCTCACTGTGCAGCTTTAGCTGAAAGTTACCACCACTTCCTTCTTAAAACTCATCCCCTGACCAACTCCACACATTTTTATTAATGCCCACTATGTGCAAGGCCCTTAGGACACAAAGCTAGCAGACAGGCCCCGCCTTCTCGGATCTTTCCTGACCCCTCGGTCGTTTGTTCCTGCTCTGACCTCTGACTGGTTTTCCCTCAGTCTCGTCTGCTGAGTTGTCTTCTTCTGTCCACCCCTGGAATGCCATCGCTTCCCACGCTGTGTCCCTGGCTGCTTTTCTGTCACATTCAGTCTGTATTTCGGTTCCCCGGTGAGCTCACTCAGACCGGTGACTCTAGTGACTCTTCTGTCCTGCGACCCCGGGACTGTGGTTCACCTTGGTTGCTCGGGGTCTCAGGCCGGCAAACTTGCTGTTACATGTCACCACTCAAAATCCCACAGAAATCTCAACCCTAAAATGTTTAAATCATCTTTCCTCTCAAACCTGCTTAGTTCTCCTAGACTCACTATGTTGGTTGGGGTGTCACTGTCAGCTGTATTCAGCCAAGCTAGAAAACCTTTAAGCCATCATTCACCTCCTTGGTCACCCTCATTCTCCAAAGCCCATCAGCCGTACCTCTTAAATCACTCTGGGAGCCATCCTCAGCTCTTCAAAGGGCTCCTAATGCTGCTGGTCTGGGAAACAGCACCAAACACGTTCGCTTAGGCCTGAACTCGGGGTAAGTTGGGTTGTCCAAGGGCAGTGTGGGGCTCATGTGTAAAGCGATTCTCAACTGTGTTTGCACCCAAGAGTCATTTACAGAGCTTTGAAAAATCCTGGTATAGAGACCATACCCTCAACTCCCTCAGAATCTCTGGGGTTGGGCCCTGGCATCAGGATTCCTTAAAGTGGCTGGGCAGCTCCTTACAGCATAGCCAGGACTGAAACCGAGGTGCCAGGTGAGAGACCCCACAGAAGAAGGAAGCTGTGGGAGGTCACGGGAGGAAACGTCAGCCCACCAGGTCCTGGGAGGGGAACTGAGCTCAAGCATGATGATTGGAGCCCAGGGGAGCCCTTGGCTCCGCCAGCGCCTGTGTGGATAAAGTGGAGGTTGGCCCGCATCTGCTCTTCTTCCTTGCTGGTCTGTTACTCTCTCGTCTAAGAGCATCTGATCCAGAAACCGGGCAGGATGTGTGGTGATCTGTCACCGTCAGCGCAGTGTCTGGTTGAGCTGGTTTCAGAAAAGGCTTCAGGTGCGAATGAGGGACTCTGCTTGGGGCTGCCGTGGGGGTTGTGATGTCTGTGAGTTTCCCCTGAGGCCCGAAGACTCACCCAGCTGCAGTGCACTGGCTGATAGAAGAGGACTCGGGACTCAGTTATTGAACAGGGTGCACTTTTGTCTTCTTAGAGAGTTGGATGGAGTTCATCTACAACAGTTGTCCTGCTGTGGGCACATCACAGATCTGTTTTCTTTTGCTTCTTTTTAAAAATGTCTCCTGAGTGATATCATCAGCAGTGCTGTTGCTAAGCCTATATTTAGCAACCGAAAATCACGCTCAAAAATACTGTCATGCTTTCTGAAGAAGGCCTGCCCATCACTGCACACACGGCTGCTATTAGAGCCTTCCACTCTGAGTGGGGAATGAAGCCCTCCTTGAGGGATTTCAAAACACTGCTTCTCCTCTGGCCCAGGCCGATGGCAGGGAGGGGCGCTTTGTCCTAGAGTACCCTCTTTCTTGTCTGTCATTGCAAAACTGGTTTCTTCCCTGCATACTGAAGCACCGCTGGATGAATTTCTTGCCCCTGTAGATAAACCCAGGGTGAGTACTGTCCTTTAAATGTCAGTAAATTTGTTTTAGCTTTGGGGCAAACCTTGCTGCATCTGCTGCTCCCGGCACGGTGTGTTGCGTTGTCATAAGTAGGGCAGATCGAGGTTACAGCAACTACTGCGGAACTAATGGCAAGTAATGACCTCTCTTCTGCCTTCCTTTCTTCTTCCTTTTGACGCCAGATATTTTCTCTAGAGTTTGAATGAATCCTAGTCAACTTAATAAACCAGTAACTCCTGGGGCCATGTGGGGGACGTGGGGAAGATGGCACCTCCCCAGCAGGCAGGCCTGTGTGCCCTCGGCGGGAGGGCGGCAGCGGGAGAGCCTGCAAGTGTTGCTTGTGTTCTCTACAAAGATGAAGGCTGAGGTTTTGATGCAAAGATTCCTTAAGCTCTGCCGAAGCGGTAGGATTGGCCGCAAACCCACTGGCTCTTGATAACTGGCAGTGGGGCAGCAACTTTTCTGACTGTGGCCCCCTCGCCTTTGCTCCTCCTGAGTCTCAGTAGGGGAGCACCTTTATGGTGTCACAACTGTCTACAGACTTTATTTGCTGATTGGTACTTTACATCTGTACGATCGTCAGACAGTTCTTTGTGCCAAGTGCATCCTTGAACCAACCCCCCCCCCCCCCCCCGCCAACAGGCATCCAGGACCCACAGACTGGGAACCATTCCCTCAGCTCCTCCACTTCTATAGGACCACAGGACCCCTATGGATGGAGGGTGAAGTTTGGTCTCATAGGAGCTGATGTTCCAGTGGCATGAGATCCCTACCCATTCTGGGAACTGGGTGCCTAAGATGAGATCCTGAGGTGGATGGAGCCAGGGGAGAGCCTGTGAAGGCACAGGTAGTTTTTTAAGTCATGTATGTGTTTCAGTATTAAGCACACTGTTATTTCATGGCTGACAAAAATCAGTTTTGTTTTCTATGAAAACCTCCACTTATATCACAATGCAGTGTTGTCAACACAACCCCGTCCTCTACTAAATGTTTGCAGAATTCCTATGCTACTTTTTTTTTCAATAAGGATAACTTTAATAATCTTCCTATTTTGGATACAAACCAGAGTTTAGAGTCTTACATAATGTTTGGCCCAATTTCCAAGAAAGCTGATGTTTTTTGCTTAGGCAAATGAAGAAATATAATAATTGCTTGAAAATCTTGCTCTGAGTTTACGTGGGAGGGCAGCTTTAATCCTTTTTCTCTCCATAGTTCTCATAGTGTTTTTGATGAACAAAACTAAAAGCACTAACCACACTGATTTCTGTTCTTCCACATACTGTGTGGCTTTATGTAATGTCTTACTGTTCTGAAAGCAGACAAAATGCTACGTGGATTTTTGTCTAAATATTAGATAAAATGACTCTCACCCTCTAACCCATTCACTGCAGAATGATGACAGTTTCTGTGAATTTCAGTGCTCTGATTTCTTAGACTGATAACATCCACACCATCGATCGCCTCAAAGACTGTGGACCCTTGGGTTTCTCTACTTTGTGCGAGTCTGCAGGGCCTGCATGGTGGGAGTGGGCCGAGTGCCTGGGATGCCATGGCAACTTGAATAGTATCACTAAAAGAAGCACGTTTTCCTCACAGAGAAACAGCTTCGTTTAAGCCTCATCTCTGACATGAATAAGGCGTCTCACAGAACATTCTTCTCTAAGGGCATTTGTTAGATTCCAATCTACGTGCATGTACTGTTGAGGATCCCCTACACTCATGCTTCTCTTATACTTTCTTCAGTGCTTTTGTCCTTTTCATCATAGCCGTATCTTCCTGTATCTAATTCACTTTTAAAATTCATTCACTGTGCATTTGTCAAGCACTAGTCCTGGGGCTCCATTCATGCATGAAATGATTGTTACATCGTAAGAGTGAAACTGCCCAGCACAGAGATCCTTACACTGCAGTGTGATCATGTGGGCAGAAGGGTAAAGACCTGCTCTTTACATAGAGAATCCGAGGCCATCAGAAGTGCAGTGGGGGGACCTCCCTGGTGGTCCAGTGGCTAAGACTCTGAACTCCCAGTGCAGAAGTGCAGTGGGGAAAACCATGTTGGAGGGCTTCATCAGTTCAGAAGTGTACCTCAAAGAGAGCCGGGTGCCTCACAGGACAAGCCTTTAATTCTAACTAAATTAGATCTTGTGGGTATTCTTCCCACTTTGCCGATGGACGGGCTCAAGACACAGTCTAGATCACACAGCTTGGTCGGGGGGCAGAGCCTAATGTACCGATTGTGCTTTTTTAAAAAATTTATTTATTTATGGTGGGGGCTGGGTCTTTATTGTTGTGCATGGGCTTTCTCTAGTTGTGGCGAGCAGGGGCTGCCCTCTTGCTGAGGTGCCTGGGCTTCTCAATGCTACGGCTTCTCTTGTCATGGCTCGCGGACTCTAGAGAGCAAACTCAGTAGCTGTGGCACACAGACTCGGTTGCCCTGCAGCGCGTGGGATCCTTCCGGACCAGAGATGGAACCCACATCTGTATTGGCAGATAGATTCTTAACCACTCGGCCACCAGGGAAGTCCCCATCTGTTCCCGCCAGGCTTCCACACCCCCACCCCCACCCCCTGCGCTGCTGGTTTCTGGGTTGATTACTTCATTGTGAGTAGTGAAGTATGAAGCCGGCTTTCAGAGATCCATCCCCAAATGCTGCTAAGGGTCCTGCTAAGCTGTGCTATTGGCACAGAAGTCCTAGACTTTTCCACTTCTTGTGACTCCAGGGTGGTTTGTTTTGTGCTGCCTGGAATTAGGAAAGGCTTTATCAAAAACAAAGCACTTGAGCTGGTTCTAAGTAAAAGCTCTTACAAGGAAGAAGTGGGATGGGGTTGGGGGTGGCACGTGTAAAGATAAGTCCCGAGGAAGGTTCTCACTAACTTAAAGACTGGCTCTCACTAACGATGAGATGGTGTGGACAGAGGGAAACAGGCCTTTTTTTGGAGCTCAACTTTAGAGTATTTGCACAGGCACCCCAGTGTTTCAGTGGGTGGGCATAGGGGTTGGGCTGTGCCTGTGTCGGTAACACAGACAACAGAAACTAATGATTTGAGGGTCTTTTTAGGTACAGCATACAGTTTGGGGCCCAGCAGTGACACAGTTGGGGAAGGTTGACGATGAAGCTGGTGTGCAGTAGGGTTGTGAACGTAGACACTGTCCCGGGGGCAGGAGGGCATGGCAGGTGGTGGACCACAGGCGGCTGCCCTGGCTATAGTGTGGGCCTCTAGCGCAGGGCTAATGGCACTGGGATGACCACCACCCACAAGGCTACCCCAGTATTAGGGCACAAAATGGCAGGATTCAGACTGAAGCAAAGGTGAGAGGAGGGACCAGATGTGGTAATATGTTGTTCAGTTGCTAGGTCATGTCTGACTGTTTCCCCATGGACTGTAGTACACCAGGCTCCTCTGCCCTTCACTATCTCCCTGAGTTTGCTCAAACTCCTGTCCATTGGGTCACTGATGCCATCCAGTAATCTCATCCTGTCACCCCTTTTCTTCAGTCTTTCCCAGCATCAGGGTTTTTTACAATGAGAGGGCTCTTTGCATCTGGTGGCCAAAGAATTGGTGCTTCAGCTTCAGCATCAGTCCTTCCAATGAATATTGAGAGTTGATTTCCTTTAGGATTGACTGGTTTGATCTCCAGCACAATTTGAAAGCATAAATTCTTGGGTGCTCAGCCTTCTTTATGGTCCAGCTCTTACATCTATATACATGACTACTGGAAAAGCCATAGCTTTGACTATACAGACCTGTTTTGGGCAAGTGATGGCTGTGCTTTTTAATACGTCTAGGTTTGTCATAGATTTCCTTCCAAGGAGCAAACATCTTTTAATTTTGTGGCTGCTGTCAGCATTCGCAGTTATTTTGGAAACCAAGAAAATAAAATCTGCCAGTTTCCACTTTTTCCCCATCTATTTGCCATGAAGTGTTGGGACTGGATGCCATGATTTGTTTGTTGAATGTTGACTTTTAATCCATCTTTTTCACTCTCCTGTTTCATCAAGAAGCTCTTTATTTCCTCTTTGCTTTCTGCCATTAGAGTGGTATCATCTGCATGTCTGAGATTATTGATATTTCTCGCGGCAGTCTTGCTTCCAGCTTGTGATTCATGTAGCCTAGTATTTTGCATGGAGAAGGCGATGGCACCCCACTCCAGTACTCTTGCCTGGAAAATCCCATGGAGGGAGGAGCCTGGTGGGCTGCAGTTCATGGAGTCTCTAAGAGTCGGATATGACTGAGCAACTTCACTTTCATGCATTGGAGAAGGAAATGGCAACCCACTCCGTGTTCTTGCCTGGAGAATCCCAGGGACGGCAGAGCCTGGTGGCTGCCATCTATGGGGTCGCACAGAGTACACGACTGAAGCGACTTAGCAGCAGCAGCATTTTGCATAATGTACTCTGGCTATAAGTTAAATAAGCAGGGTGACAATATACAGCTTTTGACCTACTCCTTTCCCAATTTTGAACCAGTCCTTTGTTCCGTGTCCATTTCTGTTGCTTCTTGACCTGCATACAGGTTTCTTAGGAGACAGGTAAGGTGGTAATATGCAGGGTAAATTACTGAAAACTGGTTACGTGTAGGACTGGAACAGTTATGACTATGGGGAGATGATGGTCACTTTACTGAAATAGTAAGGGGACAAATACTACCCTTCGTGTAGGTTTTTTACCAGAGGTTTGTCTTTTTCCTTTTTTATAGGATTTTATATTTTAGAGCAGGTTCAGGTTCACAGCCAATTTGAGAAGGTAGAGATTTTTTCCATATGCCCCCACGCCTACATGCACAGCCTCCTCCATTATCAGTACCCCTCCTCCAGAGTGGCCTTCATGTTACAGCTGATGAGATTCTCCAATCTCTTAATTCAGTTCCAAATAAAACCATGACAGTGGGTAGCAAGGTTGAGGGAAGGGTGCTATGACCTGAGCACTGAACTGGCCACACTCCCATCAAATATAGTCCCTGTAGTTGAATGAAAATAACGACCAAACCTGATAACAGGACTGTTTTTTTCAGTGTTTGGGAGCAAATAATACATGTAAGAACTACGTATTAGATGAAACTTGAGACAGAATGTGAGCTATGATAGCTTTGGAAATGCTCTGGAGTGTGTGATTTAATGATTATAACAAAAATTTGATTGTTTTACTTGGAACTTAAATAGACCAATAATGAAAAGTATGCATAAATGAACAAGCATAGGGCTGGACTTGATCTGTGCTGTAGTTTGCTGACCCCCTGATCTAATTAATTGAGAACATTTATCATACCTATCGCTAAATTCAGGCTGTCTTATCACAGTCTGCCAACAACTGGAGGCTACGAACAGTTCACCCTACTTGTGGGTTCATTCTTTAAGTAACAGGAATATAGAGCCCCTGCAGCATTAGTGCGCAGTGAGGGCGCCGCCCCCTCCAGTGCAGTCCACACTCTGCGGTGTGGGGCGCCCCCTTGTGAGCTCTGTGCAGAAACAGGCTGCACTTGGCTCTGCAGAAGTCTCTTCAATAGGAAGGAAGGGAAACAGAATCTCAGCTGCCAGAGTGTGATTAGACCACTAAGTGCAATGCAGGGTGAAAACTGTGCACAGCTCTGCACCTTAACCACAGAACCCTACTGACAAATGTTTTGAGGGCCATTGGTTGACTGAGCAAAGCAGAAATGAGCTTGTTTTAAAGGTTGGCATCCTCCAACCTGTTTTGTTTCATTTGTATAGCCTTCTGACATTGTTTCCCTTTGGTTTTCAGGGGTGCTCTGGAAGCTTATGTTCAATCAGTAAGAAGCAGAGAAGGCAAAGAATTTGCACCGGTTTATCCCATAATGGTTCAGCTGCTTCAGAAAGCTATGTCGGCTCTTCAGTAAGAATGTGAAGTATTTCTTAATCTCCATTTTGTGCTAACCCATCCAGGGGTGGCAAATACATATCCTAAAAGACAGCTACCATCTACTGTTTCATGAATGTAACTGACTTTTCTGTATTTCCTTGTTGACCTCTTAAGCCCTTCTACCTTAAGTAGCATAAAATGTCAAAATAGATTCACCACCACCTTGAAACTCTGCAGAGCTTTATTTTTCCAAAAAGATAACCAAACTCTTCTCTCCCCCCATCAGGTTTTTCTATGAGGCTATTAGCTGAAACTTCTTTCCCATCACAGAGTCCCCACAGCTTAAGGGATAGGGTCAAGTCAGGTAGTAAATACATTGCTTCTTCCCAGCTGGCATCCTTTCTTGCTGGATAAAGTAGTTTAACCCAGTAGTTTCCATCGTTTGGCTACACATTAGAATCACTGGTAGCTTTAAATAATCCTGATGCCCAATTTGTACTCCATATTAACACGTATGGGGGTAGGAACCAGGCATTACTTTTTAAATATCCTGAAATGTTTCCAATGTGCAGCAGTTTGGGAACCATTGGCATATCCCAGCTAGGATGTAGGGCTCAATGCTGTTTAACCGCGTCTCACTGTATCTTTCCTTTATACTGTGTGTGTCACTTTGTTTAAAGAGCAGACTTTGGGGGCTGTTCTACTTTATAAGAGAGATGCCAAGTTAAAAATTAACTTTTACTCTGAAATCCCACATGCCACTTGTAAAATATTTTCCATTTCCTGAAGTTATTATTCTGATGACTCATTCATAAAGTTCAGTCAGGATAAATCAGAAGTCAGAAATAAACAATTTTTTTCATTTTATTTGAAATAATATACAAGAATATAGTGTGCAAAATTTAGGGGCAACATCATGAAGAAGTGTAATGAACTGAAATCAATTTTATAGCTGTGATTCCTAACCAGAAACACCACTTGGTAAGTAACATGAAAAGCCATGATTGTAGCTCAGAGCAAAAGCAGCTCTATTGCCAATGTGTTTGCTTTCATTGTAGACAGCTGGAGGAAAGTAAAGTGCAAGTGTTGCACTGCGTAAGTGCAAAGTCCGCCCCCACCATAGATACGATGACAAATAACGATATTAAGATACGTGGCTGAGGAGATACAGGACACAAAGTTAAAAATACAATGGTGTCAACTGTTAATAGCACCATTACAGTGACTATATCCAATGCTATTAACTAACTTTACCTTGGCCTGGGCTAGGTCTCCACTGAAATTAAGGATGGGTGCCGCCACCCGGTGTGTCCAACTCAGCATGCTCCAGGAGCCGCGGCAGGTGGCTCTTAGGCTGGCACTGACACCATCCACCGGCCCTGTGTCCTGGCAACCTCTTGGCACTGGCCAGACTAGGAGCCCCCGTGTTTGGCACACATGCTGAGCCATGTGGCGGCTGCTCAAGGAAGGCCAACTCCCGGCTTCCGCTGCTCCCCATTATGTGTACAATACAGATTAATAAGCAGTAAGGAGCCAATGTATAAACAGCAGTTACATATTTTTAAATTCCCCTTTTGTACAATTTAAAATAAAACATGTATACACTTCTCCTCTCTTTTCTACTGTACTTTAGCACCACAGGATATCAATTTTCAAGCCTATATTACCTGATAGACATATATGAAATTTGGAAGAAAAATAAGGCAATTTGGTTTACAATGTTGATAGTTTTAGCTTACTTAATGCTCTAATGGAGAAAGCAAATCCTCACTCATATTAAGAAATCATTTCAAGACTCAACGCTATCGGTATCTTATGGTCACACAGATTCAGGACAAATGGTGAGACCTTCATCTTCTTAAATCTTTCCGTCAACAGTCAATGTTTAAGCAAATACAGACTTAACATAAGCATCCTGTTTAATGTTGTTGTGAGCCCTGTGGAAATAAAATTAAAACTCAGTGAATGTTTACAAATCAATACATAATTTTACAAATGAAAACTAAGATGGAAATATATTAATAACCATACTATTAAAAAAGATTGCTTTCTCAAAAGTGGTAGATTTTTTAAAGTTTGCTAATACCCAGTGGTCCAAGCAACCAGAAAATTTATGAAAATGAGACAAGAGAGATGGACTAGGATGAGCAGAAATGAAAGGGGATCCAGGCAAAGTTCTACCACATGGGATCCTAAGGTAATTACTTAAAAAACCCAGTCTAGTCATGTTCTCATACTGGAATCTGACTACTTTTTAAAAAGAAATTCTTAAGTGGATGTGAACTACACCTGTTACTGTAACAGAAACAGACAAACACACAGGATGAATTAGAACATCCTTGGCCAGCACTCCTGCTGCAAAATACTGTTGTCCCTTTGTTTTTAAGTGAAATTTCAAATTAAGCTCATTCTACCGTGTGAAGTTTTCTCGTAATTAATCAAAAACACGACTTAAGAAATGCCAGTCTAGTAATGGAGAAGTTCTAATAATCAAGTCTGTTTGATACAGCATTATTATGGTGCGAACTTGTTTACCAGGCTTCACAATTTTCTATTTCTTCTCCATCCTGAGATTTTTTAACCTAGAAATTCTGGGCAAATGTCAGAAGTCCCCATGAAAGTTGGTTAACTTATCTTACCCATCACCAACTAAGAAAAGCTGTTGAGACATACTACCCCAAATTAGAAAATTTTTCTGCTGTGATATTAATGAGTTAATAATCATTATCTTTCAACCCAACGAGAAATACATTCCAAATCTTTCCACTTCGGCATCTCCAGCAAACATTTCTACTTTCCATGATAAAAGAGTAAATGGCACTAATGATGAAAGGCAGCCTGCCTTACATGATATGATGACGGACAAACATTGTTAGGCTTTGAAAGATAAAAAGGCTGAGAAACAGCTTCAACACCCTTTTAAAGATTCTAACAAATGCTCTAATATGATAGTACAGTTTTGGCGGTAAGTCAGGATCACTTTAAGGAACTATTTGTTGAAACATACTGAATTGGTTCTTTTCCTTTTCCAACAGTCAGGATTTAAACGTTTTTGTTCTTCAGCCAAAGCCTTTGCTTCTAATGTATACATCCTCCTCTCTTCATTCTTCATTTTCTTCCACCTGTCACCAAGGATCACACTTATGGCTCTATAAAAGAAACATTTACACAACGTTGAAGGCAAGAATTTTTCAGAAAACTCATGTCAAGTGCTCCTACTTCAGGAAGAAATACAAAGTTGAAAAACAAAAATCTTCTCCAACACAGAGAATAGGAAAGGTCAAGACTATAGTAGTCATTTCCAGTAAAATCCTAAGTCATATGGTCCATTCATCATAATCTTGGCAATTAAAACCTCCTGGAATAAGACCAATATTTCCAATTGTCCGAGAACATCTAAAATGGCTAAAAATTTATTTTACACAGTTTTGATTTGAAGGAAAAAAAAGTATTCAGAGAAACAGTTTAAATTATCATTGGGTACATCAGTTTTTCAAAAATGTTTGCGATATTAAGGCAGTGTTTAGTATCAGCAGCATAAAGTATTCACCTTCTATTAAAAGCTCTTCTTTTTCTTTGTGCCCATAACCCATCAAGTAGTCTGTTTTCTTTCATGCAACCATAATGAAAATACAATGGCAGTAACTGTGCACTTACTGCTTATCTCCTAAAGACACCACCAAATAAACCTCAGGCATCATTTGTACTTTAAAATGGATAAATTCAAGGAGGAAAACATCAAACTGGTAAGACATCAGGATTGAAATCTGAAGCTGTTTCCTATTTACTAATCAAAGGGCTTCCCTGGTAGCTCAGATGGTAAAGGATCTGCAGGCAATGCGGGAAACCCAGGCCCAATCTCTGGGTGGGGAAGAACCCCTGGAGAAGGGAATGGCAACCCACTCCAGTATTCTTGCCCGGACAATCTCATGGACAGAGTCTAGTAAATGGGGTTGCAAAGAGTGGGACACAACTGAGCGACTAACACTTTCATTTACTAATCTGCTCCCAAACCTACTAAAATAATCTCATCCAGAACAAGCAGACATAACTATTTTCCTTCTGTGAAGAGCTTAACCCTTAGTTAACTCTCAACTTCATGACACTCACATGAAAAAGAAATCTGCAATGACTGTGTGTAGAACATACAAAAGCTCTCACAACAGCTGATATGGAGGCTAGAAAACTGGCCTCTAAGCTTTAAAAAGGCGCCACAGATGCTCTACTCCTTGAAATTTAAAATGTTATAAATGTATGTATTTTTTAATATAATAAGTTGATGCAGTTAAACACTGTACCTTTGATGAAAATAAAAACCAGTTTTTATAGTCTCTGGGGTAAAGGTACCATATAATGGTTGATACATGTACTATTTGATTACAAATTATTCACATATGTATCAATTCCCAAGTCACAGATCAATTTGGTAGAAGCAGCTTCTCTTTTTAATAAAAATAAAAATATCTGGGATGGGCAAAATGGGTGAAGCTGGTCAACAGGTACAAACTTCCAGATATAAAGTGAGTGATGGGCTGTAATGTACAGAAGGGTGAGCACAGTGGGTAATAAATACTGTGGTGTATTTGAAAACTGCTAAGAAAGCCGATCTTAAAAGTTCTCATCACAAAAAAAAATTCCTAATCATGGTGATGTATATTAATTAGACTTATTGTTGCTATGTTATTATATACAAACAGCAAAGCATTATGCTGTCCACCTGAAACTTAGTATGTAATATGTCAGTAGCATCTCAAATAAACTTATTCCTGAGCTCTACTGAGGATACCTCTACGTTTAGTCTTTTGGCAAATCTGGCAGTCATTAGAAACTGCCAACGCCTGCACATCCCATGGTATGACACAGTGGTAAAGCACCTCCTTGAGGTCTGACAAAAGAAGGTGCTAGTGTTTCCTATAAAAGTGGAATAGCTGTTAAAACTAAGTCCTCTTAACAGGCAAGTGACATTTAATATTATTTTAGAAGGCAGACCTTTACCTCTTAGGTAACCTAATTATCCGTCTTAACTTTTACTTTAAAGCCAACCTGGACAACAGAATTCAATAATGGAAGCTAATGAAGAATAAGTTGATTTAATTATCCCAGTTCCTGTGAACTCCACAAAAGTATTATTCAATTATCACAGTCAGAATCATCACTATTTTTACCTGTTATCTTTCCCTGGATACATCTGAGTATATTCAACTCTGTATTTTTTGGCAAAAAGCATGAAGGCATTCATTGGTCTTTTGCACTTGTTAGGAGAGGTGGCACTCACAGTCCCTGAGCTGTGGGTTTTGACAGCTTTAGTGTACAAAGAACTGGAAGAGAGCTGTGATGATCCTGGTGAGCCACAGTTTTTACTGAATCCAGATCTTTCAAAGTCTTGACCTCCAGGTCCTCCACAAGACAAAGACGCACGACGCTGACGAGCCATACTACTTAGCACGTAAACTGCAGAAGAATCCATAGGCGTGAAGTCATAGCTATAAATAAATAAGTTTAATTCAGTACAATTATCTGATTTGTAAAAACAGGATTAAAAAAAGTATCCTTAAGATCTGATTGGAAACTTCAGTGTATTTTATCTTAAATAATACGAACACTACTTTAACAACTTCACCTTTGACAGCTGCTTATAAGATGAAAGCTTATGTGCGCATTTACTAAAATTAGTTTTTTTAATCTTGAGAATACAAAAAGTTTTTTTAAAGAAAGTACTTCACCCCTCCCCACCCCAAGGGAATTTATTATAATCCACATACTTTATTCATAGCAAACACCTTCTTCAGATCCCATACAACTCACTTATTTGTACTTTAGATTCATTTTTGGACAAATCTGATAATCTATTTTGTTGACCTACAGAAGCCTGAAACTAAAAAAAAAAATTTAAACAGTAGTAGGCATACATACTAGACCTAAGGACTAACTGCTACAGAAGATAAGATATTGGCTAAGGACAGGGAGAATTGGTTAAATGTAGCAAAAGGAACTTAAAATGCACAGTAGCCCGGATCATTTGTTTAGGTACAAGCAATCATACATGCATAAATCTCCCCTAAAGGCAATCCACATAAAACAGCCTAAAACTTAAAACACCCACACTTGTCAGAAAGGCTACATTTCGTCTGATATATTCAGTTTATACAGGTATCAAAGTAAGTTCTCACTTTCTCAATTAGCTTCCTTGGTGATTATTATCCTCTCTATATGAAGAAACAGGCTAAAAAAGGTCAAGTACCATTCACCCACAGCCTCACAGCTGTCAGCTCTAAATCCTGTTTGTCCATCTCCAAAGCCCCAGGTTGCCTCAGCAAAACCACAGTACTCTGTGTATCATTGTTGGCAAACCTCAAGGTGAATAATCATCAGATTTACTGAAAACACTGTCTGAAAATGAGAGATAATGAGGTCCATAGCCTAAAGATAACCTATTAAAAGAACTCTCTTGTTCCAACTGTGTAAATTTTTTTAACTTACCACTTACATTTTTAATCTTAGCAGAAAATCTTTTACTCTAAACCCAACTCTCTCTTCCCCTGAAAACATAAATTCTGGCAATGCGTCAACAGATTGATATGAGCTACAGGAACAGTATCTGCCCACAGGTAAAACAATATGAGATTATAGATGATTCTAGACACAGATGGAGGGCTACATGAGTGAGGTCAACACCATTCACTGCAACAATAAAAATGACTTTTACCAATTATCGCAACATCTGTTTTAAAAGGTATCACAACAAGCAACAAAGGTTTACTGTATAACTAGTCAATATCTTATAATAACCTACAATGGAAAGTAATCTCAAAAATAAGTGTATAACTGAATCACTTTGCTGTGTACCCGAAACATTATAAATCAACTGTACCTCAATAAAATATATTAAGGAAATAAAAGGTATTATATAAAGTAAGTGTACTTGAAGAAGTATGACTCCAAAATAATCCAATAAATGCTTAGCAATCAGTATTATGCTGGAGAAATAATTTTTGGTACCTTAATCCCCTCTCGTATGTAATATATAAAAACAGCAAACCTAACCATTGTAAACGAACCTGACACAAAATTATTACTCGCTACTGTACTTGCGTGCTAAGTCACTTCAATCATGTTAGATTCTTAGGGATCCCATGGACTGTAGCCCACCATTCTCCAGGCAAGAATACTGGAGTGGGTTGCCATGCCCTCCCTTCAGGGAAATCTTCCCATGCCAGGTATCAAATCCCTAACTGAAGGAAAATATCCTTCAGAATCAAATCCCTAACTGAAGGAAACAATTTGAAATACCAAGAGATTTAAAAATAGGGTAAGCTAACTGACTACTGAAATTTGAAAATACCACCATCTAGTGGTACAACCAACCATTCATTTCCATTATGGATAAAATCTGTAGTTTGAAATATTCAATCACAGAATTCAGATTTTGACATGACCATGGCATTACAATATTACATAAAATAAATCTTAAAAAAAGTTTAATTTTTTTGCTATACTGAACCTTCACTGCCTTCACGATCTGTAGTTCCGAAAATACGCTTCTATTTCACACCTCACTTTTGCTACATGCCACTCCTCAAGCTTACAGTAACCCCTTTCCCGCCACCAGTCTATTACTCTTAAAGAAAAACTACAATATTGTAGTGTATATTAAGCAAATCACAAATATTAACTCACTTAACCCTTTTAAACCTTTTTTTCTTTTTTCAAAGACCCACAGAAAAATTAACTTACCCCAATTTCCACAGCAAATCTATCACAAAGCCAGGACCTGAATCCTGGGAGTCAGCTCCAGAACCAAGTTGCTACCAGACTACACTGCCTCTCAACCAGCACATCACACACCATACACATGGACTCATTCATCCACTTCTTTCTTTAGACTGGAAGCAGAGAGGCAAGCTTATGTTTTAATTGATTTTAAAGTCCCCAATGCCAACATATTCTAGGCACTCAAAATGTCTGATGGCTGACCGAGAGTAAAATAAACAAATCTGGAGAACGTAATAATTGGACTCACAGCCCGTCTCTGCCACTTACCAATAATACAACCTTGGGCAGGTAATCCTGTAGCCTGTTTACTCTTCTCTAAAATGAAGATAACACATGCTATGCAATGCTGCACAGCTGGAAGAATAGACTATATGAGATAGAGGCAACCTTACAGGTACTCAAGTGAAGTATCAATTATTACTGAAAAAGGAGCCTCGGTTGGTAAAGTGACTATCCCTAAACCTGCCCAGGGATGCCTAGAAGATTGGACTCAATGCCCAATTGTCTCAAATGGGCTTCTTCAAATCAAATTCTCACTTGGAAGCTTCCTTTCTACAGTAGAGCCACAAACTGTATTTAAGAGCTCATCAGTTTATTGCCGACTTCTGGTCCTCTGCAAGCTAACATCAACTCAAATGCCCTTCCCCAACAAGCATGACCCAAAAGCACCTATTGTGTTACCAGCAATGTCTAGCTGGGTACTATAATTTCTAGTCTTCACAACAAGGAGTAGAATTAGGTGGTGGTATTACTTCCATTTTACAGTTAAAGCACTGAGGCTTGCATTTGCAAAAAGAGAGTAAGTCAAATCTAAAATACAACACAGGGAAATCCTTGGCGATCCAGTATTTAGGACTCTGTGATTTCATTGCCTAGAGCCCGGTGGGCACTAAGATCCTGTAAGGCATATGGCATGGCCAAAATATAGAGAACAGACTTGTGGATGCCAAGGGGGAGGAAGGGTGTGGAAGGGAAGGATTGGGAGTTAGGAGATGTAAAAACTATTATATACAGAATGGATAAACACCAAGGTCCTACTGTATAGCACAGGGAACTATATTCAATATACTATGATAAGCCATGTGTAAAAGAATATATGTATGTATAACAAAACTTAAAAAATAACAAATAGGGTATTTCTAATATTACTGAAGTTCTACATTGGCCACGCCCAGATAACCACTCTCCTGAACTGTTTATCATTCCCCCTTCCAGTAATTTTATTATAAAATAATTTCATAAATGATAAAACTGTAACAACATTTTTAAAACGGCAACTATATTAACATTGTTTCATTGTGCAGAAAAAAGAACATCACAGGCTTGCTGTCCTTTCAAAGGGTTACTTACAGGCTGGCAATGACTAGCATTTGGAATTAGGATTTCAAGAGGATTCCCCTCATTTCCACAACTGGTAAAGTGGCTCACTGTTCCTAAACTGTGGGTACTGAAAATACTGTTTACCCTAAACACCTGCTTTTGTTCTGGAAGCTTTTGGTACATGCCAGGCAGACAGCCTGTGCACCAGCTCCCAATAAAACCTCTAGTGTTGCATGTCTAATAAGCTTCCTGGCAGGTGACAATTCTTACGTGTTGTCATTATCTCCCTGCTGAGGGAAATAAGCTTGTCCTGTGTGACTCCACAGGGAGAGGACTCCTGGAAACCGGGCGTCACGAGACTGAAGCCCATGCCTTGCCTTTTCACAATTTTGCTTCATATGCCTTCACTGTAAGAAATCATAGCTATGCATGTGACTCAGTACTGAATCCTGTGAGTCCTCCCAGTAAGACACTGAATCTGGGTGTTAATGTGAGGATCCCTAACCTAACTGTATAATGTATATTTTATATACAATGTGTGTTAGTCACTTAGTCGTGTCCAACTCTTTGTGACCCCATGGACAGTAGCCAGCCAGCCTCCTCTGTCCATGAGATTTTCCAGGCAAGAATACTGGAGTGGATTGCCATTTCCTTCTCCAGGGGATCTTCCTGACCCAGGGATTGAACCTGGGTCTCCTGCAATGCAGGCAGATTCTTTACCATCTGAGTCATAGGAAGATTATATAAATTTTTACTTAACATTTCTAAAGTTGATCCATGTTTAAAAATGTATGTCTAAGGTGGCACTAGTGATAAAGAATCTGGTTCAATCCTTGTGTTGGGAGGATCCCCTCGAGAAGGCAATGGCAACCCACTCCAGTATTCTTGCCTGGGAAATCCATGGACAAAGGAGCCTGGCAGGCTACAGTCCATGGGGTCACAACAGAGTCGGACACGAATGAGCACACACAAGATTGATTTCTTTTCCACTGACAAAAAGAATTCCATTGCATGAATGTATCACATCCAGCTTCCAGTGAATGAGTACTGATACTGTGTCCATGTTTTTGCTATCATGAGCAACACAGCTATAGGCTTCACACATCTCGTAGTGCACGTCTACAATCATTTACTCTCTTTGGTGTACAGACAGAGGAATGGAACTGCTGATACTCAGTGGCTGACAATAAAGCCAAATTATCTTCCAATTTTTTTCTATCAGTTTACACTCTTACCAAAACATTAGAGGTATCATGAATCTATATCTTAACAATATTGAGTATCGGACCTTAACACTGTCTTGTTTTTGAAAAATGACTGCATATGGAAGAATCAAACAGCATTTAGATTCCAATCTTAGGGACATTTAATGAGCATACAGCCTGGGCCAGGCCCTGTGCTGGTTAACTTTTTTTCCTTAACAGTCTCACTTACGCTTTCAAAATAAAAACATATTAACCTGAATGAAATAAAATTGTCAGCCCACCAAAACTCTTCAGAATTCTCTACTTAAATGCTTATGAATCTGTTAATTATCACAAACAACAGGTCTTAAAATCCTCGATATTATATTCGGATTTTCTCTGCATTCCTTCTGGGAGAAGGGTGACCCATCTGCCCCCATCTTCCCAAGACTGAGGGGTTTCCAGGGATGCAGGACTTTCAGTGCTAAAACCAGAAAAGCTCACAAAAATTCAGACAGTTGGTCAACCTTCTTGAGTGTCACCACATATGGGTTCTTATCCTATTCTACAACTTATTAAACAAGGTGATCTCAGGAAAAAAACACTTTCTTCAAGTCTTTCCAAATATCAACTTTTTTGCTATTCTCACAATTGCTAATCCATACAACTAAAGACCTTGGTCAAATTGAGTATTAAAGAGCTAACTAAAGGAAAAAGGATACAATTAACAGATTAATGAACTGGTTCAAAACAAGTGGCCAGATTTAACAAATTTTTTTTTAACTATCAAAGTTGATCTATTTCAGTGGAACCTTGCTGTTTATCTATTATACGTATACAATTTGTATCTGCTAATCCCCAAACTCCTAATTTATCCCTCCCCATCCCCCTCAGGTAACTCGAAGTTTTTCAGTCTGTAAGTCTATTTGTTTTGTAATAAGTTCATTTGTATCTTTTTTTTTAAAGATTCCACATATAAGTGATATCATATGGTATTTGTCTTTCACTTATTTCACTTAGTATAATCATCTCTGTGTCCATCCATGTTGCTCCGAATGGCATTATTTCATCCTTTGTAAACTTCTCTAGAATTACTATTTTACTTTAATGACCAAGTATTTTTTCACTTATTCTTATACAGTTGACCCTTAAACAACATGGGTTTGAACTGCATGGGTCCACTTAAACATGGATTTATTTTTTTCAACCGTAAATACTACTCAGTCCATGGTTGGCTGAATTTGCCTACACGAAAAGCTGGCTTTAAGTTATATGTGGGTTTTCAACTGTGTGGGGTGTGTCCCTAACGCTTGTGCTGTTCAAGGGTTGACTGTACATACTTCTTCTAAGTAGTCCTTTTTAATTCTCACATCTTTAAAGGTTTAACCTCCTAAACAGCAATCATTAGGGAGATTAAGAGTTAATTTTAACAGAGGAAAAAAAAGAATTATTTACTATTACCTTTTAAATGTATCAAAAACACCTGAATCATCAAAATTAATGGCATCGGGGTGTCCAGGAGGTAGACATACATCACCAATATGAATTTCACAACATGGAATGCCATGCTGTACCACAGTCAAGCTTGGATAAAATGATGACCAACCTAAAGTTAAATCAAACAATCATTACATAAAGGATAGAGACTGACAGAAAGCACCCAACTTATTTCTTAGACATGTCACCACTGAGGCTTAAAAAGTCATGTTGTGCCACAAAACAAATCCAAGTATTTTATTTAAGCAATGCAAAAAGCCCTCCAAAACTAGTTTAATTCAGCATTTTACTAATGTATCAATTCTATCGATCAGTATTCCAGCTACCTACAAGACAGTAAGCAATAAATGATGATTGAGACCATGAAATAATCTCTGAATCATTATATTTGATAGTGTGTTAATATGACTCAGGTATAAAGCATATTTGGCCTAAACCAAATTTCAATTACCAGAATATTTCATTCCCCAAATTATATCAAGACAACAGAGAGCTTATTATAGTATACACTACATGAATCCACAAGTTCATACACACAGGAAGTAGCGCTCCACCTGACTACTGCTAAGAGATTCAAACATCAGTAGGTATTATAAGGTATTTCCTATGGTAGTTTTAGTGTGAAAGATTTTCCTTCAAAAGTTTTTTCTTAATCATCAAAAATCACGCCATAAGACATAATTATAGATTTAAGAAGCTTTCTTTAAAAGTTATGACAAATTCAAATTGAAGCCCTACCTTTATTTTTAACATAGAAAGGGTGGTCCAGTTTACACTCTACAGTAAGTAAACCATCTTCCACTGTACCGGGATCAAAAGTCAACTTCAGTACAGACTCACCAAATGATACACTTTCTTCATGGGATAACAATTTTAGACCATCAGAACCATAGCCCTGGAAATACATGCATAAAGCAAATAAATTGGCAATGTTCAGTTCAACATGGAGTGATGTTCCTATTATATGTAAGATTTTGTAGAAAAGGTCAAAATAAGGTGGGATTCTTGCCACTGAGGAGCTATCAACCCAGTAGTGAAGAAAGGCAAATATATAAATTACTACAATATAAAGCAGACTGGAATCAGTTCTTCAGTGTAAAAATAAATAGTGCTATATGGAGTTTAAAGGGAGATATTAACTCCAGGAGATTAGGGGGGCTTTCAATTCCCATGTGAAATGGAATCTAGAAGCACTCTCATGAATAGTTTTAACTAGCAACTTCTTTGGAGAGTGCTGAGTATTTGTTAAAAATACAAGATGAATTCAGAGTTGGGGCAAATAAGGCTGCAAAGAAGGGCCCAGTTAGTAAGTAAGTAAATAAAGGGGTCTTAAAGACTGGCAAAGTGCTGAAGCTTTCCTTTGAGAAAGATCTGGGAAGTCAATGGAAGTATTATTATTAATGACTCAATTTTATGATGATGACAAAGACGACAGATAAAAGCTATCTCTAGTATTCAATTTATCTGAAGATTCAACAGGAGAAACCCACTATAGTCTTGAATTGACAACTGCAATGGTGGTAGAACTGGGCTGAATAAATTCAACCAGTATTTATTGAGTGCTTAGTAGATGCTAGAGGTACTAGGCTCTGAAAACATACGATCCCTACCCTTAAGTTCACAGAAAGACAAAGGAGACAGACATGCCAGTGGCTAGCTATAATATCCAATCAAAGTTAACTAATGAAAGAAAATGATAAAGGTAGACAGTCTTAAAGGAAATAGAATGGATCAACTGACTATGAAGGGAGGAAAGGAAATAGTTAACTTCATGTTTTGAATGAAGCAACCAAGAAAGATTTTGAATCTGGCAATCAGGAAAAGATAGTAATACTCTTAAAAGAAAGGAGGAAAATAGCCTGTAGGGGAAGAAAAAGGCAGTCCAGTGTTGGTTACTAACAACTAGATGAAAGAATCTTCTGATTCTGAGAGCTGTAAGAACTTAAAATCAATCCAATTCCATCTTACAAAACAGGAAGCCAACACCCAGTGAGTGGGGCAGACAAACTGCCCAAGGCCAGTCACGCAAATGTTAATAGCTGCTGGCAGAGCAAAAAAGAAGAGCACAGCTCTCCTGACTCCAAGACCAGAGCAGTTTCCATGGGCTGCAAGGAACTGCTCTGAACATTATCATCAGTGAGGAAGTGGTAAACAGAGTGAGGAGGGGTAGAACCTTATCTAACATTCAACATCGCGGGCAGACAAGTCAACTGCAAAAAAAACCAAGACATCAGAAGGAAAACCAGGGCAGTACCATGCTACACAAATCAAAAGAAGACAATCCACTGTGCAGAATGCTGCAGAAATGACAAAACAAGCAGATTTCTAATGAGAATGAAGCTAGTAACCTTTGACACAATTTTAGTAGAGCTACAGAGGCCAAAAAAGATGACAGTGAACTTTACTATACAGTGCTTCCAGCATGAGGGAAAACTGAAGGCATCAAAACTATCTCTCTCAAGGACTCAACAGTAACGGACAGCAGGATCAAAACAGCAATTTTTAAACAAGCACACTTCACAGGCCCATTTTCTCTGCCCAAAGTGGAGATGGAGAAATTGAAGATTTCAAAGATAAAGGTTTCATCAGTATTTATGCACTGCCACCCATTACTTTGCTTACTGACTCAGAAAATACCAGCATTTTACTGGGTCACTTTAAAAGTAACTCTCTATCCATGGGGGAATTAACCACTTTGTAGATTACCTAAGATAAGGCTTTGGTTTATTTATTCATTTTATGTTTAATGCCAGTTTAGTTTTCCCCAAAATGTAATGTGTAAAAAGTTCTAAGAAATACTCTTTTTTCCCATCCAAGAAAGGTTCATTATCAAGGTAAGATCTCAAATCACTGTTGTTCTCACCAAGAAGATTCACAAAAGGTCCTCCCAAAACGTAGGATGCCATTTAACATAAAGCAAGTGGAGGATATGTCTGTAGATTAATAAAAAAAAAAACCTGTGCTCCCTTTGAAAAACTTGGAAAAGTTTAAAGAATTTTAAATCAACCTTGTGAGTGCCCATCTGGAGATCTTCCTCATTCTCACAGCCTTCGGTTCTAGCAAAATCTTCCACATTCTGCCATTCCTTATTGCTTCCCTTATGAAAGCACAGTCGTGTGCCTAATGTTGAAATAAAAAAACAAGTATTAGATATGTGATCAGTGTGTTTGCTACACAAGTAAACTAAAGAATTCAAGCCTTTTTTTTAACCTTTCAAAAAACAGTGCCAAGCAGTTGAAGGCCAGGAATTGCACCACCCCAAGTCATCATCATCTGAGAGGGAGGACATGCAGAAAATGCCAGATTCCGACTCACTGTTTGCCTGTGGAAAAAAGTATTACCAACTTTTTAGTTTTTATTTTCAATGTATTTTGTTAATGTGTCTTCAGACTTTATTAGTAGCTAACTTAAACTGTGGGAGAAAAAACTGCCTTCTGAAGTTTTGCGAAGTTAAATGCATTTTCTTTCTGGTAATTCTGAATTTTTCTAACAGTTATTAGAGCTGTACATATAAAATTGAACTTAGATTACTAGCAGAAAAATGAGAGAGACTATTTCCCATCTGTGTGTACTTCAGAAGACACTCTTAGTGAGGGAAAAGTTAATGTTTTTCAGCTGCTGTTTAAACGTCATAAAAGTTTAATTTCATGAATGAACTTACCCTTTCATGTCTGACTGGTGTTTGCTCCTTCCAGTGATGGGGGAAGGCCGGTTCACCCTTAGAAGAGGCCACCGGTGGAGGGCGCGCGTAGGAATGTAAACTTTTGCTAGTAGCTATGATGTGTACAGGAGATGATCTAAAATAAATCAGCCACTTTAGTTACAAAGCAAAGGTCCTTAAACTAGGGCTTTCCTTTCTATGAAAAGAACTTCACATTCACCGCACCAGTGTTATTACATGTAAGATACCTATGGGAAACACTGGTGAAGATACAAAATTTCATCTATAGTGTGTTTTTGTATAACTTCTTTCCCTCTTCACACATTTTAAACACTTTTTTCCAGATAATATACTTTAAATTCCAAATTACTGTTTCCTTTATTTATTCACTCATTTTTGTATCATAATATACAGCTTCCTTCATGAAAGATGATGCCCCCTCGTGCAGGGCTCCCTGTCCCTTTCTGTCTTACTCTGATGTGGTCACTACATCTCAACCTGAACAGGGCCTCCAAGCTCTATGTGACAAACTTGGAACTCTTTAGCTACCAACCACCTGCAGATTCAGTGAATTACCTGAAGCTGAAATGTTGAAACTTACTGTAGTAGAAAACAGTCTATTTGCAAAGCAACTACACATAAAGCCAGCTACTTCAACCCCCAGGATCACCTTAAAAAGTAAGCTACCTCTTCCCCGTTTCCTGTCAAAGGTCTCTTTACCAGGCAGCACTCCCCTCAGAGTACATGGGGCTCTCAAGAACACACTAAGATCCTTCCCCCACAACATATGGGAGGGGTAAGAATAAGCAGCAGGCCCATAAAGGGCAAGCACTAATGTGCACTGATTTAGGAGATTGGAAAGCAGCATAGAAGACTTACGGTCAACTGAAGGTCCCAAATCAGGACAATTCTCCATGTCAACTAGGGATTTGGGCTTTAACAGAAAAATGTTTAGTGTCTGTACTAATCCTCTTTCTAACAAGAGGAGGGCATCTTACTTTCCAATTCTGCCCTTACTTCGTGAGAAATTAGTCCCTCGATTTTTCTATAAAATCATAATTAACATTTTTATTATACCTTTGCAGAAATTACTCTCTATATAAAACTATACTTTGTTTTCATGTTCACATCACTTAAGTAAAAACCCAAGGTTTTATTTCTTTTATTTCTTCCTTTTCTTACACATTTATATATTTATCGAGTGGCCAAACTTAAAAATTCCTTAAGCTCGTCCCTGCTTTCTTAATAAAAGAAAATTAAGTTTATCAGTTCTTCTGTATAACCATTTAAAAGAGAACAACGTAATGTTCTAAAATGTGTATGGCCTAAATGCTCTATAAAAATTAATATGCTAGATGTGTCTGAATGACTAACACCATGGTCTCTTCATCCCTCTTATCTATGCAAACATAATATAAATTTATCTATCTTCAACCCCTTGACACTCTACACTTACAACTTGAGACATCCAAAAGCTCAGTAACTAACAGTTTGACAATCTACAGGAAGTGGTAGAGAATAGCTGTGGACCACTGACAGGGTCAGAAGCCAGGCAAGACAGCAGTGTTACCTTGTCTTGTTCCCAAGGAAGAAGGGAAGCACAGAAAACGCAGTGGGGAATTTACACCTTTAAGGAGGGAACTACACCTTTAGTTATTTTTTAACATTAATTTTCTTCTGAGGGCTTTACTCAGCTTTCCATGAATTAAATTATTAATCCTCAAGTTTGTTGTGAGAAATGAAAATTACTATCTCAACTAAAATTGGGGGAAAAGGAAGTCCAATAGTAAAATCTGGATTTTCTGTTTTTAGTTGAGAATTTTTCATTTTTTGACTATTAAAGATTACAATAAAAACTGGGACAATAAAGGAAGAAATACTTTGAAAATTTAAATGGACTTAAACTGAAGTTAATTAAATTGAATTTGCTCTAATCAAGACCAATATCCTGCTGAATAGAAGAAAAACAGGATAACTTGCTGGGATGCAAGAAAATCAAGGCTCCATACCTAACAAATTTATTTTTTAGCAAAGAATTATACTAACTTATGAACACTACCAAAATTCAGTTATTCCTACATCACTGTGTATGGACCCTGGCCTACCCACCCACATGAATGCAAATCTGGGTTACTTCTCTTCCTTATAAACTATCATATTTATCTATGTCTTTTTAAATAGTCAACTTTATAATCTGGGGGATAATTAATCAAATATTATCCATTTAGGTCTCTCTAGGAATATTAGTTGGAAGATTCCATAATTTTATAAGCACAATAACTCATTTTCTTAAATTCTGGTCTGGGTAAATGAATCAGTGGGGTTTTTTACCAATGGGAGTCTACTTGGACAAATTCAAGATTTCTAAGGCCACATACACTGTGAAAAAAAATAAACTTAGACCAAAAGGAACCAAATTCAAGGCTGACTAAGTTTAAAATATAACGTCTATTTTAATTATGGCTCTTTAGAAAACTTTCATTTCTCTAAGCAAAAAATATAAATGTATTCTTGGTCTGATTTCTTGATGTATTTAAATCAAGTATTTCTTGATGACTTTAAACCATTTAAGACTCTGTTCTCATATTACTTTTATCTAATCCTCAAAGTATGAAACAATGACATGGGGTTAAAGAGATCATTTTAAGATAAAGAGTTTAATTTTAAGGACTTTATTTTTTTTTTTTTTTACTTTATTTATTTATTTATTTTTTTAAAGAGTATTTTAATAATTTTAAGGACTTTAATTAAAAAAAATTTTTGATGATCAACAGCCTTATTACTTTTAAAACTAGGGAGAAAATGTGTTTTGTAATGACAAAGTTTTCAATTAAAATATAGCCAGTGTTCCCACCTGTTGTAAAATGAGCACTGCATAAGTGGGCTTTGTGGGCTGGTGGCAATATTTGCTAGTTCTGTCAGCCAGTCCACTTCATTTTCACGGTAAGTATTTTCTGATATTTCTGAGGTATTTTGGTTCCAAGATGGTCTTGGATATTCTTGATGTGACACATCTGAACTTAGTTGGTATATGGCAGATTGAGTAGGATCACTCTGAACAGCCTGAAGTTCAGGAAGATCATCTGCAAATAAGCACCAAGATTATCAGAAGGAAATTACTAATACAGGGGACAATAGTAATCACAACTGGAAAAGAGGGCCTCAAATTTAGCTACTTAATTTTGTGAGAGGAAAAGTATAAATTCAAAATGTTTTCTTGAAAGAAGTTACAACTGAAAAAACAATGACATCTTATTCATTTAAGGGTCAACAAAGCCTAAAAGAAAAGTAAACTTAAATATAAACGGATTAATGACTTCACTACACAAACCATGTATTTACCACAACTGTTCACAAACTGTTCTGTTTGTGTTTTCTGACTCCCCGTCCCCAGTTTTTCACAGGCTCACCTGGGAATAATCCATATGCTGCTGCTGCTGCTGCTAAGTCGCTTCAGTCGTGTCTGACTCTGTGCGACCCCATAGACGGCAGCCGACCAGGCTCCCCCATCCCTGGGATACTCCAGGCAAGAACACTGGAGTGGGTTGCCATTCCCTTCCCCAATGCATGAAAGTGAAAAGTGAAAGTGAGGTCGCTCAGTCGTGTCCGACTGAGTAACCCCATGGACTGCAGCCTACCAGGCTCCTCCATCCATGGGATTCTAGGCAAGAGTACTGGAGTGGCTTGCCATTGCCTTCTTCGAATCCATATGCTACTCAGACATTTTTATGTTACTACACTAATGAGGAAAAAGGCATTTTATGGGTGCATATATGTAGTTACTGTTAATACATCTGAATCTGTTAAGATTACTATAATAAATAACAATTTTCAAAGATGAAACTCAGCTCATAGGAATTTTTAGGTACTACTTATTCAACTTCATCTACACCAAATTATTTCTTTTTAATGAGAAAGTCTAAACTCAGTAATATTTATTATTTTCCAAAGAGTGTGTTCTCAAAAGGTAGTTCATGACAGACTTTCAGCTACCCAAGAAAGAAAACAAGAAAGGGTACCAAAGGACCACTCTTGTTCATGCCAAAACTACACTGTAAAGTAGACTGAATTCTAAAAAACTGAACTGGAAAAAAAAGCCTCTTGCAGGCCTTAAAAACAACAAAATCCCTTTGTGAAACACACGCCTGTAAACTCTATGGATCCAATGGGTCTCTTCAATATATAAACCCAGAAACTCTTGTAGACTTGAGAGCTCTCCTATATCGTCACAATAAAAGCACATACTCATTCCTATTTAGGGAATATCCTGGAATAACTCACTAGAACAGAAATGTCTAACAAATACTAATTCAGGATATCCATTCATAAAACCTACTAGAAGGTATCCCTCCCTTCCCAAAGAAGCCAAAATATACCAACTTTAGATAATTCCCTCTGCAATGCTCACGGTGGCGGAGCTATTTCCCTTCCCTCAGTGCCAACATCATTCTTTGACTACCACCTCTATTTACTGTGAAGGGTTCATTTCTGTCTTTCAAGTTAAGGAAACTACTTTTAAACTGAAATCATGAGGGGCCGTAAAAGTTTTTGACCTCCTGAGCCCTAGGTTCCTGATTTCCTTCTGAAACCAACTAAAATGTGACAATGGAGAACCAAATACTGGATTGAAATGATACTTCTCACACAATAGTAACCACAATTCAATAAATATTTTGAGCTTAGCAAACCCTTAGCAAGCCAACTGGTTATGTCTCAAGACCTTTAAGATCTTCAAATTCCCAAAGAAGACTCTACCATATAACCTCCTTTATTTCATAATTTATAAAATGAGGACAATCACATCTCGGATTTTGTGAACATAAGGAGAAAAGGCATGTTAAATGGGGACAAAGCCAAGATGAAAAGTGGGCAGCAAGACAAGCTCACTCATCGGCGGTTTATTCTCTTTAATGCTTACCTCAAAGCAGTAACACTCAAAAGTCATACCTCAACAAACCTACACAGTTCTGTATATCATGCATCTTTGGAGTAGCTCAGCAGTACTGATAATTACAAATGTCTGATCCTTCAGTTTCAAGTGTCCACTGGAATCTCCCCCATCATACCAACAAACCAGGCATAAAGGCATAGCCAGCATACTTTGCTAAACTTACAACGATATTTCAAAAGTAACAACTTTTGAAAAGCCACACCACAAGGTTTTCATAAGGTGTTTAAAGGCTCATCTTTACCCACAAAGACAGTTGAGTTTGAATTTGTAAATGAGTCTCTGGGCTATTTACAAATAGCCCAAAGTTATGTTGGTTTAAATAACACTGTATAAGCAACAACAAGGGAACACTGAAAGTTCCTAGCGTACAAAACTTAACATACTTTTTAGCAAATCAAAGTGGGTGGAAAAGTTAGCTAAACATGAAAATCAATCCGAATCTCAGTGAAGATCCCTAAAAACTTAAACCTAAAAACTTTTGTTTACCAAGTTCCATGTGTTCATCACAAGAGTTGTATCCAGGTGAGGATGGCAAATTTTCATTACACTGCAGCAACTCCAATGAGTCACTCATTCCTGAAGCTCTCTTGTCCATCACTAGCAGGAGTTTCTGTACTGCATTAGGCATCTGATTTGTCTTCACTTCCCACACCATGTTATGGTGCTCCGACTTAAAATAATACAAGAAAAAAAAGTCAAGTCATGTGATCTGCAATAACGAAAGCATAAAATCAATCAGAGACATCACAATGTTGTATCTTTAATCATATATTGCTATCTGTATCCCCCTCAAAATCGCTACACATGGGATGACTGAAGGTCCATTCTATATGGCACCTTTTTGGGAAGATTCTAATTTCTCTATTTATCAATTGTGTTCACTATTTTGTTTTCTCATCTTCTGAAAGTGAACAAGTGTAATGTTACAGTCTCTAAAGAACATTTGAGAAAGAATTTCTTGGGACTTCCAGTGGTTAAGACTCCATGCTTCCATTGCAGGGTCACAAGTTCAGTCTCTGGATGGGGATCTAAGATCTTGTGGCCAAAACAAAAACATAAAGTAAAATAGAGTTTCTTAAAATGGACATATATTATACTTCTCATAAAAATAAAAATGTTTTCTTAATGAGAATTTGGAATCTAATTATAATAAAAGGGCTACTATTTTTACAAAGATGGAAAATAATAATGGGAAATTTAACTAAACAAACAGTAAATCTACCATTATCTCAAGCTTACAAAATTTAAACAATGAAGAAAACAATATAAACTGATACACCTGAATAATTTCTCAGCTATGTCTATCAACTAAATTGTTATAAAAGTAAAATATGGTTATACCTTTTACATTCTTGCCTTTGAACAATGATCAAATTAGTTATTTAATAAGTGACAGCAGGAAGATTTCCTGATTTCTCAGGCTCTACCCCAAATTTCATTTTTGTAAGTTCTAATGAAATATACCAACACACAAAATTCTAACATTAGTTTTTTTCCTCAAAATAAAACAGTAAAATATACTGCTGTTAAAAGTCACTTAAAAAAATACAGTTGGGAATTCCCCGCCGGTTCAGTGTTAGAAGTCGCTGCTTTCACTTCCAGGAGGCTGGGTCCAATCACTGGTCCGGGAACTAAGACCCCACGAGCCACATGTGGCATGGCCAAAAAAAACAGGCACTAAAAGTCAAGTACCGTAGCCCAGGCTAACCAAAAAATGCAGTGAAAAGATATTTAAACCAAAAGCTAAGTCATGACGTAATCACCAACAAACACTGACATTTTTTCTACAAAGGCTTTTTTCATGAATTTTCTTTTTATTATGAAACATTATCCTGACTATAAAACATATGATCACTGTGGAAAAAAAAATGAAAAAAGCTTTTCTTAGGAAAGAAAAAAGGAATATACTAATTATTTCTAATTCCACCAACCTGAGTTATTAGGACATTCTGATGTTATTATCTAATGATCCAATCTCTTTTTCACAGACATCTACATTTTACCTAAACAAAATCGTTTCTTTTTCTTCATATGTCATATTATATATAAATGAGACCTTTTCTTAACATTAAGTTCAGAAGCATTTGCCTGTTCATAAGCATTCTTTCAAAGATCTATTTTTAAAAATTAAATTATATATAATCACAGGAATTACCAAAATTTACTTATCCCTCCTACTACTAAACATGTTCCCAGTTTTTTCACTCTTACTTTATACATTCTTTTTTTTTTAAAGTATTTGCTTACATCTGGTTATTTCTTTAGACTTCCAGGAGATAGATTAGTGGTTGGATGGCAATTAAACATCTTCTAAGGCTTACTCCTTGGCAGGAAAGTTAGGACAAACCTAGACAGCATATTAAAAAGCAGAGACATTACTTGGCCAAAAAAGGTCCATCTAGTCTAGGCTTTGGTTTTTCCAGTAGTCATGTATGGATGTGAGAGTTGGACTATAAAGAAAGCTGATCGCCGAAGAATTGATGCTTTTGAACTGTGGTGTTGGAGAAGACTCTTGAGAGTCCCTTGGACTGCAAGGAGATCTAACCACTGATCTCCATCCTAAAGGAGATCAGTCCTGGGTGTTCACTGGAAGGACTGATGCTGAAGCTCCAATACTTTGGCCATCTGATGCGAAGAACTGACTTATTTGAAAAGACCCCGATGCTGGGAAAGATTGAAGGCAGGAGGAGAAGGGGACGACAGAGGATAAGATGGTTGGATGGCATCACCAACTCAATGGACATGAGTTTGGGTAAGCTCTGGGAGTTGGTGATGAATAGGGAGGCCTGGCGTGCTGCAGTCCATGGGATTGCAAAGAGTCAGACAAGACTGAGCAACTGAACTGAACTGAACGCTTTGACACATACAGATAAACTGACCACTGCCTTACTTTATTTCCAGTATTTTATTTCAGCTTTCTGCCTGTACTCCTCAAATATGACTCATTTCTTGGGCACTTGGAGCCTTACACAATATAAACTGTAAGATGTACTATGGAGTAGTGAAGAGGGCACTGGCTTAGGTGTAAGGAAACATGGGTTTTATTCCAGCTTGATCACTTACTAAATCTATGACCTAAATGACTGAGCTTCTCACTAATTCAGTATCTCCATATGGTAACAGGGCTCATGACACCTGTTCTCTCTTCTTTCCAGAGCAGTTGTAAAGATGAAATGAAACAAAATGAGCAAATAAAAAGTAAAATATCTTTAAAAATTTTTTTATCCCTAGACTGACATAGGGCAATATTATGCATATTTTGGATACTTAATGTCCTAAACAGAACAGTTACTGAAAATAATTAACAATAGGAGCCAGACAGCTAGCTATTCAGCTTTGGTAATTTCTTCTCTGCAAAATATGACAAATTATCCAACACAACTCAGTAAAAGTCACGATCATACCATTACTTTAAGCAAATAACAGTTTATCTAAAAGATGTTTGAGACATTCCCAAGAAATGAACACTGGATGGCATCACCGACTCTGTGGACCTGAGTTTGAGTGAACTCCGGGAGTTGGTGATGGACAGGGGGGCCTGGCGTGCTGTGATTCATGGGGTCACAGAGAGTCGGACACGACTGAGCGACTGAAGTGAACAATCTATTATGTAATAATCACAGTTTTATATAATTACAGCAAATATGCTAGTGTATAACAAATAGCTTCCTACAAAATTGGTGGCCACAAGAGATGTGGCTAGTACCACAAATTGACTTCTCAAGCATAAGTGGCCAAATCCTGATTCTGAGCCTCCACTTTCTCATTGCAAAAGCTCAGCAAACTTAACTTGATCTGTGATCTGCAATCCTGGTGGCACACAGGACCATGTCTGCTTCAAACCAATGATGCCCAGGTCCTGCCTTCCAGAGCATGTGATTTATTTGAACTGAGGTACAATCCTGTGCACTGGTTTTTACTTGTTTTCATTTAAACAAACTCCTGGTGCACTGGGAGAACCAGCAGGATAAAAATGATTGCCAAATTCCTTTTTTATCTAAACATGTGTGTGTATATATATATATATATGTATAATGTATTCAGTCATTTAATACATATCATGTACAAAGCACTCTACTAGGTATAATGTTGAAACTCAATGATGAACAGTTTATCATGAATCTCAAGGAACCTACACTTGAATAGAAAGACAGAAGCAAATGACTGCAGTTCTGTGGAGGCAGGGCTTAGCTATGAATGGGTAAAAAAGGAAGGGAAGCTCCTAATGAGAGCAACTCACATGAGCAAACTCAGAATTAGCAAAGTACTGGATGAAATCAGAAGAACATAGAAGTCAGAGGCTAGGATATCTCCTGGTTGTCAATAATAAGGCTGGAAGGTAGACTGGGATCAGAATCTTCAATTCTAGTTTAGGAAAACTGGTTTGCCGCTTTTATTTTTTGAAACTAGGTTCCTGAGTTTATACATTTGCTACCTGCCAGCTATGTGCTCTGGACAATTTATTTAAAATCTTCATGCCTTGTTCATAAAATGGAAATAATAAAAGCACCTACATAAGTTGTTGTAAAAACTCAGTGAGCTCATAAATGTCAAAAGCTTACAATAGTGCCTAACAGAGCAAACTCTCAATGCAGAGTAGCCAGTATTATTATTAGCGACTAGCAAACAATGGGAACCACTGCAAATTTTTGAATAGAAGTCTAACATAATCAGAATTACACTTCAAACATTTCTCTATTTTAAAAAATAATACTGAAACACAATGAGTATGCAAGAACATCTATAATAAATACTTAAGGAAGAGTGGTTTGAGAGCATAACATATTCACATTCCCAGTTTCTGTCTATGCCACTCACTCCCAGCTTCCTTTGCAAGAATCCTCATGAGGGACTTCCCTGGTGGTCCACTGGTTAAGACAATGCTTCCACTGCAGGGGGCACGGGTTCAATCCCTGGTCAGGGAAATAAGATCCCACAAGACAGAAGACAAGGCCACCCTCCCCCCACCAAAAAAGGCGAAATAAGGCCCCCCAATGAAAGCCCCCTCCAGAAAAGCAGCAAGGTGCACCTCCCACCCCATGAAATAAGTGGTAATTGGTAGTATCAGTATTTGGAGAAGACTCTTGAGAGTCCCTTATACTGCAAGGAGATCCAACCAGTCCATTCTAAAGGAGATCAATCCTGGATGTTCATTGGAGGGACTGATGCTAAAGCTGAAACTGCAATACTTTGGCCACCTCATGCGACGGGTTGATTCACTGGAAAAGACTCTGATGCTGGGAAAGGTTGGGGGCGGGAGGAGAAGGGGACGACGGAGAATGAGATGGCTGGATGGCATCACCGACTCTGTGGACATGAGTTAGAGTGAACTCCGGGAGTTGGTGATGGACAGGGAGGCCTGGCGTGCTGTGATTCATGGGGTCGCGGAGAGTCGGACACGACTGAGCGAGTGAACTGAACTGAACTGAACTGAACTGAATGAAAGCCCCCTCCAGAAAAGCAGCAAGGTGCACCTCCCACCCCATGAAATAAGTGGTAATTGGTAGTATCAGTGCAGATTCCTCATTTATTAATGCCCCAACAAGAACTAGTTATTCTATGTGGGTTCTTGGCACAGCTGATATTAAGTTTAGTTGATTTTAACCCTTTCCATAGAAAACTTTCTGACATCCTAAGGATATAAGACACAATTTAACCTGACTTAATGACTCAAATTTCATATGAACATCGACTGGACATGTTTCACACACAGAAGTGATCAGCATAAATCAGTCCAAGCTGCAATCTCAAACATGAAAAATTTCTCACTTTTTCCCCAGAGTTGCTCTGGACAACTGCAGAGCTGCAGTTAGTTTGCTGTGTCCCACTGCCTGCAGAACTCTTCCCAGCTAGGTCTGCTCTCTCCCTCAGCAGGCCCCCGGTGCCTAGTCACCATTCACAGTGCACTCACATCTTGCAACTTCTAGCATCTCTTCAGCACTCTAAGTAGTCTACCAACATCCCATCACAACACACCTTAAATGAAGCTGGAAAAAACATTTCGTTTTCAAAACAAAGAACAAAAGTATCAAAGAAATATTTGTTGAACTTGAGTTCTGTGTGTTTGTATGTCTCATTGTTTGTACCTCTTATTGCTCAAGCCTATTAAAAGTTTCGTCTTGAGACAGTGGAGATTCTCCTTCTCTAAACCTGTACAGTAAACAGGAGCAACAGACAACCTCAGGGTACCTCAACTGCTCTCACAAGAGCTATTTCAAGGAAAAAAAAGCACATGAAATCAAAATTCAAACCAAACCTCAGTTTTTTTCCTGTTTTTGGCAAACTATTTGGGAGAAACAAGGCCTTTGATACAGTAAAGGAACACCAGAGAATCCATATTCAAAATAACTTCTCACATCAGTTCAGTTGCTCAGTCGTGTCCGACTCTCTGCAGCCCCATGAATCACAGCACGCCAGGCCTCCCTGTCCATCACCAACTCCCGGAGTTCACTCAAACTCATGTCCACAGGGTCGGTGATGCCATCCAGCCATCTCATTCTCTGTCGTCCCCTTCTCCTCCTGCCTCCAACCTTTCCCAGCATCAGAGTCTTTTCCAGTGAGTTAACTCATCGCATGAGGTGGCCAAAGTATTGGAGTTTCAGCTTTAGCATCAGTCCTTACAAAGAACACCCAGGATTGATCTCCTTTAGAATGGACTGGTTGGATCTTCTTGCAGTCCAAGGGACTCTCAAGAGTCTTCTGCAGCACCACAGTTCAAAAAGCATCAATTCTCTGGCGATCAGCTTTCTTCACAGTCCAACTCTCACATCCATACATGACCACGGGAAAAACCATAGCCTTGACTAGACGGACCTTGGTTGGCAAAGTAATGTCTCTGCTTTTTAATATGCTATCTAGGTTGGTCATAACTTTCCTTCCAAGGAGTAAGAATCTTTTAATTTCATGGCTGCAATCAGCATCTGCAGTGATTTTGGAGCCTCAAAAAATAAAGTCTGACACTGTTTCCACTATTTTTCCATCTATTTCCCATGACGTGATGGGACCAGATGCCATGATCTTTGTTTTCTGAATGTTGAGCTTCAAGCCAACCTTTTCACTTTCATCAAGAGGCTTCTTAGTTCCTCTTCACTTTCTGCCATAAGGGTGGTGTCATCTGCACATCTGAGGTTATTGATATTTCTCCCAGCAATCCTGATTTCAGCTTGTGCTTCTTCCAGCCCAGCGTTCCTCATGATGTCACCTTGCTTATTTAACTCCTCACATACATCACACCAATTAAACATTCATTTTGAGAAACAAGCTTCTCTTTCAATTTTTTCCTGGTAGAGCTAACACTATTGTTCATTCATGCTATTGTATACTGCTTTGGTATTATAGGATTGGACATAGTTCATACTGTGTTTTAGTTATCTCTGCACATGTCAATTCTCACTAGACTGGTGATTTTCAAAATGAATAAAATTCTCCAGCAGTTGTACTCTGAAATGTCATGGTCAATATTACAAATCTTTACTGGGTGGAGATGAGACAGCCCTATTGCATCTGTTTTGCAAACTTTCAGAAGTAAATATCCACAAAATCTCAATGAAAGGAAAGAGATGACTAGAAATAACCAAGTTTCAGTGAATGAAAAAGGAAATTCAGTTCAGTTCAGTCGCTCAGTTGTGTCCGACTCTCCGCAACCCCATGAATCACAGCACGCCAGGCCTCCCTGTCCATCACCAACTCCCGGAGTTCACTCTAACTCATGTCCACAGAGTCGGTGATGCCATCCAGCCATCTCATTCTCGGTCGTCCCCTTCTCCTCCCGCCCCCAACCTTTCCCAGCATCAGTCTTTTCCAGTGAGTCAACTCGTTGCATGAGGTGACCAAAGTATTGGAGTTTCAGCTATTAGGTTTTACTAAATGCCTACCTGCTATTTGCCAAGCATTTCCACATACTTCATCTAATTTTGTATAAACTTCAAATCATATAAAGCTCAGAACAAAGTACTGTTCTGGATCAGGAGGGACTTCCCTGGCAATCTAGTGGTTAAGACTTCTGTACTCCCACTGGAGGGGGCAAGGGTTCAACCCCTGGTCCCTGGTTGGGGAACTAAGATCTCACATGGTGTGGTGTGACCCAAAAAAATAAATAATATTCTGGATGAGGAAAATAGGGCTCTGATGATTGAATCAGACCATTTCCCCTCCCCCCGGAAATGAGAAAAAGGACAAAAGATATAGACCAACACAGATTAGGCATCTAATTTCAATTACATTCATGTGCCTGTCCTTCCCTGAATCTTTATCTTTTCATCCTCATTATGGATAAAGGAAAAGGATCTTCTCTATGCCTCCCATAATCCTGAAGGACTTCTGTATGAAGCTCCAACTGTTTGGGGGAAGGAGGTGAAGAAATGGTAATTTGCAATTATTTTATATCTCTAACATGAGAAATTTAGGTGGTATTTAAAATGTATTACATAATTGCAAGCTAAAATGAACCTCCATAACAAACTAGATTAAACACAAACTACACCAAAAGCAGTTGAGAGCCTCTATGCAGTTCTTTCAGAAACTCCAAACAAAAGAATTCAGACAGATTTCTACAACTCCAGTTTGCTGTAATGTTAACAGGGAAAAAAAAAAATCCACATCAAAATAGTCAGTGGTATTCTTTCCATAAAATGTTAGAGTATCACTTACTTATACTGTCATTCTATATAGAAAATAGAAAAAATAATTTTCTTCTTTAATTTAGTTGATTGAATTTTTTACAGCTATTGGTAGTAGTTTAGAAAAGTTATGTGACTATGAACAATTTAACTTCTATGCCTCAGTTTTCTTTTTTTGTAAAATGGGACCAGTCTACCTGTCTACCTGTATCTACCTATATCATAATTATTGGAAGTATTAAAGACACTACACGACACACCCTCTCAATGGTTCCAAAGCATTCCCTTAACTCATCAGTCACTGCTGCTGCTGCTAAGTCGCTTCAGTCGTTTCCCTCTGTGCGACCCTATAGAGGGCAGCCCACCAGGTTCCCCCATCCCTGGGATTCTCCAGGCAAGAACACTGGAGTGGGTTGCCATCCTTCTCCTCAGTCACTGCTGCCCAGTGCTAAATACATCTACAAGTTCTTATTCATTTTGTGCTGATCTGACACAAAATACTGAAACCTGAAGAAGAGAATACCAAACACACCCCACTACAAGCCATCTGTAAATCTGTAAAAGAGTGTACGAAAAAACTTGAATCTTTACATCATGTGTAACAACCTGTGAGAAAAGCTTTTGTAAACTACCAATAACTTTAGAGAAGAAAATTAATTTTTCTATTTTATTTACAGAAAATGACAGTTTAAACTATGATATGAAATACCAAAGTAAATGCAGGTCAAAATATGAAGGCATATGATTACTGTTGATGAGTTAGACACAAACAAGAATATAAAATATCATTAAGAGAATATAATTTTTCCTGAATTTTGTGATACACAAAGTATTTGTCAACTTAAAAATATCTAGTGTGATTTCTCATTCCAGGTAAATATTCACTTTCATACTTAAAAGATAACACATGTAAAATACCTGGCATCGTTTCATTAACATGGTACTAAAGATAATTTACGGCAGAAAAAAAAAGTACTAATATTTTCATTTCAAACAGAAAAAAAGGAGACCAGCTAGCTTCTCCCTCATAAAGCCCAGGTTATTTGCCTACATCACTCAGCATTTGGGTAGTGAGGAAACGGTCCGAAAAAATTAAAATACAGTGGAGGAAACAACTCTTAAAGTGATAGTACCATTTTTGAAGTCTAAGAAGCAGGCATTGTGAAATATGGAAAATTGTGGGAAATCCCAGGAGAAGGTAATTTTGAACTAAGGGGAAGATTTTTCTAAGCTGAAAAAGGTAACTGGGGAACCAGAGCTTCGGGCTCCTCAGTTCCTCTGTAGGGGGCAAGGGTTTGATCCTTGGTTGGCATGGCCGGGGAGCCAAGGAAATAAAATCTTTGAATTTTTTTATGTAATTGGGCTTATAAAACTAAGTAAAATGGAAACCAGGAAGTGAAAATTTCACTCTATAATGTACTGTCAATTTAGAATTTATTTTGTTTTGGCTTCCTCAAAAGTATAAAACAGCTCCAAAATGTATTGGGTGTATTGAATTCTTTTGAATATAATTTAAATTTCCTTAAAACTTTGTCAGCTATTACCTACTCAGCAAGAACTGAGTATTCAATCGTGGAAATTCAACAGTTGACCCCTAGTACTCAGCAAGTTAAATTGAGAAACAGCAGAAACAGTAACAACAAAAAGCAGATACTGAAAGAACTAGCAGTACATCACAAATGTAGATTATCAGTAGTTAAACAATAGAAAAATATTTACAAATGTTACAACTATTCTCATTCTCCAAACTCAACTTTAATTTTTCTAAATCACTGTTAGGAATCACCTGTTACTGCTAGTTAGAGGGAAATAAATCTACAGCACTCAGTCGGAATTGTTGGTAGGACTCCAACACTTCCTGGTATATACACAACTGACTTTTAACCTCCTCCCTTAGCATCATTGGCTCCCAGAATTAAAGACTCTTGAGCGTTTCCCTGCAGTCAGAGCTCCCTTTACAAAAGATTCCTGCTGAAAACTTCTAAAGAATTAACTCCAGGTGATGTGTTCAAAAGACTGCAAGGCGGCGAGCGAACTCCCCTACACAGCATGCAGCGTTTGAAGGAGCTACAAAAACCCGGCCCCGACAGTCGATTTCGCTAGGCGTCTTTTTTGTTTTAATCCGCCTGGGGCAGCAGCATAGGTTGGAAGGCGGAGACTGAAATCGCCTGCCAAGCCTCGATCTCGGTCACACAGAGGCAGTGCCTCCCGGTTCACGCCAAGTCCATCCCCCACTCTTTCGCCATTCATCGCGTTCCCCTCCCCTCCCCCCATCATGTGACCGCAGCCTGGACTCCAGGCTTGTTTTTCCCCTCGGCTCAACTCCACCGCGCAGGCGCCAAGGAGTCCATTCATTCGAACTGCGTAACAATGAGCCCCGGGGTTCAAGGGCTCCGCGAGCTTCCCAGTTCGGCCCGAGCCCCTCTCGGCCCCCGAAGAGGCGGCGCCTCACAGGAGTCCTCCACCCGCGGCCGGCCGCACCCCCCGGGCCAACCTCCGACCCTCCGCCCACTCGCGGGGAGTTGAAGTCAAACTTTCCTGGGCAGCCCCAGAGTCGCGTCGGCCCCCTTCCCTCCGCCCAGGCCCGCCCCGTCTCCTCACCCGGCCCGGCCACCCACCGCGCCACCCGGCCCGGAGCGCCGTCCTCGCAGACGCCTCCCAGCCCCCGCCCCAAGACCCCCACGGACCGTGCCGACGCGAAGCCCAGGTGAGCTCGCGGGAAGCGCCAGTCCGGTGGGTTCGCCGCAGGCCGGTATCGGACGGTTAACTGCCCCCGCCGTGAGGAAGAGGAGAGCCGACCCGAGTTCACCCGGCCGCCAGATACCCTCGGGATCCTGCCCCTCCCTTCCCCACCCCCACCCCTTCCCGAACAGAAAGACAACAAACCCGCCGCGGAGTATAAGCAGCCCTGGCGCGGGCCGCCCCGGCCGCGACAACACCACCAGCAACTCGCGTATCCCTTCTCCAACTGACGCCGGCCTCCCCGGGGCGCGTTACTGCTCCAGCCGCCGCTCTTAGTCCTTCACCGAAACTTTCCTACTTACCAAACCCGTCGCCATTACCAAGTCTTTCAAGCTTCGTCTTCCCCCTCCCCTCAAACCCCGGGGGGTTGAGCCTCCGCCCAGCTCCTTCGCCTTCTTATTGGCCTGCGGCACTGCCATTCGATCGTTTCTCCTTCCTATTGGTTGGTACCGTGGTCCGTCTCGGTGGGCGGGCTTGTATTGACTTTTGTGTTGTATTTATTGGGGAAGACGGAGTGTCAATCACCAGGGTGAGCGCTTCGGATTGGATTGCTGCCGAGACTCCCGGGACCCCCGCCAAACATTGCCCCCGAAATGGACTGTGGGTTCGTAGTCTGGGTCTGGCTGTGTTTCTCTCCGAGACTGCACGTCGAAGGAACGGGTTGGACTACATTTCCCAGAAGTGCGTGCACGGTGCAGTCTTGATAGTAAACAAGAGTCATAGGGACACGTGTATCAGCTCGTTTGTTTTGGTGTCTGGGACAAAAAGGAGGGGGCGGAGGAAGGGAGTGTTTTAAAGTTCTGGCCTCTTCTCTTCCTCTGGGCCTGTGCTAGCACTCAGAGCAGCCTCAAGCCTCTCGCAGCACCCATTCCGGGCCATAAACAGCCAGAGTCGCTTGCAGCTCAGAATTTGGCAGGAGGCCAAGGTATTGTTTTAGTGCGAGGGGAAGGAGATGACTGCACAAGCGGAAGCAGTGCTGCCCCGAGGGGGACCCAGTCACCCAGAAATCACGGCCCCAGGCATGATGGGGGTAATAAAGGTGGTGCTGGGGTCCATTGGGAAGACTTAACATTCCTTTATCCTGAGCCTGGCTTCGCCCCTCCCTGGACAGCAGCTTGAGGTTTCTCTGCGGACTCTGTTCAGTTCACCCGAGATTTTTTGAATGCCGGCTGCGTGCCAGGCACCGAGAGGCTTGGGGATGAACAATGAGGGAGAAACCGGGAGGTCTGGACAATTTACAGAGCTGTGAAGCGGGAGGTGGGGTCATTACTGTTGACTTTCGAGTTGAGGAAAGGCAAATTGATGTTTTCTATATTGACCAACTTACTCGTTGTTTAAGGTAATACGGAGGGGTATAATGTGTGGCTTAAACTGATATAATTTGTGAATCGTTATCAGGGTTTCTCTGGTGAGTTCCTGTTTAACCGTATTTTATTTTCAGAGGTCTTCCCATTGATGAAAGAATGTCTTCCTACTTCGTTTCCACTAGGAGTTCCTCCTTAAGTTACGAATTCTCTGACTCAAGAGTGGAGGATGGCTTCTCTGGCATTATAGTTACCTTCATTTTAAACAAGGCTGTCCAGTTCCTAGTCTATAATTGATGTTTTTACCATTCCCATTACAAAGGCATTATTAAGCTTTTTTTTCCTTTGAACTTTTAATGTTTAGTCATTTAAGCTATGCTTTAGGTTTTATATCTTTAGATCACTATATGTATGTTTAAGAGGAGGAAAACATACTAGAGAGAAATCTATAAAGTCAAACTTTTGGAAAGGAGCCTTAAATCCTTGCTGGTGATTCCTTTAAAACACCTACTTTTCTGGAATTTTTACATCTGAAAGCCACGGAACAAATATGGAAATCCAAAGTAACTTTCCCTTACTGAAACAAGTTTTCAAATTCTTTTAGGGATTCCCTGTTTGAATCCTTAAAGGGAACTATTTATAGAATAGTCCTCTCTACCATGTGATCAGAGATGGTATTCAGATCAAATACAGATCAAAGATTCTGTATTCACAAATAGTAACCAAATTATTCTTTTGTTTCTTAAAAATAATTCAGAGGGCCAATAAAATGCCTAAATTTTTCCCTGAGTAAAAAGGACAAATATTTGTACTTATCTTAGTTCAGAGTAATGGAGTGACCCCAGGACTCAACTATGGCCCTGCTCTTTTGTCTATTTTTATTTTCTTTCTTCACTTTTTTTTTTTTACAGCGGAGGTTCATTGCGCCTCAGAATTGAAAAATTGAAAATATGAACTCCAGTGTTTAATTTCCTGATAAAAAGAAAAATCCGTGGAATTCTCTTGATCATTGAAAACTAAAATCTCAGCTATTAATGACTAGCTCCCTCCAGGAAACTAAAAACCTTTCCCACCACCCAAAAAATGAACTCTCAAGAGCTGGTACCACACCTTCTCCCTGTGCTCCCCAGCCCCGCCACCACACACATTGCATGAGCCATGAGATCTGCTTTTGGCTGAACCTTAACTTATTTTAAAAGGTTTTCTATTTCAAAGCGTTTAGTAAAAGCCTTAGTGGAGATACTTGTTTTATTTGTGAACACAGTGGTAGGAAGAATAGCACCTTCAGATCAAGCTATTGTACATTATTAGAAATGATTATCTTTTATTAGCACACTATAAAGGTTTTCCTATCCATTCATTCAGAAATACCTATTTAGTTCCTACTACTGGTTGACCACTGTGCTAATTCATATGGATACAAGGATATAAAATATTTTCACATACTGTCATTTTTGTCCAGGTCATTAAATAGAAGAGTAAAATTCTCCGGAGTTAGTTCAGTCATAACTGATTAAATGTCAGTGTTAGAATCTCTGTACCTTTAAGTGGACAATTAGTCCATCTTTGGACTCTCCTGGGAAGCTAAATGCTTACCTTATGCACCTTATGTATATTTAACAGGAACCTCATTATTCATTTTTGGATGACTAAGAAAACCAGCGAACTCAGCCAAAACAAAGATCAAAGTACAAAACCAGTAAGATCTCCTTAGAATTCTTTACGTATATAAATTCTACTCCTTCACTAAAAAGAATATATATAAATAATTTTTGTACCAATTACTATTTATATATGATAAAATATAAAATGACATTTATATTTTATATAATAGATATATAATATTTTAGCACAGTGGTGAAGAATCTGCCTGCCAATGCAGGGGATGCAGGAGACATAGGTTCCATCCCTGGGTCAGGAAAATCCCCTGGAGAAGGAAATGACAACCTACTCCAGTATTCTTTGCCTGGGAAATCTCATGGTCAGAGGAGCCTGATGGGCTACAGTTCATAGGTTTGCAGAGTTGGACACGACTGAACCTGTAAGGGGTTTTTATATATACTAAATAACATTTGTTCATAACATACTTCCATGATAAAACTGACATTAAAAAATCAATTTTGGGAATTCCTTGGTAGTCCACTGGTTAGGACTCAAAACTCTCACTGCCAAGGGTGTGGGTTCAATTCCTGGTCAGGGAATGAAATCCTACAAGCTGTAACCAAAAGAAAGTTCAAAAATAAAATTTTCTTTAAATAGCATCTACTGGTCAGTGCAAATACCATCTACACACATACATATTCCACATAAACTATGCCCGAATATGTCAAGAGTTGTCATCCAAAATCAAACTGTCTTCAGCAATTTGTAAAATACTTCTGTTTTCATAAGCATAAATGGCATTATTTTGAGAGAGGGATAACTTAGGTATGGTATTGGGTTTTGTTTTCTTTTTGCAGCCTGAGGCAGTTGTAAAATAACAATGTAGCTTTTTACAACTGTGTATTCTATAGTATTTTTTCATTTGGTGAAATTTTAACTGTTAATGTTTTTGGCATTGTGCTTTGTACCATTTATTAAATGAAAAAAAAAGAAACATCAAATTCTAATTTGTTTTTTAAAAACTAGATAAAGCTTATTTAGGGGTGAAATTACTGTATTCCAACACAGTTGGCATACCAGTGACTACTGGGCTAAGAAACATAGAAGTTAAAGTACATGGCATTGCTTAAATATTTAAAATATCACTGTTCAAAATGTTAAAAGGTAAGCAAGCAAATGAAGTCAAGTTCTCAAATTAGGAAATGGAGAACAAATTCCAACACATTTTCTCTCATATCTGTTTGGTATGCTAAGCCTTTCTCTGTGTGTTTTCTTTTAGTTACCAGTCCAAGGTAGCTGCTGCTGCTGCTAAGTCGCTTCAGTTGTGTCCGACTCTGTGCGACCCCATAGATGGCAGCCCACCAGGCTCCCCCGTCGCTGGGATTCACCAGGCCAGAACACTGGAGTGGGTTGCCATTCCCTTCTCCACCAAGGTAGCTAATTTTAGGTAAAAAGCCATTAAGATCACAGCAGTAATATGTACTGAACTGTGAGGTGTGTGCTCAGTCATTCAGTCTGATTCTTTGTGGCCCTATGGGCTGTAGCCCACCAGGCTCCTCTGTCCGTAGGATTTCCCAGGCAAGAATACTGGAATGGGGTGCCACTTCCTCCAAGGGATCTTTGTGACCCAGGGATTGAACCCGTGTCTCTTTTGTCTCCTGCGTTGATGGGCGGATTCTTTACCACTACACTGAGCCACCTAGCAAGCCACTTAAATGTGCTACACTTAACCGTTTTTGCTTACATTTCAGTTCAGTTCAGTTCAGTTGCTCAGTCGTGCCCGACTCTTTGCAACCCCATGAATCACAGCACGCCAGGCCTCCCTGTCCATCACCAACTCCCAGAGTTCACTCAAACTCATGTCCATCAAGTCGGTGATGCCATCAGCCATCTCATTCTCTGTCGTCCCCTTCTCCTCCTGCCCCCAGTCCTTCCCAGCATAAGAGTCTTTTCCAGTGAGTCAACTCATCGCATGAGGTGGCCAAAGTATTGCAGTTTCAGCTTTAGCATCAGTCCTTCCAATGAACACCCAGGATTGATCTCCTTTAGAATGGACTGGTTGGATCTCCTTGCAGGCCAAGGGACTCTCAAGAGTCTTCTCCAGCACCATAGTTCAAAAAGCATCAATTGTTCAGCGATCAGCTTTCTTCACAGTCCAACTCTCACATCCATACATGACCACGGGAAGAACCATAGCCTTGACTAGATGGACCTTGGTTGGCAAAGTAATGTCTCTGCTTTTTAATATGCTGTCTAGGTTGGTCATAACTTTCCTTCCAAGGAGCAAGTGTCTTTTAATTTCATGGCTGCAATCAGCATCTGCAGTGATTTTGGAGCCAAAAAAAATAAAGTATGACACTGTTACCACTGTTTCCCCATCTATTTCCCATGAAGTGATGGGACCAGATGCCATGATCTTTGTTTTCTGAACGTTGAGCTTCAAGCCAAACTTTTCACTCTCCTCTTTCACTTTCATCAAGAGGCTTTTGAGTTCCTCTTCACTTTCTGCCATAAGGGTGGTGTCATCTGCATATCTGAGGTTATTGATATTTCTCCCGGCAATCTTGATTCCAGCTTGTGCTTCTTCCAGCCCAGCGTTCCTCATGATGTACTCTGCATATAAGTTAAATAAGCAGGGTGACAAGATACAACCTTGACATACTCCTTTTCCTATTTGGAACCAGTTGATCCATGTCCAGTTCTAACATTTACCTCCCCCCAAATTCACATTATTTCTTCTTTCCATATTTCTTATGCGTCTTTTTGTCTGGTCCATATCATATGCATCGTTTTGCCTAGGCAATCAATAAATATTATAGATACCTGCTGAACAGATGAATAAAAGGAAATAGGAAGATGCATTTTCTTATTAATGTATATGTTATTTTGTCTGTCATAAGTTGCTTTGAACACTGACCCCATTAAAGTTTCTGCATGCTTTGTGTCACTTGCTGTGTCTACTCATCACCATTTTCTGAGAGCAGATCTCATCTTACTCATAAGAACTATCTTGTAATTACTTTTGATTCCCTTATGTACCAGTCACACAAAGGGAATTTGTCTAGTTAATACACTCCAGCTCCTTCAAATTACATAGCATATCATAATGTGCACTATAGTAATAAAAAGTGGAGGATATTTCGGTTCAGCTTTGAAAAGCAATTAAGAAGGAAAAGACTTGCCAAAGATGTCTTTATAGTGAGCACCTCTCCTAATTAAGATATTTGGCTTTTAAAAATGCCATGTGTATACATTTCAAGATAGTCATTTTGTAAAGAGAGATTCACTTGTATTAAATGTCAGCCTTCCACCTAAAAGCGGCAGTGCAGTTCCAGGGATCCAGGACTCACTCTCTTGTTCCTCAGCAGGACTGTGGTCATGGTAGGTTTTAGGGCAGAGATGGAAAATCAGGAGTTAGAAGCAACATTATTCAAGGTTGTGCCTGGGCATATTTACTGCTCATGAACTCAAAGATTCTAGTTGGTAAGCTTTTATCATGTGAAATATATAAGACATTGAGGGTTCCATTTCTAGGTGGTTACAGTCAAAAATGAAGGCAGCTTTTGTTATTTCTGAGTCCATTTCCAGCTCATTGAGCTTCCCTGGTGGCTCAGTAGGTAAAGAGTGCACCTGCAATGCTGGAGACCTGAGTTCGATGCTGGGTCAGGAAGATGATCTGGATAAGGAAATGGCAGCCCATTTGTTTTCTTGCTTGAGAAGTCACATGGGCAGAGGAGCCTGGCGGGCTACAGTCTATGGGGTCACAAGAGTCAGACAAGACTTAGCAAGTAAACCACCCTAACCCCCTCATGCCTGGGGAATAAAACCATTTTTCCAGTTTTTCCCAAAGGCAAGTGCCTGATGCACAGTGGGACCAAAGGGGTTGGGAGCAGAGAAAGGTTTAATGTTTACTGCAGGCCAAGAATTGATGCTTTTGAACTGTGGTGTTGGAGAAGACTCTTGAGAGTCCCTTGTACTGCAAGGAGATCCAACCAGTCCATTGTAAAGGAGATCAATACTGGGTATTCATTGGAAGGACTGATGCTAAAGCTGAAACTGCAATACTTTGGCCACCTCATGCGATGAGTTGACTCACTGGAAAAGACTCTGATGCTAGGAAAGGTTGGGGGTGGGAGGAGAAGGGGACGACAGAGAATGAGATGGCTGGATGGCATCACTGACTCTGTGGACATGAGTTTGAGTGTACTCCGGGAGCTGGTGATGGACAGGGAGGCCTGGCGTGCTGTGATTCATGGGGTCGTGGAGAGTCGGACATGACTGAGCGACTGGACTGAAGCAAGGAGAATGGGCACCTCATGTTCAAAGAACCCCAGACTTCCTGGTGGGGTTCAGGGAAGAGTCGCTCAGGGCAAAATTTGGGGTGAGGACACAGGGTGTGTGACTTTCCACTGATTTCCTGGTGGTGAGGTAACAGGAATCTTGGGTTCAGCCTGAAGTTACCATCCTCCCCCTGGGTGGGAGCCTTCTTTCCTGCAAAAGAACTCAGAGATGTATCAGATGGTTATGAATGTATCTCTTCAAGAACCACAATCCTGCCCTTTCTCTGCAGTTATTTCTTCACTGCTTTTCCTTTCTTTTGGCATTCCCTTGTTTCCCTAATGAGTAACTTTGAATCTGTCCTCTGGAAATCAGGAAAGGTCTAGGAAGCTGAAGCTTTTTCCTACAAACAAGAAACAGGACATGAAAAGTTTCTGTACCCCACAGGTCCTGCTTAGTTTCACAACTGAGACTAATAAATGCATCTAAAGATTGTTATAATTGGTACTAACAAAACATTTCATGTATTATTTACATGTTGCAGTGGCTTGAGTTTTTCAGATGGCAAGACCCAAGCTGTGGTTAAATCAAAATGTGGGACCACCACCTAACAGATGGCACTTCATTTTTATGGCAGAGACAGTTACCTCCGTAAGGTCTACCATCACATCTTTCCATATATAAATGTTTCCTTTTCAGGATTTCCTTAGCAATGTTAAATTTACAAACTTAAAGCAAGAAAAGGGACAGAAAGACCCAGATCTGTTGGTCAACGAAAGTCTTCCTTGGAAACTCTGTACACGTTTCTCTATATACCAGGCTCAATTACATCATTATTCAGAGAATATGAATGTGGACAAAAGTAAAAATGTTACCTACCATTTCAGTAAACAAAGAATGTTGCCTGCCCTCAAGCCAGCAGCCATTGCAGTCACCCCTGCACCGAGAGGAATTCAGGATGGAAAAAAAACAGGATACTAGCCCTAGATGGTTAACATGCATATCAAAGCAGTAATTTCAATGAGCCAAGACTCTTGTAAACCCCCAGACATAGAAAACCACTAAAATCTTTTAACTTGAAATATCTATTTTTGTGTGTGATTAGCAATAATCTTTGATACCTGACTACATTTTTTCCCCACTTTGGTCTTTTTCAGCAAAAACTCCTATGTATTCTGGCTCCTCCCTTACCTCTTTGGAACAGTCCCTCAGGGTTATCTGAAAGGCTGTTTCCCCAGGCTATAGTCCTCAGTTAAATTCCCCAAGTAAATCTCTCAACTTTTAGGCTGTTTTGGGCTTTTTTTTTTTTTCCCCAGTTGAAGTATGAAGCCAAGAATTACAGGGGGGGAGCAAGAGACTCACGATTGCCCATGAGTTCTGCCATGGATGCACAAAATAAATGATTTTGGTGGAGTCATGGATTTTTCTCACTTACACAAATGAAACTGATTTAACTTGTAGTGATGAATGGGCACACAAGTCCTCCACAAACACCTGGTTTACCTTACTGCTTTCATTTCTGTAATTCATTTTACTTTCAAGGTGTTTTGTTTTTTTTTTTAATACCCGCAAAGACTATTTACTAACAACTGTATAGTTTCAGTTGCTCAACCAGTTTTGCTACTTTGAAAAGTATCCTGGAGCAGGTAAGAGTTTGTCTCAACTCTTGCTCCAATTTCGTTTTTTTTCCCCTCCAATTTCGTTTTTTTTCCCCTCCAATTTCTTATCAGAATTCTTTCTGATACTCAACATGAGGCTGTTTATTAGAAGCCAGCATTCCTTATTATTCTATTTCTCCCTTATGTATTTTCTCGCACATGTGTTAGTAACTCTATTTCTTCCTTAGTTATTAACATTTTATTTAGATTTGAGACTCTCCTTTCCAGTTGTTTAAGCTGGATAGTACAGCTCATCCAGATGTTACTTAGCACTCTAGGCTTATACATTATTAATGTTCTTTAAGAATCCCAAAGGCCATCTAGTCCTTGTTAGAAAAATGTAACATTTCTTGAAAAAAATTAGGAAAAATTATATCCATATTTTAAAGATGCTTTAGAAAGAAAAAGGACTCAGCACTTAATCCTACATATTCCAATAAAATCCGAAGTTCCTTGCTTCATGCTGTATGTTTCACTTGCAGAATTTTAGAGCATTTTAAAGAGTCTTCTAGCCAGGTTTGTAAGAATAAACCAAACACATTCACACATGCATCCCAGGGAGTGTTTTACGTTTATACACACCAAGCCCTAGTTTGTATCAACAGGACACACACACACACATAAAACAAAGAAAAGCACCTTTGTATTAAAATTGAGTCCTCCCAGAATTCTGAGTCATACGTGATGCATGCTTGAATGAAACATCAACAGAGAATTTCCAAACAGAAAGACTCTTGGCTAGTGATCAAACAGTGGCATCCACAACTCAAACTTGTGCTGTTTTAATTACTTTAACACATATATTTCGTAGTTAGCCAGGCTTACTTATTCTAAATGGCTGAATGAGTCTGCAACATACCACAACTATCTATATCACATATAACCAATCGTTAAGATTTTTAAAAACCTCTTGTCCTACAGAACCACACTTTCTTGCTGCAAGATGCCCAGATCTTACCTTTCTTTTCACATATGCCGTACCTCTGTCACGCATTTCACATAGTATAATGTGCACTATGGAAGTCACGGTAAAGAAACAAGGGAAAAAAAAACCTCAGTAATAACATTTTATTATAAAACTGTGCTTTTATTATAAGGAAATTTTAAATATAACCAACAATACTGAAAATAATGTAACTGGCATTTACAGCCTTGGTCAGAGTTCTTTATTAAACAGGCATTTGTAGTTAACAATTAGCTTATGCAACAAAATAGGTAACTTGAAAAAGTGAAGGAAGTTGAAAATACAGAATGATAAACCAGGAATTTGGGGTTCTTTGTGTTTTTTTTCTTGTTCGGTAGACATGACTTTTAAAATCTGAAATATTATAGAAAACAAGTCTGCACGCAGTAATCTCTCTTCCCGTGGGAAAGTCTGCAAAGTAGTTAAAACTGTCCTAAAATGTGGCTGAAGGTATATTTTACATACTTCTTATATATACATTATCCAATTCACGTATCTTAACCACATTTTCATTATACAAGCAAGACCAGAAACATTCTCTAATAAGACCACACTAACCACAGAATTTTTTTACCCATGTATATATTTCTTTGAAACATTTATTTCCCAAAATGAAATTGCTGATTTAAAAGGGAACAACTGGTTAGAATTAATGTCTCTAGACACTGGGGTCACGTAGTCCTAGAACTCATGTAAGAGTATACTGCTTTGGTGGAATGTAATTAATTCATTTTATGTAGCAGGATAATAAGCATTATCAGTTATCAACAAAAATCTGTTCAGCTGAGTTCATTCTGCATTTGCAGAATGAAATGAATGCAGTTGAGAGTCTGCATTAATGCAAGTGGAGAGGCCTAATGGTATACTTGGAATGGGCAGAAATTCCTTTTATTCTTATATATGTTTTACTTACAAGAATTTATTTCTCCCACTTTGGAGGAAACCCATGAGAGCAGATGTCTGCAAGGATTTTATTACACATGTCTAGTGAAGAACAAAGAAGCATCTATGGGCATGTTGATAAGGACCCCAAATATTTTTGGTATAGGAGGCTTTTTTTTAAGCATATATAATAAGATCTTAGGCTTAGAAGACAACAATTAAATTTAAAGAGCATTTAAAAATATTTGTGACATTAAATGTCAAACAAATTTTTAAAGATAACAAATACAGAGAACTGCAAAAATGAAAAAAGGAAGCAGAGATAGATGCTTTATGAGGAAAATAATGACCTTTCATCTAAAGATGCTTTCCTGTTGTTGTAATGACTAAACTGCCTGTCCTTAAAACCACTGGAATACGTAGGTTACCAACATTATACCCAAGAAGTCAAAAGGTACTTTATTGCAAAAATACAAAAGGTTTTAAAATTGCATATGATGTTTTATACCATTTCACCAATAGGCCAAGGCCAGCACATAACTTATCAAGCCAGAAAAACTTTAAAACAAAAATGGTTAAATTGTACTTACTATATATAGTGAGTTGTAAAAAGAATGTGATGCCATGCTGTATAGCATGATTCACTGCCAAGTTCCCTTTTACACGGGTGTAGTCATAACATATCAATCTGAGTAAGTCAAAATGAATACACATCGCCTATGATAACATCCTTTAATTATCTTCTTAAACACAGATACTTTCAATATATTACAATCATCTGAATAAATCTTTCAGTCAAATCATAATTTTGTGGAGTAGAAAGTCATTTTATCAGTATGTTGATATTTTTTTGATCTACTCTTTTTAGAAAGTGATGTTAAAGCCTATTGACTATTAAATATCTATTCTGCTTACTGATACATTGTAAATGTAAAAAAAGGAAAAAACCTGAAATCACAGAAAATGCTTGGCATCTACACAAACACATTCTCAGTGGACTAACCACTACTGTGTAATTTTGTCACTAGAGGTCTTCTTGCTCCAATACTTTTGCTTCATGCAGTGGGTTCAACAATATCCATGTTTGTTCCAAACAGGGCAACTAATTGCTCTTCATAGGTAGCGATGTTCCTTTTCATAATTTCCATGCAAGGTCCCAAAAGCCTTTCAAATGCTTGCACATCCATGGCTAAGAAGAGGGGAGAATAAAAAATAACATTCTTCACAAATCTGGAATTTCTAAGTCACTTATGGTACCTATTTCACATATGTCAATGATGCAATGACATTTTTGTATAAATATCAGATACAAGAAAAAGGTATAAAGATAAAAACTTTCCACTTCAAAAAGGAAGCAGCCAGTGGCCCGTGGCCATATGACATTGTATTGGAAGTTCCTGATCCGGGTTAAAAGAATGAGGGATTGTTATGGCAAGACCTTGGAATTTTAAAGAAGAAATTCATTTTTATGTCACCACCTTAGCAGTATGAACTCAAGGGTGGCAAGGCAGTGTTTTCTATCTTGTTTTCCCTCCTCAGGGTTTACAATGCAATGTTGTGAAGACCAAAGGTTGCTTTTTATACTTTTTTATACTAGGGTAGTCAATTCAAAATGGCAGCCCGAGTAATGATTTTGTCTGCTTCTGTAAGTAGAAGCTCTATGTTGCATAGATTGCTTGTCTCGAGCATTTTTAAAAAATGAATTTATATGAAAATATGATCATACTATCATTGAAATACAAATTTCTTTTTTTTTTTTTTGCTTCTTAAATGTACAGAACTGAAAAAGGCAGTGTTTACAACAGAGTGAATGAAAATTCTTGCACTGCTGGCAGCAGGTAAATAAGTGCAAATCCAAGTGATCTGGCAACAGATATCAAACCCATAAAGAGAAAACCCACTTCCAAAGAGTATCTCTCAGGAAAAATCCTATTACGTGAAAAAGCAGTATATGCATACACCCCCACAGAAAAGTTCTCCCCCACTGTGCAAAATGGAGCCAAAACTCAAAAGGTATGTAACAGTGGGAAGTGATTAAATAATGCAGTGTGTATTTAACCAATGTTAATATTTGATGTAATAAACACGAGAAAATGCCTAAGCTGTAATGAATGAAGGAAGCAGTTTACAAAACTGATTTACAACTGAAAACCCATACAAGTAAAAAAGGATGATAAGGAATTATAATAGGATGTGGACATTGCTGGGTGGTTGTGGTACTGGGTAACTCTTAGTTTTCCTACCTTTCTGTATTTCTCAAATTTAATGTGAATATATATTTTATTATAGAAAAAAAGTAATGGGATTTCACTCACATAATCTTTACTCCCTACCGTCCAACACCGCTACTCAGAGAAATTACTTGTCAGCTTCTAAATTTTTCTTTTTCATCCAAGTGTAACACTAGAGTAATAGTATACTTATTTAAAACCATTTAAAAAACAACTTCTCTAAGAAAATTCTGGGGATACTTGCAAATCTTAACACTGAATCTAAATTTATTCTACTGAACTGTGGATGAAGAGTACAGAGTAGCTAACTACTTTTTAAAATTAATTGTTACTGGTGTATAGCTGATTTACAATGTTGATAACTTTCTGCTGTACAGCAAAGTGAATCAGTTTATACATACACATATATCCACTTCTTTTAGATTCTTTTCCCATACAGGTCGTTACAGAGTATTGACTAGTTTTCTTAAAGAAAATGTCATCTGTATTAATATCTCCTGAGTTATATTTTTCATTACTAAAACAAGCTATTTCCCACATGTAAAATCTCTGCTATATATAGATGCCTTCCAGCTGAAGATGGCACTTCTGTTCATGGCATTTGTGTGGTACACAGAAGTAATAAACAGCTGAAAAGATTTTTATTGTGTTACGACAAACTTGAACTTTTGTTTCCTAATCCTAGGATGAGTAAGTATTCCTACAGACATTTCAACTTCCCCTGAAGAACTCAGTATACCTTATAAAAGTGCTGTTTGAGGTTTTATTTTTTTTAGCAGAAATGGAACACAGTGCATGTTCTTCATTTGAAAAATTGGATGTAAAGCTTGGTACTCAGAATTCTTATCTTAATGACATACTAAAATGTTATTTCATGCCTGTAAAAAAGAACAATATACATGTGTGTGAAAATTTTCTAAGAAGTTGGCTTCTACAAATTGACTTTATAGTGCAATGAATCCTAATCTTGTATTTTCTTGGGACTGTAAAACATGTGAACCCAGTAAAATAATCAGTGTGACGATGAACACGTACAATGCACACAGAAGGATTTCAACTGGGGCAAGTGTGCCCCGGGCTGTGAGTCCTACCTAAACATTTGACGGTCCCGATGGCGTGTGCAGAAGCAGCTCGGGGCTTGTTTGTTACCAGAGCCAGTTCGCCGAAGTACTGCCCTCGAGAGCACCGAGCGATTTCAACTGCACCATTCTCCTCCACCTCTGACTTACCCTGACAAGGTGATGGAAAGTGTTAGCTTTCACTCAGCTTAAGAAACACAGAACTGAAGCTTAGTCAGGAAAAAAAAAAAAGTCTATTATGTTACTTGCTAATATTTCATAGATTTTTAGGACTTACCTTCCTTTTCATGGTAATCTTCACTTCTCCAGATTCTACAATGAAAAAAGAATCAGCCAAGTCTCCCTGTCAGAATAGAACAAAAACAGAGGGTGAAAAACGCAACTTTAGTTGACAGCAATCCTGCTGCCCACCATACCTCTGAAATCAATCCCATGCCAGTTTACAGATCATCTCCTGAAAGCTGAAACCCCACAGAACAGGTTATGGCCCCTCCTAAGGTGAGATGTTATGATCAACAATTATAGCATAACAATTTTATTTGTAAAATCATCTGAAATTATATACATCTACTATAGCATTTCTGCTAAAACTAGTAAGAAAAATAAAGCAACTAACACCAAGGTAAGAATTTCGCTCCAACTGCAGCCTGGATAAAGCATGGTCAGAAATGTGAGCACTGTTTCCCAGCAGCGTCGCCTCTGTCAGCTGCTCCTATGCTGAAATGTGCCACGCTGGGTCGTTCCTAACCTACGAAGCCAGAGCATGGCAACCCAAGATAATCCAGCAACTCCGCAAGTGAAGAAAGCAGGCAGGCTAAGCAGTATGTGTGGGCCCTGATGCCTGTCCTGCAGGTGGCTGGGACCAAATTTTAGATGCTGGGTTACTGACAGCCTACCTCAAGGCCCAGAAAGACTTCTGAAAGAAAGTGTTGCCATTTCTAACTACATAGCTGTATTTTCTTGTTTTCTTTTTTGAACAAACTTCCTCGGCTTCCAATGATGCCTTACGGATTAAGTAATGTAATACGAAAGATGACATTGACTTTCCTAAGCCTCTCAAAGTGATTCTGGAGAAACTCAGGTATTTCAAAACTCTTTACTACAATTCAAGAAATATAGTATCAGATTATAATACATCATAAGGAATGCAGAGTCTCCATTATACTACAGTGCAGACATGTATGTTTATAAACGCTTAAAAGACAACTATCTAAAGATACCTTTAATAAACCTTCAGTATACATATGTCTTTTCCCTTACCTTTTTATCAGGCTTTCTATAAGAGCTTCACGCTAAATATTCAAGTGTCTTAAATCATAAAAGGTCTATCAACTGCCATGTAATTTCATTTTTAAAACATGCTCAAATTGCATGTAAAGCTAATAAGTTCTGTTGGTTGTGTCGATGTCAGTTTGCTAGTTTTGATGATACAAAATGCACTAGAAGAGATTGGGTCAAGAGCACATGGGGCTTTTTTTTTTTTTTTTCGGCAGCATGCTGTGAATCTATAATTATTTCAAAATAATTGGCAAAAGTCATTTCAAAAGTGCTCTGTGCTTTGCAGCTTTTCAATTTGTATCATGGAATCTCAGCCTTGTTTTCTAATTTGACAGATTGGGGGTGGCAGTGGGGGAGGACTGACTGATTTACTTGTTTATTTGCCTTCTAAACTAATTCTTTTCCCAGCCTCCCAGACCTTGAATCTTGTTTCACATGTATGAAAAGAGACAATATTTTAGATAAATATTACAATATAGTATAATATTGATAGGAAAATTACAGAATTTGTTAAAAAGCTGTTTTCTTTTTTTAAGTCTGTATTGAATTTGTTACAAATTCAATTTGTTCTAAACTGCTTCTGTTTTTTTTTTATGTTTTGGGTTTTTGGCCATGAGGCATGTGGGATCTTAGCTCCCCAACCAGGGATTGAACCTGCACCCCTAGCTTTGGAAGGTGAGGTCTTAACCACTGAACTACCAGGGAAGTCCCTAAAATACCTGTTTAAATCATGCAGTCAGTGCGTCATACTGTAATTAGGAAATTAGTAGTATCATCGATATGCTTTTATATGTAAACTCTAACCGTCTCCATAAATCCTACTTCTGGGTAGCTCTGTTGTAACCAATGTATGTGTGTATTGCTTCAGGTTCTAAATGGGATTTGGGAAAAGCATTATGGGTTCAAGAGCATGCTGGCCCCCTCAGTGCCTGGCAGCCAGTGAAGTACATAGTGTAACATGTCCCTTCTTGGTTAATTTCACCAGGAGGAGGTTTCACCAATGAACCAATTGTGCAGAACTTTACACCTTCTAATGCACCTTCTGGGTCCTTATTAATAAATGTTATGGAACAATTACCAGTTTTTTCCCCTGTTATAAATGGCATCTTAATTCTCTCTATATATGTGACCTTCATGTCTGGTACAAATATAAAATTATGCCTAAATCCATTGGATGATTTAATATATATTCCTTAAGATTTAATTTTTAAAAAATTCAGATAGCTTGATGGCTATAAATTAAGCCATTTTTAATAGATTTGGCAGGAAATAATTATATTAATCCATCACTACATACTAATTATGGACACACAAAAATTTTATTAAGACTTAGAATATGTAAGAATCTTTTGGAAAATAACCTCAAACTGAGCTCCACAAAAAGGATTATACCTGAGCAATGATTTGTTCTCCATCGTTGTATACTTTGGTGCCTATCACATCTACCACTTTCAGGCGTTCAGAAACCTATAAAGGAAAAAAGAATACAGTTGACCCCTCAATGATATGGGTTTGAACTGTGCACAGTCCACTTATCTACAGATTTTTTCCAGTAAATATACAGTTGCCCCTCCATATCCACAAATGTGGAACCCAGGGCCACGGAGGGTCTGCTGTAAGGGACTTGAGCATCTGCAGACTTTGGTATCCACCAAGGTCCTAGAACCCATCCCTGTGGAATGGATGAACAACTGTGTGAAACAAGCTAATCAGGTAATCTTAACTATTTCATGGGTTTAAAAATGGTAGCCTACAGGCCAAATGAACTGAGCAATATGTCTGTTTATATTAATAAACCTAATTAATATAAAAAGCACAATCACTCAGTGGTGTCCAACTCTCTGTGACTCCATGGACACAAGGCTCTTCTGTCCATGGATTTTACCAGGCACGAATATTGGAATGGGTTGCCATTTCCTACTCCAGGGGGATCTTCCCAACCCAGGGATCGAACCCGTGTCTCCTGCATTTGTAGGCAGATTCTTTACTCGCTGAGCTATCAGGGAAGCCCCATTATATGAATTACTTGCCAGCATTTTAAACAAATTTTTCATAAAAACTTGAATTTCCAGCTTCTCTTGAAAAATCAGAACTGTCAGCAACACTCAGCTCATATTTCCATGTGGCATAAATAAACTCTGGTGGACTAGCAGCTGTTTCTTAAGATGGAGCACATGCTCTCCAGTTTACCAAAGTCCCATCCTGGCTTGGTTTTCTTCTTTGTTATTTGCCTAGCTCTGAAGGCATTTGAATTTCCAACTCTGACCTATTTTTACTTAAAGAGATCTGCTGCTGGAGAAGATGAGCTGCCCAATATGCATTCTGAAATGAGGCCCGAATTTCTACCAGGTGAATACTGACAAGTCAGCACAGGGACATGTCAGCAGGGAGGTCTGTCACCCCAGGGATTCTGGCCGGGAGGCTGGAAGGACGGTATTGCTATCACTCAGGTGGGGAAGAGAAGGAAGGGTGTTTGGGACATGTCAGTTTGAGATATCTTTTAGATATCCCAGAGGAAATGTTAAATATGCAGTCAGATAAAAAAGCCTGGCATTCAAGGGTGGGGCCTTGCGCAGTGATGTCAATTTTAAAAGGCATCAACATAATAGACATTTAAAGCCAGGGGATTTGACAAGTACAGCATGGAAATAAGTGCAGCCTGCGAAAAGAAAGAGAGACCTTGGGATGCCAATTTTAAGAGGAAAGGAATAAGGAAGGACAGGCCAGTGAGGACATTCTGTATTTAGATAACCTCTTCCTGTAAAGGCTTCTGCCTACATTTATGTGATTAGTTTAAGTCTGCTTTTAGAAAGAGACCTCATATAAATCTGCTGTAGCTGCTCCCAGGAGTCTATTATGTGTAAACAACAAAACAGATGCAGTTACAGGCAGTAAAAGAAATACTAAGCTATTAAAACAATGTAATCTTTTCAAGTGAAAATATGGATAGATTATAATTCAAAGAAACTTTCTGCAGAGCTAAGTATTCCTAACAAAATGGAAGCTTTTAAAGCAAAATAAAATAAAAGCACAAACATATACTTACTTCCAAAGATTTAAGGAATGGCAGTGACTCGATAAAGCTTTCATACATTTTTCTCTTTTTGGCATTATTTTTTACAATTATCCTCCTGAAGGTTACCCTGTCCTAAAGGCAGAATATCAAATACGAAGACAATTAAAAAGTAGACTTTATGGGGAAAGAAAGTTTGAAGAGATAGTTTCATTTTATTCCCTGTAAGAAACAAACAATAATTGAAGATTTTCAAAATAAAAGATTGATATTATTATACTTATAATACAACTCATTTAAGATTTTTATTTCCTTAAGCATTAATATAGAACCATATAAAATGTTATTTTCATGCTTTTGAAGGAAAGCAACAGTTTCCTTTTAGTTCAGAACAGAGATATGACCAACATGTAACTAGTGGGCTAAACCCACGAGGTGGCGCTGTTGCACCATTAAAAAAATACGTTTCTTGTTCTTTTTTATTTCTCTCCCCAGCTTTTTGAGATACAATTGACTTGTAATATTGTTTAAGGTATACAACATGTTGATTTGATATACTTATATATTGTAAAATTATTACCACAGTAGAGTGAGTTAGTACCACACATAATTGTCATTTCTTTTTTTTTGTGGTGACATTTAAGATTTATTCTCTTGGCAGCTGTCAACTATATATTGACAGTATTGTAACTATAATCAGGTACACTGGGTCTTCAGAACATAGTCATTTTATAATTATGCCTCCCAGCCCCTGCGGACCAACATTCTACTCAGTTTTTATGAGTTCAAACTAGCACTGAGGTCTTTTGTTATAGATAACAGCCCTGGAGTGTTAAAATTCAGTGGGACGTGATGAGCTTTTTTTTTTTTTTGAGGTATAACTGGCATACGACATCATACTAGTTTCAGGCGTAGGACATAATGATTCAGTATTTGTATCTGTTGTGAAATGATCACTACAGTAAGTACTTAACATCTGCCACCATAAATAGTTACAGAATTCTTTTTCTTGTGATGAGAACGTTAAAGATCTACTCTCATAGCAACTTTCAACTATACAAGACAGTATTATTAACTGTGGGCACCATACTGTACATTACATCCCTAGGGTGTATTTTTAACTGGAAGCTTGTACCTTTTGACCCCCTTCACTCATGACCAGCCTTTTATTTAAAAAACAAAACAGAAAATCTGGGTGTGCATCCCTTCTAGTGAAGTGTTGCATATATTTGGTTCAGTTACACACAAAAGCACACACACATATGCACTGGTTGGGACATTTCCTCGTGTTTCTTGTGGGCTGCAGCAAAAAAAAAAAAATACATGGAAACCAGAAGTATTAGAAAATGTTTTTAAATCATGCAATTACAATGTAAAGAGAGCTTGAAAAATTGACTCTAGGATTTTTTTTTGTCACATCCACATATCAGAGTTTTCTTTTTTAAAACTGTGCACAGAGAAACTACAACTTTCTTGAGTAGACTTTGATTCCAGTGTTTATCATGTTCATTGTCCTCAACTGTTCCTATGTTTATACTACTTAACCTCAAGGATCCAACACTGAATTGAGGAACGAGGGAAAACTTTATAGGTAATGGCTCAAAAAATGGTCTTCCTACAAATTTTACATTTTAAAAATTCCTACAAAACATTGTATTAGTTCTCAGTTAAGAGCTCTCAGAATTATGTTAGTTTGGCATACACTGATCAACAACTATACTCTTTTAATACAAAATAAAATTAACAGGGATATGTTCTTTAATTAATAGATTACTATGACAACATATTAAATGAACCGATAGGATAGAGAAAAATGCCAGTGTGGATGTAAGTATCTAGGAAATTAAACATCCTGTTCTCTAATTTAGTTTACTACAATTTTATAAGGGCTGTGATTTGGACTTGCACTCAATCATTTTTTAAAAAAGAAATTTTCAAGATAACAAGTAAAATTATTGAAATAATTTCCAAGCCTGGCTCTGCACTGAAATCAGTTGTTGTGTTTTTCCCAAAAAGGTTTCTAAGATCCCAGACTTTAATGACTCAAAATCTCTGCAAATAGGGCTCTACAGTAATCTGCATTTCATGAAAGCTCCTCAAGTGACTTTGATATATAAACAGGTCTGGGAAGCAGCTGCAACACCATTTTATGAACAAGGTTTATTACAAAACAGAGAAGACAAGAAATGGGTTAGCAATTTAGAAATTAACCACGGCAACAAGCTATGCGTCTCAAGAAAAATCTTCTGCTAGTGGCCCACCTCTTCACACTCACTGTACGTATCAGTAAAGGCCAGAAAGTCCCATTTCAAATGTTTTCACCCCAGTCCTTTCAATCATCACCTCTCTGAATCACCAGCATGGTCATGTAGATCAGTTAATCCCCCAAGGCTAACAGTGACCTAGACTGACTTACAAAGTTGGACTCGTCTACAAAGGACTTTTCTCTTGAGATTTGCTTCTCTTTGCACCTGCACTTACATGGCAGAGCTCCAACCTGTTGGTCTCAAAAGCAAAATTCCCTTTTCTATTTGACTTTGTCTGAAAGGGGGCTAGTTAGGCCAGCTGCTAAGAAAGCGGATTTGAAGTATTAATTATGTTAATGACTATAATTTAAAAAAAACCACCCACTTCACTTGTACACATACCCTAAGGTGATCATCACAAACTGCTCACTTTTACAGAGCTTAAAACGGGTGTGTGCTTAGTTGCTCAGTCGTGTCCGACTCTTTGCAACCTCATGGACTGTAGCCCGCCAGGCTCGTCTGTCCATGGGGATTCTCCAGGCAAGAATACTGGAGTGGGTTGCCATGCCCTCCTCCAAGAGATCTTCAAACAGGTACAGATTATTAAAAAAAAAAAAAAAAATCTCTGAAAAATCCTTCATCCTTCCTGAGAACATAAGTATCACATACACCTGGAAATTGCTGGACCTCTGTCCCTAGTTTAAGGTTCCTTCCAGGGCTGAGAACTATCAGTACTCAAAGGGCCAACCCGCTAAGTATGTGACCTTGTTCCAAGGATGTGCATGAGGAGGCTTCCTTACATGTGACAATCTGACCCTGCTGCAACCCCATCAAGATGATTAAATTTTAAATGGTACCTTCTTTAATGAAACAGATCACAACCCACCCTTGTGACAGTAGGCAAACACTTCCTAAGGGCCAAGTCTACTCGGGTTTTGAGTATTTATTTTGCCGGCTTTGGGTATTCAAATCTCTGATTATCCTTAAGACACTTCAGATGACAAGCTCCCTTCCACCTGAAACAATTCCAATTTTGCTCACACCACTTAAGTAACTCATGACATTTTTAAGAAGTAAACAGTAGCTGCCTGGGTCCCAGAAGCAGAAATGCACAACAGGTCTTGTTTATCTGATCAAGAGATATTTTTATTAGCTGAATTTGTCTCGGAGTCAAAGGCTGAGTGGTGACTGAACCATACGTAACTTCTGTGAGACTACAGTTCTTGAAAAGGAGGTTTTAACAAACTTCCTGTTACTTCGACCTTGCCTCCTTCCACAAAAGGATTTGAGAGAAATAACCAAATAAACTCATGTCAGAACCATAGGGTGGGATGTTATCAACAATTTTAAAAGAAAACACAAGTAGTATCAACATTCCCTTAAATCAGGGCTACTTAAAGTGTGTGCCGGGCACCAGCAGCCACTGGTGCCTCCTGGGAGAGTATGAGAAATGCAGAATCACAAGCCTCATGCCAGACCCCATGAGTCAGATTCTGCTTTTTAACTAGATTTCCAGGTGATCCCTAAGCACCAGCTTAACCAGAGTCCAGAATCAGCTTTACGAGGATCTGCTACTTTGTCTTCTAAGATCATTTATGAAAAGAATGTCCTTCCTTTCCCTCACTCAAGTCTTTAAACCAAATTTTAAGCCTTATAGAAAAGGCATCATTAAAATTTATTTTTCTTTTTGGATGGATTTTTAAAAATTGGAGTATAATTGCTTTACAATGCTGTGTTAGTTTCTGTGTGCAACACGTGAATCAGCTATGACTATACATATATTCCCTCCCTTCTGAGCCTCCCTCAAGAAATTTACCTTAAGCCCAGCTCTGAGAGTTCCAACCCTGAGAGTTGAATAAGTGTGTCTGTAATGGAGCCTAGGTAAGAGAATTTCTTTTTTAACACCTCTAAATAATTCTGATGTGCATCCACGTGAGAAAACACAGACATTGAGTATTTTGTCTCTACACAGTTGCTTGTCAATGCAGGGTTGTTACCAATCAATTTATACTACATAGTCTCAGTTTACAGTGGTATCTCAAGCAGGCATGAGACTCATGCGATGGGCTTGCTCCAATACAGATCGTGGAGTCCCACAGCCAGTTTCTGAGTCAGCAGGCCTGAATCAGTAAGTGGTGCCTCAACAGGCATTTCCAGCAAGTTCCCAGTTGACAGAGATGCTACAAGGCAGGGGACCATGCTTGGAACCACAGATATTATACCTACCACAGAAACCTACCAGAAAAAACAGCACTGAAGCCTCTGTTTGTGTGACTGACTGGTTTTTAAGAATGGGTAAAAGAGGAGCACTTAGGAGCACCTATTAGTTGCTTAATAAATTCTCTGATGACTGATGGTGATCCCCAAACCATCTACCTATGAAAACTAAAATACTGCAGCTACCTGACTGCTAGCATAATGATTTTTTACTAATGACATTCAGGTCAAATAAATACTTCACTCACCAAACCCCACAGAGCACCAGGAGAGGTAGCAGTGATTGTAGCTGCTCTGGGTGTGTTGTACATTAAGGCCAGTTCGCCAAAACTCCCACGATTGTCATAGTTGCCAACACACCGTCCAACACCATCGCATTTCACATAAATATCAAATGTTCCTCTGGTGGATGCATGAAAAAGAAGATGTAAAAGTAATTCAAGTCAAGTCTCATCACAACAAAACATGAGCCTTTGGCAATAAAATCTCATTTTTTTTAAGAATTACTTATTGCTTGGTCTTCTTGCTCAGACATCATAACACATTCACTTGATTAAAATTTTAAATGTCTAGAAGGATGAACAGTGAGAGGTTCCCTTCTGCCCTGGTCCAGCCATTCAGTTTTCTCCAAAAAAGCCACTGCTCCCAGCTTCTACATCCTTGCAGAGGTCTTTACACCTGGGAGCAGCGGGAGCTGGGTGGATGCACTGAAAGCGTTCCAAAGGTGCAGGAAGTAACAGGAGCCGTCCCTGAGACTGAGGGTGACAGCTGGGGATGGGCTCTCACTTTCCTTTCCTCTCTGATGACAAACAGTAATAAAAGGGCATCAATACATGACAAAGGCACCGCCTGTTCCGGACAAGCAGGAAGAAGAGACCATCAGTGGGACTAGGGTAAAGTCTGTACTTGGGCCTGCTGCGGGCAAATGAGAGTAAACAACACACATTTAAGATAAAAAAATAAGGGATGAAAATATAACTGCAACCAAAGAGAACAGGAAAAGAAAACCATCTGAAGGATGCATGTGAGTCTGCTGACCTCAATGAGCTCTGAGTTTAAGAATCATGGAGGCTAGCAACATTCACTATGTAACTGAAAAGTTTCTGTTTCCAAAACGAACATGCATTACTTCTGAGATCAGAAGAAAATAATCTTAAAAAAGAATATAGTTCTAACAATCTAGTCAGCCATTACTGTGCAGTACCTACAGGGTCCTTTGTGATCTAAAGGGGGGCCAGCAAGCTGGAGCCCAGGACTGGTTGCCTGCTGCTGTAAATCAAGTTTCACTGGAAAGACAAACACGCTGGCTGTTTCCGCACTCTCTGTAGCTGACCTGTGCTACGAGAGCAGACGTGGGTAGTTGCAACACAGACCTTATGGCCTGCAAAATTTATTCTCTGGCACTTTATATCATCTGGCCCTGTATGTTAGACTGACCGCCCATCTAAAGGTGGTAGAAATTCAGACTAAATATCTGATCCTGGTCGTCTAGATTTTTTGTGCTTATCTTTTAATCGGGTTCCCTTTTCTAGCAAATAAAACGCTGTTTGCATGTCACTGCACTCCAGATCCTTTATTTCTATTAACTTCATTCTCTCTGTGGGAGACTATTTTCATGTACTGTATCTGGTCAGGGAACATGGCTTCAGGGCTTGCTAAAACACCTATGAGGTCAGACGAGAAAATTCTTTGGCTTTATTCTATTGGCTAAAGTCTAGCAAAGACAAAACAGGGAGTGCTTTTAAGATTAGGACAGGATTACAGATGGCAAAGATGCAACAAAAGCAAACACATGAGGTATTGGATGGAAGATATGAATAAGAATAACCGGTTTTTCATATAATTCATGACTAGAATGTCTGTTTCAGGGATTCCTTCTAGAATTTGTCTCATGGACAGTTATTTTTCAAGTATAGATTAATTTTTCTATTTATACATTTGCACTAAAACAGTTTTCTACATTTTTCTACTTTGAGTAGGATAAAATATACAACAAATGTGCTGATGAGAAGTGCAGTGAGCTACCAGTCCTGTTACAATCACATCAGTCTAAAACTCGGCTGAAACACTGCGTGCTGCTTTCCCTACAGATTTCTCCCCTGAGAACATGAGGCCCCGGGCAGTGCAGACTCACAGAAAGCACACGCGGTGGCCAAGAGACCCAGGTGCGGGGCCAGCCCGCACTCATCTGCGTGGCCTTCCAGACTTGCATCACTTTTGTGTGCCTCAATTTTCATCTGTCAAAAGGGTGATGAGGAAGCAAGGGAAGGCACCGCGCACTAATGTAAGGAGGTTCTATAGTCAAAATACCAACTAAACTGAAGTGATTCCTGTACGCTGTTTGGGGTTCTCATATATTCCTACTATTCAATACAATTAAACAGCTGAGTGAATTTCTGAGGTGTTTCGTTGATGAAAGCTGCTAATGGTATCAGAATCGTGACTTTAATTTACACGTGAGACCATTCTAAAATCACAGAGTGCCCCTCTAGCCCTGGCAGGTGCAGCCCCTACAGGTCACCAAGGTCTAAGGGATGAGGGGCTGAAGGATTCACAGAGCACACAGTACTGATGCATGAAAGGCACCTCCCACGGCAAAGAGCGGGGAACAGCGCCTGCACAGACAGGTGGGGGTACTTCCTGCGAGGCCTCTGAGCAGAACACAACTGGGCCCAGAGAAGCCAGTGTAACCCAACAAATCAGACTGGGAGATGATCCATGTTCTACACAAATGGGAGAGGCTAAGGAGTCCAAACATCTCATAAACACTTCCTCACTGCTCAGCAGAAGTGGAGAAACGAAGGCCCAGCTCAGGCTGCTCTCCTTCAACATTTTAGGGTTGTTACCCAAGTTTTGCTTAAAACACAGTGTTCTTTGATGAAGTGAAACACAACTTCAGTTTTCTGGGATTGTATTTTCAATATAATAATTTCTCTGTAGAGTTTTTAACAGACAAATAGAATAATGCATAAATAACTTCTAGAAGGACACACAAACTACTCACTCTGCTGATGATGCTAGGGCAGTTAGAAGAGAGACTAACTTTGCACCTTAGGTCCCTCTGAATTTTTTAAACCATGAGCATGCTTCACTTCATTAAGCAACAATAAAGGAAACTTTTTAGAAAACATATAACAGATTGAGTTATATGGATTCATCATCCCAGATGCTGTATCACACTGTTTTCATGTTAACAAGAGTATCCAATTCTGTGACAGGTGTAACTAGCCCTCAAGTAAAACAAATGAGGAGGCTCCCAGTAAATGACTGAGATTTATTGATTCACCAAAAGTCAACAGTCATCCATACATTATATCTCTTTTCAGTTTCACTGCAGGAGTTCAAAGCAGGTTTATAGGCCGAGTTACACAGGAATAAGGGTAGACAGGCAATAGCAATTATTGTATGTCAATCCGTCAGTCATTATAACACACTGAGATTTTCACAAAAGGTTATTACATTTCAGGAGCAAAGTTACACAAAACTTACCTATCAATTACATAAAAGTTGTCACCATCATCACCTTGATCAATTACATGTTCCCCTTCTTTAACCAATTTTTCAAACATGGCATCTAATACTTGAGACATCTGCTCCTATTTTTCAAAAATAAAAGACATAATCTTTGTTTATGTAGAACATGTTTTCTTAAAGAACCACAATTAGCTCTATATTTTTGTGAACAAGCTCAAAGAAATGGAAATATCATGACTGTCATTGAGTCTTGTAAAAAATACAGAACAGTCGCCTCCTCATCACATGCAAACCAGATGATTATATATTTATTCTCACATTCAGCACCTGAATAAAAGTAATTATAATTGGTCTATTTCAGAACCGTTGCAACTATCACCACTGTAATACAAAAGGAAACTAACCATCAAATCATCCTATACCTATACCTTGTGAAATATAACTTTAGCAACTAAAATTATCAGGTTAACAAAGAACTATTGCAAATGCCTTTTAAAGATATCTAAACTTTAAAAAACCTTTCCTATTTTAATCATCACTGTAATTTATATTTAGCCAATTTAAACCCTAATGCCAATCCTTCTTGGTTTAGCACCAAAAACAATACAGAACCAAAAAAAAAACCAAAAGTAAAACCAAAAATGACTGTAGCAAACATTCCATCCATGTCCTTTATCACTAAGGCTCTCTTCAAGAAGCAACTGTGTACCTCCCTAAGACAGATGTATTAGAACTGAAGCCAGGGACATCAAACCTATCAGTCAACAACTATCTTGAAACTCTGTTCTTCTAAAGTGTGCTTGACAAGGGTTAAGAATAAATCCTGCATAGTGAGAATAAACTAGAAGCCCAAAGAAATCTTTCCTCAGAAAAAGTCCTGGGACAAATCAAAGGTCTTTGGGTAGTTAGAACAAATGGGAATGGAGAAACAGTGTGGTGATAGTAACAGAAAATTCAGAAGACATAGGAAGGTTTTAAGTTACTCTCTATGGATATAAAAAGACAGCAACTCCAACCTCCCAGTCCAAAATCAGTTATTACTATAAACAAATTCAGGATCTGAAGATAGATTGGGCGGGGGTGGGAGAAGATGCAAGTGGAAGACACAGGTTGAAGAAACAAAATATTCTGGATCAAAAGCACAAACAGACTACGTGTGAGTCTCCTTGAGACCCCATTAATATGTCACAGGGACCATGAAGGGACTCCACAAAGATGAGAAGAGGAAAAAGAAAACTGGAGGAGAGATTTCTAGAGCAAAGAGAAGTTACATGAGGGCAGAGAGAGGGCGACGCCCAGAGATGGGCCCGGGGCCTGCAGCATGGAGGGGCCGACCACCTGTCAGAGCACCAGAAGCTCCAGACTGGGGAACACCTGGCCTGGTCAGAATGGGACTGAGACGCTGCTGAAAACAGAGGGACTGATTCGAAGTCCTCCACGATCAGTTGATACTCTCCTTCCAAATGTCTGCATCCTGAACACAGAACACTAGCAACCAAGTATTAATCCCAACTCTTCCCAGACAAGAGATCACAGTCAGGTTCTTAGGAGAAACTAAATAAATAAGACAGAACTAGAACAGTTACTACGAAGACTGTGCCCTGGAACAAGGACCTTCACCTGATTGGATGAGGGGTTCCTCCACGTGAACAGCTGGCTCCTTGCCACCCAACCAGCAGGACACCGATGGACAGGCCTGCCCTACTTACTCAGGGGTCCTCGTCTGCTTTGCATAGCCCCTCTGGGAGCCTACAAGACTAAGATAAACAGCAGTATAACACCAATGAGCTAGAAAACTCAAGAACAGTGCTGGCTTTCAGAAAGGTTTACTCTATATACCCAGAGATGTTCAAGATGATGTCATAATCATGAGATGAAAACCAGGATGATTAGAAAAAGTGCATGAGAAAAATGGGTAAGCTCAAAATTGAAATCATCACCAAATCTTTTTTCCTTTCAACTATTTTATCTTTTAGGTCGGTTTTAGGGTCACAGAAAAATGGAGCAAGAAAGTATAAAGAATTGTCCTAAACCCACTGCTTCCCCATGTCTCTCCTCTATTAACATGCCCCAGAGAGGGTACGCTTATTACAAGTGATAAATGTACAAAGACATCAGTATCACTCAAAGTCCACAGCTGACATCTGGGTTCACTCTTGCTGCTATACACTCAGTGGTTTAAACTAAGGTACCCAGAAAGGTCAAAATGTACCCACCATTACAGAATCTTCTATAAGTAAATAAAGAACTAAGAAGGTAAATTAAAATAAAAAACTTCAAAGAAAGTCGACAGGTGAAAAGACAGGAGTCAGGAACAAAGTGATATCAGAGACAGCAAATGAAAGAAAATAATTAGGACAGTAAGGAATGAATTTTCCAATACCACAGGATGTAAGTTTTCAGACTGAAAGGGCTCACTCACAGGCCAGCACCTCCACACTCACATGACAGTGTAGCTTTAGGACATCAAAGATACAGAACCGACTGCAAGGCTTCCAGAAAAAGAGGAAGGAACTCTTAAAAATATGAAAAATGTTCAATTTCTCTCAGAGGAATGCAAATTAAAATGGAAAGGAGATACTCTTTTTTACCTGTCAGATTGAGAAAGATAAAAATGTTAGACTGTTGGAGATGGTGCAGGCAGGAGGAGTCCTCCTGAAGATGGAACAGGCCTCCATAGGGTACTGGCAACAATCAAAAACATTTTGAAGGTGGTCCCTGTCACCTCATCATTCCTTGTCTAGGATGTTATTCTATGCATGTTTTTGAAATGACATGTGCACAGGCATTTTTTCATTGCAAAATGTGCATCGCAAGAGCAAAGAATTGAAAAAGCAAGTTTATCTGCAAAGCCCTTCCCTGGTGGCTCAGAGGTTAAAGCGTCTGCCTCCAATGCGGGAGACCCGGGTTCGATCCCTGGGTTGGGAAGATCCCCTGGAGAAGGAAACGGTAACCCACTCCAGTATTCTTGCCTGGAGAATCCCATGTACGGAGAAGCCTGGTAGGCTACAGTCCACGGGGTCGCAGAGTCAGACATGACTGAGCGACGGAACAGAACAGAACATCCATATGTCAGAAAGCTATGCAGCTAATAAAAAAAGAACATGAGGCTTTTAAGATCCCTGTCTTTTACTGGAGTTGCTGAAAATCATGAGAACACTCAATGAAGGGCAACCAGAAGTCTGAAAGCCTGCCCTCGGAGGAACTCCAGTGAATGCACCTGCTATCTGCTGTCAACACTGATGATGTGCATGATTCCAGAGGCCAGAACTGGTATGGCTGGGGAGACATTTCTGGAGATTTTGGAACAATGTGAAGACCTGCCTAAGGAGGAGAGCTGTCTAGCGATGATACAGCAAAGGCATGAGTTCCCTGCTCCCGCCAAGGCAGGCTCCCCACCTTATACATGCTGTCAAAAGGGCTCAGTGTTTTTCAAACTGTTTACTGGAACCCAGGACTTTGTAGAGGAGCTTCAGGGATCAATTCTGTAAACAGCTCTTTTTTTTTTTTTAGCCATTTTTTAAAATATTGAAACATAGCTGAATTACAGTGTGTGTTTCAGGTGTACAGCAAAGTGATTCAGGTATACATATATCTTTCAGATTTTTTTCCCTCATAGGTTATTACCAGATATTGAATACAGTTCCCTGTCCTATATAGTAGATCCTTACTGATTATCTGTTATGTATAATAAATGTGTACATGTTAACCCCAAACTCATCCTTAAAGTGTATTCTAACAGGTTCAGATGGCTATATACATTAATACAAAATTTTTTATAAAGTGAAATTTCATATAACATAAAATTAACCATTTTAAAGTGACCATGTTAGTAGCTATAACGTTGTGCAGCCGCCATCTGTATCTAGTTCCCAAACATCTGCATCACCCCGAAAGGAAACCCTGTGTCCATTAAGCAGTCAGTTCCCATGTTTTTCTCCTACTAGGCCCTGGCAACTACCAACCTGTTTTCTGTCTCTTTTGGATATTTCATATGATGGGGCTTACTTTGTGGCTCAGACAGCAAAGAATCTGCCTGAAATGCAGGAGACCCAGGTTTGATCCTTGGGTTGGGAAGATCCCCTGGAGAAGGGAATGGCAACCCACTCCGGTATTCTTGCCTGGAGAATTCCATGGACAGAGGAGCCTGGCGGGCTACAGTACAGAGGGTCACAAAGAGTCAGACATACAATGGAATCACACAGTAGGTAACTTTTATTGCCTGGCTTACCTTACTCATTATAAGGTTTTTGACTTCATCTATGTTGTAACATATATCCTTGTTGTTTAGTCACTAAGTTGTATCTGACTCTTAACAACCCCATGGACTGGTAGCCCTACCAGGCTCCTCTGTCTGTGAGATTTTCCAGGCAAGAATACTGGAATGGGTTGCCATTTCCTTCTCCCGGGGATCTTCATGACAAGGGCAGGTGATTCTTTACCACTGAGTCACCAGGGAAGCTTCATTCCTTTTCATGGATGAATAATATTCTACTTTATATATGTATATAAAGGAGAATGTGGTAAAAATACATATATGTATATATATTATATGTAATATTTGCTCTATGTATATATATGCACACACACACACCACAAATTACTTTTCCATTCATCTTCAGTGGGCACTCGGGTTACTTCCACCTTTTGACAATTGTGAACAGTGTGACTATGAACAATCATATACAACTATTTGTTGGAACACCTTTTTCAGTTCTTCTGGATTTAAACCTTGGAGTGAAAGTGTTGAGTCATATGGTGATTCTGTGTTTAACTCTGAAAAGCCATCAACCTATTTCCCACAGCACCTGAACTATTTTACTTCACCACCAGCAATGTGCTAGGTTCTGATTTCTCCACATCGTCACCAACACCTGTTATTTTCCTTTTTTTAGAAACTGATACCATCCTAGTGGGGGTGAAGTGGTATTTATTGTGGTTCTGACCTGTATTTTCACTCGTGACTAACCATTTTAAGAATCTTTTCATGTGCTTATTGGTCATTTGTATGTCATCTTTGGAGAAAAGTCTATTTAAGAACTCCAGAGAAGGAAATGGCAACCCACTCCAGTGTTCTTGCCTGGAGAATCCCAGGGACGGGGGAACCTGGTGGGCTTCCGTCTATGGGGTCACACAGAGTCGGACACGACTGAAGTGACTTAGCAGCAGCAGCAGCACACATTTTTAAGTTAGGTTGTCTTTTTGTTGTTGAGTTACTAGTTCTTTCTATATTCTAGATATGATGCCCTTATCATTTATATGCGATACAAATAAATATATATGCATTTGTGGTGTGTGTGTGTGCCTGTACACATGATTTGCAAATACTCCATTCTGTACATTTGTCTTTTTACTTTAGTGCATGATGTCTTTCGATATACAAAATTTGCTACCTTTATGAAGTCCAATTTATCTTTTTCTTTTCTTACTCTTGACTTCAGTGTCTAAGAAACATTGCTAACTTCAAGGTCATGAAGACCTACCCTTGTGTTTTCTTCTAAGAGTTTTACAATTTCAGAGCTTACAAATAGCTCCTTGGTCCATTTTGAGTTAATTCTTCTACGTGGTGTGAAGTAGGAGTCCTACCTTGTTCTTTTGCATGTAGAAATCCAGTTGTCCTTTCACCATTTATTGAAAAGACTGTTCTTTCCCTAGTGAGTAATCTTTGCATTTTTGTTGAGATCAAATGACTACCGATGTAGGGGTTTGTTTCTAGACTCTCGACTCTATTCCATCGTTCTATATGCCTATCTGGATGCCAGTAATACATTCTTTCGATTACTGTAGCTTTGCAGTAAATACTTTTTAAAATTGATTCATTTATTTTATTAAAGTATAGTTGATACACAATATCGGGTTAGTTTCAGGTGGTAGAGTAAAGGTTTCATTTGCAAGTGTAAGTCTTCCAACTTTGTTCTTCTTCAACATTGTTTTGACTTTCTGTATGGGGCACCTCTTGTATGTACAATGTTAAAACTTTAGACAATAGCAAAACATAATGTGCGTCCATGGTTTAGCTTTATACACATAAATGTTGCCAATTTAAACTTTTATAAATAATTTTTAAAAAGAATATGTAATCTCTGTAAATACAAATATACTGTTTAGTTTAAAAAAAAGGCATAACACTGTGTCGAGTTTGCTGCCACTAAAATTTTTAAAAGAATTACCTGTATATACATAGCATAACCCTGGAAAAATATGCATCTTAGTGCTAAAAGAACTCGACTCCTGAGAAACTGGATTTCTGGGAAACAGGGATAGAAGGGAGAGTCCCTTTCACTGACTAATTTTTGTTCCTTCTGAATTTTTGTAAATTATAAATGCATATGTTATTGCTTATTCGCTAAGTCGTGTCCTACTCTTTGCAACCCCATGGGGTTGTAACCTGCCATGCTCCTCTGTTCATGGGATTTCCCAGGCAAGAATACTGGAGTGGGTTCCCATTTCCTTCTCCAGGGGATCTTCCCGACCAAAGGATTGAACCTCGTCTCCTGCAGTGTCAGGCAGATTCTTTACCAACGAGCCACCAGGGAAGCCCATCTATGCATACTGCTTTAAATTTAATTAATTAAATTGCCAAACTCTCCATTTGAATCCAGAATGTAATACTGTATCTTTATGTGAGTTAAGAAAAACTTTTGGAAGAAAGATGGTCATCAGTTTGCAGGCAGTGGCTTTCATCCCCTTCCTGGGACCCTGTGTGAGCTCTGGCACCTACTTGTCAAAGAACAGCCAGGGCTGGAGATGAAGTCAATGGGTCTGTAAAATAGTGCTTTCTTGATGTGATGCTAATCGGCCCCACGGGGACCAAATGAGTTCATCAATCCAGGCAACATATGGTCACCTATCAAAATTACAAAGTTTGATTAAACGGTTTACAAATATTTTATTTTTGCTTACTATTTATATTTCAACTTGTTTAGAGCAGGTGGAGGGGGAATATCAGCTTCATTGATTAGCTCTAGTCCTGGATATTAAATGTAAAAAAGGATGAAATGTAGTGCTATATAATAACTTTCGTTACCCTGGAATTAGCTGAATTTTAAAATATTATGAAGCTTAAGAATTCATACATGGATGTATGAAAAAATAATCCCTGCTAAAATACAGAACAATTATTTCTTTTAGAACTTCTCTGTGTGACGGGTATCTGTTCTAGTCAATCAAGATGTAATTTCCCCATAATTATGCACAGGGTGCAAAGAATGTAGGAAATATTTAATATGCAGAGGCTTATCTCAGGGACTGACAGCTCCTGTAGGAAAACCACATCTTATTCGCCTACAGAATGCAAATTCAAGACTGAGCTCGGTAAAAGGGCCCTGGCTCCCACAAAAAAATAACAATTTACTCTCCATTAATGAAAGAGCCTATCATATAGCATAGGACAATTATTTCAGTTTGTCTCAAATTAGAGTATTTCAGAAGAAAAATGGCCTACTGAGTTGAGCATTAAAATATTCATGAAAAGAATATCTTCAAAGAGATTAATTATTATAAATGCTGGGCTCAATGCATGAATATACAGAACTCCAAGAAAAAATGTTCTGAGGTCTAGGAGGTGCTAGATTTTCAAGCTAAACAACGCCTTTAAGAAAGTCAAATGAGATAGTGGATACAAAGCCACGACTGTGCTTCCTGCTAATTTTTAATTATGGCTTCCCTTTCCTCCTTCCAAATTTTTCCTTTTCAGGGAAAGGCACCAGACACTGGGGGTCATCCAAGACTCTTTCTGTTAGGTCTCAATTCATTTGATCACCAAGAACCAACCTCTGCTCATCCTGAGTACTTTATGAAACCATTACTTTCTCCCCTTCCTTAGTTGAGCCTGTTTCTTTTCCCCTTAACAAGGCATGGATCGCTGTTTCCTCACTGAGCTCCATTCTTTTGTTCCTGACCTGTCCCTCTCTCACCTTTAATTCCACCCCTACACTGTCACCACAGTGACCTTAGACACCCCTGATTATTACTTCTCTGCTTAAAATGCTACTGCCTACATAGAGTGTGTGTCCATGCTCCTGTGTGGCGTGCTGCACTGGTGCTTCCTGACACAGCACGTACATCTCAGCCCCCACCAATGGATGTCTTCCACTTCAGACTCCAGTGCTGACACTCTCCATTTTATTCTTTCAACTGGCAATTTCTGACTCATTTTCTGAGGCTCAGTTCAGGTGTCTCTCTGGCTTCCTGGATCCTCAGGTGGGGCTGAGAAACCCTAATCCTTCCTAGCCCTGACCATATTACAGCATTTATCACATTTTACCAAATGGATTTTTATGTGTATTTGAATCCCTCACCAAGTGTAAGTTCCAAGAGCACAAGAACTATGTCTAAGTATTTTTGTGGCTTCCTACGCTTTATACAGGCCCTGGAACACAGTGGGTGGTCAAGGAATTGACCAGAAAGGAGCTGCTCTATGATATGCAGATTACATAAGTGGAATACGTAATTTAATTTAAATGCATTTGGGTTATGGAAAAAATATATATATGATAAAAAAACTAGAAATTTGCTTAAAATATGAACTTAAAATCTTCAACCTGCTATGTATGGGGATAAATTTCTTATTTCAAGTGGTTATTTTCTGAGAAAACTTAATTTTTACTTATTTATATTCTGTATTGTTCCTAGAAGGATTTAAGATAGTAGATAAATAAATCAAGATGGTATGAGATCAAATTCAAAAAAAGATCTTTTGGAAACAACTATATAAATACGTTTACTTCTTCCCAATAAAATATTCAACAATGGTAATTTATGAACTTGGTAATTTCATGAACTGACTTTTTCTTTTTTGTCCCTATAAACTGTAACCTTTAAATATATACATATATATGTTTTACCTTCAACAGAGCAGTAAAATCTTTAAAAAGTCTTAAAAAATCCTATGTTTATAAAAATAACCATTGTATTTAAGTAAAGATGCTCCTTGCCAGAATACACAGGAAAAGTTTTATTATTATTATTTAAAATGCAATCAAACTTTTCACAATGCTTTGAAAGAATTAACGTTGCAATGGTAAGAAAAATCAGTTTACTTTAGAATATGTAACAGAACAGGCAGCATCTGAGGAAACTATACCTGGCAGCTATTTCACTGATGCCTGTTATCACTGCTGAAGCATTAAAATACTGGTTGAAATGAACAGGAAAGTAAACAAACAAAACAACATATGGCAGTACCAAAATACTGCCCTCGAGTGTCTTCACATTGGGTTCCAGTCCTTCCTGCTCCAAGCGTGGCTGTGAGAGGAGAGCACTGCCATCGCCTGGGAGCCTGTGAGAAATGCAGACTCAGGCCCACCAGTGATCTACTCACCAGACTCTGCATTTTAAACAAGATCCTCTGATGATGCACAGGCATATTAAAGCTTGAGAAACTGTTTTTGGTGACCCTGAAATTTTGCCATACAAAGTTCTGGCCTGAAAATAGAATCTCCGTGCTAAAGACTACCCCTAAGGGTAAAACTAAGGGTTAATTTCATAGCTGTCTTCTGTGTCTATCTGAAGCAAAAGAATTAAATACTAATTTAATTCCAATACCAAAATTACCATCTTAGACACACACACACAGACAAAGCTGTATCTTTTCACTAACAATTATTTAAATTCATTTTGGTGAAAGATCACTAGAGATCATAGTTTCCATGTCATTTGTTTGAAAGAATTATTATCATTCTAGATAAAAGAAATCTAAGATTATCTGGAAGCCCATCAAAATCTTTTAGTCCCTTATTCTACTATTTACTACTACCAGGAAATTTTTCTACTCATAAACTAAACTCCTACACTTCCTATCTTAATTCCATTTCTTATTCTTCCATTATTACTTAGCAGCAACCCCATTCTTTACAGCTTTAGTTTAGGTGATGATTCTGGAGGACCTGGATCACTGTGGACAAAACCTGTACTATGTGGTCCTAAAACAAAATCCCCAAAGTTACAAAATGCAATCTGTGATCCTGGAGGATAGAACAGAAACATAACTGCTATCAGAAACAAGGAGCTTTAAAAAGTAATTTCAGGGTATAATATGACCCAGCAGAGAAGCCTTGGTATAATGCAGCATGAAATGTATTATAAAGTATTCTTTATAAAAATGGCCTTCTAAAAAAGACTTCATCTTGTAAGAGTGGGTTTTGATTAAACGTTTTCTTCTCTCAAGCATCAGTCTGAAAACTATTAAGATGTTCAGTCTGACCGAAAAAAGAACTGAAGTAAGTTATAAAAGTTGACTCAGGTTTCACATGAGAACATGGTAGCAAGGGTTCTTTCCCAAATGACCATTTGCAATGAATAAGCACAATCTGCAATGAAGGAAGCAGGGCACTGAGGTCAGGGTGCAGGGCAAGGTCTGAACAGCATGATCACTCGTTCTGAGAGGAGATTCTAGAAATACATCCCAAACCAAAGATGAGAGATTTCAAAACTTTTATGAAAAAAAAAAAATCCTTCTACCTTTAAAGTCAAGTATAAGTTTACTTTTAAAATATGTATAATATAAAAGTCATACATTAAAATATAATACTGGCTGATGAGAGAGGCACTCCCCCATGGGCCCTGTATTCCCCTACTGAGTGGATGAAGAATGCAGTCTTAGCCTCTCTTCATCCGGGCCACTTCTCAGGGCTGTGTCTCCAGTAACCTTTGATGAATGATCTAACGCTTCCCCCCAACACACAGCAGGCACTCACACTTGCTCTGACAGCAGTGACCCCTCAGCAACCAGAACAAGGCCCACTGCACACGCAGGCATCTGTGGTGGGGCCTTTACATTGCCCTGGGTGATGTCAGCTTGTAAAGAGGGTGAAATCCAAGACCCTGCACAGTTCTTCATATGGACACTGAAAAAAATCATCTCTATTATTGAGATTTATCTTACCGGATCCAGGTTCTTAAATAGCAGGATGTCTTTGCAAGCCTCTTGCAATCGATTTCTCTGATCGTCAGTTTTGGGATGTATAATCTACAAGAACATCAAATCCACAATTAGACTATTCCCCTTACTCATAATGGATAAAATTTCCTAGCAGGACATTAGAAGGAAGAATGGTTACGGCTGAGGTTCACTTTAGGTGACTAGACATTAACTGCTGCTGCTGCTGCTAAGTCACTTCAGTCGTGTCTGACTCTGTGTGACCCCACAGACAGAAGTCCACCAGGCTCCCCCGTCCCTGGGATTCTCCAGGCAAGAACACTGGAGTGGGTTGCCATTTCCTTCTCCAATGTGTGAAAGTGAAAAGTGAAAGTGAAGTCACTTAACTACCAGCCTGCTAATAGGGGAAAGTAATACAGTTTGTCTCAGGCAGGTGGTGAACATTAACCAATACAGCACTTGAATGTTTTTCAAAGAAGTGTTTCCCCCAGGTTAGCAAGTTCATTCCGTAGAGGTCTGGACTGGCTAATCACTAAAGACTCTGAAGGTCTAGCGGGAACATAAAAAAGGACTAAGTGTTGTAACAGTTATGTTGAAAATCTACAGACTGTCTTTATTCTGTTTGCGTGCTAAGTTCCCTCAGGTGTATCTGACTCTTTGCGACCTCACCTGGAAGCCCATCAAAATCTTTTAGTCCCTATTCTACTATTTAATACTACCAGGAAATTTTTCCACTAATAGTCTGCCAGGCTCCTCTGTTCACAGGATTCTTCAGGCAAGAATACTGAAGTGGATTGCCATGCCAACCTCCCGGGGATCTTCCCGACCCAGGGATCAAACCCTTATCTCATGTCTCCCACAAGGCAGGCAGATTCTTTGCCACGAGCACCACCTGGGAAGCCCTTATACTGTTTAATACTCTTAATATTCTTTAATACTGTTTCATACATCTTACCACTAAACTTAAGACTCTTTCAGAATGTAGCCCCTTTCTTCAAACTTGATAAAATCTCTAGATGTGAGTAAATTCTTACCTGTATATTAGATATTGAATATATTTTTCTGCATAACACATGTAACCGAGCCCACAGGAAGCAAGCAATCATGTACTGTCACATCAGGAGACTATGGATTTGAGGGAAAATGAATCTAACACTCTTTGTGCGCTCATTTGAGAATGAGCTCAAAGAAGACCACTGCACCAGGTGCTCAAACCTTCAACCTGGGGGTGAAGGCCAAGAGGAAGCCCTCGGTTAGTGGGCTGGCCAGCTCTTCAGAGTCCCTTCTGACCACCGGAAGGCTCAACTGACTTTGACCCAAAGGCCCATTCTTTCGTGAACATGGGTACCATATAACTATAAAACGGGGTAACGAGGCAAGAGACGGTCCGAAAAGCAGAAGACACCTAGAGGGTCTCCTGCAGACCCACACATCACCTTTTCCTCCTCTAATGTCACACACACAGTGACCGGAGGACATGGTGATGAGCAGGGGCCCCACCATCAGAACAACCAGGGTCGGCTGGTGCTGAGCTTTGCGTCCATGACTATATCAAAACTCACAATGGGAAATTAAAGCCAGCATTTCAAACCCATCTCAGACGCTAAAAGCCAGAGGCCCAAGCAGAACTGAGGAAATGTACAGTATATGTGTACTGTTCACATACTGTTAGCCAGTGAGAGAAGGAAGCTGTTGCAGATTTTTCTTTAAAAGGGTAAGGGATATGCAAACTAGTGTTTACTATCTAACCAATATTCACCTCAAACTAGATTCTATTATGGCATGTGGACCTAGAAAAAGCAGATCCTGCTGCCTAAGGACTCACTGCTATTTAAGAAACCTTAAAAATTTGGATATGAACTAAATCATGCCAACCAAAATTCGTTAACTGCCTAAGTCAAATAAGGATGATTTTAACACAATCAAACAAAATAAAAAGTTATTTCTCACTTCACAAAAACCATCTGGAACTTCAAACTGAAGTGATCATAAATGTTTGCCTACTGAGAAGCTCTCTCCTCAGAGAGAAAAGGTTGGGGACACCATGTCACGGATGTTGAAAATAATTTCCTGAGCCCAAGATGGAGCCACCCCTGCCCAGGGTGCCACATCAGCAAAGCGAAGCCTAGATCACTCCCACGCCTCTAGAAATGCTCCACTTCGCCAGCAATACAGTATATCCGGTCAGCCGATGCCCAGAGGCCAGGCCAAATCTGGCTCTCTGCGCGCCTCCTTGCTCATTTACTGTTTTTCTCTTCCTTGTTCTTTATCCTCTAAAAGCTTCCTGTCCTCCACCCCATTTTGCAGTTCTCTGGACCCTTGGGAATGGAGACTGCCTGCTTCGTGCAGCATTTATGGAATTTATATCACCTAAACTGTCTTCTTTTCACTGGAAAAGACTCTGATGCTGGGAAAGGTTGGGGGCGGGAGGAGAAGGGGACGACCGAGAATGAGATGGCTGGATGGCATCACCGACTCTGTGGACATGAGTTTGAGTGAACTCCGGGAGTTGGTGATGGACAGGGAAGCCTGGCGTGCTGTGATTCATGGGGTCGCGGAGAGTCGGACACGACTGAGCGACTGAACTGAACTGAAAACTGTCTTCTTTAATCATTTTCAACACCATACTGCACCTGATTTACTTTTGTCATCAATTTAAGTCTTTCTCCCCCAACCCATTCACTTTGTATGAACAGCTCACACAAAAGCCCTTCTTCTCTCTCTCTCCTGCTACTTCTCTTACGAATTCACAGTTCCAAATTTTGTTTCTCCACCCTGCCACCACTGTTACTGCGTACTGCTCTCCTCCCTGCATTCTTTTTTCCCCTCTCTTCCTTCTGCCTGCCATCACTCATCAGGGTCTTTTATCTATCATAATTGCCCCTCACCCTCAACCTCTGCCATTAAAATTCCTGCTCTGCATCCTGAAAAGCAAACAATGAGCAGTCAGGTGAATCTATGAAGCTCTGCCTTCCCTGCCCTATACCAACTGTTCAGATGCTCTCCTCCTTCTACAGACTCATTTCCTTCTGTTGGGTTTGGTGGGATCCGACATCTGAGATCTGCATCTGGACAATCAAGGTCTTCTGCAATGTGCCCAGGCATGATTTCTACTAGGGGCAATTTTGGTTTTTATTATTTATTTCTGACTTCAAGATAAAAATCCTTTTGTTCAAACAAATATTGATGTGGCATTTACCATGTGCCAGGCACTATTTTAAGGGCTTCACAAATATTAATCAGTTTTATTCTAGTAATAGGGAGTGTAGATGGCACAGTGGTAAAGAATCTGCCTGCCAATGCAGGAGACCCAAGAGACATGGGTTTATACCTGGGTCGGGAAGATTCCCTGGAGTAGGAAATGGCAACCCACTCCAGTATTCTTGCCTGGAAAATTCCATGGACAGAGGAGCCTGGCAAGTTATAGTCTATAGGGTCACATTCCGTTGCATACAACTGAGCGTGCACACACACATCCTAGTAACAGGCCCCACGAAGCAGGTAACTGCTCAGTGGAATAAGACAGAGAAAGACAAACACTGCATGACCTCTCAAAAGGAAAAACGTAAGAAAATTAACTTGCCCAGGCAACTACTTCAATGTGACACAATTCAGAAGTTGTAGTGCTGGATTCACCCCAGGCAGGCTAGCCACAGAGTTCTTACTATAAGCCAAGGCCAGCACACCATTGCCTGAAGGCCAAATTTCTTTCTGTATGATCCCTACACTGAGAATGATTTTTTAATGACTGTGGGAGGATAATCAAAAGAATGTTTCCTAACATATGAAAATTATAAGAAATTCAAATGTCCACAAGTAAAGTTTCAGGGGTCACAGCCACACGTGTTCATTTATGTATTGTCTATGGCTGCTTTTAAGCTGTAACAGCAGAGCTGAAGAGTTGTGACAGAAACTGAATGCCCCCCAAAGCATGAAGTATTTATTATTTGAAAATAGAATTCCCAGGAAAAAAAACTTTACAGGAAAAGTTTGTCAACTACTGCCATAAACCTCTCTTGCCTTTCAATTTAAAAAAATAGAAGAAACAATAAGGCTGACTGACACGTTTTCTTTAAAGAAAACACTGTGTGTCTATTTTGTTAAGCAAGGGAAGTCTGTACAAGATGTTTTCATATCTGTCTAATATGTTCTCCACACGGAGCTGAAAGTAATCTTTTAAAAGTTTAAATCAGAACAGCCCATTCTCCAGAGTAAATCCTCGGTAGAGGCCATCACATTCCTACCTCCTCCTCCGCCTTCACCTCAGCCACTCAGCTCCAGCCACACCAGCCCTCACTCAGCCCCCAACTCTTCCCATTCTGATGGGCTTGGGTCAACCCAAAATGCACTCCCAGACTTTTGGCAAGATTCTCTCCAGGTTCATCCTCTGGTCTCACTTCAAGGAGCACTTCTCCCACTATTCTGTTTCATTGATCTGGGGGGTTTGCTTTTAACTCCTACACCCTATCATACTGTCCTTTCAACAGTTCATATTTTGTGACTGCTAATTCGCTAGCTTTCTGTTAGCTTCTGTTATTAGACTCTGAGCTCCAAGACGGCAAGGACTTGTCCATCATGTTCACCACTGTATACTTAGCATTTGACCATATATGCAGAAAGCACTCCCAAAACATTTCATGTAGTACAAAAAAAGAAGTACTCCACTCTTAAATTTACTAGCTCTTCTCTGCCCATTTCTACACGCTAGATGCACACAACCCTTACATTTTCGTTTATTAAAGGTATTCCAAGTAAAATCTAGTTTGTTATTTTTTAGTCAGTCAAAGTCAGTCTTAAGTAATTAAATTTTCTTTGAATACATATTATTTTATGAAAAAAATAAATATCTATTTACACAACTCTGAGATTACAGGTTGTTGTTGTTGCTTAGTCACTAAGTCGTATCCGACTCTTCATGACCCTACAGACTGTAGCCCGCCAGGCTCCTCTGTCCATGGGATTCTCTAGGTAAGAATACTAGAGTGGGTTGCCATTTCCTTCTTCAGGGGATGTCTCAGACACAGGGATCAAACTTGTGTCTCCTGCTTGGCAGGCAGATTTTTTTTTTACCACTGACCCACCAGGGAAGTCCAATAAAATAAACAGTCTTTGAAATAAGACAAAATGTCCAAATGAAAAGTTAATTTATCAAAATGCACTGTATGGACATTTTCTAAAGCCAATTAATTTTGAAATCAGTAAGAATCATTTCTAAAGGCTATGGTACAAACTGCCTTATAGTATCTATTAATAAGACAAAAAATTGTACAGTTTTTAGCAACATGTTTAGATAAGAGTCAACTTAATGAAAACCCCAAGACACTTTATTATAATGATTAATCATTAATTAATTACCAAAAATCTACTAAAGTAACATTGAAGGGTGTCACAGGCACAACTTGGGTTGAATGTCCAACCCACAAAGATGCCTCCTTCACCAGGAACTGCCCTTATCTATCTATTTATATACCTTTCAAAAAATTATAGTTAATTTACAAAGTTGTGTTAGTTTCACATATAAAGCAATTGTTATATATATATATATATATATATGTTTTTCACATTCTTCTCCATTATAGGTTATTATAATGGAGAATATATGTGCTATGTCGGTCACTGTTCTTTACCTATTTTATAAATATATATATATCAGTTCAGTTCAGTCGCTCAGTCATGTCTGACTCTTTGCGACCCCATGAATCACAGCACGCCAGGCTTCCCTGTCCATCACCAACTCCCGGAGTTCACGCAAACTCACGTCCATCGAGTCGGTGATGCCATCCAGCCATCTCATTCTCTGTCGTCCCCGTCTCCTCCCGCCCCCAATCCCTCCCAGCATCAGAGTCTTTTCCAGTGAGTCAACTCGTCACATGAGGTGGCCAAAGTATTGGAGTTTCAGCTTCAGCATCAGTCCTTCCAATGAACACCCAGGACTGATCTCCTTTAGAATGGACTGGTTGGATCTCCTTGCAGTCCAAGGGACAGTAGTGTGTATATGTTAATCCCAAACACCTAATTTCTCTCTCCCCCAACTCCCGCTATACTACAATAACCATAAAACTGTTTTCTATGTCTTCAAGTCTATTTCTGGTTTGTAAATAAGGTGATCTGTACAACTGTTTAAGGTTTCACATACAAGTGATGCCATATGATATCTGTCTTTGTCTAACTTCACTCAGGATAACAATTTCTAGGCTTACCTAGTTGCTGCAGATGGCATTACTTCACTCTTTTTTATGGCTGGGTAGTATTCTATTGTATATATTTACCACATCTTTATCCATTCACCTGTTGATGGACACTTCGGTTGTTTCCAAGTCTTGGCTATTATATAAATGGTGCTGCTATGAACACCAGGGTACATGCATCCTCTTGAATTAAAGTTTTCTCTGGATATATGCCCAGGAGTGGGATTGCAGGATACCCTCATTTATAAGTGAGGCCCCACAGTTAGGTCTGTACTCCTTGGCCTGACCCCCCACCCCAAGGTCAGGTCTGTGAAAACTCTCCACAAGGAAACTAGGCTTGTGAACTGAGAGAGACATAAGAGTTGGCAGCAGCCGAGTCCCTTTCAGTATTGGTACTCCAAGTGCAACACCAGTGCTGTGAAAGGACCCCAGAGGCGCTGACTCCTGCCTGCTAGCCACAGCCTGGGGTTTTCTTTAATGCTTTCAGTTCAGTTCAGTCACTAAGTCATGTCCGACTCTTTGCAACCCCATGAATTACAGCACGCCAGGCCTCCCTGTCCACCACCAGGAATTCTGTAAGACCTCCAAATACATGTCCAATAATTCCCCAATGTTTTTGTTTTTTAATCTCAGTGTGATTAGGGGTTTCTTTCCCCCAGCCAAATGATTCTTATCTGGCATAGCCCTCCCAACAAGACTGTTAGCAATTAGTTGGAGTGATCCAGTCAAACCACTTTACCTATGGCATGGACCAAATGGTAGCTAACAGTTGTCGAGTCCATGAGATACCATATATTGCTTTCAAACTATATTTTTAAATGTTCTTTTTAATTTAAATTTTTACTAAGTTAAACCAGCTCATCAAACATCTCAATTACTAAGCTTTATCACATACATTCATACACAAACACAAAGAATGATTGGAGTAGGAAATGGCAACCCACTTCAGCATTCTTGCCTGGAAAACTGCATGGAAAAAGGAGTCTGGAGGGCTACAGTCCATGAAGTTGCAAAGAGTCGGACATGACTGAGCACATATACACACACACACACACAAAATTCTGTCTTCAAAGTAACCTATTATAGTTTCGTTGAAATACATAAATAAAGTGTAGGATAGGGGAGGGTGGTTTGGACCACATTATAGTGGTTATAGCACATTAAACATTAGTGATGATACCTTGACTCTAAGACAACATAATTTTCAGACTGGAATTTATGAACTTTATAAAAATATGTAAGTTTTGGTTCTCAGAAGTGAATACTGCAAGTCTGGTACTGTCCCCATCATGGACAATTGTGAAATGGGATTTCCTTCAAAATCTTCGGTGTCATTTAAGGTTCCTGATCTTTCTACCACTGGATTTTATTTATATTTCAGGGAGCTTAATGATGTAATTACTTAGGGACCCAGTATTCTGCTTTTCTATAAAACTCAATCTTATTGAAGTATTTTTCAGAGCTACAGAAATAGATTTTCTTTTCATTTTTTAACACCAAATGAAAAAAAAAAGAAACATTTGCAATGTACTCAAAAATAAATAAATAAATGATTACTTTCCATTTCCAGGCTCAGTAATCTCCTATTTAGTTTACTTTCTACTAAATAAGTAATAGGAGAATGGAGCAAAAGCACACAGCTTAAAAAGTGTTTCAAACCAGATAAATTCTTGCAAAAACATTCAGTTCAGTTCAGTCGCTCAGTCATGTCCGACTCTTTGCGACCCCATGAAACACAGCACTCCAGGCCTCCCTGTCCATCACCAACTCTCGGAGTTCACTCAAACTCATGTCCATCAAGTCAGTGATGCCATCCAGCCATCTCATTCTCTGTCATCCCCGTCTCCTCCCACCCCCAATCCCTCCCAGCATCAGAGTCTTTTCCAGTGAGTCAACTCGTCGCATGAGGTAGCCAAAGTATTGGAGTTAGGCCCTCCAAATCAGTTTCTGAGCAAACAATCTGATACACAGACTTTAAAATATAATAACTGCTGTACTGACACTTTAGATGTAATTTTATTGTGTCTGTTGTTGTTTCAGAGTAAGCATCTGTTGTGATAAATTAGTAGGAGCAGAAGTCTTTTCCCAGTATTTTTCTTTGCTAGAAATACTTACTTGTCTAAGAAAAATAACATTATCACTTTGGGAAAGATAGCTAAAAACATTTTTCATCACAGGCTATATTTTTGCAAGAGAAATAAAAGCACAACTTCAGTGAGTTATTATGTCCATCTTTCCTTTTATCCAAAGATAGAGATGCTTTGGATCAAAGTAACTACACAGAACATGAAGCAGTAAGCTATCAGAGAGAAGACTACGAAAAGAAACAGTCAAAATAATTCCACTATGCTTTCTGTTCATCTATAAGCCTGTTAACATCTTTTCTATTACTATTTTCTTTATCCAAGACAAGAGTATAATGTAAAATTAATGTAGTTAGTTACATACCCTGGATTCAGCATCGTCTTCTTCTTCATCGGGATTATAAGCTTCTGCACATACTGTAAAGATAAACATGGAAATTTTAAAGATTCTTTCACCAAGAAACATGCTACAATAAATACATCTTTAAAAATTAATGAACAAAAAGAATGCTGTGGTGTAAAAAAGCATGAATCCACCTCATCCAGGGCAAGTAGTCTACCCCCTAAAGCCAGTTTGCTATTGCAATTTATAAGGAATTTACTAAAATATAAAGCTGTCCTTTTAGGCACAGATAACTTCTTTTCTTTCTTTTACTCAGAGAAACATAGCTAACCTCTTTTACCTTCATTTCCAAGCTAGAGAAATGGTTAAGATAAAAAATTACTGGAAAGAACAGGCACACAGAAAATCGAAGTCTGCTTTGAAATGGTCAATTTAATCATGCAATTATGAATAACTTGCATAAATTATCCATAATTCAATCTTCCAGGAATAAATACTATTAATATTTTGCATATTCCTTTCCAGTCTTTATTCTGAGCTGAGTTCACACTGCATTCAACATTTTAAAACTTGCTTTTTCATTTAACACTGTAAGAATTCTGCGTGCCATTGGAAACATTTTATAAATATTTTTTAAAGACAGCTAATTATTTATCATAAGCTCCAATTTACTACTCCCCTAACGCTAGACACAAAACTGGCTTCTATTGAAACAACCTTGCAGTAAATATCTTCATGCACAAATATTTGTCTACATTTCAGATTATGTTGTGGAATTATTCCCAAATGTTATTTTGGAGGCTAACAGGTATGACAACTTTTAAGGCATATTTATCATGACATTTCTTCACAGGGGGATTATACCCATCCAGTGTTCTATAAGGAATGTGTGAGGAGACTCCCCTAAATGGTACCACAGAGTTAGATATTATTGCCAATTTAAATGAAAAAAAAAAATTTTAATTTTTAAGTATTATTGAATTTGAACAATTTTCAAATGTTTGTAAGCCGACTGTATATCCTCTTTTGTCCCTATGCCTGAGACATTTACTTCTGTATTTTATTTTCTTTTTGATTTATACTGGTTTCTCTACCAGTTTGACATATCTCTTATAATCAATTTTATCCAATTTTCTTTTTTTCTTTGGCCATGCTATGTGCTTGCAGGATCTTAGTTCCCAGACTATGGATTAAACTCAGACCAAGGCAGTGAAAGCATGGAGTTCCAACTACTGGACGGCAGGAAATTACCTCCAGTTTGCTTTTTAACTATAATTACTAGGACATCGGGGGAAAAAAAATTCCCCAATATGTCTTAAACCCAATGTTAAACACCACAAAAGTACCACTGCTTCTGAGTTTGGTATTTGCAAATCTTTTTTATTTGCAATTTACAGATCTGTAACTTCTCTTCTTTCAGTTTGTAAAGGGAGACCTTTTTACATTTATCCTTTAATCCAGGCGGTGCTAGTGGTAAAAAAAAAAAAAAAAAAAAACCCGCCTGTCAATGCTGGAGATACTAAGAGTCACATGTTCAATCCCTGGGTCGGGAAGATCCCCTAGAGGAGGGCTTGGGAACCCACTCCAGTATTCTCGCCTGGAGAATCCCACGGACAGAGGAGCCTGGCAGGCTACAGTCCATAGCACTGCAAGGAGCCAGACATAACTGAAGAGACTTAGCACACACACTTTAATCCATGTGGACTTGATTCTGGCATGGACATAGAAATTTCAAGAGCAGAGGACAGATGAAAGGCTGACAAATATCTTTCCAGGGGCCTCAGAAATACTGTCATCTTTAGTCCAAGGATTGTCAATTATTATGAAATCTGCTAGTAGCTTTCTTTTTACAGGCATTGTTTTACACACCTTAGCCAGTGAGTGATTCTTAACCAGGGCCTATTCTGTCGCCCAGCATGAGGATTTAGGCAACATCTGGAGACATTTTGGCTGTTGCATCTGTAGGAGGTTAAGCTGCTGGAGGAAGCTAGGAGACACCCCATCATGCACAGGACAGCTCTCCCTCCTCCCTCCTTCCAACAAAGAATGATCTGATCCAAAATGTCTGAGGTTGAGAAGCCTTGACCAGGTGTATATTTTCTCCGTCAGTTTCACAACAACCCTAGGTGTCATATCACCACTTTGGGAGATGAAAGAACAGGGCATAGTTATATATCTTGGCGAAGATCACACAATGTGGTACAACCACAGGACTTGATCCCAGGGCTGTCTGACTCACTCCAAACGTCCTGTTCTTCTTCTTCTTTTTCAATATTTTAAAAAAGCAGCTTTACTGAGATATAGTTCACATGCCATACAATTCACCCATGTAAAGTGTACACTCAGTGTTTTTGGTATATTACATTATTAATTTACTGTAGCAAGTCCTGGAACTTCATTCCTTTTTATGGAAAGGCCTTGTTCTTAACCACTGTTTTGCCCTTGCTGGCTTTGGTGAATTCACCAACACAATGCCTGGACCTCAGCCTTCTGCCTCAGAAATCTAACAGAAGGAGGACTTCTCCCAGGGACAGGCTCCCATTAAAAAACCTCATTGATGAATATCGCCAGGATGCCAGTTTAGTAACTAACTTCCTGAATTATTACGGAGTCACCATAACCAGCCAGCACTCTCCCTGCAGAAAGACCACAGAAGCCAAATCACAATTAAAAGCTTCCTTGGTGAGAAGGAGATGGGAGGAAGAGAGAGTCTGTCAAATAAACTATTTAATGCATCAGTATGGGACAGCCTGATGTAGATGAAAGTGAAAGAGGAGAGTGAAAAAGTTGGCCTAAAGCTCAACATTCAGAAAACTAAGATAATGGCATCTGGTCCTATCACTTCATGGCAGATAGATGGGGAAACAGTGGAAACAGTGGCTGCTGACTTTATTTTTGGGGGCTCCAAAATCACTGCAGATGGTGATTGCAGCCATGAAATTAAAAGACGCTTACTCCTTGGAAGGAAAGTTATGACCAACCTAGATAGCATATTAAAAAGCAGAGACATTACTTTGTCAACAAAGGTCCGTCTAGTCAAGGCTATGGTTTTTCCAGTGGTCATGTATGGATGTGAGAGTTGGACTGTGAAGAAAGCTGATCGCCGAAGAATTGATGCTTTTGAACTGTGGTGCTAGAGAAGACTCTTGAGAGTCCCTTGGACTGCAAGGAAATCCAACCAGTCCATCCTAAAGGAGATCAGTCCTGGGTATTCATTGGAAGGATTGATGTTGAGGCTGAAACTCCAATACTTTGGCCACTTGATGTGGAGAGCTGACTCATTGGAAAAGACCCTGATGGTGGGAAAGATTGAGGGCAGGAGGAAAAGGGGACGACAGAGGATGAGATAGTTGGATGGCATCATCGATTCGATGGACATGGGTTTGGGTGGACTCCGGGAGTTGGTGATGGACAGGGAGGCCTGGCGTGCTGTGGTTCATGGAGTCACAAAGAATCGGACATGACTGAGCAACTCAACTGAACTGAACTGGGACAGCCCAAGGCACACACATGCAACACACACGGTCCTGTGAACGCGGCCCAGACTCTAGAATTGTGTTGCCGCAACTTTCCTAAAATCAGGAGAGCATCTACCTCTAAAGCTTGGCTCTATAATTTTCTTTTTCCCTGTCTGACCATCCTCACAGGCAGGACGGATACATAACTTGCAGGGCTCAGTGCACAGTGAAAATACAGGCCCATTTTCATAAATTAAAACATTTAAGAGGAATTTAAGAGCAGAACATTAAACCAAAGTTGAGGCTCTTGTGAGTGTGGGGACCACAAACTCACCCATTCTAATGGTGTCTGTGTGTTCAATGAAGTGATAGCGTAGATATTATGCTCTTCATGGTAACCTGTTATATACAGCACCGTGACCCATCAGTGTTGATCTCCAGTTTTCATTCACAGAAGGAAATCTTAATCCTCTAATTTCTAAGTTTCAAGCCCCTAAATGCTGACTAAAAATCGTCACTAGCAAGAATCTATTCTCTTTCTAAATAACTTATCAACTGCTTCAGTATTATTACTTAATACCCTTCTGATTTGTGAAACCTACCTTATCACATATTTGTTTCTTTCTTTCTAGACTATTCATTCCGTTGAATCATTTGTTGTTCCAATATTACAAGGTTTAGCTCTTGGCACTGAAGTGCAGTAGTTTCACTATATTAAAACTCATCTACTGCACCTCCAACACTGCCATGGCCCCTTACACCTCCTTACTTTCACTGACACAGTCTCCACTGATTAGAATTTCCCCCACGTCCTCCCTTCCAAGCCATCCCTTCTCTTCAGCCCCAGCTGAAAAACCCGATCAATGGCAGAGTCGTGAGTTCCAACAGAGACTTTACGGCCTACAAGCCTAAAATATTTACAATCTGGTTTTTACAAGCTGAATTTTGTCCCTCCACATTTTATATATTGAAGCCCTAACCCCTAATGCCTCAAAATGTGACAGTATTTGGAGGTAGAGCCCTTAAAAGGGTGATTAAGTTAAAATCAAACAGTCTGGTTGGTCCCTAATCCAATCTGACTGGAGTCTTTATAACAGGAGGAACTCTGGAGACAGAGACAGACCAAGGATGCACACTAGTGGAGGAAGGGCCATAAGACAGCACGGTGAGAAGCTGGCCTTCTGCAAACCAAGAGAAGCTTTATGAGAAGCTAAACATGCTGACATGTTGCTCTTAGCTTTCTACCCTCCAGAACTGTGAGAAAATACATATCTGTGGTTTAAGCCAAAAAAATAAAGTGAGATCAAGAGTCAAACATTGACCTCTCGCTTAGACAGGGCTAACTTAGGACACCCCACTGCTGTGCTCCCTTTGCAGTGTGGACAGAGTCCATTACCATCACCTACTGCTTCTGCTGCTAAGTCACTTCAGTCGTGTCCGACTCTGTGTGACCCCATAGATGGAAGCCCACCAGGCTCCCCCGTCCCTGGGATTCTCCAGGCAAGAACACTGGAGTGGGTTGCCATTTCCTTCACCAATGTGTGAAAGTGAAAAGCGAAAGTGAAGTCGCTCAGTCATGTCCGACCCTCAGCGACCCCACGGACTGCAGCCTACCAGGCTCCTCCGTCCATGGGATTTTCTAGGCAAGAGTACTGGAGTGGCTTGCCATTGCCTTCTCCGCCATCACCTACTACACTTTACCAAACAGGTTACCACCTGTGCCCCGCCCAGGCAGAACTGCAGCCCTTCAGAAACTGTGTTCATTTCTATATGTCCCTAGTACTGACCAGTGGCTTAGTGGTAAAGAATCAACCTGCAATGCAGGAGACGCAGGTTCAATCCCTGGGTTGGGAAGAACCCCTGGAGAAGGAAATGGCAACCCATTCTAGTATTCTTGCCTGGGAAATCCCACGGACACAGGAGCCTGGCAGGTTACAGTCCATGGGCTGCAAAAGAGTCAGACACAACTTATCAACTAAACAACCACAAAAGGCACCGACCTGGCACAGTGACTGGCTCAACGCACATTTTTTTGAAAGAATGACTGATTGATGAGCAAACAAGCTTGAAGGTCCTTAAGGGCAGAGATGATATCTCTTTTAAATATCACCCAATAATCTACCTGTATTATAGACTCTCAAACAAAAATACATAGAATGAATGAATAAAAAGTTGTTCTTTGTATACTATTTGTCCAAAAAGATGGGAACAGAGAGGATGAGTGAAAACGAGGACCTTCCATCTTGTTCACCAAAGGACCTGGCACAGAGGTTAGGAGCTCAGTGAATATCTATACAAGGACTGAATGAATGAAAGACTCGATATCTGGATAGACCCTTAAGCTCAAGCCTCCAGATAACCTGAGCGGCCTTGAATTTTTTTCTCAAGTGTACCCCATCCCTCCTGGGGAATCTGAAATTAAGCCTGAAACTATATACTCTATTCTGTTTGGCAATTACACAGTTATGGCGAAAAGAGCCTTCTTCTTTATGTAAACCCTACTTTGAGTTTTCCTGCCATGTTGTATATGTATGTATTTGGATAATACATTCAGTTCAATTCAGTTCAGTTCAGTCGCTCAGTTGTGTCCGACTCTTTGCGACCCCATGAATCACAGCACGCCAGGCCTCCCTGTCCATCACCAACTCCCGGAGTTCACTCAAACTCATGTCCATCGAGTCGGTGATGCCATCCAGCCACCTCATTCTCTGTCGTCCCCTTCTCCTCCTGCCCCCAATCCCTCCCAGCATCAGTCTTTTCCAGTGAGTACATTAGTAATCTAGAATGCTCCAAGAATTTAAGTAGTTTTCCACACTGCAGACAGTATAATGTGCACTGGCATAGCCAGACAAATGTCAGGGTTTGCAGGACAGAAAAGTGAAAACTATATATTGGGTCTGCATCTTGTGGGACTTGGCCCTCAATCTTTTCATGCACTACACACACACACACAATGTGACAGACAAGGGCCAAAGGTTTCTTTTCCTATATTTAAAAGCTCGTTGTCTTTTCCAACATCATTTCCAATAGGGTGTCCAAAAACTCACTTCAATTCTGACACTACCTACCCAAAGTTAGCATTATATCCCAAGAGTTGAAGCAGGAGTCCCACAAGACTGCCCCCACTTTAGGCATCAATCGCAATTCCCAGGCTACCATACTTCTGACCAACTGGCTATAAACTGAGGGTTCCCACAACAACCTCCTCTAGTTTGATAATTCAGTAGAATGACTCACAGAACTCGGCAAGTACTTGCCTTTCTCTTACTGTTTTATTATAAAGAATACAACTCAAGAATAGCCAAATGGATGAGAAGTATAGGGTGAGATATGGTGGGAGGGGCTCAGTCTCCATGCCCTCTCTGGATGCCACCTTCCCAGCTTTGGTGCTGTGCTCCCCAGTCTGCAAGCTCTCTGCAGCTGGTCGTTTAGGGGTTTCTATGGAGGTTCTGTTACATGGGCACAAACCAGTGGCCTTTGGTTAAACCAGTGGCCTTTGGTGATTAACCTCCATCTCCAGTCCCCTCTCCCCTGCTCCGAGGCTGGACTGAGTTCCAAGCTTCCAAACATAGTTTGGTCTTTCTGGGACCAACTCCCATTCTGAAGCTATCCAGAAGCCCCTCAGCCAAGAAACTCTGGTGAGCACACCAAAGAAATCAGGAGATCCCCAGGGTTTTAGAAGCTCTGTGCCAGGCGCCAGGACCAAGTATCTTTTTCTTTTTATACTGCACAAGGGATTACACCAACTCCCAGGGTTTTTCATCAAGTGCCCACTATACTTTGTTGCGAGTGTATAAAAATCAGTACAGTCAAAACAACTGTGCCCTGGACAAGTTTACCCTGTGAGTTCTGAGAAAGCCAACAAAGAATAAATGAAGCAGGCCCAGCTCCATGAGCCACTGGGCCTCAGGACCTGGCATGGAGCCTTGCACACAGTACAGCCTCAATAAATATTTGCTGAAGGAATCAAAGCAAGTATGACCTGCAGAGAAAGACTGCGTGCTTCAGAGGTCTAAAACCTAGGAAAAAATGGATTTCTGCAAAATATGTAAAATTTACTTCCCCAATGTTCTCAAAGCACTAAGATTTCAGCATACTTATTTAAATGATAATCAGCTTAAAATAAAGCTATTATAAAAGCACAGGTGTATTAGACAATAGAATTCTGATGCAATGTGGTTAAACTTAGCTTACTGAAGTGGAAATGAGCTCCTACAAAGGGAAAAAAATGTACCTTTTACAAATACTAGTTTAAGGCATGCATTTTCAAACAAGATTAGTTGGGGGAAGAGGCAAAAAGAAACAACTTTACTTTTCCTTTACTTTTCTTCCATATAAATCATAGATATACATACAATTGTTGTTTAGTTGCTCAGTAGTGTCCTTCTCTTTTGTGACCCCATGGATTGCAGCCCACCAGGCTCCTCTGTCCATGGGATTTTCCAGGCAAGAGTACTGGAGTGGGCTGCCATTGCCTTCTCCATGTAATCTGCTACATCTATGTATTTATATTACTTGTTAATATTTACTGAAATACAGTTGATCTATAATATTGTGATACTTTCAGGTATATAGCAAAGTGACTCAGTTATATACATATATATATAAATTTTTTATATATACATAATTATATATTCTGCATATATAATTTTTTAATTTATATAAATTAATCCAAAAGGAATCTTTTTCCTTTATAGTCATTAGAAGTATTGAGTACCACTGCCTATGCTATAAGTAGGTCCTTGTTTCCTTGTTGGTAAATACTACATATAACTATGTACCATGTATGAACTACTTGTTCTCTAGGCCATCACAGCCTAGAAAGCAAGACAGAATAACCACAATACCATCAATGCCACAATGAAGGTGTGTACAAAGTGTACAGGAGCGAGGAAGAGAACGAGGTGACCTGCTGCTCAGAGAACAAGGCTTTGCAGAAGGGACTCCCTAAACTAGTAACAAAGGATGGGAAGAAGTTTCTTGAGAAGAGAATATTTTGCTCACTGCTATATTTCTAGCACTTGGAAGAATGAATGGCACGTAGTAAATGTTAACAAAAATAGTTCAAGACATGAATAGTTATTCCAGTATCTCTTTTTTGACTCTTCAGTTCAGTTCAGTTCAGTCGCTCAGTTGTGCCCGACTCTTTGTGACCCCATGAATCACAGCACGCCAGGCCTCCCTGTCCATCACCAACTCCCGGAGTTCACTCAAACTCATGTCCATCGAGTCGGTGATGCCATCCAGCCATCTCATTCTCTGTCGTCCCCGTCTCCTCCCTCCCCCAATCCCTCCCAGCAACAGACTCTTTTCCAGTGAGTCAACTTGTCGCATGAGGTGGCCAAAGTATTGCAGTTTCAGCTTTAGCATCAGTCCTTCCAATGAACACTCAGGATTGATCTCCTTTAGAATGGACTGGTTGGATCTCCTTGCAGTCCAAGGGACTCTCAAGAGTCTTCTCCAACACCACAGTTCAAAAGCATCAATTCTTCGGCGATCAGCTTTCTTCACAGTCCAACTCTCACATCCATACATGACCACAGGAAAAACCATAGCCTTGACTAGACGGATCTTGGTTGGCAAAGTAATGTCTCTGCTTAAGGAAATTGCATCTGTCAGGGTAGACTAGCTTATGCTACAGTAACAAGTATTCCCAAATCATCATGACTTAAAAAAACAGAAGTTTACATCTTGTTTACCCTGCATGTCTATCTCAGGATGGTGGGAAACCCCTGTGGTCTTCATAGAGGCCTGAAGATCCACAGAATTGCCTCCATTTAGAATGTTACCAGTCTCCAAGACAGTGGCAAATTACTCACTGGCTACTGATGGGGCTCAAGACATGGCACCCCAAAACACAGTACCTCAAAACATGGCACAATGACATACCACTTAAGGCTGAAGGAGTTTGCAAAAATATCTAAAGCAGGAAAGTCACTCGGACCTTCACCCCTCTCCCCAGCCCTTCTTCCCTGAAAGAAGAGATAATCTCCCATCTGAAAGGTACCTTCTTCTGCGTATACCAGGAGGAAAAGAAACATTCTTAATAGCTGGGCAGAAAAGGCTGTAAAAACAAATCTGGCTCTCCTTCACCATTTACTGCCCACAGCTCAAATTCCTCTGTCATGTCAACTCCTAACAAATTTATTGTTCCTTTGTCTAAAAGATATTAAAGTCTCCTGTTCTGGTCACTTTGGGTCTTCATTTTCTTGTAAATATGTGCCTAAGTTGCTTCAGTCGTGTCCAACTCTTCAAGACTTCACGGACGCCCACCAGGCTTCTCTGTTCATGGGATTATCCAGGCAGGAATATTAGAGTGGGTTGCCTGGCCCCTCCAGGGGACCTTCCCAACCCAGGGATCAAACCCGTGTCTCTTATGTTTCCTGCATTGACAGGTGGGTTCTTTACCACTAGCATCAACTGGGCAGTCCCAAAGGCTCTTATGTATATGTAAAAATTCAATAAAATTTATATGCTTTTCTTGTGTTAATCTTGTATCAGTTTAATTCTTAAGCCCTGCCAGAGACCCAAAAAGGGTACTGGAGAAATTTTCCTCCCCTATGTTCCCAAAGCTTCAGTGTGGAAGTGACATATCACCTCTGCCAAGAAGGTATGTACACCACATTTCACAGGACAAGCAGCATGATCTTTCCAGAGAGACAGGGAAGTGCAATCCTACCTTGTAAAGGCCCTGAACCCAAGCCTTCCTAACCCTGTTTCTTTTCAGGGGCTTAAAAGGTGAGAGAAGAGGTATTGAAATCAACCTCACAGTTTACGAACAAATAGGGAGAAAAACTTCTTAACTTAAAAATCTATAGAATAAGGCTCATCAACTCTGAAAAGAATCATTACCATTTCCTTAAAAGTGCTTTTCAAATATTAATTGACCATACAGCTATTTAATGGACAACTTAATATCCTACAATTTCCTGCATCAAAACACTTTAGAAGTTGTTATAATCTACCATGTTACTGCCTGCTACCAAGTCGCTTCCGTCTGTGTGACCCCATAGACGGAAGCCCACCAGGCTCCCCTGTCCCTAGGATTCTCCAGGCCTAGATTTTAGCTACAAAAACAGCAGTATAAATACAACCTGTACCTATCTTGCAGTAATGCTGGCAGGCTTGACTGAATAGTACTTAAGTGAATATTTAATTTCCAGATCAATTATGTTCATGTCAGAAAAATTAATTTAAAGATTTTAGCAAAGGTACTTAACAGTATAATCCTGTCTTGGTGAAACGATTAAACGCACACCTTCCACTTAATCTAGTTGGTTTTACCTCTCCCCAAGGATATCAACAGGGCTTTAAAAATCAGCCCCTCAAAACCACCTTCTGGTTCTCTATAAATTTCTGAATTTAAAAAAGTTTTATTTTATATTAGAGTATAGTTGATATATAATGTTGTCTTAGTTTCAGGTATATAGCAAAGTGATTCAGTTATACATACATTTATTCTTTTTCAGATTATTTTCCCATGTAGGTTATTACAGAGTATTGAGTAGAATTCTCTGTGGTATACAGTCTGTCATTGTTGATTATCTGTTTTATACATATAATAGTGGGATGTATATGTTAATCCCAAAGTCCTAATTTATCCCTCCCCCTTCTTTCCCCTCTTAACCATAAATTTGTTTTCTAAATCTATGAGTCTGTTTCTGTTTTGTTTGTAAATAAGTTCATTACTATCATTTTTAAAGATTCTACATATAAGTGGTATCATATTTCTCTTTGTCTGACTTACTTCACTTAGTATGATAATCTCTAGATCTATCCATGTTGCTGTAAATGGCTTTACTTCACTCTTTTTATAAAACATTGTTTTAAATCTTCATTCATGTAGGCTCCTAAAGTGTCAAACACATGATTACCAATTTTAAAAAGTTTTTACAAATTTTTCCTGTTACTTCCACTAGAAAATATATTATCTCATTAGTATTTTAGAAGAAGTATTAAACACTTCACTAAACCACCCTGATTCATCAAAAAATCATTATTTTTGTTGCCCTTTAAGAAAGAGATTTAGAATAAGATTATGTAATTGACTCATTCCTATCCACGTTTTGTTTCTAAAAACAATTTTCCTCCACCTGTATACCATGCTTCAAGTGATTATACTATCAGGAACCATTCATACCTCACAAGTAAAGCAACAGAACTCAAAACATTCCTTAATCTGTTTTTAAAAGCCAAGTAGGAAAAAACCTAAGTGTCCATTAACAGACAAACATATAAAGATGTGCAATATTCCACAGACAGTGAAATATTACACAGCCATTAAAAATGTAATCTTTTCATTTGTGACAACATGCAAGGATCTAGACAGCATTATGTTAAGTGAGGTAATTCAGATAAATAATGACAAATACAGTATGATTTGATTTACATGCAGAATCTAAGAAGCAAAACAACCAAACCAAACCTAAAACACACTCACAGACACAGAGAACAAACAGGTGAATGCCAGATGGCAGGCACTGGGGTGGATGAAATAAGTGAAGAGGATTAATAGGTACAAACTTCCAGTTATATAATAAATGTCATAGGGAGGTAATATACAGCATAAGGAATATGGTCAACAGTATTATAAGAACTTTGTGTGCAGACAGATGATTAATACACTTTTCCTGGTGATTATTTCATAATATATGCAAAATCAAGTCATTATGTAGTAAACTCGAAACTAACATAATATTGTGTATCAACTATATATTATTTAAACAGTAAATTTTTCTTCAAAAATGTCTCCAAAGGAAAAGCAAACAACTCTGTCAGAACCCATACACACAAGATAAGTAAATTTTTATTCTAGATTTGGGTTCCTAAGTAGTTAAAAACTTTAGTTATGAAGTATGTGGGCTTCCCAGGTGGCACAGTTGTAAAGAATCTGCCTGTCAACACAGGAGATGCAAAACATGTGAGTTCAATCCCTAGGCTGGGAAGATCCCTGGAGTAGGAAATGACAAGCCACTCCAGTGTTCTGCCTGGGAAATGCCACGGAGACAGGAACCTGCCCTGCAACAGCCATGGGTTCATAAAGAGTTGGACACAACTGAGCACCGCCACCACCACCATATGGACTCAATCACTGAATCTATTCCCAATCCATTTTCTTTCCACTACATACTGAACATACATTCAGTCTATAAAACAGCCATCACTTATTTTAATAATTAACTCATTTATAAGGAGTATGGTACAATTAAGAGGACAAAGCAATCAACAGATTTATAAAAAGAATCATGTCAATCAACATAAAGTGTTTCTGTGAGAATCAGGACAGGCTCAAATATTCTACACAGTGATACGGTTCAGAGACCATGAGTAACCTGTGGGATTCAGAGAATAGAGGATATACCATATGAGCCCTCACTCTCTTTCACAGGAAACAATGGGCCCCCTGTAGCTACAGATGTTCCTTCCTTCAGGAAGAATACACGAAAATTAACAATGTGAAGATCCAAGCAAGGTCAAGTGCAGGTAATCAAAGGACCTAATTTCTGGTTATTTTCCAGATCATATATTCCAAATAAATTTTCTTTAAGAAAAAGAGTAATACCTTACATATGAACAAGGGTGAAATAAGTAGATACGGTAATAGAGGTTTAAAAATATTTCTGAGGAGAACATATTTTGAATATTTTAAAGCCCGTGTATGTGCTTGCTACTAGTCACTAAAATTCCTCCAGAACTGTTAAGCAGCAGACAGCAAGTGGATCCGTTTATACTATAGGACTGTAGCGCAATAAACCTTATGTTTATGCCTTGCTGAAAATAGTCTAAGAAAGACTTCAAACACTATATCTGATGCATATTGTGGACTTTCAGAAATTAATAGCCAAGGAGAAATCAGAAAAGAATTCTAACCTTCTGATCAAAAGACCAGCAAATAGTTTCTTTAGAGTTTGTGCAAATGTTCTATTGTTCAGATAATGTGATCACCTCCTGGCATTTTATTTTGCTCTGAGATCTTGAATCACATTGCTGTTGCTGCTGCTGCTGCTGCTAAGTTGCTTCAGTCGTGTCCGACTCTGCGACCCCATAGACGGTAGCCCACCAGGCTCCCCCCGTCCCTGGGATTCTCCAGGCAAGAACACTGGAGTGGGTTGCCATTTCCTTCTCCAATGCATGAAAGTGAAATGTGAAAGTGAAGTCGCTCAGTTGTGTCCAACTCTTCGCGACCCCAGAGACTACAGCCTATCAGGCTCTTCTGTCCATGGGATTTTCCAGGCAAGAGTACTGGAGTGGGGTGCCACTGCCTTCCATTAAAGTAATATAAATAAATTCCAGCTGGTAATGAATGGTACACTTATATTTATCAAAATATAATTTTGCCCTTCAGATGCAGCAGACATTTTTTAGATTTGTCTTAAAGCTTAAAGTTTTAAATATTTAAGACTTAAAAATAATTTTGCCTACTGATTTTGAGACCAACATTGTGTAACTATAAGAGAATTACAGGAACAGAAAAACTACAGTTTCTTCTAATTTAATAATAAATTTTCAAAACCAGTATCATTTGACAATTCTTGGATGTGAAATTTGGACTTAAATATAGCCAGAGTTACAGGAAAACAGTTCTCAGTTTTCAGATTCAGTAAAAAAAACTAAATGTAGTATTATAGGAATACCTTTCAATTAATTCTATGTGATTATCAGAAATATAACAAGAATTTTGATTTTATTTTAGAAAAATATCATCTAAATATAACAGAACAAGGCATATTAACATTTCAGTTCAGTTCAGTTCAGTCGCTCAGTCGTGTCTGATGTTTGCGACCCCATGAATCACAGCACGCCAGGCCTCCTTGTCCATCACCAACTCCCAGAGTTCACTCAAACTCATGTCCATCGAGTCAGTGATGCCACCCAGACATCTCATTCTCTGTCGTCCCCATCTCCTCCCACCCCCAATCTCTCCCAGCATCAGAGTCTTTTCCAGTGAGTCAACTCGTTGCATGAGGTGGCCAAAGTATTGCAGTTTCAGCTTTAGCATCAGTCCTTCCAATGAACACCCAGGATTGATCTCCTCTAGAATGGACTGGTTGGATCTCCTTGCTTTAAAGATATATATATATATATATAAAAATATATATGAAAGCAATCCAGTCTAGCATATTCATTATTTAAAATCAAAATAAATTAATTCTAATAAATAGCTTAATAGGATTTTCTTCTCTGAGAAAAGAAAAATTCCATTTCTATTTTTTTAAAGGGAAACTTAAAAAAGTCAAGATGTGTTAGACAATAAATGATAATGAATTTCAAAGAATTTTAAATTTTAACAAATGATATAAAGACAGGATATACAGAAATAAAATAGCACTTAGACATTTTTAAAAATAATTTAATTGAAGGGTAATTGCTTTATAGTATTTCACTGGTTTCTTCTACCAAACATCAACATGAATCACCCATAGGTTTCTTTTTTTTTTTAATTTTTATTTATTTGGCTGTGTCTGGTCTTAGTTGCAGCATGTTGGGTGCATGGGCTTCTTTCTAGTTGTGGCTTGAGGGCTTAGTTGTCCCTTGGTAGGTGGGATCTTAGTTCCTCAACCAGGGATGGAACTTGCATCCCCTATACTGGAAGGTGGATTGTTAACCACTGGACAACTAGGGAAGTCCCACACTTAAGACATTTTAAACTTAATTAATTAGCACAATTATATGATTTCACTAAAATTTAGTTTTGAAGAGGATGCACATGTTAGTGTGAACGTCTTCATATATTGCTGGTGAAACTCTAAGCAAGGGTTAGGGTGGAGATGGAGGAGTCGGGCTATAAATATTTATTAAAAGCCTTGAAAATGTTCATGCCCAATTCAACAAGTGCTCTTGAAGTAATCTAATCTGAAGAGATACTGACAGCTGAAAACAGAAGAAACATAAATTACCAACAGAAAACAAATAAATTATGATAGTTATCCATAGGTAGTACTGATGTACTATGCAGCCATTTAAAAACTGTTTTACAAAAATATCTAACAGCATAGGAAGATGTTCACCAAATCAGAATTAGGTTTTTGTTTGTTTTTTAAAAAGCAAGTTTCAAGATAGATGAATGACTCAAGAAGACGGACTGTATGCATGACGGAGACACCAGCATTCTTCATATGGCGGTTGTTTCTTGGCAGTGTGATTGTGATGCTTCTAATTTTCCTATCTGTGCCTTTCTAGGTTTTCTTCTTTTCAACAGAGAATGAATTATATGTTTATAATAAGAAGTAAAGGATTTTTTTCCCATAAAGAGATGACTGTAAAACTCTATGAAACATTAATATCATAAACATAAAAGGACTTAAAATAAATGTTACCTTGCTAAAAATCAGTCTTTTTTTAAAAATGCATCTTATCTCTCTTCATAATTATTTTTATAATTTAATACTTCCTAAAAAACATACAGCTTCTTCAACTGGCAGAATCAAGGTATGAAAACTTATTAGAAAGCAGTTATGAAAAAACTCATTAATGATACTATGATAAAACTGAACTCTTTCTAATAAAGCTTTTCACATAAAATAAAAATACTGACTTGATGTCTCCCTCAATCTGATAATAAAATGGCTTGCTCTGCACTTTGAATACTTAAAAAACATCTTCAGGCATTCAGAACAGGAGAGGAAGGAGTATGGCAAATCCTAAAGCAATGATAAAATATGATTTTCACAAAAAATATAAAACAAAAACATTTCAGGACTCTGGAAATCAACTGAAGGCCTACAAATTGAGAGGCATTTATTCATGAAAAACTACTGAACCCTAAGTTAGAACAGTGGGACTGTGGAAACACTCCTGTTTTCTTCCTTTACTCCCTCTACCACCACATTTACAGAACTCTTGATTCCCAAGTGAGAGCTGATTCCCACACTGACCAATTCTCTTTCAATAGCCAGATGTCCAACAATTCCCTTCAGTTCTGACACGAGCTCCTTGGAGTGAGCATCAGATTCCACAAGTCAAGGGTTCAGTCCCACAACACCGCCCCCACTTCAGATGCCAAACACAGGGAGAGTCCCCAGATTACCCACAACTTCTGTCCAAAGTGGCTATATAAGGGAGGTCTCCATGACCCCCTCCGATCATTTGCAAGCCCAGCTCATAAAACTCAGGGAAACATGCTTATCAGTTTATTATATACTAAAGGATACAATAAAGGGTCCAGCCAGAAGAGATAGAGAGGACAACGCTGGAAGGGCTCTGAGTGCAGGAACTTCTGTCCCCATGGAGTTGGGGTGCATCACCCTCTCAGCATACAGATGTGTTCACTGAACCCTATACTTTGGCAACTTTTTAAAATTTATTTTAATTGGAGGCTAATTACTTTACAATATTATATTGGTTTTGCCATACATTGACATGAATCCCCCACAGGTGTATATGTGTTCCCCATCTTGAACCCCCTTCCCACCTCCCTCCCCATATCATCCCTCTGGGTCATCCCTGTGCACCAGCCCCAAGCATCCTGTCTCATGCATCGAACCTGGACTGGCAGTTCGTTTCACATATGATAAAATACATGTTTCAATGCTATTCTCCCAAATCATCCCACCCTCGCCCTCTCCCCCAGAGTTCAAAAGACTATTCTATACATCTGTGTCTCTTTTGCTGTCTCGTATACAGCGTTATCGTTACCATCTTTCTAAATTCCATATATATGCATTAGTATACTATATTGGTGTTTTTCTTTCTGGCTTACTTCACTCTGAAAGGCTCCAGTTTCATCCGCCTCATTAGAACTGATTCAAATGCATTCTTTTTAATGGCTGAGTAACACTCCATTGTGTATATGTACCACAGCTTTTTTATCCATTCATCTGCTGATGGACATCTAGGTTGATTCCATGTCCTGGCTATTATAAACAGTGCTGCGATGAACATTAGGGTACACGTGTCTCTTTCAATTCTGGTTTCCTCAGTGTGTATGCCCAGAAGTGGGATTGCTGGGTTGTACTTTGGCAACTTACACAGAGGCTTCATCAGGTAGCCATGATTACTGATAATTAACTCAATCTCTAGCACCTCTCCTGTTCCCAGAGGATGGCAGATGGGGCTGCAAGTCCCAAGCTTCTAATCCTGGCTGGGCGTTTCAGGTAACCAGCTCCCATCCTGAAGCTATCCCCAAGCCCATCCAAAGTCTTCTCAGTAGAACAAAGACATTCCTATCCCATACTTTGGCCACCTCATGCGACGAGTTGACTCACTGGAAAAGACTCTGATGCTGGGAAAGGTTGGGGGCGGGAGGAGAAGGGGATGACGGAGAATGAGATGGCTGGATGGCATCACCGACTCTGTGGACATGAGTTTGAGTGTACTCCGGGAGTTGGTGATGGACAGGGAGGCCTGGCATGCTGTGATTCATGGGGTCGCGGAGAGTCGGACACGACTGAGCGACTGAACTGAACTGAACTGATCACCTAGGAAATTTCAAAGGATTTGGGAATTCTGTGTTAGAAACCAAGATCAAAGACTAAACATTAGAACAAAAAATTTGTCTAGTGCTCGTGTGACCTAGAATATCACAAAGGTTTTAGGAACCCTGTACCAGGAAATGGGGATAGAGACCAATATACGTTTTTTTCAATTATTTCACAGAGAGTCTATGTCATTCCTGCTTGGGACTGCTATCCTGGACCCCCAAGTTCAGCATGATCAGCAGCGTAGTTCTACCTGCTTTGTTGCTGAGGGAAGCTAACTTGATTAAAAGTAAAGTGCAAAAAATCCATGCCCAGCAACACAGTTGATAATGGCAATCATTGAGGCAGACAAACAGCAAGACTAGCAGGTTACCTAGCTGGAGGTTGTGGTCTCGGCTGCAGCAAGTATCAGAACAACAGACTAAACAGAAATTTTTAAAAGTGAGACAACCACAGAAGAGCTTCAAAAGCTATCCAAACAACCATGGCCCACTGGAAGGCTGTGTGGGCACATAGGAGAAATGGGACAGGGTCCAAGCTGTCTACCTATCTCTGGATCCATGAGGCTACAGCACATGCAGAGAAGACAAACATGGCAGCCAAAAGCTGGGAAACACTTTAAAACGACCTGTAACAATTAAAGAGAAAAAAATCCAATTAAAATATGGGCACAGGATCTAAAGAGACTTTTTTTTCCCAAAAAAGGCATACAAATGGCCAACAGGTACATGAAAAGATGCTCAACATCACTAACTACCAGGAACTGCAAATCAAAACCACAATAAAGTATCACTTCACATCTGTTAGAATGGCTATTATCAAGAAGACAAGAAATAACAAGTGATGGTGAGACTGTGGAGAAAAGAGACCCCTTGTGCTAAATTGGTGCAGCCACTACAGAAAATAGTATGGAAGTTCCTCAAAAATTAAAAATAGAACTACCATACAATCTAGCAATTCCACTTCTGGGTATTTATCTGAAGAAAATGAAACCTTTCTCACAAAGATATTTGCACCTCAGTGTCCACTGTATTATTTACAATAGCCAAGACCTGGAAGCAATCTAAATCTCCACCCATGGATGAATGCACAAAGAAAATGTGATATTTATATACAGTGGAATACTATTCAGCATAAAGGAAGGAAATCTTGACATTTGCAACAACATGGATGGACCTTGAGGTAATTATGCTAAGTGAAGTAAGGCAGACATAGATAAAAGCTGTTATAATATCACATTTGAGAATCTTCAAACAAAAAAACAACTTAGAAACACAGAAGAAAGATTGATGGTTGTCAGAGGGGGAAAAAAGCTGTCCAAAATTTGACCATGCTCCCCAACTCACACCCATATCCATCAGCTCAAGGCATTTGTAGATAACCTCTAACCAATCATGGACTTACCACTAAGCCATGAGATATAGGGTCTAATACTGGAAATCCAGGGTTAGTTTTTTTTTTTTTTTAATTAAAAATTTTAGAAATCAGAGACATTAGCATTCACACACCATGGTGGAAACAGAGTCCATAAATTTAGCTCAGCAAAGGTGTTAAACAAAAAAAGAGCAACAAGTCTGAGAGGGCATAAATCAGAATTAAGAATTACTACAAAATAAAATCTGAAATGCTGGTTCTCAGCAAACTTTCAAGGCACATAAAGAAACAGGAAAGTGTGTTCCATGCTCAGGAAAAATGCAGTCAACAGATACTGACTCTAAGTGGATCCAGCTGTTAACACTTCTCAAAGACTTCAAAATAAACCATGATGCTTTGTGACTAAAGGAAATAATGTTTAAAGAATTATAGTATGATGACAATAACTCAACAAAGAGATCTCAATAAAGAGGTAGAAATTATGAAAAAGAACCAAATTTTGAAATTGAAAAGCACAATAATTGAGATGAAAACTTCACTAGGTGGGTTCACTAGGTTTAAGCTGGCAGAAGGAAGAATCTTGAAACGTGAAGAAAGATCAATAGAAACAATTCAATCAAAAAAATGGAGAGAAAAAAAGAATAAATAAAAAGGAAGAAAGCCTCAAAGACCCGTAAGATAACATCAAGCATACTAACCCGCATATACTGGCAGTTCCACAAAAAGAGAGAAAGGATAGGAAACACAAGAAGAAATAATGGCTAAAAAACTCCCAAACTTTATGAAAACTGAACTTATAGATCCAATAAGCTCAATGAACCCTACCCTAGAATAAATACAAACAAATACATACCTAGGCACATTTCAGTTAAACTGTTAAAAGTCAAAAACAAATTAAATTTTCAAAATAATAAAAAACAGAGTTATCATATATAAGGGAATAATAAAACAATGGTTAACTTCTCTTCAGAAACAATGGAGATAAGAAGATGCTGAGAGCATATTCAAATTGCTAAATGGGAAAAAATAAACTGTCTCACAAGAATTCCATATCCAGCAAAACTATCCTTTAAAAATGAAGGTAGAATGAATTCATTGTCAGAAGAACAAAGACCAAGAAGATCTGCTGCCAGCAGATGGGCCTTACAAGAGACACTAAAGGAAGCCTCTCAGGATGAAAGGAAATGACACCAGATGCTAACTCAAATTAGCAAGAAAAAAGGAAGAGCATCAGAAAAAGGTTAACATTTGAATAAATATAAAAGACTGTATAAATACATATGCTTGCTCTTTTTTCTCTTATTTTTACTTTAAAAGACAAGATTGCACAAAGCAATAATTATAACACCAAACTGTCAGGTTCATAACACGTATAATACGTATGTCAATAACAGCACAATGGGCTGACAGTCTAACCTTACTTACTTCAATTCCCAATTCCTCTTGGTTCACACACCTGAGTAATGCAGTCTAAATGTTCCATGTGCTATCCCTAGGAAGAGATCACCATTTCTCAGCCTGTTTCCAGGAAATAACTAAGGTAAAAGGGGTAGGGAGGACAGTATTGACTATTTTGAAATGTCAAGATTCTACCTTGACCATTCCTAGGCATGATATATCTCTGACCAAAAAAATTCAACGATTCCCATAACATACAGAATAAAGTTGTTAGAATATTATAGTTAGACATGTATGTTTTTTTTTTTTTATATACTAGGAGGAAGGTTCTCAAAAGTCTTGGTAAAAATTTGGGATATTGTGTGTCTTTTAGGAGCATTAAAGGGCTTTCCAGGTGGCACAGTTCAGTTGCTCAGTTGTGTCCAGCTCTTTGTCACTCCATGGACTGCAGCATGCCAGGCCTCCCTGTCCATCACCAACTCCTGGAGGTTACTCAAACTCATGTCCGTTGAGTCAGTGATGCCATCCAACCATCTCATCCTCTGTCATCCCCTTCTACTCCCACCTTCAATCTTTCCCAGCATCAGGGTCTTTTCAAATGAGTCAGTTCTTCCCATCAGGTGGCCAAAGTATTGGAGTTTCAGCTTCAACATCAGTCCTTCCAATGAATATTCAGGACTGATTTCCATTAATTAGGATGGACTGGCTGGATCTCCTTGCAGTCCAAGGGACTCTCAAGAGTCTTCTCCAACACCACAGTTCAAAAGCATCAATTCTTCAGCGCTCAGCTTTCTTTATAGTCCAACTCTCACATACATACATGACTACTGGAAAAACCATAGTTTTGACTAGATGGACCTTCGTTGGCAAAGTAATGTCTCTGCTTTTTAATAAGCTGTCTAGCTTGGTCATAGCTTTTCTTCCAAGGAGCAAGCGTCTTTTAATTTCATGGCTGCAGTAACCATCTACAGTGATTTTGGAGCCCCCCAAAATAAAGTCTGTCACTGTTTCCATTGTTTCCCATCTATTTGCCATGAAGTGATGTGACCAGATGCCATGATCTTAGTTTTCTGAATGTTGAGCTTTAAGCCAACTTTTTCACTCTCCTCTTTCACCTTCATCAAGAGACTCTTTAGTTCTTCTTCGCTTTCTGCCATAAGGGTGGTATCATCTGCATATCTGTAATTATTGCTATTTCTCCTTGCAATCTTGATTCCAGCTTGTGCTTCATCCAGCCCAGAATTTGGCATGATGTACTCTGCATATGTTAAATAAGCAGAGTGACAATACACAGTCTTGAAGTACTCCTTTCCCAATTTGGAACCAGTCTGTTGTTCCATGTCCGGTTTTAACTGTTGCTTCTTGACCTGTATCCAGATTTCTCACGAGGCAGGTGAAGTGGCCTGGTATTACCATCTCTTGAAGAATCTCCCACAGTTTGTTGTGATCTACACAGTTAAAGGCTTTGGTGTAGTCAACAAAGCAGAAGTAGATGTTTTTCTGGAACTCTTTTCCTTTTTCGATGATCCAACGGATGCTGGCAATTTGATCTCTGGTTCCTCTTCCTTTTCTAAATCCAGTTTGAACGTCTGTAAGTTCATGGTTCACGTACTGTTGAAGCCTGGCTTGGAGAATTTTGAGCACTACTTGGCTAGCATGAGAAATGAGTGCAATTATGCAGTATTTTGAACATTCTTTGGCACTGCCTTTCTTAGGGATTGGAATGAAAACTGACCTTTTCAGTCCTGTGGGCACTGCTGAATTTTTCAAATTTGCTGGCATATTGAGTGCAGCACTTTAATAGCATCATCTTTTAGGATTTGAAATAGCTCAACTGGAATTCCATCACCTCCACTAGCTTAGTTTGTAGTGATGCTTCATAAGGCCCCCTTGACTTCACATTCCAGAATGTCTGGCTCTAGGTGAGTGATCACGCCATCGTGATTATCTGGGTCATGAAGATCTTTTTGTATAGTTCTTCTGTGCCACCTCTTCTTAATATCTTCTGCTTCTGTTAGGTCCACACCATTTCTGTCCTTTACTGTGCCCATCTTTGCATGAAACGTTTCCTTGGTATCTCTAATTTTTTTTGAAGAGATCTCTAGTCTTTCCCATTCTATTGTTTTCCTCTGTTTCTTTGCATTCATCACTGAGAAAGGCTTTCTGATCTCGCCGTGCTATTCTTTGGAACTCGGCATTCAAATGGGTATATCTTTCCTTTTCTCCTTTGCCTTTAGCTTCTCTTCTTTTCTCAGCTATTTCAGTTCAGTTCAGTTCAGTCGCTCAGTCGTGTCCGACTCTCTGCGACCCCATGAATCACAGCACGCCAGGCCTCCCTGTCCATCACCAACTCCCGGAGTACACTCAAACTCATGTCCACAGAGTCGGTGATGCCATCCAGCCATCTCATTCTCCGTCGTCCCCTTCTCCTCCCGCCCCCAACCTTTCCCAGCATCAGAGTCTTTTCCAGTGAGTCAACTCGTCGCATGAGGTGGCCAAAGTATTGGAGTTTCAGCTTTAGCATCAGTCCCTCCAATGAACATCCAGGACTGATCTCCTTTAGAATGGACTGGTTGGATCTCCTTGCAGTCCAAGGGACTCTCAAGAGTCTTCTCCAACACCAACCAGTTTGCCTTTTTGCATTTCTTTTATTGGGGATGGTCTTGATCACCGCCTCCTGTAAAATGTCACGAACCTCTGTCCATAGTTCTTCAGGCACTCTGTCTCTCAGATCTAATCCCCTGAATCTATTTGTTATTTCTATTGTATAATCCTAAGGGATTTGATCAGGTCATACCTGAATGATCTAGTGGTTTTCCCTACTTTTTTCATTTAAGTATGGTGGCACAGTGGTAGAAGAATTGGCCTGCCAATGTAGGAGACACAAGACTCGGGTTTGATCCCTGGGTTGGGAAAAACCCCTGGAGTAGGAAATAACAACCCACTCTAGTATTCTTGCCTGGAGAATTCCATGGACAGAGGAGCCTGGCGGGCTACAGTCCATGGGTTCACAAAGAGTTGGACAGAACCGAGCACACACACACACACACAGCTATTATCTCAACATGTTATTATTTCACAGCTTTGGTCACTGGAAATGTATCCCTTCCATTCCCCATCCCCACCTGTCAAAATCTTTCTCTCCCTTCAAAGCTCTCCACAAATTCCATATCCTTCCTGACACTTGCCCGAAACACACAAGTTAGAATTAAAGTCTCCTTTTATTCAGGAACACTGCACCTTATTTGCATCTTCATTTCGGTGGAATCAAACACTATGTGGGGGCTAAATTCTAAACACAATATATGAAGCAAAAATTCCAACAGTAAATGTTATTCTTGAAAATCTCCTAGAAAGCCATTGCCAAAGACAGTCATGTGGTCCTGCAATAAGTCCACAGCAATGGGTTTTCCCTCCAGCACTCAAATAGATCACTTTTTCTTCTGCTGAGTAGCGGAAGTTGTTGTTGGCTACATTCTGAAGCCATGTTGTGTAGAAAATGGATATCTTTAAGCCCTAGAAATGGTCTTACTCTGAGAGGCATGCAAGAACTGAACAAGCCAGCATGTAGGGTAGACTTCCTTTTCTTTCTCACTCACTGAGGGTACAAACTCACTGAGTGGACTGTCCATCTGTTCCTTTGCACGCATGCTCTGTGTAGAGTGTGTACTGTGAAATCAGAGTGGTGGCACCATGACCCAGCTCTGCTGTGCTGCCCTACAACCGTCTGGTAGGTCAGTCATGAGTACATGGTCAGTTCTTCCAGGGGCCTGGGCACAAGCTAAGTCTTACTCATCTTTAGCAATCCCTCTGAACAATGTTGTAAATGGTGAGTTAACAATAAATGCTTTTTAATTTAACTGAAGTGACAGCACAACCAACCAAATAGAAAGCCATCTCTTCCACAGTTATCAGAGTATAAACATTCCCAAAACAAACACTGTTGCACAAAAAAGCAGTTCTCTCTGAACTTAAAAATCTTTCCAAGTCTAGAAAAAAATCCAATCTCATTTAAAAACGCACTAAGTTTGCAGAATATGAGTGAACCAGGTGGTTGGCTGCTCTTAAGAAGAAAACAGCATCAATAAAAATCTGTGAGAGGAAAATTACAGTGACCTTTAGCCTCCTACTTGATCTCTTTGAAAAACTTGTGGTATAAATGTAAAGTATTATTTCTTTCTCTAGGCATTTTCTATTAGTACCCAGATGAACTGATATGCAAGATAATAGCTCCGTTCTTTAGAAGAGAAGCAACATTTGTCTATTGTTATTTATTGTCATTCTGTATGTAAAGCATTATTCAATCATAAAATGGAAATTTTCTCAACAGAAAAAGACAAATCCAAATGGGTCACCTGCATTCATACAAGCAGGTGGTGAAACAAACCACAGAACATCCCTCACACACAGAGCTCAGGGCTCATCAACTATCTCTGATTCGAAAAGGTACTGAGGACACTGCTGGAAAGGAAGCTCAGGAACCAAGGGAAAACCTGCCTTCAACAAAGACAGAGGGCTTCCTCGGGGCAGCCAGTCTAACCTAGGAATCAGCTAGCAGATGAGATCCTATAACCCAAAACAGGGCAGACAAACTTATTCCCCAGGTGAGGTCAGGAGTCCTGTGTCCTAGCAAACGAGACAACTTCTAGGCAACTTCCCAGGCAAACGGGACAACTTCTAGGTCAGTCCAGGCTGACTGGGCTAATTAATCAGAACACTTTCTTGGGATCTTTGTGGGGCTTGAATCAGAGGGAATGTCAGGTGGGTCTCTTTCTGGTGGCTACTGCTGTAAAGTGTAGAGCTGTGGTGGTCATATTCCCATCACATGGAGAAAGTGGCCCACAGTAGAAGAGAGAATTGGAGGCAAGAGATGGAGCGATCCCTACCTGTGTTCAAAACCCAGGTGCCCAGCTGCACTCCTGCCCTCTGCTTGTGGCTGGATTATTTTGTGAGACTCCCACCCCACCCACATTATTTCAATAAACTTCCAAATTTCACTTAATGGAATTCAATGTGCATTTCAGTCACTCACAATCAGGGAGACATCAGAAATTAAGGGGAACACTGGTAAAGAAAGATTAGGACAAGAAAAAAAAAGATAATAAAGGTCCAACCAATACCAAAGATAATTAAAAATAAAATCATATATCTGTCATTGATAAGGAAGTAGTATTTGCAAGATAACATGTTCAAATTCTAGTGAATTCAGTGGAATTCTAACAACAAAAGTGAGCGATACTTAACTCAGGGACCACGTACATTTCTGACAGGAGTACCCACAATTCTTTATCTATGACATTAGAGAGTGTAAATGATAAAGTAGTCTGCAAAACTGATGGAGAAGGAAATGGCAATCCACTCTAGTATTCTTGCCCAGAGAATACTGTGGATGGAGGAGCCTGGTGGGCTGCTGTCCATAGGGTTGCACAGAGTCGGACATGACTGAGGTGACTTAGCAGCAGCAGCAGCTGCAAAAATGAAATTCTTTTCATCCACCAAGTTTTGCTGTTCTGCAGAACAAGTAAGGTTGGCCTGTGGTCTTTAGTTTTTATGTTTCATGGATTTCAGAACAACTGGCTGGTCAATAGTTTTATTGTTTTTATGACGATGATACATGCACTCTGCAAACAACTCATTTTTAACTATTAAAATTTTGTTTTACATTAAGCAAAATGCCTCTAACTTTAGTGAAACTAATACATGGAAACAACTCAATTATTACCTTTTTATTTGTAAAGTTGTGGATGGTACTCATGACAATAAAAGTACTACAAAGGGTCCCTGCACTCTGGTTAGGGAGATTAATCATCTAAGGCAGGAGTATAAATTATTATTCAAGGTTATACACAGTAGTTGATCTACAGTGTGGGAAAAGGGCATGGGATTCAGACAAACTGAGGCATATCCCAGCTCTGCCATTTTTTTTCCTGCTATTTATTAACTGTGTGACCTTTGTACATTACCAAGTACTATAAATCTCAATTTTTTTCAGCAATAAAGGGTGGCTATTAAGATCTACCTCAGAGAGTTGCTGTAATTAAATAAATGCCAGCTGTAGAGGTATCACAAGAGATATAAACCCTGAAAAATAGACTGAAGTATTTGACTTAAGCTATCAAAGGAAATAAGGATGAAGCCGACTAGATAAACGCTCACACTTGTGAAGGAGATTAAGTTCTGGTCCTTTGAACACTGCCCTCCAAGACCCACTACCTTCTTCCTACATGTTGACTCAAATGTCACCTTCTGGGAGAGGCATTCTCCCTCATGCCACGGGTGTCACAAGCCACTCAATGAAGAACCGAGTCACCCAAAGAGTCTTATTCAGGATGATACCTGAGTCGGGCTTTAGTCCCTAAAAAAGTCTGCGCTGAAGAGCACACATCCAGTGGGAAACTCACTAGGTTCAAGCTTTAACTGCTCCCTAGAAAATCTGAAGAATTGTGGACCAGTTAGTTAACTTCTCTGTGCCTCAGTTTTCTTGTCTACAATATGGGGTTAAAATAATACCTTACTCACCTGACATTTTAAATCAAAGAATGTTTAGAATACAATAGGGAGTCACACCTTGACTGGATGGGAAGGTTTAAGTTGCAGTAACAAAAGACAGGGTTACAGACTAATTGAGTTTAAGTTCTTCAGGGCCTTGTGTCCAATATCAATTTAAAATGTATAAACTTCAGAGGCGGGAACAAGATGGCGGAGGAATAGGATGGGGAGACCACTTTCTCCCCCACAAATTCATCAAAAGAACATTTGAACACTGAGTAAATTCCACAAAACAACTTCTGAATGCCGGCAGAGGACATCAGGCACCCAGAAAAGCAGCCCATTGTCTTCGAAAGGAGGTAGGAAAAACATAAAAGATAAAAAGAGAGACAAAAGAGGTAGGGACGGAGCTCCATCCAGGGAAGAGAGGCTTAAAAAAGAGAGAAGTTTCCAAACACCAGGAAACACTCTCACTGGCGAGTCTGTGGCGAGCCTTGGAACCTCAGAGGGCCACATAACTGGGAGGAAAAAGAAAGAAATAATTAAAACCCACAGATTATGCGCCCAACGGTAACTCCCAGCGAAGAAGCAGAGCAGACGCCCGCATCTGCCATTAGCAAGGGGGGGCTGGGCAGGGAGGAGCCGGCTGAACTGCTCAGAGTGAGAAACGGGCCTGAGTGCCCGGAGGGCAATCTGAGGGAGCTAACTTGAGACAGCAAAGCAGACTGTGGGATAGCTACCCCGCGAAAAGGCGCAAAGCCCTAAACTAAGACTCTGCCAGTCCCGCTCACAGAACAAAGGACTGAGCAGAGATACCCGGCTGCGGATGGCCCACCCCCTGCCGAGACAGGCAGCGGAGGGCAGCCAGAGCCGGAAGGGGGCAATCAGGGCCCCAGAGAGGCATCCGATACCAAACTGCAAACAGGCTTCCTTGCTAACTAAGACTTCTTGGGTTTCTGGATGGTCAACATCCGCCTGAGAAGGTGCGCCAGTTGTACACCCAGAAAACTGAGCAGCAGGGACCAGAGAGGCGATAAATCTCAGCAACCATGCTTGCCAAACACCTGGTCACCTGAGTTGCTCAAACCGGGAAAGGGCACAAAACGCAGGCCCAACCAAGTCTGCACCTTTGTGGAGTACCCGAGTACCTGAACCTGAGCGGCTTAGACCTGGGATGTGCAAGCAACCCAGCGCCAGCCTCAGATAGTTCCCAGCTGAGCAACCTAGAGCCTGTGCAGTGTAGACTGGGAAAGCACACACGCAGTGAGCGGGGGCAAACCCAGTGTGGCCGAGACACTGCGAACACTCCCCGCAGATGCCAGAGATATTTGTCTGCAGCGTTCCTCCCTTCCCAGAACAGGACGGAATAACTGAGCCTTAAAAAGTGTCCACCACCGCCCCCTAGTGTCAGGGCGGAAATTAAACACTGAAGAGACCAACAAACAGAAGCTAAAACAGAGGGAACCAACTTGGAAGTGACAGAGAAGTCTAGAGGATACTGCAAGAATAAGACTGAAAACCAGAGGCAGGAGACTTCAGTCCAAATCCTGAGAACACCAGAGAACTCCTGACTCCAGGGAACATTAATCGATAGGAACTCATCAAACACCTCCATACCTACACTGAAACCAAGCACCACCCAAGGGTCAACAAGTTCCAGAGCAAGACATACCATGTAAATTCTCCAGCAACACAGGAAAATAGCCCTTAGCTTCAATATACAGGCTTCCCAAAGTCACTCCAAACCCACTGACACCTCATAACTCATTAGTGGACACCTCATTGCACTCCAGAGAGAAGAAATCCAGCTCCACCCACCAGAACAACAACTCAAGCTTCCCTAACCAGGGAACCTTGACAAGCCATCCGTCCAACCTCACCCACAGCGAGAAAACTCCACAATAAAGAGAACTCCACAAACTGCCAGAAGACTGAAAGGCCACCCCAAACAGCAATATATGCAAGATGAAGAGGCAGAGAAATACCCAGCAAACAAAGGAACAGGATAAATGCCTTCCAACCCAAACAAAAGAGGAAGAGATAGGGAACCTACCTGATAAAGAATTCCGAATAATGATAGTGAAATTGATCCCAACTCTTGAAAACAAATTAGAGTTACAGCTAAATAACCTGGAGACAAGGATTGAGAAGAAGCAAGAAAGGTTTAACAAGGATCTGGAAGAAATAAAAAAGAGTCAATATACAACGAATAACGCAATAAATGAGATTAAAAACACTCTGGAGGGTACCAACAGTAGAATAACGGAGGCAGAAGATAGAATAAGTGAGTTAGAAGACAGAATGGTAGAAATAAATGAAACAGAGAGGAAAAAAGAAAAACAAATTAAAAGAAATGAGGACAATCTCAGAGACCTCTGGGACAATGTTAACCCAACACCCAAATCATAGGAGTCCCAGAAGAAGAAGAAAAGAAGAAAGACCATGAGAAAATACTTGAGGAGATAATAGTTGAAAATTTCCCTAAAATGGGGAAGGAAATAATCACACAAGTCCAAGAATCCCAGAGAGTCCCAAACAGGATAAACCCAAGGCGAAATACCCCAAGACACATAGTAATCAAATTAACAAAGATCAAACACAAAGAACAAATATTAAAAGCAGCAAGGGAAAAGCAGCAAATAACACACAAGGGATCCCCATAAGGATAACAGCTGATCTTTCAACAGAAACTCTTCAGGCCAGGAGGGAATGGCAGGGCATACTTAAAGTGATGAAAGAAAATAACCTACAGCCCAGATTACTGTACCCAGCAAGGATCTCATTCAAATATGAAGGAGAAATCAAAAGCTTTACAGACAAGCAAAAGCTGAGAGAATTCAGCATCACCAAACCAGCTCTCCAACAAATGCTAAAGGACCTTCTCTAGACAGAAACACAGAATGAGTGTATAAACTCGAACCCAAAACAATAAAGTAAATGGCAACGGGATCATACTTATCAATAATCACCTTAAATGTAAATGGGTTGAATGCCCCAACCAAAAGACAAAGGCTGGCTGAATGGATACAAAAACAAGACCCCCATATATGTTGTCTACAAGAGACCCACCTCAAAACGAGGGACACATACAGATTGAAAGTGAAGGGCTGGAAAAAGACATTCCACGCAAATAGAGACCAAAAGAAAGCAGGAGTAGCAATATTCATATCAGATAAAATAGACTTTAAGACAAAGGCTGTGAAAAGAGACAATGAAGGACATTACATAATGATCAAAGGCTCAATCCAAGAAGAAGATATAACATTTATTAATATATATGCACTCAACATAAGAGTACCGCAATATGTAAGACAAATGCTAACAAGTATGAAAGGGGAAATTAACAATAACACAATAATAGTGGGAGACTTTAATACCCCACTCACACCTATGGATAGATCAACTAAACAGAAAATTAACAAGGAAACACAAACGTCAAATGATACAATAAATCAGTTAGACCTAATTGATATCTATAGGACATTTCACCCCAAAACAATTTATTTCACCTTCTTTTCAAGTGCACACGGAACCTTCTCCAGGATAGATCACATCATGGGCCATAAATCTAGCCTTTGTAAATTCAAAAAAATTGAAATCATTCCAAGCATCTTTTCTGACCACAATGCAGTAAGACTAGATCTCAATTACAGGAAAAAAACTATTAAAAAATCCAACATATGGAGGCTGAACAACACACTGCTGATAATAACCAGCAAATCATAGAAGAAATCAAAAAAGAAATAAAAATGTGCATAGAAACGAATGAAAATGAAAACACAACAACCCAAAACCTGTGGGACACTGTAAAAGCAGTGCTAAGGGGAAGGTTCATAGCAATACAGGCATACATCAAGAAACAAGAAAAAAGCCAACTAAATAACCTAACCCTATACAGGAGCTGACTGTGGCTCAGATCATGAACTCCTTATTGCCAAATTCATACTTAAATTGAAGAAAGCAGCGAAAACCACTAGACCATTCAGATATGACCTAAATCAAATCCCTTATGATTATACAGTGGAAGTGAGAAATAGATTTAGGGGACTAGATCTGATTGATAGAGTGCCTGATGAACTCTGGACGGAGGTTCGTGACATTGTACAGGAGACAGGGACCAAGACCATCCCCAGGGAAAAGAAATGCAAAAAAGCAAAATGGCTGTCTGAGGAGGCCTTACAAAAAGCTGTGAAAAGAAGAGAAGCGAAAAGCAAAGGAGAAAAGGAAAGATATAAACATGTGAATGCAGAGTTCCAAAGAATAGCAAGGAGAGATAAGAAAGCCTTCCTCAGCGATCAATGCAAAGAAATAGAGGAAAATAACAGAATAGGAAAAACAAGAGATCTCTTCAAGAAAATTAGAGATTCCAAGGGAACATTTCATGCAAAGATGGGCTCGATAAAGGACAGAAATGGTATGGACCTAACAGAAGCAGAAGATATTAAGAAGAGGTGGCAAGAATACACAGAAGAACTGTACAAAAAAGATCTTCACGACCAAGATAGTCACGATAATGTGATCACTGACCTAGAGCCAGACATCTTGGAATGTGAAGTCAAGTGGGCCTTAGAAAGCATCACGACAAACAAAGCTAGTGGAGGTGACGGAATTCCAGTTGAGCTATTTCAAATCTTGAAAGATGATGCTGTGAAAGTGCTGCACTCAATATGTCAGCAAATTTGGAAAACTCAGCAGTGGCCACAGGACTAGAAAAGGTCAGTCTTCATTCCAATCCCAAAGAAAGGGAATGCCAAAGAATGCTCAAACTACCACACAATTGCACTCATCTCACACGCTAGTAAAGTCATGCTCAAAATTCTCCAAGTCAGGCTTCAGCAATATGTGAACCGTGAACTCCCAGATGTTCAAGCAGGTTTTAGAAAAGGCAGAGGCACCAGAGATCAAATTGCCAACATCTGCTGGATCATGGAGAAAGCAAGAGAGTTCCAGAAAAACATCTATTTCTGCTTCATTGACTATGCCAAAGCCTTTGACGGTGTGGATCACAATAAACTGTGGAAAATTCTGAAAGATATGGGAATACCAGACCACTTGACCTGCCTCTTGAGAAACCTGTATGCAGGTCAGGAAGCAAAAGTTAGAACTGGACATGGGACAACAGACTGGTTCCAAATAGGAAAAGGAGTACATCAAGGCTGTATATTGTCACCTTGCTTATTTAACTCATATGCAGAGTACATCATGAAGAACGCTGGGCTGGAAGAAGCACAAGCTGGAATCAAGATTGCTGGGAGAAATATCAATAACCTCAGATATGCAGATGACACTACCCTTATAGCAGAAAGTGAAGAGGAACTCAAAAGCCTCTTGATGAAAGTGAAAGAGGAGAGTGAAAAGGTTGCCTTGAAGCTCAACATTCAGAAAACAAAGATCATGGCATCTGGTCTCATCAATTCATGGGAAATAGATGGGGAAACAGTGGAAACAGTGTCAGACTTTATTTTTTTGGGCTCCAAAATCACTGCAGATGCTGATTGCAGCCATGAAATTAAAAGATGCTTACTCCTTGGAAGGAAAGTTATGACCAACCTAGACAGTATATTAAAAAGCAGAGACATTACTTTGCCAACCAACGTCCGTCTAGTCAAGGCTATGGTTTTTCCCGTGGTCATGTATGGATGTGAGAGTTGGACTGTGAAGAAAGCTGATTGCCGTGAATTGATGCTTTTGAACTGTGGTGTTGGAGAAGACTCTTGAGAGTCCCTTGGACTGCAAGGAGATCCAACCAGTCCATTCTAAAGGAGATCGATCCTGGGTGTTCATTGGAAGGACTGATGCTAAAGCTGAAACTGCAATACTTTGGCCACCTCATGTGACGAGTTGACTCACTGGAAAAGACTCTGATGCTGGGAAAGGTTGGGGGCGGGAGGAGAAGGGGACGACAGAGAATGAGATGGCTGGATGGCATCACCGACTCGATGGACATGAGTTTGAGTGAACTCCGGGAGTTGGTGATGGACAGGGAGGCCTGGCGTGCTGTGATTCATGGGGTCGCAGAGAGTCGGATACGACTGAGCAACTGAACTGAACTGAACTGATACCTAAAGCAACTAGAAAAGGAAGAAATGAAGAACCCCCAGGGTTAGCAGAAGGAAAGAAATCTTAAAAATTAGGGCAGAAATAAACGCAAAAGAAGCAAAAGAGACCATAGCAAAAATCAACAAAGCCAAAAGCTGGTTCTTTGAGAGGGTAAATAAAATTGACAAACCACTAGCCAGACTCATCAAGAAACAAAGGGAGAAAAACCAAATCAATAAAATTAGAAATGAAAAGGGAGAGATCACAACAGACAACACAGAAATACAAAGGATCATAAGAGACTACTATCAGCAATTATATGCCAATAAAATGGACAACCTGGAAGAAATGGACAAATTCTTAGAAAAGTACAACTTTCCAAAACTGAACCAGGGAGAAATAGAAAATCTTAACAGGCCCATCACAAGCACGGAAATTGAAACTGTAATCAGAAATCTTCCAGCAAACATAATCCAGTTCCAGGCGGCTTCACAGCTGAATTCTACCAAAAATTTAGAGAACACCTGTCCTACTCAAACTCTTCCAGAAAATTGCAGAGGAAGGTAAACTTCCAAACTCATTCTATGAGGCCACCATCACCCTTATACCAAAACCTGACAAAGTTGCCACAAAAAAAGAGAACTACAGGCCAAAATCACTGATGAACATAGATACTAAAATCCTTAACAAAATTCTAGCAATCAGAATCCAACAACACATTAAAAAGATCATACATCATGACCAAGTGGGCTTTATCTCAGGGATGCAAGGATTCTTCAATATCCACAAATCAATCAATGTAATACACCACATTAACAAAATGAAAAATAAAAACCATATGATTATCTCCATAGAGGCAGAGAAAGCCTTTGACAAAATTCAACATCCATTTATGATCAAAACCCTCCAGAAGGCGGGAATAGAAGGAACATTCCTCAACATAATAAAAGCTATATATGACAAACCCGCAGCAAACATTATCCTCAATGGTGAAAAATTGAAAGCGTTTCCCCTAAAGTCAGGAACAAGACAAGGGTGCCCACTCTCACCACTAGTATTCAATATAGTTTTGGAAGTTTTAGCCACAGCAATCAGAGCAGAAAAAGACATAAAAGGAATACAAATTGGAAAAGAAGAAGTAAAACTCTCACTGTTTGCAGATCACATGATCCTCTACACAGAAAACCCTAAAGACTCTACCAGAAAATTACTAGAGCTAATCAATGAATATAGTAAAGTTGCAGGATATAAAATCAACACATAGAAATCCCTTGCATTCCTATACACTAATAATGAGAAAATAGAAAGAGAAATTAAGGAAACAATTCCATTCACCGTTCCAAAGAAAAGAATAAAATACTTAGGAATATATCTACCTAAAGAAACAAAAGACCTATATATAGAAAACTATAAAACACTGGTGAAAGAAATCAGAGAGGACACTAATAGATGGAGAAATATACCATGTTCATGGATTGGAAGAATAAATATTGTGAAAATGAATATATTACCCAAAGTAATTTATAAGTTCAATGCAATCCCTATCAAGCTACCAACGGTGTTTTTCACAGATCTAGAACAAATAATCTCACAATTTGTATGGAAATACAAAAAACCTCAAATAGCCAAAGCAATCTTAAGAAAGAAGAATGGAACTGGGGAAATCAACCTGCCACACTTCAGGCTCTACGACAAAGCCACAGTCATCAAGACAGTATGGTACTGGCATAAAGATAGAAATATAGATCAATGGAAACCCCAGAGATAAATCCATGCACCTATAGACACCTTATCTTTGACAAGGGAGGCTAGAATATTCAATGGAGAAAAGACAGTCTCTTGAATAAGTGGTGCTGGGAAAACTGGTCAACCACTTGTAAAAGAATGCAACTAGAACACTCCCTAACACCATACACAAAAATAAAGTCAAAATGGATTAAAGATCTAAATGTAAGACCAGGAACTATAAAACTCCTAGAGGAGAACATAGGCAAAACACTCTCCAACATAAATCACAGCAGGATCCTCCATGACCCACCTCCCAGAATATTGGAAATAAAAGCAAAAATAAACAAATGGAACCTATATAAAATCAAAAGCTTCTGCACAGCAAAGGAAACTATAAACAAGGTGAGAAGACAGAATTCAGAATGGGAGAAAATAATAGCAAATGAATCAACTGACAAAGGATTAATCTCAAAAATATACAAGCAACTCCTGCAGCTCAATTCCAGAAAAATAAATGACCCAATCAAAAAACAAGCCAAAGAACTAAAGAGACATTCCTCCAAAGAAGACAAACAGATGGCTAGCAAATACATGAAAAGATGCTCAACATCACTCATTATCAGAGAAATGCAAATCAAAACCACAATGTGGTACCACTTCATGCCAGTCAGAATGGCTGCTATCCAAAAGTCTACAAGCAATAAATGCTGGAGAGGATGTGGAGAAAAGGGAACCCTCTTACACTGTTGGTGGGAATGCAATCTAGTACAACCAATATGGAGAACAGTGTGGAGATTCCTTAAAAAACTGGAAATAGAACTGCCATCAGTTCAGTTCAGTTCAGTTCAGTCGCTCAGTCGTGTTCGACTCTTTGTGACCCCATGAATCACAGCACGCCAGGTCTCCCTGTCCATCACCAACTCCCGGAGTTCACTCAAACTCATGTCCATTGAGTCGGTGATGCCATCCATCCATCTCATTCTCTGTCATCCCCTTCTCCTTCTGCCCTCAATTTTTCCCAGCATCAGGGTCTTTTCAAATGAGTCAGCTTTCCGCATCAGGTAGCAAAAGTATTGGAGTTTCAGCTTCAACATCAATCCCTCCAATGAACACCCAGGACTGATCTCCTTTAGGATGGACTGATTGGACCTCCTTGCAGTCCAAGGGACTCTCAAGTCTTCTCCAACACCACAGTTCAAAAGCATTAATTCGTCAGTGCTCAGCTTTCTTTATAGTCCAACTCTCACATCCATACATGACCACTGGAAAAATCACAGCGCTGATTAGACGGACCTTTGTTGGCAAAGTAATGTCTCTGATTTTTAATATGCTGTCTAGGTTGGTCATAACTTTCCTTGCAAGGAGTAAGCGTCTTTTAATTTCATGGCTGCAATCAGCACTCACAGTGATTTTGGAGCCCAAAAAAATAGTTAGCCACTGTTTCCACTCTTTCCCCATCTATTTCCCATGAATTGATGGGACCAGATGCCATGATCTTTGTTTTCTGATTGAGCTTCAAGCCAACTTTTTCACTCTCCTCTTTCACGTTCATCAATAGGCTCTTTCGTTCTTCTTCACTTTCTGCCATAAGGGTGGTGTCATCTGCATATCTGAGGTTATTGATATTTCTCCCGGCAATCTTGATTCCAGCTTGTGTTTCCCCCAGCCCAGTGTTTCTCATGATGTACTCTGCATATAAGTTAAATAAGCAGGGTGACAATATATAGCCTTGATGTACTTCTTTTCCTATTTGGAACCAGTCTGTTGTTCCATGTCCAGTTCTAACTGTTGCTTCCTGACCTGTATACAGGTTTCTCAAGAGGCAGGTCAGGTGGTCTGGTATCCCCATCTCTTTCAGAATTTTCCACAATAAACTGTACTGTGATCCACACAGTGAAAGGCTTTGGCATAGTCAATAAAGCAGAAATAGATATTTTTCTGGAACTCTCTTGCTTTTTCGATGATCCAGCGAACGTTGGCAATTTGATCTCTGGTTCTTCTGCCTTTTCTAAGACCAGCTTAAACATCTGGAAGTTCATGGTTCACATATTGCTGAAGCCTGGCTTGGAGAATTTTGAGCATGACTTTACTAGTGTGTGAGATGAGTGCAACTGTGCGGTAGTTTGAGCATTCTTTGGCATTGCCTTTCTTTGGGATTGGAATGAAAAGTGACCTTTTCCAGTCCTGTGGCCACTGCTGAGTTTTCCAAATTTGCTGATATATTGAGTGCAGCACTTTCACAGCATCCTCTTTTAGGATTTGAAATAGCTCAACTGGAATTCCATTGCCTCCACTAGTTTTGTTCATAGTGATGCTTACTAAGGCCCAACTGACTTCACATTCCAGGATGTCTGGCTCTAGGTGAGTGGGAGTGATCACACCTTCATCATTATCTGGGTTGTGAAGATCTTTTTTGTACAGTTCTGTGTATTCTTGCCACCTCTTCTTAATATCTTTTGCTTCTGTTAGGTCCATACCATTTCTGTCCTTTATTGAGCCCATCTTTGCATGAAATGTTCCCTTGGTATCTCCAATTTTCAGGAAGATATTTTTATGAATATTAATTGTAATTTATTCTGCAACATCGACTGCCAAAGTTTGCCTAAATAATGATTTCAAACAAAAATTACTTGACCAAATATAGCATTCTGTTGAGAGAAAAAAGTTAAACATCATTGATAAGGTAACTCAGTTGACTCCCTCTACCTGCATTTTTATCTTTCACTGAAAAATATTAAGACTAGAAAATGTATAGAAAGTCGGAAACAGATGATCTTTCTATATTATACCTGAGTTCACTTAATCATAGGGACCTAAGTTCATTTCATAACGCCACTGTGGAGAGCAGGGCCGCCAATGCCCAGTTTATAAATGAAGACACAAAGCTCAGAGTGCACACACAGCTGGTACACAGTGGAGCGCTGGGGTTCCCCCTACCCAGGGCTTCAGGTGTCAAAGCATGGGGATTTCCCCTACACTGCCCAGTCTCCTGGGTCTACATAAGAACACAGCATATCACAGATAACCAACACAGGGGTTTCGTGAGCCAACTCGGTAAATGGAGAGAGGGGAGAAAACATTCATCCTCATTGTAAAACACCTTTGCAAAACACAACTGGCTATAGTGATGAAGGATCTTTATAAACTATGAAGTTTGTACCTTTATTTTGCTTCTACAGGAATGTACTCTTCATGACAGCAGGGAGCTTGTGTGCCTTGCTCACCATGGCAATGGCCTGCTGCTGCTGCTGCTGCTGCTGCTAAGTCGCTTCAGTCATGTCCGACTCTGTACGACCCCATAGATGGCAGCCCACCAGGCTCCCCCATCCCTGGGATTCTCCAGGCAAGAACACTGGAGTGGGCTGCCATTTCCTTCTCCAATGCATGAAAGTGAAAAGTGAAAGTGAAGTCACTCAGTCATGTCCGACTCTTCTTGACCCCATGGACTGCAGCCTACCAGGCTCCTCCATCCATGGGATTTTCCAGGCAAGAGCACTGGAGTGGGTGCCATTGCCTTCTCCGGCAATGCCCTAGATCTACAATTAAGAATTTCCAACACACTGAAGACACTCAATAAGTATCTGCTGAATGGCAGGAGTTCCATCTTTGTCTGTAGAATGGGGTATTTAAAAGAGTACAGGATTGGCAGACAGGATGCCTGAACATGAATCCTATCTCTGCCCCTCTGTCACTGTCCCTTGGGTAAAGGCTTAACCTATATTTATCAGTTTCCTTAGCTGTAATGTTAGAACCATACAGTATCTGTGCTATGAGCTCAGTTTCTCAGTCATGTCCTACTCTTTGAGACACCATGGAATGTAGCCCACCAGGCTCCTCTGTCCATGGAGGCTATTATGATCATTCAAAGGATTTCTCAGTGGAATTCTAGGTTCTAATTCTGTACACAGAATGGACAAATAACAAGGAACCCAAATTCTAACTTTATCAATATAGAAAATCTTTACCTCATGTATATTACATTTCTAGTGTTCTTAGTACTTCTGAAGTTAAAAAAGAAGCATTTTTTTAAAAATCAGTATTTGATGAGTAAAAATGATTTTGGAAGCAAAATCAGAAGTCGTTGACACAAATGCTCCTTATGCATTTATTTCATTTCTCTGCTGGATTCTTAATCTAAAATTAACCTTAAGCAACAGGGTTTAAGTCATTGAAACAATATAACATACTATTTTAGAGTTACTACTGAGCTGCACAAGTCCTTGAAAGGCACAAATCAGAATGTATTCTACTTTCCTATATATGAAAAAGTGTTCTTATAGCTTTATAAAATATACTAAGGTTATTATTGTAAAAACCCTAAAGTATATATAATCTCAATGGACAAGAAAAAAATGATGCAGAAACAAAATGTCTTTTCCCTATGCCTTTTCTTGCTCCATAGTTTAGACAGACCATGGTGACAGAGGATGAGATGGTTGGATGGCATCACCAACTCAATGGACATGAATCTAAGAAAGCTCTGGGAGATGGTGATGGACAGGGAAGACTGCGTGCTGCATGCAGTCCATAGGGTCACAAAGAGTCCGACACAACTGAGTCACTGAACATCAACAACAAAGTACATGTAAGTCATAATAAATGCTTCTTGTTGGGGTTTCTGAATAGATCATTCCTAGCTCTGATCCCTAATTACTCACCCAAAATGGAAAGCATATTCAATAATGTTGTCTGAAGTATATCCAAAATCCAGACCTTGATTCTATGTTAAAAAATGTGTTTTGATTTGTACTAAAATAATAGTTGACAGTGTTAGTTATATTTAAGAATACAATTAATAATCAATGTCATGACCAAGCAGAGTTCATTCTAGGAATATAAGGATAGTTCAATATCAGAATATCTATTAATACAATTTACCATATCATTATGTTAAAAGAGAAAAACCAAATGATCATATGAATGCTATGAAGGCATTTGAGACATTCTATTCTTAATTTTTTAAGATTAAGATTTTTTTAAAACTCTTTTTTAAAAATCTTTAAGTGTAATTTATTTATTTTTTTTAATTTTTATTTTTATTGGAGGCTAATTATTTTACAATATTATATTGGTTGGTTTTGCCATACATTGACATGAATCTGCCACGGGTGTACATGAGTTCCCCCTCCCGAACCCCCCCTCCCACCTCCCTCCTCCCCTTATCCTCCCTCTAAAATCTTAATCTTCTTTAAAAATCTTAGTAGTATTAGTAATACTACTAGGAAACATATTATTATATTGTATTATTATATATATTATAATATTGTATTATTACATTCCTACCATGTTATTGCATTCTACTATTCTCCCTACATGGTGGCCCAAATGGTAAAGAATCTGCCTGCAATGTGGGAGTCCTGGGTTTGATACCTGGGTCAGGAAGATCCCCTGGAGAAGGAAATGGCAACCCACTCCAGTATTCTTGCCTAGAGAATTCTATGAACAGAGGAGCCTGGTGGGCTACAGTCTATGGGGTAGCAAAGAGTCAGACACCACTGAATGACTAACACACAAACACACACACGCTATTCTTTAGGAAATGGGTTAAATATTCTACATTGATTATCTCATCAATCAACAATACCCCATGAGTAAGTTACTCTCACAGCCCCAGAAAATGAACTGAAGTTCAAAGAACCTAAACAACGCTCTCAAGGTCAAACAGCTAGTGAATGGCAAAACTCAAATTTGAACCCAAAGCTCTGTGACCTTAGAGCTCAAAAACTTAATAAAGCAGAAAAGGGGGAAAAATTTGAATAGGCAGTTAACAGAAAAATACAAATAGTCAAAAAAAAAGTAATGCCAAGCCTCACTCAAATTTTAAAAAATGCCAACTAAAACATACTGCTCTGTTGAACTGATACCCATTTTTAAGTTCTGCAAGTATATGTTAAACCTAATTTGAAAGTATAAATCAGTATACTGTTTCAAAGGGCAACTAGACAATGCCTACACCAATGTCACATGCTTACACCTTTGACTTCTAGAAATATATGCACTTCTAGAAATATATCCTATAGATGTACTTGCACAATTATGCAAAGATACATGTACCTAAAATGTAAACACCCTTGTTATTTATATAAACTTTAATACATACACATAGTAGAACACTATTCAGTCATTAAAGTAAGAATGGGGTACCTCTAGATGTTAAGGACATGAAAAGTGTTACAGGGCACACTGTTAAGTGAAAGAGGCAATGTACAAAGCTGGATATAATTTTAATTCTAACTAAATATGTACGTGCATAAAAATGCCCATGAAAGTACTCAAGAAACCGTTAACTGCATTACCTCTAGGGCTAGGAATGATGGGAGAAACAAGCACCTTTAGTGTTCACTTTATACTTTTTACTGTTTGACATTTTACCATGAGCATGTATCAATTTAATAATAAATAAACCTTTAAATGATATAAAAGGTACATGTACACACTGATTACAATATAAAACATGGGTACATATAAAAACAGGGATACCGATTCATAAAGGTTCCGTTTTAGAAATATTTTAATAGTTGAACTTAATATAGTGGGAAATGACTTCATCATTAAAAAGGCAAAAAAGAAAAAAACATACTGACTTTCCGTTGCTGAAGATAAAGGAGAGCAGGAAATTATTTCAAATTAACGCAGAGAAAATGAACAAGCCACGGCCAGTCAGCCCTCCCCCTCCACTCGTGCCCACATTTCTCAGTGCTTCTCATTTTATCCTCTCCCTTCCGAATCAACACGAGGCATCTCACATACTGTTTTTAGACTGCTCAGAGTGCTGGACTCATTGGTTTCTAGTTTATACAAATAGATGTAACTACATCTTTATTTATAATATTCATAATTACAATAATAAAATTCTGCAAACCAAGAAAACTTGGCACATTCAGTTCTAAGCATGTTCCTTAGGTATGCCTGCATCATCAGTCTTCCAGTTTGATTTGCACACATCCAAAAAGCATACAGATGGCGGTCATGACAATATAAATTATATTGATTCTTCCCAGTATTAAGAGTTTTTTTCCCTTCTCCAGGGAGAAACAAAGAGAAATAATAAACCTCACTAAACTTCAAGCAAATTATTTCTACCAATGTAGTTAATTCTATGTAAAAAAGGCTTCCCTCGTAGCTCACTCGGTAAAGAATCTGACTGCAGAGCAGGAGACCCGGGTTTGATCCCTGGGTTGGGAAGATCCCCTGGAGAAGGAAATGGCAACCCACTTCAGTATCCTTGCCTGGAAAACCTCATGGACAAAGGGGCCTGGTGGGCTGCAGTCCATGGGGTCACAAAGAGTCAGGCACGACTGAGTGACTAACATAACATTACAGTTTATAATATTTTGGACACTTATCCATTAATTTGAGTGGTAACATAGTATTTTCAGATATCTAGCTGAAATGGAAAGGAAATACTTAAATTTAGATCAAAATTAATCTGAATCAAGATGTCAAGGGGCGAAGGCAGAGTGCAAGTCACATCAGGAACTGCTTTTTACATATTTTGTATAAGAACCACTTTGGAAAAGTTGGTTTTAATAAATGGTAGAATCACATGCTATACCACAAGTTCAGGGTGAGGATTTTTTAAATAAACCTTTTCTGCTACTAAGAAGGAAAATTAAGAGGAAAAAAAATCTGAATCACTTGAATTGACTGCTAAAAGTATCAGAATGTAAACCATTTTCTAATGTGGGGCACAGAAAACTTGACTAACCTTGGCTGTCAGAGAACAACAATAAATGCTTCATTTGCAACTATGTGTAGAAATAATGCTCGTACTGGAAACCATTGGTTTTTCTTTCCTTTGATGGAATTTAGTGTATAAAATATTTAACATAATTTCAAAATTCAAGATGAATTATAAAGAAAATAGAGCTAGTTGTTTTGATTTAGTGTTCTCTAGAATCCTCACAAACGAGGGGACGATTTGACTAACACAGCCAAAATTTTTATAGTTCTACTAGCCTATATCTCTCATTTAATAAAACTGTTAAAAACTAGTTTGATTCTATTTTCAAGTATAAATTAACCATATTTTAAAAAATGAAAACATGACCTTAGGCATGCTAAACTCTTTGTGCCTCAGTTTTCCACACCTGTAAAATAGAGACGAAAAGAAAACCTCCTTCGAAGACAGCAGCAGCGATTCTTGTGGGTTATCATAAGGAAGGAGGCTAAAGAGCAGTGCCTGGCACATGATCCATCCTGCATAGATTTCAGTATCATCATCACCATCTACTTTCACAAGAAGTTAGACTGCTAGGGCTCATAACCAAAACAAGTGCTTCTTACTCGACTCTAACAAGAGAAATTTATTCTTTGACAAAAGCAAAGGGGAAAGCTCGGGGAATTAAAAATTCATGAAAAACATTTAGCACTGGTAAAAACAAGACAACAGGCCCAAAATGAAGTTGCTTCCACTAAGCCTCAAGTCATCAAACTGAGACTTAATTACAGTTTCTGCTTTCCCAGAAATGGAATCTTAAACCAGCCAATCAGGAGTCACTTGGTCTGCCTCACAGACCCTGCTACTCCTTTAAGGAAAGTGACCTTGCAATAATAACCAATTCACTTTTCTCCTAGTGTAACTTCCTTGGCTCCACTCCCTTCTGCCTATAAAAAGTGTTTCATTTCATGCAGCTCCTCACAGCCCCTTCCTATCTGCTAGATGAGATGCTACCCGATTCAAATTGATCTTTGCTCAAGGTAACTTTTAAAGTGTTTAGTATGCTTCAGCTTATCTTCTAACAGGATGCACAGGCTGCCTTCAGAACATACAACGATCTCTGCCTCAGAATCTCTGTCCAGGATGAGACAACCAACCAAGAAACACCAGGACCTCTGCCTACATGGTTTAACAAGAATCCCTTCTAAAAGATGTAATTCAAGAAATGATTTAACTAAAGAAAAACTCTGATTTTATTTAAATTCTAATTTAATTGCCTAGGTGATACAACATGAATGTTTATTTTTTAATCAATAAAAATATATAATTCTAGATTATAAACCTTTTTTATTATTCTCATTCCAATAGCTCTCAACTCTAAGAAATGTACTTAAAAATAGATTAAGTTGTCCCTTTTGCATAAATGTGCTGAAGAAAAGAAAACCAACATTGTAAATGGTCACAGAATCTGAATAAAGTGAAAATGCCAAATAAAAAGGTAACTGAAAAGTAGCAGTTTATTTTTAGAAACCCACAGGGTTGAAGTTTTCAGTTTCTACTGCAGCACACCGCTTTCAGCAACCTGTTGAAACTCAGCTCTGAAAATAACCCCACAGCATAAAAGTCATGTACATTTCCTGGAGCACCATGGGTCTGGTAAACCATCTACATTATGCAATGAATGTATCAAACTACCTACATCTGCTGTTAAATGGGAGCTATAACTTGGAATTCTCTTTTAAAATATCTAAGGAGAGGGTCAGTTCCACCTTTTTTGATGGCAGCCAGTAAAGATGACTAACATTTACAATTCCTTGAAACAAGTATGATATAATTATTTAAGCTGCTCAGGCTTTCAAATGAAAGGCTCTTTTCTATGATCCTGAAAAAAAGAAAACACTATTAATTTGTATTTTCATTTTTTTAGCAATTTGATTATACTATCTTATGTAAAATAACAGCAATAAAACCAATAATCTCTGGTTTTAATGCAAAACCTAATGTAGGAAAAAATGGTGGTAGTGGTGGTGAAACCCACTTGTTAATGTTTTCAGTTGCACCATTACTTTTCAGAAAACATGATCAAATGATTAGCTAGTATAAAATACACTGCTGGGCTCCTGGTCTCAGAATGCAACAACAGTAACATTCTCCAGTAATCAGCTCCCAGAAGCATTTGGTTCAATCTGATTAACAGGGTTGGGGGTAGGGGTGGGGAGGCGAAGGCTATACACACACCCATCTAAAATTAAAGGTTAAATCTTAAAAAGTGGATCAACTCATTTTCAAAATAACTATCTACAAGCACAGCTTATAATTTAGGGGAGACTGAAGTTGCTTTCTGTTTTTACTTGAAGAACTAAAGCATGTTACATTTGAGAGAAGTCTCTCCCATCACCCCACAAATATTGACATGGTGTTAATTAAGTTTGGAGAAGGAAACGGTAACCCATTCCAGTATTCTTGCCTGGAGAATCCCATGGACAGAGAAGTCTGGTAGGCTACAGTCCATGGGGTCGCAAAGAGTCGGACACGACTGAGCGACGGAACGGAACGGAAGTTAATCCAAATTTGCAGTAAGGGAATTAGCTGTAAGAGATACACAGAATTATGCACTTCGGTCAATTAAAATTAAGTGGGAGGAATTATCAGAGAAAATAACATAGATACTAATATCGTGACATTCTGATTAGATTAAAATTTGACAAACTGAGCCTGATGCTAAAGCTGAAACTACAATACTTTGGCCACCTCATGCAACGAGTTGACTCACTGGAAAAGACTCTGATGCTGGGAAGGATTGGGGGTGGGAGGAGAAGGGGACGACAGAGAATGAGATGGATGGATGGCATCACTAACTCAATGGACATGAGTTTGAACTCCGGGAGTTGGTGATGGACAGGGAGGCCTGGCGTGCTGTGATTCATGGGGTCGCAAAGAGTCGGACACAACTGAGCGACTGAATTGAACTGAACTGAACTGAAAGATACATAAAAGTTTATTTAGCACCCATTGTGCGTCAAGCACCACACATTTTTTTTTTTTGTTATTTTTTTAAAGCTTTACCTACGTCTCTTCAAGAATTACACCAATCCGGTTTTACAGAAGAGGGGGTTTAAGGAAGTTGTCCACAGTCACACAGTTAAAAAAGAATGCAACTGAAATCCTTAATTACATTTATCAGCCTCTGGCCCAGCCCAGTGCCAAACACACTGCAGGCTCTTGTTGAATATTTGGTCAATAAATGGAAGAATGGCCTCAAATACAAGCTCTTTGCTTCTATACCTCCTGCCTTCTGTAATCATGATAAACAGGATACAAATAGCTGTGAAAAGAAGAGAAGCGAAAAGGAAAGATACAAGCCTCTGAATGCAGAGTTCCAAAGAATAGCCAGGAGAGATAAGAAAGCCTTCCTCAGCGATCAATGCAAAGAAACAGAGGAAAACAACAGAATAGGAAAGACTAGAAAGATCTCTTCAAGAAAATTAGAGATACCAAGGGAACATTTCATGCAAAGATGGGCTTGATAAAGGATAGAAATGGTATGGACCTAACAGAAGCAGAAGATATTAACAAGAGGTGGCAAGAATACATAGAAGAACTGTACACAACAGATCTTCACAACCCAGATAATCACAATGGTGGGATCACTCACCTAGAGCCAGGCATCCTGGAGTGTGAAGTCAAGTGGGCCTTAGAAAGCATCACTACAAACAAAGCTAGTGGAGGTGATGGAATTCCAGTTGAGCTATTTCAAATCCTGAAAGATGACACTGTGAAAGTGCTGCACTCAGTATGACAGCAAATTTGGAAAACTCAGCAGTGGCCACAGGACTGGAAAAGGTCAGTTTTCATTCCAATTCCAAAGAAAGGCAATGCCAAAGAATGCTCCAACTACCACACAATTGCACTCATCTCACACGCTAGTAAAGTCATGCTCAAAATTCTCCAAGCCAGGCTTCAGCAATATGTGAACCGTGAACTTCCAGATGTTCAAGCTAGTCTTAGAAAAGGCAGAGGCATCAGAGATCAAATCGCCAACATCTGCTGGATCATGGAGAAAGCAACAGAGTTCCAGAAAAATATCTATTTCTGCTTCATTGACTATGCCAAAGCCTTTGACAGTGTGGATCACAATAAACTGTGGAACATTCTGAAAGAGATGGGAATACCAGACCACCTGACCTGCCTCTTGAGAAACCTATATGCAGGTCAGGAAGCAACAGTTAGAACTGGACATGGAACAACAGACTGGTTCCAAATAGGAAAAGGAGTATGTCAAGGTTGTATATTGTCACCCTGCTTATTAACTAATAAGCAGAGTACATCATGAGGAACGCTGGGCTGGAGGAAGCACAAGCTGGAATCAAGATTGCCGGGAGAAATATCAATAACCTCAGATATGCAGATGACAGTGACACCACCCTTATGGCAGAAAGTGAAGAGGAACTAAAGAGCCTCTTAATCAAAGTGAAAGAGGAGAGTGGAAATGTTGGCTTAAAGCTCAACATTCAGAAAACTAAGATCATGGCATCTGGTCCCATCACTTCATGGGAAATAGATGGGGAAACAGTGGAAACAGTGGCTGACTTTATTTTGGGGGGGTCCAAAATCACTGCAGATGCTGATTGCAGCCATGAAATTAAAAGACACTTACTCCTTGGAAGGAAAGTTATGACCAACCTAGATAGCATATTAAAAAGCAGAGACATTACTTTGCCAACAAAGGTCCGTCTAGTCAAGGCTATGGTTTTTCCCGTGGTCATGTATGGATGCAAGAGTTGGACTGTGAAGAAAGCTGATCGCCAAAGAATTAATACTTTTGAACTGTGGTGTTGGAAAAGACTCTTGAGAGTCCCTTGGACTGCAAGGAAATCCAACCAGTCCATTCTAAAGGAGATCAATCCTGGGTGTTCATTGGAAGGACTGATTCTAAAGCTGAAACTCCAATACTTTGGCCACCTCATGCAAGAGTTGATTCACTGGAAAAGACTCTGATGCTGGGAGGGATTGTCGGCAGGAGAAGGGGACGACAGAGAAAGAGATGGCTGGATGGTATCACCAACTCGATGGACATGAGTTTGAGTGAACTCCGGGAGTTGGTGATGGACAGGGAGGCCTGGCGTGCTGTGATTCATGGGGTTACAAAGATTCGGACACGACTGAGAGACTGAACTGAACTGAACTGAATGTGCTCTCACTGGGAACCTGATAGAGTTAGCCTTACAGGAAGTTTTGTTAAACAAGCATTCATAGTAAATGAATTATAACCAAAAGACCCTTCATCCAACTCTGTCCTTATTTTTCTGTCATCCTTGGTCATCCACAAGATGCAAAACCATCTAGACAACCAGCTTTCCCCAATTTCATCTCTGTGCTTCTCTAAGCTTCCCCATTGGTCCTGAAGGCAGAGCATGTTTACTGCTGCTCTGAGCATGTTTACAGCTGCTCTGCCCAGCGCCTAACACCATGCCTGGTGATGCTAAATGCTCAATAAATATCTACTCAATAGCTGACCTGTGGGACAGCCCCTGTCCCCAACCACTGTAAGAGCAGCACTACTGTCACAGGTCCTATGGCCTGCACACAGTGGGATCCAAATGACGGTGAGGGATGGCCCTGGCTCCCCACATACGTGGTACTCCCTGCTGATGCCCTGCTTCTGAGACTCATTACATTCTGGCCCTTGGACCAGCATTGAGCTCTGTCTTATTTCCACCCCAGTTCTGCCACAGTCACAGAATACATCAATGTCCACGGCCACCCTCAATTATTTTCTGCTTCCTCAACCCCAATAAAGCGTCCTCCAATATCTACTGCAGCAGTCTCACTCCACAACTGATGCGCACTGGTCCCACCTCCTCTGGAATCTTAAAGCACATTACAACACAGCTGACCCAATCTTCCCATCCTTCCGGGGACTCCCATTCCCTTACCTCCCGTTCTCTTTTTTCTTCAACTTCACCCAGAAATGCCCCTTTCCCACAGTTCACTAATTAGTATTCTCATGGTTTAGTAGAGGAAAAGAGACATGTGAACAGCCACGATATCAAGCAACGTGTAACAGTAACAGCAGCTTGGGTGCATACATAGATGGCACCTAGAAAGAAAGAAAGGGTGCTGAGGAGTGGGGTACATGGCTCAGGGTGAGCTGTTGCAAGGCCAGACAAGCAAACCCCGTGGAGGGTTTGCAACGTCAAGAGGCACGTGGATGCCAGGAACAGAGGTAAGAACACACATGCCCGAACCAGGGCCAGGGACCCCCACATATCAGCATCCTACCTGTCCAAGGGCGCCACTCACGTTCAGCCTGCCCTCAGAAAAATGCCCAAATGGTAAAATACACTGTTTGGTTTCATTTTAATCATCAGTTCCTCTAGATAAATGTGCAATTTCCCTTTTAAAAGCTTCTTATGAGAACTTGCATATCTCATACAGACCACACCAAGGTCATGACACCTAAACCTCAGCATCCATAGTGAGATAACTCCAGATAGCAGGAGCTTCTAGGAGCTATTAGAATTATTCAGTAGTACAGCTGTGTGATACCACCCTGGCAATTTCACTACAGTTGGGCAGGTCTGCAATGGGTTGGGGGTGAAGGAGCAGGGAGAACTGGTCCTTCACACAGTTGTGGGGTGGTGACCTCCACTCTGATCATCCTTACAGAACGGCTGCAGTTAGTTCAAATGTCCATCCTATGCCCTCCTATTTCAGTATCTAGGGACCTGACATACAAGGGACTCAGCAAGCTGCACAGGCCTCCCTGCCATCTTCCAAGCACTTGGCATCTGCTGGCCCCGAGTCTGAGGACACATTTAGGAGCAGAAGGAGACGCCCCACCTGGCCCTGAACTAGAGACCAAAGTTTTACTATTGCCTTTCTCTTTCCCTTCCAGGGGGTCTCCAAGAGAACTTGGGAGAAATTGCAATAAAGGTCAGGAGCTAATCTCCCACTGGCCATATGACAGTCTATCAGCATTCCTGGGCCTCACCAAAAAGAATCAGAGACGGAACACCTGCCATGGTCCACTGGGCTGTCTTGCACTGCAAGTCAGAAGCACCAGTCAGCTAGGACTGCCAGGGAGGGAGGAGGTGGGGAAGAAACTGGGGCAGAAAGGGAGCAGCACTGGCTCTGGTCACCTCCTCTGACTTGTGATGAATCCCAAGGGAGAATCCATTTTAACACAAGCCTGAGAACACAGAGAGAACAAGTGGCTTGGAACCACTCCCCCAACAAGGAGTCCCAGGGCCTGTGCATTGGCCCCTCAGAGACCACCCTCCAGCCGCCAGGTCCACCCTCCACCCTCCCCTCACCTCCCTGCCCAGTGCTGGGTTTCAGCACTCTCGTTTCATGTGGCTGCCTCCACGGAGCTGTCTGACTCTTGACTTCAGCCCCACCCCTGGGTGTTATCTTTCTAAACAATTCTTGGTGTCCCACTGCGCAGTCTACAAGACACCTCGGACACCCTTAAATCCAGTCCAGGCTCCTGGAGGCCCTGACTATTTCGAAGACTCATGTGAACCTCAGGCTGAGATTGTGGAACCAAACTGGGGTGAATACTGTATCAAGTAACTTTTATGTATTCAGTTCAGTTCAGTTCAGTCGCTCAGTTGTGTCCGACTCTTTGTGACCCCATGAATCACAGCACGCCAGGCCTCCCTGTCCATCACCAACTCCCGGAGTTCACTCAAACCCACGTCCATCAAGTCGGTGATGCCATCCATCCATCTCATTCTCTGTCGTCCCCGTCTCCTTCCGCCCCCAATCCCTCCCAGCATCAGAGTCTTTTCCAGTGAGTCAACTCATCACATGAGGTGGCCAAAGTATTGGAGTTTCAGTTTTAGCATCAGTCCTTCCAATGTATTATCTACTGCTTAATCATTACAATCTTTCTGCGAGACAGGTATTATTTCCATTTTATACCTGGAGAAACAAAGGTACCTAAGACCAACACACACTCACACACTTTTAATGAGTGGGTATATGAGTAGCAGAGTAAATACTCCAGCCTAGGTCTATGTGAAAGCAGAGCCTACATGGCCTCCCCTGGTAAGAGAGACCCTAAACATTTTGCAGCAATGGTTTTGTTAAAGGCAGAAATAACTCCTGGCCTTCAAGCCTCTGCTATCCATGGCCTTGAGCATCTGCTTATTCCAGGCCACAGGTGCCTGATGGCAGAGGTCAAGTGTAGAGCATCATACTATAAAAAAGGATTTATAATAAAAATAGCTAGCTACTACTGACAAAGTACAGATACTGCCCTTATCTACCTGCTGAAACCCACATCATAAGCCTTAACGACAAGCTCAACGGCATCTTTCTGTGAGCCCCACACCCTGGAAGAACTATACCTTTTCTCCTTTTCACCCTTTGGATATTGTGGTACTAAGCACACGCCTACTAGACTCTGAACTTCCTAAGGGGCCCTATCCTGATTTTCTTGCATCTCTAGCACCATAACTGGCACAAAATAAAGACTCAGTAACATTTGCTAAATGAATTAGTAAATTAAAGTAGGATTCTCACAGAATGCATTATCTAGTGTTTTTGACTATCAAACTTGAAATGAGCTTCTAAGAACAAAATATAAATGTAAATATATTCATACCAGCAAATTAGTTTGAAAATACGAGAATGACCTCTGGGAGAAAATAATTGGGGGCTAAAAGCTCTCATCAAATAACTTTAAAATAAAAACAATGAACACCAAGGCTACAAAATATTTTCAAAACAAAACAAAAGGAAGCATATGCTCCCTGAATCAAGGAAGCATATGTTCCCTAAATCAGATTCAACACGAGATCTGAACTTCTGCTATTTCACTGCTTTTCTTGGGAACTAACCATGCTCTATTTGGGGGTGATATTACTCAGTTTTTAATGTGCCATTTTACACAGTGGGTGTGTGAGATTCAAAGACTTAACTTCACCTCTGAATTATTCCACACTCTGGTTTAGGGAAAATTAGATCTTAGCTCTGTTAAAAATATACTATAAAATTCAGTGCTCATGTATGGCTAAAAATTGAACAGCGGCTGATTCTCAACATGAGAAAAGAAAATTAGCTAATTCATAATTTGGAGTTTCATTTTCACTTCTATTTTAAGAAAAAAAAAAAGATGTACTAGATCGTGATGCTCAATGGCTGTTCATGAAAGCAACTAAATGTCCATGCAAAGACTTCATGGTCTTCAGTGTGGCATCGTGACCAGACAGTGGATGTGCCCGTACAATCTAAGAACAGGTCATAGCGGGGAAGTGCCTCACTGTTGGGGACAACTGTCAGAACTCTAAAAAAGCAGTTTTCAAAATTTCAGGGAGCCAACTTATGAAAGACAAGAAAAGTGGAGTCATGACAATTAAATGTGATGTAAAATCCTTGGATGTGACTGAATGAAGGAAAAAAAAAAAAGACATACCAAGACAACTGAGGAAATCGGACTCTAGACAGTAGATTAGATAACAGCATTAGTCAAGGTTAAATTCCCTGCATGTTATATTATGTAGAAAACGTCCTTGTTCTCAGCAGATATGCATGAACTATTTATGATTCCTAAAAGGTTCAGTTAAAAAAAAAATAAAAGTATGTATCTGGGCATGTGCAAGGAAAAAAAGAAAAGAGCATATAAATGTGGCAAAACAGTAACACCTGGGAAATCTAGATAAAGGTGTTCATTGAACTATTCCTCAACTTTTCTATAAGCTTGACTTTTTTAAAACAAAATTCTGAGGTGAAAAAAAAATCAGAGGTTTGACCTCCTGAGAAGGCACTGTCTCAAGATTAATGGGTCATTTCAATTTGTTTTTCAATTCAGAGCCAAAACCACAAAGGAAAACCATTAAGCTCTTAAAAAAACCCTGCAATGTATAAACAATAAAAAAAGAGACCCATATTAAAGGATGAATATCAAATACTGTTATAACTCTTTAAGGCTTTTTTGACAGACTAAGACACAGAGTTGAGCATTTTATTGTTTTGTTCTAAACTATGTTCCAGGGGACTGACCACCAACTTTTTTGAGAGCCTAGATACTCTGCTTTACAAGAACCACCTAACTTAACCATAACAAGATGACTATTGCTGCTATGATCTCAGAGTGAAAGAAAATGAAAATAAGAAAGAAACAATCAATGAGATAAATAACTTATCTACAAATTCACACAGTAAATGGGTGGTTCGAACTCGTCTATATAACTCTACATTCTAGGGTCTTTCCCATACAATATACTAGATAAAAAACAATGCAATAGAATTGCTGTTTAAGTTTTATTCTTAAAAGATTTATTCAGCCACTATCTCTACTACTACCACTAATTTTAATAGTAATTAAACAATAAATGGGCTTCCCCAGTGGCTCAGTGGTAAAGAATCCGTCTGCCAAGCAAGAGACGTGGGTTTGATCCTTGGGTCAGGAAGATTCCCTGAAGAAGGAAATGGCAACCCACTCCAGTACAGCATTCTTGCTTGAGAAATCCCATGGACAGAGGAAATCTGGAGGGCTACAGTCCCTGAGGTTGCAAAGAGTTGGATATGACTTCACAACTAAACAACAACAAACAATAAATGGTATTTCCTTTTTCTTCCATCAAAAAATAATCTTCCAAAACAAAGTCCATAAGCTTTAAGAAAACTAAACCCCAAACTGTCAGTGTTATTTCTATCAAAAGTCTAAAACAGATTATGTATATGACTTTTGTGTATCTGAAAAGACATACTGATAAGAAGTGATTACTCAGAGGAGAAATGGATCATAAAAGAACAAAAAAAATTGTTTAAAAATAGGATTAGGATCATGGAATGTTGTTTAAAAATAAGTTTATGGATAATCATATTGTAATATATAAATGTATTGAATCAACATGCTGTACGTTTTAGACATACACAATGTTACTAATAACATGCCTTTCATTCCTGAACCAAATGGAAAACTAGCTTATGAAACTTCTAAAAACTCTCAAAATTCTAAGAATTTTGTTTGAAAACTGAGTGAAACGAATTCCTTTTATAGAAATAAAAACCAACAGGTTTATGGGCAGGCACTGAAAACACATGAGGACAGCTCAACAGATACAGTGTTATTAAAAGTATAAAAATGATCCAAAATAATGTATCTGTTAAACACATTTTTAATATAAACAGTCCCCTCATCCTCCTGAACCATAACAAAAGAAAAAGGCATAAAAAGGAAAAATGTTTTGTTTGAAGCATTCGGGTTGAAATATCTACTTTTGACAGATGCAGTATGAATCAAAAAGCCAAAACCTCAAAGATTTAGGAAACTCAGTCAGATTAGGACTGTGTTTATAATGGTCCTAAGCTTTCATTCAATCAAAAGTGACTGAATACCTAGCACTATCAAATTGTTTTTCTTGTTGTAATGTATACACACAGTATTTGTTGTTATAACTATTATTTAAAAATAGTAGTAGTAGTAGTGTTAGTAGTAGTGTTAGTCAGTTGTGTCCCACTCTTTGCGACCCCATGGACTGTAGCCCATGAGGCTCCTCTGTCCATGGGATTCTCCAGGCAAGAATATTGGAGTGGGTTGCCATTCCCTTCTCAGGTAACTTTCCAACCCGGGGATTGAACCCAGGTCTCCTGCACTGCAGGCAGATTTTTTTACCATCTGAACTACAGGGAAGCCCTCATTTAAAAATAATAGATAAATAATAAATAAATTCTTATATCCTATACATCTGGTTGATTTTACCTGACATAATTTTTTCCCTTAAATTACAGGTCTCACATTACAAATTTAAATTTATAGTTTATTTATGAAAAGTATTTCTGAACTAAAATGTCATCAAAAAAAGATATCCCAAGAAATATTTTTAATTATTAAATATGAATTTCTCTATTTTAAGTGGGTATCTATTTTTGTTATTTTTTGGAAATGGTATTTCAAAAGAAACTGAAGTCTATCTCTACTTCTAAATTAAATTACTTTTAGCCACTAAATTAAATTTACAAAGAGAAATAAAGAATTTCCTCCTCAAGATGACTTAAGACTGTTTCTGTTTTCTTCTTTGTCAAAAAAGTTTTAGTGATTGTTCTTTTTATCTAAGGTAGTAAATATTTTACTTCCCTTGCCTGAAAGACTGAAAATGTATATAAGATGCTTAGCATAGTCCCTGACCTACCAGGGCACTCCATAAGCCAGTTGTCTTTTCCTCCCAATAATCAACGTCAAAGTTCATTCCTATAGTGCTCTCCAGCATGTTATATTATTAGGGTTGTAAAGAGTCAGACATGAGCACAGCACAACAATACTTATACCTTTGAAAGCTTTTGTAACACGACTCTGAACTTGATTCCTGCTGTTTTCACATTTCCTATTACTGTCACTCTAGGAAAAAATGCAACATTTGACTTGAATGTGTATTTCTTTGCTGGGATTCCATCTTATCTGCATTTCCAGCCAATTTTGCTGAGATACAATGGACACTGATTTAGCTGTGGTGACAGGGGCTGAAATAATGTTGTTTCAAAATGAACCTACAATGGGACTTCCCTGGTAGTCTTGTAGTTAAGACTCCACTCAGGATCTATCAACCAATGGTAAGTACACTGAACAACAAATGTTAATGGAATTTGCCCAGAAATAATGTCTCATGTCAGGCAGAAAGGGAGATAATTTATTCTAAGAGTCTTAATTACATTTCTATGGAAAGACTCTCACATCATGAAAACAAGATATCACACTACTGATTCTCTCTTATTGTTCCTCTCTGTTTTCACCACTGTTGACAAAGACTATGCATTACACCAGAATAAGATCACTCTTGATTGCTCTACTTTGGGATCAAGTCTGATTGATGCCTTACTGACAAAAATATAATTTCTCACTACACAAAAGGCATTATAATCTACTCTTTGTTTCCAACATTTAAAATAGAGAACATATTCCTAATCCCTGTCTTATTCCTTATACATCTGGTCACCACATAATAAGAGTAAATTACACCAGTAACTGCTGACAAATTAAATATAAAACTCAATTTTAAAACACCTTTAATAATATAGCACATATGCAAAGGAGGTAATTTTATGAAATAAATGATTCATTTGTATTGTATAAATGTCAAAATGATCTGTTTGAATTTTTATCTTGTTTTTCAACCAAAAAAATTAGTTATAAATAAAAGATTGTCAATTTTTTCAAACCAAACATGGTAGTACTTCATTTGTCCTCTATCTTTAGAAAAGAAGGTATTTCACAGAGGTGAATTTTCCAAACAATAATTTATCCATTTCAATGTCCAAACTCACTTAGGACAGAAATGCTTTCAGCTGTGTCCTGTACTTACCCACCCATGTAATGTAGGTGGTACCCAGTATGAGTGTGTGTTAAGTCGCTTGAATCATGTCTAACTCTTTGCAACCTTATGGACTATAGCCCACCAAGCTCCTCTGCCCAGGGTTTTCCAGGCAAGAATACTGGAGTGGGTTGCCATACCCTCCTCTAGGAGATCTTCCTGTCCCAGGGATTGAACTCACATCTCCTGCATTGCAGGCAGATTCTTTACTGCTGAGTCACGGGGGAAGTATCCAGTGTAGGGAACCAAATTTAAATTCTTGCCAATGGCTAAGGTCTCCCTCAATGTGAAATTGCAAGAGGTTACTAAGGTATCTCTAGGATACCAACAAATATAAAGCAATTTGCTCCTATTCTAAATGGCTCCATGATGACAAGTTCTTATATCTCAGTGTTATGAGTTTTCATGTCTTTATTAAAAACTATCATCCCTTCCCGTTTTGAGTCTCCTTCCCTGGTGGTTCAGACAGTAAAGCATCTGGCTGCAATGAGGAAGACCTGGGATGGATCCCTGTGTGGGGCAAACCCCCTGGAGAAGGGAATGGCAACCCACTCGAGTATTCTTGCCTGGAGAAACCCATGGACAAAGGAGCCTGGTGGGCTACAGTCTGTGGGGTCACAAAGAGTCAGACACGACTAAGTGATTTCACTTTTACCCAAGTTCTAAATCACTTCTTCTCAACTGTGGCTGGCAAACCAGATAACCATGCAATTAGTAATTTATCAAATGCAGAAATAAACAAATTTGGGTAAGAGTCTCCATACATTAGCCACAGTGGGATTTTAAATTTAGCCACTCAGAGGATATTTCCATTTACTTCCTAGTTCTTGATTTTATCATATGGATGTTTTCTGGGAAAATGACTGATAAATAAGTTATTACTCTATAGCAATTATTCTTTTCAAACCTTCTTATCCAATCCATTTTTTAAATGTCACCATTAGTAAGCAAAATCCATAAGGAGACTTACCTGAGGCACGCCTTGTAAATCGGTTTATTACTGGAGCTGAAAGAGAAAAGTGGGATAATATTCTTAGATAAAATTCTAATTTATCCAAAACCCTGAAAAGGAACTAAATTGTTAATGATCCCATAAGTTAAATAGGAGAAAGATATGAATGGATAACAAGTGCTAGAAGAAATACATAAATACATGAAAATTAAATGTTTAAATTTAACACTAGACAAGGAAATATAAATTAAAACCAATATTTCATCTGTTAAATTAGTGACTCCAAAACTCTTTAAATGAAAATCCCTAGCTATGTGTGGCTGAAACTACTTACCTAGTACAGTACAAATCTATACAATATTTTTATAAACAATTTGGCAATTACATGAAGTATCATAAAAAGTTTATCTCCTTTAAAAAAGTAATTCAACTTTTAAGAGAGTTATCCCAAAGAAATATTACTAGAAAAGGAAAAAGCTATTTAACAGCATCATTTTCACAGTGAAAAAATCTGGAAACAAAACTAATGCTCACGTATGCTGATATCATTATTAGGTAAAGATAGTATATTGTTGATATTCTCAGATTTAATATTTGTAGCATTGACAATTTTTGTGTTCAACCCAAAAGTCCATGACATGCGAATCTGTCTGCAGAAGGCTACAATTTCAGGCTGGGTGTGGAAGTGTACTGCTCTACTGCTAAGCCCACCCTTGGCCCACTTCCCACACTCAACTCAGCTCTGTTGTTTCTTCCTGGTTTTGTTTATAACTATCTCAAGAAATGAGGGTATTTTTAAAAGCTTTTTTCTTGATAGAAGCAGGTGAGTTTACAGTTCATATTATATACAGAAAGAACACCAGGTACTAACTACAGAGTGTATTTTAGTAGCAGGATGTCATGGGTCCACTGTAATACTTTCTAATACTTCAATACTTTTAAAACAGTCAGTATAAAGACAGTTTACACTATGGAAAGAGGTCAAGTTAAAAAAGAAGACTAAAATTTTTGTCAGCATTATGTCAAACAGCACAAAAATTACAGACGCTCAGGATTAAGTACTAGAAGAAAATTATGTCAGATGTTTTACACTAATCCTTGTAACTATGCCTTTAAATATCAGCACCTACACATTACTGATGACAACATTTTACAGTAAGGCTCAGAGATACTGATTAGCTTGCTTGAGATCACACAGCCACACTGTGGCAGAACTTGAGCATTTGAACTTAAGCACTTCTAGCACCAAAATGCTTCCCATCAAGAGCAGAAAGCAAAAATACTGACACCTGAAATCACAAAGTAATAGGTTATTTCCTCCCCTATTGATCTCCACTTTTAATGAGGATTAATTCTGTGAAATAATTCACAAGTCAAATTATTAAAATACTAGTTTATAGCAAAATTATATCCTCGCAAATCATCAAGATACAAAATTTCCACTATTTACATACCAAATTAATTCAGCCATATAGCTGCAAAGTCACAAATCACTTAAATAAAAATATTTCATCAGATAAACTGTAGATATATTTTAGATATTACACACATACAAAAATGTCCACCAGTTTTCTTGGATATTTTTCAACCTCTTCTTCACAACTCCTTCAGAACCTAGTCTAAAGGAAGCCTCCCCAAGCCAGCCATAAGGATGGGAAAGGAGAGAGTGCAAAAAACTTCAACCATAAGAATGCAGAATAGATGGTGCAGGCTGACCAGAGCAAGATGAAGCATATGTCTGCTCTGGGGTGAAAACACAGCAGATACTCTCTGCCTCCTGCTCCAGCCTCTCCTATAGACCATGAATTCATAGCACAAAGAGCTTCTGGTTTGAAATTCTGGGATGTCTTTGTTCCCTTGGGGTCCCTCAGGTTTGTGTGTCTTTCTGAAGTGTTGGAGGCAGAGACAGACTTTCAAGGAAGTGACACTGCCTTCTTGGAGGTGTACTCTTAAGTTTGTGGGAGCAATTTTTTCAACCGTCTTAATAATTCAGAGGACATCTTTGACATTTGACAGACGATGTACAGGACAGTTCTACACAACAAAGAACTGTCCTAAATCCCACAACTTTCATGTTTTCACATATCCAACTGGACATTCATGTTGGCAAGCAAGTCAACTTACAACCATCTGAGACTAGACTCCAACACTGTTTACTATTTAAGTACAGGGCTTCCCTGGTGGTTCAGTGGTAAAGAATCCACCCGCCAATCCAGGAGACATAGGTTTGATCCCTGGTCCAAGAAGACCCCACATGCTGTGGAGCAGCTAAGCTCATGCACCACAACTACTGAGCCTGTGTTCTAGAGCTTGGGGCTCAACAACAAAGAAGCCCCCATAAAGAGAAGCCTGCACACTGCAACTAGAGAGTAGCTCCTGCCTGCTGCAACTAAAGAAAGGTCCAGCCCACGCAGCAATGAAGACCCACCTGGCACAGCCAAAAAATAAGTGAATAAGATTATTTTCTTAATATATATAAGTACAATTATTAGATGCAGTTTTAATATACATAAAACTTTCTGCAACACAAATACGACATAAATCAAAGGAACTGGGCGGGCTTCTGGTATTTTGTTTTGTTTGGAACTATACTAATATTTGTTCATCATTTCAAAAAATCATGTCACTACTATAATTGGGGTATCTGAATGGCCAGCAGAATACACCTGATTAGACTACATTTGCAGCTTTCATATTCGTAGGGATTCTACAAGTGGGAGAATCTAACTATGTCTCCCTGTGTACATGTAAACACATGCCTACTGCAACACATTACTATAAATTACTTGCCTTTGTTTCTCCTTTATATTTTTGCTAAAAATTATTTAAAATTTTAAATTGTGTGTAGAGAAGTTCTACAACAATGATTTCTGCCCCATAGTAAATGGGCCACAGGACTGGGTAGTTAAAAAGATGGGGGCGCCAAGCATACATCATGCAGTTGTCAAGGTAAACACTGGGTCTTGACAAAATTACCAAAATCCAATCCCTCATAACCATAGCCCTTCATATCCACTTGCAGGGATAAAACACAAGTGTTTCCTGCATCAGCTCTTGGCAAACCAACAGTAACCTTCACAATTTTTCTTGTTTTTTTTTCAGTCCAGCAGCCAAAATAGGGAAGAAGGTTGAGATTCATGGTGGAGGCCTTGCTGGAAGTAAAGCAATGTGTATCTGGACAGGGAGTGCCTGGTGTTTTCTCTTGCAGGAACCCAAATACAGGGAAGAGGAGCAGGAGGAAGGTGAGAAAGGACACACCACTGGGCACCAACTAGGGTCAGGAGGCGTGGGCTCCACTGCCAGCCCCATCGCCTTCCAGGAAACAGTGGATGAATCGTGTAACTTTGAGCTAAATTCTCAATTTAAAAAATATGCAAGGTAAGATCTGCCCTCCTTAATTCAAGAGGGTTTTAAGAAAAATATAAACATCTTTGAAAGTGCCTATGAACTATAAATTCCTATTCAAATATAAAAGATTGATGTTTATTTATTGTGAGCTAATATTACCAATTTTAACATTATCACTTTTTAAATATACAAAGAGCAGAACAAATTCACAAAAAAGTTAACAGATGATGTTTTAAAATCTGCTAAAGTCAAAGTAGGTTTTCACACTCTTGGTTTCCACCTTTAGATTTTCTTATTCTATGGATCCCTGATAGCTCAGCTGGTAATGAATCCGCCTTTAATGCAGGAGACCCTGGTTTGACACCTGGTTTGGGACGATCCACTAGAGAAGGGATAGGCTACCCACTCCAGTAATCTTGGACTTCCCTTGTGGCTCAGCTGGTAAAGAATGCACCCTGCAATGCGGGAGACCTGGGTTCGATCTCTGGGTTGGGAAAATCCCCTGGAGAAGGGAAAGGCTCCCCACTCCAGTATTCTGGCCTGGAGAATTCCATGGACTGTGTAGTCCATGGGGTCACAAAGAGTGGGACATGATTGAGCAACTTTCACTTTCCTACTCTATGGATATTCCGGGAGTGTATTTACATACACACACACACAAACAAATATGATTTAAGAATATACTAAATGCCTCTAACATTTGAAACAGATATAACCTATGATCTTAACAAATCCTCAAGGGAAAATACAGAAATGTTTATATAGGTTTGACTTTCTCCCAAGTGCTATTCCAGCAGAACACAGACAGTCCTGTGTTCCTATGAATATCTTCGTGCTTGTCTAACCAGAGATTCTGTCAGTTTCCAAACTAGATGGGTCTTAATTCCTCCGCCCCCAGGAGACACAGAAGTGTAGCTGATTCAAGTCGTCTTTAATCCTGGAGCATCTTTACAAGAAAAACGCTCCATTACTTGAGATGGCTGAATAAGCCTCTCTATTCCTAGCAGGGAAAACAACCTCCCACACCTGTGACTCCCCACCAGTGCCAGCGGGACCTGCTTATCTTCTCACTTCTTTTAGCCTGAAGCCCAAGATAAGCAGTGCCTGGCAGATAAGAGGCACTGATTCAACAGCTGTGGGTTAATCCATCAACTCTGTGAAGTAAACAGAGCAAGTCTCCTTGTCCCACTTACTCTGCTGTTTATTGGATGTGGATGCTGGGCACTGGGAATGTGACAGAGTCCTTGCCTCTGAAGAGCTTGACCAAGTCGGGAGGTATTTTCAAATACTATGGCTGCAAGGGCTTACACCACACAAGCAGCTACTCTAACAGGAAAATTTTTAGATAAAAGAGAAGTTTCACAGAAAACTAGAAAACTCAAGAAATTCTATGAAAACAAATGCAGTCAACTGAAAGCATGAACCAATGAGTTTGACCTTCAAAAAGAAAAGCCCGGTTGATAGTCATACAGATAGCCTGCATCTCTGAGCATGATGCTGGGAAAGAAGTCCCATCCAAGTTAAAGAAATAAGAGTCCTGAGTTGTGATTTATGGTCATTAAACACACACACGCAGCCACCCTATCTGTACTGTAGCCACACTGGTTAAATACTCTTTGTAGAAGAGTTCATGTACCCTGAAGTAAGACACACACAACCGTCTTGGAGTCAGCACAGTAATTAACATCCCCAGCCTCATGAGTCACCTTTTCTAGAATAAACATTTTCCAAATCTGCTCTCTAAATAAAAGATTCTAGAAATTATGTCAACTGAAACCATGTTAGGTAATTATTTTGGACAGAATAAATACTTGGCTCAGAGTAAATTTCTCTTATGCCTGAGCTATAAGGCTCACCTTTGAAGGAAGGAAAATTTAACTTTTTTAAAAGATCAACAGCAACTAAAGCAAATGAACAACAAAACCTGAAATATTGTGCTGATTAACCAAACAAACACAATTTTCAAACTTCTTTATACATGCTTACTTTCTGACATTGCAAAGGATCACTTATTTATTTTCTATGTCTTTGTTAAAGCCATGTCCTCTCAAAGTACTTCTGATCAGACATGATGGGAACTGTTGGAGAAGCAGGTATTTGAGGGACCAGTTCTCTATTTCCTTTTCGATTATATAGCATGAGATTTAGGTGTCCTATCTACCCATATACCTGGCGCATGGCTGGAGTAGGGCAGAATGAGATGAAATACAGACTTGAATGAGACACAGAACGAGATGAAAAACTATTTAAAAATACAGTTTTTAAAATGCCACCTTTAAGGACCACTGAAGAGATGCACAGAATCATTCTATTCACAAAGCAAACTCCTCAAAATATAACTGATATTCTAAAATACCGAGGTAATAGAATATAACTATTACTCTAGGGGAAAAAACACTCTTGGTTTACTTTTGCTTATGAATGAACTTAATTCATTCACTTTTTAATTCATGAGGACTTTACCAAAAATGCCCTCTGAGGACCAGAAAGACAGAGAAGGCAATGGCACCCCACTCCAGTATTCTTGCCTGGAAAACTCCATGGATGGAGCCTGGTGGGCTGCAGTCCATGGGGTCATGAAGAGTCGGACATGACGGAGTGACTTCACTTTCACTCTTCACTTTCATGCATTAGAGAAGGAAATGGCAACCCACTCCAGTTTTCTTGCCTGGAGAATCCCCGGGACGGGCAAGCCTGGTGGGCTGCTGTCTATGGGGTTGCACAGAGTCAGACATGACTGAAGTGTCTTAGCAGTAGCAGCAGCAGTAGCAGGACCAGAAAGAAAAATTCAGCTTCAGCTACAAGAGTCTTAAGGTAGCTAAGCTTATAAAGCCACACACAGAGTTGATGGAATAACAATGTCCAGAAAGAGGCTCCCAATACTTTAAGGATTTTGAAATGTGGGCTCTGAAGAAAAACAGGAGATGGGAAAGGCCATTGGCAAAGCTACATCAATGCAATCTCTGCTTCTGCATATGCTAAAACTGTCTCTTCTAAACCTGTAAGATCAAATATATGTAAAGGGCAGATTTACAGAAACTAATGTTTTGTTCCTAAGAGTGAACAATCCAGACTGGACAACTAAGAATACTACAAAAAACAAAAGCTACGAGAGTTCAAATCTTCACACATCCCTGAAGGCACAAGAAAATCAGACCCAAAAGAGTAGTTAAGAAAAATATAAGGGCTTTGAAATGAAGACAAAACCATCAGGAAATGTGATTAAGGTCCGCCTAATCACAAAAGTACGGTTTCAGAAGACACTACCTTGTCTTCACAGAATGATGTTCCTGCTATTCTAGGCTCAGCTCAAATGCCTCCTAAAAAGCAGAGGACTTTCTCTGAATACTCATTTTAACCCCGTGCAGGTCCTCTCAAATCACATCTTTCTTTGTCTTCCAAGTGGTCAGCACTATCTGCAGATACCTTTTGCTGCTGTTGTTCAGTAGCTCAGTAGTGTCCAACTCTTCGTGACCCCATGGACTACAGCATGCCAGGCTTATCTGTCCTTCACTATCTCCTGGAGTTTATTCAAACTCATGTCCACTGATTTGGTGATGCCATCCAATCATCTTGTGTATTATGTTAACTGCGTGTTTCCTCCCTTGCTACCGAGAGGGCAGCATCCTTCCTTGTCTGTTTCACTACTATATACCCAGCACCTAGAACTCTGCTGAATACGTATTTAACTCAACAAATACTGAATGAATAGTGCTATTGAAAAATTAATAAGGTTATTTCCTGATACTTAAAGATTATTTGGACAAATGTAAGTGATAATTTATAAACACATTAAATTTATGAAACTCATAAAATACTGTACTGGCCGGAACATAAAATCAACTTTAAAACGGTAGAGTTACACTGGCCTTTGACTTTTTGTACAAGCAGTAAAATGCAATCCCATTTATGACCCATAATTAGAAAAATTCAACCCAGCTGCTAGTTTCCAACAAAAGTAATGAAAAATTTCACAAGTTAATCAGTACAGAAAGCAAAAGCACTTTTCAATTAAAATGTGGGAAAGAGGCTTTTAAGAACATCCATGTTTCGAACAGTTTTATTTTTAATCAAGGTGAAAATGACATACAATGAAGTGCACAATTCACTGAGTTCTGACAAATGTATACACCAATGCAACCAACACTCCAATCAATATATAAAACATTTCCAACACCCTGGAAAGTTTCCACCAACTCCTTATAGTCAATTCCCAACATCCCTTAGGAAACTACTGTTAGTATTTCTACCACCATAGCTTAGTTTTGCCTGTCTCTGAATTTCATACAAATGTGAGATTTATTCTCACTGCTGAGAAGATCAATAGTTTGTTCTTTTTTATTGCTGAGTAGTATTTCATTGTGTAAATGCACTACAATTTGTCTATTCATTCCCCTATTGATGATTTTTTCCAATCTGGGCCATTCTGAATAAAACTTCTATAAATATTTTTATACAAATCTTTTTGTGAACATATGCATTTCTCATGTAGATACCTAGAAGGAGCTTCCCTGGTAGCTCAGCTGGTAAAACATCTGCCTGCAATTCAGGAAGCCCTGGTTCGATGCCTGGATCAGGAAGATTCCCTGAAGAAAGCATAGGCTTCCCACTTCAGTATTCATGAGCTTCCCTGTTGTCTCAGATGGTAAAGAATCTGCCCACAATGTGGGAGACATGGGTTTGATCCCTGGGTTGGGAAGATCCCCTGGAGGAGGGAATGATAACCCATTTCAGTATTCTTGCCTGGAGAATCCCCATGTACAGAGGTGCCTGGCAGGCTATGGTCCACAGGGGTTGCAAAGAGTCAGACAAAACTGAGTGACCAAGTACAGCACAGCACAGATACCTAGAGTGGGACTGCTGGGTCAGAGGTAAATAAATATTTAACCTTATAAAAAACCTGCTGATTTCTTGTTTGTACCATTTCATCCTCTCATGTAATAAGAATTTCAGTTACTCTATATCTTTGCTAACGGAAGACATGTCTTCTATTTTAGCTATTCTTGCCTGTTTAGTGGAATCTCATTGTGATTTTAATGTTAATTTCCTTAATAACCAAAGATACTGAGCACTCTTCCATGGGTTTATTGGCCATTCTTATGTCTTCTTTATTAAAACTATTTAAGTCTTTTTCTCAGTTTGATTACAGCCTTTTTATTATTGAGATTTAACAGCTCCTTATATATATTCCAATAAAAATAAGAATATGTAAGGGAAAAAAATCACAATTATAACAGCAACAAAAAATAATAAGTAACTTAGAAATAAAGTTAAGAAAGGACACAAAAATCCTTTATGGAGGAAATTACAGAACACTGAAGAAATGAAAGGAAAACTGAATAAATAGAGATATGAAATGTTCATGGACAGGAAGAATCAATATCATTTAAAGAAGCTTATCCTAAAAGTTCTGTGGATAAAAGCCCACGAGTAGTTAAACAATTCTAAAGAAAATAAGGTAAAAATCACTTCAGTTCATTTCAGTCGCTCAGTTGTGTCCGACTCTTTGCAACCCCACAGACTGCAGCACGCCAGGCCTCCCTGTCCATCACCAACTCCCGGAGTTTACTCAAACTCATGTCCATTGAGTTGGTGATGCCATCCAACCATCTCATCCTCTGTCATCCCCTTCTTCTCCTGCCTTCAATCTTTCACAGCATCAGAGTCTTCGCATCAGGTGGCCAAAGTATTAGAGTTTCAGCTTCAACATCAGTCCTTCCAATATTCATTGGAATTCAGGACTGATTTCTTTTAGGATGGACTGGTTGGATCTTCTTGCAGTCCAAGGGACTCTCAAGAGTCTTCTCCAACACCACAGTTCAAAAGCATCAATTCTTCGGCACTCGGCGTTCTTTACATTTCAACCTTCACATCCACATCACAACTTTCCATACTACTGGAAAATCCATAGCCTTGACTAGATGGATCTTTGTTGGCAAAGTAATGTCTCTGCTTCTTAATATGCTGTCTATGTTGGTCATAACTTTTCTTCTAAGGAGTATGTCTCTTTTAATTTTATGGCTGCAATCACCATCTGAAATGATTTTGGAGCCCACAAAAATAAAGTAAAAATTACTTACCCTACCACATATCAGGACCATATAAAGTCATATTAAGATAAAAATATTAAAATGAAAGAATGGACAAATGAATAGAACAGAATAGCCTTTAAGTACCTTCACATAAAAATGAGAAACTGATGTTTAAAAGTCAGTGAGGGAAAAAGTAAAAAAATGATGCATATTTTTTAAAAATGAAATGAGATTCTCATCTCACACCATGCACAAAAATAAATTATAGATAGATTAAAACCTTAAGTGTGAAACTCAAGACTTTTTCATTTTTACAAGAAAACGAAGAGATTATCTTTTTAATGTGGGGCATAGATGGATTTCTTAAGGCACAAAAAAGTGTAAGTATAAAGGAAAGGATTAATGTTAGCCTATAATAAAATCAAGAAATTATGTTTTTGAGTGAAAAGGCACGAATGTGAGTGAAAAGAATGAAACAAGTGAAGGAAATTAAGAGGTAAACTTCCATTTACAAAACAAGTGAGTCATGGGGATGAAATATACAGCAAGGAGACTATAATCAATAATAATGTATTGATAATATCTTTGTACAATGACAAACGGTAACTAGACTTACTGTGGTAATCAATCTGCAACATGTAGAAATATCTAATCTCCATGTTATGCACCAGGAACTAACAGAGTGTTTGCTGTAGGTCAATTATTCTTCAACAAACAAACAAATAAACAAACTCATAGAGAGATCAGATTTATGGTTACCAGAGGCAGAGGTTGAGAGGAGGAGCAACTGGATGAAGATAGTCAAACGGTTTAACCTTCCAGTTAGAGGATGAGTAAGTATTAAGGATGCAATGCACAATAAGATCTATATAATTAACACTACTGTATGTTATACATGAACGTTGTTAAGAGAGTGAATCCTAAGAGTTCTCATCATAAGAAAAAAAAATGTTTTTTTTCTTTTATTTTACATCTATATGAGACGATGGATGTTCACTAAACCTAGTATGGTAATCATTTTATGATGTACATAAATCAAAGCATTATGCTGGACACCTTAAACTTATACAGTGCTGTATGTTGATTATATCTCAATAACACTGGAGGACAAAACAAAGAAAACTCTATTCAACCTACATTACTGTAAATAAAATGAAAAAACAAGCCCAAGACTGGGAGAAGATATTTTTTAATGCATGTTCCCAACGAAGAATTAGTAACCACAAGATGGATGGATGGATGGAAGGGGAAAGAAAAGGAACACCCTTACAAATCAGTAAGAACACAGTCAGATAGGAAAAATGGCAAAAAAAAAATATTTTTCACAGAAGATGAACTAAAAATATGATCACTGAACATAAAAAAGATGTTCAAGATCAACAGTAATCAAGGAAAAGCAAATTCAATTCATGAGATTGCAAGGTAACATCCATCCTATTGGCAAAGCTGCTTAAAATCCGACATCAAATGGTAGCTTGAATGTGCAGAACTAGAAATTCTTACACTACTGCTGAGGGTGAAAACTGGATAATAGCTTGGCAGAGCAAATTAGGCAAAATGAGGTACCATGAAAGCTGGGTGTTCCCTCCAACCAGCCTTTCTACATTTAGATATATAACCTGGAGCAGCAATCCTCGAACTTCAGTCTCAAAACATCTTTACATTCTTAAAAGTTATTTGTTTATATGAGTGATAATCATGAATATATATTGTATAAGAAATTAAAATTGTTTTAAAATTATTTCACTTAAAAATGAACAGTAAGACAACTACACATTATTATAAATAACATATTCTTATGGAAAATAACTACATTCTTCAAAACAAAAAAAATTAATAAAAAGAATGGCTATTTTATATTTTTTACAAATCTGGCATAGCAGAAGACAGTTGGGTTCTCATATCTACTTCTGCATTCAATCTGCTGCAATAGCATACATTATGTACCCTCTGGAAAATTCCATTTTATACTTATGAGAGAATGAGGGGGAGGGCAAAGAACTTATTATACATTATTATTATTGTTATTTTCAATCCACAGATTCCCTGAAAAGGTCAAGGAGACCTACCAGAGGAATGGTCCTCCAGGGGTCCCCACACTTTAAAAAAACTTGAGTACATTTGCATGATACACATACATACGCACACACATTATGCTCATCACAGCAATGTAATAACAAATAATTAGAAACAAGCAAAATATTTATTGAAGAACGGATAAACTGTCTATTTACATAAGGGTATACTAACAGTTTAAAAGAAGTAAACAAGGGCTACGCGAATCCATGTACTATCATCTCAAACACTGTTCTCAAAAACAAGCTGAAGGATGATAATTTACATAAATGAAACTTTTATAAGTGGCACAATTATACAAACTTTGAATATATGAAAAACAGCATTATTCCTAATCTATAAATAGATGCCTTTGTAGTAACAGTACAAAAGCAAAAATAGGAAATAAAGACACCAAATTCATCTTAGTGGTGGTTATCTACAGAGAAGGAAGTTAACCTAATGGGTAAGAGACGGACACACAAGGAAACTCCTACTGTATGTATAATTATTTTCTTTAAAGAAAAAAAAAAACCCTGAAGGGGTTAGAGACAGGGGATGGTTTATATGAGTATTCATTTTTGTATATTGGAAACACCTCATAATTAAAAAAAAAAAAGAAAAAACAAGAGAGAGAAAGAAAATTTCTGCTCTACTTGGTTTTGGAGATAAAAATCTCTTGGTATATAAAAATGTCTCAATACTCTCAGTCCAACCAGATTACTTTACACTGCATTTTTTTTTTACTTTGTTACCTTTGACATATAAAAACAATATATGTAAGGCATGCAACTTGATAATTTGGCATATGTATACACTGTAAAAAAAAATCACCACAATGAAGCTAAACAATTTAATTATCACCTCTATATAGTCACCATTCTGTATGTGTGAAGATTTTAATTAAGATCAACTTTCTCAGCAAATTTCAAGCATCCAGTACAGTACTGGTAATTGTCACCCTGCTATACACTTAGATTCCCAGAACTCATCCATCTTGCATAACTGAAGCTTTGTACTCTCTAAGCTAAATGTACTCCTAAAATATATTTCACAAAATATCCTTTTACAAATGAATTTTTCTTGAAATTTGAACACTAAAATATATTTTGAATTCTTTTTAAGGAATTATTAGGAATCAAAGATCCTAATATTGCTTAGTTGGTAAACTGTTGTTAATGACAGTCAAATAAGATATCAAAGACCTGTGAAAAACTCCATGTAAAAACAAAGATCCAAAAGAACTGTCTTTTTCTTTCTTAAAATCTATTAAGATAGTAATTTGTAGTGGAGCAAGTACAGAATGATGGGTTTTCAGAATAAAATCATTCTAACATAAAACTTAGGTACAAAAATTTGTCCCACCATAACCTTTCTTTCATAAATATTATGACATAAGGAAATGGCAACAAGCTGTCAATTTAATGCAACCAATTTTTCCAATTTATATTTCAGGCACACATTCATGCTTTTACTATAAGCATCTGCCTCATTTAAATAAAGTACATATTATTAATACCCCTACCTACTCTTTCCCGAGTTGTTTTAAAATGATTTATTAAAACTTGAATAAAACCATAAACTGGGAGATTTTACACACACAAATTTATTTATTCTACCAGTTAAACACTGATTCTCAAGGAAGGAGATGGTGTGAAAACAAAGCAAAGCTTTATCCCATTGCTTTTTTTCCCTTATTTTTTTTTAAGTCAGACTATTTACCTTGCATTTCAAATAGAATTAAAGGAGGACTTGAGATTTAAAAGGGCAAGGGGTTTTAAAGTTTGAAACACTTAGCTGAAAGATCTAAAAACTTTAGTTTTATACTTTTTATTAACAGCTTTTTAAGTACTATTACTATGCTGACTTGAAAGTAATCTCCAGTGTCTTACATTCTTAATCAAGCTTCATTTTTTTAAATTTATTTTTAATTGAAGGATAACTGCTTTACAATGTTGTGATGGTTTCTGCTGTACAAAAATGTGAATCAGCCATAAGTGTACATATATCCCCTCCCTCTTGAGCCTCCCTTCCACCCCCCACCCTACCCACCCAGGTCATCACAGAGCACCAGATTGAGCTCCCTGTGTTCAAACTCCATTTTTAAAAACTGTCTTGTTCTGACTTCTAAACTTGCCTTTCCTTCCTTCCTTCTCTTATTTTTTAACAAACCCACATACAAGGCTAGTATATGTCAGACACCGTTAACTCATTTAACCCTCTGAGGTAGTACTGTCATAATTCCCATTTCACAGATGAGGGAACTGAGGCATAGATGGTAAAGTAACTTGCTCGAGGTTCCAAAAGTTATAAATGGCAGAATCAAGATTCAAACCCAGAGCTTATGCCAAAGCAAGAGCACATTTTTTAAAAGTTTTCCCTGTTTCTGATTTTTCAGCATTACTTTAAAATTTTTCAGCACTAAAAGCAACCTGTTTTCCATAAACTACCAGGCTTAAGAAGTATAAGGCAGAGGAAAGGGGCTCTACTGACCATGTTTATCAAATTAGTGGAGGGGAAAAATGGAAGGGATAATAATTGAGGGAGATGATGGTAACACATTCAGTTTAGGGCAAAATTATTTGAGTTGCTTGAAGAATATGCAAGCAGAGGTGGCTGGTAAGCAAGTAGATACATTGAATCTTAAGGAGAGGGGAGGTCTGTGCTGGAACTACAGTTAAAACTGGAGGGCTCGAAAGAGCAAATCAGCCCTGGGGGGTGAGCAGGATTCTCCTAATAAAGGGAAGAAGGCAGCGTCTTTCAAGGTGGTTAGGCATGAGGCAAGATGGAGAGAAAAAAGGACAAAGCAGGTTCAGGCAACAGATGCATTTGAGATGTAACGCAGGGCTCACAGAAGCAGAAGCGGTGACACGGCAAGTGTAGAGAGATCAGAACATCTACTCAGTGAGAATATGCAATTCTCAGCTGCAAGACAAGGCTGTACGCTTGTGTTCTTTGCATTTTGCAGAATGATCAAATATCAGCCCAAATATAATGCCACCTTATTTTGTTTAATATAATGAAGTCTAAACCTACAAAACTAGCAAAGGCTTTTATGTTTCATGAAAACACTTTAAAATGTTTAAAATATAAAGGATTATCAACAGGCTATTTTTAATATTCACATGCCCAAGAAGGTTTCGATCACTTCAGAAATATACGCTTACAGACATTTACTATTATTAGACATTCAGTATTCAACTTGAGGTTAATTAAAATGTATTTGGCCACCTAATGTGAGCAAAGCGACATGCACACAGGGAAGTCTAGGAGGGAGAGAGCTTATTACTGCATATCCCTGTCTGCCTGTGCCGGGCACATCTGACAGCCACCGAGCTTTCTTCCTGCCATTTTGATACCATTCATGTCAACCAGAGAATTTTGGAAGGATATTTTGGAAGGGTGAAATGAAGCTAACCTTTGGAGAAAAACTGGGATTTGGCAGAAAGCTAAGGAAAGAGGACTGGGTACCTAGGACCAAGAGAATAATTCAGGCAAGAATATTTGACATCAATTTTGAACCACACTATATGCCTCTACAGCATTTTATCTACTATTCAAGGGCTGCTTACAAATGAATCTACTTTATTTCATGCCTTTTTTCACTTAAAATGTACTTAATAGGTAATACAGGTATATGATAAGCTTTTTATCAAGTTACAAAAAGGGAGACAGTGAAGAGTCTCCCTTCTAAACAACTGTCCTCTCCAGAGACTGCTTTCCTGAGATACCCTGTGCATGCGTGCATGCTAAGTAGCTTCAGTGATGTCTGACTCTTTACAACCCTATGGACTGTAGCCTGCCAGGCTTTTCTGTCCATGGGATTCTCCAGGCAAGAATACTGGAGTGGGCTGCCACGGCCTCCTCCAGGACACCTTCCTGACCCAGGGATCGCACCCATGTCTCTTGTGTCTCCTGCATGGGCAAGCCGGTTCTTTATCACTATGCCCTATGTAACTGCACTTCTTTTAAACTATTTTATTTTTAACTTTTTTCTCCTTAGAGTGTTGCCCGGTCCTAATCTTTTAAAATATTTTAAACTTTAGATTTTCTTCTAATTCAGACAGCATTTCAGACTTAGTGATTCTTAACTAAAGACCTATAACATGGTATGATTCTGTTTGTCACATCCCCAAAATGTGTACCAAGAACCTTAGTACTCTATAATCTAAGTGGAGTTCAAGGTACAGACAGATAGGAATACAAATTTATAGAGAAAGAGCCTGGATCTTATCTGTCACGTAGTATGATTTTATTTCCTCTTTATAAGATAGAATTTTTCTCTTTATTCTGCCAAACTTTGGTTGAGTTAAACAATTAGCTTACCTAATGAATGTCTATTTAAAAAGACAAACACAAACACACTAGGACCCTATAATTCAGGAGCTTAAAAGAGGAAGCCAAAGTTTATTACAGCCAGCTTATATATTAATAGAGTATCAATTTAGTTGAATTGTTAGGATTGTGGTCTCCAAAATAGGGTCATGAACCCCAAGGCAGAGTATAAAGGCAGTCTTTAAGGGTGTAGGAAAAAATTAGAACTCGTTTACAATGACTTACTTCTCCCTTTCAAAATTTATACTGTAGAATCCTTTCTCATGGGACTCCCCTGATGGCTCAGTGGTAAAGAATCTGCCTGCAATGCAGGAGACACAGGTTCAATCCCTGGGCTCGGAAGATCCCCTGCAGAAGGAAACAGCAACCTACTCCATCCAGTTATCCTGCCTGGGAAATCCCATGGACAGAAAAGCCTGGTGGGCTAAAGTCCATGGGGTTACAAAAGAGTCAACAACAACAACGCTTTCTCATATACGTAGTAAGTTAATATACTGGTACATGCGCAACATTTATAAAGACATACTTGGGATGTGTATACTCATTATGTTCCCTCATTAGCAATTTTGCTAATGAGGGTACTCAATCAAAAAAATTTGATAATTAAACAGCTCAGTATATGAGTGTTCATTTCTAAAAATAAATATTTTATTGATTTTCGAAAGTACACCAAGAACTGGGGCTTCCCCGATGGTCCAGTGGTTAGGACTTCCTGCTTTCACTGACGAATGCCCAGGTTTGATCCCGGTTGAGGGACTAAGATCTCACAAGCTGCAGAGCACAGCAAAATAAAATAAAGCTCATGTAAGAAAAGTATACCAAATGCTAATGTGGGTAGAACAGAGAGAAAAAGCAAATTGTAAAAGGGACAGATCAATGCTGAGCTAGACTAAATTTTTAGAGGGAAAAGTAGGTGGCTTATTTTTTGATATGTGGTTCTTTTCAGCCATGTTATTGCTGTAAGAGTTACTAACACTGAAGTGTGTGGTCAAGTAGATGGGCTTTGAACTTAAGACTGTCAGGTTCAAATCCTGACTCTACCACTCACTCCAGGAAGGGCTGAATGATATGTATAATAGCCTTATTCAGGGCCTGGCAGTTAAGTAGCCAAAAATGTTAACAATGATTAAATAAAAAGAATATCATTTAACAGACATTAGCTTTCTATAGCAACTGAAATGAAACAGCTGAGTCATGTTTTAATTAAGAACCTTTTGGAAAGATGCTTTTTGAGTCTAACGTATTTAAACAAATGGAAGTTTTTCCTTCTTTTTTTATCCAAAAAAAAAAAGTCCCCTCAGTAAAACTCCCATGAACTATTCTATCTTGGAACAGCTAATGTAAATTAAACAGTGTCAGTCCCCAGCCAAACGGATACCGGAATCACTGTATACAGTATATCTTTTTGGCTTCGCTTTTATGTGGAACATGTGTTTATATTTTGACCTTTTGTCTTTTTTTAAAAATGCAGAAACATTTTTAAACAGCAGCAACTGGAATGATTTTTTTTTTTTTTTAGCTTCCAAACATACTAAACTACACATGGCAAAGCCTATTGCTGAAACATTTATAAATGTTACACCAACTGTGTTTATAGTTCTGATTTTTTTGGATTGTTGTTTTCATGTAAGCCATGACCTGAAAATTTGAGCTCAAATTCTTTCCACAAAATAATTACATAATGGAACAGTCTGAGTCATTTTGAATTTCCGAAACACAAAAACTTGCTCCCATAAAATAAAGATAATAATCAGTATCACAGTGAAGTTTTCGTATGGGGTTTTGCAACCATGACCATCTCAATCACAGCTAAGTAATAAGGATAAGGCTGGAAGGACAATAAGAACAGGACCAAGAACACAATGATAACAACTCATCCAACTCAGAAAAGTCACTGTACTATTTTTTCTTTTCCATTGCCTCTTCTTAAGCAATTGATACAAAAATAAAATCTAATATTAAATTTCACTGCAATGAAAAAATCAAAGAGAAAAAAAATTGGTGACACTGAAGGGAAAAGTATAAAAGTACTTCTTGTTAACCTGGCCTTTTAGACCTTATCTATAACCCTGATGGAAGACAGAAGGATTTATAGTATGTAAGTTAATATAATAGCACACAAAATGTTAAGTGATAATTCTATGAACAAAAAGACCAAAACAGACTAAATCTGGGCAAGGAACATCTCTGGCTCTCGCGACTCCATCTGTTAAATGTTATAGACAACATATTCTATCTATGAGACAGTCTGTGACAAAAGGATTGTCTCTTAAGGAGTCTAGAGATAGTAAACTTAAAAGAATAATTACCTTTTTTTTGTTCTTAGAAAAAAGGACTTGGCTCTCAATAAATATGTCTGCAGTGGGTGAAAGAGCAGAGGATCCTACCTCTCAACTTATACATGTTCTTTCTCCCCATGGGTTGTCCCAGGTCTCAGCCCCTTTACCCTGTGACTCGACACCGCTAAGGCAGGCCCCAAGGTCAGTCAACTCAGAAACCTTCGTTGAATCCCTTACCTCAAATATTCCATCCACCCCTACTTCCATCATAGGCTTTCTCTATTCCTACTATTCTCATTAAGATTTCTCTTTTTAAGGGATCACAAAAAAAATCCTCCTTGACAATTTCAAAGATCTTTTGTTAGTATCCACATGGTTGAAAAAGATACACATTTTTTTTTTGACACAGCTATGGTCATAACTTTGACAGCTGGAAATTTACTGGAATCCAGGGAATGAGATTTGCAGCAATGAATAACTATTAAATTTTTACTCTGTCCCACCCAGATACAATACATCACTTTATGTACAAACTGAAATGGAAAGCTTACATGCCTTCAAGTGGAGAGCTTGTAACAGTCTTAAGTTAAATAATAGCTACAGTGTGATCTTTAAGATAGGTAGGTAAACATATGAAAGTATCCAATGCTTCCATTTTTGTTGAGGTGCTTTTATTCTATGCCACTGCTTAAGAAAAGGTACCAGTTTCTCAAAGAACCCTTCACAAGTTGCAACTGATTTTACTCCTCTCCCTCCCCCTCTCTCTTTTCCCATCCCTCCTCTCCCCACTCCCTCCCTTTTGCCTAAAGTAATAGACGGATAAAAATTTGAGAAAGGACACCCAAAGTCCTTTGATTTCCCAATTTCAATCCCTAAAGTAATCCATTTAATGCTACTATTAAAATGAATAATGTTCTTAACTGTTCTTTGAAAAATCATAATTGGCATCTTTAACGCAAAATATTTTTTTTAATCTTCTCTAATGTTGTTTTAAGCTCCTAACTAAAATAATGGCTTCAATATTTTAGCCATTGTCATGAATGATGTAATCCACTTCAGGAGGAGGATTTAAAACTACTATATAAATTTCCAATAGCCAAAGACCAGAAAAGTCTCATTAACTACAAAATCCTAGAGTGCTTAGCTACAAATTATGAGTTGAAAGGATGTGGGTTTTATTACTATGCAACATAACTTCACATTAAATCCTAAGAGAAACTGCCCAGCAAGCTCATTTCCTATTTCATCTGTGTAAAAAGTGAGAACGTTAGATTCATCTCCACCAAACACAATGAAAGCCTCATTGTGAAGAAAATACTTCCCGAAGACCTCATGAGATTATTTGTTTAACAGGTAACCGATGCTTGCTGGGTGCAGCATCCTAAGCGCCTTGCAAATATTACTCCACTTATCCTCATTAAAACTTCACAAAGCAAGTACTATTATTATGACATGTCAACACGCTGAGCGCAGCATTTCATACATTAAAAAAAATAGACATTGTCTAAGTTGCAAGCTAACCCTACAAAATCAACTTCCATGAATGCTTTTCAAACTGATTAAATGGATTTAAGAGGTTGATTATACACTAAAAAAAATATTTTAACTTTCAGCGCATTGCACAAGTACCATCACTAAAATAAATTCCTTTTCTTTAGCGGTATGCTGATGGCTACATGAAGTAGAAGACTAAGGATTGGCTGCTTTGTCTTACAACAGTCTCCAGGAGCCCTCCACAGAGCAAGTTCTTAAAAAAGGGCTCACACAAGTGAGCCTAAAAAATCAACCAAAGCAACTCTCCTTTAAAGCTCTAATTCCTCTCTACAATTTCCTACTGTCAGTTAGGCCATGAATGTCAACATATTTTTTTACTTCCAGTATGAACAAGGTTAAAAACTTTTTCACAGCAGATTCTTAGGAAGTCAATCCATTACCCTCACTGCTTTGTCATCTCATTTTTTAGGAAGATCACACACGTCATTCCAGACAGATGAATTTCTGACTTTTATTCTTCAAGTTACAATGAGGCTTAGCTCTTCCAATTCTGTATTTAACAGAGATAAAGGACATTTGCTCTTAATCCTCTTAAGAAAAATTTTCAGACACATGCATGCTATTCTCAGCTCTTTCAACCATTTCCTCTCATGCTATGTACCTTTGTTCTCTTAATCTCTCACCATAAGCTCCAACTTTCCAATATTTTGCATAATTTTCAACATTTCTGGTAAACTCTACACAATCCCGTTAAATTGTAAAAATGTAAAGGTAGATAAAGTTCTCCTAAAAGATTTGACATAAATCAGAGTTAAGAGGATTAAGTCACAGATTTTACATGCTAAATTTCTATTTATATACCTTTGACATCCAAGCTTATAAGCCATGGTTCTATAGTTCTGCCCTGTAAATTAACCTGACCTTGAGATCTTTGCCTTCCATAATTTAGTATATTAGTTCTTCCATATTTTACATTAGTCTATTTTTTCTCCAGTTTGATTCCTCTTCATGGGCCCATGTGTAATTTGTTTCCAACTACCTGTCAATTTTGGAGAAGGAAATGGTAACCCACTCCAGCATCCCTGCTGCGATAATTCCATGGACAGAGGAGCCTGGCAGGCTATAGTCCACGGGGTCGCAAAGAGCTGGACACGACTGAGCAGCACTTGTCAATTTTATTTACTTCATTTTGTAATTTGAGTTATTTCACTTAAGAAATAATTGAGCAACACAAGATCTCCCAATGATGCCTGTATTAATTGCCACAGATTTCACTCCAAATTGGTACTGATCCAACTCTTTGGCTTATTGCAACCCTCCTAATAATTCCAAGCCTGGGGACATGGCCCTTGCAGAATAGACATGTCAAGTTTCATTTGATTTCTGTAGGACGGGGAAGAGGGAGGCAGTCTCAATTATAGCTTTTTTTCAGGACTTTAAGAGTTCCCAGAAAGGGGATCACAATATGCCACTATCATTCTAACACCTAAAGGTTGCCCTTTTAACAAGAATTGACAGCAAGCTGGAAGTAAACATTAGAAGTGATAAACTTAGAAAAGGATAGGAGGGGAACAAGAAAGCAATCAGTAGAGGAAGAATCCTTTGGAAAGGGAGGAGAGAAGTAAAGACCACCTTCACCAGTCAGACTTTTGGCCAAGGTCCCAAATGCTGGTTCACTTGCTTGATTCAACCACCACACTATGAGTTCAAGGTCACATGCTTGATCTCTCTGGGGGAGTCAATGGCAACCAGTTTCATGGTCAAAAACTTGCCTTTTTGAACAACCTCTCACAAATACTATCACTTGTCCTAAGGGATTCGTGAGGGTAGGTATGGATTAATCAATGCAAATTCATCACCATTACTGAAATAAAAAAAAAAAGCAGGAACACCTGACCTCGATTCAGCCAGCTGGACAAATTTCATTAAGAGAGAGACCTCTTATGATTTTAGGTCAGACAGATGTGAATAAGAAACCAAGCTCTATTTCTCACTAGTCCTGTGTGTAACCTTGGACAAGTTTATTATTCTAAAGCTTAAAGACAAAACATATTAAGGGCCTCATGCAGAGCTTGACATAAAAGGGATCTCAAGGGATGCCAGGCCCACCCCTTTCCCCGGAGATAAAAGCTGGGACTTAAGAGCACAGGCATGGCGCCAGGCCCACCGCTCTTACAACCTCTGCAGCCTACCAGCTGCGAAACACTGAACAACTGTCAGTCTCATCTTTCTTATAAAGCTGGGATAATGAATCCAGGCATTTAGATAGTGCCTAGCACACAATCTCAATAAATGGCAGCTATTTTTTAATTGTTAATAAGAGAAAGTGATATTATAATTATCATCATTATCTGTTGACCAATCTTTCTCAAAGTAGGGTCAGGGAACAATAGATATCATCTGTTAAAAAAAGATCCCAAGTCCACCCCAACCTATTCAAAAAAGCTCCAAAAGCGTAGTACCAGGTAATACTCACTTCAGAATCAAACTTCCTTGAGAGGTACACTAAAATTTAAGAACGACTTATACTTTTCATCTTGTGCTATGTTTCAGTAAATTAAGGCTTGTCTTCTAGTACTTTTCCCATTCTTTAGTACTTTTCTTATTCTTTACTATGTCATGAGGATTACCCAGTATCAGGTGTTTTTTATATTTCAGCACTTTTTTAGACTTAGGCATTAATCTGATAGGCTCATTCCCATTGTTTCCCTCCCTCTCCCCAAGAGTATTATTTTGACTTTTTCCTCCTTTGACCGAGGGTTGACAGACTATGGCCTTGGTCTGTGGTCAGTTTTGTACAGAGGCAATACATGTTCACAAGACTGCTTTTTTTTTTTAAAAAAGAGGAATATGCGATGGAGACTGTATGTTGCTCACAAAGCCTGAAATATTTACTCTCTGACGGTTTACAAAAAAGTTTGCCAACCCCTTGGCGGTCTAGAATTCTCTTTAAATCGGGGGTCACAACACAAATTACTTTTAAAAAATTGAGAAATGATTAGAATAGAAACTACTCTAAGTATATATTTTTCACCGCACCTAGAAAAGCGAAGCACCATTGCCAAAGTTTCTGTTATACATAGACACATACGTGTGCACTGGATAATGACCAAACTGGTTGCAGTCATAAAAGTCTTGGGGCGGGGGTGGTAGGAATGGGGAATAAATTGGGCAATTGGTTAACTAGTATATAGTAAAACTGATACTGAGTAATTTTTACAATAAAAGTGCTTTGGAGACTATAAAACCATATTAAATGATCCCTACTACTCAGAAGGTAATGGCTTATTTCTTTATGCTAAATGGAAATGAAATCTGTTCTGTGTACAATCTACATTGTTTTAAAGAGAAAACAAAATCATAAACGCAAAGTACTTCAAAACATTACACAAGCAAAATATTTTAGTTATAGTAACAATATATTGCACTGAACAAATATAGGCTCTTTACCAAGTCCCTTAGTCTTTGGTTTTCTCCAATCTGGGAAACTAGTCCTTTTTGTTTTCTTTGTGTGTGTCCATGTGCATGTGGATGTACTCATGTGTGGATGTGTGTCCTGCCCATCTACTTAAAATGTGCACTCTTTCCTTCTCATGCCATTTCTAATAAGAAAAGCATTCGATTAACTTTTTGTGCAAAATGAAGACTATGATTATCCTACCCCTGGAAACATTACAAAGTCGAAAATCAAAATTTTTAAAGTAACAATCTTCCATTTTATCTTCAGAGAGCATTAATTTCCAGGGGTTTCTGTGACTGCTTCTGATAAGCTAAAAATACCTTAATTTTATAACACATTTCAACAATTTTGCAAAGAAAAGAAACACCTTCCTAGAAACGTACACAAGGAAATGACACTTTAAAATATGAAATGTACTGCGGACACACAAACCACGAGTAGTGTAAATAAATAAAAGCTGGTGTGATGCTGAATGCACGTTTGTCTTATGCCACAAAGAAAAAGCACTTGCACATTTGCACACCCGGGTATTTTAGCTTGGGATGCCACAAAGATGGGATTCAGGCATGCTGTGTAAATGCAGGAGACTGTTAATGTGTAAGCGTGTCTGCGTGTGTCAGGGAAAGAGGGTTATAAGCGGGAGGGGTGGGACCTGCCAGGAGCAGCTACTGGAGAAAACCCCCTTTTCTTTCCCATTCATTTTTTCTAGCTTCTGTGTCTGGCACAGTCCTTACAATTACTCACAGCTTTTCATTCTAAAGACAACCAACAAGCTTTCAGAACTTCCTACAGTGTTTTTCTCAGTTTTTTTTTTTTTTAAGATATCAAATCATCCAAAATTTGTTTTAAATCAAACCATTCGCCCGTTTCCTCACTCCAAAGACCCCACGGGTTGCAGGCTAAACAGGATCCTTTGTTGTGTGTCCCAAAAGAATACAACACGCTATCGGTAAATGGGAAAATAATAGATGACTCTCGTTTCCAAGAACGCCAAAGCTATCACCATAAATTCTATTCTGCCCCGTGAGTCCAATTTCACGCTCCTTTTAGTGAATCTGGCGTCCTAACAACAGTGAAGCCAATGCGATTGACCGCCCCTCCGCCTTTTCGTTTTGGACAATCCGCTAATACACATAAGGGCTGAAGGAGGATGCCAAATGGGCCAGCTTCATTTAGGCAACCCCAGCGAAAGTTGTTTCTCAGATGCCCACTCCAATCCTGCCGGCCTCTGCCTCCGAGCCCAGGAAGAGAGGGGGGCGAGTGGGCAGAGAAGCCTCACCTTTCGGCTCCCCACCTCCCGAGGAGGGAACGCGGGGGAGGGCACGACGAGAGCGCGGAGGAAGAAAGTGGGCGAGTGGCAGAGACAGAAATGGATGCTGAGGGGGTGGGCGCGAGGGGAAGGAAGGGAAGGCGGGGAGAGGAGGCTGAGCGGAGCTCGGGGATCTAAGGACCCAGGGGGAGCGGCGGGGGTGGGGGCCCGCGCGGGGAAGCCGGTCCTCACCGTTGAACGCCCCTGCATCCGCGGCCTCTTCCTCCTCCTCGCCGTTCTCCGAATCGCTGTGCCTGGGCTCCTCGGCGAAGTTGACCCCCTTGCTGGGGGTGCCGCCCCCGCCGGCGGCGCCCGCGTCCCCCCAGGTCCTGCCTTCATGGCCGAAGCGCGCGGCGCCTTTGCGCTCGTTCTCCTCCTGCAGGCGCGTGAAGTGCTGCAGCGCGAACTCCAGCAGGTCCGAGGGCTGGTGCCTCAGGACCTCCACGGTGAAGCCCTGCAGCAGCTCCGTCAGTCCCGCCGGGATCTCGATGCTCATCCTGCCTCCCCTGCCGGCGGGCGCCCGGGCGCCGCCCTCGCCCCCTCGCTGAACCGGCCTCTGGCCCAGCGGCGGCCAAGCGAGCGCAGACGGGCGCTGGCGGGGCTACCGGCTGCGAGCGCGGCGCACTGGGCCCCGGCAGCCAGGCTGGCCCGGCCCGCGGCTCCCGGCGCGCGGCTCCTCCGTGCGGCGGCGGCGGCTGCGCGAGCTCGGCCCCGGGAGGGCTGGCAGCATCTCCGGCTCCTCCCGCTCCCGCCGCGGCCGCTCCGCGCCCCCGCCCCGGCCGCCCCGCCCCCGCCCCGCCCCGCCGCTGAGCGCGGGAGGGGGCTCCGGCGCGCCCCCACGTGACCCACGGAAACCATGGCAACCCTGCCGGCGGGCGCCGATCACCCGCCACTTGCGCAGCGGAGGGGCTGAGGACGCTACGCGGGCCGGCGCCAGCAGGGCTCTCCTAGGGGGCGCGGCCCGGGCGGGGCCCCCCAGCCCCCGACTCGGCACTCCCCGCGTCACCCTCGGGCCCAGGCGCGCCTGGTGGTCCACCTGTCTGCACGCCCCGGAGAGGACGGGCCAGTCGGCCGAATTCCCACGCCTTTTCACCACCCCGAGTCCAAGCACAACTGGTGCCACGCGATTTGCCCTGAAACTTGGGCCTCCACCTTGTTAGCGTCATTTTCTTCTCCTCGGAGAATCTAGTTGTAGTAATACGAGCGTGCGGGTGATGTCTTTTGTTTAAAAGTCAGGTAGTACTGGTTCTTTTGGACGAAGAAATAATGCCCCATCTTTGTGACACATTTCTTTTTCTTTCGCCGTGTGTTATACAGCCTATCCCCACTCAACCTGTTTGATTGTTTTGGTTCACTGATAGTATCCCATTGTCCACCTGGTGTAGTTACTACTTGTTAAGACAAATACACGATTTATTGTGAGGCCCTTAGAAGTTAGTCGGCCTTCAAACAGATAGTGCAGCAATTTGAATAAAATGTCAATGTCAGGACAGATGGCCCTCAGGCAAAACAACCTTTGCCTGATTAAACTGTTATCGTTTAAAACGTTCCCTTATGCTTTGAGTGGTTTTGAAATATATCCCCCAAAATAGTAATATGTAGTTCAATATAAAGAGAAATAGAATCCGAAATGTGTGCTTTTCAAGAAGTCCTTGACTTTGACACAAGGCTTATTCTGCGAATATTTACAGTTTCGAATTAGAAAATGTCTTCTGCCGTTTAAATGGTGCTTAAAAACATATTTCATTTTTCATCATGACCATCATTTTAAAATAAAATATCTCAAGAGCAAGCTCAGTTAAGTTATTGTGATTTCTGTCTACACACAAAAAACGGTAAATACATGGTTCAGAAACCTCAAAGACTAGAAATCAAGATGTAACAAACTAATCCCTTTAATAAAAATACATTATGAAAATAACCCTTTGTTTATAATACAACTGATAGTCACTCCATGAGTGACTATTTTCTTTATTTGCATTTCTTAATCTCATAGTAATTTTTAAATATAGTAAGGTACTTCCGATGATGAGGGTCAAGCATTTTAAGAAGTACGCTTTTATAAAGCACCATGATCCTCACTGCATGGTCCACAGTATTAGTCAAACTTTAACCATATAAATATTACATAGACCATATAAGCATTTTAAGAAGTAGAAGTATACTTTTATAAAACTCCATGATCCTCACTGCATGGTCCACAATATTAGTCAAACTTTAGCTATGTAAATATTATATAGACGATATAAGCATTCAGTAATTTAAGACAAGTTTGCATAATCTATCTTCATTTATGATGTTTTTTTTTTTTAGGATTAACAAGAAAATGGTAAATACAGTAACTTAAACAAGACAGAAGTTCGTTTCTCTGTAATGTAAATGTCAGCGGTTCAGGGCTTGCATGGTGGTTCCAGGATCATTAGGCACCAGCCCCTTTCCAGCTTGTTGCTCTGTAATCCTCAGTTTGTTGTCCAAATTGCTACTCTACCTCCAGTCTATTCATCCATATTTCAGTCAAGAGCAAAGTAAAAAAGAGAAGGGAACTTCTCCCCTCACCACATACACATCCCCTATCTAAGAATACTTCCAGGAAGTTAAACACACCAATTCCTCTTATATTGTCTTGTCTAGAACTTGGTCACTGGCCATAGCTGTAGTGTGACCAACTGCATGTTCCAGACGTGACTGCAGAAATCTCACCCGTTCCATGTGATATTCAGCAGAGTGCCTTGACATACCCCATCGAGAGCTGAAGCCTTAATTCCCCTCCTCTTGAATCTGGGTGGGCTCATGACTGCTCTGATAGAAGTCATGCCAGAATGACAGAAGAAGCCAGCCCTGTGATGCCCCATCACATATCTTTGAGCATAATAAAAACTCTGTTTTCAATCTCTACATTTTAAGGTGATTTATTGCACAGCAATAGGAACTCAGATGCATAGCTATAAGGAAAGCTTGGGAATGGAAACTCTATTTTGAGCAGTTGTGTGCCAAACAAATATTTGGAGATGAAGTAGAACAAATTCTGGGAGCAATAATTAGTGTCTGCCACAATGCTCAACACCCAGGAATGACAGAAGAAAAAAAAAACACTTTCCCAAACATTAACAAGAGCCATATTTCAAAGTAGCATTCTTTATTTTTGTTTCAAAATGCCATTATTCTTCCTTGTAGTTTTACTGTGTGAGGCATGGTAGATGATCCTGTTATGAACCACAATGCGAGGGTCATGTGGCTGTCATTTCTTTAGGGGTATAAAGGTGAGTCAAGCATGAAATGCATGATTGGGTTAGATGACCTCTATGGTCTCTCCCATCCTCGGAGAAGGCAATGGCAAGCCACTCCAGTACTTTTGCCTAGAAAATCCCATGGATAGAGGAGCCTGGTAGGCTGCAGTCCGTGGGGTCACTAAGGGTCGGACACGACTGAGTGACTTCACTTTCACTTTTCATTTTCACACATTGGAGAAGGAAATGGCAACCCACTCCAGTGTTCTTGCCTGGAGAATCCCAGGGATGGGGGAGCCTGGTGGGCTTCCGTCTATGGGGTCACACAGAGTCAGACACGACTGAAGTGACTTAGCAGCAGCAGCATGGTCTCTCCCATCCTAGGATATTCTGCAATAGTATAATAACAGAAGACATATTGGATTTAAAGCATCTTTGCAAACAGCTCTCTGATAACATATTTTACTTCCATCAGTTTTTAAATCAATAACCATGACCTGAAAAAAGTAAAGTTTGATGCTGATATTCCTATTATGTTAACACTGTTCTCAGAACACACATTCACTTCTCAAATCATATTCTTGCTTTTATTCACTACTCCAAAGCCCTTTTGGTAATATTATATGCTTTCCCCTGCTTTCATTTTCAGAATATTTCCTTTTGAACCTTGGAGTGCAGTGACAGTGACTTATGGGGACTGTTTATCTTTGAATTCTTTAAAAGAACATCACTGACATTGATTCTTTGGTGGTTGATTTACAGAGCAATCTGCACTAGTTTCTCAGAAAATCAGAAGCAATTGTAAAAGAACTCCAAGAGTTCAGTACTGGAATAAAATAAGAGTGCTACAAAATTTGTTTTCACACATGGGAAATGAAACATATTGGACAGAAACAAAAGTTTGTTGTTATGTAGCAGCTGAAATAAGACAGCAGCATGGATAAGCCAATAGTTTGGACAACTTCTATAATGCATAATAATAGCTATGGCCAATCCTTTGTCCTATTGTACAGCAAAGGGAACTATATTCAAGATCCCATGGTAAACAATGGAAAAAAATAAAAATAAAAAAATTAAGTGGTCAGGTAGTATAAATATATGACAGTCTGCCTCTTCAGTGGAGAAGAAAGCCCCAAACACAGTCACGTGGTGGTATAGGCACCTCACACTTATTTGCTGAAAGATGTTCATCTCATAGCCTGAAAAATCTTTTAAACGTTTGGGCTGAGACTAAATAAATGTTTAATTTCTAGATGCATCTTTACAAAGAGTTGTTTCTAGATGACTGATGGTTCTCCAACTTGAGGAAGCACCAGAAACACTTGCAGGACTTGTTAAAATACAGTTGCTGGCCCTACCCCAGATTTTCAGATTCAGTAGGTCCAAGGTAGGGCCTGAGAATTTACTCTTCTCTCAAACTCCCAGGTGATGCTTATGCTGCAGGTGTAGGAACCAAACTTTGAGAGCTTCTACACTAGATTACCCAGGAAGAGCGTATACATATATGTATTCCAAGAAGATAACTATTTGAAGTACCCTTTTTGCTTAATGTCCAAGTGTAAGTTCTTCTTTGGTTAGATGAAGACTAGAAACAACTTCATTATTCTTTTCTCCTATAAGGAGTCTTGCAAAGTTTTGAGATTCTCAAAAGCTACAGAGAATATATCCTTAAATGCTAGTTTTCATAAATGGAATGTGGGTTTCTTAGGACAACGTTGGACTCACAAGTTTATCTCTACTTTCTGAAAGTCCGCTAAACTCATGGCTAAAGGAAAGGGGAAAATAAAACAAAACTATAAACTCATAAGAACAAAAGGACAAGTGAATCATAATAAAAATATGAAATAATAATACAAAATTTAAATTATTCAGCTTTAAAAAGGAAGGAAATTTGGACCCATGCTATATCATGGGTGAACCTTGAAGAGAGTATACTGTGTGAAATAAGCCAGACACAAATGACAAACACCGTGTGAGTTATAACTCACTTATGTGAGTTATCTTATTATTGTTATTGTTTAGTTGCTAAGTTGTGTCTGACTCTTTGCGACCCTATGGACTATGGCCCGCCAGGCTCCTCTGTCCATGAGACTTCCCAGGCATGAAGACTAGAGTGGTTGGCTATTTCCTTCTCCAGGGGATCTTCTCGACCCAGGGATCAAACCCAAGTCTCTTTCTTTGCAGGCAGATTTTTTACCACTGAGCCATCAGGGAAGCATCTAGAGAGTCAAGATTCATAGAAACAGAGAGTGGAACAGTGGTTGCCAGGAGCCTAGGGGAGGGGAAAATGAGTTGTTTAATTGGTAAGAGTTTCAGTTTAGCAAGATGAAAACATTCTGGGGTTGGGTGAACAACACTGTGAATACACTTAATGCTACTGAACTATAGACTTAAAAATGATTATAATCATAAAATTTGATACCTATATTTTACCACAGTTAAAAACTTAAAAAATAATTTTTTTAGAATGAAAAAATGGGAGACGAGACAAGAGCAAATGACTATTGTCTACTAGAACTTTGGAGCTTATTGAGCAAACTAGAGAATGTTGGAACACAAGCTTGTGTAAACACAAACCAGCACGATGCAAGAGCACTTCTGTGTCCCAGGATTCAGAAGCTTAGAATTTGAAGACACTGGGTGCTCCTAGAGAGGGAGAAGGAGCAAGAGTTAGTGTAATGTTTGTAACAGGTGCTGAAAACACTGTCCACCTGCTGGCCACTCCTCTGTCCTACAGAGGTGAGCAACTGCTCTCCTTCACTCCCAGCAGGAGATGGAGGAGTTGACTTTCTGTAGAGGTTGGCACGCTGACGGTGGGGATAAGTTCAGTTCAGTCGCTCAGTCGTGTCCAACTCTGCGACCCCATGGGCTGCAGCACGCCAGGCTTCCCTGTCTATCACCAACTCCCAGAGTTCACTCAAACTCATGTCCATTGAGTCGGTGATGCCATCCAACCATCTCATCTTCTGTCAACCCCTTCTCCTCCTGCCTTCAATCTTTCCCAGCATCAGGATCTTTTCCAATGAGTCAGTTCTTCTCATCAGGTGGCCAAAGTTTTGGAGTTTCAGCTTCAACATCAGTCCTTCCAATGAATATTCAGGACTGATCTCCTTTAGGATGGACTGGTTGGATCTCCTTGCAGTCCAAGGGACTCTCAAGAGTCATCTCCAACACCACAGTTCAAAAGCATCAATTCTTCAGCGCTCAGCTTTCTTTATAGTCCAACTCTCACATATATACACGACTATGGGAAAAACCATAGCTTTGACTAGATGGACCTTTGTTGGCAAAGTAATGTCTCTGGTTTTTAATATGCTGTCTAGGTTAGTCATAGCTTTTCTTCAAAGGAGTAAGCGTCTTTTAATTTCATGGCTGCAGTCACCATCTGCATTGATTTTGGACCCCCCAAAATAAACTCTGTCACTGTTTCCATTGCTTCCCTATCTATTTGGCATGAAGGGATGGGACCAGATGCCATGATCTTAGTTTTCTGAATGTTGAGTTTTAAGCCAACTTTTTCACTCTCTTGTTTCGCTTTCATCAAGAGGTTCTTCAGTTCTTTGCTTTCTGCCATAAGGGTGGTGTCATCTGCATATCTGAGGTTATTGATATTTCTCCTGGCCATCTTGATTCCAGCTTGTGCCTCATCCAGTCCAGCATTTCTCATGATGTACTCTGTATATAAGTTAAATAAGCAGGGTGACAATATGCAGCCTTGACATACTCCTTTCTCAATTTGTATCCAGTCTGTTGTTCTATGGTGGGGATAAGATTCTCTACTAAAAAGAAGGGGACTGGTACAGGTGATGCTAGTGGTAAAGAACCCTCCTGCCAATGCAGGAGATGTGGGTTCTATCCCTGGATTGGAAATATCCCCTGGAGGAGGGCATGGCAACTCACATCACTATTCTTGCCTGGAGAATCCCATGGAGAGAGGAGCTTGGTGGCCTAGAGTCCATAGGGTTGCACAGAGTTGGACATAACTGAAGCAACTTAGCATGCACGCATTTATTTGGTGAACTACTTATTGGTGGCTTCCTCCCCTACTGAACTCTCCAGATTCTGATTTGGAACTTTACACCCTTCTAGGCAAGGATTTGTTTTTAGAGGACCGGCCAAGCCAAGAAACAAGATCTACAGATGCTGACATTTGAGGCTTTCTCCATGAAAAACTCAGCTCTCTGTCTTTTTACCCCATTTTGAAATTCAACAGTGAATAACCACGTTCACCCCTACCTATCTCATAAACGTGAGTTCAGGTAGGCATTATAGTTTCCAAGGAAAACTTTTAGTATGAAAGACTGGGATGAAAGGAAATGAACTAAAAAAATTAACTCAGAGATGTAAAGACTTCAGCGAACTGAAGAAAAATCAAGAAGCACTTTAATATCTTCTGATACACAATGATAGAAAAATAATTGTTAACATTTACTTATCAGATACTGTTCTAAGCACTTTATGTGTGCCAACTCCTTTAGTATTCACAAAGACTCTATCGGATGCAAATATTATTATCCTACAGATGAAGAAACCAAGGCATAGAAAAGTTAGGTAATTGCCTGAGATCACAGAGCTCACAAATGGTACTGGGATGGGATCCTAGGCAGTCTGGCTCTTTAGCTGTTGTTCTGTGTTTGAAGGGAATAAGACTCAATGAACTAAAAACTCCTTATAGAGGAACCAGGGCCTCCCTGAAGAGAGAGAATCTCCTTGCTGGCTCCACTAAACAGGGAGCCATGTTGGGGAAGCCCACATAAAACATTTTCTTCACTTAGTTTTCAGGACATTGCTTTTCTTGGTTCTCTTCCTACCTCCCTGGCCACATACTCTCAGTCTCACTTTCCTGGATATGTCTTATCTTCCTGACCTCTAAGTGCAGAAGCACCCCTGATATCTTCTTTCTCCACACTCGCTTCTCCAAGGAGCAAGCCCAGGGGCATTCAATACCATATATATCTGAATGATTCTCAAATTTCTATCTCCAGTCTTCCTGAACCCTATATCTTTCTCTGAACCTAATATCTCTATATCCAACTACAGTGAGATGTCTAACACGAACGTATGTGCACGCTCCGTCGTGTCCAACTCTTTGTGACTCCATAGCTGTAGCCCGCCAGTCTCCTCTCTCCATGGGATTTCCTAGGCAAGAAGGCTGGAGTGGGTTGCCACTTCCTCCTCCAGGGGATCTTCTTGTCCCAGGGACTGAAACCACATCTCCTGTATCTCCTACATTGGCAGGTGGATTCTTTACCATTGAGCCACAAGAGAAGATGTCTAATAGGAACCACAAAATCATGCTGACCTCATTATTACTAGGTCTTCTCTATCCATGACACCTAGAACAATGCCTGGAACATAGGGGGCACTCAATATTTACTGAGTAAAAAGAAGGAAGAAAGGGTAAAAAAAAGGAGGAAGTTGTCTCAGGCGAGGGAATGCGCACAGAAGAAAGGCTAAGAGAATTCTTAGAATAGTGGTGAAGAGGGCCTGAGATAGCAGCTGTGTGCAGGCCCAGTTGAAAAAGGAAATCAGAGACATACAGAAGGAAGTTCCCAAAGAAGAAGAAAGCCCCTGACAAATTATGTAATGTGCTTGAATTTAGCTTGGTATATTTAGAAAACTACACCTCTAGAAGAGAGTTCCAGAAACGAATGAATAATAGTTTAGGAGAAAACTAGACAATTGACAACAACAGTGAGATCCACTCCAGGGAAAACAGAAGGTTGAAAAAGAAAGGAGGTAAAATCTAAGAATATTATGTGGCTTGGCCATGAGCAATATTTATGTAGTCATAACAATGAAAACAATGAGAATTCATTCAACCAAAAAGTGTGATATGACTATATCGGCCAGAAAAAGAAAAGGGAAGAGTGTGTGTGTATGCCTGTGTCTGTATTGTTGGAGGATGGAATAAGAGCTCTAAACCCTGACATTTCATAAGAGGGAGTCAATAGAAACATTTAATTGGAGAATCAAGAAATAGTAACATATATATTATTTAGAAATATGTCCTCATCTAACAAAAGAGCTTAAATTTAACTGCAAGTGGTTGTTTCTGGGAACTGGGAATGACCTACACATATGAATTTCTATGGCAGGCACTAAGTTACAGGGATCCCCACATTTCATGGAACTCTTTAGTTTTCTCTGGGTCAGGGGAACCATATAGCTGTGACTTTCCAGTCTTTATTTAGTGGGCTGAACATTCTGTGAGAAATCCCAAGCCTGCATCAGGTCCTATGAATTTTAGAAATCGGTTGCTCCTAAGACAGGTAGCTACTTTTTTTTTTTTTTAAACAGGTAAGGACTGTAAAGGTATTCTTCTCTAAATATCCTACTTATTGTGTCACCGAGTTAAATGTTTATGAAATTTTCCTTTGTTTTACAACATCTTGTTCTACTTTCATTACGTCCTTTTCTTCTTCTTCCTGTTCTGTCTCCAATTTAGCTAATCCATTGTCACTTGGGAAATTCTAGAACCAAGATTCCCAGGTGTGGAATTCTCTTGCTAATTAGCATACTTCTGGGATCGAATGTTCCATTTTTGCTTTCAGTCCTCTTGGAGCTAATGTGTACTTTACTTGAAGAAAAGTTCACCCTTTACCCTGCTTCAGGGTCATAGTATCTTTTGTTTGCTGAACTGTCTGGTCAAGTAAATTCTGGTTGGTCTTTTTCTTGCCAACAGAAACAAATTCCACGTGTGTCAGAGCAGAAGGGGATACTTGGAAGTGTTTAAACTACATTTATTTACCATTTTAAAAGTAGATATTCAGTATTTTCTCAATCTCTTTTACTGCCCAAGTTCTAGAATTTGTGAAAACACATTTAAGCCAGGCCTACATGGAAAACATCGGAGAAGGCAATGGCAAGCCACTCCAGTACTCTTGCCTGGAGAATCCCATTCACTTTCACTTTTCACTTTTACACATTGGAGAAGGAAATGGCAACCCACTCCAGTGTTCTTGCCTGGAGAATCCCAGGGACGGGGCAGCCTGGTGGGCTTCTGTCTATGGGGTCACACAGAGTCGGACACGACTGAAGTGACTTAGCAGCAGCAGCAGCACATGGAAAACATAAAGACAGGCACCATTTTTGATAGACTTGGGGTCATTCAGATTTTTTTGTGCATGAATGTTTTTGTTCATCCATGAGCAGTCCTTGATGTTATCCCCCTGCAGAGGACTCCAAAATGGGTTAGATTGTTAGTTCAGGCATTTCTCTTAACCACCAAACGCACAGTTTCATTTGTCTGGTAGAAGACTCTGCATGGCTATATTGCCAGTGCGTCAAATTCAATCACCAAGCACGTAGAAACAAAAATTAAGCTCTGCCCCCTCAGAACTGTTCTTTTCCTTCTATTCTCTGTATCTATAAATGGTATCAGAACACCTTCAAGTCACTGGCTTACAGTCACTGTTGACCTTTGCCTCCCACGTCACAAAGTGGATTAGATGTCAAATCCTGTTGATTCTATTTCCGTGGCATCTTGCTGACATTCGTCCACTCTCTGCCATTCCTAATGTCACTATCTTTGTATGTTCAGGCTACCATCACAAAGTAGCCCGGACTAGGTGGCTTAAAAAACAAGAGTCTGTTTTCTCATAGTCTTGGAGGCTGGAAGTCTGAGATCAGGGTGCCAGCATGGTTGGGCTCTGTGAGAGAGCTCTTCCTGGACTGCCGACAACCTTTTTCTCACTGAGCCCTCCCCCGGCATCCCCTTTCTTCAGTCTGTATGCTTGGAGAAAGACAACGATTTCTCTCTCTTTTTATAATACTACCTGATCCAATTGGATTAAGTCCCATCTTCATGACTTCTTTTAACCTTGCTGCTGCTGAGTCGCTTCAGTTGTGTCCGACTCTTTATGACCCTATGGACTGTTGCCTATCAGACTCTTCTGTCCATGGGATTCTCCAGGCAAGAATACTGGAGTGGGTTGCCATTTCCTCCTCCAGGGGATCTTCCCGACCCAGGGATCGAACCTGGGTCTCCTACGTCTCCTGCACTGGGAGGTGGGTTCTTTACCACTAGCGCTACCTGGGAAGCCCTTAATGACCTTCTAAAAGTCCTGTCTCCAAATACTGTCACACTGGGAGTTAGAGCATCAACATATTAATAGATAATTTTGGGTGACATATTTTGGTTCATAGCACTTGCCCAGGCTGGGTCTCCATCACTTCTTGCCAGACAATTGTTTTCTAAGCAACCCTCCTGTCTCCAGTTTTTTTCATTTCTTATTAGACCTTATCCTGAAAAATATTTTCTAGGTACATTTCGATATATATCACCTTGTGCTAAAAAATAAGTTTTTCCCCCCAGTGGCTGTTTGTTTCCCGGAGAATAAAAGCAATCCTCATTATTATGAAATTCAAGGATTTTGATAATCTGATTCCACCCTAATTTCTTAGCTTTAGCTTTAAGTCTCCATTATGCCATTTACACCACAACCAATAGTTGTGCCTTTCTCTTAAACTGCTTTTCAAATTCCTTACTCTATACCTTCACTCACCATGTTTTGCTCTATCTGGAAACCCTTACATATCTTCCCCAGTTAAACATCCTACCTCTTGGTCAAATGCCACCCCACATGAAAAATTCTTCAATCCCCCGGCCAGGAGTAACCACTCCCTGTTTTGTGTATCCTTTTGTACTTGGATCATAATTTTTTATTTTATTTACGGAATTAGTGTTCTCCCTCTGGAAAATAATCTGCTAGGAGAAACAGGTCATGGCCTGGCTTGCATAAGCTACAGTAGATCATTGCAGGGCTTAATATCTGCAGATATTCAGTGAATATTTCTCAGGATGAACCAGGAATATATCAATGGGAATTATAATATTTCATAGTCAAATTGACATAAGATTAAATCAGTGATTTTCAAGCTATGTTAATTTGGGCCATATTCTATTCCATATCTTAGGCTTTGACAAAGTATTTTATTTGAAGGAAGGGTTTTGTTGCCAAATATGTTAAATCATTGATCTTTTGCAACTCCTTCACTCTGTAAATGAGGAAAATGAGGCCAGAAGGAAATTAAAATGACATTTCCAAGGTTTCCCAGCTATTCAATAGCGGAAACAGAATCAGCAAGATTATATATATAAACTGTATCAGTTGGAAAGATGTATTTGTAGAGTAGCTTAGTGACCTCATCTTTTTCTAAGATATTACTCTGCTACTGGGAAAATGAAGATAACATCTGAAACGAATCTTAATAACTCAGTGAGGGCACCTAAGGTTAAATCTTGTTAAATCATCTCTTTCAGGCTCTGTTTGGTACTTCAAGATGAGGAAAGATCTCGTTTTCTCAGGAAATGTGTTATTCTCATGGATCCTAACAGAATAAGTCTGTTGTCTGAAAAGGCTGGACACAAGCTGAAAAATCACATGAACTCTATAAAATGTAAGGATTGAGCAAACATTTGAGCATATAGTGTTCCCAATGATTTCTCAGACACTGTATCATAGTAAGATCATGCAAAAATTAGGAAATCAAATGTATTTACTACTTGTGTATGCTTGCATGCATGATAATGGTAATGTTATAGTGGCATTTCTAGCTGTTGCTTAGTTCTTGATTTTTAAAAAATTTCTTTTAAGGCAGGCCCAGAGTTCACAAGGTCTCCAAAAAATGAGGAGGGATTGAATGAACATGAAAAGCCACCAAAAGTATTGTTTTAACTGCAAAGTTACTTTACCGTAGTACTGTACTCTTAATACAGCACCGCCTGACAAGGCTTATCTATGTGTTTAAATAGAACCTGCCACTTAAAGGACTCTGTGAGCTCTGTGAAGCATGCCTTTTTTGGTATGAAACAATCCAGGGAGGATGGGAAGCTATTGGGAAGAGAGTTTATCATCAGTAAGAATTATAACATATTCAAGAGACCACTTCCTGGTCCAATTTATGTATTTAGATTTGATTTCCTATTTTTGGAGTACATAGCAATGAATCAAGAATCCTAATGCTGAGAGCTGCATCAAGCAAAATGAAAAAGCCTTAAAAGATATTTGAAATGCAACCATTTTCCAGGAGTAAAAAAAATGTGGCAAGTTACTTGTTTGAAATAGATTAAGGAACATTTCTTTTCATGGCTGTACTGACTCTTGGGGAGAATTCTTCCTCCATGAAGTCAGCATTACTGAAAGGACCTCATTTGTGCCAGGCACTGTACTAGGACTTATGGTTGCACAGATGGACAATCAGGATAGAAGTAAATGATTCCTGTCCTTACTTTCTGGTTAGGGAGATTGACATTATATAAATAAATAGAAAACAAATTACATAATTATGAAGAAATACAAGATGAATCTGAGAGCATATAAACTGGTCAGTCAGTTCAGTTCAGTCGCTCAGTTGTGTCCGACTCTTTGCAACCCCATGAATCACAGCATGCCAGGCCTCCCTGTCCATCACCAACTCCCGGAGCTCACATAAACTCATGTCCATCGAGTCGGTGATGCCATCCAGCCATCTCATTCTCTGTTGTCCCCGTCTCCTCCCACCCCCAATCCCTCCCAGCATCAGACTCTTTTCCAATGAGTCAACTCGTCGCATGAAGTGGCCGAAGTATTGGAGTTTCAGCTTTAGCATCAGTCCTTCCAATGAACACCCAGGATTGATCTCCTTTAGGATGGACTGGTTGGATCTCCTTGCAGTCCAAGGGACTCTCAAGAGTCTTCTCCAGCACCACAGTTCAAAAGCATCAATTCTTCGGCGATCAGCTTTCTTCACAGTCCAACTCTCACATCCATACATGACCACGGGAAAAACCATAGCCTTGACTAGACGGACCTTGGTTGGCAAAGTAATGTCTCTGCTTTTTAATATGCTATCTAGGTTGGTCATAACTTTCCTTCCAAGGAGTAAGCGTCTTTTAATTTCCTGGCTGCAATCAGCATCTGCAGTGATTTTGGAGCCCCCCAAAATAAAGTCTGACACTGTTTCCCCATCTATTTCCCATGAAGTGATGGGACCAGATGCCATGATAGACCTACTCAATTTGGAGGTAAGTAGAACTGCATCCTCCTAGTAGACTGCTGATGTTTAGGATGTCATCTTCTGCTGTTAAACAAAGGCAGAGGATATTAGCAGCAGGGTCAGAGCAGGTGATATCATTGCACAGATACTTGGTTCAGAGTCAAAGCCCCTGAAACAGCAGCTGGCAAAATGCAGCTATCTTCCATAAAACTATCTCCCTTGAAATACATCTCCCCACAGTGTGCAGGGACCCTTTAAAGTCCCCCCTCAGCTGGCTTTATTGCATAATTGCAGGAGCCTCAGAGTCTAAGAGGAAGTGGGACAAACAGGTCAGCATTAGTCATGAAAAAAATACTTGACAATTTTTTTTTTTAACTGGCCAATGTTTTAGTCACAAAACTTCATAAATATTTTTAATTTAAAACAATTTTTCTGGGTGTTATAAAAAGAGAAAACTTGAAACACAATTGTAATATTTATTCAAAGCTAATCTTTCCTTTCAAGCTGGTTTTAGAAAAGGCAGAGGAACCAGAGATCAAATTACCAACATCTGCTGGATCATTGAAAAAGCAAGAGAATGCCAGAAAAACATCTATTTCTGCTTTATTGACTATGCCAAAGCCTTTGACTGTGTAGATCACAATAAACTGTGGAAAATTCTGAAAGAGATGGGAATACCAGACCACCTGACCTGCCTCTTGAGAAACTTATGTGCAAGTCAGGAAGCAACAGTTAAAACTGTACATGGAACAACAGACTGGTTCCAAATAGGAAAAGGAGTACGTCAAGGCTGTATATTGTCACCTTGCTTATTTAACTTATATGCAGAGTAGATCATGAGGAACGCTGGGCTGGAAGAAGCACAGGCTGGAATCAAGATTGCCAGGAGAAATATCAATAACCTCAGATATGCAGATGATGCCACCCTTATGGCAGAAAGTGAAGAGGAACTAAAAAGCCTCTTGATGAAAGTGAAAGAGGAGAGTAAAAAAGCTGACTTAAAGCCCAACATTCAGAAAACAAAGATCATGGCATCTGGTCCCATCACTTCATGGCAAACAAATAGATGGGGAAACAGTGGAAACAGTGTCAGACTTCATTTTTTTGGGCTCCAAAATCACTGCAGATGCTGATTGCAGCCAGGAAATTAAAAGATGCTTACTCCTTGGAAGGAAAGTTATGACCAACCTAGATAGCATATTAAAAAGCAGAGACATTACTTTGCCAACCAAGGTCCATCTAGTCAAGGCTATGGTTTTTCCCGTGGTCATGTATGGATGTGAGAGTTGGACTGTGAAGAAAGCTGATCGCCGAAGAATTGATGCTTTTGAACTGTGGTGCTGGAGAAGACTCTTGAGAGTCCCTTGGACTGCGAGGAGATCCAACCAGTCCATCCTAAAGGAGATCAATCCTGGGTGTTCATTGGAAGGACGGATGCTAAAGCTGAAACTCCAATACTTTGGCCACCTCATGTGACGAGTTGACTCATTGGAAAAGACCTTGATACTGGGAAGGATTGGGGGCAGGAGGAGAAGGGGACGACAGAGGATGATATGGCTGGATGGCATCACCGTCTTGATGGACATGAGTTTATGTGAGCTCCGGGAGTTGGTGATGGACATGGAGGCCTGGCGTGTTGTGGTTCATGGGGTCTCAAAGAGTCGGACACGACGGAATGACTGAACTGAACTGAACTGAACTGAATCTTTTCTTTCAGTATTTATACACTGATGAGTTTCCTCCATGAAATTCCATTCATTTTTATAGTTCACATTTTAAAATTGTCAACTGTGTGAATCATAACAAACTGTGAACAATTCTTAAAGTGATGGGAGTACCAGACCAGCTTATCTGTCTCCTGAGAAACCTGTATGTGGGTCAAGAAGTAACAGCTAGAACTGGACATAGAACAATGGACTGGCTCCAAACTGGGAAGGAGTATGATAAGGTTGTATACTGTCACCCTACTTATTGAACTTATATACAGAGTACATCATGTGATATACTGGGCTGGATGAATCACAAGTTGGAATCAAGACTGGTGCAGGGAGGGATGTCAACAACCTCAGATATGCAGATGACACCACACTCATGGCGGAAAGAGAAGAGAAACTGAACAGCCTCTTGATGAGGGTGAAAGAGGAGAGTGAAAAGCTGGTTTAAAACTCAACATTCAGAAAACTAAGATCATGGCATCTGGTCCCATCACTTCATGGCAAATAGAAGGGGAAAAAGTGGAAGCAGTGATAGATTTTATTTTCTTGGTCTCCAAAATCACTGCCGACGGTGACTGCAGACATGAAATTAAAAGATGCTTGCTTCTTGGAAGAAAAGCTATGACAAACCTAGACAGCATATTAAAAAGCACAGACATCACTTTGATGACAAAGGTCTGTATATTCAAAGCTAAAGTAGTCATGTATACATGTGAGAGCTGGATCATAAAGAAGGTTGGGTGCCAAAGGATTGATGCTTTCAAACTGTGGTACTGGATAAGACTCTTGAGAGTCCCTTGGACTGCAAGGAGATCAAACCCGTAAATTTTAAAGGAAATCTATCCTGAATATTCATTGGAAGGACTGATGCTGAAGCTGAAGGTCCAATACTCCTGCCACCTGATGTAAAGAGCTAACTCATTGAAAAAGGTGGGAATGCAAACTAATACAGCCACTATGGAGAACAGTGTGGAGATTCCTCAAAAAACTGGAAATAGAACTGCCATATGATCCAGCAATCGCACTCCTGGGCATACACACCGAGGAAACCAGAATTGAAAGAGACACATGTACTCCAATGTTCATTGCAGCACTGCTTATAATAGCCAGGACATGGAAGCAACCTAGATGTCCATCTGCAAACGAATGGATAAGAAAGCTGTGGTACATATACACAATGGAGTATTACTCAGGCATTAAAAACAATGCATTTGAATCAGTTCTAATGAGGTGGATGAAACTGGAGCCTATTATACAGAGTGAAGTAAGCCAGAAAGAAAAACACCAATGCAGTATACTAACGCATATATATGGAATTTAGAAAGATGCTAATGAAAACCCTGTATACGAGACAGCAAAAGAGACACAGATGTATAGAACAGTCTTTGGGACTCTGTGGGAGAGGGTGAGAGTGGGATGATTTGGGAGAATGGCATTGAAACATGTATGTTGTCATATGTGAAACGAATCACCAGTTCAGGGTCGACGCATGTTACAGGATGCTCGGGGCTGGTGTGCGGGGATGACCCAGAGGGAGGATAAAGGGAGGAGGGACGTGGGAGGGGGGTTCAGGAAGGGGAACTCATATACACCTGGGGCGGATTCATGTCAATGTATGCCAAAACCAACCAATATAATATTGTAAAATAATTAGCCTCCAATAAAAAATAAATAAATAAAAAGAAAAAGACCCTGATGCTGGGAAAGATTGAGGGCAAAAGGAGAAAGGGGCGGCAGAAGATAAGATGATAAGATGGTTAGATAACATGAATCTGAGCAAATTCTGGGAGATACTGATGGACAGGGAAGCCTGTGTGCTGCAGTCCATGGAGTCACAGAATCAGACATGAATTAACAAATAAACAAAAACAATGTAACAGAAACCTAAATTTAAATATCTCTACCCACCCACTTAGGTTGTTGTGCATTTTTGTTTCTGCTCAGAATTTTCTCCCTAAAGCTTGGATTCACTCTTTTATGTCAAATAATTCCTTAAAGGGCTTCCCTTGTACCTCAGTCAGTAAAGAATGCAATACAGGAGACCTGGGTTCAATTCCTGGGTCGGGAAGATCCCCTGGAGAAGGAAATGGCAACCCACTCCAGTATTCTTGACTGGAGAATCCCATGGACTGAGGAACCTGGAGGGCTACAGTCCATGGGTTTGCAAGAGTCAGACACGACTTAGCGGCTAAACCACCACCACCAATTCCTTAAAAAGCCCATTTATTTCTGTGTTCAGTGTTGACACACACCTCCTGATTGACCTACCCTCTCTTTCTGCTTCCTATTTTTTATTTGTCACGGTTCCCTGAACAGAAGAACTCCATTAACACTTTGTTCTCATTCATGACTTCCAGAAAACTTTGCTACTTGGCTTTGCATGAAAAATTATATCTGATTCTATCCATCTTTCTACAAACATAAACCCTAAACACCTACAATGTCAGTATTTTTATCAACCAGCAATGTTCTATAGGGAGCTGCCACATTCTACCCTTGATTCAAGGTCAGTCTCAGTGGGCTAATCTCTTTTACTCAAGCTTCCCAAGTTGTGTCTGAGTTCACCGATATCTCTCATGCCCACCCCACCACTCTCCATTTTTTCCATGCAATTTATAAGTAGCTTACCTTTTTCTTTCAATTCCCTGTCAGTTATCCAATCCTCTTCAGTTTTAGAAAAGCTGAACACATCCCTTTAAATATGCACTATTGTATCATGGCCCAGCCCTAATGAATGTTCCTTCTCTTTTTTGAAAATTGTAAGAGGAAGACTGCAGTGCTTACATAGGGCATAAGCCATAGTAGAAGCAGACAAAATGAGCACTAAATGCTGACAACTAGGTTTGGACCACTTTGCCTTTCTGGATCTTAGTTTCTTCTATAAAATGAAGGAATTAAATACTAGATAATCTCCAAGATTCTTTTAAGGCCTAGAGTCCTATGATCCTCTGTATGTTTCAGTAGAAATACTTCACATCTTGTTCAAGGTACATACATGTTTATAATTTTCAACTCTATAAGAAATCAACTCTGTATGACATTCTGTTTAATACCTCTTCTAATTTTGTTTTGCTTCCTTTCATGTTTTTAAAAATATTTTAAAAAGATCTTTAAAAAATCTTACTTTTAAGATTATAATGAGAATTTAATTCACTTAAAAATATTAAAAAATACTTTCTCATTTTAAAAATATTTTTTCCTCTCCTCTGCCTCAAATACTCTAAAGCTTCTTACACTGAATCTAGACCTACGAATTTGTCACCAAAATGAAAACAGAATCCGTCTGCTCTTGTCACCCTTATAAAAATATTATTTTTGTAGATTACAACTTACATATGGTCTTTCCCTTATTTATACAGTGTACTGACCTTAAATCTGCAGCACAATTTTTAAAAATATTATTTTAAATAATAATACACGCTATTATTTGAAAAATAAAAAATACAAAGGAAATATTAGAATTTCATATATTCCATATATCCAGAGACAATAACTGTTATTTTTTTAAAACAAGACTGGGATCACACTTTATGTATTCTTTTCTGCTGATTCAGAAGATTCAAAAGATTGCTTGTACCATTTCTAATCCTGTCCTCTTTATTTATATAGCTGCACTCTTCCCTAAATAAAAGATTTCTAACCCTTAATAACGCTCTACTTTCACTGATCATGTACAGAAAATTTTGCTTATTAATGTTTCATTAGCATTTTACCATGGAGTATATTTTCAGACTTTCTATTGTTATGTATATTGCAGAGGGTTGCATGAATATTCTTGCCTTATTTCAAGCTTTATCCATAATGTATTGGAATTCTAATCATATTTTCCTAGTGATTTTATACATTTCACACAGTTAGAAGACAACCCATCTGCTGACTCTATTTTTAAAAGATGTATGTCTCAATGTATTGATGACTGTCTCTTCAGACCCAAGCACCATTCAAGCTCTTTTTGGTCATTCTGTTATTGGTTTTAAGATACTGGAATGTCTAAGTCTGTCACCTTCTTTTTGCAGCATAATTTTAGATATGAGGTATTATTCTGCCACTTGCTACTACTAGACTTCACAATAAAATTATGAAAAAAAATTTCATCTGAATCAAAAATTGTGGAGCACCTCCAATTACTGCTATCTTTTGTTAGCTTCCTTCAATGAAATAGTCAAAAGCACTGATGTCATGGATTTTATTATTTCTTTTTTTTTTCTAGAAGCAAACTGAATCTGTCTGCCAAAGGCATATTTTAACAGTAGGGGAATTATTTGTAAATGCAATGGTAAGTCAATCTGTTCCAGGAAGTTTTTTTTCCCTCCTGAACTTTATTATGCTTTCTAACTCTCAGACATTTGCCTCTGCCACTGAAAATACAGTCTCCCATTAGGAAAATAAACAGTACGATCTCATAGCATTAGAAGGAGTCCTGTTTCATCCCCTAATACTTGCATAATCCTAAGAGGCCCTCCTCCCAGAGCTGGACTGCATGGTCATGAAGCATCCCCTAGGAGTCTTGGTGTCTTGTCACTCACAAGTTGATGCAGACCTCTGTTTTCTCTGGGGGGAAAAAAACCAACATGAGGTCAGCTCTCCTACTTTTTTCATTTTCTCTTTTTACTGGTATTTATTTATCTATTTACTAATGTAGTTACTACTTTCTTCCTCATTCAGCTATCTATCAAACCAAGGACCATTTTCTCCTCCATCTGATCTATATATATGTTAGTTTGTCTTTCAGAAAAACCTACTCAAGTCAGTGACCTCTTTCACCTTTCCCAAACCTGCTTGATTCAGTTCTTCTCTAATTTTGGAGATTTCTTCTTCTTGATTGATCCCCATTCTTTGGGCTGCCTCTTCAAGGCCATGTGCTCAGACTCCCTTCCCTAGCCTGCCTGCCTTCTCCTCGCCGTCTCTGTCTCACAACCTGCTCCCCACACCCAGTCTCACACATGTGAGGTTAGCCTTGGTACTCGCTGATTTTTCTGAATTCAAGCATAAAGTGTGGCTACTCTCTTATCGCATGTCCTTGCTTGTTTGGGAACAAGTTATTATCTTTTATACAACACTGTTCAAAAACATTTAACTTTCGTTTTGATGATATTTATTCTTCTTTAATTTTGCTTTCCTCCTTTGATGTTGGTCCATTGTTGAGTCTGAAAAGATGAAAGCTGAATGGAAAAGAAATCAGAGACTTGAAAAGAAATAATCCACATTTAGGATGAATGACATCCACAAATATCAGAATCAGCAGAAAGTTCAGAGGGCTCCTCATCCTGTATTAAATATAATGTAAAGCTACAAAAGGGTAGGTGTGTAGGGAGGTATTTATATGTAACAAGAAGGACTTGCATCTTTCATGAAGGCTCATACTACTGAATTAATTGACAAGATGACCAACTGATTTTTATTGAGATTAAATCTTTTGTTGAGATGGGTAACGACTTCAATTTTGGTTATATTATGGAGGCTTACGTCTCTGACAGCCAACCCCTCCCCAAATATTATCATTGAACTAGCAGAGCTTCCTTTGCCTCTGAGCTCCCAGATCTTCCTGCAAAGACTGTCATAAGGATTTTAGATGGAAGGATCAACTCTTGGAGCCTGGAGGCAGTTTTAAGGAAAAAATAAGATGATAGAAAATTCAATTTTTAAAAAAGTCTCTCTCTAAATAAACATACATGTGTGCATATGTGTGTATGTATGTATATTTTAAACATATGAGTGAAATTAGAAATAATGAGCATATTCTGTAGACTTCAGAGATTAGTGCCATAAAGAGTAATCATATTCTCCCAAAAAATCTTCTTCTACCCCCATAAATAGAATATTGGGCTTGTATACATCTGGTCAATATGATCAGAGTGGTGCTTTGCATGATTTTACAACATACAACATTTTTGGGATGTATTCTTACAGAAGCTATGACATTCTGGGCTCCAAATATGTTGATTTGGCACCTCCCTAACTCGTCAGGCTTCTGTGGTTTTTAGTTATTCTCTGAACATTTTTTGGCTGTGCTGGATAAGAATGTTTTATAAGCAGCATTTTTTTTTTCTGATTACTCTTTCTCCCTTCTTTTTCCTTTCTGCCTTCCTTCCTCTTCTCTACTGTATTATCTATTGCTATGTAATGAATTACCCTCAAACTTAGCAGTTTAAAACAGCAAACATTTATTTTCTCATAATTTCTGTGGGTTCAAAATTCAAGAGAAGTTTAGAAGGGTGGTTCTGGCTCTGGACAGAAGTCAAACAGGGCTGCAATCATCTGAAGGCTGTGCTGGTCTGGAGAATCTTCTTCCAAGATGGTACCCTCGGGCTATCGGCAGTTGGTCCCAGTTTCTCTCCATAGAGCTACTTGAGTCTCCGTACAAACGGCAGCTGGCTTCCCTAGAGCAAATGTCCCAGAGACAGAGAGTAATGGAAGAAGTCACATTTCCTTTCATGACCTAGTCATGGATGTGATACACCATCTCTTCTACTGTATTTTGTTAGAAGCAAGTCAACTCATCTACACTCAAGAGGAGAGACATCTAGCTCCACCTCATAAAGGGAGACTTATTGACACCGAACCAGACTTGGGTCCACTCACTTCGGCATAGTAAAGCCAATCTACTGACCCTGGATTATGGTGAAGGAAAGTGCTGCTTTTATTACAGGGTGCTTTATGAAGAGACCAGGACAGTTAATACTGTAACTGTATTAATTATTAACTGTATTATGAATACAAAAATTCTGAGCTCCCTGCTGAGTTTTAGGAAAGCATGTTTAAAGGCCAGGTGAGGGAGATGGGTTCCGGGGTATCTGATTAGGTTGTGGACAATTCTCTGGCTGATGGTGAAGTAACAGGGCGGTGTCACAGGGTTAACATCAATCCTCATGCTCTAGTAGTTCTGAGTGCCACACACTCTGGGTCTTCAAGTAGCGAAAACTTTCCATTTAGTGGAGTTTTAACATCTGTAGAACAACCCAGGAAATATACATCAGATACTGTGATCTAGGTACTTTAGAGAGGAGCTACAGCAGAGGGTATGGGGGAAGAGTCTGTCCTGGGAAGGCCTCCATAGGGTCCTGTAAACAAATCGTGGGCATATTTTAAAATCACCAGGTCTACTTCCTTTTCCCTCCCTTTTAATGGAATTCTTGTTTGATGAAACAAAGCTCTAAGACGTTCATGCTGCTTTCTTCTCTTAGAAACTAAAATTATGTTCCTGGGGGATATAGAGTAGCCGAAGACTAAGAATCAGAAGGCCGATTTACTCGAAGTTCTCTAGTTAGGGAACTTTGTGATCTTAGGTGGGCCACTTAACCCTGGCTTGCTTCAATTTCATACACTGTTAAGAAACTTGAGACTCTTCAAAGCTTACTTTTAAATTCAAAATTCTATTTTACTGCAGATGGCCAATAGGCATATAAAAAGAAGTTCAGCATCACTAATTATTAGAGAAAGGCAAATCAAAACTACAGTGAAGTACATTCTCACAGGGGACAGAATGGCCTCATTAAAATAAAGTCTACAAATAACAAATGCTGCTGAGGGTGTGGAGAAAAGGGAATCCTCCTACACAATTGGTAGGAATGTAAGTTGGCACAGCCACCGTGGAAAACAGTATGGAGGTTCCTCAGAAAACTAAAATTAGAATTGACATGTGATTCAGCAATTCCACTCCTGGGCATATACCCAGACAAAACAATAATTTAAAAAGATACATGGCACTCCTATGTTTATAGCAGCACTATTCACAATCGCCAAGACATGGAAATAACTTAAATGTCCATCAATAGATGAATGGATAAAGACGTGGTACATATATACAATGGATTACTACCCAGCCACTAAAAAGAATGAATTAATGCCATTTGTAGCAACATGGATGCAACTGAAATTATCATATCAAGTGAAATAAGCCATAAAGAAAAAAAGACAAATACCATATGATATCACTTATATGTGGAATCTAAAATATGACACAATGAACTTATCTACAAAAAGGAAACAGACTCACAAACACAGAGGACAGACTTGTGGTTGTCAATGGAGAGGGAGTTATGGAAGGAATGGAGTGGGAGGTTGGGATTAGCAATGTAAGCTTTTATATATAAAATGGATAAACTAAGGTCCTACTGTATAGCACAGGGAGTTATACTCAATATCCCGTGATAAACCATAATGGAAAAGAATATTAATGCATATCTGAATCACTTTGCTATACACAATAACACAATTAACACAATATTGTAAATCAACTATACTTCAATAAAAAATTGAAGAAAACTATATTTTATTTCATTTTCTTGTTTTTTAGGAAAGTAATACTTAACATTTGCTCTTTCACAGCCCAAAGATTAAATTTCTGGGTCTTTGGGTTTTTATCACTATATAACTAGCTGGCTACACATCTGTGCTCTAGTCTTATTTACTTTTACCTCCTATTGGTAATAGGAGATAAAGCTTTTTATCAGGTTTAGAGTCAACACTAGCCTATATCAGGGTCCCGACAGGGAAGAGATGGCATGTCCAAAGTCTGTAATTGAGGAGTATTTGATGAAGAGACTTTACAATGGTGTAGACAGGATTTAGGGAGACCAACAAGGGACAGTACACTGTCTTGGGTCTAGCAACACCAGGGAACTGTTACCACCTCAACACCAAAAGGGGAAAAGGGAGAAAATGTTCAATTTCATTTTCCTCCTCTCTCATCGCTGAGCTCCCATTCATCGGCCAAACACAACTTACCTGGTTAAAGACTAGGTTTCACAAAAGGAAAACAGGCAGAAAAGTCTCCAAAATGAAGTTAAAATTATACTTTCAACGTGAAAAAAGGAATAATTAAAATACTGCAGATAAAGCTAGGCCTCTTAAAGAGGACCCAACAGACTATTAATTCCGCAAATATGATCTGGATAACATCTGTATCACCTTAGGCAGGGCAAGACTGAATGGTGATTATATCTGAGAAAATTATATTTAGTTCATTATTTTATATTGTGCCTAGAGAATGAATGTGTAAATAGAAGTAAACAGAAAGGTAGAATGTACAGCCTCTCTAAGAGTAGCCAGAGAGGATGGTGCCATGACCCATGAACGCCAGCATCTCCTGTGAGGGGGATAATGACTGTCAGGTGCATATGCACGCACTGGGCTATCGCAGCTCGGTAACGCTGGGCAGGAAGAGTCATCCATCTCATGCACCTTTGCTGTGACTCATTCTCTTTAGCAATCCTTTGATGATAATGTTGTGGGAGAAAAGGGAACAAGAGAATGAATGGTCACATTCCAGACCTCTAGCAAGTTCCTCAGATGGGCCACCAAGTGAGGGTCCTTGGCTTCCGGGCAGGAACAAATGCAAAAGTGAGGCAGAGTAGAGTGAACTTGGATTTGCACAGGAAGATACCCATTCCGCTGATAGAACGTGGGCTGACTCAGAAGGCGAGGTGCCCCCAGGGCCTGGGGTTGTCTTTATGGCTCGCTCTTGCATTCTTTCCTGCCCAGAGCCAAGGACAAGGCTGTATATTGTCACTTTGTTTATTTAATTTATATGCAGAGTACTTCATGTGAAATGTCAGGCTGGATTAATCACAAGCTGGAATCAAGATTGCCAGGAGAAATATCAATAACCTCAGAACTAAAGAGCCTCTTGATAAGAGTGAAAGAGGAGAGTGAAAAAGCTGGCTTAAAATTCAACATTCAAAAAACTAAGATCATGGCATCTGGTCTCATCCCTTCGTGGTAAATAGAAGAGGGAAAATTGGAAACAGTGACAGATTTCATTTTCTTGGGCTCCAAAATCACTCTGGACAGTGACTGCAGTCATGAAACTAAAAGATGCTTGCTTCTTGGAAAAAAACCTAGACAGCACATTAAAAAGCAGAGACATCACTTTGCCAACAAAGATCTGTATAGTCAAAGATATGGTTTTTCCAGTAGTCACATACAGATGGGAGAGTTGGATCATAAAGAAGTCTGAGCGCTAAAGAATTGATGCTTTTGAATTGTGGGTCCGGAGAAGACTCTCGAGAGTCCCTTGGACTGCCAGGAGTTCAAACCAGTCAATCCTAAAGGAAATCAACTCTGAATACTCATTGGAAGGACTGATGCTGAAGCTGAAGCATCAGTACTTTGGCCACGTGATGCAGATCTGACTCATTGGAAAAGAGCCTATTCATTGGAAAAGACTCTGATGCTGGGAAGGATTGAAGGCAAAAGGAGAAGAGGGTGGCAGAGGATGAGCTAGTTAGCATCACTGACTCAAATTACATGAATCTGAGCAAACTCTGGGAGATAGTAAAGGACAGGGAAGCCTGGCATGCTGCAGTTAATGGGGTGACAAAGAGTCAGACACAACTTAGGGACTGAAAAATGAGTGGGTGGATTATTCCAACTATTTGGGGGAAGAGGTGAGATTTCCAGAAACTGGGTCACTGTCTACTTTTTGGCTTTTTATGTTCAGCCTTGGAATTGTCTTGGTGGGTGTGTCATTTAACATGCTAATGTTATTACAATGAGCCTATAATGAGGCTCAAAGTCTACTCGAAGTCAAATCTTCCATCATCTTGATCCTAGTTGGTTCTAACCAGTTTTTGTTATATTTTGTTTTTTTGACTCTGTCCCACTCCTCATTCTTTAAATGGCTGTGCCCTGCTCCCCTTTCTTCCTGTTGCATTAATCTGACTCCCACTTAGATTTGTCTACCATGAAAGAATGTGTTCATCAGAGGAAACAAATCTCCAAATGTTTCATAGCTGTTTCTCTTACTATAAATCAATAACTTTGCCTTGAGGTGGTTATGCCTTTGTGACCTTAGCTAAAGTGTGTCCGACGCCAAGAAATTGATGTTGGGAGCAGATCAGGTTTCTGCACCTACAAGGCCCAGGAGCCAGCCACTAGACCGGCCGAGGCGGGGGTGGAATTCTGCATGGAAATGAAGGTAGCTCTGTGAGGATCTACCATGTGTACTTACCTGTCTTGGCATTACCACAGTTTATTATGATTTCTTGTTGTTTGTCTCTGCTGCTAGGCTCTAAGCTCAGTGATTGACAGGTCCATCTTACTTTCTGGTTTGTCGCCAGAGAAAAAGACTAATAGCTACTTGTTGAAATGGAGGTAAGGAAGGCATGAACTTCTCAACGTGTCTACATGGATCTTCCCAAAAGTAATCCAACTTCACTCTGAAAATTTACACTGCAACACCTCAAATCAACATTGTGCTGCACAGCTTATCTGAACTCTTACTCTCCCTCAGTACCTGGTTCCCTCATGGATCTTCTACTTTATTTTTCCCATTCCTCATTTGGAGAACAATCCCAATTTCTTTTCATTTCAGATAATAATTTTTTGGCTTGTGCCTTTGCCTTTGTTATTCAGCTTCACCATAATGCTTTCATCTAGGTCTGCTTTGATCATATTTGCCTTTTTCTTTCTTTCCTTCCTCCTTTTTTTCTCTTTTTTTGTTCTTTGTAAGTGGGTGTTCAGCCTTTCTGGTTTTTATTTGTTTTTCCCCTTTTTGCTCCCACTTGTGTTTCCATTTCTATTCCTTTCCCCCTTGCTCTCCTTGCCTAAAGGGGTCTTTCTCAAGGCTCTACCCCTCACTCTATTTACTCCTCTGTCCATATCAAGTGAGGCACAATTTTCTCAGGTTTTTCCTTTTGTCTAAGCATCTGTATATTCCTGGTTATGGCTGCTGCCAAATGCTTCATTGCCTCATTGCTCTTTTCTGGCTCTAAGAAATTAGATTTCAATTGCCATTAAAAATTTTTTTGAACTGCAAATCTTCCAAAATACATAAAAATAGGGAGAATAATAAAAAGAATCCATATCACTCAGCTACATCAATAATTAACCTTTGACAGTTTTGTTTCTAGAAGTGACCTTCTAAGATTATATGTTACTGAACTTTCTACCTCCAGTCTGCAAATACAAAGCAGATTGTACTGAAAGGCCATCCGGAGCCATAGAATGTTTAGGCAGAGTCGGCTGCTCACTGCTCTGTTCTCATCATACACTCTGAAGAAACCTTAGGTAGTTCTCTTCCTGCTGTTGTGATACGATTTATGCTTTTCTTTCTCTGTCTCTTATAGCCTGTGACTTATTTGAGGCTGGGAGTTTTATCTTTGTCCTTCTATCCCTAGCACCTTTTATGTAGTGCCTGGCACTTACTGGCTTTTAGGAAAAAAATTCTTGAATGAATGAATGAATGAAAAAAAAATACTGCAATGCCATTTCTATTTCTATAAAATATTCAGGTATTCTGGTCTACTCTCATTTACTTCTCAACTTTTTTTTCTCAGAGGCAATGTGGTTTTTCACTTAATTTAGGTTTCATGTTTTGATATCGTTCATACAGATTCTATGTAGTATCTATCAATCATTTTTTTTCTAAATAATATGAACACCAGTATTTATGTATCCTTATTATGTGCTGGGCACTGTACAGAGTCCTTTGCAAATGTTATCTCTATTAATCATAAATCACAAAAGCCCATGAACTAGAAACTATTATCATTCTCATCTTCCTTATGAGGAGACCAAGGTTCTGGGTGAACAAGTAACTTGTTAAAGTTACGTCATGAATGAATGAACAAATTAGTATTTAAACCTATATTTATTTGATTCCAGAGTTTGAGCATCTAACCACTTACTATGCTATACTACCATGGAAGTAATCTTTATATTTGGTTGGCTTAATGATACTTGTGTCCAGCCAGCAGCTCTCTTTCTCTCTAGATACTGTGTCCAAAATAAATAAGAAATTGCTTTACTCCTAAGGCTCAAGTCTTGCTCTTTCTGCTCTTTCACCCTTGGCATCTGAAGCCTTGCAAAAATGTCTCTTGAAGTCTTCTCCAATGAGTTTACAATCTGAGTTCCCACACAGAATCCTCTTGCAGGCCCTTGTTGACTACTTTTCATCTTTTCCTGATGACAGCTATTCCATTGGATGGCTTCACGCATGATCTCTGCACCTTCCCTCCAGGGACTGAAAGTCCTTTCCTTCTCCTTGTGGAAGCACAAGTCCACACTTCCAACAATACACTCCTTCTGTCTTCTCTCTCTCCTTTGTTTCTGAATTCTGCTGCTGCTGCTAAGTCACTTCAGTCATGTCCGACTCTGTGTGACCCCATAGACGGAAGCCCACCAGGCTCCCCCGTCCCTGGGATTCTCCAGGCAAGAACACGAGTGGGTTGCCATTTCCTTTTCCAATGCGTGAACGTGGAAAGTGAAAGTGAAATCGCTCAGTCCTGTCTGACTTTTAGCGACCCCATGGACTGCAGCCTACCAGGTTCCTCCACCCATGGGATTTTCAGGCAAGAGTACTGGAGTGGGCTGCCATCACCTTCTCCATTCTGAATTCCCCTTCTGCCTTTTTCTTACATCATCACTTCAGTCAGTGTGGTCTTCGTATCTCCCTTTTCATGATCACGTCTTTGAGCAGTAGAGTAGACACGCTTTTCTGTGCTTGGTATTACCTTTCACACCCATTCTTCTTGATTCATGTGTTCTGGTAGAACTGGCTTCCTCCCAGCTCTTAAGGGTGAGACTGTGAACTAACCCTGACCAACCATTTCCTGAATTACTCCAATCATAGTAATTGGATTGAAATAAGCACATCACTGATGATAAATCAATCAAATCCAAGGAGGCTTGTGCTACTAAGAAAGAGTCACTCTCTTGAGACTGTAGGGACTGAGGATGATCTAAGCCTGAAACTGCTGGGAGTCATCTCTGCCATAGTAGGGAAAGCTTGTTTGAGAATGGAGTCTTCACAGAGAAAGCAATGTCGAAAAATGGAGAGACAGATATTCCTGACCCCATCATTTAGAGCCTGAATCAAACCATGCCTAAGGATACCTCAGCCTCTGACTTCTGACTGTGTTAACCACCAACAGGAAAACATTCTACAGAGTAGATACTTATACTGTTATTACAAAAAAGAGAATAGTTCCCTTTATTATATACATAGTATGGTTGATAGCATGTTGAGGGAAGAGGCAGAAATATGAGCAGAAACTTTAAAATCATGCACTGAGCTAGCCTGGAGGGTTCCATAAAAGTTTCTTAGGGGACACCATGGAAGTCAGAGACTGGGGCTAAGAATAGCTCTGTATTTGTTTTCTATACTGGGCTTTAAATTTTTTTTCTGAGGAAAGGCTCTGTTGCTAACAAGCGGAAACAAAAATTCTTTGAAAAATTTTAATGTATTGTTTATGTTAGTTCTCCTAGAAACCCAACTTCATCTATTCTCTGACTCCTGCTTTCCCACCCACTTTGACTGTTTATTCCCTCAACTGTACTGCACAATCATTTAATTGCATTTCATACTTCTTTCTCTTCTCCTTCTCAGGGGTGATATATCCACATATTCTTCTCTCTTTTCTCATGACTATCAGCCAGTTCAGATGTTCAACAAAATTCAAATTCAGCAAATATTTATAGAGGGCAAGGTAGTGATAGGTATTGTATTTTGTAACATTCATGAATTCTTTCAACTCCCTGAGAGGTGGGAAGCTATTTATATTTGTGTTTAATGAATGAGGTAAAGTGATCATCTCAAAAGTCACAAGGGTAATTGTTGATAGAGCTAGAAATATTAATACATCCTTTACCATAGCCAGGTATACTATAAAGAGCCATGACGTTTGGGAACAGACAGGCTTGGATTTGAATCTGGATTTATCACTTATGAATTTTTGGAACTCAAAAATGTCACTCAAACTCCCAGAGCCTCAGTTTTCTACCCATAAAATGTAATATTCTCTATCTTAAAATGACATATGTGGACTATATTAAATAATGTATGAAATACATTGGTGTAAAGTTGGCTCAGGAACTGTTAGTTTCCTTCTACTCTACTAGGAAATATGTATATTCCTCTCCCCAGGATGATCTACGTGGAAAACAGTTCTGTGTTACATGTTTCAGTCAGTCAGTCAGTCAGTCAGTTCAGTCGCTCAGTCGTATCCGACTCTCCGTGACCCCATGAACCACAGCACGCCAGGCCTCCCTGTCCATCACCAACTCCCGGAGTTCACTCAAACTCATGTCCATCGAGTCGGTGATGCCATCCAGCCATCTCATTCTCTGTTATCCCCTTCTGCTCCCACCCCCAATCCCTCCCAGCATCAGAGTCTTTTCCAGTGAGTCAACTTGTCGCATGAGGTGGCCAAAGTATTGGAGTTTCAGTCTTAGCATCAGTCCTTCCAATGAACACCCAGGATTGATCTCCTTCAGAATGGACTGGGGATCTCCTTGCAGTCCAAGGGACTCTCAAGAGTCTCCTCCAGCACCACAGTTCAAAAGCATCAATTCTTCGGCGATCAGCTTTCTTCACAGTCCAACTCTCACATCCATACATGACCACGGGAAAAACCATAGCTTTGACTAGACGGACCTTGGTTGGCAAAGTAATGTCTCTGCTTTTTAATATGCTATCTAGGTTGGTCATAACTTTCCTTGCAAAGGGTAAGTGTCTTTTAATTTCATGGCTGCAATCAGCATCCGCAGTGATTTTGGAGCCCAAAAAATTAAAGTCTGAAACTGTTTCCACTGTTTCCCCATCTATTTCCCATGAAGCGATGGGACCAGGTGCCATGATCTTTGTTTTCTGAATGTTGAGCTTCAAGCCAACCTTTTCACTCTCCTCTTTCACTTTCATCAAGAGGCTTTTGAGTTCCTCTTCACTTTCTGCCATAAGGGTGCTGTCATCTGCATATCTGAGGTTATTGATATTTCTCCCAGCAATCTTGATTCCAGCTTGTGCTTCTTCCAGCCCAGCATTCCTCATGATGTACTCTGCATATAAGTTGAATAAGCAGGGTGACAATATACAACCTTGACGTACTCCTTTTCCTATTTGGAACCAGTCTGTTGTTCCATGTATAGTTCTGACTGTTTCTTCCTGACCTGCATACAGGTTTCTCAAGAGGCAGGTCAGGTGGTCTGGTATTCCCATCTCTTTAACTCCCTCTAAATATTGTTTTCTGTTTAGACTGCTCAGATATGCAGAACAATATTTGCCATAAATCAGAATATTTAGTTATCTCGTTATTGATTGTGACCCTTGTTGGCCAGAAGAGAGCAAAGGCCTGTTACTGTGGATTCTCAATGCTAAGATTTGTAGTAGGAAAGAATCAACACTAAATTATTTTAAAATTTTGAATAAGGAGGGTAAAGGGAGGAAGATTTGAAGATTTTCCACAAATTGCAACTTCTCTCCAGCATTCTGAACCTAGCCATCATTTACTGAACCAACAATTATGGATTAGGCCTACTGTGCACAAGGCATTGACCTAGGGGCTGGAGACACAGTGTAAACAAGCTGGACCAATCTGTGCAGAGGATCGTGGTGGGTGTGGATGATCCATCCATTCTGCCCTCTTGCCTTTCATGGCCCTTATGCTTGTGGCAGTAGTTTAGGGCAGGGGTAGCAAATTCTGTTTTGTACAGCTGAGTTAAGAATGATGTTTACATTTTTAAAGAGATCCTTTGTAGCCTGCAAAACCTAAAATATTTACCATCTGGCCCTTTACAGAAAATATTTGCTGACCCTGGGTTAGAGTGACCTATAACTCTTTCATCAAGACCAGAGTAAACAGTTTCATGGTTAAATATCAGTCTTCTAAGTAATAATTTATATAAAGCATTATTAAATATTATATAATATGATTGTTAAAAAGTATTAAAGAATACAAAAGTAATGGCTAGTGGGAGGAATAGGCTTTTTATATCAATTTTGTAATTAAATAATTCTTTTTTGTAAGTCAGTTGACTATAACATTTTTTCCCTAGACTAACTGCCACATAAAATATGGCCCTTCTCTGTGAAGCTTCCCTGGGCTTTTTCTATATTTTTTTCTTGTACCAAAAACAGAAGATTAGAAGATGATCTAAAGAAGGGCCACCATGCCTACTGATGCTAGGGAAGACAGGAGTTACTCTGCTGTCACAACTGACCTGCATTTCTTCCCTGTGCCACATTTATTGAGAATGAAACGGCCCTCCTTTTACTTGTCTGTTTCTCAGCACTCCCACTTTCTTGCACATGTACATTCCTTTCCCTTCCTGCTTGCCCTGGCTTCTCCTCCTGGGCAAAGCAAGGGTCACTGACTGGCGTTCACCTTCTCAGTGCCTTGGTTTGCTAGCTTCACCCTTAAGGGTAATGCAGAGCCTTGGAGTTGCACTCTCTTCTTCCTCTTGTAAACTGCTTCTCGTTATTACACCACTTCCCTGGTGGCACAGACTGTGAAGAATCTGCCTGCAATGCAGGAGACCCGGGTTTAATCCCTGGATTAGGAAGAGCCCCTGGAGAAGGAAATGGCAACCCACTCCAGTATTCTTGCCTGGAGAATACCATGGACAGAGGAGCCTGGCAGGCTACAGTCCATGGGGTCACAGAGTCAGACATGGCTGAGCCATAGCTGTCCTGGTATCACTCTAGTATTGAAGAGTCTATGCCAAGCCAAACTCACAGTGCACGTGATTTGAGGATTCTCCCAGCTCCAGTGCCAGTGTCCCCACTTAGATGTCAGCAGGCTAGTTTCTGCTCTTCCTCAATTTGTTGTTGGATTTTAGCCAGCTACTTAGCTTTTGAATGCCTAAATCCTCACATCTGTAACGTTAAGATAATGCCGACTTTTATTTCAGCTTCTGGGAACAGAATTAAACTGTATATGGACATTGATGTTCCCACAGTAACAGTCACATAGAGTATCTAGCATGCCACCGGAGGCAATAAATTATTTATGATAAGTACTTGTAAAAACTCCTGTCACTACAATAAAAGATTCTTACAGGAAATCCTGGGGATATACTTCACATTAATTTGCGTTCATTATTTCAAGGATAGTTCATTATTCTTCTCCAAACTACTTAACTCTAAATTTTCAGAATATAATCAATTAGCACTTGCTGAAGCTGCTGAATCCAAAACCAGTACAGAGTGCTCCCCGGCCCTTGTAATGGGAAGGAAGAGACTGACTTCCTGGGGCTGTTTGTTAAAAGGAGGGAGGAGTTAATGGGTGTGGCTTATCTGGGTAGTGGGATTTGCCAAGCTCAGTAGCTCAGTCCTGTCCCATTCTTTTGCGACCCCATAGACTGTAACCCACTAGGCTCCTCTGTCCTTGGCAAGAATCCTGGAGTGACAGCTCCAAATTGGGACTGGCTTGAAGAAAACAAGAATATTAGGCAGTTCTACCAAAACAAAAATTTTGTGCTATTATTATTATTATTTTGGAAAAATTAAAATACATAGTAAAATACAGAAAATGTAATAATAAATACCCATAATCAACATTTTTGGTTTACAGCCTTCCTATATTTTTCCTATACTTATATTTTTCCAAATACTGTTTGTAACCTGCTTTTTGATTTGTGAACATTTTTCCAAGTCATTAAATATTTCTGCAGATCATAATTGACAGAATATGCCATTGTAAGGATGTATTCATTTATTTAACCAATTTACAATTGTTAAACAGTTAAGTAGTACCCTTACTTGCCGTTTAAATAAAATCAATTCACGTGTCAACTTGAGATCTCATATTAACTTAGCCAACAAATCTTAGACTTAAAAATATCTTGATCCATCTGCAAAATTTCCATTACTATCAACACTCCCTTTCTTCCTTCAATTTTGCTATCAGCCTACTAGCACAAATAAACCCAAATTCCTCTTTAAAAGCAAATTCCCATGTAAGTCTCAAAAGGAGAGGGTCAATGCCTAAATTTTGTTTTTCCATGTTCTTTGGTCCTTGCATGTGGATCTGTTGCCTAAAACATTTTCCCCCCTTAATTTTACTGAAAATATCTTCTTTCTGAATTTTTTCTTCCTTTAATTACAACATTGAGCTCTTCATTTAAATTTCATATCTATCCTTATTCTCTTTTGATAATGGGATTTGAATTTCTCTTTTAATGGAATTTTAGTCCCTCACCTAGCAGATCTTAAATGTTTTAGCATCATGGGACTTCCCTGGTGGTCCAATGGTTAAGATTTCACCTTCAAAAAAACAAAAGATTTCGCCTTTCAATATAGAGGGTGTGGGTTTGATCTCTGGTTGGGGAGCTAAGATCCCATATGCCTTGTGGCCAGAAAACCAAAACATGAAACAGAAGCAGTATTGTAGCAAATTCAATAAAAACTTTAAAAAAGGTCCACATTAAAAAAAAAAACAAGAAAAAAACTAATAAAAAAGCTTATTGAGGACTGCAAAGAGCTTTTGTTTATGTGAGCTATACCTATTGCTATTCACCACATTAGAAATTAAAACTGAAATTTTAAAATACTGTTTCATTTTAGAGTAACAGTAATTGATGACATATAACTACAGTTTTTCATAACTGTATCTTTATTATTTAGCAAATAAGTCCCTGGTGGCGAGTGGTAAAGAACCTGCTAAAACACAGGAGACAGATTTGATCCCTGGGTCAGGAAGATCCCCTGGAGTGGGAGATGGCAACCCACGCCAATATTCTTGCCTGGGAAATCCCATGAACGGAGGAACTTGGTGGGTTATAGTCCATGGGGTCACAAAGAATCGGACAGGACTTAGTGACTAAACAACAACTGTATTTTGCAGAGTGAACAAAATTCAGTGAGAAGAAGAGCATTGTTTTATATTTTACAAATTTCTATAATGTCTAGGCTAACAAAAGCAACTGGATTCTCCAATCTGCTTCTACATTGAACCATAGCCATATATAGTGTTGGTTGAAGTATCTGAAGAAAACCCTGCTTCACACAGACATGTGGTAGGAAAAGGAAGGACCTGGCAGATCCTCTGAAGGGTCTTGGGGACTTGCAGGGATCCTCTGCCCATACTAACAAGCGCAGCTCTAAATTGACTCTAACTGCTGGACAGTCTTTTCATGCTTGAGTTTCCTTTTTGTAAAAATATGGTGGTAATAACAGTATTTCAAAATCTTTTGAAATTATAAAATGAAAAATTCTGCAATGACAGACAGAAATCTTGACCCACATATCAAACAGGAAATCATTTCCTATGGGGCATTTGGGAGACATGATGCTATTGAAACCAAGCCGAACCCTGTTAGCTCCTGGGCATGGAAGCCTTTACGTGTCTCCCGTTTTTGTTTGTAGGAAACAGACTCCAGCCTCCATGACCTTTCTTGAGTTCCAAAGTGCAAACTCAAACAGTTGCTCATCAAGGGAAGGAGGAGATACAGAGACAAGGGAGGAACAGCCAAAAAACAAGAGTGCAGCCTTGTGGTAGAGTTCTGATTCCGCTTAAAGGGATACACATAATAATATCTTTGAGCTCTTTTTTCCAGTAGTCATGCATGGATGTTGAGAGTTGGATCATAAAGAAAGCTGAGTGCTAAAGAATTAATGCTCTGGGTACTTCCCTGTGGCACAGTGGATAAGAATCTGTCTCCTAACACAGGGAACATGGGTTCGATCCCTGGTCTGGGAAGATTCCACATGCCATGGGACAACTACGGCGTGTGCCACAACTACTGAGCCTGTGTGCTGCAACTAATGAAGCCCAAGTGCCTAGAGCCTGTGCTCTGCAGCAAGAGAAGCCACCACAGTTAGAAGCCAAGCACAGCAATGATGAGTAGCCCCTGATCACTGCAATTAGAAAAGTCTAGGCAAAGCAGCAAAGACTCAGCACAGCCAAATATAAAAAAATAATAAATAAAATTTAAAAAATTAATGCTTTTGAATTGTGGTGCTGGAGAAGACTCTTGAGAGTCCCTTGGCACAAAGAGATCAAGCCAGTCAATCCAAAAGGAAATCAAACCTGAATATTCACTGGAAGGACTATTGCTAGTTGGGCTGCAATACTTTGGCCACCTATAAAGAGCTGATTCATTGAAAAAGACTGATGCTGGGAAAGATTGAAGACAAAAGGAGAAGGGGGGAGGCAGAGGATGAGATGGTTAGATAGCATCACTGACTCAATGGACATGAATTTGAGCAAACTCCGAGAGATATGGGGTCACAAAGAGTTTTACATGACTTAGTGACTGAATACAACAGCAGCAACTGCAGAGCACAGAGAACTATATTCAATACCCTATGACAAACCATAATGGAAAAGAATATTAAAGAAATTAAAGAATATTAAAGAAATATTAAAGAAGATATATATTATCTATGTATAACTGAATCACTTTCCTATACAGCAGAAACTAACACAACATTGTAAATAGACTACACTTCAATAAAAAAAAAAGAGAATAGTAACTGAATATTGGAGCAAATTCCGGGAGATAGTGAAGGACAGGGAAACCTGGTATACTGCAGTCTGTGGGATCACAGTCAGACACAACTTAGCAACTGAACAACAGAAATAAGATCCCCAACAAATGGAAGATGTCAGCATTCTTCATTCCAGAGAAGACCACCTGTGTTCAGATTAAATGAACCAGAGAAACATCAAGAGATTACCTGAGACCAAATTAAAGGAGTGCAAACCCTGCACACACCCTAATCTTGTCAGTAACTCCACCCTTGAACCATTGTTATAAAGCTCCTCACCAAATTCTCCTGAGTTGGGACAAAAGAGTTTTGAGGGCAAGAGCCTGCTGTGTCTCCCTTTGCTTGGCAAAGCAATAAAGCTATTCTACTTCACCCAGAAGTTGGTCTCTGAGATTTGATTTGGCACTGGTGTGCAGAGGCCAAGTTTTTGGCATCACAAAGTAACATGGGAGCCAAAGCAAGCTGGTCATTCCAATAGACATCACCCTTTACTACTGTAACCCAAACTAGGAATTTTCTAAAGAAAATTTTAAAGTTTTTTATAAAGCTTTGGTTAAAACAGTAAGTCTCTTTTTCAGGAAGGTAAGATGTGAATTTTGATTCAATTTCAAAATGAAATATATCTCTCTGAAACCCACTGCCAGTTGTTATCTTGGTATTCTTTGATCTATAAAATACACTTACGCTTTATTTTTTGGAAAATGGTGAATGTGTTTTGTTTTAACTTAATTTAGGACAGGGGTGAAACTAACCTCTATGGACATTTTGGAGTAAGAATGTCCAGTTTTTCATGGTGGATCTTATAATGGATTCTGTATGCTACAACCAATCCAGTCTGAGCTGCACTGACTGTTGTTATTTAGTCACTAAGTCATGTCTAACTCTTTTGTGACCCAATGGACTGTAGCCTGCTAGGCTCCTCTATCCTTTTCTCTAGACATACTCTGCCATGGGCTTGACTGTACCCATTCTGTGAAGCTAGAATTTTGGGGCACCTCTGGCCTATTTCACAACAGTATCAGTCAGTTCAGTTCAGTTGCTCAGTCGTGTCCGACTCTCTGCGACCCCATGAATCACAGCACGCCAGGCCTCCCTGTCCATCACCAACTCCCGGAGTTCACCCAAACTCATGTCCACAGAGTCGGTGATGCCATCCAGTCATCTCATTCTCTGTCGTCCCCTTCTCCTCCCGCCCCCAACCTTTCCCAGCATCAAAGACTTTTCCAGTGAATCAACTCGTATCATGAGGTGGCCAAAGTATTGCAGTTTCAGTTTTAGCATCAGTCCCTCCAATGAACACCCAGGATTGATCTCCTCTAGAATGCACTGGTTGGATCTCCTTGCAGTCCAAGGGACTCTCAAGAGTCTTCTCCAGCACCACAGTTCAAAAGCATCAATTCTTCGGCGATCAGCCTTCTTCATAGTCCAACTCTCACATCCATACATGACCACGAAAAACCATAGCCTTGACTAGACGGACCTTTGTTGGCAAAGGAATGTCTCTGCTTTTTAACATGCTATCTAGGTTGGTCATAACTTTCCTTCCAAGGAGTAAGCGTCTGTTAATTTCCTGGCTGCAATCAGTATCTGCAGGGATTTTGGAGTCCAAAAAAATAAAATCTGACACTGTCTCCACTGTTTCCCCATCTATTTCCCATGAAGTGATGGGACCAGATGTCATGATCTTTGTTTTCTGAATGTTGAGCTTCAAGCCAACCTTTTCATTCTCCTCTTTCACTTTCATCAAGAGGCTTTTGAGTTCCTCTTCACTTTCTGCCATAAGGGTGGTGTCATCTGCATACCTGAGGTTATTGATATTTCTCCCAGCAATCTTGATTCCAGCTTGTGCTTCTTCCAGCCCAGCGTTCCTCATGATGTACCCTGCATATAAGTTAAGTAAGCAGGGTGACAAGATATAACCTTGACGTACTCCTTTTCCTATTTGGAACCAGTCTGTTGTTCCATGTACAGTTCTGACTGTTGCTACCTGACCTGCATACAGGTTTCTCAAGAGGCAGGTCAGGTGGTCTGGGATTCCCATCTCTTTCAGAATGTTCCACAGTTTATTGTGATCCACACAGTCAAAGGCTTTGGCATAGTCAATGAAGCAGAAATAGATGGTTTTCTGGAACTCTCTTGCTTTCTCCATGATCCAGCGGATGTTGGCAATTTGATCTCTGGTGCCTCTGCCTTTTCTAAAACCTGCTTGAACATCTGGGAGTTCACGGTTCACATATTGCTGAAGCCTGGCTTGGAGAATCTTGAGCATGACTTTACTAGCGTGTGAGATGAGTGCAATTGTGTGGTAGTTTGAGCATTCTTTGGCATTGCCTTTCTTTGGGATTGGAAAGAAGACTGATCTTTTCCAGTCCTGTGGCCACTGCTGAGTTTTCCAAATTTGCTGACATATTGAGTGCAGCACTTTCACAGCATCATCTTTCAAGATTTGAAATAGCTCAACTGGAATTCCATCACTTCCACTAGCTTTGTTCGTAGTGATGCTTTCTAAGGCCCACTTGACTTCACATTCCAAGATGTCTGGCTCTAGGTCAGTGATCACATTATCGTGACTATCTTGGTCGTGAAGATCTTTTTTGTGCAGTTCTTCTGTGTCTTCTTGCCACCTCTTCTTAATATCTTCTGCTTCTGTTAGGTCCATACCATTTCTGTCCTTTATCGAGCCCATCTTTGCATGAAATGTTCCCTTGGAATCTATAATTTTCTTGAAGAGATCTCTTGTTTTTCCTATTCTGTTGTTTTCCTCTATTTCTTTGCATTGATCACTGAGGAAGGCTTTCTTATCTCTCCTTGCTATTCTTTGGAACTCTGCATTCAGATGCTTATATCTTTCCTTTTCTCCTTTGCTTTTCACTTCTCTTCTTTTCACAGCTATTTGTAAGGCCTCCTCAGACAGCCATTTTGCTTTTTTGCATTTCTTTTCCATGGGGATGGTCTTGGTCCCTGTCTCCTGTACAATGTCACGAACCTCCGTCCAGAGTTCATCAGGCACTCTATCTATCAGATCTAGTCCCTTAAATCTATTTCTCACTTCCACTGTATAATCATAAGGGATTTGATTTAGGTCATATCTGAATGGTCCAGTGGTTTTCCCTGCTTTCTTCAATTTAAGTCTGAATTTGGCAATAAGGAATTCATGATCTGAGCCACAGTCAGCTCCTGGTCTTGTTTTTGCTAACTGTATAGAGCTTCTCCATCTTTGGCTGCAAAGAATATAATCAGTCTGATTTCAGTGTTGACAATCTGGTGATGTCCATGTGTAGAGTCTTCTCTTGTGTTGTTGGAAGAGGGTGTTTGCTACGACCAGTGCATTCTCTTGACAAAATTCTATTAGCCTTTGCCCTGCTTCATTCTGTGCTCCAAGGCCAAATTTGCCTGTTACTCCAGGTGTTTCTTGACTTCCTACTTTTGTATTCCAGTCTCCTATAATGAAAAGGACATCTTTTTTGGGTGTTAGTTCTAAAAGGTCTTGTAGGTCTTCATAGAACCGTTCAACTTCGGCTTCTTCAGCGTTACTGGTTGGGGCATAGGCCTGGATTACTGTAATATTGAATGGTTTGCCTTGGAAATGAACAGAAATCATTCTGTCATTTTTAAGATTGCATCCAGGTACTCCTTTTCGGACTCTTTTGTTGACCATGATGGCTACTCCATTTCTTCTAAGGGATTCCTGCCCACAGTAGTAGATATAATGGTCATCTGAGTTAAATTCACCCATTCCAGTCCATTTTAGTTCACTGATTCCTAGAATGTCTACGTCCATTCTTGCCATCTCCTGTTTGACCACTTCCAATTTGCCTTGATTCATGGACCTAACATTCCAGGTTCCTATGCAATATTGCTCTTTACAGCATCGGACATTGCTTCTATCACCGGTCACATCCACAACTGGGTATTGGTTTTGCTTTGGCTCCATCCCTTCATTCCTTCTATAGTTATTTCTCCACTGATCTCCATTAGCATACTGGGCACCTACTGACCTGGGGAATTCCTCATTCAGTATCCTATCATTTTGCCCTTTGATACTGTTCATGGGGTTCTCAAGGCAAGTATACTGAAGTGGTTTGCCATTCCCTTCTCCAGTGGACCACATTCGTCTGTGGTCCATGTGATCAGATCGACTAGTTTCCTGTGATTATGATTTCAGTGTGTCTGCCCTCTGATGCCCCCTCTCAATACCTACCGTCTTATTTGGGTTTCTCTTACCGTGGGCGTGGGATATCTCTTCACAACTGCTCCAAGAAAGCGCAGCCACTGCACCTTACCTTGGACGAGGGGTATCTCCTCAAGGCCGCCCCCTGACCTTGAACGTGGAGTAGCTCCTCTTGGCCCTCCTGCGCCCGCGCAGCCACCGCCTGTTGGACATCGGGTAGCTCCTCTGGGACGCTGGCCCTGGCCTCAGGCATGGGGTAGCTCCTCACCGTCGCGCCTCTTTGGGTGGTCGGTTGCGCCGGGGCCGGCGTCTCTCGCGTCTGCTGCTAAGTCACTTCAGTCGTGTCCGACTCTGTGTGACCCCATAGATGGAAACCCACCAGGCTCCCCTGTCCCTGGGATTCTCCAGGCAAGAACACTGGAGTGGGTTGCCATTTCCTTCTCCAATGTGGGAAAGTGGAAAGTGAAAAGTGAAAGTGAAGTCGCTCAGTCGTGTCTGACCCTTAGCGACCCCACGGACTGCAGCCTACCAGGCTGCTCCATCCATGGGATTTTCTAGGCAAGAGTACTGGAGTGGCTTGCCATTGCCTTCTCCGCTCTCGCGTCTACATTCCACTTAATCTGACACAGTGTCTCAGCCTACAAAGTTGGGATGGAGAGGGCAGGAGAGCACAGAAACTTCTGTCCTTAATCCCCACCCAGAGGTCCAGTAGATTGTCCAACCTTGTAAGAACCTCACACTGATGATCCAAAGGTTGTAGCTCTGCTCTCCGCCTTTTAGGGGCCTGGGGTGAGGGGTGGGCACAGATGTTTTTCTATCTACCCACAGTTCTGGGTTGTACCTCAACATGGTGCTGAAGTAGGGTTGCAGCCTGGATTTCAGCGAGACTGAATGTGCCTGCATTTGGTAAAAGGAGATAATGGGCTGGGTGAGGACAAAAGAAGAGACGATATGATAGTGTTTCGAAAAACTTTACATCCCATCTGAGGGTAAGAATTGTTGTTTCTAAGTGCCTAGACCATCCTTAGTGTGAGGAGTAGTAGTGAATAGAGACACACAGGCCTGAGGAGACTTTTTCACTTGCTTCTATCAGGTCAGAGGAAAGAACATACTGGAGTTCCTGAAGTTAAGTGGATCTTGGTTGAAAAGCCTGTGGTTGATCCCCCATCCCTTCTCTCTGTCACAAATGAAAGGTACAGTCTAGTAATGAACATTTTTATTTCCCTATCTAACCAGGTAACTCCTTCTGCCACACAACATTGATTGCAGCGTTCGTTATCAATGACTTCATTCTTCAAGTCTTTTATACTTCTCTGACATCAAAAAGTGGCTAATAAAATCCCTGCATATATTTTTTATGAGAATATATCAAATATTTACATGTGCATGTTCAACATTAAAAAAAATTCTCTATTAAGTATTTTTCAATTAAATGTAAGCAGAACTTTGGTGCTGAAATAATTTTTTGGATTTAGAAATTGATTCTTAAGTGAAACCATAGCTTCGTGTGTTTAATTAGACTTTAATTGCTCCACTTAAAAAAGGTCACCTAAATTTGGAAAAGATAACTGATTCTAATTCCAACAACCTCATGCTTGTTGAATTCTATCAGAAAGGAAGTTGTTTCCATTTACTAAGGAGAATTTATCCTCACTTTTGATAAGCTCAATTTGTTGAGAATTGCCTCATTTACACTTTCACAGTGAAGGCCCATCCACAAAATCTTGGATTCTAAGGAAACAAAGCAATCATATTTTAGTGCATTATTAGGCTTTGATTCCTTGTCTTAGAAGCTTTAACAGCTTGGTATGTGCAAATACTTTAGACTGTGTGTACTTAATTTTCCCTGTTGCGATAATGGAACTGTGTTTCTCCAGGGTCTGTTAGAGGTGTTGCCTGTTGAATGAGAAAATGTCTCTAAAGCACTTGAAATTTCTAGAGATAGCTGGGTCATAAATTAAAGTAACCTATTTTCTAGAGAGTCAAGGTAGAATAAACTGGTGACTTAGGGAGTAGGCTCAATAGGAATCAAGGCAGAAGAACTTCAAAGAAGGAGCTCTGAGCAAGCTATACAAGAGTAGCATGGGCTTCTTTGGTTTCCATGTTTTCTGTGGCAACGTGAAGCTCTTAGGCTACATGGTATTCATATTGTTCTTTGGTTCTATGGACAATGGAGATGGAGGAAGTTCAAGGTCATGGTTGAGCAATGGACAAAAGGTGCCAGCTATCCTGAGAACCATGTCAACTTAGTTTATATCCAAGTATTGGACAAAATGAGAAAAATAATTTGGTCAATAACTATATTCCAGGGCTTCCCTGGTGGCTCAGAGGTTAAAGCATCTGCCCCCAATACGGAGACCTGGGTTCGATCCCTGGGTCGGGAAGATCCCCTGGAGAAGGAAATGGTAACCCACTCCAGTATTCTTGCCTGGAGAATCCCATGGATGGAGAAGCGTGGTAGGCTACAGTCCATGGGGTCGCAAAGAGTCGGACATGACTGAGCGACTGAACGGATGAACGGAACTATATTCCAGAACATCTCACATAGACCACTATTTAAACATCAACTGAATTATTAGTACTATTTTTGATTCCTTACAATAAATAGGGATTTTTCCAGCTTTATTAAGGTATAATTGATATATAACATTACATAAGTTTAAAGTTACAACATGATGACTTGACATGCATGTATTGTGAAGTGGTTACTATAACAAATTTAGTTAATATCTATCTTCTCATATAGTTACCAAAAAAAAATTTTTTTTTCCTCATGTTCAGAAGCTTGAGGATCAGTTTTTTAAGAGCAACTTTCCTATAAACCATACAGCAGTGTTAACTTTAGTCATCTTGCTTTATATCATATCTCCAGGACTCACTTATAACTGGAAGTTTGTAACTTATGGCTCAGTTCAGTTCAGTTCAGTCGCTCAGTTGTGTCCGACTCTCCTCAGACACATGTCCACAGAGTCGGTGATGCCATCCAGCCATCTCATTCTCTGTCGTCCCCTTCTCCTCCCGCCCCCAACCTTTCCCAGCATCAGAGTCTTTTCCAGTGAGTCAGCTCGTCGCATGAGGTGGCCAAAGTATTGCAGTTTCAGCTTTAGCATCAGTCCTTCCAATGAACACCCAGGATTGATCTCCCTTAGAATGGACTGGTTGGATCTCCTTGCAGTCCAAGGGACTCTCAAGAGTCTTCTCCAGCACCACAGTTCAAAAGCATCAATTCTTCGGCGATGAGCTTTCTTCATAGTCCAACTCTCACATCCATACATGACCACGGGAAAAACCATAGCCTTGACTAGACGGACCTTTGTTGGCAAAGTAATGTCTCTGCTTACCCACCTCCCCCTACTCCCTGACTTTTTTTTCTCTTTGTGATGAGAACGTTTAAGATCTACTCTTCAGGAACTTTCAAGTATATAATACAGTATTGTTAACTATAGTCACCATCATGGACTTTTTAAAGCAGATATCACCTTCATTTAGGTGACCTTTCTCACAATCCATAATATGTGAGATATAAATACAGTAATTTCAAATACTGTGGAATTTATTACAATGCTTAAAATGTAGTTTTACATTTTATTACAGCAAAATAGCAGCTTGAGCTGTCATGTTCCTATAGGTGTGTCTGAGAGGAAAGGGGTGACCACATCCAAGTTTGGAATTAGGAAAAGAGGGACAGAGATAGGAGGTCTATCAAAGCTGCCGCCACTGTAGCTTCTGCTGCAGTCACACTGATAAAGACAGGAGGAAGTAAGCCAGCCTGAGTCCTGGTTCTTGAAGAACTTGATCTACCAGTAGGAGAGGAAAATAGAAGCACTAAAGAAGCTATTAGCAGTTTTTCCAGAGCAGTTGAACCCTGTTGAACTGCTTTCTGTTCTCCAGTGTTTCCAGCAAAAAAAAGCTTGCACTTCTGGTTAAGACGTAATGACCACACTAAGAATGTAGACTATCTCATAGGGATATCCTTCCAAAACCTCTAGGATGTGAGTCATTATATCAGCATCTTGAGCAAAAGACAACTTAGTTATGGAGGACTTGCAGAAAATGACATTTCATCTCCAAGTCTAGCTAACACAACAATTCCTTTAAAGGACTAGTTCTAGGATTCTTTGTTAGTTAATAGTGAGAACATTCCCAGGACAGAGGGAACTATTTCACATGACCCAAGAGAAATTGACAAGTCATTTTTCCCTCTTCTGTTTTCTCCTTACCTGATGGTCCTTATTCTCTATTTCACTGCTCTCAAGAAAGGATTTGATCAAGTCCTTTCTCCTAAATAAAGGTTTGATGTGTTTTCTTTCTCAGGGGTATTCTAACTAAGGGATAAAACTCTACCTGGTGAATTTCAAGCATTTGCTAGCCCAATGTCAGGAGTTCAGGGTGGAAAAGAGAATGCTGTCTATTCTAACTAGTTTTCTTTCTGCCACTAGCAAGGCAAACCCCAATGGGTTCCCACAAGCATGGTGGACATCTCTCTTACAGCCTCTCAGAAGTCATTCTTATCTATGTTGGTATCGGGAAGGAGGTATTTCCTCATGTCTTGTCTGGCCACGGCCTCAAGGACTGGGTCTAATGTGACTCTACAGCAGTTATGCTTTTATATTTTTATGTGTAAGACATACTAAAAATGTAATTGCATTTACTTCTCTCCAAAAATCTATGAAATAATTATTATCCCTGCTTTATAGATACAGAAACTGAGGCTTAGATAAATGAGTTGTACAGATGACACAGGTGGAAAAGGTAGACCTAAGATGTTAAGTTTAGCTCTAACATAAAAACCCATGTTCTTTCTGCTCTGTCACCATACATCTCAGTAACAATGTCACACATATTGTAGAGATGTCCACGTTTGAGAGACGTTTTCCCTGATACTAGCTGTGACGCTGTGGTACCTCCACTGCCACTCAAAGAACACTGAGATGGGGAGATAGGAGCCCAGTGCACCAGTAAGAGTGAGGTCTTGTGGAGAACTCCTCTCTAGTCTGCTGGGACCCAGATGGACCTGGTCACCTGTGCTACCAATAGCAGCAAGCAGAATTTTTTTTTCTTCTCTTTATTTTATTTTTTAAATTTATTTTTTATTAGAAAACTGAAATTTACAATGTGTTTACATCACTCACTGAGTACATGGCATTTAAAAACAACATCATTAAAGAAAGATAACAAAAACACAAAGTCTTAAAACCTACGGGATTACCGCAATACAGTGACTATGCTGCCATTACTCCCCACCCTGTTACCAAGCAACAGGTCCCGCTCAGCTATTGGTCGTTGCTGCAGTGGGCCCCTCCCACAAGCCACCAACTTGTCAAGGAGCAAGTTACTGAGAGAATTCAACCAACTGTTTGCGGAATGGTGGTCATTAGGTGGAGAGTGAGTAAGAGGCAGATCCTGGCATTCTTCCTGGGGGCTTCCAGCTCACCCAGCCTCAAGCTTGCAGCCTGGGGGGTGGACCAGAGGAGGTTGCCCAGAGACAGGCTGGGGGCTGTGTCGTAGGGCTACAGCCCTGGCCAAGGCTGCCTACTGGACTGGCCCAGTCCTTGGGGTGGTGGTGAACCTACCCCCCATCCCTGCGTCTGTGACCTAATGGCAGCAGCAGTCTGTAAAGGATGCAGTTGACGGTACCTGGCCCCCAGCTTCTGGGTGGCATGAGGAGCCTGAGAGCCAGATGGGCTCTGGGTCCCTGACTCCCTCAGCAGTGACAGCCAGGAAGCCTCCAGCTGAGATCTGCTCCTTCTTAGCCAGGGCTGGACCTCAGAGGGTGAAAGCTATGCCTGGGGGTCTGACTCTCTCTTGTCATAAAACAAAATAACATTCATTTGGTGGAGATTTACAGGAACATCGTTACCTGGCCGTGACCTGACCTCACAAATAAAGGCTCTGACACCAAGAAATTTGCAACAACTAACCACACCCCACCATTACCTTTCCTAGAAAAGAACTTTGCTGAAAGCTTTTAGGGAGTTTGGGGTTTTTAAGCCCCATCTCCTTGCATGGCCCTTAGTAAACCTCTGCCTGTTCCAAACTATGATGTTTTGCTATTGTTTGGCCTCCCTGTGTGTGGGGCACTCGAATTTGCCCTTCAGTAACAACAGCAAGAAAAAACTTTGATCCATGGAATAAGATTTTAGAAACTATAGCACACAAATAAATTGTAATTAAGGAATGATTCTTTTGTAATCAGCACAAAGCCTAAGTCTGTGGTGTCTGTATGGTCCACTATTAGTTTATTAAAAACTGAAAACACTGAGAAACTTTTCTTTTTCCAGTGTGGTCAGTAGCCTGAGTTCTCTGAAGCTCTGGTCACCAGGATAGTTCCAAGATGACTGCCACAACTACAAAAAATGATAAATGATTCTACTGTTACCATTTTTTAAAGTTTTATGTTAGCCCTTGTCATGGAATTCAAATTGTGCCAGCCATCTTTTATTAGTCAATCCCATGGGATTTTTATTGTTATTTTGAACAAGATCTATTTTTGTTTAATTCTATGGGAACCACACATAGTTTGTACACTTGCCAGAAATTTATTTTCCAATGACTATTACTCAACTCTTAAATAAGTACATTCTGCATTTTTATGCTGGAACAAAGTAGGATGAGTTCTGTTAGGAATACCATTTAAAATTATACAAAGTAGCTCGGGCTTTTTGTTACTCTAATATCCTGGTAAATAGAAGTGAGTTTGAGTTTTGTTTACTGTCTTTCAAAGTGACCCATTTTAAACAAAACCATCTTGCTTTTTAAAAGTTAAGAACTGATCTGGTAACAACTTAATTACTGATAACAGTAAGGCTTATTTGTTGATTTACATAACAGCATTGATTTGCATAGCTTCCTGCTTTGTTTACTCTTGCCTGGAGACAAACAAAATGTTAACTATCAGTTCAGTTCAGTCGCTCAGTTGTGTCCAACTCTTTGTGACCCCATGAATCACAGCACGCCAGGCCTCCCTGTCCAACACCAACTCCCGGAGTTCACTCAAACTATTGTCCATCGAGTTGATGATGCCATCCAGCCATTTCATTCTCTGTCATCCCCTTCTCCTCCAGCCCCCAATCCCTCCCAGCATCAGAGTCTTTTCCAGTGAGTCAACTTGTCACATGAGGTATCCAAACTATTGGAATTTCAGCTTCAGCATTAGTCCTTCCAATGAACACCCAGGATTGATCTCCCTTAGAATGGACTGGTTGGATCTCCTTGCAGTCCAAGGGACTCTCAAGAGTCTTCTCCAGCACCACAGTTCAAAAGCATCAATTCTTCGGCAATCAGCTTTCTTCACAGTCCAACTCTCACATCCATACATGACCACGGGAAAAACCATAGCCTTGACTAGATGGACCTTTGTTGGCAAAGTAATGTCTCTGCTTTTTAATATACTATCTAGGTTGGTCATAACTTTCCTTCCAAGGAGTAAGCGTCTGTTAATTTCATGGCTGCAATCAGCATCTGCAGTGATTTTGGAGCCCCAAAAAATAAAGTCTGACACTGTTTCCACTGTTTCCCCATCTATTTCCCATGAAGTGATGGGACCAGATGTCATGATCTTTGTTTTCTGAATGTTGAGCTTCAAGCCAACCTTTTCACTCTCCTCTTTCACTTTCATCAAGAGGCTTTTGAGTTCCTCTTCACTTTCTGCCATAAGGGTGCTGTCATCTGCATATCTGAGGTTATTGATATTTTTCCTGGCAATCTTGATTCCAGCTTGTGCTTCTTCCAGTCCAGCATTCCTCATGATGTACCCTGCATATAAGTTAAGTAAGCAGGGTGACAAGATATAACCTTGATGTACTCCTTTTCCTATTTGGAACCAGTCTGTTGTTCCATGTCCAGTCCTAACTGTTGCTTCCTGACCTGCATACAGGTTTCTCAAGAGGCAGGTCAGGTGGTCTGGGATTCCCATCTCTTTCAGAATGTTCCACAGTTTATTGTGATCCACACAGTCAAAGGTTTTGGCATAGTCAATGAAGCAGAAATAGATGGTTTTCTGGAACTCTCTTGCTTTCTCCATGATCCAGCGGATGTTGGCAACTTGATCTCTGGTTCCTCTGCCTTTTCTAAAACCTGCTTGAACATCTGGAATTTCACAGTTCACATATTGCTGAAGCCTGGCTTGGAGAATTTTGAGCATGACTTTACTAGCGTGTGAGATGAGTGCAATTGTGCGGTAGTTTGAGCATTCTTTGGCATTGCCTTTCTTTGGGATTGGAATGAAGACTTTTCCAGTTCTGTGGCCACTGCTGAGTTTTCCAAATTTGCTGACATATTGAGTGCAGCACTTTCACAGCATAATCTTTCAGGATTTGAAATAGCTTAACTGGGATTCCATCACCTCCACTAGCTTTGTTTGTAGTGATGCTTTCTAAGGCCCACTTGACTTCACATTCCAAGATGTCTGCCTCTAGGTCAGTGATCATGCCATCGTGATTTTCTTTGTCATGAAGATCTTTTTTGTACAGTTCTTCTATGTATTCTTGCCACCTCTTCTTAATATCTTCTGCTTCTGTTAGGTCCATACCATTTCTGTCCTTTATCGAGCCCATCTTTGCATGAAATATTCTCTTGGTATCTCTAATTTTCTTGAAGAGATCTCTCTAGTCTTTCCTATTCTGTTGTTTTCTTCTATTTTGCATTGATCGCTGAGGAAGGCTTTCTTATCTCTCCTTGCTATTCTTTGGAACTCTGCATTCAGATGGTTATATCTTTCCTTTTCTCCTTTGCTTTTCACTTCTCTTCTTTTCACAGCTATTTGTAAGGCCTCCTCAGACAGCCATTTTGCTTTTTTGCATTTCTTTTCCATGGGGATGGTCTTGGTTCCTGTCTCCTGTACAATGTCACGAACCTCTGTCCATAGTTCATCAGGCGCTCTATCAGATCTAGTCCCTTAAATCTATTTCTCACTTCCAGTGTATAATCATAAGGGATTTGATTTATGTCATATCTGAATGGTCTAGTGGTTTTCCCTACTTTCTTCAATTTCAGTCTGAATTTGGCAATAAGGAGTTCATGATCTGAACCACAGTCAGCTCCTGGTCTTGTTTTTACTAACTGTATAGAACTTCTCCATCTTTGGCTGCAAAGAATATAATCAATCAAAAGGCAAAATAATAGGATACTGAATGAAGAATTCCCCAGTTCAGTAGGTGCCCAGTATGCTACTGGAGATCAGTGGAGAAATAACTCCAGAAAGAATGAAGGGATGGAGCCAAAGCAAAACCAACACCCAGTTGTGGATGTGACTGGTGATAGAAGCAAGGTCCGATGCTGTAAAGAGAAATATTGCATAGGAACCTGGAATGTTAGGTCCATGAATCAAGGCAAATTGGAAGTGGTCAAACAGGAGATGGCAAGAGTGAACGTAGACATTCTAGGAATCAGTGAACTAAAATGGACTGGAATGGGTGAATTTAACTCAGATGACCATTATATCTACTACTGTGGGCAGGAATCCCTTAGAAGAAATGGAGTAGCCATCATGGTCAACAAAAGAGTCCGAAATGCAGTACTTGGATGCAATCTTAAAAATGACAGAATGATTTCTGTTCATTTCCAAGGCAAACCATTCAATATTACAGTAATCTAAGCCTACACCCCAACCAGTAACGCTGAAGAAGCCGAAGTTGAATGGTCTATGAAGACCTACAAGACCTTTTAGAACTAACACCCATAAAAGATGTCCTTTTCATTATAGGGGACTGGAATGCAAAAGTAGGAAGTCAAGAAACACCTGGAGTAACAGGCAAATTTGGCCTTGGAGTACAGAATGAAGCAGGGCAAAGGCTAATAGAGTTTTGCCAAGAGAACACACTGGTCGTAGCAAATACCCTCTTCCAACAACACAAGAGAAGACTACACATGGACATCACCAGATGGTCAACACTGAAATCAGATGTTAACTATAATAAGCAGATAATCAATATCACACGTCCAGTTTACAACAGCAAAAAAGGAAACATTTTCTCATGTGACTTTTGACTATGTATATATGGAAAATCTGATCTTCTTTCCAGAAGTAAGAAGGCCTTATTTTCTGCTGCACTGAATGTTAGAATACGGATATTAAGACTGTCTTTTTAACCCGAGAAAAGGAGAATATTTTCACTTGTGACAAAGTTTAACTCCCAGGACTAGGAGAAGAAATAGTGGCAATCTTATCACAATACAAACTTATTGCAAGGGCAATCTTCAAGTGTCTCATTCTGAGGGATCCCTGATATTATATTCTATTCAAGGGAACAATAGAATTTTTGAGTAAAACTGTCTAAGCAAAATCTATAGAAAATGATGAATCTTCTACTAATGCTTAAAAAAGTAATACAATTACAAAGTTTCTACAGAGACAGTTTGCAGAACATTAAGAAGGAAATGGGATTTTTAGTAAATGTCATTTATTGTCTTGTCAAAAAAGAAAATACAGTTTTCCTGGTTGATTTAGTTTGCTTTAGGTTTTTTAATGTAGAGACATAAAACATGGAAAACTACATGGCTTAAACTGGTTATGAAAATAATTATTTGCCCAAATATCTAAGTTATAAAATAAAATTTCATGTTTTGTTATATTTTGATTTTCATAGGAACAGAATTTTTAAAAATATACTTCTTTATATAAAGAAAATGATAAAGAGTAAAGCTTATATGTTCCATAATCTCATTGACTAGGTAACTGTGTTGATATTTAAAATACTTTTAAAGTAATACAAGCCTATGTTTTAAAAAATTCAAGTTGTGCTGAGAAGTATAAATGAAAAACAGGTGTGTTCCCTCCTTCTGACACCCTCTCCCCAATCACCAGCCTATTTTCCCAAAGGGGCAGTTGTTAACAACAGCATGTTTATCCTTCCAGAAAAGAGAATATATTCTCAGACACCTATATATGTGTGTGTGTGTGTGTGTGTGTGTGTAATTACATTTTTTTCACATTCATTTCATTCAGTTCAGTTCAGTAGCTCAGTTGTGTCCGACTCTTTGCGACCCCATGAATCACAGCACGCTAGGCCTCCCTGTCCATCACTAATTCCCAGAGTTCACTCAAACTCATGTCCATAGAGTTGGTGATGCCATCCAGCCATCTCCTCTGTCTTCCCCTTCTCCTCTCGCCCCCAATCCTTCCCAGCATCAGAGTCTTTTCCAGTGAGTCAACTTGTCGCATGAGGTGGCCAAAGTATTGGAGTTTCAGCTTTAGCATTCATTTCATTATATATATTTAAAATAGTATACTTGCAGATCTTCTCATATCAGCACACACAGAGCTATCATTTTGTTTTTAACAGTTGTATACTAGTTCACTGGGCTTCACTGGTGGCTCAGTGGTAGAGAATCTGCCTGCCAATGCAGGAGACCTGGTTAGATCCCTGGGTCAGGAAGATGCCTTAGAGAAGGAAATGGAAACCCACTCCTGTATTCTTACCTGGGAAATCCCATGTATGGAGGAGCCTGGCAGGCTACAGCCCATGGGGTTGCAAAAGAGTCAGTCATGATTCAGCAACCAAATAGCAAAAGCAATAATAGTTCATTATATAGTATACTGTCAGAGAAGGCAATGGCACCCTACTCCAGTACTCTTGCCTGGAAAATCCCATGGACAGAGGAGCCTGGTGCACTGTAGTTCATGGAGTTGCTAAGAGTCGGACATGACTGAATGACTTCACTTTCACTTTTCACTTTCCTGCATTGGAGAAGGAAATGGCAACCCACTCCAGTGTTCTTGCCTGGAGAATCCCAGGGACGGGGGAGCCTGGTGGGCTGCCATCTATGGGGTCGCACAGAGTCGGACACCACTGAAGTGACTTAGCAGCAGCAGCAGCAATTTAACCATTACCCAGTTGAGGAATGATTAAGTTGTTTTTATTTTTTACGAATATATCTGTAAAGACTTGGCAGTTGATAGAGATTGTTTCTGAGAAGGCAATGGCACTCCACTTCAGTACTCTTGCCTGGAAAATCCCATGGATGGAGGGGCCTGGTGGGCTGTGGTCCATGGGGTCGCTACCAGTCGGGCACGACTGAGCGACTTCACTTTCACTTTCCTGCATTGGAGAAGGAAATGGCAACCCCCTCCAGTGTTCTTGCCTGGAGAATCCCAGGGATGGAAGAGCCTGGTGGGCTGCCGTCTATGGGGACACACAGAGTTGGATGAGACTGAAGCGACTTACCAGCAGCAGCAGAGATTGTTTAATCTGTTGAACTGATTTTCTCTCGCACTGATATTTGACAGTTACTATTTCTCTAGCATGGATATTACCAAACTTTTAGATTTTCTCTCAAGAGAAATTTGATTTACAGTATTTCATTTTTATTCTTTTTTAAATGGACCTTTTACTTAAACAAAAATCAGAATGTACTTGCTTTTGGAGTAAGTGATGTGTTAGCTCAGTGATATGTGGACCAATCCAATGACGTAGAAACTATTTTAATTTTGTAAGACTGGACTGGCAGATGTGGCTGAAACCAAGTAGATCAATGAATTTTAGGAAACTTTTTAAAGAGAAGATTAAACTGACAACTCACCTGTTTAAAAGATAATGTGTAGCTGTGGGGAAGGGAGAATGGGAATTTGTTGTCTTATGAATAAAAATTTTAGTTTTGCAAGATACAAAGAATTCTTGAGGTTTGTTGTACAATGTGAATGTACTTAACACTATTGATCTGTACACATAAAAGTGGCTTAGATAGAGCATTTTATGTTATGTGCATTTTGAGTGAGTGAGTGAAGTCACTCAGTCGTGTCTGACTTTTTGCAACTCCATGGACTGTAGCCTACCAGGCTCCTCAGTCCATGGAATTCTCCAGGCAAGAATACTGAAGTGGGTTGCCATTTCCTTCTCCAGGGGATCTTCCCGACCCAGGGATTAAACCCGGGTTTCCTGCACTGTAGGCAGATGCTTTACCATCTGAGCTACCAGGGAAGCCCAACCACCATTTAAAAAAAGATAATGTGCAAAATTTCACATTTATACAGAAAGATGGTTATCTAAAGCCTAATTTCAAAAGTATTAGCGAAGAACATTTACCAGAAATGCAGTCTAGTACCTTCAGGGGCCAATTAATATTATCATATAATCAGATAAGGTCCAGAATGCAAAAGTCCCTGGTAATAGACTTCAATTTAATCTAAGGCACAAATGGCTAATATCAGCAGAGTAATTGTCCTTTTTACATGGAGGGATTGTCTGCTGTACTTGATAACCACCAGGACATTTCCCCAACTGGGAAGCACTTGTTTTCTGGGTTCTGAGCAAATACGTCTTCAAATAAACTTGTACTCATCATCTTCAACTCTAGTGTCCAGATTTGGTAACTGGAGTTGAAGGCAAGGCGAGACCACCGAGAATAGGAAGACCACAGCAAGCTCTGACATACACATCGGTAAAAAGCATTATCGTCTTTTTCTTTATCCCACCTCCCGGTTACTGTGTGAGTAAAACCAGAATGAAAGGGAGTGTAAGGTCTGCAGAACTGAGAAAAGAACAACTTTGCTCACAATGACTGTGAGTCTCAGATCCTGTTTAAGAGAACAGGCAAATCACTTATGAAAACAAAATGCATTTATGTTGGAAAGATGACACAATGCGTGTTAAGGAATTATCTAGTTAAAGTGTTTACAAACTCAATAAACATATCTCTCAACTCTTCAGTGGAAGTTGGACAGTTGCTTGCTGGCATTTGTATGTTTTATTTCAGCACAAAGTGGAGGTTGTCAAACTTGGGTGTACATTACAATCATCTGAGGAACTTTTGATTTGGGTGTCTTGGAGTTAGCCCAGACCAGTTAATCAGAATCTCTGAGAAATGACTCCAGGTAATTCCAACATGCAACTGAGGCTGAGAACCACTGACAGAAATAGTCTCCACTTCAGTGCATATAATCCCTGTGGGGCTTTCCCCTCCCTCAATAGAAACTTGGTTTTGTAGGTTTGGGCTTTTTCCCAAGATTTGTATTTCTTTCATGCAACTCAGGTGATGCTGATGCCTATGGCTCTGGTGCACACGTAGAGAAATACTACTACAGTGGCTGATATTCCTGATTTTTTTCATCCTAATCACAGATCTCTTCTGCTTCTCAACAAACTCTGTCCCCCTGGGCTTTGCTAATAGGGCTCATTAACCAATCAAATCCCTTATGATTATACAGTGGAAGTGAGAAATAGATTTAAGGGACTAGATCTGATTGATAGAGTGCCTGATGAACTCTGGACGGAGGTTCGTGACATTGTACAGGAGACAGGGACCAAGACCATCCCCATGGAAAAGAAATTCAAAAGAGCGAAATGGCTGTCTGAGGAGGCCTTACAAATAGCTGTGAAAAGAAGAGAGGCGAAAAGCAAAGGAGAAAAGGAAAGATATAAGCATCTGAATGCAGAGTTCCAAAGAATAGCAAGGAGAGATAAGAAAGACTTCCTCAGCGATCAATGCAAAGAAATAGAGGAAAACAACAGAATAGGAAAAACAAGAGATCTCTTCAAGAAAATCAGAGATTCCAAGGGAACATTTCATGCAAAGATGGGCTTGATAAAGGACAGAAATGGTATGGACCTAACAGAAGCAGAAGATATTAAGAAGAGGTGGCAGGAATACACAGAAGAACTTTACAAAAAAGATCTTCACGACCAAGATAGTCACGATAATGTGATCACTGACCTAGAGCCAGACATCTTGGAATGTGAAGTCAAGTGGGCCTTAGAAAGCATCACTACTAACAAAGCTAGTGGAGGTGATGAAATTCCAGTTGATCTATTTCAAATCTTGAAAGATGATGCTGTGAAAGTGCTGCCCTCAATATGCCAGCAGATTTGGAAAACTCAGCAGTGGCCACAGGACTGGAAGAGGTCAGTCTTCATTCCAATCCCAAAGAAAGGCAATGCCAAAGAATGCTCAAACTACCGCACAATTGCACTCATCTCACACGCTAGTAAAGTCATGCTCAAGATTCTCCAAGCCAGGCTTCAGCAGTATGTAAACTGTGAACTCCCAGATGTTCAAGCAGGTTTTAGAAAAGGCAGAGGCACCAGAGATCAAGTTGCCAACATCCGCTGGATCATGGAGAAAGCAAGAGAGTTTCAGAAAACCATCTATTTCTGCTTCATTGACTATGCCAGAGCCTTTGACTGTGTGGATCACAATAAACTGTGGAACATTCTGAAAGAGATGGGAATCCCAGACCACCTGACCTGCCTCTTGAGAAACCTGTATGCAGGTCAGGAAGCAACAGTTAGAACTGTACATGGAACAACAGACTGATTCCAAATAGGAAAAGGTGTACGTCAAGGTTGTATATTGTCACCTTGCTTATTTAACTTATATGCAGAGTACATCATGAGGAACGCTGGGCTGGAAGAAGCACAAGCTGGAATCAAGATTGCTGGGAGAAATATCAATAACCTCAGATATGCAGATGACAATACCCTTATGGCAGAAAGTGCAGAGGAACTCAAAAGCCTCTTGATGAAAGTGAAAGAGGAGAGTGAAAAGGTTGGCTTGAAGCTCAACATTCAGAAAACAAAGATCATGGCATCTGGTCCCATCACTTCATGGGAAATAGATGGAAAAACAGTGGAAACAGTGTCAGACTTTATTTTTTGGGGCTCCAAAATCACTGCAGATGCTGATTGCAGCCATGAAATTAAAAGACGCTTGCTCCTTGGAAGGGAAGTTATGACCAACCTTGATAGTATATTAAAAAGCAGAGACATTACTTTGCCAACCAAGGTCCGTATAGTCAAGGCAATGGTTTTTCGTGGTCATGTATGGATGTGAGAGTTGGACTGTGAAGAAAGCTGATCGCCGAAGAAGCGATGCTTTTGAACTGTGGTGTTGGAGAAGACTCTTGAGAGTCCCTTGGACTGCAAGGAGATCCAACCAGTCCATTCTAAAGGAGATCAATCCTGGGTGTTCATTGGAGGGACTGATGCTAAAGCTGAAACTCCAATACTTTGGCCACCTCATGTGACGAGTTGACTCACTGGAAAAGACTCTGATGCTGGGAAAGGTTGGGGGCGGGAGGAGAAGGGGACGACAGAGAATGGGATGGCTGGATGGCATCACCGACTCTGTGGACATGAGTTTGAGTGAACTCCGGGAGTTGGTGATGGACAGGGAGGCCTGGCGTGCTGTGATTCATGGGGTCGCGGAGAGTCGGACATGACTGAGCGACTGAACTGAACTGAACTGAACTGAGTTATTATGAACCTGAGAATATTTTTAAGTAAACTTTTGCATAAATAACCCTGTGAAGTAAGCATTTGTATTTTTTCTTCTGAAGTTTCATGTTTATTAAAGTTTACCATTATTATGTTTACTGCTGCTCAATGAATCACCTTAATGTCACTGGCAAATGATGGACATATGTCTGTTTCATGACTCAAGTTGCAAGAGAAATATGAAATATTCTGATGCTCAGGGCAGGTCCTGTACATTCACACTTTTTATTCCCAACTTTATCATCAAGATGGTGGAATAGAAGGACGTGTGCTCATCTCTTCCTGTGAGAATACCAAAATCTCAATTTACGGTTGAATAGCCATTGACAGGGGGCTTTTGGAACCCACTGAGGAAAGATAAACCACATCCAAGGACAAAGGAGAAGCTGCAAAGATGGTAGGGGTGAAATCACGATAAAATCAAATCCTATATCCACCAGGTGGGTGACCCAGAAACTGGAGAACAATAATCCCAAAGAAGTTCTTGCACTTTTGTGAAGGTTCTTTGCCCCACATCAGTCTTCCCAACCTGGGGGATCCAGCAAAAAGACTGGGAATCCCCAGGGAATCCGACTTGAAGGACAGTGGGATTTGATTACAGAACTTCCACAGGACTGGAGGAAATTGAGACTCTTGGAGGGCACAAACAAAATTTTGTGCACATCAAGATCCAACGAAGAGAGTCGTGACCCCACAAGAGACTGAGGTAGACTTGACTGTTAGTGTTTGAGGGTCTTTTGTGGAAGCGTGGGTCAGAAGTGGCCTGCTGCAGGGGCAGGGGCGCTGGCAGCAGCAGTCCTGGGAGGCACATATTGGCATAAGTCCTTTTTGGAGGTCACCAATAGCCCTACCATAGAGCCTGTAGGCTCCAGGACTGAGTTTACAAATAGCAAACAACAAACAGGGTGGGAGCATAGCCGTACACATCAGCAGATAATTAGATTAAAAATTTACTGAGCATGGCCCTGACCACCAAAGCAAGACTCAGTTCTTCCCACAGCCAGTCCCTCATCAGAAATCTTGCCCAAGCCTCCCATCCTCATCCAGCAGAGTGTAGACAGAAGAAGCAAGAACTGTAACTCTACAGCCTACAGAACAAAAATCTCAATTACAGAGATGTAACCAAAATGACCACATGGATCACAGCATTGTGTAACTCAGTGAAGCTATAAGCCATGCCTTCCAGGGCCACCCAAGCCACGTGGGTCATAGTGGAGAGTTATGACAAAATGTGGTCTATTAGAAAAGGGAATGACAAAACACTTCAGTATTCTTGCCTCAAGAACCCCATGAACATTATGAAAAGGCAAAAAGATATGATACTGAACTATGAGCCCCCCAGGTTGGTAGGTGTCCAATATGCTACTGGGGAAGAGTGGAGAAACAGCTCCAGAAAGAATGAAGAGGCTGGGCCAAAGCAGAAATGATGATCAGTTGTGTCTGGCAGTAAAAATAAAGTCTGATCTGATGCTGTAAAGAACAATATTGCATAGGAACTTGGAATGTTAGGCCCATGAATCAAGGTATGTTGGATATGGTCAAGCAGAAGACGCTAAGAGTGAACATCAGCATTTTAGGAATCAGTGAACTAAAATGGACGGGAATGGGCAAATTTAATTCAGATGACCATTTTATCTACTACTGTGGGCAAGAATTCCTTAGGAGAAATGGAGTAGCCCTCATAGTCAACAAAAGAGTCCAAAATGCAGTACTCGGGTGCAATCTCAAAAATGACAGAATGATTTCAGTTCATTTCCAAGGTAAACGATTCAACATCAGAGTAATCCAAGTCTATGCCCCAACCACTAATGCGAAAGAAGCTACAGTCCAGTGGTTCTATGAAGACCTATAAGACCTTTTAGAACTAACACCAAGAAAAGATGTACTTCTCCTCATAGGAGATCGGAATGCAAAAGTAGGAAGTCAAGAGATACCTGGAGTAATAGGCAAGTTTGGCCTTGGCGTACAAAATGAAGCAGAGTACAGACTAACAGTTTTTTGCCAAGAGAATACACTGGTCATAGCAAACACCCCCCTCCAACGACACAATAGAAGACTTTACACATGGACATCACCAGATGGTCAATGGCGAAATCAGATTGATTATATTCTTTCCAATCAAAGATGGAGAGGCTCTATACAGTTAGCAAAAACAAGATGTGGAGCTGACTGTGGCTCAGATCATGAACTCCATATTGTAAAATTCAGGCTTAAATTGAAGAAAGTAGGGAAAACCATTAGACCATTCAGGTATGGCCTAATAAAATCCCTTATAATTATACAGTGGAGGTGATAAATTGATCCAAGGGATTAGATCTGGTAGACAGAATGCCTGAAGAACTTTAAATAGAGGTTCATAACCTTGTATAGGAGGTGATGACCAAAACCATCCTTAACAAAAAAGAAATGCAAAAAGGCAAAGTGGTTATCTGAGGAGGCTTACAAATGGCTGAGAAAAGAGAGATGAAAGGCAAAGGAGAAAGGGAAAGATATACCCAGCTAAATGAGGAGTTTCAAAGAATAGCAAGGAGAGATAAGAAAGTCTGTTTAAGTGAGCAATGCAAAGAAATAGAGGAAAACAATAGAATGGGAAAGATGAGATATCTTTAAGAAAATTTCATGAGAATATTTCATGCAAAGATGGGCACAATACAGGACAGAAAAACAGAAAGGACTTAACAGAAGCAGAGGAGATTAAGAAGAGGTGGCAAGAATATACAGATGAACTGTATGAAAAAGGTCTTAATGACCTAGTTAACCATATGGTGTGATGACTCACCTAGAGCCAGACATCCTGGAGTGTGAAGTCAAGTGGGCCTTAGGAAGCATTACTATGAACAAGTTATCGAATTCCTGCTGAGCTATTTAAAATCCTAAAAGATGATGCTATTAAAGTGCCGCATTCATTATGCCAGCAAATTTGCAAAACTCAGCAGTGGCCATAAGATTGTAAAGGTCAGTTTTTATTCCAATCCCAAAGAAAGGCAATGCCAAAAAATGTTCAAACATACAATTGTGCTTATTTCACATGCTAGGAGAAGGCAATGGCAAGCCACTCCAGTACTCTTGCCTAGAAAATCCCATGGATGGAGGAGCCTGGTAGGCTGAGTCCATGGGGTCACTCAGTCGGACACGACTGAGAGACCTCACTTTCACTTTTCACTTTCACGCATTGGAGAAGGAAATGGCAACCCACTCCAGTGTTCTTGCCTGGAGAATCCCAGGGACAGGGGAGCCTGGTGGGCTGCCGTCTATGGGGTCGCATAGAGTCGGACACGACTGAAGTGACTTAGCAGCAGCAGCAAAGTAATGCTCACAATCCTTCAAGCTAGCTTCAGCAGTATGTGAACTGAGAACTTCCAAATATATAAGCTGGATTTAAAAAAGGCAGAGGAACCAGAGATCAAATTGCCAACATTCATTGTGTCACAGAAGAAGCAAGAGAATTCCAAAAATAAAAATCTACTCTGCTTCATTAACTATGCAAAAGCCTTTAACTGTGTGGATCAAAACAAACTGTGGAAAACTCTTAAAGAGATGGGAATACCAGACCTCTCTCATGAGACGCCTGTATGCAGGACAAGAAGCGACAGCTAGAACTGATCATGGAACAATGGACTGGTTCAAATTGGGAAAGGAAGTACATCAAGGCTATATATTGTCACCCTGCTTATTTAACTTCTTTGCAGAGTACACTATTTGAAATGCCAGGCTGGATGAATCACAAACTGGAATCAAGATTGCTGCCAGGAGGAATATCAACAACCTCAGATATGCAGATGGTTCCATTCTAATGGCAGAAAGCAAAGAGGAACTAAAGAGCCTCTTGAAGAGGGTGAAATAGCTGGGTTAAAACTCAGCATTCAAAAAACTTAGATCATAACATCCAGTTCCATCACTTCATGGCAAATAGAAGGGGAAAAAGTGAAAGCAGTGACAGATTTTATCTTCTTGGGCTCCAAAATCACTGCAGGTGGTGACTGCATCCACGAAATTAAAACATGCTTGCTCCTTGGAAGAAAAGCTATGACAAACCTAGATAGCATATTAAAAAACAGAGACATCACTTTGCCAACAAAGGTCTCTATAGTCAAAGCTATGGTTTTTCCAGTAGTCATGTTCAGATGTAAGAGTTGGACCATAAAGAAGGCTGAGCACCAAAGAATTAATGTTTTGGAATTGTGGTGCTGAAGAAGACTCTGAGAGTCCCTGGGACAGCAAGGAGGTCAAACCAGTCAATCTTAAAGGAAATCAACCCAGAATATTCACTGGAAGGACTGATGCTGAAGCTGAAGCACCAATACCACCTGATGTGAAGAGCTGACTCATTGGAAAAGAACATGATGCTGGGAAAGATTGAAAGCAGGAGGAAAAGGGGGAGACAGAGGGTGAACTGTGTAGATAGCATCACTGACTCAATGCACATGAGTTTGAGCAAACACCAGGAGATAGTGAGGGACAGGGAAGCCTGGCATGCTGCAGTCCATGATGTCACAAAGAGTTGGACCCAACTGACGACTGAGTTACAACAGCAGCATTTCCCCCAGGCTCACCTAGAACTCTATATGCCTGTTTGAATAATCATACCAGAATGGAGTGGCCAGAGTTAGTTTAACACTGTGGAGTGAAAGAGAATGGGCTTTGGAAGGAGATGAACCTGGTTCAGATTTGCTGCTCCACTTCCAGTTGTGTGATCTTAGGCAATAACTTCATCTTGTAGCACGTGTTTTTTTCTCCTGTAAACATTCAGCTAAAATACCCCTCTCAAAGGAGCATTTTGGCAATGAGTAAATGAAATGCAGAAGTGTTTAACACATTGGCTGACACATAGTAAGATGCTTGATAAATAGGGTTTTTTTTCCCTTTCCTGCTATATATGATCAATGACATGAACAGCTGAGAGTATAAATACAGATATTTTTCTAATTTGATGAACTCAAATTATGGGAAAGGAAGAATAATTCAAACTAGTGTTGGACTAACCCTCAGAAGTTCACTCAACCAAGGGTGACTGGGTTAGCTCTAGCATCAGGTGATGTTGGGCATGGGCCATTTTGGGTCCTGGCTGGGATTTAAGCCAGGAGACCTAAGGCCAAGGCTGAGAATGAGACATAGTATGAAGCCAAGGAGATCAGCCTGAGCCAAGGGGAGACAGAGAATGGTGCTCAAGGCAGCAGAGGTCAACAGTGAGCGGCAGCCAGTCCTCAGAGAACCTGGAAGAAGCCTAGAAGGAGGCAAAGGGGTGGCCTCAAGGAATAAACCAGGAGCCCAAGATCTGCATGGGGAAGCTAGCGGAGCCTAGACAAGGTGGGACTCCAGAGCAGCAAGGCCAAAGCTAAGATCGTTTATGAGATAGCTTGTAGTCTTCAAAAATCACTCTTGTCTTTTTATGTTAGCCTGGCTAAACTTTTCTGTCCTCATCATAGTCTCTCTTTCTGGTAGGCTTTTTTTGATGGGCATAAAACTATCCTTCTATAATTAGACCTTATCCTAGGAAGTACAGCTTAAATAATGTAACTCCAAAATCTCAGTGGCTTAACGTGATAAAAGTTTATGTTAAGCTCCTATCACAGTTTCACCATAAGTCTGTGGAGGTGGGTAGGAAGGGGACTCTGCTTCATGTACTTACAAAAGGACATTATTGTTCATTCATCCTAGATATAATGGTTTGCACCTGCTAATCCCAAATTCCCATTCTAACCCTCTCCTAATTCCCCTCCCCTTGGCAACCACAAGTCTGTCTTCTATGTCTGTGAGTCTGTTACTCTTTTGTAGATAAGTTCATTTGTGTCATATCCTAGATTCACACATAAGTGGTATTATATGGTACTTGTCTTTCTCTTTCTGACTTACTTCACTTCGTATGATAATCTCAAGGTCCATCCATGTTGCTGAAAATGGCATTATTTCATTCTTTTTTTATGACTGAGTAATATTCCATTACACACACACACACACACACACACACACACACACACACACACTACATCTTCTTTATCCATCTGTTGATGGACATTTAGGTTGTTTGTATATTTTTGGCTATTGTAAATAGTGCTGCTGGTGATGGACAGGGAGGCCTGGCGTGCTGTGATTCATGGGGTCGCAAAGAGTCAGACATGACTGAGCGACTGAATGGAATGGAATGGAATGAACATAGGAATGCATGTATCATTTTAAATTATAGTTTTGTCCAAAAATATGCTCCAGGAATGGATCATATGGTAACTCTATTTTTAGTTTTTTAAGGAAGCTCCATACTGTTCTTTTGGACTCCAAAATCACTGCAGATGGTGATTGTAGCCATGAAATTAAAAGACGCTTACTCCTTGGAAGGAAAGTTATGACCAACCTAGATAGCATATTAAAAAGCAGAGACATTACTTTGCCAACCAAGGTCTGTCTAGTCAAGGCTATGGTTTTTCCAGTGGTCATGTATGGATGTGAGAGTTGGACTGTGAAGAAAGCTGAGCGCCAAAGAATTGATGCTTTTGAACTGTGGTGCTGGAGAAGACTCTTGAGAGTCCCTTGGACTGCAAGGAGATAGTCACCGTACCAATTTACATTCCCACCAACAATGTAGGAGGGTGTCCTTTTCTCCATATTCTCTCCAGCATGTTATTCATAAACATTTTAATGATGGCATTCTGATTGGTGTGAGTGGGACCTCATTGTAGTTTTGACTTGTATTTCTCTAATAATTAGTAATCCAACAGGGATTCTTAATTTTTTTCCTTATTTCTTTTTTGTCACATATTCTTTTGGAAGTTAGTTGAAGTTGTATGGACTTTATCTCAGCATAAGGTATTTAATTTTATAGAATAAAATGCACAGTATTACAAAGGAAATCAACTAAATCCTGTTATCAAAATAGTAAGAATACAAAACTGTGATAAAAGTAATGTATGTGTTTCTTTATCAACGTATGACATCTTTCATCCAGGGTATCATCTTTGGAGGACTTCCAAAGAGGCACTGAGTTCTCACTGCTAAACCTAAATCAGGGTCAGCCCCACAGTTGAGTATTTAGCACGTGCTTCTGTATACTGTTCTGATTATTTACCACTGTGAAAAACTATTCTCCCCCCCAAAAAACTTAGTGACTTAAAATAACCTTTCTATTGTGCTGGGCAATTTGCCTAGGATCTACATGGCATCCTCTAGGGAAGCTGGAGCTTCCACTGGGCATCTTCCAAGATGGCATCTGTATTCACATGTTTGGCATGACAGTGCTCCTCGACCCCAATCTCCACATAGCTTAGGCTTCTCACAGCATGGTGGTCTCACAGTGGTCATACTTCCCAGATGGTACCTGGCTTCTGAGATCAAGTATTCCAAGAGACAGAAGTGGAAGATGAGAGCATAAATAAGGATACTTTGCTAACAGTCTAATTCTGTGTAATTATGAGAAAGGAAAAATAATTCAAGCTAGTATTATACTACTCTCAGAAGTTTACTCAATCAATGGTGACTTGGTCAACTCCAGCATCAGGTAATGTTAAATAGGGCCGCAGCCTCATGACTGTCATAGTTTCTGGTCAAAATGCTCAGAAGACTAACCTAGATTCAGGGGGGAATGAACACTGACATCACCTCTCAATGGGAGGGATGTCAAAGAAATTGTGGTCATCTTTAATCTGCCATATATTGAATATATAAAATCTCATTTAATCTGTGTAATTACACTATGAAGTAGACATCACTATCTACTTTTTACTGATGAGACAGACCATAAAGAAATTAAGTATTTTGTCTAAAGTCACAAACCTAGTGCGTATGAAGCTAGGTTAGTCTGATTGTGATACCTGGGCTCTTAACTACTATGTATTCTTTATTCCATTTGACTTAACTCAAATCTACTTGAAAAGCAACACATAATCTATCAGAAAAGTAAAACAGTAGCACATTGTAGAAGAACCATTGGTTGCCTACATTCATTCTCTCTCCTCCCAATTTATTTGGAAATGCAAATCATATCACTAAAGGGCCATATTCAACAGTTAGGTTTATCCATGTTTTGTTCAATGAGATATAAGAAGCAGTATTGTATAATTTTCAGACAGTGTCATTAAAGAGAGAGTTCTTGATCTTCTGGATGTCATGAAGATGTGATCGCTGCCACTCAGTAGCAATTTTGTAATATGAGGGAACTTGCTAAAGTAACAGAGTACCAGGTGGCACTAGTGGCAAAGAACCCACCTGCCAGTGTAGGAGATATAAGAGATGTGGGTTTGATCCCTGGGTCAGGAAGATCCCCTGGAGGAGGGCACGGCAACCCACTCCAGTATTCTTGCCTACAGAATGCAGTGTACCGAGAAGCCTGGCGGGCTTAGTCCATAAAGTTGCAAAAAGTTGAGTTGGATATTACTGAAGCGACATAGCATGCATAAAGCGACAGAGTAGTAACACAGTTGAAGCCTGAATCTTGATGATCATGGAGTTGCCATATTGATCTTGGGCAGCTGCCTCTGGACTCTGTTAATTGAGGGAGAAACAACTTTATATCTTGGTCTGCATGCTCAGTTGCTAAGTTGTGTCCAACTCTTTGTGAACCTATGAACTATAGTCTCTGCCAGGCTACTCTATCCATGGGATTCTCCAAGCAAGAATATTGGAGTGGTTGCCATTTCCTTCTCCAGGGTATCTTCCTGACCCAGGGATAGAAACAACATCTCCTGCATTGCAGGTGCATTCTTTACCACCAAGTCATCTGAGAAGCCCGTATCTTGGTCTATGCCACAGTAACTTAGAGTTTTCTGTTTCTTACACTTGAACCTAATCCTAAATAATATAGAAGAGATATGCGTATAAGTATAAACTTAGTCATGACAGCTTAACCTTAATGGAAGTTTAAGGATGCAGGAAATCACCAATAAACCAAAACTGCATTATAAAGAAGAGGTGTTTGAGAGTAGCTCAGGAAAGATTAGAACACTCTACGTATTTGTCTGCTTTAAAATATCACAGAGTGTTGAGCATGTTTGTCAAGAAATTGGAGATCAGTTCATTTCAGTTGCTCAGTCGTGTGTAACTCTGGACCCCATGAACCGCAGCATGCCAGGCCTCCCTGTCTGTCACCAACTCCTGGAGTCCACCCAAACCCATGTCCTTTGAGTCGGTGATGCCATCCAACCATATCATCCTCTGTCGTCCCCTTCTTCTCCTGCTCTCAATCTTTCCCAGCATCAGGGTCTTTTCAAATGAGTCAGCTCGTCACATCAGGTGGCCAAAGTATCGGAATTTCAGCTTCAACATCAGTCCTTCCTAAAGGAGTCCTGATCTCCTTTAGGATGGACTGGTTGGATCTCCTTCAGTCCAAGGAAATTTCAAGAGTCTTCTCCAACACCACAGTTCAAAAGCATCAATTCTTCGGTGCTCAGCTTTCTTTATAGTCCAACTCTCACATCCATACATGACCACTGGAAAAACCATAGTCTTGACTAGATGGACCTTTCTGGTAAAGTAATGTCTCTGCTTTTTAATATGCTATCTAGGTTGGTCAAAACTTTCCTTCCAAGGAGTAAGCATCTTTTAATTTCATGGCTGCAATCACTATCTGCAGTGATTTTGGAGCCCAGAAAAACAAAGTCAGCCACTGTTTCCACTCTTTCCCCATCTATTTCCCATGAAGTGATGGGATTGGATGCCATGATCTTAGTTTTCTGAATGTTGAGGTTTAAGCCAACTTTTTCACTCTCCTCTTTCACTTTCATCTTTAGTTCTTCTTCACTTTCTGCCATAAGGGTGATATCATCTGCATATCTGAGGTTATTGATATTTCTCCCAGCAATCTTGATTCCAGCCTGTGCTTCCTCCAGCCCAGCGTTCCTCATGATGTAATCTGCATATAAGTTAAATAAGCAGGGTGACAATATACAGCCTTGACGTACTCCTTTTCCTATTTGGAACCAGTCTGTTGTTCCATGTCCAGTTCTAACTGTTGCTTCCTCACCTGCATATAGGTTTCTCAAGAGGCAGGTCAGGTGGTCTGGTATTCCCATCTCTTTCAGAATTTTCCACAGTTTATAGTGATCCACACAGTCAAAGGCTTTGGAATAGTCAATAAAATAGAAATAGATGCTTTTCTGGAACTCTCTTGCTTTTTTCGATGATCCAGCGGATGTTGGCAATTTGATCTCTGGTTCCTCTGCCATTTCTAAAACCAGAAACCTCTGGAAGTTCATGGTTCACGTATTGCTGAAGCCTGGCTTGGAGAATTTTAAGCATGACTTTACTAGCGTGTGAGATGAGTGCAATTGTGCGGTAGTTTGAGCATTCTTTGGCATTGCCTTTCTTTGGGATTGGAATGAAAACTGACCTTTTCCAGTTCTGTGGCCACTGCTGAGTTTTCCAAATTTGCTGGCATATGAGTGCAGCACTTTCACAGTGTCATCTTTCAGGATTTGAAATAGCTCAATTGGAATTCCATTACCTCCACTAGCTTTGTTCGTAGTGATGCTTCCAATGGCCCACTTGACTTCACATTCCAGGATATGGCTCTAGGTGAGTGATCACACCATCATGATTATCTTGGTCCTGAAGATCTTTTTTGTACAGTTCTTCTGTGTATTCTTGCCGTCTCTTCTTAATATCTTCTGCTTCTGTTAGGTCCATACCATTTCTGTCCTTTATCGAGCCCATCTTTGCATAAGATGTTCCCTTGGTTTCTGTAATTTTCTGGAAGAGATCTCTAGTCTTTCCCATTCTATTGTTTTCCTCTATTTCTTTGCATTGATCGCTGAGGAAGGCTTTCTTATCTCTCCTTGCTGTTCTTTAGAACTCTGCATTCAAATGGGTATGTCTCCTTTTCTCCTTTGCCTTTTGTTTCTCTTCTTTTCACAACTATTTGTAAGGCCTCCTCAGACAGCCATTTTGCTTTTTTACATTTCTTTTTCTTGGGGATGGTCTTGATCCCTGTCTCCCGTACAATGTCATGAACCTCTGTCCATAGTTCACCAGGCACTCTATCTATCAGATCTAGTCCCTTAAATCTATTTTTCACTTCCACTGTATAATCATAAGGGATTTGATTTAGGTCATATCTGAATGGTCCAGTGGTTTTCCCTACTTTCTTCAAGTCTGAATTTGGCAATAAGGAGTTCATGTTCTGAGGCACAATCAGTTCCCAGTTTTGTTTTTGCTGACTGCATAGGGCTTCTCCATCTTTGGCTGCAAAGAATATAATCAGTCTGATTTCTGTGTGACCACCTGTTGATGTCCATGTAGAGAGTCTTCTCTTGTGTTGTTGGAAGAGGGTGTTTGCTATGACCAGTGAGTTCTCTTGGCAAAACTCTATTAGCCTTTGCCCTGCTTCATTCCGTGCTCCAAGGCCAAATATGCCTGTTATGCCAGGTGTTTCTTGACTATCTACTTTTGCATTCTAGTCCCCTATAATGAAAAGGACATCTTTTTTGGGTGTTAGTTCTAGAAGGTCTTGTGGAAGCAAATGCAAAATCCATGTTTGTTTTCAACACATAAAAATAGGGCTGCCCTGAGGGAAACTTATAAACTGTCTCCCTCTCTTGTTTATTGACTATTGGTGATGTTTTCTTAGGATTGGTTCTGGGTCCAATAGGCTTTTTATTTCCTTTGTTGGTTTATGTAATGGAATACAGAAGTAACTAATTATATTCCTAAAATAAAATTTCAGTGTAAGAAGAGATGGCCCTTAATTTGGAATGGTTTTGATTTAGTTGGAGAAGTTATCAGAGACCATGCATAGAAATAAATTTCATCCACTGAAATGAGAACACCTCTTTAGTATGAGGATGAAAAACCATATGAATATGATAGCCAAAGTTGAAAAATATTCAGTAGCCTTTAGCGGTTATATGGATATGTTATTAAACTGAAACAGTTGTAAAAGAAAAAACATATAGAGTGTTTTTTACCATAATTGTGTGGTAGCTCTCCCCTGAGCATATAGGTCAGCATTCTTAGTTGCAAATGGGAAATTCTGCCTGATTTAAGCATAAAAGCAATTTTTCAAAAGGCTCTTGAAGTAAGTCAAGCATTTCCAGGTAGGCCATGCTTAAAACCCAGGTGAGAATCAGAGCCCAAATCATGTCTAAGGACATATGATAGCGACATGTCTGCTGCTCCCACTAAATGCTTGGGTGCCCCTGGAGGCTCCAGAGGGCACAGATGAATTCTTAACCCTTCCAGCTCCTTTGCCTCACTCATTCCAGGTTTAAAGTCTTGAGCAGAAGCACCTGATTGGTCAAGACTGTATTACACACCTGAGCCCAAATTTCCAGAGACAGTGAAATCAAGGATCAGGATCATTCACTGAAGGCTACAAAATAGGGAATTCCCCCAAACACAGGCAAGGGCGCCTTCAAATTCTCTACTCATTTCCACTGCATCTGCTATACTTAAGGTTATCTCTATCAAGTGTACCTTCAGATCTATTTATTATATAGGTTCCACTTTATATGTCAGAGACTCAAAGTAACTGTGACTTACAAAAGCTAGAAATTTATCTTCTTTCAAGTTACAGTCAAGAAATAGATCGTTCCAGACATGGCATGGAGCCATAAAATCATTCAGGGATCCAAGTTTTTTGCATCTCATAGTTCTGTGATACTTAAAATAGTGCCCTTACCCAAACAGTCCAATATGACACACCAGCACATCCACGCCCACACTACAAGCAGCATGATAGAAAATAGAAGAAAGATGGTCCTTTTCTTCCATTAAGACACATCCCAGAGTTGAACATACCTTCCATTATATGCAATTGGCCAGCTCTTAGTAACATGACTATGCTTAACGGTACAGGAGGTTGAACAATGCCATCTTTATACTGAACTTTATACTGGACGTCCCATGTAATGTCCACCAATCAAGGGTTCCATCACTATAAGAGAAGGGGAAAAAAGATACTGGAGGACAACCAGTATTGAGGCAATCTGTCCCTCGACAAATAGCAGGTTGAAATTTTAGTGAATAAGATTAGGTAAGAATATAATAGAATTTTCTATGAAGGTTGCTGAACACAGTTAATTTAAAATGTGAGAAATGCTTCCAAATGTCTAAAAATGGGATAGTGTTTCATTTGTAAGTGAGGTGGGTTGAGAAAAGGGACAGTTCATGCTCAGTCTCAGACTTAATGTTTATATTCAGAAATGACAAAAGTTAAAAGACTGGACTAAATGAAAGTTTAAGGGTCTTTCTTGAGGCAGATTGCTATAGTCAGAATTGTATGCTTGGCAGAATGTAGTGTGCCAATTCAAATTCTCCTCTGGGTCTTTGTAGAACATGCAGCAGCCCCTAAGGAGGTCAGCGAGACCTTGGGGTTAGAGGAAATAAAGAAAATACTAGGAAAAATTCACAGATAAGAAATACATGGGCAAACTGGGTGCAAGTTCAAAGCTGTGGAAATAGTATGGAGAGTTAGAGGGCACTTGCATGTCTGGGTCATATTGCAACATGCTTCTTGAGGCAAAGAGTAACGGGGCTCTAAGCCACTGGTGACAAGGGTGGAGTGCAGTGCCCAGAGAATAACAGATAGGTCAGAACCTCCCAGGACCGCTGCTGCCTGGCTCAGAGGCTCCTGGGCTGACTATTCTGAACCATACTTTCAGAAGCAGTCTTCAAGGAACTGATTTCCTAGGATAGCAGTAACGCTTGGCTCATTTCCAGCACTGTACATGTCCCCAAAGCTTTTTATAGACATTCTCTATTCTCAAGATTTCAGGTTTATTATAAAGATATACATGTTATCCAAGTAAGCTATGTGTGTCACAGGGAGCTTTGGTTTAGTATTGGTGTTTTTGTTGCCTTCTACCCTTTTTCCACATTATATAAATGTATTAAAAAACACTAATAAAAGCATAGATTCCTGGACTGATACATTTCTAATAATAATTATAGTATTAATAGTAACTAGTATTTTTCTTTGACTTAGTGCTTTATATGAACTTTCACATTTTAAAAAGTTGAGGTGTAATTGAAATGCAACATTATATTAGTTTCAGGTGTACAACAAAATGATTTTATAATTGTATACATTGGGAAGTGGTCACCACAGTAAGTCTTGTTCACGTTTATCACCACACACACAGAACTTTTTTTGGGTGTGTGTATGTGATAAGAACTTTTAAGATTTACTCTTAGCAAATTTCAAATGTGCAATATAGTATGATTAACTATAGTTACCATGCTTTACATTATATCCTCATGATTTATTTATTCTATAATTGGAAGTTTGTTACTTTTGTCTCCCTTTACCCATTTGGCCCACTCCCAACCTCTTCCTCTGGCAACCCGTGATCTGTATCTATGAGGCCGGGCTTTTAGATTGCACATATTAGATAGATCGTATGCATTTGCCTTTCTCTAATATTTCACCTAGCATAGAGCCCCCAAGGTACAATGATGTTGTTATAAATGGTGAAATTCTGTTCTTTTTTATGGATTAATAATCTTCCATTGTGTATATATACCCCATTTTCTTTACCATTCATGTATGGACATTTAGGTTTTTCTCTATCTTGGCTATTGTAAGCAATGCTGCAATGAGCACAGGGTTTCTTCTACTCTTGGTCTACTCCAATTAGTTTAAATTGCGGCAAGTACAAGGAGTATTTTTCTGGAAAAGATGGATAAAGACAATGGCCTATTTATTGCTTTCCCTAGTAAATAAAATAACATGCTTTAAATTCTTCTCTATTCCACCACTGAAGAATAACAAATCAACAGCCTTGTCCATTGATGGATGAATGGATAAGCAAAAATGTGGCAGATACACACAATGGAATATTATTCAGCCTTAAATAGCATGGAAATTCTGACATAAGGTATGATGTTGATAAACCTTGAAGGCATTATGCTAAGTGAAATAAGCCAGTCATAAAAAAAACAAATACTGTATGATTTCATTTATATGAGATACTACAGTGCTCACATTCATGGAGACAGAAAGTAGAATGGTGGTGGCCAGGGCCTGGAGAGAGGAGGGGAATGGGGAATTAGTGTTTAACAGGTATATTACTATCACCGATTTAATGGACAGAAATTTGAGCAGACTTTGGAAGACAGTGAAAGACAGAGGAGCCTGGCATGCTACCATCCCTGGGGTCACAAAGAGTTGGATACAACTTACCAACTGAACAGCAACACAAGATGGAAAGAGATTTGCAGATGAATGGTGATGATATTTGTACAACAGTGTTAATATACACAATAGCACTGAACTCTACGCTTAAAAATGGTTAAGATGGTAAATTCTGTGTTATGTGTATTTTACCACAATAGCAAAAATTTGGAAAAAATTATCAGTAGCTTTATCTGAGTTCCCCATGGATACAATGCACTGGTCTTCTACATTATTCTTTTCTAGTACCTACCTTTAGACTTCAAGGAGTGTCTTTATTGTACTCTAAGTGCCTATAAGTGCTATAATATCACAGGGTTTGATAGATTTATACTTTCTTTGTGGGGATTTATTCAACCCTCCTTTGTGGCTTCCTTTCAAACTGTATTTTTTCTTCCTTGACTTTATCTTTATTTCTCAAATGTCTACTGTACTCAGATCCTATGTCAGTGGTTGAGAGCCCAGGATCTTCACTTAGACTTCCTGGATGAAGTCCTTGCTCTACTGCTTCTTTTCTCTGGGCGCTTGGATGAATGACTTAACCTACCTGTGTCTGTTTCCTCTTCAGTATAAGGGTGATAATAGTAGTATCCGGACATGCTAGGAGATTTAAAGATTTAATACACATAAAGGGCTTAGGACAGAGCCTGTCACATAGTAACACTTAATGAATATCCTCTATTACTATAATTAAATTAACTATTATTATTTCCAGAAGTTACTCCTGGGAGTCTTTAGTAGGAAGCATCTCTTGATGTTTCTAGCAACCCTGCCTGCCCTTGTTCTGGTAAGAACACTTATCTTTACTTTGGATAACTGCCATCCTAAGTGATTCTGTTAATCCTGGTCCTACCTAGATTCCCAAGCACTGTGTGAACATTTAACTCAGGCCTGGCCAGTCATACAATATTTCATCCCTCTAGAAGCAATGACTGATTCAAAGTGTGGGCCAATCAGAGTTCTTCTCTGGTCATGACAAGGAGATTCTGGAATATAGTAGTCTGTGTTTATGCCAGGGCTGCCAAGCTGAGACAATGGAAGCTTTGCAATATAGGCAGCCATCTTCCCTGTCTGCACAGAGGAAGCCCATCTGAGATGGGAAGCAGTAAGGCCAACACCCAAAAGGAAAAAGAGCCGAGAGTTAGTGTGGTGGGGTAGGGAGGAGAGGGCGAGATATGGGCCTATAACTTTGAGTCTTGGGGGCTGGCAACCCTCTGTCAGCTCCTATCCTGAACTTTCCAGGTCTGGGAGCCCACAAAGTATCTTTCTGCTTAAGATGGATTGAGCTCAGCTGTTGTCACTATAAGTAAAAACTCATGGCCAGGATGCCCTTTACATTCTATTTGTCCTTCCTTCTCTTCCTTCCCTTCCATTTCTTTTTTCCCAGATCCCTGAGTGACAAGGCCCTTGTACTGAACTGGGACTATCAGACTCCTACTCTGCAAGACCCATCTCTTTCCTTATCTTGGTTCTGGAGTTTTCCACCTCTGGCTAATTTTCTAATTTTCTTTGTTGGGATCACTAACTGTGACCTAAAACCTTCATTTCTTCTTAAATCTCTCCTCCACCCCTCCCTTTTTTTTTTCACCTCAGACAACTTCTCTGTCTTCCTGTAAGCAGATGTATCAAGTTTATTTTTTCTTCTTTGCTTTTATTCTGCATCTTTGCAGCTGCTACCTTTATGCCCTTCTTCTCTTCCGACATTAATCTTGGGATATCTGCAAAAGTGGGTTTCCTTTTACTATAGAAGACACTGCTGTTTTATGTTTCATACCTGAAACACTTTCTGACTATGCATTCCTCATCTCTGGCTGTTCCCTATAACAAGTCAAATTATTGGTCCCTAAATGAAAACCACCAGCAAGTACCTAATTTCCCTCTCCTAACACCATCAGTTCTGTTTCTCACTTATTCCTTTAGTCAAGTCTCAAACCAATACCTTTATCTAGGGCTGTTAAACTCTCAGAAGTGTTTAAAGGCAAGTTTAGTTCTTACTTAGATTGTGACTCCAATTGATAACTGTAGAAGGAATGAAGAATACAGAAAGTCAACATTAGGCCAGTATCTAGTAGTAAGTGTTATAGGTAAGAACCACTGATGTATACTAAAATCAATGAGCAAAGTATAAGGAGAAACAGGGTATTTGCATGGTCTCAAAGAGTCTCCCCACAGAATATATATTGGTTACAAAGGAGAAAATTATAACTTCACACTAGAGAAACCTAGAAGACACCACCTTAACCAGATGATCAAGATGAACATCACCACTAGTAAGACACATCAAGGTCATATGATGCACTGAGAAGTGTACAATATTTTTTCTGAGATGTTCTTGCCAGAAGTGTACAACCTCAGCTGAATCATGAAACATTATCAGGCAAACCCAAACTGAGTCACATTCTGTAAAATAACTGGCCAGTCCTCTTCTGTAGTGTCAAGGTCATGATAAGGAAAGACTGAGGAACTCATGCAGATCAGAGGACATGAAGGAGTCAGGAGAACTGTGAATACATTTGACCCCAGATTGGATCATGGATGAAAAAAGGATAGGAAAGGACAAGTGGGAAAATTTGACCAACATCTGCAAATTAGGTAACGCTGTTATCAATGTTAATTTTCTAACATGTCTTCCCTCCTGTAGAGAGTTCAGAGGAGCTTTCCATCAGTTCTTCAGAAGCTCTGGGCAGGAGAAAGCACCAGTTGTCCTTAGCAGTTGTCAGCTCAGTTTCATATCCTTGTGTTGATTCTCTTTCCCTCCCTGTTCCCCTTCCCTGTCCTGCCCTATTGCTCCCCAAACCACATTCCTAAATAAGCAACTTACAAGTCCCAGGAAAGATGGTGGCTGCAAGACCAGAATGTTTGGATGTGTTATGGATGTGAGGGGGAAGCTGATCTTGGGGCTTCTTTCATCTTACAACATTTTACCCTAATCACATATCCACACCAGTGCCTCTCTTGAAATTTCTCGAAAATGGGAGAATAATAAAATTGTGTATCCTTCACAACTACCTGGAGAACTTTCTCAGATACCAGCTGAAATCTACCACTGTTGAAGACAAAGTGCAGCAAAGATGTGTTATTTGGCAAAACTGGTATGAGGAATGTCCTTTGACCAGGCTTTGGCTCAGCTGGAATTCAGTGACCAAAAAACAGGGGCCCAAATAATAAAAGAGGTTCTCTTAAAAGCCAAAGATATAGCAGTGGGAGATCACCATGTGGGATTCAGATCCAACTTACATATGGCTGAGTCCACTTCAGGGCAAGGCCAGTACTTGGTACACATCGATATCACCATGGGGGTGGCTTTGGGATCATGGGATTATTTTGTGAAGTTGGTGGATGGCCCCTCACCTCCACATGAGGCCCAAAGACAGTGTAACCCACACCAAAGAAGATATTCAGGAGCTTCGAAACACGACTATCACATTCACACTGTACGATGGGGGAATTCAGAATCCACAGTATAGACTTTACTACTGGTTTTCTAAAAACAAACAAAAATTAGTTTTATGAAACAAAACAACTTACCAGTTCCAAAGTCTTCATTTTTCAGAGAACCAAGGCCAAGATACCTTCGGTGAAAACAATAAAAGGATACAGTGTTGAGAACATCACGGAAGCTCCAGGATGTCTGATAAGATTCTCTTCTGTTTTTTGTGTTCTCTGTCCCTCTTGCTCTTCCTTTTTATGGAAGACTAAAATGGCTAGTCCTTTTTGACCAGTCTGCCCTAATTCTTCAACTTTCCTCTGCTTGCCCTCCTCTTCCCTGGCTCCATTTGTAGCTGGTAGCTCATCCTCACTAGGCTCTAGGCCAAAGCCAGCAGAAAACTGGCTGCTTAAACAGCCCTCCTGCTCTGGTTAAACAAACTCCCTCTGGTTGGCTGCCACCGTCACTGCCCTTGCCACTCTCCACTCCGCTAACATCTGCATATCTGCATTCACATGTAGCTCTGGCCACTCTTCCCTTCTGACCAGTAAAACTTCCACCGCAAAACCCCCATCTGTACCTTCTGGCCTTGCGGCTTTCCTCCAGTGCATCACCATTGACATTTTATCAGCTTCTTTTCACACAACGCCACTTAGGCACTCATGCTCTTTGGACAAGGGTAGCAGTGCTGTGCGGAGAAGGCAACGGCACCCCACTCCAGTACTCTTGCCTGGAAAATCCCATGGACGGAGGAGCCTGGCAGGCTGCAGTCCACGGGGTCACTAGGAGTCGGACACGACTTCACTTTCATTTTTTACTTTTGTGCATTGGAGAAGGAAATGGCAACCCACTCCAGTGTTCTTGCCTGGAAAATCCCAGGGACAGGGGAGCCAGGTGGGCTGCCATCTATGGGGTTGCACAGAGTCAGACACGACTGAAGTGACTTAGTAGCAGCAGCAGCAATGCTGTGGGGGCACATAGGGAAATAATCAGTGAAGAAATAGTCCCTAAGGGCTGTCTGTTTGACTTCTTCAAGACAACAATAATATATTGATTCACTTGGAAAGTATTTTTTCAGCGCCTAACATGTACCACTCATTGTGCTTCAGTGCTGGGAATACATCAGTGAGTAAAACAGACACAAGGCCCTGCCACACACAGCTTACATTTCAGTGAATGAGGATAACCGAGTGACAGAAGTGGTGCTGAAGTGCTGCATCTCTCTTTCCCTCTTTATACCTTTCTTCCTCAATGGCAGGCAAAGCACTCATTCTATATCTTAGAGCTAAACTTTATTAGTCTTATGACTCAGGATTAGAATTTGTGTTTGACCCACTACCCACGAGCCACATGGGTTCTCCTCTGTTGAGAGAAAGGCTGATACCTAAATGGTCTTCAGCTGTAAACTATTAAAGGCTGTTCGACCCGCCTTTCCCTGCCTCAGCCGGGACCGCACAACCTGAAGGGCAGAAATTGTCTCTTCGAGCAGGAGGGAGGCTCAGTTCTCCAGTGCTTTCACTCTGCGCTGCAGCGCTTTTTCATTGATGCCTCTTCTGTCTGTGGTTTTGAAAATATTCGCCACGTTCTCAGCTCTGTAGCTTAACATTTATTATAACAACAGAAGAAAACTCTTCCTTACATAACAGCCTGCTTTAAAACCATTGCTATGCTTAGTGGAGAGACAGTAAGTTAATGAGACCATGAATACCTGTGATATCTGCATTGGAAGCAGTTCAGCTTCCAAGACGGATGAGCTGGTTCAGAGCGAGGCCAAGGGAGAGACAGTCTTTCTTACTTACCCTCATTCCCTGCAAAGGGAATGGAAAATGACTGGTTGCTTTTTCAGTGTGAAGTGCTCTCTCTTTGGGAATTTACTGTTGCTGTTTTTGAAGATAAAGGAATTTGCGCTGCAGGCTCCAGGTATAATGCTATCTAACTTTTCTGTTTCAGACATAATTTTGGGGAAGGGCATTTCCATTTCTCAATGGGATTTTAACAGTAGAGAACTCTCCAGCTGACTCGTCTTTACAAGATTCATCTTTCCAGGGCTTACATTCTAACTACCCAAGATGATTTGGGGGGTGGAAGATCTCCATCGGGAGATTTGATCCTTGAAAATTTACCTTTACAGATCACTTATGTTGGATTAACAATTACTTTTTTTGTTATTAACAGCTTCTTAAATGTAAATATTTTCTGGAAGGAGGTGTAGAAAAGGAAAACTTATTTTCTCTCTATCCTTCTAGTTTCTTGGCTGAGAACCCCTAGTAATGAAAGACATATTGAAGAAGAAATTCATTGGGCCTGGACTCCATCTTAGGCCTGTTCATGCTGATCATGCTCAGCCACCTTTCCAATGGACTCTGAACTCTGTGTTTAGTGCCTATGAAAACGACAACAGAAGGATAAGACCCCCTCCAGACAGGGGAACCTTGAAGATCGTATCTAGGTTACTCATCGCCTAAGAGAAAACATACACTAATCACCCATTCCTCCAGACAGGCCATAAATTTTCTGTATCTATCGGAATGTAACCTCGGGCTTATTGATTATTGGCTAACTGTTCGACTGAGCACATGAGCACATAGCACGTAAATAATGGGGTTACTGGGGTTGTATTTTCCTTGGTTTATGTAAGTCTCAAGGTATTTGGAGTGGTGGGTTCAGACACGTACGCATGGAGTATAAAAGCTTTTCACAAATGTTGGTCGGGGTCCTTGGCTAAGAGGAGACTCTGCCTTGGGCCTGCTGGTCTGCATTGTCCTTCTGAGTGAGTTTGTTTCCCGGAACATGTGGCTACGACAATATTAACAAGAGAAAAACGAATGTAATTACATATGTACAGAGGTGTACCAGGGCTGCTTTCTGCCCTCCTGCTACAGGGTACCTTTTGAAGTGAAGTGAAAGTCACTCAGTTGTGTCTAACTCTTTGCAACCCCATGGATGGTAGCCCGCCAGACTCCTCTGTCCATGGAATTCTCCAGGCAAGAATACTGGAATGGGTTGCCATTCTCTTCTCCAGGGCATCTTTCTGACCCAGGGATCGAACCTGTGTCTCTTGCATTGCAGGTGAATTCATTACCATCTGAGCCAAGAGGGAAGCCCACAGGGTATCTTTTACCTTATCTCTCTTTCAGGAGGTGATATGTAGGTCAGACTGTTCTTCTTGCACCAAATCTCAAGTACCTTAATTCAAAATAATCAGGATGCCAAAGTGGCATATTTTGAGGTGATATATTCTGAATCCCCATAAAGGTAACAAATTGCTTTTTTTGTGCATTAGTGGGCTGCAGCAGCAGTGAGTTCTGTTACATTAATTTCCTCAACTTGAAAGAACTGAGCAGAATGAGCCTTGAATATCTCTCTTTTGGGGAGGGAGGTAGAAAGCCTTGAACGCTATGAGGGATAGGCATTGAGACAAGGTATGAGAGTCCCAAGGACGAAAAAGGGCCTGGGTGGCCTTGTGTGATTATCAAGGATGTCAGTAGGGTGATGTTGGGAGGATAGGGGAGGCCCTGGGGATGTTGTCTTTTCTGTCCTAAGGATTTTTGTAGAAAATTTTAAACTGAAAGAGTTCTTTATGTAATATTCTAAGGATTTTGGGGTTTTGATTTTGTTTTCTTTTTAAAAATATTTTATTGGAGTACAGTTAGTTTACAGTATTACTTTCTGCATACAGCACAATGAATCAGTTATACATATATCCACTCTTTTTAAGATTCTTTTCCATATAGGTCATTAAAGAGTAGTGAATAGAGTTCCCTGTTCTATATCAAAGTCAAAGTCAAAGTGAAGTCGCTCAGTCATGTCTGACTCTTTGCGACCCCATGGACTGTAGCCTACCAGGCTTCTCTGTCCGTGGGATTTTCCAGGCAAGAATACTGGAGTGGGTTGCCATTTCCTTCTCCACTGTGCTATATAGTATGTCCTTATTAGTTATCTTGTCCTAAGGATTTTGATGGCTCTCCTTCCTCTGTGGATATGCGTTACTGCTTCTGGGAGTGAACCCCCCTAGAATGCTACTCCCCAGGGTAAACTGTGTCTCCCAAACTTTTTACTCACTCTGAGTTGGTCCAGACCATAGAAGCTTATCTGGGTTTGAGAATAAGCAATACTGTAATGGCAATTTGGCTTATGTATGGCTAATTTAACTTTGGTTTCCTCCAAAAGAAATGAAAAAGGCTAGCACAAAGTTTATAAACACGGTAAGTTTACCGGAATGTGAAAGCGTTCTCCAGTCTCCCTTTATCTTCTAGATGCCTTTCTAGAGTTCAGGGGTCTTGACAGTCTGCAAAAATGCCTTCTGTTCCCCAAGTCAGAAAAAACTTACTCTTACAAACAAGGCAATACTTTTACTACCCAGGAAGTTGTTTCTCTCAGACTGCTTATCTGGGTTTACAGCCTTGAGATTCTTATTACATCAACCCAGGGACAAAGCTCCCCTTATTTGTGCTTATGCTTCTGGGCTGAATTTTCCATTTATGTCCCAGGGATGATGACCACCACACATTCCCGACCTTCAAGGGGTGGGATGCACTTCTGTGAATAAGAGCAACTCCTTCTAGAGGGGACTTAATTGGACAGAGAAGAAGGAAAGTGTATCTATTGCCTTTTCTGGAATGAGGGAGCTTCTAATGCACCCCGCAAGAGAGGGAGAGTTCCTGGCACTATTTCTTTTAAAATTTACACTTTTAGGGTTAATGGAACATGACAACAAACTTACATACAGATTGCTTTATAAAGCTTAGTTTCCCATTGCTATGACATGTACTGGTAAGGATATTTATAATAAATTCCCTTTAATTTCATATATCTCAATTTCAAATTCTTGAATTTGCAATACTTTAGGAATACAGATTGCCTTTAAAATTGTGATTTTTAGAGCTGATTTGTTTTTCATATTGATAAACTTTTAAAAAATACCTTCAGAAGTCTAGGAAATTATCTTTTCTACTTAGAGGGTAAAGCTGTGATGGCAGTTTATCTTCTTTATAACTCCCCTATCTTTTTGGAGCAGGTTGTGATTGTGGGCAGATTATTCTGATACTATTGCTTTGTCTCTGCAGTATTTTGCAGCTGAAAAGTTTTCTCTGTTATCATTAAACATATATCCTTGCTAAACATGTGATGGTAGTTCTCTAGATATAAATGAGTTCTTTAGATTCTATTATTTCAGTTCAATAGCTCTTACATTTTAGCATACATTAACATCACCTGGGAAGATTTCTAAAATGTACATATCTGAGTGTACTCACAGGGCCTAAGCCTGAGTAGCTTGGGTGGGAACCCAAGGAGCTGCATTTTAAGCTTTGCCTGAGAGCGACATTCTGGGGGGTAATTCAGTGCCTCAGAGCTGGTTTCTTAACCTCAGCACTATTGTCATTTTGGTTGGATGAACATTTGCTGTGGAACTGTTTGCTGCATTATAGGAATCCACCAGCAAGGTGGGAGACCTGGGTTTGATCCCTTGGTTGGGAAGATCCCCAAGAGAAGGGAATGGTTGCTGCTGCTGCTGCTGCTAAGTCGCTTCAGTCATGTCTGACTCTGTGCGACCCCATAGACAGCAGCCCACCAGGCTCCCCTGTCCCTGGGATTCTCCAGGCAAGAACACTGGAGTGGGTTGCCATTTCCTTCTCCAATGCATAAAAGTGAAAGTGGAGAGTCGCTCAGTCAATGTCTGACTCTTAGCGACCCAATGGATGGCAGCCTAGGGAATGGTTACCCACTCCAGTATTCTGGCCTGGAGAATTCCATGGACTCCATGGGTTCACAAAGAGTTGGACACAACTGAGCGACTTTCACTTTCAACTAGCCTCTGCCCACTAGATATGTGCCAGTAGCATTCCCACCCATCGTGACAAACAAAAATGTCTCCAAACATTTTGCTCTTCCTCATTCAAACATCCTAGCCACTTAAGCATTCTTAAGAGTGTTGGATTCTTATGGGACTCTGGTCCAAACTTAGTTTTCTCAGAACTCTGTAGGATAAAATTAATCTTTTGTCATGGAGGGCTCAAGCTAAGGGCTCTCAAACCATTTCCAGCCCCCAGACAATTTGGCCATATTTTTCTTGTAATTATTAAAATCAGTTGCTAATGCTTACAATTTGGGATAAACCTATTTCTGGGTTTGCTTGAAAATTCAGAAATTCTGACCACACCAGTTCTCATTGGTGTGAGGTAAGAACCAACTGGACCAAGGGAACAGCTGCAGTAGGGACCCAGAAGTGCTCTCCAGTTTCCTGAATCCTCCACTGGCTGATCTCACTTATCCATGTCTGGCTCCTAGAGGTACTGGATTTGCAATCCCTGGTTTAAAAACTCCATCACTACTGACTGAGAACGGGGCACTCCATATAGAATAATTTTGCTGGGGTTGGCAGCATTTAAAAGTTTTTTTAAAAAATTTATGTATTTATGCCTGCTCTGGGTCTTCACTACTGTCCTTGGGCTTTCTCTGGTTGCAGTGAGTGGGGGGCTACTCTTCATTGTGGTGCACAGCCTCCTCACTGCAGAGGCTTCTCTTGGTGCAGAGCGTGGACTCTAGGGCTCAGGGTTTCAGTAGTTAAAGCACTCAGGCTCAGCAGTCGTGGTTCACAGGCCTGGTTAGTCCTTGTCATGTAGGATCCTTCCCAGACCGGGGATAGAACCCGTGTTCCCTGAATTGGCAGGAGGAGTCTAACCACTGGACCACCAAGAAGTCCATGGTTCATTTTTCTAAAATTGAAGAATAGTTGATTTACAATATGTTCCAGCTGTACAACATAATGATTAATATTTTTTATAGATTGTACTCCATATAAAGTTATTGTAAAATATTGGCTATATTTCTTATGCTGTATATTACATCCTTGTATCTTATTTATATGCTATTTATTTTTATTGAGGTATAGTTTACTTACTATATTAGTTTCAGGTGTACAATATAGTGAATCAAATTTTTGTAGATTATACTTCATTTATAGTTATTATAAAATATTGGCTATTTTTCATATGCTGTACAATATATACTTTTAGCTTATTTATTTTGTACATAGTAGTTTGTACCTATTACTCCCCTACCCCTATCTTGCCCTCCCACCCCTTTCCCCACTGATAATCACTAGTTTGTATCTATGAGTTTGTTTCTGTTTTATTATATTTATTTTTAAAATTCTACATGTAAGTGAAAACATACAATATTTCTCTTTCTCTGTTTGACTTATTTTACCCCCCATAATGCCCTCCAAGTCCATCTGTGTTGTTGCAAATAGCAAGATTTTGTTCTTTTTATGGCTGAATAATATTCCATTTTGTATGTATATATGTGTGTGTGTATGTGTATACATGTTTAAAATGTTATTGAATCAGTTATGTCTGACTCCTTGTGACCCCATGGACTATAGCCTGCCAGTCTCCTCTGTCCATGGAATTCTCCAGGCAAGAATACTGGAGTGGGTAGCCATTCCCTTCTCCAGAGGATCTTTCTGACCCAGGGATTGAACCAGGGTCTCCTGCATTGTACACACCCACATCTCCTTTGTCTAGTCCCTGAAAGTGGTTCATTGGTCTATCAAGAACCAGCACTTGACAATGATTCAAAAAAATATTCACCCCAATATTCACAGCATTATTTACAATAGCCAAGATATGGAAGCAATCTCAATATCCATCAACAGATGAATAGATAAAGATAACCACTCTCCATAAAGAAAGAAGTAGGTGTGTGATGCACAATTACCCTTACTATACCTGAACCTATGCTCTTGTGTGACTAACAATTTCATATGTGATGATGAGAAACTTGGACTTAGGATTGATTTCAAAAGAAAAGTAGCTGAAAATACTGCAGGTAGGGGCTTGGCTGGCTTCATGGACATGTGCCTATACATTTACACAAGAGCCTGCGTGTAGAAGGACCCTGCACTTCACTTAATGCCTTGATGTTGCCATCTTGAATTCTTTTTTTCTTTAATTTACTGTGACTCTATTGTAATAGCAGAAGACTAGAAACAGGGAAAAATCTGTCTGCATGGAGTGGGTAAATAAGCCACACAGTGGAGGACTCTGAGGCTAGAAAAAGGAACTAGGAAGATCTCAACATATTGCTGCAGAGAGATCGATGGAGTGGGTTGTTCTCTGAATAATGCAAGGTGGCTGTCCAAAATGGGCAATGTTTACTGGTTTATCATAAAAGGATTTAGCTGAGGAACAGCCAGGTGGAAGAGCAGCATAGGGCAAGGTATGTAGGAAGGAGCGTGGAGCTTCCAGGATGCACCATTCTCCCCAAATCTCTATGTATTCACCATCCTGGAAGCTCTTGAAATTCTTAATAATTTTTGAACAAGAGGCCCTACGATTTCTTTTTGCACTGAGCTCTGTAAGTTACACAGATGGATCTGTCTGGAGGAGGGGCTTTTTACATTTATTAAATTAATTAATTAATTTTAAAATTTTATTTATTTTTAAATTTTATTTTATTATCATGGGAGGTGGAAGGATTCAAAAATACTAAGTTTAGGAATATATCATTGTAAAGAGAAACGGGTCCTTTTCCCTTGATGAGATTGGAATACATTTATCCAAGAAATTAACAGGCACCCCTCAAAATCAGCTTCAAATAGGGAATTTCTAGGAGGCAAGGAAACAGAAGACAAAGAAGGCAGTATGATAGTATGGAGAATCTGGGTATAAATGGATTCTAATGAATTTAGACAAACCACATAATTTCTTCAAGGCTTAGTTTCTTTCTTTATAAAATGACGGTAATAGTTCTGATGTTGTAAAGTTGTGAGGTTTAAATGAGATAGTGTGTGAGTATTTTGTACAGTGATTGGCATGTAGTATGACCTCAGGACATGACAGCTATGTTAATTTGGGACTTTGTTCTCAGGAGTCTACAATCCAGAAGAAGAGATAGATGTATTGAGTCATGACAGTGAAATCTAGTATGTTAGCTTAGGCTGTCATCACAAATATCATAGACTGGGTGGTTTAAACAATAGAAATTTGTTTTCTCACAGTTCTGGAGGCTAGGAGTTAAGATCAGGGTACCAGCATGATCAAATGCTCACGTTCTGGTAAGAACTCTCATTCTGGCTTTTGAACAGCTGTCGTTTTGCTGTGTCCTCACTTGGCAGAAAGCTCTGGTGTCTTTTCCTTTTCCTGTTAGGACACCAGTTTGATTGCATCAGGGCTCTCCCCTTAAGACTTCATGTAATCTTTTTTTTAAAATTTATTTTATTGAGGTATAGTTGATTTACTATGTTGTGTCGATTTCTTCTGTACAGAAAAGTGGTTAGTTACATACACATATATATTCTTCTTAATATTCTTTTCCATTATGGTTTATTATAGGATATTGAATATAGTTCCCTGTGCTATACAGTAGGACTATGTTGTTTTTCATTTAATCTTCATCCTTAAAGGCTCTAGCTCCAAAATATAGTCACACAGGGGGTTAGAGTCCTCCATATGCATTTTTTTGGGGGGCAATACAGTTTAGGCCATAACATCTGGCATAAGTACAACCAGGGCATAGATGAATGACCAGCTCTGCTAGTAGAGGGAGGTCAGAGAAGGCATCACAGAGGAGGTGATTTCTGAAATGTATGTAAAATATTTTAATGAAAGAAGTATGTGCTCAGAATAAATCAAGGAGCAGAGAGGAGTATATAGTAAAGAACAATAATTTCCCACCTGTCTCCAGCCTCAGCTTCACTTTCCATAGTTGATGCTCGGGGGTGAATGTTTGTGTCCCCTCAGAATTCGAATATTGTAACCCTAATCCTCAATGTGACGGTATTTGAAATTGGAGCACATGGGGGTTAGGTCATGGGGGTGGAGCTGTTAAGATGGGCTTAGTGCCCTTATAGGAAGAGAAAAAAGAGGAGAGAACTTTCTCTCCCGCTCACCCTTCCTTGTCCCTCTCCCCCTGCAGTCCCTCCCTTCCCCTCCCCCTCGCCCATGAGGATACAGCCCTCAGCAAACCAGGAAGAATACTCTCACCAGACACTGGGTCTGCCAGTGCCTTGATCTTGGACTTCCCAACTTTCAGAAATGTGAAAAATAATTTCGTTTGTTTAAACCTACCAATGCCAGTGTATGATATTCTGTCACAACAGCCTGAACTAAAGACAATATTTTAAAATGTTTCTGTTTTAGTTCTCATGTTTGACATCCTTCTCTACTCCCTCCAGTGCTAGATGTCTATCTTGTAGCTTTCCCTCTAGTTCTTCTATTGGTTATCTTTTTGACTGTAAGTGATTTACTTGCACCTGTTTGTTTCGTCATCACTTTTCTGTGTTATCTATCGACTCCCAAATTTATAAAAAGAGAGTCATGTTCCATTCTTTTCTCTTGCTTTCCTCCTCCTGCCATGGCTCGCCTTCTTTTATTTTAACCTTTTACATTATCAAGATTACCAATTTATTTTCTGTTCTGCTACTACAGTCAAGTTTTCCTTACAAATCAAAAAAAGCAGCTTTTGTGTTGTTAAGGCTGTGCAAATGCTGGTCTAAGTTACATGCTTGAAATACTTCCACTTCTTTACTGAGCCAAATGATATAAACTCAGCACCAGTAGGAGGATATCTTTTCCTCAAAGTCAAATGGAGTTCTCTTTTCTTACAATTTAGAAAAATTTAAAAACCATTATATACTTGAGTTTGCTACATATTTAGATATATTTTTCTTGTGGAGTTTTATTTTTAAGTTTCTAAATGTCTCTCTCTTTCTCTGTTTTTTCTTAAAGTATTGGCTTGGACAAATTCTATTACATCTTACCATCTGTCTTAGGCCAGGCTGTTATATCAGCATATCGTAGACCGGGTGGCTTAAACAACAAAAACTTACTCTTCACAGTGCTGGAGGTTAGAAGTCCAAAATCAGAGTGCCAGTACCACTGAGTTCTGATGAGGGCCCTCTTCTGTGTTACAGAGTACAACTTCTTTGTTGTGTCCTTACATGGTAGAGAGCAGAGAGAGGAAGCAAGGTGTCATGACTCTTATAAGAACACTAATCCCATTCATGAAGGCTCTACCTGCATGATCTCATCTAATCCTAATTACCTCCCGAAGATTCCAGCTCTGAATACCATCATATTAAGGGATAGGATGTCAATATGTGAATTTGGGAGGCACAAATATTCTGTCCATACACCATCTTTTGCATCAGGGTCACCCTCCTAAAGACCTTTCTTTCTTCCAGAGAACTCCATCCTCCTGCTTCTATAGGAACTGCTTATTTTCTAGGCCTGCAGTACAGCTGTCATTCTGGGAATACTTGAACCCCTTTCCTTAACTGCTCCTTTGTGGTGCATCTACTGTTTCCTAAATTTCGTATTTTCTTTCTTGATTCTATTCCTTATTTTGATAAAATATATCAAGAAACATCTTAAGAATGGCATAAAAATAAGATATAAGTGGCTCAAATTATGTTTCATTAATGCATTTGATAGTTTGATTGGATATATTATTCAAGGATAACCAAAACACTGAAATTATCAGTTGGTTTTGTCCAGCTCTGTTTTTATATATTCATGTTACCAACATCCCACAACATGTGTTAAATGTATACCATCAGAGTGTGGATAAGCCATTCACACTAATGAGTGTCCCATCACATTAGACACTCAATAGATGATGACCAGCCATCATATCACAAGGGCAGAGTTTCTCACTGGAGACTGCAACCAGTGTGCACAACTTAGCAACAAATCAGTTTCCAGGCAACCAAACTTACTCCAACCCAATTCCTCTCAGAGTTTTTGTCATTCTTTTCTGAAGTGGTCCCTTTGCCTCTTTTTTCCCCTTTCCTGGATCCATCTTTTATCTGGCTTTCGAGTGGAAAAACTAGCTCTGAAAACATGAAGATATATCTTTCCATCTGATTCTTTGTCTAAAGGATTTTATTTTTAATTTTATAGTCTTTGTGACTCATGCTTACCTGAGTAGAAATATGTGGAAAAATATAGACCCTTGGGGTTCACGTTACGTAAAGAGTTTAAAGAATAGGAAATATCCAGATTAATACTTCAAGATATAATCTTACCACAACAGATTGGAAATTATTTGCCCTTAAACTTTTGAAAGCATAACTCTATTGCTTTTCGGCAGCCACTGAACTAATGAGAAATTAGATGCCAGTTTGGCGTGTTCTTTTGTGGCTGACTTGTTTTGGAAGATTTGAAGATGTTCTTTTTATGCTTGATGTTCTGAAATTTCATAGTAACATGTTCAGGAACAAGTATTTTAAAATTCTTGAATTAGGAATTTAATAGAGCCTCTCAACTGAAAGGTTTGTGACCACTTGGCTTTAAAAGATTTTCATTATTTCTTTGCTAATTTCCTCCATGGTCTCTGTGCTCTCTTGAAAGTTGATTTGTTGAATGCAAGACTTGCTGAGTTAGTCTTTTCTCAACTTAAAAAAAAATTTTATTGTGGTAAAATACACAAAAGCATAAACTTGTCTCAGCTTTTATCTCACTTTTTAAAAAATCTCTATTTATTCTAAGACCTGAGCAACACCTTGACTTTTCCATTCTTTTATTGTGTTTTAAAAAATATTAGTAACTAATAATTTCTAATGGTTAATTCTATTTTTTGATTGCTCCTTATTGATAGTAACTTCACCTTGGTTTACAGATAGATAATGTCTCTGAAGATTTTAACTATAATTTCTTTGTTTCCTGAATTATTTCTGTTTTCCAATTACTTATCTTGATCTTGCTTTCTTGTTGCTGGTTTTCTTCCTATGCCTGGCAATCCTAAATTGTCTGTAGAAGGAGAGACTAAATAACCAGTGTGGCTTTCTTCTGCAGTAATGTAAGGACTCTTCAAGGTGACACACTGCGTGGGTTAGCATTGAGAAGGCAGGGCTGTGGCTCATAGTCTTTCCTCCCAGATGAGCAGAGTAGGGACTGTTCCTCAGTCTATGGATCCTTCCAAGCAGTTGAATGTAAAGGGTTTCACCCACAGACACCATCATCCACACTAGAAACCTTAGCTTCTGTCAGTTAGTTCATGTGGAGTTAGGTAAGTAAAATGGTTCAAAGTTTGAAAATATAGTACAGATCTTCCTGGACTTTGAAGAGGGTTTACATACTGATAAATCCAAAGTAAGTTGAAACTATCATAAGTCAAAAATGCATTTAATAGCCCTAACCAACTGAATATCATAACATAGCATAGCCTGAACATGCTCAGAGCACTTGTGCATGCTAAGTCACTTCAGTCACATCCAACTCTTCGCAACCCTATGGACTGTAGCCCACCAGGCTTCTCTGTCCGTGACATTCTCCAGGCAAGAATGCTGGAGTGGATTGCCATTCCCTCCCCCAGGGAATCTTCCAGACTCAGGGATCAAACCTGTGTCTCTTATGTTGCCTGTATTGGCAGGCAGGTTGTTTACCACTAGTGCCACGTGGGAAGACCCCAGAACACTTACATTAGCCTACAGTTTGACAAAATCATCTAACACAAAGCCTATTTTATAATAAAGTGTTGAAAATCCCATGTCATTTATTGAATATTGTACAAAATAAGAAAAGGACAGTTGTCCAGATAGAGTGGTTGTAGGTGGATCAATTGTTTACCGTGATGACTGGGAGCTCTGCTTCTGATCTGACCAGCATCAAGACAGAGAGAGAGTTTTGCACTGCTTATCATGCCTGGGAAAGATCACAGTTCAAAATTCAAATAATGGTTCCAACTGAATATGTGTCATTTTCACACCATTTTAAAGTCAAAAAATCCTAAGTCAGGGACTGTCTGTATATACCAGTGAAGTTTTTCCAGTGTGAATGCTTTGTTTTAAATTAGTGAGCTTTAAACTATCTTTTCGGAGAAGGCAATGGCACCCTACTCCAGTAATCTTGCCTGGAATATCCCATGAAGGGAGGAGCCTGGTAGGCTGCAGTCCGTGGGGTCGCTAAGAGTCGGACACGGCTGAACGACTTCACTTTCACTTTTCACTTTCACGCATTGGAGAAGGAAATGGCAACCCACTCCAGTGTTCTTGCCTGGAGAATCCCAGGGACGGGGGAGCCTGGTGGGCTGCCATCTATGGGGTCGCACAGAGTTGGACACGACTGAAGCGATTTAGCAGCAGCAGCAGCAAACTATCTTTTAGGATTCAAAATAGTTTTTAAATTTTGAATATGGATTTACTTGCAATCACAAAACTACAAAATTAGAGCGTATAGATGAAAGACTGTATTTAATGCCATAACTGGTTTCTTTAAAAGATTATTCACCAGTTCATATTGGGCTTCTACAGCTGTTCAGGTAGATGTTTTTATAGTAATTAAACTCAAATTCTGGAGTTCTTCCCCCTTCCACTTTTATTTGAATGTTGTTTCAGGCTATATACCTAACTTTATTTTATTTTTTTGGCTGCACCTCAGAGCTTGCTGGATCTTAGTTACCTGGCCAGGGATCAAACCAGTGAAAGCACCAAGTGGATGGACCACCAGGGAATTCCCTGTGCCAAGCTTTTTTCTGTCTCCAAATTAAATATTTTATTTGCGTGTATGGATATGGATGGAGGAGCCTGGTGGGCTGCAGTCCGTGGGGTCGCTGAGGGTCGGACACGACTGAGCGACTTCACTTTCGCCTTTCACTTTCACACATTGGAGAAGGAAATGGCAACCCACTCCAGTGTTCTTGCCTGGAGAATTCTGGGGACGGGGGACCCTGGTGGGCTTCTGTCTATGGGGTCACGCAGAGTCGGACACGACTGAAGTGACGCAGCAGCAGCAGCAGCATATATATATTTATACTATATAGAAACTATGCCTTTATATTTTCACCAATTAGTCCAAGTAGAGTTGAGTAGCTTCAATGGTTCCACTTAAAAAGGAAGTAAAACTCTAGTACATCCAAAAGAAAAAGACATTTCCCAGCCTTTCAGCTTTTCCTTAGTTTTTTCTTCCTTCCTACATGGAAGTTTAATAATGGTTCAGAAAATGTCTATTCAATCAGTTCTTTTCAGAATCCATCATGGGAATCCTGAATCCTACCCAACTTTATCTTGTTTCTACATTGCAAAATTTAAGGCAGTAGGATCTTTGTGGTCCTAAATCAGTATATTGTCCTTTTACTTATCTGGGTTGCCTCTACTTAAGTCCTAGACTTTAACTTTGGGTAGATCCCGGGGCATGCCATATCTTTTCCTTCCTGGGGTTATTCTGGAAACTGAAGAGAAGACTCTGCTAACTTCGCAGAGGATATTGGCGTTTTCTCCTTTGTGATCAGCATGACTCTCAATATAGGGAGTCAGGTTCAACAACCCCAGACTCATTCAGCAGAATCTTAAGACTCCTCTTGAAGAGGGAAACAGAACAGACTTTATCTTGAAAGCAGGACTCCATCTTGGGCCGGACTGTGGACTTTGAGTTATATGCCCAGTATCTATGGAAATGACATACCAACTGGAAAGCCAGGCCCCGAGAAGAAGAGCCCCAGGGCTCTCTGTTGCCTAAAAGAATACCCTAATTTTCTGTGTAACAGAATAGAATCATACATTCTATTATGCTTATTGGGGTATGACCACAGGCCTATTGATAATTGTCCACTGTTAACTACCTAGGCTTAAGGCATATGAATCACGGGTTAACTTTGATTATATCTTTCTCTTCCTTTGTTCAGACTAGTTTCAGGGAATTTGGGGAAGTGGGTTTGGGCACGTACACTTAGGGTATATAAGGTTTCACAAAAAAACTGGTCGGGGCTCCTTGGCTAAAAGGAGACTCCACTTTCACCCCTTTGGTGTAATAAACTGCTCTCAACTATCTGCATTGTCCTTCTGAGTGAGTTTGTTTCCTGGAACGTGTGGCTACAACACTCTCATTTAGATGAGATCCCCAGCTTCCTGGAGGTGGCAAAAGCCCACACTGGAGTTCTCCAAACCTTCCAATGGCTGCAGGGCCCCCCAAATGCCCCATGCAGGCCACTGCAGTCTGCTCTCTCTTGAGGGTGGAGGCGGAATGCTGAACTCACCCTTTCCACCCCGAAATCTTAATGCTGCTGCTGCAGCCAAGAACTAGCAGGCTCTGCTTCACCCCAGGAGATGCACAAGCTGGAAGCAGAGTTAAAGGTCCAAGGGCCTGGGAAGGTGGAGCCCAGACCCCTGAAATATGTTCCCACTCCTTGATGTGCCCATCCCACACATCTCTCTTGGAATCTATGGATTTGTCACTGGCAAAGCACTCTGGAATCCCTGGGGAAAACAATGGAACCTGGGCGATAAGGTCTAACCTCTTCTTCAGGGCTTAGTCTAGTTTCAGTTGCCTATAGGGGTTAGTATGCAGAGGCCTTGCATCTAACATATTGCATTAGAGTTCCCAGCACGGAACTGCTGCTCCTGACGCTTCAGCTGGGTGGGTGGGCCTTGTGGAGAAACACAGCCAGAGACATGGCAATTCAGGATGCTGGTGGCAGCAGGCTGTGTGCAGAGATGCTCTGCCAGGTATTTCAGTCTGGAGCTGTGAGCAGGGTTCCTGTGCCAGACCCAGAACTCTGTCGCCTCCAGCTCCCTAAAAAAGCAGCCCCACCCTCAGCCTGTCTGGGGGCAGAAGGACACTTGGAGGGCATAGATTAGGACGGGAAGGTAATAGGCTGAGTGGCCCAGTTCTTTTATCTGTTTCATATATATATATATATATTCTGTTTCATTTCCCTAAACTGATCCTTTGTTTCTGGATGGTAGTTTCATTCCAGGCTAAAACTTTTAGAAGAACTTGGGTCCCCAGCTCCTTTCCCCTAGTAACCTAAAGAGAACAGATGGCCTGTCAGTTCAGTTCAGTTTGAAAGACCTCCGTGGAGTATCTTTCCCACAAGGGAGACCCTTCCCAGGGAACAGCGAGACCATTCACGTTCGGATGCAAACAGCAAGAGGTTTATTCAGATACACAGGTACCTGGGGCGACAAAGTCTCTCGGTGGACTTGCGCGCCCAACGGCTGGAGCAGGGGGTTTTTATGGGGTCGGGATGCAGAAAGCGCGGGTACAGAAGCGAGAAGCTTGGTTACAGGGTTTTCATTGGTTGGTTTAAAAGAAAACCAAATATGGCGGGGACAGGTTCCAGGATACATAAGCACCTATTTCTGTTCAAAAGATCAAGCTGGCAGAAGCTCATTGGCCAGTTTATACATGCACGGAAGCTCATTGGCCAGCTTATACGCGCGCGGTTTTTGGGGGGGGGGGTTTCCCTCTTTTCCTGATTGGCTCGACTTTTGGCGCCGGCGGGACTTTTCTTGGGAGGAGTTTCTTAATTCTTGGCGCCGGCGGGATCTTCTTAGGGAGGAGTCTGTGACTCAAGTTTGTGTGTCGCAATCCCCTCCTCCCTCTAGGGGCTTTTTGAGACCTGGCCCAAGATAGTCAAATTATGGATTTCTCAAGTTCACTCAGTCGTGTCCGACTCTTTGCGACCACATGGACAGCAGTATGCCAGGCTCTCCTGTCCATTACCAACTCCAAGAGCTTACTCAAACTCATGTCCATTGCATCAGTCATGCCATCCAACCGGGTTATATAAAGTGCATGTTCCCTCTTTCCTTCCATTTAGTAGAATTTATCCGAAAATGAGTAAGTTAGGTGTCAAATCAGGTACATTCATGCAATAGATGTTCAGTTCAACAAATAAAAGCATTTTAATAGAATAAATTGAAATAAATTCTCTAACCAGTCTGTTTGCTGCCTCCACAGACGGACCCAGTTGGACCTATGTTCCCATCTGCACCCTCTTGCTCAGCCTCTGCTTTATTCTCCTAACCCCTCAGCTGCCTCTAGTCCTTCCTTTCAGTTTAGGAGACAAGCATTCACCTAGTGGGTAACTGGTGATGGACATGTGGTAAGTAGGGCAGAAGACAGACAAGGACAATAAGGAAGGTGGCTACTCTTAAGCAACCAACGATGCCCCTACAATGGCATTTGATGGTGGCTTGGCCCAGCTCACTCTCAGAACCCTGCTAAGGAAGACATGGTTTGTGAATTTATTACTGTCTCCTCAAATACAAGCTGGAATCACTTGCAAATCTGAAGAAATGTAACACTGTACTCAGATATGTTGCCCACCTATTGGGAGCTTCAGAGAGGCTGCTCTTAAGAAACTGAATTAGGGTATCTGGCAAAGAGTTATTAAACTATAAAATCAATGCAGCACAGAATACAAAGCTGTTTAAAAGATGTTTCCTCTGCTACTCCCAGCCCCAGTTCACAAAACAAGACAGTAACCCGAGTGATGTTAAGCAGAACCAAAGAAATAATGTGCAAATCAGGAGCATGGTGATCAGCTTGGGCGCATAGGAAATTGAGTCAGCAGGAACAGTTAGCAAGGGCCTCCAAAGCATTGTCCTGGGGAGAGGGAACAATCCCCTCCCACTGGCCAGACCAATCCCATTTTGTAGGTAGAAGCATCAGGCTATCTTGGCCTGATGCTATTAAGCACTGGATATGTCTGCAGAACGCTTTGTTCTGATTTCCTGCTCTCCGGGCGATCTCTGATCATTATCCGACTTCCTCTTTGGTTCTGCCTACAGAAATGAATCTGTTACAAGGGCTTTTAGCATCCTGTTCCTTATAATGTTCTTTCTCTCTTTTTTTTTTTCAAATTGTAAATGAACAAAATGGCATTTTGACCACTAGATTATTTGGCTTCCCCTCTAGGTTGACCAACCACGGAAGAAAGGACTGGTTATATAATATGCATGTTCCTGTCTCTCTGAGTTGTACTTCTCATTATCAGTGAATGATCTGGCATTCCATGTTGGGGGTTTTGTGGATGTGAGTCTGCCCCTGAGGAGATGAATATACTCAGGGAGCACTTGGATCTCAGAACGTGGAAGGGGGAAGGCCTGATTCTGGAATGAGGAGAGTTCCCTTGGTGAGGACACAGCCCACAGAGGCTTGTTTCCTATGTGATAAACACATATACTTCTAGCTGCTGCTACTTTACCATTTTTAGACAAAGATAAAATGTTCAATTCATAATGTAAGATACAGCGCTTACTGTGCATGGCACTCCCAACATTAACTTCTGGGTTTCTAGAACAAAAGCATGGCACTATTTCCCCTGATATTCATCCTTTAAAACATTCCTGTTAACTCATGTAAAATAAACATTTTAAGTATCCTGGTGCAGATGAATTTATAATTCAGCCTATTGATTTTAAGGAGGGAGAGGAGGAGGGAAAATGAAGGATTTTAACCCTAAACTCACCCTCTCCTATTCCTCTCCAAGCCAGAGGCAAGGTGAGATTTGTGCCAAAAGATGAGAAGAATTTCCATCCTGTTTGGATTATTATGCTGAGATGCTTTTGGAAGACATGTAAGAGAAGAAAACACAGTGGCAGGAAAGCACAATTCCCTGTTTATTTCTCTCTTGGATACACATTTATAAACCTTCAGAACCATGCCCCAAGAAAGTAGGATTTCCAATTTGAAGCAAGCAGAAGCAGTAGCTTTTAAAATAGAACGGCAGGATTGCTGGGAGGGAATTCTGTCTAGTGGTAATGGCTGCCGTTTCCATGGCAATTGCAAGCAGAAGTCATATTCACCTGCATGCAACACTGGCATCTCTGCTGCTTTTGTTCAGGGGGAACTACCAGTAAGTAGCAGACAGCACTGGTAGCGAAGCACACACTGAAGTGAACTGGATGCCACCTCTCTGTGTCCAGATCTTTTGTCTGTAATGAATCTGCAGTTCCCTCAGTCCTTTTGTTGTTTACATAACAAGAGAGAGCTTGAAAAAAAAAATTCTGCTCTGAAAATGTTTGCAGTCTCACCTGGGCCGAATTTTTCTGAGAAAGAGTTTAAGTCTTTAATTCTCAAATGCAACAATTCCCAAATCCTCCCATGCCTCAGAAGCTCCTAACTCTGCAAAATGCAAATTCCCAGCTGCCACTGCCTGGAAAATCTGATTTAGTAAGCCTGAGATGAGGCCCAGGACTCTGAATTCTTAATAGATGCCCTAGCTAATTCAGATACAGCTGGTTCAGACTATAGTTCTAAGAAGCCCTGTTTCAAGATATTGTTCCCTTACTGGAAAATTATGAATTGAATCTCAAGAGATTTCTTCCACGAGCAGTGTACTTTGAATGCATTTGGGCCATGTAGCTTTAGTCAGGAAGCAAAGTGGTTTTAGAGTAGTCCTGAGCTTTACACTGTTTGCTTAGGGGCTTGGTTCATTATAATTAAGTGGCAGTACTCCCCCAAAGGCATCCCATGCCTGCTGTTTTCATCTAGAGAAGAGGCAAGGAACACTCTTGTGCAGCACCTGGCCAGCTGGCTTCAGAGGAAAGGCAGCAGAGCTGTTACTTCCAAGTTCAGGACAAAGGGATGAAGTTCTTATTGCGTTCTGCCCTTCTCATAACAGTTAGTATGGGCTGCAGCTGTAGGAAGGCTACAGATTCACAGCTGTAGCTATGAAGGGAGAAAGTGTCCATGTGAATTCCTGTTCTCACTGATGTGAGGTCCCCACTCCTTGGACACGTCTTCTTGTAGCAACCTCTTCCTTCATCCTTCTATTTTTCTAGCCTCTCAGCTTTAGATGTGCAAAGACAGCCTTTCTCCATTGCTTTCATTCACTTTCTAGGTTGCCCTAGATGCTTCTTTTAGCCATATTCTGTTTGTTAAATAGATACAGAATCCCCACAAGCACCTGCCTCCAGGGACAGCCTGGGAAAAGGGTCTGGCAAAGATAGGAATCCTTTCTGTGCAAAGCCGGCATGGAAGGCTGACAGTGGCTCTGGTTGAAATTCAGAATATCCTAAGTGAAACTTTGCAGGAAGATGCTCCCCTTGCCCCAAGCCCACAGTCCTTGGTTTCAGAAATAACTTCATATGCACGTGCCAAAGCGCTGCAGGTGGTACTGATGCTTTTGTTCAAATGTAGTTTCTCTTTGAAGGAGAACAAAGTAGATCTGAATAAAAGTCCTATTTTTGGAAAAGTAAGTGATGCACTGATAGATATTTGCAATGTGAAAACGTTTTCCTCAGGCTTTATCCTCAGTGACTTAACTTTTCTTACAGCAGGAGGAGCACACATCACAGAGAGGACTTGGTGACCGCTGTGTCACTGACACTTTGTGGCTTTTCTTATTTTCACAGAATGGGAACAACAGGAGTGGTTTCCAGAGCGATGAAAATTCAAAATAAAATAACACATAGGCAATTGTTGTCAAATGCTTTATTTTTTAATCTACTAACTCTTGTGAACTGGCACCTCTCTTGCTGACAACTGTAGGGCCAGCTTTGTAAACAAGTCATCGTTGAGCACAGAGCACAGGGGTGCTGGACTATTATCCTTGTCAAAGGAACTCCGTGGAGTTCTACTAAGAATGTGACAGTAACAAGAAGCAGTAAAATGTGGTGTTAAGCTTGCAAGCTTTGGCACTGGGCTGCCTGAACACCAATCCATGCTCCTCACATACTCAGAGACTCCTTGTTCACAAAATGGGAACCATGAGAGCTACATCCTGTGATTATGGTGAGTATCAGGCAAGGGGATGTGTGTTAATCTTCTAGCAGAGGGTGGGCATGTAACCAAGTTTGCTATTCTAAATGTGGAGAATCAAATGTGTGATTTGATATCACTTCATGGAATGCTTGAATTTATTTGGAAGATCAAGGACAGAGCTGTCAACACATAGACTGGAAGAATTAGCTCTCTGGTCACCATCTGTGTCTATGGGATGGAGCCTGGAATTAGCCACCATGAATCCCTTAATCAAGCAAAGGGGAGAGAACATGTCAATAGCCTTGGACTTGGCTCTAGTCATTCCTGTTCCCGTGAACTAGGACCTCCTTTTCCTCTACACCCAACTTCCATCACCAGATCCTCTTTAGCAGATCTTGTGCCTCGTCCCTTTAATATCCAAAAGGCCTATTTTTTCTCAAGATCTACTCACTGTCTAATGTAGAATGAGGGGACACTGTGCCTCAATGGAATCATTTCCTCCTTTGCAGCTGAAGAAGGTGAAGAGATTTGAGGAAACAAGGACAGATCCAGCTCTCCTTGATGCCTCCCATCCCTCCAGCTTGTCATCTCTTCTCCGCTGCCTCGTATTCCTTGAGTGAAGTCATGAATGCTCAGGGCAATATAGTGGTGAGGAAAACAGATGCAGTCCCTGTTCTCATGGAGCTTACCATCTAGAGGGGGACAGTCACAAACAGGTAAAGGACAAAGAAATAATTTCATGTTGTTGCAAACAGTCTCATGAAACACACAGTTACATTATGACTCTAGAATTGCTTATGGCTCTAGTTGCTTTCTGGACTACAGGATTAATATGAACAATTTTAAAATAGAACATTATCATTTCCTTTATATATATTCTATCTTTATTTCCCTACCGTCTTGAAAACTTTGAGCTACCACAAACAAATGTCAAAGGTTTTTAAAAATTCTCAACATTGAAAAAAGCTTAAAATGTGTATCTCAATAGCAAACTGAAAGAAAGTGAAGTTACTCAGTCGTGTCCGACTCTTTGCAATCCCATGGACTGTAGTCTACCAGGCTTCTCTGTGCATGGGATTTTCCAGGCAAGAGTACTGGAGTGGGTTGTCATTTCCTTCTCCAGGGGATCTTCCTGACCTAGGGATCAAACCCAGGTCTCCTGCATTGCAAGCGGATGCTTTACCCTCTGAACCATGAGAGGAAAGTTATATTATTCAATAACAGATATACATTATGTATCTAGCATAGGTGATTATTAAAGATACAGATGTAACCATAATTTTAACCTTTTAAATGGGCAAGTGGAGTCGCTGCATTGGTTGTTAACATCAGTTGCTACACAGATCATCAGCAGGAAGGATAAAGTATTTTATCTCATTGATAATGTTTATGTTGCAGAAAAATGCTACAATGCTAAACAATAATATAATACTTACCAATTAAAATAATTATTGCAACAAAATATGAATATATATTTTAAATTAATTGTAAAAGCTAGAGAATATAGGGTAATTTTTAAATTATTATAAGACTAAAATATTCCACTAACACGTTTTAGTTAAAAAATAATAATTTCATGTTATAACAAGGGCTTCAAAGGAAAGAAAGAAGAGCTTAAAGAAGAGGGTTGTGGAAGAGGGTCAGGGCTACTTTAGATACAGAAGGTGAATCTGTTGGTGGTGAATCTAGCTGAGAAAAAATTGCCTCTTTTAAAGAGGTTCTCAGTGAAAAACCTGGAGAAGGAAATGGCAACCCACTCCAGTGTTCTTGCCTGGAGAATCTGAAGGATGGGGTAGCCTGGTGGGCTGCCCTCTCTGGGGTCGCACAGAGTCGGACACAACTGAAGCGATTTAGCAGCAGCAGCAGTGAAAAGCCAGGCTTGGCTTGAGGTGAAAAGGTAAAAAACAACTGCAAAAAGCTGAGGTTCTGGCACTGACACTGAACTCAGAGCCAGTTCAGGGTTCCCAGAGGGCTCAGGGAAGTTTGTTATGTGGTGGATCCCCAAGTGTTTAATAGACTAAGGACACAGCAAACAAAATGCAAATTAATTAATTCATCTGTCACTCCACACATGTTAATAGAACATTACAACTTATTGACTATGCCAAAGCCTTTGACTGTGTGGATCACAATAAACTGTCGAAAATTCTGAAAGAAATGGGAATACCAGACCACCTGACCTGCCTCTTGAGAAACCTGTATGCAGGTCAGGAAACACCAGTTAGAACTGGACATGGAACAACAGACTGGTTCCAAATAGGAAAAGGAGTACGTCAAGGTTGTATCTTGTCACCCTGCTTATTTAAATTATATGCAGAGTACATGATGAGGAACACTGGGCTGGAAGAAGCACGAGCTGGAATCAAGATTGCTGGGAGAAATATCAATAACCTCAGATATGCAGATGACACCACCCTTATGGCAGAAAGTGAAGAGGAACTAAAAAACCTCTTGATGAAAGTAAAACAGGAGAGTGAAAAGATTGGCTTGAAGCTCAACATTCAGAAAACAAAGATCATGGCATCTGGTCCCATCACTTCATGGGAAATAGATGGGGGTAACAGTGGAAACAGTGTCAGACTTTATTATTATTTATTTTTTTGGGCTCCAAAATCACTGCAGATGCTGATTGCAGCCATGAAATTAAAAGACACTTACTCCTTGGAAGGAATTATGAAAGTTATGACCAACCTAGATAGTATATTAAAAAGCAGAGACATTGCTTTGCCAACCAAGGTCCGTCTAGTCAAGGCTATGGTTTTTCCAGTGGTCATGTATGGATATGAGAGTTGGACTGTGAAGAAAGCTGAGCGCCGAAGAATGGATGCTTTTGAACTGTGGTGCTGGAGAAGACTCTTGAGAGTCCCTTGGACTGCAAGGAGATCCAACCAGTCCATTCTAAAGGAGATCAATCCTGGGTGTTCATTGGAAGGACTGATGCTAAAGCTGAAACTCCAATACTTTGGCTACCACATGCGACTAGTTGACTCACTGGAAAGATTCTGATGCTGGGAGGGATTGGGGGCAGGAGGAGAAGGGGACGACAGAGAATGAGATGGCTGGATGGCATCACCGACTTGATGGACATGGTTTGAGTGAACTCCGAGAGTTGGTGATGGACAGGGAGGCCTGGCGTGCTGTGATTCATGGGGTCGCAAAGAGTCAGACACGACTGAGCAACTGAACTGAACTGAACTGAACAACTTATTAGGAACTCTTCTGGGTCTTTGGGCTGCATCCACAAACAAAAGAAAGATTTCTACTTGGTGGAGCTTGTATTCCAACTGGGTGAGAGAGAAAATAATGAACAAAAGTAATCCCCAAGGAAATGATGTCCTAGGTTAGGAGGTGTTACGTGTTACAGAAAAGGAGACAAACTAGGGTGAGCAGGATAAAGAGGGAGTGAGGAGCATGCAGGCGGAGGCATGTGCGTGTGTGTGTGTGTGTGATCTAAAACAGAGTGGTCAGCATAGGCCTCAGTTGGAGGTAAGGTGGAAGGATGTGAGAGATTTCACTGTACAGATGGCCAGGGAAGAGGGGCCCAAGCAGACTGAACAGCCAGCAGGAAGGCCCAGAAGTGGAAGCCGGAGACTCTGGGTGACGCTGAGTGCCAGGGTCCCTGGACCTCTGGTGTCTGAGCTAAATGGGGAGGTGAGAACTGATGGTGTCTGGGATGAGGGTGGGGCTGCATCCCCAAGGGCACAGAGTACTGGTGCTGAGCGGCAGCTGTCGTTGGTGTCACAGTGTTTATGGGCTGAGGCTCAGGGAGTGACAGTGGGATGCTGGGCCAGGTATTGGGATCAGGCGAAGACCTTGTTTCCCCTGTGGCTCTGAGTTCTCCTGCACCCTCCATGGTGACTCCTCCGGGCTCCCCTAATCTCCCCAACAAGGCTGCTAAGGCCCCCAGTACCCATCCTCTCCTTGTCCTGTTGTAGCCACTCGTCCGGGAAACAAACTCACTCAGAAGGACAATGCAGATAGTGGAGTGCAGTTTATTACACCAGTGGGCCCAAGGTAGAGTCTCCTCTTAGCCAAGGACCCCAACCAGTTTTTGTGAAAACCTTATATACCCTAAATGTACGTGCCCAAACCCACCTCCCCAAATTCCTTGAAACTAGTCTGAACAAAGGAAGAGAAAGATATAATCAAAGTTAACCCGTGATTCATATGCCTTAAGCCTAGGTAGTTAACAGTGGACAATTATCAATAGGCCTGTGGTCACACCCCAATAAGCATAATAGAATGTATGATTCTATTTGGTTACACAGATAATTAGGGTATTCTTTTAGGCAATGGAGAATCTAGGTATGAGCCCTGGGGTTCTTCCATCTGGGGGGCCTGGTTTTCCAGTTGGTGTGTCGTTTCCATAGATCCTGGGCATATAGCTCAAAGTCCACAGTCCAGCCCAAGATGGAGCCTGTTCTGTCTGTTTCCTCCTACAGTCCTAACCCAAACCCTGATTCCTCAGGGCAGAGGGCCTCTGTGACATGTCAGGAGGACAGCAGGCAGTCTGAGTTAAGCAACATTGCTGATGAGTTAGGGACCTGACTGAACTTGACCTTGGGTGGAAGAAAAGCAGGTTACTCAGATTCAGACAACCTGTGGCTTACATTTTGCCTTTGTTACTTGTTCGTTGAGACCTTGTTGAAGTTATTCTCAGGCTCCCCTAAGAGATTTGCTGTTGATGAGCAGTCAATGCCCACCTTCCCCTGAACCTGAGGTCTGTGTACAAACACTTTGCCTTCATTGACTCTCAGGTTCTGAGTATATGTCTTCCTTGGCCTTCTGTTCAGATGTAAAACAGACATGATAGTTGTTACCTCGCAGGTTGTTGCGAGGATAATCGAAGCAGGTTATAGGACCACCCACCCCACTCCAGTACTCTTGCCTGGAGAATCCCAGGGACGGGGGAGCCTGGTGGGCTGCCATCTATGGGGTCGCACAGAGTCGGACATAAAGCGACGCAGCAGCAGCAGCAGCAGCATAGGACCACTTACCCTCTCTCTTTGTGTTGCCTATGCTGGAGAGACTGCTCTGTTGCCACATTAAAGAAGACCTCATCTGGGGACTTTCCTGGCAGTTCAGTGGTTAAGACTCTGTGCAGGGGATGTGGGTTGGATCCCTGGTCTGGTAACTACAATCCCACATGCCACCAAACCCAAAAGGTTTAAAAAAAAAAAAGAACACATTTTGTCTCTCTGCTCCTGTGACCTGGTCTGGGCATGCGGCTCTCTGATGTGGTGGGAGTTACGACAAAACTGCTTCCTAGGTTCTAGGCTTGATTCTGACTGTGGTGCTGGATATATATATATATATATATATATATATATATATATATATATATCTGGTGTTACTTTGCTCTTGCTTTAGCTCCAGGGTGGCAGTAAGCAGTAGGTGTTTGGGAGAAGCTTGGCTAAGAGTTCGTTAAATAAGTGCCTGGAAGGAAAGCTAATGAGTGTAAGTGACTCTGTGAGACCCCTCAGTCTCTGCTCAAAGTGCTGAGTGGTAGCTGGTATCTCTGGGCAGACAGTTCCTTGTCTTATGCTGTGAGTCTTTGGTTGGCCAGTCACTCTTCTCTTTGCCTCTCCTCTCCATTGGGGAGTGATGCTATGGAATTGGGGGGGGCCTCTAAAATAGACAGGGGACACTTCTTGGGCACTGAGACTTCGGGCTGGGCAGTGGGATTAAGCAGAAAGTGAGAGCCTAAACAAACCGGAACTGAAAGATTCAGAAATTCTAGTTGAAAGGGAACGGTTTGGGGAAAGAGTAGAGAGAGAGATGACAGCACATCGGTTCAGTTTCGGAGTTCCCCTATTCCATGACCCACCCTTACATCCCAGGTCTGCCTCACTCACTCGCATCACTTAGGACAGTGGTTCTAAATCATCCCTGCACAGCAGACCATCTTCAGAGATTTAAATCACCTGGGGCCAGGTGGTCAGTGTGTCCAGTGAGGTCTCCAGGTGGTTCTACTGGGCACCACGTGGAGGGGCATGGCTTTGGCGTTACTCCTCGTGCACCCCCAAGGAAACCTCCTACAAGTTGGCATCGAACAGGCAGCAAGATGCAGTCTTCTGTACATTTGGGGAAAACCAGCTCCAGGAGCAGAGAGGATTTCTTACCCACGCAACCATCTTCAGAGGTGGTGGTGGGACTTCATTGTCACACTTTTGGCCCCAGTGATTGCTCCCCTGGCTCTGTGGCTCTGGGCATCCTCTCTCCTGGAGCAGAAAAGTCTGTTCCCCAGAGCCCTCCTCTGTTCCAGAATTTGTGGAGGGGAAGTAATCAGAAGAAGACAACTTAGGCTCCAGGACCATCTCTAGTCAGCTTGGGTGTCTGATGGGCAGGCTGTTCGACCTTTGTGAGGTCCATTTCTAATGGGAACAACCTCCCTTATATGGTGGTTGTGAGGCTCCAGCAAAATAATGTGGTGAGCAAAGGACATTGTGAAGTACAATAAAACATTCTATTATCGTGAAGCAGCCTTCATGCCCTCTTTCTCTCCAAAGGATTTAAACATCTCATCATAGGATGGGAACTCATCTCTGCCCTGGAGTTGGGGGCTCAATACCAAGGAGTTGGGAGCAAACCTGTCAGGTGAGTACACCTTGGCAAACACAGTACTGCCACAATGGATGGTGGCCACAGTTTTTTTTTTTTTTTTTGTTGTTGTTGTTTATTTTTAGTTGAAGGATAATTGCTTTACAATATTGCTTTGGTTTCTGCCATACATCAACATGAATTAGCTGTAGGTATACATATGTCCTCTTCCTCTCAAACTTCCTTCCCACCCTTTGCCATCCCTCTAGGTTGTTATGGAATCCTGATTTGAGTTAGTTATTTGTTTTCTAGCAAAGAGCAAAAAGGAAAGAAAACATAATGAGTCCTGTGTGACTGAATTTGTCAGAGTCCTTGACTCCAATTTGGGTTCAAAAGGTGAAGCCTGCAGGGGGATGAGCCAGTGCTCTGGAGTCCACAGAGGCCAGGGGCTGGGGAGAACCCTCCCAGCATGGTGCCAAGAGGCTGTAGCCTGAGTGCATGGAGAGGACTCAAAGCCACCTCTGCACCCTCCTCTGTGGCCCCCCCATAACACCCCAGTTGCCTCAGGGCCCCTAAGAGAGCTCCGAGAGGGCTTCGGGTGCTTGGCCTGGGGTGCTGGTGTAGCCCATCACAGGAAATCCTCACTGCTCTCTCCGACCCCTTCTGGCCAAGACAAACACATGTCCCCCTCTGGCAAGAGAAAGGGGCATCATTTTTGTTGTATCAAAGGTAGAGGAGAGTGGAGGGTGCAGAAGACCCTGTAGCAGGCCAGGTTCTCGTGAATTCTGGTTCCCCTAATGGGGAAGCAGGAGATGAGGAATCTGAGCTGGAGGAAGTGGGTGGGCAGTGTGGGGGGTCTGGAGGGTTTATAGTTTGTTGCACTGAGCAGGAGTCTGAGGAATGAGAGGAGGGAGAAAAAATAGAGCCTCAGGTGACAGGCACCACAGCCACCTCTGTGCCATGGCTTAGGCTCACCAGAAAGCAAGTGGTTCTGGTTATAATGAACATCCTTGAGGCCCCCAGAGAGCTCAGATCCAAGCTTGAGTGTGCTCAAGTCCCCAGGATGAGGCTGTGTGGAAATACCTGTATCCACTCGTGTGTGATTCCTTTCCATTTATGAAATGGTTTCTCTTAGAACACGTTTGATTCTCACAAAACCCTAGAAGGCAAGCTGAACCAGTTTTATCAACTCATTTTATAGGGGAATACTGGGGTCCGGAAACACAATGACTTATCTCCAAGTCTTGGGAGCGGAGAGCTGGGGGTGGAGTGTGTGTGTGCTGACCTGTAGGTGTCTGGTGCACTTTTTGGTTTTGCATCTCCAGGATTTGGGCCTGTGATGCTGCCAGGCCCTTCAGTGCAGCGTCCCTTCATCCCATCCCACTAAGCAAGCACTCCAACCAAGCTCTATATATGTCTGCTTCTCGGGTGAGAGACTGTGGTTTGGCTGATGTGTGAACTTGAGTTCCTGCTTTTCCTCTAGGCATTGTGTGTATCTAACCATTTTGATGGAATTTCCTTTAGTGCAGGTTCAGGCTGTTCACCTGCTTCCTCTCCTTGTTGCTTTCAATTTTATCCATGCTCAGGGAAAATGAGTTGTCTTCTCTTAGGGCTTAAATATACATCTCCTCCCCTTGTCACCCAATCCGAGCTGTACTGATCTCTGCACCACAAGCCAATAAATTGAAAGACAAGTCACTGGAGCAAGGGATAGAGTCTTTATTCAGAAAGCCAGCAGCCTGAGAAAATGAGGGTCTAGTGTCCCAAAGCAGAGAAGGCAATGGCACCCCACTCCAGTACTCTTGCCTGAAAAATCCCATGGACGGAGGAGCCTGGAAGGCTGCAGTCCATGATGTTGCTGAGGGTCGGACATGACTGAATGACTTCACTTTCACTTTTCATTTTCATGCATTGGAGAAGGAAATGGCAACAAAGAACCACCTTGCCTGAGTTTGGATGCTAGTTTCTTTTACAGAATGAAGAGGGGGAGGTGGGGAGGTAAAGAAAAAAAGGCAGTAAGTTTTTGTAAATATTTTTTTTTACAGAAGGGATATGCTAATTTCTTCTTTCCTGCAGCCATTCACAGGTGGGCCTAGTCAGGATGTTTCCCCTGCTAAACAAAGGTATTTTAGCTTAACATTCGGGCATGGGAGGCAGAGTTCCCCAGAGATGCATCATTATGTATACTTAAGTTATAGGAAACATCTGTGATGATTGACTTGTAGCAAATGCAATGGAATACAAAAGTTAAAGAAACAGATTCAACATGGAGTCAGGTTTGTTCTTCTCACCAAACCCCACAGCTAGAGAAGATTCTCTCTCTCTTCCCCTTGGAAGGGCCTTTGCTTGCGGGACATAGACTGTTTCCTTGGAAACAAAAGCCAGAGTTCTCTACACTTTTTGGCTCTATTCCTTGTTTAAATTGCACATTTGTTTTACTCTTCCTTTCTCTGGCTAAGGTTTTCCAAGATTTCCTCCTGGGCTGACTCCCTGGAATGGGCTGCCTGAAATGTTCCTGCTGCTTCTGGACGCTTCCCCATGTAATTATTTCAAGTAAGAATTATAGTAAATGCTTGTTCTGGGTGAAAAAGGAAGCAAGGAGCTGACATTCATAATGTGCAGCTGCCTTCTGGGCTCAAAAGGTGGCCAGGAGCCTGATCATGTGATACTTGCATTGCCTAGCACTTAGAGGTTTGCAGAGTGTGTCCGTGTGTGTTTGATTGTCACAGCAATGGTGTGAGACTGGCAGAGCAGGAAATGTCATATCTGTTTTACAGAGGAGGAGACAGAGGATTACAGAGGATGACTTCATGTTTTGGTCTTAAAACTGTGCATCTAAATTTTGCATAAGAAAACTCATTGTTTCAGAGTACAGTATAAAAGTTCATATAGAGAACCCAGGTTGATACTGGATATTGTCTCAACTTGCTTGGGTTACCATAGTAAAGTAGCTTAGACTGGGTATAACAACAGAAATTCTAGAGAGCAATTAAACTCAAGGTGTGGTCTAAAAGCCCAAGGTATTAGGAGACTAAGGTGGGCTATGAATGGTCTTTTGCAATGTGCTCTGGAAAGAAATCATAACAAGTCACTGAGTTTAAGGTGAATGTGTGGTGAGGTCAGAGATGAGAATAACAGTGAGGGGCTAATGGTGCTATTAATGACTTGGGAGTGGAAATGGCAGGAGTCTGGACCCAAGTAGAGCTTGAAAATGCAGCACAGCTTCTATAGCAGATGACTGCAGAAAAGGGCGAGACTCTGAGAGTGGAGTTTCCTTCTACACTTGGAAAGCAGAGGACTCAGAGGGTGGGAGCTTCTTTAATGAGATTAATAATAAAAGGGTTTGTTTACTGTCACAAGATTGCCGGGAGAAATATCAATAACCTCAGATATGCAGATGACACCACCCTTATGGCAGAAAGTGAAGAGGAACTAAAAAGCTTCTTGATGAAAGTGAAAGATGAGTGTGAAAAAGTTGGCTTGAAGCTCAACATTCAGAAAACAAAGATCATGGCATAGGTCCCATCACTTCATGGGAAATAGATGGAAAAACAGTGGAAACAGTGTCAGACTTTATTTTTTTGGGCTCCAAAATCACTGCAGATGCTGATTGCAGCCATGAAATTAAAAGACGCTTGCTCCTTGGAAGGAAAGTTATGACCAACCTTGATAGTATATTAAAAAGCAGAGACATTACTTAGCCAATCAAGGTCCGTCTAGTCAAGGCAATGGTTTTTCCCGTGGTCATATATGGATGAGAGAGTTGGACTGTGAAGAAAGCTGATCGCTGAAGAATTGATGCTTTTGAACTGTGGTGCTGGAGAAGACTCTTGAGAGTCCCTTGGACTGCAAGGAGATCCAACCAGTCCATTCTAAAGGAGATCAGCCCTGGGTGTTCACTGGAAGGACTGATGCTAAAGCTGAAACTCCAATACTTTGGCCACCTCATGTGACGAGTTGACTCACTGGAAAAGACTCTGATGCTGGGAGGGATCGGGGGCAGGAGGAGAAGGGGACGACAGAGAATGAGATGGCTGGATGGCATCACCGACTTGATGGACATGAGTTTGAGTGAAGTCCGTGAGTTGGTGATGGACAGGGAGGCCTGGCGTGCTGTGATTCATGCGGTCGCAAAGAGTCGGACACGACTGAGTGACTGAACTGAACCGATCTTACTGTCACATGAGGAATGACAGCTGACAGTAGGTGAGTAGTAGAAAATTGGATTTGAGGAGCAGAATGGGGAAGTGGATAGATGATTAGAGGGGTTTGCAATGCTGATAATGGCCAAGGATGATAGTGGGGTTGCTGGAACTTGGAAGAAATTTAGTTTAATGCGGGTGCCACAGGGCTGGTTGTTCACCATGCACAGTGCCCTATGCTGTTCTTTGTGCTTCCTTGGGGGCAAAAGTAGCATCAGCTGGGACGCAGGGAACTCTGGGACTTTTGTTTCCTCCCTAGCAACTAATTTTCCCTAGGGAGGAGCTCTCCTAAGAAGCAACTCTCTTAATGGGAATATCCACTAAGAGGTATTAAGTGTTAATCTGAAATTTTAATACTGTAAATATTTTAAACATTTAACATTTCTCAACCGTTTGCCTTTGCTACACTCTATAAACTGAGGTCAGATACAAGTGTGCATCTATGAAACGATATTCTGAAGAGAATTCATTAATTATAATTTACATATATATTACATAATGTAACTTTTTCCTGAAAAGATACATATTGTGGTTTTGTAACAAGAAGGAAGAATTGTCAGGGTAAATATAGGGCCTATTTGGTCTAAGTTGGCAAATCAGAAAAGAACTTTCTTCCCTGTTCAGTTCAGTTGTTCAGTCGTATCCGACTCTTTGCGACCCCATGGACAGCAGTCCACCAGGCCTCCCTGTCCGTCACCACCTCCCAGAGTTTGCTCAAACTCATGTCCATTGAGTCGGTGATGCCATCCAACCACCTTATCCTCTGTCATCCCCTTCTCCTCCCACCTTCAAACTTTCCCAGCATCAGGGTCTTTTCAAATGAGTCACCTCTTCGCATCTGGAGGCCAAAATGTCCAAGTTTCAGCTTCAACAGATTTAACAGCTTCTTCCTTGTTAAAGGATTAAAAAAGACCTAAAATAGTCCTCAAAATTGTCAGATCAGAAACATCTTTGTGCAAAATACAAAAGGTTAATTAGCTTACTCATTGTCTTCTCTGTCATTCAGACTTATTCCTATATCACTGGGTGATGGGGAGTCAAAAATTACTTGGGGAAAAACCCCAATTCTCACAACAGATAAGAGGTTACTCTCCAGAGAAACAGAGCTGAGTGTTCTTGAGCTAATGACCAAATCCCTGAGTCTACTTCTAGTTTGTTAATTCTGACCCCTGGGGGTTGGTTTCCACAAATGCTTCTACACGCTGGACACACATAACTACACGTAGGCTGGCACTGTCTTTAAAAAGAACTTTCACTGAACTGGAGCAAGGATGTGGAGCCATTTATTACCAGACCAAAGAGAAAAGTGGTATTAAAAGGCACCTAAATGCGAAAGTGAGCTCATTAAAAAATAAAACAAAGGACTTTGGAATTTACTGGCAATTACATTTCCCCAGAAAAGGATGCATTATTTATAGGGTGGTTACAGAAGGCTCTATGATGAGGTGACTACTTCTCAGCTTTTCAAAATAGGAAAAAATTTGATAACTCAGTAGCCAGTAAGGTGTTAGGTGATTGGCCTACAATGTCCCCTGCCACTAGAGTGTCTTTTTCAACACTTTACACAAAGTGCATTGGGATAATCCACTTGCTTCTACATGTGGTTGGAATGCAGGCTGCCGGTGAATATGTGTAACACATAGATGAGGATTCCTGGAGAAGATAGGCTTTGAGCTGAGCTTTAGGGAATGAGTGAGTTTTTGACTGAAAGACAAAGGAAAGAATTACATTCCAGTCTGAGGGAATAACTTGAACAAAAGCCCAGAGGTACTGGAGTACTTGCTGGGCTTATTTATAATAAGGTAGAACAGACTGTGTTAGTTTTTTATTACCATAGGAAGAAGGAATAGGACATCATTCTCAGTCCAGAAAACACATAGCACTTTAGTTATCTCAAAAGGAGAGAACTGAACGCACAGAAGTGGTTACGTGGCCAATGGAAGAGCTAATAATTCCAGCACAGGTGGCAAGGCAGCTCCAAGTTTAGCAACAGCTTGGAAGCGGCTGCCTCCAGTTGGGCTGGAGAGATGAAGAGAGGTGTTACCAGACCCTGGGACCTGGGACCATCTTGCGGGACCAGCGGTGAACGTAGACCTGCGAACAGGCACTAGGTCCATGAAAGACCATGTCCCATGGCGTGCGTGCTAAGTTGCTTCAGTTGTGTCCACATTTTGTGTGACCCTAAGGAGTTTGAGATTTATTTTTTTGCCAGAAGGAGCCATTACAGGATTAATAATTTCTCTTGAGTTTTTAAAATTATAAAAATAATACACATTGATTATAAAAATATTCTAACAGCACAAAAATGTGTAAGATTAAAAAGTAAAGGTTTTTGATTTCCTTCCTGACTGCCTTGTTTCCTACCTACCACCCCATTCCCCAAAGGTTGGGGGTTGGGGATACCCCATAGACACTCTCAAAGTGTATACAAACATGATAACCACAGGTACACAACTGTCACCACTACTAATACTTACAGATACACGCATAATATGCCTCATGTGTGTATTTTAGTATGAATATATTTTATGTACATATGAATATATAGATGGGACCTATCATGCTTATTTATACTGATTTTGAAATACTTAAATGGGTTATTAAAAATTCTCTTCTGTCATTTTGTTTTTTCCAGTGAAAACGTATCTTGGGCATTTTCCATGTCAGTGTATTATCAGCTGTTTAGTCATGTCTTACTCTTTGTGGCCCCATGAATTGTAGCCCACCAGACTCCTCTGCCCATAGAATTTTCCAGGCAAGAATACTGGAGTGGGCTGCCATTTCTCACTCCAGTGGATCTTCCTGACCCAGGGATCGACCATGCCTCCCTTGCATCTGCTGCATTGGCAGGTGAATTCTTTACCACTAGCTCCATCATATCAGGACATGCAATATATACATCTACCTATGGTTTTATTAATGACTCTACAGTATTCTAGAGTATGGAATTTTTTAAACTAGTGCCTTATTAACAGGCTTCCCATGTGGCACTAGTGGTAAAGAATCCACCTACAAATGTAACAGACATAAGACATGAAGGTTCGATCCTTGGGTCAGGAAGATCCCCTGGAGGAAAGCATGGCAACCCACTCAAGGTACTCTTGCCTGGAGAATCTCAAGGACAGAGGAGCCTGCTGCTACCCAGTCCATAGGGCTGCAAAGAGTTGGACACTACTGAATGACCTGCTGCTGCTGCTGCTAAGTCACTTCAGTCGTGCCCGACTCTGTGCGACCCCACAGATGGCAGCCCACCAGGCTCCGCCATCCCTGGGATTCTCCAGGCAAGAACACTGGAGTGGGTTGCCATTTCCTTCTCCAATGCATGAAAGTGAACAGTGAAAGTGAAGTCGCTCAGTCGTGTCTGACTCTTTGCGACCCCATGGCTTGCAGCCTACCAGGCTCCTCCGTCCATGGGATTTTCCAGGCAAGAGTACTGGATTGGGGTGCCATTGCCTTCTCCACTGAATGACCTAGCATTTATTAATAGGCATTTAGACTCGCATCACCGACTCGATGCACATGAATTTGGGTGAACTCCAGGAGTTGGTGATGGACAGAGAGGCCTGGTGTGCTGAGATTCATGGGGTCGCAAAGAGTCAGACACGACTGAGCGACTTAACTGAACTGAGACTGTTTCCAGTATTTTGTTCTTAAGAACAATGTTGCAGTGAACATCTTTATATGTACTCTTGTATTTTTGTCCAAGTATGTGGAAAGACAATTGCAAGGAAAAGGAAAATTGAAAATATATGATCCAGTTGTCCCACTAGCAGTGAATCAAATAGTTTTTCCCACATTCTTTTTTTTTTTTTTTTGGTAAAATTGACACTTATTTTTATTTATTATGATTGTATAAATACTGACTTGCATAATGTACCATGATTGCTTTTCCTTTCTACAACTCTTTATTCTTGATAGAAACTTGGTATTCTCTCAAAATATTCAAACACATCCAGATAATTGATTGTTCTAAGGATTCCCTTGGAGAAGGCAATAGCAACCCACTCCAGTACTCTTGCCTGGGAAATCCCATGGACAGGGGAGCCTGATGGACTGCAGTCCATGGGGTCGCAAAGAGTTGGACAAGACTGAGCGGCTTCACTTCCCTCACTTCACTCACTTCTTACTTTATCACTGGAGAGGGAAATGGGAACCCACTCCAGTATTCTTGCCTGGAGAATCCCATGGATGGAGGAGCCTAGCAGGCCATGGTCCATGGGGTTGCAGAGAGTTGGACATGACTGAAGTGACTGAGCACGCACGCATGCAGGGATTCCCTTGGAGGCATTGTGTCCAGAGCCTGCCCTAAGATACACCTGTTCCTCCCTGTACTGCTACTTTCTTATTCTTTAAAAGTTCCAGGTTTGTTGCATTCTGCTTTTCATTTTGTCATGGATATGATGTTTTTCTCTAGTCCACTTGAATATGTTAATTGTATGATTTTTTAATGGTTCTTTGGTTGCTTGCAGTGTTCCTATTTACTTGGACTTTGTCTTTTCCTGTTTGTTTTGGTCTGTGTCATTCTGGTGATTCGGCTGGCCATCATAATTTGGAGTAGAGCTGCTAAACAGATGTTTGACAGCCTGGAGCTCTTGAATGATACACTAAAGATGGGCAATTGGGTCCTTACCATTTTGTAGGAGGTCTCCAAAATGGCAGAATCTTTAAGTCCTCCAACCTCCTCTCTGGAGTGTGTAATCTTCATTAGTGTTCTAGGAGTCAAGTAGTCAGAGGGCTGCGTGGCTAATGATTTTTAATTAAATCCTTTTTTACCCCCAGTGAAATGACTCCTTCTTGCTCTCAGTTATTCGAGGGCCTTCTGAGCTAACCTTTACATCCTCTGGGGTAGGGGAACCATTCTAGGAGACTGAACTTAGAGGAGAGATCTGAGGATTTAACTTAGTCCTTGTGAAGATTTTCAACCAACCTTCCTGTTTTCAGCTGCATCCTTTATCCTGGTCTTCAGATATATTGACTGCCTCCAACTCCCCTTTCCCTACTTTGAGAACAATTTTGTATAAATTAAAGACTATGTAATACTTGATGGTTCAGGTAAAGCATGGCTAATAAACACATGAAAAAATGCTCAACATCCCTCATCATCAGAGAAATGCAAATCAAAACCACAATGAGATACCATTTCACACCAGTCAGAATGGCTGCTATCCAAAAGTCTACATGCAATAAGTGCTGGAGAGGGTGTGGAGAGAAGGGAACCCTCTTACACTGTTGGTGGGAATGCAAACTAGTTCAGCCACTATGGAGAACAGTGTGGAGATTCCTCAGAAAACTGGAAATAGAACTGCCATATGATCCAGCGATCGCACTCCTGGGCATACACACCGAGGAAACCAGAATTGAAAGAGACACATGTGCTCCAATGTTCATTGCAGCACTGTTTATAATAGCCAGGACATGGAAGCAACCTAGATGTCCATCTGCAGATGAATGGATAAGAAAGCTTTGGTACATATACACAATGGAGTATTTCTCAGCCATCAAAAAGAATGCATTTGAATCAGTTTTAATGAGGTGGATGAAATTGGAGCCAATTATACAGAGTGAAGTTAGCCAGAAAGAAGAACATCAATACCGTATATTAACGCATATATATGGAATTTAGAAAAATGGTAACCTGAACCCTGTATAAGAGACTGCAAAAGAGACATAGGCATTTAGAACAGTCTTTGGGACTCTGTGGGAGAGGGTGAAGGTGGAATGATTGGAGAGAATGGAATTGTAGCATGTATATTATCATAAGTGACCAGTCCAGGTTCGACGCATAAATTTTCCTCTGTTCATATCTTCGCATTTGTGCTTTTTTAATAAAATTCTTTTTTAGAAATAAAAAAATAAAATAAAATAAAATAAAATAAAAAAAAAAAAAGAAAAATAATGGAAATAATCAAATAACTTTAAAGAATTAGAAAACCTGAATTAACTAGTAACCATTAATTGAAAGGGCTTCTCTGGTGGCTCAGTGGTAAAGAATCTGCCTGCCAATGCAGGAGATGTGAGTTTGGTCCCTGGTTGGAAAGATTCCCTGGAGAGGGAAATGGCTACCCACTCTAGTACTGTTGCCTGTGAAATCCCATGGGCAGAGGAGTCTGGCAGGGTATAATCTAAGGGGTCACAAAAGAGTCAGACATGACTTAGTGACTAAACAACAATAACACTAATTGAAATGGTTATGCTGCCTTTTGAAAAGCATTATTGAAACTGTTTTGTAGGTACAAAAGGATCATCATATTATTTTTTCTATTTTTACTGTTTGAAAATTTTCTGTAATGAGAAGAAAAATAAACACCAGAAGAAGACAGTTTTTTTTTTTAAAAAAATGCTTTACCCACATTCTTAACAACACAGATGGTTGTAAGTGAAGTCATAGCTAATCTGATAATTTTGCAATGATACTGAATTTTGTTTAAAATTTACATGTATTGAATTATAAAGAGATTAAATATTTTCCCTATATTTGTTAGCTATTTGTATACCCTCTGTGCCTTTTCTATGGAAAGAAAGAGAAAAATCATTCTTATTGATTTTTAAGAATTCTTTGTATTTTTTGAAGAGATGCTTGATTTTATTTATTTGTTTTATTTTTGGTTGTGCTGAGTCTTCATTGCGGCACTCAGGCTTTCTCTAGTTACAATGAGCAGGGTTTACTTGACGTTGTGGTGCACAGACTTTCCACTGTGGTTGCTTCTGTTGTTGCAGAGCACAGGCTCCAGGCATGTGGGCCTCAGTAGCTGCAGCGCGTGGCTCAGTAGCTGTGGCCTGTGGGCTCTAGGGTGCACTAGCTCCAGTAGTTTCAGCACACAGGCTCAGAAGTTGCGGCTCCTGGGCCCTAAAGCACACAGACTTCAGTAACTGGGACTCATGGGCTTAGTTGCTACAAGGCCTGTGGAATCTTCCTGGATCAGGGATTAGACCTGTGTCCCTGCATTGGCAGGCGTATTCCTATCCACTGTACTACCTGGGAAGTCAGAGTTCTCTGTATTTTATAGGAATTAGTCCTCAGACTTTCATTTGTGTTGCAGATATTTCTATCTGCCTTTCACTTCATTATTTCTGCCCCCAGATGTTTGCTTCTAACTTTTCTTCCAATGCTTGCTAATTAATTACAGTTTTTTTTGAATGCTTTCAGAATTTTTTCATCCTAGAAAAGCATCCTCTAATATTATAAAATATTCATTCATATTTCCTTCTATTACTTTTATTTTTTTGTTTTTAAATCTTTGACCCATCTAGAATTTTTTTATATCAGAGGTGAGTTAGAGATTTATTTTCCAAACAATTGCCAAGTTGTTCTAAAAATAATTTATTAATGTACTTTTTCTTCACTAATTTGAAATACCACCTTTATCATATACTAAATTTCCATATATGTTTGGGTCAATTTCAAGAACAATTTATATCTGCTTCTTTCTAATGAATTGTATATCCTTTTATTTAAAGTAGCTTTATTTTTCTTTTATTTTCATATCTGGTAGGGCTAATCATCTCTCATTCCTCTCATTTTCACCTCATTACACATATATACATATGCATTCTCATGCAAGATTTTTTGAACAGAGGACAATCACTCATGATAATGATGATGACAGTGCACTTATTGCATGTTTATTAAGTGCCAGATCTTATTCCAAATGCTTTACTATTATTGACTAATTCCTGCTATGTTGTGAATACTTATATTACCATTTCCATTATGAGCATGAGAAACTGAGTATGAGATCGTCATGCCCTTATCTTCTCAATATTTCTTAGTTAAAAACTTTCAAGACAAGGATTCATCAACTTCCCATGCTAGGATACCTCACAAGTCATTAGACAAGCTATGGACTGGCTCGTGTTCAACTGTCTCCAGGTGAAGTCACAGTCTCTTGGAGCAGAGCAGAGCTCCTTAGCTTGGACTGTGGTGGGACAGGCATCATGGCTCATATATTTGGTACATCCTCTGAATTACCTCATGTGGATAGTGCTTACTCTTTTTGTTTGCTTGTTTTGTTTGTTTTTTATTGTCTCCTCCTAGAAAAGAAACCCAGATCCGTGTAGGGATTTTGAAAATGAGCAAATGAACTTCAATAAAAATTCTTGAGGGCAGAAACAACCTGCCTTAGGAGACATAGGTGAATCTGTATGGGATCAGGGATTCTTGCCGTAGCAGTGCAACTAAGAAATATTGAACAAGTTCACTAGATCTGCTGGGCAGTCAAACTTATCAGCGAGCTTTATCTGGTTGGCCTATCCAAGACTAAACTCTCAAGTTTAATAGTGGGTAGCATATTAGGTGGAGAAGGCAATGGCAAGCCACTCTAGTACTCTTGCCTAAAAAAATCCCATGGACAGAGGAGCCTGCCTGGTAGGCTGCAGTCCATGGGGTCACTATGAGTCGGACATGATTGAGCAACTTCACTTTTACTTTCATGCGTTGGAGAAGGAAATGGCAACCTACTCCAGTGTTCTTGCTTGGAGAATCCCAGGGATGGGGGAGCCTGGTGGGCTGCTGTCTATGGGGTCGCACAGAGTTGGACACGACTGAAGCGACTTAGCAGCAGCAGCAGCATATTGGGTTGCATCATTAGTAGTTGAAGCATTAGAGGAAAATGAGAAAATATAATGGATGTGACACATGCTTCAAATAGATGGCATGCACACCTAGAGGATTAAGAGCCTTTACAACCATCTTCTGAAAGAAAATGTTTTTCTGTATCTCTGCCAGAGAGAGACCTCATTGTCTGCTTTATGAGAACACGCCATTAATTCTTTGGTGTATAAAGGGAGTTGGAGTTTTGCATTTGTGAAAGTTTCTAATATTTATGCATCATATTGGTGGATTTTAAAATGTTAGTATTACCTGTGTTTTTGTGAGAGCTATCTAAAGAAGGATCCAACTGTTGGGGCAATCTAAAAACAGCTGAATCTTCTAAGATCATGAGAATTAAACAGTTTTCTACTGGAGTCTCTGGCTTACTTTTGAGAGTTCCTCTGCTTTTCTGGCTTATCATGATTTGTTCTTTCAGTTCAGTTCAGTTCAGTTCAGTTGCTCAGTTGTGTCCGACTCTTTGCGACCCGATGACTCACAGTACACCAGGCCTCCCTGTCCATCACCAACTCCTGGAGTTCACTCAAACCCATGTCCATAGGGTCAGTGATGCCATCCAGCCATCTCATTCTCTGTCGTCCCCGTCTCCTTCCACCCCCAATCCCTCCTAGCATCAGAGTCTTTTCCAGTGAGTCAACTCGTCGCATGAGGTGGCCAAAGTATTGCAGTTTCAGCTTTAGCATCAGTCCTTCCAATGAACACCCAGGATTGATCTCCTCCAGAATGGACTGGTTGGATCTCCTTGCAGTCCAAGGGACTCTCAAGAGTCTTCTCCAACACCACAGTTCAAAAGCATCAATTCTTCGGCGATCAGCTTTCTTCACAGTCCAACTCTCACATCCATACATGACCACAGGAAAAACCATAGCCTTGACTAGACGGACCTTGGTTGGCAAAGTAATGTCTCTGCTTTTTAATATGCTATCTAGGTTGGTCATAACTTTCCTTCCAAGGAGTACGCGTCTTTTAATTTCATGGCTGCAATCAGCACCTGCAGTGATTTTGGAGCCCCCCAAATAAAGTCTGACACTGTTTCCACTGTTTCCCCATCGTTTTCTGAATGTTGAGCTTCAAGCCAACCTTTTCACTCTCCTCTTTCACTTTCAAAAGGCTTTTGAGTTCCTCTTCACTTTCTGCCATAATTGTGGTGTCATCTGCATACCTGAGGTTATTGATATTTCTCCCGGCAGTCTTGATTCCAGCTGGTGCTTCTTCCAGCCCAGCGTTCCTCATGATGTACTCTGCATATAAGTTAAATAAGCAAGGTGACAAGATATAACCTTGACGTACTCCTTTTCCTATTTGGAATCAGTCTGTTGTTCCATGACCAGTTCTAACTGTTGCTTCCTGACCTGCATACAAGTTTCTCAAGAGGCAGGTCAGGTGGTCTGGTATTCCCATCTCTTTCAGAATGTTCCACAGTTGATTGTGATCCACACAGTCAAAGGCTTTGGCATAGTCAATGAAGCAGAAATAGATGTTTTTCTGGAACTCTCTTGCTTTCTCCATGATCCAGCGGATGTTGGCGATTTGATCTCTGGTTCCTCTGCCTTTTCTAAGACTAGCTTGAACATCTGGAAATTCACGGTTCACATATTGCTGAAGCCTGGCTTGGAGAATTTTGAGCATGACTTTACTAGCGTGTGAGATGAGTGCAATTGTGTGATAGTTTGAGCATTCTTTGGCATTCCCTTTCTTTGGGATTGGAATGAAGACTTTTCCAGTTCTGTGGCCACTGCTGAGTTTTCCAAATTTGCTGGCATATTGAGTGCAGCACTTTCACAGCATCATCTTTCAGGATTTGAAATAGCTCAACTGGAATTTCATCACCTCCACTAGCTTTGTTCGTAGTGATGCTTTCTAAGGCCCACTTGACTTCACATTCCAAGATGTCTGGTTCCAGGTGAGTGATCATGTCATTGTGATTATCTTCGTCGTGAAGATCTTTTTCGTACAGTTCTTCTGTGTATTCTTGTCACCTCTTCTTAATATCTTCTGCTTCTGTTAGGTCCATACCATTTCTGTCCTTTATCAAGCTCATCTTTGCATGAAATGTTCCCTTGATATCTTTAATTTTCTTGAAAAGATCTCTTGTTTTTCCCATTCTGTTGTTTTCCTCTATTTCTTTGCATTGATCGCTGAGGAATACTTTCTTATCTCTCCTTGCTATTCTTTGGAACTCTGCATTCAGACGCTTATATCTTTCCTTTTCTCCTTTGCTTTTCCCTCCTCTTCTTTTCACAGCTATTTGTAAGGCCTCCTCAGACAGCCATTTTGCTTATTTGCATTTCTTTTCCACGGGGATGGTCTTGGTCCCTGTCTCCTATACAATGTCACGAACCTTCGTCCAGAGTTCATCAGGCACTCTATCTATCAGATCTAGTCCCCTAAATCTATTTCTTACTTCCACTGTGTAATCATAAGGGATTTGATTTAGGTCATATCTGAAAGGGCACACACATTTAATGTGATCCCTATCAAATCAAACAGTTCAGGATACAAGGGAAGGAAAAATTGGTAATGAAAAAAAGCACTAATTAAAAAGTTTTGGGGTCTAATGTCCAGCATGGTGATTATAGCTAATAACACTGGATTAGAGAGTTGAATGTGCTTCCCTGGTGGCTCAGATGGTAAAGAATCTGGCCTGAAATGTGGAAGGCGGGTTCAATCCCTGGGTTGGGAAGATCCCCTGAAGGAGAGTAGAGGGAGTAAATCTCCTACTGAAAAGAGATCAAGTGCCAGAGTATTAGAGGGCTTAAGTATTGTTATTGAGCAGGATGGTAAACCAGAAAAAATAATATATCATAGTGTGTAGAAGGCCTCATATTGGGATAATGGTTAGCCAAAAAGTTCATTTGGGTTTTTCCATAATGTGAGATTGTCCTGGCAGTCCAGTGGTTAAGACTTTGCCTTCCAATGCAAAGTTGTAAGTTTGATCTCTGGTGAGGGAGCTAAGATCCTCGGAGCTAAAAAAACAAAACATAGAACAGAAGCAAGGGCTTCCCCAGTGGCTCACTGGTAAAGAATCCTATTTGATACCTGAGTCGGAAGATCCACTAGAGAAGAGCATGGCAACCTACTCCAGTATTCTTTCCTGGAGAATCCCATAGACAGAGGAGCCTGCTGGTCCCCAGTCCATAGGATCACAAACAGTTGGATATGACAAAGCATGAACCCAAAACAGAAGCAATATTGTAACAAATTCAATAAAGCCTGTCCATAATAAATAAAACTGGTCCACATCAAAAAAAAAAAAAAAGAAAGAAAGAAAAAAGAAAAACCTGAACAAACTTTTGGCCAACGCAATATTTGCATTTTATTCAAATTCTTACTTGGCACTGGGAATTAAACAGGGAAGGAAAGTTTGGGGAAAATCATCAACTAAATACCAATACTGATGGCTGACACTTGTCATGCTCTGGCTTGTGTCTGCATTGTTTGTCCCTTTATCCTCTCCTTATACTCTAAGATCCTAGAGTGTTGTAGCCAAGTCATCTTCTTTACTCTCACAGTGACAAAGCTTTCAATAAGCATTGTGCCGAAATGGAATTTCACTTAAAGACAAAAACTTCACAGTTTTAAGGAAACAAGGATTCCATTAGGGCAAAAATCTGAAAAAAGCATAAATTAAACACAACGTAGTCTGGAGAAAAAGCTATCTTAGTGTGACAAGCTCTTATTGCATTAAAATAAATTATAGTTATTCCATGATCCATTATTAAAGCTGGAGAAGACTCTTGAGAGTCCCTTGGACTGCAAGGAGATCCAACCAGTCCATTCTAAAGGAGATCAATCCTGGGTTTTCATTGGAAGGACTGATGCTAGAGCTGAAACTCCAATACTTTGGCCACCTCATGCGAAGAGCTGACTCACTGGAAAAGACTCTGATGCTGGGGGCGGGAGAAGAAGGGGATGACAGAGAATGAGATGGCTGGATGGCATCACCGACTCAATGGACATGAGTTTGAGTGAACTCCGGGAGCTGGTGAGGGACAGGGAGGCCTGGCGTGCTGTGATTCATGGGGTCGCGGAGAGTCGGACACGACTGAGCGACTGAACTGAACTGAACTGAACTGAGATGGGAAATACCTCAGCCAGAACTCTCTAGGACAGCTTCAGAGGCAATGAATATAAAGTATAAACTGAGGACAGACTCCCATCTAAATACGCTGGATAGAAGGAAAACTGATAGAATGCCAAATTGAAAGCTTCATATTAGCTTTGACCTGTCGCTCTTCTCTTCCTCCCTTCTCTCTTCTTAGGGAGCTCTCCTCCCCCAGGAGAAGTTACTTTTCCAAGCCTTTTCCTCACAGTCTCCATTCACTGTCACTGTTGTTGTTGTTCAGTTGCTAAGTCATGTCTGATTCTTCGCAACCCCAAGAGCTGCAGCACACCAAACTTCCCTGTTCTTCATTATCCTCTGGAGTTTGCTCAAACTCGTGTCCACTGAGTCAGCAACGCCATCCAACCATCTCGTCCTCTGTCACCCCCTTCTCCTCCTGCCCTCAATCTTTCCCAGCATCAGAAGCTTTTCCAATGAGTTGGCTCTTTGCATTAGGTGGCCAGAGTAATTACGTGGAGTGTCAGCTTCATCATCAGTCCTTCCAATGAATATTTAGGGTTAATTTCCTTTAGGATTGACTGGTTTGATCTCCTTGCTGTCTTAGTGACTCTCAAGAGTCTTTTCCAGCACCACTGTTCAAAAGCATCAATTCTTTGGCACTTAGCCTTCTTTATGGTCCAGCTGTCACATCTGTACATGACTACTGGAAAAACAGTAGCTTTGACTATACTAGTTTCAGATTTTCAGAAGGCTGTGGTATAGTAAAAAAAGTTAGTAACCTTAAATTAAGGCACTTAAAAGCCCTCACGGAAAGAAGACAAGATCTTTTGGGTTTGGCAAAGCTGTAAAATAGTAATCAGTATCCAATCATTTTTTAAAATGATGCTGTTGCTAGTAGATAATCACTTTATTTTTATATGTGATTCATTTATCTTAGTAGTCTTTGAAATTGACATGATCAGATAGTCTCATTTTATAATGACAGGGAGTCTTCCCTGGTGGTCCAGTGGCTAAGACTCTGCACTCCCAATGCAGGAGGCCTGGATTCAATTCCTGGTCGGGGAACTAGATCCCACACACTGCAACTAAGAGTTTGCATTCCACAACTATATATCCCACATGGTTCAACAAAGACCCGTCATAGCCAAATAAATAAATAAATATTATAAGGAAAAAAGGAATAACATCAGAGAGAAATGAAAGCAGGGAGCAAGTCACTTATCTGTACAGCATCACTTTTGTCCTAAGTTAAGATGAGGGACTTTTACTCAGTGTTTGCAATAAAGAATCAAGTCCAAGATGAGACCAATAGAGCAGAGGCATGATATGACCACAGTCATGGTTCTAGATTAGAAAGAGAAACACCGCCCTCACCCAAAAAAGAAAAAGGAAACACTGTAATTGCTATATTAATCTTTCTCCCTAAGGGAAATTAATCTTAGCCAAAAATCTAAGGTAAGGTTGGTCTTAGGGAAGACTGTTGGTTCATGGAGTTGTTGTCAGAACTGGAGTGGTTTACTGAGGTACCTGATGGATGCTCCTTTTCTTAAAGCCAGTAAACAGAACAGATTTTCATCAAGTGTCATTCCAAAGAGGTCATTTATGAAAGCAAAACAGGTAAGTTGAAAATAATGAATTGTTGTTAACTCTTCTGATCTTAAAGTTCAGAAAATGATAGGAGCATTGATATTTCCTGGATTTATCTCCAATTTACATTTATTTATTTATTTTAAAATTTTTGTTTTTCACTGAAGTATAGGTGATTTAAAATGTTGTGCCAATCTCTGCTCTACAGCAAAGTGACTCAGTTATACACATATAGATATTCTTTTTTATATATAATTTTGTTTACTTATTTTTGGCTGTGCTGAGTCTTCATTGCTGTGTGGGCATTCTCTCTAGTTGCCAAGAGCAGGGTCTGCTCTCTAGGGGTGGTGCATGGGCTTTTCACTGTGGTGACTACACTTGTTACGGAGCACGGGCTCTGGGTGGACAGGCTTCAGTAGCTGTGGCTCCCAAGCTCCAGAGCACAGGCTCAATAGTTGTTTTGCACTGGCTTACTTGTTTGCAGCTTGTGGTGTCCTCCTGAGTCAGGGATGAAACTTGTGTCTCCTGTATTGGCAGGCAGACTCTTTTCCACTGAGCCACCAGGGAAGCCCTACACATTCTTTTTGATTTATTTTTTTTAATATAAAATTTTATTGAGATATAATTCACATGCCATACAATTCATCCACTTAAAGTGTATACTTTATTAGTATAGTGACAGAATTATTTAACCATCACCACAATCAATTTTAGTTCATTTTTATCACGTCAAAAAGAAGCCCCATAACCATACACAGTCACTCCCCATTTCCTCCCTACCACACTCTGCCCCTGGCCTGGGTAACTACTTATCTACTTTCTGTCTCTATAGATTTGCCAAATCTGGACATTAAATATCAATGAAATCATTCAATACATACCCTTTGTGACCCTTGTGACTGGCTTCTTTCACAAAAACTTTGTACAGTGTTTCCAAGGTTCACCCATGCGATAGCATAATAATACTTTATTCTTTCTATTGCTGAATAATATTCAACTGTAAACTACATTTTAATCCATTCATCAACTGGTGAATTTTGTGTTGTTTCTAATTTTTGCCTGTTGTAAATAATGCTTCTATGAATGTTTTGTACCAGTTTTTATCTGGACATAGTTTTTTTTTCTCTTATCTAAGAATGGAGTTTCTGGATCAGAATTCCATGGACAGAGGAGCCTGGCAGGCTCCTGTCCATGGGGTCACAAAGAGTTGGACTCGACTTAGTGAGTCGACTGACACACCCATATAGTAATTCGATGTTTGATATTTTGAGGAACCACGAGACTATTTTCCAAAGCAGCGGTGCCATTTTACATTTCCACCAGTAGTGTATGAGGGTTTCAGTTTCTCCACATCCTCACCAATGTTCATTATTCTCTTTTTTATTATAACTGTCCCAGTGGGTAGGAAGTGGCATTTAATTGAGAGTTTGACTTACATTTCCCGGATGGCTAAAAATGCTGAGCATCTTTTCATGTGCTTATTGATATTTCATATTTTATTTAGATAAATGTCTATTCTGATCCTTTACTCATTTTTAAATTGGACTCAATTCTAGCCTATTGATCTATATGTCTATTCTTATGTCAGTATCACATGGTATTGATTACTGTACCGTTGTAGTTAAGTGTTTTTTACATGTAAATTCTACTAAATTTTTATTTTATATTGTATTTTTAATTGGAAGATAATTTCTTTATAATATTGTATTAGTTTCGGATGAACATCAGTATAAATCAGTCATAGGAATACATGTGTCCTCTCCTTAAACCTCCCTCCCACCTCCCACCCCATCCTAAGCCCTCTAGTTTGTTACAAAGCACTGGGTTTGAGCTCCCTGAATCATACAGCAAATTCCCACTGGCTATCTATTTTATATATGTAAGATATATGTTTCAATGTTATTCTTTCAATTTGCCCCTCCCTCTCCTTCCTCCAATATGTCTACAAGTCTGTTCTCTATGTATGCCATCTCCATTCAGTTCAGTTCAGTTCAGTCACTCAGTCGTGTCCAACTCTTTGCGACCCCATGAATCACAGCACGCCAGGCCTCCCTGTCCTTCACCAACTCCCGGAGTTCACTCAAACTCATGTCCATCGAGTCGGTGATGCCATCCAGCCTTCCCATTCTCTGTCATCCCCTTCTCCTCCTGCCCCAATTTTTCCCAGCATCAGAGTCTTTTCCTGTGAGTCAACTTGTCACATGAGGTGGCCAAAGTACTGGAGCTTCAGCTTTAGCATCAGTCCCATTACTGCCCTGCAAATAGGTTCATCAGTACCATCTTTCTAGATTCCATGTATGTGTTAATATACAATATTTATTTTTCTCTTTCTGACTTATTTCACTCTTTATAATAGGCTCTAAGTTCACCTGCCTCATTAGAACTGACTTAAATGCATTCCTTTTTATCGCTAAGTAATAAGAATTGATGCTTTTGAACTGTGGTGTTGGAGAAGACTCTTGAGAGTCCCTTGTACTGCAAGGAGATCCAACCAGTCCATTCTAAGGGAGATCGATCCTGGGTGTTCATTGGAAGGACTGATGCTAAAGCTGAAACTGCAATACTTTGGCCACCTCATGCGATGAGTTGACTCACTGGAAAAGACTCTGATGCTGGGAAAGGTTGGGGGCGGGAGGAGAAGGAGACGACCGAGAATGAGATGGCTGGATGGTATCACCGACTCTGTGGACATGAGTTTGAGTGAACTCAGGGAGTTGGTGATGGACAGGGAGGCCTGGCGTGCTGTGATTCATGGGGTCGCAAAGAGTTGGACACGACTGAGCGACTGAACTGAACTGAACTGAACTGAATATTCCATTGTCTATATGTACCTCAACTTTTTTATTCATTCATCTGTTGATGCACATTGAGGTTGCTTCCATGTCTTGGCTATTATAAATAGGGCTACAATGAACACTGGGGTACAACCATCTTTTTCAATTATGGTTTCCTCAGGTTACATGCCCAGCAGTGTGATTGTTGGGTCATGTGCTATTTTTATTCCTAGATTTTTAAGGAATCTGCATACTGTTCTCCATAGCAACTGTATCAATTTACATTCCTAACAACAGTGCAAGAAGATTCCCTTTTCTCCACACCCTCTCCAGAATTTATTGCTTGTAGATTTTTTGATGATGGCCATTCTGACCTGCATAAGATGATACCTCACTATAGTTTTGATTTGCATTTCTCTAATAATCTATAGCATATTAAAAAGCAGAGACATTACTTTGCCAACACAGGTCCGTCTAGTCAAGGCTATGGTTTTTCCCGTGGTCATGTATGGATGTGAGAGTTGGACTGTGAAGAAAGCTGATCGCCGAAGAATGGATGCTTTTGAACTGTGGTGCTGGAGAAGACTCTTGAGAGTCCCTTGGACTGCAAGGAGATCCAACCAGTCCATTCTAAAGGAGATCAATCCTGGGTGTTCATTGGAAGGACTGATGCTAGAGCTGAAACTCCAATACTTTGGCCACCTCATGCGACGAGTTGACTCACTGGGAAAGGGTCTGATGCTAGGAGGGATTGGGGGCAGGAAGAGAAGGGGACGACAGAGAATGAGATGGCTGGATGGCATCACCGACTTGATGGACATGAGTTTGAGTGAACTCCAGGAGTTGGTGATGGACAGGGAGGCCTGGTGTGCTGTGATTCATGGGGTTGCAAAGAGTCAGACATGACTGAGCGACTGAACTGAATAATGTATGATGTTGAACATCATTTCATGTGTTTATTAGCCATCCACATGTATTCTTTGGAGAAATGTCTGTTTAGGTCTTCTGCCCACTTTTTGACTGGGTTGTTTGTTTTTCTGGTATTGAACAGTATGAACTGCTTGTATATTTTGGAGATTAATCCTTTGTCAGTTGTCTCATTTGCTATTGTTTTCTCCCATTCTGAGGATTGTCTTTTGACCTTGTTTATAGTTTCCTTTGCTGTGTTAAAACTTTTAAGTTTAATTAGGTCCCACATGTTTACTTTTGTTTTTATTTCCATTATTCTAGGAGGTGGGTCATAGAGGATCTTGCTGTGATTTATGTCAGTGAGTGTCCTGCCTATGTTGTCCTCTAGGAGCTTTATAGTTTCTGGCCTTACATTTAAGTCTTTAATCCATTTTGAGTTTATTTTTGTGTATGGTGTTAGGAGGTATTCTAGTTTCATTCTTTTACATGTAGTTGTCCAGTTTTCCCAGCACCACTGGTTGAAGAGGCTGTCTTTTCTCCACTGTATGTTCTTGGCTCCTTTGTCAAAGATAAAATGCCCATAGATGCATCTGTTTGTCCCTGGGCTTTCTATCTTGTTCCACTGGTGTATGTTTCTGTTTTGGTGCTAGTACCATACTGTCTTGATGACTGTGGCTTTGTAGTATAGTGTGAAGTCAGGAAGGTTGAGTCCTCCAGCTCCATTATTCTTTCTCAAGACTGCTTTGGCTATTTGAGGTCTTTGTGTTTCCATACAAATTGTGAAATTGTTCTTGTTCTATGAAAATTGCCATTGGTATTTTGATAGCGATTGCACTAAATCTGTAGATTGCTTTGGATAGTATAGTTATTTTCACAATATTGATTATTCGAATTCAAGAACATGGAATATTCATACATCTGTCTGTGTCATCTTTGATTTTTTTCATCAATGTCTTATAGTTTTCAGCATACAGGTCTTTTGTCTATTTAGGTAGGTTTGTTCGTGTTTTTCTCCATTGACAGTGGTGTTTGCTGTGGAATTGTCATATGTGTCCTTTATTATGTCAGGGTGTCCTCCTTCCATATCTACTTTCTGGAGAATTTTTATCATAAATGAGTGCTGAATTTTGTTGAAAGCTTCTGCATCTACTGAGATGATAATATAGTTTTTATCTTTCAATTTATTAATATGGTGCATCACATTGATTTATTTGTTTATATTGAAGAATCCTTCCATCTTTGGGATAAAGCCCACTTGATCATGGTGTGTGATTCTTTTTATGTGTTGTTGGATTCTATTTGCCAGAATTTTGTTGAGTACTTTTGCATCTATGTTCATCAGTGACACTGGCCTGTAATTTTCTTTTTTTGTGGCATCTTTGTCTGGTTTTGGTATCAGGGTAATGGTAGCCTTGTAGAATGAGGTCAGGAGTTTTCCTTCCCCTGCTATTAATATTTTCTGGGAGAGTTTGAGCAGTATAGGTGTTAGCTCTTCCCTAATTTTTGGTAGAATTCATCTGTGAAGCCATCTGGCCCTGGACTTTTGTTTGTTGGAAGATTTTTTATTACAGTTTCGATTTCTGTCCTTGTGATTGGTCTGTCCATATTTTCTATTTCTTCCTGGTTCAGTTTTGGAAAGTTATACTTTCCTAAGAATTTGTCCATTTCTTCCAAGGTTTTCATTTTGTCAGCATATCGTTGCTTTTAGTAGTCTCTTATGAACCTTTGTATTCCTTTGTTCTCTGTTATAACTTCTCCATTTTAATTTCTAATTTTATTGATTTGAATCTCCTCCCTTTTCTTCTTAATGAGTCTGGCCAGTGGTTGTCAATTTTGTTTATCTTCTCAAAGAACCAGCTTTTAGTTTTATTGACATTTATTATTGTCTCCTTCATTTCTTTTTCATTTATTTCTGCTCTGTAGTTAAGTTTTGAAATTGAGAAATGTTGAGTGCTCCAACTTTGTTTCTCTTTTTTGAAATCGCTTTAGTTATTATGGACCCTTGCCTTTCCATATTAGAATCAGCTCATCAATTACTACAACAGAGCCAGTCGGGATTTTCCTGAACATTGTCTTGATTCTGTAGATCAGTTTGGGGAGTATTACCAACTTAACAAAATTATTTTCTGATCCACAAACATGGATGCTTCTCCATTTATTTAGATATCCTTTGATTTCTTTTATTTACCTGGGGCCAAACTATGGTGGAGGTAATGAAGATAATGGTGCTTCCTTCAAAACATACCATGCACGCACTGCTACACTCAGTGCCCCCAACCCTGCAGCAGCCCACCGCCGACCCACACCTCCGTTGGAGACTCCTGGACACTCACGGGCAAGTCTGGGTAAGTCTCTTGTGGAGTCACTGCTCTTTTCTCCTGGGTCCTGGTGCACACAAGGTTCTGTTTGTGCCCTCCAAGAGGCTGTTTCCACAGTCCTGTATAAATTCTCACAGCTCTATGGTGGGGTTAATGGCGACCTCCTCCAGGAGGGCTTATGCCACACCCAGGTCTGCTGCCCCAGAGCCCCTGCCCCTGCAGCAGGCCACAGCTGACCCAACTCCACAGGAGACACTCATGGCTCCGTCTCAGCCTCTCTGGGCCTCTGGGTCCTGGTTTTCACAAGGCTTGTTTGAGCCTCTGAGTGGCTCTGGCAGGTATGAGGTTTGATTCTAAATGCGATTTCTCCCCTCCTACCCTCTTGCTTTGAGTTCCTCTTCACTTTCTGCCATAAGGGTGGTGTCATCTGCATATCTGAGGTTATTGATATTTCTCCCGCCAATCTTGATTCCAGCTTGTGCTTCTTCCAGACCAGCGTTTCTCATGATGTACTCTGCATGTAAGTTAAATAAACAGGGTGACAATATATAACCTTGACGTACTCCTTTTCCTATTTGGAACCAGTCTGTTGTTCCACGTCCACTTCTAACTGTTGCTTCCTGACCTGCATACAGGTTTCTCAAGAGGCAGGTCAGGTGGTCTGGTATTCCCATCTCTTTCAGAATTTTCCACAGTTTATTGTGATCCACACAGTCAAAGGCTTTGGCATAGTCAATGAAGCAGAAATAGATGTTTTTCTGAAACTCTCTTGCTTTCTCCATGATCCAGCAGATGTTGGCGATTTGATCTCTGGTTCCTCTGCCTTTTCTAAAACCTGCTTGAACATCTGGGAGTTCACGGTTCACATGCTTGGAAAATTTTGAGCATGACTTTACTAGCGTGTGAGATGAGTGCAATTGTGCGGTAGTTTGAGCATTCTTTGGCATTGCCTTTCTTTGGGATTGGAATGAAGACTGACCTTTTCCAGTCCTGTGGCCACTGCTGAGTTTTCCAAATTTGCTGGCATATTGAGTGCAGCACTTTCACAGCATCATCTTTCAGGATTTGAAATAGCTCAACTGGAATTCCATCACCTCCACTAGCTTTGTTCGTTATGATGCTCTCTAAGACCCATTTGACTTCACATTCCAAGATGTCTGGTTCCAGGTGAGTGATCATGCCATCGTGATTATCTTGGTCATGAAGATCATTTTTGTACAGTTCTTCTGTGTATTCTTGCCACCTCTTCTTAATATCTTCTGCTTCTGTTAGGTCCATACCATTTCTGTCCTTTATCGAGCCCATCTTTGCATGAAAGTTCCCTTGATATCTCTAATTTTCTTGAAAAGATCTCTTGTTTTTCCTATTCTGTTGTTTTCCTCTATTTCTTTGCATTGATCGCTGAGGAAGGTTTTCTTATCTCTCCTAGCTATTCTTTGGAACTCTGCATTCAGATATCTTTCCTTTTCTCCTTTGCTTTTTGCTTCTCTTCTTTTCACATCTATTTGTAAGGCCTCCTCAGACAGCCATTTTGCTTTTCTGCATTTCTTTTCCATGGGTATGGTCTTGGTCCCTGTCTCCTGTACAGTGTCACAAACCTCCATCCAGAGTTCATCAGGCACTCTATCTATCAGATCTAGTCCCTTAATCTATTTCTTACTTCCACTGTATAATCATAAGGGATTTGATTTAGGTCATATCTGAATGGTCCAGTGGTTTTCCCTACTTTCTTCAATTTAAGTCTGAATTTGGCAATAAGGAATTCATGATCTGAGCCACAGTCAGCTCCTGGTCTTGTTTTTGCTATCTGTATACAGCTTCTCCATCTTTGGCTGCAAACAATATAATCAATCTGATTTCAGTGTTGACCATGTGTGATGTCCATGTGTAGAGTCTTCTCTTGTGTTGTTGGAAGAGGGTGTTTGCTATGACCCGTGCGTTCTCTTGGCAAAACTCAATTAGCCTTTGCCCTGCTTCATTTCGTGCTCCAAGGCCAAATTTGCCTGTTACTCCAGGTGTTTCTTGACTTCCTACTTTTGCATTCCAGTCCCCTATAATGAAAAGGACATCTTTTTTGGGTGTTAGTTCTAAAAGGTCTTATAGGTCTTCATAGAACCGTTCAACCTCGGCTTCTTCAGCATTACTGATTGGGGCATAGACTTGGATTACTGTAATATTGAATGGTTTGCCTTGGAAACGAACAGAAATCATTCTGTCATTTTTAAGATTGCATCCAAGTACTGCATTTCAGACTCTTTTGTTGACTGTGATGGCTACTCCATTTCTTCTAAGGGATTCCTGCCCACAGTAGTAGGTATAGTGGTCATCTGAGTTAAATTCACCCATTCCAGTCCATTTTAGTTCACTGATTCCTGAAAGAGGAGAGTGAAAAGTTTAGCTTGAAGTTCAACATTCAGAAAATGAAGATCATGGCATCTGGTCCCATCACTTCATGGGAAATAGATGGGGAAACAGTGGAAACAGTGTCAGACTTTATTTTTTGGGCTCCAAAATCACTGCAGATGCTGATTGCAGCCAGGAAATTAAGACGCTTACTCCTTGGAAGGAAAGTTATGACCAACCTAGATAGCATATTGAAAATCAGAGACATTACTTTGCCAACCAAGGTCCGTCTAGTCAAGGCTATGGTTTTTCCCGTGGTCATGTACGGATGTGAAAGTTGGACTGTGAAGAAAGCTGATCGCCGAAGAATTGATGCTTTTGAACTATGGTGCTGGAGAAGACTCTTGAGAGTCCCTTGTACTGCAAGGAGATCCAACCAGTCCATTCCAAAGGAGATCAATCCTGGGTGTTCATTGGAAGGACTGATGCTAAAACTGAAGCTCCAATACTTTGGCCACCTCATGCAAAGAGTTGACTCACTGGAAAAGACTCTGATGCTGGGAGGGATGGGGGTGGGAGGAGACGGGGACGACGGAGAATGAGATGGCTGGATGGCATCACCAACTCGATGGACATGAGTTTGAGTGAACTCTGGGAGTTGGTGATGGACAGGGAGGCCTGGCGTGCTGTGATTCATGGGGTCGCAGAGTTGGACACGACTGAGCGACTGAACTGAACTGACCCTCTTGCTTGTGCTTCTTCTTTGCCCTTGGATGTGGGGTATCTCCTCAAAGTTGCTGCAGCACCATACAGCTGCTGCTCCAGCACCTACTATCCAGCTGGGACTTCTCTGCCCTTGAACGTGCGGTATCTCCTCACAGCCACTCCAGCAGCAGTGAGTGTAGCAGTGCATGCTTGGAACATTTTGAAGGAGGTTGCCATCGTCTTCATTACCTCCACCATAGCTTGGCCCTAGGTCAGTAACAAGGAGGGAACACAGCCCCACCCAATCAAAAGAAAATTGGATTAAAGATTTACTGAACATGGCCCAGCAGAAAATGACCCAGTTTCCCCCTCAGTCAGTCTCTCCCATCAGGAAGCTTCCATAAGCCTCTTATCCTTCTCTATTAGTGAGCAGACAGACTGAAAACCAAAATCATAGAAAACTAATCAATCTGATCACAAGGACCACAACTTGTCTAATGCAATGAAACTATGAACCATGCCATGTAGGGTCACCCAAGATGGATAGGTCATGGTAGAGATGCTGACAAAACGTGGTCTACTGGAGAAGGGAATGGCAAACCACTTCAGTGTTCTTGCCTTGAGAGCCCCATGAACAGTATGAAAAGGCAAAAAATTAGGACAGTGAAAAATGAACTCCCCAGGTCAGTAGGTGCCCAATATGCTACTGGAGATCAGTGGAGAAATAACTGCAGAAAGAATGAAGAGATGGAGCCAAAGCCAAACCAACACCTAGTTGTGGATGTGACGAGGGATGGAAGTAAGTCTGATGCTATAAAGAGCAATATGGCATAGGAACCTGGAATGTTAGTCCATGAATCAAAGCAAATTGGTAGTGGTCGAACAGGAGATGGCATGAGTGACCATTGACATTTTAGGAATCATCGAACTAAAACGGACTGGAATGGGTGAATTTAACTCAGATGACCATTATATCTACTACTGTGGGCAGGAATCCCTTAGAAGAAATGGAGTAGCCATCATAGTCAACAAAAGGGTCTCAAATGCAGTACTTGCATGCAGTCTCAAAAGTGACAGAATGATCTTTTTTCATTTCCAAGGGAAACCATTCAACACTACAGTAATCCAAGTCTATGCCCCGACCAGTAATGCTGAAGAAGCTGAACTTGAATGGGTCTGTGAAAACCTACAAGACCTTTTAGAACTAACACCCAAAAAAGATGTCCTTTTCATTATAGGGGACTGGAATGCAAAAGTAGGAAGTCGAGAAATACTTGGAGTGACAGGCAAATTTGGCCTTGGAGTACAGAACGAAGCAGGGAAAAGGTTAATAGTGTTTTGCCAAGAGAACGCACGGGTCATAGCAAACACCCTCTTCCAACAACACAGGAGAAGACTCTACACATGGACATCACCAGATGGTCAACACCGAAATCAGAATAAATAATATAATCAGTCTAATTTCAGAGTTTCTCATGATGTACTCTGCTTATAAGTTAAATAAGCAGGGTGACAGTATACAGCCTTGACGTACTCCTTTCCCTATCTACCTCTTGTAATCTTTATTTTAAGGTCTATTTTGTCTGATATGAGGATTTCTACTCCAGCTCTCTTTTGCTTCCCATTTGCATGGAATATATTTTTCCATCCTGTCACTTTCGATCTATAGGTGTCTTGCAGTCTGAAGTGGGTTTCTTATAGACAGCAGATATATGGGTCTTGTTTTTTTTTTTTATTCATTCAGCCACTCTTGGTCTTTTGCTTGGAGCATTTAATCCATTTACATTTAAAATAATTATTGATATATATGTTCCTATTGCCATTTTCTTAATTGTTTGGGGTTGATTTTGTAGATCTTTTTTCTCCCGTTGTATATTTTGACTATATAAGTCCCTTTAACGTTTGTTGTAAAGCTGATTTGGTGGTACTGAATTCTCTTAACTTTTCCTTTTCTGAAAAGCTTTTGATTTCTCCATCAATTTTGAATGAGATCCTTGCTGGGTACAGTAATCTTGGTTGTAGATTTTTCCCTTCCAGTATTTTAAATATATCCTGCCATTCCCTTCTGGCCTGCAGAGTTTCTGCTGATAGATCAGCTCTTAAGCATACGGGGTTTCCTTTGTATGTTACTTGTTGCTTCTCCCTTGCTGCTTTTAATATTCTTTCTTTGTGTTTAGTCTTTGTTAGTTTGATTAGTATGTGTCTTGGGTTGTTTCTCCTTGAGTTAATACTGTATGGAACTCTTTGTGCCTCTTGGACTTGATTGACTATTTCCTTTTCTATGTTGGGGAAATTTTCAACTATAATCTCTTCAAAAAATTTCTCAAGACCTTTCTTTTTCTCTTCTTCTTCTGGGACACCTATAATTCTAATGTTGGTGTGTTTTATATTGTCCCAGAGATCTCTGAGGCTATCCTCAGTTCTTTTCATTCTTTTTACTTTAACCTGCTCTTTAGAAATTATTTGCACATTTTATCTTCCAGCTCACTGATTCTTTCTTCTGTTTCAGATATTCTGCTATTGATTCCTTCTAGAGTATTTTTAGTTTCAGTAATTGTGTTGTTTGTCTCTGTATGTTATTCTTTAATTCTTCCAGGTCTTTGTAATTGATTCTTGCATTTTCTTCTTTTTGTTTTCAAGGTTTTTGGTCATTTTTACTATCATTATTCTGAATTCTTTTTCAGATAGTTTGCCTATTTCCTCTTAATTTATTTGGACTTCTGTGTTTCTAGTTTGTTCCTTCATTTGTGTAGTATTTTTCTGCGTTTTCATTATTATTATTATTATTTTAGCTTATTGTGTTTGAGGTTTCCTTTTCCCAGTCTTCAAGGTTGAATTCTTTCTTCCTTCTGGATTCTTCCCTACTAAGGTTGGTCCAGTGGTTTGTGTAACCTTAGTATAGGGTGAGATTTGTGCTGGGTTTTTGTTTGTTTGTTTGTTTGTCCTCTGATGGGTAAGGCTGAGTGAAGTGGTAATCCTGTCTGCTGATGATTGGGCTTATATTTTTGTTTTGTTTGTTGTTAAGATGAGGTGTCCTGCACAGGGTGCTAGTGGTGGTTGGGTGATGTCAGATCTTGTATTCCAGTGGTTACCTTTGTGTGAGTTCTCACTATTCGATACTCCCTAGGGTTAGTTCTGTGGTAGTCTAGGGTCTTGGAGTCAGTGTTCCCACTCCAAAGGATCAGGGCTTGGTCTCTAGTCAGGAACGTAGTTTCCACAACTAGTTTGTTATGGCATTGCTGCTGCTAAGTCACTTCAGTCGTGTCCGACTCTGTGTGACCCCATAGACGGAAGCTCACCAGGCTCCCCCGTCCCTGGGATTCTCCAGGCAAGAACACTGGAGTGGGTTGCCATTTCCTTCTCCAATGTGTGAAAGTGAAAAGTGAAAGTGGAGTCGCTCAGTTGTGTCCGACCCTTAGCGACCCCACGGACTGCAGCCTACCAGGCTCCTCCATCCATGGGATTTTCTAGGCAATAGTACTGGAGTGGCTTGCCATTGCCTTCTCCATGTTATGGCATTAAATGAGATTAAAACAAATATTCAAAAACAAGAAACCAAAGATGAATCTCAGACAAATGGCAGTTGAAAAATCAGGAAAATATTAATTAAAATAATGGAATATACACATATACATATACACCCATGAGCAAAGACAAAACAAACAGAAATAAAGTACAATAGATCTGGTGAACAAACAAAATCATAATTATATTTACCAGTTAAGAACAAAACTAACTAAAGCACAAACTGTAAAACAAAACTAAAGCAAGGTGCCAAGTGGGGAAAAAAGCAATGAAAATAGAACAAATATGTTGAGAGGAAAGGAAAGAAAAAAAAGAAAGAATAGATATGCAAAGTTTAATAGTGGTAGATAAAAAGATTTGTATACATTAAAGATTAACTGCAAGGGGAACAGAACAACAGGAAAAGCAAACAAAGGACTAAATTAGAAAAAATAATAATAGGCTTAAAAAATTAAAAAAGAGAAAAGAAAAAAAAAAAAAAAAGGAAATCTCCCCAGAACTGCAAAGGCCCAACATAGAGGCAGAGGTTTATAACAACAACAAAAAAAATGTGACTGAGAAAAAAAAAACAAACTCAAAAGCTTAATTGGATTTCATAGTGTCAATAAAACCAACAACTACAACAGAGAGGGGAGGAAAAGGGGGAAAAAAAAGAAAAAGAAATCTAACAGAATCTACAGAACAAATCAAAACATAGGGATAATAAATGTTTTTCTTGAGTCACTGCTGTCAGAGTCCTTTCCATTGCTGGGAGTCACAGTCCACCTCACCTCCCTAGGATGCCCTCCAACATTTTGTGGATCCTTGGACCTGTTGTGGGGTAGCTCAGATTCTAACCTGTTCCTACTCCTCTGTGTTCTTGCCTCCGGTGTCCACAGCTACCAGAACCAGTGCGTTTTCTTTTGTGGAAGCTTTCAGTTATGTTTTATGTATTCCATAGACCCAGAGTGCCTAGTTGATCGTGTGGATTTAATCTGCAGCTTTTACAGCTGGTGGGAAAGTTTTGGGTCTTCTTCCATAGTCAACTGCCTCTGGGTTTCAACTGTGGTTTTATTTCCACCTCTGCATGTGGGTCATCCACTGGGGTTTGTTCCTGAGGCTGCCCTGGAGGACTTGGGTTTGCCCCTGTGAGGGCCAGATGTGCAGGTGGTGCAGCTGCTTGGGTTGCAGGGGTTCTAGCAGCACCAGGTACCAGGGTAGTTGGCAGTTAGGGCAGTAGGAAATATAGTGCTCTAGAAGGGTATGGCAACCAGTATTGGCCAATACGCTCCAGTATTCTTGCCTGGAGAACATAGCCCCCCCACCCCGACAGAGAGCCTGGCAGGCCACAGCCGACAAAGAGTTGGACACTACCAAAGTGACCCTGCACGCCTAGACTCAAGACATTTTTTTTTGCCTGTGGGAGCTCTGCCCCAGTGAGAGTTGAGTGTGAAGGTGGCACAGCTGCTTGGCTTGTGGGGACCCTGACAGTGCCAAGTGTGCAGGGACACGGACTGCCTCTGCTGCAGGAGTTATGGCCCTATCAGAATCTTTTTTTCAAGCCTCTTACAGCTGGTGAGCAGAAAGCCTTTTTGGCCAGTCTTTGTCTGTAACTCCACGGTTCAGGCACTCAGAGGGCTCCCTTGCCTGGGGTCCTTCTCTGTTGTTCAGGCACTCAGAGGGCTCCCTTGCCTGGGGTCCTTCTCTGTTGTTCCCTGTGTCAGGTACATAGAGGGGGGCCCCCTGGCTGGGGTCTTACTCTGTAGGTCAGCAAGTCAGGCACTTAAAGGGGCACCCTGGGTGGGGTCCTACTCTGTAGTTCAGTGCTTCAGGCATTTGATGGGCCAGCCTCTCTAGTGTTCAGCTGCCGATGCTGGCATGTTGGGGGAGAGAGGCTATGGTGATGGCTCCACCCCCTACGCATGACTCAGCAGTATCTCCTTGCTTCCATGGCTGCCTGGCTTTCCTCCACAGGCATTTCCCACCACAGTCTCCTCCCTCACATCCCCTGGATCTGTCTCTCTGCAGTCAACAGCAGCCCTCGCCCTGGGATTGCTCCAGTTCCCAGCTGCTGCGTCTTCCAGGGGTTCTGCATCCCTGTCTGGGGTATGTATGGCTGAGGCAAGGACTGTCTGATTCTTATTCCATTTTAGGCTGTCACAGATCAGCTGTTTCCCTCTCAACCTTAAATGTTTCTCCTCTGACTTAGACAATTGCCCTGATGTAGGGATCAGACCCCTGCTTCAGTTCCCCCATCCGCCGAGGGCAGGTCCAGTCCTACTGACACTCCTGTTTTACCTCCTAGTTCCTTCACCCTACCGAGTTTTGCATGGGTCTATACATTCTTTTCCGCTAGTCAGATATTCCTGTCCACTCTCAGCTGGTGTTCTGCATGTACTTCTATGTCTGAAGGTGTATTCCTGATGTATCCATGGAGAGAGATGTACTCCTCATCCACCTACTCCTTTGTCATCTTGTTCTCTCCACAAGATGGCTTTTGATACTCAAGTAAGGTCCATCTAGTCAAGGCTATGGTTTTTCCCATGGTCATGTATGGATGTGAGAGTTGGACTGTGAAGAAAGCTGATCGCTGAAGAATTGATGCTTTTGAACGGTGGTGTTGGAGAAGACTCTTGAGAGTCCCTTGGACTGCAGGGAGATCCAACCAGTCCATTCTAAAGGAGATCAATCCTGGGTGTTCATTGGAAGCACTGATTCTAAAGCTGAAACTGCAATACTTTGACCACCTCATGCGAAGAGTTGACTCAGTGGAAAAGACTCTGATGCTAGGAAAGGTTGGAGGCGGGAGGAGAAGGGGACAACGGAGAATGAGATGGCTGGATGGCATCACCGACTCTGTAGACATGAGTTTGAGTGAACTCCGGGAGATGGTGATGGACAGGGAGGCCTGGCGTGCTGTGATTCATGGGGTCACGGAGAGTCGGACACAACTGAGCGACTGAACTGAACTGAACTGAACCCCTGGAATAGGTAAATGGCATCATCTGTTTCTATAGGTACTTAGTTTTCTCCAGCAAAAGCTAATGATTAATTAGGGGCTGGCACCCTAATTCTCTTCCTTCAAGTCTTGGCTCAGATGTTAATTTCTGAGAAGGCCCTTCCTGACCCATTTATACAAGGTTGTCCTCCTGCATTTACTTAGTAACACATCACCTAGCTTATTTTTTTAATCACAGATTACAATCTATAATTATCTCATTTGTTTGCTTTCTATCTTTACCATATGATTTAAGTCTGTGAGAACAGGGACTTTCCCTGTATTTGTTCACTACAGAATTCCCAATGACTAACTCATAATAATTTTTGATGCACAAGTGAATAAGTGGACTTTCCAACTGTAAAAGCATAACGCAGACCATTACCAAACATGCAAAGCATGTGATGCTACTTTATTTGTGTATGCTTTTCATGGAAACCCAAAAGGATTAGAGATATGGATGCGATGGGTCCTAACAGTTCACCAAATGCTGATTTAGATGAGCTAAATGCCTCAACTCTACATGAGCCTCAAAGCTTGGGTTCAAACTTGGTTTCCTACAAAATAGTCAGTTAATGCATACCATGGATGGACCTTGACAGTTGCCCATCTGTAGTTGAACTCCTGGATATTAGATCTGCAGGTTTTCATGGTGTATTTTGCACTTGTCTCATGAAAGTTTGAAATGAGTTTTTTGAAAATTGAAATACATTTAGATCCTAGTAATTCTAGTTGTCACAATATCAGTCCTTTGATTATTTAGTCCAATTATTCTGAAGTCTTTGATTCTGTTCTGCAGTTTCTCTATTCCACTGCGTAACTTCAAACTATTGACTTAAGTCAATTGACATACTTGGTGAAGACAAAATATTCCAAGAATTCAAAACATGCCCTACATATTTTACTAAGATAAACATAAAATTTTAAGAGAGTTCCAGGAAATTTGAGGAAAAGGGAGCACAGCTTTTAGTTTTGAATCAACAGCATATTTCACTTGTGATTTGCAGAAATAGAGGATTGAATTTAAAGGGCAGAGCCACTAGAAAAATGATGAGCCTTTACTGAATTTTGTAGGAGAGTAGTGGTAGTTTTTGCTTATACAAATCCTATGTTAATTTGGGTTGCTTGCTCCATTTTCCTTCTAAGAAGAACAGGGACAGGAAAGATAACAGTCATTCACCAGTAATAAACATTTGAAGAACTTGAACTCTTGGGTTTTAGAAAATTTAAAACGCCAAGTTGATACATGAACGTTTTTTCTGAATACTGTTTTATCAGGATTAATTAGGCAGTGTGATTTTTTTCCCCTAAAAATTTGAGCCAGGAAAATATATAGACAGGAGACTTAATTACTCTGTCTCTGAAGCAATTGCCTGTTGTCAATTCTGAATTTCAAAGATTGCCCATGGTTCCTGATACATATATGTTTGATAATCACATTGAAAGAACAAGGACATTATCTTGAAAGTAAGTTGGATGCTTTCAGCCTTGGCTTCTTGGCATCCTAAGTGGTAAGGATGACTTCCAGTGGAAACAGGGCTATTGTCTTGGAGGCCTTGCTTAGTAAGGGATCTGTTGTAAGTGCTGTCCTAATATTTCTTTCTTTTATCCATCCAAAACTAATCAGTGTTAAACTTTTGCTCCTGATCTATTAGCTAGAATCAAGCAGTCTCTTCCATATCTTAGAATGATACTCTCTTTTCCTATGTGATTTGCTTGATTTTCATTTTTTTTTTCTCTTGCTTTAAACATGGGAGAGGACCTTAAAACCAAGATATTGAGCTGATGCCTTAAAATGTCAAGAGTTCTCAAGGAAGAAATAACATGGACCTCTCAAGATAAACATCCATGAATTAGAGGCAAAGTTTGGAGAGGCAGGCTAACTTCTCCTAGATAAAAACCCTGATTATTATGAACATGGGAAGGGGAGGAAACAGGAAGAGAATTGTGAAGTGTTGCAGCAGGAGAAGAAGTTACTTATATAAACCTCATGATTTGTAATATATTCTTTTGCGCCAAGTGAGACTCATTCTCAACCTTGATCCTGTGGCACTTTGGGAATCAAGGTCTCAATAATTTCCTCAGTTCAGTTCAGTTCAGTTCGGTTGCTCAGTCGTGTCTGACTCTCCGCGACCCCATGAATCACAGCACGCCAGGCCTCCCTATCCATCACCAACTCCCAGAGTACACTCAAACTCATGTCCACAGAGTCGGTGATGCCATCCAGCCATCTCATTCTCTGTCGTCCCCTTCTCCTCCCGCCCCCAACCTTTCCCAGCATCAGAGTCTTTTCCAGTGAGTCAACTCGTCGCATGAGGTGGCCAAAGTATTGCGGTTTCAGCTTTAGCATCAGTCCCTCCAATGAACATCCAGGATTGATCTCCTCTAGAATGGACTGGTTGGATCTCCTTGCAGTATAAGGGACTCTCAAGAGTCTTCTCCAACACCACAGTTCAAAAGCATCGATTCTTTGGCGATCAGCCTTCTTCACAGTCCAACTCTCACATCCATACATGACCACGGGAAAAACCATTGCCTTGACTAGACGGACCTTGGTTGGCAAAGTAATGTCTCTGCTTTTTAATATACTATCAAGGTTGGTCATAACTTTCCTTCCAAGGAGCAAGCGTCTTTTAATTTCATGGCTGCAATCAGCATCTGCAGTGATTTCCTAAAATTATGTAAAATCTGATAGGTTGGGTTTGTTTTTGTAAGTTTACCCAAGAACTCTATAAGGTCATAGCTATTGAAAAAAGTTATAGAACTGATACCAAATATGCATAGCTCTTTTCAAGTCATTTTTATTCTAACTTGAACATGAGAGGATTGAGAATTCAGATTCAAATAGCTAATAATAATCCATGAGGTAGCTTGAGGAAGAGGAGGAATCCCCACCACCCATTCTGATACATACTACAGAACTTCTACTTCCCTTCAGTAAGTCAGAACTTGCAAATGCTTCAGAAGATTCCAAAAGCTACCTGGGAAAACTTTTCTTATAGAACCAACTGGTAAAGAAAGACTTAATACTACAGTGAGTGAGTGTTAGTCATTCAGTCATGTCCAACTCTTTGTGACCCTCATGGACTGTAGCCCTTCAGGCTCCTCTGTCCATGCGATTCTCCAGGCAAGAATACTGGAGTGGGTAGCCATTTCCTTCTGCCGGGGATCTTCCTGACCCAGGGGTCAAAACTGGGTCTCCTGCATTTCGGGAAGATTCTTTCCTGTCTGGGCCACCTGGGAAGCCCCTTGATACTACAATAACCTTAAGCAAAATAAGCAAGACCAATCACTGTTCCTGGAACTACAGCTGAGAAGCCTGGACTTGACCCTTTAATATATGACCTCAGTGGGGTGGGGGACAGATAGAATTCTCAGGCTGTGACGCCTGTTTCTTGAGAATGTGCAGGTGCAAGTTTCTTGAGAAAAGGTTTTCAGGTTAATGATATGACTTCTATTCTTTTTCTTTAATATATTAAGAACTAAACGTGCCTTCTAGTGTCTGGAGTTCTTATTTGAAGTCAGAAACTGCTGAAGAAAAGTGCGTGAAACACACCCACATAGCCAGAAATCATTTTTTATGTTTCCTGTACTAAATGTCAGTGCATACTTAGCTGGTGAGAAGTAAATGACCTGGGTTCATTTGTAGGGTAAAATGTAAAGAAGACTAACTTCGCTTGGTTGAATTGCCTCTGTTCCATGTTATTGTGATAGTTACTAATGAATGATACACAGTGATGTTTGCATTCAGCAGTTGTGTCCTACCAGTTAGATTCTATATTAGGCTATGTACAATATTTGAATATAATAGCATCTCTTTACGTATATTTTTTAATATTCAAAGAAATATTCAAGCAAGAAAATCAGAAAACTTGACCAAAATGTTTCTATACTTACATATCTTCATTCAAGGTCAAACTCTTTCAGAAACATAGCCTGTTACCCTGCCCTTGTTTCCAGTGTCAGTTCAGTTCAGTTCAGTCGCTCAGTCGTGTCCGACTCTCCACGACCCCATGAATCACAGCACGCCAGGCCTCCCTGTCCATCACCAACTCCCGGAGTACACTCAAACTCATGTCCACAGAGTCGGTGATGCCATCCAGCCATTTCATTCTCCGTCGTCCCCTTCTCCTCCCACCCCCAACCTTTCCCAGCATCAGAGTCTTTTCCAGTGGGTCAACTCGTCGCATGAGGTGGCCAAAATATTGCAGTTTCAGCTTTAGCATCAGTCCCTCCAATGAACACCCAGGATTGATCTCCTTTAGAATGGACTGGCTGGATCTCCTTGCAGTATAAGGGACTCTCAAGAGTCTTCTCCAACACCACAGTTCAAAAACATCGATTCTTCGGCAATCAGCTTTCTTCACAGTCCAACTCTCACATCCATACATGACCACGGGAAAAACCATTGCCTTGACTAGACGGACCTTGGTTGGCAAAGTAATGTCTCTGCTTTTTAATATACTATCAAGGTTGGTCATAACTTTCCTTCCAAGGAGCACGCGTCTTTTAATTTCATGTAGTAGTGGTAAATCCTTGTAGCCATGTTTTCACCACGTGATTGTGCCTTCCTGGTCATAACTGCTTGGCCTTGTGGTGGACACCTAACCAAAGCTGAGTCAATCATAACCTTAAGTGCAATTTAATTGGATCTGAAATATGCTGGAGGTTAAGAGGAGAGTGAAAAAGTTGGTTTAAAGCTCAACATTCAGAAAACTAAGATCATGGCATCTGGTTCCATCACTTCATGGGAAATAGACGGGGAAATAGTGGAAACAGTGCCAGACTTTATTTTTTTGGACTCCAAAATCACTGCAGATGCTGATTGCAGCCATGAAATTAAAAGATGCTTACTCCTTGGAAGGAAAGTTATGACCAACCTAGATAGCATATTAAAAAGCAGAGACATTACTTTGCCAACCAAGGTCCGTCTAGTCGAGGCTATGGTTTTTCCCGTGGTCATGTATGGATGTGAGAGTTGGACTGTGAAGAAAGCTGATTGCCGAAGAATTGATGCTTTTGAACTGTGGTGCTGGAGAAGACTCTTGAGAGTCCCTTTGACTGCAAGGAGATCCAACCAGTCCATCCTAAAGGAGATCAATCCTGGGTGTTCATTGGAAGGACTGATGCTGAAGCTGAAACTCCAATACTTTGGCCACCTCATGCGAAGAGTTGACTCACTGGAAAAGACCCTGATGCTGGGAGGGATTGGGGGCAGGAGGAGAAGGGGACGACAGAGAATGAGATGGCTGGATGGCATCACCGACTCGATGGACATGAGTTTGGATAAACTCTGGGAGTTGGTGATGGACAGGAAGGCCTGGTGTGCTGCGATTCATGGGGTTGCAAAGAGTCAGACACGACTGAGTGACTGAACTGAACTGAACATACCAGAGGAGAGCTGAGAAGTAGCTCTGCTTAGTGACCTGCTCAACTATCAGGAGAAAAGCTGGTTTGCAGGGAGAGATTTTTTGGCTCAAGTGAACTACAGCAAATCTGCCCAGAAAGTGAGCCTTCCTAAATTATATTTTACTAGTCAGTATAGGTGAATCTCAAAAGTATTATGCCATCTGAAAGAAGCCAGGCACAAAAGACCACATATTATGTTTCCATTTATATGAATTTCTAAAAAAGACAAAACTATAGTAATAGGAAGCATTTCTGTGGGAGGGTATTGACTACAAAGAGGCATGAGAGGAAATTTTTGAATGATGAAACTGTTTGATATTTTGATTGTGGTGGTTGATACATGGATACATACATTTGTCAAAACTAATCAATTTGCACATTTAAATTGGTGAATTTTATTTTATGTAAATTGATTTTTAATAAAGCTGATGGAAAAAAGTAAATAGAAATTAGTAACCTTGTCAATTAATTCTAGTTTATCTGACTTGCCCTAGGCCCAGAAAAACCCAGGGACTAATTTATATTGATTGGAATAACTTATCAGAGAAAGATGCTATTTAGATTTCTTTGGTATCTGATGTTGGCATAAAATAGAAATATTTTCTATTTCTATTATTTCTCCTTTGAAATCCTTTCTGGAAGACACCACACTTAGAACGTTGTTAAGATTTCCATCATTGAAAATACTCTGAGGAGGGTCACACTCCAAGGACGATGCCATTGAACTTTTCATTTTCATTTCTCAAGATTCTTCAGCCTTCATTGAAAAGAAAAAGAAATGACAGCTTCTGTTTATTGAACAATAGCAATAATATAGAGCCAGACATTCTACTTAATGCTTCATTTTCATTATTTCATTTAATCTGCACAGTCAAGTCTGCAAACGAGGAACTACTGTCCTCTCAGTTTCCAGAGGGGAGGGTTGAAATTTAGAGATTAGATAGTTCTTTCAAGAGACAATCATCGCTTGAATGTGGAATGATCTAATACCAAAGTCACTTAACTGCTCCCTTTACTGCCCCACCTAATCCAAACTGCTGCTGCAGACTCTTACATAGATTATCGCCAAAATGCTGGTTTACGGTCCAGCACTTCTACCAGGATCTCTCAGATCTCAGACTCCTCTCAATCTGCATAGATTAAAGCAGTCAAAACCATCCACCAGTGAACCCTGCAAAATGTGCTCTGTCACCATGAACAGTGATTATCTCAGCAAGGAGGTGCTTCCAAAATGAATAATGGCCTTCTCTGGTTTCCAGAACCGTGAGTTGGAGAAAGGTCAGGGGTTTGGCAGTGGTTTGTGGGCATGAGATTTCTCCGATGGAAGGCCTCTGTAGTCACAGGCCAGTTGTTGTGTAGCACAGGTGCTTGGTGATGACGCAAACACAAGCTGCTGGGTCGGAGGCCAGACTGGTCCCTAATAGCTGGAGTCATATGACTGACAGTGGGAGATGCTGTTTAGCCACAAACCTTGCTTGTGGCTGGAAATGATAGGGGTAGTGGTGGGTGCATTTGCAGACACTAGGCACCCATTTTAACTCTCTGAGTGTCATCAAAAGAATTCTAAATATGATTCTCTGAGTATAAAACTTCGATGACTGGCCGTTTGCTGTGAGGACAGAGAGAAGTGCTGCTGAGATGCTGCAAAGGGATTTTATGTTCCTTAGTAGGTCTATTTACATCTCCATTACATCCTCCAAGTCAGAAAAACATGTGCATGATGAACCCAGACTCAAAGCTCAGCTCCCAGAAAGGAAAATTCTTACCAAAGCAGTAGGCAGTGAGATTTAAGCCACACTAATAAGCAAATGTGTAGAAAAAAATCTGACATTCATGAGAAGTGAAAATGAGGCAGTTTGCACCTCTGAGGGGAGCCTTAACCGTGAGCTAGAGAGTTCAGCATGGCTGCACTGGCTGTACAGGTTTACAGAGCTGAGAGCTCAGTCGGGGAAGACTTCACTTAATGATTGAAGAGAGCATCCCTGGAGGCCTCCCTCCCAAAGCATTGACATTTTAGGAGATGGATGTCTTAGCATAGAGCAGATAACAGTCAGGCAGGGTCAGGTAAGGCAGAAGGCTTTGACATTGTCTTCTTCATGCCAAGAAGTTTCAACAACAACTTTGATACTAGTGCTTGATAAGTATTGACTTCACATGATTATTTTCCCTCTGAAAAACAAAATTTTCTTAGCTTTTAATGAGGCTCTATGGTAAACTATAGGATAAGATTATTATGCAGATTGCATTTTCCCTCACAAAATGAATGACTTAATTTTTTTCCCTCGTTAAGAAACCCAGCTAACAGAAACTCAAATTCCCCAAGATCCAAGAGAAAAAAATGACTGCAAGGTAAAAAATAAAGTCACTACTAATGGTTTGGTATGAGTATATCCCCCAGTCTTTGAGGCATATACAAACCTACATTTTAGCTTGAATATAACTAAAGAAACACTGTCTTATTACCACGTTGTTTCATTCCTCAGCAGGTCATAGATCTACCTGGTTATCAATAGACTCTGATCTACTTTTTCAAGGGTTCATAACAGTCCATTGTAAGATGTGATTTTACCAGTCTGTTACTGAGAGGGAATTTTCAGTTGTTTCCAATTTTTGGTTATCACAAAGAATGCTGGTTAACTGTTTTTATCCAAAGTCATTATGTACTTGTCCAAGAATTTCTGAAAGATAAATTCTTGGATGTGGACTTACTGGGCTAGAGAATATATTCCTTCTTCATGTTCTTAATTTTGACAAAATACCATATGTGAATTTACCAACTTGCTCTGTTTTCAACATTGTAATAGAGTGCTCTTTCTCTCAAATTACCACTAATTCTGGGCATTACCAATATTTGTTTATTGGATGGTGAAAAGGAACTTAGGTTTTAATTTGCATTTGTTTAATCAGTAGTAATTTGAACTCTGCTGTGATGTGCTTAATAGCCATAATGCATTTTTTGGTGTATGAATTAAATATTTTCTAATGAGGTCTTTCACTTAGTGAATTGTTAGAGCTTTTAAAATGCATTAATAATATAAGCGCATTGTCATATATTTTGCTCACAGTCAATCTCTTTGGAGAAAATATAAATAGATATAGTTACCTATATTCTGTGATCCTCCTAGTCCCCCAAACCCCACAAATTTTTCATTATTGATACTGTATTAGTTTCCTAGGGATGCCATAACAAAATATCACAACCTGGGTGGCATAAAGCAATAAAAATGTATTCTCTCTCAGTTCTGGAGCCTATAAAGCTGAAACCAAAGTGTTAGCAGGGCCATACTCCTTTGAAAGTTTCCAGGGGAAAATCCTTCCTTTCCTGTTCTAGTTTCTGATAGCCCCAGGAGTTCCTTGGCTTGCAGATACATCATTATAATCTCTAGTTCCTTCAAAAGGCATTCTTCCTCCTCTTCTGTTAAGTAGATGATGGATTAGGGCCCACTTCATCTTTTTATTTAAAAAATTTTATATTCTTTTGTATATTCCTTTCCATTATGATTTATATCAGGATATTGAATATAGTTACCTGGGCTATACATTAGGACATTGTTTCAGTTCAGTTCAGTCACTCAGTCGTATCCAATTCTTTGCACCCCCATAGACTGCAGCACGCCAGTCCTCCCTGTCCATCACCAACTCCAGAGTTCACTCAAACTAATGTCCATTGCGTTGGTGATGCCAGTCAACTATCTCATCCTCTGTCATCCCCTTCTCCTCCTGCCTTCAATCTTTCTCAGCGTCAGGGTCACTTCAAATGAGTCAGTTCTTCGCATCAGGTGGCCAAAGTATTGGAGTTTCAGCTTCAGCATCAGTCCTTCCAATGAATATTCAAGACTGATTTCCTTTAGGATGGACTGGTTGGATCTTCTTGCAGTCCAAGGGACTCTCAAGAGTCTTCTCCAGCACCACAGTTCAAAAGCATCAATTCTTCAGTGCTCAGCTTTCTTTATAGTCCAACTTCCACATCCATTCATGACTACTGGAAAAACCATAGCCTTGACTAGACGGACCTTTGTTGACAAAGTAACGTCCCTGCTTTTTATTATGCTGTCTAGGTTAGCCGTAGCCTTTCTTCCAAGGACTAAGTGTCTTTTAATTTCATGGCTGCAGTCACCATCTGCAGTGATTTTGGAGCCCCTCAAAATAAAGCCAGCCACTGTTTCTACTGTTTCCCCATCTATTTGCCACGAAGTAATGGGATCAGATGCCATGATCTTAGTTTTCTGACTGTTGAGCTTTAAGCCAACTTTTCACTCTCCTCTTTCACTTTCATCAAGAGGCTCTTTAGTTCTTCTTTGCTTTCTGCCATAAGAGTGGTGTCATCTCCTTATCTGAGGTTATTGATATTCTCCCAGCAATCTTGATTCCAGCTTGTCCTTCATCCAGCCCAGCATTTCCCATGATGTACTCTGCGTGTAAGTTAAATAAGCAGGGCGACAATATACAGCCTTGATGTACTCCTTTTCCTACTTGGAACCAGTCTTTTGTTCCATGTCCAGTTCTAACTGTTGCTTCCTGACCTGCATACAGATTTCTCAAGAGGCAGGTCAGGTGGTCTGGTATTCCCATCTCTTTCAGAATTTTCCACAGTTTGTTGTGATCCACTCAGCCAAAGGCTTTGACATAGTCAATAAAGCAGAAATAAATGTGTTTCTGGAACTCTCTTGCTTTTTGGGTGATCCAACGGATGTTGATAATTTGATCTCTGGTTCCACTGCCTTTTCTAAATCCAGCTTGAATATCTGGAAGTTCATGGTTCATGTACTGTTGAAGCCTGACTTGGTTTACACATTGTAAATGCAATAGTTTACATCAACTAACCCCAAACTTCCAGTCCATCCTTCTCCCTCCCTGCTCCTCCTTGGCAATGGTAAGTCTGTTCTCTATGTCTGTTAGTCTGTTTTGTAGATAGGTTCATTTAAGCCATATTTTAGATTCCATATATAAGTGATATCATATGATATCTTTCTCTTTCGGACTTTACTTAGATGATAATCTCTAGTTCCTTCCATATTGCTGCAGATGGCATTATTTCACTCTTTTTATGACTAAGTAGTATTCCATCACATATATATACTATATCTTTTTTTTATCCTCTAATCTGTCTATGGATGTTTAGGTTGCTTCCATGTCTTGGATATTGTGAATAGTACTGCAATGAACATAGAATTATATGTGTCTTTTTGAATTATAGTTTTGTCCAGGTAAATGTAGGGCCCTCCTCATCTTAACTTGATTACATGTATAGACCCTATTTCCAAATAAGAACTCATTCACAGATATCAGGGGTTAGGACTTCAGCATATGTTTTGGGGGGACACACAACCCACAAAAACCCACATCATGAAGTGTCTGCTATCACCAACAAATTGTAAATGTTTTAAGGACTGGGACTTAGTCAGCTTTGCTCATATCCAATACTTAACACAGATAGTGGGCACTCAGTAAAGATTTCCTGAAAGAAAGAATTTGAGTTTTAGACTATCTTAACTTTCAGACATTAAAAAAATGTGTACAGAGAACACAAGATATAAGATTCCTTCTTTTATTTAAATTTACATATAAAAATTTACAATGGAAATACAAACTCAAGTGGAGAGGATGGGGCTGTCTGGAAAGGGAGTGGACGAGCTCTCTGGATTCACTTAAGCCAAAGTATTTGCTTTAGTTCCCTAGCATCTTTGAAATGAATCCCTAGCATCCCTGAAAATGAATTTTTGAGAAAATGCAGACAAGCATCTAGGATAAAACCATTTGATTTTGTGACCAGAGTTATTTGGTTGGATTAAACAGAAAATAATACACCAGAACCTTTAAAATTCCAAATTTCTTTTTTCTTTATATAGCAAAGTATAATTGAAAATTCATTTCACAGGGCAAAGGAGCCTCACTTAGCAAATAAAGGCCAGAATTTGCTCCAGAAACTGACTTTCTAAATTACTTTTCAGACTCATTTCAAAAAATAATTTCCATTTATACAGAACTAACAGCCTCCAAATTATGCTGCAGAATTCCAACATCTAAACTTTTCTTTTTTAACTAATTCATCTCTTGTAAAGGATTTATTTAACAAAGTTAATACTTTTTAAATCAAGAGTTTGCTCTAGGAGTTGATATATTTTATTACAATGTCTCCCTTCTCTCACCAGTATCACCAAAGCCAGGCAAATGCCAGGACAAGGTCTAGAATATTCTCTATATTTTACTTTACTTTAGTGGCCATAGTCCCAGTTCCAAAGCCATGGATCAGTGTTTAAAGACCTCATGTACAGCCATAGAGATGAAGTATTTCAATTAGAGCAGAAGCAACATTTTTATCAGGTACATTGTTATCGGTACTCATACAGATGTGTTCTAAATGTAAGCTGAGCACCAAAGCCATTATTTAGATATGCCTGGTGCCAGCTCCATAGAAAGATGACTCAGGTTCTAGCATATTTTCAAAGGTATAAAAGTTATGCGTCCTGTGATTCATTAGGGACAACGAAGGCAGCACACAAAGGTGATTTTTGTTTATTTGCAAGTCTATAGAGTTAAACTTGTACCTTCATTGGAATCTGGAAAAATTAAGCTCAGTGTGATATGCATAGGTACAGAATCAGCATAACTAAAGAATTTGTTCACTTGAGCAAATTTGTCCACACCTGCACCAATGGGATAAATATAAATACATTCCTCTGTAATTCTTTTATCTAGATGATTGCTTCAGCAAAGCAAATAAGTGGAATCCTTGCAAGGTCTGGGCTTGACTATGCTTTATAACACATCCTCTTCTGAATGAGAAAGCATCAATCTTCCTGTTATTAAGAAAGAATGGTGGGGAATAGATGGTTTGAGAATACTATAAAATGTCTATCCTCCATTAACACAGAGGAATAAACATTTGATTACAGGTATGGTCTTATGTACAGGGTGATAAGTGTGATTTTAAAAGGATGAGTTGTCAAGGAAGAGGAACATTTTCTAGATACCTTAGGAATCAAGGAAAGGCTCGGTGGCAAGGAAGCTGTGTTATCTGCACCTTTAAAGGTCATGCAGGGCTTTTGAACACTGGTTGCTTGTTAGAATCTCCTGGAGGTATTTAGAAAAACAGTGATGTCTGGGCCTCTTCCCAAACTAATTACAACCCAAGATGGGCACTCAGGCAGGGTATTTTTAAAGTATCCCTGGTGATTCTGATTTGCAGCTAGAGTTAAGACCTACTGGACTTTTGTGTACTCATAAAGAAAATTTTGGTCTACACCAAAGTCCAACATATATCTATTTAGAACATTTAAAAATTAAATATTTATTTATATCCCAGTATAGTTAACCATCAGTCCCTCCAATGAAACTCCAATGCTTTGGCCACCTCATGCGAAGAGTTGACTCACTGGAAAAGACTCTGATGCTGGGAAAAATTGGGGGCGGGAGGAGAAGGGGACAACAGAGAGTGAGATGGCTGGATGGCATCACCAACTCGATGGACATGAGTTTGAGTGAACTCCGGGAGTTGGTGATGGACAGGGAGGCCTGGCGTGCTGTGATTCATGGGGTCGCAGAGAGTCGGACATGACTGAGCGACTGAACTGAACTAAACTGAACTGATACTTAACCATAGGGCTTCCCAGGTGGTACTAGTGGTAAAGAACCCACCAGCTAATGCAGGAGATGTAAGATGCAGGTTTGATCCCTAGGTCAGGAAGACCCCCTGGAGGAGGGCATGGCAACTCACTCCAGTATTTTCACCTGGAGAACCCTATGGACAGAGGAGCCTGGTGGGCTACAGTCCATGGGGTCACAAAGAGTTGGACATGACTGAAGTGACTTATCATGCATGCATATTTAAACACAGACACCATTAACAGTTATTTCTATGTCAAGTATTAACTACAGAAAATTCTAAAATATTTTATAAATAATCATCTTTCTCTGTTAACACTTCCAATAAATAGTAAAATGTTTAAGAGATGAAAACAGTTTTTAAATAAGACATTTTAATTATTTTTAGGAAATCTGAAGACTGTGTCAGAGTGTAAAGGTCCTTTAAGTTGTGAGATGCATAGGGCAAGTAGTGTTCTTCCTAACCTGAAGATCTTTTTAGATATTAAATATCTTCTTCCATTAAAAAAGAAAGAAAAAACTTCTCAGGCCAAAATTTAAAATTAAGGCATTTGCAAATTCATGCATATTTTCTAGACTATCTCCTTTAATAATGTACCTTTCAAAAACCCCAACAAACATCTCTACAAGTACCTACAATTCTAGTATCTCTAGAGGAGAAATTGTTTTTCAGCTGATTGTTGAGTTCTAGGGTAAAGGTGTTCTTGAAAATTTCACAACTCTGCATAAAGAACTTTGAGAAAGTTGAAAGTGAGGAAGAAGAGAGACAGGGAGGAAGGTGGGCTCAGGGGGAGGAATATAAAGGCCGCAGATGAGTCCCTTTGGTTATTTCCTGCTTCTGTGGGGAAGCAGGCTATCACAATTGTACTTTAGAGTTTACTCTGCGGGCAGAGTTGAGACAAAATTTTGCAATTCATAATCGTGGAACCAGAGCGGCATATGAGGGCCAGGGCATAAAGATTCCAATTTTCCATTTGGTGTTTGTGAGTCTCAGTGGTACTAGAATGTGATGACAAAAGACCCTGAAAAGAGGAGCTTGCTTTCTTCGCTTTTAGCACGTTAGTAATATCTGCAGTCACAGAGGGGATGTTTAGAAGCATTAGAGAAATGAGACAAAGGTTACAATGAGCATTTTTTTTTTCCCATAAAGAATTTGAAAAAGTCAAGGATAACCAAAATTGAGAGGAAACCCAGGTGAAGAGATGTTACCAATGATTCTGAAGAATTTCGGGAAGCACCCGATATAATATGATAGTCAAAACATCAGTCACAGTGAGGGGGTAATTAAGCTGTTTAAACTTAGAATGTTCTCCAACATCACTGAGACAAATGAGAAACAAACAAACCTGCAAATAAACCTAAAACTGAACAGCACTTAAACAAACAATCAGGCCGATATTTATCCAGTGAAGAGTTCAGCTAGAAAAAGAACTACGCTTCTCAAACGGTGGCTTTCATAATGTTCTAGGGCATTTTAAATCAAGTCCAATGACTGTTATGCTTACTTAAAGCTTTTTAATTCTAACCCAAAGTATTAGGCTGAATGTTTCTCTCCTTGTTTGATGCCAAGAACAAGATGTAGGAACCAGTTAAACTGCACAGTCCATCCTTTGTCCCTGCAAACTTCAATCTGATCCAGAAAATACTTTTTAGCATCCTCCTCGTTCTTCCCTACTGTTAGGGCATCCCGAATGTATTCGATATCTTCTTTGCTGGTTAACTGGGGCATTCCTGTCATCAACATCATGGAGAACAGAATGATCAGTAGATTTGTGTGATGACGAAGTGCTAGGTAAGCCTTGACGCACACATCCTGGATAAAGGAAAAGAAAAAGCTATTAACTTGTTACAGTAACAAAGTAGGGTAAGGACCAGCAGACTGTTTTGGAATTTACATGGCATTGAACTGATCCTGTCCCTGTGAGAAAATCATCACAAGCAAGGCAGTCCCCTGCCTCAGATGAAGAACACTTGACAAGAACATAGACCGCTTTTACAGTCTCTGAAGCACTGTAGTTACAAACCCCTAGGGTATGCTCAAAGAAAACCGACACAGAAAGTTTCATCTTATTTCTTATTCTATCTTTTTACTTCGATTTCTTTCCTAGGGAATTGAGGGTGGACATTTCTGTAGTAGGAATGAGTCAGTTTTTGAACACCATACTGAAATCAATTAAGTTTATGTAAGCATAAATAATGTTTGCCAAGAGCTAACAGAATCCAAAGAAGAGATGGAAACGTGGTTTTTGAGATTTAGCTAGTTTTCTTCTTTATTTCCCAGTGTGTCCTATTTCAAGAAAACATGAATTAGCTTTTCATTGTCCGACTCTCAAACTTGTTGAATGACATTTGGAAATTTAATATAAACTCTGAATACTGAGAGAGAGAGTTTACAACAATGACATGGCAGCTGCCTCCTCTAAAAGCCTTAGAGTAGGTGACACAGGTGATTTAAACTCACTTCTGAAGCAGCAGGCATGCTCATGTCAAATTGTTCCAATGTGAAGAAAAGCTACAAGGTTCCCAATTTCACAACATCAGGATAGTCCAACCTTTATATCATAATTTGACAAAGATGGTGTGTTAGAGAAAACTGAAAGGAATGACCATGGGTTTAAATATTAAAAAAAAATACTGGGTAAAGTGTTAGGGAATAACACTCTATAGCCAACTAGGGTTTATCACAAAATTGCAAGGTAGTTCATCATAAGGTACTGAATAAAATACACTTTTGAGTTTTATAAAAGTAACATGTAACTTAATATATAATGAACATGTAATAATGTGAAGAATTATATGAAATTACCAGTCAAGATCACTTTGAATAATGAGTTGGGGAAAATAAATGCATAAAATTAGAAAAGTGAAGGTAAAATCATTAGTAAAGAGATAACAATTGTCTTCTTGGAACATTGAAGGAGGGAAGAACTAAAATACTATTGAAACTAGTTTTTATTAAACTAGCTTTTTATGAAATTAATAAATAGAATGCTGTAAGTAGGAGCTACCAATTAGAAAGTAAAGAGAAAAGACATGCTATGAATAATGGTAACAATTGCCCACCCCGTGATTTCTGAGGTAAACACCTATAAAAAAACATGCAGAACTCATTTTTTAAAACTGTGAAAATTCACTGAAGTGTGTAAAAAAACTTGAACATGTGACGTGTCAAGGCGTATTCCTCACTGATAAAAGTGCTTATTAATAAAGATAAATGTTCTCAGATTAATATATAAATATGATGAAATTGAATAAAAATTCTTATTGGATATTTAAACTGAGATAAGCTTTTAAGTTCATCTGGAATAATTAGGGCCTGAGACAACATTTTGAAAAAGTATAGTAACAAAAAACAGCGCTTTGCCATTAAAGCACATTATAAGGTTATGATATTTATAACTGTGTCTATTCTTTTCCAAAAAAGATAATAAATTTTGTGGGACAGTAGGGAAAGTTCAGAGATATCTAACTTTAAATATTATGTATTACATAGTAAACATAAAATAAAGGCTACTTCTCAGATTAGTGGGGGAAATATCTATTATTTGATCAATGAGTCTGGTACAATTGACCTATAATTTGGAGTGGGGGAGAAATAAAGTTGATTCCATATGATATACCAAAACAAATTCCAAAAGAATTAAACATTTAAATATAAGAAGAGGAGACTTATCTGGTGGTCCAGGGGCTAAAACACCATGCTCTCAATGTGGGGTGCCTGGGTTCGATCCCTGATCAGGGAAGTAGGTCCCACATGCTGCAGCTAGAGTTTGAATGCCACAGCTACAAGTTTCCACATTCTACAGAGAAGACTGAAGATCCTGCATGCCACAACTAAGACCCAGCGCAGTCCAATAAAAAAATATTTTAAAAAAAAGTAAAATTTGAAAAAAATGTAACAAGGGAAAATATTATATAAATAATCAAGAAATGAGAAAGGAAGGACTTTAAGAAGATGATTTCCAAGGTGGAATCCAAATGGAAGATGGAGAGATTATGGACACTTCACATTTTTGAGGGAAAAACCTATAAACATTATTAAAAGAGGCAAAAAACAAGAAAAAACATATTTGCAACATGACATCACTTTTTTATTCCTAGCCTCCCCCCATAGCTCTTACAAAGCAGTAAGAAAGAGACAAAGAGTTGGCTAGAAATGTAGGCCAAGGTTACAGTAGATCATGCATGCATGCCAAGTTACTTCAGTCACGTCTGACTCTTCACAACATGGTCTGCAAGCCGCCAGGATCCTTTGTTCATGTGATTTTCCAGGCAGAAATACTGGAGTGGGTTGCCACGCCCTCCTCCAGGGGATCTTCCCAACCCAAGGGTTGAACCCGCATCTCTTATGTCTCCTGCTTGAGGGTTCTTTACCATTAGTGCCACCCACGGTATATCATACTACAAGATGTAAAGCCAGATAATAAACATTTGAAAAAAACATGCAACTTCGTTAGTCCATCAACTAAACGTAACTTAAGATGAGGTGGAAACATTCACCTACCAAACTGAAAAGTCTTTTTTTTTTTTTAATTTTAAGGATAATATCCAATGTTCTCTTTCATAAGCTGATGGTAGATGGGAATGGTTATACTTTCACTAGTAGACAACTTGCTGATGCTGCTAAGTCACTTCAGTCGTGTCCGACTCTGTGTGACCCCATAGACGGAAGCCCACCAGGCTCCCCGTCCCTGGGATTCTCCAGGCAAGAACACTGGAGTGGGTTGCCATTTCCTTCTCCAACGTGTGAAAGTGAAAAGTGAAAGTGAAGTCGCTCAGTTGTGTCCTACCCTTAGCGACCCCACGCACTGCAGCCTACCAGGCTCCTCCATCCATGGGATTTTCTAGGCAAGAGTACTGGAGTGGCTTGCCATTGCCTTCTCCGAGACAACTTGCTGACATGTATCAAAAGCTTTAAAATACTTATAAATGTTATAAAACTTAATTGTGATGGTTACATAACTGATACATTTGTCAAAATTCATAGAATTATACACCTAAAAAGACTGAATTCTGTTCTCTCAATTATGTTTCAATAAAAACTTGACTTAAAAAATGTCAGCTTTTTTTTAGTTAGCAATTTCCAGGGTAGAAATTTACCTTAAATTTTTTTGGTTAATATTGCAGTGATTTATCTATAAGGATTTTCATTAGAACATTGTTCAATATTGTAGAAACTTGAAAGCAACCTAAATATCCTACACTTGGAGGTTGATAGGAAGGGTTTATGAAAGTTTCTGTGGCTTCATGCTCTGAAACTACTAGAATGACTCTGTAGAAGGGTATATAATAAGCATGTAAAAATGAGTTAAAAAGCAGGTACACAGCAACACATATAGTATAATCCCATTTTGGTAAGTGGACACAAAATATTTACATAGGAAAAAAGAATGTAAGTTTACAGGCCAAAATGTTAGTAGTAGTTTTTCCTTTTGGCTTTAGAGATGGTCTTGTCTGTGTCGCCTGAATGGGGCGGTGTAATCGCAGTGATAGTGGGGGTCAGGTCGCTCTCATTCTGGATGTCAAGGCTGGACCTGTTTCCTCATCTCAGAATCTGAATAACAGCAATGATAATCCCATGCCATGCAACTGTGGTGAGATGCAAGTGCTGTTGTAAGCGGTTGTCTGTTATTATTGACAGGATGAGGTATTGCCCAACTGAGCACACACTTCTCAATGCTGAGTTCACCTTGCCAGCTAGACCTGTCCAAGATATCCCTCTGACAGCAGAGACCTAGGGGTGGGGTGAGCTGGGGAGATGAGCCCCACTCCCACCAGTGTCTATGGATGGGGTGTCTTGGTCCTGGCCCCCGAGGTGGGCAGGATGATGGAAGCCTATGGCACCCAGCTACATCTATAGGAGGTTCTCTAGCTAGCAGGGGCTCCGATGGACACTCGCTCCTTCCACTCAAACCCCAGGGGTTTGATTTTAGACTCAGATGAAGGGTCTGTCCCAGCATCCTGACCATGCTGTCTCAACACAGGCCTCTGGTTTGAGCAGCTGTGAGGATGTGGCTTCGGTGAACTCAGGAGGAAGCACAGAATACAGAAATTGCTGGCTGTAGCAACAGAATTTTCCCTTGTGCCAGGACTGTGGGGCACTGACCTCAGGCATCCTCATTCTATCCTGCTCAGCTGTCGGTTGAGGCTTTGTACTATTGAGTGGAGGAGAAGGGGGAAGGGAAGACCCTGATTTGGAGGACTTGGTTTAAGGCACTTGTTAACAAATGTGAGCCTGGGGGACAGTGTAACATTATTACTGTCATTGGCTGGACCACTATTCATGAATAAGTAGATTGAACCTACATATTACATCTGCTCTTTATTTCAGAGTTGACTCAAATACCTTAACTGACAACATCCAGAACCAAAAGAAAGATTCCTTTACAGAGCTACCCTTCTTGTAAGTCTTAGGAACAAAGGAATTCATAACCATTTCAGAATCAATACTTTGACTTGATTCATCATCAACTTATCAGTTTACTGTGCTGAAAATAAAGTTCTTTCTATGCATAATCTATTAATTTTTTAACCACCAGTGAGCTACGACTGCTTAAATGGTCCAATGTCATGTGGAATAGTTCTGTTTTTTCTTAAAACCAAATGCCTCCATTCTCAACTAGAAACAAAGAGGAAGTGAAATACTACTGTACACAGCCACAAGAATGAGGAAGTAACCTCAGGGCCATAAAAAGAAGCTCCAGGAAAAGAATTCAGTGCTGAGAGGAGAGGGAAAAATAACACTCACAAATGCTCATCAATGACAAAGAAATGCTCTCACCCACCTATTTTTCCTAATTAGTAATGTGGCCTCTATTAGAGGAAGGAGATAAGGGGGGAAATGATACTTCATTTGAAGAGGATTTCATTTCTTTCAATAAGAATCAATCACTTGACTCAGCAATGCCTTTAGAAGTTATTTTGGCAAAATAGAGAAGGTCACTAATTAGCAGACCTAACAATGTAGGAATCTGGTAAATCTGAAAGAAGACTATGTCCAACTCTTTGCTGTGCATTTGCAGAATTTGACTTAGGAGTGTTGTAAGGACTTAGAAATGATTCCCAGACTAGCTCTACCAGGGGAAGGGCTGTACTGCCTTCTTCTCAAGTACTTGGCTAGGCACTCATTAGAAATCTAAAGGTTACAATTAAACTGTTCTACTTTAAATATTCTAAATAGACTGTATGTAGGGGTGTGTGTGTGTGTGTGTGTTTGTCTTTTAGCTTTGTTCCAAAAGAGGGTTGAAGGTGGATTATTTAGATACATAAGAGTCACAATAACATTAATTAGAAGTGGGTAGTAAAAGCAAAGGGAATAACACAGGAAATGATCCACAATGGGTTTGGAAAAGAGACTAATTTAAAACTATAAATCACAAATCCTACAGACTTGCTAAGGGCAGCCTTCAAATAAATCTTCAGTCAAAAGGAAAGGTGAATTTGTTACTTCATCCAATGCTCAGAAGATTAAAAAAAAAATCTATTTGTTTAGAAGAAACACAGCTTTTCTGGAGACCAAGACCTGATAGAACTTTTACAAGAGGATCTTTATAAGGAGTACACTTTGTAACATGATGAATAATGTTCTTGATAATATTCTGATAGTAGACAAAACAGTTCTCTAAGAGAAACTAAACACAGAGAAGGATGCCAGTTTGAAGGTTACTCTTGATAAATGTTTAGAAGTAACAGGGGTCTGATCTTAGGAATGGAGTGACATCATATGCTGGTGGATTAATGCACAAATCCAAACCAAGGCCATCTCTCCAGTTTTGTATTCCTATCTTTTCCAGAAAAGTGATAAAATTCACCAAAGCTTATCAGCAAAGTTCCAGCAATTCTACAAGCCCATGCAAGCCTGTATCTGGCAGAAAAGTCACACCAACATATTCCAGCTCCTACCCATGGCTGATGAAAACCTTTCTCTGAGGGCATCTTTCCATGAAGAACGTGAAGAAAGGGTGAAACTTCAGGCTTCAGACCTGGGTGGAGGAGTCTGAACTCCACGTCGTTAGTGGGGCAGCGTGCAAACCTCGAGAGGATGCAGATCCTTTATGAACTCAGTATAGTATGAGCAATTCAATAGATAAACTCATCTCCCTGTTGAGCTATAATAGGCCTTGATCACATTAATTTGTGATTAATCAGTTGAGCTCCAAGTGGTTTCTTTGCTTGGCTCTCTACACCCCAATCCAGCCAATTCACTGCTTCAAATTGGACAAAAAGTTCACTTCTTGACTCAAATTCTGCTATTCTCTCCCACATATACCTAGGTTCCACCCATTCCAGACAACTATACTTTTCGTTCATAAAATATTGATACTAAATAATAACTCCATGCACTTTCTCATGTTCTTCTTTCTGCCTGACTGTTTCTTCCCCTCCCTGCATCTGCTTGGCAAAATATAAGTGAAGTCAGATCTTAAGGCCTCAGATAAAGCACTCCCTTCATTGCAACACCCCTCTTCTACCCCCCAGGGCAGGAGTCATTGCTCCCTCTGCAAACCATGGGTAAAACCCTCAACCACAGAGCTGAGAGCGCATATCTTCTGTGGTGCACTGGGCCGAACCTCTGTGGGCCGAACCTCTGCTCATGTCTGCTGGGCCCAGCAGTGCTACCGCCACACCGCTAATGATCTGCCAGTGCATGATGAATGAATGCTTTCTGTGCCAAAGCCAAGTTCAGTGTGGGGCAAGACTCACTGCTTTAACATTAGGGTGGAGACTTCCCTGGTGGTTCAGTGGTTAGGACTTCACTTTCCAATGCTGGAGGTGTGGGTTCAGTCCCTGTTCGGGAAGCTAAGATCCCACATGTCATGTGGCCAAAAAGCCAAAACATAAAACAGAAACAATATTGTAACAAATTTGGTAAAGATTTTTTAAAAATGGTCCACATTAAAAAAAACAATAATCCTAAAAAATAATAAAATGAGGGTGAATCAGGGACCAGTCATATATAAAGAGGGTTAAACTATAAAGGTGCAAGTCTTCCCTGGACCTGGAACAGATCCCAAAAGGTAGTCATGTGTTGAATGGGTGTATTCTCATGGACTGGGAGAAACAGGGCTGGTGACTCCAACAGGATGGAGCAGGAGGCTGAGAAAGCCCGGCCTGGCAGGCAACAGGTGTAGACAGTCAGAGGTGTAGACAAACGCAGGGGTCACCACACAAGGAAGGGAACGGGAACTAGGACTGGGGAGTGATGGTGAGGCGGCCTCAGTCCTCAGAGGAGTGTTGGATGCTGGGGCTTCCGTGGTGCCCTGGTCCCTGCGACTGGAGTCAGGGAGAGCACATGACTCTCCTTCAAGGCAGCAGCAGGAGGGAGCATGGTCCCAGTTCTAGAGGCAAGTAAACAGGCAGGGCTAACACGTTAATAGGAAAAGCTGAGGCTTTTCCTATGATAGCCTGGGATCTGAGCTAAGAGTGAGACCACAGCAGAAATGGATTTTGAATAAAAGTTCCTAGGCATTGGAGCTAGGACTCTGTGTAGCGGCTTGGTGCAGGGCTGAGCCTGATGGTTGAGAGGCCTGGGGATGCCCCGGCTTGGGGACAACACTGCCTGTGGGGGTGACACAGCAGGGCCTCCTAGATTAAAGCAACACCGTGAATAGACTCCAGTCCTCTCTCTTATCAAACCCTTCTGAAGAGTGACACCTAGGGGCAAGTGCCTTTTAAGTATGCTCATCACCACCTGTATGTGAACTGCGCATGTGAAGAGGTTATCTGACTCCCTTGACTTCTTCAGCTCCATCTGACACACATTTGCTAAGTGCCTATTGTGTGCAAAGAACATCTTCAAAATGCTTGCCTCCACAAGGCCAAGTTTCATTCTCCTTGCAAACGGTATTGAATGTACACTCTAGGTCTATACTGCGTGTCCCATTGGCGTGACTAGGGGGTGGGAGGAGACGGGGATGACAGAGAATGAGATGGCTGGATGGCATCACCGACTCGATGGACATGAGTTTGAGTGATGGACAGGGAGGCCTGGCGTGCTATGATTCATGGGGTCGCAAAGAGTCGGACACGACTGAGCGACTGAACTGAACTGAACTGAATGCTCTGATGGGGATGGGGGGTAGTCATCTTCATGTCAGTAAGGAAATCTCTACAAATGTGATTAGGCATCAGATGACATTTACGTGTCTGTATTATTTACCAAAACATTAGGTTTCATAATTAGGCTTACTTCCTCTCTGGATGTATGGTTTTAAAATGCATTGTAAAGGCTTATTAACTAACATCCAGGCAATGGCAGCCTGTGAATCTGTGCCTGTCCCCACTTCATAAACTCACTAAATACAATGAATTGTGGGGAAGGAAGAAACCTGAGGGGTTCCCTAGTCTCATCTGACTCCTCCTGAGGCAGAAATTGCTCCTTTACCAACTGGTACCACGTGCAGGATGCAGGTCGGACGTGGTTCTGCTCTGATGAATCGTCCGAAGGCAACAGGCAGGGGGCTGTGGCTAGGATAACACCAGGGACCTCATCTAGAAGGGCAGTGAAGGATGTTCTAGGGAAGAGGCCCAAGCATGGGGCAGCTGAACTGGGGGGAAAAGCAGAGGAAGGCCTTCTTGACCCAGTGAGAGAAGGCAGGTGAGAGCCGTAGGGTGAGGCTGGAGGCGGGCAGGGTCTCTGAGGAACAGCGTCTGGCAGGGCAAGCTTAGATGTTCAGATTTAATTCAAAATGAGATGAGAAGCCACTAAACAGTTTAAAGAAAGGGAGTGACACTGTGTCTGGTTCTTAGGTTCAGTTTTTAACCAAATTCTGATTCATTTGGTCTTGAAGGTGATAGCGGTTGAAATGGGATTAGAAGTCAGATCCAAACTCAAATTCAGCATTTTTCCAATTACAATGTTCTCTCCTCATTCTTTTCCTAATCCAAATGACAAAAGAGAAGTAAAAATTTGAAATATTTAAAGCTACAATGATACCATTGATGAAAGAGCTTATTTAGGTAAAAGACAAAATGCTTAACAGAATAAAGGAAACAATAGAAAGTTGAAAGGCCAGGCTAGAAGAAGTACTGGCTAGAATTAAGATTGCTGGGAGAAATATCAATAACCTCAGATGTGCGAATGACACCACCCTTACGGCAGAAAGTGAAGAGGAGCTAAAGAGTCTCTTGATGAAAGTGAAAGAGGAGAGTGAAAAAGCTGGCATAAAACTCAACATTCAAAAAACTAAGATCATGGCATCTGGTTGCATCACTTCATGACAAATAGATGGGGAACCAATGGAAACAGTGAGAGTCTTTATTTTCTTGGGCTCCAAAATCACTGAAGATGGTGACTGCAGCCATGAAATTAAAAGACGCTTGCTCCTTGGAAGAAAACCTATGGCTAACCTAGACGGCATATTAAAAAGTAGAGACATTACTTTGTCAACAAAGGTTTGTCTAGTCAAAGCTAGGGTTTTTCCAGTAGTCATGTATGGATGTGAGAGTTGGACCATAAAGAAGGCTGAGCACCGAAGAATTGATGCTTTTGAACTGTGGTGTTGGGGAAGACTCTTGAGAGTCCCTTGGACTGCAAGGAGATCAAATCAGTCAATCCTAAAGGAGATCAATCCTGAATATTCATTGGAAGGGCTGATGCTGAAGCTGAAGCTCCAATATACTGGCCACCTGATGTGAAGAACTGACTCATTGCAAAAAACTCTGATGCTGAGAAAGATTGAAAGCAGGAGGAGAAGAGGATGACAGAGGATGAGATAGTTGGATGGCATCACCAACGCAATGGACTTTAGTTTGAGCAAGCTTCAGGAGATGGTGATGGACAGGGAAGCCTGGCATGCTGGAGTCCATGTCGTGGCAAAGAATCGGACATGACTGAGTGCCTGAACAACAACATCAACTAAAATGTTGGCAGTGTTGGTTTTGGAAAGTGGGATAGTGGGCCGCATTTTATATCTTGATATTTTTAATATTTTATTGGCTTTTTTTTTAAGGAAATGTTTACTACTTTTAAAATTTAGGGGACTTCCCTGGTAGTCCACTGGTTAAGACTCCACACTTCCAATGCAGGGGGCATGGGTTCCATCCTGGGTTGGGGAACTAAGATCTCACATGCTATGTGATGGGACCAAAAAACAGAATTAAAATTTAGAAAAATTAAAACAGAAACAAAGAAACAGAATTAAAATTAAAACCCTACATTCTTACATAAAGGAAATGGAAGCCAAATTTCATTTTCCAGTGATATCAATGTATTTGTTTGGGAGTATGTTCTATAATTGTTCAGGGACATTTGAATCAAGTGATCCTCAAATACACCACCAGTGGGAAAACCATTGTTTTTTTTTTTAATCTCTTTAGTAAGGGAGAGTTACTTCCCCCCATGCAGAGAATTTATTGATCAAAATCATCATCGTTGCAACATATCTATTTTGCACCCTGTGTGTAGGGTGCTACTGAAAGCAAACAGATGATCTTGGGTCTAAGCAGTGGGCCTTGGTGTGTCTTATTACAGCTTGTTCCTGAACTCTGCCCTATTCTAGAAATGACTCATGAATCTGGTCCTAGGTTCGACCAGCTACATCGGAAAGGGCGGGGGGGCAGGAAACAGAGCCACACTTTCCTCTTTTAGTTCCCCTGAGTCCACTCCTCTCATCTCAAACTCAGTAGGCTTTTCCATCTTTGTGGAACAGGCTCCCCTCACCCTTGACAAAAGTGGGTCAACTCTTCAAGGTGATTCAAATGTGCTGCGTGCATTCATGAACCTTATCAATTCAAATGTAGTGGTTCGCTGGAACCAAGGACACCTTTCCTTCAAAGAATAAATATATACGATGCTTCCTATCCAACCTACAAATGGCAGCTTTGTCATACAAGATCCTTGGATGCTCTTTAGAGAGTTGGAAGTTGCTTCCCTCCCCTGACCTTGCAGGACTTCATCTCAAAAAGCAGCTCAAGGTGAGAAACAGAAAATATTCTAGAAGGCTTAGTAGTATGTAAAACACACACACACACACGCATGCACACACAAACACAACTGTCAGCAGGTCTGAGTCAAATGATGAAAAAACTTGCGGCTCATTTTTGTCAAGCTGGAAATTTTAGAACTTCTGCATATGTAACACTGTATACATCCATATATAATATAAGTGTGTAGCCTTTTTCCTCTTGAGAGTGAGGAGAGGAAAATGCGGGGAGACCAGCAGAGAAGAGGGCAGGCTGGGCAGGCAGAACAAGCAGACCTCAGACCCCTACTTGGTCCTTAACAGGAACAATGCTATTTTTCGTTTTCTGTATTATAGTGCTGCTTGAGATCTCATTTCACAGAGGGCTTCTCATCCTAACAGTGTTCAAAGTTTGAAGAGCTGCTGTTATATCTGTGACAATGGAGGCCTCGTTGATTGAGTTCCTGCTGTAGTCTGGGTCCTGAGCCAAGCATTCTACATATTTCATGTAAATAATCCTTAAAAACCCTACTTGAGGTGGGTCTTAGAGTTCCCACCCCACAGAGGAGGAAACCGAGGTTCTGAAAGGATAAGTCATTTGTATTATATTCGTAGGTTTTAATCAGCAGAGCCAAGATGCACATTAAAGTTGGTCAACTCCAAAGCCCATCCTTTCAGCTACAATGCCATGCTGATCTGTTTAAAGTTCATTTACAGGCACTTAACAGTACTGTAAAACAGTCATAGATACATACAATAAAATTGACAAAGGTATGTTTTTGGCAGTACACACGCACCTAGAATGTTGCTTTAATGAAAGCAGTTATAATGGCTCAAAAAACAAGCTTTCAGTCACAGAGGAGATAGAAATGTTTCCAGACTGAAGGGACAGACTCCCTGAAAAGAACTGTTGCTTTGGGAGGAGGCTGTCCGGACAGGGAGTGAGCCTGTTTGTGGCCTTCCCAAACCCCAAATCTTTTCATTAAATAATATTCTGAAACTTAAAAATGACAACAAGGAAGACTAAAGGGGAAGTATTGCTAGGATTTGTGGGGTGATACGGGCACTATAGGATGGGAATTTTGTCAACAATAGTTCAGATGAGCAGTCCTTTTAGGGACAACCCCTGGCCAGAAGGAAGAGAACATACATAGAGAAACAGGGAGAGACTGCTGTGTGGTCAAGATCCTCGTGTCAGTCTGAGTGTTTAAATGGCACTATTGCTCTGTGTTTGTTCAAAGCAGATGAACCCCATCTCCAGGAGATGAGGAGATGAGAAATGAGGTTTTATTATTTGTTGCTCTTGTTTAGTTTCTAAGTCACGTCCAACTTTTTTGCTACCCCATGGACTCTAGCCTGCCAGGCTCCTCTGTGCATGGAATTCTCCAGGCAAGAAAACTAGAGTGGGTTGCCATTTCCTTCTCTAGGGGATCTTCCTAACCCAGGGATCGAACCAGCAGCTCCAGCACTGCAGGTGGGTTCTTTACCGCTGAGCCACCAGGGAAGCCCTAAATGAGTATTCCCTCCCCTCCCGCCCCTCCCGCTTTAAATGGTAAAACTCTTCCAGGTTGTGTGTGTGTGTGTGTGTAACCATTTTTCTCTTCCAGAAAGCTGTCACAATATGTGATTTTTTTTAACCTTAAAGAAAAACAGGACTGAAATGTGTCAAATCCCTGGAAATAGTCTGCAACCCAGTTGACTTTACACAGAAAAACACTAGTCCTAAGACCATCTGGCCACAGAGATCTCAGTTTCTCTGACAACACCCCTGGTGTTGTGGAAGGGGAAGTCCAGTAACCACCACATCGAAAATCAGCCAGGAGAACAAACAAGCACAGACAGGTTTCAAAACAATATATTCCAGTTCCTGTTCCCCTGAATGTCAAGGCCCATGTCATCTCCCAAGGTTAATATGAACCTCAAGAAGACACTCAGAAAAGAGAGTGAGTCCTGAAATACTGGATGCCAATCAAACCATGTTTCAAAGGTGTTAAGGGGGAGGCTATTTAAAGGGAGCTCGAGACCAACATGCTTATAAAGTAATCACTCGTTGCCTCTGCTGGTCTGGTTTGTGATTTGATGGCTTTAAAATAGGTGTATTGCGATAGCCATGACAACTTTTCTGAGTTCATTCACAGTTGTTAAATTTGAAAGAGCGAATATTTCACTCCTCGGGTATTTGAAATACTATCTGAAAGTCAAAAAGTGGATGTAGACCAGGAAGGACTAAAAGAGAAATGTGGACACCCTTAGAGAGATGGGAGACCCATGGAGGAGTGGGTGGACAGGTTAGCGACAACCCAAAGCTCTTGGGACAATCTATAACAGAGCTGACAAGGTTTCCAATGAGAGAAGGGACCTTCCTTTACAGAAAGAGACAAGCAAGAATTCCTTGTGTTATTAATAGTAACTGATAAATATACACCTGGAGCAAAAATCAAGAGAAGCTCACCATCATTGGTGAGTCCTGAAAAGACATGCAAAATCTGGATCTTCTAGGCAGCATCTTGATTAGGTAAATATTCAAAGGCTAAGCCTGCCTGCCAGGAGTTCTTCCTAAAAGCCCTCTCTTCAGGGCCACATCATCCTGCTATGTATCAATGGGACTATATTAACCAGTCCCATTGATGATGGAATACTCCTACTTGCTGTTTGGTTTTAGGAGGGGATGACTGAGAAGCATTATTTTGCACTTGGGGAAGGACGAGAAGAGACTAGGAGGAGGTTGGGCATGGGGGGCAGAGGGAGTCATGCGAGAAGCGGGTGGGCAGAGGCAAGAGGAGACTCAAAGCAAAGTGAGAGGTGAGGGCTGCAGCACCATCTGGTTGGTGTTCCCAGCAGGCAGTCAAGAGGGAAGCAATTACCTGAAATTTCTGGAAGTGTAGACTTGTCTTCTTTCCAGAAGTCCCCATCACAAACAGAAAGTCTGGAGTTAGCACGAATGGCACTCTCTCTTTATTAATGCCCAGGAAACTTTTATAATTCCCAAGAATGTGCCCAAAGTCAATATGAAATAGATTTCCTTAAGAAAAGAAAATGTCTGACGTCATTATACCGGCAATGGTACTTGCAAACAACACACTAGTCTGTTCATTTCTTGACATATTTTGCAGTTGACTGAAAATGAGCTATCTTGGGTGCGAGAGCTATTTTTACTCTTGGCTTGTGATAATTTTGTCTTAGCAGGTGTGTGCTGTAAGTAGCCACAAAGCACTCTTTGCATAGTTTTGATATCCTTCTGATGCTCTTTAGATGACAGCCAAATACCATTAAAAAAATTCTTGTCTCAGAACTATTCTTACAAATATAAATCCAAATGCTCTGGCGTATATATGTCATCATTATGCCCAAGACTCTCTTACACCCTTTATGGAACTCAGGAGAGACAGATGTCTCACTCTTACAAATAAAACATTTGAATTTCCTTTGGGTCAGTGTCTACCACTGTCACCATCACAACTCCCTTCATCTGTTTTCACTTATTCAGCCCTCTGTCATCTGAATGGTCCGTAGTGCATTATCTCTTGATTCCCAAAGATAATCAACAATCTACCCCAATACGCTATTGTTATTTTTTTCTTTTTCCCCAGGCTTCACTCTTAAGTAGGGGTTTCCCTGGTGGCTCAGATGGTAAAGAATCAAATTTCTCGGAGAAAAATGTCATGGCATGCCGCCAATACTGACCACTGCTAGACAGTGAACCAGAAAGGATGGGTAAGCTAGGAAGGCACAGCATTTTAGATTTAAGGGCACCAGTGACTTTAACAACATCTTCTTTATTTGGTTGAGCAGCATGTGGGATCTTAGTCCCCCTACTTGGGATCAAACCTGTGCTCTCTGCATTGGAAGAGTGGAGTCCAACCACCGGACCCCCAGCAAAGTCCCTTACTGGTGACTTTTTTGTTGCTTCTCTGTACCGTCTGACATTGTTGATCATATCCACCTTCCTAGCTTTCCAGCTACTGTCCAGCTTATCCTTCTGAAGTCTCCTTTCCTGTATCTTCTTCCATTAATCACTCCTGGGTGCCCCCTAGGGTGATCACAGCCTCTGTGTCCCTACACAATAATGACTTCTAGATCTGTGCTCCAACCTTGACTTCCATTTAAAAATTACTCTGTACTGGGTGGGGGAGGGGAGGTGGGTAGGGTGAGGCTGGGAAGTTAGTATTTAATGAGTTCCCATTAGGTAAGATGGAGAAGGCAATGGCAACCCACTCCAGTATTCTTGCCTGGAGAATCCCAGGGACAGGGGAGCCTGGTGGGCTGCCGTCTATGGGGTCGCACAGAGTCGGACATGACTGAAGTGACTTAGCAGCAGCAGCAGCAGCATTAGGTAAGATGGAAAAGTTTTGGAGATGGATGGTGGTGATGGTTGTACAACAATGTGAGTGCAGTCAATGCCACCAAAATGGACACTTAAAACTGGTGTTAAACAAAACTCACCTGTCTCTGAGATCATAATATTGTCATTGTGTCTGTCGCCTATCCCAAGAACAAAGGTTGCCACACAGTAGCCAGCACAGGAATAAACAAATCTCTCCACTGCTGCCTGAAACTAATTAAAATGCATCTGAATATTAGTTGTGTTCTTACTACAAAGAGCAGCATGAATCTATTACAAAGGCTCCCAAAAGATGCTATTCTGGGAATCATTTTCAGGGGGCAAGTCAGTGGTGCCTGGTTTCATCAAAGTTTCATCTTTGAGGTGCCAACTTTCTCCATTGCTCTCCTTATATTCTAGGTGAAGATACAGTGACTCACAGCATGAGAAGGAAACAATAGTCAAAGGACAACAGTAATATAATCAAAGGGTTCACTGCCTCTTCGTGCATCACTTGCCAACAACAATCCAGACCCCACAATGATTCCTCTTTTGTTGGTGAACATATGCTTTGCTTGTGACCACTTCTAGTATGCATGGGTTCACAAATCCACACGTATAACAGACTAATAAATGCTAATTATATTCCCTCCCCCAAAAGGCTGCTACCCATGCAAACGAGAAGTGCTAATCCTGTACAGCAGAATTTTAACCAGCAGCCAAGCAGACTAACCACACAGCTTGTGAAGGACTCGCACATGTCCTGAGGGATGGAAGTAGCATTTTCAACATCCCTAATTTACCATTTAGATTAGGGTGCAGGGGTAGATTGCAAATTACTTTTTATGATCTGGAGTGTTTCCAGATCAGGAGTTTGTCTGTGGTAACTAAATTTTTCTGCTGAAAGACAAAAATAGATGGTCTGAAAAAGTGCTAACAAAAAGTCCCAGGACCAAATTTTATGCAAAGCAGGCCTGATAATCAAAAGAGAAGCAAATGCTCAGTGAGGTCTGAATGAGCACCTCTGTTTTGCACAGATCTACTATGTCACCAGCATTTAAACCCCCATGAGCTCAGGAGGAAAGTGTTCCACAGTGTGTTAGGAAGCATGGCAATGCAGACCCTTTGAAAACGTGTCGTTAGACCCCCGTATCTCACAATTTCTCAGGAGCCTTCGGGGTGGGGAGAAGCAGGAGCTCACCTTCTCTTCAATAGGGCATTTTTCTTTGAGCCAGTGACTCAGCACTTCATCTTTAAAGGCTCCCGTGTTGCCCACTGTGCTTTGCTGAATTTTGGCGATCGTTGTGGCATCTTTTACAATCTCAATCATTCCTGTGGGAAGATGCACAGATCTGATGTGAACTGTAGCCAAGCATCTGACCCAAAGGAGAAATGGCTGTGTCTTTGTTCAGTGGAGGGCAGAGAACTTTCTCAACCAGAAGGTTATTTTCCAGGTTCATGCTGGTGGTTTCCTTATGAGGAAGAGAAAGAAAAGGAGGCGGATAGGGAAGTTGTGTGGGATCTGCTTTCAGTATCCATGAATGAAAAGACGAAAGGGCTGGTTTTTGATAAGCAAAACCATTAATATGCCAAGCACATCTTTCTTCACTTTGCAACTTTTCCTTTTTAATTTTAAAATTCCAGAGTCAAATGGAATAAATTTCCAATTTCTCAAATTGGAAACTGGAATAAAAAATTTGTTTAATTGAAATTAAAATGTGAAATGTCTACAAAAGCACCTAAGAGGAGAGTATATAATAGCTTTGATAATGTGAAGTCAGGCTCGTAAAACAAGTGGCAGATCTTTCCATCTACTTTTGAATGTTTTTTTGTGAGAGAGAAGTTTACTGTGCAATGAAAAGAGTGAAAGTTTAGAGGAGGGAACAAGTTCTTGTTAAAATCATTTCCATATGTAGTCACAAGGAATTAAATCATGCATTCATGTATTTTCAACACGTCCATACTAAACTGAGAGTCACATTCACTAGCCTTGGAACATCTTCTTCCTCTTACATGGATTATGATTGTAATTTTTCATTTATTAAAGGCCTACACTGAAGGGATGACGGTCTTTAAAAATTCTGGGGGCACTATTTGGTATGCAGAATCTTAGTTTCCCAACCAGAGATTGAACTCATGGCCCCTGAAATGGGAGTCTTAACCACTGGACCACCAGGGATGTCCCATGGGATGATGGCCTTTCAAATGAGCTCAGCAGTATATTCATCTCCCAAGGTCCCTACATACCTATTTTGTCACCAGTTGAAATGCAACCATATGGCAGGAGGCACAGATCCAAAGATTCAGTCTCCCAAATGGACTCCATGATTCGTAGAATCTGGGCATCAAAACACAAAAATATTTCTCTTACAAATATATATTTCTCTTCTCCATTAAAAATGACAACAGTCTTTTCTGGTAACACAAAATATTGAAGTGAATGTAAAATATATAAGTAATGAATGTACTTTTATTTGTCAACCTGGTACTCTAATGTTTCCCTTCCTAAGTTGGATATCTTTGGGGGTAGGTTTTAGCCATGATTCATCTATTTTCCTAGTTATGTATATTTTGCCATAATAAATATTAGTTCCATTCTAACATCTTTACACATTTTTATCCATAAGACACTCTTGGGCTCCAACCAGGGCAACAGTGACAGTGACAATAATGATAACTGACATTCACTGAGGCTGTTTTATGTTGATCCTTTGCATTAACCCTCTATTGTGGGTTAGATTATTATTCCCATTATTTTTCAGATTCTTTTCCATTATAGGTTATTACAAGATACCGAGTAGAGTTCCCTGTGCTACACAGTAGGTCCTTGCTTATCTATTTTATATATAGTAGTGTGTATCTGTTAATTCCAAACTCCTACCTTATCCCCCTCATCCTTTCCCCTTTGGTAACCATAGTTTTGCTTTCTATATCTGTGAGTCTATTTCTGTTTTGTAAATAAGTTCATTTGTACCATATTTTTGATTCCATGGCTTGCCTATTTTAAATAAACTACATGACATATTAGAAATTATTTTACTTCTACAGTATTGAACAACTAGGGTACAGCAAATATTACTTTACAAATCTGCAAAGCTAAAATTTATGTTCAAAAATATGAAAATGATCAACATTGATACCTTCGTCATCCACCTTCTGTTCTAAAAATCTGTTCACTCTTGTTATGTAAACTGCATGAATTCTCCAGGCACCTCCTTATTCATCTTCTCTCTCCATCCTATCCGCTCACTTGAACTTGTGTAGGTGGATGTATATTAAAGGTGATGTATGTAAGGAGAACATCTGTGAGTGTGTGTTGTTCGTTGTTCAGTCGCTAAGTCGTGTCCAACTCTTTGTAACTCCATGGACTGCAGCTAGTCTTTCTGTTCTTTACTGTCTCCTGGAGTTTGCTCAAATTCATGTCCATTGAGTGTGTAATGAATGAATGTGAATGAATCCATGAATGTGAATAAAGTGGATGCTTGGGGGTCAGTGTATTTCTATTCCGTGTTACCACACTAGGAATGGGTGTATAGAGAAGAAGTTAGGTAAGGGATGTGTTTCAGGTTATTTGGGAATGCTGGATATGTATCTCTTCAGGAGTGGACAGAACCATGAGGCTCATTAGATTCATATCTAATGGTCTGTGGCCATGAGTCCCCAGTGAATACTCTATTATGTTAACTTTGATCACTGTTCATTATACAAAATAGGAGAATGGAACAGGGTCAGTAGAAGGTATTTTTTTTACAACTAGTACAGACTTCTTTTTTTGAGCAACTGAAAAAAAAATCCTTAACATCAGTATACCTGTAAAATAAGCATGTCTTGGCGTAGATCATCGCCGTGTTTAAAGATAATTCCAATTGTTTCATTTGATAGAGCTGTAGGGTCGGCACGTTTAAACTCAAGCCACAGGGGTTTTTTCTTAGAGGCCATCACTTTACATTTTTCAATCTGTAAGAAAACAGCCACGTGTTTCCTACACACAATTGAAAATACATTGTGGAGACATACATCTTCCTGCAAAGCATCACTATAAACACCTAGGAAAAAGTTTTCAGTTGGAGAAGGATTTCAGTGATTTGGGTAAAAATGTGCATGGCATTTTCACCAAATCCAAAAATGCTAGTGAAAGCAATTCACAGCGCTTAAACCAGTGGTTCTCAAAGTGCGTTCCCAGGAAACCCAAGCATCTATGGAATGCCTAAGGGGCATTGCATATCCTGTCTTCTGATATTCCACTCTCATAGGACTCTTATGTCCTCATACTACTTTTATGTTCCCTCTAACGCAGAGCAATTTTGCCGTTATTTATTTATATATTTGGCCTCAGTCTAAGAATTAATTTGAAAAAAGAGTTCTGTTGCTACCATAGTATCTAAACATGGTTGTTGCAAAATTAGATGCAATCTAATTCTAGGCCAAATCTAACAAGATGAAATTTAACAGCAATAAATGAAACTCTTGCACTCAGATATTATGCAATGCCTTTCCCCTCCAAATAGCCAACGTAACATCGAAATGAATTCAAGGTGGGAGAAAGGTGATTTAGCAGCCACTCTTTCCAAATAGAAAATCTTAGGAGTTTTAGCCTAAGAGTAAATTCATTATGGATCAAAAATGTGATCTTAAAAAAAAAGCAAGTGATATGAAGCTGTATTACTATATCATTATTCCTACCAAGTTCTAGGGCTTCCCCAGTGGCTCAGCAGTAAAGAGTCCACCTGCAATGCAAGAGATGCAGATTTTATCCCTGGGTGGGGAAGATCCCTTGGAGAAAGGCATGGCAACCCACTCCCCTATTCTTGCCAGGAAAACCCATGGACAGAGGAGCCTGGCAAAGAGATAGGACTGAAGTGATGGAGCATGCACCAGTTTCTAACTTCAAAAGGACAGTAGGTAGTGTGTGCTTTTGCTAAAGAGCCACTTACTGCTAATTGTATATACAATTAAACATGGATTAAAGACTGAAATATGAGAATTAAAACTTTAGGGAAAAAATTTGTCACATTGAATTAGGAGGTGTTTCTCTACTTTGGCACTACTAACATTTTGGACTGCATAATTTTTTGCTTGTGGGGGGTAGGGGGAGGCTGTCCTGTGTATTGTAGGATATTTAGCAGCATCTCTGGTCTCTGCCCACTGGATGCTGATAGCATTGTCCCAGTTGGAACAATCAAAAATGTCTCCAGACATTACCAAACATCCCTTGGTGGAAGAGGTGGGGGTTCACCCCTGGTTGAAAATCACTGGATGAAGCAAATATTTCTTAGGACACAAAATGCGTGAACCATAAAAGAAAAAATGATAAATTGAACTTAATCAGAATTAAAATCTTCTGCTCTTTGAAGTACATTAATGAGAAAATGAAAAAGTAATACATAGACTGGGAGAAAATATTTGTAAACTACATAGCTGATAAAGGATTTGTATCTAGAATAGATAAGTAACTCGTAAATAAGAATAAAAAGGTAGCCCAAATTAAAAATGAATGGAAGATATGAAAAGAAGCTTCTCAAAAAAAAATGGAGAATAAACACATCATAAGATGCTCAACATCATTAGGGAAATGAAAATAAAAATAACAGTGAAGTACTACTTCATACCCATTTGAATGGTTAAAATTAAAAAGATTGATTATAACAAAAACTACATATTGCATGATTCCACTTTGTGACATTCTAGAAGGGGCAAAATTTCATGATGGAAAACAGATCTGTTATCCAGGATGAAGTATGGAAGGAGGAAAGGACTAATCACAGAGGGACATGAAAGAATTTTTTCTACAAATTTCTATGAAAATATTCTATGTCTTGGATGGTTCAGTCGCTCAGTCATGTCCGACTCTTTGCAACCCCACGGACTGCAGCATTCCAGGCTTCACTGTACTTCACCAACATCCAGAGCTTGCTCAAACTCATGTCCATTGAGTCGGTGATGCCATCCAACCATCTCGTCCTCTGTCATCCCCTTCTCCTCCTGCCTTCGATCTTTCCCAGCATAACGGTCTTTTCTAACGAGTCAGCCCTTCACATCAAGTGACCAAAATAATTGGAGGTGATGGCTATCTGGTTGTGTACATTTGGCAAAGCTCACTGGACTGTAAACTTGCAATGGATACATTTTATTGTATACAAAAGGTTCCTCAAGAAAGCTGACTTAAAATGGATGTGAGATTGCCCAGTGCTGAGGTTTTTAGTATCTAGCAGTTGAGGAACGGCTTGACAGAAGCCCATCCAGGGACTTTCCAGCTTCCCTGTTTCTCTGTAAATGTCAGCTTTTATCCACTCAGGCCTGGTGAAGCAGGCAGAGACATTGTCAAGACATGAAGACCACAGGGAGACATCAAGATGATACCTACCACCAGTGCGCCTGCCTTCAGTCCAGGGTCATATGGAACTCGAAAGCTTTGGGGGAGATTCAAATTCTGCAGGATTTCAAGCTTTTGCTTTAGTTGAAAAATAACTGTAATTGTCAAAAGCACACAAGAGTTATATGAGTTCAAGAAATTACCAGTATCACTTATAACATTTCCTGAAACCACACATATTCACAACATTCTATACATTTGGTAAGGTGAAGAATAGGAGAAAAGGGAGTAGGTTTCTGTCCTTGAGGAACTAACCTTTCAGGGTGACAGGCTTACTGAGGGCAACAAACTATGCACACACATTACAACAGGGGGCAGAAATATCTGAATATATATGGCACACCCAGACAGACACAGAAGGATGATTTATGAATCATGCTAGGGAATTACTGCAGCTTTCTTTCCAACATGTGAAACTTTAAACTGCCATCTGATTTAGGAAATGTATCTGAAGACCATATTAAATGGAATTTGGTTAGGGTTTGGTAAAGTCTTTTCAAAAGAGGAAGTTAGGTTGTAAGGAAATAATATGACAGCCTCAAAATTCTAAAGGCAAATATATAAATGGAAAATTACTGCCTAGGTAACAGATAGACTGGAGGTTGGTACAAATTTTTCCCTTTCTTTCTTACAACAATGTAAAAGGTAAGATTATTATCACCGTTATTTTTAGGAGAGAGATTATTGGTGTATTGGGAAAGAATCAAAGGGAAAAATGGAAAATTGAAATACTAAAAAGCTTGAAATTGGTTGAGGATGTTAGTGAGGGTCCATTATGAGTTATAATGCTGAATCTAGGTATACAAGCATGATAAGAGAGAATTCCTAGCTCAAGGCTCATACAGCTCAATAGACCAGAAAAACTTGTTAATAGCTTTGATTTAATGTAGTATCAACCAAAACCAATGGGAATATAGATAGTGATTCATTTAGAATTTCTTAGAGATAAGACAACACTGGAACATAAAGGGGGTGATATGTATATTTTATAAGAAGCACATATACAAATAAATATATATACATCTTGCAACATATGATGTATACATATGTATTAAAAAAATTGAAAAAATTATCAATAATTCGTTACTTTGAAAGACTGAAGACTTGAAAATTATCTACATGTTTTGAAAGATGGGGCAGAAGGGGTAAATATTAGGAAATAACTCACCTTTGTGTGTGAGTACGTGCACAATTGCTCTTTAAAAATACATCTTACATCTGCAAAATGCAGTTTTAATTTTTCAAAGAGTTTAACATCTATTATCATACATTCATCATTAGAATATAAAAGTAACTTCAAAGCTTATTAACTTGTAAAGGGAGAATTTGAAATTTGCTTACTGAAGAAAGACAGATTTAAAAATGTATTCTTGGCTACCCTGAGGAAGGTGTGACTTGCCTTCCAGAAGGAAGAAGGATCCCAGGGATGGTATCTGGGGATAAACGCACTTGGAAAGAGCACCATGAAAATCGAGCCACCTGTACCTTGGGAGCTGACGTCATACTTTTCGGCAGACAGTGATTTAATATCAATGGTGACTTTTTGTAACATGTCGATTACTTGGACTTGCTGAGTGAAGTCCCGTAGCATGGCCGTGCCACAGCCCCTCAGGTAGGCCTCCAGGATCACTGCAAACCTCTGCTGATAGTGTCTCGACTGGGCAATCTCACTTCTCAAGAACCAAAACAAGAAGTGACCAATTCTTTTGTTCTGAGGGTGGAAAAAAGAAGGTTAAAATTATTATGACTAATGCTCCAGATCGATCAGTCAATTCTTGATAACTTTTTAAATGTCATGCTCTTATCAAAATGGAAGTACTTACTCTTAAACCACGCTTCAGCAGAAATCTGGCAAGGGCACTGTCATGGTATGGTTCAAATTTCACAGCCTAAGGAAAGAACACATTGGCATTTGTAGGACTGCGTTCTCCACTGGTTAATCAGGAAACAGAAAATGGAGAAAAATTGGTCTCTGCCTTAGCGGGTTTGTGTGGATAGAAGGATGAGAATCTGACCAGTCACTTAAGTTCAGCCCTTTCTCTTCAAGGACACTTTGGGCCTGAGTGAACCACTTGCTTAAGGACCAGGATTAGAAGCCAGAACTCTTGACTCACAATAATGTGCTTTTGATAACTTTAAAAATGAAGAGGTGAGGGCTTTTGTTCCCATGAAGGGTTTACCTGATTTTTATTGGAAGGATAGAAGAGAAAGATGGAGACAAATCTATAAAAGTGGAAGTAAAGAAAGGTTGTTGGGAAGAAAATAGACAGTGGGGATATTGTACACTTGGGGAGAAAAATATCTGTTGGATATGAAGATCCTAAAAATTATGTAGCTCCTCTTCTGCTCAAGATATGTGCTTTGGATCTCACTAGCAAGTCAGTGAACTGCCTCCCAGGTTCTTACTGCAACAGAGTAATCATCACTGCCTTCTACGATTCAGAGTATACAGGGTTTTTTGCCTGAAAATCTCTTGCTTTATCTACTTCCTTAGGTTTAGCAGTGTTTAGTAGTTTTCACATCACTTGACTAATATGGAGATATTTACATAGGTGGCAGCCATATAGGGCCCAGGTGGGTGGCTGCCCCAAACTCTGTGCGCCAACCCCAACCCCCCACCCCAACTGCTTCCCCAGGGCAGCCTGGGCAATTAAAATATAAAATGTAGGGGCTTCCCTGATGGTCTAGTGGTTAAGACTCTGTGCTTCCAATTCAGAGGTCACGCGTTCGTCCTTAGTGGGGGAACTAAGATCCCACATGCTACTCGGCCAAAATAAAAAACCTGAAAAATAATTAAATTCTAGTGGGTGCATGGATATTTATTACATCATTTTCTGTACTTTTCCGCATGTGTGCAATAGATCATAATTTTAAATGCAGTAAGACTCACAAATACTGTTTAATTATTAGAGGTGCATATACAAAGTTACAGGATAGATGGGATAAATAAGGATAAAAAGAAGCTTAAAATTAAATATCTCAGGAGTATTTCCTTTATAAATAGACATGGTCTATCCTTTTCCCTAAGAAACAGGAGAAATTTCCATTCACTTTATGTTTTAGGGCCTGGGAACTTTTGGATATGATTTCTAGTCCTTTCTTTGGTTTTCCAGTTTGGAAATGATCAATACTGACTTGATAATATTTCAATTATCCCCATGCTTTTAAAGATGACATACGCTCAAATTGGTGCCACTATAACTGTAGTTAAGATCTTAATTCTGAGAATGTGGTTATTTAGCCACCAGTAGTCACTTCAGAAATGTTACTAAGTTTTTAACCCAAACGTGAGTCTTTTTGACCTTCTTTGTGTTTCACTTCTGTAAAGATGATGCAGGTCTCAACCAGGAGACCATTTTAATCAGGAATGAATGAGTCATTTGGCCATATCTGCAAATGACTACTCTTCTTCAAATTTAGGACCACAAACTCAATGTTAATATCACTGACCTCTTTTATTTACACGTTTCTAAGAAGAATACTATTCATTTTCCAAGCCTGCAAAGTTCACTTGTGAAAATGACACTGTAAAATAATTCATGATGGCCTTGGGACTTGAAACAGATCCCTTGCAAATTTGCCTCATGTTCTTTTTGTTATGGAGAGCTAGAAAACTGAGGATACTTTACTTTTTATTAAATTTTCATTAGTGTTTAGGCTAGCCTCTGAACTCATGGGCAGAGAAAAACTTTGGTTATATTTGATTAGATAAAGACAAAGGCCAAATATGTTTCAAGTATCTGAGTAATGTGAAGGTGAAGATTCAAAGTTTAGACTATCCAAAATTTGCATCAGAAAACTCCACAAACTGTCTATAAATATAGATAATGATTAGACAGTTTGGTGTCCAACAGTTAGCCTGACAAACACCACCTACTCAGAATTGTCCTTGGCTTCTTCAATATAATTAAGTGTCCTCAGGACCCCTGACTATTTTCTCATAACATTCTATAGCTTTTCCTCAAAGCATTTGTCATAATATGTTATTCAGTATCTGCCTGTATGTGTACTCATTTGATGTCTTTCTCCATGAACTACAGGCTACAATAGGGCAGAGTCCGGCTGTGTTTTGATCACTTCTCCATATTCAGCAACCAGAAAAGGGGAAGCACTCAGTCTGAGTTGTTGAATTAATGAATGAACACATCTGCTCTGCAGAATAGAATTCTCTTCCAATTTCTGTCTTCCCTCTTCCTTGCCAAGCCGCACAATATACTATGAGAATGTCTATAGTGAGCAAGAGAACCGGTTCTCCTTTATTTAACTTCCTTTGACAAATGATTTAGTCTCTCTGGACACAGAGAAAGGCATATGAAGAAGAGTGGAAACAGAGTACCAACCTGTCTAAAGAGAGGGGCTTCCAAGGTCCCATCCAGAATTGAGATGTTACTCTATGAATTGTGACAAACATGATCAGAGAGTATGACCATTTCTCTCTAGGACATACTATCCTGCATACATGTAGGTATTGGGAGGCAATAAAAAGAGCAGACCTGTTGTCGGGCCTCTGGGTTTGAATTTGCCTTTCAAAATATGTGACCTTGGACACATTACTTAACCTCCCAATGCCTCAGTTTCCTTATATATAAAATGCAAATATTAACTGGACTGCTATCAACATTGTTGGGAGAGTTAAATGTGATAATACATGAAAAATACGTAGATCACTTGGAGCCTTGGCATAAGGGAGCATTCAATAAGTCAAGTCTATCATTAACAAGAGTAAACTCTCATTCCCACTGGGCCAATTCTCCTAAAAAATGGAATTATTCATGTCATCAAAATGCTGGTCAGAAAGCCCTCAAAGACAGACAAAAAGTAAAAGGGAACGTTTACTACTCTTTGAGTAGTAAAAAAGTAGATCTACTTTGACTGATCTTTGATTCTCTTTGGACAATGCACACTGGAAGATGGCTTAATATGGCTCCTGTCTGCATATGCAGATAAATTCCTTGAGATGAGTGCCTCCCCTACCTGGACCAGTTGGAGCAGGTAATGCAGAACGTCATCGTCTTCCAAGCTCTCCAGTTTCTGAACTGCAATGGCTCTTACGTTTTCATCCGAAAAGTTGCAGTCTAGGAGTTGCATCGTTAATCCAACATCCAAAGCACTTTGATCCCAGACCTCCCTTCTGGCTAACAATTGATATGTTTTGGCCACAATTTCTTGCTGTCCCCATTTCACTGAGCTAAAGAGCTTAGGGTATGCTTTGGGATCCTTAAGGCTTTCATATCTGAAATGCCAAAGCAATTCTTTGTCTTCTGCAGTGAGAGGGTTAAGTGGATCAGTAGCTATGATTGCCTCCAGTTGCTTCCGAAGTTGGTTGGGCATTTCTGCTCGGACCCGGTCCCCTTCCGGGTCAGGGGTGGGCTGATGCTTAGGCAAGGCTATGGGGTGACAGTAGTTGTCCAGGAGAATGGAGATGGACATTGAGTTTTCCTTGTCGGGGTTGGTGGCAGATGTGAGCTTGTCTGCATTGAAGCTCCCTTGGTCTTCCCCCTTCCCAGATAACTGCCACATGTGGAGCACATACTCGCCGTGGCGCAGGAGGAACCGGTGGTCGATGAGCAGCAAGTTCACGTAGTAGAGAAGCTGAGCTTTGCCTCTGGACTCGGGACTGGGAGTCTCTGCAGAGGCCTTACCAGACAGAGCTGGCGCTTTCCCACAGTAGATCTGGAGGTTGAGCAGAGCTCCTTTGGGTAAGTCTTTGATCTTGATACTGAACTCAAGCCACACATTCCAGAGTACCTCCTCCGTGAAGGGTTTGGGGCTGGTTCTTCTTTGGCAGAGGACTTGCTGCCCATACTGGATGTTTGCCTCCACAAAAACCGTGAGATCTGCATTCCGGGGCAGGACGGGGATATCAATACCCCTGATCTTGACCCTGAACTTGCGGTCACAGTCCCACAGGGACACAGTGAACACGCTCTCATGGTCCTTCCCGTGGATGGTTAGCTGCTCATGGTAGCCAGTGACTCCGGTGCAGTCATCCACCAGTGGCCACTCTTCCTTCCTCACCTCGTCCAGGGCTGGGTCCGGCGGAGCGTCAAGCACCAGGTGAATCTCTTCACCATTCTTAAGGCACTGCCGCACCCACTGAAAGTTTTTGATGGGCGTCTCGCCCACCAGGTACTCATCGCGGCCGCAGACACGCAGCACGAAGTCCTGTTCGCTCTGGCTCTCAGGGATATCCATCAGGGACTTCTTCTTGGCCATTTTGGTAAAGAAGCTCTGGAGAATGGCGCCCGGGGTATCATCAGCCGAGACCTTGATGGTCTGGCTGGTGGTGCTGCGGTGAATGATGATGAAGATGCAGTTGTTGGTGATCTTCTTCAGCAGGTACTCAGGGAGGGGCTTAGACGTCACCCAGGGGTGCATGGCGTAGAGCTTGGGGTTGCGGCCAGCCACCTCGGCCATACGCGGGGTGACCAGGCGGCGGCGTGTGAACTCCAACTCGTCGTCGTGCACGTTGCTGACATCTGTGACATCGTAGCCGATGAGGGCAGTGAGCTGGCGCTGGAAGGCCAGCGTCTCCTCTGAGGGCGAGCGCCGCTGCACCAGGTGGATCTGCCCGGGGCTCCGGTGCCCCACCTTCCAGTAGTGCAGGCAGTCCAGGGTCTGCACCACCTGGTACTTGTCATAGATCTCATACCACTGCCCCTTCTTCTGGTAGAGCAGGAGGAAGTGGTCGGGGCCCAGCCGGTGGTAGAAGTCGGCGGCCACACTGGTCTCCAGCACGCGCAGCCACACTTGGGCCTTCATCTGCTCCACGTTGCCGTGGCCGGCCACATGCAGCAGCGCCGTTTCGGGGGTCTTGGTGTTGCGTTGGCTGGTGGGCAGCACGAACTCAATGGGGATGAGCTCCATGGAGGACAGGCTGGCCGCCGTGCTGCGTGGCTTCATCCTCCGGCGCCTGCGGCAGTTGTCCTCTCTCAGCACCACAGGCTGTTCATGGTTCTCCAGCTCCATGCCCTACGTGACCTGGGAGCAGAGAGAGGAAGAGAGGGCTCTTCAGAGGGAAGGTGCTTGCTTTTTATGGTGGCCCGTGAGCTGGAGAAGGTGTAGACGAATGACAGGGATGTGTACAGGAGGACACAGGAGGTTTGGCATAGGGGCCCAGGAATCCTGGCCCCATCACTTGGAAACTGGGGGAGGAGCTGCTTAAATAATCTCTGAGCCTGTTTCCTACCCATCAAATGGTGTTAGCAGTACTTCAGAGAGTAGACAGGAGCATTAAATAAGGTAATAACTTGTTGAATGTGGGCCATGGGTAGATGGGGATTCATTGATTATTCTCTCTACTTCTCTTATGTTTTAAATTTTAATTTTAAAAAAGAGAGAGGTAAAGCACTGTTCTAGCATGCTGTCTGATGAACTGTAATGGCTCAAAGTGGTAACTGTTTTAAGCATATTGAAATGCATGGATGAGTCAAATAATCCAGTTAGAGCATCAAGTCCTAGTTTACAAGGTGCCATGTCAGATGCTGAAACAACTCCCTTTGAAAGCAGACCTTTGGCTTTTTTCCTCTTTGTTCAGTCTCACATGTCTCCTGGGGGACTCAGACACTTTATCCAAGTTGCCTCATGATCCCTTTTCAAACTGTCTGGATCAGGTATCTGCGCCCTTGTCAACTTCCTATTTTTTTTTTTTCTAGTGAGGGGAAGTAGTCATTTCATTGATAAAACTCAAAAAGATCAGAATTGGTGAAGCTCCTCTCAAGAACATTTGCAGATATTTATAACTGTGAATCATGAAATATGTGTCTTGGCTGTCATTGCTCCATGAGGGCAGTTTCTCAGGGGAGTTCCCAGGGCTGTCTGTACTCTCCAAATATGAACTTTCAGGTAGTGTTACCTTTGTACCAATTCATCTCATCTACCTCTGGAGAACCTACAGGTTGGAAGGAAGGACCTGCTTCGGGACCCCTATTGACTAGTTAACTTCTTTTTGCTCTAGTATTTTCATCTCTATAACTAGAATTCACCAATATATTCTCAATAATTTATCCACTCTTTCCACAAATAGTTAATAAGGACCTACTTTTGCAAAGCATTTAAGTATAAATGTTACTTACTGCAGTGTGAAATTCTTCAAATAATGATTCAATTGCTTAACATATTGAAATTGAAATACAAATAAGGTATTTTGATTTTACTATTTAGTAGTTCTTATTCTAAACAAGAATCAATTAGTGAAAGAAAAATTAATGTTTAAGAAAATATTATTCTTAAAGGACTAATGTTAGTGTAATATATAAGTAATGATTTATTTCCTTAAGAAATAGTGGAGCATTTGATATATACCAAAAAGAAGAGTTTGATTAAAAGGTAAGAAAGGCAAGTTTCAATAGATCCAAACTTCTGTTCAAATCTTGACTTAAATTTACTTTTAAAGTCAACAGTCCCTCTCTCAACATATTATGAAGTTACACTTACTAAATACATGAAACCAACTGTCCCAAAGAACTGTCTCTTGCAGTTTAAGCCCTTCACTATTTGGTCTTTTGCTACTCTACAGAATGACAAAGAAGAGAACTGTAAGCTGCGAATACTGGCACTAACTTGAAACAAAATAGGTCCAAATTTAGGCAACATGCAAATACACAGCAATTACTTCTCCCTTCATGACATCAAACAGACTTACAAGATAAGAGATGCAGAAAAAAACTGGCTGACTAAATACTCACTGCTTTCCTTCATGGTTGAGGCTGTGAAGCTTTCTCCTTTTACGAGAGAGAGACGTTAAAAACACTGTTTAGCACACTAATCGTGAATCATGCATTTGTAAGAACTTGAAGGCTGGCTGGCCCTCCCTCTTCCTCCCAAACAAAAACAAAAAAGGACTGATGCACCTGCAAAGCTATTGCCGGAACCTTGTGGATATCCACACACACGGGTTGGACTAGACGGTGAAGCAGACAGTCAGTGGCAGCATCGTCAGAAGGACAGCAGTTCCAGATAAAAATATTCTGGCCGAGAAGGAAGTGTCACTATTCCGAGTCAGACCCAACAAAGGGCAAAAAATAGAAGGAAGCAATACCTGATAAAGCAGCAGAGGCGACGGTGTTGAAGGATCATTTGTTTAATTTCTAAAAACAAAACAAATTCAAACGTACCCAGTGTGCTTCTAAACTCTTCCGCTTTTCTGGGTCCCCCTTCACATCCAGATGCAGAGGAAGTGTTGCAGTTACCAGGAAGGAAGTTTTAACCAAGTTGATTATACGTGTGATTGCTCATTTTAAAAGTGTAAGAAATGCGTTTCCTGTTAAAGCACACACAGAGAACTAAGCATGAAAGTGTATGTATTTTTTACTCTATGAACTGTTTTTTTTTAATTTCGAGAGTGCAAACCAAATATTATAAAATAACATAGATTCAAACCAAATATGCATTCATGAGACATGCACACGTGAACTATTTTTCTAGTTAGTTCTCAGTGGAGAGAAAGGCCTCCTAGCTGCAGTATTAGAGAGCCAGCCTGGTGGGAAGATTTTAAAGAGCCAAAGGAAACCCATTAGTCCTGCAAAGCCCATTCAATGAATTTTCCCTCATGGAAACGAAAATGACCCCTTGTTCATACCCTGTAACTGAGGGATGAGGGAAGAGAAACTTAGTGATCCAGGGGACTGGTTATCAAGCTGAACATTTTCAAAGACAAGGTCTGGAAGTTCATTTTCTTACGTTGGTGAGACAGTTTTCTATTTTTCAAAACATTTAGGCTCCAAAATATCACTAGCTCAGACTGAAAGTACAGTGTGTATGTGTGCATGTGTGTGTGTGTGCATGTGTGTGTGTTGGGGGTGGAGACTTCTTGAGAGCAGTGATTGACTGCAGACAAAATAGGTTTCTTGGTGTCACTGGACTGGGAGCTGAGAACTGCCCCATCAGCGAGAGGGTCTCTGCGAGGTGGCTCCTGATTCCCAGGGGAGTGGAGAATTTGTAGAAAAGCCATCCTCAGTCACTTTTATAGCAGCTCTGTATATTCCAGTAACCTCAGTTCCTTCTAGATCCTGAAACAGTGGCCCTTCTCCTCCATTCCAGGGTTTCCTGTCCCAGAGTTCACCCTTCAACCTAGGCTCTCATGGACTCCACTGAGGCCCAGGGACAACCGGTAAACATAGCCTTGGCCTCACAGGTTCCTTGGAGATGGATAATTAAGAGTTTCTCTTAGTTACTCTGAGAAATAAATGATTGTCTAATCTGTCTCCTTTCACTAGAGGCCTCTTGGATCTTAGCTTTCTATAAACAGTTCTGTAATAGTTGACATCAACAGGTAAGCCATTAACTCAAGGGCTGCCTCTCAAATATTTAGAGGGATCTTATTAGCTTTCCAAAGTGTATTCCTATAAAGGAATACTCCTATAGGAGCCTGGCGGCTTTTGGAGCTCCTAAGCTAGCCTTCTTGGTTGGTTTGAGGGAAGCCACCCCACAGGAGCTGGCAAGCTGTGATTTACCTAGAATGTGTGGAGGGGTGGGTGGGTGGAGCAGGAGTGGCAGTTTGGGGCTTGTAGGACTGACCACAGAGGGACTGTAAGCTTGGCCAACTCGGTTCCCCAGATCATTCAATAGATAGAGGAGACTAAGTCCTGACAACGTCACACGCACACACACACACAAACATACATTATTTCAGAAATATTAGACTCCACCTCTTGAATCTTCTTGCTTCTGTAGGAACTACTCAGCTAAGTCCAATTATGCAAATATTGTCTGTTCTATGACTAAGCTTGAAAATACTTCAGACTTTTTTAGTGGTTTGAGATTAAGAACCCTACTCTTCCCCAAGTCCTAATATAGCCCCTAAAATTTGACTATATGTAGTCATTATTTCAGGGGAGAAATAATGGCCAGTGTCTCCTTCCTATAGGTAGATACTTCCTTCACACAGAGGAATTCTTTACTAGTTGTATCTCCAGATTTTTCAGGGTAGAACCCCCCTTGGCCTTATCACTATCCCATTTTATTAATATGTTTTTCTCTTTTCTTCTTTTTGGCCCTTCTGTGAATCTCCATACATCCAGCACTATGTTTTCCATAGAGTAGACATACACTATATTGTGATTGAAAAAACATAATCAAATAGTCTGACCTTATTATCACATTCAACATTACGGGAGCCACAAGATCAAGCAGATTAGAAAGTAAGAACACAGTAAGGTGTGCCAATGGTCAATAAATAGATGAAGATGAATTCTTTGCTTTGAAGAAGGTTCTTTAAGACAAGCTTTAGAGATATCATTTGTAGCCTAGAGAGAAAAGATATGCAGATGAAAAAACTGCAGTGTGATAGTATAGGCCAAGTGGTTTATATTTTATGTTCCTTCCATAATACAAAAGTTTACTGGAGGAGGTCACTTTGAGTGGGATTTCAAACATTTCAAATATGCAAGGGGAGGTACAGGATGTAAGGCAAGAGGAATCAGAGGGGGAAGCCTTCAAGCCAAAAAATATTTGGGCAACAGTGAACTGATCAGTTCTCTGACCTGGAAGATTTGTGAAAGACAGCAATGGGAGATACAGAAAAGACACGGAAGATAGGCCTGTGGTCCCCAAACTTCTTTCATGTCTCAGCACATGTACATTGTAATGGTATTTGTATGGTACGTTGGGTATTGTGGACTAAATGTCTGTGTACCCCTCCACTCCTAATTTGTCTACTGAAATCCTAACCCCCAATGTGATAGTATCAGGAGGTGGGGCCTTTGGGAGATAATTAGGCCATGAGGGTGGTGCCCTTATGAATGGAATTTGTGTCCATATAAAGGGGACTCCAAAGAATTCTCTTGCTATTTTTCTGCCTTGTGAGGACACAGTGAGAAGACAGCAGTTTGCAGACCAGAAGAGGACCCTCACTAGACCCTGACCATGCAACTACCCTCATCTCAAGCACCTAACCTTCAGAACTATGAGAAATAAATTTGTTGTTTATGTGGCTGCCCCATCTGTGATATTCTGTTATAGCAGCCAGAACTGACTGTGACATGGGGTAAGGGAAGAGGTCCTTCAGTGCATGAGACATTGTCTGTATTCCCCAGGGACCTTTGAGGCGCACTGATTGGGGAGCTCTTATTGGTTATTGCTCCTGGATAGGATAGCTCTCTGATTCAGATGTGTGCATATCTCTCAACCTGACAAAACACTGGAATCCATCTTTTCGTATTTTTGTAGATCAACCTCAGATGGTTTATATAATGATATAATCAATTTAAAGTCATTTTAATCTCATCTAATAATTTAGTTCACCTTCATACTTAGCTTTGTTGTCTAGGTACAAGTGCTAATCTTTTTAAAAATTTATTTTAAAAATTGTAATACAGTTTTTAACAGAGAAGGCAATGGCACCCCACTCCAGTACTCTTGCCTGGAAAATCCCATGGATGGAGGAGCCTGGTAGGCTGCAGTCCATGGGGTCGCTGAGGGTCGGACATGACTGAGCGACTTCACTTTCACTTTTCACTTTCCTTCATTGGAGAAGGAAATGGCAAGCCACTCCAGTGTTCTTGCCTGGAGAATCCCAGCGACGGGGGAGCCTGGTGGGCTGCTGTCTATGGGGTCGCAGAGTCAGACACAACTGAAGTGACTTAGCAGCAGCAGCAGCAGCATACAGTTTTTAAAGGCTACACTCCATTTGCAGTTATTGTAAAATATTGGCTAAATTCCCCATATCGTACAAATATACCCTTGTAGCCTGTCTTGCACTCAGTAGTTCGTATCACCCACTCCCCCACCTCTGTATCCCTACCCACCCCCACTGGTAACCAGTAGTTTGTTCTCTATATCTGCAAATTTGCTTCTTTTTTGTTATATGCAGTAGTTTATTGTAGTTCTAGATTCCACCTATAAGTGATACTATACAGTATTTGTCTTTCTCTGTCTGAATTAATAAATGCCAATCTTTATGAAGCTTTTTGGTCTGAATCTGATCAAAGAGAAGCATCCTTGTAATGTAGAAGCACTAGCAATCATGAGACCTGGGTTTATTCCCACTTATTCTCTAGGCCTAATCTATGCTAATACATCTCTCTCAGTTTCCTAATCTACCGAAGAGATAGCAGCCATCCTACTGATAGGAAGTCTTTATACATTTGCAATGAAACAGAAACTTATATAGCTATACTATGCAAGACATTGTGTTGGATGCTATAGAGGACAGGCAATTCCAGGTGTCACACACCAATACAATGTACAAAGGAAGAGAAGACAGTAGGCTTGTCTGTCTTTTGCCGAGAGGAAAACTTTCCCAGAAGCCTCCTGGGTTCCTTCCTGTCTGCTGGCACATCTCTCCCTCAACCAATCACAGGGAAAGGGGACAGAATTGCATGAGTATTTAAGTTAATCCTGCTGGATTCCTGACTGGCAGAGAAGGGTGGACCCCAGAACAAGATGTGAAGGCTCTGACGTGCTGGGGAGGATAGCAGAAGAGTTTGTAGCAGCCTTGAATGTCATCATGCTATGTGGGTAGAGGGGAATCATTCCAGGATCTGAAAAAAGAAGCCACAGGAAATCACAATCAACACAAACCCAAGGATCCACAGCCAGATCTAGGGGTCTGTGGGGACCTTCCATTCTTAACAGAAATTGACCACTGAGGTCACTTTTCTCAATTTTCTTGTTCAACTCATCTTAGCAGATATAGTTTAGTCAGCACTCTGCAAATTTCCAGAAAAGATTTTTCTGTAAATTGAGTTTTAAAAGTCCAAATTTCTTAGTGTGATATGTCAGACCCTTTATAATCTATCCCTTATGGTCTATGATTGTACTAGACATTTTCTGTAAGGAACTTGAACATACCTGGAGTTTGGTACCTGCTCAGGTTCTAAACCAATCCCCTGAGGATACCCACAGAGCGCTGGATGCAGTTTGCATAACCTCCTATGGGAGGGCTTTCTAGAATAGGGTTAGGAAAGCTTGTCTTCAGGGCAAACCTTTCAATATCACAGTAATCCAAGTTTATGCCCCAACCACTAATGCTGAAGAAGCTGAACAGTTCTATGAGAACCTACAAGACCTTCTAGAACTAACACCAAAAATGAAGTTCTTTTCATCATAGAGGACTGGATTGCAAAAGTAGGGAGTCAAGAGATACCTGGAGTAACAGGCAAGTTTGGCCTTGGAGTACTAAATGAAGCAGGGCAAAGGCTAACAGAGTTTTGCCAAGAGAAGGCACTGACCATAGCTAACACCCTCTTCCAACAACACAAGAGATGACTCTGCACATGGACATCACCAGATGGTCAGTACTGAAATCAGACTGATTATATTCTTTGCAGCCGAGGATGGAGAAGCTCTATACAGTTAGCAAGAACAAGACTAGGAGCTTACTGTGGCTCAGATCAAGAACCCCTTATTGCAAAATTCAGACTTAAATTGAGGAAAGTAGGGAAAACCACTAGACCATTCAGGTATGACCTAAAACAAATCCCTTACAATTATACAGTTCAGTTCAGTTCAGTCGCTCAGTTGTGTCCAACTCTTTGCGACAGTGGAAGTGTCAAATAGATTCAAGGGATTAGATCTGATAGACAGAGTGCCTGAAGAACTATGGACAGAGGTTCGTGACATTGCCCAGGAGGCAGGGATCAAGACCATCCCCAAGAAAAAGAAATGCAAAAAGGGAAAGTGGTTGTCTAAGGAGGCCTTACAAACAGCTTTGAAAAGGAGAGAAGCTAAAGGCAAAGGAGATACGGAAAGATATACCCATCTGAATGCAGAGTTCCAAAGAATAGCAAGGAGAGATGAAAAAGGCTTCCTCAGTAATCAATACAAAGAAATGAATGAAAACAATAGAATGGGAAAGACTAGAGAGCTCTTCAAGAAAATTAGAGATATCAAGGGAACATTTCATGCAAAGATGGGCACAATAGAGGACATAAATGGTATGGACCTAACAGAAACAGAAGATATTAAGAAGAGGCAAGAAAATACTGAGGAACTATACAAAAAAGATCTTAATGACCCAGATAACCACCATGGTGTGATCACTCATCTAGAAATCCTGGATTCTAAAGTCAAGTGGGCCTTAGGAGCATCCCTATGAACAAAACTAGTAGAGGTGATGGAATTCAAATCCTGAAAGATGATGCTGTGAAAGTGCTGCATTCAATATGCCAGCAAATTTGAAAAACTCAGCTGTGGTCACAGGACTGGAAAAGATCAGGTTTCATTCTAATTTCAAAGAAAGGCAATACCAAAGAATGTTCAAACTACCACACAATTGCACTCATCTCACATGCTAGCAAAGTAATGCTCATAATTCTCCAAGCAAGGCTTCAGTAGTACCTGAACCAAGAACTTTCAAATGTTCAAGATGGATTTAGGAAAGGAAGAGGAACCAGAGATCAAATTGCCAACATCTTTTGGATCATAGCCAAAGTAAGAGAATTCCAGAAAAACATCTACTTCTGCTTCATTGACTAGGGCTTCCCTTGTGGCTCAGACGGTAAAGCATCTGCCTGTAATGCAGGAGACGTGGGTTCGATTCTTGGGTTGGAAAGATCTCCTGGATAGGGAAATGGGAACCCACTCCAGTACTCTTGTCTGGAAAATCCCACGGATGGAGGAGCCTGGTAGGTTACAGTCCATGGAGTCACAAAGAGTCGGACATGACTAAGCAACTTCACTGCTATGCTGCTTCATTGACTATGGCAAAGTCTTTGACTGTGTGGATCACAACAAACTGTGGAAAATTCTGAAAGAGATGGAAATACCAGACCACCTTACCTGCCTCCTGAGAAATCTGTATGCAGGTCAAGAAGCAACAGTTAGAACTGGACATGGAACAATAGACTGGTTCCAAGTTGGGAAAAGAGTACATCAAGGTTGTATAGTGTCACCCTGCTTATTTAACTTCTATGCAGAGTACATCATGCGAAATACCAGGCTGGAGAAAGCACATGCTGGAATCAAGATTGTGGGGAGAAATATTAATAACCTCAGATATGCAGATGACACCACATTCTGGCAGAAAGCAAAGAGGAACTAAAGAGCCTCTTGATGAAAATGAAAGAGGAGAGTGAAAAAACTGGTGTAAAACTCAACATTCAAAAAACTAAGATCATCGTATCTGGTTCCATCACTTCATGACAAATAGATGAGGAAACAATGGAAACAGCATGGGACTTTATTTTCTTGGGCTCCAAAATCACTGCAGATGGTGACTACAGCCATGAAATTAAAAGACACTGCTCCTTGGAAGAAAACCTCTAACAAACCTAGACAGCATTTTAAAAAGCAGAGACACTACTTTGCCAACAAAGGTCAGTCTAGTCAAGGCTATGGTTTTTCCAGTAGTCATGTATAGATGTGAGAGTTGGACCATAAAGAAAGCTGAGCACCGAAGAATTGATGCTTTTGAATTGTGGTGTTGGGGAAGACTCTTGAGAGTCCCTTGGACTGCAAGGAGATCAAACCAGTCAATCCTAAGGGAGATCAATCCTGAATATTCATTGGAAGGACTGATGCTAAAGCTGAAACTCCAACACTCTGGCCACCTGATGCGAAGAACTGACTCATTTGAAAAGACCCTGATGCTGAGAAAGATTGAAGGCGGGAGGAGAAGGGGATGACAGAGGATGAGATGGTTGGATGGCATCACTGAGTCTATTAACATGAATTTGAGCAGGCTCCAGGAGTTGGTGATAGACAGGGAAGCCTGGCATGCTGCGGTCCATGGGGTCGCAAAGAGTCGGACACAACTGAGTGACTGAAGTGACAGGCTGACTGAGGAAAGCTTTCCTCCATTAGGGATCAGAACAAAAGTAATAGTCGTTTCGCCACCACCAAGAACAAATTCTTCCGTGGCACTTTCCAGGTGTCTTAATTATTCTAAGCACTTTAATTACTATTGTTGTTCAGTCACCTGCCAATGCAGGAAACACAGGAGATGTGGGTTTGATCCTTGGGTTGGGAAGATCCCCTGGAGTATGAAATATCAATCCACTCCAGTATTCTGCCATGAAAAATCCCATGGACAGCCTGGTGGGCTAAAGTCCAAAGGGTTGTAAAGAGTCAGACATGACTGAGTGACTAAGCATAAGCACTTTAATATATTCATTCATTTAATTCTCACAACATCCCAAGGAGATGCCTCTGAGGAGAAGGGTATTACTACTATCCCCTCTAGGCTGCCTCCTCCATGAGTCTGAGTTCTTGGGGACAGTGAATGTTCTGTTTATCACTGAATTCCTTGGGACCTAACACAGTGCTTGGCAAAGCAAGGGCTTCAGTAAATGTTGAATGGATCATTTGTATGAACTATTTTTTCAAAGTCAGTGGATTCCCTTGCATTTAAAGGGAGCAACAGGAATATTGGATGCTACCCTAAAGCCTCCCAGAGCAACCAAACCAAGGCATCCCCTCCCTCTCATGGAACCACCTAACCCAAAGCCCTGAAGTCTACAGCCTCTTAAAACCTCAGCACAGAAATCTTCAGAGGATAATGACGTGTAAGGATAATGACGTGTAAGGATAATGACGTGTAGACATAATGACATGTGTAGGACTTGGGATGGACCCAATTTTGACTAACATTTATTTTCATGAACGACAGTGCTGTAGGGGCTCTTTATAGCCCCTCTGGCTGATCCAATGTATTAGTTCTCTTTGTAGTTCCCTTATTAATAGTGAACAGAAATATAAGACCAAAAACTGCCTGTACATCCTTGTGAGCAAGAAATCCTCCCATATAATGGATATGAGGCCCATTCCTGGGACCCTGCCTTCCAGATCACCTGCAGACTGTCTAGTATTTGTATCTATCTACCTAGACCTCTGTCTAGTCACCTACCTATCTCCATCTGCCTCTTACACACATCCCAGGATCCTGACAGAAACAAAGTTGCTTATAATAAAGATGGAGTGAAGTTTCCAAGCCAAAGATAGATCCTGCACTCCTGAGATTTTTCCTATTCAGGGGCAGAGCAGAGTGTTCTGGGAGAGAGTAAGACTTAGTGGACCAGCTTGGATGGAACTTGCTCTCAGAGCCCTGGTCCCGAGACCCCAGAAGTGACAAAGTACAATAGAAGCTGCTGCGGAGGCCATTACCCTAGAGGTTGTTCCTTTCCAAGCCAAGGATTCTGGCCAGAGTGTGGCAGGAATCACATCCCACTGGAAGGAAGCACAGAGGATTCTCTGCCACTCGGGTGTAGAGAAAGGGCCCAGGGGCATGGGTTGGGAGTGGGAAAGGGTTGGGGGGCACTGGGCCTGAGCCAGGTTTTCCCAGGCCGGGGTTCAGCACATGCATTTCCTTGCTCTGTACCTGGTAGGAATCCTCATCACCTCCAAAGCTTGGGCCACCTTTGCTGCAGTTACCCATGATGTGGGTTTGTTCAGTACCATGAGCATTTTCGGCAGATCGGAAGCCCTAATGGGTGTATCTCAGTGAGGCTGTGAGTTCCCCTGGGCTGTCCCCTCCTCTCCCTGCCTGCCAGCGCTGGGTTTCTTGTTTTCAAGTAGATGCCTGGTCACCCCTCCCTTCTCTCCTTCCTTCCTTTTCTTTTAAAATAGTATATACTGACTCGAGGGGGAGGGGCTTCTGCGCTGCTGGTAACGGTCTGTTTTTTGAGGAGCTGCTGGCTATATGCTATGACCAGTTTGTCAACAGTCACCATGTGTCTGCTCAATGGTCCCTTTTCTGTGTGTGTGTGTGTGTTGTATGCCAATGAAAGTTCAGAAAATAATATTTACCTGAAGTTAATTTTACTTGAAAATGTCACAAATTTAAGCAACTTCCTCTATTTTCTTAAATGTTTTTTTTGTTTGTTTCTTCCCTTTCCCCCCCATATTCTTGTACACTCTTACCTCCATCTGAATCTTGATATTTCAGTTGGAGGCCAGTGCTGAACCATCAAGTCTGCTCCTCACAAGCAGTGACCTCTGCCCAGATGCTCCATCTTTATATAGGAGGGCCATCAGGCTGGGCAGAATGTCATAAAGGAAACATACTTTCATGTGGACTAATTTGGAGGGAAAGGGGTCTCTGATCTAAGCTTCTGTGTGGAATTCTACTTAAATATTCATTGACTAGTACATTCATTGCCATTTATTCAGGAGTTCATTTAACATTTATTATTGAATATCATCTGAGTATTGGCACATGGATCCCTGTCTGCAAGGAGCTTGCAACCCTTCAAGCAGAGAAGATGTCTACTTGTCACCATCACACAGCAGGAACATGAATTGGACCCTCAGAGTCACACAGGGAAAGAAGAATGGGAGTTCAGAGCAGGAGGCAATCTTTTCCAACTGAACCTTCCAGAAGGATGGCCTCAATCGGGGTGGCAGGTAGAACATGTAGGGCTCACAGACAAAGATAGGGGCAAGAGCAGTCTAGCAGAAGGAATAATATATAGCAGTTAAAGCTCAGAAGAGTGGGATTTCCTTAAATAGTCCGGAAAGGGAGAAGAGGCCGAGAGAGGGTGGGTGGTGACCAAGTCACGGTATTCCTGCCGGGACACTGGCAAGAAGCATTCTGGAGGAGTTGTTGAACCACTGGGAAGAGCCAAACTGAACAGGGGGGGTGGGAGTAGGGGCAGGATTAGAGTACATCTTTAGGGCCCCCTAGGCTTTCTACCCTGCTTATTTAACTTCTATGCAGAGTACATCATGAGGAATGCTGAGCTGGAAGAAGCACAAGCTGGAATCAAGATTGCCGGGAGAAATATCAATAACCTCAGATATGCAGATGACACCACCCTTATGGCAGAAAAGTGAAGAGGAACTAAAAAGCCTCTTGATGAAAGTGAAAGAGGAGAGTGAAAACGTTGGCTTGAAGCTCAACATTCAGAAAACAAAGATCATGGCATCTGGTCCCATCACTTCATGGGAAATAGACGGAAAAACAGTGGAAACAGTGTCAGAGTTTATTTTTGGGGGCTCCAAAATCACTGCGGATGCTGATTGCAGCCATGAAATTAAAAGATGCTTACTCCTTGGAAGGAAAGTGATGACCAACCTAGATAGTATATTAAAAAGCAGAGACATTACTTTGCCAACAAAGGTCTGTCTAGTCAAGGCTATGATTTTTCCCGTGGTCATGTATGGATGTGAGAGTTGGACTGTGAAGAAAGCTGATCGCCGAAGAACTGATGCTTTTGAACTGTGGTGCTGGAGAAGACTCTTGAGAGTCCCTTGGACTGCAAGGAGCTCCAACCAGTCCATTCTAAAGGAGATCAGTCCTGGGTGTTCATTGGAAGGACTGATGCTAAAACTGAAACTCCAATAGTTTGGGCACCTCATGTGACGAGTTGACTCACTGGAAAAGACTCATGCTGGGAAGGATTGGGGGTGGGAGGAGAAGGGGACGACAGAATGAGATGGCTGGATGGCATCACCAACTCGATGGACATGAGTTTGAGTGAACTCCGTGAGTTGGTGATGGACAGGGAGGCCTGGCATGCTGTGATTCATGGGGTCAGGGAGAGTCAGACATGACTGAGCGACTGAACTGAACTGAAGCTTTCTTATTTTGATTGACAGCTTTATTAAAGGCTACTTTGCAAACCGTGCTCTTCAGTTTTAACCATTCACATGGTTCTCTAAGGCAAATGCAACAGTCTTGATGTGTTCATCAAGGTGTGCTGTGTCCTAATTAACACAGGGAGCCTATTGTGCTGCAGTCCATGGACTTGCAAAGAGTCAGACACAACAGCAACTGAACTGAACTGAAGTGTCCTAATTGCTGCAACAAAACCTCAGTGGCTTCCTTCTTTCTCACTTCATAGCCCCGAGCTGGTTGGGTGGGGAGGGGATATTCTAAGCATTCCTTTAGGACACAGCTACTTCCAATTAGTGTTTCTGCTTTCCTCTCGGGTCTTGAGTCCTCCACTGGGTCTGAGAAGGGCTCACATCTCATGCGCCCATATTTCGTTGGGCAGAACTCTGTCACATGACCCGCCTTATGCCAAGGGTGGCTAGGAAATACAGCCTATCCTTGTGCCCGGGGAGGTTGTGGGGTGAGGGGGAGCATAAGTTTGGCCAAGACAACATTACATTTGCAATGACATATTAGAGAGGCTAGGATTTGATGAGCATGATAAAAAGCTTCAATGCTATCGTGTGTCTAATTTCATGCGTTATATGTTATTTTTATCATGAGATGCTTAGAATATGGCCCGTCAGCCTTAGGCAGTCACTGATGTTGTGTGGTTACTGATAGTTGAAGACTTTTACAAAACCAGAAACTGGAGTTCTCCCTCTGGCTGTCTCCAAATTTCTCTATAATAATTCAGTACCCCCTTTACTGACTGGGAAATTCTCTTGTAATCACACAGGGCAGCAGTTACACACTAATCCTGCAGTTATGCAGAAGAGAACAGAGATTAATAGATTGCTAAGGAATTATATTAGCTGACTTTGTCATTGTTGAGGACAACCAAAAAGTTCACGTTTGAAGTATTTTGTCCATTTATCCTACTACCCCATCACTGTTAAAGCTTATTTCTCGTAATAAAAGTTTATTTGTATAAACTTCAAAAGGAAAAGTATTTTTAAATAAAAGTTTATATGTATCATTAACAGGGTAGGGGATTGGTGGAAGGTCTGGGTCATGTAGTCGTTTGAAGAGCAGACTGACAGAGGCTCTGCCATCTCCAACATGGGGCTTTTTAGGTTGCCTTAGGCATCAACATCCAGCCAGGAGATGAGCGCATCAGATGGTGCAGAACATATTTGTGGGTTGGACCTGAAAGTGGTAAAGGTCATTTCCATCTACATTTCTTTGATCAGAACTCAGTCAAGTAACCACACCTAGTGCAAGGGTCTGAGAAAGACAGGCTCTGTAGCAACTCAGCAACTCTCTCCTATGTGGTGTAAGTAGAGTCATCAGTCGGTGAGTGAGTTGTCTCTGCCACAGTGGGGCTACCAGCTTCTCTTTAAACTTGCATAGAGCACCCTGGGTCTGCCAAAAGGAGATGTACTAGGGACGCTGGTTTTAAGAAACAATGGAGACCTTGAGTGAATACAGTGGTTCTAAAAGACTGAAATGCTTTGTTGTTGTTGGACTGATAATATAAGTTTATTGAATTGATACTATGAATTTCAAACAGGGGGATAGATAAAGTCAACTGTTATGTGGTGCAAAAGTCCAAAGGAGGTAAAATGCAAAATTAGATATGATAGTCATTAGGGCTGGTGACAAACACTCCAGCTGGATGGTAAGACAATACTTCCACCCCCTTTGAAGTTAGGATGATCACTGATTTGCTTTGACCAATCAAATGTGGGCAGGAGTGTGTCACAAGTTCCCATATTTCCTTCCCTGTGCTGTGGAGAACTTGGAAGGACATGTTGAGATGAAACCTTGTCAGCTCAGCCCCTGAAAGACTGGGATGAGCAGAACTCCCCTGGTTACTTGTGATGAGCATGTATATGGTGGGTCAAGCTGCTGAAATCTTGAAATGATTTTTTTTAAATATAATTTTTTAGTTTATTTATTTTAATTGGAGGCTAATTACTTTACAATATTGTATTGGTTTTGCCATACATTGACATGAATCCGTCCCGGGTGTACATGTGTTCCGCTGAAATCTTGAAATGATTTGTAACTGCAGTCCAACCCGGTATGTTCTGACTATTACATCAGGTAAAGGTTCTTCTTGAAAAAAATAGGCTGACATAAGATTTCACATCAGATTTTAAGAAGTTAAACTTTACGAGATTGGAAATCTAAAATTGCTTTGGGTGGAAGATTTTGCTGACATCAACTTTAAGTGACACAGATCAATCACATTTATTCATTAAAATACAATATTCAATTTGAAAATGCTTCAAAAGTGATGTTATAAAATGCATTATTATATAAAACATCAAAGAGCAAACATTTTACCTAATGTTTAAGGTGCACAGTTATAGATAAATACTTGCTAATTTCTTTTTCCAACTGTTTTAAAGTAAGATAATTATCAGAGGTTTAGATGTAGATTTTAGTAAAAGATTACATGTAATTCTTTTCTGTCTTTTTTCATGTTACTGTTCCTCTTTCCCCTCAGAGATTTTGTGCGGCTTTTCTTAGAACCTCCTCCTTTTTAATGGTATTGAAATAACTAGAATTAATACCAAAAGATCTTTTTCTTCTTTTGCTTTCTCAGTTCTGCTTTGAAAATTCTATGATTACCGTATTTAAATTGCTGTATCAGTCTGTTCGCCACCAGTGCCAAGATTTACCACGGATGCCTTATATCCTCTGCCCCAACATGCCTCATGATGAACAAAAGTGATGACGATACTAAGCTGTGTGCATCCACCTCGGTGTGAGACAGTAGGTCATGAGGCTTTCCTATCTCACAGGACAGCAGGAAGTTCAGTGTTTGGTAGGAAACAGGAGGGGCTATGCTAGTGTTTCCCAAAGGTCAGACAACATCAGAACTCTCCGGGAGACATGTTCAAAATATGGGTTCTTAGCTTCACTCCAGTCTCTCTGAATCAAAACATCCAGAAAAAGAAACTGGGAATCTGCATTTTAAACTGTCTCTCCAGTTTGATGCTGGTGAACAGGTGAGTCCATCTCAGCAAAGACCATAGAGGACCCCAGAGGCCAACACACAGGGCAACTGGCCTTCCCTTCCCTTACTCCAAGAAAATGTATAGAACAAGCCCCCAAGCCATCCTGCTGATAGGAGAGGAAGTTGATTATTTATCCCTCATTGGTTGAGGGTTGCTCCTGGCCACATAAGTTCTTTGGCATTTCAGGCCTGTGCTATGTTTGGGGTGAGCATGCTCTGGGGCAGAAAGACACAGGTGCCTGTGGTTGGAAGCTGTTGTGTGTGTGTAGGAACTATTTCCTGAAGACCTCAGGGGTGGGCAAGAGTGTATGACTAGGTCATTGACAGTGTCTGCTGTATCTAAGTTAAATCTCATCTTTTATTGTCACTGTTTTTGCTCTTTTTGGCAAAATGTTACCTCTTGTTCTGGGCTTATGTTACCAGCTGGAATTGTCTATTTTGATCCCAAATGTATGATCAGTGGTAGCCTGTGATTCATTTTGAAAGCCCTGCCTTACAAATTAATTCTAAAGACTTCTGTTCATCTTACGTTTCAGAAAACAATGGTTTCAAAAATATCTGACCTATGAGTGATGTAAAGCCTACGTATAGGATGAAGCATAGACAGGACATTTGATGGCCAAGTCAGACCTTGTGATTGGAACCTCTCACTAGTGACCAGTGGTGGTCTCAGTCAAATCTAGCACCCTGCACTTATGTATAACGTGACAGGCCATCATGCTAATAAAATGGAAATGAACTGAAAGGTAGTTGAGTCATTTAAGTAAACATTTAATGAGCCCTTGTTGCAGCTTATAATAAAGAACACACTGAAGGTGGTTTTAGAATCATAGAATTTTAGAGCTGCTGGGAATTATGCAATATGTACTAGAAGTCTGTTTCTTGTATGGGACTAGGAACATGGGCTTAGGAACCAGACTGCTTGGACCTAAATCCCAGTTCCAATGCTTGCAAGCCTGCCTTGGGCAATTTACCTTATATTTTTGAGTCTCAGTTTATTCTATACAGTTGTTGTTTAGTTGCTAAGTTATATCTGACTCTTTTGAGACCCCATGGACTGTAGCCTTCCAGGCTAGTCTGTCCGTGAGATTTTCCAGGCAAGACTACTGGAGTGGGTAGCCATTTCCTTTTCCAGGGACTCTTCCTGACTTGGGGTTCAAACCCGCATCTCCTGCATTAGCAGGCGGATTCTTTACCACTGAGCCACCTGGGAAACCCTCTATATATTTGTACCTACCTCATAAAATTTTAAGGATTAAGTGAGTGAATGAATATACTGTAAAGCTCATAAAAGAGTGCCTGGAACATGGTAAGCAGTAAGTAAATTTTAGCCATTAACTAGTTCTATCCTGTTTTACAGATGAAGGAAATCCAGCCCAGAGATGTCTAGTGACCTTCCCAAAGAGTTGAGACTGGAACTCATGTCTCCTCATTTCCAGAGTGATTTGTTTTCAGTACAAGTTGTAGAATGATGGCAGACAAGCTCTAAAAGTGAGATCTTTATTATTATTTGAAAGATAAGGCAATTAACATTTTGAAAGCAATTTAAGAAATCATAAACCTAGTATAATATAGTACATCCTCTCTGTGAACATTAAATGTAGAAAGAACGAAAAGTAATGCATGGGGATCATCATGGCATCAAATTATAATGGAAGCTTCCTGAAAGAGAAGAGCCTGAGCCTAGTGCCTTTAGGAAGCATTGCATTTTGTTGAGGAGATAAACTGGGAGAAAAGTCTTTCCCAGTGGAAAAAGGGCACAATGGTATCAATGACCTGGTATGTGTGAAGCAGCAGCTCATGAGGAGATGCGCTGTGTTGTAGGGAACTGAGTTTCATACTGGTGGCTTGCAAGTAAGGTTCAGTTATATGTTCTGTTTGGCCTATGGAGTTTGACAAAAATTTGAGCTGACTACTTTATCTGTCAAGGTTCTACAGAGAAACAGAACCAAGGATATGTATATATTATAGATTCTACTTCACTTCTAGTGATCCGTCTGTCCAAATTATTTCTTCTTGATTCAGTTTTGGGGGGGCTGTATGCTGCTGCTGCTAAGTCGCTTCAGTCGTGTCCAACTCTGTGTGACCCCATGGACAGCAGCCCACCAGGCTCCGCTGTCCATGGGATCCTCCAGGCAAGAATACTGGAGTGGGTATTTCCTTCTCCATGGTGGCGGGGCGGGGGACACTGTATGCTTATAGAAGATTGTCCATTTCTTCTAGGCTGCTGAATTTGTTGGCATATGATTGTTCATAGTGTTCTCTTATGGTTTTTTGTATTTCTGCAGTTTCAGTTGATATTTCTCCTTTTTCATTTATTTTATTTACGAATATGCAGGAGACCCGGGTTCGATCCCTGGGTTGGGAAGATCCCCTGGAGAAGGAAACGGTAACCCACTCCAGTATTCTTGCCTGGAGAATCCCATGGACGGAGAAGCCTGGTAGGCTACAGTCCACGGGGTCGCAAAGAGTCGGACACGACTGAGCGACTGAACAGAACAGAACAGATATATGTATGTGTTTGTATGTGTGTATATACATTTGTGTGTGTATATAAAGAGACTGATTTTTAAGAATTGGTTCATGTGATCATGGGGGGTGGTATCTGAAATCTGTAGGGCAGACCAACTGACTAACTAGAAATTCATGAGATTTCCATGTTACATTTTTGAAGCAGAATCCTTCATTCCTCCTTTCTAGGAAATGTAAGTTTTTTGCTCTTAAGGCCTTTCACTGATTGTGTGAGTCCCTTCCACATTATTGAGAGTAATTTCCTTTGCTTAAAGTCAAGTGATTGTAAATATTAGCCACATCTACAAAATCCCTTCACAGCAACACCTAGACCAGAGTTTGATAAACAGTGGGACACCACAGCCTAGTCAAGCAGACACATAAATTGACCCTTATGGCTACAAACATCAAGAGATTTGATTTTATAAGGAAGAGTCAGATTTCTAGCTTGTTTGGAAAACTGGAAAGATCTGGCAACTCTGGGCCTGTAAGTTCTTTGGATGAGGCTGAACTTCTGAGTTGCCTCAATCTCCATCCAGTCCGTGGGTAATTTGGGCTTGTGTCCTGAACCCTGAGCAGGGCAGAAAAACCCGAGTTTGATAAAGAAAGACAAGACTTTGTGATGGGGGACACTGGATCTAAGTTCAGGAGATAATCCCAGGTATTACAGCAGCAAGAGAGGAGCTTAGAGACTGTCAGATCAGTGATTTATCTATGGAGGCTACTTGGCAAGGGGAAGAGGCAGCAGTGGGAGTGGTAGGATCTGGTTTCTTTGTGTGCTTTAATCTAGAAGCTCTACTTTAATCTGGCTTTTGCTTGCTGCTGCTGCTAAGTCGCTTCAGTCATGTCTGACTCTGTGCGACCTCATAGACGGCAGCACACCAGGCTCCCCTGTCCCTGGGATTCTCAAGGCAAGAATGCTGGAGTGGGTTGCCATTTCCTTCTCCAATGCAGGAAAGTGAAAAGTGAAAGTGAAGTCGCTCAGTCATGTCCAACTCTTAGTGACCCCATGGACTTCAGCCTACCAGGCTCCTCCGTCCATGGGATTTTCCAGGCAAGAGTACTGGAGTGGGTTGCCATTGCCTTCTCCATGGCTTATGCTTGGGGCTGCTCAAAAGTTTGAAAATCACTTCTCAAGATCTGCGTGGCCATTTTACAACTGAAGAAACTGTAGCCCAGATTCAGTCTGGTTTTCATGTGACAGGTGATAGAAAGCCTTTGATTGCTTTTTTCCTAAAAAATTGCAGTACATTTGATTTACAATGTTGTGTTAGTTTCAGATATGAAGCAAAATGATTCATATATATATGCTCTTTTCTAAATTATTACAAGGTATTGAATATAGTTCCCTGTGCTATATAGTAGGACCTTGTTCTCTACCTATTTTGTATATAGTAGCTTGTATCTTTTAATTCCAAACTCCTAATTTATCCCTCTCCCCTTTGGTAACCATAAGTTTGTTATCTCTATAGAGATAAGAATAGAAATAAGAATATAAGATTATAAGAAAATAAGAAAGATTAGAAAATAATATAAGATTATATTCTTATAAGAATATAAGATCTTATAGAGATAAGAATAGAAATGTCTATTTCTGTTTTGTAAATAAGTTCATTTGTATTATTTATTTATTTTTCTTTTGTAAACAGCTTTATTGAGATATAATCAATACACAATACATTGTATGTATTTAATGTACAATTTGACATTCGACATGTGCATACCCATGAAAGGATCACTACAGTCAAGATAAAAGGTATATCCATCACCCACAAAAGTGTCCTTGTGCTCATGTGTAACCCATCTTTTCCAGCTCTTCCGTTAACCCCTCCTCTTGCTCCCTCACCTAACTTTTCCCTGCGGTTCTACTAATTGGCATTCTGTCACTAAAGAGATCTGAATTTCCCAGGAATTTATGTATGTAAAATCACACAACATTCTCTTTTGGCAGGCTTTCTTTTAGCACATTTATTTTAATATGTGCTTATGAATCAAAAGTTCGCATAGCTTTTTATCTCTGAGTAGTATTTCATTGTATGGCTATAACACAGATTTTATTCATTCATCTGTTGAGTATTTAAATTTGCTGAGATTATCTTTCTTTGTTGTTTATTGTTGGGAATCATATTAAATTTTTAATATTAAGCCAAATGTGCATTCCATAAAATTTACTTGACCATGATATATTATCCTTTTTACATAATGTTAGATTTGATTTGTTAGAATTTTGTGTAGAATTACTGCGTGTATTTTCAGAAGGTTATTTGTCTTAGATTCCATATATAAGTGATATCATATGGTATTTGTCTTTCTCTGACTTACTTTATTTAATATGATAATCTCTAGGTCCACCCGTGTTGCTGAAAGTGGCATTGTTTCATTCTTTTTATGGTTGAATAGTATTCTACTGTATATATATACACACACACACAGACACACACACACACACACACATATATATATATATACACCAGATCTTCCTTATCTATTCATCTATTGATGGGCATTGGATTACTTCCATGTCCTGGCTAGTAGTAGTAAGTACTACTGCTATGAATATTGGGGTGCATGTATCCTTTTGAATTAGAGTCTTCTCTGGATATAAGCCCATGAGTGGGACTGCTGGAATATATTGTAAGAAAACCTCTGATGACTCTTAAACATGGAAAGCCATCCATCATATGTAAGGTTGATCAGGCAAGAAGTAACTGAAGCAGTGAGAGATTGGGAGCAGGAGGGCTAGGAAGAAACCATCTCACTCTCATGTTGGAGTACTCACAGTCTAGACCAGGTAGTGGCTCTGAAAATAAAGAAAGAGCAGGAGTGGTAATTGGAGACAGGCCAGAGATAAGTAACAAAGGGGTGGGCAGAGGCAAAGGAATCTCTAAGGTGTCAAGCCTGAGGACCAGTAAGAAAATGATACTTGTAGCAGGAATTGGAAAACTCAAAAAGGATTCTATTGAAGGGCCAACTTCTTTCATATCACTTACTGTATTTGGGCTGCATGTTTATTTTTGACTGGGCTTACCTGACTCCATCCATTCCATGAAACAAATTAACATCTTTGTCTCTAAGGATTTGTTGATAGCAGGTGCCAGGTGAAATCTAGTATTTGATGGGAATGACAGAAAATTTTATAATATTATCCGTGTGCAATATACACTTACACTTTAGATTCTAAAAGGTTTATTTAAAGACTTTAAAGTCTTACTGCTTACAGATAAATGATAAACTTTAAATATGTAGAAGATAAGCCTATGTAACATTAAATAACTTAAATTCTTATTAAAGAAAGTGTGTGAAACAAATAATGTACATTTAACCTCTGTGATGAATTGTAGAAAGAGCTTTAATTAACTTCGGTGTGACTGCCTTTATGCTGTTTTGTCTATTAGCACCAACCATGTGTGAAAGTGTGAAAGTGTTAGTTGCTCAGCCATGTTTGACTCTGCGACCTTATGGATTGTAGCCCATCAGGCTCCTCTGTCCATGGAATTCTCCAGGCAAGAATACTGGAGTCTGTAGCCATTCCCTTCTCCAGGGGATCTTCCCGAACCAGGGACTGAACCTGTGTTTCCTGCATTGCACGCAGATTCTTTAACATCTGAGCCACCAGGGAAGCCCCAGCACCTACCACACTGCCCTTCAATTAACAATTTAATTTTAATAAAATTTAATCTTAGTGTACTATAATTATAATAGAATATGTATTTTATTAATTGAACTGGTCTTGTGCTCAATCTGGATTAAACTCTGCCCAATTTCATCCTTAGATATTTCTTAAATAGTCTTTTCAAAGTGCTTTGTTTATATATATATATATATCTCCTAGGTCAGAATATCTTCTTTAAATTCAGTACAAAGGAATTCTCTAAGTTGACCACTGACCACTTAAACAAGCAGCATCGTTACTAACACATTGTGTATAGGTCATGTTGTATATAGCATATATGTTATATATGCTCATGTTCTGTATAACAACACCATTGAAAGAATAGGTAAACTATAAGACCAATTAGAAGATTATAGGAGAATAGAGAAGCAGAGGAGACAAGGATGAGTTTAAGAGGATGAAGACTGAAGACTGGATTTTAGGAGAAGACTACAGTTAAGGACAGAAGAAAAAGGAAAATCCAGCCACTGAAAGAAATAAAGAAGAAATATGTAGTGAAACAGGAGTACCTGGTATCAGAGAAACCAGGGGAGAAGAGCTTTCCGGGAGAGGGTAAAGGTATATGGTAGCTAACAGTTGAGAAGCAGCCAGTGAGAATGAAGGGATCATTGAATTTGGTCAGTACGTGTTTGGTCCTGATGCGGAGAGAACAGTTTCAGGGGCTGGTAGTTGTCAAATCGAGATGACAGTGGATAGGAGAGGATGAAAGACATTGGTTGAAATTCAAAGAAAGTTTTGAGCATCTTTAGACGATGAACAAAGCTAGTGGAGGTGATGGAATTCCAATTGAGCTATTTCAAATCCTGAAAGATGATGCTGTGAAAGTGCTGCACTCAATATGCCAGCAAATTTGGAAAACTCAGCAATGGCCACAGGACTGGAAAAGGTCAGTCTTCTTTCCAATCCCAAAGAAAGGCAATGCCAAAGAATGCTCAAACTACCGCACAATTGCACTCATCTCACACGCTAGTAAAGTCATGCTCAAAATTCTCCAAGCTAGGCTTCAGCAATATGTGAACCGTGAACTCCCAGATGTTCAAGCAGGTTTTAGAAAAGGCAGAGGCACCAGAGATCAAATTGCCAACATCCACTGGATCATGGAGAAAGCAAGAGAGTTCCAGAAAAACATCTATTTCTGCTTCATTGACTATGCCAAAGCCTTTGACTGTGTGGATCACAATAAACTGGAAAATTCTGAAAGAGATGGGAATACCAGACCACCTGACCTGCCTCTTGAGAAACCTGTATGCAGGTCAGGAAGCAACAGTTAGAACTGGACATGGAACAACAGACTGGTTCCAAATAGGAAAAGGAGTACGTCAAGGTTGTATATTGTCACCCTGCTTATTTAACTTATATGCAAAGTACATCATGAGGAACGCTGGGCTGGAAGAAGCACCAGCTGGAATCAACATTGCCGGGAGAAATATCAATAACCTCAGATATGCAGATGACACCACCCTTATGGCAGAAAGTGAAGAGGAACTCAAAGGCCTCTTGATGAAAGTGAAAGAGGAGAGTGAAAAGGTTGGCTTGAAGCTCAACATTTAGAAAACTAAGACCATGGCATCTGGTCCCATCACTTCATGGGAAATAGATGAAGAAACAGTGGAAACCGTGTCAGACTTTATTTTCTGGGGCTCCAAAATCACTGCAGATGCTGATTGCAGCCATGAAATTAAAAGACGCTTACTCCTTGGAAGGAAAGTTATGACCAGCCTCGATAGCATATTAAAAAGCAGAGACATTACTTTGACAACCAAGGTCCGTCTAGTCGAGGCTATGGTTTTTCCCGTGGTCATGTATGGATGTGAGAGTTGGACTGTGAAGAAAGCTGATCGCTGAAGAATTGATGCTTTTGAACTGTGGTGTTGGAGAAGACTCTTGAGAGTCCCTTGGACTGCAAGAAGATCCAACCAGTCCATTCTGGAGGAGATCAATCCTGGGTGTTCATTGGAAGGACTTATGCTAAAGCTGAAACTGCAATACTTTGGCCACCTCATGCGACGAGTTGACTCACTGGAAAAGACTCTGATTCTGGGAGCGATTGGGGGTGGGAGGAGATGGGGACGACAGAGAATGAGGTGGCTGGATGGCATCACCGACTCGATGGACATGACTTTGAGTGAACTCCAGAAGTTGGTGGTGGACAGGGAGGCCTTTCGTGTTGTGGTTCATGGGGTCGCTAAGAGTCGGACACAACTGAGTGACTGAACTGAACTGAACTGAACTAGCCAAGCATTCTCTGCTGGGTCTGTTGAAGAGCCTCATTACCTTAATTAATGACTGAAATAAACCTTTTAAGTTTCTATTCATACTCAAAAGAAAGACTACATTTTTTTTGTTGTTGTTACACACCCAAGACATGAGTTCATTAGACAGGGAGCAGACAGCCTAATGATCTGTCCAGTAGTTTGTAGCTGTGGTATTATTACAATGGCTTGGGCTACTATCCCCTTTACCACAGATTTATCTGTTCACAGAAACAACAGAGACCGTCAATTATAGAAATAAAATTTTGGTCTCTAGATCTATGGATCTAAGAGTAGATCCATAGCAGAAAACAAGCCTGGCAGAAAACAAGGAATCAAGTCATAGAAATTACAGCAAATTGTCTAAATTGTAACTGATACTAAATAGTATGAGTCACCATGGGACTATTTTAGAAACTCCTTGGGGGACCCCCTCACTACCTCTCCTATCACAAGCTTTCGGCTGTATCTGAATCTGTCGGCCATTCTCTCTCTTGAAAATATCCTGCCTTGGTTCATCTGACACCAGCTCTTGTCTAGTTCTCTTCCTCTCTGACTGTCCCCAAGTCTCCTGGATTGCTTTTTCTCTGGCAGCCCTATAAAGGGTGCTTTCTCCTCCCAGATACAGTCACCACCTCTCCTCTTTCCTGATGCCTTTTCCTGGAAGATCTCGTATCTTCCTATGACGTCACCTGTTTCACAGGTGATCTCAAATCTACCTGCTCTTCCCTTTCTCCTAATCTTCATTTTTATATTCCCAGCTGCCTATCCAACAACTCTTTGAAGAGGCTTCCCAGGAACCTTGAACTCAGTATGTCAAAAATCAAACTTTGCCTCTCTTTACCCAATGCCTCATTCCCCTCCAAACCTGTTCTCCTCCCCAAGGTTGACGGCTGCAGCACCTACCCAGCCGTTTGAGCTAGGAAACTTGGAGTGATCCCTGGTGTTTTCTTCTGTCCATCTCCCATTTCTCATTTGTCTCTGAGTTGTGGCCACTGCCCTTTGACATTTTTCTATTCATTCGCTCATTTGTTCGTTCAACAAATGCGTCTATTGTGTGCCAGGTACTGGGGTTGCAGCAAGGAACAAGGCAGATAAAGTCCAAGTTCTTAAATAGGCAGTGGACAAATAACTATAAAATGGTAGCTGGTATTAAGCTCTAGGAAGAAAAGTGAAGCAGGGTAAGGAGACAAAGACTCACAGAAGGCAGTTGCCATTTTAGAAACATTGATTAGAGAAGACTGCTCTGATGAGGTCACAAAGGAAGAGACATCTGAATAAGAGATGTAATGATCTCTGTGAGTGTCTGGACATAATTTTGCTTTTGCAATTTTAGTGGCCCTGCCTGGGTTCAGCCTTCAACACTGCTCCCCTGAGAGTTATTGGGTTCCATGTTTCAAATTTCATATTTCTTGCTCTGCTGTGAACTCTCATTTCTTCCTGGGCTTGGAACATCCACCACATGGTCCAATACATGGAACTCTCTCTAATGCTCTGAACATACCACCCTTATCACCTGCTTAGACTTGTTTTATGTGTGTTCTTCCTTTTGCCTGGAATGCCTGTTTCCAACACCTTTGCTGTCCACTGCATATCTTTGTAAACAGCCTTAAATCTTTTTGTGACCTTGTGGACTGTAGCCTGCCAGGGTCCTCTGTCCTTGGGGATTCTCCAGGCAAGAATATTGGAGTGGGTTGCCATGCCCTCCTTTAGAGGATCTTCCCAACCCAGGGATCAAACACAGGTCTCCTGCATTGCAAACGAATTCTTTACTATCTGAGCCACCAAGGAAGTCCCAAGCAAGGTAAATAAGAATAAATCATTGAATAAAAATTAGCTTAAATTTTTTCCTTTTTTGGGTGACATCTTTGAAATTCCCACAGAAGTTTTATTTTCCCTCCTCAATACTGCCAAAGCATTTTATACTAGAATCGTCTGGAAGGGTGAGCACATTTTTTCTCTAAAGGGCAAGTAAATAAATATTTTAGGCTTTGCGGGCCACATGGTATCTGTTAAAATGACTCAGCTCTGCCATTGTAGCATAAGAGGGCTGTAGACAACAGTAAATTAATAAGCATGGCTGTGCACTGATAAAAATTTATTTACAAAAACAGGCAGTGAGCTTCAGTTTGCTGACCCCTGATCTATTGTCATCTTATTTTAGATTGTAATTATTAGTTGATTTTTCTACTTGCACAACTAAATTATGAGTTGTTTGAGGATAAGTACCCAAAAACTGTGTGTTACTCATTTTGGTGTCCTAGCCTGTGTAGCTTGTGTTTTCCAAAGATGGGCTACCATGACATCTCCCATTCCCAACTGCTTTTCTGCAGTTTTCTTCCACTGCCCTTCTAGAGATGAGGTTTCATTCCCCTCCCTTGGATCTGGGGTGTATTGGGACTTGCTTGTCACCGTAGAATATTGTGGAGGTGAAGCTGTGCAATTTCTGAGCCTCTCATAGCACTAGCTCTGGGGGATCTCCCCCTGGAAGTCCAGCTGCCATTCTGTCAGAAGCTCACCAAATTGTAGATTTGTGATGAAATAAATGATTGTCCTTTTATTTTCTAAGTTATTTTTTAATAGATATAATTGGCACATTGTGTAAGTTTAAGGTATACAACATGTTGAATTGATATACTTATCTATTGCAAAATGTTAATGACTGTAAATCAGGTCACATAATTACCATTTCTTTCTTGTGGTGTGAACGTTTAAAATCTACTCCTTTAGCAACTTTCAAGTAGACAATACAGTATTATTAACTACAATCACCATGCTGTATGTGAGATTCCATTAAGCTTTGAGATGGTCTGTTACATAGCAAAAGATAATTGGAATATAACTCATGCTCTGAAGTTTTGGTTCTATTTTTAACATCAAAGCAATAACAAAATTAAGAACCAGAAAATCATATTGTCTTTGTGTGATTTTTGCCTTAAAATATTTCTGTTTGTGATATATAGAGGTTTAAGTTAACATTAATGTAAATCCTAGGGACCTTAAACTAACATTTGGAGATGCTTAAACTAAAAATACATTTTCCAGGCAAGGTTGGAAGCCTTCTAACAAGGAGTCTGTCTTCCAAGGAGGTTCCCTCTAGTGGTGGTGTTTTTTTGGTTGTTTGTTTGTTTTAATAGGATTGCTCTCTCTCTCTTATTTTTTTTTTTTTAATGACAATCATTTTTAAAGTCCTTATTGAATTTGTTACAATATTACTTCTTTTTACTTTTTTTTTTTGACTGCAAGGCATTTGGGATTTATCTCCCCTGCTGCTGCTGCTGCTGCTAAGTCGCTTCAGTCGTGTCTGACTCTGTACGACCCCATAGACGGCAGCCCACCAAACTCCCCCATCCCTGGGATTCTCCAGGCAAGATCCCTGGAGTGGGTTGCCATTTCTTTCTCCATTAACTCCCCTACCAGGAATCAAACTTGCATCCCCTGCTTTGAAAGGTGAAGTCTTAACCCCTGGACCACCAGGGAAATTCCTAGGCATCTAAGCTGTACCATAGGACTTGTTGATTAGCATCAGTTCAGTTCAGTTCAGTCGCTCAGTCGTGTCCGACTCTCCGCGACCCCATGAATCACAGCACGCCAGGCCTCCCTGTCCATCACCAACTCCCGGAGTACACTCAAACTCATGTCCACAGAGTCGGTGATGCCATCCAGCCATCTCATTCTCCGTCGTCCCCTTCTCCTCCCGCCCCCAACCTTTCCCAGCATCAGAGTCTTTTCCAGTGAGTCAACTCGTCTCATGAGGTGGCCAAAGTATTGGAGTTTCAGCTTTAGCATCAGTCCCTCCAATGAACATCCAGGATTGATCTCCTTTAGAATGGACTGGTTGGATCTCCTTGCAGTATAAGGGACTCTCAAGAGTCTTCTCCAACACCACAGTTCAAAAGCATCGATTCTTCGGCGATCAGCTTTCTTCACAGTCCAACTCTCACATCCATACATGACCACGGGAAAAACCATTGCCTTGACTAGACGGACCTTGGTCGGCAAAGTAATGTCTCTGCTTTTTAATATACTATCAAGGTTGGTCATAACTTTCCTTCCAAGGAGCAAGCGTCTTTTAATTTCATGGCTGCAATCAGCATCTGCAGTGATTTTGGAGCCCAAAAAAACAAAGTCTGACACTGTTTCCACTGTTTTTCCATCTATTTCCCATGAAGTGATGGGACCAGATGCCATGATCTTTGTTTTCTGAATGTTGAGCTTCAAGCCAACCTTTTCACTCTCCTCTTTCACTTTCATCAAGAGGCTTTTGAGTTCCTCTTCACTTTCTGCCATAAGGGTAGTGTCATCTGCATATCTGAGGTTATTGATATTTCTCCCAGCAATCTTGATTCCAGCTTGTGCTTCTTCCAGCCCAGCGTTCCTCATGATGTACTCTGCATATAAGTTAAATAAGCAAGGTGACAATATACAACCTTGACGCACTCCTTTTCCTATTTGGAACCAGTCTGTTGTTCCATGACCGGTTCTAACTGTTGCTTCCTGACCTGCATACAGGTTTCTCAAGAGGCAGGTCAGGTGGTCTGGGATTCCCATCTCTTTCAGAATGTTCCACAGTTTATTGTGATCCACACAGTCAAAGGCTTTGGCATAGTCAATGAAGCAGAAATAGATGTTTTTCTGAAACTCTCTTGCTTTCTCCATGATCCAGCGGATGTTGGCAATTTGATCTCTGGTGCCTCTGCCTTTTCTAAAACCTGCTTGAACATCTGGGAGTTCACGGTTTACATACTGCTGAAGCCTGGCTTGGAGAATTTTGAGCATGACTTTACTAGCGTGTGAGATGAGTGCAATTGTGCGGTAGTTTGAGCATTCTTTGGCATTGCCTTTCTTTGGGATTGGAATGAAGACTGACCTCTTCCAGTCCTGTGGCCACTGCTGAGTTTTCCAAATCTGCTGGCATATTGAGTGCAGCACTTTCACAGCATCATCTTTCAAGACTTGAAATAGCTCAACTGGAATTCCATCACCACCACTAGCTTTGTTCGTAGTGATGCTTTCTAAGGCCCACTTGACTTCACATTCCAAGATGTCTGGCTCTAGGTCAGTGATCACATTATCGTGACTATCTTGGTCGTGAAGATCTTTTTTGTACAGTTCTTCTGTGTATTCCTGCCACCTCTTCTTAATATCTTCTGCTTCTGTTAGGTCCATACCATTTCTGTCCTTTATCGAGCCCATCTTTGCATGAAAAGTTCCCTTGGAATCTCTAATTTTCTTGAAGAGGTCTCTTGTTTTTCCTATTCTGTTGTTTTCCTCTATTTCTTTGCATTGATCACTGAGGAAGGCTTTCTTATCTCTCCTTGCTATTCTTTGGAACTCTGCATTCAGATGCTTATATCTTTCCTTTTCTCCTTTGCTTTTCGCCTCTCTTCTAGCATAGGAGATGTTAGGAATGATATTTCACTGGTAGAATCCACAGTGTAAATGATATGTGGTTAGTTACAAAGACTTAATGGGTCCTACCTCCCTTGATTAAATAAGCCACAAGAATAAACAGAAACAGCAGGAAAACATGTTTGGAGTTAGGACCCAAGATCTAGAATACCATTTGTCCTGTGTTCCCTACTCAGTGGATGCCACTTATAACCCTAGGATTATCATTGCTTCTGACTTAGAGGGCCCTCTTCTTGCAGTATGCTAATGGGAGTATGTTATTTAGGGCAGAGAACAGGGACTTCTCTTAGAGTTACCAGGTTTTGCTCCTGATTATGAAGCTATTTCTGTACAGGGAAACATTTGGTCTGAGATTTCTACTGTAACATCCACCCAGTAGTGAGTCTGTAGAACGAAGAGTCTTCCTTATAATCTGACAGTTGTTGATTGATTAAATTAGCTTCGGATGGTTTGCAACACTGAACTGTTGATATCCCTGTCCTAGAAAGGTGAACTCAACTCCAGCTTACATTGGGTTTCAAATTTCAGGAGAACAGAAAGTTTTTTTTTGTCAGGTAGTGTATCGAATGGGGACAATTGCTATTGATGATGTGATAGACAATACACTAGGGGGCATTTATGAATCAGCACCATTTCTGATTGTGTCTGTGACTTCCCCTGGAAGGTGACACAGCACCACCTTGCCCAGGGTTGAAAATTGTGCCTAATGAACGATGACTGAGACATTCATGAATAGCATCAGTTAGCACAGAAGAATCTCTTACATACCTTTGAGTGCTATTTTGTTTCACTTCACATGTTCAGTTCAGTTCAGTTCAGTTGCTCAGTCTTAACAACAAATTTTGATTTGCAGACTCTAATGGATGTGGAATTGGCATTGATCTTTCAGATGTGCTATTTATTTGAGAGCAGTGTAAGCAAAGAGGGCTATAGAGTGTGTTCAGTTCAGTTCAGTTTAGTCGCTCAGTCGTGTCGGACTCTTTGCAACCCCATGAATCACAGCACACCAGGCCTCCCTGTCCATCACCAACTCCCAGAGTTCACTCAAACTCATGTCCATTGAGTCAGTGATGCCATCCAGCCAACTCATTCTCTGTCATCCCCATCTCCTCCTGCCCCCAATCCCTCCCAGCATCAGAGTCTTTTTCAGTGAGTCAACTTATTGCATGAGGTGGCCAAAGTATTGGAGCTTCAGCTTTAGCATCAGTCCTTCCAATGAACACCCAGGATTGATCTCCTTTAGAATGGACTGGTTAGATCTCCTTGCAGTCCAAGGGACTCTCAAGAGTCTTCTCCAGCACCACAGTTCAAAAGCATCAATTCTTCGGCACTCAGCTTTCTTCACAGTCCAACTCTCACATTCATACATGACCACTGGAAAAGCCATATCCTTGACTAGACGGACCTTGGTTGTCAAAGTAATGTCTCTGCTCTTTGATATGCTATCTAGGTTGGTCATAACTTTCCTTCCAAGGAGTAAGCGTCTTTTAATTTCATGGCTGCAGTCAGCATCCTCAGTGATTTTAGAGCCCCCCAAAATAAAATCTGACACTGTTTCCACTGTTTCTCCATCTATTTCCCATGAAGTGATGGGACAAGATGCCATGATCTTAGTTTTCTGAATGTTGAGCTTTAAGCCAACTTTTTCACCCTCCTCTTTCACTTTCATCAAGAGGCTTTTTAGTTCCTCTTCACTTTATGTTAATGGCCCTAAAGGAGATACACTCCAATGTATGTAATTACCAGTCAGTCAGCCCATACTTTTAAAAATTTTATTTTATTAAACTGTAGTTGATTTACAATGTGTCAATTTCTTCTGTACAGAAGTGATTCAGTCATACGTATATATACATTATTTTTTGTATTCTTTCCCATTGTGGCTTATCACGGGATATTGAATGTAGTTCCCTTTGCTATGCAACAGGATATATACTAAGTTGCATTTGCTAATCCCAAACTCCCAATTCTTTGCTCCCCTATTCCCCCTCTCCCTTGGCAACCATGAGTCTGTTCTGTATGTCTGTGAGTCTGCTTTATAGATAAGTTAATTTGTGTTATATTTTAGATTCTACATATAAGTCATATCATTGATATTTATTTTTCTCTATCTGACTTTCTTCACTTAGCATGGTAATCTCTAGGTCCATCCATGTTGCTGTGAATGGTAGTATTTCATTCTTTTTTATGGCTGAGTAGTATTCCATTGTATATATGTACCACATCTTCTTTAGCCATTCGTCTCTCAGTGGACGTTTAGGATGTTTCCATGTCCTGGTTATTGTGAACACTGCTGCTATGAACGTAGGTGTGCATGTATCTTTTTGAATTATAGTTCTGTGTGGATATATGCCCAGGAGTTCTGTCTGGATATAAGCTCATCTTTAAGAGGCCTCCCTGGCTGCAAAGAACAGAGGGCCACCTAGTTTGTCACTGCTGACATCAGTGGTTGCTTCTTCCTTGGATTCACAACTGTATCCTCAAAGTCTGCTGAGGTGTCCCACAGGCATCTCAGAACTAATGGCCCAAAGCTGAACACCTCATTGCTTCTGCTCAAACCTCTTCTTCTTTATGTGTTCCCCATGTCATTAAATGACACTGACATCTACTCAGAGGCATAAGTCAGAAATCTGGGGCTGCTTTTTGACCCTTTCTGCTTCTCACATGCTGCACCTGACCAACCTCACTTTCTGTTGATTCTAACTACAAAATAGCTTTCAGAATACCTCCACTTTATTCTGCCCCACAGCCACACCCCTGGTCCAGGGAGTCCCATTGTCATGCCTGGATGATATAATACTACCTGATTTCCTGCATCCTTTGCAGTAGGATATCATTTGGTTAAAAACATATATTTATTTTACTCCTATATTTTTCCTGTTCCCTTTTCCCCATTTAAGTATGTATAGTAAAATCTACACTTAATATCTACCATAAAGAATTTGGAGAAACAGAATCTAAAAAATTCAGTAACTTAAACTGTGTGGGTTGAGTTATTTCATGAGTAATGAAGCACCTAGGGTGAGTCCAGGTAGCTAGCTGGCCAGGAGTTCTGTGGGTCTGCAGGACCATCTTCCTGGTAGTGGTTCATGATAGCTTTCACATCTGTGTGGACCTTTCTCAGTGTTCTGTGCCCACCTAGGACTTCCAGGACTGTACCAGTGGCTGTAGAAATTTCCAGGTCTGTTGCAGAAGTCTACCCTCCTCCCTGCTCTCTCATTTGGGGTTGCCTGCCATCTTCTCATCTTGCCTTGCTCTTCCTTCCATGTCATTCCCTCACACATCCTAGGAATTTTATGATCAACTTGTTCTAAAGGAGATCAATCCTGGGTGTTCATTGGAAGGACTCATGCTAAAGCTGAAACTCCAATACTTTGGCCACCTCCTGAGACGAGTTGACTCACTGGAAAAGACTCTGATGCTGGGAGGGATTGGGGGTGGGAGGAGAAGGGGACGACAGAGAATGAGACGGCTGGATGGCATCACCGACTCGATGGACATGAGTTTGAGTGAACTCCGGGAGTTGGTGATGCACAGGGAGGCCTGGCGTGCTGTGATTCATGGGGTCGCAAAGAGTCGGACACGACTGAGCAACTGAACTGAACTGAACTGAACTGATCCTTGTTTGAGGATGGGGGCTGGATGGAGGACTGAAGTTCATGGCTGAATTAGGACCACAGAGGCTGTGGGTGAGGACAGCTCCCTGGTCATCCCAGCAATTGGTGGTCAGTCTTTGGACTAGGATAATTATTGTTTGGTTACATATGATGTTAGGGAAATATGTTGATATTGATATTTACACACAGTATTAAATCATGTGTACATACATAGTAAAAAAGAAGGAACAAAAACTGTAAAACGTGGCTTGGTCAAAATAATCAGCAACTTATGAAAACTGCTTACAACTCAAACATAATTACTATGCAACAAAATATTAAGTATACATACCCAGAAAGATTCCAGAAGTGCTTTTCTGCACAGTCTTGATAATGCTAAACTCAAGTCACAAATACACAGTTATCAAAGTTTTTTCACGTGTCGCCTGATTCTTTGCATAAAATAAATAGAAGTTGCACTCTCTGTGACTATGTTAAATTCTTAGCATTCATGTATCTTCATAGACATTTTGCCCTAGAAAGTTGAAAATGGATACTCCACTGTGGGCCAAACATGTGATGCCCTGGAAGCCCTATTGGAGCCCTTTAAAAGTCGGGGAAGAGCTGAGGTGAAGGCAATGAGTGGGCCCAGGGCTTCTGAAGAAGTGTAAGAGTCAGGACCAAAAATGACCATGACGAGTATGAGTTCACACTAAGTCCATGGAAGCAGAGATCACTAAGTGAACAAAGTCTCTTGAGGTGTAAGCTCTAGAATCAGTTCCTCAGAACTAACCCCAGAGAAAGCAATCCCATGAAGTTGTAGTAGTATCGTCAGAGCCAGGACTATGCATGCCTTGAGAGATGCATACCCAGTAAAATGAGACACTAGCTTTTTGATGATCTTGATTAATATACTTTTGGTGTCAGGAGTGACATAAAGATTTTGCTAAAATAACAAGATGACTGAAGCTGTGGAGACTACATACCTGAAAACAGAAAGAATAAAAATGGAGGCATTCAGATTTTCTTACTAATTCCAGCTACTGCTTATAAAAACTGTCATCTTTTATTTCCTTGAGTGTTAGTCATACTTCTAAAAGCGTTACTGGAAACTGCCTGCTGCCTGCATCGCTGCAAAATTCATAGGGCAGGAAAATGGAAACGTAAGTGGTTGTCTTTTTTATTAGAATTGATTTCAGAAAATTATATTGACCTCTACTCTAAAATGTGGGCCATTATCTATTTCTAAATCTGTCAGTTATGCTTGGGGTTTGACCTTTGACTTGGTGTCCTATTTTACCACTCGAGTAGAAGAAAATGTATTCTGAGAGACAGGCAAGCTAAGTAAAGGACATTTGCAGAGGCAAACCTGGTGTTTAGATATTTAGATGAAGCACAATTTAATCAAAATTAGTTATGCAGATATGCTCTCATTTTTGCTAATGATATTCTGGAGAATGCAGAGTAAACTTCTTTTACCCGCATTTTAACTGAGAAATGAAGACATTTGCAGGAAGTTAGCAGGCAACATTAAAAGCAAATGCATGAAAAATTTTTCTTTGTTGTAATTCCGTTTTTTTAAAAGAGCAGTGCTTTTCAAATCACAGCATTAATCAAGAGAAGTATAATTCTGCATGGTAAAGGGGGCTGACTCAGCCATTTCTTTTTTCCAGTGCTTGTAGTTATTGTTTGTGAAATTACTTTTGAAGCCAAACCTTTTCTAAAATGCCCCAGATTGGACTTCCCTGGCAGTTCAGTGGTTAAGACTGTGCTTCCAATGCAGGGGTCACGGGTTTGATCCCTGGTTAGGAAACTAAGATTCCACATGCCATAAAGCATGGCCAAAAAGAAAATGCCCCACATGATTCATTGTACTGTAGATTCATGTGGTAAATATCAATCCTTTACTGTGGAATCGAGTGAAATGTGGTCGCCATTTTTGTTATTATTGCAAACATTTTAAGGAATGATTCGAGTTTGTGCGCAATCTTTGAGTGCACATGTTCAGTTACTCAGTGCTTTAGGTTTGGTTCCTTAGAAACAGATGCTGAGCTGAGGACTTAAGGGCAAGTAAGCTGGGTTGCCATCCTGCTGTATCAGTCAGTCACTGGCCATGGGTGCCCAGGGGAGATGTAAGCACCCAGGCACTTAGGTCCTGTGCATGAGGTGGCAAAACAGCCCGGATAACCCCAGAGCAGTGCTCTGAAAAAGATTTGGAGGGGTGGGGCTACCAGAATCAAAGGTGCATAAAGGGATTCCCAGAAACAATATGAGAGCAAAAGGATATGATCAGGAAGGACAACCAAAGCTGTCCACTGCACTCAGCCCCTGTTTACTGAGCACCTTAGTTAGTTAGTTAGTTCAGTCGCTCAGTCGTGTCCGACTCTTTGCAACCCCATGAATCAAAGCACGCCAGGCCTCCCTGTCCATCACCAACTCATGGACTTCACTCAAACTCATGTCCATCGAGTCAGTGATGCCATCCAGCCATCTCATTCTCTGTCGTCCCCGTCTCCTCCTGCCCCCAATCCCTCCCAGCATCAGACTCTTTTCCAGTGAGTCAACTCGTCGCATGAGGTAGCCAAAGTATTGGAGTTTCAGCTTTAGCATCAGTCCTTCCAATGAACACCCAGAACTGATCTCCTTTAGAATGGACTGGTTGGATCTCCTTGCAGTCCAAGGGACTCTCAAGAGTCTTCTCCAGCACCACAGTTCAAAAGCATCAATTCTTCGGCGATCAGCTTTCTTCACAGTCCAACTTTCACATCCATATATGACCACTGGAAAAACCATAGCCTTGACTAGACGGACCTTGGTTGGCAAAGTAATGTCTCTGCTTTTTAATATGCTATCTAGGTTGGTCATAACTTTCCTTCCAAGGAGTAAGCGTCTTTTAATTTCCTGTCTGCAATCAGCATCTGCAGTGATTTTGGAGCCCAAAAAAATAAAGTCTGACACTGTTTCCACTGTTTCTCCATCTATTTCCCATGAAGTGATGGACCAGATGCCATGATCTTTGTTTTCTGAATGTTGAGCTTCAAGCCAACCTTTTCACTCTCCTCTTTCATTTTCATCACGGAGCACCTACTATGTGCTAATCCTGTTCAAAGCTCTGAGGCTTCAGTGGAGTATGAGACTGTGGGGCTTCTGTGCTAGTGTTGTTGTAGCCTCACTTTCTGGAAAACAAACTCACTCAGAAGGACAATGCAGATAGTGGAGTGCAGTTTATTACACCAGTGGGCCCAAGGCAGAGTCTCCTCCTAGCCAAGGACCCCGATCACCATTTGTAAAAATCTTTTATACCCTATGTGTACGTCAAACGCACCACCCCAATTTCCTTGAGACTTACATAAAACAAAGGAAGGGTAAATACAATCACAATAACCCCATCATTCATGTGTTAGGTGTTCAAACAGTTAATAATCAATAAGCCTGTGATTACATTCCAATAGACACGGAAAGAGTTTATGACCTGTCTGGAGGCAGGGGTGAGTATGTTTTCTCTTAGGTGATGAGTAAAGTTATGAACAACCTAGACAGTATATTAAAAAGCAGAGACATTACTTTGCCAACCAAGGTCCATCTAGTCAAGGCTATCGTTTTTCCAGTGGTCATGTATGGATGTGAGAGTTGGACTGTGAAGAAAGCTGATTGCCGAAGAATTGATGATTTTGAACTGTGGTGCTGGAGAAGACTCTTGAGAGTCCCTCGGACTGCAAGGAGATCCAACCACTCCATTCTAAAGGAGATCAATCCTGGGTGTTCATTGGAAGGACTGATGCTAAAGCTGAAACTCCAATACTTTGGCCACCTCATGTGACGAGTTGACTCACTGGAAAAGAGTCTGATGCTGGGAGGGATTGGGGGCAGGAGGAGACGGGGACGACAGAGAATGAGATGGCTGGATGGCATCACTGACTCGATGGACGTGAGTTTGAGTGAAGTCCATGAGTTGGTGATGGACAGGGAGTCCTGGCGTGCTGCGATTCATGGGGTTGCAAAGAGTCGGACACAACTGACCGACTGAACTGAACTGAACCTGGATGTGATCTTCAAGATTCCCCTGTCTAGAGGGGTCTTATCTTTCTATTATAGTTTCCATAGGCACTAAGCACAGAGTTCGGAGTCCACTGGAGAGGTGGCTGAGCATGATCAGCATGAACAGGCCTAAGATGGAGTCCAGGCCCTATGAATTCCCTCTTCATCCCCACCTCTTGATGCTCTTAGTTTCTGTAACGAGCATCATTCATTGAGATATACTGCACTTTAGTCCTCCAGACACCCACATGAGAGAATGCTATCAACCTCTGGGTTACAGAATTCACAAGGCATTGTAAGAAGCAGGGCCCACAAAGCAGTATGATTAAGATTACTATAACAACAGTTACAATAGTTTTCCACCAGTCTCCCTTTACCCAGGACAGGACCGAAGTCTAATAGGGAATATTTTCATTAGACATGGCTTTTGTACTGTCTAAGAGGGCCTGTTTTGTGAAATTAGTCAAGGCCTCTACTTTAATCATAATATCTGTTGTCCCTATAGAGGGTACAAATAAGGCAGCAATATACTCAAACTTTGAAGACAGATCTTGTCCACCTAGCATGTAAATAAGGTAGATTTACTGGGGCTTGTTGTAGGTTAGGCTTTTGTTACAATGGCATTTATATCAAATGTAACCCCATGACCCGAGTCTATTGTCTGTAAGTCCGGCTTACACCCAGAGAGCAGGGAGAGATTATGATTGTGTCCCAGAAAAGAGCAGAGTGGCTTCAAATCTCTTTGGTGAAGCAGTAACAGCCACCAGAGAAGTCCATCCATCACAAACAGAGGCATAGCCCCATATACCGAACAGTTGGAGGTATGGTGAAGTTCGCGTAGGAACTTGCACGTTGATGAGACCAAACAGCAGGAGTTGATTATGTGGCTTCATCCTCAAGGGGCTTGTCCAGGATCTTCTTTTCCTTCTTCTTAAGGATGGTCTTAGTCTTTTGAGGGTAGCGGGGTCTCTCTGTGCAGCCCACTCAGCGTTTTCTGGGTTTGCATGGCATGCTCTCTTCACCCTCGTATGATGGATCCAAGAGGCAATACCTGCAACTTTAACTGCAGTAAGTTAGAATAACAGTATAAGGGCCCTTCCACTGAGGGGCTAGTAAATCAAGTTTCCAATCTTTGACCTATACTTGGTCACCAAGCGTAAACTCATGAATCTGTTCCCCAAGGGGGAACGGCACCCTTTCTTGTACAAACTTAGTTACCTGATTTATTACCTTACCCAGTTCCATCTGCTGTGAAATCTTATCCCCCCTTACCTGAGGCAAATTTGTTGACACCTGTTTTATTATGGGAGGGGGCCTCCCATACACAATTTTGTATAGAGAATAGCCTTGGGACTGTGGGGTCACCCTGAGTCTGAGCAGAGCCGTCGGAAGCAAGTCCACCCAGAAACAGTCAGCCTCTATGATCCACTTGGAGAGTCTCTTTAAGTGTCCGGTTGGTTCATTCCACCATCTCAGAACTCTGGGCCTATATGCAGTGTGCAGTTTCCATTTGATGTTTAAAGTTTTGCTCACTTGTACTAAATCAGCTACAAAAGCCTGGCCATTGTCTGATCCAATGCTGATAGGAAATCCAAACCTGGGACCTATTTTCTTAAGCAGGCACTGGGCTACTTCTGATGCTCTTTCAGTCCAGGTAGGAAAAGCTTCTACCCATCCTGAGAACGTACATACCATGACCTGCAGGTAACGGTAGTGTTGGTGAGGTTTCATTTCAGTGAAGTCCACTCCCAGGTGTTCAAAGGGCAGCGTGCCTTTTAGCTGAATACTGGAGATTTTTGTCTGTGTTGAGAGGCAGCATTAACCTGTGAGCAGGCAGCATGGCCTAGGTGGGTTGCTTGGTATGTTTGACTTACCAGAGTGTGTGCCAGCTCCTCCGGTACCAATAATTTGCCACTTGGCAATTCCCACCATCCCTTTTCAGTTTTGATGGCCCCTTTCACTTTGACTAACCTGACAGCCGTTGTCCTTGTTTTATCAGGCTAGTGCCATCAGTATATAGGACCCAAATAGGGTCTGGAACCTTGTGCTCTTCTTTAAAACAAACCCCAGATACCTTACCTCCTCCTTGCAGATCTGTGCCTTCTTTGACACCTGGTAACCTGCTTCCATCAGCAGCTGGAGCAGTGCTTTTGTCCCTTTCCAGCATTTTTTTCTTGGTCTCAGCAGCCAGCAGCAGGTCATCCCCATATTGTAGGAGCCAACGTCCATATTCTTCAGGATTGAATGAGTTCAGGTCAGAAGCCGAGGCTTCCCCAAAGATGGCTGGGGAGTTCTTAAACCCTTGTGGAGGAGTCCAGATAAGCTGTTGTTTGGTGCCCCAACTGGATCTTCCCATTCAAAGGCAAAGATGGGCTGTGATGCTGGGGCGAGGTGTATGCAGAAGGCATCCTTGAGATCTAGGCAAGTATAAACTGTAGTCCTCGGTGGGAGGAGGCTAAGTAAGGTATAGGTGTTTGGAACAGTGTGGTGTAAAGTCACAGAAGCCTGGTTGACTAGCCTGAGATCTTGTACAGGCCTATAGTCCTGTCCTCCTTTCTTTTGACTGACAAGATCGGCGTATTCCAAGCCGACTGGCACTCTACTAGAATGCCGGCTTGTTTCAATCTATTGATGTGGGGCAGTATGCCGGCCTAGGCCTCTATCGGTAGCAGGTACTGGTGCTTTTTAACTGGAATGGTGCCTGGTTTGAGTTCTATTATCACTGGGGATTGATGTTTAGCCAGCCTGGAGGGAGCGGGGGGTGGGGGGTGTTTGTCTCCCACCCAGACCTTGGGGAGTAATTGAGTTAGCTCTCTCTCATGCTCTTCCTGCCCACCTGGTTCTTCCTTCGGAGGCTCATGCAACCTCCATTCATCTTGGAGTGGTACTGAGAGAGAGAGCAAATAAGTCAGAGTGTCCATCCGGAAGGTGGGCCTCTCTTCAGGGGAGAAAGTCACTTGTCCTCTTAGTTTGGAGAGCAAGTCTCTTCCCAACAGAGGTACTGGGCACTCAGGAATGTAGAGGAATTCATGAATCACTTAGTGCCCCGCCATCTGACATTTTCTGGACTGGCAAAACGATTTAATCATCTCTTCTCCCGATACCCCAGTTACAGCGGTAGTCTTTTTGGAGAGTGGTGCCACAGGTTTTGTTACTACTGACAGTTCTGCTCCTGTATCCACCATGAAGTCAGTGTTTTGGTCCCCCACTTTGAAGGTTACCGTGGGCTCTCGGGGACCTGATATCTTTGAGCCCCGACAGCCCTGTTTAATTTCCAAGTCAGCAAGCCCCATCACTGTGGGAGCTTCCTCTTCCTTCCTTGCCTTAGGACATTCATTCTTCCAGTGGCCAAAAGCTCAGCACCGGGCACACTGGTTTGGCTGTAAAGGGGCCCGGGGCCTCCACTAGGACCGGTAGAAGGACTGTCCTGTCCCTGGGGCAGATGAGGTTTTTCCAGAGGGCCCGAGATAGACTTTTCCAGAGCAGCAGCCAGCATTGTAAATCTCTTGTCTGTTGTCTTTCATTCCCTCCGGCTCTCTGGCAGAGTGCAGTCTCTGCTTAATTCCAACGTCTCCCTCCCCTTCTTGTCAGTATTCACTAGGAGAGGCGGGTGTAGCTTGGGCAGTTCGGCTGGAGCTGGATCCTGGAAGTGTTGGCCACGAGGCTTCTGTCACCGGGATCAGAGCCTGCCGAGGTGGCGGCTCTCCGACCTCAGGGAGAGCTGGTGGAGGAGCAGCGGCTGCTGCAGGACTTCACCTGGCCCTGCATCGGGCATTAAGGCGGCCTCTGGTCCTGGTGGAGCACTGGGAGGCAGGCGCGTCATTATCCAGTATGGGGGAGGGGTCAGGTCATCTCCGTCCAAATCCTGTAGAATTTCCTTTTTTATCATCAGTCAATTTTTGTGCCATTAATATTTTCCCCTTTCCCTTCTGGATACAGAACCTTGTCCAAGTAGGAGAGTCTTGAGCTAACCCTAGCCATGAGTCAATATATGGATATTGATCCAGGTGTCCTGGCTCTCCTGTGACTACTGTATAGACTACTTCCACTATTTTTAAGTTCATGGTGTTCTCTGGTGGCCATCCTACTCCCACAGGGGGCCATTCAACCTCACAGAGTCTGTGGAGGCGGTTAGGCTTCATCTTCACCCCATCAGTTCAGTTCAGTTCAGTTCAGTTCAGTCGCTCAGTCGTGTCCGACTCTTTGCAACCCCATGAATCACAGCACGCCAGGCCTCCCTGTCCATCACCAACTCCCGGACTTCACTCAAACTCATGTCCATTGAGTCGGTGATGCCATCCAGCCATCTCATTCTCTGTCATCCCCGTCTCCTCCCACCCCCAATCCCTCCCAGCATCAGACTCTTTTCCAGTGAGTCAACTCGTCACATGAGGTGGCCAAAGTATTGGAGTTTCAGCTTTAGCATCAGTCCTTCCAATGAAAACCCAGGATTGATCTCCACATGAGTTTGAGTGAACTCCGGGAGTTCGTGATGAACAGGGAGGCCTGGCGTGCTGTGATTCATGGGGTCACGGAGAGTCGGACATGACTGAGTGACTGAACTGAACTGAACCCTCCAAATCCCTTCTTTAAATTTTTAATCATGCACTCCAATACAGTTGCCTTAGATTCACTTCCCCCCATCTTGCTTACCTTCTTGGACCTTCTTCTACTTTTCCTTTTCATTCTGTCTACGAAGTTCTCAGTACCCTATGTACTGCCGATGTTTCCACTCAATGACACTTAAATTGCCATTCTGCCTCCTTCCTAATTGGGGTGAGAAGAGCCTTACCTGCCAGATCCCAGAAGGAGAAGGGGGATCGGTGTGTCTTCACCTGCCAGTCAGCACAGCCGAACCAGAACACCATGTGGTCCAAGACTGTTTCTCGCTTAAAGTCTGTTCTGCCTTGGTGGACTTGATCAGGTGCGGATGAAAACACAGATGGGTTAAATATCCCATGTCCCAGGCCATCTCTGGAAAAGCCAATTCATAGGCACTTATGTATCCCCCTCCTTCTAGCCTAACAATTCTGAGGGGTCAAGAATTTCACAGCAGATGGGACACCTCCTGAGGGAGGGCAGAATACGAGCATACAAGGACCAGTTTCCTATCCTAAAAATCCCCTGGCAATCTCTGGTAACAATTTTCCCTGAGACTGGGTGGACACACCTCCTAAATGACTTTCACAAATTCCCTTCCTAAGCGCTAGCACACTCCTCGACCTGTGTACCAAGCAGTCGCCGCCTGCCTATTCCAGGCTCCTCTGGGTCCCCGCGCCTTCTAGTCCCTCCCAGGGGGGTGATCAGGCCCCTTCTTCCACCCTGACGGGTGGGTTCCTCCTCACCTGAGCCCTCAGTTCCCCTGCTGCCATCCACTACCTGCTAACGTGAAAGGTCCGGGCCTTGAGAAGCAGAATCCTTCCAGAAGGGCGAGGCGCCTTCCCCCCTCTAGAAGATTCAAGCCACAAGGCCTCGGAGTAGTCCCAAATGGGACTTGTCTCCTCAAAGTGAGAAGTTTCCCAGCCAATGCACCAAATGTTTTAGCCACTCGTTCCGGGAAATAAACTCATTCAGAAGGACAATGCAGATAGTGGAGTGCAGTTTATTACACCGGCGGGCCCAAGGCAGAGTCTCCTCCTAGTCAAGGACCCCGACCACCATTTGTAAAAATCTTTTATACCCTATGTGTACGTCGAACCCACCACCCCAATTTCCTTGAGACTTACATAAAACAAACAAAGGGTAAATACAATCACAATAACCCCATCATTCATGTGTTAGGTGTTCAAACAGTTAATAATCAATAAGCCTGTGATTACATTCCGATAGACACGGAAAGAGTTTATGACCTGTCTGGAGGCAGGGGTGATTAAAGTATGTTTTCTCTTAGGTGATGAGTAACCTGCATGTGATCTTCAAGATTCCCCTGTCTAGAGGGGGTCTTATCTTTCTATTGTAGTTTCCATAGGCACTAAACACAGAGTTCAGAGTCCACTGGAGAGGTGGTCGAGCATGATCAGCATGAACAGGCCTAAGATGGAGTCCAGGCCCTATGAATTCCCTCTTCAGTGTGGGAAACTGATACTACCATAAGTAAGGTAATATAACATGGATAACACGACAGTAACAACATGACTCATTTCACGAAGAATATAAAGCAGGGCAAGAGAATGGACAGTGTTTAGGGATGCTAGATTCAATATGGTAATCAGGGTAAGTTAAATAAACACACTGTATACAAAGTGTACTTCAGTTTCCATGGGTCTATCCTTCAGGGAAGTACTGGCATTGTGTATTGTTTCTTCCTAGCCATGGGAACTCCTTTCACACGTAGCTCGAAGAAGGGAAGTAAGCCTCCTATTTGAATAAAACTACCACAATAGGTATTCTTGACAGAGGAACAATAAACATAAAGTAAAAGACCTTAAAAATTTTCCCTTGGCATTTATTCCTAAATTCTGAAGTCACATACTGGGGAAAGCAGGGAAAGAAAACTGATTTTGTATGTTAAGAGTTCTGATAATATCTGTTGGTAAGCTTCTCAATTCTGATCAAAAGCTTAAAAAAAAAAATCCAAGTTGTTTGGGGGAGAATGAATAAAAGAGGAGGAAAACACAGTCGTTCAGCTTAGAACATAAGACTACCTGACATTTTAAGTGGAAGACCCTGGACAATCTGAATGACACAGTAGACTTTTGGAAGAAGGATATGTGATGAGGTCGCAGTGTTGCAGAGGTGACAATCAAGGTCAAATTCTGTTTCAGAGGTGGCTGGACTCTTGGCCACTGACTCAAACTAAAACTCACAAGTGACTACCAACCTCTTAATACCGGGGGTTATGTTTGCAGGGGATCTTACTGGGTACTGCCATTTTAGAAATCCTTTCCCCTGATTGTTTCATCTCAGGCAACTTCTGTTAACCTCATTTAACTACTGTCTCACCTCGCACTAATTTTTCTTTGGTCTTTTGGGCCAGAGCAATAGGCAAGAGGTGGTGGTAGATGGGGCCAGATAAGCATTTGCTGGAAGACACAGAATAGTTTTCTTTCTCATTTATTCTCTATGATGAATGTTTCAGGGTTCTTCCAGTTGGGAAGCAATAGAGTAGGGCATAAATTATAATGGACACACTGTTTTATTAGAAAAAACATATACAATGTTAAGAATTTAGACTAATGAGGATTTTGAAGTTTCATCAATGAGCATTATCAAAATGCCACGTTTTATTATAATTTAAAAATTAAATGTTATTTAGTCGCCAAGTCATGTCTGACTCTTTGTGACCCCATGGACGGCCGCACACCATCCTGATTAATATTGGTTAAATAACAATCAATTAATTTAAATAATTTAATGTAATAATCTTAAATTGTATGACAATGCCATTCAGACACCTATTTTTAAAGCAAAAAAAGTACTGTTAATGGCCAATGAAATATATTACAGCAAAGGAATCACAAAATTCCCTCCTTTGTTTATCCTAACTATAAAGACAATCACCTGGGGACTGTAAAATTGGGATAAACCAAGAGCTATTTATCACTCAACAGTATTTATTACTGGAAAAATTTTAAGGTCTTTTACTTTATGCTTATTGTTCCTATGTCAAGAATACCTATAGTGATCAATGCAAAGAAATAGAGGAAAACAATAGATTGGGAAAGACTAGAGATCTCTTCCAGAAAATTAGAGCTACCAAGGGAACATTTCATGCAATGATGGGCTTAATAAAGGACAGAAATGGTATGGACCTAACAGAAGCAGAAGATATTAGGAAGAGGTGGCAAGAACCCACAGAAGAACTGTACAAAAAAGATCTTCTGGCCAAGGTAATCACAATGGTGTGATCACTCACCTAGAGCCAGACATCCTGGAATGCGAAGTCAAGCGGGCCTTAGGAAGCATCCCTACGAACAAGGCTAGTGGAGATGAAGGAATTCCAGTTAAGCTATTTCAAATCCTAAAAGGTGATGCTGTGAAAGTGCTGTGCTCAATATGCCAGCAAATTTGGAAAACTCAGAGGCCACAGGACTGGAAAAGGTCAGTTTTTATTCCAATCCCAAAGAAAGGCAATGCTAAAGAATGCTCAAACTACCACACAATTGTGCTTATCTCACACTCTAGCAAAGTGATGCTCAAAATTCTCCAGCCAGGCTTCAACAGTATGGGAACCGTGAACTTCTATATATTCAAGCTGGACTTAGAAAAGGAAGAGGAACCAGAGATCAAATTGGCAACATCTGTTGGATCATCAAAAGAGCAAGAGAGTTTCAGAAAAACATCTACTTCTGCTTTACTGACTATGCCAAACCCTTTGACTGTGTAGATCACAATAAACTGTGGAAAATTCTGAAAGAGCTTGGAATACCAGACCACCTTACTTGCCTCCTAAGAAATCTGTATGCAGGTCAAGAAGCAACAGTTAGAACTGGACATGGAACAGCAGACTGGTTCCAAATTGGAAAAGGAGTATGTCAAGGCTGTATATTGTCACCCTGCTTATTAACTTATATGCAGAGTGTACCATGAGAAATTCTGGACTGGATGAAGCACAAGCTGGAATCAAGATTGCCAGGAGAAATATCAATAACCTCAGATATGCAGATGACAACACTCTAATGGCAGAAAGCAAAGAAGAACTAAAGAACCTCTTGATGAGAGTGAAAGAGAAGAGTGAAAAATTTGGCTTAAAATTCAACATTCAGAATACTAGGATCATGGCATCTGGTCCCATCACTTCATGGGAAATAGATGGGGAAACAGCGGAAACAGTGACAGACTTTTTCAGGCTCCAAAAACACAGCAGATAGTGATTGCAGCCATAAAATTAAGAGACGCTTGCTCCTTGGAAGAAAAGTTCTGACCAAATTAGACAGCATACTAAAAAGCAGAGACATTACTTTGTCAATAGATCTTCATATAGTCAAAGCTATGGTTTTTCCAGTAGTCATGTATGGATGTGAGAGTTGGACCATAAAGAAAGCTGAGCACCGAAGAATTGATGCTTTTGAACTGTGGTCCTGGAGAAGACTCTTGAGAGTCCCTTGGACAGTAAGGAGATCCAACCAGTCCATCCTAAAGGAAGTCAGTCCTGAATATTCATTGGAAGGACTGATGCTGACGCTGAAACTCCTGTACTTTGGCCAACTGATGCAAAGAACTGACTCATTTGAAATGACCCTGATGCTGTTAAAGATTGAAGGCGGGAGGAGAAGGGGACGACAGAGAATGAGATGGCTGGATGGCATCACCAACTCGATGGATGTGAGTTTGAGTGAACTCCGGGAGTTGGTGATGAACAGGGAGGCCTGGTGTGCCGTGATTCATGGGGTCGCAAAGAGTCGGACACGACTGAGAGACTGAACTGACTGAAGAGCCATTTATCAGTCAACAGTATTTATTGATCACCTAGGTGCTAGAGATACAATGGTGAAGACCACAGACGAACCCTGCCCTCATGGAGTTTACATTCTAAAAGCAGAGGACATACACACGCACAAACACGTTATGAAACGTGTTATCAAGAAAATGAATGGAGCAATGGGATAGAGCTAGGGTTGGCAAACTTTCTGTAAACGGCCAGATAATAAATATTTTAGATTTGTGGTTATACAATCTCCATCTTAACTACTCAGTTCTGCAGTTGCGGTGGGAAGGCAACCACATATAGTATGTGAATGAATGGACATGGCAATGTTTCAATAAAACTGTATTTACAAAAACAGCAGGTGAACAGGTGGTGGGCCAGGTTTGATTGAGGGATGTTTTAATACTTTAAAGCCTTCTGGGGTAGAGAGGTACTTGGGTGGGGATGGTGACTTTAGACCAGGGCATTTAGGGGAGAGTCCTCTAGGGAGAAGCATTTGAGATGACAGCAGGATGATGAGAATCCAGCCAAGCGAAGCCTGGGGGAGGGGCATTTTAAGCAGAAGGAAGAGATCTACCAAAGATTTGTGGCAGAAATAGGCATGTCCCCTTGATGTGGGTGGCTGTCTCATTTTTGCCGTGTGATTTTGAACAAGCTGCTGAATTCCTCCAGCCCTTTCCTCATGAATAGAAGTAAAGACAATAATACTCTGCTTATAGGCTTTTTGTGAAATAATGTGTGTGTGTGTGTGAAAGCATTTTCTGGGCAAATTTAGGTAATATTGCTAATAACTGAGTTTTAGAAAAATAAGTGTGAATAAACTCTAACAGAATTAAGATTTGGGCATTAAAGTACTGATGATTTATAGTAGCTCTTCATATTTTACTATTGGTATCTTATTTCATCTGTACTAATATTTAGTAACCAGTTTACCTCTGGCCAACTACTTCTTGATTTTATTCACCATCTTATCAGTATTTTAAGATGTATGTATGTTTAACAAATAGTTGTTGAATTGCTTTTTTATTTGTTACTCAGAAGCAAAAAAATATTGTGAGACTCACAGACCTCAAAGTTTTGTTTTTATTTTATTTATTTATTTGGCTGCACTGCTTATGGGATCTTAGTTCCCTGACCAGGGATTGAACCCTCACCTTTGGCAGTGAAAGCATGGAGTCCTGACTACTGGATTGCCCTCAGTGTTTTATTTCTGTGAGAGCCTCCTGGGCAACTGATGAGCCAGCAATCTGACTAAGCTGGGCCTCAGAATTCCTTCCTCATGCAGTCAAAGGCCTGGGAGCAGTGTGGCCTATAAATCCATCTGTGACCTGCTCTCTGTGTTATGATAGCTTGTCTCCTCTTGTGCCTATTCCCCTATTGCATACTTTAGCCTAGGTGTAGGTCCCCAGTCTTCAGTTTTGATGTCAAATACATGCCTCTGGTGTCGTCAGGCTATGAACCCATCTCTGCCTGACACTGATCCTTTAAGGGAGATCAGCAGGAGGAGAGAGAAGGGTACTTGGGAAATGTATTACCCAGGTCTAAGCATCACCAATGTGGAAACTAGCCAGAGACCACTGCCTCGCTTTACACAAGATAAGAACTCAGCAAAATGAGAGCAGACCCCAACAGAGGCTTGTCTCTAAGCTTTTCTTTCTAAATTTTATTAAAGGATAGTTGATTTACAATGTGGTGTTAATTTCTGCTATACAGCAAAGTGACTGTATTTATCTGTAAGGTGACTCTACATATATTTACATTTTTTCATATTCTTTTTTATTATGGTTTATCACAGGATAGTGAATATAGGCCCCTGTTCTATACAGTAAGGTCTTGTTGTTTATCCATTCTCTGTATAATAATTTGCATTTGCTAACCCTGAACTTTCAATCCATCCCCCACCCCACCTCCGTCCCTTGGCAACTGCAAATCTGTTCTCTGTATCTGTCAGCCTTTTTCTGTTTCATAGATAAGTTTATTTGTGTCATATTTTAGATTCCACATGTAAGTGATATAATATAATATTTGTCATTCTCTTTCTGATTTATTTCACTTAGTATGATAATCTCTAGGTTTATCCTTGTTGCTGCAAGTGACATTATTCATTCTTTTTTATGGTTGAGCAGTGTTCCGTTGTATATATGTACTACATCTTCTTAATCCATTCATCTGTCAGTGGGCACTTGGGTTGCTCCCGTATCTTGGCTATTGTAAATAGTGCTCCTATGAACAATGGGGTGCATGTATCTCAAAGTTTTTCTTTTTCACCAAGGAAGTGTCCATCAAAAATGTGGGAGTGAGAGAGAAACTAGATTCTCTTCTCTATAGTAATATGACTTCCTGTCTCTGTGGAAAGAAAAATGTTGATTTTACTAAATAGTTTCTTTCTCATTATGGGTCTAGACTGTTCATGAGCAATCACATTTGTCCCTGAAGGATGTGTGGATGGACTTGGTGTAATGGGTCAACTTTTGAAATAACAGGTATTAGGAAACAGGTGAATGCCCTCAGCTCACCCTTGTGGGGAATCTGCAAAAGAAGAGTGAGTGGGAGGGCTGTGCTCACTCTGGACAACCCCTCCCCTCCCAACCCCTGGTCGTCTAGAGGACCATGAGGGTATCAATGTCTAACTGTTGATTGTCTTGCTGAAGACCCTGCTGAAAGGCCTGGGTGAGTGCCTATGCTCTAGTTAGGGGGAGGAAGGTAGATTCTGGGATGAAAATGGGTCCCTTTAGGTGAGGGGCACAATTTTCCAGAAGAGATGATTTTCCTTCTGAAAACTAAAGGCAAGAATCTCTTTGAAGGAGATGCTTAGATATGAGGGCATTGGATTCAAGATATGATCAGATTGGGTCTGAGCCCAAGCAGAACCCTGTTGTAAACAGTCAATGTCTTAGGTTCCTGTTGCCTTTGAACTCTGAAAGAAGTCCAACATAACACTCAGCTTAACCTTGTCCTGCCTATGTTCCCTTTAAAATGACTTCGTGTGTTTTTGTGTGTGCACTCAGTTATGTCCGACTCTGAGACCCTGTGGACTGTAGCCCATGGAACTTTCCAGGCAAGAATACTGGAGCGGGTAGCCATTTCCTTCTCCAGGGAATCTCATTGACCCAGGAATAGAATCTGCATCTCTTGTGTCTCCTCCACTGGCAGGAGAATTCTTTGCCAATGGAGCCACTGGGGAAGCCACTAAAGAAGTTGTCCCAAACAGCTGGTGTGGATGAATTGTGGGGGGCAGGATTGCAGGGTCAAGGAGCAAAAGGGAGGTTCTTTGTTGTGTTTGCAGACCCAGCAAGGAGCAGTGGGACCATGAGTGGGGTCTTCAGCAAAGAGAGGGGCACCAAGGCTGTCAGTCTAAAGATGAAACTCTGTCTTGGAAGTTTCTCAACTCTTCATCCTTCTGTCCAAATGTGGGAGCTCAGAAAGTAGGAGGGGAGATTTCAAGTATAAGGTATAATTTATTGATAACAAGATTCCTTAAATTTTAATCTATGATTAAAACTTTAAGCTGGAACACTATAATTCTGGTGACATTCAGATGTTAGTCAAGACATTAGGCAAAAAAAAGTTGCATTCAGAAGTAAGAAATTTGATTGCATTACTGAAATCTTATCTCCTGGACCATTATTCACTCCTTTTACCATGAGGTCAGTCCTGGCAGAAGACAATGGCAGAATTTACTACCTAAAACTCAGAAAAGCAAGGATAGACATGTCACTGGCTAAGTGGTGGATAGCCAGAGAATGTGCTTATGTTGAATAATGTATTTCTGAGCTTGCAAAGGGGGGCCTTCAAAGAGCACATGAATACATTTAACAGGATAAAATGCAATCAGAGATGATTAGAAGCATCGATGAAGCTGATTACTAGACAGATCAACAAGAAAGTGTTTTCCCTAAAATACGTGAATGTTTCTACCTTGACAGTCAAGGTATCTATTTTAGTGTGCTAATGGATTTGATATTCAGTCCACACACTATTCCATGGATGGAGGAGCCTGGTAGGCTGCAGTCCGTGGGGTCACTAAGGGTCAGACATGACTGAGCGACTTCACTTTCACTTTTCACTTTCACACATTGGAGAAGGAAATGGCAACCCACTCCAGTGTTCTTGCTTGGAGAATCCCAGGGACGGGGGAGCCTGGTGGGCTTCCGTCCATGGGGTCACACAGAGTCGGACACGACTGAAGTGACTTAGCAGCAGCAGCAGCAGCCACACACTATTCAGTCTTATTTTGAAAGCTACAATCGCTGCAATCAATCACTACAGACACTCCCTTGCATAGCTGTCTCACTTCACAAGACCTTCTTGGCAAAACCACAGCCCTGTATCAACCCACCTCTGCCCTGTGCCTGTACAGCTAAATGTGTGAGCAGAATAACACACCATCACCCGGATGTTAATTGAATTAATGACCATTAACTAAAGTGGGCCTTTAACACCACACTTCTCCATCCATTTTTCCATTCTCCTGGGTGACTTTTCTTCTCTCCCTGTCCCCCTCCTTTTCCTCCTCTTCCTTCTTGTTAAACTGAGGGGTAACGTATGCTCAGTGAAATGTGCAGATTAGAAGTTTGGTGGTTTGATGAATGCATGCACTGTGTAGCTCACACCCCCATTACGATATAGAATACTACCACCACACCCAGAAAGTTCCCTTAAGTCTCTTGCCAGTCCATTCCTATACCACCACCTCCAGAGACAACCACTGTTCTGATTTCTATCTGGAGTAAATATCTCACACTTTACCTTTCTCCTCAAGTCTCTAACTCTTCTTCCCCATTTTCACTCTCAGCTTTGATCATGTTTCCTACTTCATGGAGAAAATGAAAGCAGCAAGAAGAGAATTTCCATATAATCGCTTTTTCTTTGCATCCACCCACACGGCATCTGCATCCTTCCTGTCTGTGCCTGGATGGACCATCTGTGTGTGTGTGTGTGTGTGTGTGTTCGTTGCTCAGTTAAGTCTGACTCTTTGCAACCCCATGGATTCTAGCCCACCAGGCTCTGTCCATGGAATTCTACAGGCAAGAATACTGGAGTGGGTTGTCATTTCCTTCTCCAAGGGGTCTTCCTGACCCAGGGATTGAACCCAGGCCTCCTACATTGCAGGCACATTCTTTACTGCCTGAACTACCAGGGAAGCCCATGGACCATCCCTGTTCCTGTATAAGCTGAGCCCTCCCATCCTCTCTTAGGTAGTCAAGAACAGCATGGTTGCAGTTCTTTCCTTTGCCTCTCATCTAACTTCCCACACACTGCTGGATCCACTCCCATCAGCATTTACTTCTATGCTGTTCAGTTCAGTTCAGTCGCTCAGTCGTGTCCGACTCTCTGCGACCCCATGAATCACAGCACGCCAGGCCTCCCTGTCCATCACCAACTCCCGGAGTTCACTCAAACTCATGTCCACAGAGTCGGTGAGTTGGTTGGTGCAAAAGTAAGTGCAATTTTGCATTGTTGCACTTTGCTGTTTGATATTGGAGTACATTCTTAAATGTGGTTATATTATACATCAATTTAATACACATTTCTTACATTATTTTTTTTTTGCTAATGACTTATTACTTGCTATTTATTTTACATTTATTTTAGACTAGGAAAATGACATTAGAGACAAAGAAAATTCAAGCAATTTTCTTATTCAAGTTCAAAATGGGTTGGAAAATGGCAAAGACAACTTGCAACATCAACAATGTATTTGGCCCAGGAACTGCTAATGAATGTACAGTGCAGAGGTGGTTCAAGAAGGTTTGTAAAGGAGACAACAGCCTTGAAGATGAGGAGCACAGTGCCTGGCCATCAGGAGTTGACAACAACCAAATGAGAGCAATCACTGAAGCTGATCCTCTTACAACTACACGAGAAGTTGTCAAAGAACTCAATATCAACCATTCTATGGTCATTGTCATTTGAAGCGAATTGGAAAGGTGGAAAAGTTCCATAAGCAGGTGTCTCATGAATTGACTGAAAATCAAAACAATCATTATTTTGAAAGTGTTGTCTTCTCTTATTCTATGCAACAGCAATGAACCATTTCTCAATCAGATTGTGATATGTAACAAAAAGTGAATTTTGTACAACAACTAGCAATGACCAGCTCAGTTGTTGGACCTACAAGAAGCTCCAAAGCACTTTCCAAAGCCAAACTTGCACCAAAAAAGGTCACTGTTTGGTGGTCTGCTGTTGGTCTGATTCACTACAGCTTTCTGAATCCTGGAGAAACCATTACATCTGAAGTATGCTCTGCAAATCAATGAGACGCACTGAAAACTGCAAAACCTGCAGCTGCGTTGGTCAACAGAAAGGGCCCATTTCTTCTCCAGGACAATGCCTGACCACGTGTCATGCAACCAGTGCTTCAAAAACTTAAAGAATTGAGCTACGGAGTTTTCCTTCATCCACCATATTCACCTGACCTCTCGCCAACTGAATACCACCTCTTTAAGAGTCTTGAGAATCTTTTGCAGGAAAAACACATCCATAACCAGCAGGAGTCAGAAAATGCTTTCCAGCAGTGTGTTGAATCCTGAAGCGTGTATTTTTATGCCACAGGAATAAGCAAACTTGTTGGCAAAAATGTGTTGACTGTCAGTTCAGTTCAGTCGCTCAGTCTTGTCTGACTCTTTGAAACCCCATGGCTGCAGCATGCCAGGCTGCAGTCCATGTCCATGTCCGTTACCAACTCCTGGAGTTTACTCAAACTCATGACCATTGAGTCAGTGATGCCATCCAGCCATCTCATCCTCTGTTGTCCACTTCTCCTCGTTCCTTCAATCTTTTCCAGCATCAGGGTCTTTTCCCATGAGTCAGTTCTTCGCATCAGGTGGCCAAAGTATTGGAGTGTCAGCTTCACCATCAGTCCTTCCAATGAATATTCAGGACTGATTTCCTTTAGGATGGACTGGTTGGATCTCCTTGCAGTCCAAGGGACTCTCAAGAGTCTTCTCCAACAACACAGTTCAAAAGCATCTATTCTTTAGTGCTCCGCTTTCTTTATAGTCCAGCTCTCATATCCATACATGCTGCTGCTGCTGCTAAGTCACTTCAGTCGTGTCCGACTCTGTGTGACCCCTTAGACGGAAGCCCACCAGGCTCCCCCATCCCTGGGATTCTCCAGGCAAGAACACTGGAGTGGGTTGCCATTTCCTTCTCCAATGTGTGAAAGTGAAAAGTGAAGTCGCTCAGTCGTGTCCGACCCTCAGCGACCCCACGGACTGCAGCCTACCAGGCTCCTCCATCCATGGGATTTTCTAGGCAAGAGTACTGGAGTGACTATTGGAAAAATCACAGCTTTGACTAGCTGGACCTTTGTTGGCAAAGTATTCCTATTTTGATTAATAAAGATTTGTTTGAGCCTAGTTATGATGATGTAAAATTTATTCTGAAACCACAATTACATTTGTGCCAACCTAATATATCCCACGCTAAAAGAGAAATAAAACAAGCCTCCTTGACCCCATCACCCCTACCAGCCCGTTTCTTTGCTCCTCATTGCAGCAAAAATTCAAGTGTAGTTTATACTCTAGCTTTAATTCTTCCCTATTCTGTCTCAAATCCTTTCTATTTAGACTTTACTCCTGCCACTCCATGGAGACTGCTCTTCTCAAGGTCACCAAAGGACCTCTGCACTGTAAAATCCAATAACAAACTTCTCAGGTCTTTGATAGGATTTGACACGATTTGCCCCTCTTTCCTCCTTTGAGAAAATGTCTTCATTCGGCCTTTGCAGCACTTCCTTGGGTTTCGTCACTGCTCAGTTCTTCTCAGGCTCACTTTGGTCAGTTGGTTCTTGTCTTCTTCCTTAACGTGATGTCATCATGCCTCAGGCTCAGCCACATCTACATACCCTTAGGAATCAAGTTGGGCTCATGACTTTAAGTACCACCATATGACTGTGTTTTCCAGATTTGCGTCTCTAGTCCAGATGTCAGACCTGAAATCCACACCTATATTATCCAACCTCCCATTTGACATCTCTACTTGTATATCTGATGGACAGTTTGACGCAATCATGCCCATGACTCAACTCTTAATCCTTTACTATAAACCACTTTACTTGCTGTAGTTCAGTTGCTCAGCCATGTCCGACTCTCTGTGGCCCATGGACTGTAGCATGCCAGGTTTCTCTGTCCTTTGCTGTCCCCCGGAGTTTGCTCAAATTCATGTCCATTGAGTCAGTGATGCCATCCAACTGTCTCATCCTCTGTCACCCTCTTCTTTGGCCTTCAATCTTTTGCATCATCAGGATCTTTTCCAGTGAGTCGGCTCTTAGCATCAGGTAGCGAAAGTATTAGAGCTTCAGCCTCAGCCTCAGTAGTTCCAACGAATAGTCAGGGTCAATTTCGTTTAGGGTGGACTGGTTTGATCTCCTTGCTGTCCTTTAGTTGTAGCTTTGCCATTTGGGTTGACGGCGATCCTTCTTTGTGGTTGCTCAGACCAACATATCTCCGTTATTCTTGACACTTTTCCTTCGCTCATACCCCACATCCAATCCAGTAGGAGATCCTGTTGGCTCTCTATGGCTGATAGTATTACTTTTCACCCAATCATCCAGTTTCTCTCCTGATGTGCACCTCCTTGCAGGATTAAATATCCCCATTTTGTTGAGTTTAGGCATAGCCATATAACTTGTTTTAACTGAATGAATGTGGACAGAACTGATGGATATGATTTCCAGAGGCTGCTCTAAGAGCCAGCAGGTGATAGCCCACGATGGTCCGGACAGAAGTAGCTCTGCCAGCCTGAAACCAGAGCCAAGTCAGAGTAAGCAGAGCCACAGCCGTCTCACACTGCATGTGAAGTGCAATAAGCTGCTCCTTTGGGGGTGTCTTGTTAATGCAGCATAACTGTCTCTTTTCACCAATATGCTGTCCCTTCTATGCCTGGTGAATTAGAGGTTCTTGACATTTCATTGCAGAAAGAATTCAGCAAAAGACAAAGTGACAGGTAAGAAGGGGATTTAGAGAGAAACACACTCTACAGACAAGAGTGTGGGTCCTCTTAGAAGGTGAGAGGCCCCCCAAATATAGCATGGTTAGTTTTTATGTGCTGAGTAACTAAATAGGCTAATAACTGGGAGGATTAGTCCAGTTATTTGGGGGAGGAGATGGGGATTTCCAGGAATGGGCCACTGTCCACTTTTGACATTTTATGGTTGGCCTCAGAACTGTCATGATGCTGGTGGATGTGTCACTTAGCCTTTGCTAATATATTGCAATGCATATTTAATGAGGCCCAAGATATACTGGAAGTAAAATCTTCTGCCATCTTGGACCTAGTTGGTTCTAACCAGTTTTCATCATATCCTACGGCTAGGACATTCTTTTTAAAGGTTATATACTGCCCCCTTTCACCTGTTTCATTTCCACAAGCATCCAAACTGATCATTTCCACTACTACACTGGCTCAAGCCATGGTCCTCTCAAGCCTGGATTGTTACAATGGCCTCTTAACTGGTCTCCCTGCTTCTTTCCTCAGCCTCCTGTGATCAATTCTCAATAAAGCAGCCAGAGAGATCCTGTTAAAACCCTATTCACTTCCCTGTTCAAAACTCTGTAATGGGATTTTGCTGGTGGTCCAGTGGTTAAGACTCCATGCTTCCAATGCAGGGAGCACAGGTTCAATCGCTGGTTGGGGAACTAAGATTCCACATGCATGGCTCAGTCAAAAAAAAAAAAATTAAAAATGACTTTGTTAAAAGAAAAAGAAAAAAAAAAAAAGTTCTGTAGTGGTTCTTCATCCCACCTACAGTAAGAGCCAGTCCATGAGGGGTAAGCAGCCCAGCAGGTTTGGTGCACCATTACCTCCCTCCTTAGCCTTGTATTCTCTGCCTTGCTTGCTCCTTGGGATCCAGTCTCGCTGGGCTCCTTGCTGTTTGTCAGCTCTGCAAGCAACTTCCCACCTTAGGGCTTCCCTCACAAGTTTCCTTAAATAGCACTCTCTCAGTGAGGCCTGCTTGATGCACCTCCTACCTATAATCGATAATCGTACCCCTTTCCTCTGCTACCTCTGCACCTCTGACCTTCTGCTCTGGTTCCCCAGAGCACTTGTCACCATTTAACATCAATTGTTTTCTGCATTATATTGAGTGTTTGTAGTTTCGTGCCTTGGAGAAGGCAATGGCAACCCACTCCAGTACTCTTGCCTGGAAAATCCCATGGACGGAGGAGCCTGGTAGGCTGCAGTCCATGGGGTCGCTAAAAGTCAAACAAGACTGAGCGACTTCACTTTCACTTTTCACTTTCGTGCACTGGAGAAGGAAATGGCAACCCACTCCAGTGTTCTTGCCTGGAGAATCCCCAGGATGGGGGAGCCTGGTGGGCTGCCATCTATGGGGTTGCACAGAGTCGGACACGACTGTAGTGGCTTAGCAGCAGCAGCAGCAGCTTCTTGTCTGTCTCCCTTATTTGAATGTAAATTTCACAATGCAGCAGATCTTTGTCTGTTGTGTTCACTGATTATACTACAGTAAGTCACCTACATGGACTTACAGGAATGAGTTCCCTTCCAAGAGCATGTTGGTAAGTCCAATTTGTTCATACATCCAGCAAAGTTAGCCTAGGCACTCAACTAACACAATTGACTATAATAGTACTGTATTGTAATAGGTTTATGATACATTTCACACAAGTAATATATTAAAAAAACACAAAAAGTAGGGAAAACATTTTTTGATCTCACAGTACAGTATCTTGGAAAGTACAGTAGTACAGTACAATAGCTGGCATTCAGGAGCTGGGATTGAATGAAAAGTCAAGAAGAGTTACTGACTGAAGGAGGGAGAGGAGGTGGGAAATCGTCGAGCTGAAGTATCGTGAGCAATAGTAGATGGAGTGCAAGCTGCAATTTCACTCACATGTAACATTGATCGAATTCATATTTCCATCTTTGAAAGTTCACAACTTGAAAGTTCATATGTAGGGGACTTACTGTACTTGGCTATTTTAGGGATAACACATGAAAGCATTGAATACTTAGGCAAATTACAGAAACTATTCACTGTAGAAGGCAGTGAAGCTAGAAGGAGGAAATGGTTATGCAAATCAGCACCATGAGACTAGGGCCCAGCATAGCTCAAAGTGCCAGCAGACATGGGTGCTGGGTGGATAACTGGCTCTGGCAATGGTAAGATTTATGGCTCTTCTTGTTAGGAGCAAAACAGAATGCTTGCTTCACCGCCCACATAGGACTTGGGTTTCTTATACTTCAGATATCCCATAGTTGGTTACATAGGATGCCGGTCTTAGAGCCAAGCTCACTTACTATATAGCAGTTTCCATGAATGAATATGCAGCTCATCCCTCCTTTGCCCATCCATCCATGGCCATGATTCCATAGAGGCTCAGTCTTCCCATGTGGGTGAACAACACGAACGACTCATCTTTTGGGCCAAGAACCTGGGATAATGCCTGGCACATAGCAGTTGCTCAATAAATTTGTTGACTAAAGGAATTCAGGAGAACAATCAAGTCCAGAAAGTCTTGTACCATAAGTTTCATATTTGTTTACTTTTTGATAGGTGAGGCTAAACTGCAGAACAAGTTTTGTTCATTTAAAACAGCTTTTATATTCCTCTTCCCCTCAGTCCCCCTTCTCGATCTGTAATAATACGCCAGACTTCTCAGAAAAAAAGGGGAAGTTCAAAGGAAAATGAAGTCTGTTGATATAGCCCCCAGAAGGTGAGATCTTTCAGGATGTGTGAAAAGTGCATTAAACAGGAAATGGGGATTACAGCTAAGTTTTCTTAATGCTTTTATTTTCTAAAATATACCCAATGAATATATATATATTTAAAATTAAAAATAAAATATCATCTTTTATAAAATAGTGAATTTTAAAAAATCCTGCCTGAGTCTCTCATTAAACAACTAAAAGTTCCAGTAAAAGAGGAGCAGATTGAAGGGGTGATGGGCAAACTTAGTGGCTTATGTAGATCTTAGAACAGAAGGGAGCCCAGGAGGGAAATATGAGTGGAGCAGGAATTAGACGCAGGCTTTCCTCCAAACCTCAAATCATTTGGAAGAGTAAAAAGAAAACCAAGAGATGGAAAAGACTCTTAGCTGACCAATCAACAATGTCTGAGCACCTACTGTATGCAAACTGCTATGCTAGATACTATAGGAGAGATTCCAATGAATACGACAGGGTTTCTATCACCATATAAACTTGTATTTTAGAGGAGGAAATAGAGTCTATAGCAGGTGCATCCTCCTTTTCTTCTGGAGGGAAGAAATCTTTTAAAATTATGATGCTAATTCTTCTCAAAGTATCCTTTGCATACCAAGTACATCAGGAATATCAGGGCTGATAGTGAAAATGCAGGTTCCCAAGCCTCTCCATCCTTGACGAATCAGCATGTCTGAAGCCTAGAGCCAAGGGATTTGGCTTTTTAAAAATAATTTAATTTATATATTTTTAATTGAAGGAATATTGCTCTGTAATATTGTGTTGGTTTCTGTCAAACATCAACATGAATCAGCCATAGGTATATATATGTCCCCTCCCTCTTGAACCTCCCTCCCATCTCCCACCCCATCCCACCCCTCTCTGTTGTCACAGAACCCCAGTTTGAGTGCCCAGAGTCACACAGCAAATTCCCCCTGGCTATCTGTTTTACATAGAGTAAAACAGATGTGCTACTACTCCATACATCCCACCCTCTCCTTGGGATTTGGCTTTTAATCAAGCACTTGGGGGTGATTCTTAGGTACAATTTAAAATGTTAGAACTCCTGCCGCTTTGTGGTAGCTACTAAATGAATTCAAAGAGAAATTACTTTTGACTGGAGGATGAGGACGGATGGTTTCACAGAGGAGAATTTGAGCCAAGGCTTTGGCTGAGTTTTGCTGCCTGTGGCCAAGGGGATGTGCTGTTCCAAGGCGAGGAATGGCTGGTCCAAGGCCGTGAAACTCATGAGGAACCAGTGAGTGCAGCCAGGGTGATGACGGTGCTGAGGTTTCTGGCAGACACGGGCTGCAGGCCCATCAGGCAACATGTTTCCCATTCTGCAATTTCACTGGCACCTCTTCCATGCCCAGCCAGCATGACGGTGAAGAAGAATGTCACCTCGGAAAGCTGGCTTGGCTTGGTGCCCACTTGTCCCCGAGTGAGCTCGGCTCACCCGCTTTTTGCCTTCTGTTAAGTCAGCTGTTTTCTGAATTCAAGTAGAAGCGTGAGAATGTCTTGCCACTCGGGCTGAAATTGTGCTGTTATTCCTGCTTGAGATACCACAAGTGGATTGCATTTCCAAATAGAAAACTGCCCTCTCAATGCCTGCCTCACTAGCGCAGGCAGGCCAGCGGGGGGCCAGGCCAGCACCGGGGACACCAGGCAGGTTTGCCATCTCTGGTGGTGCCTGCAGAGCCTGAGTGATGAGCAGCAGGGAGATCAGATGTTACCACAGAGCACAAGTGCCCAGACCAACTGTTGGGTCTGCAAGTGGGTTGGTACCTCCCTTCCTAGGCCACCTGGATGTTGTCAATCAACAACCAGCATTTGATGACCAACACTACAGTTGAGTCAGCACTGTCTGCTTCCACCCCTTTCTGAGTTTCTCGCTGATGCTATTTGAGGTATACCAGAGGTGAGAGTCTGGTGCTCATTCCCCCCTGGGGCCTGGGGCCTGGGCTTACCACTCTGTACCCACCACTATAACTTCACTGAAGTTGACTGCCTGCCATTATGGTGGAGCAGAAGAACACGATGAGTTGCTAAATGCAGGCACCGTGTGAGGGACGTGGAGATGTCTCCTCCTGGAAGGAGTGTGGGCCATCGGCCTTTCGGGGTCTGCCTCAGCCTCAGAGGGCTGCCTACCCCAGGGCCATGTGCATAGCCAATGACTGAAGGCAGGTATAGAAAAGCCTGGCTATTTGGCCCGACTCAGATGGGCCTCCGAATCCTGTTTTCATTCATTTCCATCCACAGGTGCCAATCCTACAGGCATTCCCCCCAAAACACTCAGAGTCTTAGTTCTGTTTCAGAGTTAGTTTCAAGAGAATGCAGCTTGCAGCACGTGAATCTGAGTTTGAGCTTGACTACTGAGGAGTCCTGTGACCTTGGGGAAGCAAGAACTTATTTTCTCTAAGACTTCATTTCCTTATCTGCAAAATGGGAATCCTAGAAACTTCATCATAGGATGGTTGTAAGTGCATTCACACAGCTGGTGCAGCATAATAACTCATAAATTCTAGATCTCATAATATAGGGCAAGTTATATAACTTCAGTGAGCCTTGGATGCTTCATCTACAAATAAGAACAGTATCACTTGCATCTTAGGACTTCTTTTTAAACTGAAGTAATATAACTGATTTACAATATTGTGTTAGTTTCAAGTATACAGCGTAGTGATTCGGTATATCTCAGGATTTTGGTCAGTACTGTATAATAGACATACTGTGTTTGTTAGGTAGTCGATAGATATACCCTTTCCCCCTATTTTTCCTTTAAAGTATCAGTAGTACCTTTATGTGGTGGTGGTGGTTTAGTCACTAAGTCGTGTCTGACCCTTGCGACTCCATGAACTGCAGCCCGCCAGACTCCTCTGTGCATGGGATTCTCCAGGCAAGAATACTGGAGTGGGTTGCCATTTCCTTCTCCAGGGGATCTTCCTGACCCATGCATCAAACCTGGGTCTCCTGCATTGCAGGCAGATTCTTTACTGACTGAGCTAGGAGGAAAGCCACTTTTATGTAGTGAATTGGAAAAATAATTCCTGTTTATGTTATTTATTGTTCACCCTTTTTCTTTATTCTGAATACATTCAGAGTAGAATACATTCATATTTGGAGTAGGAAAACTGACTAAAGAGCAGAAATGTGGAGCTAGGTTGGAGACCTGGTTTTGTGGCTCTCTTCTCTTCAATCATAGGCCAAAGTCGAGCTCCACCAGAAAGCTCACCCTGTCTGACTCAACACATTCTGCAAACTGCTCATACGAACTTTGATTTCCCCCTTTTTCCTTGATTCATTTTTTTAATCCTTCTGGGAATTAAAGGATTTTTATTTTTACATTGTAAATCTCTGAGAAGCTGGGAAGGTACCTGCTTTTTAAAGAGGGTCCCTCTACCTGAGCATTGTTATCTATGTTCCCTGGGAATGTTTATTGGTTCCTATACTAGTTAACAGTGACCCACTCTTCCAGTAATGCTGAGTATTGCTCGAGCTCTGGAAGATGCTGACTTGGCAAAGAATATGAGAGCCAGATGGGGTCTTCTGAGCCACCTCATCCAACTGTCATCTTACCCATAAGGAAAGTTTGTTTATGTCAGCTGTGTTTTTAAATAGCTCCTGTGGAATTTTTCTAGTCCCATCTCTATTTTATAACTTGATAGTCTATTAGTCTATTTTTTGTGTCTGATTTAAAGCTTGGTCAGTTCTAGGAACACTGTCTTATGCTGACACCTGCTGGACAGTTTGGAAAATAACCAGTTCCCAGAACACTACCATTTGTTAGGAACAGAGGCAGAGAAATTATGTTTTCCTCCTTGTATTCATTTTTAATGATCAGCTTTCTTACAACTATCCTAGTTTCACATTTTTATTTCTGTCTTCTCCAGCTAAACCTAATGTGCCATAGTAGATTATAGATTTCTTGGATGTGAAGATTCTGTCCAGTCAAGATGCTAAAAACCTATAGTACCTTTAAACAATATCCTTCTGCAGGTTTACTTAAAGTTTAACGATGAGCAATAATCATAGTCATTACCTGTGACCTTAATTCTGCAAGCACTGCAGCTCTGAACAGCTGGCATGCCAAGGAACGGCAAGAGGCCATCTGACCCGGATCAAAACTTCTCATCAATGATAGTAAGAACCACCCAGGATGAAGGATGTACATTCTTTCCTTGAAGGTTTCTCCAGGGATCACCATCCCAGAGAAAATTCATTCAAGTATTTCACTGTCCTAATGCACCTCTCTCCTGCTTTTGAAGTTTCCTTTGTTTGCTCTCCTGAGGTCTGGCAATGATTAATCAAACCTTACTCACAAAATATACCAGTAGATTATATTCTAATCACCTCCTTTCCCACTCCTTTTCACTGTACTTTTCTTTAGCTGATAATTTAATTTTTTAAAGTATAATACTTTCTAGTGAGTTCTATATTTTTCCCCATGTGGTAAATATATACAACTGAATATTATTCAGCCATAAAAAAGAAATCTTACTATTTACAATGACAATATGGATTAACTTGGAGGGCAAGATGCTAAGTGAAATATACCAGACAGAGATAAATGCTATATGGAATCTTTGGGATCTAAAAAAAAGAAAGTCAAACTCATAGAAACAGAGAGTAAAATGGTGTTTTCCAGGATTGCAGCCATGAAATTAAAAGACACTTACTCCTTGGAAGGAAAGTTATGACCAACCTAGATAGTATATTAAAAAGCAGAGACATTACTTTGCCAACGAAGATCCGTCTAGTCAAGGCTATGGTTTTTCCAGTGGTCATGTATGGATGTGACAGTTGGACTGTGAAGAAAGCTGATCGCCGAAGATTGATGCTTTTGAACTGTGGTGCTGGAGAAGACTCTTGAAAGTCCCTTGGACTGCAAGGAGATCCAACCAGTCCATTCGAAAGGAGATCAATCCTGGGTGTTCATTGGAAGGACTGATGCTAAAGCTGAAACTCCAATACTTTGGCTACCTCATGCGATGAGTTGACTCACTGGAAAAGAGTCTGATGCTGGGAGGGATTGGGGGCAGGAGGAGAAGGGGACGACAGAGAATGAGATGGCTGGATGGCATCACCGACTCGATGGACATGAGTTTGAGTGACGTCCGTGAGTTGGTGGTGGACAGGGAGGCCCGGCGTGCTGTGATTCATGGGGTCGCAAAGAGTTGGACACAACTGAGCGACTGAACTGAACTGAAGGGTGGGGGAAATGGAAGTAGATATTGATCAAAGGGTACAAAGTTGCAGTTGTGAGATAAGTTCTGAGGATCTGATGTACAGCATGGTGACTGTACTTAATGATGCTGTGTTGTATACTTGAAATTTACTGAGAGTAGATCTTAAGCTTTCTCACCACACACACATACACACATAACACACACACACAAATATACACATACAGTAATTATGTGAGTTGGTGGTTGTGTTAGCTTGATTGTGTAAACATTTTATAATGTACACGTATATCATAAATTGTGTTATACACTTTAAGTATATGTAATTTTATCTATCAATTACATCTCAATAAAGCTGAAAATAGAAAAGAGAGAAAGGAAGACAGCACCCACAGTCTCAGCCTGATCTCCCTCATTACCACAAGTGGAGAACTGATAGATCCTATTGGTTATCTGGGGCTTGGAGTGGAGCCTCTGATGTACTGGGACCAGGTAATCTTGGAAGGTGCCTTGATACCTGGAGTGAAGAGTTCAGGTAGGCTCAGGGAGAAGAAAGGGCATGGATTTGGAACTCCACAAGGCTTAGGTTTGAAAGCATGCTCTGCCACTTCCCTGTTGTGGATCTCAGGCTCCTCTTTGTTCAAATTCTTCATCTGTATGTGAGAACAAGACCACTCTGAATGGTGCCTGTGATAAGTTAATGACACAGTGCTTGACACATTGTAGTTATTTCTGTGCAAGGTATTTCTGTTCCCTGTTTCAAAAGCCGTGCTGTTTACTTATGTCTGGCCCTGTGTGCTGTCTGAATAGCCCCCCTGTTAGCAGTTCTTTCATGTGATCGATGCCAGTTCTGGAGTTCCTTGGGGCTGAAGTCTTCTTCTCTTCAAGCTTTCTGGTTGCCATACATGAGAAACTAGTATCTCTGCTTTCCTCTCAGACTTCTCAGTCATCCTTTGGTCCTTGAACTTTCAGACTTCTAAAAATGGTTCTGGGGGCTTATTTATTTAACCAGTACTTTTTGAACTCCTATAAAGTGGTAGCAAGGAGATCCAACCAGTCCATTCTAAAGATCAATCCTGGGTGTTCATTGGAAGGACTAATGCTAAAGCTGAAACTCCAATACTTTGGCCACCTCATGCGACGAGTTGACTCACTGGAAAAGAGTCTGATGCTAGGAGGGATTGGGGGTGGGAGGAGATGGGGACGACAGAGAATGAGATGGCTGGATGGCATCACCAACTTGATGGACATGAGTTTGAGTGAACTCTGGGAGTTGGTGATGGACAGGGAGGCCTGGCGTGCTGTGATTCATGGGGTTGCAAAGAGTCAGACACGACTGAGCGACTGAACTGAACTGAAAGTGGTAGCAGCATTGGTAAATCAGTGAAGAAAACATACAAATATTCCTGTCCTCACAGAGCTTTTATTCCAGGAGAAGAGGACAGAGAAGCAAGTAAAGCAGATGGTTTGTCAGATCTGCTAAAATAGATTATAAATGCGAAGTTAAAAATAGGCAAGACAGGTGATGGGGACTGTGTGTGTACAAGTGTGTGTGTAATTGGGGTGGTGGTTCCCTTGCTGCTCTTAGAGCTGTTGGGAGGACAGTACTGCCTTGGAAGCCCTAGGCTTCTTGTGGTGACATAAGTAGGGTTAAAAGTATGCTGAGATTTGTCCTGATGGTCTCAGGGAAGATAACGGCGTGGACTATGAGAAGCATGAATGGATCCCCTCTTCATTCGTGTGAAAAGTGATGTGGAAGGCAACAATGTGGGGAGGGCTTCCCTGATTTTAACTAGAGCAAGAGGAGTCAGTAGGTTTCCCTTTGATTTACGAAGTCCTGGTTTATGAAGTGGGGACATCATAAATGTTGACTTCTTGAAACTCAAACACTGATAAGCATAGAAAAAGAAGAAGGAAATCAGATGTTGTCTTCTTCAAGGAGCATCACATCTTTGGAACATGAATCATCCCCTGAGAAAGCCTATCAGAGGACAGCCCTCTTCCTTCAATGGCTACTGTAAGATAGCCATTGTGATAACTGGGAAATATCCCTAAGACTGTGTTGAGCAAATGGGACAGAGCAGAAGGGACATGAACTGGGCGAGGAAAGTCTGCTTTTTCCGTTTGGCCAACTCTTGGCTTGCTGCACTCATCCTTCCAAGTCTTTCTTTTTCACTTTGATGACGAGGCTGATCTCTAACATCCATTTCTGATATAAAATCCATGACTTTAAGAAGTTAGAATTTTATCTCTGTTGGAGCTTTGAACAGAAGATAGAGGCCTTGAGAGCACTGGCAGAGTTTTCATATCATTTTTCCTTTTCAATTGATTTTGGAAGAAAAGGATGTAGGGAAAGACGAGTTGACTTTTGTTGTTGCTTTAGAGAAGTAGATTAGATTTCTTGGATAATAGCCTAAACTATCAGAGTAGATCTTTGAAAGACTGTGAAGAATTTGTCTGGCAGGAAAATTGCTGATTCATTCAAGAGGCTTTTTTCGTCTCAGTCTTCTGGAGGAGGAGGAAAATAATTCTGGTAAACCAACTTAAATGCCCCCATTGTGCAGAAGCCTGTTCCCTCTGGGCTAAATTAGGTGTTCCCTCCTCTGTTTCCACAGAGAGGTAAAGAGCAAGCTAGAACCATGGGGTAGAGAAGGGCAAATGGCCCCATGCAGGAGCAGTGTTGCAGATAAGGTGAACATGACTTAAGTGTGTGATGAATGAATGAATAGATGGAAGAATGTCAGGAAGGAAGACCAGCTAATAGGTAAAGGGAACTGGAGAAGTCAGGACACGTGACTAGTTTCATTAATCCTGGATCAAATTTAAGAATGACTAAATGTGGTTTATGAGAACATAGAAAGGAAATCATCATCAGGACACAGCCTGGCCTCAACAGGACCGGTCTTGCTAGCTAGCTCACTTTTAGTCTCTAGACTTGTAGGTTCTGGGCAACCAGTGGACATAAGTCTATCTTAATTTCAGAAAAGCAACTAAAGTCCCCCTTGATCTTTTTTTGTTTAAGATGGTGACATGAAGTCCTGGTGATCATACTGTTAGATTAATTAAAAGCTGATAGAAATGACTTTATTCAATTACTGTTGTATGTATGTGTGTTAGTCTCTCAGTCATGTCCAACTCTTTGTGACCCAATGGACTGTAGCCTGCCAGGTTTCTCTGTCCATGGAATTCTCCAGGCAAGAATTCTTCAGGGGATCTTCCTGACCCAGGGATTGAACCCAAGTCTCTCACATGGCAGGCAGAGTCTTTACCATCTGAGCCACCAGGGAAGCCCGAGTTAGTGTTGATTATGGCATTTTTCTGACTGGAATGAGGTATCTGATGGAGTGCCTCAAGGTTAAGGTCTTGGTCTTAACTGTCAAACTTAAAAAAAATCATTTTGAAATAATTATAGATTCACAGGAAATTGTAATGAAGAACATATAGGGAGATTGTATGTAGGCTTTACTTCATTTCACCCAGTGGCAACACTTTGCATAACTGTAGTATGATATCACAACCAGAAAATCGGTATTGGGACAATCCACCAAGCTTATAAAAACGAGCAGATTTCACCATTGTTACTTTTCCTCAAAAGTGTTGTGTGTGTGTGTGTGTATCTCTGTCTGTATAGTTCTGTGCAACTTTATTTACATGTGTGAATTCATGTAACACTATCATAATCAACATACCACTTTAAAACCGCTAATCTGTTCTCCATCTCTGGAATTTTGCTATTTCAAGAATGTTGTATAAATGGAATCATACAGCATGCAGTCTTCTGAGATTGGCTTTTCCCACTCAGCCTAATTTCCTTGAGATCCATCCAAGTTGTCTTAAATATCAATATTTTGTTGCTTTTTGTTGCTGAGTATTATTCCATTGTATGGAAATACTACAGTTTTTTTAACTGCTTTTTTGCTGGAGGATATTTAGGTTGTTTCTCATTTATGACTATTTCGAATAAAGCTGTTATGAGCATTTTTATATAGGTTTTGTGAGAACACAAGTTTTCATTTCATTAGGATAAATGCCCAAGAGTGCATTTGATGGATTACATGGTAATTATATGTTTAATTTCACAATATTTTGGCAAATTATTACCCAAAGTAGCTGTACTATTTTACATTCCTATTAGCAATGTGAGTGATTCAGTTTCTCTATATCCATGCCAGCATTTGACGTTTTCACTATTTCTAATTTTAGTCACTCTCATATGTGTGTAGTAATACCTCACTGAGGTTTTAATTTGCATTTCTCTAACATCTAAGACCTGTAAAATACCATGGAAGGATGAGCCTGGTAGGCTGCAATCCATGGGGTCGCTAAGAGTCTAACATGACTGAGCAACTTCACTTTCACTTTTCACTTTCCTGCATTGGAGAAGGAAATGGCAACCCACTCCAGTGTTCTTGCCTGGAGAATCCCAGGGACAGGGGAGCCTGGTGGGCTGCCATCTATGGGGTCGCACAGAGTCGGACACAACTGAAGTGACTTAGCAGCAGTAGCAGTGATGGCTAAGATGTTGAACATCTTTCATATGTGTATTTGCTTTCTATATATCCTCTTCAATTAAATGTATGTTTGTGTCTTTTGTGCATTTCTAATTGGATTGAATTGGATTATTTCTTACTGTTGAGTTTTGAGAGCTCTTCGTATATTCTAGATACGAGTCTTTTATTGAGTATATGATTTGTAAATACTTTCTCCTGATCTGTAATTTATCTTTATATACTCTTAACAGAGTCTTTGTTTCTTCTTTGGTGCAATTTAATCAAAATTATTTATTTTTAATTGGAGGATAATTGGCAGGGTCTTTGGCTGAGCAAAAGTTTTATACTTTGATGAAGTCCAGTTTATCAAATTTTTCTTTAAGGGATCATGTTTTTGTTGTCAAGTCTAAAAACTCTTCTCCTAATCCTAAAGGTACTCTTCTGTTCATTTTCTAAATATTTTATTGTTTTATATTGTATTGATCAAAAAATTCATTCGAGTATGTCCATAAGTACTTATGGAAAAACCTGAATTAAATTTTTGGCCAACCCAATATTTTACCTTTAAGACTGCAATTCATTATAACTTAATTTGTTTAACTTTGTGTGTGTGTATGTGTGTTTAACTTTTTAAATCAAAGAGGTTGAATATATGGTAGGCATGTAGGTGACACAAGCAGCTGGAATATAGTGATGAAACTAGTAAGAGACAATGTATAAGCATGCAGTATCAGAGACAGTTTAGTGTGGTGACTAAGAAAGTGGGCTCTGGAGCCAGAATGCCTCGATTCAAATGCCTGAGCTGCCTAGAAGGCTTTGGGGGAAGTTCCATAATCTCTCTTATGTCTTAGTTTCTGCATCTGCAAAATGGGATTAGTGAGGAGTACTTGCCTTATATGATTATTGTGAGAGCTTAGCAAGAAAATGAACACTTAGATCCAAACTCCAAGAAATGACACCTATTATTATTATTGAAACCAGACATTGGTTTAAACGTTGGGCAGGTACAGGGGAGATACGACAAAATAGGAAATCGTGTGAAAAAATCCAGTATATAGAAAGTAGAGAAATAGACTTAACTTAGTTGAAAATTTTAACTTGAATGTCTGCTCAATTTTTGTCTAGTTGTATATGTTTATAAATATATGTCTTCATCCAGAAATGGCAAGATTTATGCAGGATCAAAATGACAAGGCATTTAAATCCATTCAGTGGAAACCAGAGTCCATTTAGGACTGTGCATGTACTCGAAATGCAAATTTTTTCCATATTCTTGTTGAGATTATATTACTACACAACAAAGTCATTGTTTTAGGTTATCAGTTACAAGAAAACAGTCAATCAGTATTTCTGTGCAAGTGTAGTAATCCAGCATAGGCTAAAAGGGCATTGACAGAGTTCATTATCATAGTCTGATGTGAAGTCAAACTACATAGTTTAAATTCTCAACTTCTTATGGTGGGGACTTCTGTGTCCCCAGCCCTCAGTACCACTAGCAGAATGTTGGGGCATGGATCATAATTATAGGGTCCACCTTTGCTGAAAATGAGGGATGAGGGAGATGTAGACATAAGATGATTGAGTAGGTGGAGAAGGGGCTACCAGAAGTGATGAGAAGAATCTATTATAAATATTAGATATTAGAAGGGTGTGGAAGAGTAAGCAAACAGTGCCTCAGATTACTAGAAAGAAGTGGGACCCGTCTGGACTGTGTGGTCATTACAAGAAGCAGCAGAGGGTCACTGGGCAATTCACACAGTCTCTCAGGGCCTGGGTTTCCTTTTCTGACACATAATAAAAATAGTGTCTGCTGCACAAACTCCATGGGTTCTTGTGAAGAATACATTTACATGAAATTTCCTTAAATAAAACATGAATATATGACATTGTTATTGTTTCATGGTGGACCTTTGGTCATTATTTTTATGGAATATATTCTTTTTTAACATTTTTATTGGAGTATAGTTGATTTACAATGTTGTACTAGTTTCTGCTGGACAACAAAGTGAATCAGATATACATATACATAATCTTTTTTTAGCTTCTTTTCCAATATAGGTCATTACAGAGTATTGAGTAGAGTTCCTCCCGCTGTACAGTAAGTCCTTATTAGTGTTCTATTTTATATATAGCAGTGTGTATATGTCAATCCCGATCTCCCGGTTTATCCCCCCTACCCCACTTAGCCCCTGGTAACTGTTAGTTTGTTTTCTACATCCGTAACTCTATTTCCGTTTTGTAGTTAAGTGCACTTGTACTTTTTTTAAAGATGGAATATGCTCTTGAGAACTAGCACAATCTCTTTCTCCCACTCTGTGCCTTACTAAATGCCTTCAATTTGGAGGAGGGAGGGTCCCTGCTGTACCTCATTTAGCAGTGTCTCAGCGGTGTAATATAACTGGGTTTGCCAGATATACTTTTTTGTCTCAGTGACTGCTGTTTGATGTTTCTGCTGCTGCTAAGTCACTTCAGTCGTCTCTGACTCTGCGCGACCCCATAGACGGCAGCCCACCAGGCTGCCCCGTCCCTGGGATTCTCCAGGCAAGAACAGTGGAGTGGGTTGCCATTTCCTTCTCCAATGCATGAAAGTGAAAAGTGAAAGCGAAGTTGCTCAGTCCTGTTAGACTCTTCGCGACCCCATGGACTGCAGCCCACCATGCTCCTCCGCCCATGGGATTCTCCAGGCAAGAGTACTGGAGTGGGGTGCCATCGCCTTCTCCAGTTTGATGTTTCTAGTCTGGGTAATTATGCTGACTCTCCTCTCCTAAATCTCTAATGTATGGAACTGAACTGGCTTCTTCACACTATGCCTTGCCACATCTCACATGTTTAGAGGCTTGAAAAAATATGGATCCCAACTCTACCCCAAAAAACAGACTTTAATTTGTTTTAGTATTTTATCATATACTTATACTTTAAAGTATATTGATACTTTAATGAACATGTAAGTACCCAAGGTTAGCAGATGTAAACTATTATAAACAGAATGGATAAACAAGTCCCTACTGCAGAAATAGATGAAAACAATAGAATGAGTAAGACTAGAGGTCACTTCAAGAAAATTAGAGATATCAAGGGAACATTTTTTAAAATTAATTTATTTTTTATTGAAAGATAATTGCTTTACAGAATTTTGCTGTTTTCTGTCAAACCTCAACATGAATCAGCCATAGGTATACATATATCCCCTCCCTTTTGAAACTCCCTCCCATATCCCTCCCCATCCCACCCTTCTGGGTTGATACAGAGCCCCTGTTTGAGTTTCCTGAGCCATACAGCAAATTCCTGTTGGCTATCTCTTTTACAAATGGTAATGTAAGTTTCCATATTACTCTTTCCATACATCTCACCCTCTCCTCCCCTCTCCCCCCATGTCCATAAATCTATTCTCTATCTCTGTTTCTCCCTTGTTGCCCTGTAAATAAATTCTTCAGTACCATTTTTCTAGATTCCATATATATGTGTTTGAATATGGTATTTATCTTTCTCTTTCTGACTCACTTAACTCTGTATAATAGGTTCTAGGTTCATCCACCTCATTAGAACTGACTCAAATGCGTTCATTTTTATGGCTGAATAATATTCCATTGTGTATATGTACCACACCTTCTTTATCCATTCATCTGTTGATGGACATCTAGGTTGGGCATAATAAAATACAGAAATGGTAAGGACCTAACAGAAGCAGAAGAGATTAAGAAGAGGTAGCAAGAATACACAGAAGAACTATACAAGAAAGATCTTAATGACCTGGATAACCATGATGGTGTGGTCACTCACTTAGAGCCAGACATTCTGGAGTGTGAAGTCAAGTGGGTCTTAGGAAGCATTACTACAAACAGAGCTAGTGGAGGTGACGGAATTCCAGCTAAGCTGTTTAAAATCCTAAAAGATGATGCTGTGAAAGTGCTGCACTGAATATGCCAGCAAATTTGGAAAACTCAGCAGTGGCCACAGGACTGGAAAAGGTCAGTTTTCATTCAAGTCCCAAAGAAGGGCAATGCTAAAGAATGCTCAAACTACCATACAATTGCACTCATTTCACATGCTGGCAGGTTATGCTTAAAATCCTTTAAGCTAGGCTTCAGCAGTATATGAACCCAGAACTTCCAGATGTACAAGCTGGGTTTCAAAGAGGCAGAGGAACCGAGATCAAATTGCCAACATTTGTTGGATCATGAAGAAAGCAAAGGAGTTTCAGAAAAATGTCTACTTCTGCTTCATTGATTACTATAAAGCCTTTGACTGTGAGGATCACAACAAATTGGAAAAATCTTAAAGAGATGGGAATACCAGACCACCTTACCTGCTTCCTGAGAAACCTGTGTGCAGGTCAAGAAGCAACAGTTAGAACCATACATGGAATAGCTGATTGTTTCAATGTTGGGAAAGGAGTACAGCAAGGCTATATATTGTCACCCTGTTTATTTAACTTCTATGGAGAGTACATTATGTGAAATGCCAGGTTGGATAAATCACGAGGTGGAATCAAGATTGCCAGGAGAAATATCAACAACCTGAGATATGCAGATGATACCATTCTAATGGCAGAAAGTGAAGAGGAGCTAAAGAGCATCTTGATGAGGGTGAAAGAGGAGAGTGAAAAAGCTGGCTTAAAGCTCAACATTTAAAAAACTAAGATCATGGCATCTGGTCCTATCACTTCATGGCAAATAGAAGGGAGAAAATGGAAACAGTGACAGATTTTATTTTTTTGGGTTCCAGAATCACTGCAGATTGTAACTACAGCCGTGTAATTAAAAGATACTTGCTCCTTGGAAGGAGAACTATGACAAACCAGACAGAGTATTAAAAGGCAGAGATATCACTTTGCTGACAAAGGTCCATCTAGTCAAAGCCATGGTTCTTCTACTAATCATGTACAGATATGACAGTTGGACCATAAAGAAGGCTGAGTGCGAAGAATTGGATGCTTTTGAACTGTGGAGCTGGAGAAGACTCTTGAGAGTTCCTTGGACTGCAAGGAGATCAAAATAGTCATCTGAAATGAACTCAACTCTGAATATACATTGGAAGGACTGATGCTGAAGCTGAAGCTCCAATACTTTGACCACCTGATGCGAAGAGTTGACTCGTTGGAAAAGACCCTGGTTCTGGGAAAGATTGAAGACAAAAGAAGAAGGGGGCAGCAGAGGATCAGATGGCCGTCTCGATGGACTGGAATTTGAGCAGTCTCTGGGAGACAGCAGAGGACAGAGGAGTCTGGGGTGCTGCAGTCCATGGGATCACAAAGAGTCAGACACAGCTTAGTGACTGAACAGCAACAGCAACCACTGTACAGCACAGAGAACTATATTCAGTATCCTATGAAAACCATAATGGAAAAGAATATGAAAGAATGAATCTTATGTATAACTGAATCACTTCGCTGTACAGTAGGAATTTAACACAGCATTGTAAATTGACTACAGTCCAATAAAAAAGAGAATAAGTAGCTGAATATTAGCTCACGTTCCATTATGAAGTACAAATGAAGATTCACTTTACTTAGTTACAGTGAAAATTGTGTGTGTACATGTGTGGAATAGGTTGAAGAAGACATTATTTTTTTTAAGGTACCATAAATTTGTCTATTTTTTGCAGAAATCAGTATTCTTTCAGGTTTGCTGTTATGATCATTATTACCTTCAATTTTTAGCTATTTAACTGAGAGTTAAAGAATTAATCTTTTGGGAAGAGTATTTTGAGGGAAAAAATCCAGTGACCACAAACTCCCTTAATCGAGTACGAAAACATGAGGAGAAAAATGCCAACAGTGGACAAAATAAAGACTTTGGCATTATTTCAACTTTTCTTAATTTGAACATTTATTTACTATTCATATTTGATTTCCCCATTGCAACCTCATTAAAATAAGGTAATATCTGTATCAAGAGAAGAGAAATGTATTTATTTAATGATGTGAGGAAGCACTGGGAAGGCTGTTTTGATGAAAATGTTTCTCAGAGCTCTGCCACATAATTCTGAAAATCTACCATTAGAGAATCCTTCTTTTGGGAGTACCAGTTATCTAGGAGGGATACCTATTAAGCTTCTGTCAATCAAGAACACATATACAAAGCCACAAAAGATTATCACAAAGCACAGGCTCTGGAATCAGAGGGAACAAGGATCGAATTTGTCTTTGGCACTTACTAACTGTGAGATTCTGGGCTAATTACTTATCTTTTCTGAGTCCCAATTTCTTCATCTGTAAAATGGGGTTAATAATGGCTACCACATGAAAGACAACGTTTAAATGAGCTGATATATTTGAAGAACTTAATATAACACTTAAAGTAGGCTCTAAGTACATTGCAATGAAAATCATTAGCAATAGTAGGAATGTTTCATTTGAATTGGGGTCTGCATAGCTTTGGCAGTACATGAAGAAATTCCACAAGGTATACAGATTCATATAATTTTAAAGGAGTCCATTTCCAGATTTTATACGCACACACACATGTACATAAATGACTATGATTCCACGGACTGTAGCCCGCCAGGCTCTTCTGTCTGTGGAATTCTCCAGGCAAGAATACTGGAGTGAGTTGCCATTTCCTTCTCCAGGGGATCTTCCCGACCCAAGGATTGAACCTGGGTCTTCTGCATTGCAGGTGGATTCTTTACCATCTGAGCCATCAGGGAAGCCCTTATATATATATATATATTTTTTTTTTTTTTTCCTTTCCTTTTCTGTATTTATCTGCTTCTTTACAAATGCACCTATATCAGGCTGCTTCTCCTTTTCTTTCACAATCACCTTCTTCCGCTTTACAGGAGAGGTCTCATTCAACCCAAACCATATATTCTCTTGGGTGTGGAAGCCTCTGGGACACCAAGCAGAGGCAACTAAAATTAGAAGTATTTGAGAGCTCCCTTTAATCGAAATGGCACCATGAACCAAAAGTAATAGTACGATATCATGTCTCTCCATGTCCTGTGCTTATCTCTGTTAAGAGCAATGCATAACTATTATGGAATGACTGTATCAAAATTCATATGTTGAAATCTTTACTCCCAATCTAATGGTATTTGGAGGCAAAGCCTTTACAAGATAATTAGGTCCTGAGGGTAGAGCCCTCATGAATAGAATGTGCCTTTATAAGAAGACACATGGGAGCCTGCTCTCTCTTTCTCTGTTACGTGGGATTACAGTAAGAAGATGGCCCTCATCACATACCAGCTCTCTGGGCCCTTGTTCTTAGGCTTCTTGGGCTCCAGAACTGTGAGAAATAAGTGTTTCTTGTTAAAATGGCATAGTCTATGGTAATTTGTTATAGCAGCCTGCGTGGATTGAGACAATACCTTAAACAGATATGCTGATTATATATTTGGATGTTTTTTATTTCAAGTATACAATGGAATTATGCAGCGTGGGGGGTTGATTTTTTTTTTTTTTTTGGTCTTAACTGGCAAAGAAGGTATTGTTCCTGAGAAAAGAAACACTTGAGAATAGAGAAAAAGAACATTTCTTGGAAATATTGAAGATGGCAGCACCTTATTTGCCCAGGTGACAAACTTATGATGGATTTCTGTACTTAGCTAGTTAGCTATCTTGAAATATTCAAGATTTGTAAGAAGCATGCTGGGAAATGCCACTCTGCTATGAAACACCCCTTCTCTGCAATTTCACCATCTCAGTAATGAGGATGAGCTCAGTGAATATGCTCATTTACCTGCATTTTAGTCTAGTCTCACTGGTATAATTTGCATGATTTCAAGGTGAAAAGACCCACAATGCTCATTTTTTGAGAAGGTGAAAGTTTTCTGCTCTGTCACTCATCAGTCACTTTTATGCTCATTTATTAACTCCTACTGATGCTAAAGCTGAAACTGCAATACTTTGGCCACTTCATGCTACGAGTTGACTCACTGGAAAAGACTCTGATGCTGGGAAAGGTTGGGGGCGGGAGGAGAAGGGGACGATAGAGAATGAGATGGCTGGATGGCATCACCGACTCTGTGGACATGAGTTTGAGTGAACTCCGGGAGTTGGTGATGGACAGGGAGGCCTGGCGTGCTGTGATTCATGGGGTCGCGGAGAGTTGGACACGACTGAGCGACTGAACTGAACTGAAACTGAACTGAACTGAACGATACGCTTATTACATGTCTTAGCTTGGACTACAGTAACAGAATATCAGAGCCTAGGGGGCTTCAACAACAGAAATGTATTTTCTTGTAGTTCTAGAGGTGAAAGTCTGAGATCAGGATGCCAGCATGGTCCAATTCTAGTGAGGTCCCTCTTCCTGGCAAAACTTAACGGCCTTCTCACAGGTGCTTTTCTCCAAATAAAGTCACATTGTGGGGTCGCATTAGAGCTTCAACTTAGGAGTGTTAGGGGGATAAAACTCAGTCCAAAGCATTAGGATTAAGTAACTCAATGTTACTTAATATGTTGCAGATTATACTTTAAATAATGTACTCAACAATCCTTAATGCACAGTTTTTAAGCCTGTACTTATTCATGACTGAGTTCTTTTTCTTGTAGTCAATTTACATAAAATGTTTAAACTATATTCTTAATAGCAGAACATTTATTTAGCTTCAAAAGCAAATCAAAATTTTCCCCAAATGCAAATCTGTCTAAAAATGTATAAAATGACCTAAGCAATCTATGTTACATATTTAGAAAACCAGCTTGATTTAATTAGTATTAATCTCTCCTTTGCAAATGTTAATATACTGATTCCAATTCTGTGAAGTATGTAATTACATCAACATATTTGACTTTAACCAACTTTGGGAAGAAATCACTTATATACCAATAAATATTCTCTACTCTCTGTCTGTTTTTCTGTCATATCTTTGCTGTGTATTTTGAGATGTCCTTACAAATGAAATGCAATATTCATATATGTCCTTTTTTTACAAAGGGAAAAGTCCTAAAATGTACAATTTACAATTTTGTTTTTAACTCCAGTTTCATCTATTTTAGCTTCATAAGCAAGATGCCTCTTAGAAAAAATTGAACAGTATAATCAATAGCATATGATAAAACTTGGTTAAGATTTTTTTTGTTCATATTTCCAAAAAATTGAGAAAATTATAAACTCTAATGCTTATTTTCCCAATTATTTGCTTTCAGTGAAATAAGAAGAGGACTTATCCAAGTTGTCATTAGGTATACAATTAAAATATTTCTTTGATAATAGATCACTATGCTCTTTTTGACTTATAATTAAGAAGGCATTCAAGCAACAGAGTGATATTTCCATAAGAAATTGCCTAACAGTCTCATAACTTATTAATTAAGTTTTCTAAGGGCTTATGTGTATAAAAATGAAAAGCAGGAATAGAATGTTTGCTGAATCCTGGGTCATTCAAATAGTAAGCCAAAGCCAAAGCTATAAGAGGAACTTATTAAAAAGATCCATCTATTCACTTAGATTAATTTTCCAATAAGACTTTACTTGCTATGTTTTATAATTACTTCTCAAAATATGTTGTAAATTTATATTGCTTTGGCCAATTGTGTACTAAAATTATTGTAAAGACAGCTCAACCTAGAAAACTTTAAAATTACTTAGAACTTTATGGTCATAAAAAAATCACAATGTTTAAACTTCAACCCATAAACAATTATTTTTGCTGTTGTAGAGAAGTTAAAAGGTGATAAGATAAAATCTTTCAATTATAAAAATATATCACATTAATAAGATTCTCTGGGGGAAAATATAAGATCACAGAGCAAAATTTTCCAGTTGTTAAAAAAGAGCTTGTCTGGGATATTTTTAGTGAGTGGGAATAGATGTCAAATTGCTTTGGCATTTAGAGTTTGTTGTACACAAATTATGACACAAATTTTATTTAAGTGAATATTTACAATATGCTAGAAAGTATACATTTTGAAGCTATTCAAGCTTACCATGAAAAATTTTAGGTATCTACTTGAAAAATGTAGGGGATATGTAGCTTTTCAAAATTCTTTTAGAGAGTATGAGAGGAAAAAGTTTGAAGATGAATAATTTAATGTGTCAAATCTTTACAGTTTTAACCATTGATAATAATGAATTTCATGGGGAAAAAGTGGACAGAAAACTTTAGAGCACAGAGAAAAGGACAGACATCATAGGTATGCTGTTGATATGAGCTCTTCTGATCATAAAATAGAGCTGGAGAAATAGCAACAACAAAAAAAATTGTACAGTTTTCAAAATTCTCAATTTTTGGCCAGCACCTTGAGACATGGCCTCATCCATTATTTATGAACTTTGCAAGCAGATTTATGTTGAAGTCAGTTCTCTCCTCTGAAGGGATTAATGACTCTATTATCATACCCGTGATTACTAGGTACCTGAAGCTGGGCTGGATGCCTGAGAAGCAAAGATGAACACAGAGAAATATCCCTTAAGGAATTTACAGCACAGAAGAAAGCTAGCAGTTGGTATATATATTCTTAAGTTGTAAGTCAATGATCATGTGCTTTTGAGTATTTTTCATCTATATCCCATGATTCTCTATAGAAGTATATGTCATTTGAATTATTTTAAAAGAAGGTGGTGATGGATTTGTGATAATTGTAACAATTCCTTAATGTGTGTAGTATTTTATAGTTTATAAGATGATTTCATCAGAAAACTAAGATCATGGCATCTGGTCCTATCACTTCATGGCAAATAGATGTGGAAACAGTGACAGACTTTATTTTTTTGGGCTCCAAAATCACTGCAGATGGTGACTGCAGCCATGAAATTAAAAGATGATTGCTCCTTGGAAGAAAAGTTATGAACAACCTAGACAGCATATTAAAAAGCAGAGACATTGATTTGCTGACAAAGGTCCATCTACTCAAAGCTATGGTTTTTCCAGTAGTCATGTACGGATGTGAGAGTTGGACTATAAAGAAAGCTGAGCATTGAAGAATTGATGCTTTTGAACTGTGGTGTTGGAGAAGACTCTTAAGAGTCCCTTGGACTGCAAGGAGATCCAACCAGTCCATTCTAAAGGAAATCAACCCTGAATATTCATTGGAAGGACTGATGCTGGAGCTGAAACTCCAATACTTTGGCCACCTGATATGAAGAACTGACTCATTGGAAAAGACCCTGATGCTGGGAAAGATTGAAGGCAGGAGAAGGGGATGACAGAGGATGAGATGGTTGGAATCCATCACCAACTCAATAGACATGAATTTTGGTAAACTCTGGGAATTGGTAATGGACAGGGAGGCCTGGCATGCTGCAGTCCATGGGGTCACAAAGAGTTGGACATGACTGAGAGACTGAAATGACTGACTGAAGATGATTTCATGTGAAGTAGATTGTTTGGTCTTAGTAACAGCCATTTGCAGTAGACAAGACACATGTGATTACTCTTGACTTAGAGATGAGAACACTGTGGTCTAGAAGGACTACGTTTGAAGCACATCATGTGGCCACTGACAGGCAGAACAGGATGGAACCCTGGTCCCTCAGGCTCCTGGTTGGGAATTTTGCCCATGTTGTAGCTTGAATCACTGTTCCCTCTCCTGTATGTTGAGAAAGACAGCTTTCTCTGGGCCTCTTCTGTTCCTCCACATCATGCTGGGTGTACCAAGTCTGCAAAGCCCCGATCACTCTTTTACCTGGACCATTTCTCAGGGTTGTTTATGCAACTAGTAACTCTGAGAGGTCAGGTAAAAATTGCCCCAAGCAGAAAGTCTTGCTTATAAAAATATACATTCTTCAAACTCAGTTGTGACACAAACCCACTGCATATTATCCATTGGGGCCCATCATGTTGCTCCTGTGTATCTCGAGGACAATGGAAACCAATCAAATATACTGATAATCATGCTTTTTATTGTGCTATGGGTAATAAAGACCTTTGTCTTTGGCCCAGAAACCTCTTGTTTTCTTCTAACATCCACAAAATAGTTACAGGCCAACTGAGCTCGTAGGCAGGGTAAAATTAAATCTCAGCCATGACATAGCAAGGACACATACTTGTTAGATGTTTGAGGATGATGTGTAAGGTTGTGTAAAGTATGACAAGCCTCAAACAGGGCTTTAAATGGGGTATAGCCCCAGAATCTAAATTCAGGAACCCGAGAGTCCAGAAATAGTTCTTCTCAAAAGGAAGCTGGTAAAAATTGACACACCCTTGTCTGGAAATAGAACAGATTAGGTTCTAGGAATTTTTTGCTTATGTGGCAGGTTGGATATTTTATCTATGTTCCAGTATCAGGCTGTGTAACCCAGGTGTGCAAAATCTATTTTTCTGTAATGAAATTTAACTTTGCCTATGGGCTTCCCTGGTGGCTCAAATTGTAAAGAATGCCTGCCAATTCAGGAGACACAAGAGACATGGGGTTCAATCCCTGAGTCAGGAAGATCCCCTGGAGAACTCACTCCAGTATTCTTGCCTAGAAAATCCCATGGACAGAGGAGCCTGGTGGGCTACATTTCATGGGGTCTCAAAGAGTCAGACACGACTGAACAATTAACACTTTTCTAAGTGAAGAAAGCTGATCGCCGAAGAATTGATACTTTTGAACTGTGGTGTTGGAGAAGACTCTTGAGAGTCCCTTGTACTGCAAGGAGATCCAACCAGTCCATTCTAAAGGAGATCAATCCTGGGTGTTCATTGGAAGGACTGATGCTAAAGCTGAAACTCCAATACTTTGGCCACCTCATGCGACGAGTTGACTCACTGGAAAAGACTCTGATGCTGAGAAAGGTTGGGGGCGGGAGGAGAAGGGGACGACAGAGAATGAGATGGCTGGATGGCATCACCGACTCTGTGGACATGAGTTTGAGTGAACTCCGGGAGTTGGTGATGGACAGGGAGGCCTGGCGTGCTGTGATTCATGGGGTTGTGGAGAGTCGGACACGACTGAGTGACTGAACTGAACTGAACTGAATTCTAATGACAGTAATAGCCGCTTAATAAAGTGATTCAGTTGTTTCAAGTTTAAAACTCAGATTCCCTCCATCTTTATTCTATATTTCTCCCAGATACGTCAAAGGGGTGGGGTAAATCTGGGCAGGTAAATTTGGGCTCAGGTGGTTTCTGTGCCTGCTGGCCTCTGCTGAGGTGTGGTTTGTCCCACCCAGTCTTCGGCATCTTGTCTCTTCCTGTTGCAGGAATGGTGATGTCTCTAGCCCCATCATGGCCTTCAGTTGTCAAATTCATATATTCTGAGTTCTCTGCCAGTCAGGGACCTCTTCTGGTCTGAGTGCCCTTTACCAAATTATAGTAACTCTTAGTTCCATCTCTTGTGCCCTGTTGGGGTATGCGGGGCTCTCTGAGGCCCATCTGCTTGGCTATTTGCCTCAACCATTGCTCATCTCTCACTTACGTGCCATGTTGGACATGGGGTTTCTCTATGGAGTTTGCAGATTCTCAGGAATTGTGCATCCCACTCAGAGGCCAGGCTCTGGCCCTTCTCCTTCACAGCCCTCCACAGACTCATTTGGGGTTTCTATCTGGATTTCTAACTTGCTGTTTCCCACATCCCCTTCAGAACTTGGTGTTGGGGATGGAGAACTGGGTACTTTCTCAGGGACTTACCAGTGTCTGAATCCTAGTCATATCAGCTATGATTCTTACCCCATTCACTATGTTTTAACCTACTTTCAGTCAGCATTTACATTCTTCTCCCATCTATGGTTTATGGTAGAAGATTCTTGAATCCGTGGGCTCTGGATCTTGATATTTAGAGTTAAGCCTTTAGTATTTAAATTTTTTTTAAAAAGAGAAAGCCTCCTTTCTTCTTTCAAACTCATGCCACTTACAATAGAAAGCCATGCCTTAGAGACCACGGTCTCTGCTATAGATTAACCAAGTCTTCCTGGTAGCTCATAAGCCACGATTTTAGTTCTGCCTGGTTGATCCTACCCTGAAGGTGATATATACAGAAAGTGTTCACTGACTGCTGAATGGTGAGTGAAAGGAAAGGGTGACAGGAATTAAAAGGCACAGAGTTTAATGATAATTTAAAAATTACCCCACTACTACTGGGAAACCATGCATGTTTCCAGAATTCTCATTAAGAGATCATGGTGTTCCCAGGAAACTGCCTAGAAGGAAATTGCAACCTACTCAATTACACTGCAACTTGCCAGGAATTAAGTAATGGTGTTCTTGGAATTGGAGAGTACAGTGTGGGCAGTGTTTATCTAATGCTGTGCTGAAGAGTCTGACCTTAGCTTCTGAGGACCAGCAGGATTATCTGGATGGTAATGTCCCTAGAATGGAGAGCAGTTTATCAGCTCATTCAGGGGCCCAGCTTTTGGTAGAGTTGATGAATTCCACGTGAAAGACAGGGCCCTAGCTGTTTGATAGCAGTTCTCAACTTTTAAGAGTCATTTAGAAAGAACATTTTTAAATGTGGATTACTAGAAACAACATCCAGATAATGTAAATTCATAGGTTTTGTAAGACTTAGGAATTTACATTTTAACAGGCTTCTTCTGGACCACATTTTGATAAGATGAGACTCATAATTGAAGTGGCTAGAATAAAAATTACATAATCAGTGACAGTGTCACCCTTAGGCCCAGACCAAAGGGCTTCTGCTTTGGGGTTTAGGTTTAGAGGAGCCTGCTCTGCTCATGTGATGAGGAATCAGTTGACTTAAGGGGATATACCACTGAGAGTCTAGCGCAAACTTTCTAGACCATGATCTGGGTACCAGGCCCCTGAAATTTTCTGCCCAACTGGCACTGAGCTGCCTCCCAGGTTCTGCATGAAGTTCTTCCCTGGTCTGAGTTCCAGAGGGCACATCCTGCTACAGGCAGCCTTCGACCTCAGTGTTGGCAAGGGGCAGCTGTTTGTGAGGATGTGGAGCATGGCTGTGTCAGCTGATAAACCCACCAGTGGCAAGCAGAAGCACCTCATGAAAGGCTGGCTGTGGTCCACAGGAGTGTGGCTGTGGCCCTGGAGCTGGCTCTCCCTGTACTGCTGCATTCCTGTGCCTGGTGTTCCGGGTCCTTTTGAAGGTCCATTTATCATGAAGAACAGAACATGTGTCATTCAGCAACTTGCTAGTATGGATTATAGCTACTAAATAAGCAGAAGTTTTAGGTTTGTGGGACTTTATTGGATTTTTGCCTTAGGTCCCACAAACACTAAGGGCAGATCTGATCAATGTTTTCAAATCTTAGAATTGATTTCATCTGATCAAAAAATTGTCCTTCAAGCCAAGCCCCAGGGAAGGACAAATGGAGGGAAAGGAAAGGATATGTTACCTCCAGGCTTGACTACCCTGCAGGTCCCAGTGAGGAAGTAGGTCAGAACTAGGTGGAAGGATGAAGCTCGGTGCAGCCCTTCCAAGCCTGCCTGCTCTCCTGTCCTCTAACAAGTGGGGAATGGGGTTCAGTGTAATTCTACCTGAGTGGGGGAGGGGCAAAGCCAGGTTGTCTAATCTCTTTCTCTCCAGGATTTCAGCCTCTCCCCCAGCAGTGGATTTGTCCCTAACTTCTTGGAGTGAGATAGAGTGTGTAAATGTGAACACTTTCCAGAATGACTTTAAAATATCTTCAACCATAGTTGCATGTTAAAAAAAAAAGGCCTGTTCAGAGTTGGATCAGTTATTTTATAAGTGGATAAATGAAAAAAACCTCTGACTGATTTTTCATGTTTCACACACACTGGATGGTATAGGAGGCATCATTTCATGACGTTCAATCTTCCTGATACCGTATACCACATTTTTTAATGGAAATATCCCTTTAAATATCCAACTACTATTTTTTTTTTTAATTTATTGCTTCCATTTGGTCTTCTATATACAGTTGTCTAGGTTGTACACAGCATAACAGTACCTACTAAAAAAAATGAGTGGGAGTTGAAATCTAGCTCACCTCCTCTTCATCAAGCTGAGTGCCTTAACATAAGCCTACATCAACCAGAAGGAAGGGTGCCCTTTCTAATCCCACAAAATCACCAATTACTCTTCTAATGGTGACTGCAGCCATGAAATTAAAAGATGCTTGCTCCTTGAAAGAAAAGCTATGACAAACCTAGACAGCATATTAAAAAGCAGAGACATTACTTTACTGACAAAGGTCCATCTAGTCAAAGCTATGGTTTTTCCAGTAGTCATGTATGGATGTGAGAGTTGGACTATAAAGAAAGCTGAGCACTGAAGAATTGATGCTTTTGAACTGCGGTGTTGGAGAAGACTCTTGAGAGTCACTTGGACTGTAAGGAGATCCAACCAGTCCATTATAAAGGAAATCAGTCCTGAATATTCATTGGAAGGACTGATGCTGGAGCTGAAGCTTCAATACTTTGGCCACCTGATGCCAAGAACTGACTCTTTGAAAAGACCCTGATTCTGGGAAGATTGAAGGCAGGAGGAGAAGGGGATGACAGAGGATGTGATGGTTGGACATGAGTTTGAGCAAGCTCCGGGAGTTGGTGATGGACAGGGAAGCCTGGTGTACTGCAGTCCATGGGGTCACAAAGAGTCGGACATGACTGAGTGAATGAGCTGAACTCTTCTAATCACATACCTCCAGCCCTAGGTCCGTGCAGGAGGGTCCCTATCAGTTGTCATGGTAGTCAAATATTTAAGTATGAAATAATGTGTTTCTCTTAGAGGACTTCCCTGTCAGAAAAACATACATGAGCAAAAAGCAGAGATATGGCTCTCTGGTCAGATATGGCTCCTATTATAGATCAAGCAATTAACACTGTGGCTTATAAAATTATCTCCTTTAGTACAATTAGCCGAAAATAGCTCCTCAGAGTCTGATCCCCCTTGGGTAGATGGACAGAGTTGGATTTCTAGTTCAACAAAGTAAAGACGCTATACTTGTGGAGAGGACTTTTTACAGCCTCCAGATGCCCCAGGCAGAACAACAAGCCTGTGACACAAAATTTTCTGAAATCACTTGAAATCTGTTGCAGTGTGATAGGGGTTTACCTTATAGATGTGAAGAAAGGAAAACTGAGACTAACATATCACTCCCTGCATGCATTTTCTACCCTCTTACTCTGCTATATTTTTCTTCATCTTCCTTATCACTGCTGAGTCTTTTATATCAGTTAGTTTCTTGACTCAATGCTTACTGAGTTCCTGCCACATTTAGAAGCACTCAGTAAATACTTGTTGAATGAAGAAATGAATGACCCACAAAGATACAACCCTCAGCTTTGGAATAGTTGCTGTGAGGTTTTGTAAATTAGGAATGAAGACTGCCCTTTCATGGTCCATCCTAAGTGGTCATGAAATCAATAAACCCTGGGCTGTGGTGAGAAAGGACGTATCTGCTGGGAGATGCCAAAGTCACTACAGATTAAAATGCCAGGATGATGCTTATGTTAGAGAATGATAGGAGTGTCTTAGGAGATGCTCAGCTGGATGTTCGGTTTCTTTTCCCTTTGATCCCCATCTCCATTGTAGCAAAGAGATAGATTGCTTTTCAGGGCAAGAATCGGCATCCACAGCAGCCATAATTTCTGTAAGTCCCAGAAGAAAACCAAGCTTCACTACTGCTTTTAACTGTGTAATGGTCAGATACTGGAACAGAATTAGCAACAGCCAGAAAATGGAGTTGATGAGGATTCTCGAAGAGAAAGTGTCTGAGTAATTACAGTTGGCAACTGAATATTATATTGGCTTTTTATTATATATAATATATTGTCTAGTATACAGGCTTTGACCAAAGGCATTAAATTAGTCCAGCTGAGTCAGCATTGGTTATGAACATAGAGGAGGACATCTCCTACTCTTCCTTAACCCTGTTCTCTTTGGGCCTGCTGGAGTGCAGTGTCTGTTCTTACAAATCCCAATATCCTTAACCTCTCATCCTGGATGTTCCTGCTATCATGCTGCTCTGATGGAGACATGACTCTTTTTCTTTTGGTAAATTAATTTTTTATTTTAATTGGAGGCTAATTACTTTACAATATTGTAGCTGTTTTTGCCATACATTCACATGAATCAGCCATGGGTGTACATGTGTCCCCCATCCTGAACTCCCCTTCCCATCCCACCCCTCAGGATTGTCCCAGTGCACCAGCCCTGAGCGCCCTGTCTCATGCATCGATCCTGGGCTGGCAATCTATTTCACATATGTTAATATACATATTTCAATGCTATTCTCTCAAATCATCCCACCCTCACCTTCTCCCATAGAGTCCAAAAATCTGTTATTTACATCTGTGTCTGTTTTGCTGTCTCACATATAGGGTCATCATTACAGAGACATGACTCTTTATTGAAAAATTTCCCTTCCTGTTCTCTTGCATCCCTGGTGCGTGGTGACCATGGTTTCCTCCCCCAGTCTTATGTTATGGGGTCTGGAGGTAGGATACATTTCCTTTTCACTCCTCATTGCTGGCAACCCACTCCAGTGTTCTTGCCTGGAGAATCCCAGGGACTGGGGAGCCTGGTGGGCTGCCGTCTATGGGGTCGCACAGAGTCAGACACGACTGAAGCAACTTAGTAGCAGCAGCAGCCTCATTGCTACTTCTGGATCATCATTCTCTTTCCTCCCTAAATACATCTTGCATTGCATGTCAGGTTGTCAGGTAATGTCACCCATTCCTCCCATTTTGTCGATATCCATCATCTCAAGGTCATTCCTCTATGCTCCTGCCTTATGTCCACAGTCCTATTCCAGTTTTGATTCTTGGCAATTTCAATACACACGTGGACTGTCTCTCCATCCCCCGAGCCCTTCACCTTTTGTCCCTCCCATGGTCAAACCAGACCTCGTCATTACCCATCCCTGTGTGCCCTCCACAATCTCCATATACGCCCCTCTTCTCTGAGCCCCACCTCATCTCTTCCCAGTACACATCCTCTAGTACCCTCTTTTCTGCATAACAACGCACCACAGACAGGGTGGGCTAAACAACAGACAGTTCTTCTCACACAGGTCAGAGGTTGGAAGTCCAAGGTCAGGGTGTCAGCAGGTGGATTCCTTCTGAGGGCTGTTGGGGGAGAATCTGCTCCACACTTCTCCCTTGGCTTCTGGTGGTTTGCTGGCAATCCTTGGGCTTCCTTGGCTTGCAGACACATGACACATTGGCTTCCAGTCTCTGCCTTTGTCTTCAAATGGCATTCTCCCTGTGTGTGTGTCTGTGTGGAAATCTTCATTTCTAAAAAGGCACCAGTCATATCAGATTTAGGGGCTAACTTTATTTCAATATGACCCCCCCTTAATGCAATGAATGACACTGGCAGTGACTCTATTTCCAAATAAAGTCACATTCTGAGGTACTAGGACTTTACCATATAGAATCTGAGAGGATACAGATGTAACCCATAATATACCCCATTTCCAGCAATCCTTCACCTCTACTAGGACCTATAATCTTATCCTGTGCGTTCCCTGATGCCTTCTTCCCTCCAAACCCAGCTGGAACACCACAATATCTCATTAGAATCACTCCCTTGCCCACCCATGGCAACTCTCACTTTGTTGAACTTTCTTGGTTAAGCCACACCTTGGGGAGGTCAAGCTCTCTGCCTACTCAATGCATTTTACGATTGTAAATCATGAATTATGTTTATGCATATTGCTTGAAGTTGCAAAAAAGTCCATACTGATAACAGGTGACATCTAAGATGTGGACACATTCATCAGCAGCAGAGAAATATGAGGCCCTAAGACTGTGCAGCTGTATCACACTGTCTGATTGTGGAATCTCCCTCTGGCAGTTTGCTTGGGTTTTCTGATTAGTTAGTAGATATTTTGAAAGTTTTTTCCTTCTTCTTTTTTGAAAAAGCATCTATTATTTATTGATTTATTTATTTGACTGCGCCGAATCTTCTTTGTGGCAGGCGAAATCTTTAGTTGCAGCATGCGAACTCTTAGTTGTGGCATGCGGGATCTAGTTTCTTGACCAGGGATGGAACCCAGACCCCCTGCATTGGGATTGAGGAGTCTTAGCCACTAGACCATCAGGGAAGTCCCAAAAGTTTGTCTTCTAGTGCTAGTGAATATCTTCTTTTATGTTGGTGATCCTCAGCAAATATTAACACAAAGATGAACAATTGAACTTACTCCAATTTTTGGATGTGTTGAGTGATGTCGTTTGCCCAAAGCTCAGGAAAAGAATGCAAAGATGAAATCATGAACAATGGAAAGATTGGAGGGACAAATATGGAGTGAACAAATTGTTGAAAAGAAAGTAATCCTTTTACAAAATTGGTTGCTTGGAAAAGATGTAAATTTTAGTACTTTACATTTGTATTTGTTAGTCAATTCCTTACCCACTTGGAATCCATGGGTAAATTTACATGAGTCACTCTGTCTTCCCAGATTCTCTGTTGTAGGCTTTCCTGACACCCCCAAATTTGGAACCCCAGGGACTTTTTCTGATTATTACAGCCCTGGGGCAATCCTCTTTAAGGATGTGTGGCAGATGGAGGCAGGGTGGAGCGGGGAGGGAGAGGGAGGAGTGGTGATGAGGAGGAGTGAGCTGTATAAGGGATGCCAGGGTCCACTTAGTGGGACAAATAGATGAGAGAAGAGGAGAAAACCTTTTCATGTTATTGAGGTAGCATGTACTGAGTTAACAATATAGTTGAACTATGCAGTTCCATGGAGTTCTCCAGGCAAGAGTGTTGGAGTGGGTAGCCATTCCCTTCTCCAGGGGATCTTCCTGACTCAGGGATCAAAACCACTTCTCCTGCATTGTAGGCAGATTCTTTACCATCTGAGCCACCAGGGAAGCCCTAATAAAATAATGGTAAAGTTAATAAAGTGTTTTCTGTGGCTGTTTGTTGCAACTACATTTTCATAACATGCTTGCTTTGACTTTTTAATGAACAACTGCTGTGAAAGTGGTTGATATTATAATTTCTAATCTGTTGCGGGGAGGAAAAGGTCCATTTCAGTACATTGTAGGCACACTTTGAATGGAGAATTCTACAGTTCTTCATTGCAGAAAACAGAAACAGGTGATAGTATTAAAAAAAAAAAAACTTTTGGGTGGCTCTCACTTTGCTGCCCTGTGATTCACTGAGCTAAGTCACAAGTGTTGGATGTGTGGCTAAGATGGAATGACTTGATTTTGAGGATTCATGAGCTGATTCAGTCCTGTGTGTCTTTATGTTTTGACACCATTCGAGTGAAAGCTTTGTGGTATTTTGACATCACAAAGCAGCAGAGAGGCAGGGTTCAAAGAGGGAAAAAAGTGAGCATGTGTGAGTTTGTTATCTAGAAGCATCCATTTCCTGCATAACATCAGAAAGCGAGGTTAGGTCACTGCTGATAGGGTACATGATGGAGAAAGCAAAACTACTTTTTGTTTTTAAGCCCAGGAAGATCCAGCCAGTTGCTCTCATATGACTGACTATTCTTTGAACTAAAATATTTTCAGTGAATACAGAATAGCAGCAAAATCAACATTCTTAGACTCCTCATGGAGACAAAGTCCCTCCAAAATACCCTTGTCATTGTCACTTATTAAAGTGCATCCAAAGAAACATTAATATTTTATACTATTTATTTGGAAAATTTTATATTGAATATACAAATATATTAAGTAAGTTATTTAGTAATTGGTCTCTTTGTTTTAAAGTGATAAAAATTTCTGACTACTTCATTTCCATTTGTATTTATGGTAGCAGATCATGATGTGCAAAAAACTGAACTTTACTAGGTCATGACACTCTGGAGATTTTCCTTAGAAAGAAGTCCTAATTTGAGCCCCCAGTCTGATAATAAATGTGAACATTCTTCTTAGTGTAGAATTAAATATAATGGGTGAGATGAAATTGCCAGTTTTTAAAAGTTTGTTTTTCTTTTAAGAAATTAGAAGTTCAAGGATGTTAGCATATACTTAATTTCTTTTTGTTTTTGCAAAGCAACACTGCTTTTGGTCAACAGAACCTGTCTAGAGGTGGTGTCTGGACACTGGGGGTCTGAAGAGATAGATCAGTCGTGAGGACAGCTCTGTCCACTCTTGGGGCCTAGGTGGTTAGGGGCAGGGTCTGGGTGGGCAGCAAGAACTTGGGAGCCCCCAGGAAAACAAGGAGTGGGGTCTCAGCTCCTCTGCCTCACCTGTGGGAGACCAGTGAGGGCCATCAGCTCAGGCCTACCGAGCCAGGCAGTGGGGCTGCGGTGGGGAGGACTCGGGGGATGTGATAGGGAGGGGGTTGTTTTGTTTCAGTTCTACATATTATTCAGTCATTTCCTAGGAGCAGACCTCACTCAAAATGTACCCTTGTGCCTGGTAGTGGGTGCAAAGGGGCTGAAGACAGTGGAGATACTTGAACATCTACCAACCAAATATATAGACTTGCGGTCCCTGTAGATAGTTCTCAGATGGAAACAGTAGGTGACTGCTTATGGGCGCCAAAATATGAGACTTGGTATTAATCCTCCAGGATTTTTTTTTTTTCATTAAAAACATTTATTGGTGTATAGTTGATTAACAATGTTGTATTAGTTTCAGGTGTATAGCAACATTATTCAGTTATACATAAACATACACTCATTCTTTTTCAGATTTTTTTTCTTATATAGGTTATCACAGAATTTTGAGTAAAATTACCTGTGCTTGTTGGTTATCTATTTTACATATAGTAGTGTGTGTATGTTAATCCCAAAGCTCTTGATTTATCCATCCCCTCACATTTCCCCTTCGGTTACCATAAATTTGTTTTCAATGTCTGTAAGTCTGTTTCTATTTTGTAAATAAGTTCATTTATATAATTTTTAAAAAAATGAGATTCTAAATATTAGTGATGTCATGATATTTGTCTTTTTTTTGTCTGACTTACTTCGCTTAGTATGATAATCTCCAGGTTCGTTGCTGCAAATAACATTATTTTATTCTTTTTAATGGCTGAGTAATATTCCATTGTACATATGTACCATAATTTTCCTTATCCATTCCTCTCTAGATGGACATTTAGTTTCATTACATGTCTTGCCTATTGTAAATAGTGCTGCAATGAACAATGGACTGCATATATCTTTTCAAATTATGGTTTTCTCTGGATATATGTCCAGGAGTAGGATTGCTGGGTCAAGGGTAATTATGTTTTTAGTTTTTTAAGGAACCCATACACTTCTCTCTCAGAGAAGGCAACGGCACCCCACTCCAGTACTCTTGTTTGGAAACTCTCATGGATGGAGGAGCCTGGTAGGCTGCAGTCCATGGGGTCGCTAAGAGCTGGACACGACTGAGCGACTTCACGTTCACTTTTCACTTGCATGCATTGGAGAAGGAAATGGCAACCCACTCCAGTGTTCTTGCCTGGAGAATCCCAGGGATGGGGGAGCCTGGTGGGCTGCCGTCTATGGGGTCGCACAGAGTCGGACACGACTGAAGTGACTTAGCAGCAGCAGCAGCATACTCTTCTCTATACTTTTTTCCACACCCTCTCCAGAATTTGTTTGTAGACTTCTTGATGATTGCCATTCTGATTGGTGTGAGGTGATACCACACTGTAGTTTCGATTTGCATTTCTTTAATAATTAGTGATGCTGACCATCTTTTCATACACTTTTTGGCCATCTGTATGTCTTCTTTGGAGAAGTGTCTATTAAGATCTGCCCATTTTTTGATTGGGTTGTTTGTTTTTTGATTTAGATTTGCATGAGCTGTTTGTACACTTTGGAGATTAATCCCTTGTCAGTTGCTTCATTTGCAAATACTTTCTCCCATTCTGTGGGTTTTTTTGTTTTGTTTTGTTGATGGTTTCCTTTGCTGTGCAAAGGCTTTTGAGTTTAATTAGGTCCTATTTGTTTATTTTTATTTCCATTACTCTACGAGGTAGATCAAAGATCTTGCTGCAATTTATGTCGGAAAGTTCTCTGCCTTCATGTGTCTTTTGTGTAACAGGGTATTTTAACATTGTTGAATTCATTGGGGGGAAAAGTCATATTGCTAAATCAAAATACATGGATACAATGAAAAAGTTGCAAAATTATTTTCCTATTTTAAAATTTATTCCAACCAAAAAATTACTTGGTTAAGATTATTAGAGAAAATTATAGCTGAAATCAGGCTCTATAATAATAATTTTGGTTGATAGGACCTAGGTGTGAAATATTAAAAATAAATATACAAGTACCATATGGTATCACTTATATGTGAAATCTAAAAAATTGTACAGATGAACTTATTTACAAAACAGAGAGTCACAGATGCAGAAGACAAACATATGGTTACCAGGAGGGAAAGAGGGGGAGGGATAATTTGAAAGATTAGGATTGACATATATACACTGCTATATATAAAATAGATAACTAGTAAGGGCCTACTGTATAGGACAAGGAACTCAATATTCTATAGTAACCTATATGCGGAAACAATCTATAAAAGTGTGGATATATGTATATGTATAACTGATTCACTTTGCTGTTCACCTGGAACTAAAATAACATTGTAAATCAACTGTACTCCAATAAAATTTTTCTAAATCGTTTCTTTTGTGAAAGATGAAATGCTGTCACAAGTAAGCTAGTGTTTCTAATAGACCATGACTTAGAGATGTTACAAGTTAGAGGAAACTTTAGAGATAAATGTAGTTCAAGCACTTTATAAATTTTAGAAACCAAGAAATTGAACCAAGAGTAGTTACTTGACTTGCCCAAGGTCACATGGCCCAGCATCAGGACCAAGGGCTAGGGTACAGCCCTGGATTTCTAGTACTAAGCTTCTTCAGTATTCTGTGCCATACCCATGCCAACATTCCAGGACTGCCTTTGCCAAATTCCATTTAAACATGGCTATTATTTACTGGCTGTGGATGGGTTTGCACAAAACCATGTGGATGGAGGTCTGAATCACATGAGCACATGTTTGACAAAGTGGTATAAAAAGCCTTAAATAAATATGACTTTCTGTCTATTTGAAATTGTAATGACAAGGTTTTTTCTTGAATGTTATAAATATCACATATATACTTTAAAGAAAGGACTCAAAATTCACTTTTATTTATTTGGTTTTTAAAAATCTTGGCAAGATTTGTTGAGATAATTATTGCTGGGAAAGCAGTGAGGTGATAGATTACCAGATGCCTACAGGAACTTTCTATCCTGCCCACCACACATGAGCTGTGGAGTCACTCCCATTTTCTGATGAAATAAAGCAGGGATACTAATGACTGCTCTACCTCCAAGAAACACTCTAAGGATGAATGACGTATTAAGTGAAGTGCTCCAGCTGTTTCATGCTTCCCAAGTAGAGTTAGAACAGAAGAATTAGGTTTTAGACTACAACTTCTTTAACCTGGAATTTCTTTACTGAATCTTAGCTTCAGAAGACTCCAAGAAGTCAATCTAGTGATTTTTCCTCATGGCTCAGGCACCCCTTCTCGGACAGTCCTGGGAAAGGCTGATAAGGGATTCACTCCAGGGCAAGGTGATTGTTCCATGACTTAGCAGACCCAAAAGAGAAATAAGTTCGTCTTACTGAACAAAAATCTGTCTCTGTGTAATTTTTAAAAATAGCCTGAATTTTTCATTTTGAGCTACATGGGTTTTACCAATTCTTAAAATATTTGAACTCAACTACCATGTGATTCATGGGGCAAAGAGTCGGACACGACTGAGCGACTGAACAGAACCATGTTTCTCATAAATTTTCAATATAATGGAAGGAAAGAAGGTGATCTTATTGAGCGGCTACTATGCAGTATTAGTTGCTTTTTGTCTAGGTGTTTTCACTTAAAACTCAAAAAAAGGCTATACCACATGTCTCCATTCCTGCATTGATGAGAACAGCAAAGTGGCTCACAGCTTCTGGAAATTAGGCAGACCTGGATTTGAGACCTGGCTCGACCACTTCCTAGCTATGTAACCTGCAAAATCTATTTAGTCTCTCAGATCCTTGACCTCTGTTGAATGATAATAATTATGACAAACCTAGAAAGCATATTAAAAAACAGAGATTACTTTGCTGACAAAGGTCTGTATAGTTATGGTTTTCCTAGTAGTCACGTATGAATGTGAGAGTTGGACCATAAAGGCTGAATGCTGAAGAATTGATGCTTTTGAACTGCGTTGCTGGAGAAGACTCTTAAGAGTCCCTTGGACAGCAAGGAGATCAAACCAGTCAGTCCTACAGGAAATCAATCCTGAATATTCATTAGAAGGACTGATGCTGAAGCTGAATCTCCACTATGTTAGCCACCTGATGTGAAGAGCTGACTCTTTTGAAAAGACCCTGATGCTGGGAAAGATTGAAGGCAGGAGGAGAAGGGGCTTACAGAGGAAGAGGTGGTTGGATGGCATCGCTAACTCAATGAACATGAGTTTGAGCAAGCTTTGGGAGATGGTGAAGGACAGGGAAGACTGGCGTGCTGCAGACCATGGGGTCACAAAGAGTCAGACACGACTGAGTGATTGAACAACAACAACAATAATTATTCTAATTATAATGTGGCTATTGTAAGGTTAAACAGATACAATGCATGTGAATATATAATGCACAGCAAGTGTTCAACATGTTAGCTATTGTTATTATTCTTTTTATTTTTTGGCTTAAGCACAGAACCCTGCATTTATTCTAAATAACTTACATTTTCTTTGTTTGGTGATTTCTACATGAAGAGGTTATGCTTTAGATCTCTCTACCAAATTTTTTGTCTTCCAAGTTCTCATACACACATTCTTTGGTCTCCATGTTTTTGACTGTTATATTGAAAAGGAATGAGAAAATTTTAAATTCTTGGAGTTCCCTATCAACGCTCTTTGGGTGAGGTTGGTTTCCTAACTATGAAGCAAGCCACCCAACCATCTTCCCAACCCCTGACCTACATGTTTACATTTTAACAATAAAAGTAACACACCGTGAGAATTGGTAAATGCTATGTTAAAACCAGTACTTTCTGTGCACATGTGTGTTTGAACATGTGTGTTTCTCTGAAACATGGGCAACCAAATCTAAGAAAGGAAATGAGATGAGGTTGACATAACTTGCTCTTAGCGAATCCACTCTCATTGCCAGTGTTCAGTATTCCTTATCACGTATTGCTTACAAATCATACATTCTAGAATTTTGCTTGGAATCTGCATGAGGCTCACTAATTTATATACAAATCTCACACCTTCACCCTTTTGGGAGTAGAGAGATTTTCCAGCCACTCAATACCTCTCTTATTCTTCATTCTCAGCAGCAGTTGTCTGATTTCATCTGCAAATTTTCTCCATACTTTGAGATAGAATTTGAACTCATTTAGAATGGATGAGGGCTCTCTTACTATCTGTCTCTTTTCCTATTGTACATTTTAATTATCTCTTAATAATATTTGTTATGTAACTGATGTACATTCTCCAGGAGAGAGATTGATACTTCATGAGTAGAAAATTGATAAAGCAGAAAACTGAATAGTTCTTTTGGTGTGCTATGCTTTGTTAAGTTTATACTGCCTGAGATATAGCATGCCTATTCCTTCTCTGATCTTTTCCTGACTGCAGAGAGTAAAAACAAAAACAACTTTCTTGTTGTCTTCAGTGTTTGTCTCAGTCCCCACTTATTTTGGCCCTTTCCTTTCTCATATTATGTACTCTAGTTTTTATTTTTTTCTTCTTTTTCTTCTCACACTCATGACTCTGTCCACCTCTATCCATCTTTCTGAGCTCATCAGAGACCCCTCTGGGCCATAGGAATTTGAAGTCTTATGATTCCAGATCCAGCATTTCATCCAGTTCCTTTCAGAGAGCCATCTATTCTAGGGCCGCCTCTCTGCTCACACTGTTGACTTTTTCATTTCAACCCCAGGACCTCAGTTATGGTCAATTATGAGAGACTATTGATCCTTATTACATTTGCTTTCCAGGCAGCATGTGTTCTTCCTCCACAGTATCTATTTTTCATTTTACTGTATGAATTCTATTTTTAAAGTCCACATCCCTCTTGTAAATATATCCCCTTCTTATTTTTTTTTGAAGCCCCATTTCTGAAGGCCTGACCTTTCTCATTGTTGTGAAATATCAAGACCACTTTCTTCCAAGGTTTCCTTGTTTTGACATTTGAAACTTCGTTCTTCTTGTTGGTCAAACTGGAATCCAGAATAAAAGTTTTTAAAAATTTTCTTCCTTTCCCTTCAGAGGGAAAATTTTCAGCAACACAAGCCAAAGCAGGTCACTCATTCTGCTGTGTACTGACTTGAATGCTCTGCTGTATGCTAAGTTGCTTCAGTCATGTCTGACTCTTTGCAACCCTACGGACTGCAAGCTGCCAGACTCCTCTGTCCATGGGATTCTCCAGGGAAGAATACTGAAATAGGTTGCCATGCCCTCCTCCAGGGGATCTTTCCAATCCAGCAATCGAACCCATGACACTTATGTCTCTTGTACTGGCAGGCGAGTTCTTTAGCACTAGTGCAACCTGGGTTGAATATGTCTCCTCTGATTTATGTCTACCTGGAACCTGTGGATGTGACCTTACTGAAAAATCGGGTCTTTACAGATATAATCAAGTTAAGTCCTACTGGACTCGGGTGGGAGTGGGGGAATAAATTCAGTGTGATTAGTGTTCCTATAAGAAGAGGGAAATTTGGACCCAGGGAGAACACCATGTGAAGGCCTTGGAGGCCAAGGTTGGAGTGATGTGTCTACAAGCCAAAGAATGCCAAGAATTGCAAACCAACACCAGAAGCTAGAAAGAGACAAGAAGGATTCTTCCCTAGAGCCTTCAGAGGGGGCATGACCCTGCCACCACCTTAAATTTAGACTTCTAGTTGCCAAACTGTGAGACAATACATTTCTGTTGTTTTAAGCCACCTAGTTTGTGGTAACCTTAGGAAATTAATGATGTTGTTAATAGCATAAAACCACCACCAGGGTCCAGATGGCCAATGCTTTAGTAGTTTTGCTTTGTGTCTTAGAAGCCAGAGTGGTGAGGTGGCAAGAATGTTGACTTTAGAGTGAGAAGACTAGCTCAAGCCTTGGATCTACCGTTTAAGATTTGGGTGATTTGGAAATTATAATTAACGTCACATAACTGGAAAAGACTCTGATTCTGGGAGGGATTGGGGGCAGGAGGAGAAGGGGACGACAGAGAATGAGATGGCTGAATGGCGTCACCGACTTGATGGACGTGAGTTTGAGTGAACTCCGGGAGTTGGTGATGGACAGAGAGGCCTGGCAATCTGTGATTCATGGGGTTGCAAAGAGTCAGACACGATTGAGCGACTGAACTGAACTGAACTTCCATAAAATGGTGATAACACATTACTCATCTGTTAGGGTTACTGTGAGGGTGTAAAAGTTAAAAAAAAAATTGAGAAAGCATGTTTAAAATTATAAAGTCCCCACAAAATGCTGTTCAGCATTTTCTAAATCTTTCATCTGGCTGGGTATCTCTATTATTTTCTCTTGAAGATAGTAGTTTTATTTCAAGGTTTGTTTTCTTTTAAATGCTTCTGCCCTCAGATTTTGAACTTCCATGGGAATATGTGCATTCTTTTTTTTTTTTTTTAATGAAATGCATGCCTAGAATAGAACAATGTATCCCTATGTAGACATTCTGACACAGTTTTCCTATCTTATCCCTTCACTGAAACATTTTCCCTTTCAGTTCAGTTCAATTGCTCAGTCATGTCCAACTCTTTGAAACCCCATGAACCGCAGCACGCCAGGCCTCCCTGTCCAACACCAACTCAGGGAGTTCACCCAAACCCATGTCCCACTGATCTCCATAGCGTATTGGGCACCTACCGATCTGGGGAGTTCATCTTTCAATGTCCTATCTTTTTGCCTTTTCACACTGTTCATGGGGTTCTCAAGGCAAGAATACTGAAGTGGTTTGCCATTCCCTTCTCCAGTGAACCACATTCTGTCAGCCCTCTCCACCATGACCCGGCCATCTTGGGTGGCCCAACACGGCATGGCTTAGTTTCATTGAGTTAGACTAGGCTGTGGTCCGTGTGATCAGATTGACTAGTTGTCTGTGATTATGGTTTCAGTCTGTCTGCCCTCTGATCCCCTCTCTCACTGCCGACTGTCTTACTTGGGTTTCTCTTACCTTGGACGTGGGGTCCCTTTGCACAAGGTATATTTCTATATTGTATTGTATTCATCTTGTCAATGTCTTGATGTTTCTGAGACACTGTTTACAATTACTTATCTAAAAATCTTATGTGTATCTTATATATAGAAACATAAGTTATATTCTCTCTATATATATAGAAACATATATATATATATATATATGTTTGTGCATTGACATTTGAGTTCCAGAGTTTCTCCCTGACCTATTTCTATGATATTTTATCCTCTGAATTATGAGATTTCTCTTCCATGGGATTCTTGTAGTTATTCATTGTGTCTGTTTTTAAGTAATTTCTGTCTTTTTTCCCCCCCCGAAGGTTGGTCTCCTCCTCAATTCTATACTGCGTTATACCCTCACTTCCCCAGAGGATTTGAACATAGCCTTCTTAAAATTCTCTTCTGGCTGATGTTCCATCATTCTGCTCCATGAAATATCTGCTTTCAGACATTACCCTAAGTTAAAATGTCATTCTGTGATTTTTTTAAAAAATTTGTTCTTTTCCTCACATCCCAGAAAAAAGATTTAAAGAAGACATAGTGTTCTTCCCCCTTCAAGTATCTGAGGGACTGTCATTTGGACAGGGGTGAGACTTATTCTACATAAAACCATGGGTGGAAATTATAGAGGCAGGTGTGACCTTAGTAAAATAATAATAATAAAGAACCCTTTCTAATGATTTGAGCCATATCAAGACAGAATGGCAAGCCTTGTACGGGTGTCAGCTCTATTTTTGGAAATGAGGGTCTTAGGTCATGTTCTTTAGAAGCAAAGCCTGAAATGGAGATTCTTGTACAAGTGATTCATTAAGAATGTCCTCTCAGGAGGAAACTACAGAAGAATAGGGAAGCAGGATGGGGCCAGAGAAGAAGCTGAGCAGATTTGAGTTCAATTAAAGTCTAATCTCTACCCGACCCCACAGGAAGTTCTGCAGCCATTACATCAGTCAGTCTTTGCCTGTGGACTGGCCAAGGGGTAGACGGGAGAGGCATAGCCCTCATGGGCGTTTCCAGGAAACTCAGCTCTGCTGAAGGCAATTCTCGGGTGAAGGGGATAGCTGTGAGCTGTCAGCAGCAACACTCGACAGTTTTGGAGGATGGAGGCATTGACCAGGTAAATGGGGTCTGGATAGGGCACCCATAGAACCCACTACAAAGGGAATGATTGGCCGTGTTCCAGAATAGTAAGGGAACAAGGAATCCAGACATGTGAGTTCTAGCTTTAGTTCTGCTACTGATAATTTTTGGATACTCCATAGCTAATATCTTGTAAAATGAGAGTAATGGAAATTGTATTCAGTAAAGTCCCTTTATCTCTAAAATTGTGGTGGCAAGTTATAGAGGAGTAGTTCTTGACATATGGGCTGAAGACCACTGAAGTGGGGTTAGCGAGGGGACAAAGACGCTGGTTACTGGGTCTGTGAGATCATATACACCTCAAGCATTGACTTCATATTAGTGATGTGAGTTATTATTATTTTTCAGTTATATATGATAAATGAAATAGATTTTCAATTTAAGAAAATCATAGAATGCATCCTAGTGGTTTTCTCAATCACTGGATTCTAAAGGGAATTTTCTGGGGGTAAGTTGGAGAATTTTCTAAAGTTAGATTGACAAAAGGGTATATACATACAGCATTGAATTAGATAATACCTAAGAATTCATGTGAATTTGTTTACATGACCTGGGTTTTACCAATATTGGTTGTGATTTTCTTCATGGTAATTTTTCAGGCATGCACAGTCCATTTTGGCATATGAGTATTCAGAAATAATGGGGATAATAAGAAAATAAACTAAACGCCTCTCTCTGAAGGGTATATATAGCATTTGAGAGCTGGAAATTGTGTGCGTCTCCTTATTTTAATGATGAGGAAACTAAGGCTCAAAGTCACACTGAGAAGATATACAATAATGTCCCAGACTCATGGTTTGATTATTATGACTGCTATACCATGAAGGCAACTAATAACTCAAACTGTGAAAAATTAACGATAATAGGTCAGAACCGTATGTCATTTCTTAAACACAGAATTAACTGATGACTGATGGCATCTTGAATTTTAGGGAACAGTCTTTATACAGATCCCTGAAGCTCATTTTTACAGTAAAGTTTACTGTACTGTGGCTCTTTCTCTCTCTCTTTCCCTCTCTGTTTTTAGATTTCTATTTTTAATTAATACCTTCTCCCACTCCATATAGTTTTATCTAACCCATTTCCCACGATTTTCTAGCAAAGACTTGTAACTTGTATTTTCATTTTTAACCTTTTTCAAATAAAGATAATTTTCCCCTCAGAGGTTACAACATTCAAGAATAAAACAAATATTGTAGTATGCTGATGTGTATTATTTCTGTAATAATCATGTGAACAGTAACATAGAAATAATGCTAATATTTTTATTTTCATGCCCTCTGTGGCTCAAGTGACTGCATCTGGTTAATAGAAAATAAAGGATTTGCCCGGAGAGGGCTGCTAGGATGGGTGTTGGTTCTGAAGAATAAATAGAACCAGGCTTGAACTGCTACCAGATGTCCAGACTAAGTACTAAGAAAAGAACAACTGAGTGCAAGAAAATTTTGCCCAATGTTGTTCCAATATTGGCTGTTCCCTGACCATGAACCTCAGAGGAGGCAGCCTAATGAAGCCCACTGTCCATTAACATAGAACCTGCAGTGAGCCCTCCTTCATGAGAAGCAAGACTCCCTGGCTCTGGGGAAACCTAGATCACCCATTTGTGTGAATTCACCTCTCTTCACTCATAAATAGCAATAGACAAAGGGGAGGGCACAAACTGGTGTTTGAAGTGTGGATGCTCACTGCAGCATTATTTTTTATAGCAAAAAGGAATAAATAGATGAAGGAAGAATGAGAGGAAGATGACAAACGTCTGCACCAATAGAGGATTATTTCCGTCACTGAACCAGACTCGGGTCCACTTGTCTGTGCACAGTAAAGTCTGTCTACTGAAACGGGTCATGGGGAAGGAAAGTGCAGCATTCATTGCAATGTGCTGTACAAAGAATTGGGGAAAGCTAAATAAGAAAGGCTTCCTCAGCGATCAATGCAAAGAAATAGAGGAAAACAACAGAATAGGAAAGACTGGAGATCTCTTCTGGCAACCCACTCCAATATTCTTGCCTGGAAAATCCCATGGACGGAGGACCTTGGTAGGCTGCAGTCCATGGGGTCATGAAGAGTCGAACACGACTGAGCGACTCACTTTCACTTTTCACTTTCATGCAGTGGAGAAGGAAATGGCAATCCACTCCAGCGTTCTTGCCTGGAGAATCCCAGAGATGGCGGAGCCTGGTGGGCTGCCGTCTATGGGGTCGCACAGAGTCAGACACGACTAAAGTGATGTAGAAGCTGCAGTGGCAGCAGAGATCTCAAGAAAATTAGAGATACCAAGGGACCATTTCATGCAAAGATGGGCTCGATAAAGGACAGAAATGGTATGGACCTAACAGAAGCAGAATTATATTAAGAAGAGGTGGCAAGAATACACAGAAGAACTGTATAAAAAAGGTCTTCACGACCAAGATAATCACAATGGTGTGATCACTCACCTAGAGCCAGACATCCTGGAATGTGAAGGCAAGTGGGCCTTAGAAAGCATCACTACGAACAAAGCTAGTGGAGGTGATGGAATTCCAGCTGAGCTATTTCAAATCCTGAAAGAAGATGCTGTGAAAGTGCTGCACTCAATATGCCAGCAAATTTGGAAAACTCAGCAGTGGCCACAGGACTGGAAAAGGTCAGTTTTCACGCCAATCCCAAAGAAAGGTAATGCCAAAGAATACTCAAACTACAGTACAATTGCACTCATCTCACATGCTAGTAAAGTCATGCTCAAAATTCTCCAAGCCAGCAGTTTCAGCAATACGTGAACCGTGAAATTCCAGATGTTCAAGCTGGTTTTACAAAAGGCAGAGGAACCAGAAATCAAATTGCCAACATCCACTGGATCATGGAAAAAGCAAGAGAGTTCCAGAAAAACATCTATTTCTCCTTTATTGACTATGCCAAAGCCTTTGACTGTGTGGATCACAATAAACTGTGGAACATTCTGAAAGAGATGGGAATACCAGACCACCTGACCTGCCTCTTGAGAAACCTGTATGCAGGTCAGGAAGCAACTGGACATGGAACAACAGACTGGTTCCAAATAGGAAAAGGCATACGTCAAGGCTGTATATTGTCACCCTGCTTATTTAACTTATATGCAGAGTACATCATGAGGAATGCTGGGCTGGAGGAAGCACAAGCTGGAATCAAGATTGCCGGGAGAAATATCAATAACCTCAGATATGCAGATGACACCACCCTTATGGCAGAAAGTGAAGAGGAACTCAAAAGCCTCTTGTTGAAAGTGAAAGAGGAGAGTGAAAAAGTTAGCTTGAATCTCAACATTCAGAAAACGAAGATCATGGCATCTGGTCCCATCACTTCATGGGAAATAGATGGAAAAACAGTGGAAACAGTGTCAGACTTTATTTTTTTGGGCTCCAAAATCACTGCGGATGCTGATTGCAGCCATGAAATTAAAAAACGCTTACTCCTTGGAAGGAAAGTTATGACCAACCTATATAGTATATTAAAAAGCAGAGACATTACTTTGCCAACAAAGGTCTGTCTAGTCAAGGCTATGGTTTTTCCCATGGTCATGTATGGATGTGAGAGTTGGACTGGGACGAAAACTGAGCGCCGAAGAATTCATGCTTTTGAACTGTGGTGCTGGAAAAGACTCTTGAGCGTCCCTTGGACTGCAAGGAGATCCAACCGGTCCATTCTAAAGGAGATCAATCCTGGGTGTTCATTGGAAGGACTGATGCTGAAGCTGAAACTCCAATACTTTGGCCACCTCATGTGACGAGTTGACTCACTGGAAAAGACTCTGATGCTGGGAGGGATTGGGGACGGGAGGAGAAGGGGACAACAGAGAATGAGATGGCTGGATGGCATCACCGAGTCGATGGACATGAGTTTGAGTGAACTCCAGGAGTTGGTGATGGACAGGGAGGCCTGGCGTGCTGTGATTCATGGGGTCGCAAAGAGTTGGACACTACTGAGCGACTGAACTGAACTGAACTGAGTGCTGAAAAAGTCTGCGCTCCCCGATGGCTTCCAGGGAAAGATTTTTAAAGAAGAGTGAGGCAGGGAGGTTGTGGGGTGAGTGTTCAACTTGTGGACATTCTCCTGATTGACTGGTGGTGAGACGCATTGAGTTAACATCATCAACCATCTAGTGCCAATCCTTCCGGGGGTCCACATGCTTGTGGGTAGCGTACGCTTTCTCTTCCTGGTGGTAGTTTCAGTAGCTGCAAAACAGCTCAAAGGACATGGCTCAGAATATTATTTATAGCTCTTGAAGAGGAACCAAAGGTCCTTGGGTTTGTTTAATTATAACTGTTATTATTTTGTCTTGCTTGACTGTTTTCCTTTCTGTATTTTCTCATTTCTCTGATTAAAATTATTCTTTGACTAAAATATTTCAAAAAGCAGGCAGAGGACACTTTGGAAAGTCCTGTTCTGGGGAGGTCCCATAGAGCCTTGCTCAGTTACCCTTAGATAAGATGTTCCTGTTACAAAACTCTACAATAATTAAAGGACTCAGACAAATCTATATGTATTGATATGGTACTATTTTATCGAGGGAAAACCAGATTGTGAGACAGTATTTATATAGGATGCAGTCTGTTTTTTTTAAAGGTCTGATCATCTGGGAAGGGTCTAGAATATTCCACAAACCATGAACAATGATCACAGGGGGTAGTAGGAATCTGAAGAAGGTGAGAAGAGTTGAGTATGGGTCTTTAACTTTTTATTTCAATGATATTGCTTGAAATCTCTGTCAAGGATCAAGCACTGTTTTTGTAAATGAGTATTTACAAATAAGCAAAAACATTTTTTTTGCAGATAAGTATTACTTTGTAAAACTAATAACTGCACTAGAAAAAAAGAGGTTACATGACACAGACACACACACCTGGAAAGATCTGTATAAAAAGAGCAGCACTGTTCCACTCTAAGGCAGTAAACTTACAGTACAGATTTTTACATTCTTTATACTTGTCTGTATTTTTCCAGCCGTATTATCATCAAACCAGAAAAACCATTTCAATGAAGAAAAAAAAAAAAAAACTTTAGAGTGGAGTTTCCCTCTTGCTACTGTTTTTCAGCATCAGCCAGCAGTACTAAACATTCTTGTTGCCAGGAGCACCAGACTTAAATTTGGGCTTGTGCTTTCAGGAATAACTATGAGGGCACCTAGACATTTGAAGTAGCCAGGCAAATATTTGGGTTGAGAGCAATGGTGTCCTGGTAAGTTTCACAACTGGCTGCCCCAAAGAATCTGCACCCTGATTTGTAACGTTTTGATTTCTCTGTAAACATGCCCACCCTTCCAGCTGCCTTCAGGCTGCCTGCCGGCTGCCCTTGTGATCACCACCATGCTGGCGGATTTGGACGGGATGCTCCAGCCAGCGGTACAAGCCGGCCAAAGCACCGGCGATGGAGACAGTCTGGGGCGGGAGGGGGGCGGGGAGGTTCTTGACCTGGCTTAATTTTCTTTTCTTGTCCCCTGTTCTTGGGCACATGGAGAGAGGCCCAAAGAAGAGGGGAAGTTGGAGGGGGTAGCTGCTAGATAAGTGTGGGGGAGTCTAGTTTCGTCAAGTCTAGTCTTACTGTCTGGCCTGGCAGTGGGAAAGGTGGGGGTGGGGATGGGGGCAGGGAGGGGCGGTGGTGGTGTAAGTAGTGTGTGTGGGTGGGTGGTGTGGGTGTGGGTATGTGTTGTTCACGGGCCTAAAGCAAACTTGAGTCCCCACCTTGTTTTTTCAACAGAATAATATCCCCCATCCCACTCCATGGGCCTTCTAAGCTTTGGCACCTTGAGGGCCTGTTGAAGATACAGGCTGGGTAAATGTACTTAGAAAGCAGAAGTGAGGACTTGAGGACCAGACAGATGAAGCAAATAAAAGCCAGTTCGAGGACCACCTGTGTTCAATTCTAGTGAAGTCTGGCTGTTCAGAATGTCCCAGTCATCCCCTCTTTGGTCATTCCTATAAGCATCCCAGTGCTCACGGTTTTGTTCTGGCCACGCTTATCCCTTGGTGCCACCCTTTAATTAGAAAGAAAAGGAAAAGAGCCTGGCATAAAGTTAGGTTGACTATGCCTTCAAAACTGTAAAAGCAGGAAAGCAATTAGGTGCAATTTCCCTTTCCCCACACCCTGAATGCTTGTCTGTACACTACCCCCCACCCCCAGTGGCAATCTTGATTTGCACTGACTCGCCATCTCATATCCGGAGAAGGCAATGGCAAGCCACTCCAGTACTCTTGCCTGGAAAATCCTATGGATGGAGGAGCCTGGTGGGCTGCAATCCGTGGGGTCGCTAGAGGTCGGACACGACTGAGCGACTTCACTTTCTCTTTTCACTTTCACACATTGGAGAAGGAAATGGCAACCCACTCCAGTGTTCTTGCCTGGAGAATCCCAGGGACGGGGGAGCCTGGTGGGCTTCCATCTATGGGGTCACACAGAGTCGGACACGACTGAAGTGACTTAGCAGCAGCAGCAGCAGCCATCTCATATAACATCCTCTCCATGGAGGAAATAGGCATCATCTCTTTTTTTTCTGGACAAATCAGGCCTTCTCTGATCCCCACCCTCTCTCTCCGCTGCTACCCCCAGGCCATTTACCGCTATACCCTCCCTGATAAAATGCCGGGTATTTGCTTCTGTGGTTACCATTCTCATGGCTCCCATCCTTTTTGCATGTAGCCTAAAGATGGGAGATGATCCAGCCTCTGGTCGCAAAGCACGAGTGGGCAAGGGGTAGCCAGGACTCATTATATTCACAAAAAGAAACCACAGGGGAGAAAAGTGTCTCTGCTTAACTTTCAGAGAATTGTTGCACTAAACTCGGATGAGCACCACCCTTAAAGCTTTGTATTCTGAAACATCCAGGCTACATTTCAAAGTGCTCTATTTGTGTTAACAGTTGGTGTTAATTTTTACAGCTTTTTTTTTTTTTAAGGAAGCCTATATACAAAGTTGCTAGGTTGATGGACATGTATATGCATTTATATAAGTAGAAACATTTTTATCTGCACATACACCAGTATACCAGTATGAACATGTTTATATATGAAAGTGATTTCCCCCCTAATTTTAAATTCAGATTTGAATATATTTACTATTACTGAATAATGGTGGTGGAATTGGGGTGTGGGGGTGGAGGAAATTTTAGAGAATATTTGTATTTCTTTGATGGAACAGTAGACCATTTCTGAAATGTTATGGTGAAAATAACAGAGGAAGTTCTTTTTTTTAAATTAATTTATTTTAATTGGAGGCTAATTACTTTACATTATTGTATTGACTTTGCCATACATTGACATGAATCCGCCTCGGGTGTATATGTGTTCCCCATCTTGAACCCCCCTCCCACTTCCCTCCCCATCCCATCCCTCTGGGTCATCCCTGTGGACCAGCCCCGAGCATCCTGTCTCATGCATCAAACCTGGACTGGTGATTCGTTTCACATATGATAATATACATGTTTGAATGCCATTCTCCCAAATCATCCCACCCTCGCCCTCTCCCCCAGAGTCCAAAAGACTCTTCTATACATCTGGGTCTCTTTTGCTGTCTCGTATACAGGGTTATTATTACCATCTTTCTAAATTCCATAAAAATGCATTAGAATACTTTATTGGTGTTCTGAACCAATAGTTCTCATCCAATTTTCCTCCTGAGCATGAAGGAACAGTATGATACTGGCCCTCTAGTGGGTCACCGTGACAAGGAACAAAAAGTGGTCCATGAGGTGGGCACAATGGTCCAGCTTAAGGAAGCTTAATAGAATAAGGCAGAGGTGGGGGTGAGGAGAAAGGGGACTATTAGAACTTAATTTTATTAAAGAATAAAGATTATTAATACCATATGTGTGGATCAATAGGCATGCATAAAAATAACTCATAAATAAGTGTGCATATAATAATTTAAGACATGTTTATGGAGGGCCTGCTGTGTAGGTGGCGGTAGGGATACATTTTTATATTAACAGGCAAAAGGCAAATGAGGTGCCATAATGTTACATTCTAGTTGGGTGGAGATGGGAGGAATGAGAGAGAGAATGAAGTCTGCCAGGTGATGACATGCTTGTGAAGGATAACATATCAGGATAAAGGGGACCATTCTTTTTGGCAGAGTGGTCAGGGAGGGCCTCTATGATGACAGATTGAATTTGAGCAGAGATATAAAGAAAGAGGCCAAATCATGCAGATTCCTGGAAGAAGAGCATCTCAGGCAGAGAAAGTAGTGAAAGCAGAGTCTGTCTGTGGGCCTGACTCCATGGATTCAAGGACTAGTGGGGAGGCCGGGGGTGGGGTGGGGATGCCTTGTTGCAGGAGCTGCAGTCAGAGGGGCTGCTGGCCTCCAGATCATGTCGGGTCTTCCGGCCATCACCCGGACTTTGGATTTTGCTCTGAGTAGAGGGGAAGTCATTGGAGAGTTTTGTGTGAAGAAGGACCTCAGCTGGTTCGCACTGGGAAAGAACTAGGACTGCTGTGTTGAGAGCAGATGGAGGAGGTGATGTGGCAAAAAAGACCAGGGAGTTTATGTCACTGGAGCAGCTGAGACCAGCAGCAGTAGCAATGGTGAGAAGTGGTTGGATGCTGTGTACACTTTTGAGGCAGAACCAGGACTCAATGAGGCCAGCAAGGCATCTGGGGTGCAAAAGTTAAGAAAGCCCTCACCTGAGACATGTCATGGGGTAGTTGAGAGGAGAGCAGCTGGGGTTTCAGACAGAGACAGTATCCCTAATACCTGGACAGAAAGCAGAGTGTAGGCCACAGAGAAGGTGGCTCAGTAGGTGTGGGGATGGAAGAAGTGGACTTTCTGTTTTGATGACTCTTTTATCAGAGAGTAAAGGGCAAGATCATTAGCTGAGCAAGCCTGGGGAGAAGTAGAGGTTTGAGAAGAATGAAGAGGGAATGAAATAATCTATAGGGGGCTAAAAGTGAAAGAACCAAGGATCTGCAGTCAGCTTGCCAGGGGTTACTCAAGCCCTGCCCCTCCAGAAGTTAGCAGTATTGGGGCTGTATGCACACAATTGTTGGGGCTATTTGCTCAGACTGATGGGTTGATAAGGAAGTCTGAAGAACACAGCTCTAGACCACGTACGATCTTCCAAATTAGCTTTAAAATCTATACTTGAAAATCTAAATTTTAAAAATCTAACAATAGCTACCACTCTATCTGATAAACCATGGCCCAGAATAATAGTTTAAAAATTATTAGCAGTAATGACGTCTCTATACAAATTTGGGCTTCTGATGAAAATGATTCACAGGATTCCTGAACATACTGCTCTGTCTGTTGCTAAACCATCCTTCTGCTAAGCCAGCTTTTATAAATTCCCAGCAGCTCTTACCTCCCTTTGGAACCAAGACTTGCCCAAAGAACCTCTGTCAGCATATTTACCTTGAGTATTTCAAAGTGTCCAATTAATTTACTATTAAGAATCATCATGTTTATACTGAATGTATGAGATTCAGACTGTTATTCGTTTCCTGTGTATCAGCTCAGGATAACTATGCTCTGCTGATCTCAGGCATACAACATTCTCCCTCTGTTATTAATCTTACCTCAAGCTCCCATTTCTGCTGATGGCAAAAATGTGACCTAGTTATTTCCCATCAGATTCAGTCACTTCAGTGTTTTCTCATTTATTTCAGAGAACTGTCTCTCCCATCTCCTGGAGTTCTATTTATGGGGGTGGGGTGGGGGTTAGGAAGGGGAGTGGACAGGTGAGATGGGGAGAAGAGCTTAAGGCATTTGTGGGAAGGGGCATAAGATCCTGATGGTTCTGTGTCCTCTCCAGCCTCCTCTGAGATGTAATTGTCTGGTCTTTGGTCGGCAGCTCTGTTGTGCTATGGAAACCAGAGGTCTGGCTGTGGACTCCAGCCTGTGTCATACAGGCTTCTCCTTCTGATGGTATCCTCTCCTTGTGGCCACAGAGCCCTTTCTCATCCATCATCCCTCTTTCTGCCTTGCTGCAATTCTCCTGGCAGCATGGGAAACCTTGGGAAGTCTTCTTGTCCCTCTGGAACTAAAGGAGACTTAGAAGACCAGTATGTGCCCTCTTGGATGACACAACTTGATGCCATTTCTGTTGCTTAGCTGCTGCTGCACGTTGTTGACCCTGAAGGCTTCTATGGAAAGCTGGCTGCCTCCCCAGGCTTCCCTGGGATGTGACTTGGGTCCTCTCCTGTGGCTGTGCTGAGTGGGGTGAAGCACAAGGTCAGAGACTAAATCTCCTCTGTCTCTTGTTACTGGACTTACTTTAAGTCCTTCATCAAGGGATCTTCTCAACTTTTCTGCTTATGGCATAAAGTTGATGCATGAAGTTCTTAACTTTTTGGATGTTAACAGACAGCAAAAGAATGTACTCTTGTTCTTGCTGTTGAATTCCATGGCTTTGCAATATATTCTCTTTGGTATTAATTTCAAGGATCTTTTTTTTGGAAATATATGAACCCAAAATCTGTCTTTTGTCTGCCATGATCTGTTTTTCTTAGGGTCACTAATCCTTAGTCACATAGTTTTAATGATAGAAGTGCCATGGGGTAGAAAGAACTTACTCCCAATTTAGATGAAATATTTTATTACATTTGCCCCTCTATAAACAAAAACTGTAACTTCAGGGACTCCAAGAGGATGAGAGGGGCTTCCCCAGGGGCTCAGTGGTAAAGAATCTGCCTGCAATGCAGGAGACGTGGGTTCAATCCCTGAGTCAGGAAGATCCTCTGGAGAAGGAAATGGCAACCCACTCCAGTATTCTTGCCTGAAAAAACCCCATAGACAGAGGAGCTTGGCAGGCTACAGTCCATGGGGTCACAGAGAGTTGGATGTGACTTAGTGACTAGACAACAACAACAAGGGGAGAAGAAAGCAGAGTGATTCTGAAGGCTAATCAGCAAAGGTTGCAACATGTGCTTCCAACTCCTTTCATATCACCAGAATTCTCTGGGGTCCTTTTTTTAAAATTTATTTTTCAATTGAAAGACAGTTGCTTTACAGAATTGTGTTGGTTTCTGCCAAGCAACCATAGGTTGTGAATCAGCCATAGGTTTATATATGTCCCCTCCCCATCCTTGGGGGCCTTTTAACAAGACACAGTGCTGAGACCCGCTCCTAGAACTGCTAATTCAGAAGCCATCTATTTATTTTTTAAAATTCCAGATATTCACACCGGTGATTCTAATCCATACCTATCTCTGGAAGCTACAGGCCAGAGAACAGCTGTAGCTTTGAGGCCAATCACAAAGAGGGGAGGAGCTAGATGTGTCTAGAATCTTGTGTGTAAGCTGGAGTGGAGATCCACCTATTGACACCACTCATGGCAGAGTGTGCAGATACCCGCAAGCAGAGGATCAGGAGACAAAGGGGAAACCAAGCAGGAAATAAGCCAAATAAGCAGGGGAGCGGGTGCCAGCAAGCTCATGAGAACTGAGAGTGTGCGGAGAAGTCGGCAAGCAAAAGAATGGAGATGAGGAATCTGGAAGAAGGAGACCCTGGTTTTCTTGACCCTCTGCCCTCAGTGAGGAAGATTCTAGTATTTCTTCTGCTAATTCAAAATAAAAATGTTAGGGAGTCAACAGTTCTCCACTTCTTGATGGGCATTGGCACAAGGCTGCTGAAACACGACACTAGCCCATAGCTGGCTGTGCAGTCCAAGACAAAAGGGAGAAAGAGCCTTTGTGACAAGGAAGTAGACTGATGGGAAGCTAAGCTGGATTTGGGTGGCTTGACAGGTAGAAAGAGCCATTTTAGGTTGTAGGGATTCTGGAGTTGCTTGTTCTGCTAAGTGAAATAAGTCAGACAGAGAAAGACAAATACCATACGAGATCACTTTTATGTGGAATATAAAAGATACAACAAACTAATGAATAGAACAGAAAATAAGCAGACTCACAGATACAGAGAACAAACTAGTAATTACCGATGGAAGGAGGGAGGGAGGGAGGAGGGGCAAGGAAGAAGTGTTACTATAAAGTTATCTGAAATCATGTATGCGAACCTTCTGAGAATTGCACAGCACCATAGAATTTAAAGAATTTTTCATTCAATAAAACAAAGAAACCAAGCCGCATGCCTGTATGAGGGAGCCATGTGTGACATCTACTTTCCACCTGTGCCTCATAAACAGAAAAAACACTGATTTTGAGTAACTTTGTTAATATTTTCTGGACACTAGTGATATTACAAATAAATTAAAAAAGAAACCTTCTTAGAAAACATGAAGTCTAGCAGATATCATATGCTGCATACCATTCTGATTAAAAATAAACACGAAGCTACCTTGAACTAGTAGTGCATGCTGCTCTGAGGTCACTTCAGTCATGTCCAAATCTGCGACCCCATGACTATATCCCACCACGTTCCTCTGTCCATGGGATTCTCTGGGCAAGAATACTGGGGTGGGCTGCCATTCCTTTTTCCAGCGGTTCTTCCCAACCCAGGGATAGAACCCCAGTCTCTTATATCTCCTGCATTGTCACGTGGGTTTTTTACCACTAGCACCACCTGGGAAGCAAGGGTCTTCAATTAACATCTATTTTTTTTAAAGTAACAGCTATGCCAGTGAACAAGGGTTCAATAACCCCATTCTGCCCAATATATATAGATTTGTTAATTATTTTATTTTTAATTGTCATAAAATAAACATAAAATTTGCCATCTTTACCATTTTTAAGTGTATGATTTAGGAATGTTAGGTATGATTCAGTAATGTTAGGTATGCCTACATTGTTGTACAGCAAATATCCAGAATTTTTCATCTCGCAAAATTGAAACTCTATAGCCCCTTTTCCTGTATAACCCCGTTTTCCTTTCTCCTTCCAACCCCTTGCAACTACCAGTTTACTTTCTGTCTCTATGAATTTGGTGACTCCAGATACCTTAATCAAGTAGTAGAATAAGACAGTATATTTCATTCTATGACTGGCTTACTTAGTGTAATGTCCTCAAAGTTCACTGATGTGATAGCATGTGTCAGAATTTCACTCCTTTTTAAGGCTGAATGATATTCCATTGCATGTAGATACCACATGTTGTTTATCCATTCATCTACTGATGGGGATTTGGGTTGCTTCCACTTTTGGCTGTTGTGAATAATGCTACTATGAACATGGGTGTACAAATATTCTTTAGAGACTTTTCTTTAAATTCTTGGCACATGGCATCTCCAGTTTTTACTGTGGCCATGCAGGATCTAGTTCCCTGACCAAGGATTGAACTCGGGCCCCCTGCATTGATTGGGAGTATCGAGTCTTAGCCACTGGGCCACCAGGGAAGTCCCTCATTGTGGTCTTGATTTGCATTTCCCTAATGCGATGAGTTGACTCACTGGAAAAGAGTCTGATGCTAGGAGGGATTGGGGGTGGGAGGAGACGGGGACGACAGAGAATGAGATGGCTGGATGGCATCACCAGCTCGATGGACATGAGTTTGAGTGAACTTCGGGAGTTGGTGATGGACAGGGAGGCCTGGCGTGCTGTGATTCATGGGGTTGCAAAGAGTTGGACACGACTGAGCGACTGAACTGAACTGAACTGAATGTTAGTGATATTGAGCATCTTTTCACATGCTTGTGGGTCCTTTCCTATCTTCTTTGGAGAGATGTTTATTCAAGTCCTTTGTCCACTTTTAAATTGGGTTATTTTTTAAGTTTTAGGAGTTCTTTATATATTCTTGATATTAACCTCTTACCAGTTATATGATTTGCATGTCTTTTTCTCCTGTTCTGAAGGTTTCTTTTTCACTATGTTGCTTGTGTCCTTTGGTGTATATAACTTTCAAATTTAGATGTAGTAAAATTTATCTTAATATATTCACTTTTGTTGCCTGTTCTTTCAGTGTCATATCCAAGAAATCATTGTCAAATCCAATGCATTGAAGGCTTATCCCTGTGTTTTCTTCTAAGAGTTTTATGGTTTCAGATCTTTGATCTATTTTGATTTAATTTTATATATGGTGTAAGATAAGGGTCCTTATTAATTATTTTGCATATGCATATCTAGCTTCCCTGACAAAATTTATTAGAAAGATGTTCTTTTCCCTCCTTGAATGGGCTTGATAATCTTGTTGAAAATTATTTGACTTTATATGCAATGACTCATATACAGGTATTAAAAATAGCTTTATTGAGATATAATTCACCCATTTAAAGTGTACAATTCAATGTATGTTTTATTTTGAATATACTTTTTAGTATATTAATTAAATACTGGGTGGAGTTGTGTAACCATCATCCCAGTGAGTTTTAGAATAATCTCATCAACCCAAAAAGAGACCCAGGATCCCTTAGTTGTTACCCTCTACATGCAAATGACCCTCACTTTAGATCTAGGCAACTACTAATATACAATTTTAATAGATTTATATGTTATGGACATTTCCTATAAATGAAATCATACAGTATGTATCCCTTCATAACTCCCTTCTATAACTTACCATAATGTTTTCAGTTTTCATCCATATTGTAATACATAATAGTATTTAATTTCTTTTTATGACTGAAATGTCAACCCACTCCAGTACTCTTGCCTGGAAAATGGACAGAGTAACCTGGTAGGCTACAGTCCGTGAGGTCACACAAGAGTCAGAAACAACTGAGCGACTTCACTTTCCTTTCTTGGCATGGATATGTCACATCTATTTATCCATTCATCTGTTAACGAACATTTGAGTTGTTTCCACCTTTTGGCTATTGTAATTAATATTGCTATAAGCATTTGTATACAAGTTTTTACATGGACATATTTTCATTCATTTTGGGTATATACCTAGGAGTAGAATTGCTAGTTCATGGTAACTCTATATTTCTTGTGTGCATTGTTTTTCTTTCTTTTTTTTTTTTTGTTAATTTGCTAGGTATTGTTTTGTTTTGAAGTATAGTTGATTTATAATGTTAGTTTCAAGTGTTCAGCATAGTGATTCAATATTTTTATAGATTCAACACCATTTAAGCTTCTTATTAAAATTGGCTGTATTCCCTGGGCTGTACAATATATCCTTGTAGCTTATTTATTTTATATATAGTAATCTGTACATCTTCATCCCTTATCCCTATCTTGCCCCTCTCCCCTTACTTCTCACTGGTAACCACTACTTTATTCTCTATATTTGTGAGTCTGTTTCTGATTTGTTATTTTTATTCATTTATTTTTTAGATTCCACATATAAGTGATAACATATAGTTTGTCTTTGTCTGATTTATTTCACTAAGCATAATACTCTCCAGATCCAATCACATTGTTGTAAATGGCAAAATTTCATTCTTTCTTACAGCATATGTTTATGTGTGTCTTTATATATAGGCACATGTACCTGTTAGGCATTTGTATATTTTCTTTGAAAAAATGTCTATTCAGGTATTCTGCCCATTTTCAAGTGAAGTTTTTTTTTTCATATTGAGTTGTATGAATTATTTTTTAATAAATATATTTTAAATAAATATGACCCTTACTGGTCATGTGATCAGCAAACATTTTCTCCAATTCAGTAGGCTATCTTTTTGTTTTGTTGATGGTTTCCTTTGCTGTGCATAAAGTTTTAAGTTTAATTCGGTTCCATTTGGTTCTTTTTGTTGTTGTTATCTTTGCCTGAGGAGACAGATCCAAACAAATATTGCTATGATTTTTGTCAAAAAATGTTCTGCCCATGTTTTCTTCCAAGTGTTTTATGGTTTCCAGCTCTTACAAGTAGGTCTTTAATCCATTTTGGGTTTATTTTTGTATGTGGTATGAGGAAATGTTCTAATTTCATTCTTTTACATGTGGCCACCCAGTTTTTCTACCTCCAGTAGTTTTTGTGTCAGTACCATACTGTCAGATTTTTGTATCTTTGTACTATAATCTGAAGTCAGGGAACTTTGTTTTTTTCCTCAAGATTGCTTAGCTATTTGGGGCCTTTTGTGGTTTTATGTAAATTTTTGTATTATTTGCTCTAGCTCTGTAAAAACTGTTATGAGTATTTTGATGAGGATTGCATTAAAGCTATAGATTTCTCTGGGCACAATGGACATTTTAACAACGTTAATATTCCAATCCAAGATGGGTATCTTCCATTTTTTGGTATCATCTTCATTTTGCTTCATCAATGTTTTATAGTTTTCAGAGTATAGGTCTTTCAACTCCTTGGTTAACTATATTCCTAGTTATTTTATTCTTTCTGATGTGATGTTTAAATGGAATAATTTTCTTGCTTTCTTTCTGGTATTATTAGTGTAAAGAAATGTAACAGATTTCTGTTTATTAATTTTATACTTTGCTGAATTCATCTATGAGTTCTAAAAGTCTTGGGGGAGACATTAGTGTTTTTCTGTATATAGTATCATGTCATCTGCAAATACCAGCTATTTTACTTTTTCACTTTCCATTTGGATGCTTCCCTGAGTGGGCTTCCCTGGTGGCTCAGATTGTAAAGAATATGCCTGCAATGTGGGAGACCCAGGTTCAATCCCTAGGTCGGGAAGATCCCCTGGAGAAGGGAATGGCTGCCCACTCCAGTATTTTTGCCTGGAGAATTCCAGGGACAGACGAGCCTGGTGAGCTACAGTCCACGGGGTCACAAAGAGTTGGACATGACTAAGTGACTAACACACACACACACACTTACTTTTTGTTTTTCTCTTGCTGCCTTTAGAAGTCTCTCTTTAATTTTTGCCTTTTTAATTTTGGTATGTCTTTGAGTGGGTTTCTTTGGGCTTATCCTGTTTGGGACTCTGTGCTCCATGTGTCTGGATATCTGTTTCATTTTTTAGGTTTAGGAAGTTTTAAGCCATAATTTCATCAATTACATTTTCAACCCCTTTCTTTCTATTTTCTCCTTCTGGAACTCTATAGGGTGAATGTGAGTATACTGGATGTTGTTTCAGAAGTCCCTTAAACTTTCTCATTTTAATTTGTTTTTATTTTTGCTCTCTGATTGGGTGATTTGCATTATCCTGTTTCCCAGATCACTTATGCATTCCTCTATACTATCTAGTCTGTTGGTCATTCCATTTAACGTGCTTTTCATTTCAGTTATTGTATTCTTCAGTTCTGACTGGTTCTTTTTTATGTTTTTTAGTTCCTTGTTAAACTTCTCCCTGTAGTCATCTCTTCTTTTCCCCACTTCAGTTAACATTCTTACTATTAATGCTTTGACCTCTTTATCTTTCAGTTATTTATCTCTTTTCCTTTAGTTGTTTTTAACAAGTTTTTTTTTCTTGCTTTTTCATTTGAATCAAATTCCTCTGTCTTCTCATTTTGCATAACTTTCTCTCAGTTCAGTTCAGTCGCTCAGTTGTGTCCAACTCTTTGTGACCCCATGAATCACAGCACGCCAGGCCTCCCTGTCTATCACCAACTCCCGGAGTTCACTCAAACTCATGTCCATCGAGGCGGTGATGCCATCCAGCCATCTCATTCTCTGTCGTCCCCTTCTCCTCCTGCCCTCAATCCTTCCCAGCATCAGAGTCTTTTCCAGTGAGTCAACTCGTTGCATGAGCTGGCCAAAGTATTGGAGCTTCAGCTTTAGCATCAGTCCTTCCAATGAACACACAGGACTGATCTCCTTAGAATGGACTGGTTGGATCTCCTTGCAGTCCAAGGGACTCTCAAGAATCTTCTCAAACACCACAGTTCAAAAGCATCAATTCTTTGGCGATCACCTTTCTTCACAGTCCAACTCTCACATCCATACATGACCACTGGAAAAACCATAACCTTGACTAGATGGACCTTTGTTGGCAAAGTAATGTCTCTGCTTTTTAATATGCTATCTAGGTTGGTCATAACTTTCCTTCCAAGGAGTAAGCGTCTTTTAATGTCATGGCTGCAATCAGCATCCACAGTGATTTTGGAGCCCAAAAAGATAAAGTCTGACACTGTTTCTCCATCTATTTCCCATGAAGTGATGGGACCAGATGCCATGATCTTCATTTTCTTAATGTTGAGCTTCAAGCCAACCTTTTCACTCTCCTCTTTCACTTTCATCAAGAGGCTTTTCAGTTCCTCTTCACTTTCTGCCATAAGTGAAACTGTTACTTATCCTACTCTTGAGGGGTTATCTTTGTGTCACAGTGTCCCTCTGCAGTCCGTGTGCCCAGTAGCTTTGGTGGGAAAGCCGGATCCAGAGTGAGCACAGGCCTGTCTTCCCTCAGTTTGTGCTGGCAGCTATCACATTTGGTGGGAGGTGGGGCTTGAGATGAAGGGGCTAGAGTCAGATCTACGTGTCAGCTGGGGTTTCTCCTGTGCTCAGTGACTGACAGCATCCCGTCAGGGGCAAGGTTGGTCCAGGGTGCTGGAGCAGAAGCTCTGAGGGTTAGATCCTGATTGATTCTATATCCTTCCGATGTTCTTTCTCACCCCTCCCAACATCAGCACCTTTGCCCCTGAGTGGAACAGTGCTGGAGCAAATGGGACCAGAGTAGGTGCCTGATGTGGGCTGTGGAGCATGCTGGGGTAGTCCAAACCCACCAGTCATAGTTTCAGACTGCTCCCTCTCTGTTGCCTCCATGAGTGCCAGCAACGGCTGCCCTGCCTTATTCAGGTGCAGAGCCACGTTTGAGCCAGCTCTGTCCCCCACAACCATGCACTTTCCTCAGCAACAGCAGTCTTTGCCCTAGTGGGAAGCTGTGCCGAACTGGAGTGGTCTGGGGCAGGTGCTTGATGTGGTCTGGGACACAGGCTGGGACAGTCGTGGAAAACTAGCCACAGTCCCAGGCTGCTTCAATCCGCTGCTTCTGACTTGTTTCTGGGACTAAGCAGCATGTATACACTATTCAACAGCAAAGTCCAGGTTTCCTACGACCCTCCCGTTGGTCCCGCTGGTTCTCAAACCACCTAAGGGGACTCAGAGATCAGTCCTGGGTGTTCATCTGAAGGACTGATGTTGAAGCTGAAACTCCAATACTTTGGCCACCTCATGCGAAGAGTTGACTCATTGGAAAAGACTCTGAAGCTGGGAGGGATTGGGGGCAGGAGGAAATGGGGACGACAGAGAATGAGATGGCTGGATGGCATCACCGACTCAATGGACATGAGTTTGAGTGAACTCTGGGAGTTGGTGATGGACGGGGAGGCCTGGCGTGCTGCGTGCGATTCATGGGGTCACAAAGAGTCAGACAAGACTGAGCGACTGAACTGAACTGAACTGAAGGGGACTGATCTTCCTAGTGTCCAGTGCTGTTCTGCCCAATATGTGTTGAACTGCTCATACCCCAGGTAGGATCTCTGAGCCTGTGCATTCGCCCTCCTCATCTGTGTCTTCTAGCTGCCCATGTCCTGACCTCATCACTTCTTTTTCTTTCCTAATGACTCTGGTGTGGAAGTTTCCTTACAACTGTGGTTGTGTAAGAATCTTTCTGCCAGTCTCCAGTTTGTTTTCAGTGAGACTTGTGTCACGTGTAGATGTATTTTTGATGTGTTCATGGAGGGAGGTGGACTCAAAGTCTTCCTCCTCTGCCTTCTTGATCTCCTCCTTGTGTGAACTTTTATTTTTTTTTAATTTATTTTTTTAAAAACTTAATAGCATTTATACATTGAAGGTATTTGATTTTCTTGTAACTAGCACTTCAAATGCAACAAGCATTTGAAGCAACAAGCATTTGACCCAACAAGTAAAACTTTCTACAGTTCATAACTTTTATAAATAAATTAAATGTACAGTGAATAAGTTCTCTGAAATATTTCAATATTTCTGCAGGTTTAGTAACATCGTAAAATACATTTCAACTAAAATTCACAAATCTAAAAACCTGTTAGGCATTTTTAGGCGTTTTAAGATGGAAATGAAGACCAATGTTACATCGTAATATGCCAATTACAAATAGTACTTCAAATAGCAAATACTACAGTTTGTCCCAAACTTTAAAAACTATTCATGAACTCAACACTGAACTATTGATGGCTATGAGAATTGTTTCCTAGCCTTTTTGAAAATTTCAACCCATTTACGTTTAAGGTAATTATTGATAAGTATGATCCCCCGTAGCCATTTTCTTTATTGCTTTGGGTTCAAGTTTATACACTTTTTGTGTGTTTCCTGTCTATAGAAGATCCTTTAGCATTTGTTGGAGAGCTGGTTTGGTGATGCTGAATTCCCTCAGCTTTTGCTTGTCTGTAAAGCTTTTGATTTCTCCTTCATATTTGAATGAGATCCTTGCTGGGTATAGTAATCTGGGCTGTAGGGTATTTTCTTTCATCACTTTAAGTATGTCTTGCCACTCCCTTCTGGCCTGAAGAGTTTCTGTTGAAAGATCAGCTGTTATCCTTATGGGAATCCCCTTATGCGTTATTTGCTGCTTTTCCCTTGCTGCTTTTAATATTTGTTCTTTGTGTTTGATCTTTGTTAATTTGATTAATATGTGTCTTGGAGTATTTCGCCTTGGGTTTATCCTGTTGGGGACTCTCTGGGTTTCTTGGACTTGGGTGATTATTTCTTTCCCCATTTTAGGGAAGTTTTCAACTATTATCTCCTCAAATATTCTCTCATGGTCTTTCTTTTTGTCTTCTTCTTCTGGGACTCCTATGATTCGAATGTTGGAGCGTTTAACATTGTCCCAGAGGTCTCTAATATTGTCCTCATTTCTTTTAATTCGTTTTTCTTTTTTCCTCTCTGTTTCATTTATTTCTACAATTCTATCTTCTAGTTCGCTTATCCTGTCTTCTGCCTCTGTTATTCTACTGTTTGTTCCCTCCAGAGTGTTTCTGATCTCATCTATTGCATTATTCATTGTATATTGACTCTTTTTTATTTCTTCTAAGTCCTTATTAAATCTTTCTTCCATCTTCTCAATCCTTTTCTCCAGGTTATTTATCTGTAACTCCATTTTGCTTTCAAGATTTTGAATCATTTTCACCATCAAAATTTGAAATTCTTTATCAGGTAAATTCCCTATATCTTCTTCTTTTGTTTGTGTTGGTGGGCAATTATCTTGTTCCTTTACTTGCTGGGTATTTCTCTGCCTCTTCATCTTGCTTATATTGCTTTGCTTGGGGTGGCCTTTCCCTCTTCTTGCAGTTTGTGGAGTTCTCTTTATTATGTAGTTTCTTCGCTGTGTGTGGGGTTGGACGGGTGATTGTCCGGGTTCCCTGGTTAGGGAAGCATGTGTCGGTGTTCTGATGGGTGGAGCTGGATTTCTTCTCTCTCCTTTAGAAGACAATGGGCTGCTTTTCTGGGAGCCTGATGTCCTCTGCCAGTATTCAGAAGTTGTTTTGTGGACTTTACTCCGCGTTCAAATGTTCTTTTGATGAATTTGTGGGGGAGAAAGTGGTCTTGCCATCTTATCCCTCTGCCATCTTGTTCCTTCCTCCCCAGAACACTGGATTCTTATATTCCACTTGGTCGTGGATTATCTCTTCCCAGCTGTTCCAGCAAGGCGCAGCCGTTGTACCTTACCTTGGACGAGAGGTATCTCCTCAAGGCCGCCCCTCCTGCTTTGAATGTGGATCAGCTCCTCTCGGCCCTCCGGTGCCCAAGCAGCCACTGCCTCCTGGACGTGGTACAGCTTCTCTCGGCCACCGCCCTAACCCTGGGCGCGGGGTAGCTCATCTCAGCCACGATTCTGCACGTGGTCGGTTGCGCCTGAGCCGGGCATCTCCCGCGTCTGCGCCTGCGCCGCCGGACTGAACTTTTAGTATGAAAGGAAAATTGGTTTCCAGGAAAATGAAAAACAATCTCCTGATAAATTATGGTGAGGAAAATAATACAACTGTGGGTCTCATAATATCAATGATGACTGAACTTAAGTCAGGTGCCAGGAATGATTAGTTACAAACTGTTTTAAAATTCAAATCCAGTAGTACCAGTTTTTCAGGTTCACATTGTAAAGACTAGGCTGGAGATGATGTAATATGAAATTTTCATTGAGTGAAAGGAAATAATTCTGTCAGGAATCCGATGATGTAAAATGAGGGAAATAAATAAAAAGGTCTTGGTCAATAGCAGTACTTTGAATCCCTTTATAAAGGGGGCTGGTGGACTCTTCAACTCTGTACTCTTCCAGCAGGCAGAAGAAAAAGGAGCATTGCTTGATTCACTAACTCAATTGGGAAGGAGGGTAAACAAGTGAGTCAGGCTGGGCTGCTGCAAGATGGGTAGGAATTAGTAGGGAGTGTGGTGGTCTCATTACTTTGCCAACCAAGGTCCGTCTAGTCAAGGCTATGGTTTTTCCCGTGGTCATGTATGGATGTGAGACTTGGACTGTGAAGAAAGCTGATCGCTGAAGAATTGATGCTTTTGAACTGTGGTGCTGGAGAAGACTCTTGAGAGTCCCTTGGACTGCAAGGAGATCCAACCAGTGCATTCTAAAGGAGATCAATCCTGGGTGTTCATTGGAAGGACTGATGCTAAAGCTGAAGCTCCAATACTTTGGCCACCTCATGCGAAGAGTTGACGCACTGGAAAAGACTTTGATGCTGGGAAGGATTGAGGGCAGGAGGAGAAGGGGACGACAGAGAATGAGATGGCTGGATGGCATCACTGACTCGATGGACATGAATTTGAGTGAACTCTGGGAGCTGGTGATGGACAGGGAGGCCTGGCGTGCTGTGATTCATGGGGTCGCAAAGAGTCAGACACGACTGAGCGACTGAACTGAACTGAACTGTAGTGGTCTCAAGAGTACACACTTATCTAAAGCCATTCAAATTCAGATTTCCTTAACTATGACAGCCAATCAAAACATATGAACCTAGGTCCTGGACAACTTGTTGCAACTCCTAAAATTTAAAAAAAAATATGGAGAGGAGAAGGGGGGGAGAAAGCAAGAGAGAAAGGGGAGGCTGAAATTGAACCCTAGCAAATTCCAGTGACACCTAACATTATCTTATGTTGCTATTTTTATCACAAATGGGGCTTCCTGTAAATTGACTCTGTAGAGAAACTACTTCCTTGAATCCCTCTTAGAGAGTGGAGTGGATTGAAATGGGGAAGAGGAAAAGAGAGCTCCTTTTTAATTTATTAATAATTCAAGGTCTGGAGGTAGAATTCTGACTTCTGAACCAGTATTTCCTGTTAAAATGTGTATTCTGGTTCAGTCGGTGTCTAAGGTTGGGCCTGAGATCCTGCATTTCAGTAAGTTCCCAGGTGATGCTTGTTCTGTTGGTCCCCATAGCGCATACTTTGAATGCCAGGGTAGCAAATAACTCTTGGATGAAGAAAACTACCACCTCCACATATTTAGAACATCATAAGCAGTAAGGCTATGGAACAATTAGGGATGTTTCCCTTTTCTAGGTCAGGCCACTCTTTGAATTTTGTAATCCTAATAAGATATTCAAGACATCAAGGGGCAGAGACCAGTCAAAAAGAGGTCACTGTTCCTAGCAGCCAAATTCTGGTCGATGGGATATGAGCCTCAGTCACGTGAGCAACTTTTGGGTTATGCCTTTGAATGGAAGATGTTCCAGCCCCTTCTTTCTCTTCTCTCTGGCTGGAATGCAGACACAGTGGAGAGCTATTTTTGACTGTGTGGGCAAGGGCAATAATTGAGGAATATCAGAACAAAAAGATAGAAAGGACCTCAACTTTGCAGAGTGAAACAGCAATACTAGCTCAGAAATTTATGTTAGAAACACAGTTCTCTTTTAAAAGCCACCGTTTATCTGGGTCTGTCGAGGGCAACCAACCTGTATCATAAGTAGTATGGAACCGCACCGCTGATTTCATTTATTATATTAGTCACGGTTCAATTACAGATAATAGAATTCATTCTGGCAAGTTTAGGGAGATTAGTATAGGAAATTAAATGGCTTTTAGTAATGCTAAGAGGGAGCTGAAGACCAGATGCTAGGTTGAGCTTTCAGAAATGACTCTGAAAACCACACTGCAAATGGTGTCACCAAAGCAGCTGCCGTGTCTTCCATCCTATAAAAGCTGCTGCTACCAAACAGACTGTCTTAGGGAGGATGCCACCACAAACAGGAAATTATCGTTAATACAGCAGGCTCCAGAACCACACAGCCTCAGCTGTGGTCTTCACTAGTGAAATGATGCCCTGTGCCTGCCTTACGGCATCTCTAAAATTAGTAACTGGCACCAGGACCAAAGTGAATTCAACTGCAGAGAAATTAATCACTTCCAGGTATACCCAACAGTAGAAGATCTGTTTCTGTCTCTACCTCTGCCTTTCTTCTACTTTCAGAAATTTGCACGGCTGCATCTGATTGGCCAGATCTAAGTATCTTTCAAAACACTATCTGCTAGGGAATCTGGGAAATGCACTTTTTAGCTTTCTGGGCTCTGATGTTCAGGAAGGCATAACAGAAGCACAATGGAATGAATATTAAGTACTGATCTACCATATACACTGTAGCCTCTCACACAAACAAAATTGAGTCTGGCAAAACTTAAGGGTTACACCAACACTGTACTAAAGGGAAATTCATAAACTTCAATGCTATAATTACTAACCAGGAAAAGAAAATAAATGAACTAACTATTCAACTCTAGAAGCTGTACAAAGAACAACAAAATTGACCTAAAAAATACAAATGAATGAGTTATTTTAAAAATAAAAAATTACTTTTAAAGCAAAATAATTAGTAAATAAATTTATTTTAATTTATTTATTTTAATTGGAGGCTAATTACATTATTGTATTGGTTTTGCCATACATTGACATGAATCTGCCCCAGGTGTACATGTGTTCCCCATCTTGAACCCCGCTCCCACCTCCCTTCCCATCTCATCCCTCTGGTTCATCCCAGTACACCAGCCCCGAGCATCCTGTATCACGCATCGAACCTGGACTGGCGATTTGTTTCACATATGATAATATACATGTTTGAATGCCATTCTCCCAAATCATCCCACCCTCGCCCTTTCCCACAGAGTCCAAAAGACTGTTCTATACATCTGTGTCTCTTTTGCTGTCTCATATACAGGGTTATATCTTTCTAAATTCCATATATATGCGTTAGTACACTGTATTGGTGTTTTTCTTTCTGGCTTATTTCACTCTGTATGATAGGCTCCAGTTTCATCCACCTCGTTAGCACTGATTCAAATGTATTCTTTTTAATTGCCGAGTAATACTCCATTGTGTATATGTACCACAGCTTTCTTATCCATTCATCTGCAGATGGACATCTAGGTTGTTTCCATGTCCTGGCTATTATAAACAGTGCTGCGATGAACATTGGAGTACATGTGTCTCTTTCAATTCTGGTTTCCTCGGTGTGTATGCCCAGGAGTGCGATTGCTGGGTCATATGGCAGTTCTATTTCCAGTTTTTTGAGGAATCTCCACACTGTTCTCCATAGTGGCTGTACTAGTTTGCATTCCCACCAACAGTGTAAGAGGGTTCCCTTTTCTTCACATCCTCTCCAGCATTTATTGCTTGTAGACTTTTGGATAGCAGCCATTCTGACTGGTTTGAAATGGTACCTCAAAGTGTCCACCACGGCCCCCTAGTGTCAGGGCAGAAATTAGACACTGAAGAGACCAGCAAACAGAAGGGTAAATAAATTTAAAAATTTCTTTTCTGAAACAAAAGAATCTCCAGAAGAATAATTTAGAAGAAATGGAGAAAATATAAATAACATTCAGAATGATGAAAGGGATAACTAATACAGATGGAGGAAAAAATTTAGACATTTCCAATAATACTTTACCAAGTACTATCAGTCAGCTTCAACATTTTGCCACTTTTGTTATTTATTCCTCTCTTTTGTATTCTCTCCATTCCCCACTTCTTTTTCTCTTGGAGTACTTTAAGAAAATCCATACACCATAGCCTTTCACCTATAAATACTTCATAAAATATCACTAACAAATTAGGACTTTGAAAATGTATACTTTAGCCATAATAGCATTACACTGAACAAATTAACAGTAGTTTTTAATATCATCTAGTATCCAGTATGTGTTCAACTTTCCCTGATGGTATCAAACTCTTAACGATTGTTTTATTAAAATAAGTATCCAGAGAAAGTCCACACATTCTATTTAGTTGATGTATGGCTTAAGTATCTCTAGTTTGTAACAGCTATCCTACCCCATATGCCATTTATTTGTTAAAAAAAATGAAGTTATGTGTCCTTAGAATTTTCCACATTCTTAATTTGATTGATTGCATCCTCATGAAAAAGACAGTTTTTAAGTGAGAAAATATGATTGATGATTCAATCAGTTCAGTTCAGTTGCTCAGTCATGTCCGACTCTTTGTGACCCCTTGAATCACAGCACGCCAGGCCTCCCTGTCCATCACCAACTCCTAGAGTTCACTCAAACTCATGTCCATCGAGTCAGTGATGCCATCCAGCCATCTCATTCTCTGTCGTCCCCGTCTTCTCCTGCCCCCAATCACTCCCAGCATCAGAGTCTTTTCCAGTGAGTCAGCTCGTCTCATGAGGTGGCCAAAGTACTGGAGTTTCAGCGTTAGCATCAGTCCTTCCAATGAATACCCAGGATTTGATGATAAATTTGAATATCCAAAAAAAATCCAGGATTTTCCAAGAAAATATTTCTAAATTTATTTAAAACATGTAAAAAGCATGAATATATTCAGACTAGACATTGGAAAAATGAAAAGAATTACCCCAAACCTTCACACCCAGATGGTTTTATAGGTACATTGTTCCAAATATTCAAGTTGCAATTAATTTTTTTTTCATTTTTAAGCTATTTGAGAGCATGGAGGGAATATAGAACTGTTTCCAATTTATTATACAAAATTACCACTAAAATGATTCAAAAATTGACAAAAAAGCATAAAGACAAAAATTACACACAAGACATGTCTCTCTTTTTCCTTTTTATTGGCCACACTGTAGCATGCAAGATCTTAGTTCCCCAACCAGGAATTGAACCCTTGCCTCCTGCAGTGGAAACATGGAGTCCTAACCACTGGACCAGCAGGGAATTCCTCACACAACTTTCTTATGGAAATATATTAGATTGGCTAAAAAGTTCATTTGGGTTTTTTTCATATGATGTGATAGAAAAACCCAAATGAACTTTTGGCCACCTCTATATGTAACTTCGGAGAAGGCATTAAAAATTGGAGGGGAAAATAACAGCAGGATATTAAAAGACCATACACCCTAAACAAATAAGTCTTATTCTAATGTTTTGGAGATGGTTCAGTATAGCATAATATCCTCAAGGCTCCTCCATGTTGTACTGTGTAACAGGATTTTCTTTTTTTTTTTAAAGAATGAATATTCTATTGCACAATACATTCTATTGTATGCTCCCATTCTATTGTACACCACATTTTTTTTTTTTTTTTACTTGTTCACCTGTTGATGGACATTTGGGTTGCTTCCACTTCTTGGCTATTGTGAATAATGCTGCAATATACGTGAGTGTGCAAATATCTCTTTGAGATTCTGCTTTGGATTCTTTTAGGGAAAAAACAAAAAACCACCTCTCTGAAGGCCAAATAAAATAGAGCTTCTAGCCAGAATCAGACTATAAGCTGCCAATTTTCAATGCCTAGTATCTTTTATTAATATTTATTTACCTTTATAGTGGGGATAATGAAAGGGCAATCTTAGCCTTGGTGGAGAACAGAAAGCTCTGAAAAGAAACTGGTTGGATGAGAAGGAATTTTCCAGATGAAGATGTTGCTGTTGTTTAGTCACTAAGTCATGTCCAACTCTTTTGTGACCCCATGGACTGTAGCCCATCAGGCTCCTCTGTCCATGGGATTTCCCAGGAAAGAATACTGGAGTAGGTTGCCATTTCCTTCTCAGGGGATCTTCCCAACCCAGGGATCAAACCCATGTCTTCGGCAATGGGAGGGATTCTTTACCACTAAGCCACCAGTGAAGTTCAATGAAGGTGTTAAAGGTAGTTTATTCCAGGCAAAATGAGCAATTAAGAAGAAAGTATGGGAGAAGACAGGTGGCTGGAGAGGTCTGAATTTGGGCTGGCAGTGAAGGATAACCATGATGAAAGGTAGGATAGTGGTATTAGTTGTTTGCCAGTAAATATCATTGGAACTAAAGGTCTCTGAACTTTGAAGATAGCATCACTTGTACTCCCAGGTTAAAAGAGTCTTGAGGTGATGTCAAGGTATTAAACCAGACATCAAGCTCCCAAAGAACATAGCAGAGTTAAAAATAGACACAGATGGCAGCAGCAAGTGACTGTGAATGAAATTGTCTAGTAGAAAGGTTTCATGTGGGTATGAGACATTAATCTGGATTTGCCAGTGGGGGAGAAAGGCGAATGTGGTCCCTGGGAGGAAGTGCTCTGAGAAGAACATTCCTGGGCATAGCAGAGCCCTAGTTAATTGAACCTCACCTAGTCTTATTCTCCAGAGAAACCAAGTGCCCACTCAAGACAAAGAAATAATCATTCTTCCTGGATTGTCTCTGTTGGCAGGGACTAACAGGCAGCAAGATGGGAGTCAGAGATGTATGCTGTGGGCAGGTTGTGGAGTGGAGTATCTTAGAAACATTCCTCAGGGTCTAGATGGATGTTCCACTTTGTGGTTCTTCCATCAAGAATGATGACGCCATGTAGGTCAAGAGGTATGAAAGATTTATCACTCCCACAGTAAGGCTTTCTTGGGAGAGGAGAACATGTTCCCAAATAGGTCTGAAAATGGTTTGAGAGAACAGGGAAGGGAGGCTGGCTTGGGGTTTTATAATTGTTGGAAGGTGGGGCTGGGGTGAGAGTTTCCTCACGCTGGCCAAGATTTACCAGGTTTGAACTTCCTAACACTGCCAAAGGTGAGAGGACCTAGTCTTTTTATCACCTTGCCCAGAAGGGGAAGGGGACATGGCAGGGATTGAAAGCTGTCAACCTCAAATAATCAAAAGTTAAGTCAAGACTCTTTATTACAGAGTATCAGAGAGACTTGGTGAGCCTGGACCTCAAGAGAATTAAAAGCACAGAATTGCCCCATCAGACATCTACATAATCTCTTAGAGGAAATCAGTAACCAGGAACTGTAGAGGCCAGAACTATAGCTTATGTGAAATTCTCCATGTTTCTTATTATTTCTGTTTTGTTTTCTGCAAGTGTTATTGAAAAATTCACATAACAAAAGGGGTTGTAATATCCCTCTTATGGATTGTGTGTGTGTGTTGGATATAGCTGATCGGTACTCAGTATCTATTTCCATCATGTTTAGGTGGTTTCCTGTACTGCAAGACTGGAAAGCAGGAAACTACATTTGCTTGACTCTTCTGGATGGATTTTATTATGTACATATTGCTTTACATGTCGAAAGCAGAAGTGAAGTAGAAGCCATCTTCCTTCTATTATTTGGCAGATTTTCTGCTGGTGAACAAGATCTTGGGCGATGGTGGTGGGGCATGGGCGGGGGGGGTTCTGAAGTGGTTCTAGTACCCAGCCACTAGTTTCATGGGTGTGGAGAGGCAATTGTGTGGCGGCCATAGCTTCCTCATCCTTCTTGTCCGATCCCTGCATCACAGCTATGGTTGTGAACCATATGATTTATGAACTCAGTAGTTCCATCCAGTGTCCGCCTACAGATTGCTCACCATCCTGATTGTTGCAAGCTACCAGTTGCCTGGCTTGTCAGTTTTGCATTGTTCTGGGGTTTATTTCTGAAGGCCCACCCTAGAGCCTGCTCCTCCAGCCATTCTAGTTAACTTGCAGACACCTAATTCCTTTATTAAATTCCTTTGCGCTTAATACAACAAGATTGGTTTCCATTTCTGGCCTTGACTGCTGATTGTCATTGTGTGTTTGTGTTAGTAAGGGGAGGCCGATTTGGGGGGCAAGGGAGACGTGGAGATTATATCAACTCCAAACTTTATTTAGAGATAGGGATGTATAGGGATCCCCACAGGTGAGACTGGTTACCTTTATAGAAAGAAAATTGTCTGATCATTGGGAGATTGACTGGGACCTGAGAAGGTCTGGATCAGGGTGGGGTGAGGAGGGAATGCCTTCAGAGTTCCCAGATTATGTTGACCTTGGAGCTGCAAAGAAAAAGGTTTTTAGGGAAATTTCTTCAATCAGTAGATAAAGGTGTCTAGTATTTTATTAAGTGTTCTGAATGTTCATTGTTTTCTTCTAAATTTCTGGAAGTTCATGTTACTGCTCATTGAATGACAGGTCAATAAATGGAGAAATGAGGTGTTGGGGCAAGGAATAGTGACTCTATTTGGAAAGTCAGCATACTAAGAAGATGGCAGAGTATCATCCCAAAGAACCATCTTACCTGAGTTAGAATTCATGCTTCTTTTATACTAAAAGGGGAGGAGGTGTGGCAGGTTGTTGCAGATTTCTTAGTCCTAGCCAGACCCCGAAAGGAATGTGCTAATCCTTTATTCTTACAGGGGTCCAAGTGGGTCAGGTAAACAGTGTTTCTGTAAACCTCCAATAAGACAAATGTTCTTTCCCATTCTGCCACTTGTAATCTCTATATGAATGAAAAGTGTTATACCTTAAAAGATCATGCCTGGGAGACAGAGTCTTGATAAAGGGCTATTAAATATACTTCAGGCTCTAGGCAATATTCCTTTTCAAAAATGCAGAGTCAGCATGACTAAGCACAGCCGCAGAGCACAAAGGTTAGAGCTAAAGGAATAGATCAAATACGGAGTCAGGTTTTCTGTTACACTTACTCTTCTCAGCAGCTTTTAATGTTCTTAATACAATTACAGTGTACTTGAAATATCTTTTTTTTTTTCTCTTTCATAGATGAAAGGTAACTTGAGTATGGTCTCCATTTGAGTTCATACAACTATCCGTGAATTGAGTAGAATAAAAATGAAAATTGCCTAGAACAAATGCTGTGATAATTTCTAAGATTTTCAAGTTTATATTGATACCTTAATGCTAACTCATAAAGTGCTAGTAAGGGAAGTAATTCTTTGATTCAGTTTAATAAATAGGTGTGTAGTAAGGGACTTCCTGGGTCTCCACCAGTTCTTTCCCCACTTCACCTCAGCCACCCACTCTCATGATAGACCTTGGAAGTTGATTTCAAGGAACTGGACCACGCTGATAGTCTTTACCTTGGATGTATTATAACTCCTTAGTAGATGGGTTTGCCTTCTGTTTCAATGAGAAAGCAAAGATTTTCAGTTGGGAATTTTGTCAATTTTCTTTTTTTATGACACTACCCTTATGGCAGAAAGTGAAGAGGAACTAAAAAGCCTCTTGATGAAAGTGAAAGAGGAGAGTGAAAAGGTTGGCTTGAAGCTCAACATTCAGAAAACAAAGATCATGGCATCTGGTCCCATCACTTCATGGGAAATAGATGGAAAAACAGTGGAAACAGTGTCAGACTTTATTTTTTGGGGATCCAAAATCACTGCAGATGCTGATTGCAGCCATGAAATTAAAAGACGCTTACTCCTTGCAAGGAAAGTTATGACCAACCTTGATAGTATATTAAAAAGCAGAGACATTACTTTGCCAACAAAGGTCCGTCTAGTCAAGGCAATGGTTTTTCCCGTGGTCATGTATGGATGTGAGAGTTGGACTGTGAAGAAAGCTGATCACCGAAGAATTGATGCTTTTGAACTGTGGTGTTGGAGAAGACTCTTGCTAGTCCCTTGGACTGCAAGGAGATCCAACCAGTCCATTCTAAGGGAGATCAATCCTGGGTGTTCATTGGAAGGACTGATGCTAAATCTGAAACTCTAATACTTTGGCCACCTCATGCGAAGAGTTGACTCACTGGAAAAGATTCTGATGCTGGGAAAGGTTGGGGGCAGGAGGAGAAGGGGATGACAGAGAATGAAATGGTTGGATGGCATCACCGACTCTGTGGACATGAGTTTGAGTGAGGTCATGCCCATGTTTCATGGGGTCACGGAGAGTCGGACACGATTGAGCGATTGAACTGAACTGAACTGAACTGAACTGAACCCCAACCAGTGAACTTATTTAGACTGGCAACCTCTCTCACTTATTTTATTCAGTTTTGGAAATTCACTGTTAAAAAATCCTTATTGAAATATAATTTACATGTCATTTCAAGTACAGTTTTGTAGGTTTTAGTATATTCAGAGTTGCATAGCCATCACCACAATTAGTTTTCAAAAATTTTATATCAACACAAAAAGAAACCCCTTGGCCACCACTCCATCAGTTCTCCCAATACCCAATTTCTAGGAAACCACTAATCTTTCATTTTCTATAGATTTGCCTATTTGAGGAATTTCATATAATTGGAATCATACAATATGTGACCCTTTATGAATGGTTTCTTCAACTTAATGTTTCAGGGTTCATCCATATTTTAGCATGTATCAGTACTTTATTCCTTTTTCTGATTGAATAGTATTCTAATGTATGTTTATACCTCATATTTTTATCCATTCATCACTTGATGCAAGCCATTTGAATTGGACAAACCCTATTATGAATAATGCTAGTGTGAACATTCATGTATAAGATTTCCTGTAAATATATATTTTCTTTTTTCTTGAGTATATGCCTAGAAGTGAAATTGCAGGGTCATATGGTAACACTCTTTCATTATTTGAGGACTTACCAGAGTGTTTTCCAAAGTGGCTGTACCATTTTACATTTCTACCAGTAGTGTATGATGGTTCCAATTTCTTCACATCCTGGTCAACACTTATCTGCCCTTTTGGTATTGCATCATCATGGGTATGAAATAGCATCTCATTATGATTTTTCTCTGATGGCTAAAGATGTCTAGCATTTTTTCAAGTATGTATTAGCCATTTGTATATCTTCTTTTGAGAAATGTCTGATAAGATCCTGTACACTTTAAAAATTGGGTTATTTAATTTTTTAATTTTTGAGTTGTAAGTCCTTTATCAGATGTATGTAGGTACAGTTCTCCCTAGCAGAAACTCTGAACCAGGTTTAAAGAACTCAAATGCACTCAGACTCAGAGCTTGAACCCAAGTCCTTCTTTTCTGTACCTTTAGCAGCCAGTGGTAACCAACAGAAGAGAGCCTTGCAATAAGCATCTGGCTGAAATCATGAGGCTTTACATATGTTAACAAATATGGGAGGAGGCTAGGGAGGTCATAGTCTCCTAGGGAGTGAGATGGATTTTTTTCAGGGAGGTAAGTTGAGTCACCAAACTGAAATTGTGAAAGGGAGATTGAGTGTTGGGTGATGGGAAATCAAGTTGAGGCAGAAAGGTTGGGGTGCAGGTTAACAAGCAGAGGGTAGGTGGCATCTTTATGAAAGCCGATCTGGAAGTCTTCCTTTTTCAGAAGGTTAAAGGAAATAGCCATGTTTGCTATTAATTTAATCTTTATTTTCCCTACCTGCTGATGTGGATGGTAAGTGCCTTTTTTAAAGGCAAGGGGCCTTTAAAAAATTTGGGGGGCATGATGTGGTGGTTATGGAGAAGATGGCTGTAACAATAGTTTCTGATGTGGCAGACAATTTCCTGATTTTACAGATGTCTGATTATTTTAATGGCAGCAATATAGCTTTGGGAATTCTTATTCCCTACATCCCATCTGAGTTTGGGATGCAGAGTATTTATTAGAGATCAACGTCTACGAAATGAAAGGGTGTTAAGCAAGAGGAAGTAAAAAGTGAACTGCGGTGCAGGCTCAAGAAAGTTTCAGGAAACTTGCATGGAAGCTCTGGACCAAATATTGCACATCAGATACATCTTGCATCTGAGCAAAATGGCCAGAATTTTATACCCCTGCTTTAGTTAGTCACTGCATGCAGGCTACTTGGCAGTGGTGTGGGGTCAGATGAGGAAGCTCTGACATTGACACAGACTCTGAAGAGGATGTCAGCTGGAGGCCATTTGCTGTTTGTACTCCTGGATATTGTGCAGTAAATCATTTCTTAAAGGAGAATTTGAGCATCTGCATATCTCTTTCGGAGAAGGCAATGGCAAGCCACTCCAGTACTCTTGCCTAGAAAATCCCATGGATGGAGGAGCCTGGTAGGCTGCAGTCCATGGGGTCGCTAAGGGTCGGACACGACTGAGCGACTTTACTTTCACTTTTCACTTTCACACATTGGAGAAGGAAATGGCAACCCACTCCGGTGTTGTTGCCTGGAGAATCCCAGGGACGGGGGAGCCTGGTGGGCTTCCGTCTATGGGGTCGCACAGAGTCGGACACGACTGAAGTGACTTAGCAGCTTAGCAGTAGCAGCAGCATATCTCTTTATCATAATTGTGTCCTATTTGAAGAACAGAAGCTACCTACTTATTGGTCTAAATGATCAGTATAGTGAAGGCTATTGGGGCATGCTGATCCTGCCCCAAACAATTCATTTACATGTGAACTTCTGTAACAAATGAAAAATAGACTAGAGGAGAGCCATAGTCCACCCTGGCCATGCTCCACTTCCACCATGCGTGGATTATGATGTGGATGTCATCTTGTTTGTGGGCAGTGAGTGATGCCCAAGACCCTCAGGTAGGGAGACTTCCCCTCTATCTATGGTCCTTGAGGAAGGACCCTATAGGAAACATCCATTGTTCTCTCCATCCTTTTCTTGTCTCTTCTTCATGTTTTCCTACCAGACAGGGTTTTGTCTAAATCTTTTTTTCTTCTAAAAATTCCTTTTTCTACTGGCTTTCCTTGTATTGTGCTCACTTTTGTGTTTACCATTCTGACCGTGCTATCTCTTTTTCCTTACTCATTTCTCACACTTGCATTGTTCATTTTCCCCAGTGTTCTGTTTTTATTCTCCTGGTAACTAACATGGTTTGGCTCATTCATCATGCATTTCAGGCCAGCTTCCTTCTAATTATGGACTCTAGAAAGTCAAACAAAACCTCCAAATTCCTACTGCCCACAAAAAAAAAAAAAAAAAAAAAAAGGCAAACATTTTCTATTTTCTAAATATCCTAGAATTCTAGATATAATTTAAATTCTGCCAATCAGGTAGATGCATTTGTGCAAGACATAGATTTCAGGCTAGTTTGAGAGGAGGGACTCAGGGCAAAGGGCCTTTTAAAAAATTTGGGGGCATGATGTGGTGGTTATGGAGAAGGTGGCTGTAACAATAGCTTCTGATGTGGCAGACAGTTTCCTGATTTCACAGAGGTCTGATTATTTTAATGGCAGCAATGTAGCTTTGGGAATTGTTATTCCCAAATAATGAAAGCTTAGGAGAGTCTTTTTCATTAGTTTTCCTAAGGAAGCCACTTAATTATTCTATAATTATTCTGTAATAAATCTCTTTCCTTTAAAACTAACCACAGTAGATTCTCTTTGTATATACTTTGTAAATACTAACCAGTGCAGCACTGATTGTTGGGGGATTTTCGTGTTTTTGGTTTGTTTTGATTTTATTTCTGTTTTAATAGGCTGGCTGTCCATTGGCCATCCAGTACCACAGATTGAGGGCTTCTGTGGTTATTCAACAGTAAAGAATCTGCCTGCCCTTGTGGGAAATGTGGGTTCGATCATTAGTTGGGGAAGATCCCCTGGAGAAGGAAATGGCAACCTATTCCAGTGTTCATGGGAAATCCCATGGACAGCTGCACCCTGCCAAGCTCCTCTGTCCATGGGATCGCAAAAGAGTCAGACAAGACTTAGTGACTAAACAACAACAACAAAACTATAGATTGATGTCTCCTAAATTTCTGCTTCATTGACTATGCCAAAGCCTTTGACTGTGTGGATCACAATAAACTGTGGAACATTCTGAAAGAGATGGGAATACCAGACCACCTGACCTGCCTCTTGAGAAACCTGTATGCAGGTCAGAAAGCAACAGTCAGAACTGTACATGGAACAACAGACTGGTTCCAAATAGGAAAAGGAGCATGTCAAGGTTGTATGTTGTCACCCTGCTTATTTAACTTATATGCAGAGTACATCATGAGGAACGCTGGGCTGGAATTAACACAAGCTGGAATCAAGATTGCTGGGAGAAATATCAATCACCTCAGATATGCAGATGACACTACCGTTCTGGCAGAAAGTGAAGAGGAATTCAAAAGCCTCTTGATGAAAGAGGAGAGTGAAAAGGTTGGCTTGAAGCTCAACATTCAGAAAACAAAGATCATGGCATCTGGTCCCATCACTTCATGGGAAATAGATGGAAAAACAGTGGAAACAGTGTCAGACTTTATTTATTTGGGCTCCAAAATCACTGTGGATCCTGATTGCAGCCATGAAATTAAAAGACACACTTACTCCTTGGAAGGAAAGTTATGACTAACCTAGGTAGTATATTAAAAAGCAGAGACATTACTTTGCCAACAAAGGTCCATCTAGTCAAGGCTATGGTTTTTCCCGTGGTCATGTATGGATGTGAGAGTTGGACTGTGAAGAAGGCTGAGCGCCGAAGAATTGATGCTTTTGAACTGTGGTGCTGGAGAAGACTCTTGAGAGTCCCTTGGACTGCAAGGAGATCCAACCATCCATTCTAAAGAAGATCAATCCTGGGTATTCATTGGAAGGACTGATGCTAAAGCTGAAACTCCAATACTTTGGCCACCTCATGCGACGAGTTGACTCACTGGAAAAGACTCTGATGCTGGGGAGGATTGGGGGCAGGAGGAGAAGGGGACAACAGAGAATGAGATGGCTGGATGGCATCACCGACTTGATGGACATGAGTTTGAGTGAACTCCGGGAGTTGGTGATGGACAGGGAGGCCTGGCGTGCTGTGATTCATGGGGTTGCAAAGAGTCGGACACGACTGAGCGACTGAACTGAACTGAACTGAATTTTATATCTGCAGACTAAGCAACTCCATTAAGCTCCAGATTTATATGTCCAATTGCCTACTGGACATTTCTATCTGAATATCAAATGAAACCTCAAATTTATTGTATCCAAAAACTGAGCTAATTTTCGCCCAATACTTTCTTTGCTCCCTATCCAGATGTATAACCTGAGTCTTGACAGTCATCCTTGACTCCCTTTTTGACCTCATTCTGAACTTTCTATCAATACCAAGACCTGTTGATTGTAATTTCTAAATATACCTGTGTCCATTCTTCTCTACATTCTTACTGCTTGTGACTTAGTTGTCAGGATTGTTAGAATAGTCTTTCTCTTTTTCTTCATCCTCCTCCTCTTCTTCTTGAGTTTAAAGTCTGTACTGAAGATAATTTTGAGGCTTTTTTTTGTTTTTATGTTTTAACGTGTCTGAAATTGGGATACACTAATAATTAATGGGGACTTCCACTTGCTGTCAGCCAAGAAGTCATTCTAACATAGTGATTATTATCTTCTTGTACAAGCTTGATTATTATTTAAGGTGACATGACTGGACAGTTGCGACTTCCTGATGTTTTATTCAATAATCATTGAAGGACCATCTGAGGAAGGAATATAAGTCCTAATTGTTTTATAATAAACTTTTATTTCTACTTCCTGGTAAAATTAAGTTATGACAGTATGAAAAGCTGCAGAATGGATGTCAGCAACTTGGAAGAAAACCCGAACACAATATTAAATTATTAAGTGTTTACTTAGGAAGTCTAAGTAAGCACTCTTTTAATAGATACTGTATATTGCTAATACTCTAATAGCACTGAGATCAATACTGTCTGGAAAAATATGGAGATCAACAGGTTTGAGTCCAAGAGAACTCAGTAGAGTTCTCTGTAAGGACAGTTTACAAATAATATGGCTAAATTTATTTAATTTACAGTTTCTTTTTTATGAATGTATAACAGTGAGATATGAGAAAGATATCTAAGCCAAAATAACTCTTTCAATCAATGTAAAAACTTCTAAGCTATAGAAGAGCATTACTACATTTTACTATATTGGAATTCAGTGGAGTATAGTAAATCTCCAAGTTTTTTTTAAAATAAAACTCAGTTTCTTGTGTTTTTTTTTGTAGGCACATATCCCCATTTCTCCTTCTTGGCGGCAACTGCTTTCTAGTCTTTTAGATGTTTCTCCTGGTATTTGCTTCTTTTTCTCTAAGTATCATCCTTATACTGCTTTCTTCTAATTTTCTTTTCCAGTTAGACCTGTCTATTGAATTCTCATTATAGAAAACAAGTATTTAATAAGTATTTCATGCTCTTTTACCACCTCTCACCCCTCAAGACCTCATACATATTCTCCCCTTTTTTTCTCTTCCCAATACAATTATAATTCTTAGATTAGCATCCACTGTTCACATTATTGTGGTTGTGTTACCAGTATTCCCACCTGAATCATGTAGTGAACTATTTTCTATCTTGTATAATTTTTTGATTTCCTTTAATTAATAATTTCCCTCATCTGTTGGTTTAGTTTTCCATTTCTCTGTTTCTTGTCCAAACTGTTGGGAAAACTTGCATCTTTTATAACTACATTTAAATGCTCAGATATCCTATTCATTTTATTTTTAGGGTACTATTTCTTTTAGTGTGATTTTTTTTGTTCCCATCTGGACTCGGTATTCTCTAGGCTTGTATTAACTGCCATCTTGACATTTCCATTAGCTGTCACTCCGTGGTTTTCTTCACATCCCTCTTCTGTTAGATCTCAAAATTCTTATATTGCATGCTTTCCTTTTTCTTGCCTTACTCTTTTGTTTTGGTGGAGTGAATGTTCTAGTAGCAAACTGAAAAAGATGATGAAAAAGTAAATGTTTTGACTCCTTGTCTGTCTTGAAATGACTCTAGTTTCCTCTACCACTTGACTGATTAGTTTTTCTAAGTATAGAATTCTAGTTTGAAGTAAATTTTCCTCCAGATTTTGGGAGCAGTGTTCATTCGTTGTCTTTTTGCTACCAGCTTTGGAATGGAAGTCTGATGTCATCTTGATTCTAGATTATTTGAATGTAATCCATCCCCCACCCCTACCTCAGAAACTTTAAAGTTTCTCTTTTCTTCTGGATTCTGAAATTCTGTCGTGCTGTGCTAGGTCCTTCCATGGACTCTCATAGTTTGAAACTTTTGTCTTTAAATTTTGGAACGTTTTTCACTGATTGTTTCCTTTCTTTGTTTATTCTGTTCTCTTTTTGTAAAACTTGTGATTTGAGTGCTGGATCATCTAGAGTCTAACATCTCGAGTTTTACGTTCTAGGTTACTTCCACACTTTTCTCATTTAACTCTTCTGTTGAGTTTTATATTTCTAATATCTTAATATGCCAGCAAATTTTGAAAACTCAGCAGTGGCCACAGGACTGGAAAAGGTCAGTCTTCATTCCAATCCCAAAGAAAGGCAATGCCAAAGAATGCTCAAACTACCACACAATTGCACTCATCTCACACGCTAGTAAAGTCATGCTCAAAATTCTCCAAGCCAGGCTTCAGCAATACGTGAACCATGAACTTCCAGATGTTCAAGCTGGTTTTACAAAAGGCAGAGGAACCAGAGATCAAATTGCCAACATCTGCTGGATCATGGAAAAAGCAAGAGAGTTCCAGAAAAACATCTATTTCTGCTTCATTGACTATGCCAAAGCCTTTGACTGTGTGGATCACAATAAACTGTGGAAAATTCCTTTGACGGTGTGGATCACAATAAACTGTGGAAAATTCTGAAAGAGATGGGAATACCAGACCACCGGACCTGCCTCCTGAGAAATGTGTATGCAGGTCAGGAAGCAACAGTTAGAACTGGACATGGAGCTACAGACTGGTTCCAAATAGGAAAGGGAGTATGTCAAGGCTGTATATTGTCACCCTGCTTATTAAACTTATATGCAGAGTACATCATGAGGAACGCTGGGCTGGAATTAACACAAGCTGGAATCAAGATTGCCAGGAGAAATATCAATCACCTCAGATATGCAGATGACACTACCGTTCTGGCAGAAAGTGAAGAGGAATTCAAAAGCCTCTTGATGAAAGAGGAGAGTGAAAATGTTGGCTTGAAGCTCAACATTCAGAAAACTAAGATCATGGCATCCAGTCCCATCATTTCATGTGAAATAGATGGAGAAACAGTGGAAACTGTGTCAGACTTTATTTTTTTGGGCTCCAAAATCACTGCAGATGCTGATTGCAGCCATGAAATTAAAAGACACTTACTCCTTGGAAGGAAAGTTATGACCAACCTAGATAACATATTAAAAAGCAGAGACATTATTTTGCCAATGAAGTTCCATCTAGTCAAGGCTATGGTTTTTCCAGTGGTCACGTATGGATGTGAGAGTTGGACTGTGAAGAAGGCTGATTGCCAAAGAATTGATGCTTTTGAACTGTGGTGTTGGAGAAGACTCTTGCTAGTCCCTTGGACTGCAAGGAGATCCAACCAGTCCATTCTAAAGGAGATCAGTCCTGGGTGTTCATTGGAAGGACTGATGCTAAAGCTGAAACTCCAATACTTTGGCCACCTCATGCGACGAGTTGACTCACTGGAAAAGACTCTGATGCTGGGAGGGATTGGGGGCCAGAGGAGAAGGGGATGACAGAGAATGAGATGGCTGGATGGCATCACCAACTCGATGGACATAAGTTTGAGTGAACTCCGGGAGTTGGTGATGGACAGGGAAGTCTGGCGTGCTGTGATTCATGGGGTCGTAAAGAGTTGGACACGACTGAGCGACTGAACTGAACTGATTGAATATTATTAAATTTCTTTTAGTCTCTGTCCTTCTTCATAGTGTTCCATCCCTATTTGTGTTCCATCTTTCTTATTTTTCCTAAGGATATCACTTTTGATATTTAGAAATTATTTCTCTTTCAATTTGATTTTCCCCCAGACTGCTTTTTTGGTTGTTTGTTTTGGATTGTGTCTTTCACACTGGAGGCTTTCCTCAAATATTTGGTGATTCTTGGCTGTGTGCCCATGTTTATGAGCAGGCACTAAATACTGATGCCAGGCTCTGTGTGGGGAGGCTGGGCTTTCTGTTTGCAGGCTTTGCTGGAGGGCCATCAGGTAGGGCCCAGACAGTTATACTGTGGAACTCTCAACTGTCTCATTGTCTGGACATCTCTTCTGTTGATCTGATCACTTTCCCCAGTGAGGAATCTTTGAATCAAATATGGCTCATGACACGTCTTGTAAAGTCTTTTCTAATGCATTGGACCCATTGGATGTTTCTGCACAGTTGGTACTCTGTATCTTTTACCAATTTCTGATGTAACATCTATAAAACCTAGCTGTTAATGTATAGAACATGTCATTAAAGTGTTTATTTATTTACATATTTTTTGTGTTGGTCTTTATACTCTCCAACAGAAAATAGGTACCTTATTACCCATTCCTGTGTCCTTATCCTCTAGCAAATGCCTAGCACACATTTGACCATCAATAAATATTTCTTGAATAAATATGCATCAGGTACTGTATGCAATTGTGGAGTGGATGAGATGGGTGGAAGCAGAATTTAAAAAGTGGATCAAAAACCCTTATTCTAAGAAAGATTGTTTATCCATGAAGGATAGATCTTATTCTTAAGATCTAAAGTTTTATCTCAAGTTAGCTTTGCCTTTTGTCTGTATTTTTACAATTTAAATTCTTAACTTTTTCTTTAATTCTTAAATTAATTTAATTTTATATTCTTCATATTTTTAAAGAATGGTCTCAAATATTCAGAAAGGCAGTTTATCTACAAACTGATGAATCTATGCTTGTGTTTGAGATTTTTTTCAATAGTGATCGTTTTGTTTCATTCACCCTCGATAGACTACACATGGCACTCAACAACTTGAGTTGTAACATTGGCAGTGTACCCTTGCACAACAAAAGCAGAGGATGTTAAATATTTGTAAACAGTGCAAACAAAAGTATTTGTCACTAATTTATCACCAATTACCAGTCATGCTTAGTAATTTCCTCTCTGTTCTTACTCTGTTCAGATATCAGTAAAGGAATATAGAAAACTTCATAACCTATTGTAAAACTGAACATGTTCTGGCATGAAAAATAAATACTACTTTCTTAATCATAGTAAAAGGTGTTTTTAAAATTATTTACTTCTCTTTTTTTCATCTTCTACCCAGTCCCACGCCCTTCCCCCCACACATGACTACAACTCAGTCAGAGTGAGTCCTCCTGTTGCTTCCTGCTCAGCTGAATCAACACTCCTGGAGGCTGTGACTAATAAAAGCCACAACCCATGGTTACACTTGACTTTTGAAAATCCTGGTTAGCTTCAAGGGCATAATTATAAATGTCCATACTTACAGAATGAGTAAGTTGATATAAAAAAGCCAGACTTCATCAATGATTATTAACTTATTTGGCTTATTAACTTATAACCTATTTGGCTTATTAACTTATTTAGCTAATTATGTTTTGGTATTGACTGATTTCTTAGCTATTCTGAGATCGTGAGTATGTAAACAAAAGTATTTGATTCATAAGTTCCTTACTGGCACTATGCTTTTCTATTCATGGTTCAAAACAATGAGGAATATAGAAAAGGAAAAATGTAATTTCTGAAAGTCTATCTAATAGAGAATGAGTCTCTGGAAAGCAGTCTAACAGAGAGTGTATCTCTGAATATTATTTCAATAGCTAATTGTTAGGGAGATCAATTAATCTCCAAGAGAAAGGGAACGGTTCCTTTATCCAGAAACAGAAGAGTCTCTTCCAGTCATGTACTGTGCTTCTGTCACTGAACCATGAATAAATTTTTATTTCCCCCAAGAAGAGGTTCCACCAAGAATAAGTCAGTGCTGTTACTTTAGGCGTCCCACCTCAATTGACATCTGTGCCCATAAAGTTCACTTCATCTTTTCTAGTGCCCACCCCTGTCCAGTAAGCAAGGCAGGGTCCCTGTACAATGGCCAGGGACCTTGGACCTGCTGGAGGTGACAGGTTTAGTGAATTGACCTATTTTCTCCCACCACAGGCCAGTGTCTTGACAGCATAACTTTAAACTTTCTGTTTTCAGTTTCCCAAATTCCCTTCAGATCTTGGCTCTTTGCACCCTTGCTTCTGCCTTCAACACTCAGTTGAACCGCTCACCAAAAAGCCATTCTTGACGTCCTAGTTGTCAAACACAGCAGACTGTTTTCTCTCCTTGTGGTTCATGAGTTTTTAAGCAGTTTGTACAGTTGACAGCCTTCTCTTCCCTTCGACCTCTTTGTTGGTTTTCCTTCTAATGCCTCAGTCACTCCTTAACCTCTTCTCTTTCCCATTTTTTCAATTTCTCTATCACTGTTTTCTCCATAGGCTTTTACTATACTAAAATTTCTACCATATTAAAGGAAAATTCTCTCCCCCAAAGTTGTAATCCCTCTTAGAGATCACTTTATATTTTATCCACTTCATTATTTAACCCCATAAAAGAATATAAAACATTCCCTCACTTCTTCATTGCTCATTCACTTACAGCTCCCCATAATCAAGCCTATAACCCATCAATTCAGTGAAATGGCTCTGGCAAAGTCTTTAATGACTTTCTGACACTTGGAATCCTCACCTTATTTGTCTTTTCTTTCCAGCACTTGACCATATTGATGACTTCCTTCCAGAAGCTCTCTCTTCCTTGGCTTCCAGTCATTGCACTTTGCTGGTTCTCTCTCTGCTCTGGGCTTTTTTTTTTTTCTTTCCAGACTCCTTTTGTTCCATTGTTAACCTCTGAACACTGATGTTTCCCATCATCTTGGACTTTTTCTCCTCTTACCTTAAAAGCAACCCTAGAGTAAGTTCACCCTTCTCCATGGCTTTAACCACCCTACACATGCTGATGACCAGTATGTAATCTGGAGAACTCAGCAATTTATACTCTTGTTTTCTGCTATGCAATCTTGCTTTTGACTCTGCCTGCTGCTCTAAGAGACATAGAGCAATCCCCCTCCTAGCATCCCTCTTTGTTCTGCAGATTTTTTTTTTTTCCCTCAGGGGGCTCTTTTCCTACTCTCAAAGGCCATGGCACTTTTTGTTTATTTCCTCTTTCAATCCTCAGGGCCCCTTTGGCCCTTTAGAAATATAGCCGTAATATTCCTATGGATTAAGGTTTGAAAACAATATCCTCTTAATTCTTTTCTAAGGCAATGAAATATTAGACCCAAGGATACTCTGCTTGGCTTCTGGGATAGGGTTTTTCTTTTCTTTTAATGTTTATTGTGGTGTAGTTGCTTTACAATGTGTTAGCCCAATGTGTTTCTGCTGTATAACAAAGTCAATCAACTATATGTATATATATCCCTTTCCTCTTGGACCTCCCTCCAACCACCCCCACCCCACCCCCCAAATCCATCCCTCTAGGTCGCCATGGAGCACTGAGTAGGGCTCTCTGTGCTATACAGCAGGTTCCCACTGGCTATTTGTGTTATACATGGTAGTGCATATATGTCAATCCTAATCTCTCAATTCATTCCACCCCACCTTTGTGTCTGTTTTCTATGTCTGAATCTCTGTTCCTGTCCCACAAATTGGTTCATCTATATAATTTTTCTAGATTACACATGTATGCATTAAGATATTATATTTGTTTTTCTCTTTCTGACTTACTTTACTCTGTATGACAAACTCTAGGTCCATCCATATCTCTACAAATGACCCAGTTTTGTTCCTTTTTATGGCTGAGTAATATTCCATTGTATATATATATGTACACCACATCTTCTTTATTCATTCATCTGTTGATGAACATTTAAGTTGCTTCCATGTCCTGGCTATTGCAAATAGTGCTGCAATGAACACTGGGGGTACATGTGTCTTTTTGAATTATAGGTTTATTTTTCAGGGTATATACCCAGTAGTAGGATTGCTGGGTCGTATTGGGAAAATGTCTACCTAATTGGTTGTTCTGCCATCACTTCAATTATGTTCTCTGCTTAGTTGCTCAGTCATGTCCAACTCTTTGTGACCCCCATGGACTGCAGCCCACTAGGCTCCTCTGTCCAAGGAGATTTTCCAGCCAAAAATACTATAGTGGATTGCCATACCTTCCACCAGGGCATCTTCCCAACCCAGGGATAGATCCCAGGTCTCCCTCATTGCAGGCAGATTCTTTACTGTCTGAACCACCAGAGAAGCCCAAGAATACTGGAGTGGCTAGCCTATCCCTTCTCAGGGGGATCTTCCCGATCCAGGAATCGAACTGGGGTCTCCTGCCTTGCAGGTGGATTCTTTATCAGCTGAGCTACCAGGGAAGCCCCACTTTAAATATAACATGACTAAAATGAACTTTGCTTCTCTCTTCCATCATATCCTGTGCTGTATCTGCTTCTTTTTCTTTATCTACCAGACTGGTAAATATTATCAGTATCTATTTGGCTACCAGGCCAGAATCCTATGTGTCATCTTGGGCTCCACACTCCTCCTCCCCTGCCTTGTCCAGCCAATCTGCTAATTCTGTTGGATAAATGTCTCTGAAAACCACCTTCTTAGTACAGTTCTTGGTGTCATTACCTGTATCCAGGCCCAAATTGTCTCCATTCCTAGCTGTTTACTCTGGTGGTGCTTCTTCCAATCTGTCCTCCACACTGTTGTCAGAGGGATCACTTCACTGCAGATCGGGTTATATTTATCTCCTACTTAAATGTCTTAATGGCTTAGCCTTCCAGTGATTTTATGGGAAGTTCAGTATGCTATCCGAAACCTTTCACACTCCTCCTTGTCTTCTCCATTGTCTCATCTCTTGCCATCCTCTGACTTCCCATATCCATCATTATCTCCAGTCTTCAAGTCCTCCTCTTTGTGTTTCACTGTCTGCAATGCACTTTCCTCCTCTCACCCTTCCCTACCTGTTGTCTCCACCAACATCTACTCATAAGAAAATGCAGATAAAAAACAACGGATATTACAGCATATGACATATCTACCAGAATGGCTAAAGGGAGGACACTTGCAATAGCAAGAGTGGGTGAAGATTTGGAATCCACTGAAAGACAAATACATGGCTAGTAAAGAATAAGTTGGCCCAGCCACTTTGGGAAGCTGATATCTATGAAAGCTAAATCTATTCAAAAGCATTCAAGGATCAGTTCCTGTTAGAAAGAGCTGGCTTTGGCTCCATGATCCCATAGCATTTTACTATGGCTTTTATCACACTATTGTACTTGTTTATTTTTTATTATTGTTTTTCCCACTGAGCTGCCAGATGTTTCAAGAACAAATTCTGCCTCTTCGTGTCTGTATTCTGAGAGATGGGGACAGGTCTGGAGTAAATGCTTGCTTAATGGATTACATGTATACTTAAAAGAAATAGAAGTTAATCCTTGCTGGCAGTTCTATGGAGAATTCCTTACTTTATGAACTTGTATGATTTCTTCTGATAGGAAGTGAAAACTGTAGTTCCAAACATGTTGCCTTTTGCATTAATTTTCAGAAAACTCTACAATTTTAAAAATCAGACTTTAAAATATCAACACTAACTCACCTTTCTGTTAAAGGAGTAAATAAAATGAACTGAAATTAGCATGTCATACTACTTACCCAATCAAAATTGCCAGAGGGAGAGTAGAGTGGCATCAAGAGCCACGTAGAGAAAGGTTAGCCTGGATTAGAGACATCAATAGAAGCATCAATACATAAAAAGTATTTTTGATTCATACGTGATGACTTTATTTGGTTTAAAATAGACTGAAATATAACATAACTGGTGATCAAACACAGTAAAGATTATCTAAGGAAACAAAGGGAAAAGAACCTGCCAGCTCCTTGAAATAAGTCATCTGGTACAACAGAGTGATGGTTTAGCTCTAAATTTTCTGGAAACTAAGGCGAAAAAGAGGAAGAAATAAAGTTGAATAACTTTCAGTTTCTGTTGAAAGGATGTGTAAATTCACACTCAAAGAAAATCAACCAGCTCATAATTGGCAGAGCCAGAGTTTGAGCTTATCTACTCCCAGAGTGGTGTCCTGTCCAGCACTCCAAGCTGCCTCCTCCTCCCACAGTGGGAGGTGTGTCTGCACTGGTCACAGCACATCTAATGTGGGGAGCAAGGCTGCTCCCAGGACAGTGAAGCTGGTTATGTCAGTTTCAGACTTTGTCTTTAACAAGGATGTATGATGAAAAACTTAAAGGACTCTCATAAATGAAGACCAAAGTATACATATCAAGTTTACTTAAATTATTTCATTAGTGTTGATAAAAAGAGTGGAATCATAAAATTCGTAGTCCCTTGGTGCTCTGTGCTGATTCTGAGTGTGAATGAAAGATCTTGTTTCATGACTGCAGTGAGGAGGAACATTTTATCCCCAGTCAGTGCTGCTAAGTTGCTTCAGTCGTGTCCGACTCTGTGCGACCCCAGAGACGGCAGCTAGTCAGTGCACCTGTATCTAAAAAGAGGAAAGAAAAGAGAAGGAAGTATTTGAAAGAGACGTGTCTCATCTCATTCATCTTATGGAAAACTCTTCTCTCCTTGTCACCGGTGTTTTGCCTTGATCTTTCCTCTGCCCCCAGAAGGTTGCAACCTGTAAGACAGTGCAGGCACTGAGTCAAGAAAACCTCTTTTCCATCCTGCTTCCTCATTTTCTTGCACAGCATCCTGCACCTGATGACAGCTAATCTGAGTACAGCGAGGAAAGGAAGCCAGTAAAGCAACCACAAGTTCACTCCTGATATAAGAAGGACATAGGGATTTACTGCAAGGCAGGCCCTGGTGACCAATGCATTAGATTGCTTGTTTTCTACTTTGCTGTCATCTGTGTCACTTTCAGGTCCCGAATCATGGCTGGGAACAATATGTTCATGTGATGTAAAGATATTTGGGACGCAATGCCATGGGAGGAAGCAGGGAGGAAAGGAGGAAGACACTCTTTGATGCAATCCTGCTTTGTCACTGTGGAGAATCAAGCGGAATTTAACTGAATTAAAGCCAGTTCTCTAATGCATCAGAAAAAATGCTATATTGATAATTCAGTACCAAACCGCATTAAAAATACCACCTGTATAAAACATCATATCAATGTAAGCTGCTACCCACCCTAAATTTATCGTATAGTACTGGAATGCAGGATTGACAATTCATTTGTGAAAAATCATACATAAAATGTGACATTAAATATAGTCATTTAAAAGCTTAAAAACATCTATTAACAACTGGTAATTCCACTAAATTAAAAATTTAAAGGCACATATCCCCAAAAGACAAGAAGAATGGAAAAGAAAGTGATGGCAACAACATTGTGGGAGGGAAAATACAGATAGTGAGACCACAGAAAGCTAGAGGCTAATTTAACAGTGAAGAGTGCTTGCTGCTGCTGCTAAGTCGCTTCAGTCGCATCCAACTCTATGAGACCCCATAGATGGCAGCCCACCAGGCTCTTCTGTACCTGGGATTCTTCAGGCAAGAATACTAGAGTGGATTGCCATTTCCTTCTCCAATGCATGCATGCATGCTAAGTTGCTTCAGTCGTGTCCGACTCTGTGCGCCCCTATGGACAGCAGCCCATCAGGCTCCTCCATCCAGAGGATTCTCCAGGCAAGAATACTGGAGTGGGTTGCCATTTCCTTCTCCAGAAAGTGCTTAGGAGGCAGTAAACTTTTGCTTGTGAACCTCTGAAATACCCAGAAATTGAATCTGAATGTGAATTGGATTGAAACTCCAAATGAGAATTAGTCAGGTCCTCTTATCATACTCAATGTGTGTGTTCAGTGTGTGTGTGTTCAGTTGCTCAGTTGCATCCAACTCTTTGCAACCCCATGGACTGTAGCCCAACAGTCCATGGGATTTTTCAGGTTTCCATTTGATCTCCTCAACCCATACTCCATACCAAGCAGCAACTACTCTCCCAGAGATGGAAGTGAAGTCTTTGAATCAGATGGACTCTGGCATCAGGGACAGCAAACTCAACTCCGGGTAGAGGGCTGCCCTGAAAACAGGATAAATCTATGTATTAGATGGATAAAATGATTCCTTCCTATAACCTACACAGCTCTAAAAAATGTTGATAGAAAGGCTTACACACCCTAAGCAGGAGTTTGCAGAATTCCTCTCTGGGGGACAGTCAACCCAAGAGAAAAACCAACAGATCCTGATGGTTTAGAATTACCCAAAAATGGCTGCATCCCTGTCCAATCAGTGAAGATAAAATCCTTACCACCCACTACCCAAGTTTCAGTGCTCCATCTTTAAATATGATCAAAGATCAAGAGTTACCAGAAAATTGAGGGTAAAACCTATTTAACATGAGATAGAGTGTGAACATTGCCAAATGGGCAACACTGAAATCGGATTGATTATATTCTTTGCAGCCGAAGATGACGAAGTTCTATACAGTCAACAAAAACAAGACCTGAAGCTGACTGTGGCTCAGATCAAGAGTTCCTTATTTCAAAATTCTGGCTTAAATTAAAGAGAATAGGCAAAACCACTAGACCATTCTGGTATGACCTTAAGTCACTTATGATTATATAGTGGAAGTGACAAATAGATTCAAGGGATTAGATCAGGTAGACAAAGTGCCTGAAGAACTATGGTCAGAGATTTGTAACATTGTATAGGAGGCAGTGACCAAAACCATCCCAAAGAAAAAGAAGCGCAAGAAGGCTAAGTGGTTGTCTGAGGAGGTTTTACAAATAGCTGAGGAAAACAAAGTGAAAAGCAAGGGAGAAAGGGAAAGATATATCTAACTAATACAAAGTTCCAGAAAATAGCAAAGAGAGATAAGAAGACCTTCTTAAATGAGCAATATAAAGAAGTAGAGGAAAACAATAGAATGGGAAAGATTAGAGATCTCTTCAAGAAAATAGGAGATATCAAGGGAACATTTCATGCAAAGATGGGCACGATAAAGGACAAAAGTGGTAAGGACCTAACAGAAGCAGAAGAAATTAAGAAGAGATGGCAAGAATACATGCTGCTGCTGCTGCTAAGTCACTTCAGTTGTGTCCGACTCTGTGCAACCCCATAGATGGCAGCCCACCAGGCTCCCCCGTCCCTGGGATTCTCCAGGCAAGAAAACTGGAGTGGGTTGCCACTTCCTTCTCCAATTCATGAAAGTGAAAAGTGATAGTGAAGTCGTTCAGTTGTGTCCAACTCTTCATGACTCCATGGACTGCAGCCTATCAGGCTCCTCCATCCATGGAATTTTCCAGGCAAGAGTACTGGAGTGCGGTGCCATTGTCTTCTCCAGGCAAGAATACATGGAACGATCCAAAAAAGGTCTTAATGATCCAAAGAACCATGATGGTCTAGTCACTCATCTAGAGCCAGGCATACTGGAGTGTTAAGTCAAGTGGGCCTTAAGAAGCATTACCACAAACAAAGCTAATGGAGGTGATGGAATTCCAGCTAAGCTATTTCAAATCCTAAAAGATGATGCTATTAAAGTGCTGCACTCAATATGCCAGAAAATTTGGAAAAGTTAGCAGTGGCCACAGGACTGGAAAAGGTCAGTTTTCATTCCAATCCCAAAGAAAGGCAATGCCAAAGAATGTTCAGACTACTTACTATGCAATTGTGTTCATTTTTCATGCTAGGAAGATTATGCTCAAAATCCTTCAAGCTAGTCTTCAGCAGCACTTGAACCAAAGAACTTCTAGATGCACAAGCTGGGTTTTGAGGAAGCAGTGGAGCCAGAGATCAAATTGACAACATTTGTTGGATCACAGAGAAAGCAAGGGAATTCCAGAAAAACATCTACTTTTACTTCATTGACTATGTTAAAGACTTTGATTGCATGGATCACAACAAATTGTAGAAAATTCTTAAAGAACTTAAAGAGATGGGAATACCAGACCATCTTACCTGTCTCCTGAGAAACCTGTATGCCAGTCAAGAAACAGCAGTTAGAACCAGACATGGAACAGCAGTTCGAAATTGGGAAAGAAGTATGTCGAGACTATATATTGTCACCCTGTTTATTTAACTTATGTGCAGAGTACATCATATGAAATTCTGGGCTGGTTGACTCACAAACTGGAATCAAGATTGCCAGGAGAAATATCTACAGTTTCAGATAGGCAGATGACACCACCCTAATGGCAGAAAGTGAAGAGGGACTAAAGAGTCTCTTGATGAGGATGAAAGAGGAGAGTAAAAAAGTTGGCTCAAAACTCAACATTCAGAAAACTAAGATCATGGCATCCAAACCCATAATTTCATGGCAAATAGATGGGGGAAAAGTGGAAATGGTGGCATATTTTATTTTCTTGGGCTCCAAAATCACTGTGGATGGTAATTGCAGCCATGAAATTAAAGGATGCTTGCTCCTTGGAAGCAAAGCATGGCAAGCCTAGACAACATATTAAAAAACAGAGACCACTTTGCCAATGAAGGTCTATATAATTAAAGCTATGGTTTTACAGTAATCATGTTCAGATGTGAGAGTTGGACCATAAAGAAAACAGAGCACCAAAGAGTTGATGCTTTCGAATTGTGGTGCTGGAGAAGTCTCTTGAAGGTCCCTTGGACAGCAAGGAGATCAAACCAGTTAATCCTAAAGGAAATCACTGGAAGGACTGATGCTGAAGCTCTAATACTTTGGTCACCTTATGAGAAGAGCTGATTCATTGGAAAAGATGCTGATGCTGGGAAGATTGATGGAAGAGGATGAGATGGTTATATAGCATCAGTGACTCAATGGACATGAATTTGAACAAACTCCAGGAGATAGTGAAGGACAGGGAAGCCTGGCATTCTGCAATCCATGGGGTCGAAAGAGTGTGACATGACCTAGCGACTACACAGCAATAAGAAAAACAGTATACAGAACTGAAAGGAAATTAAAAAAAAAAAAAAGGAATTTGGAGGCTACATAGACAAGGCAGGAAGCAGAAAACACTAGAAAATTACAATGAAAATTTGAAAGATAAGAGAAGATAATACATACATGAAAAGAAACATTCAGAAAAGCATGACAGTGTCTTAATATTAAGTATACGATAGCAGAAATGAAAAATGTAATAGAAGGTTAGAAGATAAAGGCAAGAAATATTTCAGTAGGCAGGAAAGAAACAGAGTTAGGAAGAAAGAAGAAAATAGTAAGAAAAATAGCCAAAGGAATAAGTTCTAGAAATAGAAAGATAGGAAAGTAGAAGGGAGAAAATTAAGAAATAATATGAAAAATTCCCAGAGTGGAAAAGTTTGCGTTTCCACATTAAGTACCCAGCATGATGCGGGGGGAAAAAACTGAAAACTATTGTAATCATTAATTTTCATGCCTCCCAAGAACAAAATGAAGATGCTAACAGCCACAGAAATAAAGAACAAGTCATATACAAAGGTTCAGGTATCAGAATGGCATTAGATTTCTCAACAGAAAAATTGGAAACTAGAAGAAAATAGAACAGTCTTCTTAAAATGCTGAGGGAAAGTGATAGCCAACACAGAATTCCATTTCCAGTCAAATTTTAATCAGTTATGAGAGTTAGGTACAAAGCTCTCCAAAGATTTAACTCACATGCACCTTCTTTTTAAACTACTGGAGGAGGTATTCCACTAAACAAAGGAGTAAACCAAGAAAGAAGATGAATGACATAAGATCCAGATATCTGAGGAGATCTATCCTAGGAAAAAGATAAAGGGAATTCCCAATGGTGGAAGAGAGAGAACCCAGGATGATAGCAGAGAATCAGGTCAAGAGAAACACTAATTCAATTTGGCACAAGAAGGCTGAGGAGGTCAAGAGGAAGTTGTCTAAGAAGTAATGAAATTGACATTTTGCCAGATGTGTTTAACAGTCTTGAGAGAATATTTATAGCTCTGATGAAAGTCTATATAGGAATAAGAGGTATACGTGGAAGTTAAAAAAATGAAAAAGAAGCTATATACAAATAACTCCAGGATAACAAAATAAGCAAACATATATAATCATATTATCCTACTTGTTCAGCTGGAAATAAGTCATAGAGTCATTTAATCATACGGATAATTGATTTAGATAATTTAAATAGAAATGGGATTAGCTGTTGGAGTAGGGTGTGTGTGTGTGTGTGTGTGATGTAAGAGAGCTCAGTATTCATCTTTCATGGGAAAGAAATAGATAATTTCTAACATTCAACAAGTCAAGTCAAGAAGTAGTATAAGCATACTATCCATATTTTGAAATATGGAGGGAAGAGCATGGGAAGATGGCGGAGGAATAGGACAGGGCGACCACTTTCTCCCCCACAAAATCAGCAAAAGAACATTTGAACGCTGAGTGAATTCCACAAAACAACTTCTGAATACCGGCAGAGGACATCAGGCACCCAGAAAAGCAGCCCATAGTCTTCGAAAGGAGGTAGGAAATAGAATAAAAGATAAAAAGAGAGACAAAAGAGGGAGGGACGGAGCTCTGTCCCGGGAATGGAGGCTTAAAAAAAAAAAGAGAGAAGTTTCCAAACACCTGGAAACACGGGCAAGTCTGTGGATAGCCTTGGAACCTCAGAAGGCCACATAACTGGGAGAAAAAAGACATAAATAATTAAAACCCACAGACTAAGTGCCCAGAGGAAACTCTCAGCAGAGAAGCGGAGAAGCGGCACAGACACCCACTCCCCCCACTAGCAGGCGGGGGCTGGGCAGGGAGGCACCGCGGCAGCGCTTAGAGGACCGGGCAGAACGCCCCGAGGGCAAGCTGAGAGCGCTAATGGGTGCGAATCAGACTGTGCAGCGAAAAGCCCCAATGTAAGACTCCGCCAGCCCGGCTCACAGAACAAAAGACGGAGCAGAGCGAGCCGGCTGCGGGCAGCCCAGCCCCCAGCCCCCGCTGGGACAGGCAGGGAGGGCAGCCAGCGCCGGAAGAGGCTTCCCATACCAAGCTGCAGGCAGGCTTCCTTGCTAACCAAGACTTCTCGGGTTCGGGCGGTCGATATCCGCCTGAGAAAGTGCGCCAGTTGTACATCCAGAAAACCGAGCGGCAGAACCGGGGAGGCGATAAGTTGCAGTGACCACGCTCGCCAAACGCATGGTCACCTGAGCTGCTTGGACCGGGGAAGGCACAAAACGCAGGCCCAGCAAAGTCTGAGCCTTTGTGGAGTACCCGAGGACCCAAACCTGAGCCGCTCAGACCTGGGAAGTTCATGCAACCCAGCGCCAGCCGCGGACAGCTCCCGGCAGAGCAACCCAGAGCCTGAGCAGCATAAACAGGGAAAACACACATGCCGCGAGCGGGAGCATTCCCAGAGTAGTTGAGACACTGCGAGCACTCCCCACAGATGCCAGTGATATTTTGTTTAGCAGCGTTCCTCCCTCCCCACAGCAGGACGGATCAGAGAGAAGAAATCCAGCTCCACCCACCAGAACACCAACACAAGCTTCCCAAACAAGGGAACCTTGACAAGTCACCCATCCAACCCCACACACAACGAGGTAACTACATAATAAAGAGAACTCCACAAACTGCTAGAGGACAGAAAGGCCACCCCAAGCACAGCAATATAAGCAAGATGAAGAGGCAGAGAAATATCCAGCAAGTAAAGGAACAGGATAAATGCCCACCAACACAAACAAAAGAGGAAGACATAGGGAACCTACCCGATAAAGAATTTCAAATTTTAATTGTGAAAATGATTCAAAATCTGGAAAGCAAAATGGAGTTACAGATAAATAAAGTGGAGAAAAGGATCGAGAAGATGCAAGAAATGTTTAATAAGGAATTAGAGGAAATAAAAAAGAGTCAGTATACAATGAATAATGCAGTAGATAAGATCAGAAACACTCTCGAGGGAACAAACAGTAGAATAAGGAGGCAGAGGCAGGATAAGTGAGCTAGAAGATAGAATTGTAGAAATAAATGAAACAGAGACGGAAAAAGAAAAACGAATTATAAGAAATGAGGACAATATTAGAGACCTTTGGGACAATGTTAAACGCCCCAACATTCGAATCATAGGAGTCCTAGAAGAAGAAGACAAAAAGAAAGACCATGAGAGAAGAGGAGATAATAATTGAAAATTTCCCTAAAATGGGGAAGGAAATAATCACCCAAGTCCAAGAAACCCAGAGAGTTCCTAACAGGATAAACCCAAGGCGAAATACCCCAAGGTACATATTAATCAAATTAACAAAGATCAAACACAAAGAACAAATATTAAAAGCAGCAAGGGAAAAACAAGAAATAACACACAAGGGGATTCCCATAAGGATAACAGCTGATCTTTCAACAGAAACTCTTCAGGCCAGGAGGGAATGGCAAGACATACTTAAAGTGATGAAAGAAAGTAACCTACAGCCCAGATTACTATACCCAGCAAGGATCTCATTTAAATATGAAGGAGAAATCAAAAGTTTTACAGACAAGAAAAGTTGAGAGAATTCAGCATCACCAAACCAGCTCTCCAACAAATACTAAAGGATCTTCTATAGACAGGAAACACAGAAAGGGTATATAAACTCAAACCCAAAACAATAAAGAAAATGGCAACGGGATCATACTTATCAATAATCACCTTAAACGTAAATGGGTTGAATTCCCCAACCAAAAGACAAAGGCTGGCTGAATGGATACAAAACACGACCCCCATATATGTTGTCTACAAGAGACCCACCTCAAAACGAGGGACACATACAGACTGAAAGTGAAGGGCTGGAAAAAGATATTCCATGCAAATAGAGACCAAAAGAAAGCAGGAGTAGCAATACTCATATCAGATAAAATAGATTTTAAAAGAAAGGCTGTGAAAAGAGACAAAGAAAGAAACTACATAATGATCAAAGGATCAACCCAAGAAGAAGATATAACAATTATAAATATTTATGCACCCGACATAGGAGCACCGCAATATGTAAGACAATTACTAACAAGTATGCAAGGGGAAATTAACAATAACACAATAATAGTGGGAGACTTTAATACCCCACTCACACCTATGGATAGATCAACTAAACAGAAAATTAACAAGGAAACACAAACTTTAAATGATACAATAGACCAGTTAGACCTAATAGATCTCCATAGGACATTTCACCCCAAAACAATGAATTTCACCTTTTTCTCAAGCGCACATGGAAACTTTTCCAGGATAGATCACATCCTGGGCCATAAATCTAGACTTGGTAAGTTTAAAAAAATTGAAATCATTCCAAGCATCTTTTCTGACCACAATGCAGTAAGATTAGATCTCAATTACAGGAGAAAAACTATTAAAAATGCCAACATATGGGGGCTGAACAACACGCTGCTGAATAATGAACAAATCATAGAAGAAATCAAAAGAGAAATCAAAATATGCATAGAAATTAATGAAAATGAAAACACAACAACCCAAAATCTCTGGGACACTGTAAAAGCAGGGTTAAGGGGAAAGTTCATAGCAATACAGGCACACCTCAAGAAACAAGAAAAAAGTCAACTAAATAGCCTAACTCTACACCTAAAGAAACTAGAAAAGGAAGAAATGAAGAACCCCAGGGTTAGCAGAAGGAAAGAAATCGTAAAAATTAGGGCAGAAATAAATGCAAAAGAAACAAAAAACAAAAGAGACCATAGCAAAAATCAACAAAGCCAAAAGCTGGTTCTTTGAGAAGGTAAATAAAATTAACAAACCACTAGCCAGACTCATCAAGAAATAAAGGGAGAAGAACCAAATCAATAAAATTAGAAATGAAAATGGAGAGATCACAACCGACAACATAGAAATACAAAAGATTAATAGAGAATACTATCAGCAATTATATGGCAATAAAATGAATAACTTGGAAGAAATGGACAAATTCTTAGAAAAGTACAAACTTCCAAAACTGAACCAGGAAGAAATAGAAAATCTTAACAGACCAATCACAAGCATGGAATTAGAGGCTGTAATTAGAAATCTTCCAGCAAACAAAAGCCCAGGTCCAGATGGCTTCAGAGCTGAATTCTACCAAAAATTTAGAGAAGAGCTAACACCTATTCTACTCAAACTCTTCCAGAAAATTGTTGAGGAAGGGAAACTTCCAAACTCATTCTATGAGGCCACCATCACCCTAATCCCAAAACCTGGTAAAGACCCCACAAAAAAAGAAAACTACAGGCCAATATCACTGATGAACATAGATGCAAAAATCCTTAACAAAATTCTAGCAATCAGAATCCAACAACACATTAAGAAAATCATACATCTTGACCAAGTGGGCTTTATCCCAGGAATGCAAGGATTCTTCAACATCCGCAAATCAATCAACTTAATACACTACATTAACAAACTGAAAAATAAAAATCATATGATTATCTCAATAGATGCAGAGAAAGTCTTCGACAAAATTAAACATCCATTTATGATAAAAACCCTCCAGAAAGTGGGAATAGAAGGGACATATCTCAACATAATAAAAGCTATATATGACAAACCCACAGCAAACATTATCCTCAATGGTGAAAAACTGAAAGCATTTCCCCTAAAGTCAGGAACAAGACAAGGGTGCCCACTCTCACCACTAAATTCAACATAGTTCTGAAAGTTTTGGCTACAGCAATCAGCAGAAAAAGACATAAAAGGAATACAAACTGGAAAAGAAGAAGTAAAACTTTCACTATTCGCTGATGACATGATCCTCTACACAGAAAACCCTAAAGACTCTACCAGAAAACTACTAGAGCTAATCAATAAATACAGTAAAGTTGCAGGATATAAAATCAACACACAGAAATCCCTTGCATTCCTATACACTAATAATGAGAAAATAGAAAGAGAAATTAAGGGAACTATTCCATTCACTGTTGCAACAAAAAGAATTAAATACTTAGGAATATATCTACCTAAGGAAACAAAAGACTTGTACATAGAAAACTATAAAACATTAGTGAAAGTAATCAAAGAGGACACTAATAGATGGAGAAATATACCGTGTTCATGGATTGGAAGAATAAATATTGTGAAAATGAGTATACTACCCAAAGTAATTTATACATTCAATGCAATCCCTATCAAGCTACCAATGATATTTTTCACAGAACTAGAACAAATAATCTCACAATTTGTATGGAAATACAAGAAACCTCAAATAGCCAAAACAATCTTGAGGAAGAAGAATGGAACTGGGGGAATTAACCTGCCGGACTTCAGGCTCTACTACAAAGCCACAGTCATCAAGACAGTATGGTACTGGCATAAAGACAGAATATAGATCAATGGAACAAAATAGAAACCCCAGAGATAAATCCACGCACCTATGGATACCTTATCTTTGACAAAGGAGGCAAGAATATAAAATGGAGAAAAGACAGTCTCTTCAACAAGTGGTGCTGGGAAAACTGGTCAGCCACTTGTAAAAGAATGAAACTAGATCACTTCCTAACACCATACACAAAAATAAACTCAAAATGGATTAAAGATCTAAATGTAAGACCAGAAACTATAAAACTCCTAGAGGAGAACATAGGCAAAACACTCTCTGACATAAATCACAGCAGGATCCTCCATGACCCACCTCCCAGAATATTGGAAATAAAAACAAAAATAAACAAATGGGACCTAATTAAAATCAAAAGCTTCTGCACAACAAAGGAAATTATAAGCAAGGTGAAAAGGCAGCCTTCAGAATGGGAGAAATTAATAGCAAATGAAACAACTGACAAAGAATTAATCTCCAAAATATACAAGCAGCTCCTGCAGCTCAACTCCAGAAAAATAAACGACCCAATCAAAAAATGGGCCAAAGAACTAAACAGACATTTCTCCAAAGAAGACATACAGATGGCTAACAAACACATGAAAAAATGCTCAACATCCCTCATCATCAGAGAAATGCAAATCAAAACCACAATGAGATACCATTTCACACCAGTAGAATGGCTGCTATCCAAAAGTCTACATGCAATAAATGCTGGAAAGGGTGTGGAGAAAAGGGAACCCTCTTACACTGTTGTTGGGAATGCAAACTAGTACAGCCACTATGGAGAACAGTGTGGAGATTCCTCAAAAAACTGGAAATAGAACTGCCATATGATCCAGCAATCGCACTCCTGGGCATACACACCGAGGAAACCAGAATTGAAAGAGACACATGTAATCCAGTGTTCATTGCAGCACTGTTTATAACAGCGAGTACACGGAAGCAACCTAGATGTCCATCTGCAGATGAATGGATAAGAAAGCTGTGGTACATATACACAATGGAGTATTTTTCAGCCATCAAAAAGAATGCATTTGAGTCAGTTCTAATGAGGAGGATGAAATTGGAGCCTATTATACAGAGTGAAGTCAGCCTGAAAGAAAAACATCAATACAGCATACTAACACATATATCTGGAATTTAGAAGGATGGTAACCTTAGCCCTGTATTGTGCTGCTGCTGCTAAGTCGCTTCAGTCGTGTCCGACTCTGTGCGACCCCATAGACGGCAGCCGACCAGGCTCCGCTGTCCCTGGGATTCTCCAGGCAAGAACACTGGAGTGGGCTGCCATAACCCTGTATCAGTTCAGTTCAGTCCAGTCGCTCAGTCGTGTCCGACTCTTTGCGACCCCATGAATCACAGCACACCAGGCCTCCCTGTCCATCACCAACTCCTGGAGTTCACTCAAACTCACCTCCATCGAGTCGGTGATGCCATCCAGCCATCTCATTCTCTGTCATCCCTTTCTCCTCCTGCCCCCAATCCCTCCCAGCATCAGAGTCTTTTCCAGTGAGTCAACTTGTTGCATGAGATGGCCAAAGTATTGGAATTTCAGCTTTAGCATCAGTCCTTCCAGTGAACACCCAGGATTGATCTCCTTTAGAATGGACTGGTTGGATCTCCTTGCAGTCCAAGGGACTCTCAAGAGTGTTCTCCAGTACCACAGTTCAAAAGCATCAGTTTTTCGGCTATCAGCTTTCTTCACAGTCCGAGACAGCAAAAGAGACACAGGTATATAGAACAGTCTTTGGGACTCTGTGGGAGAGGGTGAAGGTGGGATGATTTGAGAGAATGGCATTGTAGCATGTACATTATCATATGTGAAATGAATCACCAGCCCAGGTTCGACGCTTGATACAGGATGCTTGGGGCTGGTGCATGGGGACCTGGAGGGATGATATGGGAAGAGGGAGGTGGGAGGAGGGTTCAAGAGGGGAAATACATGTATACCCAGGGCAGATTCGTGTCAATGTATGGCAAAACCAACCAATATATTAATGTAATTTGCCTCCAATAAAAAAAAAGAAAAAAAAATATGGCGCTAACTGTGAATAACAGCTATAAACAGAATTTACAGTCTCACCTTTAAATTAATGTAAGCTTTTACTACTTTCCTTAGGGCATGGAAATTGGGGAGGGAAGAGGTAAAATTTAGAATTTTGATTGTTTTTTAAATTGTAGAATTATTTGAGTTTTAAAACTGTTTACAAGTATAACTGATACAAGGTAATTTAAAAATCATGTAGAAGTTAAAAAATTTGGGAACTGTGGAATCTTGGTGTTGGAAAAGATTTTAATGAATCATTTGTTCAACGGCTTTCAAATTTTCTGGACCGCTACTCGCCATCTGAATATATTCATATAATAACCTATGAGAGACACACAGACACACACACACACACACACACACACGCACACAGGCATACTCATCCCTTCTTTCTTCCCACACAACTAAGTCATATTTCATGAAGCAGTGCTTAGCTTTACTATTTGTAATATGCTGACACTTTCTCCTTCTCTCTGTTCTATTCTGTTTTTTTAAAATGTGCTGGGTTGTGTCATTAATTGATTTGTAACCAGCAATTAAAAAAACCACCATTTGATGTTTTGGACTCCTCACAGAAAATTCCCACTTAATATGATCCCTTGGCCAGTTTCAATCATACTGTCATGGTGCGGGGTTGGGGAGGGTCCAATAGGACCATCTCACGTTGAACCAGACAATTCTCCATCAGGTTCTCTGGAGATAAGCCTGGAGTTTTGGTTGTGCCTCAGTGAATGGAAAAGTTTTTTGGGTCCTACAGTAATATGAATATTTTCACTGATACCCTTGCACATAGAAGGTGCTCAATTAATATTTGCCGAGCTAGCTTGACTTGTTCTGAAAGATACACTAAAACCTCATCATGAGCATGCATTCATTCTCCTCCATTCTCCTCTGGCTATGTAAATAGAGCTGATGATTTACGTTCGTGTGGCCATTTAACTTGGCAGAGACCGCTCCATTGCATCTTGAAGGGTTCAGTGCTTAGAATGGAGCTGAAGCTCCATCACCAGTGCCTTTCTTCTTAAGGGTATTCATACATCATTGCTCATTCAAGTGCATTCAGCTTCATTCACAGGGGATGGACTCTGGCAGACCAACCATGCCGGGCTTTTTGTTAAGCACGCCCAAAGGATGAACATTTCAGACATCTTAATGGACCAAATCCTCACAAAAGAATGAAAAGTATTTGAAAACAGGAAGCACAGGAGCATAGAAGAATTTGGTTTAATCAAAATGTAGGTCTTGGAAACTCTACTCTGCCTTTAACTCTATGCTTCAAATATTACAGATGGAGGCTGAACCCCTGATGCTATAAAGATTAGAGCCTGTCTTTGATTGGAGAGCAGACAGCTGCAAAGCAATCAGAGACTTATGGGAAGCCTGTCTGTTGTGCAGTGAACTTAGGATATATTCTTATCTGACTTAACTCTTTTTTTGTCAACTGTGAATTTTCCTGGAAGTTTTGTAGAGGGAAACACAAGTTTTTAAGTATTTATTTGAAATTAAGCAAACATTCATAAATATGTATTGTATTATGAAGTTGTCAACCATTCTATTGGCTGTTTTTCCTTTTCTGTTTTAGGTTGTAGAAATTGTACATATTTTGTGTGTCTCAGATAAAGCAACACAGCAAAGGAAAACATTTTTTTACATATGAAAAATTTTAAATCCCTTAGAAGGTCTTCATACAATCCTGAATATCTGTGGAGCATAGCACAAAAACTGCTGGTTTAGAGGAAAGCATATGGGAGACTTATTTAAAAACAGAAGGGTAATAGCTCTATGTCTGTGCCTAGATAATAGAGAAAACTAAGTTACAACCAAAGAAGTTTTCTAAAGAACTTGTGGAGATCAGGGGAAGGGGAGTGAAAGATTGCTAGTAGATAGCTGCCATAGAAAAGGTAAATAATAAAGCATAATTTAGTCTCTAATGAAGAGTTTCTCAAAGCATTATCTGTGGGCTACTTTGATCAGAATCACTTGAGGTGCTTGATAAAATTGGAGGGTGAACTGGAGCCATTCTGGACTTATTAAGTTAGAATATCTCAGGGTAAGCGTCCAAGAATGTATGTTTAGCAAGCTCCTCAGGTGATTCTGATGTACACTAAGTACACAAACCACTCTGATGATGGGGGTGTGCCCACAGAGGGCCCACAGTCAGGTCAGTGTTACAAATGCAGCTGGCATATTTCACACCCAGATGATGTAGCAGGAAGGTCCTGGTGGCACAGTAGGTAATAGTATCAGCCATCTCAATGGGAGATCCAGGGAACCTATCTTGTGGGAAGCAGCTTTTTATTTCCACAGGCCAGCTAAAGAAATTATGCTGGAGTTTAAGAGTGACCTGGTTGGAGGGCACTACAGGTTTGATTAGGTTCAAGTGTTTCCTGCCCCTGGTAGGACTTTACCTTGTACAAGCAGATTGTTACTGCCATAAACTGAAGTCTCCCACTTTAAGACTCAAGAAACCACACTGAAATCCTGGTGTTCTTGGCTGAGAACCATCCCTTCATACTTACTGCAGTGAACTGTAACTACTGTAAGCTTCATGGTCCAGGCTGGGCATTTTGTCAAGTCTTCTGTGGGTTGACGTCAGCTGCATAAACATCTTTAGAGGATGCCAAGTGAAAGGGGATGGTAGGGAAAACATGAACATGCACATGTGCACACATACAGAGATACACACAAGCATGCATGAGCGTGGGCTTGAAACTAAGGAAGAGACCAATTATTTAGATTGTTTTAGGACACAAGTTTTAAAATGTGAACATTTGAATAGTAATAGTTAATTACTTCAAAAGTTGCCTGTTGTGTAATTAATGAATTGATATATTCATTCATACAACAAATATTTACTGAACACCTAAATACCAAGTACCCTGTTAAGAGCTGAGGATTTAAAGGAACTTGGACTTGATTCATGTCTTTAAGACTTTAAGGAAAGAAACATGGAAACAAACTACAAAATACTGTGATAAGTGCTAAAGTGCAGGTATGTATAAAATATTACATAAGGAGTAATGCTAATAGTTGTAACAAAGCAAATTCCCAGGTATCAGCACACTGTTATCTACATGATTCTGCATTGGAGTTTCTGGTTTTCTCATTGAGGCATATTTTTAGTGATTTACAAAGATCCTTACAGAATTCAGGGAAATGTTGTCTAGTGGTTTTAGTGCTGTACTATGTAATAGTTTTTCTAACATTAATTAATCATTTACTTAATGTAATCCTCATGGGTATCCTCTTAAAAGAATATGTTTTCCATTGAGTTTCTGCCCTACTTTTTCATTAGAATTGATGCCTATCTGGGCTTTTGCCTCATAAATACTGTCCAAACATTTTGCAAATAAGCAAATAAAAATAGAAGACTAGTTTCAAGAAGACAGAGTCAAAAAAAGTGAATTGCTAGACATTACCACGACAAAGCTGTGTCCATCACGTGTTAAAAGTCTTCTCTACTAGTACTATTCCTGATATAAGCCCTGTTTTTCAAATCACCAGAATGTGACTCCAGTTCCCTGAAGCTAGCCAAAACTTGGTCAGTACTGAAGTGGGGACAAGCAGTACCACCAGTACTAAGACCATAAACTTTGATCTGACAATCTTGAAATTTCATACAGTGCAAGGATTGTAGACTCACACATTACTGAGGGCACATAGGTTACAAAACCTCAGCTCCAGCCCTTGTGACCATATTGAATAAGGACCCAGTAGTGAGAGGAATAACGTTTTTCAAGAACAGCCAGAGAACTGTAATTCTTTTAAACTTTCATGGTTATTGTAATTCTGTGCAGGTTCAAATGAAGCATTTTTGTAGATTTGCAACCCCTGGCCAATGCTATAGTCCTGTATCAAAATTGGAATTCATCTTATAGAAGATCTTGGGAGAGTCTATGTCCTGTCACTGAAAACCAATGTTATAACCAATGCTCAAAGTTAAGAAAATTTCAGATTGGTTTCTTCTTGGTTTTCATGGTATATTACTTAAATACGTGTGGTAAAGCATCTAACTCAGAGGCTGGCACTGTTGAATAAAAAATAACACCCTCTTCTCCTGCCCTATTTTGTACTGAGAGACAAATTGATAGATTCAATAAATGTAAATTCGAGTGAATGAAGGACTCATCGTTACTACAAAGTAAAGCTAGATAATGATCATAAAATCCCAGTAATAATACTTGTCAAAAAATGATCATACTATAGGTCAAGATAATATCTTGAAAATTGCATTAAAGGCCCTGGCTTGATTCTGGTATGGCTCTTAGTTATGTAAAATGTTCTTTAGTTCTACACAGAATCCCATTTCTTGCTCTGCTCCAAGTTCTGTTTGAACATTAGTAGAAATCCAGTCATTCTGATAGATTTAGATGTCATCCCAATAGACAGAAATGTAAATGTCCTGAATCTAAATTAGACACCCTCTCTCTCTCTTTTTTTTTGGTACATATCTGTTTATTGCTTAAAGATACTTCAGACAGAAGTTAAGCTGAGTGTGGTGTTCAAGTACATGGCCTATTCTGCACATGCTACTTAAATATCATTTTGCAAATACAAACATGTAAATACGGTTTGTGTTAGTATATCATCAATAAATCCCCCATACTTAAAGAGCTTCTTTTTTCTTTTTTCAAATCTTGAAATTGTTTCTCTTTTTAAAAAATCTGTGTACTTTATTTTCAGGGCAAAATTCAGGAAACATGTTTCCAGTCTAATTAGAGGAGTGAATCTCCTCAGAGATTAAGAGATTGGGTTTCCCAGGTAAAGAATCAACCTGACAGTGCAGGAGACACAAGAGACATGGGTTCAATTCCTGGGTGGGAAAGAACCTCCAGAGGAGGAGAAGGAAATGGCAACCCACTCCAATATTCTTACCTGGAAAATCCCATGGACAGAGTAGCCAGACAGGTACAGTCCACGGGGACACAAAGGGGTTGGACATGACTGAGCACTGAGCACACACAATCTCCTCAGAAGCAACTAGCTATAATCTTTTTTTTTTTCTTTTGCCACCTTAATTTTTAAATTGACGGATAATTGCTTTACAGAATTTTGTGGTTTTCTGTCATACATCAACAAGAATCAGCCAATGTCCTCTCCCAGCTGAAACTCCCTCCCCATCCTACCCTTCCAGCCTGTCACAGAGTCCCTGTTTGAGTTCCCTGAGTCATACAGCAAATTCCTATTGGCTCTCTATTTTACATATGAGATTATAAATATCCATGTTACTCTCTCCATACATCTCACCCTCTCTCTCTCCCCTCCCACCATGTCCTTAGGTCTGTTTTCTATGTCTGTTTCTCCATTGTTCCCCTGAAAATAAATTCATCAGTACCATCTTTCTAGATTCCACATATATGTGTTCAGTTCAGTTCAGTCGCTCAGTTGTGTCCGACTCTTTGCGACCCCATAAAGCACAGCACGCCAGGCCTCCCTGTCCATCACCAACTCCTGGAATTCACTCAAACTCACCTCCATCGAGTCAGTGATGCCATCCAGCCATCTCATTCTCTGTCGTGCTCTTCTCCTCCTGCCCCCAATCCCTCCCAGCATCAGAGTCTTTTCCAGTGAGTCAACTCTTCGCATGAGGTGGCCAAAGTATTGGAGTTTCAGTATATGATATTTATATTTCTCTTTCTGACTTACTTCACTCTGTATAATAGGCTCTAGGTTCATCCACCTTATTGGAACTGACTCAAATGTGTTTCTTTATATGGCTGAGTACTATTCCATTTTATATATATATATATATATATGTACCACAGCTTCTTTATCCATTCATCTGTCGATGGACATCTAAGTTGCTTCCATGTTCTAGCTATTGTGAATAGTGCTGCAATGAACATTGTGATATGCATATCTTTTTCAGGTTTGATTTCCTCAGGGTATGTGTCTAGTAGTGGGATTGTGGGGTCATATGGTGGTTTTATTCCTAGTTTTTAAAAGAATCTCCATTTCTAGACATCCTCTCTTCACTTGTATCCAATCCACCATATCCATACACTGTGACATGTGGGTGCCTTATCTATCCACACTTTCACAGCTTCCAGATGCCATTGGACACCTGAGCCCTGGAGAGTTTGTAGCACTCCTCTTATCTACCATTCTCTATGATCTCAAATCACAATTAAGAGTCAGGAAATCTAACAGACTTCTGATTTTATTTCCCCCATGAGGCTACTTTGATACTTTGTTGGGAAATAGGAAATGCTAGACTCTTTCACAATAAACATTCCCATTTAAAGATTACCTCACATATACTGCAGCTGTAGCAGGTACTGGGGATATAAAGAGAAATAAGAAAATATCTGCCTTCCAGATATTTACAGGAACTTGCTAACCTTGCAAGATACTTTTTCCATTTTTGGAAGGCTTCAATGGTTAGAAAGTGTGCTTTATTTACATAGTCATGGCAGTGTAAATGCCAGATACAGGTTTAGCAAAAATATGTGATAGAAATATGTTAAGAGGTAGAGCAAAGGAGAATCCCCATCTTGCATAGTAAGAACTACATGAATATTATTTAAAACCAAAGAAGCAAGGAATACCAGTATAAGCGTGTTATTTCAAAACATGGAGAGACAATGCTAGTATTGAAAATGGTTGCTTCTGGGAAAATCAAGGAGTGAAAAATTTCCCCCAAATCTGTTTCTTAAAAATGAACACTAACCTTGAAATCCCTAATTGCCCCCCTCTCCAAATCCTTGTATTTGTGAGCAGAAGAAAATTAACTAGGGTTACTGCGGTGATGTATTTCAAAATGTATAAAAATATTGAATCACTATGTTTTACATCTGAAACTAATATAATAGTATATATCAAGTATAACTTAATAATTTTTAAAAAAGCATTATATTGCAGGAGTTGGTAAACCTTCTGTAAAAAGCCAAAGAGTAAATACTTGAGGCTTTGCAGGCCATACAGCCCTATTTGCACTGCTCATCTCTGCCATTGTAGTGGGAAAGCAGACACAGGCAATATAGATGAATGTGGCTCTCATCCACAACATTTTATTTACAAAAACAACCCATAGGCTTGATTTGGTCCATGACCATAGGTTACTGACCCTACCATAGAGCTAGGGCCACTGCATAAAGTTGACTGATCTTTGCACAAAAATGAGTGACAAAGGGGACAAGTGGGGACTGAAATGTACCCATATTTCCTTTGCCATATTCTGTACCAAAGTATGACATTCTATTTGCCCAGAGGTGGGAGCCCTTTTCTCTAATTCATTTGCCTAGAGGTGGGGGCTTTTTTTCTAATCATACAAGGGCTCTATGACTAGTTGCTTCCTGTTTAGAGAGAACATGCAAATATTAAAATATTCAAGTCATTAATAATATCCTATTGAGACTTCTGTTCTCCACGCAAAATACTCCAAACTATCTGTCCATTCTTTCCATGACCTAGTGTTGAGTCATTTTATCTTCCACCTCGTTCTTCTAGAGAGTAGGCTCCTGTGTGCCCATGTCCCAGGCCTAGATACAGTACTCCAGGAATGGTCTGAAGGGTGCAGAGCCATAGTGATTATGATTAATAAAGTTGTAGGATCACATAAGGTCTTGGGCAAAATGTCTACCATATTAAGCTTGCTGCCAACTGAACCTTCTTGATATTTTATTAGTTTATTTTTTACAGTAGGTCCTTGCTGGTTATCTGTTTTAAATATTGCAGTGTGTACATGTTAATCTCAAATTCCCAATTTATCCCTCTCCCTGACCCCTTTCCCCTCAGTAACCATAAATTCATTCTCTAAGACTGTGGATCTGTTTCTGTTTTGTAAATAAGTTCATTTGTATCATTTTTTTTTTTTAGATTCTGCATATAAACCATAACATATGATACTTCTCTTTCTGCGTCTGACTTACTTTACTCAGTATAATCATCTCCAGGTCCATCCATGTTGCTGCAAATGACATTATTTCATTCTTTATAATGAAAGTGAAGTTGCTCAGTCATGTCCGATTCTTTGCGACCCCATGGACTGTAGCCTACCAGGCTTCTCTGTCCATGGGATTCTCCAGGCAAGAATACTGGAGTGGGTTACCATTTCCTTCTCCAGGGAATCTTCCCGACCCAGGCATTGAACCCAGGTCTTCCACATTGCAGGCAGATTCTTTACCAGCTGAGCCACAAGGGAAGTCCTTCTTTATAATGGGTGAGTAATAAACGTGTGTTGCTATTAAGCATAGCTCTTTTGTGTTATATCAATACTCCTACAGTTGAGTTGTTAGACTCCAGGTTTAGACTTTATACTTGTTTCTGTGAAATTACATTTTTAAAAGAATTGATTCATTGTTTTAGATGGCTTAGAAGAAGGTATTAGCCACCTTAAATGGCTCCATGAAATCTCTAAGTTCGATAAGTTCACCACCCACCCTCTTATCTAAAGCACTGATCAAAATGTTGAAAACGGTAAAAGACAGAGCATAGAAAATTGCTCTTTCACATCCTAAACAGAAACTAGTAATTTAAATCAAGGTATATACCTACATAAGTGCAATTATAAAGAAGCTACACTTTAAAGAGAATACCACCTCTGTAGATCTTAATTCCAAATTTCAGTGTATATACATAGATATGTCATGAAAGAATTAATATTTTAATAACATACTGCTGCTGCTGCTAAGTCGCTTCAGTCATGTCCAACTCTGTGCGACCCCATAGACGGCAGCCCACCAGGCTCCCCCGTCCCTGGGATTCTCCAGGCAAGAACACTGGAGTGGGTTGCCATTTCCTTCTCCAATGCGTGAAAGTGAAAAGTGAAAGTGAGGTCGCTCAGTCGTGTCCGACTGAGTGACCCTGTGGACTGCAGCCCACCAGGCTTCTCCATCCATGGGATTTTCTAGGCAAGAGTACTGGAGTGGCTTGCCATTGCCTTCTCTGAATAACATACTAAGTCAATACTAGGTCAATATATTTTCTTTTAAGTGTTTACCACCAAGAGATCACAATAAATAATTGTTAGAGATCATGAAGGGATAATTCAAATAACAGTAAGTACAAGTTAAGAAATAGAGAAAATGTTCACTCTCACTAGTAATAGAAGAAATACAAGTTAAAATAATAATAATTATGGCAGGCAAAAATGCTTAAAATATGTAAACGCCTAGTTCTGGAAAGATAAAATACATAGTCATATACTGCTGGAAGTATTGTAACTTGGTTGTGATCTTATTAGAAATCAATATAACAATATGTATTAAGAAGTCTCAAATTTTTTACTTCTTGACCCAGGAAGTTTATGCTAGAGAAGTAATGAAAAGAAGAAAAAATACTGGAAGAAGTACTTCAGAATATTGTTTATAATCCTAAAAAAATGAAAACAATGTTCTTATGGCCTAAATATTCTACAAATATTATACATGAACATCCTGGTAAAAGAAATATTTATTTACAGAGAAATATTTATATGACACATAAAATTAGACTAATGAAACATGAAAATAGATATTTGAATGTGGATAGAATGAAGTGAGTTTTTAATTTACATCTTAAAAATCAATGTTAATGTAATATTGTTTCCATAATAAATGTATCTTATGTTAAAGCTTACTATTAATACCATAAAAAAATATATACTACAGTCTGACATATAAAAATATATACTACGGTCTGATTAGTTTGAAAAATCCTTGGTGAGGACAGTACAACAGTGCAATAGAACCTGGAAAAACCATCTGGGAGAGGATCCTTAATCCTCTGTCTGTATGGAAGGGACGAGTCATTGAGAGGGTGGGGGCGGGTTGACAAGACAGTAGAAATGTCTTGTTCGCCACAATTTGGGGAAAGCAGTTCCAGCAAATCTAGCTGCAGATCTTTAAGAGTTCAATAATTTAAGTGGAAATATTTTACAAATGATGTAACCCTGTGGTCTTTGGTCTTTTCTTCTCCAACATATTTTTGTAAATTAATTGTGTTTAGCTTGAGACAGTGATTATTTATTATGAATTTCTACTTGAATGTGGGGGGAATGTCTCAGGAAGGTAATTTCCATGTATTTTGAAATCTAAAACAGCTTTGGCAGAGTCCCTAACATTGGTAGTCAGTGGAGACAGGGGGATTAGGGAGCATCTGTGAAAGGGGTGTGTGGCACATTTCACAATCACCTGGTGTCTGTATCATTTAGGATGTGTTTGGCTTCAAGTAATAGTAGTTTAAGTTATACAGACATTTACTGACTCCTTAACTAGATGTCTGGAAATGAGCAATCTCGGGGTTGACTTGATAGTTCAACAATGTGGTTGAGAATCTAGGCTTTTTCCTAGTCCCCACCCCTCACCCCCATTCTCAGCTTAAATTTCATCCCCAGGATTTTTGCCTCACAGTTGCAAGAGGGCTACGAAAAGTTCAAGCATCATGGCTTCCCACTCTAGAGCACAAAGCAGAAAGGACAAGTAATGTGTCATATTCCTCAGATGTTGGTTAGATTGGATAAAGTGTTTATTGGAGGGATTGGAGGCAGGAGGAAAAGGGGAAAGCATAGGATGAGATGGCTGGATGGCATCACCAACTCAATGGACATGAGTTTGGGTGAACTCCAGGAGTTGGTGATGGACAGGGAGGCCTGGCGTGCTGTGATTCATGGGGTCGCAAAGAGTCGGACACGACTGAGCGACTGAACTGAACTGAACTGAAAGTAGTAAAAACAAGTCTCTTAGTGAAGGTTTCTGTGGACCTCCCTCTTGGTGAATGGCCAATAAAAATTTCCTCTGTCAGAGGAAGTGAATTTGGAAGCACAGGTTCTTGTATGGTGAAGAGACTAACAGAAGGGTCAGTGCGTTTTCTTTTTTGGCAGCAGGAATTCACCGTTGAGTGGCAGGCAAATACGCAGTGTCTAAGGCAGCTTATACCTTAAGGTTCTTGGTAGCTCTTACAAAGGGTCACAAACTGGGATCTAAGCTAACTTCTCCTTTTCTTTTTCATAATCATAACAAATTTTATCCCCTGAGAATTCTCCACCAATTGTGTGCCCAGGCTGGAATGTGGTGGAAACTACTGAAAGGAGATCATTGCCGGGGGAGCCCTTGCCTTGGGATTGTCCAGTGTTCACTTGGGCTGGGGCTCTTCCTACACAGGGTGCGCTTAACACAGGACCTGGGTCACTGGCTCAGCTGCCTGGGCTTGGCTTCCTAACTGACTGAGAACCACTTGTTTAACTTTCTATGTCTAATCATTTTTTAAAAGGGCTTTATTTTCTATCCCTTTTGTTCAATGAATTTTAGAACTTAATGTCATCTTAATGGATTATCTAGTTTTTTCATGTCACCAAATGATAAAATTAGAACAAAATGAGAACGTGAAGGGTGAAGTTGTAAAGATAGCCATAAATCATTCTATAACATTTATAAAGATTTGTTTTAAAATAGTCGTTGAGTGTTTTTTTTTTAAACCATGAGTAAGGAGAAACAGTATTGAAAAGAATACTGGTCTTTGAATCAGAAACCTTTGTTTCAGGATCCATCTTTATCATTTTCACCTTGAGCACATCAGTGACCCTTACTGGGCTTCAGTTTCCTCCTCCATAAAATGAGTATAATAACATTCTTTTCTTGTTTCACTGACTTAGCTCTTTGAGGATCCAATCAGATAAAGTATTTTTTTAAACTATAAAGTACTATGTGCAGAGCAAAATATTAAGACATTATTGCTATATATATGACAAATATGACAAATAGAAAGACGAGTAAGACACATCTTCAATATTTTTCCCTTTCCATGTGTCTTGCTGTGAAGGAGTTTATAATCTAGATGGTTTGCAACTTTTCTTCTGTCCCATCACAACTGAGAGACACAATACATTCCGCTTCGTAACAATGATTCTCCTGGAGGCAAATTTAAAGTGGAATATAGATATGGATGGCAAAGTGTGGAAGATGAAAGCAAAATGACACAGGCTTCAGAGAAGAAAGAGAGAACATAGGGGATAATATGGCTTTTGCTAGGAACCTCAATTGATGGATAAGATTTGCAAAGAGGAAGATGGGAGAAATGAATGGAAATGTAGATGGGAAAGAATAGTCCCAGTTTGCTCATTTGTAAAGTGGGGCAGATAGAACAGTATTTACCTCATGGGACTGTTATAAAGATTAAATGAAGAGATTCTTGTGACATGGTTAACACGGGGACTGGCATAGAATATGAATATTCAGTTTATGTTAAAATTGTGCTATTACTAGTTAAACCATTAATTCTGTAGGCAAAATAATGGTTCCCCAAAGATGTTCACATTTAATCTTAGGAATGTGAAGGTGTGTTAGTTTACATGAAAAAGAGGAATTAAGATTGCAAATGGAATTGTTGTTCAGTTTTAGGTTGTATCTCACTCTTTTCAACCCCATGGACTGCAGCCCGCCAGGCTCCCCTGTACTTCATTATCTCCCAGGGTTTGCTCAAATTCCTGTCCATTGAGTAGGTGATGTTATGAATGCATCTCATCCTCTGTCACCCTCTTCTCCTTTTGCCTTCAGTCTTTCCCAGCATCAGGGTCTTTTCCAGTGAGTTTGTTCTTCCCATCAGGTAGCCAAAGTATTGGATCTTCAGATTCAGCATCAGTCCTTCCAGTGAATATTCAGGGTTGATTTCCTTTAGTGTTGACTGATTTGATCTCCTTGAAGTCCAAGGGACTCTGAAGAGCCTTCCACAGCACCACAATTCAAAGGCATCAATTCTTTGGTGCTCAGTCTTCTTTGTGGTCCAATTCTCACACCCATGCATGACTACTGGAAAAACCGTAGCTTTGACTATATGGACTTTTGTCAGTAAATTGATGTTTCTTCTTTTTAATGTGCTGTTTAGGTTGTCACAGCTTTCTTTCTGAGGAACAAGCATCTTTTAATGTCATGACTTCAGTCATCATCCACAGTGATTTTGGAGCCCAGGAAAATAAAATTTGCAACTGGATTCCATTTTTTACCCTTCTATTTGCCGTATGCAGGTCAGGAAGCTACAGTTAGAACTGGACATGGAACAACAGACTGGTTCCAAATAGGAAAAGGAGTACGTCAAGGTTGTATATTGTCACCCTGCTTATTTAACTTATATGCAGAGTAAATCATGAGGAATGCTGGGCTGGAAGAAACACAAGCTGGAATCAAGATTGCCGGGAGAAATATCAATAACCTCAGCTATGCAGATGACACCACCATTATGGCAGAAATTGAAAAGGAACTCAAAAGCCTCTTGATGAAAGTGTAAGAGGAGAGTGAAAGGGTTGGTTTGAAACTCAACATTCAGAAAACAAAGATCATGTCATCTGGTCCCATCACTTCATGGGAAATAAATGGGGAAACAGTGGAAACCGTGTCAGACTTTGTTTTTTTGGGCTCCAAAATCACTGCGGATGCTGATAGCAGCCATGAAATTAAAGGACGCTTACTCATTGGAAGGAAAGTTATGACTAACCTAGATAGTATATTAAAAAGCAGAGACATTACTTTGCCAACAAAGGTCCGTCTAGTCAAGGCTATGGTTTTTCCCGTGTCATGTATGGATGTGAGAGTTGGACTGTGAAGAAAGCTGATCGCCGAAGAATTGATGCTTTTGAACTGTGGTGTTGGAGAAGACTCTTGAGAGTCCCTTGGACTGCAAGGAGATCCAATCAGTCCATTCTAAAGGAGATCAATCCTGGGTGTTCATTGGAAGGACTGATGCTAAAGCTGAAACTCCAATAGTTTGGCCACCTCATGCGAAGAGTTGACTCACTGGAAAAGACTCTGATGCTGGGAAGGATTGGGGGCAGGAGGAGAAGGGAACGACAGAGAATGAGATGGCTGGATGGCATCACCGACTCTGTGGACATGAGTTTGAGTGAACTCTGGGAGTTGGTGATGGACAGGGAGGCCTGGCGTGCTGTAATTCATGGGGTCGCAAAGAGTCGGTCACGACTGAGCAACTGATCTGAACTGAACTGAATGGGACCAGATGCCATGACCTTCATTTTTGAATGTTGAGTTTTAAACCAGCTTTTTCACTCTCCTCTTTTTCCTTCTGATATAAACAGGTTCTTTAGTTCATCTTCACCTTCTGCCTTTAGAGTGGTATCAACTGCATATTTGGGATTGTTGATATTTTTCCCAGCAATCTTGATTCCAGCCTGTGATTCATCCAGCCCAGTATTTTGCATGATGTACTCTGCATGTAAATTAAATAAACAGCCTGACAATATACAGCCTTGTCATACTCCTTTCCCAACTTTGAACTGGTTAGTTGTTCCATGTAAGGTTCTAGGTGTTGCTTCTTGACTTGCATATAGGTTTCTCAGGAGGCAACTTAAGGTGGTCTGGTATTCCCATCTCTTTAAGAATTTTCCACAGTTTGTTGTGATCCACACAGTTAACATCTTTAGCATAGTCAATGAAGCAGAAGTAAGTGTTTTTCTGATATTCCCTTGCTTTCTCTATGATCCAAAGAATGTCAGCAATTTGATCTCTGGTTCCTCTGCCTTTTCTAAACTCAACTTGTACATCTGGAAGTTCTTAGTTCACATACTGCTGAAGCCTAACTTGAAAGTTTTTGAGCATAGCCTTACTAGTAGGTGAAATAAACACAACTGTATGGTAGATGGTATTAAGTTTGTTGATCAGCTGACATTAAAATAGAGATTATCCTGGATTATTCCTGGAAACCCAGTGTAATTGTAAGGGGTCTTAGTTCAAGAAGTAAGCAGAAGCATCAAGAGTCAGTAGGAAATTTAACTACTGAAGAATGGTCACAGGTGTTTAATGTTGCTGCCTTTGGAGAAAAGACCAAAGAAAATGTGTGGCTTCTTGAAGCTGGAAAAGAAAAGGATATGGATTCACCCCTAGAACCTCCAGGAAGGAATGAAGCCCTGCTTACAACTTGATTTTAGCCCAGTTAGTCCAGTGTCAAATTGCAGACCTCTAGAATGTAAGCCCTGCTTACAACTTGGTTTTAACCCAGTTAGTCCAGTGTCAAACTGCAGACCTCTAAAATGTAACATAATACATTTGTGCTGTCTTAAGTCACCAAGTTTGTGGTAATTTTTTACAGCAGCAATAGGAAACTACTAACCCTAACGTATAAGCATCAAAAGACAGGTTCCTGATACAGTTCTGTTTACTGTTTATTGCCAGCACTTGACTTGGTGTATGCTGCTGCTGCTGCTGCTAAGTCACTTCAGTCATGTCCGACTCTGTGTGACCCCATAGACAGCATACAGTAGGCTCAAAAGAAATTATTTGAATGGTTGAATGAATAGACATTATGGTGAAGTTTGGCAGGAAGTTTTGTTTTGGTCTAGGCAAAATAAGGTTTGAATGTAGGTTAGGGTCATAATTCGAAACTTTTTGAATATCAGGCTACAGAATTTATTGTTAATTTGATAGGCAATGGAGATCCACTGAAGATTTCTCAGTGTTAAAGGAGTGGGATTGGAACTGTGTGTTGAGATTAATATGAGCAAAGTAAGATTGTAAAAAATTACTTTGTGATTCTAGGATTTTACATGTCTATGTATGCATCCTACTTCTGTGTCCAAACCACAATATTGTTTTTAAAGTTATGGTGCTAGTTTGTTGACTCTCAGTCATTTAGTTATTTATTTTACTTAGTTCTCTTTTACCTATTTATGGTTCAATATGTTAATTTTTTCCAATCTGATGCTAATAGTCTCAAACTGGCTACTTATTTTTCCATATAATTACAGCTGAGCTCCAAAATTGTTAAGAAAATGAATAGGGCAAGTGGGTATCTTCAGTTCAGTTCAGTTCAGTCGCTCAGTCGTGTCCGACTCTCCGTGACCCCATATTGTAGACTTAGCCTTTCATTTTATTTCATTTAATGTTTTCTATTTTTCATTTATTTTCTTTTCCTGCCTTCCTGTGGGCCACTTATTCATTTTTTTAGAATTCTATTTTTATTTACCTATATTACTTTTAAGTGTGTCTCTTTTTACATTTTTTAGTGAATGCTCTAGGTATCACCCTATATAAACATAACTTATCCCAGTCAACTCATGTCATTTTATGAGTTACAGTGAAGTACGAGTTCCATTTTACCTCCCTTATGTCCCTTTATTCTCCATTTCTAATATATTTGTCTTAAATATTTCCTTTACATATATACTTAATGCATGCATTAGTGTTATAATATTTACTTCAACCATTGTGTTAGTCTGCTTGGGCTGCCATAGCAAAATACCACAAACAGGATGGCTTCAACAACAGAAATTTACTTTCTCACAGTTCTGGAGGCTGAGAAGTCCCAGATCAAGGTGCCAGCTGGTTTAGTCCTGGTGAAAGCCCACTTCCTGGCTTGCAGATAGTCTCCTTCTCTCTATGATCTCTCATGTTAGAGAGAGAGACAGCATTCTGGAGTCTCTTCCTCATCTTATAAGGATACCAGCCCTATCAAAACAGGACTCCACCTTTATGACCTTTATTTAATCTTAAGCACCTCCACAATGAGGCTTAGGGCTTCAACAAATGAATTTGGCAGGAGGACACGAACATTCAGTTTATATTAATCATCAAACATAATTTCAAAAAGGGGAGTTATATTTACACTTATTTTTGCTTACTGTGTTCTTTCTTCTTTCCCAACGTCCCAGGTTTCCTCATTTTATTGTTTTCTTTTTGTTCAGAGAACTTCCTTTAGCCATTCTTCTAGGTAGATCTGCTGGCAACAGAGTCTCTTAGTTTTCCTTCATTTGTGAATGTCTTGATTTCTTCTTCATTATTGAAGGATATTTTCACTGGATATAGAAATCTGGGCTGACAGCTCTTTTCTTTTAGGGCTTGAAAAATGTTGAGCTACTTCCTTCTGATACCTATGGTTTCTAGTGAGAATATCTATTGCTATTCAAATGGTTTTTCCCTCATCAGTAAGGTGTACTTTTTATCTTGCTACTTTCAAGAATTTTTTGTTTGTTTTTAGTTTTCAGATGTTTGACAATGATTTGTTTTGATGTGAATTTCTTTGGACGTATCTTGCTTAGACATGTTCAGCTTCTTAAATGTATAGATTTATGTCTGTTGCCAAATTTGGAACATTTTTCAGCCATTATTTCAAGTACTTTTTCAGCTCAGCCTTCTTTCTCCTCTCCTTTCAGTCCTCTGATGACACTAATAATAGATCTTATAGTCCCATAGGTCCTTGTGGCTCTGTTCTGATTTCTTAGTATATTTCCTCTCTTTTTTTCAGATGGGATTAAATCTATTGTTTTATCTTTAAGTTTACCGATTTTTTACTCCTTTCTGCTGTTGAGACCATCCACTAAATTTTTTATTTCAATCATTGTATTTTTTAGTTCTAAAATTTCCATGTTGATTCCTCTTTATATCTCCTGTTTCTTTGCTGAGATGTTTTATTTCTTCACTGCAACTCTTTACTTTTTCATTTGTTTCAAGTGTGTTCATAACTGCTTGTTAAAATGTCTATATAATGGCTATTTTAAAATATTTGCTACAAAGTACTGACTTCTTTCTCATCTTAGTGTGGACATTTATTGATGATCCCTTTTTATTCAATTTGAGATCTTCTTGGTCCTCAGCATTAGGTGACTTCCAGTTGCAACCTAGACATTTTGGCTACTATGTTATGAGACTCTGGATATTATTTAAACCATCTGTTTTTGGCAGATTTCCTTTGACATTTTTACAGAAAGGAAAGGAAGGGATGCTGCCTCACTATTGCCAAGTAGAAGTCCAAGTTTCCCACTCTGCCTCACTGTTACTTGGTGGGGGTGAGAATGCTAGCTGGTTACTAGACCTCTACTGGGAGGAATAGGAATGTCTTGTTATCAGTCCCCACATGGTCTCCACTGGCATTTTAGAAGAGAATAGCTTCTCTATTGCCCAGCAGGGATGAGATTGATGATTCTCTACTTGACCTTCTCTGACACTACTCCAGAAGGGGTGGTGGAGTGCCTACTTATAGCCTGGAAAGGGTAGAAGCCATGGTTGTTTGTTTTTTGGTGCTATTTTGCTGTGGTAGATTGATAATTTTGTAAAAGTTTCTGTCTTGGTAGGCTACGCCTTTCTTTGTCTTAAAGTTAGAGAGAACATGATCTTGTCATCACTTTTATGTCTGTTGGTGTTTCTTGGTTGCTGACTTCTCCAGCACCCAATCTGAGGTGTGTGCAGAAAAGAGAAAAAAGAAAACCTAGGGAACTCACTAATGTGTTGTTCTTTGGGTTCTGAAATCCTTAGCCTCACTTTCTCCTCTGCATTCTTCAGTCTTCTTATGTTCCTTTTATATATAATGCCCAGGGTTTTAAAGTGAAAGTAGTAGGAGGAATAGGGAAAGTACATGCATTTTATTTTCTTGGAAGTGGAAGTCCTGGCCTCTCAGTCTGTATGAGTATTTTGTGTATTTTAAATTAAACAGTTTGACTTCCCTGTAGCAAATGGTGAAGAATCTGCCTGCAATGCAGACCAGGGTTTGATCCTTTGGAGAAGGGAATGGTAACCCACTCCAGTATTCTTGCCTGAAGAATCCCATGGACAGAGGAGCCTGGCAGGCTACATACAGTCTATGGGGTCACAAAGAGTTGGACATGACTGAGCGACTAACACACACACACACACACACACACACACACACACACACACAGGTGCATATCAGAGGTTTGAGGTAACTTTCATAGAAAAATTTACATTATTTCATAATTATTTTAATGAAAAGGCTGAAATTGATGAATCATGTTCTATGTAATTTCATTTGGACTACAAATTAATGCTATCTCCTTGGATTAAATTACAGAGTTGCTAGAAATAACTTTGGATTAACAGTTAGAGACCTAGGTTCTAGTTCAGAGTATTCCACCATGTGGCTGTGTAAACTTTGGCAGCTCTCTTGGCATCTTAATATTCTCATCTGAATTAAGAGTGTTGGATCCATTAGATGATCTCTAAATTTCCTTCTTGCTGTAACATTTTTCTTTCCCCCTCATCTATTACTTAAAAAAATCTATAGACTCCCACTATAATGTAAGATTTGAAATATGTAGGTTAAGCCAAACAAAATCCTCATAATTAGATAAGAAAAAATAATAACTATTATTTATCAGATGCCTACTGTGATCCAGACACTCTAGTACAAGTTTTACTCATGTTTGCTCCTTCAATCCTCAAAAATAATCTGTTGAAGCAGAGATTACACCCATTTTATAAATGAAAAAATAGGTTCAGAAAGATTTTTAAAAATATCTAAGGATATTATGTTATAAAGATCTGTTTGATTCCAAGTCTATTTGATTCCAGAGTGGATGCTCCCAATCATTTACAGATACTTTTTAATTTTTTGGCCACTTTGTCAGAAGCAAATTATTTTATAGAAGTGGAATCTTATAGCACAAGTTCTGGATAGCAAAGAGATATATGTTATTTTTAATTTCTCTAATCATTTTATTCTTTTTGGTTTCATTTTAAAACTACATAAATTATAAACTACATTTTAAACACCATAAATTCAGAAAATATACACATATAGCTAATTTTTTGTTCTTTTGTTCTTTTTATTCACTACTATCAGATATAGGAAGGACGCATCATTCTCCTTGAGAGGTAACGGAATAAACTCAGCATTTTAAACAGTGTTTCCTCAAGAACAAGATTGTAATTTGCAATAAAATTAAATAAATTTAACTTTCCAAAAATTTTGTAGTGTCTTAGGAGAGTCTCAGGAACTAAAAGAAAAAATTATGCACAAATTTTACTCACTTCTGGAGAATGGATAAGTACCATTTGTAGGACTATTTAAGCTAATCAAAAGGTGGAGGCAGGAAGAAATATAAAAATAAGAAACAGAAAAAACAACAGAGAAATCAAACAATGCCAAATTTAAAATTATACAACAATTTAAGCATTTGACATGATGTTAATTCCTAAAAATATTTCATAAAGATATTGCTTGGTTTAAGTAAATTAAATGAGTATGTATTATAAAATGAACTTTTGAATGCTCTGCAATTTGTTGGGACCTATGTTTCCTTAGTATGAGAACAGTCTTATAAGATTTATCCTTTCAATCAAAATCAACTCTAAGTTTGTATAGATGTCTGGTATATTTATGTAGCAAACGACCCTAAGCCTTTCCATACTTAAGAACCCTAAGTACTTAAAACAGGATTAACATGAAAGGGAAGAAATATCAAGATGAGAAGCTAGGAGAACATAAATCCTTATTTTTCTTTCAGTATGAAGTCCCTTTACCATTCTGCTGGCTTACTCTATGAGATTTTGTATGTCTGTCTTGCAGGGGCATTCCATTGGAAGTTATACAAATTTCACATTAGTATATGTTCCCAAAATTACCAACAGAACTAATTGTGTTGTAAAGAGTTGTAATATCATTTCTTTATAAGGACTTAGGAAGCTGATAACTGGCTCCATAATCTTGTTCTGAGATCAGGATATGCTTTTCTAGGAAACTGATTTTCTCTTCAGAAAGTTACCATGATTTAGGTAGGTTGAGAACTGGTCCTCTGGTAGGAAGCTTGGTTTTTGCATAAATCCAGTGCATGGACAGGATGCTCTGGTACAGAGAAGCAACTTTCAAAATATTTTTGTTTTATCTTTTATTGAAGTTAAACAAAATCTGGTTCTAAGAAAATATAATCTGTAAGCCCAGTATACTGGACAGGTTAAAAATTGCTCAGTTCTGGGAGGAGCCAGAAGTGGAATCAGGTGAACAGCTCTGTTCCTTGGTCACTCCACTCTTACATAAAGCATTTTCTATTGAACCTCTTTGAGTGTGAGCAGCACAATTTGTAAAATCTCCAGTGAAATATAAAGATCACTAAGATTAGGAATCCAAAGACCTAAACTATAGTCCTAGTCCTACAATCAAAAAGCCTTACTACCCAACCTCTGTGGATGAAAATTTCCTCCTCCATGAAATAAGGAGATTGAACTAGGTGTCTTTCAGCTCAAATATTCGAAGAAACCAATAGCAGCTATGTGTGAATCACAAAACTCTGCTCTATCAGTTTTCTACTGCAAAATAAAGTGTTCACTCAGGGGTAAAATTTGCACGTCTACCTCACAGTTCTAAGTATTAGGAGATTTTTTTTTTTTTTTAACCTGAAAACTTTAATGGAGTTAAGAGAAACCTGAAATGTAAAATGTGAAATTGTCCTGTTCTTAGCAATTTGAATATATGTTTCTCACATCATTATGTTTTTCATTGGTTCACTCAACAGAAACAGAGTGCCCACTGTCTGACAGGTGCTGAACTAACTATTGAGGATAGAAAAGATGACAGAAGACTGCACGTTACTCTATAAACACTCAATCCTCTCCTCTCAAATACAAAAGGTGATGGGGTCTGAACAACCTGTTCTTTTCAACAGAAACCTTTTGATTGCGAAACTGCGCCCTTTCTGTGCGCTAGACATGGTACTGCAAAGGGACACACTAAAACTAAATCAAAGGTGAAGTGCACTCATTTAAAACCAACTGTATATTTAAAAAGTATATTTTCTGTAAGGAGAATGGCTTTGTTGTAATTGATGTTTGATCAACTTGATCAACGTTCTATGGGTATAACAGGCTTTCCTTTCCTGATAAGCAGAGCATCTCTTAAATGTGAAGATGGTTCCCTTGTCTAGGAGACTAAGTCACTGACAGCTTCCGTAGTATCTGAATGATTCTGGATTACTAGTGTTACTTGACATGGATTGGGGTCAAAGTGGGGAAGAGTTGGATGAAGATGCAAAAGAGGCTTCTGAAGGTTCAGAAGAGAATTGTGGAAGGCCCGTTCCGTCTAGACTTACACCCAATTTCCCCTTCTGTGATACAAACTGCAGCCTTTGGGTAGGTCTCCCTTTGTTATTCAGGCTGGTAGACCTCCCAGCTCAATCCATAAACGTACATCCACTCATTCCGAGAGTAGAGTGACTCCCCCCAAACTGGAGCTGATGTCCACCCCTTACTCTAGACAAGGCACCCTCCCCATATACCCATCCAACTGTTGACTCGTGTTCAAGAGCCACCATCACCCACCCCAGCACCATCTTCCAGAAACTGGCCTCTCCCCCAATAGTCCCCGCCCTCTTCTGAGAGCACCCAATGGGTGGAGTCGGGGCTGCAGTAGGAGGGGCCAAAGGCGGGCACATTTAAAGAAAGGCAGAGGGCGAAAGGAGGCAAGAGAGGAGAAGAAAGAGAAACCAGGGGGGCGAGGCGCCGTCCAATGACAAAGCCCAGGGGTGGGCGCCGGCCGCCATCTTGTACCGGGCGGCAGGATCTTCACCCGCGTCCTCCGCCCTCGGAGGGGGAGGGGCGGCGGCGGCGGAGGCGAGAAAAGTAGCGAGAGACGCGCCGGGCGGGAGGTGCCAGCAGCGGCCGCCGCCGCGGAGCCAAACACGGGCGGGGACGGCGGCGGCAGGACCCGGCGAGCGCGGGCGGCCCCGAGCGGCCTCCGATGCGGCGCAGCGTGAAGAGGCGGCGGCGCCGGCCCCCGGCGGCCCCGGCCGCGGCCGCCCGGGGCGGCGGCTTTAGGGCGGAAGGAGGGGCCGGTCTGGAGGCGCGGGAGGAGAAGGTGGTGTACTCGCGGTCGCAACTGTCGCTGGCCGACAGCACCAAGGCACTGGGCGACGCCTTCAAGCTGTTCATGCCCCGCAGCACGGAGTTCATGAGCTCGGACGCGGAGCTCTGGAGCTTCCTCTGCAGCCTCAAGCACCAGTTCTCCCCGCACATCCTGCGCAGCAAGGACGTCTACGGCTACTCCTCTTGCCGGGCCCTCGTCCCCGACCCCCCGGGGGGCCCCGCCGCCCGCGGCCCGACGCGCAGGCCGGCCCCGAGCGCGGCGGCCAGGAGGAGGCGCCGCGGAGCCCGGGCGCCAGCCGCCCGCCGGAAGAAGCTGCCGCCGCCCCCGCCGCCTGTCCCCGAGGAGAGCTGCCCCGTCGAGCCCGCGGCCGCGGAGCCCTGCTTCGGGGGCCGCACCCTGGAGGAGATCTGGAGGGCGGCCACCCCGACGCTGACCACCTTCCCCACCATCCGCGTCGGCGGCGACGTGTGGGGCGAGCGCAGCCTGGCGGCGGCGCGGCGCAAAGCGCGCCAAGTCCTGCGAGTGAACCTGGAACCCGTGGTGAGGCTCCGCCGCTTCCCGGTGCCCCGGGCGTGACGCGCCGTCCGCGTCACCCTCCCAGCCGGGGACGGAGCTCCCGCCCGGAGGGATGGACAAGTGTCAGTCGAGTGTTTACAGATCCGGCCAGGACCCTGTCCCCTCATGCACTTTACGGGCGAAGAAGTCACCGGATGGTGTCCCCGGGCCCGCGGCACCGCCGTCTGGAACTCCGGGGCAGGTGCGCCCTCCACCCCCTCCCAGTGCCGGGCAGCAGAGGAGACCGCGGGACCCGTGGGGGAGGGCCCTTTGCTTCCGTACCCCGGACTGATACGTCTCCAGGACTGAAGGGGCTGATCCGTTTTCTCCCTTTGGACTCTACCTCACTGGTCTGGAAGTCCTCCGAAGAAGTCGTTATTTTTTCCAAAGGAATTTGGTTTCGTGCTTGTGTAATAAAGCCAGAATCTACTTGCTTTTCACCCCTTGCTCTTCTATCCCGGCCTCCTTCCCAGCCCCTACCCCCGTTTTTTTTTTTTTTTTTTTTTTCAACTGCCACCCCTCTTTCTGGACGAAAGATCGAAACTGTCTGGACGATAGATCGAACCTGTTTTGTGCTGTTGCACCCGTTTGTACTCAGGGTATTCTGAATCCCACTCGTTTCCTAATTTTAACCGGATTCCAAAGCTTTGACCAAGGATATTTTTCAAGCGTATGAAACTTAAGAGTGCAAGGATTTGTATGATTTGAATGCCATGGGCTCAGTGATGACAAAGAGATACAAAGTACAACTATTTCAACATTTCTGAGGTGTTTCTAAAGATTTTATATTGAGATTTAATGTTTATATTTACTGAGCTCCTAAAGAAAATGGTAGAAACTCGTATAAAGTTCTGTTTAGGAAAAGTTGATTTGTTAAATTCTTTTTGATTAAATAAAAATTAAAGTACGTTGAAACCACATGGCTTGTGATAAAGAAAAAATGAGTTACAAAGAACTGGTGTTGGTTAAAGAGATGGATGGAATCCTATTGGAAATGGTTTGGCCTCTTTGTCCTGGTCTAACATACAAATCCAGGAGAAGTTCAAAGGTAACCCTTTTAAAATTGGGAGCCACGTAGGAGAAATGAATGTGTGTAAACCTGGTGATTAAAATGGTAAACAGAATACCCATTAGAGTTCTGAGAACTATTAGCTCTTTAGAGGGGTGGGGGCGTTTCTTGGTATCAAATAACTTGTTGAAGTTACTCTGAGCAAAATAGATCTTTCTCTACTTTGTGTTGAATAGCAGAAAGTGCCCCGACTAATACCCATCACCTTTATAGACATCGTGATATTTGTCTTTTTTCCTCCACGAATATCCTTTTTTATCTTAATTCCATTCATAATTATGTTTGCAGTTACCTGTCTCTGTTGACAGCTGAAGACCACAGGAATCCAATGGGCGATTCACACAGAGTATTGACCCTTCTTATACACTTTTATAATAGCGTTTATACCATATGGCCCAGAGTGGAATTCTTGATTATCCAAGTGCCTTTGGTCATTGGTGGCAGCAAGACTTAATGGTTTTTAGCCAGTGGTGCCACAGCCAGATTTTACTGCAATATCTCTAAAGGGTCAAGTGGTGTTTTTGTACCACAGTTTTTCAAATTTAAGTATTCTGCCATGAAACTACTTACACTGGCTGGAACTTAACATAGGAAGTCCTCAATATTAAGATTTCTCTCTGCTTGGCAGCTTCTTAGGAGAATAGTAAGAGTTGCAATTTTGACTCTTGGGTTCTTAGATTTCAAATAGCATAGCTTTCTGAATTGAATTTTTCAAGTTTAATAGTACATAAGTAGGAGTTTTGTGACTTTTAATTTCAGTGTTCTTGTTTTGTAAAAAAGAAAATTATATATATATATATATTATATACATGACTTGATGCCAGTTTCCCAGTATGCCTCATAATCTTTTATTCACTACTCAATGCGTTGTAACAAACACTGTCACATGAGAAAATAAAAATGAATCATTACTTAGATGATGGAGAGTGTTAAACATTTGATCTCTGTGATAGGAAGCTTATTTTGATTATTAGGTTCCATTGGCAGTTGTATTTCAGATACATAGGGTTTTCTCCCTTCTCTCACTCCCAAATTGTTCATTTTTTTAGTTAACTAGGCCCTAAGAAAAAAACTATGTATTGGTACCACTTACCACTGTATATAGTTTTATAATAACTAAAAAATTCAATGGCCATATTAGAATGTAATTTCAACATACAGCTTATCCAGATAGTTTCCCAGAGGGTTTTGAAATTAAACTTAGCTGGGAGGATAACTGCTCAGCACAAAACTGAAACAACCATTGACACCATGCATTTATTTTAACTGAGATTCTTAACATTTTTTCCCTCATGCCTTGTTACTTTAGTGCACTTGAACTAGCATAGATGCTTCTTTGGATTATCTGGGCTGTCTGATTTCAGTTTGGATCTGATTGCCCATCTTGAATTCAATGTTATTTATCTGATCTGTTTAAAAATCATACCATTTCTAGTTTGTGAAATAGGTGTCAAAAAAGTCTTTATTTTTGCCAAGTGTTCTTTAGCAAAGCCTTTGTTACAACTCCTAAAATGTGAAGAAACAACGAATATAGTTGGCTAGTATATTAATAGGAAAGTGAAAGTATTTTGTGAGTACATTGGGCAGAATGTGAAAAGAAACTTGGCAAGGTGGCCTTTATGGTGAGGCATCCATTTTCTGTCCTCTAAGTCTGTAGTTTAGCTTGTATATAGTTTTTTAAAAGAAATCTCATGACTTGATTCATTCTCTTATAAGATTATCTTATATCTCATATGGCACAAGTAGAGGGAGAAGCTAGGAGGAAGTTGATCACCTCGCTATGCTTTTATTTCATTTTTAACTCTTGAGTGCCTAAATGTGGTGACTGTCACCTCAGCTAACCTTTGAATCTTCCTGATGTCGTTTTTATCTTCCCTGTCAACCAACAACTTAATTTTCCTTCCTGAAACCAGTAATGTCATGATTGTTGAGGGCAAGCTCCGTTGTTGATAGTGCAAAGTGTCGCTGTTGTGGTGTGTATTTATTTTGTCGAAGTTTGAGTACCCTGTTGGACTTGTATAACTAAGCTGGTGGCTGACACCTATTGATTTGCTCCATGCAAATGATAGTACTGTAAAATTCTTCAATAAAGAAACATTAAAATTATTTGAATACAAAAAAACCTGAGCAATTCTGAACTCAAAGCCTTTTGTTGTTTTAAGGGTTGCCACAGCATTCTTTAAATTGATGGTTTTTAGTGGACGTATATACATAATATTTACTTTATTGGTGTGTTTCAAATATTTTTTGATAGCCTGTTATGTCTTAAGTACTTTAGAAGACAATTGTTTGTTAATGGAACTAAATTGTTTCCTTGGACAGTTTGATGTGCATATGATTAAGATTTACAATCTGGTTGTACTCTGCTTTTTAACTTATTAATTGTAAATAAATTTTAGAGAATACACAGTGACTGATTTTTCTAATGATGTTGAAAGTTTTTGAAATGGGATTTTATGTTTGTATGTGAGTTGGAAAGCATCTTGGGATCAATTTTGATTTTTTTTTTTTTTTTATGAACTTAAGACTCCTACCAGTCTTGGGATCTGTGTTTTGTGCTGTCTTAAGGCTCTTTCTGACATCACTTCTTAGATGATCTAGTGAATCTCCAGAATAGTATTTCATGGCCAATCTTGTCATTACCAAAATTTGTCAGCAAAAAAAAAAAAAAAAAAGACTTTAAAGATGCATCAAAATTCAGTTTTGAACCCTGGCCCCAAATCCTCCTGTGGTGGTGATAAAAAGTCTGAAGCTCACATTGTTTCATGGTAGGAAAAAATGTCTAAGTGCCTCCTTGTGAGTAGCAGCGGTAAATGCTGTTTCACAGAATGAGTAAAGCCAGAATTTTCATTAGTCTAGAAGATAGGAGTCGAGTATTACCAAGGGCAGGATTCATAGTACTACTGTGTGACCTGAAGTGCCTGTCAATAATTAGAAGCAGCACAGTGCAGTAAACTGTGAATCCCAGTGCCTGGAGTGGAATTATGGTTTCACCACTCATAATTAGAACTTGAGATAAGTTATGTAAACTATCCATGCTTTAGCTTCCTTAAGTATCATATGTGGTTAGTTTAAAAAAAGGGGATATTAGTTGGGCACATAGGAAATTCTTAATAAATGCTATTAATTAGAGATACCTGTGCTGAGAATATAAATGCTGAGAGTGATTGATCCCCTGGGAATTTACCACCCCAAGAGTACAGTGTGGTCTGGGAAAGCTAAAAGATGGATTGAGATGGTAATTAGTGGGTGAATTGAAGACAGAGGAATCTCGAAATATCTTTAGCCTGCTGACAAACTGTAAAGCAAGAGTTTGGATTAAGTTGACTTACTGGGTTGACCAAAAAATTGGTTCAGGATTTTTTCTGTAAGATGTTGTGGAAAACCCTGAACTAGCTTTTTGGCCAACCCAATACAAAACAGTTTTTACTGTTGGAGTTTTCTTAATCTCTCTTAAAATTTGGGGGGCCTTCTTTAATCATATCTCTGGAAGATAATTCAGATGCACTGTTTTATGTTTTGAACTATCTGAGAATTTATAAAAGTAATAGATTAACGTTGTTGATCTTAGAACTTGCCAGATTTCCTCTCTAAGTTTTCCCTTGGCATAAGTTCAGGAAGGGCTGCTTAAGAACCATGTTACTTTGCATGTACAGAACTAAATTAGAATAAACTCCTGTGAAGTTTATAGTTTGGTTGTTCAAGGAAACAAATGAGTATGATATGTTTGAACAGCAAAAAATTATTACTGAAAGTAAAAATATCTTCACGTTTGAAACATTGACTCACTCATTTGCAGATTTGGGGTCTATAGCCTGTAGTTTAGTTATAATTCTTTTTCTTGTTGTTGTTTAGTCACTAAGTCCAATCTGACCCTTTGCGACCCCATGGACTGTAGCCCACCAGGCTCCTATGTTCAAGGGGTTTCCCAGGCAAGAATACTGGACTGGGTTGCCATTTCCTTGTCCTAGGAATCGTCCCAACCCAGGGATCAAACCCAGGTCTCTTGCACTGTGGGCGGATTCTTTACTGACTGAGCCACAAGGTAGACCTAATTCCTCGTAGCACAAAGATTAGCAGAGCATATTTTAACTTGGTGAGAAAGCTGAGGCTTCAGTATCTGAAGCTGACACAAAGAATTGTGTTAGGTGGAAGTTATCTAGTAGTAAGAAGCTCAAAACAGAGCCTGATTGCTGATTTGATATAAGAATGATGACTTCTCACTGTCCATACTCACTTGTCTTGGTAAATGTCATGCTAAATCATAATCTGAAACATGATAAACATATCCAGAAACCAACTGGAAGGTAATGATAATAACAACAGCAAACACTATGGCTGACCCAGCAAATTTGAATAAATATTCTGTTGGACTCAAAAGAGGACTTCTGCTTCTGAAAGTATTCATAGAAATGTTACACTGAGATTCTTACAAGTACAGAAAGTAAATGTTATATGTATATGTGTGTGTGTATATATACATCTGCCAGGATTTTTAAAGTACATATTATTTGTTTAAATGTTTAGTGGCAAGAATTTAGAAAAAAAGAGTGTGGCTTAGGGTTCAAAACTCTCAGATTAAAATAAATTATTGAAGCATAATACGCATACTAAAAAGTGGTTGTATGAAAAGTATGAGCTCAGCTTGATACAGTTTTGTAAATTCAGTATACTTGGGGAACCAGCACTCAGATTGAAAAAACAAAATCTTTTTTTTTTAATTTTTAAAATAATTTTCAAAATTTTTTATTAGAAAACTGAAATTTGCAATGTATTTATATCACTCACTGAGTACATGGCATTTAAAAACAACATCATTACAGAAAGATAACAAAAATACTAAGTCTTAAAACCTACGGGATATGGAAAATATCCACTGAGGCCTTAAATGTAGTAGACTTTGCATAAAAAGGAAAAGCAATGAGTATAGAAGTATACAGCCGGTTTAAGAAGTTAGTGAAATAAACAGAATAATTGAAAAGAAAGCAACTAATATACACCAGGTATTAATGCAATAAAAATAAAGTTAAATTTGAGAGGCTCAACAGAGTCAAAGCTGTCTTAAAAAGCTTCTCTATAAAGGGAAACATCAGGTAACAACAATCAACAAGAAAAATCTTTCAAATAATACTCAAAATGGGAAACTCTCATAGAAGCATTAAGAATATAAATAATAGAAACAATTTTATGCCTATACATTCGGAGATTAGTTGTCTCGTATACAGGGTTATCGTTACCATCTTTCTAAATTCCATATATATGCGTTAGTATACTGTATTGGTGTTTTTCTTTCTGGCTTATGTCACTCTGTATAATAGGCTCCAGTTTCATCCACCTCATTAGAACTGATTCAAATGTATTCTTTTTAATTGTTGAGTAATACTCCATTGTGTAAATGTACCACAGCTTTCTTATCCATTCGTCTGCAGATGGGCATCTAGGTTGCTTCCATGTCCTGGCTATTATTTGAAAAAACAATCTAACCAGTACCCTCAGAGGATTCTCCTATGCCCCTTTTAATCACTCACCATCTCCCCTCCAAGAGAATCTTTATTTTGACTTCTTACAGCATAGAGAACTTTACCTGTTTTGGGGCTTTCGTTCCGTTCCGTTGCTCAGTCGTGTCCGACTCTATGCGACCCCGTGGACTGTAGCCTACCAGGCTTCTCCATCCATGGGATTCTCCAGGCAAGAATACTGGAGTGGGTTACCGTTTCCTTCTCCAGGGGATCTTCCCGACCCAGGGATCGAACCCAGGTCTTCCTGCATTGGAGGCAGACGCTTTAACCTCTGAGCCACCAGGGAAGCCCTATATACATGGAATTATGTGTCGTGTGCCTAGCTTCTTTCACTGAAAATTATTTGTGAGATTCCTTCATATTATTGTATGTAGAATTACACTGTGAATATTCTACAAAATTTTTACAACTCTTGATGGGCATTTAGGTGGATTTCAATTTAGGGCAATTATGAATAAAGCTTCATTTCAGTGCATGTAAGAGAACATATCCTTTGGTGAAATTTTTTTTTTTTTCCAATATTTGTCTTGGAGTGAGGCTTCCCAGGTGGCTCAGTGGAAAAGAATCTGCCTACCAATGCAGGAGATGCAGGAGACGCAGTTTCGATCCCTGGGTTGGGAAGATCCCCTGGAGGAGGAATAGCAACCCACTCCAGTATTCTTGCCTGGGAAATCACATGAACAGAAGAGCTTGGTGGGCTATAGTCCTTAGGGTTGCAAAGAGTTGGATACAACTTAGCAACTGAGTATACATGGGTGCCTTAGGAGTGAATTTTCTGGGTCACATGCAGTACAAATAATCAGCTTTGGTAGAGGCTGCCAGTTTTCTAAAGTTGTTTATTACTCAGTCGTGTTCAACTCTTTGGGACCCCCATGGACTGCAGCACGCCAGACCTCCCTGTCCTTCACCATCTCCTGGAACCTGCTCAAACTCATGTCCATTGAGTTGGTGATGCCATCCAACCATCTCATTCTCTGTCGTCCCCGTCTCCTCCTGCCTTCGATCTTTCCCAGCATCAGGGTCTTTTCAAACGAGTCAGCTCTTCACATCAGGTGGCTGAAGTATTCTAAAGTGGTTATACCAATTTACACAAACTTTCATAGTCGTATGTGAGTGTCCTAGATATGTCAAATCCTTGCCAACACTTAGTATCTTTAGTCATTTTCATTGTAGCCATCCTGGTGGGTAAACACATGTTTTAAAAAATTAAAAACATTTTAATCCAAGTGATGTGTACATAGTTAAAAAAAAAAACGTAAAATTACATGAGGACTAACAATTATAAAGCCCCACTTTACCCACAAACACTCCTTTTCTAGACTTTTTTTTTAAGTCAAGGTTTTGCAGAATTGGCTAATTTTTTAGGGCAGTTTTAGGTTTACAGGCAAATTCCATAGAAAGTACAGAATTTTGTGCCACTCTAAGTTTCTACAGTTATTAATATCTTGCATTAATAGGAATACATTTATTATAATTGACCCATTTTTTTAATTAAAATTTTTCCTCTAGTTTTATTGAGATGTAATTGACCTACAGCACTGTATAAGTTTAGGGGGTTTCTCTGATAGCTCAGTTGATAAAGAATCCACCTGCAAGGCAGGAGACCCCAGTTTGATTCCTGGGTTGGGAAGATCTGCTGGAGAAGGGATAGGCTACCCACTCCAGTATTCTTGGGCTTCCCTTGTGGCTCAGCTGGTAAAGAATCTGCCCGAAATGCAGGAGACCTGGGTTCAATCCCTGGGTTGGGAAGATCCCCTGGAGAAGGGAAAGGCTACCCACTCCAGTATTCTTGCCTGGAGAATTCCATGGACCATATAGTCCATGTGGTCACAAACAGTCGGACATGACTGAGTGGCTCTCACTTTCACACTGTGTAAGTTTAAGGTGTACAGCAGAATTACTTGACTTACATACATCATGAAATGATTATCACAGCTTAGTGAACTTCATAAGTTTATGCATCATCTTATAGAGAAACAAAATTAAAAGAATAGAGAAAACTATTTTTTCTTGTGATGATAACTCTTAGAATTTACTGTCTCAATAACTTTGATATATAATATACAGCAGTGTTAATTATACTTATCACAGTGTACATTACATCCCGAGTAACTTATAATTTGAGGTTTATAGCGTTTGACTGCCTTTATCCAATTCTGGATTCCTCCAGCCTACCTCCTGTAGCCACAAACCTGATCTTTTTTCTCCCATCAGTTTGTTTACTTTTGCAATATAGTTGACCTATGATTCATGGGGTCACAAAGAGTCAGACACGACTGAGCGACTGAACTGATACTATGTTAGTTCCTATTACACAACACTGATTTAGTATTTCTATGCATTTCTAAATGATCACCATGATAAATCTAATTGCCATCTTTCACCATACAAACATATTATATAAGTATTGACTCTATTTGCCACCCTGTGCACTTCATAGCTGTGACTCATTTGTTTTACCACTGGAAATTTGTATATCTTAATCTTCCTTACCTTTTCCTCTCCTTTGCTCACCTCCCACCCTCTGGCAGCCACTTGTTCTCTGTATCTATAAACCTCTTTCTGCTTTGTTATGTTGGTTTATTTGTTTTACTTTTTACATTTCACAGATAAGGAAAATTGTTTTTGTCTTCCTTTTTAACTCACTTCACTTAGCATAATATCCTCTACAGCATGTTGTCACAAAAGGAAAGATTCTTTTTTTATAGCTGATTAATATTCGATCATATATATACCACAACCTACTTTATGTAATCATCTATTGATGGACACTTAGGCTACTGCCATATTTTGACTATTGTAAATAAGGCAACAATGAACATAGGGATGCATTTATCTTTTCTAGTTAGTGTTTTTGTTTTCTTTGGATTAATACTCAAGAGTAGAATTGCTGGATCATGTAGTAACTCTGGTTTTAATTTTTTGAGGAGTATCTATACTGTTTTCCATAGCAGCTGCACCATTATATTGCCAGCAACAGAATACCAGGATTCCTTTTTCTCCATATCATCACCAACACTTGTTCTTTGTTATATTTTTTTATAATAGTCATTCTGACAATTGTAAGGTGGTAGCTCATTGTGGTTTTGGTTTACTTCTCTTTGATGATGAGTCATATTGAGCATCATTTCATGTGCCTGTTGGCCATCTGTGTGTTTTTGGGAAAATGTGTAGTTTCTCTGCCTATTTTTAATTGTTTGTTAATGTTGAGTTGCATGAACTCTTTATATATTTGGTAATTGATTCCTCATTATATATAGTTTGAAAATATCTTCTCCCATTCAGTAAGCAGCCTTCTCCTTCTGTTGATAGATCATGGCATCCGGTCCCATCACTTCATGGGAAATAGATGGGGAAACAGTGGAAACAGTAGCTGACTTTATTTTTCTGGGCTCCAAAATCACTGCAGATGGTGATTGCGGCCATGAAATTGAAAGACACTTACTCCTTGGAATGAAAGTTATGACCAACCTAGACAGCATATGAAAAAGCAGAGACATTACTTTGTCAACAAAGGTCCATCTAGTCAAGGCTATGGTTTTTCCTGTGGTCATGTATGGATGTGAGAGTTGGACTATAAGGAAAGCTGAGCACTAAAGAATTGATGCTTTTGAACTGTGGTGTTGGAGAAGACTCTTGAGAGTCCCTTGGACTGCAAGGAGATCCAACTAGTCCATCCTAAAGGAAATCAATCCTGAATATTCATTGGAAGGATTGATGCTGACACTGAAACTCCAATACTTTGGCCACCTGATGCGAAGAGTTGACTCATTTGAAAAGACCCTGATGCTGGGAAAGATTGAGGGCAGGAAGAGAAGGGGATGAAAGAGGATGAGATGGTTGGATGGTTTCACCGATTCAATGGACATGGGTTTGGGTGAACTCCAGTAGTTGGTGGTAGACAGGGAGGCCTGGTGTGCTGTGGTTCATGGGATCACAAAGAGTCAGACACGACTGAGCAACTGAACTGAACTGACTGATTCACTGTACAAAATCTTTTTGGTTTTATGTAGTCACATTTGTTATTTTGCTTTTGTTGCCCTTGCCTTAGGAGACATATTAAAAAAATATTACTAAGACTGATGTCAAAGAGCATACTATCTGTTTTCTTCCATAAATTTTATGGCTTCAGGTGTTGCATTTAAGTCTTTAAACTATTTGAATTAATTTTTGTATATGGTGTGAGAAATGGCCTAGTTTGACTCTTTTTCATGTAAATGTCTAGTTTTTCCAAGAGCATTTATTAAAGAAATTGCCTTTCCCTCATTGTATTTTTTTGCCTTTGTCATAGATTAATTGCCCATTTAAGTGTGGGTTCATTTCTGCACTCTTTATTTTGTTCCATAGTGTGTGTGCTTTGCTGTTGGGTTTTTTTGGTCAGTACCACATTGTTTGATTACTATAGCTTTGTAGTATAGTTCACAATCAGGGAGCATGATACCCCCAGCTTTGTTCTTCTTTTTCATGATTGTTTTGATCATTCAGAGTCTTTTGCGTTTCCATACAAACTCTGTGAAATATGCCATTGGTATTAATATTTTGATAGGGATTTTATTGAATCTTTAGATTGCTTTGGGTAGTATGGTCATTTTAACAATATTGTTTTTCCAATCCATGAATACAGTAGATCCTTCTATCTGTACATATTCAGTTTCTTTAACCAATGTCTTATAGTTTTCTGAGTACAGCTGTTTTGCCTCCATAGTTAGATTTATTCCTAGGTATTTTATTCTTTTTGATGTGATCATAAATGGAATTATTTTCTTAATTTCTTTTTCTGATAGTTTGTTGTTAGTATATAGAAATGCAACACATTTATGTATATTAATTTTGTATCCTGCAATTTTGCCAAATCCATTGATGAACTCTATTAGTTTCTTGGTGGTGTCTTTAGGATTTTCTATGTTTAATATTATGTCATCTGCAAACAGTGACAGTTTTACTTCTTAACAATTTGGATTCCTTCTATTTCTTTTTCTTATTTGATTGTTGGGGCTAGGACAGGATGGCCCATTACTGACACATTATTATTAACTAACACTAGGGTTTACTTTTTCTGTTATACAGTTTCATAAGTTTTGACAAACACATAATGTCAGGTATCCACCATTTTAGTATCATATAGAATAATTTCACTGCCCTGAAAAGCCTCTGTGCGCTAGGTATTCATCACTTCCTCTCTCCCCCTGAACCTTGGCAACCACTGCTTTTTTTCTGTTTATATAGCTTTGCCTTTTTCAAAATGTCATGTAATTAGAATCATAAAGTATGTAGTTTTGTCAGATTGCCTTCTTTCACTTAGAAATATGTATTAATGTTTAAGTTTCCTTCATATCTTTTAGATAGCTTCCTTCTCTCATCCTATCTCCCCTCCCTTCTTTTTTTTTCACTGATGGAGTTTATTTTAAAACTCAGATTTAGGTTTGGAAAACTTGACTGAAAAGTACAAAGAGTTTCCATGTACCTCTCTATCCCTGCCACCCCCCGCCCAACATACACACTCACACAGTTTCCCCTATTATTAACATCTTGCATTAGTGTAGTGCATCCCCCTATGTTTCCATTTATTCATCTCTCTGCCCTGAGTTCTTGGCAACACTGGCCTTTTACTGACTCCATAGTTTGAGGCTACGCTTAGAACCATTTCAGATTTTTATTCGTTTGTTATCTTCATGATTCTAGATAATGTACAGTAGTGCTGTTTATTGATTTATCAAATTGTGTACCATCTACTGACTTCCTATATGAAGATGAGACATAGTTCACTTATACCGCCTTTATTCTCTCTCCTCTCCTCTTCTCCAGGTATACTGATATTACTGAATTCCTATCTTTCTTACTGCTTTAGTCAGAGTCCAACCAGAAAATGATTCATTATAGGTATTTAAACAGTTACTAGGTGATGGGAGATCCCAGAGCAAAAAAATGATGGTGACCAGGAGTTAGTATCACCAGAAAGTGTTTCTACCCCAGGGCTAGAGAAATAAAGAATTGTGCCTAGTAGGAAATGGGATCACAGGAGAAGGGGCTGCCCAGGAAGGAGCTAGATTCTGGGCTTATTCCTCCCTTCCTTTCTGCAGTCAACTGGAAGCCGGTTGGCAAAGAACCTAGGAAATATAGTTTGTAGTACTCTTGCTTGGAAAATCCCATGGACAGAGGAGCCTGGTAGGCTGCAGTCCATGGGGTTGCTAAGAGTCAGACATGACTGAGTGAATTCACTTTCACTTTTCATTTTCATGCATTGGAGAAGGAAATGGCAGTCCACTTCAGTGTTCTTGCCTGGAGAATCCCAGGGATGGGGCAGCCTGGTGGGCTGCCGTCTATGGGGTTGCACAGAGTTGGACACGACTGAAGCGACTTAGCAGCAGCAGCAGCAGCAGGAGAAATGCAGAAACTGGATCTGAGGGCAAAAAGGCACAATGGATAAAGTTCAAATGTGTATTCAGTTCAGTCACTCAGTCGTGACTGACTCTTTGCGACCCCATGAATCACAGCACACCAGGCCTCCCTGTCCATCACCAACTCCCGGAGTTCACTCAAACTCATGTCCACAGAGTCGGTGATGCCATCCAGCCATCTCATTCTCTGTCGTCCCCTTCTCCTCCTGCCCCCAATCCCTCCCAGCATCAAAGTCTTTTCCAGTGAGTCAACTCGTCACATGAGGTGGCCAAAGTATTGGAGTTTCAGCTTTAGCATCAGTCCTTCCAATGAACACCCAGGACTGATCTCCTTTAGAATGGACTGGTTGGATCTCCTTGCAGTCCAAGGGAATCTCAAGAGTCTTCTCCAGCACCACAGTTCAAAAGCATCAATTCTTCGGCGCTCAGCTTTTTTCACAGTGCAATCTCACATCCATACATGACCACTGGAAAAACCATAGCCTTGATTAAATGGACCTTGGTTGGCAAAGTAATGTCTCTGCTTTTTAATATGTTTTCTAGGTTGGTCATAACTTTCCTTCCAAGGAGTAAGCATCTTTTAATTTCATGGCTGCAATCAGCATCCACAGTGATTTTGGAGCCCCCAAAAATAAAGTCTGACACTGTTTCCCCATCTATTTCCCATGAAGTGATGGGACCAGATGCCATGATCTTAGTTTTCTGAATGTTGAACTTCAAGCCAACTTTTTCACTCTCCTCTTTCACTTTCATCAAGAGGCTTTTGAGTTCCTCTTCACTTTCCGCCATAAGGGTGGTGTCATCTGCATATCAGATGTGTATTAGTCAGGGTTCTACAAAGAAACAGTATAAATATGACTTAGCTCACACAATTATGGAGGCTGAGAAGTCCAGACCCAGGAAGCCAATGGTATCAGTTCAGTTCAGTTCAGTTGCTCAGTCGTGTCCGACTCTCCGCGACCCCATGAATCACAGCACACCAGGCCTCCCTGTCCATCACCAACTCCCGGAGTACACTCAAACTCATGTCCACAGAGTCGGTGATGCCATCCAGCCATCTCATTCTCTGTCGTCCCCTTCTCCTCCCACCCCCAACCTTTCCCAGCATCAGAGTCTTTTCCAGTGAGTATAGTTCTAGTCTAAATCTAAAGGCCCCCAAAGCAGGAGACTGATAGTGTAATTTCCATTTCAAGTCTAAGTCTGAAGGTAGGAGAAGACCAATATTTTGAAGAAAGTCAGGCAGAGACAGTGAATTGTTTCTTACTCAGTCTTTTACTCTGCTGAACTCTTTATCAGATTAGATGAGGCCCACTGAGCTATTTTAAATCCTAAAGATGATGCTTTTAAAGTGCTGCACTCAATATAAAAGCAAATTTGGAATACTCAGCAGTGGCCAGAGGATTAGAAAAGCTGTTTTCATTCCAATCCCAAAGGAGGGAAATGCCAAAGAATGTTCAAACTACCTCACAATTGCACTCATTTCACATGCTAGCAAGGTAATGCTCAAAATCTTTCAAGCTAGGCTCCAACAGTCCAAGGACTGAAAACTTCCAGATATACAAGCTGGATTTAGAAAAGGCAGAGGAACCAGAGTTCAATTTTCCAACATCTGTTGGATCATAGAAAAAGCAAGGGAATTCCAGAAAAACATCTATTTCTGTTTCATCAGCTATGCTAAAGCCTTTGACTGTGTGGATCACAACAAACTGTGGAAAATTCTGAAAGAGACTGGAATACCAGACCACCTTACCTGCCTCCTGAGAATCCTGTATGCAGGTCAAGAAGCAACACTTAGGACCACACGTGGAACAATTGACTGGTCAAAACTGGGAAAGGAGTACATCAAGGCTGTATATTGTCACCCTGCTTATTTAACTTATATGCAGAGTACATCATGTGAAATGCCAGGCTGGATGAATCCCAAGCTGGAATCAAGATTGCCGGGAGAAATACCAATAACCTCAGATGTGCAGACAACACCACCCAAAGGCAGAAAGCAAAGAGGAACTAAAGAGCCTCTTGAAGGTGAAAGAGAAGAGTGAAAAATCTGGCTTAAAACTCAGCATTTATAAAACGAAGATCATGGCATCCTGTCCCATCACCTGATGGCAAATAGATGGGGGAAAAAAACGGAAACAGTGACAGATTTTATTTTCTTGGGCTCCAAAATCACTGTGGACAGTGACTGCATCATGAAATTAAAGGACGCTTGCTCCTTGGAAGAAAAGCTGTAACAGACCTAGACAGCGATATTAAAAAGCAGAGGCATCATTTTGCCAACAAAAGTCCATCTAGTCAAAGCTATGGTTTTTCCAGTAGTCATGTACAGTTTTGAGTGTTGGACCATAAAGAAGGCTGAATGCCAAAGAATTGATGCTTTCAAAATGCGGTGCTACAGAAGACTCTTGAGAGTCTCTTGAAGGGCAAGGAGATCAAACCAGTCAATCCTAAAGGAAATCAGTCCTGAATATTCATAGGAAGGACTGATGCTGAAGTTAAACTCCAATACATTGGCCACCTGATGCAAAGAGCCGACTCATTGGAAAAGACCCTGATTCTGGGAAAGAATGAGGGCAGGAGGAGAAGGGGGCAGCAGAGGATGAGATGGTTGGGTGGCATCATTGACTCAATGGACAAGAGTTTGAGCAAACTCCAGGAGATAATGAAGGCTGTGGAGGCTTGGCTTGCTGCAATCCATGGGGTCACAAGGAATCAGATATGACTGAATGACTGAGCAGTAACACTGACATTTCAGAGGGCAGTCTGCTTTACTCTGTCTACTGATTCAAATGTTACTCTTATCCAGAAACATCACCACAGATGCACCAGAAATAATGTTTAACCAAATATCTGGGCCCTCTGTGGCCTAGCCAAGTTGAAACATAAAATTAACTATCACATTATGTAATTTTAAACTAGGTACATAAATCTCTTACTTGTTCTATCATTTCTTACCTCCTACATTGTAAGGTGTCTCCCTTATCCTTTGTGCAATTTTTATTTCTCCTCCACCTAGTATCAGCTTGGTACTTCTTTCATTGTTGTCAGCATTTTATTCTTCCCTGCAATCAAGTCTTTTTTTTTAATTGTGCTGAGTTTAATTTTAAAAATTGAAAACCGATAAATGATTTCTATTCTTATGACTGTGTAAATAGCATTCAAATCTTAGAATTACTAATCCATGTTTGCAACACTTGTACCTCTTGAATGAGGACATCCTTAGTGTCAAGGTGAAATGGATTCTTTTTCACTATATGTCATCAATGCTTTAAAACATGCCATGTTTTGGTTGGTTCATTCAGACTAAGACCATCTTGTGGATATTTTTCTTTTTTTGGCCTCCAAGCTTTTTTAATAAGAAATTTTTCTATTATCTTGGTCTGTTTCAATTAAAGTCTGGATTGTGCCAGAGAATGGATAATCTGGAGATGTCCCCAACCCCTATTTTCATAGAAGACTAGTACATTACATTCCAAGTGGCCCCCAGCCTCACTACTGTCATCAATAGGGCTTCCAAAGGGGATCTCTTTATGGCATTTAATTCATGTCAGGGTGTAAACACCTTGCTTTCAGGTTGCATTTTGCAGATTTTGTTAGTAACCTTTAAGAAAAGTTACTGTTAAGCGTTAGCTTCATGTAAACCAGGACTAAAAACACCTCATGGGGCCACTACAAGTAAGCGAACTAAAAAGGAACTGTACATGTTTAACTAAATCTAAGACTATGAAATAAATCATTTTAGTTTGTTAAAATGTGAAAAATAGCAGTTAACTTCTACATGCCAGTTTCTGGAAAACTGTTTATCTTAAAATCAACAAGACATGCATATAAAAGCATTAACATTAATACCCCCCAGTGTCCCAACTATAGTTGGGATAGTCATTCTCAAGCCAGCTTGCACTTCAAAAACACCTTAGAACACCTGCCTAGTTCCTGTCCAAATATTCAGAAACACCAGGGACTGGGGAGAAGAGGCTCACGTACAGTACTTAGGAAACACTCTCTAGATGATCCTGTAGCTGGAAACCGCTTAAAGATACGCAAGCCTTCATGTTGGAACTTGAAAAGGAAAATCGAGATGTAAAGGCAGTTCTATAACTTTATTCAATAATCAACAGTTAATTCTTTTCCACATTAACTGTCTGTGGATTTTTAAAAGTGGTGACAGACAGGTATGTAGGTAACCAACATGTAAAGCTTGTTTGGTCAGTCTTCATCCTCATTACTTTTTCTGGACAACCACATATGGTTACAGTATGGGACATTCCTTATTCCTTTGGCCCAGTAGCGCTTGGTATCAATGTGCACATCTGGAGTTCCTATCTCCTTCATGGCAAATGTCTAGATTTCTTTATGTGCCCAAGGGGCCTGCTTCTTGAACCCCACTCCATGGATGCACTTGTGAATTTTGGTTGTATATTCTCTGGTCACCACCTTGTTGATGGAGGACCAGCTTCTTTTCACCACCCTCCTTTGCAGGAGCCATCTTGCTGGGCCCTGCTTGGGCCCAGCGATTTTCCATCTTATGGATATTTTTTTTCTTCCTTGATTTTCTAACTGCTCTTTGTTTCCTTGCACTCTTTTAATGTTCTCAAATCATGCTATCTATGAAGTCATCTTCTTTTCCTCCTAGAGTTGTCTCATTTCTTCTCTTCTCCTGCCCCAGTTTATTACACTGATGATGATAGTCCTGCTTCTTAGCTTTCATCCTGAAGTATTCCTTCACTGCTGTCCTGATTTGATTCCATGTTTCATGGTAACATGACTACCTGGAAAGATAGGGAGTGTTTAAGATCATGGGCTCTAGAGTCAGACAGAGTGCCCAGGCTTAGATCTTAGTTCTACAACTTACCAATAACATAGGTAACTTATTTGGCTCCTTTATAACTCAATCTCCTATTCTATAAGGTAGTAATAGTATATTCTTCATAGGATTGTCGTGTGGTTAAACGGAATAATACATGAACAAGACTCAGCACAAGATTCTGGCATAAAATAAGCACTTAGTAAATGTTAGCTATTATTAATTATCTGCTTTATTTATTTCTCTTCTCCATCTTTTGCTAGAGTACATCCTCAGTTGACTTCCTAATCATGAGTGAATACAAACATTCTGAAGTTGTGCAAATCTGAAATATCTTTATTCTGCTCTCACACTTAATTGACAGTTTTGACAAGTTTAGAATTCTAGGTTGTGATGACTCATTGCCTACATAACCCCAGATTTTACCACTGTTGGAACTATCATATCTACTTTCTATAGTATTTCTGACTCATATTGTCACTTTTACCTTATTTTATTCTTTTGAAATGATTCACTAAGTTCAACTCACACTCAAAGCAAGGGGAACTAGGCCCCACTCTTGGAGAACCTAAGAGAATGTGTGAACATATTTTAAGCCAACATGGTCTGCCCTCTGGTACCAAGTTATTTACATTCATCTGACATGCGAAATATCCTCAGCTCATAACGAGCAACCTCAAAGTCCCAGACCTTTATAACATCAGCTCAGTGTCCAGGATGATTCATCAAAATTCGGTCCAGGTATGAATGAGACTCCTTAGGGGCAATTTTTTTTTAAACTTAAAAAAATTTTTTTTTTTTTTAACCCTGCTGCAGTGCATGTAGGATCTTAGTTCCCAGACCAGGGATCAAACACACACTCTCTGCACTGGAAGGGCCGAGTCTTAACCACTGGACCACCAGGGAAGTTCACTCAGGTGCAATTTCTTAAGCATAGGTCCTTGAGTACACTTCCTCTCAATCCAAATACTGTACTTAAAGGTACAACCAACACAGGCATAGACTAATCAGAATAGACACTGCTTTTCAAAAAGAAGGAAGTGAAGAGGTACTCAAAGGTCACTGATCCATAGCAAATCTGAAATTCAGCTGACACAGGTTGACTCTTCCTTCATTGGGATGCAAACCTTGAGAATCATTTTCCATAGCTCCAGCTCTACCCTCTGGGCTGTTGATTTCATCCTTTGAGTCATTTTTCCTTTTTTATGGAGGATAGCCTATATCTGCAGCAGCATAGTTGTCTCAGTTTACTAATTGTAGTAATTTATGGCTGCAGAGCACTTTTTCACTGTGCTGTCTCCATGCTTTTAAGCAAGCTCTTCTCTATCCTGGGCTTCTGCTAAGACTCATGAGTAACAACATTCTTCTCAACTACCAGTTATATAGTAATATACAGTTTACTTTGCTTTATGAAAGTATGCTTATATTGCAGAATATTTGGATTCTGCTGTGATTCATGGGGTTGCAAAGAGTCGGACATGACTGAGCAACAGAACTGAACTGAACTGAAATGAACTGAAGACTCTAATTCCTTTAGGAGACTTTCCCGGCATCTTTTCTCAAATGTCATGCGTTCAATTCTGTTCTTAATAATTTTGTCTTTGATAAGGGCTGTATCATTAGTGTTATCTGTACGATCAAATATGAAACTATATTTCAGTGGTATTCACTAAAATGCAAGTAGTATCAGTTAGAAGTGCATTCAGCTACAAAGTAACAGAAAGCCTGCGGCCAGTGACTTAAACAAAAAGAGAGATCTTCTTGGCACCCTTGGGTTTGTCTGATTCTCTCCATTTTTCTCACCTCCCAGCCCCATCAGCAGTGAGAATCTGATTAGTCTGTAAGTCTCTAGCAGGTATGAATACAGACTATCTCACTGGATAACCTTTGTGCTGTGCTGTGGGTAGGATAAGAGGGTTAGTTCTGACAGAAGCATCTGGTTTGTGGGACCATAGAGCAGTGTCTGTGCACCTCTTTTGAAAGGGGCAGGATAAATTTCAAACACTTAGGGGCTTGAAGGCTGATGTGTTTTTGGTCATCTTCATCCATTTACCAAACTAACGTAAACTTTATGGTAAAGAAAGTGGGGTTTGTGTGTCCTTTGCAGATTGGAATTCTTGTCCTAGTTTTGAGTATTTTACCAATAATTTGTGGATTACCTAAAAATATAGGAGTTGGGCCTTAGAATCTCAGCACTTTGTGGTTCTGATGGGGGTGGGAGTGGGAGGGTCAGATTGTACTCTGAGAAACTCTGCCTTAGAAAGTTTTATCCCTTTAGATTTTCAAAGCACTGTATGCAACCTGGTTAGCAAAGCTCTGGAAAGTGTTTATAAGTATAAATTTAGTGCTTTTTTTGAGATCTGAATCTTATTCTCCACCTTTTCATTACCTTTCAATGTTTTTTCCCTTTAGATCTTTACTTCCTTTGCATTATTCCATTAGGCATTTGACCAAACTTATCAAATAAACTTTTCCTCAAATTTAATATGAACATTTGGAACAGCACTGACAAGTTCAATATCCAAATATTTTATGGTCTCTGGTAGAAGTTGGTTCTCTCTGTGGAAGATGAATAAATAAACTAATGTCATTTTTGGTCCCAAGTGAAAATATCTTCTTTATTGATCAGAAGATAAATGTGCAATGGAACATGCTTGATACCACAAGGAGGAACAAGAAGATTAGGTATATAAATTATATTCCATTTGTGTCATCAAAAAAAAAAGATAAACTATTTTTACTTGATAAGTGAGGATAAGATGTGCTTTAAGAATAAAAGGGAAGACAGACATAAGATCAGATAAAAGTTAAACAATAAAATATTTTTCCCCCAAGGGCAGCAAGGAGTTATGAGATAGACCATAATCTGTAAATTTTGTACTAAAAATGTTGCTGCTAATCAGATTATATGAGTTATCTTAAAAAATTTTACTTTGTGTAGTACTGTTATTCCTTTGTTCTTCAAAGGTGAAGACATCTCTTCTTTCTGCTTTTAACATGAAATTAAAAGACATTTCCCCCCTATATTTCCTTCTTGCCATCTTAAAGCTGAGCTATAAAAAGGTCTTTTGTGTATTCATTCTTTTCTTTCCATCCTTTGTACAAAACCAAAGGATTGGGAATAATGTTTACTATTGTTAACCCAAGCCCAGTTCAGTTCAGTTCAGTTCAGTCACTCAGTCGTGTCCGACTCTTTGCGACCCCATGAATCACAGCACGCCAGGCCTCCCTGTCCATCACAACTCTCGGAGTTCACTCAAACTCATCTCCATCGAGTCGGTGATGCCATCCAGCCATCTCATTCTCTGTTGTCCCCTTCTCCTCCTGCCCCCAATCCCTCCCAGTATCAGACTCTTTTCCAGTGAGTCAACTCGTCACATGAGGTGGCCAAAGTATCGGAGTTTCAGCTTTAGCATCAGTCCTTCCAATGAACACCCAGGATTGATCTCCTTTAGAATGGACTGGTTGGATCTCCTTGCAGTCCAAGGGACTCTCAAGAGTGTACTCCAGCACCACAGTTCAAAAGCATCAATTCTTAGGCGCTCAGCTTTCTTTACAGTCCACCTCTCACATCCACACATGACCATTGGAAAAACCATAGCCTTGACTAGACGGACCTTGGTTGACAAAGTAATGTCTCTGCTTTTTAATATATTATCAAGGTTGGTCATAACTTTCCTTCCAAGGAGTAAGCATCTTTTAATTTCATGGCTGCAATCAGCATCTGCAGTGATTTTGGAGTCCAAAAAAATAAAGTCTGACATTGTTTCCACTGTTTTCCCATCTATTTCCCATGAAGTGATGGGACCAGATGCCATGATCTTTGTTCTCTGAATGTTGAGCTTCAAGTCAACCTTTTCACTCTCCTCTTTTACTTTCATCAAGAGGCTTTTTAGTTCCTTTTCACTCTCTGCCATAAGGGTGGTGTCATCTGCATATCTGAGGTTATTGATATTTCTCCCAGCAATCTTGATTTCAGCTTGTGTTTCTTCCAGCCCAACGTTCCTCATGATGTACTCTGCATAGAAGTTAAATAAGCAGGGTGGCAATATACAACCTTGACGTACTCCTTTTCCTATTTGGAACCAGTCTGTTGTTCCATGTACAGTTCTGACTGTTGCTACCTGACCTGCAAACAGGTTCCTCAAGAGGCAGATCAGGTGGTCTGGTATTCCCATCTCTTTCAGAATGTTCCACAGTTTCTTGTGATCCACACAGTCAAAGGCTTTGGCATAGTCAATGAAGCAGAAATAGATGTTTTTCTGGAACTCTCTTGCTTTCTTCATGATCCAGTGCATGTTGGCAATTTGATCTCTGGTGCCTCTGCCTTTTCTAAAACCTGCTTGAACATCTGGGAGTTCACGGTTCACATATTGCTGAAGCCTGGCTTGGAGGATTTTGAGCATGACTTTACTAGCGTGTGAGATGAGTGCAATTGTGCGGTAGTTTGAGCATTCTTTGGCATTGCCTTTCTTTGGGATTGATATGAAGACTGACCTTTTCCAGTCCTATGGCCACTGCTGAGTTTTCCAAATTTTCCCAACCAATAACGCCGAAGAAGCCGAAGTTGAACGGTTCTATGAAGACCTACAAGACCTTTTAGAACTAACACCCAAACAAGATGTCCTTTTCATTATAGGGGACTGGAATGCAAAAGTAGGAAGTCAAGAAACACCTGGAGTAACAGGCAAATTTGGCCTTGGAGCACGTAATGAATCAGGGCAAAGGCTAATAGAGTTTTGCCAAGAGAATGCACTGGTCATAGCAAACACCCTCTTCCAACAACACAAGAGAAGACTCTACACATGGACATCAGCAGATGATCAACACCGAAATCAGATTGATTATATTCTTTGCAGCCAAAGATGGAGAAGCTGTATACAGTTAGCAAAAACAAGACCAGGAGCTGACTGTGGCTCAGATCATGAACTCCTTATTGCCAAATTCAGACTGAAATTGAAGAAAGTAGGGAAAACCACTAGACCATTCAGATATGACCTAAATCAAATCCCTTACGATTATACAGTGGAAGTGAGAAATAGACTTAAGGGACTAGATCTGATAGATAGAGTGCCTGATGAACTCTGGATGGAGGTTCGTGACATTGTACAGAAGACAGGGACCAAGACCATCCCCATGGAAAAGAAATGCAAAAAAGCAAAATGGTTGTCTGAGGAGGCCTTACAAATAGCTGTGAAAAGAAGAAAAGTGAAAAGCAAAGGAGAAAAGGAAAGATATAAGCATCTGAATGCAGAGTTCCAAAGAATAGCAAGGAGAGATAAGAAAACTTTCCTCAGTGATCAATGCAAAGAAATAGAGGAAAACAACAGAATAGGCAAAACAAGAGAACTCTTCAAGAAAATTAGAGATTCCAAGGGAACATTTCATGCAAAGATGGGCTCGATAAAGGACAGAAATGGTATGGACCTAACAGAAGCAGAAGATATTAAGAAGAGGTGGCAAGAACACACAGAAGAACTGTACAAAAAAGATCTTCATGACCAAGATAATCACGATAACGTGATCACTGACCTAGAGCCAGACATCTTGGAACGTGAAGTCAAACCCAAGCCCAGTAAACTTAAATCATCATAGAAGGAAAGGACAAGACTTTGAGTTCATCTCTTAGAGTTCCATTTGTAGCCCTTGGGCAAAATCCCATTGAAATCATCCATACATAGTGGAGACCCTGTCTCTGTAAGGAACTGTCTGATTTGACCTCAGATATTGCTTTTTCTAGAAACCTAGGAGTTTAAAGGGTGTGGGGATTAATGGAGGGTGATTGAGTCTTTGAGGAATACACTCTCCTGGTTTACTTGAAGCCAGCTGAGCTGAGGGAAGTTCTATTAATATCTTGGAAGGGCTTGGATCAGCAGGACTCTGCCCTCAGTGGTTGTGGAATTAATGAAAAATATACCCATGAGAACCCATGTGAAGGGTGCCTCCAGAAGTCTAAAAGGGACTTGTTCTTTTATTATTATTATTAAGTAAACAGTCTTGGGGGGTATTTACTTCACCCTTGCGTGTCGTAGTACTTGTTTACACCAATAATGTTGTAATGACCTCCTTGCTAGGTCTCTCTCTCCCCTTCTGGACCACGAATTCCTCATTGGCAGGGTTCATCTTTTTATCATCACAGTAGCTCCAGTTACATATTCAATAGATACTGAACGAATGCACTGTGATTATGGAGTTCTGATGAACTGATAACACAGGCTACCAAATTTTACAGAAGAACTAGCTGCATTGATTCAGTTCATGTTTAACAGAAGCCATCTGTGATGGAAATATATGTGTACATGTTTATACCATATATATAGAAAGACGATATATGTAGACATACAAAATGCATAAGTGTATATATATATGTGTGTGTGTGTATGTATTTTCTTTACAGAAATTTATGTAATAAACTTTGGATGAATTCCTAGCATTTTGCGATCAAATGAATTGGCTGACAACTTCTATCTCTCTTATGATCTTACTTGCAGCCCAATACTAACTAATAATCACCACATTACAGTCCTTTAGCTAAAGGCAGCATAGTGTAGTGGTTAAAAGGGTGGGCTATGGAACCAGGCTGCCAGAGTTCCAGAATCCTACCTTCCCTTCTGACCAGGAGCATACTTTTGGGTAAACTCCTTAATCTCTCTATTCCTCAGCTGTAAAAGCAGATGCAATATAGCACCTACTTCATAGAGTTCTTAAAAGAATTAAGTGAGATGACACAGGTTAAACGCTGAATTGTGCCTGCAACTTGGCTAGCTTTGAGTTAATAAATGTTAGCTTTTATTAGTACTAATGTAAAAAACAAAGTCTGAGTTAGCCCATTTGAAATTTTCATATTGGTGTGTGTCGAAAGGAAAGAACAGCTGCAGTACATAAAACAGTATATGAGAGTCAAACTTATTTGGGAGAAGGAGGTCAGTACTAACAGTATTTACTAACAGTACTAAAAGTATAAAGCTAGGAAAAATGGTCAGAGGAAGAGAGGATACTAGAAGGAACAAATTAACTTTGATTGAATTCCTCCCAGGAATTATTTGCAAATTGAATGACTAATTTGCAGTATTTACTGTTGCAAAAATTGTTAAAAAGACTGTTCTATGCATTTTATGCTTGTTTGTTTTTTCTTTTAAGCAAACATAACAGTCCTATGAGATAGGTATCATCATCATAGACGAATAAACTAAAGCTTAGAAAAGTTAAGAAATTTGCCAAATATCACACATCACTGTGACAGAGCCAAGATTTGAACCTGTACCTGTTGCATTTAGCTTTCTCCACTCATCTTTATAAACATATTTGGAGGAAGTTAAATAAATGAGTCACCCCTAGAGGAATCAACTATAGGACTGTGAAATCTCAAGGTGGAAAAAACTCAATTTCAAAACCCTGTTTTGTTCACCTTTGTATTTCTCCTGGTGTACAGCCGAGATGTTCAGTGTTTGCAAAATGGGTAAGTTATGAACAAATGAACAAAAGCATGAATTCCTTACTCTTATGATTAGATTGTCTTGTTAGGCTGAGGATCTCAGGACAATCTGGCTGACATGAAAGGCATTTTGTATGTGGCTCCTTTTCTAAATGTCATAAGCAAGTGAAAGAGGTTATTTAATATAACAGTTGTCTTAAATGGCTTGTAAGCCAGTGGGGAAAAAAAAAAAAACACAGACTTCATGAATGTAACCACAAGGAGTCATATAGAGTTTTAAACCCTTCCTCCTCCACCCCTCCCTAAGTTGTTGTGATCCTAGCACCTCTCTGTACTGGAATCCTGCAGGCCCTCTGCAGACATCTCTTCCAATTTATGATGGAAGCAGCTCTGTTGGACAACTACAACATGACAATGTGGGTGGGGTTGCAAGTATATTCAAATTCCCTTTTATTTCTTAAACGCCTTCATAAGGTTTAAATCTGAGGTTTTACTCACACTGCAGAGCTGACAAAGCAAGACAAAATGGAATAATGGACACAGAATTGTACACACAGAAATAAGGACAAGGTATATGGGAGTAAGTAGAGGAGATAAGACGGAGAAGGCAATGGCAACCCACTCCAGTGTTCTTGCCTGGAGAATCCCAGGGACGGCAGAGCCTGGTCGGCTGCCGTCTATGGGGTCGCACAGAGTCGGACATGACTGAAGCGACTTAGCAGCAGCAGCAGCAGCAGCAGAGGAGATAAGAAAGGGCGAGGAGGCACCCAAAGAGTCTTCAAATGGAAGTTCATATTCTAGCAAAGATGGAGAGTCGGTCCTTGCTTCTTTTATACCAGAACTCCTGGTAGTCATGCACTATCTACTTCCCAGCTGAAGGATGGATCAGTTGCTCCTGCATTATGCAGGAAAACACCACCAAGGAAACAGGCTCATTCTCTTGTCCTGTAATGCTTACCCTCTGGCTGTTATTGCTAAAAGGACCTGTTTTTCTCATACTAAAACAGATGGGTGGACCTCTGCTGAACTGTGCTTGCTTGCTTCTTCTGTGTTCATTGATCCACCCATCGGTTTATTCAGACATTCAACAAAAATTTATCGAGGACCTCTTTGTGCCAGGATATGTCCTAGAGGTAAACCCTGCCCCCCAGGCACTGATAGGCTGGTGGGCAATTCTCCTGATCTGTGCTTGCAGCTGCTACATAGGTGAGGTCCCTCTGTAGCTTTCTTTTTCATTGTTATCTGGTAGGGGTCTGCCTGCTGCTTTTCTCTCCTTATGTACAGGGTGGAATTCAGCACTTTGGGGATATGACTATTATAGTGAAGGGACTCCTGGATGTGTCTATTAATTTGGTGAATTGCAAGCATTTTTTTTCAGAAGCTATTTTACTTTTGAGCAAGTTTGTTTTTTTTAATCCCATAAACTCATTCTGACTCAGGCCAAAGTCTGGGGGAGGGCTGGAGCCAGAACAGGGGCCCACTTAACTCCACCCCCACACTCCCTGGTGTTGGGCTAGATATTTTAAACAAGGCAAAACAAACCAGAAGGAGCTCATCAAAAGTCATAAGGGAATGACAAACATTCTGTGGCTTTTTTGTGGAAGCATTTGGTCAAGGGACACAGTTGTTGGATGAGTTCCCGTGCTGGAGGGCTCTTTATTCTGCTTAAAGGGCAGGCACCCTGGACCTTGAAAGTTGCGACTCAGAGCAAGTTCTGACAACAGCCTTGCCCAGCCCATCCATTTTCTTGTTTCATCCCAGAGAGCCATAGTTCCTGCCCAGCGTTGCTCAGCTAATGAGTAGGGTACAGCTGGGATGAGAATCATCATAGTCTGTTCTCAGTCCAGCGTCTTTTTCTGCCAGTCCATTTGCCTGGCTTAGCACTTCTTGGACTTTTATTGTGTTTTGCTGTAGGAATCAAATACTAGGTAGGTTTCTCAGGTAGCTTGAGCTGGGGGAAGGAGCTGTGTCAGTGGGTTGGGTGAGAGGCAGGGAGACCTGGAAGGAGAAGATGCTGAAAGATCAGGGGTGTGGATGGAGGCCTGAACTCTGCCTCTTTCCATTTCACACCAGGCTGATCTCCATGAGGATGTCTGGGCAGCCTGGTCCTGAGTGCAGGTGGAGTTTCATGCATTGGTGATGGTCTGGGGTAGGTTCCTGGCAGTCTGTGGGAAATAAGGGTGTGTGTGTGTGTATATGAGAGAAGGGAAGAGGATCAGAGTGCAAGGATGTAATATTTATTCTGGTTACCTGTTCAAGTCATTTTCAAATGTTTCAAATTTTAAGCATTTTTCTTTAAGGTCTTAATACTAACAATAGTAAATAAAAGTAGAAATTGATGTTCATTTCTACTAAAAATTTCTTCTAAATATATATTTTTTTAATTTAGAAGTTGAATTTGGTGTCCTCTGAATCCCAGATGATATAATGAAATATTAAAGATGGTTTGGAATGGGGGATTGGGATTGACATGTATCCACTACTATGTATAAAGTAGATAACTAATAAGAACCTGCTGTATAGCACAGTATAGCACTGAGTGCTCTACGGTGACCTAAATGGGAGGGAAATTCAAAAGGAAGGGATATATTTATTCAGATATTTATGATTCACTTTGTTGGACAGCAGAAACTAACATAACATTGTGAAGTAACTCTACTCCAATAAAAACTTAAAAAAAAAAAGACAAAAAATGAATCCACCAGAAATAGTGAAGGTTTTAATTTATTCAGTTCACCTGGGGAAAAAAATTATCTATCTTTGAAAATATAGAAAATCTGTGGTTATGTTGAATAAGTAATAACAAAATATATATTTTCATAAAATATTGTATAACCTGTATTTAATTATTAGGTTAATAAATTCACCTGTAAGTTTAAAACAATGGTTTGGAATGAAACCTTTATTGATGTGATTTTGGATTCATTTCACAGGTTGGACATTCTGGCAGGAGACATTTGCAATGTACAGTCAAGTGAATTATCCAAGCCAGCGTTCAACACAGAGCAAGGCAGGATGGGGTGAGTACAGAGAGTGCAAGGTTTAGAAGCTGAATTCACAGTCAGCACAACTACCAACCCACTGTGAGGATTTGGACAAATCAGGGTTCTTTCTATTCTGAAGTTTCATGATACAAGTTCTACATGAATTCTGTATGATCAAAATTCATGCCTGCATGATTCAGAAAAAAGGGTTTCAGATGGAGCTATTCAGACAGACATTGTTCATCTTTCAAGTCAGTGTTGGAAAATGATTAGAACTCCAGAATCATATAGCTGAGGTTCAGAAATTTTATTCATTCTTCATGAGGACATTTTGATACTGGATTTAATGTGGTCCAGGTTTAGTCCCTTGGACAGCTAGGAGATCCAACCAGTTCATCCTAAAGGAAATCAGTCCTGAATATTCTTTGGAAGGACTGATGCTGAAGCTGAAACTCCAATACTTTGGCCACCTCATGTGGTGAGTTGACTCATTGGAAAAGACCCTGATGCTGGGAAAGATTGTAGGCAGGAGGAGAAGGGGATGAGAGACGATGAGATGGTTGGATGGCATCACCAATTCAATGGACGTGAATTTGAGTGAACTTTGGGGGCTGGTGATGGACAGGGAGGCCCGGCCTGCTGCAGTCCATGGGGTTGCAAAAAGTCGGACATGACTGACTGACTGAACTGAACTGAGCTTTAGTTCTTTTATTTTTGTCCTTTTTTAGCTAAAATTTTAGTTATTTTAGTTTTGTTTATCTTAGTTATAGTAGAGCTAATGTCTGAATAGAGATATATCATTAGAAAATTAATAAGGTTTTTCCATTTCCATTGTAAGGTATAGTCATTCATATAAAATATGCCTTGATTATAGTGACCATGAAAGAATATTGAGCCTAGGATTCTATTTTGGAATACAGGGTTTGTTACACTGAAAGATTATTATGAAAATTCCAACATTCTTACTCCTGATGGTTAAAAGGAGACAAAACTTAATTGAAATAAATTATTGCTCTTGAAAATTTAAGTGTAAATCAGATTCTAACAAATTATTCTGCTAGTTGTCCTTCATTATACAAAGTATTATAGATGGAAAAATGAATCCTCTTTCTTGAGAAAAAAATTTATTCAAGAGCTCTTTGATTATAAAGAGCTCTTGGAAATTTCACCGAAAATCCTCTGTTCTGTAGATTTGTTCATTTTCTCACTACCTCGTAGACATTTTTCTCATGTTTTAGTTTGATGTTCTAGATCTGAGAGTTAGGTTGCTGTCTCCTTAAAATACTTTGAGAAAGTCTTTCCTTGTATAATTGTTCCATGTTCAGAAAACAGATATTTTTAAGATTTCTATTATAAACCCACTGTTATGATGATTGATATGTTAAGCTGTGTTTACCTTTTCTGGAGAGTAAATTGGCAATAAATATCCAGAACCTTAAGCTGCTTCTTATGCCCTTTGGCTCAGTAATTTCATGTCTGGAGTTTTGTCCTAATGCCATAATTTTAAATGAAAGGTAAAACTGGTATACAGAGATGCTTTTATAAAACTATATGTAAGAAAATTGGAAATAAGCAATGCTCAATAATGGGATGGTAATTGAGCTATGATATACACACACAATGAATTTTTGAGGTAGTCATTTAAGTCATATTGCCATAGCATTTTTAGTGCTCTGATTTTAACCAAAAAAGAGCAGCAGTATGTGAAGTCACATGGGAGACATATTCCGAAATTTCATTTTTTCAATCAAATACCTCAAAGTATTTTGAAGTATAATTTACATACAGAGGGTTTTCCCTTTACAGGAACATATCTTGATTCATTTTGACAAATATATATGTCATGTGATAACTACCACAATCAAGATATATACTACCACCCCCAGAAGCTTCTCTTGTCACTTTGTAGTCAAGCCTTTCCCTCTACTCCCCATCCCTGCAAACTATAGTTTTGCATTTCTAGAAACATCTAAATGGAATCACGCAGGATGTTGCCTTTTGCATCTGCTTCTTTCACCTCTGAGATTCATTCATACTGTGTGCTGTGCATCAGTGTTTTCCCTTTTTATTGTGGAGCATCATTACAATGTGTGGACACATCACAGTTTGTTCATTTACCAGTCCATAGACATTGGGATTGTTTCCAGTTTCCATCATTTGTTTACAATGATTTGTTCCATCATTTGTTTACAGGACATAATGTTTTACTTCTCTTGGGTAAACACTTTCAGAGAAGGATTACTGAGGTATATGATGAGGTTATACTTAAGAAATTGCCAATCTCTTTTTCAAAGTGTACCATCTTGCATTCCTGCCAGCAATGAGAATTCCAATTGCTTTGTATCTTCAAAGCCTACTAAAAAAATCCAACCATTGTTATAGGTGTGCAGTGGTCACTCATTTTCTTGGTGACTGATGACAAACTTCTTTTCATGTGCTTATAAAGCCATCCATGTACCTTCTCTAGTGAAATTTAAATCTTTGAAATCTATTTAAATCTTTTAGTGTTTGCTTATTATTGAGTTTTGAGAATTCTTTATATAAGTTGTATACAATTCCTTTGTCAGATATGTGATCTGAAAATATTTTCACCAGTTTATAGTTTATCTTTTCATTTTCATAATTGTGTCTTTTAAAGAACCAAAGTTTAGAATGTATCAACTTGGCTATTTTAAACTTTATGTGCCAAAATTTTAGTTGAGAATAGTTTTAGATTTACATAAAAAATTGCAAAAATAGCACAGAGAGCTCCCATAAACCCCATACCCAACTTTCCCTCTTATCAATATTTATATGACTTATTTGTCACAACCAGTGAATATGGCTTATGTTTTTTTGTGACCCATCTGGGAAGTCTTTGCCCGTCTCAAAGTCACAATGATTTTCTATGGTTTTTATTTAGAAATTTTATAGTGTTCTGGTTTAGGTCTATGATACGTTTTGAGTTAATTTTTGTGTATGACCTGAAGGAATATTGAGGTTCATTTTTTTTCTGTTAGGAATTCAGTTGTTAAAGCACTATTTGCTTAGTATAACTTTTATCTTAAAAATAAAGATACAGCATGTAAATAAAAATATATGTACACATATGTATGTACATAGTAATATATATCATTGAAGGATGTGCTTGAACAGTGGTTTCATTTCCTTTTTGCCTCAGTTATTTTCTATGTGTCTCCACAATTAGCATGGGTAAGCAGAAGTTTTGAGTGAGCAGACGCAGTATGGAGAAGGGTGAAAGTTAAGGTAAAAGCAGTCGAAGCAGAGACTGAGAAGCTGGCCTCTGAAGGAGGGAAGCAGGTCATGTCATCGAGAAGGTGATGAATTCTCAGTCACCCATTTGTTGATTTCTTAACTACCCTCCAGAGCCTGCAACGCCTGCCTCTGCCATGGTTCCTCTTTTGCTCTGTGGTCGAGTCAGTCCAGTGGCTGAAAATCCTGTAGTTTTGACTTCCACCATTATTATAAATATTATCATTTATAATAATAGTAAAGAATAATATTTATTATCATTATTATAAATACCCACTAGTTAACTTGAGTGGCTGTCTGTTTTTGGCAATCTAAAGGAAACTTACCAGCCAACACAGGCACATAGAAAACCAGCACCTCTTTCTGGGGTGAGGATGAATGACTAAAGAAAAATACGTGTTCCCCCGCAAAAAAGAAAGAAACAAACCGAAGGAGCATGACCTCCATTGTGAAATTAGAGCTTTGTCTTTTATTATAACATTATATATCTTTTTCAATATGTTCCTGAGATCAAGGGATAACATGCTAATATATTAACCACTTATTTTTTATTTTTCATATTGTTCTAGCTCAGAGACCAGAATTCTGGAAACAAGTGAATTCTGCTTGGGGATGGAGACAGAGGGTTGCAAATGTTAATAGACATTTCTGAACATTGGCCAAAGCTTGTACTTGTGAAATTGGTTATAAGAGACAGCAAAAGGGTCTGCATACCTGAGACATAGCATATCATGGTTAAGATCATGGGCTGGTCTGAGAGCCATCTCTGCATCTTTCTTAGCTGTGTGATCTTGAGAGCAGTTCCAAAGCTTCCTAACGCCTCAGTTCCTCCCTGTGCACACAGGGACGATCGGGAGTCATCTATCAGGTAGTGCACCTGGCACAGAGGAAGTGTCACTCAGTTCCTTGCTCCCTAATCGTCCCCAGCACTCATGCCAGGTGCCCAGAGGCCTTATGCGCATGACTGAACTTTCACGCTAATTGTTCACTTTGCAATGAAAGCTTCCCATTTCACTGAGCTCCTTAACCACCCCATCTGTTTAACCATCTCTGTCTCCCTGTGTGGGTTCCCTCCTCGTTTTTAAGATGCTTAATTATTAGGTATGGGTGATAGAATGATCAGCACCACCTGAGCATCAGTTATTAGCAATAAATGTGCCTCCTCCGAGTAGCTATGGCATATAAATTATTTCCACATAAAGGTAGTTTTCTGCAGTTCTGATTATACCTAAATTTTACCCAGTGCCTATTTACAATTTTGCAGTTTTTTGTTTTGAGATCATTCTTCTCAGGTTTATCTAGTTGATCCAGGAACAACTGCAGTGACATTGGGGATAAAATTCTTTTGTTCTGTTTTGTTTTTTTTTTTTAATTTTTAATTCCACTGCATTATTTTAGAATCCCATTGGGAAGTTCTATTTCTCCTATTTTCTGGCTCATGTTTCCTAAATGGCCAGTTAATTGTCTAATAGACGCTATCTCTGGGAGGTTGTTGCTCTTTGGCAGGCGTTGTTGTTGTCATGCCAGGCCTCGCATGTTAATTCTTTCGCTGACTTTCCCTCCAGGTTCACAGGACAGAGGCAGCAGGCCAGAGAAGCTACTGAGTTGCAACAGCTAGAAATTCAATTCAACTCAGATTAGATTAGCACCTGGTAGAGGCAGCGGGCATAGTGGTTAGATCAGGAGACCTGAAAATGAACCACAAACAAGAAAATGAACTGCATATGAGAAAAAAAATCTGTTTCCAGCCCTATGATCAAACTTTCCTTATTTTTGCTATACCATGGTGTAAGTGTGTATGATGCTACAAACACATATTCTTTTGGAGGCTTATTTTAATTTTCACATCGGATCACAGTATTGGGAATACCATAGGGGATGGTATACACACCCAGTGTAAAGAGAGGAGAGCTATTTAGATCTGACTCTTTTCTTTATACTGTTTTGCATCATAGAAATATCTCATAATTAATTAATCTGAAAATATATTTAAAGATTGCAATTGGGAGGAAATCTAGTCAAGACTCATTAGAGTAGTCCAGGAGAGGAGAAAGTACAGGGATTAGAGTGGAGGCAGGAAATGGAGAGATGAGGACAGACTTGGAGTTTTTAAAAATGCTCCTTGTTGTTTAATTCACAGACTATAAACATAACCACTTTTGGTGTATAGTGCTATGAGTTTTGGGCTTCCCAGGTGGCTCAGTGGTAAAGAATTCACCTGCAATGCAGGAGACGTGGGTTTGATCCCTGGATCAGGAAGATTCCCCTGGAAAAGGAAATGGCAACCCACTCAAGTATTTTTGCCTGGCAAATCCCTTGGACAGAAGAGCTTGGTGACTACATTCCATGCAGTCACAATTGAGTCAGACACGATAGTGACTAAACAACCTGAGTTTTAACAAACTATATAGAGTCAAGTAAACACCCCCCATCATAATGTAAAATAGTTCTATCACCCCTTCCCCCCCAGAAATCCCTCATATTGTAGTCACTCTTCATCCGCCTCTAAACCCTAACAACCATTCATCTTCATACCCACTGCTGCTTCTGCTGCTGCTAAGTCGCTTCAGTCGTGTCCGACTCTGTGCAACCCCATAGACGGCAGCCCACCAGGCTCCCCCGTTCCTGGGATTCTCCAGGCAAGAGTACTGGAGTGCGTTGCCATTGCCTTCTCCTCATACCCACTAGCTTTGCCTTTTCTACAGTATCAGATATGTGGAAGCTTAGTGTATTTAACTTTTTGAGGCTGGTTTCTTTCATTCAGCGTAACACCTGTGAGAGTTATCCATGTTATTCATATATCAGTAGTTCTTTCTGTCTTTTCCAAGTAGAATTTCATTGTGTGGATACATCAGAGTGTGTTGAATCATTCATCTTCTGAAGAATATTTGTGTTATTACAAGTTTTTGTCAATAATGAATAGAATTACTAGAGACAGTTATGTACAGGTTTTTATGTGAATATAAGTTTTTGTGTCTCTAGAATAAACATCTTGGTGTAGGATTAATGGGTCATATGACAAATGTATGTCTAGCTTTATGAGAAACTGCTAAACTGTTCTCCAAAGTAGATGTATTTTTGCATTTCCACTAGCAATCCATGAGCATTGTGATTGCTCTGCCTCCTTTCAAGTATTTGGCACTGTCTTTAAAAAAATCATTTTAGTAGGTGTGCAGGACTTCATTGTGGTTTTAATCTGCATTTCTCTAAAGCCTAATGATGTTGAGCATCTCTTTATGTACTTAAACATATGATATTCAGGATATGAGACCTTTGTTGCATATATGATTTGCAAATATTTTCTCCTAGTCTGTAGCTTGTCTTTTTGTTCTGTGTCCTTGATGCAACAAAAGTATTAATTTTGGTGAAGTCCAATTTATTGAAGTCTAGTATTATTATTCAAATAAATCCAATTTTGATAAAGCTTATAATTTCAGCCCTAAAATCAGTTCTCTTTGTTGGCATGCATTTGCTATTATATACTAGCATCAGAATGGTTTTAGGCTTGTTTATTGTCGCACAGGTTGTGTACTGCCCAACTCTAGAGGGTATGATTTTTATGGACCACAATGCATAGCAACCCCAAGAGCTGTGAAGTGAGCAGATTCCACAACCATACACTTATCTCTCTGGCGTCTTGTCTACTGAACAGATTGTAATCATTGCTGTGGTTCCGTCATTTATTTGCTGTTATGTGGAATGCATATTGGAGCTGTATTTAAGAAGGTCCTCTATATGAACCATCTAAAGCTAACTTTTTCACACCAACTCTTCCTGTTCTTGGGGGTTTCAGCAACATCATTCTTTCAGGATGGTTTCCTCAACTGACTCCATCAATTCACATGGAAATTGGAAACTTCTTGCACTTAACCCGTTTTCATAGTCTAGACAGCCATGATTTTGAAACTCACATCTAAACAAATGACTAAAAACCTAAACCTAAGATTGGTAGCAACATCTATGACACAACTCTGGGTCGGCCTTTTTTTTTTTTTTTTAAATAAAGCAGTAGACTATAAAGACAGAAATACAATTTGCAGGTAGTATTTTGGCTATGAGTAATGCATCATTAACTCCAAGTGGCTCTGACTAAACTGTGAGATGACACATGACTTCCCTCTGATCATGTGAGCTACCATTCAGTGGTTGAGATTTTTATATTCTGAATACTTGACTGGTTATACTTTCTTGCTCCCAGTTAAAGGTGGGATTACAAGCTATAAACTGGTTAACAGTGAATGTCAGAGCAGAACCAGGAAAATTTCAACAGAACAGAATTGTTCTCAGTGTGTTTTGTCATCAGTTTCATCAGTTAATACAGGCTTTAAAATGCTGCACTGTGAGTCAGGGGTAGGGAAGGAGAAACAGACATCCTATTTATGAATTCTTTCTATTCAAAACCAGGCTGATGATGCTTTCATCTAGGGAAAGTGCAGAATCTGATTGTATCTTAGGAATAAATGTAAGTTAAATGGGGAAATTGTTAAGAAGGGTATTTTGGAAGGTGTGGACTTTGAAGGCTGAACGTTTTGGAGGAGTGGGTGTGTGTATGGTCAGGTTACTCAGGATGGCTGTCTCTTGCTCTCTGTACATCCTCTGCTCAACCAGTCCCTGCTTCAGTTACACTGTACTCACGACTATCCAATCCTCTTAATCATAGGACTTAGTCAATAACTACTTACAAGCTTGCTTCCTCCCCCAGCCTCTGGTTTCCCTGGTAATTGATGAGCCAACTGGACATCAATTCCCCCAATAAATGGTAGCCTCCTTCTCCCCTGAATAGCAAAGATGGCTGCTGAGTCTTGCACACTGTCTGCTGTACATGGTGGCATGTTGCTCCAGCGCTTTGATGCAGATTTATACGATTCCCTGTCCATGAAACCACTGGTGTCTCTGTTGCTGTCTCCAGCCTCTTTTTTCCCTCTGTGTGGGCAGTTTCAAGGCTTGCAGGACTGCAGGGTGCAGCCCAACAGTGTGTAATACTGCAGATAGGTAAAAAGATCATGTAAGAAGGTATCACTGTTTGGAGGGTCCAAAGAAATGACTAGAAGAATAAGGGAAGGGAATAATTTATTTGAAGGACACTTGATCCTCCTCTAAGAAGTGATGGAATTAAAAAAAATTTACAACAGGTGTTCTTTTGTAAGTAAGCCCGTGGAGAAGAGAATGGCTACTCACTCTGGTATTCTTTCCTGGGAAATCCCATGGACAGAGGAATCTGGTGGGCTACAGTTCATGGGGTCGCAAAGAGTCAGACATGACTGAGTGACTAACCCTTTCACTTTCCATGAAAATATTAATATTATAGGGAAGGTGATCTTCCTTGTATGTTTTCCACCTACCTGGCTTCTTCATAGTTATCTACAAAATGATTTTAAAAAAGCATCCAGTTTTCCACCATTACATACAGTGCTAGCTGTAGGGGTTTTGGTTTGTTTTATAAGTCTGCCTCTATTTCTAGTTGGCTGGTAGTTTTTTGTTTCTTTATAAATAGGTGTTGGATTTTGCCAAATGCTTTTTTTTATACCTATTGTTAAGATCATATGATTTTTCTTCTTCAGCGCTTAGATGTGATGGATTACATTAATTAATTTTCAAATTTTAAAGCAGTCTTACATACCTATAATAAACTGTACTTTGTCATGGTGTATAATTTTTTTATAAGCTGTTGTTTTGATTTGCTAACATTTTATTAATAATTTTTGTTTCTATGTAAATGAAATATACTAGTCTGTAGCTTTCTTATAATTCTGTATCTTTCCTTTCTTATAATGTCTGCATCTTATTTTATTATTATCTGGTTTTGTTAATGCTAACTGCATAGAATGAGTTAGGAACCCCTTTAAATGTTTCATAAAATTCACCAGTGAAATCATCTAGGCCTGTTACTTTCTTTTTTGGAAGGTTATTAATTCTTGATTAAATTTATGTGATAAGAACAGGCCTATCCAGGTAATCTATTTTCACTTGTGTAAGTTTTAGTAGGAAATGTCTTTTAAGGATTGGTCCATTTCATTTATCTATCAAAGTTTTGGATGTAGAGTTATTCATAGCCTTCTTCTATTATCCTGTTGATGTTCATGGATTCAGTAGTGATCCTTTCATTTGTGATATTAGCAATTTGTGCCTTCCCCCTGCCCCTCACCCCCACCCTGGGTAGCCTGCTAGAAATTTATCAATTTTATTGATCTTTTCAAAGAACCAGTTTCTCCATTGATTTTTCTCTATTAGTTTCATGGTTTTTAAAAAATTTCATTGATTCCTACTCTAATTTTTACTTCTTTTCTTCTGCTTGATTGGCCTTCATTTGTACATTTTCCTCTAGTTTCCTAAGGTGGAAATTTAGGCTACTAATTTTAGATTTTCTTTTCTAGTATATACATTCAATGCTATAAATTTTACTGCAAGTAAAGGTTTCACTGCATCCCATACATTTTGATAGGTTGTATTTTCATTTAGTTAAATACTTTTAAAATTTCTCTCAAGACTTCTTCTTTGAATCAAGTGTTATTTAGAAGTATGATATTTAATCTTCAAATATTTTGAGATTTTTCTAGTTATCTTTCTGATTTCTAGTTTAATTCTCATGTGGCCTAAGAGCATAGTATGATTTCTATTCTTTTAAATGTGTAAAGATGTGTTTTATGGCTCAGAATGTTGTCTGTCTTGCTGAATGTTCTGTGTGAACTTGAAGCATGGCGTATTCAACAGTTTTTGGCTAAATTATTCTATAAATATCAGTTGGATCCAGTTGATTGGTGCTGCTCTTTAACTGTATCCTTACTGACTTTTTTGCCTTTTGTCAGTTACTGAAAGAAGGATGTTGAAGTCTCCAACTATAATAGTGAATTTTCCCTTCTTTTTGCATTTCTGTTTTTTCCTCAATCATTTTGATGCTCCTTTTTGGGGCATATATAAGATATGGATTGTTATGTCTTCTTGGAGAATTTATACCTTTAAAATTATATAATGCCTCTCTTTATCCTTCAGAATTTTCCTTGTTAGTAATATTTTTTTGGATATGTCTCCTGAAGCAAGGGAAACAAAATCAAAAATAAACAAATGGAATTATATCAAGCTAAAAAAGCTTTTTCACAGCAAAGGAAAGTATCAGTAAAACAAAAAGGCTGCCTACTGAATGGGAGAAGATATTTGCCAACAATATGTCCAAAAAAGGGTGAATATCCAAAATATGCATACAATTCAACATTTTAAAAAATGACCTGATTAAAAAAATGGGCAGAGAACTTAAATAGACGATTTCCTAAGGAAGACATCCATTACGTTTGACGTAATATTGGCCATAAAAAGAATGAAACCTTGCCCTTTGTTCCAACATGGATGGACCTAGAAAGTATTATGCTAAGTGAAATAAGTCAGAGCAAGGCAAATACTGTATGGTTTCACTTACATATGTAATCTAAAAATAAAAAACAAATGGACAAACATAAAACAAAGAGTTATAGATACAGAGGACAAACAGATGGTTAGCAGAGGACAGAGGGTCAGGAGGAAAGAAATAGGTGAAGGAGACTAAGAGGTACAAACTTCCATTTGCAAAATAAATGACATGAGTATGAAATTTACAGTGTGGGGAGTATAGCCTGTAACTATGTAATATCTTTGTATGACCACATATTGTAGCTAGACTTATCATGGTGATAAGTTTTGAAATGTATAGAAATATTGAATAACTATGTTGTATAACAGAAACTAACATAGTGTTGTAGGTCAGTTATACTTCAAAAACAACTAACCAACCAAAAAACCAAACTTCGGGAAAAGAATATCAGATTTAAGTTTATCAGAGGTTGGGGTGGGGAAAGGGGGTATTGGATGAAGACAATCAAAAGGCACAAATTTCCAGTTATAAATAAATACTAGGGGTGTAATGTACAGCATGATAAATATAAATAGCACTACTTTATGTTATACTGAAACTTTGAGTAAATCCTAAGAGTTCTCATTGCAAGGAAAATATTTTTTCTGATTCTTTACTTTTGTGTCTCTATAAGATGATAGATATTCACTAAACTTTTGGTGACCATTTCATGATTTGTAAGTCAGTCATTATGTTGTACACCTTAAACTTGTACAATGCTGCATGTCACAGTATCTCAGTAAAACTGGAAGAATTTTCCTTGTTCTGAAACCTGCTTTGTCTGAAATTAATGTGATCATTCCAGCTTTCTTTAGATTAGTATTTGCATGGGATTTCTTTCTTAACCCCTTTACTTTTAATCTAGCTGTGTCTTTTATTTAAAGTGAGTTTCTTGTAGACTACATATAGTTGGGTCTTTTTTAATGCACTCTGACAGTCTCTCACTTTCAATTGTTATATATAGGTCATTCACATTTGGTGTGATTATTGATACGGTTGGAATAATATTTACCATGTTTATAACTATTTTCTATTCATTGCCCTTTTACTTTGCCTCCTTTTAAATTTTTCCTTTTTTTCTTCCTTCTCTGATTTTAATTGAGTAGTTTATATTATTACATTTTCTTTCCTCTCAGCATATCAACTATACTTCTTTGTAAAAAAGGTTTAATGGTTTACCCAGTGTTTGCATTATACATGTAAAACTAATCTAAGTCCACTTTCAAATATCACTGTAACACTTCACAGGTAGTGCAGGTACTTTATAATAGAGTGTTCCCAATTCCTCCCTCCTCTCCTAAGGGATGTTATAACACTGTCGTTATCTATTCCACTTTTCCACATGTTATAATCATCCAATATGTTTCTGCCATCACTTTGAACAAATGATTATCTATTAGATCTATTAAAGCTAAAAAAATGCTCTCTAATGCTGTTCCTTTCTTTATGTAGATCTGAATTTCTGTCTCACCAATTTTGGTGACCATTTGCCATGTGATCTCAATTTTCTACTGTATGTTAAGAAGTCATTGATGTTTTAGTTCAGTTTTAATCTTGTTGTGAGGATAGTGATGACTTCTAAGTTCTTTGCATGTTGGATCTGAAACTAAAAGGCAATATTGTATTTTTTCATGACTTATTTAAAAAATTTACAAACAGTAAAATTCACTCTTTTGATATAAGATTCTGTGTTTTGACAAATTCACAGCATCATGGAGCCATCACTTTGATCAAGATACTGAGTTGTTCCCATATGTCCCCAATTCCCTTACGCTGCCCCATTGTGGTCAGTTCTCTCCCACTCCAAAATCCTGACAACTAATAATGTCTTACAATTTTTTTTTCTAATTTAAATTTATTATTTATTTATTTGCCATACTGGTCAGCATTCAAGATAGAGCCCCGACCAGGGATTGAACCCATGCCACCTTCAGTGGACACATGGAGTTTTAACCACTGGACCATCAGAGAAGTCCCTTAGAACTATTTTTCTGAAGTCACCTGTGGGATTTGGAAACCTCTGGGGTGGTCATAGGATATATAGGCCTAAAAAGAAACTGCCTTTGTGTAGATTTCAGGAAAAAAGTAAGCAATTAGCAAACAAAGAAAAAGAAGAATAATTTAGTAAAGTTTAAAAAAAAAGATGAAATAGTTTTAAAAAGTTCAGAATTAAAAATTCATAACCTTTTATTTAAAATATTTGAACAGTGATATACAGGAAGTGACTACGATGACCATACTCTCACAGCATCTTATGATATTGAGTTGGGTGAACCATTAGAGATGGCCTAATGACTAAGGAGGATTCAACAAGCTATTGCTCACCAGCCACATCTGGCATACCACCTGTTTCTGTATAGTCCACAAGCTGAGAATGATTTTAATATTTATAAGTGATTCGAAAAAACTAAAAGAATATTTCATGACACATGAAACTTATATGAAACTTAAATTTCACTCTCTATAAGTCTACAAATATAATAATAACATTTTATTGGAACCCTGCCTTACTTATTTGTTTTCATCTTGTCTATGTGCTTATTAAAAAAATTTTTAAGGAGTATAGTTGATTTACAATGTTGTGTTAGTTTCAGGTGTACAACAAAGTGATCAACATATGCATATATCCACTTTTTTTTTTTTTATAATTTTTTTCCCATATAGGCCATTAGAGAAAATTGAATAAAGTTCCCTGTGCTATACAGTAGGTTTTCATTATCTATTTTATATATAATAGTATGTATATGTCAATCCCAATTTCCCAATTTATTCATTTTCTACATCCATGACTCTTACTTCTGTTTTGTAAATAAGTTCATTTGTACCTTTTTTTTTTTAGATTCCACATATAAGTGATACCATATTTGTCTTTCTCTATCTGACTTAATTCACTCAGTATGGCAATCTCTAGGTCCATCCATGTTGCTGAAAATGGCATTATTTAATTCATTTTATGACTGAGTACTATTCCATTGTATTTATGTCCCACATCTTCTTTATCCATTCCTCTGTTGATGGACATTTAGGTTGCTTCCATGTCTTGGCTGTTGTAAATAGTGCTGCAATGAATGTTGGGATGCATGTCTCTTTTCCAATTATAGTTTTCTGCAGATAATATGCTTAAGAGCAGGATTGCCAGATTAAGTGGTACCTCTGTCTTTAAGATTCTAAGGAAACTCCATACTGTTCTCCACTATACCAATCTACATTCCCATCAATAGCATAGAAGGGTTCCCTTTGCTCCACACCCTCCCCAGCATTTATTGTTTGTATACTTTTTAGTGATGGTCAGTGTAACCATTTCAATGGTTACACTTCATTGTAATACTTCATTGTAGTACGATTTGTATTTCTTGAATAATCGGTGATGTTGAGCATCTTTTCACCTTTTCAGCTATCTATGTGTCTTCTTCGCAGAAATGTCTATTTAGGTCTTTCACCCATTTTTTTGATTGGGTTGTTTGCTTTCTTTTTAATATTAAGCTGCATGAACTGTTTGCTAATTTTGGAGATTAATCCCTTGTTGGTTGCTTCATTTGCAAATGTTTTCTCCCATTCTGAGGGTTGTCTTTTTGTTTTGCTTGCTTATGGTTTCCTTTGCTGTGCAAAAGCTTTTAAGTTTAATTAGAGCCCAGTTGTTGATTTTTGTTCTTATTTTCATTACTCGACCAGGTGGATAAAAAAAGATTTTGCTGTGATTTATGTCAAAAAGCATTCTGCCCATGTTTTCCTCTGAAAGATTCATAGTGTTTGTGTTACATTTAGATCTTTAATTCATTTTGCATTTATTTTTGTGTATGGTGTTTGGGAGTATTCTAATTTCGTTCTTTTACATGTAGCTGTCCAGTTTTCCCCATGCCACTTATTGAGGAGACTGTCTTTTCTCCATTGTATATTCTTGCCTCCTTTTTCATAGAAAGGTGAGGGGGTTTATCTCTGGACTTTCTTATTTGTATACTTTAAGCTGCAATGGAAGGACTTATGCTAAAGCTGAAACTCCAATACTTTGGCCATCTCATGCGACGAGTTGACTCACTGGAAAAGACTCTGATGCTGGGAGCGATTGGGGGTAGGAGGAGACGGGGACGACAGAGAATGAGATGGCTGGATGGCATCACCGACTGGATGGACATGAGTTTGAGTGAACTCCAGGAGTTGGTGTTGACAGGGAGGCCTGGCGTGCTGTGGTTCATGGGGTCGCTAAGAGTCGGACACGACTGAGCGACTGAACTGAACTGAACTGAACTGAAACTGCAGTGGCAAAATTGAGTAGTTGCAATTGAGACTATATATGGCATTCTCATCATTTTGAACTGATACTTTGCATATTGCAATTGAAGTTAGAATTCAACAGCATTTAAAATGTCATACAATTTCATTCATCCATCTTTCTCCCTCCTTTTCTCCTTCCCTCCCTCCCCTTCCTTCCCTCCTACCTTCTCTTCCTTTCTCTCCCTTCCTTTCCCTTCCTTTCTCTCCCCACTCCCCAGTTATTTATTTAAATTAAAGTAGAGGTCTGTCAAGTCAAATAAAAAGTGAACTTTGAATATCATGTTTTTAAGGCACAGTGGAGTACAATTATTTTGTTACAGAATTAGCTGGCAAAGCATTTCGCCTACTATGCAATGACACTATCATTGCATTAAAAGAATACAATATATGTCAACAAACCAAACTGAACAACCATCACAATATTCCCAGCTCACAGAGAAGCAATGGTTAGAAAAATTTAAAATAGTTTCTCATCACAGCAGAATTTCTTCATAAAAATAAAAGTGAGCCTTCAACCAGAGAAAGTGTCTTGAGTGGCTCATTCATTAGCTTACCAAGGAAAACTATTTACCAAGGGTGAATTAACTAAATTGTGATTGATTGAAGCAGCCATTGAAATGGGACCACGGAAACTAAACTTGTTTGAGATGTTTAGTCTTTCAATGAGTAAAGTTGTTCGGAGTGGAGGACATTGGGAGCAACATCATTAGTCGATTAAAACCCAAGACAAATAATTTCGAGTGGTTTTCTTGATTCTTGTTGAACTCACAGATATTACTGATACTGCCAGGTTGTTATTTATTTAAGGAGTCAGTGCACAGTTTGAAGTAACTAAACAATTAACTCCTGTAAATAGATTGCTTGGAACGACTACAGATAAGAACATATTCAAAGAATTTGAGAACACTAATTCTGTACAACCTGAGCTGGAATTTGCTAAAATATGTTGCAGTTGATATCATAAAAATATGTTTAGAGCAGTAAAGGCTTAGTTGGACAAATTTTCAAGCTTGAGAAAATGTATGGTGTTAAAAGCTTGAGTTATTCTTCAGCAGGTACTTTTCCGAAATATTTGAGTCTTAGCCCATTCAGCAAGTAGTTCCACTGAAAAACTCATTTGCTCTCATTGATGTAACCATGGTGGGTTCTATGAATTTTTGTCTAAAGAGAAGCTGAATATCCTGACTTGTGCCAACACAGCAGTTCAAAGGCAGTGCTAAAATTCTATTGCAGTTTTTGAGCTCAGGATTGAGATTGAAAACTTTTAAGTGAGAAGAACTGCCTTCAACCACTGAGATTAACAGTTTTTGTTGCAGACTTGATGTTTTTTAATGAATTCAACCTAAAATCTCAAGGCTAAACAGCATCCATATGAGAAACTAACACTGCAGTAAAGTCATTTCAACAACTAACATTATTTAAATGTCAAGCTGCCTAATACACCTCCAGGTGTGTTAAAAGATACAAAGAAAAGTGAGGTCTCCCTTCCATGAATATTTGCAGTGGATATATTCTCTGAGTTCAAACTTCAGTTCTAGCAGCAGTTTTTGGACCTCAATGCAAATGCAAAGAAAATTTCCATATTTCAAAATCCATTTAACTGAGCCTTGGAGGGACTTCCACGAAACTTTCAATTGGAAGTGATTAATCTGCAGTATAATGATGTGCTGAAAGATAAGTATCGATAGAAAAATTTAATAGAACTCTTAAATGTCTTGAAAGCAATCAATATGCTCAATTAAAATGCTCATAAATGGATAGCAGTTTTTGTAGTACTTTTCTGTGTGAAAAGACATTTTCAAAGATGCAGTTTTCATCCTTGAATTAAAATACTTATTGAGATAAAATTATCATTACAGATCAGCATTAACAGATGAGCATTAGCATTCTATGTTGGTGGTAGGTGAATTACATTTGAACCCCAAGTAAGTGAAATGCTATTATTCCCCAAAGAATTTTATTTTATTTTTCTTGTTTTAGACCTGTAATATAAAATAGTGGTACTAACTTATAGTTTGAATTTTGTCAATTAAAAAATATGTGAAAATTGGTTTTGTTTCTTATTTTATGAGAGACTGTATAATACCCTTGGGCTTCCCTGGTGGCTCAGTGGTAAAGAATCTGCCTGCCAGTACAAAAGATTCAGGTTCGATCCCTATATCGGAAAGATCCCCTGGAGAAGGAAATGGCATCCTACCTGAGTATTCCTGCCTGGACAAGTCCACGGACAGAAGAGTCTGGTGGGCTACAGTCCATGGGCCACAAAGAGTCAGACCTGATTTAATGGCTAACCAACAGCAAATATAATATCCTTAATTTCCCCCTGGTCCACAAAGCCTAAAAAATTTACTATCTATCCCTTTATAGAAATCGTGTGCTGACCCCTGACCTAGATGGCTCTTACTTCCCATGTGATGGAAGACAGTTTTGTTTCTTTCTAGCTTCTGGTGGTTGCCAGCAATCCTCAGCACTCCTTGACTTGTAGGTTTATCTACGTCCATTGTCATGTCGTCTGCTTCCTATGGCTCTCTATGTTCAAATCTCTTTTTATAAGGATACCAGTCATATTGGACTTAGGACTCACCCTAATCCAGTATGTTCAGTTCAGTCGCTCAGTCATGTTTGACTCTTTGTAACCCTATGGACTGCGGCATGCAGTCCTCCCGGTCCATCACCAACTCTTGGAGTTTACTCAAACTCATGTCCATTGAGTCAGTGATGCTATCCAACCATCTCACCCTCTGTAGTCCCCTTCTCCTCCTGCCTTCTATCTTTCCCAGCATAAGAGTTTTTTCCACTGAGTAAGCTCTTCACATCAGGTGGCCATAATATTGGAGCTTCAACTGCAGCATCAGTCCTTCCAATGAATATTCAGGACTGATTTCCTTTAGGATTGACTGGTTCAATCTCCATACTGTCCAAGGTACTCTTAAGAGTCTTCTCCAACACCACAGTTCAAAAACATCAATTCTTCGGCACTCAGCTTTCTTTATGGTCCAACTTTCACATCCATACACGACTACTGGAAAAACCATAGCTTTGACTATACAGACCTTGGTCAGTAAAGTAATGTCTCTGCTTTTTATTAATATGCTGTCTAGGTTTGTTATAGCTTTTCTTCCTATATGACCTCATCTTAATTTAACTAATTGCATCTGTGAAGACCCTGTTTCCAAAACTGATCACCTTGTGAGGTTCCTAGGATATGAATTTGGTGTTGGTAGTGAATTCAACTCAGTACATTTAAACAGTGAAAGGAGGAAGTGATCAAAATGAGCCAAGGAATGCCTGCAGCCTCTGAAAGCTGAAAGAGAAAAAGGAATCAATTCTTCCTGGAGTTTCCTGAAGGAATGCAACCCTCCTGAGACCTTGAATTTAACTTCATAAGAGTCATTTCAGACTTCTAACCCCTGGGACTGTGAGAGAACAAATGTGTATTGTATATTATTTTAATCCATGAAGTTTGTGGTCATTTGTTATAGCAGCAATAGAAAGAGAACTCATTAAACTGGTTCCTGTAGATGGATGGAATGAGTACTGGCTATGGAGGAAGAAAAAGTAACAGTGGAGAAATGGAGGAAGGATTGAAGAAAAATCATGCAGGAATGAGTAAGTGGGTATCTGGGGCAAATGATAAGTCAGAGTAAGCTTTTGTGCTTTTGCCCTATTACACAGACATGGGTTCTAATTTAGGAGATGATTACAAAAATTTTTCATTGAAGTATAGTTGTTTTACAATGTTGTGTTAATGTCCACTGTGTGTGTATATATGGTATATATATATATACACATACATATATCTATTCTTTTTAAAAAATATTCTTTTCCATTATGGCTTATCATAAGATGTTGATAAGTTTGTAGAAAAGAGATGGCATTATTTTAAATTAATGACAGAACTTAGGATGGACACACAGCTTTTCACATACAAAACACTCCCAAGTGATCTTCATAATCATGTTCCTTCCAGATGGCCTCCCCCAGATGCCCTCCTTCACATTACAAAACACAAGCATGTTGAAAGAGCCTCTCAGCGTTTTGAATTAAAGGGTGTTAAAGGCTCCACTTTGGCCTGGAGAGCTCAGAAATGTATGTAGCCAAGCAGACATTTCATAGGTGGGATGATCCCTGAAAAGGATATTTACCCATGAGCATAGAAAAGTGTTAAGGCAAGAAAAAGAAGTTGGGTGTCACTATTCATTATCAAGTTTGGATCATATTCTTGATTAAAAATAAACTCTCTGCTAGCCAGCTCATTCTGTCATGACCCCAGACTTCTTAGGAAAGTGTAATGTTGGAACTGTTTTTTCAAAGGCATAGCAGATTGAGAGAGCTTCATGCCAAACAGGGGATAAAAGATCAGATGCTCAGAAAGGACTTCAAACCATTTAAAAATTATAAAAACAATCTTTAATTTGAAAAATAAATTATGGATAGTTACAAGTTTCTTTTAACACTTGATTTTATTTTAAGAAGAACACTGTTTTAGAAGGCAAGAGATTCTAGAATTGTGTCTTCAGAGATTCTTGAAAAGATAAAAATAAATAAGATGTTTGTCATCCTGGGATGGATTCAGAAGTCACTGCCCACTCAGGTAAATAAGTGAGATCAGAGCTTTTAAAACATGGCTGCTATTGGTCTTGAAGTCCTTTTCTCCAGTTAGAAATCTTTAAAATAAATATAATGATGTCCAAGCCCGAACCCCTGATGTTATGCTATAATTGAGAAGCAGGACTCAATGGACTAGATGGGTCTGGAGTTTCTTGAAAATGTGAAAATTCCTTAATTGACAGAAATTTTACAGTTATGGTCACTTAATTTTAATAAAATAATCATATTTATGATCACTTTAATTTTAATAAGATTGCAATCACATTTTATGATTATTATCAAAGTCTTATCAATATGACCACTTTAGTGAGTAGAATTCTTTAATAATTTCATTTATCCAGCATTTATCATATATAAGTATGCAGTCTTACCCTTAAGAAACTCCAGTTCAGTAGGGAAGTGAGGCATGGAAAAAAGGCAAGAGTTCTCAAACCTTGTGAACTGTACCAGCATAGAATTGTGTTTAAATTAAAGGGGTTGTAGAGAGGGAGGAGAGATTAGATTTATTCAGAGTGGGGTAGAGTATGTTGCTATAAGAGAGGCTTTGGCGTTTGCTGAGTTTGGAAAGCTAACCAGGGTTTGTAAGGTTGACAAGCAAAGAGAGCATTTCCAGACCCAGGCAAAGCAGGTGAAAAATCACAGACATGAGACAGCATGTTTAAAAAATGATCATTCATTTTTCTGGAGGCTGACATTTGAGTGACACAGCAGGAATCAGGTGTTGGCAGAAGGTGGGAGGTGAGGCAGGAGAGTCAACCTGGACCCAAGGATGAGGCTCCCTTTCAAGTCAAGGAAGGCACATCCCAGAGCCAATGGCCAACAGTTGGAGGGTTCTAAGACACGGGACATGAACAGACTTGCTTTTCTGAAGGATCCCTCTGGCAGTCCTGGGGAAGATGAGTCTAGGAGGAGTGAGACAGGAGGCAGGGAGATGAGTAATGAGGGTGTTGCTAAACGCAGACAGAAGACTTGACGTAAGGTGACTAAAGAGGAAGAGATAGACCTAGACTGCATCAGAGAAGCAGGGTGAACCAGACCTGACCACTTGGTGATGGATACAAAGGAGACAGGGACTAGGGTTAACTTTCAGATATTTTATTTGACTAGTCAGCTAACTTACGATACTCACTACACATTAAACACAGCTGGTCTTATAGAATCCCTCTTACAGGAACAGGCATCTTCCGCTTAGCTCAGCAGCATGGACAGTGAACTGCATTTCTGCAGGTCACCCAGCCTCCAATGTGTGGATATGGGTATAGGGATGTGGAGTATGTCTGTGCACGTGTTCAGGGTAGAAGAGTGGAATGAACTAATGCCTTTTAATTGTGGTAAAACAACATAAAATTTACCTTTCTAACCATTTAAAAAAGTATAGTTCACTGGAATATAATACTGTTATATAACGTATATAACACTGTACTGTGTGTGTGTGTGTGTGTGTGTGTGTGTATCAGTTCAGTTCAGCCGCTCAGTCATGTCTGACTCTTTGCGACCCCATGGACTGCAGTATGCCAGGCCTCCCTGTTCACTGCCAACTTCCAGAGTTTACTCAAACACAGTGTCCACTGAGTCAGTGATGCCATCCAACCATCTCATCCTCTGTCGTCCCCTTCTGCTCCTGCCTTCAACCTTTCACAGCATCAGGGTCTTTTCCAATGAGTCAGTTCTTCACATCAGGTGGCCAAAGTATTGGAGTTTCAGCTTCAGCATCAGTCCTTCAAATGAATATTCAGAATTGATTTCCCTTAGGATTGACTGGTTGGATCTCCTTGCAATCCAAAGGACTCTCAAGAGTCTTCTCCAACACCACAGTTCAAAAGCATCAATTTTTTGGCGATCAGCTTTCTTTATAGTCCAACTCTTACATCCACACATGACTACAGGGAAAACCGTAGCTTTGACTATATGGACCTTTGTTGGCACTGTAATGTCTTTGTTTTTTAATATGCTATCTAGGTTGGTCGTAACTTTTCTTTCATGGAGTAAGCGTCTTTTAATTTCATGTCTGCACTCACCATCTGGAGTGATTTTGGAGCTGGAAAAAAAGTCTGTCACTATTTCCATTGCTTCCCCATCTTTTTGCCATGAAGTGATGGGACCAGATGCCATGATCTCAGTTCTCTGAATATTAAGTTTTAAGCCAACTTTTTTCATTCTCCTCTTTCACTTTCATCAAGAGGCTCTTTAGTTCTTCTTCGCTTTCTGCCATAAGAGTGGTGTCATCTGCATATCTGAGGTTATTGATATTTCTCCTGGCAGTCTTGATTCCAGCTTGTGCTTCATCCAGTCCAGCATTTCTCATGGTACATTCTGCATATAAGTTAAATAATAAGCAGGGTGACAATATACAGCCCTGATGTACTCCTTTCCTGATTTGGAACCAGTCTGTTGTTTCATGTCCAGTTCTAACTGTTGCTTCCTGACCTGTATATGGATTTCTCAGGAAGCAGGTCTGGTGGTCTGGTATTCTCATCTTGTTCAGAATTTTCCACAATTTGTTGTGATCCACACAGTCAAAGGCTTTGGCATAGTCAGTAAAGCAGTAGTTTTCTGGAACTCTCTCCCTTTTTTGATGATCCAACGGACACTGGCAATTTGATCTCTGGTTCCTCTGCTTTTTCCTAATCCAGCTTGAACATATGGAAGTTCAGAGTCCACATACTGTTGAAGCCTGGCTTGGAGAATTTTGAGCATTACTTTGAAGGCATGTGAGATGAGTGCAATTGTGTGGTAGTTTGAGCATTCTTTGGCATTGCCTTTCTTTGGGATTGGAATGAAAACTGACCTTTTCCAGTCCTGTGGCCACTGCTGAGGTTTCCAAATTCGCTGGCATATTGAGTGAAGTACTTTCACAGCATCACCTTTTAGGATTTGAAATAGCTTAACTGGAATTCCTTCATCTCCACTAGCCTTGTTCATAGGGATGCTTCCTAAGGCCCACTTGACTTCGCATTCCAGGATGTCTGGCTCTAGGTGAGTGATCATGCCATCATGCTTATCTCGGTCATGAAGATCATCTTCTGTGTATTCTTGCCGCTGCTTCTTAATATCTTCTGCTTCTGTTAGGTCCATACCATTTCTTTTTTATTGTGCCCATCTTTGCATGAAATATTCCCTTGGTATCTCTAATTTTCTTGAAGAGATCTCTAGCCTTTCCCATTCTATTGTTTTCCCATATTTCTTACATGATCACTGAGGAAGGCTTTCTTAATTCTCCTTGCTATTCTTTTGAACTCTGCATTTAAATAGGTATATCTTTTCTTTTCTCCTTTGCCTTTTACTTCTCTCCTTCTCACAGCTATTTGTAAGGCCTCCTCAGACAACCATTTTGCCTTTTTGCATTTCTTTTTCTTGGGGATAGTAGGCTCCAGGTAAATAACAGGGAGGGAACACAGCCCCACACATCAACAGAAAAATTGGATTAAAGATTTACTGAGCACAGCCCCGCCCATCAGAAAAGGACTCAGTTGCCCCCTCAGTCAGTCTCTCCCATCAGGAAGCTTCCATAAGCCTTCTATTCTTCTCCATCAGAGAGCAGAGACTGAAAACCACAATCACAGATAACTAACCAAACTGATCACATGGACCACAGTCTTGTCTAACTCAATAAAACTGTAAGCCAGGCTGTGTAGGGCCACGCAAGATGTATGGTTCATGGTGGAGAGTTCTGACAAAATGTGGTCCACTGAAAAAGGGAATGGCAAACCACTTCCGTATTCTTGCCTTGAGAACCTCATGAACAGTATAACAAAGGGAAAAGATAGGACACCAAACGATGAACTCCCCAGGTTGGTACATGCCAAATATGCCACTGGAGAAGAGTGGAGATATAACTCCAGAAAGAATAAAGAGATAGAGCCAAAGCACAAACAATTCCCAGTTATGGATGTAACGGATGATGGAAATAAGTCCAATGCTATAAAGAGCAATACTGCATAGGAACCTGGAATGTTAGGTCCATGAATCAAGGCAAATTGGAAGTGGTCAAACAGGAGATGGCAAGAGTGGATGTTGAAATTTAGGAATCAGTGAACTAAAATGGACTGGAAAGAGTGAATTTAACTCAGATGATCATTATATCTACTACTGTGGGCAAGAATCCTTTAGAAGAAATGGAGTAGCCATCATAGTCAACAAAAGAGTCCAAAATGCAGTATTTGGATGCAATCTCAAAAGCAACAGAATGATCTCTGTTCATTTCCAAGGCAAATCACTCAATATCACAGTAATCCAAGTCTGTGCCCCGACCAGTAATGCTGAAGAAGCTGAAGTTAAATGGTTCTATGAAGATCTACAAGAGATTCTAGAACTAATACCCCCAAAAGATGTCCTTTTGGACATCTTTTGGGGACTGGAATGCAAAAGTCTGTGCCCCGACCAGTAATGCTGAAGAAGCTGAAGTTAAATGGTTCTATGAAGATCTACAAGAGATTCTAGAACTAATACCCCCAAAAGATGTCCTTTTGGACACCTTTTGGGGACTGGAATGCAAAAGTAGGAAATCAAGAAATACCTGGAATAACAGTCAAATTTGACCTTGGAGCACAGAATGAAGCAGGGCAAATGCTAATACAGTTTGCCAAGAGAACGCACTGGTCATAGGAAACACCCTCTTCCAACAACACAAAAGACTCTGCACATGGATATCACCAGATGGTCAATACTGAAATCAGATTGATTATATTCTTTGCAGCCAAAGATGGAGAAGCTGTATACAGTTAGCAAAAACAAGACCAGAAGCTGACTGTGGCTCAGATCATGAACTCCTTATTGCCAAATTCAGACTGAAATTGAAGAAAGTTGGGGAAACCACTAGACAATTCAGGTATGACCTAAATCAAATCCCTTATGATTATACAGTGAAAGTGACAAATAGGTTCAAGGGATTAGATCTGATAGACAGAATGCCTGAATAATTGTGGACAGAGGTTTGTGACACTGTACAAGAGGCAGGGATCAAGACCATCCCCAAGAAAAAGAAATGCAAAAAGGCAAAATGGCTGTCTGAGGAGGCCTTACAAATAGCTGTGAAAAGGAGAGGAGCAAAAGGCAAAGGAGAAAAGTAAAGATATACCCAATTGAATGTTGAGTTCCAAGGAATAGCAAGGAGAGATAAGTAAGACTTCCTCAGTGATCAGTGCAAAGAAATAGAGGAAAACAATACAATAGGAAAGACTAGAGATCTCTTCAAGAAAATTAGAGATACCAAGGGAACATTTCATGCAAAGATGGGCTCAATAAAGGACAGAAATGATATGGACATAATAGAAGCAGAAGATATTAAGAAGAGGTGGCATAATACATAGAAGAACTATACAAAAAATATCTTCACAACCCAGATAATCATGATGGTGTGATCACTCACCTAGAGCCAGACATCCTGGAATGCAAAAGTCAAGTGACCTTAGGAAGCATCACTACACAAAGCTAGTGGAGGTGATGGAATTCCAGTTGAGCTATTTCAAATCCTCAAAGATGAATACGTGAAAGCGCGTCACTCAATATGCCAGCGAATTTGGAAACCTCAGCAGTGGCCACAGGCCTGGAAAAGGTCAGTTTTCATTCCAATCCCAAAGAAAGGCAATGCCAAAGAATGCTCAAACTACCACACAATTGCACTCATCTCACATGCCTTCAAAGTAACGCTCAAAATTCTCCAAGCCAGGCTTCAATAGTATGTGGACTGTGAACTTCCAGATGTTCAACCTGGATTTAGAAAAGGCTGAGGAACCAGAGATCAATTGCCAATGTCTGTTGGATCATCAAATAAGTGAGAGAGTTCCAGAAAAACATCTACTTTTGCTTTAATGACTATGCCAAAGTCTCTGACTGTGTGGATCACAATAAACTATGGAAAATTTTTAAACAGATGGGAATACCAGACCACCTGACCTGCTTCCTGAGAAATCTGTATACGGGTCAGGGAGCAACAGTTAAAAGTGGACATGAAACAACAGACTGGTTCCAAATCAGGAAAGGAGTACGTCAGAGCTGTATATTGTCACCCTGCTTATTTATCTTCTATGCAGAATACATCATGAGGAACGCTGGGCTAGAGGAAGCACAAGCTGGAATCAAGATTGCCAGGAGATATATCAATAACCGCAGATATGTAGATGACACCACCCTTATGGCAGAAAGTGAAGAGGAACTAAAGAGCCTCTTGATGAAAATGAAAGAGGAGAGTGAAAAAAGAGGAGAGCTTAAAGCTCAACATTCAGAAAACTAAGATCATGGCATCTGGTCCCATCACTTCATGGGAAATAGATGGGGAACAGTGGAAACAGTGGCTGACTTTATTGTTCTGGGCTCAAAAATCACAGCAGATGGTGACAGCTGCCATGAAATGAAAAGATGCTTACTCCTCGGAAGGAAAGTTATGACCAACTTAGACAGCATATGAAAAAGCAGAGACATTACATTGTCAACAAAGGTCTGTCTAGTCAAGGCTATAGTTTTTCCAGTGGTCATGTATGGATGTGAGAGTTGGACTTTAAAGAAACCAAGCCCGAAGAATTGATGCTTTTGAACTATGGTGTTGGAGAAGACCCTTGAGAGTCCCTTGGACTGCAAGGAGATCCAACCATTCCATCCTAAGGGAAATCAGTCCTGAATATTCATTGGAAGGACTGATGCTGAAGCTAAAACTCCAATATTTTGGCCACTTGATGCAAAGAACTGACTCATTGGAAAAGACCCTGATGCTGGAAATGATTGAGGGCAGGAGGAGAAGGGGACGACAGAGAATGAGATTGTTGGATGGCATCACTGACTCAATGGACATGGGTTTGGGTGGACTCTGGGAGTTGGTGATGGACAGGGAGGCCTGGCGTGCTGCGATTCATGGGGTCGCAAAGAGTCAGACACAACTGAGCGACTGAACTGAACTGAACTGATGTATGGATGTGAGAGTTGGACTATGAAGAAAGCTGATCACCGAAGAATTGATGCTTTTGAACTGTGGTGTTGGAGAAGACTCTTGAGAGTTCCTTGGACAGCAAGGAGATCCACCCAGTCCATCCTAAAGGTGATCAGTCTTGACTGTTCATGGAAGGACTGATGTTGAAGCTGAAACTCCTATACTTTGGCCATCTGATGTGAAGAACTGACTCACTTGAAAAGAGCCTGATGCTGGGAAAATATGAAGGCAGGAGCAGAAGGGGACGACAGAGGATGACATGGTTGGGTGGCATCACCGACTCAATGATATGAGTTTGGGTAAATCTTGGCAGTTGGTGATGGACAGGGAGGCCTGGCATGCTGCAGTCCATGTGGTTGCAAATAGTCAGACATGACTGAGCGATTGAACTGAACTGAGCTGAAACCATGGTGGAGGTAATGAAGATCATGGCAACCTCCTTCAAAAGGTCCTATGCATGGACTGCTACACCCAGTGCCTCCAACCCTGCAGCGGCCACCGCTGACCCATTCCTCCACTAGAGACTCCTGCACACTCACGGGCAAGTCTGTGTCAGTCTCTTATGGGGTCACTGCTCCTTTCTCCTGGGTCCTGGTGTTCACAAGGTTCTGTTTGTGCTCTCTAAGAGTCTCTTTCCCCTGTCCTGTGTAAGTTCTGGCAGCTGTATGGTGGGGTTAATGGCAACCTCTTTTGAGAGGGCTTATGCCATACCCAGGTCTGCTGCACCCAAAGACCCTGCCTCTGCGATGGGTCAGTCCACTGCTGACCCGTACCTCTGCAGGAGACACTCAAACACAGTTCTGTCTCAGTCTCTGAGGGGTCTCTGGTTCTTGGTGCACACAAGGTTTGTTTGAGCCCTCTGAGCTGGGGGTCTCCTGCATTGCTGGCGGATTCTTTACCAACTGAGCTATGAGGGAAGCCCATATATAAATTTATATATATACACACAAATTATATACATTATATACAATGTATGCATATGCAGTGGTATATACACTGCTAGTATATGAAGTATATTTATATTGTATAAATATTACCACCGTCCATCTCCAGAAATCTTTTCATTTTGTAAAACTGAAACTCTCTCCCCATTAAATAAATATTTCTCATTTCCTCCACTCCACCCCCACTTTATATCCTGGAAAACTTCATTTTACTTTCTGTCTCTATGAATTTGATGCTGTAGCAATCTCATATAAGTGGAAATATAGCATTTGTCTTTTTGTGATAATCTTATTTCATTTGGGCTTCCCTTGAGACTCAGCTGGTAAAGAATCTGCCTGCAATGCAGGAGACCTGGGTTTGATTCCTTGGTTGGGAAGAGCTCCTGGAGAAGGGAAATGCTATCCACTCCAGTGTTCTGGCCTGAAGAATTTCATGAACTGTATAGTCTATGAGATCACAAAGAGTCGGACATGACTGAGCACCTTTCACTTTATTTCATTTAGTATAATGTTCTCAAGGGTCATCCATGTTATAGTATATATCAAAATGTCCTTCCTTTGATGGCTGAATAATATTCCATTGTATTGTTATTGTTCAGTGGCTAAGTTGTGTCCAACTCTGTAACCCCATGGACTGTAGCATGCCAGGCTTCCCTGTCCTTCACTGTCTCCCTGAGTTTGCTCAAACTCATGTCCATTGTGTTGATGATGCCATCCAATCATCTCATCCTCTGTCATCCCCTTTTCCTCCTGCCCTCAGTCTTTCCCAGCATCAGGGTCTTTTCCAAAGAATCAGTTCTTCACATCAGGTGGCCAAAGTACTGGAGCTTCAGTTCAGCATCAGTCCTTCCAATGAATATTCAGGACTGATTTCCCTTAGGATTGACTGATTGGATCTCCTTGCCATCCAAGGGACTCTCAAGGGTCTTCTCCAACACCACAGTTCAAAAGTATCAATTCTTCGGCTCTCAGCTTTCTTTATAGTCCAGCTCTCACAGCCATACGTGACTACTGATAAAACCATAGCTTTGGCCATATGGGCCTTTGTCAGCAAAGTGATGTCTCTGCTTTTTAATATACTGTCTAGATTTGTCATAGCTTTTCTTCCAAGGAGCAAGTGTCTTTTAATTTCATGGCTGCAGTCACCATCTTCAGTGATTTTGCAGCCCAAGAAAAAGAAAATCTGTCAGTATTTCCACTTTCCCCCATCTATTTGCCATATATTTAAATCTACCATTGTATTTTATATCACATTTTGTTTACCCTTTCATCTGTTGATAGACCCTTGATAAGCAATACTGGCCGTTATGCATAACGCTGCTATGAAATGGGTGTACCAATATCTCTTCGACACCTTGCTTTCAGTTATTTTGAATATATATCCAGAAGTAGTATTGCTGGATCATATGATAATTTAATTCTACTTTTAATTTTTTGTAGAACCACCATACTTTTTTCCACAGTGGCTGTACCATTTTATTGCATCTCACCAACGATACACAGAGGTTTCAGTTCCTCCGCATCATCACCAGTACTCATTATTTTCTGTTTTGTTTTTGTTTGCTTTTTTAAATAGTAATAACCATCCAGTGGCTATGAGGTGGGATCTCACTGTAGTTTAACAATGGCCTTTTTCTCCCACTTCTATTAGCTAAAGCAGCTGCAACTTCAACCCTCAAATTATCCCTATAGTTGAGGGGTTCATGAGATGTTCCCATGTCTCTTATACTATTGTTTTTGACCTTGCTTTTTCCAACAGCCATCAGGCCCAGGGGCAACCACCTCCTTCCCATGGCCTCTCAGTCCCAACAGAGCCTTGAACTCAAAGCCTCTTTTCCACAAGTGCCATGAACCAATCATCTGGTGTTTCAGTCCATTGCTGCTCCCTTTCTAACTACCTGACATGGACAGAAAAGCCAACAAATGAGGTGGAAGGTACAGAGCTGGGCTTCACTTCAGCATTGTCCCCATTTGCAGGTTAGGCCTGTTTCCATCTCTCCTTCCACCTCCCCAGGTGCTCACCTCTTTCCCAGCCTGGATGTTGTCCTGGAGGGGAAAGAGCCACTGGTCTCTACCCCTGTAGAACCTTAGCCCTGCAGGAAGGCCACCAGCACCCTAGGATCCAAACACTGTCCACATGAGGCTTATAGACTTACAGGATTTTATTTTCTGCAAGGGCCTACTCAGGCATCTTGAATTCAACCATTACTACACATGTAATCTGGCCTCTCTCTTTAATGTCATAGAGATTTCAGCAAATTACTAGAATGTTAACCTAGTCTTTTGTCTACATAGAAATTAGTCAGTTGTATGTGTTGAATACGGAGAAGGCAATGGCACCCCACTCCAGTACTCTTGCCTGGGAAATCCCATGGATGGAGGAGCCTGGTAGGCTGCAGTCCATGGGGTCGCTAAGAGTCGGACATGACTGAGCGAGTTCACTTTCACTTTTCACTTTCATGCATTGGAGAAGGAAATGGCAACCCACTCCAGTATTTTTGCCTGGAGAATCCCAGGGACGGGGGAACCTGGTGGCTGCCGCCTATGGGGTCGCACAAAGTTGGACACGACTGAAGTGACTTAGCAGCAGTAGCAGCATGTGTTGTATAAATCCTGGCAAACAAGTTCCTGCAGGAGCTCAACGTAATACTTCCTGTAAGTCATTTCTGTTCACTTCTGCACTCAGACATGAGCCTTGGGGCCCATATTTGTTTCCAAGGGCTGCTACTACAAAGACCACAAGCCTGATGGCTTAAAGCAACAGACATTGATTCTCTTACAATTCTAGAGACCCTAAGTCTGAAATCACAATGTTAGCAGGGTTAGTTCTTTCTGGAGGCTCTGAGCGAGTATCTGTTCCATGCTTCTAGGTTCTGGTGCCTGCCAGCAAGCCTTGGCACCCCTTGGATTGTGACAGTGTGACTCTGGTATCTGCCTTTGTCTCCACGCGTTCTTCTTGGTGACCCTGTGTGAAATCTCCCTTTCCTTTCTCTTATAAGGATATCAGTCATTGGTCTGGGGGCCACCCAAAATCCAGGATGATCTCATTTTAAGATCCTTAACTGAATTATATATGTAAGACTCTGCTTCCAGGTAACGTCATATTCATAGGTATTGTTACCAAGTCCAAGTCTAATGAAGTCTCAGAGCTCTCAAGCAGCCTCTTCATGCCAGGTCAACTTGGAATATCACTCCCTAACAGTACTCCGTCTCTTGGAATATTTATGGTCTCACGGCATGCTAGGGCAGTGACGATTTCCTCAGGAGCAGTTATTGCTCTTACATGTCCTTAAATGTTTGCTCAACCAGCCTATGGATTCACCAGCACATATTAGGGAGTCAATGTGTTTACAAGGCATGTGGGTCAAGGGCCAGTTTTTATCATATGAATCACACACATTTATAATTTAATTTGAGTTTAGTTTCTTTTTAATCCTAAAGTCTCTCCAGCTAAAACTTTAGAATGAGACAATGTTGATTTCTAAACGATAATCTTTATTATTCAAAATGCATTTATGATTCACCTGTCAACCAATATAGGATCTATCAATAGATGTGGGAATTCTGCAATATGTTGCTAATTTCAAAGAGATTACATTGTGAAAATTGTAGATCTTTTAAAGCCTGGCTCTATCAATCCCTCCTGCTCTGAGATTAATGGAAAATAATCTTTTACTTTTATCATTTGTAAATGGAGGCTGTAATACCTAGTTTCGAAATAGTTGTAAGGTTACAGATAATGCCTATAAAAAGTGTAACAGAAAGCCTGGAACATCATATGCAATAAAGACTGTATTATTATGATGATTTTCTTTTCATACTTCCCACTATTTATAAATACACTACATCTCAAGAGTGGGCCCTTTTATTGTTCAGAATGGCATCCATATGAGGCTTAAATGTGCTGTAGTCCATGGGGTCGCAAAGAGTCACACACGACTTAAGTGACTGAACAACTTCAAAGCTATCAAAAATGCAATATTTTTCTTCTGTGCTTGAGAATTTAACCCTTCCCTTTTTTGTTTGAATCGAGACTGCTTATAAGTAATCAATCAAACGAATTATTAATTTGGTGGTAGAGATTATTGAGGACTTGAATTTAGGACACAGAGGTGTCAGAATTCCCTCTGTTTCATGCACTATAGATTTTATTTGTTGTAAACCTTAAGTGTCAAACTGCTAGGCCCAGTGATGATTTTCATGATGCTTTAAACACAAAAGTTACAATTTTTACAAACCGTGCTAAGTGCCATGAAATAAAAGACGAAACGCTGTGAGAATGAGTGGCGTGGCTAGATTGAAGACCCAGAAAAGAGCAGGTTCCAATCACTTAATGAAGGGGAGCAGGAAGAAAGATGGCTTTAGAGAAGGGACAAGGTCTGTCCATCCAGGGTCGTGGGCATGTTATAGATTCTTAATGTCATCCTGAGTACAGTGGAGACCATAGGTGTGTTTTAAAAGGGGGGATAATTACTTGCTCCAATTCAGGATTTTTAGATGACATTCTAGCTGCTGTGTAAAGCATAGATTGAAACTGGGGTGGGGAAGAATGAGGTGGGCACAAAGGTTAACCAATAAAGCAGGGAGACCAGTTCGAAGGGAGTGGGAGATGAGTTGGCTTGTGTTGTGGAGGAGGCAGAGCTGTGAGCTTTGTTGCTGGACAGATCATAGGGAAGAGGTTGATGAGGGGAGGATGGAAGACGAAGTTTCCTGCTTGAATAGCTAGGAAGAATGCCCTAAACAGAACATCATAAGAGTGGTTTTAAGTTGTTCATGGATTTCAATCACTGCTATTTGGGGAATTAATTGATATATGCAGAGGATTTTGCTTTGGATTTTCATTCTTGATTGTTTTGTTTCTATCAATTTACTGCATTGTCAACATCTTGATTTCTATTCAATCATCCTAAATTTTTTGGCATCTTCCAAAACAGGGATATGGAATCAGTAGATTGTGAATATGCATAGTCTTCTTCTCTGCCTCAGTCCCAATCACAAAACTTTAATAACCACTGCTTTGGAAGAGTCTCAGATTCCAACAGGATTGTCCTCATTATTCTCAGAACATCTGCCCCTTTCCTTTGCTGCACCTTTGCTCCAGACTGTGCCCTCCTCCTTCCTGCTTGTTCATGAGAAGCCTGATCATCCTTTAAGATTTAGTTCATACCTACAGCTTCAGAGAAGCCTGTCCTGATCACTCTGCTTAGGGGTCTTCTTCTGACACATCATACTTGGCCTTGAAGTTTTATTTTTCTTTGTGTGAGTATTGGTCTTCCCCACCCATAAAAAATTGTAAGTTCTTTGAAGGCAAGGATGGAGTATTTATGTATCTACACTACCTTTAGCATATAAAGGTCAAAGTTCAAATAACGTTTCTTGGCCAAGAGGTTGAGTTCATGCCAAGTAAGGCAGTAGGGGAGGCTGGTGAAGGAGTTATTCTGGGTCCAGCGGAAACTTAAAACAACTCTCACACTACAAACTGAAAGCATCGAACTATCTGACTACACATAAATACTATAAAGTTTCTAATACATTCTGCCCATATCATGAAAGAATTGAGTGTTCGGCCTCTGTTCTCTCCTATCTTCCAATGCACATTGGAGACTCATCCCAAAGAGGAACATATTTTTAGCATTTTGTGATATTTCAGTACTTTCTATTGCTGTATTTTCTAGAGCTACATTGTTCATTTTTGTTTTTTCCCTTCTCTGAAATACATTCATCAAGACAGTTCCTGGGCATGAATCCAAAAAAACAATTTCAAGAAACCAGGGAATTAAACAGTGCCAACCAAATTCTCAGTTGCAACAATGATTATTAAGCAGATTTCATTTCATTCCAGGTTGATCTGGACCACAGAATATTAACTCTTGCCATTTTTTAAATCTCCCCACTTAAGGAGCTGGGACAGTTCACTAGTATCTGTATGAATTTTTGAAAGCCTAATCCCCTACCCCAAGTATGCCATATCATGACACATGTAACTTTAAAACATGTCTAAAACAACCTTGCTTTGAGAATCTGGGGAATTTTCAAAATAATCTGGAGGCCACTGAAAGTATTATAAACTCAGTCCATGTAATCTTTTGCTTTTGGAACTTGAAGGAAAAAAAAGAAAGACAAAATCAAAATGAACACAGCTTACTTTTTATATTGCATTTTATGGTCCTCTTTCTGGAAACAATTCATCCAAAATCCCCTGAACTGGATTCCTCTCCTCCTTTTGTCTCAGAGTTTCAACATCTAGCTCAGTGGTTCTTAATCCCAGTTCAGGTTGGAATTCCCTGTGGGACTGGTACCCAGTGAGAGAGCAACATTGCCCAGTAAGAGGTACCAGGAAGGTGCCAATGGACAAGTAGGGGTTAGAACCAAATAGGTTAACATTAACACACTAAGGTGGGTATGCTTTTATCCAAGCACATGAATAGGAATATCCACAGCAGCCTTCATTATAACAATTCCAGCCTGGATGAAACCATATATAAGCCCCTGTCCCTGGCCTTTGAAGTAAAAGGCTTTTGCTTTAGTCTCCTGGATCTCCCCTGAGTCTCAGAAGGCTGGTTCAAGAGTTAATAATTAGGAAATGTGAAGATGAAGAAACAAAGAATAGGTGCTTGACCAGGAAACTGGTAACACTTTATAGTCTGTGAACCAGCCACAAGCAGAGTCTCCTAATTCCCAGTTCCCTGAAATACAGATAAAGGTCTGACACGTGTTCCTAAGTTGTATTTATAGGAAGCATCCCCCCACCAGATGAAAACTGACAGCCACAAGCATGTAGACCCCAGAAGGGTTGAAACCAGAAGATGGTTGATGCTCAAAACTTCACCTTGATGCCAACCAATAGGAGAATTGAGCACAAACTGATCTCCTGTCCTGCAGCCCAGCCCTTCACACTGCCTTTAAAAGCCTAAGGTATTCAGATGGTTTTTAAGGACAGTAGTCCATCATCTTCTTGGTTTCCCAGCTTTCCTTACCTCAACACATTATCACTTGACTTACTGGCCTGTCATGCAGCCAGTAGTGGAACCCAAGTTCCATAACATAAATAGCTCAAATGTCTATATTGATGGTAAAATGGATCACTAGATAGTAAAATACTCATCCAAATGAAGACAATACAGCAGTGAACATACAGAGTTACAGCTACAAAAAGCAGCACAGAGGAACCTCATGATGTTGAATAAAAGAAGTCAGGCACACAAAAATGCATATTGTTTCATTCTTATTTATATAAACTTCAAACACAGACCCTTGGACTGCAAGGAGATCCAACCAGTCCATTCTAAAGGAGATCAGTCCTGGGTGTTCATTGGAAGGACTGATGCTAAAGCTGAAACTCCATACTTTGGCCACCTCATGCAAAAAGTTGACTCACTGGAAAAGACCCTGATGCTGGGAAGGATTGGGGGCGGGAGGAGAAGGGGACGACAGAGAATGAGATGGCTGGATGGCATCACCAACTCGATGGACATGAGTTTGAGTGAACTCTGGGAGTTGGTGATGGACAGGGAGGCCTGGCGTGCTGTGATTCATGGGGTCACAAAGAGTCGGACATGACTGAGCGACAGAACTGAACTGAACTGAAAACACAGACAAATCTCACCTATGATGTTGAAAATCAGGATATTGGTGAATGGAGCATTGTTTGGGGGGGTGATCACAGGACAAGACTCCATGGTGCTGGTAATATATTTTTTTAATATATATATATAATTTTTATTTATTTATTTACCTGGCTGTGTCAGATCTTAGTTGCAGCACATGGGATCTTCAGCCTCATTGTGGCACACAGAATCTTTAGTTGCAGCATTCAAACTCTTAGTTGCAGCATGTGGGGTCTAGTTCCCTGACCATGGATTGAACCTGAGCCCCCTGCATTGAGTGCTCTGAGTCTTAGCTACGGGACCACCAGGGAAGTCTCGTAATGTTTTATTTTCTGAGCATTGTGGAATTTAGAGGTCTAAGGTTATACAACATAAAATATGCTTTTGCTTTATCATTTCAGTATGTTCTAACCTCTACACACTGAAATAATTAAAGAGGTTCACCTGTCATATCAAGCATTATAATCTTTTGGAAAACACGTTTGTTTAAGAAAATAATGAGATTTTACAGTGACCATTTATCATTGTGACTCTTATTTTTCCAGCAGTCCTTGGTTTTTTAAATATAACACAGTCTTTGAGATGGACCTACTTGACAATATTCTGGAAGTTAGTGTATTGATCATAGTAAATGGGGGCCCAAGATGAAACTGTGTCAGTGAATTCTTCTCTAGAGCAAATAGATAAAACCAATCATATGATCTTCAAATAAATGTATTATAGACTCTTACTGTATCACAGACCTTAACCTTAACTGAATTATTTTAACCCCTCCTTAACATCTTGAGGGTGTTTAATTAATTTATGAGATGAAGTGTTTTATTGATTCAAACAGTACTAGACTGAATGATTTAATTCACTTCTAAGTGTTCTTATTTTCTGATTATGACAGTAATATAGGTTTATTGTAGAAAAGGTAGAAAATAATAAAAGGAAATAAAAAAATCTCATAAATCAGCCACCTGGAGTTAAACATTTTTAACACTGTGGTGTAACTCTCTGGGGAGGAGGAAGTATGTATATATACTTAGATTTAATCAAAATGAATCACATAGCTTTGAGATCCACTTTTTTATCTACTCATATAACATAAGCATTTTCTTAAGTCCTAGATGTACTGCAGAATTATGAATTTTTTTAAGATTATTTTTTTGATGTGGACCTTTTTTTTTTTTAAGTCTTGAAGTTGTTATAATATTGCTTCTGTTTTATGTTTTGGTTTTTGAGGCACCAGGCATGTGGCATCTCTTAGCTCCCTGATCAGGGACTGAAACCATATCCCCTGAGCTGGAAGGTGAAGTCTCAACCACTGGACCACCAGGGAAGTCCTTTGAACTACGGATTTTAAAAATCACATAGCATGCCATAATTTATTTAAACACAATAGTTGGACATTTGAGAGTCCCTTGGACTGCAAGGAGATCAAAACAGTCCATCCTAAAGGAAATCAGTCCTGAATATTCTTTGGAAGGACTGATGCTGAAGCTGAAGCTCCAATACTTTGGCCACCTGTTGTGAAGAACTGACTCATTGGAAAAGCCCCTGACGCTGGTAAAGATTGAAGGCAGGAGGAAAAGGATGACAGAGGATGAGATGGTTGGGTGGTATCATCCACCGACTCAATGGACATGAGTTTGAGTAAGCTCTGGGAGTTGGTGATAGACAGGGAAGCCTGGTGCGCTGCAGTCCATGGGGTCTCAAAGGGTCGGACATGACTGAGCAACTGAACTGAGTTGAACTGTTGGACATTTAAATTATTTCCATTTTCTTGCTTCCATTAAGTGTTAAAAATAGAATGAAGCTTGAATGGTGGAGAAAATAGGTTAAGGATGTCACCTGTAGCTCAATAAAAAATAAAAAAAGAGAATTACAGAGGTGAAGTGAGGGAGAGGAGCTGGTATGGCCAGATTTTGCTGTGTCTTCCTTATCTATTGCTGGCAGCATTTGTACCTACTGCCCGTCTTCATATTGTCCCCATTTCCTCCTCTCCCTCCCCTTTCTCTCTTCCCCTATCCCTCTTCCTTCCGCTCCTCCTCCCTTTCCGCCTTTGCTTCCTCTTCCTCCTTCTCCTCTTCTTACTCTTTCTCCAGCCACACTGGCCTCCATGCTGTCCATCGGCACAGCGGTTACTCTTCTGCCTTTAGGAATCTGTGACTCCTGCCTGGATTCTTCTTTTTTCCCCTGTCACTACATGGCTCACTCATTTCCTTGAGATCTTTATTCAGATTTGACCTTTTTAGTGCCACCTTCTCTGGTCACCTTGTCTAGCGTTCAGACTCATAACTCCAGTTCTATCATCTCCCAAGATTTATTGGCTTCTTTCCCTCTAGCATTACCATCATTTCTATTTTGATTTATTTTTCCTTCTCAGTCTTCCCCACTAGACTGGAAGTACCAAGTGAGAAGGAATCTTTGCCTGTTTTATTCAGTGCTGTGTCCTTAGTGTCTGGCTTGTGCCCGTCACATACAGAATGCTCAAAAAAATATCTGTTGGGTGAATCAGCAGGTCAACATCACTGCAATCACATCAACAGTCTATATTCTTTTTAGAATATCCAAGCTGTCTGGACATATGTAATCGAGTCAGAGCAAGGAGTATATAATTTAATCGGCTTCATTATTTGAAGTAACCCAGGAATGAGTTTATCCTCAGAGACAGAGAAAACTGTGAAGTTGAAGAGATGGACTTTGTTTATGTCACTAAACATGAGATCGACGTTAAGAAGCTGGAAAAACTACTGTAAGTACAGAATTAACTGGATTAAAATGATCCAAAAGGGATCTATGAGGGAGAATGAAGTTCAGGATTAAGAAATCCCTTAAACTTCCCAATTCTTGCAGAATGTAAAGGGTAATTTATTAAGGTGACAGTTTATCCTCTTTGTCCAGAAGAACAAGACAGCTTGACCATGTCCAGCTATTGCAACTCTGCCAAGTCCCATTATTGGATCAGCTCAACAATGCATTTTCTTTGTTCCTTTTCCTGCTCTAAAGCCAATAGATGCTATTGAAGGAAACTGAGTAATCTGTTCCATTGCAAAATGCAGTACTCATTCTCGGGCAGGCCCACAGCTCCGCTTAGCAATCCTGAAATGGAGTGGTTCTCAATTTTTTTGTCTCAGGACTTGTTTTTTGTTAAATTGTTGAGGACCCCAAAGAGCTTTTGTGTGTATGTCGTAATTATTGATGTATATTATATCAGAATTTAAAACCAAGGAATTTCAAAAATATTTAAATCATTTAAAATAACAATAATAAAACTAGTACATATGACCACAAATGACATTTTATGAAAAATAACTGTTTTCCCAAGGAAATCAGTGAAACGGGAAAACATGGCTTTACATTTTGCTAAGCTCATTAATGACTGGTTTAGTAAAAGACAGCTGAATTTTCATATCTGCTTCTGCATTTAATTGTTAGACATAGCCTACCATGTTGCTGGAAAACTCTACTATCTGCTCACAGGAAAGTGAGAGTAAAAAAGTAAATAATGTCTTACTTTTATTGTATAGTTTACCCTTCATTCTGCTTCAATTTGGCATGTACACTGAATCTGTCTTCCCAAAGGTCCCTGATCATTTTTGTTTGTGTTACCTGTAACCTCCTAATTATTGTCAAATCCAGTGGTAAGTTTCATTGACCAGAGAGCTTGAGGGTAGTTTTCCTGGGTATTAATGTACTCTACACAAGGACATCACCAGATGGTCAATACCGAAATCAGATTGATTATATTTTTGCAGCCAAAGATGGAGAAGCTCTATACAGTTAGCAAAAACAAGACCAGGAGCTGACTGTGGCTCAGATCATGAACTCCTTATTGCGAAATTCAGACTTAAATTGAAGAAAGTAGGGAAAACCACTAGACCATTCAGATATGACCTCAATCAAATCCCTTATGATTATACAGTGGAAGTGAGAAATAGATTTAAGGGACTAGATCTGACAGATAGAACTATCTATCCTGATGAACTCTGGACGGAGGTTCGTGACATTGTACAGGAGACAGGGACCAAGACCATCCCCATGGAAAAGAAATGCAAAATGGCTGTCTGAGGAGGCCTTACAAATAGCTGTGAAAAGAAGAGAAGTGAAAAGCAAAGGAGAAAAGGAAAGATATAAGCATCTGAATGCAGCATTCCAAAGAATAGCAAGGAGAGATAAGAAAGCCTTCCTCAGTGATCAATGGAAAGAAATATAGGAAAACAACAGAATAGGAAAGACAAGAGATCACTTCAGGAAAATTAGAGATATCAGGGGAACATTTTGTGCAAAGATGAGTTCGATAAAGGACAGAAATGGTAGGGACCTAACAGAAGCAGAAGATATTAAGAAGAGGTGGCAAGAATACACAGAAGAACTGTACAAAAAAGATCTTCACGACCAAGATAATCACGATGGCGTGATCACTCACCTAGAGTCAGACATTTTGGAATGTGAAGTCAAGTGGGCCTTAGAGAGTATCACTACAAACAAAGCTAGTGGAGGTGATGGAATTCCAGTTGAGCTATTTCAAATCCTGAAAGATGATGCTGTGAAAGTGCTGCACTCAATATGCCAGCAAATTTGGAAAACTCAGCAGTGGTCCCAGGACTGGAAGAGGTCAGTCTTCATTCCAATCCCAAAGAAAGGCAATGCCAAAGAATGCTCAAACTACCGCACAATTGCACTCATCTCACACGCTAGTAAAGTCATGCTCAAAATCCTCCAAGCCAGGCTTCAGCAATATGTGAACCGTGAACTCCCAGATGTTCAAGCAGGTTTTAGAAAAGGCAGAGGAACCAGAGATCAAATTGCCAACATCCGCTGGATCATGGAGAAAGCAAGAGAGTTCCAGAAGAGCATCTATTTCTGCTTCATTGACTATGCCAAGCCTTTGACTGTGTGGATCACAATAAACTGTGGAACATTCTGAAAGGGATGGGAATACCAGACCACCTGACCCGCCTCTTGAGAAACCTGTACGCAGGTCAGGAAGCAACAGTTAGAACTGGACATGGAACAACAGACTGGTTCCAAATAGGAAAAGGAGTACGTCAAGGCTGTATATTGTCACCCTGCTTATTTAACTTCTATGCAGAGTACATCATGAGGAATGCTGGGCTGGAAGAAGCACAAGCTGGAATCAAGATTGCCAGGAGAAATATCAATAACCTCAGATATGCAGATGACACCACCCTTATGGCAGAAAGTGAAGAGGAACTCAAAAGCCTCTTGATGAAAGTGAAAGAGGAGAGTGAAAGGTTGGCTTGAAGCTCAACATTCAGAAGACAAAGATCATGGTATCTGGTCCCATTACTTCATGGGAAATAGATGGGGAAGCAGTGGAGACAGTGTCAGACTTTATTTTGGGGGCTCCAAAATCACTGCAGATGCTGATTGCAGCCATGAAATTAAAAGATGCTTACTCCTTGGAAGGAAAGTTATGACCAACCTAGATGGCATATTAAAAAGCAGAGACATCACTTTGCCAACTAAGGTCCGTCTAGTCAAGGCTATGGCTTTTCCCGTGGTCATGTACGGATGTGAGAGTTGGACTGTAAAGAAAGCTGATCGCTGAAGAATTGATGCTTTTGAACTATGGTGCTGGAGAAGACTCTTGAGAGTCCTTTGGACTGCAAGGAGATCCAACCAGTCCATTCTAGAGGAGATCAATCCTGGGTGTTCATTGGAAGGACTGATGCTAAAGCTGAAACTCCAATACTTTGGCCACCTCATGCGACGAGTTGACTCACTGGAAAAGACTCTGATGCTGGGAGGGATTGCGGGCAGGAGGAGAAGAGGATGACAGAGAATGAGATGGCTGGATGGCATCACCGACTCGATGGACATGAGTTTGAGTGAACTCCGGGAGTCGGTGATGGACAGGGAGGCCTGGCGTGCTGTGATTCATGGGGTTGCAAAGAGTCGGACACGACTGAGCGACTGAACTGAACTGAACTGAATGTAGGTATTGAAGACTGACTCTGAATTTTCCAAGTCAAGGTGAAAGAAATGACAGAGAGGGGTAGGCATGCAGAGTAAGGAGTGCCTGTGACCGGGGTGAGGAAAGTGAGACTGAAAATGTCCTGATAAGGTGTTTGCATTCTACCTGGGGGCATTAGGAAACAAGGCAAGGGTGACAGGCAGGGTGACAGCTTGGAAGGAGCAACACTTCTTCAGGACAAGAGGAAAGGGAGCAAAGGATGCAGGTAATTGATATTTGATCAAAAGCCCAAAAGGGTAGGTGAAACATGGAATGCTTGTGAGAACATAGTTAAAATGACTGGCCCTGGATTCCTGGCTTTTAAACAAAATGAATTGAGGTAAAATTCACATAAAATAAAATTAACCATTAACCATTTTAAAGTGTCTGATTCAGTATATTTAGTACATTCACAGTTTTGCCAACCATCACTTCTACCTTGTTCTAACACATTTTACCTCCTAAAAAGGAATCCTGCACCCACTAAACTGACATGCCCCAAGTGCCCCTCCTCCCAGTCTTAGGCAACCATCGGTCTACTCCCTGTCTCCATGGATTTTCCTGTTTTGGATAATTCATATAAATAGGGCCATGTAATATGTGACTGGCTTTAGCATAAGAATTTAAAGTTTCTTTTGTGTTGTAGTATATATCAGTAGTAGATTCCTTTTTGCTGCCCAATAATACTCCATTTATGGACATACAACATTTTGCTTATTCATCATCAGTGGAAATTTGGGTTGTTTCACTTTTGGGCTATTATGAATCATTCATATACAAGTTTTTATATGGACATGTATTTCCATTTCTTTGGGGTAAGCACATAGCTGTAGAATTGCTGGGTCATAGGGTAACTCTATGTCTAACTTTTTGAAGAACTGCCAACTGTTTTCCAGAATGTTTCTACCATTCTCCATTTCCACCAGCAGTATTCTAAATTCTAAAGGCTTCTAAATTCTCCACATCTTTGCCAATTACTGGCAATTATCTGTCTTCTTTTAAAAAATTATATCCATCCCCAAGAGTGTAAAGTTGTGGTTTGATTTACACTTCCTAAAGAATAAGACTGTTAAGCAACTTTTCATATGCTTATTCACCGTGTATACAATTTCTCTGAATTGTCTTTTCAAGTCTTGCCCATTTTCTCTTTGGATTGTTTGTTATTTTACTGTTGAGAGAGTTCTTAATATATTCTGAATGCAAACCTTTTGTCAGATATGTGATCTGAAAATATTCCCCCCAGTTTGTGTTTTTTTCATTCTCTCAATTGTGTCTTTTGACAAGGATAAGCTTTTTATTTTGTTGAAGCCCGATTTACTATTTTTTAAAAGTCTATGTATCATAATTTTAAAATTTTGCCTCTTAAAACTCTTTACCCTAACTCTAGTTTCTAAAGATTTTCTCCTATGTTTTCTTCTAAGAATTTTATATTTTACATTTACATCTATGATCCATCTCAGTTAATTTTTATGTGAAGTGTGAATTTAAGTCAAGATTTATTACTTGTAAATATTTAATTGCTCCAGTAACATTTGTTGAAAGACTCTGTTTTCCATTAAAATGACTCTGTACATTTGTCAAAAATTGACTATACTTATGTGTAGGGTCGGTTTCTGGACTCTATTATGTCTCCTTGATCTGTGTATCTATCTTTTCCTCAATATCATACAGTCTTGATTATTGTAGCTTTGTGCTGCTGCTGCTAAGTCACTTCAGTCATGTCCGACTCTGTACAACCCCACAGACGGAAGCCCACCAGGGTCCCCCATTCCTGGGATTCTCCAGGCAAGAACACTGGAGTGGGTTTCCATTTCCTTCTCCAATGCATGAAAGGGAAAAGTGAAAGTGAAGTCGCTCAGTCGTGTCCGACTCTTAGCAACCCCATGGATTGCAGACTACCAGGCTCCTCCATCCATGGGATTTTCCAGGCAAGAGTAATGGAGTGGGGTGGGTGCCATTGCCTTCTCCATTGTAGCTTTATAGTAAGTCTTAAAATTGGGCAGAGTGAGTTATCCAGCTTTGTTCTTTTTCAAAACTGTTTTGTCTACTCTTGTTTCTTTGTCTTTCCATACATATTTTAGAATCAGCTTGTTGATATCTGCAAAAAAGTCCTGGAATTTTTATTGGGATTATGTTGAATCTCTAGATCAGCTGGAGGAGAATTGATGTCTTAATAATATTGAGGCTTCCATCTATGAGCATGACAGATATCTCCATTTATTTATATCTTCCATGATGACTCATCAGTCTTCTGTAGCTTTCAGTGGATAGACCCTGTACATGGTTTGTTAACACTTAGATTTAAATTAAAAGTTACATTATTTTGGTGTGATTTTAAATGGTACTTAAAATTGTTTTTCAGATTTTAATTATTTATTGCTAGTATATAAAAATAAAACTGATTTTTATATATAGACCTTATAGTCTAGGGTGTTATGAAACTATTTATGAGTTCTAGAAAACTTTTGTCTGTATTCCTTAGGATTTTTTCATGTAGACCGTCATGTCATTTGGTAGTTGAGATAATTTTATCTTTTCTTCCCAATTTGTAAGCTGTTTCTGTGTTGCTCTGGGTCCATCCCATGCATGTGCTCAGAAGAAGTGCTGGTATTAAAGTTAGGTCATGCATAGAGCTGGGAATTCCCTCCTTCAGATCTCCCCCTTGTTGGATTTCCCCACACTCTTCACATTCAAAGAGCCCCTCTTCTTGGACCTTTGCCCAGAAAGCTAGGATTTCTTTTGGAGTTTTAGCCAGCCTCTCTGTTGTACATTTCTGCTACATTCAACTGCCCTTGGGGCAATTGGCTAGAAAATAGAGAACAAAAGAATTAATGGAGATCCCCCCCTCATACTCTTTAACCACTTTTCTTGGTTCTTCTGGTCAGAAAGGCAGCTTTTCTCTTGGGGTTTTAGGTGTCATTTCACCACAGTGTATCTCTGCAACTGAGACTATTCTTGAGGCAGGGCAAAGAGAGGAAAAAGGAGAAAAAGAAAAACACCCAGGAGATTTCCTCCATGTTCTTTAGATAATAGGAACCCCTTTTCCCAGTCCTCTGACGAGGAAGACAGGGTTTCTCTTTATTTTGTAGCCCATACCCACTTCAGAGTTTCACACTAGGGCCACTCTCAGGTCAACCACAGGAGACAAAAGAGGAAAAAATACAGACTTCTCATATAAGAGTCTGTATTAGTCTTGGTTCTCCAGATAAACAGAAAAAAGAGGAGAGACTGGTTGATTGACTGATGATTGATTATGAGGAATTAGCTCATGCAGTTATGGAAGTTGTGAAGTCTCTTGAGCTGCTTGCTGTCTGTCAGCAAAAGACCCAGGGATGCAATGGTATAATTCAGTCTGAATCTGAAGGCATGAAAACCAGAGGAGCCAATGATGTATATCCAAAAGAAGACTGGTGTCCTGCCTCAACTGTGAGGCAGGAAAAAAGGGTCAAATTCCTCTTCCTCTGCCTTTTTTATTTAGATCCTCAATAGATTGGATCATGGCCGCCCACTTTGTATAGGGCAATCTGCTTTACTGTCCACTGAATCAGATGCTAATCTCATCCAAGAACACGCTCACAGACACACCCAGAAATAAGTTTTAATCTGGGCACAACATGGCCCATCCAAGTTGACACGTAATAAGAACTATCACAAGGTCATTCTTCAAATTTTTGTTCCCTTCCCCCACTTGCCTGTTGTTGTTAGTTTTTAAGTTTCTCAAGTCATTGCTCTTCATATTTTGACCAGTGTACAATTGCCATCAGTGGGAGAGTGGGCAGCAGTGGGCTTCCTCCTTGGCCCACCAGGAGTCTGAGGTAGGCTTCTGATGTGGGCAGAAGTGGAAGGAAGCCTAGGAGACTAGAGTGTTAGATGAGTTGAGAGTGAAGATGTTGACAGGAATCTGAATGGAGAATGCCTGGGAGTCAATGCCAAAGTTTTTAAGGAGTAGAGCTGAGTGGCTTGTATAGAAGGAGATGACCCAGACAAGGATGGGCAGAGGGATGCATGAAGACTGACAACTGATTAATGAGGTTCACAGGAGAAATTGTTCAAAGCCATTCAAACTGGTGGAACAGAAACCTATATGAAGGTCTACCTCACCTTTATGTGATGGGAGATAGGCAGATTATGTGAGAATGATCAGTTTGCTTTAAGAAGCATTTCATGTTGCATAGTGAGTGAGGTTTCAGGTAATTTGAGTATGTTCCAGGTGAGGAAAGGGAAGAACTCACTGAGGGAATAAATATGCATTGAGTGACCTTAACACAGCCCTTAGTTCAGTGTATTCTTAGCATGCAGGTGACAAGGCAGGATAACACTGTGGTTGAGAGCATGCATGTTGGCATAGAGGCAGAGTCGGAACCCATCCCATAGAAGCATTAGAACCCATCCCAGCCATACCCCTTGTGCTATGTGTGATCTTCTGACAAGTTACTTAACATCTCTAAGTCTCAGTTGCCTCTTCTAAGATGGAACTAACAACAAAAGATTGTAAAGATTAAATGGGTGCTTGCATGCTCAGTCACTCAGTCGTGTCCGATTCTCTGCGACTCCTTGGACTGTAGCCCTCCAGGCTCCTCTCTCCATGGGATTTCCCAGCCAAGAATACCAGAATGGGTTGCCATTTCTTTCTCCAGGGGATCTTCCTAATCCAGGGATCAAACTCATGTCTCCTGTGGCTCTTGCATTGACAGGCAGATTTCTTACCACTTAGCCACTTGGGAACCACAGAAGATTAAATGACAATATGTGAAATGTTAATGTATACCTGACAACACAGAGCAAGTGCTCAATAAATGATAGCTGTTATGATCCTCACTTTTACATCTAAGACAGGCTAAATAATTTGTCCAAGGTCAGATACCTAAGGGGTGAGCCTAACATCTTCTGACTTTGATTCTTTGATTTGGAGGGAGCCCAGGTAAGGGATAGCCTCTAGCCAGCTCTTATTTGACAGTCCATAAGGCAGATTCCTGGTGGTTCAGAGGTTAAAGCGTCTGCCTCCAATGCGGAAGACCCGGGTTCGATCCCTGGGTCTGGAAGATCCCCTGGAAAAGGAAACGGTAACCCACTCCAGTATTCTTGCCTGGAGAATCCCATGGACAGAGAAGCTTGATAGGCTACAGTCCATGGGGTCGCAAAGAGTCGGACACGACCGAGCGACTGCACTGAACTAAACTGAACTGAAGGCAGACTCACCTCTTTGTTTAGGAGGTGAATGTCCTTCCATTAAAAAAAAAATTGCATGTCTCCCTACAAGAGATGATGATGCAGGGAAACTAACATGTAGTATTAAGTGTCAGGCACTATGTAAAACTCGACATGCATCATCTCATTTAACCCTCGCAGGGACCCCTCACGTTGGAGTTCTTATTCAGGTTTGTAGTCGAGGAAACTGAGACCTGGAGAACTGAGGTCAAGATCACATAGCTCATTAGTGACTGTGTTGAACTACACCCTAAGTCCAGCATGTTTTCTTCTGTGCCACAGCTACTCTGTCCCAAGGTGAATGATGCTAGATAACCATCTGTACAAAGTTTAAAAAGAAAAAAAGATAGACTTAAGATTTCTAGTTCTCACCCAGGCACACCATTCTCTAAATGACTTTGAGTTTATCATTTACTCAATAGGCTTGGAGTTTTTCTCGCTGGGAAACAGAGATGACAAACTCCTAAGCTTTATCTTTGTTGCTGTGCTGTGAAGACAAGTAAAATTGATAAATCTCACTGCCCGATTAAAGTTGAAAAGAGTAGTGTGAATCACTCTGCAGTCATGTATTAGACCTGTTAATGGTGAGAGTTATGATTTCAAACAGCTTTGATAATCTCTGTCAATTCCCTTCTCTAGGTTTTGACTGCTTATTCCCATTCCATTTCTAATTCTTTCCCTTTTTCCTTTTTAAACTCTTCTTTCCATCTGTCAGCTCATTCCCTCTAATTTCTCCCCATGTCTAGCAATTGTCATTCCCCATATGTCTATATGAAATCTACCATCTAAGAAGAAAAAAATTAGAAAACAAAATGAAGGAAGTAAGGCTCAGTGTTAAAATGTAATTTGGAGTTAACACTTCCACTTCCAGTCAAAATATAATAACATGGACCAGATTTATACACCTGCTGGAACAACTAAGAAGTGGACAGAGTGTATGAAATGACTGTTCTCAAGACATCAGGTATCAGTCAGTGCAGGACAGTAATCTCTGAAACTGGGAAATAAATGAAGTGATCCCTACTGTGCATTAGCTTCCTGAAAGGATGGGGTTGTGAGTCTGTGGTGTAGAGAGGAGGAAACCAGCAGAGCCCAGCAGTTTTCCAGAATTGTGGAGGTGGAGTCAGCAGTTTGAGGATGCTGCTGGATTTCACAGGGCAGAGTATCGGAGAAGAAAAAGCTGTGCAGAGAGAAGCCTTGAGATCAACGGAGTGTCTGTCTGCCTTGTGTTTTCAATTGAGTGTTGATCAGCTCATGTATATAAGGAAATTGTTAAAGGCCAGGGGAAGAAATAATCAGAAGAATTAGAGGGAACAATACCAAGGGTCACATAAGGCCAGGAATAATCCATGCTCCCTACAGTCAGTGTGGAACACCCCATAAGTTACATGTCATTTGATGGAATTCTAAAGAGACTCTTGCAGCAGTAGTGGCAAAAAATTATTCCTCAACTAAATGCTGCTCTTGTCATGTCTAAAAAAGCTCAAAAGCAAGATCTGAAGAGGTAAGACTGTTTCTTAGTAACTTAATGATACTCCAGAACAAAGACCAAGCATATTTATAGGGATACAAAAATATCTAGAACCCAATATGGTAAAATTCACAACTTTGGCATCCAATCAATAATTACTAGACACACAAAGAAGCCGGAAAATACAACCTATAACGAGAGGGGAAGTCAATCAATCAAAACTAACTCAGAAATTATACAGATGATAGCATTAATAGATAAGAGCTTTAAAATAGTTATTTTGACTATATTCCATATGTTCAAGACATTAGAGGATGGATTGAGCATGTTAAATAGAGACAGGCAAGTAATAAATAAGACCCAAGCCAAACTCCTAGAGATGAAAATGATAATGACTAAAATTAAAAACCCAGTCTAAGATTGCTAGATGGGATTAATGGCATATAGACTTTGCAGAAGAAAAGATTAGTAAACTTGAAGACATAGCAATGTAAACCATCTAAAATGAAACACACAGAGAAAATTTCAAAAGACCATGTATACATGTAATTGGATCCCCAAGGGGGAGGACAGGCAGCAAAACAAATTGAATAAACAATGGATAAGAATTTTCAAATTTGATGAGAGCTATAAATACAATTGCCAACATCTGCTGAATCATGGAAAAAGCAAGGGAATTAAAAAAACAAAACATCTACTTCTGCTTCACAGAGCATGCTAAAGCCTTTGACTGTTTGGGTCACAACAGACTGTGTAAAATTCTTAAAGAGATGGGAATACCAGACCACCTTACCATCTTCTGAGAAACCTGTATGCAGGTCAAGAAGCAACAGTTAGAGCCGGACATAGAATAGACTAGTTCAAAAATGGGGAAGGAGTACATCAAGGCTGTATATTGTCATGCTGCTTATTTAACTTACATGTAGAGTACATCATAAAAATTGCTGGGCTGGATGAATCCCAAGCTGGAATCAAGATTGCTGGGAAAAATATCAATAACCTCAAACATGAAGATGATACCACTCTAATGGCAGAAAGCGAAGAGGAGCTGAAGAGCCTCTTGATGAGGTGAAAGAGGAGAGTGAAAAAGCTGGCTTAAAATTCAACATTCAAAAAATGAAGATCATGGCATCCAACCCCATCACTTCATGGAAAATAAATGGGGAAAAGGTGGAAATACTGACAGATTACAGATTTTATTTTCTTTGGCTCCGAAATCACTGAAGATGGTGACTGTAGCCACAAAATTAAAAGACACTTGCTCCTTGGAAGAAAAGCTATGATAAACCTAGACAACATGCTAAAAAGCAGACTCGTCACTTTGCCAACAATGGTTCATATAGTCAAAGCTATGGTTTTTCCAGTAGTCATGTATGGATGTGAAAGTTGGACCATAAAGAAAGCTGAGCACCAAAGAATTGTTGTTTTTGAACTATGGTTCTGGAGAAGACTTTTGAGAGTGTCCCTTGGACAGCAAGAAGATCAAATCAGTCAATCCTGAAGGAAATCAGCCCTAAATATTCATTGGAAGGACTGATGCTGAGGTTAAAGCTCCAATACATTGGCCACCTGATGCAAACAGGTGACTCATTGGACAAGACCCTGATGCTGGGAAAGACTGAGGGAAAGAGGAGAAGTGGCAACAGAGGATGAGATGGTTGGATGGCATCACTGACTCATGGACATGAATTTGAGCAAACTCCAGGAAATAGTAAAGGAAAAGGAAGCCTGGTGTGCTGCAGTTTATGGGGGCGGAAAGAGTTGGACACGACTTAGCAACTGAACAACAACAGCAAACATAAATACAATAAACGCAATGAACCGCAAACACTGGAAAGATGAGGAGATCTATACCAAGGCATGCCATCATGAAATTGTTTTAATCCATAGATGAAGAGGAAATCTTAAAAGAAGACAGAGGAAAAAGATAAAAATGAAAGCAAATTTCTCATCAAAACCAATACAATCTAGAATACAATGGAGCAACATTTTTAAAGTACCTAAAGACTCTGATGCTGGGAAAGGTTGGGGGCGGGAGGAGAAGGGGACGACGGAGAATGAGATGGCTGGATGGCATCACCGACTCTGTGGACATGAGTTTGAGTGAACTCCGGGAGTTGGTGATGGACAGGGAGGCCTGGCGTGCTGTGATTCATGGGGTCGCGGAGAGTCGGACACGACTGAGCGACTGAACTGAACTGAACTGAACTGAAAGAAAAAATCATTCTGATTTTGGATTGTGCAAAGATTTCTTAGCTATAAGGCCAAAAGCATGATTCATTAAAGGAAAAAAAAATTTAGACTTCATCTAACTATGTACTTATGCTTTTTAAAACACTGTTAAGAGTATGGAATAATACAGAGACTGGGAGAAAATATTTAAAAATCATATATGTGATACAGAATTCATAACTGGAACAAATGAAGAACTCTCTAGACTCAATATCATGAAGATAATAAATAACACAATTAAAAGTGGACAAAAGATTTTAAAAGACATATTACAATAATATATGAATGTCACATAAAAAGCTGTTCAATATCATAAGGGGAAATGCAAATAAAACTATAAGATAACTCTACACACCTATTAGAATGTCAAAAATTATAAGATTGCCCTACCAAGTGTTAACTAGAATATGAAACAATTGGAACTCATACACTGCTGATGGAATTATAAAAAAGACATGATCTCTTTGGACAACAGTTAGCAATTTCTCAAAAAGTTAAACATACACCTGGTATATGACCCAGCCAATCTACTTTCATGTATTTTTCCAAAAGAGATCAAAGTCTATCTCTATGCAAAGAATTTTACATAAACGTTCATAAAAGCTTTGTTTATAATAGACCAAATGTTTAAACAGCCCAAATGTTCTTTGACATGTTAATAGATAAACAATAAAGTAAAAGACTACTGTTACAGCAACAAGTATGAATTTAAAAATAATTATTCTTAGTGAAAGAAGCCGGATGCTCCTTCCTCTCCCAGAAAAGAGTATGTCTTTATGATTTCATTTATATGATATTCTAGAAAATGCAAGATATCTATGATAACAGAAAGCAGACTAGTGATTCCCTAAGAATAGAGGATGGAAAGCTGTGGGATAGAGGGATAACTGAGAACCAGGAAATTTTTGGAGGTGACACATATGGTCCTTGCCTTGAAGTGGTGATGTGTACATAGGTGTATCCATATGTCAAAACCTATCAACTTGTAAACTATAAGCATGTGCAGTTCTGTGTATGTCAGTTATACCCCTTAAAGCTGTTTATAAGGAACTCATGTTTAGGTATTCTGCTTCTTGACCTCCAGAGCTATTAATACTATTTCAAACCTGGTCCTCCAGAATCTGCTGATTCTTGGAATCCTCAGTATCCTTTCAGTGAGTGAATCACATCATATCTGAAGAATAAACATAATTAGGAGAAAGGGAAAACACTCTGGAAGTTATAATGTGTTGCAATTAGAGATGTATCTTAGGATTTGTAAGTGTGGTTCATAGATGAGATAAGCAACATATTATATGCTTGCTTTAAGTAACTCAGAACTGATGGCAAGTCTCAAATACTGAGTCCCAGTGAACCCTTTACTTTGCCTTTCCTTAGTTACTTGTTTCAGTTCAGTTCAGCTCAGTTCAGTTCATTTCAATCGTTCAGTCGTGTCCGACTCCTTGCGACCTCATGAATCACAGCATGCCAGGCCTCCCTGTCCATCACCAACTCCCAGAGTTCACTCAAACTCATGTCCATCGAGTCGGTGATGCCATCCAGCCATCTCACTCTCTGTCGTCCCCTTCTCCTCCCGCCATCAATCTTTCCCAGCATCAGAGTCTTTTCCAGTGAGTCAACTCGTCGCATGAGGTGGCCAAAGTATTGGAGTTTCAGCTTTAGCATCAGTCCTTCCAATGAACACCCAGGATTGATCTCCTTTAGAATGGACTGGTTGGATCTCCTTGCAGTCCAAGGGACTCTCGAGAGTCTTCTCCAATACCACAGTTCAAAAGCATCAATTCTTTGGTGATCAGTTTTCTTCATAGTCCAACTCTCACATCCATACATGACCACTGGAAAAACCACAGCCTTGACTAGACAGACCTTTGTTGGCAAAGTAATGTCTGTGTTTTTTAATATACTATCTAGGTTGGTCATAACTTTCCTTTCAGTTCAGTTCAGTTCAGTTCAGTCGCTCAGTCGTGTCCGACTCTCCGCGACCCCATGAATCACAGCACGCCAGGCCTCCCTGTCCAACACCAACTCCCGGAGTTCACTCAGACTCATGTCCACAGAGTCGGTGATGCCATCCAGACATCTCATTCTCCGTCGTCCCCTTCTCCTCCCGCCCCCAACCCTTCCCAGCATCAGAGACTTTTCCAGTGAGTCAACTCGTCGCATGAGGTGGCCAAAGTATTGGAGTTTCAGCTTTAGCATCAGTCCCTCCAATGAACATCCAGGATTGATCTCCTTTAGAATGGACTGGTTGGATCTCCTTGCAGTATAAGGGACTCTCAAGAGTCTTCTCCAACACCACAGTTATTCTCTACCTCTTCCTACTTGATCTGTCTTGATCATTTCTGCAGTTATAGTAGAACTATAAACACCGTAGAAGGTACTCATTAAATCTTTTAAAAAAATTTTATTGGAGAATAGTTAATATATGGTATTGTGTTAGTTTCAGGTATACAGCAAAGTGAACCTGTTATACCTATACATATATCCACTCTTTTTTAGATTCTTTTACCATATAGGCCATTTCAGAGGACTGAGTAGAGTTCCCTGTGCTATACAATAGGTCCTTATTAGTCATCTGTTTTATAATGTTAGTGTGTATATGTCAATCCCAATCTTCCAAATTATCCTCCCTCTGCCTCACCCCCTAGTATCCATAGTTTGTTTTCTATTAAATCTTTATTAAGAGAATGATTGCATTTTACTTTTTCTGTATAGAATGTATATCTAGATATTCGACAATCCTAATGGTAAAGATCCTAAAGTCATCACAGTTTCACTGGTTTCAAGGTTTTCTAGTCTTTAAGAAATGTTTAGGTTTTGTAACAATCACTGCAAGGTAGCCCTGAAGCTTCACTTCCTGGATTACACATGCCCCTCTTTCTCCGCCATGTTCATATCTGCTGTACCTGAATGAGGAAGACTGCAAAACGATCGGTGTTTAAAAAGCCCAGATTCTTAATTTCCTAAGCCAGACAGAATTAAGTCTGCATGAAGCTCCATCTGAAGGATCTTGCTGCCAGCTATGATGTTGTGAGAGGGCCTGTAAGAAAGCCCAGAAAGGAGCTGTGAATGGCCTCTAGGAGTTGAAATGGAATAAAAGCAGGTATTTCCTGACGCTGACCAATAATCAGAAAACAAAAGACCTCAGTCCTACAACTGTAAGGAACTGAATTCTGCCAAACCCAAATGAGCTCAGAAGATCACTCCTTCCTCTGAGCCTCCAGATAAGGACCCAGCCTGCTGACATCCTGACTTCTGCCTGGTGAGACTCAGGCAAAGAACCCCGCCTGGACTTTGGACCTGGATTGGGATAATAGAGTTTGTGATAGGTTGTTTTATAGGAGTAGAAATGTGTGGTCACAGAGATGTGTTTTTCCTGGGGCAATATTAGCAGGGATTTAGGGGTAGTCATTGGAATCCAGAGGCAGGGTGTAGGCCATCTGTTTTGATGGGTGCAGACCTAGCAGGTGGAGTGGCTCTGGAGCCAGCAGTTCTGCTGATGGCCCTCTTGTTTTCAGCTTTACCATCATGGGAGAGGTTGGATTCACTCTGGCAGAACAGCAGCTCTGCCATGTTGTCCTGGAGTCTAAACCCAACTCATCCAGCCCTTCTAATGTTCCTCCTATTAAATCACTGCTTGAACATAAGATAATTTCTGCTCTATGCTACTGAACTTTGACTGTTATATCTCCAAATCTCTCCTACTTCTTAAATACAATGACATCTGTCAGCTTATTTAAATCTCTCAAGTACTGACCACTCCTTACTTCTTAAAAATCCTTCTTTTGGTTTTGAAGACATCTCACTGCCCTGGTGTCTCTTCTATGTTTCCTCTACTAATTTTCATTCCACTTTGCTGGCTCCTTTTCATTTGACAAACATGCACTGAGCATGCTTGAAGACACTGTGTGTGCAAAGTACAGGAGTCCCACCAAAAACTGATTATGTTGGGGACTTCCTAGGTGGTCCAGTGGTTAAGAATCCATCTCTGATGCAGGGGATGTGGGTTCAATCCCTGCTCGGGGAACTAAGATCATGCATGTCTTGGGGCAACTAGGCCCATGTGCCACAACTAGAGAAAGTCCATACTCCACAATAAAGAGCCTGTGCACAGCAGTGAAGACCCAGTGTAGCCAAAATTAAAACACAAAACTGATCATGGACCCTGTCCTCCAGGGACTTACCAATAAGTAAATGATAACTATACAAGGTGATAAAATCTATAACAGAGAAGGGTAAAATATACTCTGGAAGCCCAAAGGAGAAACCATATCACTCTTGAGGTGGTCAGGGAATACTTCATAAGGATGATGGCACTGATTAGAGTCCAGAAGGATGAGTAGACCTGTTCCAGACAAAGGAAGGAAAGGCATTCCCGACAGAAGGAACAGAGAAGGTGAAGGCATGGAACTTTGAAAATGTGACATATTATAGGAGCAGCAAGCAGTTTGCTGAGGCTGGTTTTCTGGGTGCAAATGTGAGGTTAGTAGAGAAATAAAGTCAGGATTTGTGTAAAAGGTGACATGTGGACTGCATCCTAAAATAGAGAATTTATGGCTGATAGTTATCATACTAAAGTTCTTCAACATTGATGACTACCCATCATATTCAGATAAAGTCTGAACTCTTTGGCTTGTTTAAAAAAGTCACTGATCACCTGACTCACTCTCCAGTGTCAAACCAGTTTCCTCTCCCTTAACATCCAATCATTCATTTCTTTGCCATTCAGTTGTGCTGTGCTTAGTCACTCAGTTGTGTCTGACTCTTTTTGACCCTATGGATTGTAGCCTGCCAGGCTCGTCTGCGCATGGGGATTCTCAAGGCAAGAATACTGGAGTGGATTTCCATGCGCTCCTCCAGGGGAATCTTCCCAACCTAGGGGTCAAACCCAGGTCTCCCATATTGCAGGCAGATTCTTTACCATCTGAGCCACCAGGGAAGCCCAAGAATACTGGAGTGAGTAGCCTATCCCTTCTCCAGGGTATCTTCCCACCCATGAATCAAACCAGGGTCTCCTGCATTGCAGGTGGATTCTTAACCAGCTGAGCTACCAGGGAAACCTATCCATTTATTTTATTTTTCATTGTTTTTGGTCATGCCAAGCGACTTTCAGCATTTAGTTCCCAGACCAGGGCTCAAACTTGGGACCCGGAAGTGAAAACACCAGGTCTTAATCACTGGACCACAAGGGAATTCCCTACTCATTCATTTATTTTGTTGAGGGGACATTGGGCAGTTGAGGGGAGTGGATGAGGAAGCAGATGATGTGAGAGGCTCAGGTCATTGAATGGACTTTGGCTTTTATTCTAGATGAGACAGAAAGTTGGTTGAGGGGCCTGATCTATTTTACATTTTAAAAGAATCACCCTGACTACTCTCTGGAGAGTTGAATAGGGTGGGAGGCAGAGGGTAAGCAAGAAATAAATAAGGAAGTTATTTCCATAATGCAAAAATGACTATCGCTTAGACTAGAATGAAAGTGGTAGAGATCTTGAGAAGGGTTATGATTCTGTATATATTTTAAAGTGGAGATAATAGGATTTGCTGGTGGATTGAATGCAGGGTATGAGAGAAAAATAGGAACCAAGAGTGTTACCAAGGTTTTTGGCCTGAGCCACAAGATGCAGATCGTTTCAATTTGCATTAGAGATCATGGGAAGAGTAAGTTTTAGAGGAAATAGCAGGAGTTGTTTTTTTAGCATGCTGATTTTGAGATATCCATCAGAGATCTAAGCTATGTCTTGAGTATGCAGTGGGATATAGGTGTCTGGAGTTAGAGGAAAGGTTCAGGTGGGACTTGTGGGTGGTTTACTTGGTATTTAAAGCTTTGAGAAAAAAATAAAGCTATGAGATTGGATGAGATCACCTAGCAAGTAAGAGTACATGGGGAAGAAAAGTACAAGGACTGAGCCCTGGGGGCTCTAGCTCTTACAGTTCTGGAAGATGTGGAGAAACCAGCAAAGGAAACAGGAGGGTGTGGCCACTGAAAGAGGAGGGGTGATCTCAGGGGGTTGTCAAGCCCTGGAAACCCAGTGAAGAATGTGTTTCAAGGAGAGAGGGATCAAATGGGTCAAGTACTGATGGCCGGTCAAGTAGAATGCAAGGTCAAAGAAATGATCTTTTGGAATTAGGAAGAGGAGATCATTGGCACAGGGCAAGGACAGTTTCAGCAGCACTGGGGAGAAGCCTAATTGGAGTGGGTCAAACAGAGATCTGGAGGAGAAGGACTAGAGACAAGTGGATAAGGCTGTTCTTTCAAGGAGTTTCATTACAAAATAAAGGAGAAAAAGGCAGTGGTGGGGAAGGAAGGAAGTGGGGTCAAGAGAGGGCTTTTTTTTCTTTCTATGGTTGGAAAAATAACAGCCATTTTGTATTGTCCATTTTGCTGGTGGCAACGATGATGTGGGAGAGTGGGGGAGAATTGCTGGCAGCAGTGTCCTTGAGAAGGCAGAAGTGCCTCAAGTTAAGTATCCAGAGAAAAATTGACTCAGAGAGGGATGACAGGTCATCCAAGAACATGGGAAGAGGTGAGACGGTAGATGTGGTAGCAGGTGATTTTCCAAGTTCTCTATTCACTGGTTCCATTTTCCCAGTGCAATAGTAAGCAGAGGTATAAGATGAGAGAGAAGAGCTGGAGGTCTGCAGAGAAAGGAGTTGGGAAGTAGTCATCTAGAGGTATAATTGAGTAGCCCTGTGACCTTATCTGCAGCCAGTGGGCCTGAGGTAACCGTTGTGTGTTTTTCTCCAGTCACATTGGGTGCTGATATGAATAAGAGGTGAGTTCAATTAAACCTCTTGCAGTTTCCTACCCCTTTATCATTTCACAGACTGTTCCATCTGGAATGGAATGTCCTGGAATGTCCTCTTTACCCTGTTTATTCATTTTTCAACTTGTAGCTCAACTGCCACTTATTTAAGCCTATCTGGCAGAGTTAATTAATGACTCCCTTCTTGGAGCTATTATGGTACCTATGCATCTATTGTGATAGCTGCCATGTCATACTTATTTGTTTCTCTGTCTCCTGTCTCCCTAGTTAGTTTGGCTTCTCCTTGAGGGTGTCAGCTCAGTATTCTGAATTCCCAGTATTATATTTGGCTCATGGTTGGCATTAATAAATTGCCTATTAAATTGAATTCCATGGAGGAGATTAGCAGAAAGAGTCAATAGGTATGAGAGAGAGGGTCTAGAGATAGAAAGAAGGTGACATTTGGAACCAGGCTCAGCTGCTCTACAGGAGGGTGACTCCTGCCCCTGAGGATGAATAAGATAACTGCTGACTCACTTTAGTGATGGTGTGAACTTGAAATGAAGCCTATGTAAATTGGGTCAATAATGCTCATTTCCATGGAGTTTGCTCTGAGGATCAAATGACTTTATAGGTGTGGAAGAATTTTGTAAATGAGCATGTACTACACAATGTACACAATATCTTACAACACTGTATGTCATGGTAGTAGAAATGTATTAAATTTGTGTATCTTATTAGCATATAGGCTGTATAACAAAGTGGAGAATGAGTTAAAGATAGAAAGTATGATGATAGAATCTTCTTTTAGTCTTTCTACCCTGAAAAGTCTCTACAAAATATAATCATCATGGTCTCGTTCAGTTATAGCTTGTTCCCATGCCACTCACTGTCTCTGAGCCAGAAACCCTGGCGTGACCTACTTTGTCAGGCCAAGAGCTGTGTAGACAGCCAGACGTGCCAGTACATCTCTCCAGAAGCAGGAGCTGAGGCTGCTGATCCAACGGGTTGATGTCACAATGCACAAGTTCAGGACATGTCTGTGCTCAGGAAAAGCCAACCTTCTACAACATTCCAACACTCGAGGGAACTTCCTAACACATTGGCAATATTAACAATTCCAAAACAGTACAGTGTTTAATCCTTGATGCTGACAGGAATTACTTTAACACAGGTTCTGACTTTTACTGCTAATTGTCTGTCTATTTGTTTTAGGTTTCCCTCAACTTTCCTGTTTTTTCAAGCAGGGACCATATTTTATACTTTATATCCACACATGCCCACTACTGTATTTTATGGGCACTCAATTTCCATCTGTTATAGATGGGGTTGTTTTAGTAAGTGGCCAGCAGCATTCACATGACCAGATACAGACAGAACATGAAGAGGAAAGTGAGGTTGAAGTTTCCTACTATTAAAGCACATGTTGTTTACCCTGAAATCCTAGGAACATATGATGTCCTAAATAAATGACTGTGGGTGTAGGACATTATAATTCAACCCCTTCTTCCCGTCAACTTAAAATGTCTTTCTGGCAATTTATCTTTCTTTCACGCCCTAACTTAAAATAATTTACAGCTTTGCCTTTGGGCTACCTATTCATGTGGGATTTAAACTCATAAAAGAAGCAGAATATGTAAAGCCTTGTGTTTTGAGGCGCATCAGGAAGGCTGCCTCTTTGCTGACTTTGTAGCATGGGTTGGGTTTTGCTGTCACATTTCTGGGAGGATCCTCCAAGGTGCAAATATTACTGGAAAGAGTAGCATGTGTGTCCATGATCAACTAGCTGACAGTGTAGTTGCAGTAGAATTGATCCTATCAGTCACAGTAAGGAATGAAAAACAAGACATTAGTTTTGATGAGAAAAGGCATCATAACATTCTAGGAACATGAAGTTATGCTCATAGAAAAGCAAAATAAAAGCATGAGATTGGGAACTCAAATGAAAAGTTATCTCTAAAAGCAGAATCAAGATGTCAGAACAGGAATCCTTTCTACTCTCCCGTGAACTTCTTGCCTCCCTCCTTTTTATTCCATCTGTTTGTTCCCTGAGTACCACCCATTTTTTCACTGAACTTTCTAGAATCCTGTTCTTAGTCTTCTTTTTCACCCAGTTCCTGTCTCTAGGATGGACAGTTTCAGAGTTCTGGAATGGTCGGTCCAAAAACGTAGCTTCAAAACTCCCTAATTTTGTGACTCACACAGACTTACTTACAAGGTCCCTTTAGCAGCTAACTTCTGTGGCCACACCCTGGGCTCTGTCACCATTCAGACATTCAACTCTGGAATCACCAACATCCTAAATTCTCAGAAGAGCCACCCCGGACCAGGTGTCCCAGGTTCTTTCCCACAACTCTTCTTGAGCCCGAGAGGGCCTCTGGTCCTCACTCTCTCTTCTCTCCATCTCTGTCCCTCACAGCCCCACCGCCCTTCTTATCCAGTCTACATCCCATGGTGTGTCACTGCATCAGAGCCTCTCTCATCCTCTGCCAGATCTGCCTTGCTGGACTTGAAGCTGGGATGAATTCCACTCTCAGTCTTCTCCTGTCATACTCAACCCACTGAGCTGCTGGAGAGAATCACACAGTCTTTGAGGTCACTGCTGCTGTCACTTTATTGTTCCAAGGTCAACTGGACCCTTAAGGCTCCTTGACAGTCTTAAATAAATAAGTCTGGTCACCTTCCTTTCCCACTCCTTCCAGAAGTTATTCCAAATCTCTGTCATTTTCCTCAAAGTGTCTTTCTCACTTTTCTTTTGGGAAATGACTCTTATTTTGTGGATAGCACTTGGATTATTGACACTTTCAAGTTCTCACTGAGCCCCCTACACCCACGACCTTCAACACCTTCCATTCTTCACTCCAGTCTACGAGGAAGAAATATTTCTTCTCCCACTTAAGACATTCATTCATTCAACAGCCACTGAGAGTCCATCTGAATTAATATACTTACACTGTGCTATATATTGGAGATATCAGAGATGAAGATGTAGACCCTACCAACAAGGAGGTTAAAATCGTGTGTAAGGGAGCTGCTGCTGCTGCTAAGTCACTTCAGTCGTGTCTGCCTCTGTGCGACCCCATAGACAGCAGCCCACCAGGTACCCCTGTCCCTGGGATTCTCCAGGCAAGAACACTGGAGTGGGTTGCCATTTCCTTCTCCAATGCATGAAGGTGAAAAGTGAAAATGAAGTCGCTCAGTCGTGTCCGACTCTTAGCGACCTCATGGTCAGCAGCCTACCAGGCTCCTCTGTCCGTGGGATTTTCCAGGCAAGAGTACTGGAGTGGGGTGCCATTGCCTTCTCCAGTGTAAGGGAGAAAGACCTGTAAATGAATTGCAATTCAGTGTACATTTCGGTGTAATGATAAAAACAAGCATAGGGACTTCCCTGGCAATCCAGTGATTAAGACTCTCCGCTTGCACTATAGGTTCAATCCCTGGTTGGGGAGCTAAGATTGCATATGCTGTGTGGTGTTGCCAAAAAGGAGAGAAAAAGAAAGAAAAGAAACAATCATTGATCATTTGAAAAGCTTGAGGGGAAAACCACCTTTGTGAGGAGGTGATGTGTCACGAGGGAGTTTTTGGATGGGGTGTTGCTTGAGCTAATCCTTAAAGAGTGAGTAAGTGTTGACTAAGCAAACTGGGGTGGGAAGGAGACAGCAGGGTCGAGAATTAGGGAGCAGTGACAAGAAAGACTGAGTAGACAAAGAGGATATGAGTAAAAGCTTGAAATTAAGTTATTCTCATTCTTGACTGTGTCCTAGACCTTGTTATGTGACTGTCCCACAAATTACCTCAAACTCAACGTATTTTCCCCAGATTTCCTCCTTCTTTGTTCTTTATCATGGCATACGACACCTCTCCTTGTTCAGGCACTAGAAAACTTGTTGAGATTTCTCCAATCCTTCCCATTCCCTCACCCCTGTCATTTAGCCAGTAACTAACTTCTGTTGATTCTACTGCATCAGCATTCCTTGGGTGCCTCTCCCTCCTCCAGCTGTGCTCAGTACCAGTACAACAGCATCACTGTTGACCCCACTGCCATACTCCCCCTAGATTGATCTTTCTAACATACATAATTGATTGCATCACTGTCCGACCAATCCATGGTTCCCCACTCTTCTAGCATGATATGAAAAGCCTTTCCCACACGGGTCCTTCCTACTACTCTTTTTCAAATTGCGTTCATGCACATTTTAAGTTAAACTCTCCCGATACCCCATTAGGTGAGTCAGATATTTCCTAGAAATGACATTAACATGAAGACATCTAGAAGCCAGGGGTAGAAGTGAGGTGGAACTCCCTGTACAGTAGTGGTCCACCCTGATTATTTAACTTATATGCAGAGTACACGCGTGCTCAGTTGCTTTAGTTGTGTCCTATTTCCAACTCTTTGGAACCCTTGTGGACTCTCACCTGCCAGGCTCCTCTGTCCATGGGGATTCTCCAGGCAAGAACACTGGAGTGGATTGCTATCCCTTCCTCCAGGGGATCTTCTCTACCCAGGGATTGAAACCACATCTCTTATGTCTCCTGCCTTGGCACACAGGTTCTTTACCACTAGCGCCATCTGGAATGCCCTATCCTCAGAGTATATCATGTGAAATACCAAGCTGGGTGAAGCTTGGGATGGAATCAAGATTGCTGGGAGAAATATCAATAACATCAGATATACAGATAACACCACCCTAATGGCTGAAAGCGAAGAGGAACTAAAGAGCCCCTTGATGAAGGTGAAAGAGGAGAGTAAAAAAGTTGGCTTAAAACTCACCATTCTAAAAACTAAGATCATGGCATCCGGTCCCATCATTTCAATGCAAATAGATGGGGAAACAATGGATACAGTGGTTGACTTTATTTTCTTGAGCTCCAAAATCACTGCAGATGGTGACTGCAGCCATGAAATTAAAAGATGCTTTCTCCTTGGAAGAAAAGCAATGACAAACCTAGGTAGCATCTTAAAAAGCAGAAACATCACTTTGCTGATAAAGGTCTATATAGTCAAAGCTGTGTTTTTTCCAGTAGTCCTGTACAGATGTGAATTGGACTGTAAAGAAATCTGAGCACTGAAAAATTTATGACTTTGTACTGTGGTGCTGGAGAAGACTCTTCAGAGTCACTTGGACAGTGAGGAGATCAAACCAGTCAATCCTAAAGGAAATTAACCCTGGATATTCATTGGAAGGACTGATGCTGAAGCTGCAGCTCCAATACTTTGGCCACCTGATGGGAAGAGCTGATTCATTGGAAAAGACCGTGATATTGGGAAAGACTGAGAGCAGCAGGAGAAGGGGGCAACAGAGGATGAGATGGCTGGATGGCATCCCTGACTCAGTGGACATGAGTTTGAGCAAACTCTGGGAGATAACCAAGGACAGTGAAACCTGGTGTGCTGCCATCCATGGGGGTCACAAAGAGTCAGACACAACTGAGCAACTGAACAACAACAACCCCAATTCAGTGACTGCTTCCTTATCAATCCCTGGCCGTTTATCCATGCCTCTAGAGTTTAGCACTATCCACGATCAGAGGTTTTTAAAATGCCTTATATTTCATATCTTTCCTTTTCTCCTTTGCTTTTCGCTTCTCTTCTTTTCACAGCTATTTGTAAGGCCTCCTCAGACAGCCATTTTGCTTTTTTGCATTTCTTTCCATGGGGATGGTCTTGGTCCCTGTCTCCTATACAATGTCATGAAAGGAAAGATATAAGCATCTGAATGCAGAGTTCCAAAGAATAGCAAGGAGAGATAAGAAAGCCTTCCTCAGCGATCAATGCAAAGAAATGGAGGAAAACAACAGAATAGGAAAAATAAGAGATTTCTTCAAGAAAATTAGAGATACCAAGGGAACATTTCATGCAAAGATGGGCTCGATAAAGAACAGAAATGGTATGGACCTAACAGAAGCAGAAGATATTAAGAAGAGGTGGCAAGAATACACAGAAGAACTGTACAAAAAAGATCTTCATGACCAAGATAATCACGATGGTGTGATCACTCACCTAGAGCCAGACATCTTGGAATGTGAAGTCAAGTGGGCCTTAGAAAGCATCACTATGAACAAAGCTAGTGGAGGTGATGGAATTCCAGTTGAGCTATTTCAAATCTTGAAAGATGATGCTGTGAAAGTGTTGCACTCAATATGCCAGCAAATTTGGAAAACTCAGCAATGGCCACAGGACTGGAAAAGGTCAGTCTTCATTCCAATCCTAAAGAAAGGCAATGCCAAAGAATGCTCAAACTACCGCACAATTGCACTCATCTCACACACTAGTAAAGTCATGCTCAAAATTCTCCAAGACAGGCTTCAGCAATATGTGAACCGTGAACTTCCAGATGTTCAAGCAGGTTTTAGAAAAGGCAGAGGAAAAAGAGATCAAATTGCCAACATCCGCTGGATCATGGAAAAAGCAAGAGAGTTCCAGAAAAACATCTATTTCTGCTTCATTGGCTGTGCCAAAGCCTTTGAGGATCACAATAAACTGTGGAAAATTCTGAAAGAGATGGGAATACCAGACCACCTGACCTGCCTCCTAAGAAATCTGTATGCAGGTCAGGAAGCAACAGTTAGAACTGGACATGGGACAACAGACTGGTTCCAAATAGGGAAAGGAGTATGTCAAGGCTGTATATTGTCACCTTGCTTATTTAACTTCTATGCAGAGTACATCATGAGGAATGCTGGGCTGGATGAAGCACAAGCTGGAATCAAGATTGCTGGGAGAAATATCAATAACCTGAGATATGCAGATGACACCACCCTTATGGCAGAAAGTGAAGAGGAACTAAAAGCCTCTTGAAGAAAGTGAAAGAGGAGAGTGAAAAGGTTGGCTTGAAGCTCAACATTGAGAAAACGAAGATCACGGCATCTTGTCCCATCACTTCATGGGAAATAGATGGGAAAACAACAGTGTCAGACTTTATTTTTTTGGGCTCCAAAATCACTGCAGATGCTGATTGCAGCCAAGAAATTAAAAGACGCTTACTCCTTGGAAGGAAAGTTATGACCAACCTAGATAGTATGTTAAAAAGCAGAGACATTACTTTGCCAACAAAGGTCCGTCTAGTCAAGGCTATGGTTTTTCCTGTGGTCATGTATGGATGTGAGAGTTGGACTATGATGAAAGCTGATCACTGAAGAATTGATGCTTTTGAACTGTGGTGCTGGAGAAGAGTCTTGCGAGTCCCTTGGACTGCAAGGAGATCCAACCAGTCCATTCTAAAGGAGATCAGTCCTGTGTGTTCATTGGAAGGACTGATGCTAAAGCTGAAACTCCAATACTTTGGCCACCTCATGTGATGAGTTGACTCACTGGAAAAGACTCTGATGCTGGGAGGGATTGTGGGCAGGAGGAGAAGGGGATGATAGAGAATGAGATGGCTGCATGGCATCACCGACTTGTTGGACCTGAATTTGAGTGAACTCCGGGAGTTGGTGATGGACAGGGAGGCCTGGTGTGCTGTGATTCATGGGGTCGCAAAGAGTCGGACACGACTGAGAGACTGAACTGACTGAACTGAACTATTATTTCATGCCTAGATGTCTTTCCCCCACCACAGGTGCAAGAACATTAAAGCAATGTCTTAATATGAACATATTTTCAGTTCAGTTCAGTTCAGTTCAGTCGCTCAGTCGTGTCCGACTCTCTGCGACCCCATGAATCACAGCACGCCAGGTCTCCAAAGCAGTCTAAAACAGCAGCCAAATATTTAACTATTCTTTTTTTTTTTCTTTCCTAAATCATGACTGTGATAGGTCATCTTAATTTATTCTTCCATCTTTCCCTTTTGATTTTCTGTAGGATAAGGATGACTTTTAATGACTTTCAACATACTGACTTCCTGTTTTAATCTTTCATCAACAGTTTTAAGTTACAGTTAAGTGTCTTGCTTCAAGTTGCATTGCTTCTGCTGTTTTAATTGCTCTTCCCTTTCACTTGTCCTCCCAGGGCACCCTTACCATCTTTTGTTACCACCACCCCATCACCCCATCTCACACTCTTAGGAAGTCCTTCTAGTCACCCATCCTGGTCTCTGATTACAATCAGCCACTGTCTCTCGCCCTGACTCTCATCTCTATTTTCACTTCTCTTGGCACCTCTTACACTTTTGTCCCCTCCATAAGACTTAATCTCTCTAGGACAGGATTCATTCATTTTCTTAACTGATGACACTTCCTAGAGTTTTGGAACAGATAAGGTATAAACAGATAGGGTAGGAAGGTCCCTGAGGACCTGAAGGAAAAGAACCAGATATAGCTTTTTGACATTAGAGAAGCCATTTTGGCCTACACCATTTTGTGATCTAAGCTTGACTACAATGCTTACCCTTTGACAGGTCCCAGAAATAGTGATCTTAAAGGAATAAAAGAACAAACCACTGTTATCAGGCAAAAGAAGGAACAATAGCAAAGATAACAAATCAGTTGTAAAGACTCCTGGTTCTGTTTCAATGGTAAAGATTAGCCTGAAGAACTTTCTTGAGCTGTTTTGCAGAATTTAAATCCCCCTTGAAAGGTCAACTTCCAGATCAACTGGAACCTAAGGGATGATGATGTTGACCTTTTCTGACCCTCATGACTTCAGTCATCTAAAGCTTGGACTCTGTTGACCTTTGCCCTAACTCTATGCAGAATTTCCCTCTGCTCAAGTCCCTTCATGAATATGCATACTCTGCTCTAACCCTCTTCATGAATAAGCATGTGACCTTGTACCTTTCCCCAATTTTGCTATTCAGAGAGACATTGCTTTGGGAAAGCTCTCCGGTGTCTTCCTTACTTGCTCAAGTAATAAATCTTTCCTTTTCCTGATCTTTGGCTTGGTTATGTCTTTTGTCTTGACACTCAACATGTGGTGAACCCAGTTTTTTGGGTAACACAGGTGCTTGATATATTGATGTTAAGTCAATAAATGAGGGAAGGAATGGGATCCAAAGACAAAAGCCACACCAAAACCGCAGTGCTTTTGAATTCAGCCCTGAGTAAAATCAAATTTTCAGGATCCTTTAGATCAAATCCAGAAAGATGATGCTGTGAAAGTGCTGCACTCAATATGCCAGCAAATTTGGAAAACTCAGCAATGGCCACAGGACTGGAAAAGGTCAGTCTTCACTCCAATCCCAAAGAAAGGCAATGCCAAAGAATGCTCAAACTACCGCACAATTGCACTCATCTCACACACTATTAAAGTCATGCTCAAAATTCTCCAAGCTAGGCTTCAACAATATGTGAATCGTGAACTTCCAGATGTTCAAGCAGGTTTTAGAAAAGGCAGAGGAACCAGAGATCAAATCGCCAACATCTGCTGGATCATGGAAAAAGCAAGAGAGTTCCAGAAAAACATCTATTTCTGCTTCGTTGACTATGCCAAAGCCTTTGACTGTGTGGATCACAATAAACTGTGGAAAATTCTGAAAGAGATGGGAATACCAGACCACCTGACCTGCCTCTTGAGAAACCTGTATGCAGGTCAGGAAGCAACAGTTAGAACTGGACATGGAACAAAAGACTGGTTCCAAATAGGAAAAGGAGTACGTCAAGGTTGTATATTGTCACCCTGCTTATTTAACTTCTATGCAGAGTACATCATGAGGAATGCTGGGCTGGATGAAGCACAAGCTGGAATCAAGATTGCTGGGAGAAATATCAATAACCTGAGATATGCAGATGACACCACCCTTATGGCAGAAAGTGAAGAGGAACTCAAAGGCCTCTTGATGAAAGTGAAAGAGGAGAGTGAAAAGGTTGGCTTGAAGCTCAACATTCAGAAAACCAGATGGCATCTGGTCCCATCACTTTATGGGAAATAGATGGGGAAACAGTGGAAACAGTGTCAGACTTTATTTTTGGGGGCTCCAAAATCACTGCAGATGCTGATTGTAGCCATGAAATTAAAAGATGCTTACTCCTTGGAAGGAAAGTTATGACCAACCTAGACAGCATATTAAAAAGCAGAGACATTACTTTGCCAACAAAGGTCCATCTAGTCAAGTCTATGGTTTTTCCCGTGGTCATGTATGGATGTGAGAGTTGGACTGTGAAGAATGCTGATCGCCAAAGAATTGATGCTTTTGAACTGTGGTGCTGGAGAAGACTCTTGAGAGTCCTTTGGACTGCAAGGAGATCCAACCAGTCCATTCTGAAGGAGATCAATCCTGGGTGTTCATTGGAAGGACTGATGCTAAAGCTGAAACTCCAATACTTTGGCCACCTCATGCGACGAGTTGACTCACTGGAAGACTCTGATGCTGGGAGGGATTGGGGGGGTAGGAGGAGACTGGGACGACAGAGAATGAGATGGCTGGATGGCATCACCGACTCGATGGACATGAGTTTGAGTGAACTCCGGGAGTTGGTGATGGACAGGGAGGCCTGGCGCGCTATGGTTCATGGGATCGCAAAGAGTCGGACACAACTGAGTGACTGAACTGAACTGAACTTAGATCAATCCTAGCAGAATTCACCACGTTCCAAGAGCTGTAAATCTAGAATAAGATTTTTTTTTTCTTTCAGAAACCTGAAAGGCAATTTAATCTTAAGAGACCAGTCCTTGAAAGGTTAAAGAACAATAAGCAAGTAAGGAGATTCTGGATCACAGAAAATCTTGACTGAGGTCAGAGCAATGGCCACCTGGGAGAGTCACAATAAGAACCATTCCAGCCCTGAGAGGATGAGGTGCTGTCTTTTCTTAGGAGGAGGGTCTGAAGAGGAAAAGTTAAAATTTTACCTAACCTCCTGCTCCTTCTACCTCAGTAACTCAGCTTTCTCCTTGCAAAGTCTGGATCATGTAGGTCTCAGAAAGTGGGGACTCACAATACTAGGAACTGGAGCTTATCTCACTCACCCTTGTCCTGCTCTTTGCAATCGCCCAGCCCCTGCAAACCCGCAGACCTGCTTAATCATGCCTGTCTGTGTATAAAAACTCTGTAACCCATTTGTTCGGGGCTCAGAGCTTGGAGTGTGAACTCCTCTGGGCCCAGTGTAATAAACCTGAGCTCTCCAATTCTCCCAATGTGGTGCTTGGTTTCTCGAGAACTGGTTTCTGCAACAGGTCCTCAGTATGGCCCTATATGGGGAGAGGGGATAAAAGGAAGGACAGAGAGTGGAGAGGAGAGGAAGTTGGAGTTCTAGTTAAATAATGGAATATCAAAGGAGTATTACCATACTACTCCTACACTTCCCTATACATGCCCTAAAGAAAGCAAGGTTTTTTTCCTAACTAGTTTCTTTTAAAGGTAATAGATACATTGTAAAAATTCATATAGTATCAAAAAATATTTAGTAAATCTCTCTAGCCCTCCAGAAGTCACCACTATTATCCACATGTCTACCTAAATATATATTTATATCTATATTTTAAAAGTACTTGGTAGCATCTTACTATCAAGAGCTCTCCACATTAGCTCCTGGAAACCTACTTTTTATTTGTGATAAATATATATAACATGATATTGACCCTCTTAAAATTTTCAGTATATACAGTGAGACATTATTTTTTAAACTGCTATATAATATTTCTACTCTGGTCGTACTATATGTGTTTACTCATACCCCCACTGATGAATATTTAATTTGTTTCTGGTCTATTGTGATTTGAAGCAATGTGGCAATGAAAATCCTTGTACATATTGTATCAGGGTCCAGGAGGAAGCAGATGGTACATCCAAAGCTTACCTGAAGTGAATCTGATGGAGGGACTGTTGACACAGGTGCTGGCAGGATTAATGGACCAAACAATACATGGTTAAGTTGTCAGGAACAGGCAACAGTGAGAAGCCTTTACCTCCCCTAGCCATGAAAGGACAAGGGGAGGGAGCAGTGTTGGTAGAAGCCAGTGGGTCCTTAGCCCTACAAGAGCGGCCACCAAACAGGAGCTGTGGCCATAGATTGAGAAGTATAGCCACTGCCAGAACTGCAGCCAGCAGAGTAATATCCTGACTGTGCTCTTCTCTTGCTCTCTGGTTTCCTACTGATGTACCTGCTGAATGGAAGTGGAATCTAGTCGACAAGGAAGCCCAAATGATGCTGATTCATGGGGGTGACACAGGCAGGCAGAGCAGAGTCAAAAATGTATCTGGAAGGATAGGTAGAGAATAATCAGTCTAGTAAGTTTCTGAAAAAATATGTATTTCATCTGTTGGAAATTTTCCTAGAACTAGAATTGTGGTGTCAATAGGAAGGAAAGAGACCCCTCGATATCCATTCCTCTGATCTTCTGTGCTTATTACTGATACCTAGCTGCGCCTGTGGCTGCTCAGAATTAAGACCTTTCCCAGCCTCCCTTGCAGACAAAGCAATGTAAGAGGAAGTGATGGTGCCTTTGTCCTTTATTATTTATTCCTTCCTGTAATTCACCTCCTGCCTTGGACTATGAGTTCTAGGGCCACACCCTTTGGGGGGTGAGAGGTGAGCTGGGAAAAAAAGCACTTCATATAATTGAGCTGTCCTACCAATTTTGAACTGGACTTTATTTACATGGGAGAGAAATACACTTTTACTTTGATAGTTATTTTCTTTTATGTGCTGTGTTACTAATTTTCACAAATAGGTATAGACAATAGATTTAACATTTAAAATTTTTATGGACATTTTCAAGCTTGGCATTATAAACTGGATTTTTCAGACTTTTTCAGTTTGAACCCAGCTTCTCCATTTACTAGACATGTGACCTTGAACATGTCTTAATATTTTTTCCCCTTCCAATATAATTCATTTATCTTCTTTGATTTTTAAAAAAATCTTTTGAAGCATAGTAAATTTACAGTGTTGTGCTAATTTCTTCTGTACAGCAAAGTGACTCATTTACATGTATATATATTCTTTATCATATTCTTTTCCATTATGGTTTGGCAAGTGATATTGAATATAGTTTCCTGTGCTATACAGCAGGAACCTGTTGTTTTTCGTTTCTCAATCTTTAAGTGCCTCAGTGTTCTCAGAGGGATAACAATGGAAGCCACTTCATTTGGTTGTTATGAGGAGTGTTTGAATGAAAATATCTAAGCACACAGACAACAGTCTATCCATTATAGCAATTTCTCAATAAGCGTAAGCTGTGGACTCATTTGAAAAGACCCTGATGCTGGGAAAGATAGAGGGCAGGAGGAGAAGGGGACGACAGAGGATGAGATGGTTGGATGGCATCACCAACTCAATGGACAGGGGTTTGGGTGGGTTCTGGGAGTTGGTGATGGATAGGGAGGCCTGGCATGCTGCGGTTCATGGAGTTGCAAAGAGTCAGACATGACTGAGCGACTGAACTGACTGTAAGCTGTGGGGAAAAAAAGGTGTCACTCATCACCCAGTTCTGCTAGGGTTGAGTCACAACATGCTGCATTCACCCAGGACATTTCACCTGCCCCTGAGAGCAATTCAGGATGGAAAACAGGATAGGGCACTCTATGCTTTAGATAAAGGCCCTAGAGAGTTAAGATGCATATCTCGGGAAGGATTTCAATGACCCCAGGTTCTTGCATGTTCCTTGTATAGAGAAAAACACTAATCATTCACTTGAGATATATTCTTTGTGATTAGCAGTAAGCTTTTACCAAGATGTATGCAATGGCAACCCACTCCAGTATTCTTGCTGGGGAAATCCCATGGACAGAGGAGCTGGCAGGCTACAGAAGAGTCAGGCACAACTTAGTGACTAAACAGCCACAGCATGCTTGTATTTCAATATGACTGCATGTATTTTCTAGCCAAAAACATACACATCTACTGGCTCCTCTCCTATTTCTCCTCTCCTACTCCTCTCCTACTTGGAGCGGTTTACTCTGAGCTACTGAGTAGCTATCTCCATGAATCTGAGTAAGCTCTGGGAGTTGGTAATGGACAGGAAAGCCTGGCATGCTGCATTTCTTGGGGTCGCAAAGAGTCGGACATGACTGAGCAACAGGACTGAACTGAACTGATAGTCCTCAGAAAGAACCTGAATAACACTTAAACTCAACAACTCTCCTGTTGTGTGTTTTCCTTTAAGTCAACAAAGCTAGTGCTATTATTATTATTACTGTGACCATGTTTAATTACCCTCCAAAGAAGAGGTATCAGTTAATCTACTCAGTGTTTTAAAGTGTTTCCTTCCTCTTCCCTCAACAATATTGTGCATTAGCAAAGATTTTTGTCCAATAGATGAATAGTGGTGTTTCATTTTTATTTTAAAGTGCTTTCTAAATTATGACGTTGACCATCTTCTCATATTTGTTAAGCCATTTATATTTCTTTTCTAGTTCGCTTCTTGTCTGTCCACTGTTCATTCCACTGGTGTTTGTTTTGTTTTTTAAGCTTTTTAAAGCTTTTAATGTATTATGGAAATTAGCCTTTTGTCTGTTGCCAGTGGTACAGATATTTTCCCTAATTTTCATTTACATTTTGACTTTTTTTCTATACAAAAATTTTAAATTTTAATATAGTAAAAATGATCCTTTTTCATCATAACATCTGAGCATAATGTTTGGGTTTTGGAAAGATCTATCTCACTCTGGATATTAAGAATAATTTTACCATGTTTTCTCCCAGATCTTTATAGATTGATTTATATCAGAAATCTTTCTCCATCTGGAATTTAATTTAGGGTAAGCAGTGAGATAAGAACTGAAATGATTCTGTGGAGAATCGGGCTGGAGGGTTGATAAAAATAAGCCCCTGATACATAAACCCTACAGAACTTGTAGTTTACTATTTGTAGTAAAATTGTGTTTTAATAAAAAACACAATTCAGCCAAGTAAACTTGAAGCTCTAATTGGCTTATTAGGGGACTCATGAAACATTTAGCATCCTACCTACTGAACAATAGGCCTCCTAGGAAGGATACAAAATGGAAGACTTTTATAGAAAGGAGAGTGGGGCAAGGAAGTCATTAGCAAAAGAAAAGGAAGGGTAATTTGGGGCCAAGACTTCTTCTTTTTGTGGGGGAAGGATCAGGATTATATCCTGCAGATTATCTCTTCTTTTTCTGGAAGTGGGTAGAGAGGGCCAGCCTATATGACAAATTACCTCTTTGGTGCTGACTGGAAAATTCTAAACTGGTTGATTAAGAATACATTTCTAGGGAAGGCTGAAGCTACAATTAGTTTAGGTATTAAATCTAAGTTTTGGCCTCATGGACTTGAACACCAATCCCTGTGATTTTCCTCTTTAACGCTGTGACCCACACAATAGACAGCTTTTGAACAAAGCATGCCATGCACCATTAGGCATGCAGACGTTGGGCGTGCTTGCTCCTCTTCTCTGTGGCAGACACATGGGTGGTTTGTGGTGGTGTTTGTATTTGCAGGGTGAAGTCCTGCCACGTCCAGCATGCTTACTTCACCAGGTTGTTAAACTGCCTTTCACACTTCTTATCACCTGATTCTTACTTCTTGGGCACAATTTCTCTGCTACCAGAGTCATCCTGCTACCCTATTATCACAGGTTAGACATTTTATACCTGCTAGCAGTGAACTGTGATCTGTGACATTGTAACAGCAACAGTGATCTGTGAACATATGCAGTCAGATACTGCCCATCTTTCAAGACTAAGGATGAATTAAGCCCAGCAAGCTGGACCATCACTGAGTTCCATCTTTATTGCTTTTCCAGGTGGTTTGTCAGTTGCTTAGACAGCTAGCTTATGGTGGTTGAGCACGCAAGCTCTAGAGTGAAACTATCTGGCTGAGTACTTCCACTCTGCCACTCTTGAGCCATAGAGTCAACAGCCAACTTTCCTTCAGCTTCTTGTGCTTTGCTTTCTCCTTTGTCAATGGGGATGATAACATAGTGTGAGGATCAAATAAATAAATATATGTAAAGTGTTTAAAAAGACTTTGGCAGTAAGGGCTCGGTAAACATTATAAATGTACAGCAGTAGAGGCTTGTGTGTGCTCAATTAGTCATGTAGGATGCTTTGCAACCCTGCCAGGTACCTCTGTCCATGGGATTTTTCAGGCAAGGATACTGGAGTGGGTGGCAATTTCCTTCTCCAGGGGATCTTCCCAACCCAGGGAGCAAACCTGAGTCTCCTGCATCTCCTGCATTGGCAGGTAGATTCTTCGCTACTGAGCTACCTGGGAAGCCCAAATATTAAAAAGACCTTTCTTAATTCACAATATAAAAATAATTTTCATTTCTCCTAGGAATTTACAGTTTCTTTTATGTAAAAATGTGTAACATAACAAATGTTATGACATATAACTATATAACATTATAATAAGAATTACAACATTTATAAGAAGAAAGTATTATAATTCTATGATTAGTTTCATTATTACTGTTCTTTGAATAATGCATTTGCTTTGAAATGTCACCTTTGTCATACACTAAATTTGCATCTGCATTTGATTCTAGTTCTGGATTCTCTCTCCTGACTCATTCATGTAGCTTAATCACATTTGCTTTATAATACTTCATTATCTGGTAGAACTTGGCCTCTAATTCCTTATGCTTCCTTTTCAGAAATTATTTTCTGGCCGAGTTTGAATTTGATATTTACAAAAACGCTTAGAACCAGCTGGTCTAATTTTAAAAATCAATTAATATTTTCTTGGGGTTGCAACAAATTTACATATAATTTAGAGAAAATTGATGTTCTTACAATATTAGCTTTTCCTATTCCAATACAAGGAATAGCTCTCCATTTATGTTCAAGCTATTTTTCTTGTTAATGTCGCTCAGATTTTTAGTTTTGTGAAAGTCTTCTTTATATAGTTTCTGCATGTTTCTTAAGTTTCTTTCTGCCTGCTTACCTGCCTGCCTTCCTTCCCACCCTCCTCCCCTTTTTCTTTTTCCTTTTCCTTCTCCTTTTTCTTCTGATAGATTTAATGGCACCAGCTCTTTCATTATGTTTTCTAATTACTTCTTGTTTGTATGGCAAAACTATCAATGGTCCCTTTGTGAGCCTGGATCATGTAACTGGTTCAGAAAAATGAATGAAAAATCTAATCTCCCCTCCATCATTGCAATTATATATAATCACCATATGTTGGAAGGAGATAAATTGAGTCAAGAGAATACATGTTTTAAAGGAGTCCCTAGAGGAGACAGTAGCCTGAGGGGGCAGATAGAGAGGGAATAAATCTGACTGAAAAAGGGGCTGACAAAGGGTGAACAAAATGATTGAGGTAACACCTCAAAAGAGGTTGATTAGAAATAGCACAACTGAAAAAATTATTGATGTGATCAAAGCCACATGGAGAAAGAGTAATGGTGTTGGATTAAAATGAGATAAACGAAACCTTTTACTTGAGAAGATAGATATTAAAAAAAACCCAGAAATCAATTATCTATAAAACAGAAAATTAATAGCGCTATAGATCTATTCAAAGACTATTTTTTTTACAACAACCAAAACAAAATCACTGTAATCAAAACTAGTCTTTTTATAAACAGAAAATTCAAATGAACAAAATTAGAGTAAAAACTGATTACAGTACAGAATTTTTTATTATTGAAAAAATGTATGTGCCTGTGCTAATAAAATAGAAAATGAATGATGTGGGAGAAAATGTAAATGACTAAAACTGATTTAAGAGAAACTAGCAAGAGAGTGAAAGGTACTCCAGGCATTTTTAAGCTGGCATAACCCTGAGTCCAAAGAGGTAATGGGTAAGACCCGCAACCAGTTAGCCTGGCTAGGATCTATTTAACAGACACTTATGTGGTCCTTACTAAGTGTCAGGCATAGTTCTGGGCACTTCATGAATGTTAATTCAGGCAATTCTGACAACCCCGCAAAAGTGGGGTAACTATTAAGTTCATTTTACCCATAAGCAAACTGAAGAAATCAGAGGTTAAGGAACTTGTCTGCTGCTTGAGCTCACACAGGAGACACATGAAAGGCTGAGAATGCTCCCACCATTCTACTGGAATTCTTTTTTTTTTTTTTTAAGCCCTTTCCTGTCCCTGAATCTTTCCTCTTCCCATCTCCTCTGTCTAGAATGCTGTTCCTTCAGACTCTTTTTTTAAAATTTATTTATTTTAATTGGAGGCTAATTACTTTACAGTATTGTAGTGGCTTTTGCCATACACTGACATGAATCCACCCTGGGTGTACATGTGTTCCCCATCCTGAAACCCCTCCCACCTCCCACCACATCACATCCCTCTGGGTCATCCCAGTGCACCAGCCCTGAGTACCCTGTCTCATGCACTGAACCTGGACTGGCAATCTGTTTCACATATGATAATATACATGTTTGAATGCCATTCTCCCAAATCATCCCACCCTCACCTTCTCCCACAGAATCCAAAACACTGTTCTATACATCTGTGTCTCTTTTGCTGTCTCGCATACAGGGTTATCGTTACCATCTTTCTAAACTCCATATATATGCGTTAGTATACTGTCTTGGTGCTTTTCTTTCTGACTTACTTCACTCTGTACAATAGGCTCCAGTTTCATCCACCTCATTAGAACTGATTCAAATGTATTCTTTTAATGGCTAAGTAATATTCCATTGTGTATATGTACCACAGCTTTCTTATCCAATCAATCCTGGCTCTCCCATGCCCCGAGCTCTGTGAGTGGGGTTAGGAAGTCCAAGCCTTTTGTGCTGCAGTTTTCTTATATGTAAGACTGAAAAATAAATGAAATAATCATAGAAGGGATTTCAAACAGTTTCTGGAAGATAAATACTTCTTAAGCAGGCTATTTTTGTTGTTATCATTACTAAAGTAGGACAGAGAATACATAGAAACACATCATTGTAAATATAAATGCAAACTGAAATCAATAAAATGATAAGGGGATTACCCACCATGGTCAAGTTTAATGTATAAATAAATGCAAGGATGTTTATTCATCACTGTGTGTATATATATATATGTATATATAATGCAGTCATCTCAACAAATAATTGCAGCACTGTTTCTAAACAAATGAAAAAGCCCCAAATAAACAAACAACAAAAAAATCTCAGCTGTCTAGGCTAGCAAATCCTTCCTAAACATGATAAGGAAGAGTGAGTGAGTGAAGTCGCTCAGTCGTGTCCGACTCTTTGCGACCCCATGGACTGTAGCCCACCAGGTTCCTCAGTCCATGGAATTCTCCAGGCAAGAATACTGAAGTGGGTCCAGGGGGTCTTTCCAACCCAGGGATAGAACTTGGGTCTCCTGCATTGTAGGCAGATGCTTTATCATCTGAGCCACCAGGGAAGCCCTAAGCAGCCAACATACTTCCTGGTAAAATACCTGGAGCTCAGGGGTCTCAATTCTCGGAATGTAAAAATAACCAGAGCTTTTATAACCTACTGAAGCTTGAGATCTATCCCAGACCAATTAAATCAGAATTTCAGAGGGTTGGGACTCCAGCAGCAAAACAGAGAATAACTGGTCTAGAAGAAAGCTAATTAAAATCAAGACCTAAACAAGGATATATACCAGGACCATTTCAAAATAACATTATTTTCAGGTCTAGTGCATACACTGAAGCATGAAACAAATAAGAGATTAAAATATTGGCTAGGACAAGCTAAAACTCATCTTTTGTAATCAATATGATTATGTACTAAGAAAACCCCAAGAGAGTAAACTGATACATTTGAAGAATTTTTGAGAGAATTTATTTATCTACAAAGGCAGCTTTCCTAGGTTATCAACAACAAAACAAGTCAGAAGATATAACAACATAGATTTCATTTATGTTATTAACAAACAGAAAATAGAACTAACAAAAATACGTGAAACCTAGATAAAGGATATAACAAAATTAGTTTTGAGAATATAGTCTAGCTTTGTGGTTTCAAACTGCACTTTTTGGAATCTCAGGGCAAAGGTGATCTGGTATTAGATGAAGGAGACAAATGCATCTGAGTAGAGGGACGCAGACCCTCAGCCCTACTCTAACTGAAGAAGCTCCATTTTTCTTATTTTCAGTGTTGACTTTCAGATGCATTTGTACCCTTCATAAAATCATATGCAAAAGAGTTAACACTGGACTATAGATCTAGACTATATTCTCAAAACTAAATTTTGTTGCATCCTTTATCTAGGTTCCACATAATTTTGTTAGTTCTTTTGCATATGATTTTACTTGAAGAAGGGCTTCCCTGGTGACTCAGACGGTAGAGTCTGCTTGCAATGCAGAAGACCCAGATTCGATCCCTGGGTTGGGAAGATCCTCTGGAGCAGGACATGGCAACCCACTCCAGTATTCTTGCCTGGAGAATCCCATGGACAGAGGAGTCTGGTGGGCTACAGTCCATGGGGTCACATAGAGTCAGACACAACTGAGCAACTAACACTTTCACTTTCACTTTACTTGAAGAAAAGGTTTTGCCACTAACAAAAAAACAAACAACAACAATCAAATGTTTGAAAGCCTTCAGTCTAAATAAAATATTCCTTGAAAACATCTGGTTCCTTTTTCTCTCCAAGGAAAGTTTGTTCATTCAATTATTCACTGTGACATGTTCTGTGTTTATTGAGTACCACAGTATACCAAAAATACCAACACGTGTTGGGCACCTACTAGGAGACACCACTTTACTAGATGCTGTACATACTTGACCTTGTTTAATCTTTGTAAACACCTTACAAGGAATGTATGATCCCCATTATTTACAGATGAGGAAAAACATTCAAGATGAGGAACTTGCCCAAGCAAGTTCATAAATGGTGAGAGGTAGAACTGTGATTTGAAAGTATTTCACCCTGATGTCAGAGCTCCTTTTCTTTTTCCAATATAACCATGCAACTTCCTAATATAATGATGGCATTTGAGGTAACCATTGTATTGATGTCCATGACCCATTGAAATATTGATGCAAAGGTTAGTGTTGGTGGGTATGGAAAAAGCAATGAAGGTGATATTGATACTGGGGAGGGTGATGTGTATGGCATGAGTATGCCTCTGGCAGCAGAGGTGAAGCTGTTCTCTAAGATAACTTGTCCTTCTGTCAGTTGAGATGGAATAATGAGGCTGGCTCAGACGCCTTCTGTCAAGAACACAAGTTCTGACTTTTGGGTCTGGAGAGTCAAGTACATATTTGAGATAACTGAGGGAGAAAAGGATGGGAGACGTGCGGTGAGGGGACTCAGGTCGAAATTTAGTCGTTAGCAAGAAGTGCTTGGGCAGTACAGACAGCATGCTTAGAAGCACTTTCTCCACCCTGGGCACTTTGCTCTTACATCTATCATATATGTGCCAATAAACTCTGCTGCTGTGCTTAAGTATTGATGCAAGGAATGGTCATTCTGCCTTTCTCCAAAGAAGACATATAGCTCATCAATAGGCAGATGAAAATATGCTCAGCATCACTCATCATTAGAGAAATCCAAATCAAAGCTACAATGAGGTATCACTTCATACCAGTCAGAGTGGCCACCATCAAAAAGTCTATAAGCAAAAAATGCTAGAGAGGGTGTAGAGAAAGGAGAATCCCCCTACACTGTTGGGGGAATGTAAATTGGTACAGCCACTATAGAGAACATTATGGAGGATACTTTAAAAAAGCAAAAAATAGAATTACCATATGATCCAGCAATTCCACTCCTGGGCACATATCCAGAAGACTCTAATTTGAAAAGATATGTGCACCCAAATATTCATAGTAATATTTACAGTAGCCAAGACATATGTATGGGTGCACACACACACAATATGGATAAAACTCTGCCATAAAAAAGAATGAAATCATGCAACATAGACGGACCTTGAGATGATCATACTAAGAGTATTAAGTCATAGAAAGACAGATATTATATGATATCACTTACATGTGGAATCTTAAAAAAAGATACAAATGAACTTACTTATAAAAAAAATCATAGATATAGAAAACAGACTTATTGTTACCAAAGAGGAAAGGGGTGGGGGATAAATTAGGAGTTTGAAATTAGCAGATACACACTACTGTATAGAAAAGAAACAAGGACCCACTGTACAGCACAGGAAACTATATTCAATGTCTCATAATAACCTACAATGGAAAAGATCTGAAAAAAGAATATATATATATATGTATCTGAATTACTTTGCTGTATTCCAGAAACTAACATATTATGTCAACTATAACTTTTAGAAAGGTTATTCTGATCACTAATTACGTTGGTCTAAAATCTTGAAATTAGACATGCTTAGCATGATAGACCGGAGAAGGCAATGGCACCCCACTCCAGTACTCTTGCCTAGAAAATCCCATGGACTGAGGAGCCTGATAGGCTGCAGTCCATGGGGTCGCTAAGAGTCAGACACGACTGAGCAACATCACTTTCACTTTTCACTTTCATGAACTGGAGAAGGAAATGACAACCCACTCCAGTGTTCTTGCCTGGAGAATCCCAGGGACGGGGGAGCCTGGTGGGCTGCCGTCTATGGAGTCCCACAGAGTCGGACAGGACTGAAGTGACTTAGCAGCAGCAGCAGCAGCATGATAGACATAAAAGCTCTTTTCACTTGAATGGGATGTTTTGTTGTAAATAATTACTGGTGTACAGCTTGTACCAGGAACTGATCATTTTTAAATAAAGTATCCACTTAAATTATAGAGTCATAGAACGGAGCAAATAAATTCCAGTTTGTAGTAGTTCTGCCAACTCAGACCTCCCCAGTATCCCCTGACCCCCAGGATCCCAACATTCTGGCTAAAGCAATAAAACAATAAGTCTTTATTACAGTATGACCCAGAGAAATTTATGGAACATATTTTCTTATGAAACAACAATATGAAATAGAAAGCGTGATGTCATAGACTTCATGAAATAAAGGTTCTTATTTTAATGATGTCTATCATCATTTCAGACCTGCATAAAGTTGAAATAAACACTCTGAACACTGGTATATAAGAATTAATAACTCAAAATATGAGGAAGCAGAGATGACCAGATGATTTAGTTGTGTCCCAACCAAGATGTCCTAATTTCAAAACTATTTGTGTATTCAAACAATGGAATACTCATTCTATTTAAGAAGAGTGGTTCTTTTCTAAAAGAGAAGTAAAAACACAGTACATACACCCAAATTCTAGACTGAAAATAGAAGATTATTAGCATTATAATTTATGTAAATGGTACTCTATTCATGTGAAAGTAATTGGTATCTTTCAGTCATATGTTAATTATTACATAAATAGGTTATAAACAATTATGTGAGAAGATTTCATTTTTAAAGCTGAAACCCTACTTGTTTAAAGGGTCTACTCTTTTATTATATAAAATGTGACAAGAATGACTCATATATGTTCCACTGTGGTAAACATAAAATTTTTCCCCAGGTTTCAGAACCAAAAAAATAAATAAAATCTCTGTTTGGTAATCTGAAAATTATGTTTAAGGTTTGGTAGGCATAAGGATATACTTAGGATCTAGAGTGATAATTCCCAGTCTTATTGGAATTTATTGGATATGCCTGTCTTGGTGGCAGTCGTTGGGAGTGTAGGGATTCAGAATAGGCCTCCTCAATGTGTGATATTTTGACATGTGGATTATTGTTAGCTGAAGGTAAATGAAAACCTTGTGGACTCTAGAGAAAACTGCCTCTCCCTTAACTACCTAAAAAAATTTAAACTGGAGATTTTTCCCACAAAAAGAGTTACTACTAGAGATCAGTTTTATCAAAGCGGTCCCATGTCTGCGGCCAGGCAAACATCTAATTACCAGAGATCTGCTCTTTTTCTTATCAACCTGAGAATGACTCTCTCTGGCCTTGGAAGACCCAGGACTCCATCCCATTCCTTATCTCAGGATGGCATATAGACTTCACTTTATCTTTCTTGAAACTTTTGTTAAAATTTTATTTTCTCCTGTTAATCTGTCTTCAGTTCAGTTCAGTTCAGTCGCTCAGTCGTGTCTGACTCTTTGCGACCCCATGAATCACAGCACGCCAGGCCTCCCTGTCCATCACCAACTCCCGGAGTTCACTCAAACCCACCTCCATCGAGTCGGTGATGCCATCCAGCCATCTCATTCTCTGTCGTCCCCTTCTCCTCCCACCCCCAATCCCTCCCAGCATCAGAGTCTTTTCCAATGAGTCAACTCTTCTCATGAGGTGGCCAAAGTATTGGCACTTCAGCTTTAGCATCAGTCCTTCCAATGAACACCCAGGACTGATCTCCTTTAGAATGGACTGGTTGGATCTCCTTGCAGTCCAAGGGACTCTCAAGAGTCTTCTCCAGCACCACAATTCAAAAGCATCAATTTAATCTGTCTTACGTCACTTTGGGCTTCCCTGTTGGCTCAGAGGTTAAAGCGTCTGCCTCCAATGCGGGAGACCCGGGTTCGATCCCTGGGTCGGGAAGATCCCCTGGAGAAGGAAATGGTAACCCACTCCAGTATTCTTGCCTGGAGAATCCCATGGACGGAGAAGCCTGGTAGGCTACCGTCCATGGGGTCGCAAAGAGTCGGACACGACTGAGCGACTTTACTACTTACTTTACTTACGTCACTTTAATTATTAGGCCAGTCAGAAAAACCAGAAGGATAGAAGGTTTTCTTCTTCCCCAGCAGGAGGAAGACAGGGTATAAAGTTCTCAAACTGAGTATATCGGAATCCCCTGGAAGGCTTGTTAAACAGGGTGCTGGATCCAACCCAGAGCGCCTGGCTCAGGGAGGGCTGAGCTGGGCCCCAGGGACTTGCATTTCTAACGAGTTCCAGATGATGCTGATGCAGGTGATTATCCCAGCATCACACTGTGAGAGTCCACTCTTATAAAGGGTAGATGTGGACTTGGACGCCGAGGACTATGGGCGTGAGTAGAGTTGACAGTTTTTGGGGCCCTTCTCCTGATGGTGAGTGGGGGAAGCTAGTGTGGTGGTATGCTTTGTATCAGAGGCCTTGCCTTTGCATCTGCCAGGTGCTCTGGGGTCTTGCCAACCAGGGACTCCTTTTATGCTTATTTATTTGCTTGCCTGCTCCAGTCTGAGCTGGGGAGGCCCATGTTTATGAATTCCCAGAGCCTTTGGTCCTTAATTCAGGATGAAGACAGACAGGCAAGTTTCTCTGCGGTCTTCCTTTGTGGACAGAATTTTTTTCAAGTCCCCTCTCTCCACTGAAGTTGTACATCTTCAAGGGCTCTAGCTTCAGCTGGCTTGCATGTGTTTGTTAATTTTTGCTCTTTGTTACTTTCTTAGGATTTAATTCGTGGTTAATTTCTCAACATGGATGCTTAGATCATTTTTTTCTGCTTCCCTCTGTTCTTTTCCCCTAATACAGGCATTTAAGTTCCAGCTTTCTATCTGGAGTGAGTTCAACCCTTGGCCTTCCTTTCACAAATGACTATTAAAATCCAAACTCCTTGGTTAGGAAAACCAGCCTACATCCCAGGGCAACGAAAGCCATTGGGCTTGCTTACCACCCTGGCCTTCAGCTTCTCCTGTGTTGTTTTCAGTCCTAGGGAATTCTCTCTTTCTTACCAGAGTTGCACTGACAAGTCAATCTGTTACACTTTGAGTCATTTCTGAGTGTTTTACATAAGAAGCTTTTCAGGACCCCTGTTCTGTCATAGTGCAGGAAATAATTGTCTATAGATAACAACACCTACAGACCTTGAGTATAAAATGAGATAATAAGGCCCTTTGTGCTTGCCAGAAAAGAAGTTCTTGGTAAATATTAGCTACTTTAATTATCATTAGTGTACCTAGATCTCAGTGGGTAACTAGTTGCCGAGGTAAAAAAAAAAAAAAAAAAAAAAATCCTGATACAGAAAGCAAACCTTTCCAGGAACAGTGATGGAGAGAGGAGGGATCATGGTACCATCAAATTTTAAAAAGATTGTGTATGTATGCATATGTGAGGTGTGTGTGTATGTATGTGTATATATACACATATAAACTTCTAAATAGGCCCAGAAAACTGATCCAATAAAAAGAAAATTTTTTTCCTAAGAATTCTTTTATTGAAATACAGTTGATGTTCACCTGTAACATATACAATGTGTGTGTTCAGTCATGTCTAACTTTTTTCGAGCCCTTGAACTGTAGCCCAACAAGCTCCTCTGTCCATGGAATTTTCCAACAGTGATTCACAGTTTAAAAGGTGACACTCCATTTATAGTTAGTATAAAATGTTTGCTATATTCCCTGTGTTCTACTATATATCCTTCTAACTTATTTTATACCTAATAATTTGTACTTCTTACTCCCCATCTCCCTATCTTGTCCCTCCCTGCTGCTCTCCCCCTACTGGTAACCACTAGCTTGTTTATTCATCTATGAATCTGCCTCTTGTTTTGTTATATTCACTGGTTTATTGTATCTGTTAGATTCCACATATAGGTGATGTCATACAGTATTTGTCTTTCTCTGTCTGACTTCTTTCACTTCGCATAATATCCTACGAGTCTTACACAGAGGGAAAAGTTTGGAATTCAGTTCAGGGTCCCATCCATAGCTATTAGCGCTCAGCAGGCACAGGTCGTGGGGCACCATTTGTAGACTGAGACGTCATAGTGGCTGTGACCAGACAGAAGACACACTCCCCTTGAGGATCGCACTTCTCAAAGATAAAAAGGAAGCAAGGAAATTTTTTAAAAGCTGGGCTATTTTCAGGCAGTAATTAGAAGTGTCCTTGCTGCTTTGCAGGTGTATCTCCTTTGTTAAATTAACAGCTGAGAAGAAATGAGTAGTGTAGCTTTCTGTGTTCTCTTCTGACCTTGCTCCAAAAGCTCTGGGAATCCCCTGATGAATCAGGTGGGTAAAACCAAGTTGTATTCAGTCCCTCAAAACTATCTGAGGCAGGAGAGCTGAGTACTAGATTCCTAAGAGCTGTGCTATTTGGCGTCTCTCCAGCATTTTCCTCCTGATTGCTCTTTCCACTCTGCCTTTGCTGTGCCTTTATCTCTTCTCTCACCTCCTCTCTTCTGCCTGTCTTCCTCCTATCTCCAGTAGGACATGTCAGCTGCCCCCTACCCTGCACCGCATCATGTATCAAGTTCCAGCTGGGTTTTAAGATAGAGGCCATGGTCCTCGGGAGGACTGGGGACACTAGGCAGGCCATCACCTCCAGAACTGAAGTATTAGGCAAATGATCAAGAGGCAGCGTTGGTGGGCCTGGGAATAGATGGGGCCTGTTCACTGTAGTCACGGGGAGGTCAGTTATCAGAAGGAGAAACCAACAAGGTCAGAGCAGCAACAACAAGGAAGCTGGTTATTTGAGTTTACTCTCCAGGTACAAGACTGGCCCATAGTGAACAGCAGAGATGACTGGGGAAGGGGATGCAGAGCTGGGGCCAAGTGGCCACTCCCAGGGGCCTCTGGCTGGGGTCTGGGTTAAGCAAGAAGCAGAGCCCTTCCTGTCACTCAACCCCACCAGCTCCTCTAAACCCCATTGGGAGGAAGGCCAGGAGTGGTGGGTGTGGAGAAGCCCAGCGTGGCTGGCATAATGGTTCCACTCACTTGGGCTTTGGATCACCTCTGAGGATGTGTGTCTTTATTTCTGAAGAACTTCAACATAAAGCCTTCTAGAAAGATAACTTCTCCCTAAAGTCAGAAGACCTAGATCTCACCAGGCCATTTCTGATAAGAGGAGAACCATGTGGACATTGGTCAAAAAGCCAGCAAAGCGGGAACAGTAGAAGGTGGTGAGTGCCTTAGGACGCTGGCAGGTGAAACTGCCCAGGGTGAGCACCTTTCTCTGGACTGAGCGGGGCCAGGGGTTGAGGTAGTTCATAGACTCAGGCTTGGGGCTCCCTGTGAAAATGAGGCCAAGCCAGGAGTCATCCCACCAAGAAGCATGGTCACCTATGACTTATTCTTGCAAACAGGGATGGTTTTATTGCGATCTTGCTATTAAATAGCCTCATAATGCACCTGTCCAAGCATCGCTTCTTGACTACTTCTTTGGCTTTCTCATGAGTTAATGGGAGTGTAAGAAAGGGAATGGGGCAGGTGCTGGGGTCCCCAGTAATTCTATTTCAACCCTTGAAACTCATGATGGTGGCACATGGACCACGTGGACGGGAAGAAGAGGGAAGAACGCATGTGGACACAGCCACCCAGAATCCTGACCAACACCGAGGGGGAAACAGAGGCTTTTAAATGGTGAGGAAGGTACTCGGGATCTAAAGATAGTGTTCGTCCTCTAAGTAATCAGGTTGTATATTATACTGTTAAGCTATTCAAAGAGCAATTAAAATCAAAGCATTTTACAAAGTGGGCTGCACATGCCATCATATTTGCTCACTATAACTGCCACTTAGAGAATGGTGACTATGAACTCAGCCCTGGCTGCAAATCATCTCATTCAGTTTTCACAACTTCTCTATGAAGAAGGCCCTGAATTTTTTCCAGTTTTATAGATGAGGAAACTGAGGCCCCCAAAGTTTAAATAACTTATCCGCAGTCTACACAGCTGGTAGTCAGAGCTGGAATTCTCACCCAGTTCTGACCTCCATGCTTTGAGCCACATAGAGCTGACAGATAGGGATTACCTAGTGGCATTTCACAGAGCAGATTTTAAGGGTTAAACTATATGAAATTGGATTTTTTTCATTTTAACTTATATATGACAATGCTGTATACTGCAACCTGAAAGAGACTAAATGAATTCACAAAAGTTATCCAGAGAAGTAAGTGTCCTCCTAAGACATTCTTTTTTCTACTGCCCTCAATCTGGGAGTAAACATCTAGTTTATTCCCAAATGATTGAAGGTTGTCACCCTTTAAGGTCTCAACACTTTGTGGGGACAACTGTTGTGACAAAGATACAGGATTTGTAAAAGAATCTCTCAGTAATAAGTCTTTTTTTCTTTAACTTTAATTGGAGGCTAATTACTTTACAATATTGTATTGGTTTTGCCATACATTGACATGAATCCTTTAGGTGAGGCTCTGAGATCATAGAGAGCAAAGTCCTAGAGAGGGCAGGGATGGCTTACAGCCTGCATTCCAGATGGAGGGAACAGTCCTACACTCTGGGACATGAGGAAGAAGAGTGCCTTCAGGAACTTGAAGTAGCTGGGCTTGGTTAGAACATTGAGCTTAGATTGGAGAATGAGGGATTATTGCAGGGGTACCTCACAAAGTGCCTGAAAATATTAGAGGTTTACACAAAGTGAAGTGAAGTGAAAGGCATTCAGTTGTGTCCAACTCTTTGCGACCCATGGACTATACAGTCCATGGAATTCTCTAGGCCAGAACACTGGAGTGGGTACCTTTTCCTTTCTCAGGGATCTTCCCAATGCAGGGATTGAACCAGGTTTCCCTCATTGCAGACAGATTCTTTCCCAGCTGAGCCACAAGGGAAGCCCAAGGTTTACACAAAACAGCCTTTAATTATTTTAAGCACTGAAATGACTCAGTCAGGTTTGTGCTTAGAATACTCTCCCTGTATGTGTTTGCAGGCTGGGTTACAGGGCATACCTGTGGGACTAGTCATAAGAAATCCAGACAAGACAATGTGTGCCTGACCTAAGTCTCAGAGGGGACCAAAGGCCAGAATAATTTGGGACTACTTAGAAGATAGAGTTGACAGACCTTTGTGAGTGATTGAGAAGCTTAAGGGGCATTCTACAAATGATAAACATGTTTGGAATCTACAAATAAATTCTCAGCCTTAACCAAATCTTAAAGAGACTGTCCCTCAAACTTCCAGAGGGGGAAGGGTGAATTCTCTTCAAAAAAAAGCCCCAGGCCACAAAGAGCTATGCCCTCTCTTTAAGAAAGACAGTAACAAGGGAGGAATGTCCTAGTCTGGATACTAGTCACCATGGGATGTCTCCCCACTCGTGATGGGGTGACATTCTGAAGTATGTACTTACATGACATACTGGAAAACATTCATTTGGATGTGCCTTTGTGTTGGCAAATACTCTGATCAACACCCCAGCTGTTTCACTGAGGGAATAGCCAAACCAACCTACTTTCTTGGTGAGAGAAGTGTTACTTGAGGATATTACGTTCTGAATCCTCAGTCACTCAATAGAAAACATTTTCAAATATCCCAACATTCTTGGGAGGAAAAGAAGGTTAGTTGCTAGAATCTGAGGACAGGACTTGCTGGCTGGTATTAAATGCCCAGGAAAAACTGTTCAGAGATCTCTTGGGTAGGGGTTTAGGGCTTATCTGGTCATTGGAAGAGAAGGGAGCTCTAAGCTCTACTGGAAGCTGCCTGGATCTCACACTGGGAATCTCAGTACTCTGAGCCCCCTGTGTGTGTTAGTCCTTAATCTGTGCATATAGTTCCTATTCTTGGAACCTTGTAATAGTGTCTGCAGTATTCCAGCTTCCTCACAGGAAGTGGCAGAAGGGCTTCAATTCTCCCTCTGACCTCCAACTCAGTGAAAATAGAAAAAATAATTTTGTATGTACCCATAGGAAAGTTCTCAGACTTTCCTTTTGATTGAAGTCAAGTCAAAACTCAACCTCTTAAAAGAAACTTAGTCCACTTGAGAAAAAAATGCCACTCAGCCTCTTCCTGCTGTAAAACAAGTAAAAAGAACGCTATGTTATCATTAGGCAAGTCCTTTGGCCATTTAGCAAAGCAAATCTCTGAAGACTAGCCCACAAAAGAAGTTAAGCCCATTTGAAGCTTGCCCCTGGAAACCTTTATCTCTCTATTCCATACGGTCTATAAGAATTTTTAGAAGACTTGAAAATATGAAGAAGTCTTCTTAAAACTCTCCTAATCAGCCCAGAGAAAAGGTTTCTAAGGCTGGATGCATTAATCAATAGCTTTCAAAGGAGCAAAGCTCCCTGTCATTATCAGGAAAGACATCTGTCAGAGATGGAAAACTGCTTGGTGGGAGCAGAAAGCATACTGCCCAATTAAGTCATTCTAGACATCTGTGTGTTGGCAGTGCCTCATGGTCCATGTTCCCTACAATTCAGGTGTCTAGAAAAAGATCAACTGGCATGACTTCTCACATTTTACTCTCTTGCCCTTTTCTCTATTGCTTGGTCTCCGTGTTTCTGGAGCTGTGGATGTGTTTATCACACACACAGTGTCTCCTCTGATGACACCAATAATGCACGTGGTCAAAGGCTGGTCGTTAAGAGACTGGCTGTACTTGCAGCTGCCCTTGGTGAAACCTAGAGCCGGGGCAGAGTGGAAGCAGAAGACCGCCTCAAACTGAGGATAGCTCAGGACTGCCCTCGTCTTCATGTATTTTGTGAAAATAACTGGGCCACATAGTCTCCAGGAGCGCAATTCCCCCATCAAATAAAAGATGACTAAGCTAAAATGGGATGGAGTGTGGTCATAACCCTCTGGAGTGCCCTCTTCTCTAAGTCTGAATTTTATAGTATGACTAATGTCTTAGGAAGACTTTTTTATGATGCAAATGTAGGGCATCCATGTGGCTCAAGAGGGGCGCCCTTTCTCTTCAAACTTTGCTGTTTCAGGAGGTTCCATTCTATTCCTGAGATAGAGACAGTTTGCAGTCATTAGGACTATATTTTTCTCTTGAAATAATGAATTAACTATAGATGAAAAAACATATTTCAAAGACACTATGGGCTAAAATAGGTTTTATTTATTGGTCTGGGAACATAATCCTCAAACAATACTATTTCAGCGAGGAGTTGCTTTCCAGGGTTACAGAACGACTGACGTGTAAATACAATTGAGAACACAGTTCATTTGAAAGTTAAAGATGCCCTTATTGACACTGAGTAAAATGTGTAATAAGATAGTAAAATTCTGTGACGTCGTCTGTTGTCTTCCAAATTCCACAGTAATCCAGTTTTTAGCTAAACTCAGAGGTTAACGTGTCTGCCTCCAATGAGGGAGACCCGGGTTCGATCCCTGGGTCGGGAAGATCCCCTGGAGAAGGAAACGGTAACCCACTCCAGTATTCTTGCCTGGAGAATCCCATGGATGGAGAAGCCTGGTAGGCTACAGTCCATGGGGTCGCAAAGAGTCGGACACGACTGAGCGACGGAACGGAACAGAACAGAACAGAACAGGTCTCTCAAAGATTCCCTGTCTGAGTCTTCTTGCAGCTAGCTGTGGCTGGGAAGAGACTAATAAGATGATGGCATTATATAATTTCAGCTATACAGCATAGTGATTCAATAATTTTATAGATGATACTCCATTTCAAGTTTCTACAAAACAATAGCTATATTTCTCTTACTGTACAGTATATGCTTATTGCTTATTGATTTAATACATACAAATTTATGTCTCTTAATCCCGTACCCATCTTATCTTGCCCCTCCAACCTTTCTTCCCCGCACCGGTGTCTACTTGTTTGTTCTGTGAGCCTGTGTCTCTTTTGTTATATTCATTCATTTGTATTACTTTTTAGGTTCTACGTATAAGTGATACCACACAGTATTTGTCTTTCTCTGACTGACTTTACTAATCATAATGCTCTCCAGGTCCATCACGTTATTGCAAATAGGACAATCTCATATTTTTAACAGATAATATATGTGTTTTTTTGTGTTTATATATCTCTCATCTTTATCCAATCATCTGTTGAAGGACACTAAGGTTGGTCTCATATCTTGCCTATTGTAAATAATGTTGACATGACCATTGGGATGCATGTATCTTTCAGTGAGTTTTTCATTTTCTTTGGATATTTCTATTCCTGGGTCAGGAAGATCCTCTGGAGAAGGGATAGGCTACCCTTTCCCATATTCTTGGGTTTCCCTTGCGGGGAAAGAATCTGCCTGCAATATGGGATACCTGGGTTTGATCCCTGGGCTGGGAAGATCCCCTAGAGAAGGAAAAGGCTACTCACTTTAGTATTTTGGCCTGGAGAATTCCATGGGGTCGCAAAGAGTTGGACACGACTAAATGACTTTCACTTTCACTTTGGATATATACCCAGGAGTAGAATTCCTAGATCATATGTAGTTCTATTTTTAATTTTTTGAGAAACCTCCATTATTATTTTCTATAGTGGCTGCAGCAGTTTACATTTCTACCAACAGTGGGAATGTAAATTGTAAATCCCTTTTCTCTGCATCCTCTCCAGCTTTTGTTATTTATATTCTTTTTGATGATAACCATTCTGACTAGTGTGAGGTGATATCTCACTGAGGTTTTGATTTGTATATCTTTGATTGGTGGTGTTGAGCATCTTTTCACATAACTGTTGGCCATCTGTATGTATGGAAAAGTGTCTATTCAGGTCTTCTGCTCATTTTGAAAATGGGGGTTTTTTGAGATTAAGTTGTAAAAGTTGTGTATATATTTTGGCTATTAACCTCTTACCATAAAATTGCAAATGTTTTCTCACATTCAGTAAGTTTTTTTTTCCTTTTTTTCCTTTTTTGGTCAGTAGTTTCCTTTGTTGTGCAAAGCTTTTAAGTTTAAGCCCCATTTTCTTATATTTGCTTCTGTTTCTTTTGCCTAAGGAGACATACAAAAATTTTTACTGCAATTTATGTCAAAGAGTGTTCTATGTTCTCTTCTAAGGATTTTATGGTTTCAGGTCTTACATTAGGTCTTTTAATCCTCTTTTGAATTTGAATTTTTTTTTGGTTTGTTTGTATGTAGTATGAGGCAATGTACTAATCTCACTCTCTGATATGCACCTGTCCAGTTTTCCCAGCACCACTTATTGAAGAACTTATCTTTTCTCTATGGTATATTTTTGCCTCCTTTGTTAAAGATTGACCATAAGTGCATGGATTTATTTCTGGGCTCTCAATTCTGTTCCGCTGATCTACATGTCTGCTTTTGTGCCAGTGCCATGCTGTTTGGATCACTGTACTTTTGTAGTTTAATTTGATGTCAGGGAACATCACGCAAACAGGTTTGTTCTTTTTTCTCAAGATTGTTTTAGCAGTTTGGGGGTTTTTGTGTTTCCGTGTGAATTTTAATATTGTTATAGTTCTGTGAAAAATGTTATGGGTATTTTGATAGGGATTGCATTAAACATGTAGATTGCCTTGGGTAGTGTGACCATTTTAACAATATTCTTCCAATCCAAGGACGCAGTATATCCTTTCAATTCTTTGGGTCATTTTTACATTCCTTCTTCAGTGCTTGATAGTTTTGAGAGTATAAGGCAATCACCTCTATTGATTTAGTTTACTCTTAGGTATTCTTTTTTGATGCAATTTTAAGTGGGGATTGTTTTCATTCTTTCTGATAATTCATTATTAGTGCATAGGAAAGCAATGGATTTTTGTATATTACTCTTGTATCCTACATCATTACTGAATTCATTTGTTCTAATATTTTGTAGATGGAGACTTCAGAGTTTTCTGTTTGTAGTATCAAGTCAGCTGCAAACATTGACAGCTTTACTTTTTCCCTTCCAATTTGAACACCTTTTATTTTTCTTGTCTGATTGCTGTGGCTAGGAATTTTAATATTGTTTTAAACAGAAGTGATGAGAATGGATATCCTTGTCTTATTCTAGAATTTAGAGGAAAGGACTTCAGCTTTTTACCACTGAGTGTGATGCTAGTTGTGGATCTGTCATACATGGTCTTTATTATATTGAAATGTTCCCTCAATACCAACTTTGAGAGTTTTTATCATGAATGAATGTTGAATTTTGTGAAATGCTTTTTCTTTGTCTGTTGAGATGATCATATGATTTTTATTCTTGATTTTGTTAATGTGTTGTATCAAACTGATGGATTTGTATATACTGAACCTTCCGTGCATCCATGGAATAAATCCCACTTGACCATGGTGTATGATCTTTTTCTATATATTAGTGAAGTCAGTTTGCTAATATTTTTGCATCTATATTCATTGAAGATACTGGCCTATAATTTTCTTCTTTAGTAGCATCTTTGTCTACTTTGGTACCAGAGTAATGGTGGCCTCATAGAATGAATTTGGGAGTATTCCCTATTTCATTTTTTTGGAATAGTTGGTGAATGTTAGGTATTAACTCTTTTTATGTTTGGTAGAATTCTCCTGTGAAGCTGTCCATTCCTGGACTTCTCTTAGGTTATTTTTTAATTACAAATTCGGTTTCACTTCTAATTATTGGTCTGTTCAGACTCTATTTCTTTCTGATTCAATCTTGGAAGGTTGTAGATTTTTACTAATAGAAGCTTGTCCATTTCTTCTGAATTGTCCACTTTGTTGGCATATAACTATTAGGCCACGGTATTAAGACTTTTTGTCTCTGTAGTATTGGTTGTTATTTCTCCTGATTCACTTATTTGAATCCTCTCTCATGTCTTTTTGATGAGCTTGGCTAAAGGCTTGTCCTTTCTTTTTTCAATCTTTAAAAACAAAACAGAAACAACTCAGCTCAAGGTTTCATTGATATTTACTTTTTTGTTGTTGTCTATTTTATTTACTCTCTGATCTTCATCTCTGTACTTCAGCTGACTTTGAGTTTTATTCTTCTAAGTCCTTTAGATAATAGTTTAAATTGTTTAAGACTATTTTTTTCCTGAGATAGACTTATATTGCTATAAATTACCTTCTTTGAACTGGTTTTGGTGCATCCTGTAGTTTTCAGAAAGTTGTGTTTCTACTTTCATTTGTCTTGAGATATTTTTTTATTTCCTCTTTGATGTCTTCATTGACCCACTGGGATTTTTTTCTTTAGTGATGTTAAGTGTGCATGTGTGTTTTTCCCATTTTCCTCTGTAAAATTTCTAGTTTCATACATTATAGTCAGAAAAAATACGTTTCTATCCTCTTAAATTTGTTTGAGCTGGCTCTGTTCCCTTTAAGTGTATACACTTCCCTTTTCTAGCACTGGCACCCTTGTTCTAGAGGGAGGTAGTACTAGAGCAAAAGGGCCTGGTAAGGGTATTTGGCATGGATCAGAATGTGAGCTGTGGTGGTTCAGCTAGGGTCAGAGTCCTGGACTACTTCTGATGAGCTGCCTGTATTAGCATACATAATGATTGCCCCACTCTGTCCAGACAGTGCTTCAGGTCTGAGCTTCCTTTATCTCTCACATCTGACCTCTCCCCTTGGCCTCTACTGCCCTCACCCTGGTATGGAGCTGTGCTGCAAGGGCCTGTGTGGAATCTTGGCATGGGTTGGGGTATGGGCAATGGTGGTCCAGCCTCAGACAGAGATTGGAGCTGCCGCCTGTGCACTGCCTGTGTAAGTGCCAGCAGTGACTGCCTCTGCCTGACTCTAGCTGCTTCCATTTTGAGCTGCCTCTGTGTGCCACAGCTGAGCTCTGTCCTCAGCCCTGGCAACTCATGCCCCAGTGTGTACTATGTCCTCAGGCAGGCAGAGTTGGCACCTTTACTCTACTTGGGCTGAAGCACACGCCAGGGTGGCTGTGCAGTTTTCAGTGCACCCTCTTTTTAGGGAGCAGGTAAGTATCTCATGAGTGCAGTCCAGGCTTCACACAGCCCCCCTGTTCATCTCACTGCTCTCCAACTAGCCAAGGGGGCTCATCTTCCCTGTGTTGGACCCCAAGGCTAGGATACCCAATATGTAGCTCCAAGTAGCTCCTGCCCCTGGGAGGATCTCCTCTTCCCTCTGAGTCCCTTCCAGGGGCACAGGTCCCAACCTGATGACTTCTCCTCCCTCTTACCTGATTCTCTGCAGCTCTTTCTTACAGCCTTCTTTGAACAGTTTTTCTGCCATTCTCTAGTGAGTTTTCAGGATTGTCCTGCACATAGATGTACTTTTGATATGTTTGTGGAGGTAGGTGAGTTATCCATCCTCCTACTCTGCTTTTGCCTGTTCTTTTTCCTCCTTTTATTGTCTTGCTTGGAATGCACATGCTGCTATCTCAGCTTATGGAGTCAAGGCCATCCATGGCAGTGCAACCAGATAGAAGTCCTGATCTTTCCCAGGTGTTTATGAGAGGGAAACTGCTATTCAGTTTAAACTGTTTTCATTTGGGCCTTAAATCACTCAGAGCTGAACTTAATTCTAGCAAACATGGACTTATAACTCTTTAATAGAGACCACTTCAACTCTGCCATTTTGGCAATCGATCAGCACCTACATTAAAGTTGCCTTTGTAAATGAACCTTGCAAGCATGCAAACAATCTTTAGTATAAAGCAGCTCAGGTTAGTACAGGTTTTGATTTGCATACAACGATTATCAATTGCTTCCAGTTGCCAGTAAAGCTGGAAAATGTTCTATTAAATTTGCAAGTGGATTTATGCTTTTGGACTCATCCTGGAGGTCTGTGTAAAGAAAAATATGTGGACTTGGTTATTTTTCCCTTTAACCCTTTTAAAATAAGTGAGATTCTGGTCTGATTGAAGGTAAACTGTAACTAGCAGCGTTACTGACCAGAATGAAACCTTTTTTTAACATTCTACATGTATCAGTTTTAGCTATTTCTGGAGCTGCTGTTCTAGGATGGCCTCACACATCTGGCAGTTGGCTGGCTGTCAGCTGCGTCAATGTGTGACCAGGCCACGTGTCTTTCATTATCTAACAGGCATGCCTGGGTTTGTTTACATAGTGGTGACCGGATTCCAAGAGAGAGTGTGGAAATGTGCAAAGTCTCTAGAGGTCTGAGCTCAGACCCAGCACACCATCGCTTCCATCACATTCTGTGCCAGAGCAAGTCCCGAGGCCAGCCTAGAGTCAAGGGGTCAGGGAAATAGACTGTACTTCTTGATGGTAGGGGCCTCAGAGTTACATTTCAACAGCTATAGATACAGGAAGGGGTGAAGAATTGTAGCCATTTTTGTAATTTAATGTAAGACACCCCTGATTTTTTGCATAAAACCTCCTCAGCTGTGCTGATCAAACAGAACAGAACACTCCCAAGAAAGCAGATTACTTTCTTCATGGATTGTCTTAGTCCGTTCAGGCTGCTGTAAGAGAATCCCATAGATTGGATGGCTTATATACAAATTGATGACAGTTCTGGAGGCTAGAAGTCCTAGATCAAGGCCCTGCAAATTCAGTGTCAGGTGAGAGCCTGTTTCCTGGCTCATAGATGAAAGTCATTTCACTGTAACCTCATTTGAATGGAAGAAGGCAAGGGGGCTCTCCGGAGTTGTTTTTTTTTTTTTAAATAAGGACACTACCTCAGCCGTGAAGTCAGAGCCCTTCTAATCCTAATTAACTTCGAAAAGCCCCACTTCCTAATACCATTACCTTGAGGGCTTAGGATCTCAACATAGGAATTTGGGAGGAATGTAAACGTTTAGAAGGAAGGAAGGAAGGAAAGTCGCTCAGTCGAGTCCGACTCTTTGCGACCCCATGGACTGCAGCCTCCCAGGCTCCTCCGTCCATGGGATTTTCCAAGAAAGAGTACTGGAGTGGATTGCCATTTTCTGCGTTAGTATTGTGGTTGGGATTTCTTCCTTGAGAATCAAGGGATTATAGCTTTAGTTCTTAGGTTTTCAACCAAATCACTGTAATCGTTTAGTAATAGTTTCTAATCTCTTACTTCAAACCACAGCAGCCAGGTCATAACAGAAGTTCTGTGAATCAGTGGAAATAGTAATTAAAGTAACCTTTGCACCCAAACCTCACTGTTCATTTAAATAAAATTTATAAAGTTCTGGTTCTTTGCTAGAGGGTAGGGATGCCAAAGGAGTAAGACTCATACTCAATCCAACCCCTGATGGAGCCATAGTCTAGTCAGAGAAACACGGAAACAGCATAGACTAATCCGGTGTGGTGGGTGCAGGTAACGCAGGCACAGTCTAGAGACAAAAGTGATGTGGGAGGTTTCTCTCTGGAGGCAGATCAGGGACCACATTCGCGGTGCTCCCACCACATGCTTTCCTGACAGTCCTCGTGGCCCCCAATTATCTTCTCGTCCTAGACCACTTTCTGTCCCTGAGATGCTGTTGAGATGAAATAGACACCTCTGTGTGGGCCACTCTTGGAGCTCCTGTGACTGTTCACCCTCGGATTGTGGAAGGACTTCTCTGATCTCAGTTACAAGGCTCCTGCCCAGGGTAGACCTGTCTTTGGAGTGTTTTCCAGGAGCCCTCTTGTTTCAAATCTTTAAGGCCCTCGATATTTCGGTACTCCCTTTCTCTCTTAAGAAATGTGGAGGTGGTGGAGGGAAGCTCCTCTGAGGAGGGAAGCTATTTGACCGTGCTGCTCCCGGAAGAAGCTCTTCTTAGCAAGCATCTGGTGACCCAGGATGAAGACAGACATCAGCCTCATCTGAGATCTCTCCATGGCTGGGGTGTCCTTTGTCATTCTGTTTTTTAAGAGTTCCTATTGGCCCAAGAGTATTCTCCCACACCCTCTGCCCTCCTCTCTGCCAGCAAGCTCCCAGACTCATGTGCTATTGTAGCAACATGGCCAGGCCATACTTCCCTGGTGGGAACGCTGGGTAGGCTGCCCCTTGGGGCCTTCATCACACTGACTGTGTAGTTACATTTCTGGTTGTTTATGTAATTGGATTTCTTAAAATTCAGGCTCTTTGAACCAGAAGCTCTCCCCTTTCTAATACGTGGCCACAGCTGAATACTTTCTGTCCAAGGTGGAATCTGCTTGGAACTGCCATCCTCAGATTCTGTAGACAGAGGTTAAAGGCTGGTATGATGGAGATTCTAAGAATTAGTAATGTCTCTTATGTACAAAGCTGTTGTTACAGAGCGGAGTTAGATACTTTTCTTGATAGGTTTGAAAGCATTTATCATGTGGTCCACAGTCTCCCACCAGTGCTATTTGTTTGCTTGATAATGAACCCTCATTGTAGTTTCTTTCTGTTAACATAAATAGAGAACTGGATCTGATGACTTACTGATAAGCAAGGGAGCCCTAAGCCACATGAAAATCAGATATATCATACTTCGTCGTTTCCTAACACGGTTTAAAAACAGCAGTTAGTCATCAGTACTGAGGCTTGTCTCTGAGCCCATATTCCCTCTTGTCTGCTGGAGAAAATGACTGGGAGGAAGCATGAAGCTCTGAGAAGGGAGGGTGAAGAAGGCTGGCAGGTTATTTAGGTAGAGTTACTCAGGATCACATGGACCACAGCCGAATGTGGTCCACTGGAGAAGGGAATGGCAAACCACTTCAGTATACTTGCCTTGAGAACCCCATGAACAGTATCAAAGGGCAAAATGATAGGATACTGAAGGAGGAATTCCCCAGGTCGGTAGGTGCCCAGTATGCTACTGGAGATCACTGGAGAAGTAACTCTAGAAGGAATAAAGGGATGGAACAAAAGCAAAACAAATACCCAGTTGTGGATGTGACTGGTGATAGAAGCAAGATCCGGTGCTGTAAAGAACAATATTGCATAGGAACCTGGAATGTTAGGTCCATGAATCAAGGCAAATTGGAAGTGGTCAAACAGGAGATGGCAAGAGTGAACATAGACATTCTAGGAATCAGTGAACTAAAATGGACTGGAATGGGTGAATTTAACTCAGATGACCATTATATCTACTACTGTGGACAGGAATCCCTTAGAAGAAATGGAGTAGCCATCATGGTCAACAAAGAGTCCAAAATGCAGTACTTCGATGCAATCTTAAAAACGACAGAATGATTTCTGTTCGTTTCCAAGGCAAACCATTCAATATAACAGTAATCCAGGCCTATGCCCCAACCAGTAACGCTGAAGAAGCCAAAGTTGAATGATTCTATGAAGACCTACAAGACCTTTTAGAACTAACACCCAAACAAGATGTCCTTTTCATTATAGGGCACTGGAATGCAAAAGTAGGAAGTCAAGAAACACCTGGAGTAACAGGCAAATTTGGCTTTGGAGCATGGAATGAATCAGGGCAAAGGCTAATAGAGTTTTGCCAAGAGAACACACTGGTCATAGCCAACAACCTCTTCCAACAACACAAGAGAACACTCTATACATGGACATCACCAGATGGTCAACACCGAAATCAGATTGATTATATTCTTTGCAGCCAAAGATGGAGAAGCTCTATACAGTTAGCAAAAACAAGACCAGGAGCTGACTGTGGCTCAGATCATGAACGCCTTAGTGCCAAATTCAGACTGAAATTGAAGAAAGTAGGGAAAACCACTAGACAATTCAGATATGACCTAAATCAAATCCCTTATGATTATACAGTGGAAGTGAGAAATAGATTTAAGGGACTAGATCTGATAGATAGAGTGCCTGATGAACTCTAGACGGAGGTTCGTGACATTGTACAGGAGACAGGGACCAAGACCATCCCCATGGGAAAGAACTACAAAAAAGCAAAATGGCTGTCTGAGGAGGCCTTACAAGTAGCTGTGAAAAGAAAAGAAGCGAAAAGCAAAGGAGAAAAGGAAAGATATAAGCATCTGAATGCAGAGTTCCAAAGAATAGCAAGGAGAGATAAGAAAGCCTTCCTCAGCGATCAATGCAAAGAAATAGAGGAAAACAACAGAATAAGAAAAACAAGAGATCTCTTCAAGAAAATTAGAGATTCCAAGGGAATATTTCATGCAAAGATGGGCTCGATAAATGACAGAAATGGTATGGACCTAACAGAAGCAGAAGATATTAAGAAGAGGTGGCAAGAATACACAGAAGAAATGTTCAAAAAAGATCTTCACGACCAAGATAGTCACGATAAGGTGATCACTGACCTAGAGCCAGACATCTTGGAATGTGAAGTCAAGTGGGCCTTAGAAAGCATCACTATGAACAAAGCTAGTGGAGGTGATGGAATTCCAATTGAGCTATTTCAAATCTTGAAAGATGATGCTGTGAAAGTGCTGCACTCAATATGCCAACAAATTAGGAAAACTCAGCAGTGGCCACAGGACTGGAAAAGGTCAGTCTTCATTCCAATCCCAAAGAAAGGCAATGCCAAAGAATGCTCAAACTACCACACAATTGCACTCATCTCACACGCTAGTAAAGTCATGCTCACAATTCTCCAAGCCAGGCTTCAGCAATATGTGAACCGTGAACTTCCAGATGTTCAAGCAGGTTTTAGAAAAGGCAGAGGCACCAGAGATCAAATTGCCAACATCGCTGGACCATGGAGAAAGCAAGAGAGTTCCAGAAAAACATCTATTTCTGCTTCATTGACTATGCCAAAGCCTTTGACTGTGTGGATCACAATAAACTGTGGAACATTCTGAAAGAGATGGGAATCCCAGACCACCTGACCTGCCTCTTGAGAAACCTGTATGCAGGTCAGGAATCAACAGTTAGAACTGGACATGGAACAACAGACTGGTTCCAAATAGGAAAAGGTGTACGTCAAGGTTGTATATTGTCACCTTGCTTATTTAACTTCTATGCAGAGTACATCATGAGGAACGCTGGGCTGGAAGAAGCACAAGCTGGAATCAAGATTGCTGGGAGAAATATCAATAACCTCAGATAGGCATATGACACCACCCTTATGGTAGAAAGTGAAGAGGAACTAAAAAGCCTCTTGATGAAAGTGAAAGAGGAGAATGAAAAGGTTGGCTTGAAGCTTAACATTCAGAAAACAAAGATCATGGCATCTCGTCCCATCACTTCATGGGAAATAGATGGAAAAACAGTGGAAACAGTGTCAGACTTTATTTTTGGGGGCTCCGAAATCACTGCGGATGCTGATTGCAGCCATGAAATTAAAAGACGCTTACTCCTTGGAAGGAAAGTTATGACCAACCTTGATAGTATATTAAAAAGCAGAGACATTACTTTGCCAACCAAGGTCTGTCTAGTCAAGGCTATGGTTTTTCCCGTGGTCATGTATGGATGTGAGAGTTGGACTATGAAGAAAGCTGATCGCTGAAGAATTGATGCTTTTGAACTGTGGTGTTGGAGAAGACTCTTGAGAGTCCCTTGTACTGCAAGGAGATCCAACTAGTCCATTCTAAAGGAGATCAATCCTGGGTGTTCATTGGAAGGACTGAAGCTAAAGCTGAAACTCCAATACTTTGGCCACCTCATGCGAAGAGTTGACTCACTGGAAAAGACTCTGATGCTGGGAAAGATTGAGGGCGGGAGGAGAAGGGGACAACAGAGTGTGAGATGGCTGGATGGCATCACCGACTCTGTGGACATGGGTTTGAGTGAACTCCAGGAGTTGGTGATGGACAGGGAGGCCTGGCATGCTGTGATTCATGGGGTCGCAGAGAGTCGGACACGACTGAGCAACTGAACTGAACTGAACTTAGGAACTCTAGAGATGTTGTATGGGCTGGAAATGTAGGTGCTGGATAGGGCAATTTGGTAGAACAGTGGTCAAACATCAATGTGTAGACAAATCACCTGATCTGATTCAGTAGGTCTGGTTTAAGTTTTGAAATTCTGCATTGCTATAAAACTCCTAGGTGATGATGATGCTGGTTTGGTACCACACTTTGCTAGCAAGATTCTGGACTGATCGGTCTCCCCTTCTGCCATTATTTTCCCAGAGAAGAGTCTGAATGGTAGACCAGTGGACTGGTATTAGAAAGAGCACTTATTTGTGAAATACCTACTCTCTGTCAGAAACTGTGCCAAGGGTTTTCTGTGTACTATCTTTTTCTGGTTGCTGTTGATGTTTAGTCACTAAGTTGTGTCTGGCTCTTTAGCAACCCCATGGACTGTGGTCTACCAGGCTCCTCTGTTCATTGGATTTCCCAGGCAAGAATACTGGAATCAGTTGTTGCTTCCTTCTCCAGGGGATCTTCCCGACCTAGGGATGGAACCTGTATCTGCTGCATTGCAGGCAGATTCTTTACCACTGAGCCACTTGGGAAGTCCTCTTGTTTTGGTTGCAACCCTGTAAAATAGGCAACATTATCTCTGTTTGAGAGATGAAGAAATTGTAGTGTGGGGATTTTTGGTTGCACGTACACTGTTTTTAGTAAATAAAGAATGGCAGCATTTACAATACTGGGCATGGTACCATGAATATAACAAACTGATATGTTGACTTGACAAATGGCTGATCAGGTTCATTTTTTTTTTCAGTGAAATAAATTCTCTGAAATCTAATCAAGCCTGTTTCTGTCTAGATACCTAAGCTTATATGTTAGTTCAGTCAAGACACCACTCCTGCTAGAACAAGAAATCAAAGAAGGCCACCTTCTAGACTGTCCAACCATCCCAAGGACTTTAAGATTACCTCCCTCCAAGAGAGTTTTTGAAGTCTTGAATCATATATAATGTACAACCTATGCAAGCATACATGTTCTGGTGATAAGCAACAACAAACTTCAAATCCACAAATGCTAAACCCAAGTTACAGAGAAGAAATTCAATCCATTTTTGGTACTCTTTATTCTTTGTGTAGATCCAATTATTTATTTTTCATGGATTGTGACTTTGGTGTTGTATCTAAAAAGTCACTGCTGTACCCAAGATCATGTAGGTTTTATTCTCTATTCTCAGAGTTTTATAGTTTGGCATTTTACATTTAGCTCTGTGACCCATTTGTTTGGGGTTTTTTTGTTTGTTTGTTTTTTGATTGCCTGTGCAGCATGTGGGATCTTAGTACCCTGACCATGGATGAAACCTGGGCCCCCCAAAGTGGAAGCGCAGAGTCCTAACCACTGGACCACTAGGTAAATCCCATGTGATCCATTTTCTAGTTGTTTTTTGTAAAGTGTGTAAGGTCTACGTCTAGATTCAGTACTTGTGGAGGTCCTGTTGCTACCATGTCATTTGCTAAAAAGACTATCTTGGTTGCTCTATGTTGCCTCTTTTATCAAAAATCAATTGACTAAATTTATGTGGATCCATTTCTGGGCTTTCTACTATGTTCCATTGATCTATATGTAAATTCTTTCACCAATACCATACTGTTTTGATTACTACAGCTTTATAGTAAATCTTGAAGCTGAGTATCATCAGTATTTGAAAATTGTTCTTCTCCTTCAATATCATGTTGGCTATTCTGCTTCCTTTACCTCGCCATATAAATTTTAGAATCAGTATATTTGATATTCACAAAATTTGCTGAGATTTTGATTGAGATTTCATTGACTGTATAGATGAAGTTGTGAAGAATAGACATCTTGACAAGATTGAGTCTTCCTAGCCATGGACATGGAATATCTCTCCATTTACTTATTGAAAAAAATAAATCAAGAAAGAACTCAGAGTCTGGTTGTTTTCCTCATACAGATCATACATATGTGTTTTAAAAAAACTTATATTTATTCCAAGTACTGAACTGGATGGGGGGCTAATGTAGATGATATTGTTTTCTAATTTCAAATTCAGTTTTTCACTTCTGGAATATAGAAAAGTAGTTAACGTTTGTCAGTTATTAACCATATATCCAGCAACCTTACTATAATCACTTACTAGTTCCAGGAGTTTGAGTTTATCCATTTTTTGGATCATGTCATCTGCAGAGAAAATTTTTGTTTTATTCCTTTCCAATCTGTAAACCTTTTATTTCCTATTCTTATATTACTGCATTAGTAGAATAAGTATGTTGAACAGGAGTAGTGAGATGGGACATTTTAGTCTTGTACCTCATCTTGGTGGGAAGACTTCAAGTTTCTCACTGTTAAGTATGTTAACTGCAGATTTTTTGTAAATATTCTTTATCAAGTTGAAGAAGTTCCCTTCTGTTTCTCATTTATTGAGAATTTTTACTAATGGGTTTTTTTATTTTGTTAAATGCTTTTTCTGCATCTATTGATGTGATCATATGATTTTCTTCTGTAACCTGTTGACATGATTGATTGTATTAACTGATTTTTCAAATATTGAACTAGGTTTGAATAGCTGTGATAAAACCCACTAATGTTGTTTTTCTCCCTGTGTTTCATTTTGGATAATTTTTATTGCTATATCTGCAAAATCATTATCCTTTCTTCAATTTCTAAGTTGCCACTAATCCCATTAAGTATTGAGTTTTTTTTTTCTTAAATCTTACATATTGTAGATTGCTTCTACAGAAGCTCAATTTGAGTCTTTTTAAAATGTCATCTATATCTCTAAACATCCTCCACCTTCCCTATAGCTTTTTGATCATATGGAACACAATATAACCATTTTAATATACTTTATTAATTCCAACACCTATGGTGATTCTTGGGTTTTTATTAATGTCTTCTCACTATGGGTCATATTTTCCTGTTTATTTCATGCCTCATAACTGTTTTTACTGGATAGCACACATTATGAAATGTACATTGTTGAGCACTAGATATACTTTTGTGTTTCTATGAATACTCTTGATGTTCTGGGCTCAAAGTTATTGGAGATAAATTTAACCTTCCAGATCTTATGCCTAAGCATTCTTTCTTTTTTCAGCTTTGTTGAGGTATAAATGACAAATGAAATTATATTTAAACATAAAATATGTTTATCAAATCACCACAACTGGTGATTTTTTTAAATCAAATCACCACATATTTTTTTGAACTCAAAATCAAATCACCACATATACATTGTGAAAAAATTCCAGTTGTCTAGTTAACACATTTTTTACCTTATATAATCAGTCAAATAGTCACCTTGCTTTACTTTGGATTCTTAGAACTTATGTAACTTACAGATGAAAATCTGTACCCTTTTAACAACCCCTATTTCCTTTACCCCTCCCCTAGCCCACTCCCTAGCAACCACTTTTCTACTGTTCCTATAAGTTTGACTTATATGTAGGATTTTTTTTTAAGTGATGCTATGCAGTATTTCGGAGAAGGCAATGGCAAGCCACTCCAGTACTCTTGCCTAGAAAATCCCATGGATGGAGGAGCCTGGTAGGCTGCAGTCCTTGGGGTCGCTAAGGGTCGGACACGACTGAGTGACTTCACTTTCACTTTTCACTTTCACACATTGGAGAAGGAAATGGCAACCCACTCCAGTGTTCTTGCCTGGAGAATCCCAGGGACGGGGGAGCCTGGTGGGCTTCCGTCTTGGGGTCACACAGAGGCGGACACGACTGAGGTGACTTAGCAGCAGCAGCAGCATGCAGTATTTGTCTTTGTTTGGCTTATTTCATTTATCATAATGCCGTCAAGGTGCATCCATGGCTCTTAAACTTTTTTAGAGAAGATCATAGCAGGGTTTTGTCTAGAATTAATCAGTGCTCATTATTGAGGCAAACTTTCTGAGTACTCTAACCAGTGCCCTGTGGATTTTTCCAGTCTGGCTTGTAGGAATATTCCTCTAATTCTTTCAGGTGGTTCTGTCCTCAGCCTCCAACAGTTTCCTCCCCTGCATTAGAGTAGTGTGCTAAATACTCAAGGAGGACCCTCTGCAGACCCATCTGTTGGAATATGTGCTGCCTTGGTCTCCCTAGACTCAGCTCTGTTTTCTCAACCCCAGGAGTCTACTGGCTCCCTCTGGGTTTCCTCTCCCTGTCCCATGGACTATAAACTCAAGGTAATGAAGAGGGGCAATTGTAGGGCTCCCCTTATTCTCCCCGCCTCCGCCCACTGCCCCCCGCCACCCTGCCTCTTTAGGTCACTGTCTTACCAGCCTGACATCCAAGTCTTGGGAACCACTGTTGTAAGTACATCTTTAGTTTTTTGGTGTTTCAGGTGGGAAGGTAAATCTGGTTCATGTTACTTCTGTTGTTCAGAGGTCAAGTTCCTATAAGCGCATTTTTCCCCCAAGTAACTGACAATGCAATGGAATATAATGGGAAAAAATTACCAAGTGAAATCAACTAATCGTAAAGAAAAAAATAAAGCCCTGGCAACCGTGATCTTGGGAACTGCTCAAGAATACATAAGCTTGTTGATAAAATTTGTTAGACTAAATAAAAATATTCTGTATGTATTTCCTGATTGAAGGATCATGTCATATCATAGACTGCCAATGGCTCTGAAAAAATAAAAATGGTTATTACCTTGAGCAAGTACTTAGTATTACTTCTAGTGCACCCCAACCTACCAGGAGTTTTATCTTCATGAATCAATTTTCCCAGGACATGATAGTCTCTGTGTTAATCACACTCCAAATTATTTTTCCTTCTTTTTACCTTTAGACTCCCTTCACTTATTAACCCCTACCCAACTCTTGTCAGCCACAAGTCTGTTTTCTGTATCTGTGAGCTTGTGATTGGGTTTTTGTTTTGTGATTATTTTATCAATTATACATAAGAGAGATTATATAAAGTATTTGTCTTATCTGACTTATTTCACTTAGCATAATGCCCTCGAAGTTCATCTATGTTGTTGGAAATGGCAAGAGTTCCTCCTTTTTATGGCTAAATAATGCTCCATTGTGCATATCTGCCAGATTTCTTTATTCAGCCGTTGATGAACACGTAGGTGCTTTCCACATCTTGGCTGTTGTAAATAATCCTGCGGTGAATGTGGGGGTGCATATCTTTTTGAGTTAGAATTTTCATTTCTTTGGATTAATACTCAGAAGCAGATTGCTAGATCATATGGTAGTTCTATTTAGTTTTTTGAGGAATGCCCATACAGTTTTCCGTAAGAGCTGTACCATCTAACATTCCCAACTACAGTGCACAAATGTTCCCGTTTCCCCCTGCATCCTTGCCAACATTTACTTGGTTTTTTTTTTCTTTTTTTCTTTTTGATAATAGTGATTCTGACAGGTGTGAGATGATTGCTCATTGTGGTTTTAATTTGCATTTCTCTGATGCAAAATAGCATTTTTGAAGCACACAAAGATACAAATGTTATTTCCTCATTGTGGCTACCTGGTTTGCACACCTGGTTTAGTCTCTTTGGATGTTGGTTTCAGGTTTAGACTATGTATTGGGGTTCTCTAGAGAAACAGACGGAGAAGGCAATGGCAAGCCACTCCAGTACTCTTGCCTGGAGAATCCCATGGATGGAGGAGCCTGGTGGGCTGCTAAGGGTCGGACACGACTGAGTGACTTCACTTTCACTTTTCACTTTCACACATTGGAGAAGGAAATGGCAACCCACTCCAGTGTTCTTGCCTGGAGAATCCCAGGGATGGGGGAGCCTGGTGGGCTTCCGTCTATGGGGTCACACAGAGTCGGACACGACTGAAGTGACTTAGCAGCAGCAGCAGAGAAACAGAACCAGTAGATTATATATCTATAAAACTTAGAAAGTTATAGAAGTTATTGGCTCATGTGACTAAGGATGCTGAGAGGTCCCTTGGTCTGCCATCTGCAATCTGGAGACTCAGGAAAGCTGGTGGTGTAGCTCAGAAGCTTGAGAACGAGAGAGCTAATGGTGTAGATTCCAATCTGAGCCTTCAGGTCAGAGTGCTGAGGGCAGGAAAGATTGATGTCTCAGCTTATGCAGTCAAGCAGAGAACAAGTTCAACCTTCGTCTGCCTTTTTGTTCTATTTGGACTGTCAACAGATTGGATGATGTCCAATCTGCCTAACAATATTTTTAGCTGGTCTAGCAAAATTTCCAATATTGGGAAGAAAAATGTACATTATTCGGCCCACTTGACTCAGTCAAATGCCAGTCTCTCCAGAAACACCTTCTGCAGATAAATTCAGAAATAAGGTTTAATGAGATATCTAGGCATTTCATGACTTGGTCAAATGGACACATAAATTTAACCATCACAGAGCAGAAGTAAGGTGCATTCCAGTTCTTAAATGTTTTTGAATTTTGGAAATCATTATACTCTCTACTCCCTAAAATATAGCCTAGCGATCACTAATCTGAAGCGCCTCCAAGTCAGTATGGAGAACTTTATAACCCTGTATCGCTTTCCTGTAACGACTTCTCTTCCCTTCATCTTTTCAGTCATCTAACAATCATTGAGTACCTACTGTGAGCCAGACACTACAGTAGGCATGGTGAGAACAGCAACAGATTGATTGATAAGCGGATTATATTCTAGAGGATGTTTACTGAGCACCTGTTTGAGGCCTGCTGGGTCCTATGCAGAGCACTTACTTATGGCAGCTTACATAATTTTCACAACAATCCTATGAAGTGGGAGCAATCCTTATATACACAAAGAAACTGAGGTCACAGAACCATGAAGTGATGAAGCAGGGATATGAAACTAGCTAGTTTGGCTCAAGACATCCTGCTTTTAGTATCTTTGCTGAAAGGTGGCCAGCAGACAAAACTCAGCTCATGTTTGGATTTGCTTTGACTTTTAGTGATATTTTGAAGAAAAATAAGTTAAAATTTCCTGGACTCTGTCGTTTGCCTTTATTTCCTATTCTTTCATATCCAGCCAACTCCCTTCACTCACTGCCTGGTCCTAAAGACATTTGGATTTTGATTTCTGCACACGTCTATCCTGCCTCTTCCTTGGGGTAATTTTGCACTTTCTCCTCATTTCTCAGTTCTATCAAGGACACCTCAGGTAACCCCTTTATCACAAGCATGCCTCTCACTTTTACTCCTTGGCTGTATCCCATTTCTCTGGATTTTCTATCAAATTACCTGTTTCTCTAAAAACTCTCCTCCTTTCTTCTCTTTTGAGCCGCATTCCATTGGCTGTGATTGTGTCTGATATCCCCTCAGATTATTGGCAATAGCACTACAGGACTAAGAACACAGAAGAAAGTAAAAGTGGACGTAATGAAAGAAGCTAATTCCCTAACCATCTCAAACCTTTCAAAGTCCATTTTTTTTCAGATCAAAAAACATGAACGAAGCTGACTGCTTTCTTAGCTTTCCTTCTCTATTAAAATGGCATTAAGAGAAATGAGAAATTTTGAGGTTTTTCTGCTTTGTTTTAACCATAGTATCTTTGGGCTCACCTGGTAAGCAAACTATAGTTGATAATGTTTTTATGAAATACATTTCAAATTCCAACCAACTGTCCATAGTTCTGAAAGAATCCATTTGTAAGTCTTTCTGTGCAAAATACTTCAGGATTTGAACATTTTCTCTGACTGAACTCTGAATTCCCTGACACCTTCTACTTTATACTCTGAAATCTCTATGTAAAGTACAGATGGAGATATTTTGGTTAAAAATTTTTATTTTTACTTCCTGTACCCTCCTCCATCTTACTGTTTCTGTAACAGGTACCTTGCTGATGTGCCCATGTCAAGTAGTTTATTAATTCTATTTCTGAGCCACTGTGGTCAAATTCAAAGCACTGTACTTAGTACATTAGGTTAAGTAAGATAACCCAGACTAATTTCTTAGGTTGCCAGTTATTTTAAAAAAAAAAATTGAAGTAGCCACTAACTACAAATGGCTAGTCCAGATGGAGTTGTGTCATAAGTTAGAATGCACACCAGATTACAAATACCTAACACCAAAATAGGTATAATCTCTTTATTTTATATTGGTCACATATTAAAATGGTACCTTTTAATATATTGGGTTAAATAAGAACCGTTATTAAAATGGAAATAATAATGGAAGAAATTTTCCATTAAGATAGAAAAAAACTGAACATGATGAGCAGATATTTTTAGCTCAAGGCAAAGGAGATAAGGAGATGAATTCTTGAGGTAAGTGTATAGAATTATGAACCTTGATAAGAGGTGAGGGGTGCTTTTGCTACACAGTACAACAGTAAGATAAAGAGAGGAGAAACTTAGTTTTTTGAACAGAAAGCTTTTGAATTCAGCCTTTGTGTTGTAACGCCAGTAAGAAAGAAGAAAGAACGCCGAGTCCCTCTTTTGTGTTCTTGATGCTGGGAAAGCATTGAAGTGGTAGAAAGGTATATTCACAGCATACTTGCCTTTCAGGAGGCTAGAGTTGGCAACCTTTCCTGGGTTGCCGTTTAGAAGAGTGCCTGTTGTGGCTAGATATTGTTTTATGGTATTTGGGTCTTTTCCCCATGTATTTTTCTTCTTCCTTCATTCAAACTGAGAGTCTATTCCATGTACGTTATCTCAAGAGGTATAAGGCAGGCTGGAAAGTGGAAGTGACTTAGCAGTCTTTCCAGCTTTTGTTTTCCAAAAGTCTGATTCCTGGGGGACTGGGGAGAGTTAAGAGGGAGAAGTGGATTTGCTGATATAAGAAGCTATCTTGAAGGTTAGCTATCTAGATTACCTATAGCTTCACTCTCACGTTGGAGAAAGGTCACTCTCTCCAGGGCAAGAGGGAGAAGAGAGAGGACGGGGGTCCAGGCACAGTAGCAAGGAGGCCGTGGACAGTACCTTGGGGGCAGCAGGACTCCAGGGAGTGGTGCATGGTGCATTGAGGCAAAAGGGCCATAAACAGGCTGGTCAGAACATTCTGTGCCCCGAGGGTGGGACACAAGTGGCAGAGATCACCAGCCTGTGGCCCCAGGTGGACTTGGACAGTAGATGTCTCACTCCCACTCTAGACGTGTTGACTTTTTGCTGGAATCCAGAACGAAAGCACATCACAGGTTAGAGAAGGAGGGGTGACATTTCCTACCGGTGTAGCAGAATATGGGCTTCAGTCAGAAATGAATTCAAATCTGAGACCATGTAGCCTGTGATGTCTATTTTATAATCTTCTCAGCCAGGAGATTTACCCCCTACTACATGGTGATGGAAAAATATTTGGGGCTGTGAACTCCTCTCACAAATCTGTAGATACCTGTCTCAGTATATAAGCAGGTAGGTTCACGGGATAAGATAAGATTGTCCATAACATGTATGCTGTGAGTTGTACCTCTAGAACTTCACAAGCTCCCTTTGGCAGGAAATCTGGTAGCCCTTCAGAATGGCTTGGGAGCAAGAACCTGAAGGGATAGGGGCCACTGACCTAGAACCTGACTCATTTTACTGCCTGTAAATGACATTAAGGGACATTATTTCTTTTTTTAAGATAAGAGTTTTACCAGTCCAAAAATCAAGGCCATTAAAAAAGTTTACTGGGAAAGACTCTGATTTGACAAGACAGTCAAGACCCACCCCTAGCTGATCAAGACACCTAAGGTAGAAATTCCCTCAGAGTGGGAAAATGTCAAGCAGGTTGCTTTGAACTGAGTCTGGGAACACTCTTACCACCTTTTCTACTTCCTAAAATATTCTATGTTCTGCTTTTGTATTTCAACCTTCCTGCTCTGGTCTAAGTCCAGTGTAGAGAAAAAAAAAATGCCCATCTTTAATAGGTACCACTACTTCTATTAGGAAGAAAGAAAAGCAATAATGAACAGTTACAGGATTGGTAAAGAATCTACCTACAATGCAAGAGGGTTTCATCCCTGGGTGAGGAAGATCCCCTCGGGTAGGAAATGGCAACCCACTCTAGTATTCTTGCCTGGAAAATTTCATGGACAGAGGAGCCTGGCAGGCTGGAGTTCATGCAGTTGCAAAGAGACACAACTGAGCACATGTATGCGCGCACACACACACACACACACAATCAATATCCATACCTTGGGATGTTAAGGAAGAGGGGAGATAGGAAAGAGCCTGAGGGGCAGACAATGGAAGAACTTCCATTCCTTGACTGTATAGAACAACAAGCAGAGTTTGTTCATGATGCATTGCTCAATTATTTAATTGCTTTTAACAAGCGTAAATGCCTCTGGTGCGACACAGAATTTAGGTCTGGTCATTGTGGCCTCTTCTATCACTGCATCTATATAGCAAGCTCAGGGATGAGCGCCCAAGTCCTCGTTCTTCCCATGCTGTGCAGGTCCTTCTTGGGCAGGCACTTGGTCAATGTTTGCTGACTGCCGCCACCCAGAGCGACCAGAGAAGATACTGGGAGTTACTTATATCCCAATCACTAGGACAGCAATAGTCACTGCAGCATTGAAACCCAAATTCTATGCTGGTGAAACGGTAGTGAACCATCTCCAATTAGTAGTAGAACAATGACCCTCTAGAGTAGGAGTCCTTGAAGACTGTCTCGTATCACCCCTTAATTCTATTGACAAGGAAAGGGGGGCCAAATGAGGTCAACCAATCCTTTCACCAGTTTTTGGAAGAATTAAGGGCCACAGTCTTCTCTGGATACTTAGCCTTGCGTTCTTGGTATCCAATTAGTAACTTGAAGGATGACAGTGGCTCAAGAACCGGTCACAAATGTAGCAGAAATGAGCAAGTCAACCCTAGTGGTGAACAATCAGAAGTAATAGACCTGACTGGCATGGGGAGGGCCTGTCCTGCCTAAGGCTTTCAGATTTTTCTCCCGTGTTATTTCCGTAACAAATTATGACAGACCTAGTGGCTGGAAACAGTATAAGTTTATTATGATTGTTATTATTTTAAAATTTATTAATTCAAAGTCAGAAATCTGAAGTGGGTCTCGCTGGGCTAAAATTAGGGTGCTATCAGGGCTGTATTCCTTGTGGAGGCTCTAGGAGAGAAATTGTTTACAGTTTCTAGGGGCCACCTGTATTCCTTGGCTCATAGCCCCCTTCTCCATCTTCAAAGCCAGTGATGGGCAGTCGAGTCTTTCTCATGAATCGATCTCTTTGGTTCTGATTCTGTCTTTCCCTTCCATTTTCTAGGTCCTGTGATTACGTTGTATGTGCACGTGTGCTCAGTCATGTCCAATTCTTTGCAAGCCCGCATACTGTAACCAACTAGGCTTCTCTGTTCATGGGATTTCCCAGGCAAGAATACTGGAGTGGGTTGCCATTTCCTTCTTCAAGGGATCTCCCAAATCCAGGGGTCAAATATGTGTCTCTTGTGTCTCCTGGCAGATGCATGTGGCAGATACATGACACCACTGGTGCCACCTGGGAAGCCCCATTGGGATCAACCAAATAATCCTGGATAATCTCGCTATTTAAAAAAATTAATCACATCTGCAAAATCCCCTTTGCCATGGAAGGTGTTCAGTTCAGTTCAGTTCAGTTCAGTCATTCAGTCGTGTCTGACTCTTTGAGACCCCATTAATCACAGCACGCGAGGCCTCCCTGTCCATCACCAACTCCCGGAGTTCACTCAAACTCATGTCCATTGAGTCAGTGATGCCATCCAGCCATCTCATTCTCTGTCGTCCCCTTCTCCTCCCACCCCCAATCCCTCTTAGCATCAGAGTCTTTTCCAGTGAGTCAACTCATCGCATGAGGTGGCCAAAGTATTGAGTTTCAGCTTTAGCATCAGTCCTTCCAATGAACACCCAGGATTGATCTCCTCTAGAATGGACTGGTTGGATCTCCTTGCAGTCCAAGGGACTCTCAAGAGTCTTCTCCAACACCACAGTTCAAAAGCATCAATTCTTCAGCGCTCAGTTTTCTTCACAGTCCAACTCTCACATCCATACATGACCACTGGAAAAACCATAACCTTGACTAGACAGACCTTGGTTGGCAAAGTAATGACTCTGCTTTTTAATATGCTATCCAGGTTGGTCATAACTTTCCTTCCAAGGAGTAAGCGTCTTTTAATTTCTTGGCTGCAATCAGCATCCGCAGTGATTTTGGAACCCAAAAAAATAAAGTCTGCCACTGTTTCCACTGTTTCCCCATCTATTTCCCATGAAGTGATGGGACCAGATGCCATGATCTTCGTTTTCTGAATGTTGAGCTTCTAGCCAACTTTTTCACTCTCCTCTTTCACCTTCATCAAGAGGCTCTTTAGTTCCTCTTCACTTTCTGCCATAAGGGTGGTGTCATCTGCATATCTGAGGTTATTGATATTTCTCCCATCAATCTTGATTCCAGCTTGTGCTTCTTCCAGCCTAGCATTCCTCATGATGTGCTCTGCATATAAGTTGAATAAGCAGGGTGATAATATACAACCTTGATGTACTCCTTTTCCTATTTGGAACCAGTCTGTTGTTCCATGTCCAGTTCTAACTGTTGCTTCCTGACCTGCATACAGGTTTCTCAAGAGGCAGGTCAGGTGGTCTGGTATTCCCATCTCTTGCAGAATTTTCCACAGTTTATTGTGATCCACACAAAGGCTTTGGCATAGTCAATGAAGCAGAAATAGATGTTTTTCTGGAACTCTCTTGCCTTCTCCATGATCCAGTGGATGTTGGCAATTTGATCTCTGGTGCCTCTGCCTTTTCTAAAACCAGCTTGAACATCTGGAAGTTCATGGTTCACGTATTGTTGAAGCCTGGCTTGGAGAATTTTGAGCATGACTTTACTAGCGTGAGAGATGAGTGCAATTGTGCGGTAGTTTGAACATTCTTTGGCATTGCCTTTCTTTGGGATTGGAATGAAGACCTTTTCCAGTCCTGTGGAAGATGTTAGATGACAGATTCTGGGGATTAGGATGTGAAAGTCTTTCAGATGTCATTATGCTGCCTACAGCATCCCTTAGCCAAAGTATTAATAAATATTAATACTTCTGCAGGTTGAACGGAGTCTATGGGCTGCCAGTTTGTAATTCTCAATTTGCGATGGACAGGGAGGCCTGGCGTGCTGTGATTAATGGGGTCACAAAGAGTCGGACATGACTGAGCGATGAACTGAACTGAACTAAAGCATCACATAGGTACATAAAAACTATAATAAAGCCTTTAACTTGGAGAATAATCAGACTGGAGGATAAAGATGAACACAAAGGCGTGGGACATCATGTGCTAGAAAGTGTATAGAGAAGCACCACCTGGCACACGGGCTTTGATGTTGCTGATGATGCTCTGTGTCCTACTAGATGCCTGCAAGTCTTATATCTCAATTCTAGATGGGAGAGAAACCCACATTCTGATTGACTCACCTTATCTGAGAAGAAACTAGAGCCTTTGAGAGGGGAAATGACAGAGTTAATGATGGAACTGGGGTTAGGGTTCTGGGATCTCAATGCCACAACTCATTTCTCCTGCTGCCATACAGGCTAATCCCAACCGGTGTTCCTGCCTGGCATTCATGGCTCTTCATTCTCTGACTCCACAGTATCATCTACTGCCACCTTCTCTTATGATCCAAGGTGCCCTTGCTCTCATCACATTACCCTCCTTGTTGCCCCAAGAATGTGCACGCTTTTCATTGATTGGTTTGCTCATTATTCGTTCTTGATTCATAGATTGAGCTCCTAGTCTGCAAGGCTCTGAACCAGGTTCTGCAATATATGATCCAGTCCTGTGCTCTGAGGATCTTCTCATCCAACCCAGCAGTCCCCATGCTTGTCCTGTTGTAGCGCTAATGGAGGATTGTTCATTCGTTGGTCAATGCCCTGACACATCCTCTCCTTTCTTCCCATCTTCAGAGCAGGCCAGTGGGTAGTGGGCACGAGCACTATTGTTCAAGAGAACACTTGAAAAATAGTTTTCTGTAACTTAGAAAAGATCAGTGTATGTTATTTGTAAGCTTATGTATAAGCAGTAAATGACCCAGGTAAAGCTGATGTGACTTAAAGGAAAGAACCACCAGTAGTGGCTCATGTGGCCCTGTGTGGTCAGAATACCCTTTTTGAAATGAATACCTAGGAGCTTCAGGGCTTCCCTGGTCACTCAGATGGTAAAGAATCTGTTTGCTGATGCAGAAGATGTGGGTACGATCCCTGGGTTGGGAAGATCCCCTGGAGGGGAGGGCATGACAACCTATTCTAGTCTCCTTGCCTGGAGAATCCCCATGGACAGAGGAGACTGGAGGGCTACAGTCCATGGGGTCTCAAAGAGTTGGACATGACTGAGCTGAGTGACTAAGCACAGCACTAGGAGTTTCAACTAGTCTTTATTTTTCCAAAGGGAAGGAAAACAACTCAAATAAGGAGCTCTATACCCTTCTGAGGAGGGAACTTGGCATCTGATCTTTCATCTTTGTGTTGAGTAAATACCATAAAAGCATAAAGTAACTGGTAGAGTTGGTCTGGAGAAGAGGCTAGAGAGAGAAACTGACAAGAGTCACCTGTCTGAGGGGAGAGATTTGTTCTGTGGATTCCAAGGGTACAGTGTCATTGAGAGAAAGTTTCAAGAGGTATTTTTCAGTCAAGTGACTTAGTCCCCAAAGGGACGTGGTCAAAATAGCAGATTAGGAAACTCTTGGTTGCAAGAAGCAAAATCCTAGCCCAGATGAGCTGCTGCTGCTAAGTTATGTCAGTTGTGTCTGATTCTGTGCAACCCCATAGATGGCAGCCCACCAGGCTCCCATCCCTGGAATTCTCCAGGCAAGAACACTGGAGTTGGTTGCCATTTCCTTCTCCAGTGCATGAAAGTGAAAGTGAAGTCGCTTAGTCATGTCCGACTTTTTGCAACCCCATGGACTGCAGCCCACCAGGCTCCTCCCTCCATGGGATTTCCCACGCAAGAGTGCTGGAGTGGGTCGCCATTGCCTTCGCCACCAGATGAGCTGCTGCTAAGTCACTTCAGTCATGTCCGATTCTGTGCGACCCCACTGACGGCAGCCCACCAGGCTCACCTGTCTGTCCCTGGGATTCTCCAGGCAAGAACACTGGACTGGGTTGCCACTTCCTTCTCCAAAGTGTGAAAGTGAAAAGTGAAAGTGAAGTCGCTCAGTCGTGTCCGACCCTTAGCGACCTCATGGACTACAGCCAACCAGGCTCCTCCATCCATGGGATTTTCTAGGCAAGAGTACTGGAGTGGCTTGCCATTGCCTTCTCCGACCAGATGAGCTAGTCAAAGATAATAAAGAACTTAATGACTGAAGCCAGTCAGCCCTAGATTCCCAACACATGGTTAGAATTCTGTCTCCATTCCTGGCTTCCCAGGACAGGCTCTGAGGGCCACATGGGTGACATCCCAGGTCACACCCCATAGTTTAGCCACTTGCTTGACTGAAACCAGCCTCCTTCCCCAGCACACTCCAGGGATTGGCCTTCTCTGACCCTGGAGAACAGTGGGGAAGGAGAGAATAGGAGTTTACCACCCAAACCTCAAAGTCAAGGTTCATGTGACCACCCACACCCCTAAGAAAGTCAAACTACTTCATTGGTGAAGGGAGAATGGGTGAAAAGTTGGTGGTAAGAGGAGGTGCTGTCTATCTCCAAGATGGGTCAGAACAATTGAAGCCCTTGGCTTGTTTCTTTTGTTCCACGCAAAGGCTGTGCAGGCTTCTTGAGCAGCACTTCCTCAGATGCCCTGTTACTCTGTCCAGTTCCACCCTCTCATATCCTCTGCTGCTTTCAACACCAGGCTGCCCACTTTAAGGCTCCACATCCTCCTCCTCAGCCCTTCCAGCAAAGCCAGAGAACCGGTATGACGGGTAGGGCTGTGTGGGGACAGGGCAAGTCTGTGTGGGGCAGGGGTTGGGGGATAGAGAACACTGGCTGCCGCATTGCTTTATCCCATCATGTCAGGAAAACCCAAATTCTCCCAAGTGGAAAGGTCAACTTTGGAAGACACTGAGTTCCCAACCCTGGAGATCAAGACTCGCTCATAGGAACTAAGGATGCTGGGATTTACAAACACTCTCAGTGTTCTGCAGCCTGGAATTTTAGAAAAGTCCACTCTGGGTGTCTTAAAGAGGCAATTTCTGTTCTCACCCGCAGTCAAGTGTGTGGTAATGATGTAAAGCTGAATTTGTATCTGAATTAGCATCTGGCACACCTGGGTCTGTTCAACAATTCACTTCATGCATCACATGTCGGATATAAGTTCCAGTCAGTAAAGGAACACTGTGCCCACTTTTCTTTCATACAGCTTATAACAAACACCTCAGTTCAATTTAGTTCAGTCACTCAGTCATGTCCAACTCTTTGCAACCCCATGGACTACAGCACGCCAGGCTTCCCTGTCCATTGCCAACTCCTGGAACCTACTCAAACTCATGTCCATTGATTTGGTGATGCCATCCAACCACCTCATCCTCTGTTGTCCCCTTCTCCTCCCGCCTTCATCTTTCCCAGCATCAGGGTCTTTTCCAATGACTAAGCTCCTTGCATCAGGTGGCCAAAGTACTGGAGTTTCAGCTTCAGCATCAATCCTTCCAATGAATATTCAGGACTGATTTCCTTTAGGATAGAATGGTTGGATCTCCTTGCTGTCCAAAGGACGCTCCAGAGTCTTCTCCAACACCACAGTTCAAAAGCATCAATTCTTCGGTGATCAGCTTTCTTCACAATCCATACATGACCACTGAAAAAAACCATGGCTTTGACTAGACCTTTGTTGGTAAAATAATGTCCCTGCTTTTTAATATGCTGTCTAGGTTGGTCATAGCTTTTCTTCCAAGGAGCAAGTATCTTTTAATTTCATGGCTGCAGTCAACATCTGCAGTGATTTTGGAGCCCAAAACCCTAAAGTCTGTCACTGTTTCCATTGTTTCCCCATCTATTTGCCATGAAGTGATAGAACCAGATGTTATGACCTTAGTTTCCTAAATGTTGAGTTTTAAACCAACATTTTCACTCTCTTCTTTCACTTTCATCAAGAAGCTCTTTAGTTCTTCTTCACTTTCCACCATAAGAGTGGTGTCATCTGCACATCTGAGGTTACTGATTCTTCTCCTGGCAATCTTGATTCCAGCTTGTGCTTCATCCAGCCGGGCAACTCACATGATTTGCATATAAGTTAAATAAGCAGGGTGACAATATACAGCCTTGACGTACTCCTTTCCCGATTTGGAACCAGTCTGTTGTTCCATGTCCAGTTCTAACTGTTGCTTCTTGACCTGCATATAGATTTCTCAGGAGGCAGGTCAGGTGGTTTGGTATTCCCATCTCTTTCAGAATTTTCCACAGTTTGTTGTGATCTACACAGTCAAAGGCTTTGGCATAATGAATAAAGCGACAGTAGATGTTTTTCTGGAGCTCTCTTGCTTTTTCAATGATCCAGTGGATGTTGGCAATTTGATCTCTGGTTCCTCTGCCTTTTCTAAATCCAGCTTGAACATCTGGAAGTTCACATATTGTTGAAGACAGTCTTGGAGAATTTTGAGCATTACTTTGCTAGCGTGTGAGATTAGTGCAACTGTGTGGTAGTTTGAACATTCCTTGGCATTGCCTTTCTTTGGGATTGGAATGAAAACTGATTTTTCCAGTCTTGTGGCCACTGCTGAGTTTTCCAAATTTGCTGGCATATTGAGTGCAGCACTTTCACAGCATCATCATTTAGGATTTGAAATAGCTCAACTGGAATTCTATCACCTCCACTAACTTTGTGTAGTGATGCTTCCTAAGGCCACTTGACTTCACATTCCAGGATGTCTGGCTCTAGATGAGTGATCTGGGTCATGAAAATCTTTTTTGTACAGTTCTTCTGTGTATTTTTGCCACTTCTTCTTAATCTCTTCTGCTTCTGTTAGGTCCATACCATTTCTGTCCTTTATTGTGCCCATCTTTGCATGAAATGTTCCCTGGGTATCTCTAATTTTCTTGAAGATATCTCAAGTCTTTCTCATTCTATTGTTTTCCTCTATTTCTTTGCATTGAGGAAGGCTTTCTATATTTGGCCTCAGGTCAAGCAACAGGTAGGGAAAATAACCCTGCCTATCAACAGAAATTTGTGTTAAAGCTTTACTGAACATGGCCCCATCCATCAGAATAAGACCCAGTTTGCCCCTCAAGTCAGTCTCTCCCATCAGGAAGCTTCCATAAACCTTTTATCCTTATCCATCAGAGGGAAGACAGAATCAAAACCACAGTCACAGAAAACTAACCAAACTGATCACATGGACCACAGCCTTGACTAGCTCAAAGAAACTATGAGCCAAGACAGATGGGTAATGGCAGAGAGTTATGACAAAATGTGGTCCACTGGAAAAGGGATGGCAAAACACTTCAGTTTTCTTGCCTTGAAAACCCCATGAACAGTATGAAAAGGCAAAAAGAAAAGGCACTGAAAGATGAACTCTGCAGGTCGGTAGGTGTCCAATATGCTACTGGAGAAGAGTAGAGAAATAACTCCAAAAAGAATGAAGAGATGGAACCAAAGCAACAACAACACCCAGTTGTGGATGTGACAGGTGAGAGAAGTAAAATCCAATGCTATAAAGAGCAATATTGAATATGAACCTGGAATGTTAGGTCCATGAATCAAGGCAAATTGGAAGTTGTCAAATAGAATATGGCAAGAGTGAACATCGACATTTTAGGAATCAGCGAACTAAAATGGACTGGAATGGCTGAATTTAACCAGCCATTAATTAGATATAATGGCTATCTACTTCTGTGGGCAGGAATCCCTTAGAAGAAATGGAGTAGCCATCACAGTCAACAAGAGTCCAAAATGCAGTTCAGTTCAGTTCAGTTCAGTCGCTCAGTCGTGTCCGACTCTCCGCGACCCCATGAATCACAGCACACCAGGCCTCCCTGTCCATCACCAACTCCCGGAGTTCACTCAAACTCATGTCCACAGAGTCAGTGATGCCATCCAGCCATCTCATTCTCGGTTGTCCCCTTCTCCTCCCGCCCCCAACCTCAGTACTTGGATGCAATCTCAAAAGCGACAGAACAATCTCTTTTTGTTTCCAAAGCAAAACATTCAATATCATGGTAATCCAAGTGTATGCCCCGACCAGTAATGCTGAAGAAGCTGAAGTTGAACGGTTCTATGAAGATCTACAAGACCTTCTAGAACTAACACCCAAAAAAGATGTCCTTTTCATTATAGGGGACTGGAATGCAAAAGTAGGAAGTCAAGAAACACCTGGAGTAACAGGCAAATTTGGCCTTGGAGTCCAAAACAAAGCAGGTCAAAGGCTAATATGGTTTTGCCAAAAGAATGCACTAGTCATAGCAAACACCCTCTTCCAACAACACAAGAGACGACTCTACACACGGACATCACCAAATGGTCAATACTGAAATAAGATTGATTACATTATTTGCAGCCAAAGATGGAGAACCTACATACAGTCAGCAAAAACAAGACTGGGAGCTGACTGTGGCTCAGATCATGAACTCCTTATTGCCAAATTCAGACTTAAATTGAAGAAAGTAGGGAAAACCACTAGACCATTCAGATATGACCTAAGTCAAATCCCTTATGATTATACAGTGGAAATGACAAATAGATTCGAGGGATTAGATCTGATAGAGTGCTTTAAGAACTATGGACAGAGGTTCGTGATGTTGTACAGGAGGCAGTGATCAAGATCATCCCCATGAAAAAGAAATGCAAAAAGGCAAAATTGTTGTCTGAGGAGGCCTTACAAATAGCTGAGAAAAGAAGAGAAGCTAAAGGCAAAGGAGAAAAGGAAAGATAACAAACACCTGGAAATATCTAATATTTGGCCAAGTTTTTCCATGCAGATGGATAGGTCTTCACAGCCATTGAATATTAGAACACTGGGCATAGTGCAGCTTAAGTTAGTCTATAGAAACACTAGTGTTTAAAGGACTTCTTACAGGTCTACCTTGTGTGCATTAAGGAAGTTTCTCATCGGATTCAAAGCTAATTTAATCTGAATTATGGTCTGGTATGTCTGGAACTCAAACTTCAAGTGCCATATTTGATAAAGACTAGGACACTTGAGAGTCCCTTGGACTGCAAGGAGATCCAGCCAGTCCATTCTAAAGGAAATCAGTCCTGGGTGTTCATTGGAAGGACTGATGCTAAAGCTGAAACTCCAATACTTTGGCCACCTCATGCGAAGAGTTGACTCACTGGAAAAGACTCTGATGCTGGGAGGGATTGGGGGCAGGAGGAGAAGGGGACGACAGAGGATGAGATGGCTGGATGGCATCACTGACTCAATGGACATGAGTTTGAGTGAACTTTGGGAGTTGGTGATGGACAGGGAGGCCTGGCGTGCTGTGATTCATGGGGTCGCAAAGAGTCGGACACGACTGAGCAACTGAACTGAACTGAACTGAACTGATCCTGTAACAAACAACCCTGGCAGAAGGAGAAAAATAGTAAAAAACAAAACCGAAACAAAAACCAGTAACAAGCAAAAAAACCACCTTAATTGATGGGAAATAAAAATAATAGCAGTCATCCAGAAAAGAAACTGAAGCCCTTTTGATCTTACCCATTTCTGAGATAAATAGTGGATTCAATACAAAGGATTCCAAAATCAAAGATAAAATTTTTGGAAGATACCTCCCAATATTTGATATCTCTTGGCCTGTTTGCCTTGGAAGGCACACCAGGAATGTCTGTTTTATTTCTCTAAGTTACAAGAGTGTTGGGAGCTTAATTGCGACTTTTATTGTTAATGTTCAAGGTGGCTATGTGAGAACACCTGCTTTAAAATGTTCACGACTGAAATGATTATGATGACGATAAAGTGAAACACTAGAGCCTCAAGATCTGTGGAGTAATGGAGAAGACCAGAGTTGCTCTGTCACCACACCCCCTTTCCACAAGAAGGCCTCCATTCAGATCCCATGAGGCCCTTCAGCTGCCATGAGAGGGTGTAATCCCTTCCCCCAGCTTAGCTGACTGCCAGTGCATATAGTTTTGTATTTCACCATCATTATAGAAGGCTCTATTACAGAGAATCATCAAGCAGGTCACTAATTATCAGGGACTCTGTTGTGAGGAATACTGTTCTAAGGAAGGTTTCTTGAAGTTGATGAACTCCCAATACTAAATTTTAGCCATATGTTAGCATGCCTTCGGAGAATAGCTTCCTTGGACCACAAAGTTCTGACTTCCCACCAAGTTAGTTTTATTGAGCCCAGCTTTGGCATCTTGCCATGTGCGTTCTCTGAGGAGCATCTTCCAGGCGGTGCCAAGAAATGTGATGCTGTGCTTGTTATAAGTGGATTTGGAGAAACTATTCCTGGTTGTTGTACGTTTCCTCCTGCCTGAACTGGAATTCTGGTATGCACTTTGATTTGCAGATACCCCTCTCAACACCCCTAGTCCCAGGCCTTGCAGGGAAGTCTTGAAGGTTTTGGCCCAGCTCTCACCCTTTGACCTTCACTAGGATGACCATCAGGTAGAGAAGTTGGGGGTCCGGCTGGGTTGCTTTGGGCTGTGCTGCTTGTGAGCACTTTGCCCTGGGAGCCAACAACCGTGACTCTGCAAGTGTACTGCAGAGCTTTTACTCATGCTGAGGGAGTTTTATGGATACTTGAGGGCTTTAACTGACCTTATCACTTAGGGACAGATGCTGTGCCCTGGGGTTACCAGAATCTGGTCACTTTCACATAATTTGAATGTGCCCTTTAATCTCCAATTCAAAGTATTGTTTGAAGCATACAAATTCCTGCCAGTGATTGAGTTGCTGTTCAACACAGGCAATAATTGCATCATTTCACACATTCTTACAGAACACTCAGCCCAGTAGTTATTGCATCAGCTCAGAACAACCTGCTCTTCCAATCAATTAAGCAGGTGATGCCTGTTAATTGCATTTTAAATCCTCACCTTACAACCTATTTCACAATGAGCTCATTGGATGAAGGAAATGACTTCCCAAAACTTAATCAGCCCTCACTTAGGGGCCAATTGGCCATTAAAGAGATTTTCCAGGATCCCCTGGGAACACCCCTATCACATTTCGCTTGTCTCCTCCCCCCGGGGAGAAACCCTTCTCGATTCTCCATTCTAGGAATAGTAGTGCTGCTCCCTAGTTACAGTCTGTTTTTGTCCTAGGACACGATGGATGATGAAACTAGTTGTGTTTACTGTGTTTTTTTCTCCTTTAATTACTTTTGTTAAACCAGCACTGCACGGTCATTATAGGAAAAATCAAAATACACAGCTAAGTCAAAGGAAGAATAATAAGTTACCTAAATTCCCACCACCCTAAAACTCCCATGGCTACAATATTGGCTTCCTTTTTAGACTTGTGTGTTTCTTCTTTGAATTAGCTATTAGAGCTAGATGCAAATCTCAATTTGAATGAAAATTTAATATTAGTATATAACAATGAAGAAAAGGTATAATATGTAATAGATAATGCTGGCTCTTCATTTAGAAGAAAATAAGCAGAGTCATCTCTTACATTAAATGTTATGTATGGAAAAATCTACTTCAAATAGATTAAACATTTAAATGTAAAATAGACAATGAAGGAATTGTTTGAAAACCTGGTAGGCTACACACATATTCCAGGGGTGGATGAAACCTTTCAAAACCAGGACAAAAACTATAAAGAAAAATATACTTGTGTGTGATTCAAAAATTACTGAGTCAATAAATAAATGGCAGTCATCTGTAATGCAAGTGACAAAGCTTATATATAAAAATTCAAACTCTTAAATTGGAGAAAAAGACAAAATGGGAGAAAGATGCTCAAAGGATACAAATGAACAATTTACTGAATAAATTCAAATGGCCAACAAACCAACAAACATTTCAGAAGATACTCAAATTCACTTGTCAGAGAAAGGCAAAGTAAACAATAATAAAATACTATTTTATGCTTAAACTGGCAGAGAAAGCCATAATACCATATGCTGATGGAGTTAAAGGGGGAGCATACTCTTATATCTTGCTGGTGAAATGTGATGTGCTAAAAATCTTCTGGCATCTACTGTAATTAAAAGTACATGTACCCATTGACCCGACAGTTGTATTCCTGGGAAGATAGCCCTTAGAAATAAAACCAGCAGCTTGAGAATATATGTTCAAGGAGGTTTATAGCAGCATCATTCAGAGGGAAGAAACAAGAAAACAGAGAATGCCCACCAACAGAATAATAACTTAATAATTTATGATACATCTACACAAAGGAATCTTTTTCTTGTTTCAATAAAAAAATAAATTATAGCTAAACCAGATAATTTGGAGAGAATTCCCACAAGGTACTTTTGAGTAAGCAAAGATGGAGAAAAGTGCATGTAATATCCTATTCTCAAGGAGAAAATAAAACTCTGTATGTGTGTGGGTAGGATTATATAGTACAGAGACGTATGGAAGGTTGTATTAGGTTGTAAAAATTAATTGCCTCTAATGAGGAAGGACGGAGAAGGCAATGGCAAGCCACTCCAGTACTATTGCCTAGAAAATCCCATGGATGGAGGAGCCTGGTAGGCTGCAGTCCGTGGGGTCGCTAAGGGTCGGACACAACTGAGCGACTTCACTTTCACTTTTCACTTTCACACACTGGAGAAGGAAATGGCAACCCACTCCAGTGTTCTTTCCTGGAGAATCCCAGGGACGGGGGAGCCTGGTGGGCTTCTGTCTATGGGGTCACACAGAGTCGGACACGACTGAAGTGACTTAGCAGCAGCAGCAATGAGGAAGGAGGCAGGGCTGAAGAAGAGAAGAAAGGAAGAGAAGGGAGGGAGAAAGCCAAGTTAATGAAAATAAAAGAGAAAAACTTGAAATAAAAATCTATGCATATGATCATATCTGTGCCTTTATATACCATTATATGTGTTTTGAGGGGTTAATTTTATTAATTTTATTGGCATATAATTGATTTACAATGTTGTGATAGTTTCAGGTGTATAGCAAAATGATTTAGTTATATTCATTCTTTTTCAGTTTCTTTTCTCATGTCGGTTATCAGAGAATATTGAGTAGAGTTCTCAGTGCTGTCCTTGTTGTTTATCTATCTTGACTACATAGTGTGTGTATTTTAATCCCAAACTCCTGGTTTATCCCTTCCCCTCACATTTCCCCTCTAGTAACCATACATTTGTTTTTTATATCTGTAAGTTTGTTTCTGTTTTATAAATAAGCTTACTTATAAGTATGTTTTTAAAATTCCACATAATAACTATATCACATGGTTTGTCTTTCTCTGGCTTCACTTAGTATTGATATGATAATCTCAAGGCCCAGCCGTGTTGCTGCAAATAGCATTATTTCATTCTTTTTAATGGCTGAGTAATATTCAGATATATATATATATATATCACATCTACTTGATCCATCCATCTGTAGATGGACATCTAGGTTGCTTCCATGTCTTGGTTATTGTAAATAATATGGCAGTGAACATTGGGATGCATGTATCTTTTTGAATTATGGTTTTCTCTGGATGTATGCCCAGGTGTGGGATTGCTGGATCATATGGTAGTTCTGCTTTTAGTTTTTAAAGGAACCTCCATACCCTTCTCCATAGTGGTTGCACCAATTTACATTTCCACCAGCAACATAGGAGGATTCCCTTTTCTGCACACACTCTCTGGCATTTTTTGTTTGTAGATATTTTGATGATGGCCATTCTGACCAGTTGAGGTGATACCTAATTGTAGTTTTAATTTGCATTTGTCTAATGATTAGTGATGTTGAACATCTTTCCTTGTGCTTTTTGTCCATCTGTATATCATTTTTGGAGAAATGTCAATTTAGAGCTTCTGCCTATTTTTTTTATTGGGTTGTTTTGTTTTCTTTGATATAGAACTGCATGAGCTGTTTGTATATCTTGGAGATTAACTCCTTGTCTGTCATTTTGTTTGCAAATATTTTGCTATAATTTATGTCAAAGATTATTCTGCCTACACTTTTCTGTAAGATATTTGTAGTAACAGGTCTTACATTTAGATCTTTGACCCATTTTGAGTTTATTTGTGTATAGTGTTGGGGAATATTCTAATCTTATTCTTTTACATGTAGCTGTACAGTTTTCCCAACACCACTTATTGGAGAAACTTTCTTTACTCCATTGTGTTTTTGCATGTCCTTTGTCATAAATTAATTAACCATAGGTGTGTGGGTTTATTTCTGGGCTTTCTGCCCTATTCCATTGATCTATATTTCTTTTTTCCACCAGTATCATACAGTTTTGATGGCTGTAGATTTGTCATATAGTTTGAAGTAAAGGAGCCTGATTCCTCAAGCTCCATTTTTCTTTCTTAGGATTGCTTTGACTACTGAAGATCTTCTGTGTTTCCATACAAAGTTAAAAGATTTTTTGCTCTAGTTCTGTGAAAAATGCCATTCATAGTTTGATAGGGATTGCATTGCGTTTGTAGATTGCCTTGGGTGATATAGTCATTTTGAAAGCACTGATTCTTCCAATCCGAGAACATATATATACCTGTATGTGTATCTTTCCATCTGTTTCTGTCATCAGTTTCTTTTATCAGTATCTTATACTTTTCAGAGTACAAGTCTTTTGTCTCCTTAAGTAGGTTTATTCCTAGATATTTTATTCTTTCTGATGCAATGTCAAATGGGATTGTTTCCTTAATTTCTCTTTCTGATATTTTGTTGTTGTTAGTTATACAATTGTAGATATGTTTTATGGATTGAATTATTTTTCCCCAAAGAAGATATGTTGAAGTTCTAGTCCCTGGTACCACAGAATGTGACCTTATTTGGAAATCTGGCCTTTACAGAAGTAATCAAATCAAGTGAGGTCATTCAGTTCAGTTCAGTTCAGTCACTGAGTCATGTCCGACTCTTTGCGACCCCATGAATCACAGCACACCAGGCCTCCCTGTCCATCACCAGCTCCCGGAGTTCACTCAAACTCATGCCCATCGAGTCGGTGATGCCATCCAGCCATCTCATTCTCTGTCGTTCCCTTCTCTTCCCGCCCCCAGTCCTTCCCAGCATCAGAGTCTTTTCCAGTGAGTCAACTTGTCACGTGAGGTGGACAAAATATTGGAGTTTCATTAGGATGGGCCTAATCCAGTATGACTAGTGTCCTTATAGAAAAGGGACATCTGAATACATTCAAACACACATAAAGGTGAGATGATGTGAAGACACACAGGGAGAACACCATGTGAAGACATGGGATTAGAGTGATGCATCTATAGACCAAAGATGGCTGAAGTTTGCTGACAAACCATCAAAACCTAGGAATAGTCAAGGCACAGAGGGGTTTCAGAGGAAGCAAGCCCCTGCCAACACCTGGATTTCAGACTTCTGGTCTCCAGAACTGTAAGGGAAAAAAGTTCTGTTAAGTCAGTCAGTTTTTGTGGCACTATGTTATGGCAGCTGTAGGAAATGAATACAATGTGTATATGTATAAAAAAATCAAGTAGGTTTTTAAAATCCTAATTGAAGCCAAAAATATTCTGTAAGTTCAGAGTCATGTTTATCCCTCATCCTATTGAGTAGCTTTATCATATTTACATTAATCTGATTTTGACCCTCGTGCATACAAATATGTTGAAATCCATCATCAATTTTTTTGGAACATGAGGCTGTTGGGTTATCTAGATCTAATTGACTTGGGGCTGATGGCTTAGTTGGGCCATATACAATAAAGGAAGCTGACCAAGGTAAAAGGAAATGCAGATGCAGAATTGAATGGTCACACAGCCCTTGATCATCAGGAAGACTATCAACCCACTCAGAGCAATCTCAGGACCCATTTCCAAGTCCCAGTTCCCCTTCAATTTTGGCCTGCTCATTAGTTTCTATCAGAAGTATCCTCTGAGAAATGCCACCCGTGTTTTCACTTAAGCTTATTTGTGTGGATGTCTGGTGACTGTAAAGGAAAGAATCATAGGAACTTCATGGCAGCTAAAGGAATAAGTGTTGGTTCGTGAATTTTGAATGAAGCTGTTGTATAGTCAAAGGGTTGAGTCCCTCTTGTCTTCAATTAACTAGTACAACACTACTACTGATAGCTGTGTTAAGTGTCCACATTATATAACAGCAAATTTTGATCTGTTTTTGATGCAAAGATAATTAAAAGAGCAAAGCATTAAATACGAAGTTGAATGTATCCTCTGGACTGAAACTAGGAAGAACCTGTATATAAGAAGTGAAATCAGTGATCAGTAGAAGTAACCCCTCCAAATAACTGGTGACTAAAAAGATGTAGGAATTAAGGGAGCTGAGAGCAGATTGTATGAGCCAGAATCCCTGTAGAAGTTTAGTGTCCCATGGATTGTGTATGACAAAGAGGATCAGAGGAAGCAGTGTGCTGGTATATCTTCAACACTGAGAGTATAGAGTAACTGTGACTCTCCAGGCCAGCCATGAGATTATTGGAATGTACCCACAGTAGAAAGTGAGGCAGCAATCTGTCTGACAAAACTTGAAGGTACCCATCATTAATATCATAAATGATGTTGTTGCTTAGACAGGAAGCTCATCCAACAACCATCTGATTATAAATCTTCTCTCCAAATAGATTTCTTTGCAGGGAGAATACTGAACTCTCATAGGCATCCTGCCCACGGGGCACTTGTATTTTTTTCTGAAAAGAAATAAATAGCATGTCAATCAATGTCTACTTTTGGTGAATCAGTCCACGTACATGTAGGTAAACTGACAACATAGTTTCTGGTCAACTGTCTCCATAGGTAACAGCTTGAGGAGGGGCATTGCAGAAGTAGCATCCTCATTTTATCTGTATTACCAACAGTTGAATGATTGGGATTGTAAGTATCAGAAGGAAAACTTGGTTAAATCTGTGAAGTTTTCTTGATGTACAGATAGTGGTGGTGGTATGTGTGTGTGTGTGTCTGTATGTAGGTATGTATGTGTTTAGGGACACATGTCCTGATGGTAGGTTGACTAACTGTGGGAAGAATATTGGGGGAAACAGAAAGAAATTTTCCTACTTTCTGGCCGTCAGTCTCAGGATTCCTTTCACACAAACAGAGTAACATAGCCAATGACAATTACAATATTTGGTCTAAAAGTGTATTCATAGACAATGCAATACTATGACATAGGTCACCAAACAAAACTCTTCATTTGATTGTTCATCATAACTAAAATGGGATGGGTCAAGAAGGTCAACAAAATAAAATGTATCTTTCCCCCAGACTAACACCCTCCCTACTGACTAAGAATCAGATTTATACATTGGTTTTAAAGAGTTCTTCTAAAGAACTTTGGCCACCTCATGCGAAGAGTTGACTCATTGGAAAAGACTCTGATGCTGGGAGGGGTTGGGGGCAGAAGGAGAAGGGAACGACAGAGAATGAGATGGCTGGATGGCATCACTGACTCAATGGACATGAGTTTGAGTGAACTCTGGGAGTTGGTGATGGACAGGGAGGCCTGGCGTGCTGTGATTCATGGGGTCGCAAAGTGTCGGACACGACTGAGCGACTCAACTGAACTGAACTGAACAGATAAACCTTATATCTCTTGAGCCATACACACTGCTAGAAAATCAAAAGCCTGGATTATAGCTTAATTAAGTGAGAGTTGGACTGTGAAGAAAGCTGATCGCCGAAGAATTGATGCTTTTGAACTGTGGTGCTGGAGAAGACTCTTGAGAGTCCCTTGGACTGCAAGGAGATCCAACCAGTCCATTGTAAAGGAGATCAATCCTGGGTGTTCATTGGAGGGACTGATGCTGAAGCTGAAACTCCAATACTTTGGCCACCTCATGCGTCGAGTTGACTCACTGGAAAAGACTCTGATGCTGGGAGGGGTTGGGGGCAGAAGGAGAAGGGAACGACAGAGAATGAGATGGCTGGATGGCATCACCGACTCAATGGACATGAGTTTGAGTGAACTCCGGGAGTTGGTGATGGACAGGGAGGCCTGGTGTGCTGTGATTCATGGGGTCGCAAAGTGTCGGACACGACTGAGCAACTCAACTGAACTGAACTGAACAGATTAACCTTATATCTCTTGAGCCATACACACTGCTAGAAAATCAAAAGCCTGGATTATAGCTTAATTAAGTGAGAGTTGGACTGTGAAGAAAGCTGATCGCCGAAGAATTGATGCTTTTGAACTGTGGTGCTGGAGAAGACTCTTGAGAGTCCCTTGGACTGCAAGGAGATCCAACCAGTCCATTCTAAAGGAGATCAATCCTGGGTGTTCATTGGAGGGACTGATGCTGAAGCTGAAACTCCAATACTTTGGCCACCTCATGCGTCGAGTTGACTCACTGGAAAAGACTCTGATGCTGGGAGGGATTGGGGGTGGGAGGAGACAGGGACAACAGAGAATGAGTTGGCTGGATGGCATCACCGACTCGATGGACAAGAGTTTGAGTGAACTCCGGGAGTTGGTGATGGACAGGGAGGCCTGGCGTGCTGTGATTCATGGGGTCGCAAAGAGTCAGACACGACTGAGCAACTGAACTGAACTGAACTGAAAACTTACTTTATCAAGCTTAATTATTTCATACATGTACCCAAAACAATGATCACTTGCTGGATGTAACATGCTTAGCACACACACGCAACTCCTTTCGCAGAGCTCTTGATCCCATTCGACATGCAAAGTCCACCACTTCTTGGATGCCACTGGCCCTGGCTCGTTGTGCCTGGGTCTCCCCAGTCTGCTCTAAGTTCAAGGTTATGCCATCTCAATGTGAGGTCTTCTTCTTTCTATACCAGCTTTCTCCTTTTTGTTCCAGAGTCTTGCTTCTAGGAACTTCACTAGGTACATCACTGAGCTAGGCTCTCCTCTTTTTAGAAATTTCTTTGAGCCTGAAGTAAGCTGCGTTCAAACTCTTTGGCTCTCTGTTCACTTAGTGGCGGATGTCCTGCTTCTCCCTAGGGAATGCAGGGCAGTAATTCTTTGAGTCCAATTGTGGTGAATCCCATTACAAGCCTCACAGAACCTGGAGGGAGGTAGGTTTAAGAGCCCTGGTGGAAATTGTCTGGCAAGTATTCAAATTAGATCCAAACTATAACTTTAATAAACAGTAAAAAGAGGGTATTAGCTGGACCCAACGTCTGGAAGGCCTTTCGAATTGAGTTCTCTCTGTAGACTGAGTTTTTGTGGGTCTCGGGAGATGCTGCACTCACTGTTTGGACATTTAAGAAAGAGAGTGATGCAATTTACTTGCAATAATTTCCAGGCTCCACTAGCATATAAGCACTCCCCAGTTCTGGTCTGAAGCCAGGATTTTTATATAATCTAAGAAGATTAAAGACAGAAAGTGCCTTAATGCTTCTCGTATAATGGATTTTCAACTTAAATGGCTTGTTCCTAACTTTCTGAGATCTGTCTATAGAAGTTGTGTGATCGCTGACATCACATCTTTTTTTTTTTTTTTTTCATTAATTCAGTCAATCTATGGTGGACCTTTAAAGGAGGATATTTTAAGTAGACACAGCAAGTACTACTATAGGGACTAATGCTGGCTGACACTTATTTACAGAAAAAAAGAAATTCATTGTAAAAATGACGAAGAACCATCATAAGACCTATATTTTCCTTTTCTTTTTTTCCCCCTACAAATGCTGGCCCTATTTGAGAGGAAAAATAAAGGAGCTGCTGTCCGAATAGGGAGCCACACTGGGTTCTCTGCACTGCCTTAGACCAGGTATGACCCGGGATGCTGTAGTAGAGTAGAGAACTCTCTCAGGACATTTGGTAACAGCATAGAACCCAACAGGCTGATAGGGGATAGTTAGCACTTCCCCAGCCTGCACACTGCCTCCTCTTGGCAGAGGTGCTGCCTGTGGACGACGAGCTTTTCTCAGAAGTTCTTTCATAGTTTCAGTTGGAGTGACCTAGGCCACTGACGTTTGATGACTTGTAGAAGTGTGATGCAATTAAGGGAAGAAGCCCTGAACTTCTGGTCTTCCAATTCATTCTCTCTCCCTCCCCCAGTCCTTAATATAATCACACACAGCAGCATTGGCATATATTTCTGATTTTAAATATTCTGTCTAACCGTTAAGTTCTGTGTTTGATGCTGTGTTACTCTTTCAACTTAGATAATTTGTTGTCCCTCCTTCGCTACATATACATCCTCCCTAAAAACAAAGAGTTACACATTTTATGATCATGTGAATAATATATTCTTACACTGGGAAATTCTGAAAGGAGGTAAAGGATCAAGGAGGAAGAAAATAAGTTTAATAATTCCAACATCCAGAAACAACTACTGTTAATGTCCTTATATTTTAAGTCTTAACTCTATGACTTTTTTCCCCACATAAAAAGATCACACTACATGTACAATTTGATTTCCTAAACATTATATAATGAACATTTTCAAGTGGTCATCAAACACTTCTTAAAAATGTAAGTTAAAAGACATGATACTGCGTATTTGAATTGTACTAAATTTTTACTGACAAATCTAGCTGTGTTTTGTCTTGCTGGTTGTTTTTTTTTTTTTTTCCCCTTAAAATGGGAAGATACTTGTATCAAAATAGAATTTTTATAATAGTTTTGATTATAGAAAACTTGGCAATTAGAGAAAACTATTCAGTCTTTAAGTCCACAAAGGTTTATTGGTCTTGCTTCCTTATGACAGTGTAAGAAACTGAAGATTATCAATGGTGAGTAAGGCATAGCTCCTAAACTCAAGGGGCTTACACTCCTGTGTTGTAGTAATATCACATAAACCATTAAAAAGCAAGTAAAAAGAACTTTTGACTCCTACCATCCAGAGATAACCACAACTTACAATTAATGGCTGATCTTTCAAACGTATATTATGTATGCTGCTGCTGCTAAGTTGCTTCAGTTGTGTCCGACTCTGTGCAACCCCATAGATGGCAGCCCCCCAGGCTCCCCCGTCCCTGGGATTCTCCAAGCAAGAACACTGGAGTGGGTTGCCATTTCCTTCTCCAGTGCATGACAGTGAAAAGTGAAAGTGAATTCGCTCAGTCATGTCTGACTCTTAGCGACCCCATGGACTGCAGCCCACCAGGCTCCTCCGTCCATGGGATTTTCCAGGCAAAAGTGGAGTGGGTTGCCACTGCCTTCTCTAATATTATGTATAAATAGTTTTAAACAAAAATGGAAGTACCCTGTATGCAATTCTATATTCTGCTCTTCACCCAGCAGTATCATTTTCTATCCTTAAATGTTAAGACTTTTTACTGTTAATGGTTGCATAATTTTTTATTTTACATATAAAAATCATACTTCTGTTGTTAAATGTTTAGATTGTTTTCAGTGTTTTGAATTACAAAATGCTTCAATAAGTATACTTAAAATCTTTCCCCCCCATGTCCCCTGTAAAATAATCTCTGAAGGTTGAATATTCAGTTTGTAGAGTATGAACATGTTTGCTGCTGCTGCTGCTAAGTCGCTTCAGTCGTGTCCTACTCTGTGCGACCCCATAAAGGGCAGCCCACTAGGTCCTCTGTCCCTGGGATTCTCTAGGCAAGGACACTGGAGTGGGTTGCCATTTACTTCTCCAGTGCATAAAAGTGAAAAATGAAAGTGAAACTGCTTCAGGTCAGTTCAGTTCAGTTCAATCACTCAGTCGTGTCCGACTCCTTGAGACCCCATGAATCACAGCACGCCAGGCCTCCCTGTCCATCACCAACTCCCAGAGTTCACTCAAACTCATGTCCATCGAGTCAGTGATGCCATCCAGCCATCTCATTCTCTGTCGTCCCCTTCTCCTCCCACCCCCAATCCCTCCCAGCATCAGAGTCTTTTCCAGTGAGTCAACTCGTCGCATGAGGTGGCCAAAGTATTGGAGTTTCAGCTTTAGCATCAGCCCTTCCAATGAACACCCAGGATTGATCTCCTTTAGAATGGGCTGGTTGGATCTCCTTGCAGTACAAGGGACTCGCAAGAGTCTTCTCCAACACCACAGTTCAAAAGCATCAATTCTTCGGCGATCAGCTTTCTTCATAGTCCAACTCTCACATCCATACATGACCACGGGAAAAACCATAGCCTTGACTAGATGGACCTTGGTTGGCAAAGTAATGTCTCTGCTTTTTAATATGCTATCTAGGCTGGTCATAACTTTCCTTCCAAGGAGTAAGCGTCTTTTAATTTCATGGCTGCAATCAGCATCTGCAGTGATTTTGGAGCCCAAAAAAATAAAGTCTGACACTGTTTTTCCATCTATTTCCCATGAGTGATGGGACCAGATGCCATGATCTTTGTTTTCTGAATGTTGAGCTTCAAGCCAACCTTTTCACTCTTCTCTTTCACTTTCATCAAGAGGCTTTTGAGTTCCTCTTCACTTTCTGCCATAAGGGTGGTATCATCTGCATATCTGAGGTTATTGATATTTCTTCCAGCAATCTTGATTCCAGCTTGTACTTCTTCCAGCCCAGCGTTCCTCATGATGTACTCTGCATATAAGTTAAATAAGCAGGATGACAATATACAGCCTTGACGTACTCCTTTTTCTATATGGAACCAGTCTGTTGTTTCATGTCCAGTTCAAACTGTTGCTTCCTGACCTGCATACAGGTTCCTCAAGAGGCAGGTCAGGTGGTTGGGTATTCCCATGTCTATCAGAATTTTCCATAGTTTATTGTGATCCACACAGTCAGAGGCTTTGGCATAGTCAATGAAGCAGAAATAGATGTTTTTCTGGAACTCTCTTGCTTTCTCCATGATCCAGCGGATGTTGGCAATTTGATCTCTGGTGCCTCTGCTTTTTCTAAAACCTGCTTGAACATCTGGGAGTTCACGGATCACATATTGCTGAAGCCTGGCTTGGAGAATTTTGAGCATGACTTTACTAGCGTGTGAGATGAGTGCAACTGTGAGGTAGTTTGAGCATTCTTTGGCATTGCCTTTCTTTGGGATTGGAATGAAGACTGACCTTTTCCAGTCCTGTGGCCACTGCTGAGTTTTCTAAATTTGCTGGCATATTGAGTGCAGCACTTTCACAGCATCATCTTTCAAGATTTGAAAGAGCTCCACTGGAATTCCATCACTTCCACTAGGTTTGTTCGTAGTGATGCTTTCTAAGGCCCACTTGACTTCACGTTCCAAGATGTCTGGCTCTAGGTCAGTGATCACACCTTCGTGATTATCTTGGTTGAGAAGATCTTTTTTGAACATTTCTTCTGTGTATTCTTGCCACCTCTTCTTAATATCTTCTGCTTCTGTTAGGTCCATACCATTTCTGTCCTTTATCGAGCCCATCTTTGCATGAAATGTTCCCTGGAATCTCTAATTTTCTTGAAGAGATCTCTTGTTTTTCCTATTCTGTTTTTTTTCCTCTATTTCTTTGCATTGATCGCTGAGGAAGGCTTTCTTATTTCTCCTTGCTATTCTTTGGAACTCTGCATTCCGATGCTTATATCTTTCCTTTTCTCCTTTGCTTTTCACTTCTCTTCTTTTCACAGCTATTTGTAAGGCCTCCTCAGACAGCCATTTTGCTTTTTTGCATTTCTTTTCCATGGGGATGGTCTTGGTCCCTGTCTCCTGTACAATGTCATGAACCTCCGTCCAGAGTTCATCAGGCACTCTATCAGATCTAGTTGCTTAAATCTATTTCTCACTTCCACTGTATAATCATAAGGGATTTGATTTAGGTCATATCTGAATGGTCTAGTGGTTTTCCCTACTTTCTTCAATTTAAGTCTGAATTTGGCAACAAGGAGTTCATGATCTGAGCCACAGTCAGCTCCCGGTCTTGTTTTTGCTAACTGTATAGAGCTTCTCCATCTTTGGCTGCAAAGAATATAATCAATCTGATTTCTGTGTTGACCATCTGGTGATGTCCATGTGTAGAGTGTTCTCTTGTGTTGTTGGAAGAGGGTGTTTGCTATGACCAGTGCATTCTCTTGGCAAAACTCTATTAGCCTTTGCCCTGCTTCATTCCGTGCCCCAAGGCCAAATTTGCCTGTTACTCCAGGTGTTTCTTGACTTCCTACTTTTACATTCCAGTCCCCTAGAATGAAAAGGACATCTTTTTTGGGTGTTAGTTCTAAAAGGTCTTGTAGGTCTTCATAGAACCGTTCAACTTTGGCTTCTTCAGCTTTACTGGTTGGGGCATAGGCTTGGATTACTGTAATATTGAATGGTTTGCCTTGGAAATGAACAGATCATTCTGTCGTTTTTAAAATTGCATCCAAGTACTGCATTTCGGACTCTTTTGTTGACCATGATGACTACTCCATTTCTTCTAAGGGATTCCTGCCCACAGTAGTAGATATAATGGTCATCTGAGTTAAATTCACCCATTCCAGTCCATTTTAGTTCACTGATTCCTAGAATGTCTATGTTCACTCTTGTCATCTCCTGTTTGACCACTTCCAATTTGCCTTGATTCATGGACCTAACATTCCAGGTTCCTATGCAATATTGCTCTTTACAGCAGCGGACCTTGCTACTATCACCAGTCACATCCACAACTGGGTATTGGTTTTGCTTTGGCTCCATCCCTTCATTCCTTCTAGAGTTATTTCTCCACTGATCTCCAGTAGCATACAGGGCACCTACTGACCTGGGGAATTCTTCATTCACTATCCTATCATTTTGCCCTTTGATACTGTTCATGGGGTTCTCAAGGCAAGTATACTGAAGTGGTTTGCCATTCCCTTCTCCAGTGGACCACATTCGGCTGTGGTCCATGTGATCAGATCGACTAGTTTCCTGTGATTATGAGTTCAGTGTGTCTGCCCTCTGATGCCCCCTCGCAATACCTACCATCTTATTTGGGTTTCTCTTACCGTGGGCATGGGATATCTCTTCACAGCTGCTCCAGCAAAGCGCAGCCACTGCACCTTACCTTGGACGAGGGGTATCTCCTCAGGGCAGCCCCTCCTGACCTTGAACTTGGAGTAGCTCCTCTCTCTCCTCCTATGCCCACGCAGCCACTGCCTATTGGACGTGGGGTAGCTCCTCTCGGCCACCGGCCCTGGCCTCAGGCGTGTGGTAGCTCCTCTCGGCTGCGCTTCTTTGCGTGGTTGGTTGCGCTGGGCCGGCCTCTCTCGCTTCTGCACCACCTGTTACCCATCTGTATTTTCTTTTTGGAAAAATGTGTATTCAGGGTCTTCTGTCCAGTTTTTAATCTGATTGTTTTTTTGATGTTGAGTTGTGTGAGCAGTTTATACATTTTGGATATTAACCTCTTATCAATTGTATCATTTGCAAATATCTTCTCCCACTCAGTAGATTGTCTGTTTGTTCAGTTAATTGTTTCCTTTGCTGTGCAAAAGCTTTTAAGCTTCACACTTTCACACATTGGAGAAGGAAATGGCAACCCACTCCCTTGTTCTTGCCTGGAGAATCCCAGGGACGGGGGAGCCTGGTGGGCTTCCATCTATGGGGTCACACAGAGTCGGACATGACTGAGGTGACTTAGCAGCAGCAGCAACAGCAGCAGTTATCATTCTGACAGAATGTGGTCCACTGGAGAAGGGAATGGCAACCACTTCAGGATTCTTGCCTTGAGAACCCCATGAACAGTATGAAAAGGCAAAAAGATAGGACACTGAAAGATGAACTCCCCAGGTAGGTAGGTGCCCAATAGGCTATTGGAGATCAGTGGAGAAATAGCTCCAGGAAGAATGAAGGGATGGAGCCAAAGCAAAAACAACACTCACTTGTGGATGTGACTGGTGATAGAGGCAAGGTCTGATGCTGTAAAGAGCAATATTGCATAGGAACCTGGTATGTCAGGTCCATGAATCAAGGCAAATTGGAAGTGGTCAAACAGGAGATGGCAAGAGTGAACATAGACATTCTAGGAATCAGCGAACTAAGATGGACTGGAATGGGTGAATTTAACACAGATGACCATTATATCTACTACTGTGGGCAGGAATCCCTTAGAAGAAATGGAGTAGTCATCATAGTCAACAAGAGTTTGAAATGCAGGACTTGGATGCAGTCTCAAAAGAGACAGAATGATCTCTGTTTGTTTCCAAGGCAAACCATTCAATATCACAATAATCCAAATCTGTGCCCCTACCAGTAATGCTGAAGATGCTGAAGTTGAATAGTTCTATGAAGATCTACAAGAGATTCTAGAACTAACACCCCAAAATTATGTCCTTTTCATTATATGCAAAACTAGGAAGTCAAGAGCTACCTGGAGTAACAGGCAAATTTGGCCTTTGAGTACAAAATGAAGCAGGGCAAAGGCTAATAGAGTTTTTCCAAGAGGATGCATTGGTCATAGCAAACACCCTCTTCCAAAAACACAAGAGAAGACTCGATATATGGACATCACCAGATGGTCAACACCGAAATCAGATTGATTATATCTGATTGATTATATTCTTTGCAGCCAAAGATTGAAAAGCTCTATACAGTCAGCAGAAACAAGACCAGGAGCTGACTGTGGCTCAGATCATGAATTGCTAAATTCAGACTTAAATTGAAGAAAGTAGGGAAAACCACTAGATCATTCAGGTATGATGTAAATCAAATCCCTTATGATTATACAGTGGAAGTGAGAAATAGATTTAAGGGACTAGATCTGATAAAGTGCCTAATGAACTATGGACAAAGGTTTGTTGCATTGTACAGGAGACAGGGATCAAGACCATTCTCAAGAAAAAGAAATGCAAAAAGCAAAATGGCTGTCTGAGGAGGCCTTACAAATAGCTGTGAAAAGAATAGAAGCTAAAAGCAAAGGAGAAAAGGAAAGATATAAGCATCTGAATGCAGAGTTCCAAAGAATAGCAAGGAGAGTTAAAAAAGCCTTCCTCAGTGATAAATGCAAAGAAATAGAGGAAAACAATAGAATGGGAAAAACTGGAGATCTCTGCAAGAAAATCAGAGATACCAAGGGAACATTTCATGTAAAGATGGACTCGATAAAGGACAGAAATGGTATGGACCTAACAGAAGAAGAATTATATTAAGAAGAGGTGGCAAGAATACACAGAAGAAGTGTACAAAAAAGACCTTCATGACCCATATAGTCATGATGGTGTGATCACTCACCTAGAGCCAGACATCCTGGAATGTGAAGTCAAGTGGGCCTTAGAAAGCATCACTACAAACAAAGCTAGTGGAAGTGATGGAATTCCAGTGGAGCTATTTCAAATCCTGGAGGATGATGCTGTGAAAGTGCTGCACTCAATATGCCAGCAAATTTAGAAAACTCAGCAGTGGCCACAGGACTGGAAAAGGTCAGTCTTCATTCCAATCCCAAAGAAAGGCAATGCCAAAGAATGCTCAAACTACCGCACACTTGCACTCATCTCAAACGCTAATAAAGTCGTGCTCAAAATTCTTCAAGCCAGACTTCAGCAATATGTAATCTGTGAATTTCCAGATGTTCAAGCTGGTTTTAGAAAAGGTAGAGGAACCAGAGATCAAATTGCCAACATCCGCGGGATCATTGAAAAAGAGAGTTTCAGAAAAACATCTATTTCTATTTCTGCTTTGTTGACTATGCCAAAGCCTTTGACTGTGTGGATCACAATAAACTGTGGGAAATTCTGAAAGAGATGGGAATACCAGACCACCTGACCTGCCTCTTGAGAAATCTGTATCAGGTCAGGAAGCAACAGTTTGAACTGGACATGGAACAACAGACTGGTTCCAAATAGGAAAAGGAGTACATCAAGGTTGTATATTGTCACCCTGCTTATTTAACTTATATGCAGAGTACATCATGAGAAATGCTGGGCTGGAGTAAGAACAAGGTGAAATCAAGATTGTTAGGAGAAATATCAATAACCTCAGATATGCAGATGACACCATCCTTATGGCAGAAAGTGAAAAAGAACTAAAGAGTCTCTTGATGAAAGTGAAAGAGGAGAGTGAAAAAGTTGGCTTGAAGCTCAACATTCAGAAAACGAAGATCATGGCATCTGGTCCCATCACTTCATGGGAAATAGATGGGGAAACAGTGGAAACAGTGTCAGACTTTATTTTTCTGGGCTCCAAAATCACTGCGGGTGCTGATTGCAGCCATGAAATTAGAAGACGCTTACTGCTTGGAAGGAAAGTTATGACCAACCTTGATAGTATATTAAAAAGCAGAGACATTACTTTGCCAACCAAGGTCCATCTAGTCAAGGCTATAGTTTTTCCAGTGGTCATGTATGGATGTGAGAGTTGGACTGTGAAGAAAGCTGATCGCCGAAGAATTGATGCTTTTGAACTGTGGTGTTGGAGAAGACTCTTGAGAGTCCCTTGGACTGCAAGGAGATCAGTCCTGGGTGTTCATTGGAAGGACTGATGTTAAAGCTGAAACTCCAACACTTTGGCCACCTGATGCAAAGTGCTGTCTCATTGGAAAAAACTCTGATGCTGGGAAAGATTGAGGGCAGGTGGAGAAGGGGATGACAGAGGATGAGATGGTCGTATGGCATCACTGACTTGATGGACATGGCTTTGGGTGAACTCCGAGAGTTAGTGACGGGCAGGGAGGCATGGCGTGCTATGGTTAATGGGGTCACAAAGAGTCAGACACGATTGAGCGACTGAATTGAAATGAAATGATCTCTAGTAGAAGCAGCTTAAATGTCCATCAACAGATGAATGGATATAGATGCATACACTATGAAATACTACTCAGCCGTAAAAAAAACAAATGAGAATTTGCCTTTACAACAACATAGATGGACTTAGAGGATATTATGCTGAATGAAATAAGTCACAGAGAAAAGCCTAGAATCTAAAAAACACAAAAGTTAGTGAATATAACAAACAACAGACTCATAGATACAGAGAACAAATGGTTACCAAGGGGAAGGGGAGGAGCAATATAAGGGCAGAGAATTAAGAGATATAAAGTGTTATATGTAGAACTAAACTATAAGGATATATTGTACAACACAGGAAATATAGGCAATATTTTATAAGAACTCTAAATGGAGAATAACCTTTAAAAATTGTGAATCACTATATTGTACATCTGTAACTTATTATTTATAATGTACATCAACTATACTTCAGTTTAGCAAAAAGAATATTAGGCATTTGTTTTAAAAAATTAAAAATTGTTTCCTTGGTTTGTTAGTTTCCATTTAACTGTATCTTTTATATTTGAAAGTTTAAAGTCAGCCTGCATTCCTTGGCTCATGCCCTCCCTCCTCCAGCTTCAAAGCCAGGAACTGGCATCCCTCTAACCCTTCTTCCATAATTGCATCTGCCTCTTACTCTTCTCTTCTGCCTCCCTTTTCCACTTGTACTAACCGTTGTGATTTTATCTGGCTAATCTGCATTCCAGGATAGTCTCATTATAACAAGATCAGATGATCAGCTAGCTAGCTGCAGCTTTATTATTCAGAGATGTAGGAATTAGGATGTGTGCATGTCTGGTAGGCCATTATTCTGCTCTCCTTAATATTTTATTATACTTTCTTTACCAGATACTACTTCTGTGTACATCTCTATCTGTCCATCTAGCCATCTTATTTTTTGGAAGCATTTCGAAGTAAGTTGCAGACATTAGTATACTTCTCCTGAAATACTTAAGTATGAACATCATAAAGTGGGATTTATTATTTGTTAACAATTTAAATTTTAAGGTAAAATTTACATAGAAGAAAATGCACAAATTTAAAATGTACATTTGCTGAATTTTAGCAAGTGCACATAGATGTATAACCCTAAAGCCAATCAATATATAGAATGTTTGTGTATGTTAAACCATCCTTGTGAACCTGGAATGAATACAACTTGATTATGACATATGATCTTTTTGTGTTATTGGATTCAGTTTGTTAATATTTTGTTCAGAATTTTTTATCGGTATTCATTCACAATAGCCAAGACATGGAAACAAATGTCCATCAACAGATGAATGGATAAAGAAAATGTGTTGTTCTGTGTGTGAGTATATATATTTGAGTCAGCCCTAGAAAATGATGAAATAATACCTTTTGTAGTAACATGGATGGGTTAGAGATTATCATGCTCAGTGAAGTGAATCAGAAAGACAATTATCATATGAGATCACTGATAGGTAATATATCATATGATATCACTTATATGTGATAAAACTTTTATGCTATATCTAAAAAAAATGATATAAGTGAACTTAATTACAAAACAGAAACAGACCCACAGACATAGGAAACAAACTTATGGTTACCACAGGGGAAAGTGAGGGGAGGGATAAATTAGGAGTTTGGGATTACTAGATACAAACTAGTATACATAAATAAATAACCAACAAGGTCTTACTATATAGCACAGGAAACTATATGCAGTATCTTATAATAAAATATAATGGAAAACAAATACAAAAGAATATAACTGAATGACTCTGCTGTATACCTGAAACTAACACAACATTTTAAGTCAATTATACATCAAAAAATTTTTTATGAATCTTAGGAAAAAATAAATGAAATATTAACATCACCTCTCATAGCCCCTTCCCAACCATTGTTTTGATTTTCTTTTCTGTACCATAGCTTAGTTTTACCTGTTCTAAATCTTCGTATAAATAGAGTTACTTACCATGAAACTTTTAACATAAGACTTCATTCACTCATATTTTTTTGTTTTGTTTTTGATTGAGTTTAGTATTAGTAGTTCATTCCTTTTTACTGTTTTGTATAGCTTTTCTATGAGAAACCTAGATAGTGTATTCAAAAGCTGAGACATAACTTTGCTGACAAAGGTTTGTATAGTCGAAGCTATGGTTTTTCCAGTAGTCATGTAAGAATGCAAGAGTTGGACCATAAAGAAAGCTGTGCACCAAAGAATTAATGCTTTCAAATTATAGTGCTGGAGAAGACTCTTGAGAGTCTCTTGGACCACAAGGAGATCAAACCAATCAATTCTAAAGGAAATCAGTCCTGAATATTCTTTGGAAGGACTGATGTTGAAGCTGAAGCTCCAATAATTTGACCACCTGATGCGAAGAGACAACTCATTGGAAAAGACCCTGATGCTGGGAAAGATTGAGGGCAGTAGGAGAAGAGGGCACCACAGACTCAATGGACATGAGATTAAGCAAACTCTGGGAGACAGTGAAGGACAGAGAAGTCTGGCATGCTGAAGTCCATGGGGTCGCAATGAGTCAGACACAACTTAGCAACTAAACAACCTTTTTATTGTGGATATTCCATTGTATTGACTGTCACTATTGCACAGTTGATGAACAAAAGATTCCCCTTAAAGGCTCTTAAAACTAAATCTGCTATGAAAATTCTTACGAAAGTCTTTTTGTAGTCACATGTTTTTATTCCTCTTGGGTAAATACTCGGAATTGATGAACAATGGAGGAAGTGTATGCTTAGTTGTATGAGAAACTTTGCTGTTGTTCAGTCACTCAGTTATGTTTGACTCTTTGCCACCCCATGAACTGCAGCACTCCAGGCCTCCCTGTCCTTCCCCATCTCCTGGACCCTGCTCAAACTCATGTCCATTGAGTCGGTAATGCCATCCAACTATTTTGTCCTCTGTTGTCCCCTTCTCCTCCTGCCTTCTATCTTTCCCAGCATCAGGATCTTTTCTAATAAGTCAACTCTTTGCATCAGGTGGCCAAAGTATTAGAGCTTCAGCTTCAGCATCAGTCCATCCACTGAATATTCAGGACTGATTTCCTTTAGGATTGACTGGTTTGATATCCTATCTCAAGAGTCTTCTTCAACACCACAGTTCAAAAGCATCAGTTCGTTGGTGTTCAGCCTTCTTTATGATCCAACTCTCACACCAATACATGACTACTGGAAAAGCCATAGCTTTAATTAGATGGACCTTTGTTGGCAAAGTAATGTCTCTAATTTTTAATATGCTGTCTAGGTTGATCATAGCTTTTCTTCCAATGAGAAACTTACAGCACTTAAATAATTGTATTGTTTTACACTCTTACCAACAGTATATGAATACAGTTACTCTAAGTTCTTGTCAGTATTTGATATTTTCAGTGTTGTTAATTTTAGCCATTTTGGCTAATTTGTTTTCTCCCCTTGGTTCCTTGGGTTGTAACAGGTTCTTTATTTGATATCTCTCTTGTTTATTAAGATAGGCATTTGTTGCTATGAACTCCCCTCTTAGACCTGCTTTTGCTGAATCCTAAATGTTTTTGTATGTTGTATTTTCACTTGTCTCTTAATGTTTTCGATTTTTTTTTCTTTCATCCATTGGTTATTAAGGAGCATGTTGTTTAATTCCTATATATTTGTGAATTTTCCAGTTTTCTTACAATTTATTTCTAGTTTCATACCATAATGGTCAGAAATGATGCTTGACTTGTTTCAAAAGTCTCTTAAAATATTTAAGACTTGTTTTGTGGCCTAATATATGCTTTCTCCTGGAGAATGTTCCATGTGTACTTGAGAAGAATAGGTATTATAAATGCCTTTGGATGAAATGTTCTGTAAATATCCCTCAAGTCTATTTGGTCTAATCTGCTTTAAGTCCGGTGTTGCTTATTGGTTTGCTGTATGGATGATCTATCCATTACTGAAAATGGGGTATTATAGTCCCTTACTATTACAATTACTGTTTGCTGTCTGTTTCTTCTTTTAGGGCTATTAATATTTACTGTATAGATTTAGGTGTTTATGTTGGGTACATATTTACAAATGTTATATCTTGTTAGATTGACCCCTTTATCATTAGATAATTACCTTTCTTACCTCTTACTGCAGTCTTAAAGACTATTTTGTCTAGTATAAGACTAGCTACTCCTGCTTTCTTTTGGTTTCTACTAATATTTGCATGCAATATCTTTTCCTATCTCTTCACTTGCAGCCTATGTATTCCTTAAAGCTGAAGTGAGTTCTCTTGTTAGCAATATATAGTTGGGTTTTAGGTTCCCCCCCACACATTTTCCATACTTTATGCCTTTTGTTGGAGCATTTATTCCATTACATTTAAAATAATTATTGAAAGGTATGGATTTACTGCTACCATTTTAAAAAACGGTTTTCTGGCTGTTTTTATGTCCCCTCTCCCCCTTTTTTTTCCTTCTCTTGCTCTCTTCCTTTGTGATTTGATGACTTTCTGTAGTGGTATGTTTAAATTTCTTTCTTTTTGTGTCTATTAGAGGTTTTATCTTTGTATTTACCATGAGGCTTAATTAAAATGTAGATATAATAGTATATTTTAAGTTTTAGACAACTAAGTTCAAATGAATACAAAAGCTCTGCATTATTACTTCCCCCCCTTTTTATTTTATATATTTTTTGACATCACAATTTATTTCTTTTTACCTTGTGTATTCTTGGCAAATTATGTAGTTATAGTAAGTAATGCTTTTTAAACTTCACACCAGTTTTGTAATTCATTTGCCTACTACCATTACAACATTACAGTATTCTAAATTTAACTGTATTTTATCTTTAATGATGATGTTTATGCTTTCATGTGTTTTCCTGTTACTTCTTTTCACCCTTCTATTTCAGCTTGAGGAAATCCTTTAACATTTCCTGTAAGGCCAGTATTATGGTAATGAACTTCTTCTGCTTTTCTTTGTCTGGGAAACTCTATCTCTCCTTTAATTCTGGAGAACAGCTTTGGTGGGTAGAGTATTCTTGCTTGGCAGGTTTTTCCTTTCAGCACTTTGAATATATTATACCACTCCCTTGTGGCCTGCAAATCTTCTGCTGAAATCTACTGATAGTCTTCTGGAGGTTCCCTAATATATATCAAATTGTTTTACTCTTGCTGCTTTTAATATTCTCTCCATGTGTTTAACTTTTCACATTTTAATTACAATGTGTCTTGCTGTGGGCCTCTTTGGTTTCATCTTATTTGAAACACCCTGGGCTTCCTGGATATGGATGTCTATCCCTGCACTCAGGTTAGGGAAGTTTTGAACTGTTATCTCGTTGAACAAGCTTTCTGCCTCTTTCTCCCTCTCAATTCTACTTCTGGGACCCTGGTAATGTGAGTATTTGTCTGCTTTATGGTGAGTCTCACTGTCTTCACTTTAAACTGTCTTCACCCTTTTTCATTGTTTTAAAAAATTACACTCCACTGCTTAAATTCCATTGCCTTGCTTTCCAGTTCATTGATATTTTCATTTACTTCATCTATTCTGCTGCTGACCCCTTCTTTTTGAATATTTTCAGTTCAGTTCAGTCACTCAGTCGTGTCCGACTCTTTGCGACCCTGTGAATCACAACGCCAGGCCTCCCTGTCCATCACCAACTCCCGGAGTTCACTCAAGCTCATGTCCATTGAGTCGGTGATGCCATCCAGCCATCTCATTCTCTGTCGTCCCCTTCTCTTCCTGCCCCCAACCACTCCCAGCATCAGAGTCTTTTCCAGTGAGTCAACTCTTCGCATGAGGTGGCCAAATCATTGGAGTTTCAGCTTTAGCATCAGTCCTTTCAGTGAACACCCAGGACTGATCTCTTTTACAATGGACTGGTTGGATCTCCTTCCAGTGCAAGGGACTCTCAAGAGTCTTCTCCAACAACACATTTCAAAAGCATCAATTCTTCAGCACTCAGCTTTCTTCACAGTCCAACTCTCACATCCGTACATGACCACTGGAAAAACCATAGCCTTGATTAGATGGACCTTTGTTGGCAAAGTAATGTCTCTGCTTTTTAATATGCTATCTAGGCTGGTCATAACTTTCCTTCCAAGGAGTAAGCGTCTTTTAATTTCATGGCTGCAATCAGCGTCCACAGTGATTTTGGAGCCCCAAAAAATAAAGTTAGCCACTGTTTCCACTGTTTCCCCATCTATTTCCCATGAAGTGATGGGACCAGATGCCATGATCTTTGTTTTCTGAATGTTGAGCTGCAAGCCAACCTTTTCACTCTCCTCTTTCACTTTCATCAAGAGGCTTTTGAGTTCCTCTTCACTTTCTGCCATAAGGGTGGTGTCATCTGCATATCTGAGGTTATTGATATTTCTCCCAGCAATCTTGATTCTAGCTTGTGCTTCCTCCAGCCCAGCGTTCCTCATGATGTACTCTGCATATAAGTTAAATAAGCAGGGTGACAATATACAACCTTGACATACTCCTTTTCCTATTTGGAACCAGTCTGTTGTTCCATGACCATTCTAACTGTTGCTTCCTGACCTGCATACAGGTTTCTCAGGAGGCAAGTCAGGTGGTCTGGTTTTCTCATCTCTTTAAGAATTCTCCACAGTCTGTTGTGATCCACAGATTCAAAGGCTTTGGCATAGTCAGTAAAGCAGATACAGATGTTTTTCTGGAACTCTCTTGCTTTTTCAATAATCCAACAGATGTTGGCAATTTGAACTAGTTCCTCTGCCTTTCCTAAATCCAGCTTGAACATCTGGAAGTTCACAGTTCACGTACTGTTGAAGCCTAGCTTGGAAAATTGTGAGCATTACTTTACTAGTGTATGAGATGTTGGCTGTTCGGAAGCCAAAACCACAGGCAGCATCTTTTAAAGTATACAGATAGACCTCCTTAGGGAAATACTAGGAGATGGACATATCTCTGCACCCTGTGTGCTAAGCCCTGGGGAAATAACAAGAGCTGTTCCTTGTAATCCTGAATTTAAGGTCTGCTGGCTGCCAGAACCAGGTGGTCAAGGACTTTGTATCCTGGGTGGCAGCTGCAGAGGCCATGGCACCAGATATTTACACAAGATTTTTCAGGGAAATACTGGTGACTTGATGGGGGGTGGCATGAAGGTGGTACTTTCCAACCTCAGGAGAGATATAGTCAGCCCCCAGATTTGTGTTAAATTTGAAGCTTGACCTTCAAACTGCAGATTTAAAAATAAGCATATAGATCTCTTTCAGGGAGATGGGTTTCTAGCTCAGTCTGCTGCCTTGGTGCTGAGTTCATGGGGGTAGTGGTGGGGGGATAACACTGTAATTCCTCAGGAACCCAGTTTTCTACAGCCTTGTGGGTCTTTTGAAAGCAATCCCCACTGAATATCAGAGTTAGGTGTTTTGGAGCCCATCCCTTGGATGCAAGCCTTAAAATTTGATGTTGAATGGATCCAAACCCTTTACTCCTCAAGGTGAAGTTGGAAGTTGTGAGTTCTCTTCCAATTGTATGTCACTGTTCTGATGGTTGTGTTTATGACAAGATTGTGTCTCAGCCTGTATTAGCCATTTAAGTATGGGTGTTTTTTCATTTTCCTGATGTATATGAGGTGCTCAGCTAGTTTCTGGATTTCTTTCAGAGGGAATTGTTCCCTGTGTAGCTGTAGATTCTGTGTGTCCATGGCAGGATGTTAGTTCAAGAGCTTCTTATGTTGCTTTCTTGAACCGGAACTTCAGAACATCTATATTTTTAAAAGCCTCCCTAGATAATCATAATTTGTTGCCTAGGTTAAGATTCTTCATTCTATATTCTGATCTGAAGAGCTGGAGTAGGATTCCTAAGGTATTCATTATTGTGTCTTGTAGGAGTCTTTTCAATGAACTAGAGAAAGGAAAGCACATCTCCCCATTTAGAAGTCCACGTTTCCATGGGTGGAATATTTTACAGGTAGGTCTGGAGAAGGGAATGGCAAACCACTTCAGTATACTTGCCTTGAGAACCCCAGGAACAGTATGAAAAGGCAAAATGATAGGATACTGAATGAGGAATTCCCCAGGTTGGTAGGTCCCAGTATGCTACTGGATATCAGTGGAGAAATAACTACAGAAAGAATGAAGGGATGGAGCCAAAGCAAAACCAATACCCAGTTGTGAATGTGACTGGTGATAGAAGCAAGGTCCAATGCTCTAAAGAGCAATATTGCATAGGAACCTGGAATGTTAGGTCCATGAATCAAGGCAAATTGGAAGTGGTCAAACAGGAGATGACAAGAGTGAACATAGACATTCTAGGAATCAGTGAACTAAAATGGACTGGAATGGGTGAATTTAACTCAGATGACCATTATATCTACTACTGTGGGCAGGAATCCCTTAGAAGAAATGGAGTAGCCATCATGGTCAACAAAAGAGTCCGAAATGCAGTACTTGGAGGCATCTCAAAAACAACAGAATGATCTCTGTTCGTTTCCACGGCAAATCATTCAATATTACAAAAATCCAAGCCTACGCCCCAACCAGTAACGCTGAAGAAGCCGAAGTTGAACAGTTCTATGAAGACCTATAAGACCTTTTAGAACTAACACCCAAAAAAGATGTCCTTTTCATATAGGGGACTGGAATGCAAAAGTAGGAAGTCAAGAAACACCTGGAGTAACAGGCAAATTTGGCCTTGGAGCATGGAATGAAGCAGGGCAAAGGCTAATAGAGTTTTGCCAAGAGAATGCACTGATCACAGCAAACACCCTCTTCCAACAACACAAGAGAAGATTCTACACATGGACATCACCAGATGGTCAACACCGAAATCAGATTGATTACATTGTTTGCAGCCAAAGATGGACAAACTCTATACAGTTAGCAAAAATAAGACCAGGAGCTGACTGTGGCTCAGATCATGAACCCCTTATTGCTAAATTCAGACTTAAATTAAAGAAAGTAGGGAAAACCACTAGACCATTCAGGTATGACCTAAATCAAATCCCTTATGATTATACAGTGGAAGTGAGGAATAGTTTTAAGGGACTAGAGTGCCTGATGAACTCTGGACGGAGGTTCGTGACATTGTACAGGAGACAGGGATCAAGACCATCCCCATGGAAAAGAAATGCAAAAAAGCAAAATGGCTGTCTGAGGAGGCCTTACAAATAGCTGTGAAAAGAAGAGAAGCAAAAAGCAAAGGAGAAAAGGAAAGATATAAGCATCTGAATGCAGAGTTCCAAAGAATAGCAAGGAGAGATAAGAAAGCCTCCTCAGCCATCAATGCAAAGAAATAGAGAAAAACAACAGAATGGGAGAGACGAGATCACTTCAAGAAAATTAGAGATTCCAGGGAACATTTCATGCAAAGATGGGCTCGATAAAGGACAGAAATGGTATGGACCTAACAGAAGCAGAAGGTATTAAGAAGAGGTGGCAAGAATACACAGAAGACCTGTACAAAAAAGATCTTCACGACCCAGATAATCACAATGGTGTGATCACTCACCTAGAGCCAGACATCTTGGAATGTGAAGTCAAGTGGGCCTTAGATAGCATCACTATGAACAAATCTAGTGGAGGGGATGGAATTCCAGTTGAGATATTTCAAATCCTGAAAGATGATGCTGTGAATCTGCCAGGGATTTGGAAAACTCAGCAGTGACCACAGGACTGGAGAAGGTCAGTCTTTATTCCAATCCCAAAGAGGGGCAATGCCAAAGAATGCTCAAACTACCACACAGTTGCACTCATCTCACACGCTAGTAAAGTCATGCTCAACATTCTCCAAGCCAGACTTCAGCAATATGTGATCCGTGAACTCCCAGATGTTCAAGCAGGTTTTAGAAAAGTCAGAGGCACTAGAGATCAAATTGCCAATATCCATTGGATCATCGAAAAAGCAAGAGAGTTCCAGAAAAACATCTATTTCTGCTTCATTGATTATGCCAAAGCCTTGGTGTGGATCACAACAAACTGGAAAATTCTGAAAGAGATGGGAATACCAGACCACCTGACCTGCCTGTTGAGAAATCTGTATGCAGGTCAGGAAGCAACAGTTAGAACTGGACATGGAACAACGGACTGGCTCCAAATAGGAAAAGGAGTACGTCAAGGTTGTATATTGTCACCCTGCTTATTTAACTTATATGCAGAGCACATCATAAGGAACGCTGGGCTGGAAGAAGCACAAGCTGGAATCAAGATTGCTAGGAGAAATATCAATAACCTCAGATATGCAGATGACACCACCCTTATGGCAGAAAGTGAAGAGGAACTAAAGAGCCTCTTGATGAAAGTGAAAGAGGAGAGTGAAAAGGTTGGCTTGAAGCTCAACATTCAGAAAACAAAGATCATGGCATCTGGTCCCATCACTTCATGGGAAATAGATGGGGAAACTGTGGAAACAGTGTCAGACTTTATTTTTCTGGGCTCCAAAATCACTGCAGATGCTGATTGCAGCCATGAAATTAAAAGACGCTTACTCCTTGGAAAGAAAGTTATGACCAACCTTGACAGCATATTAAAAAGCAGAGACATTACTTTGCCAACCAAGGTCCGTCTAGTCAAGGCTATGGTTTTTCCCATGGTCATATATGGATGTGTGAGTTGGACTGTGAAGAAGGCTGATCGCCGAAGAATTGATGCTTTTGTACTGTGGTGCTGGAGAAGACTCTTGAGAGTCCCTTGGACTGCGAGGAGATCCAACCATTCCATTCTAAAGGAGATCAATCCTGGGTGTTCATTGGAAGGACTGATGCTAAAGCTGAAACTGCAATACTTTGGCCACCTCATGAGATGAGTTGACTCACTGGAAAAAACTCTGATGCTGGGAGTGGTTGTGGGCGGGAGGAGAAGGGGACGACAGAGGATGAGATGGCTGGATGGCATCCCCAACTCGATGGACATGAGTTTGAGTGAACTCCGGGAGTTGGTGATGGACAGGGAGGCCAGGCGTGCTGTGATTTATGGGGTCACAAAGAGTCGGACACGACTGAGAGACTGAACTGAAGTCAGATTTGGAATTGGGGTAAATGGGCCTGGAGAAGGTGGGCATGATACAAAAAGCTGAGAAATGTCTCTCAACCTAGAAAAAATTAAGGACCAACCTGAGTTGCTGGATGTTTTAATTCAAACTTTTATTGAATCATGTCCTTTATTTGCCACTTATATAATCAAACTCACAAACGGTAGAAAAGGAAGTTGCTTTTATAAGAATACTATCAATCTGGGAGATGGTGGACTCATTATCCCCACAAAACCACCTCTAAATATTCTACTTGGCCATGAAAACTTTTAAAGGAAAACAAGGAAGTAATCTTAGTTAATCATTGAGATAAAGAGTCAGAGTCATCACCATCCCCACCTCTGTGCAGGCTTGTGTTCTCTTTATGGTCTTTCTTTAGATGCTATCTGTTTTCACTGTTTCTTCATGAACTTCATGAACTGAAGGGGAAATTAGGGAAGAGATCTGGTCATCTGTTTATTATGTAGTCTTCATTTCTACTTCTTTTATTTATGGAATGAATCATCAGATTAGAAAAACTGTTGTGTGATGAAAAGATTTGAAAGGTGTGCTGGGGCTGGAGATGAGTAGAGCCTGGGGGGTGCCTGGTTTAAGGTTAGTGACAAGGCAAACAGTACCTCTTGCAGAGAGCTCTTTCCTAAAAAGAGCTCTATTCTACCAAAAGCTGCTTCCATAACTGATGGAATAATAGAAGTTGGGGACTGTTTATTTTTGGCTAGTGAAAACTAACCATTGGTTGTTGAGGGACAGGTAGGTTACTAAGAGCAGCAGATCCATCACAAAGTTGTTGAATTTAAGAAAGGATGGGGTGCTGAGGTGTGATGGCCATACTACATATGAATAAATTTGGGCAGGTCAGCACCTCTAGAGCTTAGAGTCTGAGGTCAGGTGAGTGCTCCATAGAGAACTGCCCAATCTGACATTGACACGTTTGATGTTCAAAAGGCCTTGACTTCTTTACCTTAATCTTCATGGTACAGAGTGCCATATCTGTGGATTGCAGTGGGCTTTTTGACTTGGAAGGTGGTTGACCACACATGAACTGGGATACCCTGATTTATGTCAGTTGTTCAAATCATTGTTTACATCTATTGATTAAAAAGAGATGTGCAACTTGAGAATTGCGAGTTAAGTTTTATTTGGGGCAAAAGGAGGACTGCAGCCCAGAAAGCAGCATTTCAGATAGCTCTGAGAGACACCTCCAAAGCGGCAGTGGGGGAAAGTCAATATATACGGTTTTGGTGAAGGGGGAGTTCAATACCATGAAGCACTCAATTTACAAAAGGTTTTTTGTTAGTCATGAGGATCTGATGTCACCATAAAGGTATTTAGTGCTTCTCTAGATATGAGGAGATTGGAGGATGGAGATCACAAAATCTGTTCCTAAAAACATCCAATTAAAAGACCTGTCCCACCAGATTCCTTGGAGCACAGAGTGCCTCACTCCACCCTGACCTCCCTCAGGGGTTGTTGAAGGTCAACAGCTATAGCAGGTTGGGGTTCAGTCTCCATAGAGGCCGATGGCACATGCCTTTTTTGATCGGTCATTGGCAATGCATTTGGTAAGTGCCAATTTGTAGTTGACCTGGTCCCCTTGTGCTCATAAATCCAACCATACTTGAGGGGGGCATTTCATGACCATTTTGTCCCATGTTGCTGGGAGGGCTCATTCCCAGTTCTGAAGAAGGTTTTTGTTGATAAGACACTCAATGTGCTATTACTGGACTAGGTCTTAATAATCAAACATCGTCTTCTAGTTATGGTCCAGGAAAATATTCCCTCTTGTTGCATCTTTTCAGACCTAGAGTTACACTATTACAATCATTGATCATATATCTAGCTATACATTTGATCAACTGCCTCAAGTCTATTCATCATTTTCGTCAGAGGCTCAGTCATATACTTGGTAATACAAAGAATAATAATCTTGTGAAACAAGAAAAATGCAAGTGGTATAGTTAATAACATTAGTGGAATTAAAAGTAAATATTTTAGCTGTAAGCCTCTCACACCAAACCAGTTTTTTTTTTTTTAATTGTCAAGATTAGGGAATGGGTCACTTAAAGCAGAAATCTGATTTTTCATATGGTTCATCAAATGTGTTACATTAAAGGATTTACCAGGTATGAAAATGTAGCATTCACTTTGAATTATAGCACAGATATCTCCCTGAGATGCTGTAAGGTGTGAAGGGCCTTGCAGTTGTGTAGCACTGCCTTTCTCATCATAGAGATCTCAGAATTCAATAGGCTAATAGCCCAGTTACTATCATTTAAAGCTTATAAAAGTTGTTAGGCTTCGATATGGTCAAGAGTCGGTCACGACTGAGTGACTAAACTGAACCCCATTGAAGGCACACACACACACATACACAAAAGCTGTTAAATGGTCATACCAGTAGAATACACATCTTTGGTCCACTGGGATCATACCAATGGTAAGTTGTTTGGGGTTACCTATGATTTGTTAACATGTATGACCTTAAATTCATGGGAATCCCAGGCTACACCTTCATAGCTATCCCTGTAGATGTGAAAGCCATAAATTAGTGACACAAATCCACTGAGTTCCATACCAACACTCTCTCTAAGGATGATAATAGACATAGTTCATAAAGCATGCAGCATTGTCTCATAATTACCAAGTTGATTATTTTTAGTATGATTTAACCATTCCCAACATAGAGGGGCTTTTAAACTTTTTTTTTTTTTATTTCTTTTAAACTTAAATGACCATCAGTTCAGTTCAGTCGCTCAGTCGTGTCCGACTCTCCGCGACCCCATGAATCACAGCACGCCAGGCCTCCCTGTCCATCACCAACTCCCGGAGTACACTCAAACTCATGTCCACAGAGTCGGTGATGCCATCCAGCCATCTCATTCTCCGTCGTCCCCTTCTCCTCCCGCCCCCAACCTTTCCCAGCATCAGAGTCTTTTCCAGTGAGTCAACTCGTCTCATGAGGTGGCCAAAGTATTGCAGTTTCAGCTTTAGCATCAGTCCCTCCAATGAACATCCAGGATTGATCTCCTTTAGAATGGACTGGTTGGATCTCCTTGCAGTATAAGGGACTCTCAAGAGTCTTCTCCAACACCACAGTTCAAAAGCATCAATTCTTCGGCGATCAGCTTTCTTCACAGTCCAACTCTCACATCCATACATGACCACGGGAAAAACCATTGCCTTGACTAGACGGACCTTGGATGACCATAGCCTAGTGTTAATCATGTAGATCCTCCCCATAATTGTGGGAGTTTTCCTTTTAATAGATGAGAGGCTAATTTTTTATTTAGGCTTAGCTCATCACTCCGACTGAGTTTGAATGCCCCTAAGAGAAAACTTAAATCTATGGCCAGCATTACAGCAGGTATTATTATTAATTGGCCAGGTGAGAGGATCTCATCTAGTAATATCATGAACAGATAGAACAGGACTGAATATTCATCTAAAATAAATTTCCTAGGGAGTATCCAGTCAGAGCCCTGGAGAACAGAAATCCACCAAGGTAACCCAGAAGTACTAGACACAGGTAACTGGCCACAACCCAACAACCGGATTGAGTTTTAAACTAGCATAGCATCATGTCCAACTTCCCTGGTGGCTCAGATGGTAAAAGCGTCTGCCTACAATGCAGGAGACCAGGGTTTGATCCCTGGGTCAGGAAGATCCTCTGGAGAAGGAAAAGGCAACCCACTCTAGTACTCTTTCCTGGAAAATCCCATGGATGGAAGAGCCTGGTAGGCTACAGTCCGTTGGGTTGCAAAGAGCCGGACACGACTGAGCAACTTCACCTTAGCATCATGTCCATTATAGAAAACATTTGATTGGTAGGCATAAGCCCAAGGAATCAAGAAAACATTATAAATGATCATACAAGTCAGATCAGCATCTTGGGCAAACTGTCTACTTCTGATGTCATCTTCTTCTCGTCCTAGTGTAGTGTATTTTCCTCTGAGCATTGTTTTAAGGTGAGTTTGAGGTCAGCAGGCCTCTCTATAGACAAGTCCAGCTTAGGGGCCTTTGGAAGTGGGAGTTAAACCAAGAGTCAGTTTCCCTTCAATTTCACTGGGCATGAGCTAGTTAAGAGTACCTGATAGAAAGGTCCTTCCATCCTGTTTGGAAACAGTTCCTTAAATTGTGTCTTCTTCCTGTCTTGATTACAGGTCATGAATGAGGCATCTGATCTTCATCCAAGGAGAGATTACTGAGATAAGCTTCAGAAACAACCCTAGAGTGTCCTTTAATAATTAAATTAAATTTTACATTAATATACCCTAACAGCAAAGAACTATCAGGAAATGAGTCTTAGTAGATACAGACCTCCACTAACAAACTAGGATTTAACATTCATTAAAACATCTTTTTCTCCCTAAAATCACTATCATTTTTACCAAATATAACTGAATTAAAACTTGTAATATAGGTCTGATCTCAATAAACTTGGCCTGATGATTTATATAACCGTAATTGATCATAGACTTTTTGCTTTGTTGAGACTTTTATAGAGTCTCAGACTCCACTTTTAAAGTAAAACCTTTCAGAGTTAGGAAAATCATGCCAAAGGCTTATCACAGATTTTGCTTAATAGATCTAAGTGAATTCCTCCCTTCTCAAGGTCTCCAAAGTTCCTTCAGATTTCTGTACCTGTTAGTGAGATAACCTTCCTAACTTATCTGATAAAGTTACTGGAAACAGTTTCCAATGTCTGGAGGGTTCAGACAGAGAGAAAAGATAAATGTTTCAGTTTGTTTATAAAATATAATTTTACCAAATTACCATCATAATTAGTTTGGGGGAAGGTTTTTCTTAAACCTGTAAAACACATTTTAACCCAGTAATTTTTCAGATCAGTTCAGTTCAGTTCAGTCGCTCAGTCGTGACCGACTCTTTGCAACCCCATGAATCACAGCACGCCAGGCCTCCCTGTCCATCACCAACTCCCGGAGTTCACTCAAACTCATGTCCATCAAGTCAGTGATGCCATCCAGCCATCTCATTCTCTGTCGTCCCCTTCTCCTCCCGCCCCCAATCCTTCCCAGCATCAGACTCTTTTCTAGTGAATCAACTTGTCGCATGAGGTGGCCAAAGTATTGCAGTTTCAGCTTTAGCATCAGTCCTTCCAATGAACACCCAGGACTGATCTCCTTTAGAATGCACTGTTTGGACCTCCTTGCAGTCCAAGGGACTCTTAAGAATCTTCTCCAGCACCACAGTTCAAAAGCATCAATTCTTCGGCGATCGATTTTCTTCACAGTCCAACTCTCACATCCATACATGACAACTGGAAAAACCATAGCCTTGACTAGGCGGACCTTGGTTGGCAAAATAATGTCTTTGTTTTTTAATATACTATCTAGGTTGGTCATAACTTTCCTTCCAAGGAGTAAGCGTCTTTTAATATCATGGCTGCAATCAGCATCTCAGTGATTTTGGAGCCCAAGAAAACAGTCTGACACTGTTTCCACTGTTTCCCCATCTATTTCCCATGAAGTGATGGGGCCAGATGCTATGATCTTTGTTTTCTGAATGTTGAGCTTCAAGCCAACCTTTTCACTCTCCTCTTTCACTTTCATCAAGAGGCTTTTGAGTTCCTCTTCACTTTCCGCCATAAGGTAGTGTCATCTGCATATCTGAGGTTATTGATATTTCTCCCAGCAATCTTGATTCCAGCTTGTGCTTCTTCCAGTCCAGCGTTCCTCATGATCAGATAGAAACCATAAAAGTTAAAAGCATATTTGTCAGTTCATTCAGGCCTTTTTTAAAAGTGAAGTCGCTCAGTCATGTCCGACTCTCTGCGACCCCATGGACTGTAGCCTACCAGGCTCCTCCATCCATGGGATTTTCAAAGCAAGAATACTGGAGTGGATTGCCATTTCCTTCTCCAGGAGATCTTCCTGGCCCAAGGATTGAACCCGGGTCTCCCGCATTGTAGGCAGACACTTTACCATCTGAGCTACCAGGTGAAGTCATCAGGTTTTCCATTAGAATCCTTACCTAGTTCAGAAACTGGTATTTATCCAAAAGTCCTTTCTATAATTTTTTTTTAAGAGGAATCATTTTGTTAAACTTGGTTTCTATAATTTTTTTTTAAGAGGAATCATTTTGTTAAACTTGGTTAGTGCTATAACAGTATTTTGAGATAACTAGAATTATGACTGATAACTTTTTACCCCAATATATCAGAATTTTAGGAGCTCCATATAGTTTTTAGGATGTCTATATTAGTAACATTTACCATACAATATAACCCAAGATTTACTACTCACTTGACAATACTTCCCATGTAATTTTGTTTACAAAATGAACCTAATTAGTGTAATATCTCTCCTTAGGATGTTTCAGTGGTCCTCTGAAATATCCCAAAGTTAGCCATAAATCAAGTTCTTCATTAGAATGATTTAGGAAGCTTTATCAACAAATATCAAAAAGGTTTAGAACACTCAGTCAGATAGGATTTTAGGTCATTGTGAAACAATAGCTATTCACTTAGCCAGAATAACAATAAAGGATTTCAGAACGGATCATTTAAGAGAGAAACTTAAATCCATCATCAAAGGCAGTTCAATATCTGAAGAAAAGGTATCCTTTTAACGGAGAGAAAAGCTAAATTCAAGTTTTTGTACCAGCTTACTTTACTTAAAGGATAAACTTAATTAACTTTATTTTAAACTTAGTCCTCAGTTCAGTTCAGTCGCTCAGTCGTGTCCGACTCTTTGTGACCCCATGAACCACAGCACTCCAGGCCTCCCTGTCCATCACCAACTCCCGGAGTTCACTCAAACTCATGTCCATCGAATCGGTGATGCCATCCAGCCATCTCATTCTCGGTCATCCCCGTCTCCTCCTACCCCCAATCCCTCCCAGCATCAGAGTCTTTTCCAGTGAGTCAACTCGTCGCATGAGGTGGCCAAACTATTGGAGTTTCAGCTTTAGCATCAGTCCTTCCAATGAACACCCAGGATTGATCTCCTTTAGAATGGACTGGTTGGATTTCCTTGCAGTCCAAGGGACTCTCAAGGGTCTTCCCCAGCACCACAGTTCAAAAGCATCAATTCTTCAGCGATCAGCTTTCTTCACAGTCCAACTCTCACATCCATACATGACCATGGGAAAAACCATAGCCTTGACTAGACGGACCTTGGTTGGCAAAGTAATGTCTCTGCTTTTTAATATACTATCTAGGCTGGTCATAACTTTCCTTCCAAGGAGTAAGCGTCCTAACCATATACAAAACTCTTTTCTCATGGCTCACTTTTCACAAACCTTATCACTTTCTGTACCCATTACTGTGTTCTTCCATCCTAAAAAGCCACCTATAAGTCAGGCTTACTTCCTTTTCCTTTCACAAAGTGTAGTTCCACCCCTCATACCTTCTTTACCGAAAACACACTTCCTACTTCCCTTAAGCAATCAAGAACTGACTTTTATGTTAGCATTTTATAGTTGGTGAGCAAAAATACCAGTGATAATTTCTAAAACCTTTGCTTTCTTAGAACATTTTAGGATGGCACCAAACATCATTCATTTTTAATCCCAAATCTCTTTAGTTTCTCAGTAAGAGGAAATTAATGTTCAGTACTAAATGTTTCAAAATCTTATCTTATTTGGAAATAACTTAGTTATTCAATGGACTTCCAACACTTAGTTTAGCACAACCCTTAGAAATTCAAGTTACCCCAATCTGGAGAGACTATTTTAGACAGACATTCCTAAAGCATAATTATTCTTAATAAAGTTTATCTAAAAGCTCGAAGTTTCTTTACTCAAGGTAATTTCCTTGCTGACAAAATATAACAGATATAATAATAATATTTAACTTATATTAAACCTAGGTACAATGAAAATATTCTGCTTAATGTTAATTACTCTTAGACATGTCTATATTAATTAGATCAAACAAACATTCATATCAGGTATTTAATACTGAATATTTCCCAGTTCATGTGAACCTGAAATTCATTTAGGTTAATTTCTCTTGTATTTAGAATTATTTGATTTGTAAGTGCTTAACTTTTTTAAGGCCAGTTAAATTAGAGCTCATTTACAAAGTGATCTCAGCAGTCAGCAATATTATCCAAAAAAAACAAAGACACACACTGAGATATACATATATCCAAACAGACACAAGAGATCCTATAGCTTTGTTTTCCAAACTTAGTTGTGAATACAAGTTGTAAAAAATGGTTGGAATAAGATTTTAAAAGGCTTTGTTCCCCTTTTTCATTTCCTTTTGGTTTTAGGAATTAGAGATGGTCTAAATAAGTTTTCCCAGAGAAGGCAGTGGCACCCCACTCCAGTACTCTTGCCTGGAAATTCCCATGGATGGAGGAGCCTGGTAGGCTGCAATCCATGGGGTCACTAAGAGTCAGACACGACTGAGTGACTTCACTTTCACTTTTCACTTTCATGCATTGGAGAAGGAAATGACAACCCACTCCAGTGTTCTTGCCTGGAGAATCCCAGGGACGGGGGAGCCTGGTGGGTTAACATCTATGGGGCCGCACAGAGTCAGACATGACTAAAGCGACTTAGCAGCAGCAGATAAGTGTTCCAGAGAACTCTGGTCTAAAGGTAGAGGAGGAGTTATTTCCTCAGGGCAAGAATTCTTAAAGGGATAAATTTTTCTTCAAGCTTCCTCTGGCATCTAAAGAATATTGTGACACCACATTGTCAAAAATTGTATTTTTCTGTGACCATAGTTTTTATAGCCAAAATTTAGACCAGATAATGCTCAACTTGGCCCTGACAACAAGGGCAGATTGGTCCCAGCTGGGATTGTCCCTCTGGGGAAGTAGGGGTCTTAGTTTGACCAGCCCCTGGGTGTTTATTACTGGAGGAAGTCCTGGACATAAGGGAACGTCAGTCTATTTTCCTAGCCTATGTCAATAAAGATGTAATATTTTTAGGCTATTTTTCTTGTCATTGGATCATAGCTATAGATTGACCAGTCCAGAAAATTAAAAAAAAAAAAAAATTTTCCCCAAGGGGTTTCCAGGTGGAGTGTGGAACCTTAGAGTGAGCAATTCCCATATTAGCTCAAGCAGTTTGTACCAGATGTCTGTGCATTCAGACCAAACCAACAAACCAAACTGAACCAGAATTTCACCAGCCAGGAATCTCACTCCAAATGAAGCAAGAGGCAAAGAGATGCCCAGAAATCAAAAGCCAAGTGGCAAGAGTGCCCCCAAAAGACGGTAAAGTAATGTCCAAAACTCAAAAGCCAAATAGCATAAATGCCAAATGTGACTTCGCAGCTCCATTAGACCTATGATGTGGCAAAGTCAGTGCTAGCAGCCTTTTTTAGTTCTGATACAGTTTCAAGCAATTTCTTGTTGGTTTCCTGCGAAGAAGTTACTCTATCATTTTGTTTTAGGAGCTTCTGCTGCTGCTGCTGCTAAGTTGCTGCTAGATACCGGTGAAAGTAAGCACAGCTGGCCTTTTCTAATTGAAAAAAATACCAATTTTGGAATATCAAAAGAACCCCAATTTAGCCATTTTAGGTTGAGATCTCTTTTAGTATAATTTCTCCAATTAACTAGATACTTGTAAGTATGAGCTCCATACGTATTGTACATAAATCTGGCTAGAGTGTTAGTCAGAGGCTGGCTTTCTGACACCCCTTTGTTTCTGTTTTTGAAAGATTCTGTTTCCCATTTTAAGCTGAATTTGTCAGGGATAAAAATCACTAGTGAACCTGCGTAGTGGCCCCATGTGCTGCTCATGAACTTAATTCCTCCAGAAGTCACCCCTGAATCATTTCAGCTCATCTTACATGTCTTGGATCCTGCCACCAGCAATCTAAGACCTCTGTGGCTGCCCAGGTCACTGAATGGCCGGTTCTTATGTGTGACCCCCAGACGAGCAAGTATTTTAATTAATGAGTGAGTTTCCCTATGGGACTATTGCAAGGTATGATTACTAGGCCGCCACCACTCCTGTAAATTTCTCAGTCACATGAGAAAACTGAAACCAGCCAGGAGGAATCTTGTCCCTTTTCTTCAGAGCAAAGCTCTCACTTATTTTCCTCACTTTTACCCTGACAAATTCTATAATGGCAGTCAAATTGAGGAAAAGTGTCCGATCAGCCTCTTACTTAACCACTCAGCCAAGGCCATTCAGTCCCCTACAATGGAGCAACTTCAGCATCTTTCAGCCAAGCCCTGGGTATCCCTTGATTGTTTTCAACTGAGACCCCTGCCCAGAGCCTACTGGGTAGGTGGGGGCTACTGGGTGGGCAATTGCCTACTGGGTGGGCAATTCTCCTGGCATCTGTCAGCCAGTCCCCTACCCAGTATCTTTTGCCTGGGTGGGAATTTCTCAGTATCTTTCAACTGAACCCCACTCGGTGTCTAGACCATGAGTGGCTATGCCCCAGATGTTTCACCCGGGCCCCACCCAGTATCTTTCCTGCTGGGAGGGGGCAGGTAACCCATTCCACCACCAAATAAAACTCAGAATCTCAACCAATACAGGAGATTTGAGAACCCAGAGAGACTTACCCAAATTCATCTGCACTCCCCAAGGAGGTAGATGGGCACAAGGGGCCACTGCTGGTACCAAAGCTCCAGTTCCTTGTGGAGTCCAGTTGAAGGAAGGAAGTCCACTCTGGGTCCCTTTGTGGTCGCCATAACTGTTGACTAAAAAAAGATGTACAACTTGAGAACTGCGAGTTAAGTTTTATTTGGGGCAAAAGGAGGACTGCAGCCTGGGAAGCAGCATCTCAGATAGCTCTGAGAGAATTCTCCAAAGCGGCAGTGGGGGAAAGTCAATATATACAGTTTTGGTGAAGGGGGAGTTCAATACCATGAAGCACTCAATTTACAAAAGGTTTTTTGTTAGTTATAAGGATCTGATATCACCATGAAGGGATCTAGATGCTTCTCTAGATATGAGGCGATGCAAGGATGGAGATCATAAAATCTGTTCCTAAAAACATCCAACTATCTAAAGACCTGTCCCACCAGATTCCCTGGAGCACAGAGTGCCTCACTCCACCCTGACCTCCCTCAGGGGTTGTTGAAGGTCAACAGCTATAGCAGGATGGATTCAGTCTCCATAGAGGCAGAGGGCACATGCCTTTGTTGTTCAGTCATTGGCAATGCTCTTGATAAGTGCAAATTTGTAGTTGATACATCATACTAGAGGCATACAGCATGCTTCCTAGGATCATATTTTGGTATTACATGAGTCCAAGATCAAGGTTCTTTATTGGACATGTGACTCGTATCACTCCTAATTTGGGAAGAAAACCAAAAGTGGGTTTGCCTCGGTCCCCCAGGCAGAGCCAGTCATACCCTTGACAACTTGGGATCCCACAGGGCAAAGGTCATATGCCCTGATTTTCAAATGGGGCTTATGAGGCCAGAATTGTGATTGATAAGCCAGATGGGCTATCGAAAATTGAAAGCAATAACTTTCAGTGAACACAGTCCTTACTATGTGTTAGGCTCTGTTCTGAATGCTTTCTGTTTATTGGCACTATGTTTCTCATACCAATGCTATGAGGGACGTAATAACAAAAACAGTAACAAAATTTAGTTCTAAGACCATGTCTCCCAAACTCCCACTACAAAGAAAGCCTTCATAGCAAAGTAATAAGGAGACTGACTCTGAAGACCCTGAGTTTAGATCCTGGTCCACCATTCACTTATTTGTATAACCTAGGCTGGTTCCTTAACCTCTGCATGCCTTACTTATCTTATATAGGAAGTGGGTCATAATAGTATCTGCCTTACTGGATTAATGGAGAATTAAATATATTGCTATGCACTTAGAACAGGGCTAATACATAGAAAATATTGTCTAAATGTCTGTAATTAATAACATCATTTCTGGAAGAATTTGATAAGGGAAGATTGATAGTTGACTATTATATATAGTTTCTATAGGGAGAATGGAAGACAAGTCTGTTGATAATAATAGAAATCAGTAACATCATATTGCCAAACAAATTGTAGTAGCATGGAGGAGTTAGGAGCCCAGAGGGAGAGCCAGAGCCAGAAAACCTGAGCTCAAATTTGACTACCAGATACAAATTGTGTGACCTCAGACAGTTTACTTACCTTCTTTGTACTTCAACTGACATGTTAGTAAAATGCTACTAATAACAGTAGCTACTGCCTGACCTGCCTCTTGAGAAACCTGTATGCAGGTCAGGAAGCAACAGTTAGAACTGGACATGGAACAACAGACTGGTTCCAAATAGGAAAAGGAGTACGTCAAGGCTGTATATTGTCACCCTGCTTATTTAACTTATATGCAGAGGACATCATGAGGAACGCTGGGCTGGAAGAAGCACAAGCTGGAATCAAGATTGCCGGGAAAAATATCAATAACCTCAGATATGCAGATGACACCACCCTTATGGCAGAAAGTGAAGAGGAACTAAAAGCCTCTTGATGAAAGTGAAAGAGGAGAGTAAAAAGGTTGGCTTGAAGCTCAACATTCAGAAAACAAAGATCATGGCATTTGGTCCCAACACTTCATGGGAAATAGATGAAAAAACAGTGGAAACAGTGTCAGACTTTATTTTTTTGGGCTCCAAAATCACTGTGGATGCTGACTGCAGCCATGAAATTAAAAGATGCTTACTCCTTGGAAGGAAAGTTATGACCAACCTAGATAGTATATTAAAAAGCAGAGCCATTACTTTGCCAACAAAGGTCCGTCTAGTCAAGGCTATGGTTTTTCCCGTGGTCATGTACGGATGTGAGAGTTGGACTGTGAAGAAAGCTGATCGCCGAAGAATTGATGCTTTTGAACTGTGGTGCTGGAGAAGACTCTTGAGAGTCCCTTGGACTGCAAGGAGATCCAACAAGTCCATTCTAAAGGAGATCAATCCTGGGTGTTCATTGGAAGGACTGATGCTAAAGCTGAAACTCCAATACTTTGGCCACCTCATGCGATGAGTTGACTCACTGGAAAAGAGTCTAATGCTAGGAGGGATTGGGGGTGGGAGGAGAAGGGGACGACAGAGAATGAGATGGCTGGATGGCATCACCGACTCGATGGACATGAGTTTGAGTGAACTCCAGGAGTTGGTGAGAGACAGGGAGGCCTGGCGTGCTGTGGTTCATGGGGTCGCATGAACTAAGCAACTGAACTGAACTGAACTGAAGTTAAGATAAGGCTTCCCTGGTGGTTCGATTGGTAAAGAGACTGTCTGTAATGCAGAAGACCTGGATTCGATCTCTGGGTCAGGAAGATCCCCTAGAGAAGGGAATGGCAACCCACGCCAGTATTCCTGCCTGGAGAATCCCAAGAATAGAGGAGCCTGGCCAGCTACAGGGCATGGGGTCACAAAGAGTAGGACACGACTGAGCAACTAATGCTTAAATTAAGATCAGTAGTTCACCCTGGCTTCACTTCACTTTAGAATTCCTTGGGCAACTGAAACCAACCAACAAACAAACCTGTCAGAATGGCATCAGGTATTGGTATTTAAAAAAAAACCAAACTGCTCAGCTTACTTCTTGGCAACTGAGGTTGAGTGCCTCTGGGTTCAGGCTGAATTTTACAGGGCACTTTCATGGGCTTCATTGATCCTCCCACGCTTTGAGGAATTATTATTGCTATCCCACTTCATGGTGGCTTTGATTTTATCTCGGAGATAAGCGGGGATTTGTTGAGGGTCACTAAGTCCTTGGTGAATCTGGACTCGAACCCAGGACACTGGCTAATCAATTGTCTGTTTTGAAGCTGGGGCTAAGTAATGCATCCAGGGAGAATGGTGTGAGTACATACAGGATGAACGCAGAATGTGTCAAGGTGTGAGCGGTCAGTTGGGGTGGCTGGGCCAAGGATGCCTCGGGAAGATGAGGCTGGGGCAGTTTGAGGCCGTGGCAAAGGGGCTACAAAGTCATGTTTAGAAACAAGAACTTTATTGGGCAAGCAATAGGGAGCCCTTAAAAGGTGCATATTAAAAACAAAAAATTTAACATTTTCTAAGAACCAAAGTCTGGGATGGCCCCTGTGCTCCATGATTAATATACAGTATCCCCAGTTCTCAAAACAATCCTATAAAATAGGGCTTTTTGATGAATGAGGGAACTGAGGTGCAGAAAGGTCAAGTGGCTCACTGGTCACAAAGGCAGCAAGTGGCTGAACCTGAATTCAAAGCCAAGTTTGTCAACTGTAAAATTTATACAGCTTTCGTAATGTTGCACCAACATGATTTGGAGGTGTTTAAGAAACATCTTTTTTGTTTATCCTTTTATTTTAGAATAATTTATTATAAAAAAGAGCCATAAGAAAATAATTCAGCATTTCTATACATCCTTCACCCAGCTTCCCCTAATATTCACTGTACATAACTGTGGCTTAACTTTGGATTTTTGCAGACTACATACTGAGCAGGGCCTCATAGAGGTACAGACACAGGTAAAGTTTACTTTGGTTCTAAGGTTTACTTTTTCTTCTCTCTCCCTTTCAATGACCCTCCAGGCATCTTACTCCTAATACCCAAATACTCTGGTTGTTACTAAATCTCTTCTCCAAAGTGACTTATCTTCTTCTGTGTGCTCTCTGCCATCTCCGTCTTATAAAACATCCTGCCCTCTCCTCCATCCTTCAGGGTCCTACTTTCTGAATCAACTGATTGAATTATTATGGTAGTGATTGAATGAGTAGACTATGCTTTTAGGTGCAGTATTGTTGAACCCCCGTTCAACCAGTAAGGTAGGACAAGAAGCTCCTTTCCATTAAAGATATGGTTTTGATGAATGTCACATATGTCAGCAGTCATGTCAGATGATCCACTGGCTGAAGGGTAGATTCTCACCAAAGCACCAGGTGAAAGATCTGAGAATGAGACCACCTTAGTGGTAAGAAGAGGAAGCTGCCTGAAAAATTTTAGAGTGCGTAAAAGCTCTGCTGCTCCCTAAATGCTGCCTCTCCCCTACACAGCAAATTCTCTTCTCAGAGCAAGTTTGAATGTGAAGAGTTCTTGAGAGAAGGTATTTAAAGAGCTGAGGGCATGACCCCCACTAGGTATTCTCCCTCCAGACAGGAAGGCAGCTGGGTACCTGGAAGGCAGGCTTCTTGAGGATGGACCCTCCCTCACCTCATGAAGGCAAGGGTGCTCAGTGCATATTGAGCCATTGACTGCCTGGCTGATAGAGTAAGCGAGGTGAAGAAGGGAGTGGCTGACCTTAGTCTGTAGATAAGTGCCCAGCACTCAACCATCATCTTCAGGGACTCACAGGCCTTGGAAAGTGATGTGATATGGCCTTCATGCAATCCAGGGTGAGCTGTCTGAGTTCAGGGGCTCATACTTAAGGGAGGGGTCAGGTATGAAGAATGGGGTAGGACCTTTATAAGGAGTTCTGTGCCTGGGGAACTGTACAAAGCACTGTATGAAGCAAGCAAAACACCCCATCCCTGGGTGTTTCCTGACTAAGATTTTTCACAAAAGAAAAGATTTATTTCTTAGAATCTTTTTTCAAAGTATCATCTTATTGGGGCTTTCCTGGTGGCTCAGTGGTAAAGAATCTGCCAGCCAGCTAAGAGGATGTGGGTTCAATTCCTGGTCCGGGAAGATCCCATGTGCCAAGGAGCAACTGAGCCCCTGCAGCACAGCTATAGGGCCTGTGCTCTGGAGCCCAGGAGCTGCACCTACTGAGCCCATGTGCTACAACTACTGAAGCCTAAGCACCGTAGAGCCCTTGCTCCACAGCAAGAGAAGCCACCTTAATGAGAAGAAGCCTGTGCGCTGTAACTAGAGAGTAGCCCCTGCTTGCTGAGGCCAGAGAAAAGCCCTTGCAACAATGAAGACCTTGCACAGCCAAAAAAATAAATTATTAAGAAATGGCATCCCACCTAATTTCCTTATTTTCTCCTACTCTTTCTTTTATCTATACTGGACTCTAAAAATTCTCTCCTTTCATCTCTTTTCTAGTTTATAAGTGACCTTTTTGGAGATTTATGTCTCTTCCTTTCATTTGGAAAATGAATTACATTTTCCAAATCTCTGTGGTCATATCACTACCCACTTTTCCTCCCCCCAAATTTACTTGTTTTCCAAGTTGTTGTTGTTTAGTTGTTTTGTTTTGTATATTTGTGACTCCATAGACTGTAGTCTGCCAATCTTCTCTCTCCATGGGAATCTCTAGGCAAGAATACTGGAGTGGGTTACTATTTCCTTCTCCAGGGGATCTTCCTGACCCAGGGATTGAACCTGCATCTCCTGCTTGGCAGGCGGATTCTTTTCCACTGAGCCACCTGGGAAGCCCCATTCTCTCACTTGATTTCAGATGTAATGGAAGGATCTAGACTTTGAACCATGAAACCATTTTGCTTACATTCTTTCTTCTCTTTTCTACCAGCTCTTTTGTTTACCCCTTCACTCTGAATGATTATATTAACTTGTCTTCCTCCATGACTCCTCCTTTAGATTATTTGGTTTGTTCCTGAATGGGCTTGAGAAAATGATCATTTTATGTCCACCTCTCTTAACACTGCCTTCCTCCCTGGAGCCTGGCTGAAGAGAAATGGCAGGGCTCTGTGTGATTGAGCAGGGACCAAACTGGAGGTGGTCTAACAATATTGAGGGTTCCTGGTGTCCAGGGTCAGCAGAGAACTAGCCTTCCAACAGAATCTTTCAGGTCAAGAAAAACTCCTGGATGGCTCTCGTATATGTTTAAATCAGAGTTTGGAATTTGGTATACTTTGGTCCAAATCTCATGGTTTCCCCACTACAATGAATGATGTTGAAGTAGCAGGTGAGTGTTTCAGCTGTCATGATGTGAGAGGAACTTCTGCTTTCTCTGTTTGTCTTTATCATGCATCTTCAGAAAGTTTAGTCAATGATGATGACAGTGATATATTGTGTTCTACCATATGTAATGAACTTCTAATGAACTCAACATTTACATGCTATGTTGAACAATCTCATCACAAATCTTCTGGGACATAGATAGGGATCTTCTTTGCCAAGGAGAATGGTGGGAACTTTGGACTGAAGTACCCTGCAAAGATCAATGTTTGTGGTGAAAACAGATTGATGCTCAGATATTAGATAGGTCAGCATCCAGAAGGATTCTTTTGGTTTGCCTTGTGAGTCCTCAGTCTATGAGAATAGAAAAAGCAAAAATCACAATATGTCCACACTTTAATTATTTCTCAAAGCTGATTCTTATTGATGATTGTGGAGTAACTGGCTGAGTGGTAAAAACAACAGCAACAAAACAACCTACTTAAGTATTAATCACCCCAACAATCTACCTAAGGACTTATGTTGTCTTTTTCATTGATCTTATATCCGCAGGCTTGAGGGTCCATTCCTAGCTTTCTTCCTAGCCATCAATGTCTTGAACAAGACAAATAGATATGCAGTCCCACTGGAAGAAACAGTGGTATCTCATAGTTACATATGGGCAATAATTAATATTTTGACGATTTTCTGAGTGAGCCTGATAGTATGCTAAGTGTTAGTGATACAATGGGGACTGAAGTAAAGATAGTCCTTGTCTTGATGAAACATGTATCTTAATGGAAAACACAGAAAAGTCAAAAGAGATTACATTAGAAAAATAACAACTCATGATTGGTACTCTTTGTATTTAATTCTGTTTTTATATATGTAAGTCACTGGTCCATATGAAACTTATTTGGCCTAGGAGTGGCTATAGAAATCCGAACATTTTCCCCTGAAACACTTGTCAGTTATCACAATACCATTTATTAAGTGAACCGTGTTTTCTCCATAGATTTGAGATGGCACCTTTATCACATACTAAATTCTCATATATCCATGTCACTATTTTGGTACTCCATTCTGATCCACTGATTTGACTCCCTATTTTTGGCTCAGTATTGTTTTTTAATTTCTATAACTCTGTGATATATTTTAATAATTGGAAGGCAAGTCTTTTTTTTCCCCTTCTTCTTTCTTACCCCTCTACCTTTCCAAGACATTCCCATATATATATATTTCTCCAGACGGCATTTAGAAATAGTTTAAGTTTCCCATGCCCCTCAAATTCCTTTCAAAACAAACCTGGGGAATGCATACACTATTGACAAAGTATCTACTGCAGATGTTTATCTGCTAAAATAATTTTAGAAATTCAATATATATGTTAAACTTAGATTCCTGGCTATTCCTCGTGGAAAAAATTCCTTTGGATTATGTTGACTAGTAAAATATACAAAAACTATTCCTTTAGAGTATTTTAAAATATAAAAATTGATTCCAGATGAAGCTTCTAGCCCATGCCTTCATGCAAACAATTCCCCAGTGTGCTTTCTGTAAAACAGTTAAGGTAAATGACCAGCCACCTGCTGAAAGTTAAAGGTAAAAAATTCCCTTGTAACATGCATCGTTTATAGGAAGATAATCCAAGGTAATAGTTGGAGAACAATTTGCCTTCTTGGAGCATTTTCCTGCTGAACATCTCACACAGAGTCAATCAATATAGATCTGTTATAGAATCTTGAGTACTCTTTGATCAACTCAGAGCAGAGAATCAATAAAATAATACCAAAATTTCTCATGAAAACAAAACAACATATTGCTGGTATCTCTAGTTGCAGCTGGTTCAAGCATCATATTATGTCTTTGTCTTCCGAGCTTGTAGTCAAATATATTTTGACAAGCTGGAATCAGAATCCACCAGGGCAGGATCCATGGTGATATAATAAGGGCATAGGCTTCTCTTTAAGTAGAGACTCAAAGAAAGCTTAAGATCATTAAAGGCACAGAGAACCATGGAACTTCTTAAGGCACACAGTAACAGGAAAATAAGCAGGATCTATTACTATGACATAGGAAGAATAATAGTGGAAGTGAGAAATAGATTCAAGGGATTAGATCTGATAGTCAGAGTGCCTGAAGAACTATGGACAGAGGTTCATGACATTGTCCAGGAGGCAGGGATCAAGACCACCCCCAAGAAAAAGAAATGCAAAGTGGCAAAATGGTTCTTTGAGGGGGTCTTAAAAATAGCTGTGAATAGAAAAGAGGGGAAAGACTAGTGGAAAAAGGAAAGATATACCCATTTGAATGCAGAGTTTCAAAGAATAGCAAGGAGAGATAAGAAAGCATTCCTCAGCAATCAATGCAAAGAAATAGAGGAAAACAATAGAGTGGGAAAGACAAGAGATCTCCTCAAGAAAATTAGAGATACCAAGGGAATATTTCATGCAAAGATGGGCTCAATAAAGGAAAGAAATGGTATGGACCTAACAGAAGCAGAAGATATTAAGGAGAGGTGGCAAGAATACACAGAAGAACCATACCAAAAAGATCTTCATGACCCAGGTAATCACAATGGTGTGATCACCAACCTAGAGCCAGACATCCTGGAATGCAAAGTCAAGTGGGCCTTAGGAAGCATCACTATGAACAAAGCTAGTGGAGGTGATGGAATTCCAGTTGAACTATTTCAAATCCTGGAAGATGATGCTGTGAAAGTGCTGCACTCAATATGCCAGCAAATTTGGAAAACTCAGCAGTGGCCACAGGACTGGAAAATGTCAGTTTTCATTCCAATCTCAAAGAAAGGAAACGCCAAAGAATGCTCAAACTACCGCACAATTGCACTCATCTCACATGCAGTAAAGTAATGCTTAAAATCCTCCAAGACTGGCTTCAACAGTACTTGAACTGTGAACTTCCAGATATTCAAGCTGAATTTAGAAAAGGAAGAGGAACCAGAGATCAAATTGCCAACATCCACTGGATCATGGAGAAAGCAAGAGAATTCCAGAAGTATATCTACTTCTGCTTTATTGACTATGCCAAAGCCTTTGACTGTGTGGACCACAATAAACTGTGGAAAATTCTGCAAGAGATGGGAATACCAGACCACCTGACTTGCCTCTTGAGAAACCTGTATGCAGGTCAGGAAGCAACAGTTAGAACTGGACATGGAACAACAGACCGGTTCCAAATAGGGAAAAGAGTACGTCAAGGCTGTTTATTGTCACCCTGCTTATTTAACTTTTATGCAGAGTACATCATGAGAAATGCTGGGCTGGATGAAGCACAAGCTGGAATCAAGATTGCTGGGAGAAATATCAATAACCTCAGATATGCAGATGTCATCACCCTTACAGCAGAAAGCATAGAAGCAGAAAGCCTCTTGATGAAAGTGAAAGAGGAGAGTGAAAATGTTGACTTAAAGCTCAACATTCAGAAAACTTAGATCATGGCATCTGGTCCCATCATTTCATGGGAAATAGATGGGGAAACAGTGGAAACAGTGATAGACCTTATTTTGGGGGTCTCCAAAATCACTGCAGGTGGTGACTGCAGCCATGAAATTAAAAGATGCTTGCCCCTTGGAAGAAAAGTTCTGACCAAACTAGACAAAATATTAAAAAGCAGAGACATTACTTTGCCAACAAAGATTTGTCTAGTCAAAGGTATGGTTTTTCCAGTGGTCATGTATGGCTGTGAGAGTTGGACTATAAAGAAAGCTGAGCGCCAAAGAATTGGTGCTTTTGAACTGTGGTGTTGGAGAAGACTCTTGAGAGTCCCTTGGACTGCAAGGAGATCCAACCAGTCCATCCTAAAGGAAATCAGTCCTGAATATTCATTGGAAGAACTGATGCTGATACTACAATACTTTGGCCACCTGATGCAAAGATCTGACTCACTGGAAAAGATCCTGATGCTGAGAAGAAGATTGAAGGCTGGAGGAGAAGGGGACAACAGAAGATGAGATGGTTAGATGGCATCACCGACTCAATGGACATGAGTTTGAGTAACTCCAGGAGTTGGCAATGGACAGGGAGGCCTGGCGTGCTGCAGTCCATAGGGTCACAAAGAGTCAGACACACTGACTAAACTGAGGAAGAATAATGAGTATATTAAATATCTGAATTTTTGGTTTGAACTCAACATACATCACTTAATATGACCATGTGCTCAGGAAATTTACTTAACCTTTCAGAACATGAATGTAAAAACTCTTGCCTAAATCCTAGGGTTCTTTACGATGTATAAATAGAACTACAAGTCAACATCTTCTTGATTCTCTGGGGAGCACTTCCGTACTGAAATTATGAAACCAGTCAAAAAAGATGATGAAAAAACCTTACTGACTACAACCTTTGAGGGAAGAAAAATACCAAGAAAAGAAACAACCTAAGAAAATACTTTATATATCTTTTATATTTTTTTAAATTTAATCAAAGTAAAATCTTAAAACACCTTTGAAAAGTAGTTTCAGTGTGGATTGCAATGCTCTGTCTTAAGTGGAGTAAACACTAGCTTTTAGGCATGTGATATTAATGTTTTCCCCAATTGTTTGCAAGGTATATACTTTGCCACCCCACTGATGTAAAATTTTTCCCTTCCCCACATCAGGCCATCTGATTTGCTTTGGCCAATGTAAGTGAAACAGATGCATGGGATTTTTGAGTAAAATAGTAAGAGCCTACCTGAGGTTCTGCCATTTTCTCATTGCTTTTTCTCCTCTGACACCTGAGCTTCATGTCCCAAGATGCACAGATTTCCTGTTCCAACTTAGTTCTGGATTGAAAATGTTAACAATCATAGCTACACTAAAGCTAACATGAATTGTGATCAGAAAAAAGCAAATTAAGATATGGGGGCTGTTTATGATCAATCTAGACTAAGCTGACTAACACACAACCTTATTCTCGCATGACAGGAATAAAAGATCTAGCATCCCATTTCCCCTATTCACTTAGATATCTATACAAGCAGTACAGAACTCTTGTTATTTCCACAGAATAATCCTCTATTGATTCCATAATTAGAAATTGAAATATGATACCTTGGAATGCTAGACAACTATTTATTAGAAAACCCCACAGGCAACACAAATTCATGTTCAGTTCAGTTGCTCGGTTGTGTCTGACTCTTTACGACCCCATGAACCGCAGCACACCAGGCCTCCCTGTCCATCACTAGCTCCTGGAATCTAACCAAACCAATGTCCATCGAGTCGGTGATGCTATCCAACCATCTCATCCTCTATCGTTCCCTTCTTCTCCTGCCCTCAATCTTTCTCAGCATCAGGGTCTTTTCAAATGAGTCAGCTCTTCGCATCAGGTGGCCAAATATTGGAGTTTCAGCTTCAACATCAGTCCTTCCAATGAACACCCAGGACTGATCTCCCTTAGGATGGACTGGTTGGATCTCTCCGCAGTCCAAGGGACTCTCAAGAGTCTTCTCCAACACCACATTCAAAGACACCAATTCTTCAGTGCTCATCTTTCTTTAAAGTACAAACATGACCACTGGAAAAACCATAGCCTTGACTAGATGGACCTTTGTTAGTGAAGTAATGTCTCTGCTTTTTAATATGCTATCTAGGTTGGTCATAAATTTCTTTCCAAGGAGTAAGCGTTTTTTAATTTCATGGCTGCAATCACCATCTGCAGTGATTTTGGAGCCCAGAAAAATAAAGTCTGACACTGTTTCCGCTGTTTCCCCATTTATTTGCCATGAAGTGATGGGACCGGATGCCATGATCTTAGTTTTCTGAATGTTGAGCTTTAAGCCAACTTTTTCACTCTCCTCTTTCACTTTCATATAGTTCTTTTTCACTTTCTGCCATAAGGGTGGTATCATCTGCATATCTGAGGTTATTGATATTTCTCCCAGCAATCTTGATTCCAACTGTGCTTCCTCGAGCCCAGGGTTTCTCATGATGTACTCTGCATATAAGTTAAATAAACAGGGTGGCAATATACAGCCTTGATGTACTCCTTTTCCTACTTGGAACCAGTCTGTTGTTCCATGTCCAGTTCTAACTGTTGCTTCCTGACGTGCATACAGGTTTCTCAAGAGGCAGGCCATGTGGTCTGGTATTCCCACCTCTTTCAGAATTTTCCACAGTTTATTGTGATATACACAGTCAAAGGCTTTGGCATAGTCAATAAAGCAGAAATAGAAATAGATGTTTTTCTGGAACTCTCTTGCTTTTTTGATGATCCAGCAGATGTTGGCAATTTGATCTCTGGTTCCTCTGCCTTTTCTAAAAGCAGCTTGAACATCTGGAAGTTCACAGATCACGTATTGCTGAAGCCTGGTTTGGAGAATTTTGAGCATTGCTTTACTAGTGTGTGAGATGAGTACAATTGTGGGGTAGTTTGAGCATTCTTTGGCATTTCCTTTCTTTGGGATTGGAATGAAGACTGACCTTTTCCAGTCCTGTGGCCACTGCTGAGTTTTCCAAATTTTCTGGCATATTGAGTGCAGCACTTTCACAGCATCATCTTTCAGGATTTGAAATAGCTCAATTGGAATTCCATCACCTCCACTAGCTTTGTTCATAGTGATGCTTCCTAAGGCCTGCTTGACTTCACATTCCAGGATGTCTGGCTCTAGGTGAGTGATCATGCCATCATGATTATCTTGGTCATGAAGATATTTTTTGCACAGTTCTTCTGTGTATTCTTGCCACCTCTTCTTAATATCTTCTGCTTCTGTTAGGTCCCTACCATTTCTGTCCTTTATCAAGCTCATCTTTACATTAAATGTTTCCTTGATATCTCTAATTTTCTTGAGGCGATCTCTAGTCTTTCCCATTCTATTGTTTTCCTGTATTTCTTTGCATTGATCACTAGGAAGGCTTTCTTATCTCTCCTTGCTATTCTTTGGAACTCTGAATTCAAATGGGTTTATCTTTCCTTTTCTCCTTTGCTTTTCGCTTCCCTTCTTTTTGCAGCTATTTGTAAGGCCTCCCCAGACAGCCATTTTGCTTTTTTGCATTTCTTTTTCTTGGGGATGGTCTCCTATACAATAACAAATGTTACAAATTCATATGGTAAAGGATTTAACTTTGGTAATGATAGTTGAGCATTTACAAAAATCTGTTGTTAAGACCTTGTGAAAACAAACTTGACAAAAGCCTCTTCCACTATATAATATTCAATCAGTTTCTGTCTTGGCCAAAGTATCAGGGAACCAAGGGTGGACACAGAAGTGGCACATAGGACTAATACTGCTAATTGCTGCTAAGTCGCTTCAGTCGTGTCCGACTCTGTGCGACCCCATAGACGACAGCCGATCAGGCTCCACCGTCCCTGGGATTCTCCAGGAAAGAACACTGGAGTGGGTTGCCATTTCCTTCTCCAATGTGTGAAAGTGAAAAGTGAAAGTGAATTTGCTCAGTCGTGTCCGACTCTTCGCGACCCACCAGGCTCCTCTGTCCATGCAATTTTCTAGGCAAGAGTACTGGAGTGCCTTGCCATTGTTAATTAGTGACCAACAAAATATCTGCCTCCTCGCCCTATGACATGGGCCTGTGCTGGTGTTGAGACCTAGTAGGGGAAGCCTCCACTAGGGCATCCAGCAGTGGTTCCACTGAATTAGAGCTGAGCCAGCTGCCCAGCTGTTTGGGGGAAGCAGGCAAATGCCATTGGATACACACGCAAAAAAATAAAATGAGTTTGGCTGATGATGGCTCTTGATTACTAAGGAAAAAGTATACTTGATACACATTGGGGGCAAGGACTGTTGTTTTGACTTTCCTGTGGCGCCCTTTAGGGCAGTTAGCTTGCTGTGAAAGTTATTGAAAGTGTGCAGCTAGCTCACATAGGCAGGACTATCCAGGGCTCAGTGGTTTAGGAAAGACAGGAGATAGCCTACTGAGGGAAGCATCCAACTTCCTGAGGTATTGACAAAGAGAACATAGAATGAATAGTAGAGGTTGGGAGTCTAATTACCAGCCATGCCTTGTGAGCCCATGTAGAAATGAGGATTATGCTGTCTACCTATATTTCCTTTCTTCAGTTCAATTCAGTCGCTCAGTTGTGTCCGACTCTTTGCAACCCCATGAATCACAGCATGACAGGCTTCCCTGTCCGTCACCAACTCCCGGAGTTCACTCAAACTCATGTCCATCGAGTCGGTGATGCCATCCAGCCATCTCATTCTCTGTCGTCCCCGTCTCCTCCCCCCCCAAGCCCTCCCAGCATCAGAGTCTTTTCCAGTGAGTCAACTCTTCGCATGAGGTGGCCAAAGTATTGGCGTTTCAGCTTTAGCATCAGTCCTTCCAATGAACACCCAGGATTGATCTCCTTTAGAATGGACTGGTTGGATCTCCTCGCAGTCCAAGGGACTCTCAAGAGTCTTCTCCAGCACCACAGTTCAAAAGCACCAGTTCTTCGGTGATCAACTTTCTTCACATTCCAACTCTCACATCCATACATGACCACGGGAAATACCATAGCCTTGACTAGATGGACCTTGGTTGGCAAAGTAATGTCTCTGCTTTTTAATATGCTATACGAGACAACAAAAGAGACACAGATATATAGAATAGTCTTTTGGACTCTGTGGGAGAGGGCGAGGGTGGGATGATTTGGGAGAATGGCATTGAAACATGTATATTATCATATGTGAAACAAATCACCAGTCCAGGTCTGATGTATGATACAGGATGCTCGGGGCTGGTGCACTGGGATGACCCAGAGGGATGGGATGGGGAGGGAGGTGGGAGGCGGGTGCAAGATGGGGAACACATATACACCCGGGGCAGATGCATGTCAATGTATGGCAAAATTAATACAATATTGTAAAGTAATTAGCCTCCAATTAAAATAAATAATTTAAAAAATAATAAAATAAACTGAAGATTTTAAGATAAAATAATAATAAAAATGAAGTATTATTGATATAGTGTGTAAGCTCCCCAGAGGCAGTCTTGGGTGGCAATAAGCATAACCACCAGGTATTTAGAACTAAGTAGAGAGCCCTGTTCCAAAAAATAGCAAGGAGAGATAAGAAAGCCTTCCTCAGCGATCAATGCAAAGAAATAGAGGAAAACAACAGAATAGGAAAAACAAGAGATCTTTTCAAGAAAATTAGAGATTTCATGGGAACATTTCATGCAAAGATGGGCTCGATAAAGGACAGAAATGGTAGGGACCTAACAGAAGCAGAAGATATTAAGAAGAGGTGGCAAGAATACACAGAAAAACTGTACAAAAAAGATCTTCACGACCAAGATAATCACGATGGCGTGATCACTCACCTGGAACCAGACATCTTGGAATGTGAAGTCAAGAGGGCCTTAGAGAGCATCACGACGAACAAAGCTAGTGGAGGTGATGGAATTCCAATTGAGCTATTTCAAATCCTGAAAGATGATGCTGTGAAAGTGCTGCACTCAATATGCCAGAAAATTTGGAAAACTCAGCCGTGGCCACAGGACTGGAAAAGGTCAGTCTTGATTCCAATCCCAAAGAAAGGCAATGCCAAAGAATGCTCAAACTACCACATAATTGCACTCATCTCACACGCTAGTAAAGTCATGCTCAAAATTCTCCAAGCCAGGCTTCAGCAATATGTGAACTGTGAACTTCCAGATGTTCAAGCAGGTTTTAGAAAAGGCAGAGGCACCAGAGATCAAATTGCCAACATCCGCTGGATCATGGAGAAAGCAAGAGAGTTCCAGAAGAGCATCTATTTCTGCTTCATTGACTATGCCAAGCCTTTGACTGTGTGGATCACAATAAACTGTGGAACATTCTGAAAGGGATGGGAATCCCAGACCACCTGACCTGCCTGTTGAGAAACCTGTATGCAGGTCAGGAAGCAACAGTTAGAACTGGACATGGAACAACAGACTGGTTCCAAATAGGAAAAGGAGTACATCAAGGTTGTATATTGTCACCCTGCTTATTTAACTTATATGCAGAGTACATCATGAGGAATGCTGGGCTGGAAGAAGCACAAGCTGGAATCAAGATTGCCGGGGGAAATATCAATAACCTCAGATATGCAGATGACACCACCCTTATGGCAGAAAATGAAGAGGAACTCAAAGGCTTCTTGATTAAAGTGAAAGAGGAGAGTGAAAAGGTTGGCTTGAAGCTCAACATTCAGAAAACGAAGATCATGGCATCTGGTCCCATCACTTCATGGGAAATAGATGGGGAAACAGTGGAAACCATGTCAGACTTTATTTTTTTGGGCTCCAAAATCACTGCAGATGCTGATTGCAGCCATGAAATTAAAAGACGCTTACTCCTTGGAAGGAAAGTTATGACCAGCCTAGATAGCATATTAAAAAGCAGAGACATTACTTTGCCAACCAGGGTCCGTCTAATCAAGGCTATGGTTTTTCCAGTGGTCATGTATGAATGTGAGAGTTGGACTGTGAAGAAAACTGATCGCTGAAGAATTGATGCTTTTGAACTGTGGTGCTGGAGAAGACTCTTGAAAGTCCCTTGGACTGCAAGGAGATCCAACCAGTCCATTCTAGAGGAGATCAATCCTGGGTGTTCATTGGAAGGACTTTCTGAAGCTGAAACTCCAATACTTTGGCCACCTCATGCGACGAGTTGACTCACTGGAAAAGACTCTGATTCTGGGAGCGATTGAGCGTAGGAGGAGATGGGGACGACAGAGAATGAGATGGCTGGATGGCATCACCGACTCAATGGACATGAGTTTGAGTGAATTCCGGGAGTTGGTGATGGACAGGGAGGCCTGGCGTGCTGTGGTTCATGGGGTCGCTAAGAATCGGACACGACTGAGCAACTGAACTGAACTGAGAGAGCCCTGTGTTTCAAACTGACAGTTTTTGCAGCTATTGCTTTCAAATAAATTGATGTAAATGCTTGATTCGGTTGAAATGACTATGGCTTTTGTTGTAAATCCCCAAATATATGCAGATCCCCAAATATATAGGATAAAACTCTATTCCAGGAGTATGACTGCCTAAGACACTGACAACTATATACTAGGCACTGTGCTGCAAGTTGGGAAAATAAAGACAAGTCCTGACTTTGTGTAGTTACCACTGTCAGAGTTTTTCAGGTCTAAGTACTCCTGCCATAGTAAATGTCAAGCTTCCAACATGACCTTACTGTGCCCTGTTATATAGCATATCCATCATATACAGAAGAAAAATGTAAGTACCCTCTGAAGCAGAGATAATGGTGAAATCTAGTAAAATAATCAGAGAGGAATGAGTTTTTGTTATTTATGATTGTTACTTTAACAAAATCTAATTGTGAGATGTATACATACACATATATATGTATATAATTTGATTTTTGATTAATGATTATGTTTAACAAGTGATTCACAAAATTCCAAAAAATTTTCCAGCCAACTCTTGTGCCACTACTGCTCATCTCAGCACCTGTGCTCAGTGATTCTCACACAACATCTGGAGAGATCTCTGAAAAGTGTAAATCAGAGAACTTGCTCCCTCCCACCATGCTTACACTAATATGCAAACTCCTATCATAACCTTCAAGGCCCGTCAAGGTCTAGCTCTTCCTAGCTCTCAAGTCACGGCCTCCTGCATTCCTCTTCTTGCTCAGGCCTCTCTAGCCACACTGACCTTCCTGCCACGTCCTCAGACCCACTGAGGATGTTTCTTTCTCAGGAACTTGACACCTGGTACCCCCTGTGCCTGGAAGCCTTTTCCTTCAGGGATCCTCACTCCCTTCAAGCAAGTCTCTTCCCTGACGACTCTGTCAGAGTCCACCTTCTCCTCCCTTGGCTCACTCTATCCCATCTCCTGCTTTGTTTTCCTCACTGGACAGTCACTGTCTGGAACTTCTCCCCTCTTTATTTGCTTGCTTGGTGTTTTCCTGTTACCTGAAAACTGGGTTTGCCTCTTGTTAACTGCCTAGCCAGAAAACAACCAAGCCAGCAATTGGGAGAAAGGAGGATTTACTGCTTGTGTCAAGAAAGGAGAACGTTAGGGATCTTTCCCAAAACAGCGTCTCCTTCAACAGCAAAACCGTGGGAAGTTTTAAGCTGAGGGTACATGCCTATAGAGCCCAAGCTTTAGTTGACTGAAGTCACCAGGTTCAGAAAAGGTCAACATCATCATCCCTTAGGCTCCAGTTGATCTGGTGGTTGAGGCTTTAGGCTAATCTTTACCAATGAAACAGAACTGAGAGTTTTTACAACTGCTAAGTTATTTTTGCTATTGTTACTTCTCCTACCTGATAAGTCATTTGTCTCTGCCTTCTTTGGTTCCCTTAAGATCGTTTATTACTGAGACCTGTTCAAGGATAAGCATTGTGGCCAGGAGTAGATCACAAAATGGCTTGGGTCAAAAATGGCTTCTCCTATGTCAAGAAAGTCACACCTGGTTTTCTCTCTCTGGAGATTCCTACCCTCTCTACCCATGGCCCCACTGGAATATAAATCATGTGAGGGCAGGACTTTTTCTATTTCGGTGGTTTTTCCTCAGGGGGCCCAGAATAGCACTTGGTCCCTGGACAGCAGCACATCTTCACATTGCGTGACTCCAGTGTGTCCCATTCTCAAGGTATTCTCTATGGAAGGTGTCCCTCTGTGGAATGCATTCATTCTAGAGTAAATCGGTGTTAAATGCACCTTCCACGAATGTGTGTTCTCTGCCAGGCTATGCACTTGACTTGTATTTTGAGCTCTAACATTTCAAAAAGTCTATCAGAGCCTTCATACCTGCCTAGGTTGGAAAGGATGAGAAATCTTCAAGATCAGAAATCATAGATTGAGAATAATTGTCTGTCTTAAAAGAGTCCTCTTACTCCTAGGCATATTTTCATGACAATTGCCTTATAAAACTTTGTACCCTGGCAGTTTTGACTATTCCTGACTCCTAAAATTTGATTTGACACTGTCTGAAGCTCTCCCCAACTCTAGCTATGGACCTTTTGACTTTCGGATTAGAGCACTTTGCTTGCTCTTTTTTCACATCCCTATCATATACCACACCCCGACACCCCAATTCCAGCTCACAGATTTTTCTTTTGTGTGCCTTTGGTGGCTACTTTTGGTGTCTGGTTTTAGCCTGATGTTTTTGGGGCTTTGTTTCTCATTCTATTTATAGTGGTCACTGGTTGACTTCAGCGTTCCTTCTAGAAACTGCACCCCAGTTTGTTCCAACCACCTCCTGCTCCTACTTTCTAGATCTCTGGGTAGGGATTCCTTATACCCTGCTCACTTTTACCCTCTCCTGGGGCAGCAGTGATGGCATTTGAGTGAACTTGACCATAGATCTTGATCAGTTGTACTGTTGATATAAATATTGTTTCGAGGCTTCCATGAAGGCATCGTGCTATCTGTAATGGGCAGCATTTATGCAATTTCTGGCTTTGGGCAGCTTGATGGAGAATACGGAGGACACACAGGAGAGCACAGAAGTCAATGCTCTCCAAGGGCTACAGAAGATGATTCACTGGAATGCTGGAAGGAAATGTTAGAACGTCTTCTTAAAATTCTGTTTCAGGCTTTTAATTTCTATATTTGTGCATAATTCAAGCATCTTTACTGACAAGGACAAATTTAGAGATCACGGTTCTAGTTAACAACCCTATTGCATTTCAGGACTATTAGTGACTGTCACACATTTGTTATGTAAAATAAATCCATTCACTCTATTCCCCTCGACTGAATCATTTCTACTGCCGCTGCCCGAGCAGTCATCACATTCTTCCTTCCTCTCCAGTTGTGGAATTCTAACTAGACACAAGTTGATAAAAGTAGAACCCAGCCTGTGTGTATGCTCAGACTTTTTGCTACCCCATGGACTGTAGCCCACCAGGCTCCTCTGTCCATGGGATTCGCCAAGCAAGAATACTAGAGTGGGTTGCCATTTTCCAATCCAGGGATCAAACCCAAGTCTTTTGCGTCTCCTACATTGGCAGGCAGATTCTTTACCACTGAGCCACCTGGGAAGCCCATACCCAGGCCTGTGTAGTGAGGGTTACTCTATATCACATTGCAGAGATGTTCTTTCCAGAGATATATTCTTTATGAAATTATTACCCTATTTGAAAAGTGAGCTCCTGCAAATGTTACAGTCTTTCTAATGATTCCAAGTGAAATGATATGCCATGTTATGGAATCAGCTAAAATGAGCTTCCTTTGAATCATACTTAAAATAATTTCGTTACTGTGTGTTTTTAACTTATTGAAAATCACTTAACATGTATTAGGCTCTTGCTATTTTTCTTTTGTGCTGAATTGTTGGTCAACTTGATATCATTTCTATCTCTTGGTGAGTTGGGGGCAGTGGAGAGGGGTTGAGTTAGATTTTGCCAAGGAGAAGCTAGAGGAGAAATAATAGGAAAAACCCTACTTCATTGGTAATAGTTGTGGAGAGAAGGGAGTCGGTTGGCAGGCTTCAGGTTGTGGCAGATTCTGTATGCTGTAGTTGGCTTCCTGCTATTCCTGAGATTCTTGGAATTCCTAACCTTTCTGCCCTCGTGGGTTTCCTGAACACCAGCTAAACTTTTTTGCTTGATCTTGACTCTTCCTGTTGCTGTTATTCTTTCACTTAATCAGTCCTGTCCAACTCTTTGACTCCATGGACTATAGCCCACCAGGCTCCTCTGTCCATGGGATTTTCCAGGCAAGAATACTGGAGTAGGTTGCCATTTTCCTCCTCTAGGGAATCTTCCCAACCTAGGGATCAAACCTGCATCTTCTACATTCTACATTGCCAGGCAGATTCTTTACTGCTGAGCCGTCTTTCTACCCTTATATTGTGTGGGCTTCTGATTACCTATATGAAATCCCTTCCTACTGGAAATGTCTCTAGTAGTTTCTGCTTTCCTAACTAAACTCTGATCCATGGACTACTTGGTTCTAGAAATGCCTCCAACAGGATAAGGGGAGATCTTAGTAAGGGAAGCTTCCCTGGTGACTTAGATGGTAAAGAGTCTGCCTGCAATGTGGGAGACTCAGTTTCGATCCCTCAGTCAGGAAGATCCCCTGGAGAAGGAAATGGCACCCCACTCCAGTATTCTTGCCTGGAAAATCCCATGGAGAGAGGAGTCCGGCAGTCTACAGTCCATGGGGTCGCAAAGAGTCAGACACTACTGAGCGACTAACACTAGGAAGTGGGGAGACTCACCATGCTTCATGGATGAAACCACTGAACATTTTGAAGATATCAATTAACTCCCTAACTAGTCTATAATTTCTCTGACATTCTAGTCAAAATTCCAGTAGAGGTTTTGTTTTGTTTTTGTACCAAAAGTGTGTGTGTGCGCGTGTGTAGACAGATTGATATACAGATGTGTTTCTCAGATCTCTATTTTCTTACTTCAGTCTACTTGGAAGTACCATTTTTTTTTTTTGTACTATGATTTTGTAAAAGGTTTTAAAATCTGGTAACGTCAATTCTCATTCTTAAATTTTTCTTTATAGCATTGCTTCTGCCAATTGTGGACCTTTATTCTTTGTTATATATTTTAGGTGATTTATCAGATCCCCTTCCTTCTCCTCCATTCCCTCCCAAGCACTCTCATTATATAAATTTGGCAAAGGATAGTAGAGGCTTTCCAAAATAGTGGGGGCAGGATGGTGTTTCACATCACATAGAAACAATCTTCAGTGGATTAAAGACCTAAATATGACAGAGGAAAATGATAAAGCTGGAGTGGAAGGAAGGATAGGTGGATATTTGAGACTTTAGATTAGGGAGGTTTTCTTTTAACACACCGAGAAGCACAGAATTTCACTACATCAGGTTTAAGTCTGAGGAGGGCCATCAAAGAGAGAGGTAGCAGCGAATTGACAAGTGATAAGCTGGGAGATGGGATTTGTATGAACAGTATCTCAAACTGCCAAAGGGTTTCCAGCCAAGGAATGCCTAAAAGAGCAAGGAAAGCATCAGAAAAATGGACGAAGCTTATAAATAAGCTGATCTCAGACAGGGAAACTCAAATGCCCAATAAGAATACAAAGAATTGCTCCGTTTCCATCAGCTATCAGAGAAAAGCAGATTAGAGCAGGAAATCACCACTTTGCACTCATGAAAGGGGCAGATATTAGAAATGGATAGAAGCATTGCCGAGTTTGGGGGGAATGGCACCTCTTAGGCCTTTCTGGTGTTTACCTAATGCACAGTCACGTGTCCTACACAGTGAAACCAAATAAACCAAAACGTTGGAGTTTGGAGCAGAGGAGCATTTATTTCGGGCCTGAGCAAGAAGAATGGATGGCTCACGCTCAAAAACAAAATCCCCAAGCTCACTGAAGGATTTCAGCAAAGCACTTTTTTTTCTTACTGTGGCTAATTTATACTAAGTCTGGATTCCTCTTTTTTTATTTTATTCAGTTTACTCTTTAATTGCAGGAAAATTGCTTTACAATGTTTGTTGGTTTCTGCCATACAGCAGAACTCAAATCAGTCATAATTTTACATATATCCCCTCCCTCTTGAGCCTCCTCTCCTCCTCCCATCACACCCCTCTAGGTCATAAAAGCATTTTTAAGAGCAAGGTTAAGGGAAGGGCATTTAAGGGCATGTGATCAGCTTGTGCACAATTCTCTGATTGGTTAATGATGACCACTCCTTGGGCACTGGTAGGTCTGGGGGCTACGTGTTCATGCTCATCAAGTAGTTAATTTCTAACATTTGGTAGTGGGTTTTACATCTGAAAAATTAAGGAAATATTCATGAGACACTATTATCTGGGTATTTCAGAGAGTATGTGGGGGAAGGGTCTGTCCTGGGAAAGCCTCATAGGGCCCTGCTAGGTTACACATGTAAGCCATCAGTTGTGGGGAGCATTCTGATCGAACCTCTCCCAGATCCCCAAGGAGACTGTGTGAGAATATTCATTACAGTGTGTTTGTATTTTCTGTGGGTTAGAAGCAACCCAAGGCCTCACTCTAAAACCAGAGAATAAATAAACTGTGCCAGATATGTCCTGTGGAATATTAAGCTGCAGGTAAAAGCAGTGAGATAAATGCATATACAGAACATGAATAAAATCTAAAAATCATTCTAGCAAGTGGAAAATATGGGAAACAGAATAAGATTTAACATGACACTTGCTAGAATTAGGCTGACACTTTTTTAGATACGGACATTTTAAATATAGAATTTGAGTGATCTCTCATATTGACAGTATATTTTATTGCTGGGTCCTAAACTTAAAGTGTGCCACTAGCTCTTGTCCTGGTGTTAAAACAGAATAGGACATTAGTAATAAACAACTGTGATCTGACTCTTCCCCCACCCCCAGATTGTAACATTTAGGCCTGAATAAATGATGTCCCCAGTTCTGTAAAGACACAGAAACTATCATGTTGCTTTCATACTGGTGTAATTGGCTGAGTTCCTGAAAGTTACCAGAAATGATGTGAGGTTAAGGATAGTTGAAGGAGATTTTTCATTTTTGTTGAGTTGTTAATCCTCCAGTTCAGGGGGCTGACAAACCATGGTATACAGGCCAACTCTGGCCCGCTGTCTGGGTTTATATGAGGGGGAGCCGGGAATTTATTTTTAACAGTTGTTAAATAACAGCCTCTGCCTCTTGGTCTGCAGAGCCTAAACTATTGATCTGACCCTTTACAGAAACTGTTTACCAAGCCTTGCTGTACTTCACTGATTCACTGGGTAAGTGTTTAATGAACTATTGGGTACCAAGGGTTCAGAAAACTAAGATCATGGCATCTGGTCCCATCACTTCATGGGAAATAGATGGGGAAACAGTGGAAAAAGTGTCAGACTTTATTTTTGGGGGCTCCAAAATCACTGTGGATGCTGATTGCAGCGATGACATTAAAAGATGCTTACTCCTTGGAAGGAAAGTTATGACCAACCTAGATAGCATATTAAAAAGCAGAGACATTACTTTGCCAACCAAGGTCCGTCTAGTCAAGGCTATGGTTCTTCCAGTGGTCATGTGTGGATGTGAGAGTTGGACTGTGAAGAAAGCTGATCGCCGAAGAATTGATGCTTTTGAACTGTGGTGCTGGAGAAGACTCCTGAGAGTCCTTTGGACTGCAAGGAGATCCTACCAGTCCATTCTAAAGGAGATCAGTCCTGGGTGTTCATTGGAAGGACTGATGCTAAAGCTGAAACTCCTATACTTTGGCCACCTCATGCAACGAGTTGACTCACTGGAAAAGGCTCTGATGCTGGGAGGGATTGGGGGCAGGAGGAGAAGGGGATGACAGAGAATGAGATGGCTGGATAGCATCACTGACTCGATGGACATGAGTTTGAGTGAACTCCAGGAGTTGGTGATGGACAGGGAGGCCTGTGATTCATGCTGTGATTCGTGCTGTGATTCATGGGATCACAAAGAGCGACTGAACTGAACTGATTGTGTACCAACAATAGTTCTACGCGAGAATAAAGCAGCAAAAAAGAAAGGCAAAACTTTTTTCATGTGCTTAAATTCTAGTAGAGAGAGATAATACAGGTAAAAAATACTGCTTGTCAGACAAGAAAGAAAGCGGAGGCAAGGGAACAAGGAAGGCTGGAATGAAATGATTTCAAAAGAGCATGGTTTTATTTAGAAAAAAATTGCTGTATGTAATTCTGACTAAATGTTTTATATTATCTGTGGATACAACATAAGCAGTTTGTTTTCAGAGTTTCTGGTTGATATTTTCCCTTTTACATTTCTGAGATGCCACTAAAATTTATGAGTCAACCTCTGGCCTGCCCTTTGCAGCATCCTCTTCTTATTACAAAACCTCTGTATCAGATATTTTCTATTTTTTTCATTTACCTTAGATAAACCTCAATGCTTGTCAATTTCTTACTCATCATGAAACTGCTTTTTTTAAAAAAATTATTTTTAATTGAAGAATGAGTAAAATTGTGTGGTAGTTTGAGCTTTCTTTGGCATTGCCTTTCTTTGGGATTGGAATGAAGACTGACCTCTTCCAGTCCTGTGGCCACTGCTGAGTTTTCCAAATTTGCTGGCATATTGAGTGCAGCACCTTCACAGCATCATCTTTCAGGATTTGAAATAGCTCAATTGGAATTCCATCACCTCCACTAGCTTTGTTCGTCGTGATGCTCTCTAAGGCCCACTTGACTTCACATTCCAAGATGTCTGGCTCCAGATGAGTGATCATGCCATCGTGATTATCTTGGTCATGAAGATCTTTTTTGTACAGTTCTTCTGTGTATTCTTGCCACCTCTTCTTAATATCTTCTGCTTCTGTTAGGTCCATACCATTTCTGTCCTTTATCAAGCCCATCTTTTCATGAAATGTTCCCTTGATATCTCTCATTTTCTTAAAGAGATCTCTTCTTTTTCCTATTCTGTTGCTTTCCTAATTTCTTTGCATTGATCGCTGAGGAAGGCTTTCTTATCTCTCCTTGCTATTCTTTGGAACTCTGCATTCAGATGCTTATATCTTTCCTTTTCTCCTTTGCTTTTCGCTTCTCTTCGTTTCACAGCCATTTGTAAGGCCTCCTCAGACAGCCATTTTGCTTTTTTGCATTTCTTTTTCATGGGGATGGTCTTCGTCCCTGTCTCCTGTACAATGTCATGCTCAAAATTCTCCAAGCCAGGCTTCAGCAATATGTGAACCGTGAACTTCCAGATGTTCAAGGAGGCTTTAGAAAAGGCAAAGGAACCAGAGATCAAATTGCCAACATCCGCTGGATCATCGAAAAAGCAAGAGAGTTCCAGAAAAACATCTATTTCTGTTTTATTGACTATGCCAAAGAATTTGACTGTGTGGATCACAATAACTATGGAACATTCTGAAAGAGATGGGAATACCAGACCACCTGACCTGCCTCTTGAGAAACCTGTATGCAGGTCAGGAAGCAACAGATAGAATGGGACATGGAACAACAGACTTGTTCCAAATAGGAAAAGGAGTACATCAAGGTTGTATATTGTCACCCTGCTTATTTAACTTATATGCAGAGGACATCATGAGGAATGCCGGGCTGGAAGAAGCACAAGCTGGAATCAAGATTGCCGGGAGAAATATCAATAACCTCAGATATGCAGATGACATCACCCTTATGGCAGAAAGTGAAGAGGAACTCAAAAGCCTCTTGATGAAAGTGAAAGAGGAGAGTGAAAAGGTTAGCTTGAAGCTCAACATTCAGAAAACAAAGATCATGGCATCTGGTCCCATCACTTCATGGGAAATAGATGGGGAAACAGTGGAAACAGTGTCAGACTTTATTTTTTTGGGCTCCAAAATCACTGCAGATGCTGATTGCAGCCATGACATTAAAAGACGCTTACTCCTTAGAAGGAAAGTTATGACCAACCTAGATAGTACATTAAAAAGCAGAGATATTACTTTGCCAACAAAGGTCCGTCTAGTCACAGCTATGGTTTTTCCCGTGGTCACGTATGGATGTGAGAGTTGGACTGTGAAGAAAGCTGATCACCGAAGGATTGATGCTTTTGAACTGTGGTGCTGGAGAAGACTCTTGAGAGTCCCTTGGACTGCAAGGAGATCCAACCAGTCCATTCTAAAGGAGATCAATCCTGGATGTTCATTGGAAGGACTGATGCTAAACTGAAACTCCAATACTTTGGCCACCTCATGCGAAGAGTTGATTCACTGGAAAAGACTCTGATGCTGGGAGGGATTGGGGGCAGGAGGAGAAGGTGACGACAGAGAATGAGATGGCTGGATTGCATCACCGACTCTATGGACATGAGTTTGAGTGAACTCCGGGAGTTGGTGATGGACAGGGAGGCCTGGCGTGCTGTGATTCATGGGGTCACAAAGAGTCGGACACGACTGAGCGACTGAACTGAACTGAACTGAATTCTGACCAGTGTGAGAAGATATCTCATTATGGTTTTGATTTGCATTTCTCTAATAATGAGAGATGTTGAGCATCTTTTCATGTGTTTGGTAGCCATCTGTATGTCTTCTTTGGAGAAATGTCTGTTTAGGTCTTTTGCCCACTTTTTGATTGCATTGTTTGTTTTTCTGGTATTGTGCTGTATGAGCTGCTTGTGTATTTTGGAAATTAATCCTTTGTCAGTTGTTTCATTTGCTATTGTTTACCATTCTGAGGATTGTCTTTTCACCTTGTTTATAGTTTCTTTTGCTGTGTAAAAGCTTTTAAGTTTAATCAGGTCTTACTTGTTTAGTTTTGGTTTTATTTCCATTACTCTGGGAGGTGGGTCATAGAGGATTTGCTGTGATTTATGTTATAAGGTGTTCTGCCTATGTTTTCCTCTAAGAGTTTTATAGTTTCTAGTCTTATATTAAGGTCTTTAATCTATTTTGAGTTTAACTTTGTGTATGGTGTTATGAAATGTTCTAATTTCATTCTTTTACACATAGCTCTCCAGTTCTCCCAGCACCACTTATTGAAGAGATTATCTTATTATCCCCATTGTATATTCTTGCCTCCTTTGTCAAAAATAAAGTACCCGTAGGTGTATAGGTTTATCTCTGGGCTTTCTATCTTGATGGAACTGCTTTTGATGAACTTTTCCTACTCTTATCAACTGCTCTTCAAATATCTTAAAAGATTTTGTTGTACAGACAAAATATAGCAGGGAAGCTGACTAGCACACACAAAAATATAACAAAAACTATCAGTATTTTTGAAGATGCTTAATGAAGTAGGCATTCAAATATATCCATTGAATAAACAAATAAGTGGAGCTTGAAAGCATGTTCAAGAGTCTGTTATCCACATAATTCTCCATATTTGGGGAAATCACAGTCATTTTTCAGTGAGAAAGGATGGTTAGGAATCCAAATGGGGGACAGGTTAGAGTAGGGAGACCAGGCTTAGGTTTGGATGGCACGGTTGGCAAGGAACCAGGTATAAGGCATGAAAATGACAGTGCTTCTAGCCAAACTGTCAGATTCTACTTATCTTGAATCACTCTGAGATCTTGGTAGCATAATTCCCATAAGAATCAGGAAAAGACACCTTTATCTCTAAAGCAAATCACCACTGAAGGGCAGAGTACAAGGAACTTCAGGTGAATTGTCAGTCACCCTGGGCAGGAGAACACACATTCTGGCAAGCAAGTCAACATTCTTATTAAATAAAAATAAATTTATTAACACTTATAATTACATTGGAAGGTTTTCCTTTTTTTTTTAAATGAAAAAACAAGGAATCAAAGTGTATACTTTCACCTGTGACCTTCAGCTAAATGTATCTTTCTGCTTTTCTCCATTGCTTTCTCCACAAACTATTCCAGGGCTCTCTGGGAATTTACAAATTCTGATGTTGCTGATTAAAAGTAGTTTTACAAAAGCCTTGTTGATAAAAATGTGAAGGCTATGGAGTAAATAGTTGTTCTGAATTGTCAAAATATGTCAGCATAATTGCTGTAAGAATACGTTTTGAACTGTGAAGCTGGTGGGTCAACTCGCACCACATTAATGGAATTCTTATTCCGTGGATTTTTTTTTTTACATTAAATTGTCATGGTTACAGAGCTCCAGCAATGCCAAACGTAGTCTTCATGGCTGGCAAAAATATAAACTACATGCTATAAAACAAACCATAGAAACCTTTTAACTCCGCCTACCCAGAATTGACATTCAGATAGAATGGATCAGTCGACTTGCAGAATATATATCCTTGCAGAGTTGGCTACAATGAATATAGAACTATTAACACCTTTTTCTTTCCCTATAAGATCAAGAGCAAGGAGATAGAGTTAAGCAAAAAGGTCTTTGTGGTTTATAATTCTATAAAGGAAATAAGAACTAGCATGAAGATGAAATTAAATATAAATGATGATAAAGGTCTCCTTTCTGACCTGCTCTCCAGACTCAAGAGTCATCTGGTAGGCATGCTTTTCCTAGTTCTTATGCATCCCTCTTTCCAACTGCTTGTGGAATTATTCTTGGCTACTTACAGTTGCTTTATCAGAGAAAAATGATTAAAGTAGGTTGGAACTGAAAGCACTTGTAAGATCTGAAAACAGAACTTCATTTTACCCATGAGAAAGAAATTATGCTCATCAGGTCTGAGTGGTTATCCTTCCCTACACAGGAAGCTAGTGGCATTCACATGAGTAATAGATATCACTTGTGATGAGTCATATTTTAAGTACTTTAAATACATTAGATAACTTAATCCGCCCAACAGTCTGATGAAACATTAAAATCTTAATCATTTCATAGATAAGAAGAATTTGTGTTACTTGTTTCAGGTAAAAGCCAGGAAGTAGCCAAGCAATGACTCACACACAGGCATCTGTGATAGAGAAACTCATAGGTTTTTTGAAGTGGATAAATTCATGTTGCATTTCTTGCATCAGCACTTAACCGCTGTGAGATTTGGGGCAGTTTACTAAATCTCTCTAAGCCTCAGTCCCCTCATTTGTAAAAGAGGGTATTGTGGAACTGTGGTAAAAATTAAATGAGATTATATGTGTCTTAGCATAGTGTCTGGCACTTAACATATATTTGGTAAACAGCAATGATGATTTGTATCATTTTTATGTCTCAGTCCTCTGTAGTCTACGATTTTCCACTAAACTGTATATCAGATTTCCTCCAAACACTTTTATTTTTTAATAATTTTTATTGAGGTATAGCTGCTTTGCAGTATTGTGTTAGTTTCTTGTTTTTGTTCAGTTATTAAATTGTGTCCAACTCTTTGTGATCCTATGGACTGCAGCATGCCAGGCTTCCCTGTGCTTCACTATCCCCTGGAGTTTTCTCAAACTCATGTCCATTGAGTCGGTAATTCCATCTCATCCTCTGCTGCCCTCTTTTCCTTTGGCCTTCAATCCTTCCCAGCATCAGGGCCTTTTCCAATGAGTCGGCTCTTTGCACCAGGTGGCCAAAATATTGGAGCTGCAGCTTCAGCATCAGTCCTTCCAGTGAATGTTCAGGACTGATTTCCTTTAGGATGGACTGGTTGGATCTCCTTGCGGTCCAAGGGACTCTCAAGAGTCTTCTTTCTCCAGCACCACAGTTCAAAAACATCAATTCTTCAGTGCTCAGTCTTCTTTATGATCGAACTCTCACATCAATACGTGAATATTGGAAAAACTATAGCTTTGATTATATGGACCTTTGTCAGCAAAGTGCTGTCTTTGCTTTTTAATACATTGTCTAGGTTTGTCATAGCTTTCCTTCCAAGGAGCATCTTTTAATTTCATGGCTGCAGTCACCGTCCACAGTGATTTTGAATCCCAAGAAAAGAAAATCTGTCACTGCTTCCACTTTTCCCCCTTCTATTTGCCATGAAATGATGGGACCAGATGCCATGATCTTAGTTTTTTGAATGTTGAGCTTTAAGCCAGCTTCATCAAGAGGCTCTTGATTATTTATTTATTTATTTATTCAGTTCAGTTCAGTCGCTCAGTCATGTCCGACTCTTTGTGACCCCATGAACCGCAGCATGCCAGGCCTCCCTGTCCATCACCAACTCCCGGAGTCCACCCAAACCCATGTCCATCGAGTCGATGATGCCATCCAACCATCTCATCCTCTGTTGTCTCCTCCTCCTGCCCTCAATCTTTCCCAGCATCAGGGTCTTTTCCAATGAGTCAGCTCTTTGCATCAGGTGGCCAAAGTACTGGAGTTTCAGCTTCAACATCAGTCCTTCCAATGAACACCCAGGACTGATCTCCTTTAGGATGGACTGGTTGGATCTCCTTGCAGTTCAGGGGACTCTCAAGAGTCTTCTCCAGCACCACAGTTCAAAAGCATCAATTCTTCAGCGATCAGCTTTCTTCACAGTCCAACTCTCACATCCATACATGACCACTGGAAAAACCACAGCCTTAACTAGATGGACCTTTGTTGGCAAAGTAATGTCTCTGCGTTTTAATATGCTGTCTAGGTTGGTCATAACTTTCCTTCCAAGGAGTAAGCGTCTTTTAATTTCATGGCTGCAGTCACCATCTGCAGTGATTTTGTCATCCTCCCTAAATAGCCAATAATTATGTCTCTGCCACCTCCATGAAGAAATATTAGTCCAGTCAGTGATATTTGGTGAATAACAACAGTAAGAGTGTTGGTGCACCTGGATATGGCGTTCTGTATTATAAAAAATTTTCAGGAAAAGCAAGGTGGCTTAAAGGCAGCAACATCTTTCTGGGATAAGTTGTCTTAAAATTTAGGTACCTCAATATTCCTATAGATTCTGAATCTTGTTAAGGTTACAACTGTATACAAAGTTATTCCAAAATACAAGTCTCTCTTATGGGGGCTCTTTGCTGAAGGTATGATTGAAGCTTGGTTTAAGAGCTTGGAAATAGAGTGTGGGGAGAGGACTGATGTTGAAAACAACTGGAAAGTGACTTTAGATTTTAAATTTAATAAGGGATAACATTATGCAGAATTACTCTAATATTCCTTTCTACTCTATAACTAGATGATATTGATAATTGATTCCTTTATGCTACTTATATGCAAAATATTTGTTTAGTGGCACCAACCACTCTTTATCTATGACTTAAAGAAAACCACAATAATATGGAATCAGCAGTAGATCATAGCTTCGTCTTCCAAGATATTGAAACTCAAATTCATTCATTTATATTTTTATTCATTCATTCATCCATTTATTCAACAAATATTAGTTGAGCACACACTCTGATCCACCAACACTTGACAGATTCTGTAGAACTGACTTAAACCAACCCAAGCAAGAGAATGATCTTTTATTCTTAAAGAGAGGTAGTCTTTTCTTATAATGCTTAAGCATGGTTGCCCTGAGACACCCCAAATTTATCAGAAGTTTGCTTGGAGAATGTGGAATCTGAACAGTGACTATTGTCTGTTTTTTTGTTGATTTCTTCAGACTGTAAAATCATCTGAAATTCATGCCTCTGCTAGCAGCAGGGGCATAACCTGTGATTATAGTCCATCAATATGTATTCTATACAGTTTATCAGTTATGAGCCACTACATGAGATGCTGGGAAAAACTACCATTTATTGAGCACTTACTGTGTACCACTCACTTTTACAGATCCAACAATTTATGTATAGTAGAATTATGTAACTCATCCAAGGTTATGTACCTTTTCTCACCAGTCTCTTCCACTACTTGGTGATGTTAGGTAACCTTCTCCCTCCTTCCCCATTGGCTTCAACCCTGAGATATCAGTGAGTTGCCAGTCAGTCATCAATACCTAACATCACAGACTTTTATGCTCTCTGTATCCCCAAGATTAAAGATTGGAAACTAAACATACATAAGGCTGATATTATAGCTTGAGCACCAGCAGGCCATGGTCTTTATGTTCTGTCTCACAATGGCAACAGACAGACTTGCAATGAACAAGGCAGCTATTCTGTCTCCTCCTTCCTCCCCTTTTCTCTTGTCTCTTTCCCCAGAAGCGTGTATTTGAGACATCACTGGGAGAGACTAGACTTGGACATATGGTCTGGGAGAGAAACTTTCCTGTGTTGGGTCTTGGGTGAATGAGACACAGTGATTTTCCTTAGCAAGCAACTCTTCTTAAATAGCTCAGTGACTGGATGTGAACTCATGTGGGCAGACACTGGGAGGATCCTGGCAAGTGAGCCAGGTAGTTAGTGGGAGGTCTGGGGAAGGAAATACCACAGGGTAGATCAACATGGTCTCAACTGCTAAAGAGGAGAAACACTGGCCCTGTATGAAACGTACAGATCCTATTGACCAGGTAAATAAAAGCACAAGGTTGAGATGGAGGATATAAGAGGATGAGATTATAGAAAATCAAGTGTAAGGTAGAAAAAGTATAAATGAATAAAATCAGGTTAAAATAATCACTTTTAACATTCATGTGGGAGGATATTACATAATTAACAAGAATAATATAAATCCCTCTTCAGTGTCTTGTTAATGTAGACCCAAGTATTGGTAAGAAAAAAGAAATTGCAAAATAGTATAGCATGTACAACTACAAAATATAAGGAAAAATGTATATTTCTATAGATGGATGGTCCTAACATATTATTAGTGGTTTCCATTGTATGATGAGATTATGGATTACTTTTAATTTCTTCTTTATGCATAGTTGTATTATTCATAGTACATTTATATTTGTATTTTTTAATGTTTTTAATCAGTAGAACCTGAAAAATAAAGAAATTTGAGGAGTGATTCTATACTAAAAGCAGGAAGCAGTTTATAGCTGTTAAATTTGGCCACCAAATGCGTGAGTTATTTTGGTCTCATGGCAGACGTTTATAGAACAGGGCGTCCCAGCCTCTCCAAAGTTAGACCTGCTGACTTTGTGCTTTGCACACTGCAGTCTGCTTCAAACATGAGGAAAGTCAAAGCAGCAAAGGAATTTAATTTCCCCAGTTCTGTCAGGGCTAGGAAAGAGGCCGAGCCAGCAAGAGACCAGTTTGGTTGTCAACAAATTCTCAGCCTTTTCTCCAACTCTCGCACTGTCTGGAGCTGAGAATCTCTTGTAACATCCATTCCCAGTCTGTTGTATTGCTTCTCCATCATGCTGTGCTAAGTACCATGAACAGTGAGAGAGTTAACAGTAAGGAGAAGGCAGGTGTATTTTTTAAAAAAACAACCCAAGCCCTCTAGCAGCATAGCAGTCCAAGGCCACTTAGTCTGACCAGTGTTAACTGAGCACTTGTGAGTGCCAGGATTCTCCACCACTTTAACACATAGCATCATTATGGGATAGAAACATCCATCTTCATAGTCATAAGCTGAGCCATCCACCCCAAAAATTAAAATGCTGATAATAATATTATAGCCAATTTATTGAAAAGATTCCATTGTCCAGATGAGTATTGTCTTTATAATATGTGTAGTGTATATATAATGTGTAGTTATATTACACACACATGCACTTGATCCTTAAACTTAGCACAGGTGTTAGGGGCACCAATCCTCTGCTCAGTGAAAAGTTCACATAAAATTAATAGTCTTCCCTCAATATCCATGGGTTCAATCAACCTTGGATCATGTGGTACTATAGTATTTACTAACAACAACAAAAAATGTATGTATAAGTGGACCTGAACAGTTCAAATCTATGTTGTGCAAGAGTCAATTGTATTTTTATATAAAAATATATGTACCCACAGGGCTTCTCTGGTGGTTAGTAAAGAATGGTAAAGAATCCGCATGCAATGTGGGAGACCCAGGTTCAATCCTTGGGTTGGGAAGATCCACTGGAAAAGGAAATGGAAACCCACTCCAGTATTCTTGCCTGGAGAATTCCATGGACAGAGCACATGGAAATGGGGTCTGGGGTCACAAAGAGTCAGACATAACTGAGCAACTTTCACTTCATATATACCCACAACATACATACATCTACATACATATATATATACATACATATGTATATATATTAATACATATTTTTTAGTTAATGGATATATGGCCTATTTACGAAGGCAGGCAACTATGTAACATGTTTTCAATTAATTTCCAGTCACAATTTTTCTTTAAACTTTTCCACTTGAAAGGAAACCACATCAGCTACTTCAGTTTAGTTCAGTTCAGTCGCTCAGTCGTGTCCGACTCTCCGCGACCCCATGAATCACAGCACGCCAGGCCTCCCTATCCATCACCAACTCCCGGAGTTCACTCAAACTCATGTCCACAGAGTCAGTGATGCCATCCAGCCATCTCATTCTCTGTCGTCCCCTTCTCCTCCCGCCCCGAACCTTTCCCAGCATCAGAGTCTTTTCCAGTGAGTCAACTCGTCGCATGAGGTGGCCAAAGTATTGCAGTTTCAGCTTTAGCATCAGTCCTTCCAATGAACACCCAGGATTGATCTCCTCTAGAATGGACTGGTTGGATCTCCTTGCGGTATAAGGGACCCTCAAGAGTCTTCTCCAACACCACAGTTCAAAAGCATCGATTCTTCGGCAATCAGCTTTCTTCACAGTCCAACTCTCACATCCATACATGACCATGGGAAAAACCATTGCCTTGACTAGACGGACCTTGGTTGGCAAAGTAATGTCTCTGCTTTTTAATATGCTATCAAGGTTGGTCATAACTTTCCTTCCATGGAGCAAGCGTCTTTTAATTTCCTGGCTGCAATCAGCATCTGCAGTGATTTTGGAGCCCAAAAAAATAAAGTCTGACACTGTTTCCACTGTTTTTCCATCTATTTCCCATGAAGTGATGGGACCAGATGCCATGATCTTTGTTTTCTGAATGTTGAGCTTCAAGCCAACCTTTTCACTCTCCTCTTTCACTTTCATCAAGAGGTTTTTGAGTTCTTCTTCACTTTCTGCCATAAGGGTGGTGTCATCTGCATATCTGAGGTTATTGATATTTCTCCCAGCAATCTTGATTCCAGCTTGTGCTTCTTCCAGCCCAGCGTTCCTCATGATTGTACAGGAGACAGGGACCAAGACCATCCCCATGGAAAAGAAATGCAGAAGAGTGAAATGGCTGTCTGAGGAGGCCTTACAAATAGCTGTGAAAAGAAGAGAGGCGAAAAGCAAAGGAGAAAAGGAAAGATATAAGCATCTGAATGCAGAGTTCCAAAGAATAGCAAGGAGAGATAAGAAAGACTTCCTCAGCAATCAATGCAAAGAAATAGAGGAAAACAACAGAATAGGAAAAACAAGAGACCTCTTCAAGAAAATTAGAGATTCCAAGGGAACATTTCATGCAAAGATGGGCTTGATAAAGGACAGAAATGGTATGGACCTAAAAGAAGCAGAAGATATTAAGAAGAGGTGGCAAGAATACACAGAAGAACTGTACAAAAAAGATCTTCATGACCAAGGTAATCATGATAACGTGATCACTGACCTAGAGCCAGACATCTTGGAATGTGAAGTCAAGTGGGCCTTAGAAAGCATCACTACGAACAAAGCTAGTGGAGGTGATGGAATTCCAGTTGAACTATTTCAAATCTTGAAAGATGATGCTGTGAAAGTGCTGCACTCAATATGCCAGCAGATTTGGAAAACTCAGCAGTGGCCACAGGACTGGAAGAGGTCAGTCTTCATTCCAATCCCAAAGAAAGGCAATGCCAAAGAATGCTCAAACTACTGCACAATTGCACTCATCTCACACGCTAGTAAAGTCATGCTCAAATTCTCCAAGCCAGGCTTCAGCAATATGTGAACCGTGAACTTCCAGACGTTCAAGCAGGTTTTAGAAAAGGCAGAGGCACCAGAGATCAAATTGCCAACATCCGCTGGATCATGGAGAAAACAAGAGAGTTCCAGAAAAACATCTATTTCTGCTTCATTGACTATGCCAAAGCCTTTGACTGTGTGGATCACAATAAACTGTGGAACATTCTGAAAGAGATGGGAATCCCAGACCACCTGACCTGCCTCTTGAGAAACCTGTATGCAGGTCAGGAAGCAACAGTCAGAACTGTACATGGAACAACAGACTGGTTCCAAATAGGAAAAGGTGTACGTCAAGGTTGTAATATTGTCAGCTACTTGCAGTAACAATAAAAATGAAGCTCTCTTCCTTGTGTTCTCCTTTCCTCATAATTGATTTGTGATAATAAAGCAAACAGTGTGTTTCCACTGGATAGGTAAGCTGAAATAGGACACTAGCCGACTAATTCTGCTGAGGGGAGAGAATTTACCAACTGTTCTGGGTCCACAAGCATCAGACATTTCTGATTTTATCCACCATTCCTCTTCCTTTCTTACTTCGCCACCCTTGAGGACACACTGTGATCCTGGGGAGGCTGGCAGTGTGAGGGGCTGCTGGGGGCATCCTTCAAGGCCTCTTCCACATACTGGCCTGTATCCAGTTTTGAGCAGGTGGTCCATTCTCACTCTTTCCTCACCCAACTCTCTTATTTCCTCATTCCCCTTGGCTTAATCCTGCCCTCTAGCCTTTCACTGCTCCCCATACACCTGTCCCAGCAGCCAAAGCAGGACATTTAGATTAGGATTCTCTTGTGATGTTCAATATAAACATGCATTTCAACTCCTCTCTTTCCAGTGGCCATCACTGAGCCTTACCCATCCCAGCAGGGCTCAGTAACTTCCGTCGACGTTACCTTGGGGTTCCATTTCCTCTGTTTCCTCCCTGCACCAGTTCAAACCACTGAAACCATTATTGCCTCTCCCTTTATCCTTTGTTTTCTTGGCTCCAACCCACGTCCCCTCCATTCTCCATTCTTAGGCCAAAGTTTTCTCTTAAAATCAACTGCTCAGGCTGCTCATCCCATTATCTCATGCTTGATGGAACTCTGCAGGAAAACCCCAATACCAAGTTCTATTCCCAGTCTCTTCATTCCTGCCACCTTTTTTTCCCCCTGTGTCCTCTAGGTTCATCCCGAATAGATACGCCTGATCCAGAAGGAACATGCTCTGCTCTTCTGTGCCTTTGCTCATGCTAGTCCCTCTGTCTGGAATAACACTTTGTCCTTTATACCCTTTAAAACCCTTTTGATTTGTCCAGCCTTGACTCAGTTGTTACTTCCTCCTCCTTGAAATCATAAACTTAGCCACCAAACTTATAATTAGTCAAGTGCTTATCTTTGCTCTCAGAGCATTCTGTCCATACCTCCGGTGTAGCTTTTCTCCTTACATTGACTAATCTTTCAGTGGTTTTCATCTGTAAAATGGAGATAATGATAGTATTTACCTCCTAAGGCTGTTGTGAAAATTAAATCAGTTGATATACATACAGCTATAAGAGTGGTGATCAGTCCAGGGTGGTTATATCATGTGTTGGGTAATTGCTGTTAGCATCATGGTTGTCCTCACTCAGACTGTGTGAGCCATGAGAAAACCAGCCCAGCAGCTGTGTATGGAATCTAACTGAACAATTTTTGTGTATTTCATTTATTATTTGTCTGTGCCAGATCTTAGTTGTTGCACGCAGGCTATTAGATCTTCCTTGCACCATGAGGGACTTTTAGCTGTGATATGAAGACTCTTAGTTGTGGCATGTGCAGTCTACTTCCCTGACCAGGGATCAAACCCAGGCACTCTGCATTAGAAGCATGGAGTCTTAGCCACTGGACCACCAGGGAAATCCCTAAACTGAACTATTTAGTGTCCTCCCTATGCCACCTCATGCACAAAGATGTCTAAGGGAACAGAAACAGGTTGAAATTCGGGAGACATTTTTTCTTGTTAGACCAAAGCATTTTAATAGGTATTTGGGTAGGAATAAAGAGAAGGGATTTAGAGAAACCCCTGGATGCTATAACACCCTCAAGTGTTAGCTCAGACCATTGCAGTCTGTTGCCAGATGGGACATCAGCGAAAAGGCCCTGGAATCCTTCGGTACCTGAACTTAGGAGTCTCCCATTGTCATGGGCTTGTCCTACTTCAGTGTTTGGAGAGAAGAAGCAGTCAGATTGAGCCTTTGTTTCCCCGCCCCCTGACTGGTGGGAAACTTGTATTCTTGCACTGATGGGGAAGCCTGGAGAAGCAGGGATAGATGAACCTCCTCAGACTGGTGAGCTTACATTGTAGGGTTTTGTCAGTATGCTTTGTAGAGACTTTCCCCAGGGGCAATGAAACATGAATCAAGATAACTTCCTCAGTTATGGTGCTTATTCATTCCACCATTCAAGTACCATATAGAATAAAGTTTCCATAGCTGTGTATTTAAGGTCCTCCTACATTCATATATCCTTGACTCCAGCTACCCCTGTACCCCTGGGTCTCCATACCACAACCCACCCATGAAATGTCCTTCCTCTATTTGCATGTGTCTGTACTTTCCTGATATTTCAAGGTTATCTAAAATGGGAATTCCATTTACCAGGTGGGCCAATCTTAGGATGCCCACGACATCCACTGTCCCTTCTATGGGGATTCTCAGTGATAACTCCACTTTAAATTTTTTTTTTTTTAATTTGGCTATGCCATACCATGTGGCATGTAGGATCTTAGTTCCCCAACCAGGGATCAAACCCATGCCCTCCACAATAGAAGCAGGGAATCTTAACCACTGGGAAACTAGGGAAGTCCTGATGACTCCACTTCTGAGGGAACTAGCCCACGTGGTCCCTTAATCATAACCATCCATCTATGTAAATTGTGACTCCTCTCACCACGACTGGTGAGGTGGCAGGGAGCCCTGGTCAGCAGATTATTAAATGAATAGATGAGAGCTTTGTCCAACAGAGATCTGAGTACACTGGGCCAATCATATTCTGTCTTCAGTTCAGTTCAGTCGCTCAGCGTGTCCGACTCTTTGCGACCCCATGAATCACAGCACGCCAGGCCTCCCTGTCCATCACCAACTCCCGGAGTTCACTCAAACCCACCTCCATCGAGTCGGTGATGCCATCCAGCCATCTCATTCTCTGTCGTCCCCGTCTCCTCCCATGCCCAATCCCTCCTAGCATCAGATACTTTTCCAGTGAGTCAACTCGTCACATGAGGTGGCCAAAGTATTGGAGTTTCAGCTTCAGCATCAGTTCTTCCAATGAACACCCAGGATTGATCTCCTTTAGAATGGACTGGTTGGACCTCCTTGCAGTCCAAGGGACTCTCAAGAGTCTTCTCCAGCACCACAGTTCAAAAGCATAAATTCTTCGGCAATCAGCTTTCTTCACAGTCCAACTCACACATCCATACATGACCACTGGAAAAACCATAGCCTTGACTAGACCGACCTTGGTTGGCAAAGTAATGTCTGCTTTTTAATATGCTATCTAGATTGGTCATAACATTCCTTCCAAGAAGTAAGCGTCTTTTAATTTCATGGCTTCAATCAGCATCTGAAGTGATTTTGGAGCCCAAAAAAATAAAGTCTGACACTGTTTCCACTGTTTCCCTATCTATTTCCCATGAAGTGATGGGACCAGATGCCATGATCTTTGTTTTCTGAATGTTGAGCTTCAAGCCAAACTTTTCACTCTCCTCTTTCACTTTCATCAAGAGGCTTTTGAGTTCCTCTTCACTTTCTGCCATAAGGGTGGTGTCATCTGCATATCTGAGGTTATTGATATTTCTCCCAGCAATCTTGATTCCAGCTTGTGCTTCTTCCAGCCCAGCATTCCTCATGATGTCCTCTGCATATAAGTTAAATAAGCAGGGTGACAATATACAACCTTGATGTACTCCTTTTCCTATTTGGAACCAGTCTGTTGTTCCATGTCCCGTTCTATCTGTTGCTTCCTGACCTGCATACAGGTTTCTCAAGAGGCAGGTCAGGTGGTCTGGTATTCCCATCTCTTTCAGAATGTTCCACATTTTATTGTGATCCACACAGTCAAAGGCTTTGGCATAGTCAATAAAACAGAAATAGATGTTTTTCTGGAACTCTCTTGCTTTTTTGATGATCCAGAAGATGTTGGCAATTTGATCTCTGGTTCCTCTGCCTTTTCTAAAACCAGCTTGAACATCTGGGAGTTCATGGTTCACATATTGCTGAAGCCTGGCTTGGAGAATTTTGAGCATGACTTTACTAATGTGTAAATGAGTGCAATTGTGCGGTAGTTTGAGCATTCTTTGGCATTGCCTTTCTTTGGGATTGGAATGAAGACTGACCGTTTCCAGTCCTGTGGCCACTGCTGAGTTTTCCAAATTTGCTGGCATATTGAGTGCAGCACTTTCACAGCATCATCTTTCAGGATTTGAAATAGCTCAATTGGAATTCCATCACCTCCACTAGCTTTGTTCGTCGTGATGCTCTCTAAGGCCCACTTGACTTCACATTCCAAGATGTCTGGCTCCAGGTGAGTGATCACGCCATCGTGATTACCTTGGTCATGAAGATCTTATTTTGTACAGTTCTTCTGTGTATTCTTGCCACCTCTTCTTAATATCTTCTGCTTCTGTTAGGTCCATACCATTTCTGTCCTTTGTCGAGCCCATCTTTGCATGAAATGTTCCCTTGATATCTCTAATTTTCTTGAAAAGATCTCTTGTTTTTCCTATTCTGTTGTTTTCCTCTATTTCTTTGCATTGATTGCTGAGGAAGGCTTTCTTATCTCTCCTTGCTATTCTTTGGAACTCTGCATTCCGATGCTTATATCTTTCCTTTTCTCCTTTGCTTTTCACTTCTCTTCTTTTCACAGCTATTTGTAAGGCCTCCTCAGATAGTCATTTTGCTTTTTTGCATTTCTTTTCCATGGGGATGGTCTTCGTCCCTGTCTCCTGTACAATGTCATGAACCTCCATCCAGAGTTCATCAGTCACTCTATCAGATCTAGTCCCTTAAATCTATTTCTTACTTCCACTGTAGAATCATAAGGGATTTGATTTAGGTCATACCTGAATGGTCTAGTGGTTTTCCCTACTTTCTTCAATTTCAGTCTGAATTTGGCAATAAGGAGTTCATGATCTGAGCCACAGTCAGCTCCTGGTTTTGTTTTTGCTAACTGTATACAGCTTCTCCATCTTTGGCTGCAAAGAATATAATCGATCTGATTTCGGTGTTGACCATCTGGTGATGTCCATGTGTAGAGTCTTCTCTTGTGTTGTTGAAACAGGGTGTTTACTATGACCAGTGCGTTCTCTTGGCAAAACTCTATTAGCCTTTGCCCTGTTTCATTTCGTGCTCCAAGGCCAAATTTGGCTGTTACTCCAGGTGTTTCTTGACTTCCTACTTTTGCATTCCAGTCCCCTATAAAGAAAAGGACATCTTTTTTGGGTGTTAGTTCTAAAAGGTCTTGTAGGTCTTCATAGAACTATTCAACTTTGGCTTCTTCAGCGTTACTGGTTGGGGCATAGGCTTGGATTACTGTAATATTGAATGTTTGCCTTGGAAATGAACAGAAATCATTCTGTCATTTTTAAGATTGCATCCAAGTACTGCATTTCAGACTCTTCTGTTGACCATGATGGCTACTCCATTTCTTCTAAGGGATTCCTGCCCACAGTAGTAAATATAATGGTCATCTGAGTTAAATTCACCCATTCCAGTCCATTTTAGTTCACTGATTCCAAGAATGTCGACGTTCACTCTTGTCATCTCCTGTTTGACCACTTCCAATTTGCCTTAATTCATGGACCTAACATTCCAGGTTCCTATTCAATATTGCTCTTTACAGCACTGGACCTTGCTTCTATCACCAGTCACATCCACAACCTGGTATTTGTGTTGCTTTGGCTCCATCCCTTCATTCTTTCTGGATTTATTTCTCCACTGATCTCCAGTAGCATACTGGGCACCTACCGACCTGGGGAATTCCTCACTCAGTACCCTATCATTTTGCCTTTTGATACTGTTCATGGGGTTCTCAAGGCAAGTATACTGAAGTGGTTTTCCATTCCCTTCTCCAGTGGACCACATTCTGTCAGACCTCTCCACCATGACCCACCCGTCTTGGGTGGCCCCACACGGCATGGCTTAGTTTCATTGAGTTAGACAGGGCTGTGGTCCATATGATCAGATCAACTAGTTTTCTGTGATTATGATTTCAGTGTATCTGCCCTCTGTTGCCCCCTCGCAATACCTACCGTCTTATTTGGGTTTCTCTTACCTTGGTCATGGAATATCTCTTCACAGCTGCTCTGGCAAAACCTAGCCGCTGTACCTTACCTTGGATGAGGGGAATCTCCTCAAGGCCGCCCCTCCTGACCTTGAATGTTGAGTAGCTCCTCTTGGCCCTGTGTTAGGCAGTCTTAATGTAAAGTAGAGAAATAGCTGCACAGTGATAGAAAGCAGGCCATGGGGCAGTAGATCCTGGAGAAGTTACCAGCAAACAGAAGCCATAATTAAGCAAAATCCATAAGATAAGTGCAGTAAGGCATGAGGTAACCAATAGATAGTAGCAGGAATCATAGGGAGACATGGAAGAACCCAGGACCCTAAGAACAATTACCTTGTCACCTGAGCTCTGGTAGATCCAGGTCCCCATACTGTTTCCAGTCTACTTTCCTGACCCCATAGGGTCCCATTGAGGACTGGCTCCATAATTTTCAGGGCCCAGTGAAAAATGAGACTGCAGTGTTCCTTGTTCAATTTGAGGCTCGCAAGATAGCAGCTTTAATTATAGTAATCTGTATGGGTCTCTATTCCTCACAGCCGTAGTTGTTCAGCTGAAATCGCCCGCCATTAAATCTAGATCCCCTCCAGTTGTAATTAATCTGGCTTTAAAGTGGGTTTCTTTACAACTGTGGTTTCTTTATAACTCCAGTGGCATTGTTATATTCGTAACCTTGAGCCACTTAGCACTTTGCTTCTTGCCGTGGTGGTTGCTGGGATGTCTAATCTCCCCTCCTAGAGACTGAGTTGTTTTAAAAAGCAGGTCTGTGTCTGGTTAGTCTTTGTTGCCTCACAGCTTGTTTATATTCATCTCACTTCATACCAGTTAAGCTAGCAAAGGGATTAACTCCTCTCCTGTTTGAAGCCAGTTACCAAGAGCAGTTACATGACTGTTATAAGGCTATTATGTTTATAAGACTGAACTGCCCAGTTCTTGGGATCATTCCTTGTGAAAATATGTTCTTGGTGTTAGAATTGTCACAAGTGGGTGTGTCCCCCTGAGAAGGGAGGAATAACATTTCAGTGATCATAGAATCCTTGCTCATAGTTATTGGCTTCATAGTTACTACCAAAAGAATCTTTGGGGGCTCTTGAGTTGGTAAAGAAGGCTTACAGGATATATCACACATATTAAGCTCTTTGTGTCATCAACTGTACTAACTAATGTACCTGCATCAGCTTCCTTACCTTGATTCTCATCATGAACACAACAAAGAAGGTGCTATTTCATCCATGGGACAATAATAGAACTCAGTTTGATTTCATGGACCAGGGTGATTTAAAAAACAAGAAAAAAATAGAGAAGGGACAGTCAAGAGCATTTGTCAACACTCTTAGCCTCTACCTCTGTGGCTTCATCAATGTGAAATTTCACTCAGCTTACAAGAGTGGTCCTGGGCAAAGTCATGTCTGTTGCTACCTTCTCACCCTCACCAGACATTTGTCCAGCTTTTTGGGGATTGGGACCTCTCTCACTGGTATCCATTGTCAGCATGCTTCCCCATCATGCCTGTTAGGAAAGAAAAATCATTCTCTAAACTAGGGATTCCTAGTATTTGCATTAAAAAAAGAAAGAGGCCAGAATACTTTTTTAATCTGAAGCACAGGGTTTCTAAACCTTTCCTATAGTAGTGATCTGAAAAGCAGAGGAAGATGATCTGTGAACCACTCCAAATGGAAGTTTTCTTCAAGTCTTATATATTATTTGTAAAATCCATGAAAATTTTGTGTCCTTCTTCATAACAGGTTTATGTTGGTATTAAAAATTCCTTTCATTAGACTTGATTGAAATATTTGTTGTTCAGTCGCTCAGTCATTTTCGATACTTTGTGACCCCATGGACTGCAGTGCACCAGGCTTCCCTGTCCTTCACTATCTCCCAGGGTTTGCTCAAACTCATGTCCATTGAATTGGTGATGCCATTCAACCATCTCACCCTCTGTCATCCTTTTCTCCTCCTGCGCTCAATCTTTCCCAGCATCACTGTCTTTTCCATTGGGTCAGCTGTTTGTGTTAGGTGGTCAAAGTGTTGCAGCTTCAGCTTTAGCATCAGTCCTTCCAATGAATATTCAGAGTTGATTTCTTTTAGGATTGACTGGTTTAATCTCCTTGCTGTCCAAGGGACTCTCAGGAGTCTTCCCCAACACCACAGTTTGAAAGCATCTGTTCTTAGGTACTCAGCCTTCTTTATAATCCAATTCTCACATCCATACATGACTGCTGGAAAAATTATAGCTTTGACTATAAGGACATTTGCCGGCAAAGTGATGTCTCTGCTTTTTAATACGCTGTCTAGGTTGATCATAGCTTTTCTTCTAATGAGCAAGTGTCTTTTAATTTCATGGCCACAGTCACCATCTGCAGTGATTTTGGAGCCCCCCAAAAATAAAATCTGTCACTGCTTTCATTTTTAAAGTATAACTCTTACTAAATTCTTTAACTCTCTATCCCCACCCACCCCAAATCTCTTCATCAAAATGGAGCTCTTAAAACATGTGTCATATCTGTTCTATGGTTCTTAAATCCATTGGTTCACCTCTGAATCCTGCAGTTTTATTAGGTGAAAAGTAATAAGTTAAACAACTATAAAGGCAGAATTGAGGCACCAGAGATGCAATGAGTGATAGAGGTAAAGGATGCCTTCCTGTGGGCAGTTCACACTCTGATGGCCGATTTTTCTGGCAGTGCCTTTCTGGTGTCAGAGTCATATATTGAGAAATAAGAGCCTTCTGTTTGGGCTGTTCAGCACTCACCTGACATAATGGCCGGGGTAGAACTGTCATGCTTATTAGGATCACTTACAGCTGGAACATGTCTAAAAGAATGAACTTGAAACCTTGACAGAATAACAGTAGCAAACAGTATTAGAGCACTAAAAAATAAGCTACACATTTGGTAAGTGACTTTTTTCAATATATGTCATTTTATTCAATATACACAGCAACCTTTTGAAGTATAGTTATAGTGTAAATTTTACAGATGAGAAAATTATGGCTCAAAGCAATTGAATAAGTTGTCTTATCTCCCACCTGTAGTCTAACTGGTAGATGACTTGGCAACATTGTTGATTGTCTGCTCAGTCTCCACTCCCTCTTTCTTTGCTGACAGAATAGTGATCAGAATCATCCTCTTCTAAGACGTCATGTCTTTCTAAAGAGGCTGTGTCCCTCTGGGCCCATTGGAAGTAAGGGGGATGTTGAGCCTTAACAGTTTAAACTGATCACAGCCATCACATCACCCTTGTCAAATGCCAACAGTCGCTTTATCCTTTCCTCCAGTCAGCACAGGGTGATTGCCCATCACCCTAAACCAACCAGGGACTAGGCAGAGTTGAGGCTGGTTGCGGTTTTTCAAAGTTTCTGTCTACATCTGATTCTGTTCTCTTCCTAAAGGATATTTTTCTAAATCTTTTGACCAAGAGCCTAGCATGTTCACTGGGGTACTTTCACCTGGTGGCCCTGAACTTGAATCCTCGTCCACATCAGAGTGAGACTACAGGAAACTCCATTCAGTTTGGGTATGGTTTTCTTGTTAGCCTAATACCCTATACAGCTCCAGATTTTGACAAAAATCTTGGGAAGCAAATAGCTTGTGTGTTAGGCTCAGTTTTCTTTTTCCACCTGGACATTAGCCCTTTGGGTCTTTCATTTTTTCTTTCTGGCATCATGAGACCACCTAAAGTCCCTGTTTTCTTTGCTCCTCAGTGGTGATCCAGTGTTCAGGCCAAGTCCAGGTGCTCAGCCTCTTGCCCTGAGCCCAGATTTGGCAGATATGCCCCAGAACAAAAAAAGGCTGCAGAAATCAACATGTCTCTCCACAGTTCTCCTTGCTCTGCAATCCCATGCCCTCTGGTCCCTGTTGCATCAACACCTTTCTAATGCCTTTAAACATTAGAGAATTTTAAGATTTTACCCAGTTTGTTCAGTTTTTCTGAGAGAGCATTGATCAGCTGCAAGCTTAGCCATGTCTTCCTCAAAAAATAAAGCCAATACAAACCAACAATCTTTTCTTATAATTTTTAACTGTAAACATTTTCAGTTTTCAGAGAGAATCAGGATCATGACACACATCACTCACATTAAAAAGTTATTGCCACTTTGGTATATTTGCTTTCTCATCTAACTTCTGCTGAACCATTTTAAAGCAATTTGCAATCTTATAGCACTTCCATCAAGCAAATAATTCAACACGTATCTTCTAAAAATAAGAAAATTCCCTTTGCTACCATATTGTACCTTAAAGAATAATAATAATTTCCTTATAGTTTATACTACCCAGTCCATAGTCAAATTTTCCATTGTCTTCAAAGTATTATTGATAGAAGTTTTAAAATATGCATTAGTTATTTTGTTTCTTTTAATGTAGGCTGTTACTTTTTTTCATGACATTTACAGTGTGAAGATGCCAAGCAGTAGATTGAAATTAATATTTTTGGTAAGGATACTGCATAGATGATCTGAGTGGTCATTCTGCATAGTTTCAGCAGACAGGTGTTGCCCATTGCCTCACTGTTAGTGATGCTAATTTGATCAGTAGGTTAAGGTGGTGACAGTCAGATCTTTACTATGTAGAAATATTTTCCCTTTGTCATTGCCAAATCATCCAGCACTATGCAAGTGTCCTGTTTCCCAACAACCTTTCACTTCCTGGATTTAGTATTTATGATTTTTGCCTGAGTAAGTTATTTTACTGAAGGTTGCAATATGGGTAACTTTCTAATTCTGTCATTCACCCTTCATTCTTTATGTGGCATTCCTGTTTCAAGAATGTTTTATAAACTTCCCCTCATGAATTGAGGGTGCACTATAGTCCCTCCCACTTATGGAGGATAAATTCTAGTGTTTTTCTGAATAAGGAGATGGTATGTCACCTTAATGGAGAAGGGCATGGCAACCCACTCCAGTATTCTTGCCTGGATAATCCCATGGACCGAGGAGCCTGGAGGGCTACATCCGTGGGGTTGCAAAGTCAAACACGACTGAAGCAACTCATCACGTATGCATGTCACCTTTAATGCTGGCTTGTGTGTCACATTTGAGTACTTTTGTGCTGTAATAAATAACATTTTACCTGTTTTATTTTGTCTTTGAAGGGGTATATCTTCCTGATAGAGATGAAAAGTAGGGTTGCTTACTCAAAGTGTAAATTTGAGTAAGATTTTTTTAGATGTTGCCAAATCTTTGTTCATGTGGAGTTGTGCTATTTTCTACTTCCCAACAGTAACATAAGCCTCCCTATCCCCTCACAGAGAGAGCACATTCTCAAACTTTTGGAGTTTTTGTCAGTATGAGAAATGTTGTATCAGTGAAGTTTTATTTGTATTTCTCATCTGAATGGGATTCATGGCTCTTTTTTGTGAATTTAATTCCTATCTACATTTATTTTTCTCTGAAGTATTTGCTATGGTCTTTTGCTTAATATTTTCATAGGTTTCTTGTCTCCTAGATTTTAAGAGGATTTTGTAATATAAGTAGCAAATATTTATTCCCAGTTGAACATTTTCTTTAAATTTGATTATGATGTTCCTGTCTATGTAAAATAATTTTAATTTTAATATATTTGAGTAAAGTTTTTTTTTTTTCCCTTATTGTTTCTGGATTTTCCTCACACCCAATAAATGAATTCTCCTGTGTTTTCTACAAGTACTTGTAAGGCTTCGTATTTTGGCATTTAGATCTCTGCATAAACTCCATTCGGAGTTTGCCCTGGAAACTGGTGTAAAGTATTGTTTCAATCTTAACTTTTTCCAAATGATTAATTGTTCTAGTACTTACTATGAAAATGTCTATTTTCCCAAATGATTTGATATATCATCAAGTAATAAATTTCTACATGTACTTTTAATTCAGTATTTATCAAATGTATCTATCACTGTTATAGTCATTTGATTGAAAGTGTTAGAAGTTTTCCTTCTTTACATCTGATGTGGATGAATTCAAATAGCATTGGGTATGTCTAGTCTCCGGAAGTTTAGTATAATTTCTGTGAAAATATACATATGGGCCTGATGGTTTCAAAGGCCCTTGATAACTTTCACTATATCCTCTCTAGAATTTTTTTTTAAATTTTATTGCATTCAGTTTTGATACAGTGTTTTCCTAGAAAATGATCCATTTAATCTAGGTTTTTCAGCTTATTTCTGTAGAATTGTTCTAAATGATATTTTATGGCTTTTAGTATTTCCTTTCTTTCAATAGTATTTTCCTTTTATTATTCCTTATTTTGCATAACTGCTTTTTCCTTATATTACTTTTGTATAGCTAATCTGCCTTATTTGTTGATTTTCACAAAGAACAGCTTTTTAAAAAGTCATTCTATCGCTTTTTGTATTTAAACTTAATTTCTCAAGTCAGTTCAAAACAAATAGACCCCTGCAAATAAGCAATTGTAGAGTACACCTTTAATTGTAACAGGAAAGAGGACTACATCTATCAGATAAATCACTCACTTTTCCTCAGCCTTTGTAATTTTCTGCATTTATAGGTTTGACTTCAAAAGCCTGCTGGTTCATGGAGCTGAACCATAGATAGTTCCATTTTTCATGACTCCTCCAGATTTTACTGACTTCACAATGGTGATAGGTTTAGTCTTTATTTGTTCATCTGAATGCATCACAAGAAAATAAGGCAGAAGCTCCTGGGACCACTGGCTTAGCCAGGGGTGCCTCTGATGATGGAGGAAAAAGCCCCATACCCAGGATAGAACTTCTGCTTTCCACACTAATGGGAGAATATTGCCCTTCCTAATGCTAAATTTGAGTCAGCTCTTTGGAGACCCTTAAGAGTAAAGTTCTCATGGACCATAGAAATGGGTCTGGGCTGAGAGGCCCTATCTTAGACAAATAGGTTGTATGTTCTCACAGGTTACCCCAAATCCCTTCTCTCCTCCTCCCTCTATACAGGCCCTTCTCTTTTTGTCCACCTTCAATCCAGCAGATTGTTAGAAATCCAAATCCAGTGAAGCCCTGTTTTTAGATTTCTTCCCTGGTAAAATGTAGTAAGATTTTCTTATAATTTTTTTTATTATAGAGCTTTTTAACCTGTCTCTTCTTCTAGGAATTTTATGGTTCCAGGTATTACATTCAAGTTTTTAATCCATTATGAGTTAATTTTTGTATATGGTATAAAATAGTAGTCTAGTTTCATTCCTTTGCATGTGACCATCCAGTTTTGACACTATTTAAGACACTGTCCTTTCTGCATCATATATTATTGACTCCTTTGTCATAAATTAATTGTAGATCGTTTTGGTTAGAATGAAAATTTTAACAATATTAATGCTTCCAGTCCTTGAACACTATATCAAGCTAAAATGCAATAGATGGATACAAAATGGAATACTACTCAGCCATAAGAAAGAATAAAGGTTTTCTGTTTGTGACAACCTGAATGGACCTTGAGGATATTATTTTTTATTAAGTGAAATAAGTCAGACAGAGAAAGACAAATATTTTAGAAGACACATGACTTTACTTGCATGCAGAATCTAAAAAGCAACCCAAACAAACAAACCACCAACACAGACTTCAAGATATGGAGAACAGATTGGTGGTTGTTGAAGATGGGGAGGAGTGACTGGGGAGACAAAATGGGTGAAGGGGATTAAGAAATATAAACTTCCAATTATAAAATAAATATGTCATCCCCGGGGATGTAATGTACAGCCTGGGAAATATGATGAATAATAATGTAATAACTGTGAAGTGACAGATGGTAACTAGACATTGTGGTGAGCATCTTGCAGGGCACAAAAACGTTGAATCACTATGTTACACACCTGAAACTAATACAATATTGTATGTTAGTTCTACCTCAATAAAAAAATTCAGACTAATTGGAATTTAGAATTTAGTCTAAAGTGGCCCAAAGTCTGGATCATGAAATCATTTATAAAGTCTGTAATATGTACACCCGGGGTGGATTCATGTCAATGTATGGCAAAACCAACCAATATAATATTGTAAAATAATTAGCCTCCAACAAAAAAAAGGGGGCAAAAAATAAATAAATAAAGTCTGTAAAATGAAATCATTTATAATTCCTGAAAATTTCAAGCACTTGGAAACATACAAACTAAGCCATACAAACCAAATTATTGCCTTGTTTTACAAGTAATGGGAGCATTTTTATTGTATACTATTAATAATTTATAAATTGCTGCCTTGAAAGTGCTAGAGGTACATGAAAGAAATTTATTCTAAGCTCTAAAATAATATCATCTATTGTTTGGTTTCTGGTCTCAAGCAATATAATTTCATTGCTGGAATTTGGAAAATAAGAAACTTAGCAAAAAGAAAAAATAATTCTATTACTTTGAAATAAGCAATTGAAATATTTAATCATATTTTCTTGAGGTACTTCCATCTATAGATTTTAAACTGATAAATTTTGTATACAGTTTTTATCCTAATTAATAACATAGCTAATGACCATAATATCTTATCTAAATATTTTTCTAAAGTATTGTTTTTAATGGCTACCTAATAATCTGTAATAAAGAGCTGGTTTAATTTATTTATCTAGTCATCTAAAGTTCAATATTGAATGTATTTTCACTTTATTATGACTAACTTGCCATCCTTCCTCTGGCATATACATCTGAGCATTTGTTTTGATGATTTCAGAAATTGTATTACTATGTTGAGGATAATGAACAGTTTAAGGCTTCAGTTAAGTTCAGTTCAGTTGCTCAGTCGTGTCCGACTCTCTGCGACCCCATGAATCACAGCACGCCAGGCCTCCCTGTCCATCACCAACTCCCGGAGTTCAAACTCATGTCCACAGAGTCGGTGATGCCATCCAGCCATCTCATTCTTTGTCATCCCCTTCTCCTCCCGCCTCCAATCCTTCCCATCATCAGAGTCTTTTCTAGTGAGTCAACTCATCACATGAGTTGGCCAAAGTATTGGAGCTTCAGCTTTAGCATCAGTCCTTCCAATGAACACCCAGGACTGAACTCCTTTAGAATGGACTGGTTGGATCTCCTTGCAGTCCAAGGGACTTCTCCAACGCCACAGTTCAAAAGCATCAATTCTTTGGCGATCAGCTTTCTTCACAGTCCAACTCTCACATCCATACATGACCACGGGAAAAACCATAGCCTTGACTAGACGGACCTTTGTTGGCAAAGTAATGTCTCTGCTTTTTAATATACTATCTAGGTTGGTCATAACTTTCCTTCCAAGGAGTAAGCGTCTTTTAATTTCATGGCTGCAGTAAGCATCCACAGTGATTTTGAAGCTCAAAAAAATAGTCTGACACTGTTTCCACTGTTTCTCCATCTATTTCCCATGAAGTGATGGGACAAGATGCCATGATCTTCGTTTTCTGAATGTTGAGCTTCAAGTCAACCTTTTCACTCTCCCCTTTCACTTTCATCAAGAGGCTTCTGAGTTCCTCTTCACTTTCTGCCATAAGGGTGGTGTCATCTGCATGTCTGAGGTTATTGATATTTCTCCCAGCAATCTTGATTCCAGCTTATGCTTCTTCCAGCCCAGCGTTCCTCATGATGTACTCTGCATATAAGTTAAATAAGCAGGGTGACAATATATAACCTTGACATACTCCTTTTCCTATTTGGAACCAGTCTGTTTATCCATGTCCAGTTCTAACTGTTGCTTCCTCACCTGCATACAGGTTTCTCAAGAGGCAGGTCTGGTGGTCTGGTACTCCCATTTCTTTCAGAATTTTCCACACAGTCTTGTGATCCACACAGTCTTGTATTGGTGTTTTTCTTTCTGGCCTACTTCACTCTGTATAATAAGCTCCAGTTTCATCCACCTCATTAGAACTGATTCAAATGTATTTTTTTGATTGCTGAGTAATACTCCATTGTGTATATGTACCACAGCTTTCTTATCCATTCATCTGCAGAAGGACATTGAGGTTGCTTCCATGTCCTGGCTATTATAAACAGTGCTGCGATGAATATTGGGGTATATGTGTCTCTTTCAATTCTGTTTTCCTCGGTGTGTATGCCCAGGAGTGCGATTGCTGGGTCGTATTTCCAGTTTTTTAAAGAATCTCCACACTGTTCTCCACAGTGGCTGGACTAGTTTGCATTCCCACCAACAGTGTAAGAGGGTTCCCTTTTCTCCACACCCTCTCCAGCATTTATTGCTTGTAGACTTTTGGATAGCAGCCATTCTGACTGGCGTGAAATGGTACCTCATTGTGTTTTGATTTGCATTTCTCTGATTATGAGGGATGTTGAGCATATTTTCATGTATCTGTTAGCCATTTGTATGTCGTCTTTGGAGAAATGTCTGTTTAGTTCTTTGGCCCATTTTTTGATTGGGTCGTTTATTTTTCTTGAATTGAGCTGCAGGAGTTGCTTGTATATTTTTGAGATTAATCCTTTGTCAGTTCCTTCATTTGCTATTATTTTCTCCCATTCTGAAGGCTGTCTTTTCACCTTGCTTATAGTTTCCTTTGCTGTGCAGAATCTTTTAATTTTAACTAGGTCCCATTTGTTTATTTTTGCTTTTATTTCCAATATTCTGGGAGGTGGGTCATGAAGGATCCTGCTGTGATTTATGTCGGAGAGTGTTTTTCCTATGTTCTCCTCTAGGAGTTTTATAGTTTCTGGTCTTACGTTTAGCTCTCTAATCCATTTTGAGTTTATTTTGGTGTATGGTGTTAGGAAGTGTTCTAGTTTCATTCTTTTACAAATGGTTGACCAGTTTTCCCAGCACCACTTGTTAAAGAGATTGTCTTTTCTCCATTGAATATTCTTGCCTCCTTTGTCAAAGATAAGGTGTCCATAGGTGCATGGATTTATCTCTGGGCTTTCTATTTTGTTGCATTGATCTATACTTCGTTCTTTATGCCAGTACCATACTGTCTTGATGACTGTGGCTTTGTTGTAGAGCCTGAAGTCCGGCAGGTTGATCCTCCAGTTCCATTCTTCTTTCTCAAGATTGCTTTGGCTATTAAAGGTTTTTTGTATTTCCATACAAACTGTGAAATTATTTGTTCTAGCTCTGTGAAAAATACTTTTGGTAGCTTGATAGGGATTACATTGAAACTATAAATTACTTTGGGTAATATATTCATTTTCACAATATTTATTCTTCCAATCCATGAACATGGTATATTTCTCCATCTATTAGTGTCCTCTCTGATTTCTTTCACCAGTGTTTTATAACTTTCTATATATAGGTCTTTTGTTTCTTTAGGTAGATATATTCCTAAGTATTTTATTCTTTTTGTTGCAATAGTGAATGGAATTGTTTCCTTAATTTCTCTTTCTATTTTCTCATTATTAGTGTATAGGAATGCAAGGGATATCTGTGTGTTGATTTTATATCCTGCAACTTTACTATATTCATTGATTAGCTCTAGTAATTTTCTGGTAGAGTCTTTAGGGTTTTCTGTGTAGAGGATTATGTGATCTGCAAACAGTGAGAGTTTTACTTCTTTTCCAATTTGTATTCGTTTTATGTCTTTTTCTGCTCTGATTGTTGTGGCCAAAACTTCCAAAACTATGTTGAATAGTAGTGGTGAGAGTGGGCACCCTTGTCTTGTTTCTGACTTTAGGAGAAACGCTTTCAATTTTTCACCATTGAGGATAATGTTTGCTGTGGGTTTGTCATATATAGCTTTTATTATGTTGAGGGTATTCCTGCCTTCTGGGGGGTTTTATCATAAATGGATGTTGAATTTTGTCAAAGGCTTTCTCTGCATCTATTGAGATAATCATATGGTTTTTATTTTTCATTTTGTTAATGTGGTGTATTACATTGATTGATTTGCGGATATTGAAGAATCCTTGCATCCCTGGGATAAAGCCCACTTGGTCATGATGTATGATCTTTTTAATGTGTTGCTGGATTCTGATTGCTAGAATTTTGTTAAGGATTTTTGCATCTATGTTCATCAGTGATATTTGTCTGTAGTTCTCTTTTTTTGTGGCATCTTTGTCAGGTTTTGGTATTAGGGTGATGGTGACCTCATAGAATGAGTTTAGAAGTTTACCTTCCTCTGCAATTTTCTGGAAGAGTTTGAGTAGGATAGGTGTTAGCTCTTCTCTAAATTTTTGGTAGAATTCAGCTGTGAAGCCATCTGGACCTGGGCTTTTGTTTGCTGGAAGATTTCTGATTTCAGTTTCAATTTCTGTGCTTGTGATGGGTCTGTTAAGATTTTCTATTTCTTCCTGGTTCAGTTTTGGAAAGTTGTATGTTTCTAAGAATTTGTCTATTTCTTCCAAGTTGTCCATTTTATTGGCATATAATTGCTGATAGTAGTCTCTTATGATCCTTTGTATTTCTGTGTCATCTGCTGTGATCTCTCCATTTTCATTTCTGATTTTATTGATTTGGTTTTTCTCCCTTTGTTTCTTAATGAGTCAGGCTAGTGGTTTGTCAATTTTATTTACCCTCTCACAGAACCAGCTTTTGGCTTTGTGGATTTTTGCTATGGTCTCTTTTATTTCTTTTGAATTTATTTCTGCCTTAATTTTTAAGATTTCTTTCCTTCTACTAACCCTGGGGTTCTTCATTTCTTCCTTTTCTAGTTGCTTTAGGTGTAGAGTTAGGTTATTTAGTTGACTTTTTTCCTGTTTCTTGAGGTATGCCTGTATTGCTATGAACCTTCCCCTTAGCACTGCTTTTACAGTGTCCCACAGGTTTTGGGTTGTTGTGTTTTCATTTTCATTCGTTTCTATGCATATTTTGATTTCTGTTTTGATTTCTTCTATGATTTGTTGGTTATTCAGCAGTGTGTTGTTCAGCCTCCATATGTTGGAATTTTTAATAGTTTTTCTCCTGTAATTGAGATCTAGTCTTACTGCATTGTGGTCAGAAAAGATGCTTGGAATGATTTCAAGTTTTTTGAATTTACCAAGGCTAAATTTATGGCCCAGGATGTGGTCTATCCTGGAGAAGGTTCCGTATGCACTTGAGAAGAAGGTGAAATTCATTGTTTTGGGTTGAAATGCCCTATAGATATCAATTAGGTCTAACTGGTCTATTGCATCATTTAACGTTTGTGTTTCCTTGTTAATTTTCTGTTTAGTTGATCTATCAATAGGTGTGAGTGGGGTATTAAAGTCTCCCACTATTATTGTGTTATTGTTAATTTCCCCTTTCATGCTTGTTAGTGTTTGTCTTACATATTGCGGTGCTCCTATGTTGGGTGCATATATATTTATAATCGTTATATCTTCTTCTTGGATTGATCCTTTGATCATTATGTAGTGTCCTTCTTTGTCTCTTTTCACAGCCTTTGTTTTAAAGTCTATTTTATCTGATATGAGTATTGCTACTCCTGCTTTCTTTTGGTCTCTATTCACTTGGGATATCTTTTTCCAGCCCTTCACTTTCAGTCTGTACGTGTCCCTCGTTTTGAGGTGGGTCTCTTGTAGACAACATATATGGGGGTCTTGTTTTGTATCCATTCAGCCAGTCTTTGTCTTTTGGTTGGGGCGTTCAACCCATTTACACTTAAGGTAATTATTGATAAGTACAATCCTGTTGCCATTTACTTTATTGTTTTGGGTTCGAGTTTATACACTCTTTCTGTGTTTCCTGTCTAGAGAAGGCCCTTTAGCACTTGCTGGAGAGCTGGTTTGGTGATGCTGAATTCTCTCAGTTTTTGCTTGTCTGTAAAGCATTTGAATTCTCCTTCATATTTGAATGAGATCCTTGCTGGGTACAGTAATCTGGGCTGTAGGTTATTTTCTTTCAACACTTTAAGTATGCCCTGCCAGTCCCTCCTGGCCTGAAGAGTTTCTGTTGAAAGATCATCTGTTATACATTTGGGGATCCCCTTGTGTGTTATTTGTTGCTTTTCCCTTGCTGCTTTTAATATTTGTTCTTTGTGTTTGATCTTTGTTAATTTGATTGTTATGTGTCTTGGGGTATTTTGCCTTGTGTTTATCCTGTTTGGGACTCTCTGGGATTCTTGGACTTGTGTGATTATTTCCTTCCCCATTTTAGGGAAATTTTCAACCATTATCTCCTCAAGTATTTTCTCATGATCTTTCTTTTTGTCTTCTTCTTCTGGGACTCCTATGATTCGGATGTTGGGGCATTTAACATTGTCCCAGAGGTCTCTGAGTTTGTCCTCATTTCTTTTAATTCGTTTTTCTTTTTTCCTCTCTGTTTCATTTATTTCTACTATTTTATCTTCTAACTCACTTATTCTATCTTCTGCCTCCATTATTCTACTGTTGGTTCCCTCCAGAGTGTTTTTGATCTCATCTATTGCATTATTCATTGTATATTGACTCTTTTTTATTTATTATAGGTCCTTGTTAAACCTTTCTTGCATCTTCTCTATCTTTGTCTCCAGGTTATTTATCTGTAACTCCAATTTGTTTTCAAGATTTTGTATCATTTTCACTATCATTGTTCAGAATTCTTTATTAGGTAGGTTCCCTATCTCGGAGATCAATCCTGGATGTTCATTGGAGGGACTGATGCTAAAGCTGAAACTCCAATACTTTGGCCACCTCATGCGACGAGTTGAATCACTGGAAAAGACTCTGATGCTGGGAAAGGTTGTGGGCGGGAGGAGAAGGGGACGACAGAGAATGAGATGGCTGGATGGCATCACCGACTCTGTGGACATGAGTTTGAGTGTACTCCGGGAGTTGGTGATGGACAGGGAGGCCTGGCGTGCTATTATTCATGGGGCTGCAGAGAGTCGGACACGACTGAGTGACTGAACTGAACTGAACTATCTCTTCCTCTTTTGTTTGGGTTGGAATGCATTTATCCTGTTCCTTTATTTGCTGGGTATTTCTCTGCCCCTTCATCTTGCTTATATTGCTGTGTTTGGGATGGCCTTTCCGTCTTCTGGCAGTTTGTGGAGTTCTCTTTATTGTGGAGTTTCCTTGCTGTGGGTGAGGTTGGACGGGTGGCTTGTCAAGGTTCCCTGGTTAGGGAAGCTTGTGTCGGTATTCTGGTGGGTGGAGCTGGATTTCTTCTCTCTGGAGTGCAATGAAGTATCCAGTAATGAGTTATGAGTTGTCAGAGGGTTTGGAGTGACTTTGGGCAGCCTGTATATTGAAGCTCTGGGCTATTTTCCTGTGTTGCTGGAGAATTTACGTGGTATGTCTTGCTCTGGAACTTGTTGACCCTTGGGTGGTGCTTGGTTTCAGTGTAGGTATGGAGGAGTTTGATGAACTCCTATCGATTAATGTTCCCTGGAGTCAGGAGTTCTCTGGTGTTCTCAGGATTTGGACTTAAACCTCCTGCCTCTGGTTTTCAGTCTTATTCTTGCAATAGCCTCAAGACTTCTCCATCTGTCACTTCCAAGGTGGTTCCCTCTGTTTTAGCTTCGTCTGTTTGCTGGTCTCTTCAGTGTCTGATTTCCACCCTGACACTAGGGGGCGGTGGTGGACACTTTTTAAGGCTCACTTGTTCAGTCATGTTCTGGGGAGGGAGGTACGCTGCAGACAAATATCACTGGCATCTGCAGTGGTGCTCGCAGTGTCTCGGCCACACTGGGTTTGCTCCCGCTCAGAGTGTGTGTGTTGTCCCAGTCTACACTGCACAGGTTCTAGGTTGCTCTGCCAGGAACTGTCTGAGGCCAGCGCTGGGTTGCATACACATCCCAGGTCTCAGCCGCTCAGGTTCAGGTACTCGGATACTCCACGAAGGCGCAGACTTGGTTGGGCCTGCATTTTGTGCCCTTCACCGGTCTGAGCAGCTCAGGTGACCAGGTGTTTGACGAGCGCAGTCTCTGTGACTTATAGCCTCCCCAGTCTCTGCTGCTCAGTTTTCTGGGTGTACAACCGGCGCACCTTCTCAGGAGGATGTCGACCAGCCAGAATCCCAAGAAATCTTGATTAGCAACGAAGCCTGCTTGCAGTTTTGTATCGGATTCCTCTCTGGGGCCGCGATTGCCCCCTTCTGGCTCTGGTTGCCCTTCCCTGCCTGTCTCGGCAAAGGATGGGCCATCCGCAGCTGGCTAACTCTGCTCAGTCCTTTGTTCTGTGAATGGGTCTGGTGGAGTCTTCAGTTCAGTTCAGTTCAGTCGCTCAGTCGTGTCTGACTCTCCGCGACCCCATGAATCACAGCACGTCAGGCCTCCCTGTCCATTACCAACTCCTGGAGTTCACTCAAACTCATGTACACAGAGTCGGTGATGCCATCCAGCCATCTCATTCTCGGTCATCCCCTTCTCCTCCCGCCCCCAACATTTCCCAGCATCAGAGTCTTTCCAGTGATTCAACTCGTTGCATGAGGTGACCAAAGTATTGCAGTTTCAGCTTTAGCATCAGTCCTTCCAATGAACACCCAGGATTGATCTCCTTTAGAATGGACTGGTTGGATCTCCTTGCAATATAAGGGACTCTCAAGAGTCTTCTCTAACACCACAGTTCAAAAGCATCAATTCTTCGGCGATCAGCCTTCTTCACAGTCCAACTCTCACATCCATACATGACCACGGGAAAAACCATAGCCTTGACTAGACGGACCTTGGTTGGCAAAGTAATGTCTCTGCTTTTTTAATATGTTATCTAGATTGGTCATAACTTTCCTTCCAAGGAGTAAGCGTCTTTTAATTTCATGGCTGCAATCAGCATCTGCAGTGATTTTGGAGCCCAAAAAAATAAAGTCTGACACTGTTTCCACTGTTTTTCCATCTATTTCCAATGAAGTGATGGAACCAGATGCCATGATCTTTGTTTTCTGAATGTTGAGCTTCAAGCCAACCTTTTCACTCTCCTCTTTCACTTTCATCAAGAGGCTTTTGAGTTCCTCTTCACTTTCTGCCATAAGGGTAGTGTCATCTGCATATCTGAGGTTATTGATATTTCTCCCAGCAATCTTGATTCCAGCTTGTGCTTCTTCCAGCCCAGCGTTTCTCATGATGTACTCTGCCTATAAGTTAAATAAGCAGGGTGACAATACACAGCCTTGATGTACTCCTTTTCCTATTTGGAACCAGTCTGTTGTTCCATGTACAGTTCTGACTGTTGCTTCCTGACCTGCATACAGGTTTCTCAAGAGGCAGGTCAGGTGGTCTGGGATTCCCATCTCTTTCAGAATGTTCCATAGTTTATTGTGATCCACACAGTCAAAGGCTTTGGCATAGTCAATGAAGCAGAAATAGATGTTTTTCTGAAACTCTCTTGCTTTCTCCATGATCCAGCGGATGTTGGCAACTTGATCTCTGGTGCCTCTGCCTTCTCTAAAACCTGCTTGAACATCTGGGAGTTCATGGATCATGTATTGCTGAAGCCTGGCTTGGAGAATTTTGAGCATGACTTTACTAGCGTGTGAGATGAGTGCAATTGTGCGGTAGTTTGAGCATTCTTTGGCATTGCCTTTCTTTGGGATTGGAATGAAGACTGACCTCTTCCAGTCCTGTGGCCACTGCTGAGTTTTCCAAATTTGCTGGCATATTGAGTGCAGCACTTCCACAGCATCATCTTTCAAGATTTGAAATAGCTCAACTGGAATTCCATCACCTCCACTAGCTTTGTTTGTAGTGATGCTTTCTAAGGCCCATTTGACTTCACATTCCAAGATGTCTGGCTCTAGGTCAGTGATCACATTATCGTGACTATCCTGGTCGTGAAGATCTTTTTTGTACAGTTCTTCTGTGTATTCTTGCCACCTCTTCTTCATATCTTCTGCTTCTGTTAGGTCCATACCATTTCTGTCCTTTATCGAGCCCATCTTTGCATGAAATGTTCCTTTGATATCTCTAATTTTCTTGAAGAGATCTCTTGTTTTTCCTATTCTGTTGTTTTCCTCTATTTCTTTGCATTGATCGCTGAGAAAGGCTTTCTTATCTCTCCTTGCTATTCTTTGGAACTCTGCATTCAGATGCTTATATCTTTCCTTTTCTCCTTTGCTTTTCGCTTCTCTTCTTTTCACAGCTATTGTACCTTTTCGCTATCCCACAGTCTGCCTTGCTATCTCCAGTTAGCTCTCTCATATTGCCCTCGCAGCATTCAGACCTGGTCCTCACTCAAGCAATGCAACCTGTGCCTCCCTGCCCAGCCTCCCCCCCGCCACCCCCCCCTGCTGCTAGTGGCGGATGCAGGCGTCTGCACTGCTTCTCCACTGGGAGTTACCATTGGGCACATAATCTGTGGGTTTTAATAATTTATTTCTTTTTCCTCCTGGTTATGTTGCCCTCTAAGGTTCCAAGGCTTGCCCCAGACTCTCCTGTGGGAGTGTTTCCTGGTGTTTGGAAACTTCTCTCTTTTTTAAGCCTCCCTTCCCAGGATGGAGGTCAGTCCCTATCTCTTTTGCCTCTCTTTTTATCTTTTATGTTTTTTCCTACCTCCTTTGGAAGACAATGGGCTGCTTTTCTGGGTGCCTGATGTCCTCTGCCAGCATTCAGAAGTTGTTTTGTGGACTTTACTCAGGTTTCAAATGTTCTTTTGATGAATTTGTGGGGGAGAAAGTGGTCTCCCCATCCTATTCCTCCGCCATCTTCTTCCCTCTCCCCAAATCATTTTCAAAAAAGACTATAATATACATGTGATTCATAAATGTGGTTACAAAGAATGTGAGGGCCTTTATGGGGCAGAGGTATGGTTAGACCTTAGAGCTTAAAGGGAACAATGCCCCCCTGGTATGCCTTAGATTGACTCTAATGGATCCTCCAAACCACATGGGTTTCATGAGCTATTGTCCTTTCCGGTAGAAGAACCCCAAGATAAACATTCTGGGGAAAAGAATGTATACTGGACAAGAAATTGGATTAGGATTAAAAAGAGAATGGGATTCATTCCACTGCTTTTTTGAATTTACTTGGTTCATTTGAACCATGTGTGTCAGTCAGGATTGACTAGATTAGTACTTTAGGCAGAGTTCAAAAATATCCCCTAAGATCCCTTGACCATAGTGTACACTGCTCTGTTTAAACCCAGGACTATAAATATCATGATTTATATGGAACAGCTGACCTGAATAAAGGGTGATTATCACAGGGGGTGAGGAAGAGATGTTTGACCTGAATCGTATAAACCCTTTAAATCTGAGTCTAGAGGCCCAGTCTGGACAAGGCAGGGAGATTTGAAGTGTGAGATGGGTTTGGCATGAGGGACTTTCTCCATGACTGCCTTTAGAGATGGAGACTGCACAGCTAGACATGTGGGTAGCCTCAAAGAGTTCAGCACAACCCCTAGATGACTACCAGCAAGAACACGGGGTTCCATAATTGCAAAAAGCTACTGTTTGTGCTTCTACTAAGAAGAGTGTGCTTCTCTACTATGTCCCAGGATGACACAAAGGAGCAATCACTCTGTTTGAAAGCACATATGTTGATTCTCCCTTTGGAGCCCCAATAAATTAACAAGCTCAACTCAGAGACTTCTCCTTGCATTGCCAAAGAATGTCACCCTGATATAAACTAACCCTGGCACCTTCAGTCTTCAATAGGTAGTTGTGCTAAGTTCATCCATCATTAAACTCTCCAACTTGCACTGACCTGAAATGTCAGCACTGTGGAAGTAAGCAGATAGATTTATGAAACCAAACCCAGTGAAGATGAGCAGTCTGGAGCTGAAATGAGAATCCAGTGAGTTTAATGATAAACATACTATATGATCTAGCAAAGTGACTCCTAGTGTATATCCTCAATCTGCCCAAGGCAGCAGTATACAGATGTTCATGAAATGACAAAAAAGAGGAACCATTCTCCTTATCTATGAACAAGAAAAATATGAACGGACAAACAAGTGGTAGTGTGTTTAGCAGCAAAAATGAACTAGAATTACATATCTTAACATCCATAAATCTCAAAAATATGTTGAGTGAAAAAGAGGATTCAGAATAATATATATTGTAGAACACCATTTACAAAGCTTAAAACATGCAAAAATAATACTGTGTGTTATTCATGGATGTATACATTGTGAAGTTTATAATATTTGTGAAAATGATAAAGAGTATATTCAAGATACTGATTACTTGTTGGGAGGGAGGAATATAGAGGGAAAGGGATAGAAAAGTGATGCAGAGAGACTATATTGTGACTATAATATTTTATTAAGCGGGGTAGTGGGTCCATGAACCTGAATAGATTATTCTTGGTACTTTTATATATGTGTGAAATATTTTTCTTAAAAATCAGTGAAAATATTGTTTTAGGGTGAACTTATGATGATTAATCTTGAGTTATTGCAGACCATGAGAGCAATTTGGGTAATAAAAAGTTCATTCAACCATGACTATGAAGACATAAGCTCTGGTCCCAGTTTGGCCACTAATTAACTGAGTGATTCAGAATAAAACACAAATCACTATAGCTCCCACTGCGACATTCTTTTCTGAAATGAGGGACTTGAACTAGGAGATTTCTGAAGTTTCTTCCAACCCCAGAAAGGAATTGAAACATCTTTCAACCTCTCATTTTTCAAATAGATGCTGTCTCTCTCAAGGACCATAAACAGGTATTAATCACTTTACATTTTCAGTGTCTTTTCCAATATCAACAGATTCTAGACACATTTTAAGGCCTTACCTAATAATATACAACTTGCAGTGACTGAATAAACAACTACAACAAAAACAACAGAATCTTCTTTTTTCGTCATTAACTCCTCCTAGTTAAAAGGTGGCACAGTGGCAAAGAATCTACCTGCCAACACAGGAGACACAAGGCACACGGGTTCCATCCCTGGGTTGAGAAGATCCCCTGGAGTAGGAAATGGCAAACCACCCCAGTATTCTTGCCTGGAAATTCCATGGACAGAGAAGCCTGGCAGGAAACAGTCCATGGGATTGCAAAAAGTTAGACGTGACAGAGCAACTGAGCACACACAAAGACAAAGGTGGTACCTAAGTAACCATGCTCAGTTTGGGGTTACAAGAGGGAAGTAGCATCACAGAGAGAAACTGTTTTCTCAATCACCTTTATCCTTTGTTAGCCATGCCAATCAAGCGTGCTTTTGATTATCAGAGGCAGGAGAGAAAGTGTCCTTATGGTTCTCATGTCAACCAATCCCTACAACCAGAAAAGAATTCCAAAATTCTTTGATAATGAGTCAGTGGGACTGTCTTCTTCAGGATGTAAAGTTCAAAGCATCAGTCTAATTTTCTTCTTATAGAGCATATAGTCACACAATGAAAGCATGTTCTAATGAAAAGTTGGATATGTTCAGCAAATATTTCATTACTTGGAGCCTGATTCTTCGTTTTCATAGGCAAGGGCTGGCTATTTAAAACCATGGAGGAAAGTTACTAAGTGAACATCAACATAAATGTAGAATTAAACTTACTCATAGGGACAGATAGACATGAGTCAGTGTGACAAATCAGAAATAAAGGTAGGCCTTTGGAAACAAATGGAGAGTTTGAGGGCAAGTGACAGTGGTCTGAAAACTGCGGACCAAGTGAATCTGGGGCAGATATGTGATGAAGTTTGAAGTCTGACTGGAGAGTCTGCAGGGAGAAAGTATTTGAAATAGCCATGTTAGGCTCTGGGATGGATTTCCCAGATCCCCTTTCGATAAAGACTCAAGGTCCCAGATCCTAGGAGTGCTGTGGGCCAGCAGCCCTCAGTCATCAACATCTTGAGGGATTGTACCATCTGCAATCAGCTGCCTCCTCCAAGGTTGTGCCCCTCCCTCTGGTGGCCAGCATCCTATGACTGATCAAAGTAAGGACCTCAGTTAGCAAATCAGCTGCCATACCGTATGATAACTTAATGATATAAATGGCACCTTTTACACTGCAATCCAGAGGTGGTTTGGAGAAGGAAATGGCAACCCACTCCAGTATTCTTGCCTGGGAAATCCCATGGACAGAGAAGCCTGGGCTACAGCCCATGGGATCGCAGAGTTGGACATGACTTAGCAACTAAACTACCACCACCAGCAAAGGTGGATGAAGACTTCTGCATGGTGGCAAGTTCACAGAGCAGTGGTTCTGTGCTGTTAGGAGACCAGGAAGAGGATGTATGCCAGAAGGCCCTGTCTGGAGGCACAGCAGTGGCCCAGGAGCTTTGTCTGTGACTCTCCATTCATAATGGGGAATGAGTCTGGGGTGCCCTGTACTCAGAGGGTTCAGAGAACAAAGCCGAGGCAGTCATTTGTTTGCTGGACAGGCTAGCTCCTAATCTTGGAACAAGTCAGTGTTTTCTGACAAGGAGGCTAATTTTAGCTTGAGTGAATATCTGTGGTTGTTTATTAATTCAACATCCAATGGAATTAAGGAAGGAAACAGTGAGTCAGACACCATTTATGTGCATCCTCAGCAGTTAGTTTCTTTGGAACCAGAGGCAGAAAAACAGATTGGTTTTACAATCTTCTCATGAATGTTGGGAGCCGTTTTTATCTGGTTTGCAATCACTTTTGTGTCTAGTATTTCAAAGCAGTGATGCTCGGGACCTGTTCACTGTCCAGAGTAATGCAGGCTTTGAGAGGGAGGTGCCTTCAAATTTGAACTCTTCTCTATCCCTGAAGAATCTTAATTGCTTCTGCTCAGGAAACCTGAATTCTACCATCACTTCCTGGGAACCTGCAGGTTGTAGTTCATGACTCTGGGTCTTAAAAGACTTGGTTATTAGGAGAGCCTCTTTGGCCAGCTTCAACTCCCTTTCATGTGTAGCTGCTCAACGTTAATAATAAATTGCAAAACTAGTCCCTTGGAAGTCAGCCACAGCCAACTCTAAACTATGACTCTGTTTGCTGCAACCTTCAATTCCATCTGGTTTCCTCTCTCAGCTGATCCTGTCATGAGATTGGGAGTGATCTTAGGAAGACACAGGATGATGGAAAAAGAAAAATTGAAGATGGTGGGAAAAGGAAAATTGAAAGCTTGCTGTGAGTTTCTCGCTCCTGTAGGAAGTTTAGTGAACAGACGAATCCTTCTCTTGTTTATGTCTAGCTTTTCATGAGTTCTGTTTAATTTAGTCAACATACTGTATTCAACAAGGTGGGGGGGAAAGGGAGATTACTTCTAAGACAGGCAAGTGGAGGTTCAGTGTCTGAATAATCTCCTGGGGAGGTTTGGGGGACATGAAGGATAAGGTTTTTTAAGGGAGTAACCGTGCTAGTGTGGTGAACATCTGTGCTGCTCTCCAGGATTGCCGGTTCTTCCCCCGTTCTGGGCACTTGGGAGGACTGTACTTTCCCACTCGTTGAAGTTAGTAGACATATGGTTTGTTTTAGTGAATGTCAGATGAGAAGAAATCATGTGTGTTACTTCTGGGTGGAACCATTCAAGAGCCAATGCATCCTTTCCCATGCTTTCTTTCCCCCTGCTGTGACAAACACTTGAAGTTCCCTGATGAAATAGTGGCATCGTTAGATGATTTGGAGTTACTGTGGACTGGGAGTCAAGCTCACTACCAATCTCCATTGAACATGTAGTGGAAATGGTGAATACTTACTGTGTTAAGTCATGGAGACTTTGTTTTTGTAATTTTTACTTACTACTGCAGCTAACCTAGCCTTTCCTAGCTAAGCTATTGTGGCACTGATTAGCCTCAAAGAAAAGATCTCTATTAATATTTTGGAATCACATTAATAGAAAAGTTTCTTTGCTCTATAGTCAGCACGTCTTGCCCTCGCTGATATTTTTGTACCTCACTCTTACATGACAAAGGAGAACCAAAGACCACCAAGTATTTGAGAAATCTTCCAATTTGGAAGGCTCTGTACATACAAATGGAGAAGGCAATGGCAAGCCACTCCAGTACATACAAAAGCAACAGGAAAAAAAAAGAAAGGAGGAACTCAGAAAAAAATTCAGATAATTCATGGAGGAATATATATATATATAATTAATATCGTCAGAAAGATGAGATATTGCATCCATGAAGCAAAACAAAGTTATAGAAAATTTGAAAGAACTACTGTATATAAAATAGATTAACTAATAAGGATCTCCTGTATAGCACAGGGAACTCAGCTAAATATAATGGCCTATATAGGAAAAAAATCTAAAGAAGAGTGAATATATGTATACATGTAACTGACTCACTTTGCTGTATAGCAGAAAATAACACAGCATTGCAAATCAACTATACCCCCAATAAAACATTTTTTAAAAGAACTCTTATAAATGAAAGACATTGATAGCAGAATTTAAAAAAAAAATTCAGTAGAAAGATTGAAAGAGAACTCTTCCAGAATGAAGGGAAAAAAATTTAAATAGAGACAATAGGAGTAAAAAGATCAATCCCTGAGGTCCAGTCTTAATTTAATATGTGTTTCAGGAAGTCTGAACAGAAAGAGAGGACAGGGGAGGAAATTATCAAGGAAATAACACGAGAAAAATTCTTAGTGTAATGAGTCAGTGGAGTCGCCAGCACAACAAATAAAAGAAGAAATACTTCAAGGCACATCGGAATGAAATGTCAAAGACCAAGAATAAGACATTCGTAAAACTTCCCAAAAGAAAACACACACAAAGGATGAGAATACCGAGAACTGTCAGAAGCACAAACTGTTAGCACCATGCCTTTAAAATCTTGAGGACAAATAATTTCCAACCTAAAATCCTATACCCAATCAGATAACCGAGTGTTAGAAGAATTGTTAGCTATGCAGTGTTTCAAAAATTACACTTTCAGACATTTCTCCAAAAGCGCTACATGCTTCACCAATAGCTAATCCACCCAAATGGTAGTAGCTAGTACTTATACACATTTATATACATGCTCATTGGATCTTAAGGACAGCTGAATGAGGGAAGTACTGTTCTTTTCACAATGATTTTACAGGTAGGAAAATTGAGGCATAAACAGGCAATGTCTCCAAGGTGGCACAACTAATAATACAGAGCTAGAGTCTGAACTCAGCAGTTTAACTCCAGAGACTATGTTTAGATCACTATTTTACATGACCTTCAAGATAGATATTTAATCCCGGAAGCAATGTGCTCAATGAAATGAAAGAAAATTTTAGAATAATAGCTGTACAGCAGACCTAAAATAAAATAGTCAGTTTTAGAATGGAAGAATGAAGGACTCTAAAAGAATATCTCCAGAGGAAAAAAAGAAATGATAGTTTATCTGACATATTTGTTTATTGAGGTGATGACCTGGATTTAATCTACTCAAGTGAAAATATGAGGCATTTTTTTTTCCAGTTACAAAGTATTTTTAATCTTCACAAATGAAACAGTTACCAGCAAAACTGTCACTTCCTCTACAAGATTACTTTCTAGGGGATTGAATATCTTTTCCTCGAGGAACCCAGGAAAACGAGGCATTTTTTAACTCCAAGAAGTGAACAGTTAAATAAGCACATTTTATTATCTACTTCAGATATAAAAGCATTTATATATTAATAGTATATTCTGAATATTGATTTAAGAACTATGGTAAAAATACCTTCAGAGACAGAACTTCCAACTATTGGGAACAGATTAGAAAATTCTCTCTCCACAAAACAAATATAGCATTGGTGGAAAAATATCAGAAACTGATCACTTTAGGGCTCTAAAATTTAACCAAAGGCAAACAACAATTTAAGAAGCATGTATTCAGGAAAAACTGCTAGTACTTTGAATAAGAACAGTGGGAGTTTGCAGCCTTCTTGCCTGGGGCTGCATCCATCCCTTCCAGCTCAGTTGGTGAGAAACATAGCTTTTCTAGAGTAGAACTGACTGTGAAAACCAGCAGCTTCACAGCCAGAGGGGACTGACTTGATCAGGAGCAGAGTGCAAAAATCCATGCCCAGAGACGTCAGTAGAAGTAGGAACTTCTTGGTAGGAAACAAACAGGAAAAAATCCATAGCTCTGCTAGTCTCAGGTGTGGTCTGGTTAGAGTGAGTGGCAAACCAGCCAGAAATGTATAGAGATACTAGAAATGAAAGCACTATAAAAGTATTAGACAAAATCTCCCTCAAGATTGTTTTTTTCTTCTGTGTTCCCATACAAATTTTTAAATTTTTTTTTCTGGTTCTGTGAAAAATACCATTGGCAATTTGACAGAGATTGTGTTGGATCTGGATTGCCTTGGATAGTATGGTCATTTTTACAATGTTGATTCTTCCAATCCAAGAACATGGTATAACTTTTCATATTTTTATGTTGTCTTCAAGATCTTTTATAGCATCTTCGAGTTCTCAGAGTACAGGTTTTTTGCCTCCTTGGGAAGGTTTATTCCTCAGTCTTTTATTCTTTTTGATGCAAAGGTTAATGGGATTGTTTCACCAATTTTTCTTTCTGATATTTTATTGTTAGTGTATAGAAATGCAGCAGATTTCTATGTATTAATTTTGTATCCTGCAACTTTACCAAAGTCATTGATGAGCTCTAGTAGTTTTCCGGTAACACCCTTAGGATTTTCTATGTATAGAATCATGTCATCTGCAAATAGTGACAGTTTTACTTCCCTTCCAATCTGAAATCCTCTTATTTCTTTTTCTTCTCTTGATTGCTGTGGCTAGGACTCCCAAAACTATATTGAATAAATGTGGCGAGTGTGGGCATCCTTGTCTTATTCCTCATCTTAGAGAGAATGCTTTCAGCTTTTCACCTTTGAGTATGATATGTTAGCTGTGGGTTTGTCATACAAAACCTTTCTTATGTTGAAGTATGTTCTTTCTATGCCCACTTACTGGAGAATTTTTATTAGAAATGGATGTTGAATTTATTGAAAGTTTTTTTGGCATCTATTGAAATGACTATGAATTTTATTCTTCAGTTTGTTAATGTAATAGATCATATTGATTGATTTGCAGATATTGAAAAACACTTGCATCCCTGGGATAAATCTTATCATAGTGTATGATCCTTTCTAATGTATTGCTGAGTTTGGTTTGCCAGTACTTTGTTGGGGGGTTCTGTACCTGTGTTCATTAGTGATACCAGCTCATGATTTTATTTTTTGTATGTGATGTCATTGTCTGTTTTTGGTATCAGGGTGATGCTGGCCTCATATAATAAGTTTAGAAGCATTACTTCCTCTGTAATTTTTTTTAATAGTTTGAGAAGGATAGGTGTTAACTCTTCTCTGAATGTTTGATCAAGTTCACCTGTAAAGCCATTTGGTCCTGGACACTTTTTTGTTGGGAATTTTTAAATTACTGATTCATTTTCAATACTGGTAATTGGTCTGTTTATATTTTCTATTTATTTCCATTTTAGTCTTAGGAATTGTCTTTGTGTGTTTTCCTGTAGCTCACTGAGTTTCTTTTAGGCAGCTATTTTGAATTCTTTTGTCAGGTAAATCATACGTCTCTTTGTCTTTGGATTCAGTTACTGAAAGATTGTGATTCTTTGGTGGTATCATGTTACCTTGATTTTTCATGTTCCTTGACGTTTTCATTGCACTTGAAGTCAGCAAAGCCTTACCAACTGCATTTGGGAGAGAGACACCTTCTATCAATATTACTGTGAATTTTGAGGCTATCTCAGACCTGTGGGTACACCTGCTCTTTACTTCTTGCGCCCTCTTGTGGCAGAATTCTTGAACTTGAACGCCATCTCTGGATCCTGGATGCACCAAGCCCAGGGCTCACAACCTCTGTTTTCTTACTCCTGACCCTAACGTTCAAGTTTGTGGGCTCTCTCTGGTGTACAGATTAGCCAACTTTCTGTGTGTGTGCTCACTGGAAACCTGCCAAAACCCACTCAGGCCATCGTCAGGAGCAGGTACATGGAGTTGGCCACAAGATGGGTATGTATGTTTGTGTGGATGAGCCAAGTGGAGTAGTATAGGTGCCCATGGGCTAGAGGTGCTCCCAGCCACCGTGGGCTGGCTTCTTGATGGAATCCACAAGGCAGTGAGGATCTGTGTCACTTTCACATCCTCCACAAGTTCTCTCTGCTGTTCTCCCTACTACTCCCTACCCTGTAAATCATAGAGATCTTCACGTAGTATTCCCAATGGGGTGAAAGAGAAAGGAACCCTGTGGAGGTGTCCAGCACAGCTGGGGAATCAGGTATCACTCGCATGCTTCTCTTTCACCTTTGAGATAAACCAAGGACCAGGGAAGACCTTCCTAGGCTCTAAGCCGTGCCACCTTGAGAGAGGGGTGATGTAAGTAAGGTCAAGCAGTTCTTCGTACCCTTTCCAGTGCATCCAAACTCTTTTTTTTTTTTTTTTCCCTCCAACGGAGTTCTGGAATTACTTCTCTGGAAACCTGGACTTCCACAAAGGCTGTCTCATCAATGAATGACTGTATTCAGTATGTTCACCAAGGACTCCCAGATCATGACCAGGAGAGGCCAATTCATGGGTCACCACAGGATCAATCCAAGTAGAACCAAGGTCTGTCAGCCCACTGGACTCCTCCTAGGCCAACTGGCATATGGTGCTGGATCCCACAGCTCCCTCAAAGGAACTTTTGTCTGTGGATGGATACTAAATTTTTGTTGGTGAGGGACGGGACAAAAATGAGTGATGTCTTTTGCTAGTTTTATGCTAACATCACCCCCTTCTGTCTTCCTAATGTCTCTTTATTCTAGTGCAGAGTTCTGTACTGACATTTTTTGTTGTTGTTTTGGTAATTTGCATGTATTTTGAAGATATAAACACAAGCAATGCTAAGAGTAAACAATGCAATGTTTTCAGTATATTCATTGAAAAACAGAATGGAAATCATCTTAATGGTAGTGGTGAGGTGAGAGGGTGGAGAGGTCTTGCTAAGAGCATGTGAAGTTTCAGGGGTCTCACTTGAATCCCTGCTTGATGCTAAAAGGCAGGCAGAAGTCCACTTGTACATCAAGCAATAGACTCATTCTCAGCGCTGTGTTGTGTGTGTGTGTGTAAACATAATTTTTGGAGCACATGTGCACCACTGAGAAATAGTTAGAAATGATATCCTAAGCAATGTGGTGACTGATTATGGGCATAACAGTCCAGAGTTTTAGGCTTTGAATGTAAGCATGGGATTCCATTAGAGGTTACTGAATATGGTAGTGAAAAGATACATTTTGAGTTTTGAAATACTCGTTTGGCATGGAGGGATTGAAGCTGCAAGGCAAATGAGACCAGTGGCTGCAGTAATCCAAAGATGAACTGGTAAGGATAGGGAAAGAGGGATGGCCCGGAATAGAGCAACGAGTACATCCAGAGACATTTTGAGAGGAGAATATATTGGACATTGAGGCAGTTTGACGCCAGAAATTAAGAAGAAAGGAGCATCAGTGATGACTCAGGTTTCCATTTTGGAGAATTGGGAGAATTGGGCATAGAAAGTTCTCCAGGGTTGGCAGTGTAGGACTCAAGCAAGTAAAGAACATAATTGAATTCACCAGTTATTAGAATGCCTGCTATACAAAACTAATAGATGTATTTTTTTTTTTTAAGGAACTGGTTTATTTAACTGTGTCAGTGCCATGGAAATTTATGGACATGGGAATTGTACAGAGGATTGCCTATACATTACTTCTTTACATCGAACCAGACAGGCTTCAAGAACTGACTGCTGAGTAATAAGACAGTCCATCTAAATTTACATTAAATAATTTATCTTAAGGCACCCAAAAGGCAGCCTTAGGGCACACTGAGTACATATGTGTCATTTGGCAAAACCAACTTTAACATATATCTTTAGAATTACAGAACTTTAGAAATACAGAAAGGGTCACAATTGGACACCACAAAATTATCCAGCATGTTTGTTATGAATTATTTCTCCTCCTTCAATTTCAATTTGCTCATACAGCCACTTTCGATCACAGCGGCATTCGGCACCACATTTGGTAGAACCGCAGGCAGGACAAGCATAGAAGCAGCCTTAGCAGTCTTCATCGAGGCAGTCACAGAGGTCCATTCCACTGAAAATCAGGAGACCCTGGCTATCGTAGACATTACTCTTTGCCGGGATCACTTGTCTGTCTGAACCAGCTGTTGCATTTTTGGTAAGCCTTCTTTTTTCTCTTTTACCAGTTTCTGGAGCAAATTCAGTTTGCTTTTCTGGGTTTGCAAATTGTAACGACCTCAAAGCTTTAGCAGTTCTTCCATCTGAGTCAGGTTTTCTTTTCTGCCGGTCTTCAGAATCAACATCCACACTTCCATTGATTATCTGTGTACATTTTGGACAAAGCTTCCAACCAGGTACAAGTTGTCTTCCAAATTTTGCACTCAGAAAAGTGGCATCATCTAAATCAATTACATGTAAATTTTTTTTGGCTAGTTTTTTGTGTATGTTAAATGGGTCACAACATGACTTCTGCAAATCCTCAAATCTATCAATGTAAATTTTTGCATGATGGAAGCAAATTGTATTGTTCCCAGAAAGTGTCATTCCAGTTCTCAGTTGAAGGAGAAGCATGTCATTTGATGACAATTCTTGCAAAGTCTTGAAACCTGTATGATGAGTATAATAGGTTTTATGGCACTCATTTGTGGTGCGAAGCTGGACTCCAACTGAACATGGATCCATCATGCTTGATTCTAGTCAATTTCCTCTTTCTGATTTTCGCCTAGAGATCACTCTCCAGCAGATCACCCTTTAGCTCGAGCTCTCCACCGACGGAGCGCGCACCCCACCCGCCGCCTCCGAGCGCTAATAGATGTATTAACATTGGGAAGAAAGGGGTGTTCAACCCTACGGAAGAGAAAAAACAGAAGTTGAAGGATAGCTTTCAGGGCAGTTCTCAGGATGAGGCGTTAAATTAAATACTCTTACCTCCCCTTGAGAATTACCTAGTACACCCTGCCAGTGTTCCTTATGAAGGCTGGCCCCATATCTCTAAGTGATGGCAAAATGTATTCACTTGGATGCATTTCTTTCTTTTCCATGGGGCTGGATGAAAGAGTCTCCTCTTCATTTTTTGTTTGTTTGTTTTCTTGTGTTTTTATTTGACTTTGACAAAAAGGACATGCTCAGGGAAACTTTGGGGCCTGCAGAACCGAAAGCATTTGCAGGGGTTGGGACAAGATCACAAGTCAGTTTCTAGGAGGCACAAATGGCTGCTGAGTGGCAGGAGGCACTTCGGTAGGCACCCTGGGACGGCTCCCCAGGCGGCTTTCCTGTCCACAGCTTGACCTTGCGGGCTGCCTGCAGGTCATCAGGGACTTCCAGGAAGCCCAAGCTCCACAGAACACCAGTCAGTTTGTAGCAGGGGAAAAAAGGAAAGAGGAGGGAGGGGATTATGGGAGAGACTGTGCTGATAGGAAACGACACTCGGTGTAAAATAGGTTTTAGAAGAAAAGAAAGCATTGTAGGGATTGGCCATAATTAAATAGAAGCACCGTTCAATTCTAATACTGCAAAACCTTAAAGAAATGAGTTTGCTTTTCCATAGCGCAGCCTTCCTCTCTGGTTTCCTCTTCTGAATGCTACTCCCCCAGGAGGCCCAGATGATGGTGTATGTGGCTTAGGAAGAAGAAAGCTGCTTCTTGGGACTTTCCTGGTGGTCCAATGGCTAAGATTCTGCCTTCTGGGTCAGGGAATGTTGGCTCCATCCCTATTTGGGAGAATTGAGTGCAGCCATGAAATTAAAAGATGCTTACTCCTTGGAAGGAAGGTTATGACCAACCTAGATAGTATATTAAAAAGCAGAGACATTACTTTGCCAACCAAGGTCCGTCTAGTCAAGGGTATGGTTTTTCCCGTGGTCATGTATGGATGTGAGAGTTGGACTGTGAAGAAAGCTGATCGCCGAAGAATTGATGCTTTTGAACTGTGGTGCTGGAGAAGACTCTTGAGAGTCCCTTGGACTGCAAGGAGATCCAACCAGTCCATTCTAAAGGAGATTAAGCCTGGGTGTTCATTGGAAGGACTGATGCTAAAGCTGAAACTCCAATACTTTGGCCACCTCATGCGACGAGTTGACTCATTGGAAAAGACTCTGATGCTGGGAAGGATTGGGGGCAGGAGGAGAAGGGGACGACGGAGAATGAGATGGCTGGATGGCATCACCGACTCGATGGACATGAGTTTGAGTGAACTCCGGGAGTTGGTGAAGAACAGGGAGGCCTGGCGTGCTGTGATTCATGGGGTCACAAAGAGTCGGACACGACTGAGTGACTGAACTGAACTGAACTGAGATCCCATATGCTATAGAGGGGCAGCCAAAAATTTATTTAAAAAGCTGCTTCTTCACTTAGATCCAGCATGGATCATAGTTTTCAACTTGCATGACAGCTCTGATTGATTCGTGGTGAATACCTATTTTAAAAATCGGAGACTGATTTTAAGTCAAAATCTGGGTCAGTCAGGCAAGAATGTTGCAATCAATGAGCTATGTCTACTGTGGCTGTGGTTAAACCCATCCCCAGATCACTTGCCCTACTTTGCTTTAGACAATTCTCTAAGCAGAACATGCCCCTCCTTCCCAAATCTGTTGCATTCATCACTCACATCTCATTTTCCCTCATCCTTTCCTTTCCTGCAGAAGTCATTATGGTGACTCCAGGTGATGAGTTCATTGAGGAATACTGTGTGCGTTTCAAGTGCCTTCCCATGGATTTCTCCATCACCAAAACACCCAAGCCCCCAGGAATGCTCAGGTTTTAAGCTCCCACTAACTAGTGGCATGATTTTGAGCTCTCACCATTTAGACTCAGTTTTGAGGAAGTGATGGACCAGTAGTAAGGGGAGGCAGCTGAGATCTGGGATGTTCAGAGTCCAGGGAGTTATGCAGACACAGGATGGACCCAAAGAGAGGGGTGGGCCATGCAAATGCCTTTGTCCCAAAGGATTCCAGGACCTCAGCTCTTTCCATGTTGGAACAGATACCAGAAATATCTAATCCAATGATCAGTAGAGAGATCCATTAAGCTTCAGAAAGCTTTCAGCTCGCATCCAGTGACGAGGGATCACAGTCCAGCTCCAGGGAAAAGGGAGTTCCAGGAACCATTGCCTGATGTACTGAGCAGAATTCAGTTCCAGCAGGTGTGAGACTGAAACCCAGAAATGTCAGTCAGGAGAACTGGGAGAGGGCAAAATGTTGTAGTCCTGTGAGACTAGGTGGCCCCAGGGATAAAGTGTATGTTGAAGGCAGTGATATTAATCCCAGCTCTCCCACCAACTGATGGGAACTGAGCTCCTAATACAGCCCAGGCCTCAGTCAGAGTTAAATCAAGTGCTACTTGCAGGTTAGAGGTAGCAGAACAATAGCTGTATCACATCTAATCTTTTAAGTTGACGTCACCTTTCTACCTGCTAGGGGTAGAAATCACCTGTTTTCTACACTAGTATTTCTCAACCTTGTCTCACGTTGAAATCATGTGAAGAGCTTTGAAAAATAGGGTGCCTGGGTTCCACTCCCAGAATGAGGTGCGGGACCTGAGCATTAGGATTTTCAAAGCTCTTTCAATATACAGTCAAGGTTGAGAACTACTGATCTACACCACTTTCCAGGTCACCACCCAAATGTCTACTAAACTAAGGGCAGGACTAAATTCAGCCAGTGTTCACTAGACTGGCTCTTGAGTGCCCCAGCCCATCCATTTCCTGGGACTCGCCTCCTTGCATCACTGTTATCAACTAACTAAAAGTATCCACAGCAGAAGTCAGCAGAACCCCAGTCTGACCCCATTACCACTTTGCTATACTGTACTCCTGTCGACCGAGACATATTGGGATGGGTCCTTTGCTTATTTTTTGTGTGTAGACTCTAAGAAGTAATTAGACTCAAGGACCACCCATCACCCACACAAGCATCCTCTCAGTTTCTCAAACTGATCTCGTGACTCAGCCCAAGAAAAGGGATTGCATCCATCAGCTGGTGTTCACTTCTTATTTTAGTTTAATGGATATTTGCTTAGTATCCAGGTTTCATCTATGTTTGTAAATCCACCTTATTGTTTTTAAGCAATATTTATATGTTGAGGGCACTTTGTAGCTTTTAGGGCAATCTTGCTTCCCATTAAAATATAAGGACCATATTCTAGTTTTCAGTTTATGGAGTCAAAAGCATACAGATGTAAGAAGTGTCTATGATTCATATTCTTATTATTCCATTAATTCTTGGGAAATTTCAAAATGCCTTTTGGATAGTAGATAGGGGCATTTTATAGTGAGAGAGAGGCAGTCCTGTACTGATGTACTGTTCATGGCAGTCAATAGTGTGTTAATGCTTATATTGGCCAAAAGAATATTGATTCCTACTTCATCCATTCTCCTTCTCCAGTCTGTGAAAACTGAAATTTCATATTAGGCCACGAGGTGGCAGATTAATTGCAGGAGGAAAAAAAACAACAATAGTACAAAAGCAATAGAGAAATGTCTTCAGCTAAAGTGATATAAAGAAATGTCCCGCCCCACCTTCTCAGTCCCTAAGTGGTAGACCTCTATGCTCAGAAGTTAACACTTGATGAAAAAAGAAACAAACTCAGTGATTTTAAGGCCTTTCTTAAGTAATTGTTATGGAGCTTCCCAGGTGGCATAGCAGTAAAGAATCTGCCTGCCAATGCAGGAGATGCAGGAGACACAGGTTCGGTCCCTGGAGTTGGAAATGGCAACCCACTCCAGTATTCTTGCCTGGAGAATCCCACGGACAGAGGAGCCTAGCAGTCTATAGTCTATGGAGTATCAAAGAGTCAGACATAACTGAGCACATAACACACGCACACACAAGTAACTATTATACTATTTCTTTCAAAACACAAAACACTCTGCACATTTTATAACAATCTTCCTGAACACAAGCTTGCTGGAGCTCTACTTGGCAGAGGCTTCTCATGGAAGCCCCAGATATGCCTCCTAGCATATACCCCTAGAAGGGTATTCAGCCCTCTGACTTTGTCAATCAGTTGAGTTATTTAAAATGTCTTCCTTTTCAATGCCCATTATTACTGTTATTGTTGATTCACTACCCGCCTGGTATCCTCTGTCATTTCCGTGACTCCTCCAACTGCTCCTCAGTTCAGTTCAGTTCAGTCGCTCAGTCATGTCTGACTCTTTGTGACCCCATGAATCACAGCACGCCAGGCCTCCCTGTCCATCACCAACTCCCGGAGTTCACTCAAACTCATGTCCATCAAGTCGGTGATGCCATCCAGCCACCTCATTCTCTGTCGTCCCCTTCTCCTCCTGCCCCCAATCCCTCCCAGCATCAGAGTCTTTTCCAGTGAGCCAACTCATCACATGAGGTGGCCAAAATATTGGAGTTTCAGCATTAGCATCAGTCCTTCCAATGAACACCCAAGCTTAATCTCCTTTAGAATGGACTGGTTGGATCTCCTTGCAGTCCAAGGGACTCTCAAGAGTCTTCTCCAGCACCACAGTTCAAAAGCATCAATTCTTCGGCGATCAGCTTTCTTCACAGTCCAACTCCCACATCCATACATGACCACGGGAAAAACCATAGCCTTGACTAGACGGACCTTAGTTGGTAAAGTAATGTCTCTGCTTTTTAATATACTATCTATGTTGGTCATAACTTTCCTTCCAAGGAGTAAGCATCTTTCAATTTCATGGCTGCAATCAGCATCTGCAGTAATTTTGGAGCCCAAAAAAATAAAGTCTGACACTGTTTCCACTGTTTCCCCATCTATTTCCCATGAAGTGATGGACCAGATGCCATGATCTTTGTTTTCTGAATGTTGAGCTTCAAGCCAACCTTTTCACTCTCCTCTTTCACTTTCATCAAGAGGCTTTTGAGTTCCTCTTCACTTTCTGCCATAAGGGTGGTGTCATCTGCATATCTGAGGTTATTGATATTTCTCCCAGCAATCTTGATTCCAGCTTGTGCTTCTTCTAGTCCAGCGTTCCTCATGATGTACTCTGCATAGAAGTTAAACAAGCAGGATGACAATATACAACCTTGACGTACACCTTTTCCTATTTGGAACCAGTCTGTTGTTCCATGTCCAGTTCTAACTCTTGCTTCCTGACCTGCATACAGGTTTCTCAAGAGGCAGGTCAGGTGGTCTGGGATTCCCATCTCTTTCAGAATGTTCCATAGTTTATTGTGATCCACACAGTCAAAGGCTTTGGCATAGTCAATGAAGCAGAAATAGATGGTTTTCTGGACCTCTCTTGCTTTCTCCATTATCCAGCGGATGTTGGCAATTTGATCTCTGGTGCCTCTGCCTTTTCTAAAACCTGCTTGAACATCTGGGAGTTCACGGTTCACGTATTGCTAAAGCCTGGCTTGGAGAATTTTGAGCATGACTTTACTAGCGTGTGAGATGAGTGCAATTTTGTGGTAGTTTGAGCATTCCTTGGCATTGCCTTTCTTTGGGATTGGAATGAAGACTGACCTTTTCCAGTCCTGTGGCCACTGCTGAGTTTTCCAAATTTGCTGGCATATTGAGTGCAGCACTTTCACAGCATCATATTTCAGGATTTGAAATAGCTCAACTGGACTCCATCACCTCCACTAGCTTTGTTCGTAGTGATGCTTTCTAAGGCCCACTTGACTTCACATTCTAAGATGTCTGGCTCTAGATGAGTGATCACGCCATCGTGATTATCTTGCTCATGAAGATCTTTTTTGTACAGTTCTTCTGTGTATTCTTGCCACCTCTTCTTAATATCTTCTGCTTCTGTTAGGTCCCTACCATTTCTGTCCTTTATCGAGCCCATCTTTGCATGAAATGTTCCCTTGGAATCTCTAATTTTCTTGAAGAGATCTCTTGTTTTTCCTATTCTGTTGTTTTCCTCTATTTCTTTACCCACTGTAAATTACTCTCTGTAACATCACAACTTACCACCTCCTGTAACCTCCTTCTTTGCTGTTGACACTTGGATCGGGATGGAATAGTTAGGGTGACCATCTTGCCCATTTCATCTTGTTCATGCCTCTGTACCTTTCCTTGAGATTTTCTCTCTTTTTCAGACTCACCCCATCCCATGTAACCAATCCCTACTATCCTGAAATAATTTTTCAGGATGCAATAATAATATACAAAAAAATTAGTTGTATATCTATATATGAGAAATGAAAGGTGAATTAAAAATCAAAATCATTTGTAATAGCATCAAAACCATCATATTTAGCATTAAATTTAACAAAATATATGCAAGTCTTATATGTTAGTAGCCATTAAACCTTGATGAGATAAAGAACTAAATAAATTGATAGGTTTCTTGTGTTCAGGGACTAGAAGACTCAATATTGTTAAGAGGTTCATTTTTCTGAAATTGATATATAGATTATATTCCCAATGAAAATCCTAGCAGTCTTTTGGTAGCTCTTGACACACTAATTCTAAAATGTACTTGGAAAGTCAATAGTTCTGGAATAGCCAAGCAGTTTTCAGGCAGGGCAAAGTTGGAAGACTCACTTTACCTGATTTTACAATTTGTTATAAAGCTTCAGTGATGAAGTCATTACGACATGGGCCTAAGGACAGACCATAGTTTAATGGCAGAATAGAGGGTCCAGAAACAGGACTTATTTCAATTGATTTTGACAAACATGACAAGATAATTCAATGGAGAAGGAATAGTCTTCTCCACAAATGGTGCTGGGACAATTAGACATCTACATGTAAAAAAATAAAAAGGTACTCTGTCCTTACCTCACACCTCAGGGAAAAATTAACTCACGCTGGATAATAGATTTAAATGGAACCTAAAGTGATACAACTTCTAGGAGAAAAATATAGAATATCTTTATGATTTTCTGTTAGGTAACAATTTCTTAAAGAAGACACAAAAAGCCAAACCGTGAAAAATTTTTTTAAATGCTAAATTCAACTTTATCAAAATTATTCTATTTGAAAGCCACTGTATTAGTCAGGGTTCTCCAGAGAAACAAAACCAATGGGATATATATTGAGTTGACCAAAATGTTTGTTTGGGTATTTCCATAAGCTGCTATGGAAAATCGCGAACGGACTTTTTAGCCAACCCAATACATAGGAAAAGATTTATTATAAGGAATGCTATGCTAAGTCACTTCAATCGTGTCCGACACTGTGCGACCCCATGGACTATAGCCTGCCAGGCTCCTCCATTCATGGGATTCTCCAGGCAAGAATACTGGAGTGGGCTGCCATTTCCTTCTCCAATTATAAGGAATAGGTTCATGCAATTTTGGAGACTGAGAGGTCCTACAATCTGCAAGCTGGAAACCAGCCAGTGGTATGATTCTGTACCAGATATGAGGGCCAGGGCAGCTGATGATGTAGTTTCCAGTTCAGGTCTGAAACCCTGGGAGCCAAGAACACTGAGGCAGGAGAAGATTGATGTCTCAGCACAAGCAATGAGGCAGGAAGGACGAGGAAAATGCCTCCTATGTCTCCCTTTTCTCTTCTTTGGGCCCTCAGACAATTAGGTGATATGCCACTCGTTGGAGAGGGCAGTCTATTTTACTGAGTCTGTCAACTCAAGTCTCATCCACAAACATCCTCACACACATGCAGAAATAGTATCTAATCTGAGTACCCCATGTGCAGTTAAGTTGACCGTGGAGGCCACTGTTAACAAAATGAAAGAACAAGTCACATTAGAGAGAAAATATTTTCAGGGCATACATCTGGTAAAGGGCTTGTGTCCAGAATACATAAAGAACTCTCAGAAAGAAGACAGTCCAGTTAAAAATTGGGCAAAAGATCTGAACAAGATAAAGGTGATTTACACATAGACAATAAACACTTTAAGATGTTCAATATCATTAGCCATCAGGGAACTATAGGTTAAAACCACAATGAGATACAACAATGCACCTGTTAGAATGGGGAAGAAACTGAGGATACAGAGTATTCACAAGACTGCAGAGCAACCAGGATTCTCATAGGTTGCCGCTGAGGAGGCAAAATGGTACAAACCACCTTGGGAAACTGATTGGCAGTTTCTTACAAAGGTAAAATTATATTCACCATGAGATTCAGCAAATCTACTCCTAGATATTTATCCAAGACAGCTAAAAGCTAAAAGATAATGTTGTTAAAGTGTTCCACTCAATATGTCAACAATTTTGGAAACTCAGCAGTGATCACAGGACTGGAAAAGGTCAATTTTCATTCCAGTCCAAAGGAAGACTAATGCCAAGAATGTTCAAACTACCATTCAATTACAGTAATTTCACATGCTGCTGCTGCTGCTGCTAAGTCGCTTCAGTCGTGTCCAACTCTGTGCAACCCCATAGATGGCAGCCCACCAGGGTCCGCCATCCCTGGGATTCTCCAGGCAAGAACACTGAAGTGGGTTGCCATTTCCTTCTCCAATGCTAGCAAGGTAATATTCAAAATCCTTCAACTTAGACTTCAACAGTACATGAACAAGATGTACAAGCTGGATTTAGGAAAGACAGAGGAACCAGAGATCAAATAGCCAACTTCTGTTGGGTCATAGAGAAACCAAGGTAATTTCAGAAGAACATCTACTTCTACTTCGTGACTACAGTAAATCCTTTGACTGTGTGGATCACAACAAACTGTAGAAAATTCCTGAAGAGATGGGAATACCAGACCACTTTACCTGCTTCCTAAGAAACCTGTATGCAGATCAAGAAGCAACAGTTAGAACCAGACGTGGAACAATAGACTGGTTCCAAATCAGGAAAGAAGTACAATAAGGCTGTATATTGTCACCCTGCTTTTTAAATTCTATGCAGAGTACATCATGCAGACTGCTGGGCTGGATGAAGCACAAGCTGGAATCAAGATTGCTGGGAGAAATATCAACAACCATTGATAGGCAGATGATACCACCATAATGTCAGAAAGTGAAGAGGAACTAAAGAGCCTCTTGATGAAAGTGAAAGACGAGAATGAAAAGGCTGGCTTAAAACACAGCTTTCAAAAAACTAGAATCAAGGCATCCATTCCCATCACTTCATGGAAAATAGACAGGGAAAAAGTGGAAATAGTGACAGATTTTATTTTCTTGGGCTCCAAAATCACTGCAGATGGTGACTGCAGCCATGAAGTTAAAAGATACTTGCTCCTTGGAAGGAAAGTTGTGACAAATCTAGATAGCATATCAAAAGGCAGAGACATCACTTTGCTGACAAAGGTGCATGTAGTCAAAGCTATGGCTTTTTCAATAGTCACGTACAGATGTGAGAGTTGGACCATAAAGATGGCTGAATGCCAAAGAGTTGATGCTTTTGCATTGTGGTGCTGGAGAAGATTCTTGAGAGTCCCTTCGACAGTAAGGAGATCAAACCAGTCGATCCTAAAGGAAATCAACCCTGAATATTCATTGGAAGGACTGATGTTGATGCTGAAGCTCCAATACTTTGAATACCTGATGGGAATGGGCCAACTCATTGGAAAAGACCCTGATGCTGGGAAAGATTGAGGGCAGGAGAAGAGGACAACAGAGGATAAGATGGTTGGATGGCATCACTGACATATTGTCAGCAAAAACAAGACTGGGAGCCGGTCAGGTATATTTGATTATAGTAACGGTTATATGATTGAATGCCTTTGTCAAAATTCAGAACTATGTACCAAAAGTTTGTATTTTACAGGGCTTAAATTATCTCTCAATAAAAATTTTGAAAGAATTTAAGAAAATTTCTAGTACTCTCAAAACCTTGAAGATATCAGGAGCATGGAACTTAAATCCTTAACTTTCAGAAACTCCCTTTATACTTGTTGGAGGTGCTTTGGCCTAATAATTACTTTGTTGATAGTCATTTGTTTCTGTTCAGCAAGATAATCATGCGATTTTCTGTCCCTCTCACTCTTTCCCTCTTTTTCATTTTTTTTTTCCTTTTCACTCCCTCTTTTTTTGTAAAAATGTGCCTTTCATGCCTTTAGATGTTGCTGGCAGTGGTTCTGGAAAAAGATTTATGTCCTCATTGACAAAGGTATTCTTTGTGAACTGGATTCTGTGGAGCTGCAGGGCCACATTGTATTGGAAGTTCTAGAATGAGTTTTAGCTGCTTAAGGATGTTTCTGGAGACTTGATAATTCATATGGAGGATATCAGATATAGCTGTCAAAGGCTGCCCTGTTTCAACTGGCAAACTTATGTCTGGACATCCACAATCTGACTTATATAAAATATGGAAATTGAGGGCAGCCATTGGCATCAAGGAAATGGCTATACAACTGCAATGTTGGGGAACAGGGGCCAAGCTCAGGAAAATCTTAGACAAATGGAGGAGGGAGATAGGAGTTTGATATCCATAGAGGGCACTGTTTGTTCCTTTTGAAACTCTAATTGCTAAAAAAAAATGTTTCTCTCACTCTCTTTTTCTCAACTGTTTTGCAGTAGACATTTCCAGACATTTACAAAAATAATGTTTGACTTACTCCCATCACTCAGCTTCAAAAACAGCTATCCATTTATGACCAACCTTGTTTAAACTGTATCCCCCCCAACCACTTACCTCAGGTTATTTGGAAGGAAATTTCTAGCTTTTATATCATTTCTTCTGTAAATATAATAGTTCAGTATGCATGTAAAATGTAAATACTGTTTTAAAATAACTAATTCTATTATTACATCTAAAAATGTAACAAATTCCTTGATACCATTAAATGTTAATATTCAAATCTCATAAGTGTCATTGTTGGCTTTATTTTATGCTTTGTTTGCATCAGCATGGTTAAAAATTATTTAAGTCAGCATCCAAGCAAGGTCTATACTTTATTTGGTTATTTTGTCTTTTATGCCCTTTTCCCTGCCAGGATTCCCAGGTGGCGTTAGTGGTAAAGAACCTGTCTGCCAATGCAGGAGGTGTAAGAGATGTGGGTTGGATCCCTGGGTTGTGAAGATCCCCTGGAGGAGGAAATAGCAACCCACTCCAGTATTCTTGCCTCGGAAATCCCATGGACAGAGGAGCCTGGAGAGCTACAGTCCATAGGGTCAAAAGAGTTGGATATGACTGAAGCAACTTAGCACCTTGCGTTTTTTAATCTATAGGATTTCTCTCTGTTAATTTTAATTCTAATAAACTATTTTCTAGAAGAGTTTGAGATTTATAAAGAGTTGAGAAGATGGTTTAGAGAATTTTTATATACCCTATATATAGGTGCAAGGTGACTCGCTTCAGTCACGTCCATCTTTTTGTGACCGGAAGGACTGCAGTCCACCAGGCTCCTCTGTCCATGGAATTCTCCAGGCAAGTATACTGGATCAGGTTGCCATGACCTCCTTCAGGGGATATTCACAACCAGGGATCGAACCCATGTCTCTTATGTCTCCTCATTGGCAAGCAGATTCTTCATCACTAGTGCCGCCTCTGTTCAGTTCAGTTCAGTTTCAGTTCAGTCGCTCAGTCGTGTCTGACTCTCCGCGACCCCATGAATCACAGCACGCCAGGCCTCCCTATCCATCACCAACTCCCGGGGTTCACTCAAACTCATGTCCACAGAGTCGCTGATGCCATACAGCCATCTCATTCTCTGTCGTCCCCTTCTCCTCCCACCCCAAATCCCTCCCAGCATCAGAGTCTTTTCCAGTGAGTCAACTCGTCGCATGAGGTGGCCAAAGTATTGCAGTTTCAGCTTCAGCATCAGTCCTTTCAATGAACACCCAGGATTGATCTCCTCTAAAATGAACTGGTTGGATCTCCTTGCAGTCCAAGGGACTTTCAAGAGTCTTCTCCAGCACCACAGTTCAAAAGCATCAATTCTTCGGCGATCAGCTTTCTTCACAGTCCAACTCTCACATCCATACATGACCACGGAAAAAACCAAAGCCTTGACTAGACGGACCTTGGTTGGCAAATAATGTCTCTGCTTTTTAATATACTATCTACGTTGGTCATAACTTTCCTTCCAAGGAGCAAGCGTCTTTTAATTTCATGGCTGCAATCAGCATCTGCAGTGATTTTGGAGCCCAAAAAAACAAAGTCTGACACTGTTTCCACTGTTTTTCCATCTATTTCCCATGAAGTGATGGGACCAGATGCCATGATCTTTGTTTTCTGAATGTTGAGCTTCAAGCCAACCTTTTCACGCTCCTCTTTCACTTTCATCAAGAGGCTTTTGAGTTCCTCTGCACTTTCTGCCATAAGGGTATTGTCATCTGCATATCTGAGGTTATTGATATTTCTCCCAGCAATCTTGATTCCAGCTTGTGCTTCTTCCAGCCCAGCGTTCCTCATGATGTACTCTGCATATAAGTTAAATAAGCAAGGTGACAATATACAACCTTGACGTACACCTTTTCCTATTTGGAACCAGTCTGTTGTTCCATGTCCAGTTCTAACTGTTGCTTCCTGACCTGCATACAGGTTTCTCAAGAGGCAGGTCAGGTGGTCTGGGATTCCCATCTTTTTCAGAATGTTCCACAGTTTATTGTGATCCACACAGTCAAAGACTTTGGCATAGTCAATGAAGCAGAAATAGATGTTTTTCTGGACCTCTCTTGCTTTCTCCATGATCCAGCGGATGTTGGCAATTTGATCTCTGGTGCCTCTGCCTTTTCTAAAACCTGCCTGAACATCTGGGAGTTCACGGTTTACATACTGCTGAAGCCTGGCTTGGAGAATTTTGAGCATGACTTTACTAGCGTGTGAGATGAGTGCAGTTGTGCGGTAGTTTGAGCATTCTTTGGCATTCCCTTTCTTTGGGATTGGAATGAAGACTGACCTCTTCCAGTCCTGTGGCCACTGCTGAGTTTTCCAAATCTGCTGGCATATTGAGTGCAGCACTTTCACAGCATCATCTTTCAAGACTTGAAATAGCTCAACTGGAATTCCATCACCTCCACTAGCTTTGTTTGTAGTGATGCTTTCTAAGGCCCACTTGACTTCACATTCCAAGATGTCTGGCTCTAGGTCAGTGATCACGTTATCGTGACTATCTTGGTCGTGAAGATCTTTTTTGTACAGTTCTTCTAGTATTCTTGCCACCTCTTCTTCATATCTTCTGCTTCTGTTAGGTCCATACCATTTCTGTCCTTTATCGAGCCCATCTTTGCATGAAATGTTCCCTTGATATCTCTAATTTTCTTGAAGAGATCTCTTGTTTTTCCTATTCTGTTGTTTTCCTCTATTTCTTTGCATTGGTCGCTGAGGAAGGCTTTCTTATCTCTCCTTACTATTCTTTGGAACTCTGCATTCAGATGCTTATATCTTTCCTTTTCTCCTTTGCTTTTCGCTTCTCTTCTTTTCACAGCTATTTGTAAGGCCTCCCCAGACAGCCATTTTGCTTTTTTGCATTTCTTTTCCATGGGGATGGTCTTGGTCCCTGTCTCCTTTACAATGTCACGAACCTCCGTCCAGAGTTCATCAGGCACTCTATCTATCAGATCTAGTCCCTTAAATCTATTTCTCACTTCCACTGTATAATCATAAGGGATTTGATTTAGGTCATACCTGAATGGTCTAGTGGTTTTCCCTACTTCCTTCAATTTAAGTCTGAATTTGGCAATAAGGTGTTCACGATCTGAGCCACAGTCAGCTCCTGGTCTTGTTTTTGCTAACTATATACAGCTTCTCCATCTTTGGCTGCAAAGGCAGAGGCACCAGAGATCAAATTGCCAACATCCGCTGGATCATGGAGAAAGCAAGAGAGTTCCAGAAAAACATCTATTTCTGCTTCATTGACTATGCCAAAGCCTTTGACTGTGTGGATCACAATAAACTGTGGAACATTCTGAAAGAGATGGGAATCCCAGACCACCTGACCTGCCTCTTGAGAAACCTGTATGCAGGTCAGGAAGCAACAGTCAGAACTGTACATGGAACAACAGACTGGTTCCAAATAGGGAAAGGAGTGCATCAAGGCTGTATATTGTCACCTTGCTTGTTTAACTTATATGCAGAGTACAACATGAGGAACACTGAGCTGGAAGAAGCACAAGCTGGAATCAAGATTGTTGGGAGAAATATCAATAATCTCAGATATGCAGATGACACTACCCTATGGCAGAAAGTGAAGAGGAACTCAAAAGCCTCTTGATGAAAGTGAAAGAGGAGAGTGAAAAGTTGGCTTGAAGCTCAACATTCAGAAAACAAAGATTATGGCATCTGGTCCCATCACTTCATGGCAAATAGATGGAAAGACAGTGGAAACAGTGTCAGACTTTATTTTTTGGGGCTCCAAAATCACTGCAGATGCTGATTGCAGCCATGAAATTAAAAGACGCTTACTCCTTGGAAGGAAAGTTATAACCAACCTTGATAATATATTAAAAAGCAGAGACATTACTTTGCCAACTAAGGTCCGTCTAGTCAAGGCTATGGTTTTTCCCGTGGTCATGTATGGATGTGAGAGTTGGACTGTGAATAAAGCTGATCCCCAAAGAATTGATGCTTTTGAACTGTGGTGTTGGAGAAGACTCTTGAGAGTCCCTTGTACTGCAAGGAGATCCAACCAGTCCATTCTAAGGGAGATTGATCCTGGATGTTCATTGGAAGGACTGATGCTAAAGCTGAAACTCCAATACTTTGGCCACCTCATGCGACGAGTTGACTCACTGGAAAAGACTCTGATGCTGGGAAGGATTGGGGGTGGGAGGAGAAGGGGACGACAAAGAATGAGATGGCTGGATGGCATCACCGACTCAATGGACATGAGTTTGAGTGAACTCTGGGAGTTGGTGATGGACAGGGAGGCCTGGCGTGCTGTGATTCATGGCATCGCAAGGGGTCGGACACGACTGAGTGACTGAACTGACTGACTGACTGATGGTGTTAGGAAGTGTTCTTATTTCATTCTTTTACATGTAGCTGTCCAGTTTTCCCAGCATCATTTGTTGAAGAGACTGTCTTTGCCCCATTGTATATTCTTGCCTGCTTTGTCACAAATAAGGTATCCATAATGCGTGGGTCTATTTCTGGGCTTTCTATCTTGTTTCATTGGTCTATATTCCTGTTTTTGTGCCAGTACCATACTGTCTTGATGACTGTAGCTTTGTAGTGTAATCTGAAGTCAGGAAGGTTGATTCTTCCAGCTCCATTCATCTTTCTCAAGACTGGTTTGGCTATCTGGGGTCTTTTGTGTTTCCATATGAATTGTGAAATTTTTTGTTCTAGTTCTGTGAAAAATGCCATTGGTAAATTGATAGGGATCACATTGAGTCTGTGATCAGATTGCTTTTGGTAGTATAGTCATTTTCACAATATTGATTCTTCTACCCAGGAATACAGAATTTCTCTCCATCTTTTTATGTCATCTTTGACTTCTTTCATCAGTGTCTTATAATTTTCTTTGTACAGTTCTTTTGTCTCCTTAGGTAGGTTTACTCCTAGATATTTCTTTTTGTTGCACTGGTGAATGAGATTGATTCCTTAATTTCTCTTTGTGATTTTTCATTGTTAGTATACAGAAATGAAAGTGATTTCTGTGTGTTGATTTTGTATCCTGCAACTTTGCTATATTCACTGATTAGTTCTAATAATTTTCTGATACTATCTTTAGGGTATTCTGTGATGTACAATATCATTTATCTGTAAACAGTGAGAGCTTTACTTCTTCTTTTCTAGGCTGAATTCCTTTTATTTCTTTTTCTTCTCTGATTGCTGTAGCTAGGACTTCCAGAACTATGTTGCATAATAGTGGTGAAAGTGGACACCTTTTTCTTGCTCCTGATCTTAGGGAGAATGCTTTCAGTTTTTTATCATTGAGGATAATGTTTTCTGTAGGTTTATCATATATGACCTTTACTATGTTGAGGTCGGTTCCTTCTATGCCCATTTTTTAAGAAGTTTAATCATAAATGGGTACTGAATTTTGTCAAAGGCTTTTTCCTCATCTATTGAGATGATTATATGGTTTTTATCTTTCAGTTTGTTAATATGGTGTATCACATTGATTGATTTGCATGTATTGAAAAATCCTTGCATCCCAGGAATAAACCCAACTTAATCATGGTATATGAGCTTTTTGATGTGTTACTGAATTCTGATTGCTAAAATTTTGTTGAGGATTTTTGCTTCTATGTTCATCAGTGATATTGGCCTGTAGTTTTCTGTTTTTGTGTTGTCTTTGTCTGGTTTTGGTATCAGAGTGATGGTGGCTTCATAGAATGAGTTTGAAAGTATTCCTTCCTCTGCAATTTTTTGAAAGAGTTTTAGAAGGATAGGCATTAGCTCTTCTCTAAGTGATAGAATTCTCCTGTGAAGCCATCTGGTCCTGGGCTTTTGTTTTGTGGGAGATTTTTGATCACAGCTTCAATTCCAGTGCTTGTAATTGGGTTGTTCATAATTTCTATTTATTCCTGGTTCAGCATTGGAAGATTGAACTTTTCTAAGAATCTGTCCGTTTCTTCCAGGTTATCCATTTTATTGTCATATAGTTCATAATAGTCTCTTATAATCCTTTGTATTTCTGCATTGTCTGTTGTAACCTCTCCTTTTACATTGCTAATTTTGTTGATTTGATTATTCTCTCTTTTTTTCTTGATGAATCTGGCTAGAGGTTTGTCAATTTTCTTTTATCTTCTCAAAGAGCCAGCTTTTAGTTTTATTAATCTTTGCTATTGTTTCTTTCATTTATTTTTCATTTATTTCTGCTCAGATCTTTATGATTTTTTTCCTTCTATGAATTTTAGAGGGTTTTTGTTCTTTTTCTATTTGTTTTAGGTGTAAAGTTAGGTTGTCTATTCGATGTTTTTCTTGTTTCTTGAGGTAGGATTTCTTTGCTATAAACTTTCCTCTTAGAATTGCTTTTGCTTCATCCCATAGGTTTTGAGTTGTCATGTTTTCATTGTCATTTGTTTCTAGAAATTAGTTGATTTCTCTTTTGATTTCTTCAGTAACCTGTTGGTCATTTAGAAACATGTTATTTAATCTCCATATGTTCATGTTTCTTACAGTTTTTTTCTTGTAACTGCTATCTAGTCTCATAATATTGTAGTTGGAGAAGATGCTTGATACAATTTCAATTTTCTTAAATTTACTGAGGTTTGATTGGTGACCCAAGATTTGGTCTATCCTTGAGAATATTCCACGTGCACTTGAGAAGAAGGTGTATTCTGCATTTGGATGGAATGTCCTGAAGATATCAATGAGATCCATCTCATCTAATGTGTCATTTAAGGCTTGTGCTTCCTTGTTAATTTTCTGTTTTGATGACCTGCCCATTGGTATGAGTGGGGTGTTAAAGTCTACTATTATCGTGTTACTGTCAATTTTTCCTTTTATGTCTGTTAGTGTTTGTCTTATGGATTGAGGTGCTCCTATGTAGGGTGCATAGATATTTACAATTGTTATGTCTTCCTCTTGGATTGATCCCTTGATCATATGTAGTGTCCTTCCTTATCTGTTGTAATCTTCCTTATTGTAAGGTCTATTTTGTTTGATATGAGGATTGCTACTCCAACTTTCTTTTGCTTCCCATATGCATGGAATATGTTTTTCCATCCTCTCACTTTCAACCTATATGTGTCTTTAGGTCTGAAGTGGGTTTCTTGTAGACAGCATATATATGGATCTTGATTTTGTATCCATTCAGCCAGTCTGGGTCTTTTGGTTGGAGCATTTAATCCATGTACATTTAAAATAATTATTGATATATATGTTCCTATTGTCATTTTCTTAATTGTTTGGGGTTGATTTTGTAGATTGTTTTTCTTCTCTTGTATTTCTTGACTACAGAAGTCCCTTTAACATTTGTGGTAAGCTGGTTTTACGGTACTGAATTCTCTTAACTTTTGCTCATCTGGAAAGCTTTTTATTTCTCCATCAATTTTGAATGAGATCCTTTCTGGGTACAGTAATCTTGGTTGTAGACTTTTCACTTTCAGTACTTTAAATATATCCTGCCATTTCTTTCTGGCCTGCAGAGTTTCTGCTGAAAGATCAGCTGTTAAGTGTATGGGGTTTCCTTTGTATGTTACTTGTTGCTTCTCCCTTGCTGCTTTTAATATTCTTTCTTTGTGCTTAATTTTTGTTAGTTTGATTAGTATGTGTCTTGGCATGCTTCTCTTTGGGTTTATCCTGTATGGGACTTTTTGTGCCTCTTGGACTTGATTGACTATTTCCCTTTTCACGTTGGGGAAATTTTCAACTATAACTTCTTCAAAATGTTTCTCAAGCCCTTTCTTTTTCTCTTCTTCTTCTGGGTCCCCTATAATTTGAATGTTGGTGCATTTGATATTGTCATGAGGTCTCTGAGACTATCCTCAGTTCTTTTCATTCTTTTTACTTTATTCTGCTCTTCAGAAGTTATTTCCACCATTTTACCTTCCAGCTCACTGATTCATTCTTCTTCTTCAGGTATTCTGCTATTGATTCCTTCTAGAGTATTTTTAATTTCAGTAATTGTGTTGTTTGTCTCTGTATGTTTATTCTTTATTTCTTCTAGGTCTTTGTTAATTGATTCTTGCATTTTCTCCATTTTGTTTTCAAGGTTTTTGACCATCCTTACTATTCTGAATTCTTTTTCAGATAGTTTGCCTATTTCTGCTTCATTTATTTGGACTTTTGTGTTTCTACTTTGTTCCTTCATTTGTGTAATATTTCTCTGCCTTTTCATTCTTTTTTTTAACTTACTGTGTTTGAGATCTGCTTTTCCAAGGCTTCAAGGTTGAATTCCTCCTTCCTTTTGGTTTCTGCCCTCCTAAGGTACTGGCAGCACAGACGCAAGAGACGCTGGCTCTAGCACAAATGACCATGCACAGAAGCACAGCCGAGAGGAGCTACCCCATGCCCGAGGCCAGGGGCGGCAGCCAAGAGGAGCTACCCCACATCCAAGAGGCGGAGGCTGCATGGGCGCAGGGGCCCGAGAGGAGCTACTCCACATTCAAGGTCAGGAGGGACAGCCTTGAGGAGATACCCCTTGTCCAAGGTAAGGTGCAGCAGCTGCGCTTTACTGGAGCTGCTGTGAAGAGATATTCCACGACTAAGGTAAGAGAAACCCAAATAAGATGGTAGGTATTGCGAAGGGGCATCAGAGGGCAGACACACTGAAATCATAATCACAGAAAACTAGTTGATCTGATCATGTGGACCACAGCCCTGTCTAACTCATTGAAACTAAGCCATGCCGTGTGGGGCCACCCAAGACAGACGGGTCATGGTGGAGAGGTCTGACAGAATGTGGTCCACTGGAGAAGGGAATGGAAAACCACTTCAGTATACTTGCCTTGAGAACCCCATGAACAGTATCAAAAGGCAAAATGATAGGATACTGAGTGAGGAATTCCCCAGGTCGGTAGGTGCCCAGTATGCTACTGGAGATCAGTGGAGAAATAACTCCAGAAAGAATGAAGGGATGGAGCCAAAGCAACACAAATACCCAGTTGTGGATGTGACTGGTGATAGAAGCAAGGTCCAATGTTGTAAAGAGCAATATTGCAAAGGAACCTGGAATGTTAGGTCCATGAATCAAGGCAAATTGGAAGTGGTCAAACAGGAGATGACAAGAGTGAACATAGACATTCTAGGAATCAGTGAATTAAAATGGACTGGAATGGGTGAATTTAACTGAGATGACCATTATATCTACTACTGTGGGCAGGAATCCCTTAGAAGAAATGGAGTAGCCATCATGGTCAACAAAAGAGTCCGAAATGCAGTACTTGGATGCAATCTTAAAAATGACAGAATGATTTCTGTTCGTTTCCAAGGCAAACCATTCAATATTACAGTAATCGAAGCCTATGCCCCAACCAGTAACGCTGAAGAAGCCGAAGTTGAATGTTTCTATGAAGACCTAAAAGACCTTTTTTGAACTAACACCCAAAAAATATGTCCTTTTCATTATAGGGAATTGGAATGCAAAAGTAGGAAGTCAAGAAAAACCTGGAGTAACAGGCAAATTTGGCCTTAGAGCACGGAATGAAGCAGGGCAAAGGCTAACAGAGTTTTGCCAAGAGAACGCATGGGTCATAGCAAACACCCTCTTCCAACAACACAAGAGAAGACTCTACACATGGACATCACCAGATGGTCAACTAAAATCAGATTGATTATATTCTTTGCAGCCAAAGATTGAGACGCTCTATGCTGCTGCTAAGTCACTTAAGTCGTGTCCGACTCTGTGTGACCCCACAGACGGAAGCCCACCAGGGCTACAGTTAGCAAAAACAAGACCAGGAGCTGACTGTGGCTCAGATCATGAACTCCTTAGTGCCAAATTCAGACTTAAAATGAAGAAAGTAGGGAAAACCACTAGACCATTCAGATATGACCTAAATCAAATCCCTTATGATTATACAGTGGAAGTGAGAAATAGATTTAAGGGACTAGATCTGATAGATAGAGTGCCTGATGAACTCTGGACGGAGGTTCATGACATTTTACAGGAGACAGGGACCAAGACCATCCCCATGGAAAAGAAATGCAAAAATGCAAAATGGCTGTCTGGGGAGGCCTTACAAATAGCTGTGAAAAGAAGAGAAGCGAAAAGCAAAGGAGAAAAGGAAAGATATAAGCATCTGAATGGAGAGTTCCAAAGAATAGCAAGGAGAGATAAGCAAGCCTTCCTCAGCAATCAATGCAAAGAAATAGAGGAAAACAACAGAATAGGAAAAACAAGAGATCTCTTCAAGAAAATTAGAGATATCAAGGGAACATTTCATGCAAAGATGGGCTCGATAAAGGACAGAAATGGTATGGACCTAACAGAAGCAGAAGATATTAAGAGGAGGTGGCAAGAATACACAGAAGAACTGTACAAAAGATCTTCACGACCAAGATAATCACGATGGCAAGATCACTGACCTAGAGCCAGACATCTTGGAATTTGAAGTCAAGTGGGCCTTAGAAAGCATCACTATGAACAAAGCTAGTGGAGTTGATGGAATTCCAGTTGAGCTATTTCAAATCCTGAAAGATGATGTGTGAAAGTGTTGCACTCAATATGCCAGCAAATTTGGAAAACTCAACAATGGCCACAGGAATGAAAAGGTCAGTCTTCATTCCAATCCCAAAGAAAGGCAATGCCAAAGAATGCTCAAACTACTGCGCAATTGCACTCATCTCACACGCTAGTAAAGTCATGCTCAAAATTCTCCAAGCCAGGCTTCAGCAATATGTGAATTGTGAACTCCCAGATGTTCAAGCAGGTTTTAGAAAAGGCAGAGGCACCAGAGATCAAATTGCCAACATCCGCTGGATCATGGAGAAAGCAAGAGAGGTCCAATAAAACATCTATTTCTGCTTCATTGACTGTGCCAAAGCCTTTGACTGTGTGGATCACAATAAACTGTGGAACATTCTGAAAGAGATGGGAATCCCAGACCACCTGACCTGCCTCTTGAGAAACCTGTATACAGAACAGGAAACAACAGTTAGAACTGGACATGGAACAACAGACTGGTTCCAAATAGGAAAAGGAGTACGTCAAGGCTGTATATTGCCACCCTGCTTATTTAACTTATATGCAGAGTACATCATGAGGAACGCTGGGCTGGAAGAAGCACAAGCTGGAATCAAGATTGCCGGGAGAAATATCAATAACCTCAGATATGCAGATGACACCACCCTTATGGCAGAAAGTGAAGAGGAACTCAAAAGCCTCTTGATGAAAGTGAAAGAGGAGAGTGAAAGGGTTGGCTTGAAGCTCAACATTCAGAAAACCAAGATCATGGCTTCTGCTCCCACGACTTCATGGGAAATGGATGGGGAAACAGTGGAAACAGTGTCAGACTTTATTTTTTGGGGCTCCAAAATCACTGCAGATGCTGATTGCAGCCAGGAAATTAAAAGACGCTTTCTCCTTGGAAGGAAAGTTATGACCAACGTAGATAGTATATTAAAAAACAGAGACAGTACTTTGCCAACAAAGGTCCATCTAATCAAGGCTATGTTTTTTCCCATGGTCATGTATGGATGTGAGAGTTGGACTGTGAAGAAAGCTGATTGCCGAAGAATTGATGTTTTTGAACTGTGGTGCTGGAGAAGACTCTTGAGAGTCCCTTGGACTGCAAGGAGGTCCAACCAGTCCATTCTAAAGGAGATCAATCCTGGGTGTTCATTGGAAGGACTGATGCTAAAGCTGAAACTCCAATACTTTGGTCATCTCATGCGACGAGTTGACTCACTGGAAAAGACTCTGATGCTGGGAAGGATTGGGGGCGGGAGGAGAAGGGGACGACAGAGAATGAGATGGCTGGATGGCATCACCGACTTGATGGACATGAGTTTGAGTGAACTCCGGGAGTTGGTGATGAACAGGTAGGCCTGGCCTGCTGTGATTCATGGGGTCACAAAGAGCCGGACACGACTGAGTGACTGAACTGAACTGAACTGAACTGAATTGAGGGTTATTTCTCTGGTAGTCTAGGGTCTTGGAGTCAGTGCTCCCACTCCAAAGGCTCAGGGCTTGATCTCTAGTCAGGAACAAAGATTTCTCAAGTGGTTTGATATAGCATTTGTCAGATTAAAACAAATGTCCAAAAATGAGAAACCAGTGATGAACCCCAGACAAATGGTGGTTACAAATCAGGCAAATAATAATTAAAATAATGGAATATACACATATACATATACACCTATGAGCAAAGTCAAAACAGTCCAACAAAAATAAAGTACAATAGATTGACTCAGCGAACAAAGGAAATCAAAAAATTGTATTTTCCAGTTAAGAACAAAACTAACTAAAACACAAACTGGAAAACAATCTAAATCAGGGTGCCTTGTGAAAAATAACGCAATGAAAATAAAACTGAAAAATGTGTTGAGAGGAAAGAAAAGAAAGAAAAGAGAAATAGCTATGCAAAGTTAAATAGAGGTAGATAAAGTTGATTTATATACATTAAAGATTAACTGCAAGGGGAAAAGAGTAGTCAGAAAAGCAAACAAAGGAATAAATGTAGAGAAAATAATAATAGGTTTAAAAAATTAAAATTAAAAAATAAAAGCAGGGGGGGACGCCCAAGAACTGCAAAAGCCCAATGTAGAGGCAGAGGTTTGTAACTACAATAAGAAAAGTGACTGAGAAGAAAAAAAAAAAAAAGTTCAACAGCTTAATTAGATTTCATAGTGCCAATAAAATCAACAACTGCAACAGTGGGAGGAGGAAGAAGGAAAAAAAGAAGAGGAAAAGTCCAAAGAATCTACAAAACTAATCAAAACATAAGAATAATAAATTCTTTTCTTGAGTCACTGATGTCAGAGTCCTTTCCCTTGCTGGGAGTCAAAGTCCACGTCACCTCCCTAGGATGGCCTCCAGCACTGTGCTGATCTCTGGACCTGCTATGGGGGCAGCCCAGATTCTAATCTGGTCCTACGCCCCTGTATTCTTGCCTTCAATGTCCACAGCTATCAGAACTAGTGCATTTTCTTTTGTGGGAGCTCTGAATGATCTTTTATATATTCCATAGACACAGAGTTTGCCTAGCTGATCGTGTGTATTTAATCTGCAGCTTGTACAGCTATTGGGAAGGTTTTGTGTTTTTTCCTTAGTCACACTGCCCCTGGGTTTCAATTGTGGTTTTATTTCCACCTCTGCATATGGGTCATCCACTGGGGTTTGCTCCTGAGGCTGCCCTGAAAAACTTGGGTTTGCCCCTGTGAGGGCCAGGTGTGGAGGTAGTACAGCTGCTTGGGTTGCAGGGGTTCTGGCAGCACCAGGTACCCAAGGGAGTTGGCGGCTAGGGCAGCAGGAAATATAATGCTCTAGAAGGGTATGGCAACCAGTATTGGTCAATATGCTCCAGTGTTCTTGCCTGGAAAACCCCTCTATCTGACAGAGATGCCTGGCAGGCCACAGTCTACAGGGTCGCAAAGAGTCGGACACTACCAAAGTGACCCTGCATGCATAGATTAAGACTTTTTTGCCTGTGGCATCTCTGCCCCAGTTAGAGTCGAGCATGAAGGTGGCACAGCTGCTTGGCTTGATGGGACCTGGTGGCACCAAGTGTGCAGGGACATGGACTACCTCTGCAGCAGGAATTATGGCCCTATCAGTCTTTTCTCAAGCCTCTTGAGGCTGGTGATCAGGTTTCTTTGGCCAGTCTTTCTCCGTTGCTCCTCCCATTCAGGCACTTAGAGGGTTCCCTTGCCTGGGGTCTTCTTTGTTGTTCCTTGAATCAGACACATAGAGCACCCCTACTGTCTGGGGTCTTACTCTGTAGGTTGGCAAGTCAGGCACTTAAAGGCACCCCCCTGGGTGGGGTCCTATTCTGTAGTTCAGTGCATCAGGCATTTGATGGGCCAGTGTCTCTGTTGTTCAGCTGCCAATGCTGGCGTGCGGGGGGAGAGAGGCTATAGTGATGGGTCCACTCACTGTGCATGACTCAGCAGTATTGCCTTGCTTCCATGGCTGCCCAGCTTTCCTCCACAGGCATTTCCCACCACAATCTCCTCCCTCACATCCCCTCCATCCATCTCTCCGCAGTAAACAGCAGCCCTCACCCTGGGATTGCTCCACAATTTCCTTAAACTCCAGTTCCCAGTTGCAGTGTCTTCCAGGGGGTCTGTATCCCTGTCCAGGGTATGTATGGCTGTGGCAGGGACTGTCTGATTCTCATTCCATTTAGGCTGCCAAGGATCAACTGTTTCCCTCGCAGCCTTAAATGTTTCTCCTCTGACTCAGACAATTGCCCCTATGTGGGGATCAGACCTTTGCTTCAGTTCCCCCACCTGCTGAGGGCAAGTCCAGTCCTACTAATACTCCTGCTTTTTTCCCTAGTTCCCTCATCCTACCGAGTTTTGCGTGGGTCTATATATTATTTTCCGCTGGTCAGGTACTCCTGTCCGCTCTCAGCTGGAGTTCTGCATATGTCTGAAGGTGTATTCCTGATGTATCCATGGAGAGATAGACTCCATGTCCACCTACTCCTCTGCCATCTTTAATCTGTGATTTTTAAAGTTAATCAGGGACAAGATTAACTGCCTGGATTGAAGGATCTGGGCAGAGGGACAAGAGAAAGGGACTATAAAGGATCAATCTCTTTAATTTTTATTTTATATTGGGCTATAGTTGATATACGTTTTGGTAGTTTCAGGTGTACACAAAGTGATTCAGTAACACATATCCATTCTTTTTCCAATTCTTTTCCTATGTAGGTTATTACAGAATACTGAGTAGAGTTCCCTGTGCTATACAGTAGGCCCTTGTTGATAATCTTTTGTATATGGTAGGGGGTATATGTTAATCCCAAACTCTTAATTTATCCCCTCCTCCTTCCCCATTTGGTACCATAAGTTTGTTTCCAAAATCAATGAGTCTGTTTCTGTCTTGTAAATAAGTTCATCTGTAACATCTTTAGAGGCACCACATATAAGTGATTACCATATGATATTTGTCTTTGTCTGTCTGACTTATTTCACTTACTATGATCATCTCTAGGTCTATCCATGATCAAGTTTAGATCCATCTATGAAATAATGCAATGATATAATTTCACTCCTTTTATGGCTGAGTAATATTTCATTGTCTGTATGTACCATATCTTTCATCTGTTGTACATTATGTTTGCTTCCATGTCTTGGCTATTATAAATAGTTCTTCAGTGAATGTTGGGGTGCATGTCTTTTTGCATTATGGTTTTCTCTGGATAGATGTCCAGAAGTGGGACTGCTGGATCATATAGTAGCTCCATTTTTAGATTTTTAAGGAACCTCTTTACTGTTCTCCACAGTGGTTCTACCAATTTACATTAGCAGCAGTAGTGTAGGAGGTTTCCCTTTTCTGCACACCCTCTCCAGGATTTTTTCTTTGTAGACTTTGATGATGGTCATTCTGACTGGTGGAGGTGATACCTGGCTGTAGTTTTGATTTGCATTTCTCTAATAATTAGCAATGTTGAGCACATTCTCATGACTGGTGGAGGTGATACCTGGCTGTAGTTTTGATTTGCATTTCTCTAATAATTAGCAATGTTGAGCACATTCTCATCTGCTTTTTGGCCATCTATATGTCTTCTTTGGAGAAATGTCTGTTTAGATATTTTTTTAAAATTGAGTTTTTTTTTATTGAGCTGCATGAATTGTTTGTAGATTTTGGAGATTAATCCCTTGTGGGCATCTTTGTTAACAAATATTTTCTCCTATTCTGTGAGCTGCCTTTTTGTTTTGTTCTTGGCCTCCTTTGCTGTGCAAAAGCTTTTAAATTTAATTAGGTCCCACTTGTTTATGTTTGTTTTTATTTTCATTACTCTAATAGGTGGATCACAGAAGATGCTGCTGTGATTTATGTCAAAGAGTGTTCTGCCTACGTTTTCCTCTAAGAGTTTTACAGTATTTGATCTTAATCCATTTTGAGTTTGTTTCTGTGTATGGTATTAGAGAATGTTCTGATTTCATTCTTTAACATGTAGCTGTCCAGTTTTCCCAGCACCAATTATTAAAGGGGCTCTCTTTTTGCCATTGTATATTCTGGCTTCCTTTGTCATAGGCTAATTAACTATAGATGCCTAAGTTATTTCTGGGCTTTCTACCCTGTTCCATTGGTCTATCTTTGTTTCTGTGCCAGTACCATACTGTTTTGATTACTGTAGTATAATTTGAAATCAGGGAGCCTGATTCCTCCAGTTCTGTTTTTCTTTCTCAGGATTGCTTTGCCTAGTTGGGGTCTTCAGTATTTCCATATGATTTAAAATTCTTTTTCTACTTCTGTGAAAAATGTCATTGGTAATTTGATGGTTTTGCATTGAATCTTCAGGTTTCCTTGGATAGTATAGTCATTTTGACAATAGTGATTCTTGCAATCCAAGAACAATGTATATCTTTCCATCTGTTTGATTCATCATTTGACTTCTTTCATCAGTATCTTATAGTTTTCAGAGTATGAGTCTTTTACCTCCTTAGATTGGTTTATTCCTAGATTTTGGGTTTTTTTTTTATCTGACGGTAAATTGGATTGTTTCCTTGATTTCTCTTTCTGATGTTTCTTTGTTAGTATATAGAATTATTGAAGAATTCTCCGTATTAATTTTTTATTCTGCAACCTTCCCAAAATTTAATGAGTTCTAGTAATTCTGTGGTAACATCTTTAGAATTTTCTTTGCATAGTATCACATCATCTGCAAACAGTGATAGTTTTACTGCTTTATTCCAGTTTGGAATTATTTCTTTTTCTGCCATGATTGCCATGACTAGCACTTCCAAAGTTATGTTGAATAAAATTTACTAGAGTGGACATCTTTGTCTTGTTCCTGATCTTAAAGTAAGTGCTTTCAGCTTTTCACCTTTCAGTATGATGTCAGCTGTGGGTTTGTCACATGTGGCCTTTCTTATATCAAAGTATGTTTTTTCTATATCTGTTTTCTGGAAAGTTTTGTCATAAATTGGTGTTGAATTGTGTAAGAAGTTTTTCATGCATCTATTGAGATGATTGTGTGGTTTTTATTCTTCAGTTTGTTAATGTGGTGTTCAGTTCAATTCAGTCACTCTGTCATGTCTGATTCTTTGCAACCCCATGGACTACAGCATGCCAGGCCTCCCTGTCCATCACCAACTCCCAGAGTTTACTCAAACTCATGTCCATTGAGTCAGTGATACCATCCAGCCATCTCATCCTCTGTTGTCCCCTTCTCTTCCCGCCTTCAATCTTTCCCAGCATCAGGGTCTTTTCCAGTGAGTCAGTTTTTCACATCAGGTGGCCAAAGTATTGGAGTTTCAGTTTCAACTTCAGTCCTTCCAATGAACACTCAGGACCGAACTCCTTAAGGATGGACTGGTTGGATCTCCTTGCAGTCCAAGGGATTCTCAAGAGTCTTCTCCAACACCACATTCAAAAGCATCAATTCTTCTGCACTCAGCTTTCTTTATAGTCCAACTCTCACATCCGTATATGACCAATGGAGAAACCATAGCCTTGACTAGATGGACCTTTGTTGGCAAAGTAATGTCTCTGCTTTTTAATATGCTGTCTAGTTTGGTCATAACTTTCCTTCCAAGGGGTAAATGGCTTTTAATTTCAAGGCTGCAATCACCATCTGCAGTGATTTTGGAGCCCCCCCAAAATAAAGTCTTCCACTGTTTCCAATGTTTCTCCCATTTATTTGCTATGATGTGATGGGGCCGGATGCCGTGATCTTAGTTTTCTGAATGTTGAGCTTTAAGCCAACTTTTTCACTCTCCTCTTTCACTTTCTTAAAGAAGCTCTCTAGTTCTTCACTTTCAGCCATAAGGGTGGTGTCATCTGCATATCTGAGGTTATTGATATTTCTCCCAGCAATCAATTCCAGCTTGTGTTTCCTCCAGCCCAGCACTTCTCATGATGTACTCTGTATATAAGTTAAATAAGCAGGGTGACAACATACAGCCTTTACGTACTCCTTTTCCTATTTGGAACCAGTCTGTTGTTCCATGTCCAGTTCTAACTGTTGCTTCCTGACCTGCATGCAGATTTCTTTCTTTTTTTTTTAAATTTTTTAATTTATTTCATTGGAGGCAAATTACCTTACATTAATATATTGGTTGGTTTTGCCATACATTGACATGAATCCGCCCCGGGTGTACATGTGTTCCCTTTCTTGAACCCCCTTCCCACCTCCCTCTTCCCCATATCCTCCCTCCGTGCACCAGCCCCAAGCATCCTGTATCATGCGTCGAACCTGGACTGGTCACATATGATAATATACATGCTACAATGCCGTTCTCCCCAGTCATCCCACCTTCACCCTCTCCCACAGAGTTCCAAAGACTGTTCTATATACCTATGTCTCTTTTGCAGTCTCGTATACAGGGTTAAGGTTACCATCTTTCTAAATTCCATATATATGCGTTAGTATACTGTATTGATGTTTTTCTTTCTGGCTTACTTCACTCTGTATAATAGGCTCCAGTTTCATCCACCTCATTAAAACTGATTCAAATGCATTCTTTTTGATGGCTGAAAAATACTCCGTTGTGTGTATGTACCAAAGCTTTCTTATCCATTCATCTGCAGATGGACATCTAGGTTGCTTCCATGTCCTAGCTATTATAAACTGTGCTGCAGTGAACATTGGAGTACATGTGTTTCTTTCAATTCTGGTTTCCTCGGTGTGTATGCCCAGGAGTGCGATTGCTGGATCATATGGCAGTTCTAGTTCCAGTTTTTTGAGGAATCTCCACACTGTTCTCCATAGTGGCTGTACTAGTTTGCATTCCCACCAACAGTGTAAGAGGGTTCCCTTTTCTCCACACCCTCTCCAGCATTTATTGCATGTAGACTTTTGGATAGCAGCCATTCACTGGTGTGAAATGGTATCTCATTGGGGTTTTGATTTGCATTTCTCTGATTATGAGGGATGTTGAGCATTTTTTCATGTGTTTGTTAGCTATCTTTATGTCTTCTTTGGAGAAATGTCTGTTTAGTTCTTTGGCCCATTTTTTGATTGGGTCACTTATTTTTCTGGAATTGAGCTACAGGAGCTGCCTGTATATTTTGGAGATTAATCCTTTATCAGTTGCTTCATTTGATATTATTTTCTCCCATCCTGAAGGCTGTCTTTTCACATTGCTTATAGTTTCCTTTGCTGTGCAGAAGCTTTTGATTTTAATTAGGTCCCATTTGTTTATTTTTGCTTTTATTTCCAATATTCTGGGAGGTGGGTCTTGGAGGATCCTGCTGTGATTTATGTCGGAGAGTGTTTTGCCTACGTTCTCCTCTAGGAGTTTTATAGAATCTGGTCTTACATTTAGATCTTTAATCCATTTTGAGTTTATTTTGGTGTATGGTGTTAGGAAGTGTTCTAGTTTCATTCTTTTACAAGTGGCTGACCAGTTTTCCCAGCACCACTTGTTAAAGAGACTGTCTTTTCTCCATTTTATGTTTTTGCCTCCTTTGTCGAAGATAAGGTGTCCATAGGTGCGTGGATTTATCTCTGGGCTTTCTATTTTGTTCCATTGATCTATATTTCTGTCTTTATGCCAGTACCATACTGTTTTGATGACTGTGGCTTTGTAGTAGAGCCTGAAGTCTGGCAGGTTAATTCCTCCAGTTCCATTCTTCTTCTTCAAGATTGCTTTGGCTATTCGAGGTTTTTTGTATTTCCATACAAATTGTGAGATTATTTATTCTAGTTCTGTGAAAAATATCATTGGTAGCTTGATAGGGATTGCATTGAATGTATAAATTACTTTGGGGTGTATACTCATTTTCACAATATTTATTCTTCCAATCCACGAACACGGTATATTTCTCCATCTATTAGTGTCCTCTTTGATTACTTTCACTAGTGTTTTATAGTTTTCTATGTACAAGTCGTTTGTTTCCTTAGGTAGATATATTCCTAAGTATTTAATTCTTTTCGTTGCAACAGTGAATGGAATAGTTTCCTTAATTTCTCTTTCTGTTTTCTCATTATTAGTGTATAGGAATGCAAGGGATTTCTGTGTGTTGATTTTATATCCTGCAACTTTACTGTATTCATTGGTTAGCTCTAGTAGTTTTCTGGAAGAGTCTTTAGGGTTTTCTGTGTAGAGGATCATGTCATCAGCGAACAGTGAAAGTTTTACTTCTTCTTTTCCAATTTGTATTCCTTTTATGTCTTTTTCTGCTCTGATTGCTGTAGCCAAAACTTCCAGAACTATGTTGAATAGTAGTGGTGAGAGTGGGCACCCTTGTCTTGTTCCTGACTTTAGGGGAAATGCTTTCAGTTTTTCACCATTGAGGATAATGTTTGCTGTGGGTTTGTCATATATTGCTTTTATTATGTTGAGATATGTCCCTTCTATTCCCACTTTCTGGAGAGTTTTTATCATAAATGGATGTTGTATTTTGTCAAAGGCTTTCTCTGCATCTATTGAGATAATCATATGATTTTTATTTTTCAGTTTGTTAATATGGTGTATTACATTGATTGATTTGCGGATATTGAAGAATCCTTGCATTCCTGGGATAAAGCCCACTTGGTCATGATGTATGATCTTCTTAATGTGTTGTTGGATTCTGATTGCTAGAATTTTGTTAAGGATTTTTGCATCTGTGTTCATCAGTGATATTGGCCTGTCTTTTTCCCTTTCCGTGGGATCTTTACCAGGTTTTGGGATTAGGGCGATGGTGGCCTCAAAGAATGAGTTTGAAATTTTTTCTTCCTCAGCAATTTTCTGGAAGAGTTTGAGTAGAATAGGTGTTAGCTCTTCTCTAAATTTTTGTTAGAATTCAGCTGTGAAGCCGTCTGGACCTGGGCTTTTGTTTGCTGGAAGATTTCTGATTACTTCCTCTAGTTCCGTACTTGTAATGGGTCTATTCAGATATTCTATTTCTTCCTGGTTCAGTTTTGGCAAGGTGTACTTTTCTAGGAATTTGTCCATTTCTTCCAAGTCATTCATTTTATTGCCATATAATTGCTGATAGTATTCTCTAATAATGCTTTGTATTTCTGTGTTGTCAGTTGTGATCTCTCCATTTTCATTTCTAATTTTATTGATTCGGATCTTCTCCCTTTGTTTCTTGATGAGTCTGGCTAGTGGTTTGTGAATTTTATTTACCTTCTCAAAGAACCAGCTTTTGGCTTTGTTGATTTTTGCTATGGTCTCTTTTGTTTCTTTTGCATTTATCTCTGCCCTAATTTTTACGATTTCTTTCCTTCTACTAACCCTGGGGTTCTTCATTTCTTCCTTTTCTAGTTTCTTTAGATGTAGAGTTAGGTTATTTAGTTGACTTTTTTCTTGTTTCTTGAGGTGTGCCTGTATTGCTATGAACTTCCCCCTTAGCACTGCTTTTACAGTGTCCCAGAGGTTTTGGGTTGTTGTGTTTTCATTTTCATTCATTTCTATGCATATTTTGATTTCTCTTTTGATTTCTTCTATAATTTGTTCATTATTCAGCAGTGTGTTGTTCAGCCTCCATATGTTGGCATTTTCAATAGTTTTTCTCCCGTAATTGAGATCTAATCTTACTGCATTGTGGTCAGAAAAGATGCTTGGAATGATTTCAATTTTTTTGAATTTACCAAGGCTAGATTTATGGCCCAGGATGTGATCTATCCTGGAAAAGGTTCCGTGTGCGCTTGAGGAAAAGGTGAAATTCATTGTTTTGGGGTGAAATGTCCCATAGAGATCTATTAGGTCTAACTGGTCTATTGTATCATTTAAAGTTTGTGTTTCCTTTTTAATTTTCTGTTTAGTTGATCTATCCATAGGTGTGAGTGGGGTATTAAAGTCTCCCACTATTATTGTGTTATTGTTAATTTTGCCTTTCATACTTTTTAGTAATTGTCTTACATATTGCGGTGCTCCTATGTTGGGTGCATAAATATTTATAATCGTTATATCTTCTTCTTGGATTGATCCTTTGATCATTATGTAGTTTCCTTCTTTGTCTCTTTTCACAGCCTTTGTTTTAAAATCTATTTTATCTGATATGAGTATTGCCACTCCTGCTTTCTTTTGGTCTCTATTTGCGTGGAATATCTTTTTCCAGCCCTTCACTTTCAGTCTGTACGTGTCCCTCGATTTGAGGTGGGTCTCTTGTAGACAATATATATGGGGGTCTTGTTTTTGTATCCATTCAGCCAGCCTTTGTTTTTTGGTTGGGGCATTCAACCCATTTACGTTTAAGGTGATTATTGATAAGTATGATCCCATTGCCATTTTCTTTATTGTTTTGGGTTCGAGTTTATATACCCTTTCTGTGTTTCCTGTCTAGAGAAGATCCTTTAGTATTTGTTGGAAAGCTGGTTTGGTGATGCTGAATTCTCTCAGCTTTTGCTTGTCTGTAAAGCTTTTGATTTCTCCTTCATATTTGAATGAGATCCTTGCTGGGTACAGTAATCTGGGCTATAGGTTACTTTCTTCCATCACTTTAAGTATGTCTTGCCATTCCCTCATGGCCTGAAGAGTTTCTGCTGAAAGATCAGCTGTTATCCTTATGGGGATCCCCTTGTGTGTTATTTGTTGTTTTTCCCTTGCTGCTTTTAATATTTGTTCTTTGTGTTTGATCTTTGTTAATTTGATTAATATGTGCCTTGGAGTATTTCGCCTTGGGTTTATGCTGTTAGGGACTCTCTGTGTTTTTTGGACTTGGGTGATTATTTCCTTCCCCATTTTAGGGAAATTTTCAACTATTATCTCCTCAAGTATTCTCTCATGGTCTTTCTTTTTGTCTTCTTCTTCTGGGACTCCTATGATTTGAATGTTGGGGCGTTTAATATTGTCCCATATGTCTCTAATATTGTCTTCATTTCTTTTAATTCTTTTTTCTTTTTCCATCTCTGTTTCATTTATTTCTACAATTCTATCTTCTAGCTCGGTTATCCTGTCTTCTGCCTCCGTTATTCTACTGTTTGTTCCCTCCAGAGTGTTTCTGATCTCATCTATTGCATTATTCATTGTATATTGACTCTTTTTTATTTCCTCTAATTCCTTACTGAACATTTCTTCCATCTTCTCAATCGTTTTCTCCAGTTTATTTATCTGTAACTCCATTTTGCTTTCCAGATTTTGAATCATTTTCACAATTAAAATTCGAAATTCTTTATCAGGTAGGTTCCCTATATCTTCCTCTTTTGTTTGTGTTGGTGGGCATTTATCCTGTTCCTTTACTTGCTGGGTATTTCTCTGCCTCTTCATCTTGCTTATATTGCTGTGTTCGGGGTGGCCTTTCCATCTTCTGGCAGTTTGTGGAGTTCTCTTTATTATGTAGTTACCTCGTTGTGTGAGGGATTGGATGGGTGACTTGTCAAGGTTCCCTGGTTAGGGAAGCTTGTGTCAATGTTCTGATGGGTGGAGCTGTATTTCTTCTCTCTGGAGTGCAGTGAAGGGTCCAGTAATGAGTTTGAGATGTCAGTGGGTTTGGAGTGGCTTTGGGCAGCCTGTATATTGAAGCTCAGTGCTATTCTCCTGTGTTGCTGGATAGTTTGTGTAGTATGTCTTTTGCTGAAACTTGTTGACCCTTGGGTGGTGCCTGGTTTCAGTGTATGTATTTGATTTGGTGCCTGGTTTCAGTGTATGCATTTGATGAGTACCTATCAATTAATGTTCCCTGGAACAGGAGATCTCTGGTGTTCTCAGGATCTGGCCTTAAGCCTCTGCCTCTGGTTTTCAGTCTTATTCTTGCAGTAGGCTCAAGGCTTCTCCCTCTGTTACTTGCAAGGCAGTTCCTTCTGTTGAAAAAGCTCTTCTGTTTTCTGGTCTCCTCAGTGTCTAATTCCCGTCCTGACACCAGGATGCGGTGGTGGACACTTTTTTTTTTTTTCCCGGCTCACCTATTCAGTCCTGCTATGGGGAGGGAGGAACAGCTAACAAATATCCCTGGCGTCTGTGGGGAGTGCTCGCAGTATCTCGGCCACAATGGGAATGCTCCTGCTCCAGGCGTGTGTGCTTTCCCTGTTAATGCTGCTTAGGCTTTAGGTTGTTCTGCTGGGAGCTGTCCGAGGCTGGCGCTGGGTTGCATGCACTTCCCAGGTCTGAGCGGCTCAGGCTCAGGTCCTCGGGTACTCGACAAAGGCACAGACTTGGCTGGGCCTGTGTTTTGTGCCTTCCTCGGTCCTAGCAGCTCAGGTGACCAGGCATTTGGCAAGTGCGGTGGCTGCGACTTATCGCCTTCCCGGTCCCTGATGCTCGGTTTTCTGAGAGTACAACCGGCGCACTTTCTCAGGCGGATATCAACCAGCCCGAACCCAAGAAGTCCTGGCCAGCAAGGAAGCCTGCCTGCAGCTTGGCACGGGAAGCCTCTCTGGGGCCGCGGCTGTCCCCACCCCGGCGCTGGCTGCCCTCCCCACCCACGTTCACAGGGGCTGAGGGAAGGGCCGCCCGCTGCCAGCTCAATCCGCTCAGCGCCCTGTGCTGTGGGTGGGGCTGGTGGAGTCCTGGGTTGGGGCTTTTCGCAGGCTTTTCCTAGCCTTTTCTCCTTTTAGCTGTAATTTCTGCTTTGGTAGCTTAAGTTTGAGCCCTCCGTTTGCCCTGGGGCGTTCAAGCCAGGGTCTCCCTCTAAGCGCTGCTGCTGGCGCCTCCTTGCCCAGCCCCCGCCTGCTAGTGAGGGGCGCAGGCGTCTGCGCCACTTCTCCGCTGAGAGTTTCCTCTGGGCACTTAGTCTGTGAGTTTTAATTATTTATGTCTTTTGTCTCCCAGTTATGCGGCCCTCTGAGATTCCACTCACCAGTGTTTCCAGGTGTTTGGAAACTTCTCTTTTGTTTTTTTTTTTTTTTTTTGAGCCTCCCTTCCCAGGACGGAGCTCCGTCCCTCCCTCTTTTGTCTCTCTTTTTATCTTTTTATCTATTTCTTACCTCCTTTCGACGACTATGGGCTGCTTTTCTGAGTGCCTGATGTCCTCTGCCATTATTCAGAAGTTGTTTTGTGGGATTTACTCAGCGTTCATATGTTCTTTTGTTGATTTTGTAGGGGAGAAAGTGGTCACCCCGTCCTATTCCTCCGCCATCTTCCCATGCTCCCCCCCAGATTTCTTATGGGTCAGGTCAGGAGGTCTGGTATTCCCATCTCTTTCAGAATTTTCCATAGTTTATTGTGATCCACACAGTAAAAAGCTTTGGCATAGTCAATAAAGCAGAAATAGATGTTTTTCTGGAACTCTCTTGCTTTCTCCATGATCCAGTGGATGTTGGCAATTTGATCTCTGGTTCCTCTGCCTTTTCTAAATTGAGCTTGAACATCTGGAAGTTCACGGTTCACGTGTTGCCAAAGTCTGGCTTGGAGAATTTTGAGCATGACTTTACTAGCGTGTGAGATGAGTGCAATTGTGTGGTAGTTTGAGCATTCTTTGGCATTGCCTTTCTTTGGGACTGGAATGAAAACTGACTTTTTCCAGTCCTGTGGCCACTGCTGAGTTTTCCAAATCTGCTGGCATATTAAGTGCAGCACTTTCACAGCATCATCTTTCAGGATTTGAAAGAGCTCAACTACAATTCCATCACCTCCACTAGCTTTGTTCGTAGTGATGCTTCCTAAGGCCCACTTGACTTTGCATTCAGAATGTCTGGCTCTAGGTGAGTGATCACACCATCGTGATTATCTGGGTCATGAAGATCTTTTTTGTACAGTTCTTCTGTGTATTCTTGCCACATCTTCTTAATATCTTCTGCTTCTGTTAGGTCCATACCATTTCTGTCCTTTATCGAGCCCATCTTTGCATGAAATATTCCCTTGGTATCTCTAATTTTCGTGAAGAGATCTCTAGTCTTTCCCATCCTATTGTTTTCCTCTTACCCCCAATTAAATGTTCATGCCTCACACCTGTTACTAAATCTTTCTGGAGCAGTGTTTCTCAAACTTTAATGTGTACAGGAATCCCTGAACATCATGTTAAAATGCAGGTTCTGATCCACTGTCTAAGAGGCAACCTGAGAGTCTGCACTTGTAATAAACACCCAAGTGATGCCATTACTACTGATCTGTGTTCCCACTTAGGATGACAAGTCGTGATTCATCACCTTTGGTATAGAAAAGAATCACACCTGAAGAGCTTTTGGAAATTGCACATACTTTGTACTCAGAAATTAGTAACCCACGGGCATGTGGAAGAGCCTGGGAATGTACTTTTCACATGACCTTCAGAGACTCTGATGTCCTGATATTCACTGACCACGCTGGGAAAACATTCATCAAAGGCTTGCAAACCAAATTGGCCATATTCTCTAACATATTCAATAATTTGTACCGGATTTCGAGACATCTCTAAGTCTTCCTTTTGAACTTTTCCCCTCTTCTTTTGTTTATATAAGGTAAATAGAATTGAAGTGCCTCAAATGAAATTAGGATCATTTAACTAGGTGAGTGAAACATGCAATTTTGTAAAGAAATATGCAAATAGTGAAGCTAAAACTGGTGAGCAAGTGGAAGTCCAGAGTTCAGTCTACCAGGAAGAAGGGAGGTAATTTAGCATGTAGGCTCAAGTTTCACTGGCCACTCTTCAGGTAAAGCCCTTGTATTGATAAAGCCCTCCTTCCTTTCTTCACTTTAGTCTGGGCAAAAGGCTGTAGCAAACATTCAGGTTGAAGTTAGGCAAATGGGGATTCTCAGCTGCACAAATATACACATGGCATTGTAACTTTAGGAAAATGCCCTGACTCCCTGAACCTTTTTTTCTTTATCTGCTATGTGGTGATGATAATAATACCTATTTTTCAAAGTTTTATGAAATTTGGAAATAATGAAGAGGAATACCAGTGAGTAACTCCCTTCCAGTAGTAAACAAAGTAAAATACAATTCACAGGAAAAAAAACACAAATGGAGTTACACATGTGATGTAAGCCTTAGCTTGATTCACAATAAGAGAAATGCCTAGTAAAACTACAGTGAGGTATGTTTTTTACCCATCATGATGACATAGATCATTTTCATATACCATGCTGAGGAAATCATAAGGAATAGACACTCTGCTATACTGATGGTAAAAGTATAAATGACATATCCTTCTGGAGACCAATTTGGCCATAGCAATAAAATTAAAATCTTATACACTTTGAACCAGAAATTCTACTTCTGTTTTGCTACATGTTTATACCTCAAATGTTAGTATATATAGAAAAAGAAGCATTTATTGTAGTATTGTTTAAAATACCAAAATATCAGAAACATCATAAATGTTCATCACCAATGTTATTTGAAGCTATGCAAATTTTTCTCAAATATTTATCCCAGTAATTTAGCATCAGTTGGTGATTCTTATCGATAATAATTAATTAATACTGTGGTATTCGCAAATTACTAATTTATGTTTTTATCATTCCTTCTGTCCTTATGAATTGGAATTCTGCTGTGAGAACTTTCTTACCCCCACTTTAATTGCTTACTTACTTGTTTATGTCAGTGTGAAATCAAGGATATTTATTTTATTCTGTGCATTATAATCTCTTACTATTGTCATTTACTTTTTTGCTCACATTATCCCAAATTTGGTTATTGGGAGCTCCCTGGATTTGGTCCTTTTAATCTATCCCTATCATATTTGAAATAGTTCCTCACTTTCTGGCATCATAAGATGTTCTAGGCTCATCTGTACTGTATCTGTCCAGACCTGGAATCTGCCATTTCTCCAAGAGTTTTTGTTGTTGTATTTGTTAATGAGAGAATGGTCCCTAGATATCCTCATTGCTGCTAGAGTGTCATTGCTTCTAGTCCCTTGTAGCAGGCAAAGTGAAGAATATAGATATACATATACACACATCTTTATTTCTTTATCGATCCCCAAATATTTATGTTTGTGATATATATTTATATAGAGAGTTGCTATTGGTTGTGAGTTCATATTGGTACCTATTCTCATAACACAGCTTATTCTAGTCTTCTCTCTATTCTCAGTTACAATCTTTCTACTACAGTGAGAAACTTGGCTTTCATTATTCACACTATTTGACTTACTTTCTTAACCCTGCTGCTGCTCCCGTTAAGTTGCTTCAGTCATGTCCGACTCTGCCATAGATGGCAGCCCACCAGGCTCCCCCGTCCCTGGGATTCTCCAGGCAAGAACACTGGAGTGGGTTGCCATTTCCTTCTTCAATGCATGAACGTGAAAAGTGAAAGTGAAGTCGCTCAGTCTTGTCCAACTCTTAGCGACCCCATGTACTACAGCCTACCAGGCTCCTCCATCCATGGGATTTTCCAGGCAAGAGTACTGGAGTGGGTTGCCATTGCCTTCTCCTTCTCAACCCTAGAATACTCAAAATAGCTTCAGAATTGCTAATCCATACCTTTGGGATAAACAAAATTACAGGCAAGAGTACGTAACATTTGTGTACTATTCTTTTTCACTTTAACCTTACAAATATAGCCAAAATAATTTTCCAGAGTTATTTAAGACAGTTCCTTCCCCCTCCTTCAGTTTTTCCTTTTTAACTTTTCATTTTGAAGAAAAATAACGTCTGATTTAGAAAAAAGTTTCAAAAAGTATCCAAGAATTAGAATTCTTATATCTTTCTTAAATAATGACAGCATAGGAAAATATGTCATTCACTTGTAATAGAGTTAGGTTCTCTTGTTGCTATTATTTGGATTTTACTTGGGGTTCCATATTTTGCACCATATTTTAATGATATTTTCATTTTGATTTTAATTATTTATGGATTTTCTTTTTGGCATGTAGAACATTACTGTGATCCTGAAATTCAGAACTTTACAGAAAGATATACTCAGAGTTGGGCTTCCCTGGTAGCTCAGCTGGTAAAGAATCTGCCTGCAATACAGGAGACCCCAGTTTGATTCCTGGGTCAGGAAGATCCCCTGGAAGAGGGGTAGGCTACCCACTCTAGTATTCTTAGGCTCCCCTGGTGGCTCAGATGGTGAAGAATCCACCTGTAATGCAGGTGACCTGGGTTTGATCCGAGGGCATGGCAACCCTCTCCAGTATTCTTGCCTGGAGAATCCCCATGGACAGAGTAGCCTGGTGGGCTACAGTCCATGGGGATGCAAAGAGTCAGACAGGACTAAGCACAGCACAGCATACTAAGAGTTATGTAACCTCCCTAACCTCTTACATTGTATTTTAGTTCCTGCATTTTATTTATTTTGTTTGCATCTACTCTCTCTAGATAACTGATTCTGGTTTCAGGTTTATTCTTCCTCTATTTTTGCCTACATAAGCAAATACATGTATATTTTTTTCATTTCTCCTTCTTTCTGATATCAAAGGTAGCATATGAGCATAGGCACTCTTTTGTACTTTCCTTTTTGTGCTTAGTGATGTATCTGGGAACTCTCTCCATACAGTTTGCTGAGCTCTTCCTCCCAGCAGTACAGGACTCCACTGTGCAGATGTGTCTTGTGTGTTCCACTCACCTCCCACATATGGGCTTTCAGGGGATTTTCAGTGCTTTGTGATTAGAAATAATGCTGAGGTGAATAAACTTGTGCCAATGTGTATTTCTGCTCTTGGGACTGTATCTTCAAGGTAAATTCCTTGAAGTAGGATTTCTGGGTCCAGTGCAAGTGTATGTGTAGTTTTGTTCAATCTTGCCAAGTTTCCTTCCGTACAGTTGTACTAATTTGCCGCCACCAGAGTTTGTTTCCCAACAGATTTTGTTGTCTTGCTCTTTATATCTTCATCAGTTTGATAGCTGAGAAACAGGATACCATTTGTGAAATATACTATAGCATTTTAAGTTACATTTCTTTAATAATGAGTTTGGACAGTTTTTAATAGGTTTAAAGGAACATGTTTTGTAAATTGTTTGTTCATATCCTTTGCTTATTCTTCTATCAAGTTTTTGGTCCTTTGCCCCTCAATGTCTAAGAGGTTTTTTTAAAAATATTAGAACTACTAACCCTTTCTCTTTGACATATGTTACAAATTCTTTCTGTTGAATTTTCTGCTACAATCATATAATACTTCAAAAATTTTAAAGAATACAGGAACATGTTTTGTAGCAACTGAAAAGAAAAGAAGAAACTATGGCATGTTGGAGGTTGGGAGTGATTTTGCCTCCTTGATCCTATGATTTCAACTTGACTTTCTCCTAGGATCCCTCCAATAGAGCAACAGAAGTGTGCTGCCTGAGAGACTGGGTCAACAGCCTGGTCTGAGTAAACAAAGGTGAGTCCTGACCACTGCTCCTGCGTCTCTTGGTGGATGTACTTGTGTGACGTCACCAGTTCCAGGAAATTAATAGGGAGTTACACGCACGACTTATTTTCCTTCCTGGTGGCCTTCAAGTGCTCCAGCAAAAACTGTAGGAATGCTGCTCTCAGAGGCCTGTTAGAGCTTCTCTTCTAAATATAAATGCAGAGACACTAAAAATAAACAGTGCTAAAGGTGAGTGTCATGGTTCCTGAAATGTCAGCACACCAAGGGAGTAAACTTAGCTCTCAAGGAGCCAGAAAGGAACACGTGGCCACCTGCTTCTAACTGGGATTTTGCAAATGCGAAACTGTCTGAGGGTTACTGAGTAACTGGATTGTCTTAATTTTTTTTGCTTACGTTGTGCTGAGGGCAGGACAGCAGAGAAATGGTTCTTCCATCATCAGACATTTTTGTAGTAAGGTCCTTAAGTCCACGCAGTCCACGGGCATGGTGAGCCCACCTCAGCAAATGCGGGGCTGAAAGAATGCGGTGATGAATCTCAATCAGCAGAGGATTAGCAGGACTTTTGGACAGCATGAAGTGCATAGTATCATGAGTCAGTATCACGAGGAGACACATGTGCCTGGCATAGTGTTTGTCCACCAGCATGCTATTAATATGTGTTTGAATAAATGAATAAGAAGGTATCCTATACTGCCTCGTATGATTATTAAGGATCTGAAGGTTGGCGTTAAAGGCCGTAAGGGTTCAGGCAAGAAAGGCGAGGCAGAGGATGAAGGGCAGCAAGACCCCTAAACAGATAACTCTGAGGTCGGCCTATGGGTAAGACTTAAGAAAGGCTCTGCCAACACCCAACTGCACAAACAAAACAGGTGACAACAGCAGCAGGTCATCCAAGGCACATTTGGAACACAAAGTCCCAGACCCGCAAACAAGGTCAGGCCCTGCCAACAACCCTGCCAACTGCCCAGTGGAGAAGAAAGCACACTTACTGTAGGCCATAGCAGACACTTGAAAACCCAGGCTATACAACCAGTTAAGCAGAAGCAACATCATCTTCCAACACAAAGAATGTGGTCAGGGTACTTACGTGACCTCAATGTTACTCCCAGAAATATTTTTCCCCACCACTCCCAGCCTCCCCACTCTTCCAAACAGATACACCCTATATAACCAACCACAGACATTCTTTGAACAGGTTGTATTCACATTCTCTTCCATGCCTTTATGCTATTCACTTTGCCCATTATACCATATGCTCGTTGATTCATTTATTCAGGAGCAAATTCATTGATTCATTCACCAATTGTGATTGATTTCTTATTGAAACATAATTGATTTACAGTGATTCAGGTATACAGTAAAGTGATTCAATTATATGTATATTCAATGTAGTTTCCAGTGCTCTACAGTAGATACTTGTTATTCATCTGTTTTATGTATGATAGTTATGTATCTGTTAACCCCAAACTCCTAATTTATCCCTCCTTCATCCTCTCTTCCCCTTTGGTAGCCTTAAGTTTGTTCTCTATGTCTGTGAATCTATTTCTGTTTTGTTGTTCAATCACTCACTCATGTCCAACTCTTCGTAAGCCTATGGACTGCAGCACGCCAGACTTCCCTGTCCTTCAGTATCTCCCACAGTTTGCTCAAACTTATGTCCATTGAGTTAATGATGCCATCCAACTATCTCATCCTCTGTCATCCCCTTCGCCTCCTGCCCTCAATCTTTCCCAGCATCAGAGTCTTTTCCAATGAGTCGGCTCTTCACATCAGAGAGCCAAAGAATTGGAGCTTCAGCAGCAGTCCTCCCAATGAGTATTCAGGGTTGATTTCCTTTAGAATTAACTAGTTTGATCTCCTTGCTGGTTTGAGCTCCAAGGTACTCTCAAGAGTCTTCTCCAGCACCACAGTTCGAAAGCATCAATTCTGTTTTATAAATAAGTTCGTTTGTATCGTTTTTTTTATATTCTACATATAAGCGATATCATACGATGTTTGTCTGTCCGATTTTCTCTGATTTATTTTAATTTGCTAGTTTGTTGATTGCCAGTTATGTCCCAAGCACTGTGCTAGGCACTGGGGATATTGTGATGAACAAAACAGACATGATCCCTGTGCTCTTGGGGGAGAGACAATAAACAAGTAGAAATATTTGCTTACACGTTGTGATAAGTACCAAGAAGAATTTTTGCTGGCAGAGAAAACACTAGATGGCACTGACTGTAGAGACAGCGGTTAAGAGAGGCCTCCCGGGAACCTCCCCTGAAAAGCGTTTCCTCACCAGCCCACACACCCACCCCACTCAGTCACTGATCTCTGCTCCAAAGTCATTCGCTTCTACTTTTGACTTGACACCTCTCTTTGATGGTTGGTTTCTGAGGCCAAAACTCTGTGTCTGTATTAGTTCTCTCAGTGCGAGGAGGAGAGAAGGGAAAACACATGGGGTTTGGGAATTCAAAGGTCTGACTGTAAATTACAGTCTTCCATGTGATTTCTGGAATGCTTAGCGAGTCACCTGATTTCATTATTTTAGCCTGGGTTCCTTAGAAGCAGAGCTGGGTATATAAAAGCCTGTGTATAGGCTGTTCATTTGGGAAGAAGCCCCATGGAGTAGAAGTGGAGGGTGGAAAGTGAAATGGGGAAGAGGGAGTAGCCCAAGCATGCACGGCTGAGTGGGCCACCTCCACAGATGCTGGGCCCGTGAGCCCTGGAAGGGGCCCTGGGAAGTGGGTTTTAGGTGACTGAGGCAACCTTCTATCTGCTGGCCCACACCTCCCTCCCTACTGATGAAGGGAGCTCACAGGAGGACAGACACCTCTCCATTCCTGCTTCGCAATATATGAGCTTCCAGTAGATGCCGTGGGCCCGTCATCCGGGCTGTCAGAGACAGCCCAGGGCGGGAAGCCGCAGTGCAGGCCCAAGGCCAGGTGCCGGCCAGCTGTACCTGCGTGAAGCCCGGCAGTCCTTGTGTACAGCTAGTTCATGAGGCAGTGACTGGAGGAAGAGAGAGGTGAGAAGCTTTAAGTTGAGGCATCTGATACCCTCATCTAGAAAACAGTCACAGCTAGAAAAATGCCTGCCTCTTAGGTGTGTGAGAGTTAAATCAGATGCTCCAGTGAAATGGTCTCTAACCTGCAGATATCAAACAAACACTGACCACTACTGCCCTTACAGTGAACTCTATTTATACCCCCAAGAAAGTGCCTGACATACAATTAAACAAAAATCAAATGAGAGTCAGGTGAATAAGTAAAGGGAGTGAGGGAGCATAAGTAGACGTGTCCCAGGATCTTTACCAAAGGTTCCTACCTGTGTGAAATGAAGACATACATTTCACTCAGTCCAGGTCCCTTCCATATTCAGTTAGATTAGAATGAAGTAAATGGTGGCAGGAGAGACATTTTGAAAGTACCTTACTTGAAAAACACATTAAGGCCATGCCCTTGGGAGAAGAGACCTGGAAAAGGTTTATTTGCCTGTGAAAGGCAGCCCCATAAATGGGCTTAATTTTCTTTGATTTTGTCTTCAGTTCATTTCCATCACTCAGTCACGTCTGACTATTTTTGACCACATGGACTGCAGCACGCCAGACCTCCCTGTCCATCACCAACTCCCAGAGTTTACTCACACTCATGTCCATTGAGTTGTTGATGCCATCCAACCATCTCATGCCATCCAGCCATCTCATCCTCTGTCATCCCCTTCTCATCCCCCCTTCAATCTTCCCAGCATCAGGGTCTTTTCATATGAGTCAGCTCTTCACATCAGGTGGCCAAAGTATTGGAATTTTAGCTTCAGCATCAGTCCTTCCAATGAATATTCAGGGCTGATCTCTTTTAGGATGGACTGGTTGGCTCTCCTTGCTGTCCAAGGGGCTCTCAAGAGTCTTCTCCAACACCACAGTTCAAAAGCATCATTTCTTCAGCACTCAGCTTTCTTTATAGTCCACATACATACATGACTACTGGAAAAACCATAGCCTTGACTAGACAGACCTCTGTTTTCAAAAAAAATGTCTCTGCTTTTTAATATGCTGTCTAGGTTGGTCGTAACTTTTCTTCCAAGGAGTAAGTGTCTTTTAATTTCATGGCTGCAGTGATTTTGGAATCCCCAAAAATAAAGTCTGTCACTGTTTCCACTGTTTCCCCATCTATTTCCCACGAAGTGATGGGACCAGATGCCATGATCTTCGTTTTATGAATGCTGAGTTTTAAGCCAACTTTTTCACTCTACTCTTTCACTTTCATCAAGAGACTTTTTAGTTCTTCTTCACTTTCTGCCATAAGGGTGGTGTCATTTGCATATCTGAGGTTTTTGATATTTCTCCCAGCAATCTTGATTCCAGCTTGTGCTTCATCCAGCCCAGCGTTTCTCTTGATGTACTCTGCATATAAGTTAAATAAGCAGGGTGACAATATACAGCCTTGACGTACTCCTTTTCCTATTTGGAACCAGTCTATTGTTCCATGTCCAGTTTAACTGTTGCTTCCTGACCTGCATGCAGATTTCTCAAGAGGCAGGTCAGGTGGTCTGGTATTCCCATCTCTCAGAATTTTCCACAATTTATTGTGATCCACACAGTCAAAGGCTTTGGCATAGTCAATAAAGCAGAAATAGATGTTTTTCTGGAACTCTCTTGCTTTTTCGATAATCCAGCGATGTTGGCAATTTGATCTCCGGTTCCTCTGCCTTTTCTAAAACTTGAACATCTGGAAGTTCATGGTTCATGTATTGTTGAAGCCTGGCTTGGAGAACTTTGAGCATCACTTTACTAGCATGTGAAAGTGAAAGTGAAGTCGTTTCTGACTCTTTGCAACCCCATGGACTGTAGACCACCAGGCTCCTCCATCCATGGGATTCTCCAGGTAGAGTACTGGAGTGGGTTGCCATTTCCTTCTCCAGGGGATCTTCCTGACCCAGGGATCGAACCCAAGTCTCCCGCATTGTAGGCAGATGCTTTACCATCTGAGCTACCAGAGACGTGAGATGAGTGCAGTTGTGGGGTAGTTTGAGCATTCTTTTCATTGCCTTTCTTTGGGACTGGAATGAAAACTGACCTTTTCCAGTCCTGTGGCCACTGCTGAGTTTTCCAAATTTGCTGGCATATTGAGTGCAACACTTTCACAGCATCATCTTTTAGAATTTGAAATAGCTCAACTGGAATTCCATCACCTCCACTAGCTTTGTTCGTAGTGATGTTTCCTAAGGCCCACTTGACTTCACATTCCAGGATGTCTGTCTCTAGGTGAGTGATCACACCATCATGATTATCTGGGTTGTGAAGATCTTTTTGGTATAGTTCTTCTGTGTATTCTTGCCACCTCTTCTTAATATCTTCTGTTTCTGTTAGGTCCATACCATTTCTGTCCTTTATTGTGTCCATCTTTGCATGAAATGTTCCCTTGATATCTCTAATTTTCTTGAAGAGGTCTCTAGTCTTTCCCATTCTATTTTTTTCCTCTAATTCTTTGCACTGATCACTGAGGAATGCTTTTTTATCTCTCTTCGGTATTCTTTGGAACTCTGCATTCAAATCGGTATAGCTTTCCTTTACTCCTTTGCTTTTCACTTCTCTTTGTCTTTGCTTTCTCTTTTGTCTTTCTCTTTGTCTTTTACTTTCTCTTTTGACTTTGTCTAATACCTAACAATCCCTTGTACTGCAAGGAGATCCAACCAGTCCATTCTAAAGGAGATCAATCCTGGGTGTTCATTGGAAGGACTGATGCTAAAGCTGAGACTGCAATACTTTGGCCGCCTGATGCGACGAGTTGACTCACTGGAAAAGACTCTGATGATAGGAAAGGTTGGGAGCGGGAGGAGAAGGGGACGACAGAGAATGAGATGGCTGGATGGCATCACCGACTCTGTGGACGTGAGTTTGAGTGAACTCCGGGAATTGGTGATGGACAGGGAGTCCTAGCGTGCTGTGATTCATGGGGTCGCAGAGAGTCGGACACAACTGAGCCACTGAACTGAACTGAACTGAATACCTAACAAAATACTCAAACAGAATTTGGGTAAGAAACCGTTTGAAACTATGTAGAAGATAGAGTTCTCTCTGTCTTAAAAGCTTATAAACTATGGAGAAGGCAGAAAAAGGCAAATGACATTTAGTCATAAACTATAAAGCAGGCCTAGCATGTTGCCATGGTCAGTAGTCACACATGTTAACCAATTATGTGGATTGAAATCAGGCAGCATCAACCTGGGAAGTTCACTGCAACTTACTTTGGTTCAGTTAGCACTTGAAGACCTAGTAATAGTCAGAACCTGGACTGTCTTGGGGCAGTGGGACTCTAAGAGTGGTGAGGGCAACAGATAAGAAAATGAACAGTGAGGGACTTCCCTGGCAATCCATTGGTTAAGACACTGTGCTTCCAAGCAGAGGGTGTGGGTTCAATTCCTGGTCAAGGAAATAAGATCCCACATGCTGTGTGCCATGGCCAAAAAATTAAAATAGTAAATATAAATAAAGAAAATAAGCAGAGTAAGTGTTAGAAATGCAATCAGGAGAGGCACACAGAGTAAGGGATGCCGAGAATAGGTATAAACAAAGGACACCTAACTCAGCTCTGAGGGGAAGCAAGGAAGGGCCAAGACAGTTTTCCAAAAAGAAGAGATACTCCTATAAGGCTGGATGCAGAAGCAGTTGGGTGGTACAAAGGGAAGAGGGAGTGTTTGGCAGGGAGAATAGCCCACACAAAGGCCTGGGGGCGGGGGTCGGGGGGAACCTGGTGCTTTGAAGGAATTTCAAGAGGGTCAGTGTTTTCAGGGAGCTTGCACGGATGTGGTGGGAGGTGAGGCTGCAGCTGCAGGAGCTAGTGAGGGCAGGGTCTTAAGGAGTCTTCCATGTCAGACTAATACATTTGAGCTGCCTAAGGGGAAAGGCAAGCCATGGAAGGATTTTGGGTGGTAGGATGACATGATCCCATCAGTGCTCTTCAGGACATCTCTGGCCATGGTGTGAGAAAGTGGGAAACAGAGTGAGTTTGGCTACATGAGAGAGCAGGGAGCTGGGTTTGGAAATGACTGTGGTGGTCAGTCTGGGGAGAGGTGGTAATGACCGGTGACAGTAGAGTACAGACAGGACAGTGACATAGTGATGGATTTCCGGGGCGGTGTTGGGGGGGCACCAACATGGTGATCACCATTTCTTTGGATGTGGAAAGTGGAGGAGCACGGGGAATCAGAATGAGTCCCCAATTCCTGCCTCAGGTGACCCAGTGGATGTTTGTGCAATTTGGTGGAGAGAAGAAAGAGGTTTGTTCAATTCAATACAGCAGAATTGGAAGAAGAGTAAAGTTGAAGGAGACATCTACTTGGAAAATGTTGTATTTTTCTCTGGTTGTTTTTGGGACATGGGATCCTTTTGTAATCTTTTTGCCCTTGAAAAGGGGTAAAACCCTCAAAGGCTCTGAGGCCTCCTATAGATGGTTGAGTAAGCCATGCCAGCAAAACGGAATTGGGCCAAGGGAGTGAGTGGGGCTGAAATGTGGCTCATACTTGCTCCTTAGGTGTCGCTGGCCATGGCTGCGTCTGGCCAGCAGGGAAGGACACCAGGCTGGACATTTCCATGTGCCTCTCCTGATCCAGTCTCCGTGCTTCACCCTCCCGTGGGCCCTGGATGGCTGGCCTGTGTGGACTGTATTTCTCACCCTGGGGTTTCTAGCAGGAGGCACTGGCAGGGGATCAAACAGAAGAGTTTTTATGTCTCTGCTTCCTCCCTACTGGGTGGTCTCTCTCCCTTTACTGAGGGGCACGGCTGCCACAGCATCAGTCCCTGTTGGGTTCGAGTGCAGGGTTCTCTCCTCAGGGTTGGGCTGTTAATGCCTCTACACTGTTCTGTCTCCAGGATGCTGTGTCATTCCTTGTGGGTTTCTCTAAGTCCCACCTACACCTTTGAAAATGGGGCCTCCCTTACACTCTCCTTGGTATCCAGTTTGAGGGTTTCTGCTGGAACCAGGACTGACTTGGAATGTTTTTCTAATTAGCGCAGAGCAACATCTCCATTTACTTAACCATGCACGTGTGGAGCTGTGACACTCATAGGGACCCCTGTTTCTCATTCTTACAAAGATGCTGTGTTAGCAAGGGGGCCCTTTAGGTTCTCAAACTCAGCCATCCTTATTCCATAGGTACTAGAATAAATTTTCAGTCTGACCCAAGTTTTTGAGTCAGAAAGGAAGAGGAAAGATAGTAGTTGTCTGAGTCCATTTGAGCTGCTGCAACAAAGTACCAGAGCCTGGAACTTATCAGTTCAGTCGCTCAGTCATGTCAGACTCTCTGCGACCCCATGGACTGCAACACTCCAGGCTTCCCTGTCCATCACCAACTCCCAGAGCTTGCTCATCAAGTCGGTGATGCCATCCAACCATCTCACCCTCTGTCGTCCCCTTCTCCTCCTGCCCTCAATCTTTCCCAGCATCAGGGTCTTTCCCAATGAGTCAGTTCTTCACATCAGGCGGCCAAAGTATTTGTGCTTCAGCTTCAACGTCAGTCCTTCCAATGAATATTTGGGACTGGTTTCCTTTAGGATTGATTTTGATTTTATTGACTTTGGTTGGATCTTGCTATCCAAGGGATTCTCAAGAGTCTTCTCCAACACCACAGTTCAAAAGCATCAATTCTTTGGTTCTCAGCTTTCTTTATGGTCCAACTCTCACATCCATACATGACTACTGGAAAAACCTAGCTTTGACTAGAGGACCTTTGTCAGCAAAGGTTGGCTTTATAAACTGCAGAAATTTATTTTTCACAGTCCTGGTGGCTGGAAGTCCAAGATCAGAGCACCAGTGTAGTTGAGTTCTGGTGAAGGCCCTCTTCCTGGTTCATAACTGGCATCTTCTCACTGTGTGCTGACTTGGTGGAAAGGACCAGGGTCTCTGTGTGCATCTTTGGTAAGGGCCCTGATCCTATTCTTGCAAATGTAAGGCAACAAGTCAGAGGAGCTAAGGAACCTGTAGGCTTGTTCCCTGTCCTCTCTGTACTCAGAACCTAACACCAGGACTGAGAAAGAGGGACCTGTTAGTTCCTATTCTTCCTCCAGCCTTTTCCAAGCTTTGGGTGTGGGACAATGTGCTCATTTAGGATTGCTGAGCAATAGGCAGTGTTAAAGAGACTTTGGCATCTCAAATTTACTGCTTGACTATCTGGACTCCTTATTCCAGGAAGTTAGAAATCTTCCAAGCAGCTTATCTGAAATTAAGCTTCAAAAAGATCATTGCAGTTTGATGTTTTGGTGAAATCCTAAGTACCAGGGCTCTCTTACCAAAGTAATCAATCAGCAAGGACTCAATCTTGTTCTGTTTGTCTACCTTCCCAGGCATTCTCTAACATCCTGTGAGGCAGGAGTGAGCAAAGTGCCTTACTCAGCCTTAGGGAGCTCTAGCCCTCTGATCTGCTTATGTTTTTCTACCCCAAGCTACTGATGCTTGTACTGAAGTGGTGGGATCTCTCCTAACCTCTTCCCCTGCCTTCCCCACTCCACCACGGCTGAATGAGAGGGTTTAGAATTTGGATTAAGACTTTGCTCTCCCTTGTCCCTTCCCCTTTTATTCATTAATGTATTAATTATTTGTTCATTGATTTGTATCTGGAGTCTGAACGTTAGCTAGCTAGCACCCCTCCTACCACTAGGATTTATATTTAAATCTGGGAGTGCTTAGCTGATTTGTGGGTGAGCCCACCTTGCCTCTATGTATCTGAAGGGCAGGAACCTCCTAGGAAAGTCTTGGTCCACAGGACTAGAGCGTGGAGGATACCTACTGGGTTCAGTTGCAGTGAATCAGCAGTGGGCTGGGGCTTGGGGTGGTCCTGGTGGGATTTTGGAAACAGCAAAGCACCTGTCACTCAGATGTCCTCTGATGTAGCAGGCAAGGACTTGTGCCTGAGTCCTTAGGTGACAGTATTGGTAAATGGGCAAATCAAAACTAAACTAGCTCTTCGCTCCCAACATCCGAAGATTACAGAAAGCAGCAGTAGCAGCAGCAACGGCAGCCAAGGGCCAGGCAGCTGTCAGCATCCTTATCCTGGGCAAGGGCAGGCACCAGCTTGGAGGGGATGCCTCACAAGGCCACTTTTGGTATCAGCAGCAATGGAGACATCAGCCCAGTGAGAACAAGTGAGGAAGAAAATGACAGGTGCCATACATAACTGCTGGGTTCCTGTACTTGGTATCTATATGATAATCACTGCGGAATCCCAGATTTGGGGGGGTCAACTTGATGGGAGGATGGGGCATTGGAGCAGCCACAGAGTGGGTGTTAGTAAATCCTGAGAGCCTTGTTTTGTGTGTCTTTTACATTAAGATCCTATTTCACTCCAAGTTGTGGAGTCTGGGGGACACATTCCTTAAATCCAACTTAGTTCTAAACAGAATTTGCAGGAGCTTTAGATGAAAGCCTGGGATAAAAAAAAAAAACAACCAGGCAGCTGTATAAACAGGGCCCATACCTACCTGGGAGGAACATGCACATGTGCATGCGCGCGCGCACACACACACACGCACACACACACACGCACGCACACACACACGCACGCACACACACACGCACGCACACACACACGCACGCACACACACACACACACCTTCCTCTATGGAAAGGTCTGGGAAATTGCCAACTGACCTGTGGTCCCTTTTGGCCAATTAGAAATTTAGGACTGCTGTAATTAGAAAAATCTCCAAGAGGCCCTCAGAGTGTTACAGAAAGTTTGAGCTTAAGGCATTCCCAAGGTGTCAGAAGAGAGGGCAGGGAAGGAACATGAAACAATGGAGTGTCACAGGCGAGACAGTAGAAAGATTTGAAACTAGCTTCCATATTTGTGACACAATAGAGACATGCCTGGGAAAAAGGAAGAACAACATTTATTAAGCACCTAATTCATGTCTAATTCTGTGCTTTCCTGCACACCTCATCTCATCTCATCCTCATGTAGCTCTGAGATAGAAGCAAGGCTTAGATGGGGCAGATAGTTTATCCAAGGTGACCTGGGCAGTGAAACAGAACCAGGACTTGAAATCCAGGTCATCCAAGGACACAGTCCCCGCCCACCCTAGTGCCCACCCTAGATGCACGTGCACCTATATATATTTCAGCAAAGGCAACTTCTAGTAAGTTCTAGGCTCTGTCCTAAGTGCTTGACAAATATTAACTCCTTTAATACCCACAATGACCCTAGGACATACATATCATCGTTATTCCTATGTCCAAGGAAGCAGAGAGAGGTCACTCAGCTTGCTGAGGCCCCAAACCTCGTGGCAGAGACACCAGAGCCGGCAGCCTGGCTAAAAGCCTGTTCTCAGTATCGCTCCAGGTTATCTCTATGTGAAGGGAAGGGCATCTACTGAATGCTTACTGTAGGCCAGCCCCGTTGGGACTACTGTGAGTGCTTTGAGTTTATTACCTGGTTTGGTTCACATGGCCAGAGTGAGTGCATAGATACTAAAGGCCTCTGAAGACCACATAGGCATGTGTGCTCAGTCGTGTCCAATGTTTTGCAACCACATGGACTGCAGCCTGCCAGGCTCCTCTGTCCATGGAATTTTCTAGGCAAAAGTACTGGAGTGGGTTCCCTTTCCTTCTCCACGGAATCTTCCTGACCCAGGGGTCAAACCCATGTCTTTTGCTGCCTTGCATTGGCTGGCAGATTCTTTACCAGCTGAGCCACCAGGGAAGCCCACATAGTATGGTGGCTAAATTCCAAGTGTGGACTCTGGAGTCAGACACTTACTTGTTAAATGACCTTGGGTAAATGCTTTAATCTTTCAGTGGTTCTTTCATCACCTGTAAAGCGAGAGTCATCATGGTTTTGGCTTCAGATTTGAAATAAAGATTAATTGAATTTTGGTGGGTTTTTTTATTTATTTATTTATTTGACTGCACCAGTCTTAGCTGCAGCATGCGAGATCTTTGATCTTTGTTGCAGCATGCAGAACCTATTTCCCTGTCCAGGGGTTGAACCTGGGCCCCCTGCATTGGGAGCTCAGAATCTTAGCCACTGGGCCACCAGGCAAGTCCCTAATTGAGTTATTTTATGCCAAGTGTTTAGCATAGTGTCTAGCCAGTAGAAAGTGCTGGAGTACATTTTAAGGCGGGCAAAAGAGCTGGCACGAAACTTGAAGGACTGGAAGGGGTCCTGGCGAAATTCTGTGACTGGTGCTCAAGCATCCAGGTCAGCATCCGCACGCACTGTGCCTGTGATTTCTCTCCCGCAAGGTCCTACCAGCTGTCCTTCGGCAGGTCAGATCTCATAATGAGGGCACTGGCTGGCCATTGCTATTTAAGCCAGTGAAATGGATTCCCTCTAACTTGAGAAATAAGCTAAAAGCAGAAATGAGAAGTAACTAGGAGGCCACAGGATACCAGAGGAAACTTGTCCATTCAGGACCAGAGAGTCTGTCCTGGATAAGTGCTCAGACTCTGCCATCCTTGAAACAGAGCCTCGGCTGCCTAGAGGTTAATCAACATTCCAGGGCTATTTGACACGGCAGGAAATAATAAATGACTCTGTGATATCAACCTGACTGCTTAGCCTCAAGGCCAGGATAGTGTTTGTGGGGCTCTCCCAGCAACCTGGAGGCTGGGAGCAGTGGGTTGATACACTGCTGATACAAGCAGTTGCCAGCCCCGCACTCACCTCTGCACCTTCTCTCCAGCCTGGGCCACTTGCCCCACTTTGGAAGCCCTGATGTTCTGGAAAATGGGTTAGAATGTGTGGGCAGAACTGGTCCATGGGACTTGGGTCCTGGTTGCAAAAGAAATGGCTGCTTAGCTGTGAATCTGTGCTGAGATGAAGCCGCACAGGGAGCTGGAGTAGGAGGCTGAAGGAGCTGTGATGACAGTCGATCTTCCATGTTCCATGAGCCTAAGAAGCTTCCTGCCTTCCACACACATTCTGAGCTTTATTTATGCACATTGTATCTTTTACTGGTAGGGACTCTTCTCCCCATTTTATAGGTGAAGGAACCATGGCCTAGAAACACTGCGTAAGTGCATGGAACAGCAAGGAAACAGGTCTGGAAGGATGGCCAGAGAGGTGGGGAAGGCTACAGTAGGGAGGCGCTTATTGTAAGGTCGAAACGGCCCAATGATGTTGAATAAAAGAACCCAGACGCCAAATAGATTATGTAACAGGCTCTACTGGCTGCACACCCCCAGGCGGAACCCCAAGACCTAACAGAGCGAGGTCAGGAAGTCCGCGCCAAACAAAGGCAAGAGGCAACTTATATAACTTTAGGCAAGATTTGAAGTGGTGGTCTCTCACAGGTCAGTTAGCCAGGGGGCAAGACTGGGTTGGTTGCCTGATCTGCTCAAGATTGTGCTGACGCAGCGCAATAGTTCTTGCTGTTTCTGGACAGGAGGTTAGGAGGGGTAGGTTAGGAGAGGGTTGATCTCTACCAGGAACTGATACCTCAAGGACATTCCAGCAGTGGGGGGGGGAATGAGGGAACAGAGCACAATAGTCAGCCTTTTTCCGCCAGTGGGAAGAAGAGAAGGGGGAAGGGAAGAGGCCAAAATGGCCACTGAGGTCCGACCTTATACTTATCTGTTTTATCTTTATCACAGAGCAAAGGATCACCATTGCAGTTTTAAGCACAGACAGCAAAATTAGACTTGCATTTTGAAGAGAGGAGGCTCTGGCTGCTGCGTGGAGAATGAATTGAATGAAGGGAGTCTAAGGCTGTGGTCCAGGTGAGAGGCAATGCTGCACTCACCTGGTGGTGATGGAGTGAAGTGGATGGAACCCAGAGAGATGTGAAAGGCTAGTGCCTGCCTGCATTTGAGGGGGCCTTAACTGAACTGTCAAATAAATGCATCTCCTTCTAGCAAGTTTTCCGTAAAAGAAACATTCAAAAGCCACACAGTTAAGACAAAGGAAGAAATCTCAGATCCCATGCTTGCTAAAGAACAAAACTTGAAGCTTCCCAGGAATTACCAAAAGGGATTGATGCTCTATTTGCAAACTTTTCACAAATATAGTCCAGACAGTGAGCAACTAAGACTATTGTGTGGTTGGAAACACTTGGAAAGAAATTAAGCTGGGAGTTCTGAGAGTCTCAGCACCTTCCAGATCCTTCCGTGTCCAGCATCCTTAAGGGCCTGGGCCATAGGAGCCATGTCTTATAAGAGACAATGCCAACTCCTCCCCCAATTCTGTGGGTCTGTGCTTTTCATCCCTTCTATTCCCAGCATTTTGGCATCATCTATGGCAAAGTAAATGGAAAAAAAGGTCAGTAACTGATTTATGGGGAAAGAATTAGAAAGCTATATGGAAAGTTTGGCTGAGGGTCCAGTGAGGGACCCTGATAACCACCTGGTGCTAGGCATTGATGTGTATAAACAAAGAAGTTCTTGGAAAGCATGACATATAACAGCTAAGAGAAGCAAGCCTTAATTATATAGTGATTTCCCACTAAGGAACTAGAAGAATCATAAATGGAGAAGTGGGTGTGACCCCAGGCATTTTATGGCTGAAGCCTGAGAGTTAGAAAAGAGTGACTCCCCATAATTTTCACAGAGCTAAGTCAGACTCCAGGACAAGGGCTGGGGCCTATGGTCACTCTCTTTTGTTGAATGAATGAATGAATGTGAACCCTAGACGTCCAATAAAGGCTTGCTTTAGCCACATGAATTCCTGTTCACTCATCTGGAATCCTGGTCCGACAAGTAATGTGGCTGAATTCCTGAATTATAGCCTATCAGAAACTCTGGCCTACATTACTTGACTTCATTTTCCCTGAAGCATTTATCATTATTTGAATTTTTTAAGTTGCTTGTTTATTCATCTATCATTGGTCATATATCCTTGAGGTCAGAGACTTTACATTTGTTTGAAACAATGTCCCTGGGCCTATGTGTGGAATGAATGCCCAAAGTTGATAAATCAATGATTTGAAGCCTTATAAATACTATGACATAAAAGTCACCATGGAAGATGGGCAACTGAGACTAATAGTTCACTCAGTGTTTACTGTGTGAACCAACTCATTACATCACTCTTTTTGGTCAGCTAATTAAAATATCTCACAGATTGACACAAACGAATATTTATAAAACAAATGTAAGGCACAAAATATCAATGTCAATGAAGTAACATGAGCATGTAAGTCCGCTAACAAAATAAGATGTATTAGAACACTCAGTAATACCATTGCAAAAAAAAAAATAGCTCTAATATAAATATTTAACCAAAAGTGTGAACTAAACATTTGTTACTTCATTTGTAAGAAGATAAGTTCTTGCTTCTGCTGAGTGTTTCTAAGTTTCCAAACAACTGCTTGAAGTTTCCAGTAGCCTGAATAATTTATTTTTAAAAATTTTTATTTATTGGAATGTAGTTGATTTCCAATATTGTGTTAGTTTCTGCTATACAGTCAAGTAAACTGGTTGTACATATAATACTGAGATCTTACAATGATTCTATTCCAAAGTATAGATTCTTTTCCCAAACAGGTCGTTACAAAGTATTGAGTTGAGTTCCATGTACTATACAGTAGGTCCTTATTAGTTAATATATAGCAGTGTGTCTTTGTCAGTCCCAATCTCCCATTTTATCATTCCCCTCTCCTTTTCCATCTGGTAACCGTAAGTTTGTTTCCTACATCTATGACTCTATTTCTGTTTTGTAAACAAGCTCATTTGTATCGTTTTTTTAGATTCTACATACAGATGATATCATATGCTATTTGTTTGTCTCTGTTTGACTTACTTCACTTAGTATGACAGTCTCGAGGTCCAACCCAGTTGCTGCAAATGACATTATTTCATCCTTTTTTATGGCTGAGTAATATTCCTTTGTATATATGTACCACATCTTCTTTATGCGTTTGTCTGTTGATGAATATTGTGGTTGCTTCCACATCTTGGCTATTGTACATAGTGCTTCTATGAACATTGGGGTGCATGTATTTTTTTAATTAAAATTTTATTTGGATATATGCCCAGGAGTGGGATTGCTGGATAATGTGGTAGTTCTATTTTCAGTTTTTTAAGGAACCTCCATACAATTCTCCATAATAATTGTGCTATTTTACATTCCCACCAACAGTGTCAGAGGGTTCTCTTTCTTCCATATCCTCTCCAGAATTCCAAACAATTTAAATAGAGCATTTTTTGAGTGCACAATCATTGTAAGATCTCAGTATTATGATTGAGAAAGGCCCAGCCTCCTAGAAAAGAAAGCCACAGTGAGAGAATTCCAGTTCATCACATCCAAGGAATAAAACAAACAACCACTGCTTAAGAATGAGATTAGGCCCCAGAATGTTCGGGTCCTTTACCCTTCCCCATTCAACACCCCAGAGATGAGGATGTTCCAGAGATTTCAAATTGCAGATCCTCAGGGCCATGGTGAACTTGTCTTCTTTTGAAGTGTGCCCAGGAGAGGCTAAAGTACGAGTGACGCATATTAAATGCTATTTGATTAAGACGCTGAGGAGACTGGCAGACACTTTGTGTTGGTCAGGTTGTTATTCAGCCAAGAAAGAACCATTGGAGGAAGCCCGACAAAATTGAATAGCTCAGCAAACCACCCCCCCCCCACCACCACCAATCTTTGCAACTGCCTACAGGCACAGGAGCTATTGTGCAAGAGGCACAGCTGGTTAAGAGCATCTGAATGAAATTTCAGTCTGCTAATCTGTGTTTTTTAAACTTCTCATTAGCAATTTGCTCTTACCTGGAGGCTAGTCAGGATAAAACTGAAGATCAAAGAGACACAGGCTTGTGGCTCTGCTAATATTTCATTGCTTTTTCTTCTTCCTGTCACTCTTCAGGCTGGGGAAAAAAAGAAGGTAGGAGGGGAGAGGTGAGTTTGCATCTTGCTGCCTGGTGCTAGGCAGAAAAAAAAGGTTTTTTTGAACATGGAAGAAAGTCTAGAAAACACTTGGGTCTTTGAATGAGAGAGCATCATGCTTGGTCTTCATGCCACTCTGGAGCAGAAATTATCTGGTGAGCTGACCCATCTTTGGATTCCTGTTTCAAGTTTATCCACTTTTTGGATGTGGCCCCAAAGTCGATCAGTGATGATCAGAGCTATGCGATCCTCCACCAACCCTAGCATTCCTATTTACCTGTTAGATACCCCTCTACTTTCTCTTTTCTTGGGCCCCTGCCTGGAAAGGTGAGTCTTATACACTGTTAGGGATGATTTTTCTGAATATTCATGTTTAGATCTTTCATGGTCAAGATCCTTCAGATTCAGATCTTTATGATTTTCCTAATGCTACCTCTGCTATCTTAGAAGACTTGTAAGTGTAAACTTATTCTTATTTCATTCATTCACATAAACATATGGGGGGAAAAAACTGCTTTTCTATTTTGTAATGGTCCCTCAGGACAATAGCTCTGATGTGGGGACTCACCAAGTTGTCATGAATAAACTGAATCAGGCTAATGGGAATTTCACATCATAGGACCTCTCTCTATGTTGGGATTGATACTGCAATCAAAGATCAACTCTAGGACTGATACTGGAATCAAAGATCACTAATGAATGGTCATAGGTACTTTCATACTGAGCATACAACAAAGTTGAAAACTGCCCAAAACTCCTTTAAAGCAACTGTTTAGGGGTAATGGTGAATTAATTGAATTTGCTGGGCAAAACTTCCTGCAGATAAAACTATAAAATCTGAACGAAGTATTTTTAAAAACACTATTCAAAGGTACTGGGAAGTGGTCAAACCAAATGGAAACCAGGAGATGCAGTCTTGAAAGATCACAAGTGCAATAGGTAAAAATAGAATTGTAAGGTTTGGGGGTTTGTTTGTTTGTTTGTGGTCTGAAGTCACTACCCAGTATCCACAGTTCCAGTGACAGAAAACCACAATCTTACTGGCTTGAAGTGCCACAGAAAGAAGTTCAGGGTTGACAGAACAAATTTAGGGTGAAAGGGAGAGAAATCCTGAAAGTGATGAGCCACGAAAGTGGGGAGACCCGAAATCTGAGTGTAAATTCTGCCCACATCCTTAGCGACTGCTAAATCACACAAGCACAGGGGAAACCTCAGGGATGCCTGAAAAATAATTATAGTATTATAATAATATTCTAAATAAAGACAAAACTGCACTGAGTCAGTTTGCGACTGACTCACTGCTGCTTTTTAGATTTAGCACTTTCTCCTATACTTTTCTAATATCAGTGGAGAGAACTCAAGTCAGACAGACCAGCAAAGGATGAAAAATCTAGTACAAACCCTACCCAAATTCTTTACTAACCACTAACCTACACAGACTGAGGGAAGATCCCTGGGAAGCAGGCTAAAAATCAATGACTTAAAGCAGAAAGAACTAAACAGAGATATCAGCTGCTGCACGACGGAAGGGGGTATAGTTTGAGTCTAGGCAGACTTAACAACTATGAAATTCGTCCTCAGAAGAACACAGCAGATTACAGAGTTGCTAAATTGTAACATTTAATTATTCAAGGTCTATAGCTAAATCAGCTGTTTGAGGGAAATTTATAGCTTTAAATATTTGTATTAGAAAAAATGTCTGAAAGTAATAATCTAAGCTTCCATCTTGAGAAGTTTCTGCTGTTGTAGCATGAAAGTAACCATAAACAATACATTTTTAAAAATGGACACAGCTGTGTTCCTATAATATTTTATTTACAAATACAGGTGTAGGTTGGATTGGCCCCGTGGGAAATAGTTTGCTGACCTCTGGCCTAGAGTAACTAATGTTAATGATAGAAGCTGCAGAGTTGTTTAACTATTCAGTAAAGAGAGCAATGTTCTGTTTTGGTTTTTTTTTTCTGTAATGCCAACATGGATTACATATGTCTTCCATAAGAAGGGAGACTGTCCAGGAATCCCCTGGCAGTTCAGTGATTAAGATTTTGTGCTTTCAATGCAGGGGGCAAGGTTCGATCCCTAATCAGGGAACTAACATCCCACAAGTCATGCAGCACGTCTAAAAGAAAAAAAATTTTTTTAAAAGAAGGGAGATTGTCTGGCCCAAGGACAGTGAATCAGGAGATTAATAATAATGATAATACTTAAAGACAGCGTACTCAAGTGTTTAGCAATTATGCCCCTCTCCCTCCAAAATGAGAACTTGATCCTTTATGTCATGCCATGAAGGTTAAATTCAAAGCTCCCCATTAAAATTGTTGGCATGGCTCCTTTCTTATCGTCATTGTAAAATTAATGCCTGAATGAAACCAGGCCCTCCCACTTCTGTGGGCCTTATCCCATGGGAATGGTAGGGTGGCAATTTTAACTTGTCATGGCAACTCTAAAAGAGGCCCTAGAATGAGGGTTTATAATACCGAGCACTGCTATTATTTGGCATGTGCAGAGGGCTTATTAAATGCCATGCATGTGATACTGAGCACATGGTTACTCTTACAGAAGCTTAGTTACTGCTACTATATTATATATGGTGGTTGTTTTTTGGTCACTAAGTTGTGTCCAACTCTGTGACCCTATGGACTGTAGCCTGCTAGGCTCCTCTGTCCATGGGATTTCTTAGGCAAGAATACTAGAGTGGGGTGCCATTTTCTTCTCCAGAGGATCTTCCTGACCCAGGGATTGAACCCATGTCACCTGCATTAGCAGGCAGGTTCTTTACCACTGAGCTACCAGGAAAGCCCATTAAAAATGGTAAGAGATCTTAAATAGTAGGAGTGCACGTCAAAATTTTGCAAACTACATTTGCTTTAGTCTTACTCTGGAGATTCTTATCTAGTAAATTTAGGGTAGGGTTTAAGTATAATGGTGAAAGAAAAGCTCCTCAGGTGATTCTGATTTGTACCCATGGGATATGTGTGTAAACTATATATAAGGTAAACAAGCATTTTCTACACACACACACCCCACATGGCTGTATAGTGATTGCATTTCTGAAAGCTCCTTGTCAAACTTGGTAACTGTCAAATAAGACAAATCTCTTTAAAGACATGAATTCACATATGAAAATTTAAAATTCTCTTTAAGATGCAGCAAAGCAACAACTACCCTTTTTTCAGCAACACAGGTGCAATTCTGCATCTTAATAAAAAACAGATGTGACATTCAAATGAGAATAATCTGAGAAGGGTTTATTTACAACTAATTCTCAAAATATGGACAGGATATAACAGAAAAGAAAGAATAGTTTAGGAGCCTGGGGCTAACAGGAGCTGAGCTGGTACCATCCCTAGGTCTGATGGAATGAAAGCAGGGATACGTGACTAGAACTTGGAAGAAGAGAGACTTGTAAGGTGGGTTTACTGTGAGACGCAGGTGCTGCTGCTGCTAAGTCACTTCAGTCGTGTCCGACTCTGTGTGACCCCATAGACGGAAGCCCACCAGGCTCCCCCGTCCCTGGGATTCTCCAGGCAAGAACACTGGAGTGGGTTGCCATTTCCTTCTCCAATGTGTGAAAGTGAAAAGTGAAAGTGAAGTCGCTCAGTCGTGTCCGACCCTTAGCGACCCCACGGACTGCAGCCTACCAGGCTCCTCCATCCATGGGATTTTCTAGGCAATAGTACTGGAGTGGCTTGCCATTGCCTTCTCCGGAGATGCAGACGCAGGTGAGTGTGAGCAAATTCACAGGGAGGAACCCAGGAGAGTAAGCACCCATCTTGATTGCCTCCCTCCTGCGGCCCCCAGTGGCAGAACTCACCTGGACACTGAAGACAATGGAGCTGTTACTGTCACCCACACAGCCCTTCCCCAGCCCACAGCATTTTACTCAATGTTCCCAGCAGCCACCCACACCATCACCCCAAAGTGATTCTAAAATGCAACAGGGATCAACAATGAAGGGTGTTACAGATGGGGGTAAATCATCCCAGAATCTATCAGTAGGGCCACGTCATACTTGCTGCTGGACAGGTAGTAGGATGTGAAAAAAACAGAGTCAGGGATGGATGAGAAGAATTATGAGAAAATGCCTCATCTGTGTGTAGAGAACTCCAGGAACCAGAATTTCACTGTTTTTCTTTGAACTGTTAGCAACTCACAGGTAAGGAATGGTAATAGACCTTCCGATGCCACTAAGTATGGACTGAGAAAATAGTCTTTCTTATTAGTTACTTGAATGAGTGAAGGATTTTTAAACCTGTACTTCTGGGAGCATATGATTTTGGGCTCTACTCATACACTCACCATTTCATTCAAAAGCAAGTCTCTTGGTGCCTGGCATAACTCCATTTCTCTTCTAGGCTGAAGATTTCTCTTTGCTTTATAAAACAAAGAAATGATCAACTCTTTCATTTATCTTTTATATTAATGTGGTTTTTCATATTCTGGCTTTGTCCAAAGAAGTATCCATCTTTTTAACTAGGGTTAATCTTATAAAATACCTTAGGGATAGCTGGCACAAAGTTACACAAAGGCTAGTGAGCATTTCAAAATAAATGCTCATAAGACAACAAATGCTCATAAGACAACAATAAATGCCTCATAAGACAACAAAGAAATGCATATCAAGCAATGAGTTTTTTCCTGTTAAATTGGAAAGTATTTCAAAAATTCATAATACTCACTGTGCTAAGGGGAAGAAACCAATACATCTCCTTCTTGTGCGTTGAAACTGATAGAATCTTTCTGGAAATTATTTCACAATAATGATCAAGTGCTTTGTCTTAGGTAAGTTAACACTGGTAACAAAAATGCCTCCTGAATGCTAATGACTCAAAAATGAATGTTTATTTCTTATACACATAATAAATACTAGATAGAAGAACAGATGCTGCCAGCTCTGCCCTCTTTAATAAGTGAAATCTAAGTTTGTGTGAGACATTTCTCCATCTGACCAGCTGGTAACGGGGGAAACATGGAATGTTTGTTAGGACCAGGTCAGAAAGTGGCACACATCACTTCTGCTCAAATTCTGTTAGCCACCATTCAGTGTGACCATGGGCTACCCAGGTGGCTCAATGGTAAAGAATCTGCCTCCCAACGCAGGAGACATGGTTTCTATCCCTAGGTCAGAAAAATCCCTGGAGAAGAAAATGACAGCCACCTCCAGTATTCTTGCTCGGAAATCTCACGTACAGAGGAGTTGTGGGGGGGTGGGTCTACAGTCCATGGGGGTCACTAAGAGTCGGACACAACTTAGTGATTTGGTGTGACCATATCCTATTTTAAGAGAGACTGAGAAATGTGGTCTGTGTGCCCAGAAAGGAAAGAATGTCAACTTTTAGGTGGCTAGTCATTTCAGCAAGAAGTTTTTAAAATACAAACACATTTTCAACTCAGTAATCTAGGAATCTGTCTTAAGGAAATATTCAGAAGTATAGTTCTGCAGCAAATCTAATAGAGGGCTGCCCAAATCCATTTTTCCTTTTTTTCTTAGTAATAACAACTGTATATGTGTGTGTGTGGTGTGTACGTGTGTGTATATATATATATACACACATACATATATATATATATTTTTGCTAGCACATGGCCATCCAGAAAAGGCTGTCTTTTTCAGTCCCTATGACAACCACACATAGTACATGACTAAGTTCCAACTGGTGAAATTGATGTGATGGTGACTAAATCAAATTCCTAAGAGAGCCTGTGGTGCACATTTCCTTTTCTGTTTGGATTCTTTCTCCATCCTTCTGTCCATAATGCAGATGTGAAACGTATACTCTAGATGTCTATCAGGATGAAGACCATTTCTTCCAAAGATGACAGAATGATGAACTGTAGGAAGTCAAGAGTCTCTGGGATTTAAAGAGCATAACCTCCATAAAAATAAGTTTTCTCATGTTCAAACCAGTTATTTGGGTCTGTTATCCACAGGCAAATCTAATCCTAATTGATAGAGGCCAGAGATTTTTCTTCCAGAACTGTAATCTTTTGTTTTCTGCTTTCCCATATGTAGTATAATTCCAATTTGTTAAAATAAGTTTATTGTAATTCATTTGCAAAAATTTTTATACAATGAGTCGGGGGTTTAGAAATGGGGCTGTCTTCTCAAAGTTGGAAGCATTGTCTTTAAAAGACTGAGATTTCAATTCACTTTTAAGGAAAACTGTTACTTTGTTATACAAATGATTACCTGAGAGAGCTCTTTGTGTTGTCGCTAAGTCATGTCGGATTCTTTGCAACTCCATGAACTGCAGCACGGCTTCCCTGTCCTTCACTATCTCCCTGCGTTTGCTCAAACTCACATCCGTTGAGCCAGTGATGCTATCCAACCATCTCATCCTCTGTCCTCTGTTGTCCCCTTCTCCTCCCACCTTCAATCTTTCCCAGCATCAGGGTCTTTTTCAAAGAGTCTTTACATCAAGTGGCCAAAGTATTAGAGCTTCAGCGTCAGTCCTTCCAATGAATATTCAGGGTTGATTTCCTTTAGGATCAACTGGTTTGATCTCCTTGCTATCCAAGGGACTCTCAAGAGTCTTCTCCAGCACCACAATTTGAAAGCATTAAGCGTCACAGAAAAATTATGTTTGTGTGAACATAATTAAATGCTCTAGTCAGAGCATGAGTTTTGTTGCATACAATTGGACCAATGTCTCCAAAGTTCTCTTTGAAGTTTGGGATTGTTGTTACTGTGGTTTTAGGTGATAGTGGGGTTAGGAAAGGAGGAATAGAGATGCTTCCAGGGTGGAATTAATGGAGACAGGGCTGTGTCTGCAGTGTGACTGGATCCTGTGCAGAGTGGCAAGTGTAGGTGGCTCCTTTGAGATGGCCTGTTGAAATTGAGGAGAAAGCAGAAAAGCTGAAAGAGGTGATTTTGTGAGGAGTTTGGAGATGAGTATGGGCCATGGGTGCTTCAGAAATGGAATGTGATAATAGAGCATAAGGAGACTTAGGGGAACATGTTAGTTAGGGAGTTTCTGATAGTGTGAGTCTGGGGAAAAGGGTTCAGACTGAAGGAATATGTGCAGATTTCCATAGGAAAGAAGCTGCAGATCCTTGTAATCTGCTGCCTACTAGCGTCTCTATGCAGATGGCCTAGAAGTCCACCACCCACATGACTGCCCAAACCTCTTACCTGTGTGAATGTGTTAACCCCTTGACCCTTTCTCCTCCCCCAAGTTCTGATCATCCTTCCCCTGACATATTTTCAAGTACCCAATCCATTTCATCCCACTGACACTTTTTAATGTCTCCTTTTTAGACCTCTAATCTCCTAAGGGAATTTAAGCAACAACTCCTTGATTTCCCCTACCTCCAGTTTTCTCCTGTTACAATTAATTCACTTTCCATATTTCAGACAGAATCATCTTATTTAAAATTTTTTGATCAATAATTGGAGAAAATTCTTTGGAAAAGGTATATTTTATTTTCCAGGAAAACCTCAGATAATGAGAAAACATTGCCAAAACATATTTAAATTCTTTAATTGATGGATGCACCATTATCCTTAATTACCCTCATATTGAGTTACAATGAATGCTCTGCTCTCCAGTGCACCAAATCAATATTATAAAAATGATTTCAAGGCTTAATTTTTAATCTCCTTGTGTTTTGTGCCAGCCCTTAAAGGTTATTGCCTTCATTTCTGCCATCTTAATATTTTCACTAACACTGAAATGCATTACTCAGATCAGCCCTTGAAAATCTTTAAATATATGGCAGACAACCACTCATATTATTCTAAACACATTTCATAGGTTTGAATGCAGTTGCCACTGGAGTCATTTAATGAAACTCTCATTGAGGCTGCTGATATCTGAAGGGTGTCTGTGTGGAATTCAGCATTTTTTAAAAAATCTTTGTAGGCTTCATCAGTAATATGAAGCCAACTGGCCTATTCCCGTGCCATAAAATCATCTTAAAAGACCCTTGCCTTATTCACCACCTAATGCCACTCCAGTACTCTTGCCTAGAAAATCCCATGGATGGAGGAGCCTGGTAGGCTGCAGTCCGTGGGGTCGTTAAGGGTCGGACACGACTGAGCGACTTCACTTTCACTTTTCACTTTCCACTTTCACACATTGGAGAAGGAAATGGCAACCCACTCCAGTGTTCTTGCCTGTAGAATCCCAGGGACAGGGGAGCCTGGTGGGCTTCCGTCTATGGGGTCACACAGAGTCGGACACAACTGAAGTGACTTAGCAGCAGCAATGTTGGATTGCCTTGTTTCAGTCCACCTGGTACTTCTTTTCTCCTGATATTCAGGGTTACTGACTGCTTGACTCATTTCCTGTTTAAAGCTCCTCAGACTTGGTGCATCAGTCATGACCCTATACTGACTTGGCTTTTTTCCTCCTCCACACTTGACATGCATCATCCTGTTTGCATTTGTCTGCTTCTGGCCACCAGGTAAATGAGCTCCCTGCTCCAGTCTAGTCCAGTGGCTGGTCCCAGCACAGACTCAGAGAAACCTAGGTCCCTGTGAAGTCGTTGTCTGTCACAGCTGCCATCCAGGAATAGTTTATATCTAAGATCTTTTTCTGCCCTAAAAGTCTTTAATGTTATTATCTATAAGAAGTTATATGAATAGCAAGGACATGGAAGCAACCTAGATGTCCATCTGCAGACGAATGGATAAGAAAGCTTTGGTACATATACACAATGGAGTATTACTCAAACATTAAAAAGAATGCATTTGAATCAGTTCTGATGAGGTGGATGAAACTGGAGCCTATTATACAGAGTGAAGTAAGACAGAAAGAAAAACACCAATACAGTATACTAACACATATATATGGAATTTAGAAAGATGCAAATGATAACCCTGTATATGAGACAGCAAAAGAGACACAGATATATAGAACAGTCTTTGGGACTCTGTGGGAGAGGGTGAGGGTGGGATGATTTGGGAGAATGGCACTGAAACATGTATGTTGTCATATGTGAAACGAATCACCAGTTCAGGGTCAATGCATGTTACAGGATGTTCAGGGCTGGTGTGCGGGGATGACCCAGAGGGAGGATAAAGGGAGGAGGGAGGTGAGAGGGGGATTCAGGAGGGGGAACTCATGTACACCCGGGGCGGATTCATGTCAATGTATGGCAAAACCAACCAATATAATATTGTAAAATAATTAGCCTCCAATAAAAAAAAAGAACACAAAAAAATAAGAAGTTATATGCATTTAACTTTATTATTCTGACCACTGACTTAAAAGTTTTTAAAGAAGCTCCTAATTTCTTCTATAAATCTTTATCAAATATCCACGTCTAACATCTTGGTCTGAGGGCTCTCCCAGGTTTCCCTGGCTTTTTCCCTGCTTCCTTTCATGCAAGCACTTCTCATGATAAAGCCTTTGGATATTTAATTCCATTATGGCATCCTTTTAGTATTATCAATTTTTGTTTCATGTATTTTGAAGCTCTTATATTAAGCATACATATATTTGATTATTTTTTCTTCCTAATGAATGACACTTTCATATAATGAAATGCCCCTTTTCATATCTGGTAATCTTATAGTATAAAAATCTACTTTGAAATTAGTATAACTTATGCTTACTGTGCATGGTTTGTCTTTTCCCATTCATTTAGTTTCAACATATCTGGGTCTTTATATTTAAAGTGCATCTTTTATAGACAGCAAATAGTTGGATCATACATTTTTGTACATTCTAACAATTTCTGCCTTATAGTGGGAGTGTTTGCTCAATATCAGTCAACATAATTATTGATATAATTGAGTTGAGTCTAGGAGATCAATCCTGGATGTTCATTGGAGGGACTGATGCTAAAGCTGAAGCTGCAATACTTTGGCCACCTCATGCGACAAGTTGACTCACTGGAAAAGACTCTGATGCTGGGAAAGGTTGGGGGCGGGAGGAGAAGGGGATGACGGAGAATGAGATGGCTGGATGGCATCACCGACTCTGTGGACATGAGTTTGAGTGTACTCCGGGAGTTGGTGTTGGACAGGGAGGCCTGGCGTGCTGTGATTCATGGGGTCACGGAGAGTCGGACACAACTGAGCGACTGAACTGAACTGAATTGTTTTATTATTAGCTTTCTTTTCATCTCTGTTTTCTGTTCTGTTCTTGTTTTCCAGTCTTTTTTGAATTATTAGAATAATTTTTGAATTCCATTTTAATTTCCCTGTGGCTTTTTGTGATACTCCTCTGAATTATATGTTTAATGATTTCTTTTAGAAATAGCAATATACATTTTTAAGTTTTAAAAATTTGTTCAGTCTGCTGATAGTTAATATTGTACCACTTCATATAATAAATATACAGATCTTACGATCATATTCCCACCCCAGGCCCTTATGCCATAGCTACTGTACTACATCTACATACTTTAAACTCTACAACACCTTTTGTTTGTTTTAAACAGTTATTGTATAATAAGGGGATTAAAAAGAAAGTGTACACAAAATAGTTCAGCATTTATCCAAATAGTTACTATTTCTGATGTTCTTCATTCTTTTCTTAGGATCTGAGACTTTATATAACATCATTTACCTGCAGCCTGAAGGACTTTGCTTAGTGTTCCTTATGATGCAAGTCTGCTTGCAACAAACTCTCTTATTTTTGTTTTATTTGAAAATTTCTTCACTTCCAGTTTTGAAGGTATTTTCACTGGATGTAGAATTCTGGGTTTTCAGGGCTTTTTGTTTGTTTGTTTTCTTGTTGTTTATTGTTTTTCTTTCAGACACTCTTTAAAGATACTCCACTTTCATCTGGTCTCCATGATTTTTCCTGGGTATCAGCCTTGAGATACTCTCAACCATATTTCTTCTACAAAAACTGTTTTTGTCTCCTTTTACAGAAAAACTAATTGACTTTATCAACTTTATTTTGCCAAAGATTTGGCAGAGATGTGAAGGGAATTTTTAGTTCTTTACCTTTTTCTGTCTACCTAGCTCTGGTAAATGGAGAAGGAAGTGGCAACCCACTCCACTGTTCTTGCCTGGAGAATCCCAGGGACAGGGGAGCCTGGTGGGCTTCCGTCTGTTGGGTCGCACAGAGTCGGACACGACTGAAGCGACTTAGCAGCAGCAGCAGCAGCTCTGGTAAATAAAGGGTTATTTAGAAATAAGGTACTTATTAAACCCAAATGTCTCCAGCTTGACCTTGAATGAATAATCTCTACCCCACCTGGGAAAAAGAAAGAATCTCCTTTTCTAGCCTCAGGATATATGTTCCCTGAATGACTCTTTTGGAACTGAGATGAGAGAGAAATGTTTTCTTTGATGGCAGGCTTTTATTCCCAGGTGTATGGGAAAGCTGGTATTGTGCATGGCAGACCTGGAGCTGGAATTAAGCCTCTAATTAACACTCTTTCCAGAAGCACTCTCATCTCTATGCCAAGATGAGAAGGGAAAGAGGCAGCAAAGCCACACGTCTAAGTGTTTTTTGTGTGAACAAGAGGAGATTAACTTTTGAGAAAACCAAACTAAAAAATAAAATGAAAGAAACAGACTGTGGTTCTGCCCTTTTAAACTTACCCACCCTCCTTGACCTGAGAAAAACAGTGTAGGGTTCAATCATATTTATCTTTGGTTTTCTTTAAGAGATTTTTGAAGGGAATATGTCCTGTTCCAACATGCAAAGGTGCTTTGGGCTATTAAGTTGTGCTATAGAGTATGGTTCAGACTACAGGCTTCAGAGTCTGTGCTGAGTGCTGTGACTATGAATTGAATACAAGTATGAATGTTATGTGGGGTGATTCAAAAGTAGAAAGTGATTTACATTGTTCTACACATAAGTAGGACTTTCCTGGAGATTCAGACAGTAAAGCATCTGCCTGCAATGCAGGAGACCTGGGTTGAGAAGATCCCCTGGAGAAAGAAATGACTACTCACTCCAGTATTATGGCCTGGAGAATTCAATGGACAGAGGAACCTGGTGGGCTACAGTCTGTGGGGCTCCAAAGATTTGAATACGACTGAGCAACTAATACACACACACACACACACACACATGTAACATACAAGAAGTTCTCTGGAAATCACCTAAGTTGATTGCAGACAAGGAGGTAATTTTATGTGTTAAATACAAGGTTGGAGCTAAGAAAATAGCCAGAGAAACGTTCTCTATGAAACTTTGATGAAAATTATCTCTCAAAACAGGAGAGTACAGAGAAAATGGATAGGGTGTGCCCTTCAGCATATGCAGTAGGTGGGTTCCCATCTCCACATTCCAGCCCAGTTGAGGATGTCAGACAGTGCAGGCTTATAGCTGTCACGTGGTTATCATGCCACAGTTAAACCCAAGTGACTGGACAAAGATCTCTGGCAAGTCATCTCAAGATGGCACATCTTTGTGGATAATTTTCAATTTGATGATTCTTCAGGAGTTGCCATGTTCCCAAAAATCCTGAGCTCTATTGAAATGTCCTGACATTTGTAGATGGTACATTCGTTTCCTTCCCTGAAACTAACTGGGTGAGTGAAATCTATGGTTAGCTGTACCTATCTCATCCCTTTACTTTTGTTATCAAGTTTAGAAAGATGGTGCATGTGTGCTAAGTTGCTTCAGTCTTGTCTGACTTTGTGTAATTGGGATTCTCCAGGCAAGAAACTGGAGTGTGTTGCTATGCCCGACTCCAGGGGATCTTCCAGACCCAGGGATCTAACCCATGTCTCTTATGTCTCCTGCACTGGCAGACAAGTTCTTTACCACTAGCTCTACCTGGGAAGACCCATGAAGGATGGTATTAAAAGGAAATGGCACTTAAGCCACTTGGAAAAGCCAAATGCCTTTGCCTTTATCATTTGTTTGACTCTGCCCAGCCTTTGGGTAAAATTGTCTGCTACCCAGGCAATTAATCAGTGTTGATTAGGATTTAGGAATTCAAGTCTAACCACAATCTCATCCCACCTCTATCGTCAGAGTTTTCTTTTTTATTTGTTTCACTTTCTCAGGTGCACTACTTTTCCCTGGCACACACACTTTTTCCAGCACATACTCCTGAAGCTGTCAAATCAGGGGCCTTTTGGTGTATGAACCTCCAGTTATTATAATTTAGGTGCTAATGATCCCTAGGGACCGCGCAGAAGCACGCCGGCTGCGAGGGACTGTGCAGAGCATGCCGACTGCGACGGACCAAGATAATCACGATAGTGTGATCACTCACCTAGAGCCAGACATCTTGGAATGTGAAGTCAAGTGGGCCTTAGAGAGCATCACTACAAACAAAGCTAGTAGAGGTGATGGAAATCCAGTTGAGCTATTTCAAAATTCTCCAAGCCAGGCTTCAGCAATACCTGAACCATGATCTTCCAGATGTTCAAGCTGATTTGCGAAAAGGCAGAGGAACCAGAGATCAAATTGCCAACATCCACTGGATCATTGAAAAAGCAAGAGAGTTCCAGAAAAACATCTATTTCTGCTTCATTGACTATGACTGTGTGGATCACAATAAACTGTGGAAAATTCTGAAAGAGATGGGAATACCAGACCACCTGACCTGCCTCTTGAGAAACCTATATGCAGGTGAGGAAGCAACAGTTAGAACTGGACATGGAACAACAGACTGGTTCCAAATAGGAAAAGGAGTACGTCAAGGCTTATCTTGTCACCGTGCTTATTTAACTTATATGCAGAGTACATCATGAGGAACGCTGGGCTGGAAGAAGCACAAGCTGGAATCAAGATTGCTGGGAGAAATATCAATAACCTCAGATATGCAGATGACACCACCCTTATGGCAGAAAGTAAAGAGGAACTGAAAAGCCTCTTGATGAAAGTGAAAGAGGAGAGTGAAAAAGTTGGCTTGAAGCTCAACATTCATAAAACAAAGATCATGGCATCTGATCCCATCACTTCATGGGAAATAGATGGGGAAACAGTGGAAACAATGGCAGACTTTATTTTTTTGGGCTCCAAATCACTGCAGATGCTGATTGCAGCCAGGAAATTAAAAGACGCTTACTCCTTGGAAGGAAAGTTATGACCAAGCTAGATAGCATATTAAAAAGCAGAGACATTACTTTGCCAACCAAGGTCTGTCTAGTCAAGGCAATGGTTTTTCCCGTGGTTATGTAAGGATGTGAGAGCTGGACTGTGAAGAAAGCTGAGCACCAAAGAATTGATGCTTTAGAACTGTGGTGTTGGAGAAGACTCTTGCGAGTCCCTTGGACTGCAAGGAGATCCAACCAGTCCATTCTAAAGGAGATCAGTCCTGGGTGTTCGTTGGAAGGACTGATGCTAAAGCTGAAGCTCCAATACTTTGGCTACCTCATGCAAAGAGTTGACTCACTGGAAAAGACCCTGATGCTGGGAGGGATTGGGGGCAGGAGGAGAAGGGGACGACAGAGAATGAGATGGCTGGATGGCATCACCAACTCGATGGACATGAGTTCTCGTGAACTCAGGGAGTTGGTGATGGACAGGGAGACCTGGCGTGCTGTGATTCATGGGGTTGCAAAGAGTCGGACACGACTGAGCGACTGAACTGAACTGAGCTGAATGATCCCTAAGATTGATAGGTATTGATTGAGGGTTGTATTTTTACCTTGCTTATAGTTTCCTTTACTATGCAAAAGCTTTTATGTTTAATCATGTCCCACTTGTTTGTTTTTGTTTTTATTTCCATTACTCTAGGAGGTGGGTTATAGAGAATCTTGCTTTTTTTTTTTTTTACAGTTCATAACTTTTATAAATAAAATAAATTAAATGTACAGTGAATAAGTTCTCTGAAATATTTCAATATTTCTGCAGGTTTAGTAACATCATAAAATACATTTCAACTAAAATTCACAAATCTAAAAACCTGTTAGGCATTTTTAGGCGTTTTAAGTTGGAAATGAAGACCAATGTTACATCGTAATATGCCAATTACAAATAGTACTTCAAATAGCAAATACTAAAGTTTGTCCCAAACTTTAAAAACTATTCATGAACTCAACACTGAACTATTGATGGCTATGAGAATTGTTTCCTAGCCTTTTTGAAAATTTCAACCCATTTACGTTTAAGGTAATTATTGATAAGTACGATCCCGTAGCCATTTTCTTTATTGCTTTGGGTTCAAGTTTATACACTCTTTCTGTGTTTCCTGTCTATAGAAGATCCTTTAGCATTTGTTGGAGAGCTGGTTTGGTGATGCTGAATTCCCTCAGCTTTTGCTTGTCTGTAAAGCTTTTGATTTCTCCTTCATATTTGAATGAGATCCTTGCTGGGTATAGTAATCTGGGCTGTAGGGTATTTTCTTTCATCACTTTAAGTATGTCTTGCCACTCCCTTCTGGCCTGAAGAGTTTCTGTTGAAAGATCAGCTGTTATCCTTATGGGAATCCCCTTGAGTGTTATTTGCTGCTTTTCCCTTGCTGCTTTTAATATTTGTTCTTTGTGTTTGATCTTTGTTAATTTGATTAATATGTGTCTTGGAGTATTTCGCCTTGGGTTTATCCTGTTGGGGACTCTCTGAGTTTCTTGGACTTGGGTGATTATTTCTTTCCCCATTTTAGGGAAGTTTTCAACTATTATCTCCTCAAGTATTCTCTCATGGTTTTTCTTTTTGTCTTCTTCTTCTGGGACTCCTATGATTCGAATGTTGGAGCGTTTAACATTGTCCCAGAGGTCTCTAATATTGTCCTCATTTCTTTTAATTCGTTTTTCTTTTTTCCTCTCTGTTTCATTTATTTCTACAATTCTATCTTCTAGTTCATTTATCCTGTCTTCTGCCTCTGTTATTCTACTGTTTGTTCCCTCCAGAGTATTTCTGATCTCATCTATTGCATTATTCATTGTATATTGACTCTTTTTTATTTCTTCTAAGTCCTTATTAAATCTTTCTTCCATCTTCTCAATCCTTTTCTCCAGGTTATTTATCTGTAACTCCATTTTGCTTTCAAGATTTTGAATCATTTTCACCATCAAAATTTGAAATTCTTTATTAGGTAAATTCCCTATATCTTCTTCTTTTGTTTGTGTTGGTGGGCAATTATCTTGTTCCTTTACTTGCTGGGTATTTCTCTGCCTCTTCATCTTGCTTATATTGCTTTGCTTGGGGTGGCCTTTCCCTCTTCTTGCAGTTTGTGGAGTTCTCTTTATTATGTAGTTTCTTCGCTGTGTGTGGGGTTGGACGGGTGATTGTCCGGGTTCCCTGGTTAGGGAAGCATGTGTCGGTGTTCTGATGGGTGGAGCTGGATTTCTTCTCTCTCCTTTAGAAGACAATGGTCTGCTTTTCTGGGAGCCTGATGTCCTCTGCCAGTATTCAGAAGTTGTTTTGTGGACTTACTCCGCGTTCAAATGTTCTTTTGATGAATTTGTGGGGGAGAAAGTGGTCTTGCCATCTTATCCCTCCGCCATCTTGTTCCTTCCTCCCCAGAACACTGGATTCTTATATTCCACTTGGTCGTGGAGCATCTCTTCCCAGCTGCTCCAGCAAGGCGCAGCCGCTGTACCTTACCTTGGACGAGGGTTATCTCCTCAAGGCCGCCCCTCCTGCTTTGAATGTGGATCAGCTCCTCTCGGCCCTCTGGTGCCCAAGCAGCCACCGCCTCCTGAACGTGGTACAGCTCCTCTCGGCCACCGCCCTAACCCTGGGCGCGGGGTAGCTCATCTCAGCCACGATTCTGCACGTGGTCGGTTGCGCCAGAGCCAGGCCCGGATCTTGCTTTGATTTATGTCATCTAGTTTCTGGTCTTGCATTTAGGTCTTTAATCCATTTTCAGTTTACCTTTGAGTATGGTGTTAGGAAGTGTTCTAATTTCATTCTTTTACATGAAGCTGTCCAGTTTTCCCAGCACCATTTATTGAAGAGGCTGTCTTTGCCCTATTGTGTATTCTTGCCTCCTTTGTCAAAAATAAGGTACCCATAGGTGCACGGGTTTATTTCTGAGCTTTCTATCTTGTTTCATTGGTCTATACTTCTGTTCTTGTGCCAGTACCATACTGTCATGATGACTGTAGCTTTGTAGTATAATCTGAAGTGAGGAAGCTTGATTCTTCCAGCTCCATTCTTCTTTCTCAAGACTGCTTTGGCTATCCGGGGTCTTTCATGTTTCCATATGAATTGTGGAATTTTTTGTTCTAGTTCTGTGAAAAATGCCTTTGGTAATTTGATAGGGGTAGCACTGAATCTGTAGATTGCCTTTGGTAGTAGTCATTTTCACACTATTGATTATTCCTACCCAGGAACATGGAATATCTCTCCATCTGTTTATGACGTCTTTGATTTCTTTCATTACTGTCTTATAATTTTCTGTGTACAGTTCTTTTGTCTCCTTCAGTTCAGTTCAGTTGCTCAGTCATGTCCAACTCTTTGTGACCCCATGAATCACAGCACTGTCCATCACCAACTCCCGGAGTTCACTCAAACTCATGCCCATCGAGTGGGTGATGCCATCCAGCCATCTTATTCTCTGTCATCCCCTTTTCCTCCCGCCCCCAATCCTTCCCAGCATCAGAGACTTTTCCAGTGAGTCAACTCGTCGCATGAGGTGGCCAAAGTATTGGAGTTTCAGTTTTAGCATCAGTCCTTCCAATGAACACCCAGGACTGATCTCCTTTAGTATGGACTGGTTGGATCTCCTTGCAGTCCAAGGGACTCTCAAGAGTCTTCTCCAGCACCACAGTTCAAAAACATTGATTCTTCGGCGATCAGCTTTCTTCACAGTCCAACTCTCACATCCATACATGACCACTGGAAAAACCATAGCCTTGACTAGACAGACCTTGGTTGGCAAAGTAATGTCTCTGCTTTTTAATATACTATCTAGGTTGGTCATAACTTTCCTTCCAAGGAGTAAGCGTCTTTTAATTTCCTGGCTGCAATCAGCATCTGCAGTGATTTTGGAGCCCAAAAAATAAATTCTGACACTGTTTCCACTGTTTCCCCATCTATTTCCCATGTCTCCTTAGGTAAGTTTATTCCTAGATATTTAATTCTTTTTGTTGGAATGGTGAATGGGATTGATTTCTTAATTTCTCTTCATGATTTTTCATTGCCAGTATACAGAAATGCAAGTGATTTCTGTGTATTGATTTTGTATCCTGCCACTTTGCTAAATTCACTGATTAGCTCTAGTAATTTTCTGATACTATCTTTAGGGTTTTCTATGTACAGTATCATGTCATCTATAAACAGAGTTTACTTCTTTTCTGATCTGGATTCCTTTTATTTCTTTTTCTTCTCTGATGGCTGTAGCTAGGACTTCCAGAACTATGTTGAATAATGGTGAAAGTAGACATCTTTGTCTTGTTCCTGATCCTTAGGGGAATACTTTCAGTTTCTCACCATTGAGAATAATGTTTGCTGTGGGTGTCCTTGGTTTTTCTAAAAGCCAGGAGTTGCTTTTATTTCCTCTTTATCCCAGGACTGACCTCCTGTTGGTACATCCATACAGTTTCTTGTTTCTTCTCAGAGAGCCCTGGGAGCTAAAAGGGTCTGTGTTCAAATTGCTGGTATGCATCTCATGGTCCCTCTGATGGCTCATCTTGCATTTTTTCCCTGGGAAGTAGTGACCTTTCAGAGTCCTTTTATCATGGAATAAAACTTGACTAGACACTAACAAGACAGTTGTCCTCTCACCTGGTCATTAGCTGGAGAGTTCAAAGCCAGGAAAAAGTATCATTCTGGGTAGCTTCCCCTCTACCCCCACCGTGAACAAAAAGGGTGGGAGTTGAGGGGATAACAATCCCACCACTGTGACAGGAACTCTTGGCATACCAGAGAGAAAAGGTAAAATCTGACCCATGTAAATGATCAGTTTCCATGCAGAGTAAGCTACTTGACAGTAATGCTCATGTCACTTTGACAAGCTTATTTACACTACTGATGCACAGTCTTCTGGAGGAAAGATGCTGCCTCTGAGAAATGATCATAGCTTTGCCACAGATTCATATGACCATAAGGTGACTTACACATTTTACAAAAAGAGTATCTGAGTATTTCAAGGAACTGGGAGCTCACAGATTTAAAAAACCACCTACTGCATTGTGAGGCAGCTTAATTGGCCCAGTTCTTTTGTTATTAAAGCTTTGGATCCTATTATGACCTCTGTGCAACATTGGATAAATTTAATCCCTCTTACTAATGATCAGAACCAATTTTTCAAACACAAAAAATCTAGCTAATCTGAGAAAGGCTGTACTTATCTAGAATATGACCAGGCCTCCAAGGGAACTTGTGTGTATGCTAAGTTGCTTCAGTTATGTCTGACTTTTTACGACCCTGTGGACTATAGCCTGCCAGGCTCTTCTGTCCATGGGATTCTCCAGGCAAGAATACTGAAGTGGGTTACCATTTCCTTCTCTACCAAGTGAGCTTATTTTTACCTAAATTCTGTCCAAAAGAATGTAAAAGGACAATTTTCTTTTTCTTATTAATCAACTTCTTACCAATGTGGTCATTTTTGCTTATCATAAAGTTCTTCATCTGAAGAGAGATTTTTGGATTAAATCTACTTTTATTTTGTTACAGTTTATATAGAAATGGTGATCAAAATTCTCCTTGGGTTATATTGTATGTTAGCCAAAGCAGGGATTCAAGAAATAACTAGTCATGACCTGCCCTTCCTTTTCCACATTTAATGTTATCATTGCTCATTCTCATTGCACTTATTTAATCCCATCAGATTTGTGGTTGATGAACCAGAGTCATGAAATATTATCTCATATTCTTTCCTCAATATAGCCATTAGTATAGTCAGAAAGCTTGCCTGTTTCGTGTTTTTGCTTGATATATAAAATGTTTATGTTTATCATGCCTAAAATAGACTTAGCCATAATCTGTATTTACCATATAAGCTGAAAAATCATATAAGCAAGACAAAATATTGGGTTCTGCCCTTATAATGAAATGTACATTTCCTTTTAAGTGGCAAGGTCTTTGATCAAGAATGTGAATAAAGTGATGCTTTATAAAAGAATGTCATGTGGCTAACTTTAGGGCGCTAAACACTCATTTAAGATGATTCTCTGGTTCTTGTCCCAAGCCATTGTTGCTTGACTGTGAACTGGATGAATTTTGACTCATTTTGAGCTCATTTTGGCAAAAAGCCAGTGGTTTATTTCTCTTAGCTATACAGACAGTTCTAGTAGCTTGCTTATCTTTAGCCAGGTTGTCTTGAGTGATTGCCAGCTTGAAGATGGTTTCAGGCTTGTCAACATGCTTCTGGGGAGGGTTTGGCAAGAAATATTTTGGTCATTCTTCTGTGTTTTAGAGTAAACTTTGTCCTTGCCTCTCTCCTTTGTAGCTCCTCCTGAAGTTCCCTAAAGGTTCAGAGGACTTTAGAGGGAAGACCCCTTAGCCTAATTGAGTTTGTATCTTTTCTTCAAAGCCATCAAAATGTTGGTCCTAAGCTTCTAGTCTGCCTCTTCCCTTCTCCTGGAATTCAGTTGAGATTTATAAATAAAATTTATAATATTCATTGAGGCTGTTTGCAAAGGTTGGGGAGAGGAAAAGGAAGACACTTCTGCTCCCATGGTCCTGCCGTCCTGCCTCACTCATTCCCATATTGCCCCACCTTCCTCTGCGTTCTCCCTTTATGGTGTCTTGTACAAGGCAAGAGTTCAATAAATATGTACCAACAAACTACTCCCTCACTTGGTCTCCCCCAACCACCATCCAAAGTCAGTCCTTTCCTCAAGGTTGAGAGGGAAGCAGTTCTGGATAGGCTTAGAGGGTATGTATGCGTGCTCAGTTGCTCAATTGTGTCTGACTCTTTTTGACCCTGTGGACTATAGACCCCCCGCTCCCAGGCTCCTCTGTTCATAGGATTTTCCAGGCAAGAATACTGGAGTGGGTTGCCATTCCCTACCCCGGGAGATCTTCTTGACCAGGGGATAGAACCCGTGTCTCCTGTGTCTCTTGCATTGGCAAGCAGATTCTGTATCACTGAGCCACCTGGGAAGTCTTAGAGGGTATAATAGAGTCTAAATGTATGTACTAAAATTCAAATGTGAAAAAGAATGTATCTTTCTTTATTTTCTCTAATTGGACTAGAAGTGTGCAGACTCCTGGTAGCCAGTCAGCACGTGTTGAGTTGAAAGAATAAATATGCCTTATCTTGCTCTGCAGCCCCTTTCAAGTGCAGGAAAGCAAAAGTGGCGGGATGATTAAAGGTTGACCATTGGGAGTTCCGTGGCAGTCTAGTGGTTAAGACTCCATGGTCCCAATGCTGGGGGCATGGGTTCGATCCCTGGTCTGGGAACTGAGATCTCACATGCCATGCAACCAAAAAAAGAAAGAAAGAAAAAAGGAAAAGCTTGCCCATTCAAGGTAACTCAGTATTTTTTGTTTATTTTTAGTTTTTACAGTCTATTTCAGATCAGTGTAATACCATTTGGGTAACTAATTGCTCAGTCTTTCAGGGTTTCTGCCTTTTCCCCAGATGGCATGTGGGCACAGAAGGAGCTTATGGGCATTCTAGGGGATGGGAGTTAAGGGTTTCTTATTCTCTTTTGGTCCTTCTCTGGACCACGGAGAGCTGAGACCTCACTGGGATATAGCTCACCTCTCTTGTTATTTGGACATCATTTTCTGTCCTCCCTGCACTTTCTGCTAAAGTTTTAGCAGCTGGTCCAGTGTTTGGTTTACTGTCTTGGTCTTTGCAATAAATAGTGTTTGTTTTGAGGACCACAGCTGCCTCTCCTGCTGACGGAGCACCCCATATCAGCTCTTTTTAGAGTTTTTTTTTATTTTATCATGTTTTTATTGTGATAAAAATACTTAATATGAGACCTACCCTCTTAAAAAAATTTAAGTGTACAATAATGTTAACCACAGGCACAATGCTGTACAAAAGGTCTCTAAAACTTAATCACCTTGCATAACTGAAACTTTATACCTATTGAGTAGCGACTCTGCATTTCCACCCCTACTCAGTCCCCAGAAATCATAATTCTACTCTCTACTTCTCTGTGTTTGACTATTTTATATACCTCATAAATAAAATGGTATCATGCAGTACTTGTCCTGTGATAAGTTTATTACACCCAACATAATGTCCTAAAGGCTCATAATGCTGCCACAAAAAGAAGGATTTCCTTCTTTTTTAATGCCAAATACTATTCCATTACAAGTTACTATTCCATTACTAATACATTCCATTCCACATTTTTTATCCATTCATTTGCTGATGAGCATTAGGTTGTTTCTCTGTTTCTGCTACCGAGAATAATGCTGCAATGAATATGGGAGTACAAATCTCTCTCCAACATCCTGATTTCAATTCTTTTGAATGATATCCAGAAGGGTATTGGGAATACTGATATGCATTTGTGAAAGAGTATAATGGGACCCTTATCTCATACTCTACATCACATCAACTCAAAATGGATTAAAGACTTAAATGTAAAACCTGAAACTGTAAACCTCCTAGAAGAAAACATATGGGAAAAGCTTCATGACATTGGTCTTGGCAGTGATTTTTTAACTATGACACCAAAAGCACATATACAAAACCAAAAATAGACAAGTGGGACCACATCAGAAGTAAAAAGCTTCTCACAGCAAAGGAAACAGTAGAGTGAAAAGACAACCTTTGGAATGGAAGAAAATACTTGGAAACACAGCAGCTCTTATAGACCCTACTAACCTCTGAGGTTCTCCAGCTACAAGGTCTCCTTATAACTTCTATATCCCTCACAGTCTCACACAGGAACCTCTCTGTCTCTTCCTTCATACTTACCGGTGTACTCATCAATCTAGGGTAGACACTTCTGTCCACCAGGAGTCTTCTACCACATCCACCTCATGTTGGATATAGCAGGAGTGAATTAGTTCCCTAAGATTTCAATAACAAACCATCACTTAAAACATCAGAAATTATTTTTTCATGGTTTTAGAAGATGGAAGTCCTAAATCAAGGTATTGGCAAGGTTGGTTCCTTCTTCTGGAGGTCCTAAGGGAGAATCTGTTTCATGTCACTCTCCTAGCTTCTGCTAGTTGCCAGCAATCTGTGTCTTTCTTTGGCTTCCAGCTGAATGTGCCTCCATCATCACCTGGTGTTCTCAATGCATGTCTCTACCTCCAGTTTCTCTTATAAGGATACCAGTTACTGAATTAGGGGCTACCGTAATCCAGTGTGATCTTATTTTGATTACATCTACAAAGACCCTATTTCCAAATAAGATCACTTTCACAGGAACCAGAGGTTAGATCATCAGCCTATCTTTTTAGAGAAGAACTCATAACAAGGAGAACAGTATTGGAGCACAAGCCCAGATGTTCTTAGACTTTTCCTCAACTAGCGTGAGGTTTATTTAGGTTTCTATCATCTAGGACCGCCTACTTACAGGGAATGAGGATGCAAGATTCCTTCTACCTTAGTTTCACCTTCCAGAATACTATCTTCTTTAATTCCTTGAGTCCTCTTCTCCATGATGGAAGAATTGTAGTCTCCTCCGTAATTTCCCTTTTACACAGTCACTCACCTACAGCTCAGTGCTCAAACCTCTAGGCTTTGTTCTTGATATGTCAACACTGAAGGCTGGTCAGGGAGATTTTTCCAGTGCCTTTTACTGGGGCTTAGCCATGGCCTCCCATCTATGGAAGCCACTTGGTAGTCAGCATCATGGAAATTCTTATGCTTTGAGAGCATGGCCACCTCTGCTTTCTCCTGAATATTATTCTTTCTCTCCTTCAAGATCAGTATACCTGGATTTTCTCCGTGTAGATAGTCTTTTTTTTTTAAGTAATTTTAATGTATTTATTTATTTATTTTTGGCTGTGCTTGGTCTTTGTTGCTGCATCGGCTTTTCTCTAGTGTTAGCAAGCAGGGGCTACTCTCTAGTTGAGGTGTGTGGGCTTCTTATTGTGGTGACTTCTCTAGTTGCCAAGCATGGGCTCCAGAGCACAGGCTCAGTGGTTGTGGCACACAGATTTAGTTGCTTCGTGGTATGCAGGATCTTCCCAGGTCAGGGGTGGAATCTGTGTCTCCTGCATTGGCAGGCAGATTCTTACCACTGATCCACCAAGGAAGCCCACCAGTGTAAATAATCTTCTTAAAAAAGTTTATTGAAATATAGTTATACTAACGCATATATATGGAATTTAGAAAGATGCAAATGATAACCCTGCATACGAGACAGCAAAAGAGACACAGAGGTATAGAACAGTCTTTGGGACTCTGTGGGAGAGGGTGAGGGTGGGATGATTTGGGAGAATGGCATTGAAACACATATGTTGTCATATGTGAAACGAATCACTAGTTCAGGGTTGATGCATGTTATAGGATGCTCAGGGCTGGCGTGTGGGGTTGACCCAGAGGGAGGATAAAGGGAGGAGGGAGGTGGGAGGGGGGTTCAGGAGGGGGAACTTATGTAAACCCGGGGTGAATTCATGTCAATGTATGGCAAAACCAACCAATATAATATTGTAAAATAATTTGCCTCCAATAAAAAATAAATTAATTACTTAAAAAAAATAAAAAATAAAAGAAATATAGTTGATGTGCAATATTATGTTGGTTATAGGTATAAAATATAGCGATTCGAAATTTTTAAAGGTTATACTTCATTTATATTTATTATAAGATATTGGCTTTATTTTCTCTGTTGTATAATATACCCTTGTAGCTTATTTTCTGCCTAATAGTTTTTAATCTCTTAATCTCCTACCCGCATCTTCCCCCTCCACTTCTCCCCACTGGTAACCAGTAGTCTGCTTTCTATGCCTGTAAGTATGCTGCTTTTTTGTTATGTTCACTAGTTTGTTATATTTTTTAGGTTCCACATACATGTGATATTATCCACTGCTTAACTTTTTCTGTCTGACTTATTTCACATAGCATAATTCGCTCAAAGTCCATCCATGTTGCTGCAAATGCAAAATCTTTTTTTATGACTGATGAGTATTTCACTGTACATATATACCACATGTTCTTTATCCATTCTTCTGCTGATGAACACTTAAGTTTCTTCCATGTTTTGGCTGTTGTAAAGAATGCTGCTATGAACGTTGAGGTGCATGTGTCTTATTAAATGAATTTTTTTTCAGTGTATATAGTTTTGCCAGATCTTTGAATTAAGTACTTACGGGGTAAAGAAATTTTGAACAAGCAGACTCAGCAGATCACAAACTTCACTGAGGAGAAAGTTCTAGGGTACGTTCATCTGTCCAGAAGAAGAGTTTAGAGATGAGATGAGCAGGTTCTGCTTGCCCAGGATGCCCAACATGAGAGTACCATGTGAACAACTATCTCTGTACACCTTCAAGTGAGAGAAACTCATTTGTCTTGCTCCCTCTACAAAATTGTTCCAATCCTACTGGACTCTTTGGTCCATTCAGAGTGGCTCAAAGTTGCCTGGTAGAGGTCATGAGCACTTTATCTATGGCCCAAGGAAATTATACTGGTTTTTACCTAAGCCTCCGTTTGTTGGGTTTTGTTTTTTTTAACATAATATGGAATGGTAGTAGCCTCTTTGAAAAATTGTCATAATTATTGGACAAAATATATGCAAAGCAACTAATCTAGTGCCTGGTGATTCAGTCAGTTCAGTTCAGTTCAGTTGCTCAGTCGTGTCCGACTCTTTGCGACCCCATGAATCACAGCACACCAGGCCTCCCTGTCCAACACCAACTCCCGGAGTTCACTCAAACTCACCTCCATCGAGTCGGTGATGCCATCCAGCCATCTCATTCTCTGTCGTCCCCTTCTCCTCCTGCCCCCAATCCCTCCCAGCATCAGAGTCTTTTCCAGTGAGTCAACTCTTCGCATGAGGTGGCCAAAAAATTGGAGTTTCAGCTTTAGCATCAGTCCTTCCAATGAACACCCAGGACTGATCTCCTTTAGGATGGACTAGTTGGATCTCCTTGCAGTCCAAGGGACTTTCAAGAGTCTTCTCCAACACCACAGTTCAAAAGCTGCTTAATAAGCAGTGATACCTTCATCATTAGTCTAGTCTGCTGCTTTCTCCTCTCTCTAGATTACACCCCTTCTCTGAAATTATCCCTTCTTTAAATACTCCTTCTGCCAAAAAGAAAAATAAGGAAGAACAAGAATATTAGGCTCTCTAGAGTTCCTCTTGTCCATTTGCCTATGTAGAGAACTTTATCCTAAGATTCAGAGTTTTCCCTGGGCGTTTCAGATTCTATAATTGGTCGGCCTGGCTGTACAAAATTCTAACTACAGAGATTTATGACATGTATCCCAGTCTACCATGTTGCACAATAATTATGCATAGCACAAAATCTGTTTCAATGTTTTTTTTTAGAAAATGTCATTTGATCATCCGATTAGTCTTAGTTCACATGTGTTCATTCGTCACCATTTGTTGCTCACAATGTCTTGGAGTAAAGGAAATACCAGTCAGTCATTGCACTGAGTCGTCTGAGAGGAGGAAGGGGAATGGGCCCCTCATCCCTTTAGCTCTCTTACTTGTAGGGGATGGCTCTTCATCTCCTGCTTGTAGATGGCCAGCTTGGTCCAGATTCTTACTGGAAAGAAAGAGAAGGGGCTAGCATTTCATCAGGGCAGAATGATGAGGGAATTTCATTAGAAGGAACTACTAAAGATTCAGCTAAGTGTGACTCCAGAGTAGCAGCAGTTTGTTTTAATTGGTTTTGTTTTCCCACCACAGATAAGTGAGCCCCTCCCATCAAAGTGATGTTAGATTCAGTTCAGTCCCTCAGTCGTGTCCAACTCTTTGTGATCCCATGAACCACAGCACGCCAGACCTCCCTGTCCATCACCAACTCCCGGAGTTCACTCAAACTCATGTCCATCAAGTTGGTGATGTTATCCAGCTATCTCATTCTCTGTCGTCCCCTTCTCCTCCCACCCCAAATCCCTCCCAGCATCAGAGTCTTTTCCAGTGAGTCAACTCGTCGCATGAGGTGGCCGAAGTATTGGAGCTTCAGCTTTAGCATCAGTCCTTCCAATGAACACCCAGGACTGATCTCCTTTAGAATGGACTGGTTGGATCTCCTTGCAGTATAAGGGCCTCTCAAGAGTCTTCTCCAGCACCACAGTTCAAAAGCATCAATTCTTTGGCAATCAGCTTTCTTCATAGTCCAACTCTCACATCCATACATGATCACGGGAAAAACCATAACCTTGACTAGACTGACCTTACTTTGCAAAGTAATGTCTCTGCTTTTTAATATGCTATCTAGGTTGGTCATGACTTTCCTTCCAAGGAGTAAGCGTCTTTTAATTTCATGGCTGCAATCAGCATCCGCAGTGATTTTGGAGCCCAAAAAAATAAAGTCTGACACTGTTTCCACTGTTTCTCCATCTATTTCCCATAAAGTGATGGGACCAGATGCCATGATCTTCGTTTTCTTAATGTTGAGCTTCAGGCCAAACTTTTCACTCTCCTCTTTCACTTTCATCAAGAGGCTTTTGAGTTCCTCTTCACTTTCTGCCATAAGGGTGGTGTCATCTGCATATCTGAGGTTATTGATATTTCTCCCGACAATCTTGATTCCAGCTTGTGCTTCTTCCAGCCCAGTGTTCCTCATGATGTACTCTGTATATAAGTTAAATAAGCAGGATGACAATATACAACCTTGACGTACTTCTTTTCCTATTTGGAACCAGTCTGTTGTTCCATGTCCAGTTCTAACTGTTGCTTCCTGACCTGCACACAGGTTTCTCAACAGGCAGGTCAGGTGGTCTGGTATTCCCATTTCTTTCAGAATTTTCCAAAGTTTATTGTGATCCACACAGTCAAAGGCTTTGGCATAGTCAATGAAGCCAGCACATACCTATATCCATTTCTATACCTATTTTAAATCTGCATTGAAAGTCATGAGTTCAATGCTGGTGATTTGCTTCTGTTTGTATTGCATTTTAGAATCACCACCACCCTTTTATTGATTTTAAAGTGTTCTTTCCTCCTTTTCTTCCTCCTTCCTTCTTCCTTCCCTCCCTTTTCCCCTCCCTTTATCCACTTTATAGTCCTTGCCCCTTGATTTAACCATGTGGCCATCTAGTCTGATGAAAGGAAGCAATTTTGGAATCTGAAGGCCCGAGTTCGGTTCTTGGCTCCACCACTTTCCAGCTCTATGATTGTGTGTGAGCAGTCTCTCACTGTAATAGATCCTCAAGGGAACAGAATTCTTTCCTGGCTCCATCTGTGAAATCAGGCTAAAATGTTTTCCTTTGAAAGTCTCAGACATAAAGCCTGGTTTATCGCTCCTTCCTGACTTCAGTTCAAGTCTTCCTTCTATCAAGACACGCAGGCAGCTGCCTTCCCCAACTGTTCTTCCCAGCACTTCTAATTGAGCGGGTCAGCTACTGTTTCTCCCCTTGTTAAGCCTGTCTTGTCACACAGATACATTGGCCCCCAGTTGCCTATCCACTATGGCTCTATGTGACATCAGTTTCTGCCCCTTTTACATTTATCCCCTGTATCCATTGTATAATTGCCTGTCTTCTGTCTCTATATCTGTCTGTCTGTCTGTCTATCTTTCAGGGGGATAAAAGGATTACAGCTTCAAACCACACATTTGAAGAGCAGTTCCTATTAGAACTGGTAGTAGTTTTCACTTAGAAATTAAAATGACAGTGTCATGGACAGAATCAGTTTGATTCCCCAATCATCAAATGTTGACTACTATTTCAAAAGTATTAACTCCTCAAAGGGCAGTTATAGTTAAGACTATTTAAGAACAAAGACTTTGGCAAGCCTTCAGTGGAAGGGAGCTGTGTTCTTTTTTGGGCATTTGCATTTTAACAGACTGAGAAATAAATCCACTTTTTAAAGGGAAGAACTATTTGCCATCTGCAGTTCGTTAATGTCTGAGGCAGGGAAAATCTGTCGTTCACGCACATTTGGGATGCAGTTGGCAGATTTTCCTTTTCCGGCGGGTTTCATCAGCAGTGACTGAGATCGAAACACCCTGCCTGGTGTGTTATAGTGAGCCAGCCACTTGGCTTTTGCTTGGGGCAAAACCTTAGTATCTTGAGAGTAGTATCTGCTCATTTTTCCCTTGTGACAAAAGTCTGAGTATCACTGATGGAAAAATTGGTATGGTCATAGGTAAAATAGTAAAGAATATAGTCACCAGATTTCCAGGTACTGGTAAAGCAGCTCAAGTGGGATCGGGCTACATTATTCAAATGGCCTTGTGCAGCAGGGAGGGCCATATGTAATGTGTACAGGGTAGGGGGTGGGAGCAGGGAAGGAACAAGACAGGAAAAGAATAAGAACTCAAAAAGCAACCTCATAGAAAGGACTGTGTGGGGACAGAGAAAGGAAACTTTGACCATTGATATGAATGAAAAATTCTAAATGAGGTAAAGATGGTTAAAGAGGACATGTAGAAAGGTTCAGGTGATACACACCAAACAAATCTTCTGAGCTACCTTTCAAAGAAACTTAGCACAAATATTTACATTAGTTCTCAGATTGTTTGGATTGATGTTCTTAAAAATGAAAGCTTAAGTAGCAGCAAAATCGAGCAGAATCTAAGAATTTAAGTAGCAAGCAGGAGTGATGGGCTTCCCACATGGTGCAGTAGTAAAGAATCCACCTGCCAGTGCAGGCGATTCAAGAGACACAGGTTCAGTCCCTGGGTCAGGAAGAATCCCTGGAGTAAGACATCACAACCCACTCCAATATTGCCTGAAAAATTCCATGGACAGAGGATCCTGCATGGGGTCACAAAGAGTCAGACATGACTGAGCAGCGAAGCATGCACAAGCAGGGGTGATAGTCAACATAAGACATGGGCATTTTCCGTTAGAATGGATGCTCAGCCAATCAGAATGACTGTCAGCCATAAATGACAGTGCATCACCCCAGTGAGTGCCAGCCTGGTGTTACCTCTGATCATCAGTGCTTCTAGGCCTGAAAGTGGTTTGTGGTGATTTACAGGCATGTAGGTACTGTATGAGCTCAAACGTCATTCAGTGTTAGTTCCATATGAGCCTCATGAGAAACTGGGCCGGGGGCAGTTGGGTGGGCTGGACAGAAACTAATGAACGATCTCTCGTGGTCTTACCCCTGCCTTGTGCATTACTAGAGAGTGCAATTATCTGATATGTATTTACTAACTGTATTTCAGATATGAAAACAAAAGGGCACTCTTGTTTCGGTTTTGATCATATATTATAATGACAGAGTACGGGGTAACAGAGGTAATGCTCACCAAATGTCCATCTTGTCCCTGTTTCCTAGCATCAATGCATTTAGGTTGGGGCCATGAGTAATTTTGACCAATGGACTGTGAACAGGGCTGACATGGGTCACTTTTACACCAGGTGGTGGTTAAAAGCCAATGTGCTGCTTCCAGTTTTCTCTTGACATGGCAACTTATGAGGCCATATTGTATGATTCTTAGAGAGAGAAGGCAAACCAAGTCTGCATGGAACTTGATGTGAAAGACAAACTTGTGTTAAACCAGTGAGATTGGCATAACACAGCATAACTTTTATGATACATTTGCAGCAGCTTTATTCTTTTTTTTTCTTAATATATGTATTTTATTGAAGCATAGTTGACTTACAATGTTTCAGGTGTACAATAAGGTGATTCAGTTATACATATACACATATATTATTATTAATTTATTTACTTTTAAACTGAAGGATAATCACTTTACAGCATTTTGTTGTTTTCTGTCAAACCTCAGCATGAATCAGCCATAGATGTATATATGTCCCCTCCCATCCCCCTCCCCCTCCCACCCCTCTAGGTTGATAGAGGGCCCCTGTTTGAGTTTCCTGAGACATACAGCAAAGTCCCATTGGCTAGCTATCTTACACATGGCAATGTAGGTTTCCATGTTACTCTCTCCATACATCTCACCCTCTCCTCCCCTCTCCCCATGTCCAGAAGTCTATTCTCTATGTCTGTTTCTCCACTGCTGCCCTGCAAATAAATTCTTTGGTATCATTTTTCTAGATTCTGTATATATGCATTAGTATATGAATTTATCTTTCTCTTTCTGACTTACTTCACTCTGTATAATAGGCTCTAGGCTGTCCACCTCGTTAGAACTGACTCAAATGTATTCCTCTTTGTGGCTGAGTAATATTCCATGCTAGAAGCAAGGTCCGATGCTGTAAAGAGCAATATTGCATAGGAACCTGGAATGTTAGGTCCATGAATCAAGGCAAATTGGAAGTGGTCAAACAGGAGATAGCAAGAGTGAACGTCGACATTCTAGGAATCAGTGAACTAAAATGGACTGGAATGGGTGAATTTAACTCAGATGACCATTATATCTAATACTGTGGGCAGGAATCCCTTAGAAGAAATGGAGTAGCCATCGTGGTCAACAAAAGAGTCCGAAATGCAGTACTTGGATGCAATCTTAAAAACAACAGAATGATTTCTGTTCGTTTCCAAGGCAAACCATTCAAAATCACAGTAATCTAAGTCTATGCCCGAACCAGTAATGCTGAAGAAGCCAAAGTTGAACAGTTCTATGAAGACCTACAAGACCTTTTAGAACTAACACCCAAAAAAGATGTCCTTTTCATTGTAGGGGACTGGAATGCCAAAGTAGGAAGTCAAGAAACACCTGGCTGCTGCTGCTGCTGCTGCTAAGTCACTTCAGTCGGGTCCGACTCTGTGTGACCCCATAGACGGAAGCCCACCATGCTCCCCCATCCCTGGGATTCTCCAGGCAAGAACACTGGAGTGGGTTGCCATTTCCTTCTCCAATGTGTGAAAGTGAAAAGTGAAAGTGAAGTTGCTCAGCCGTGTCCGACCCTTAGCCACCCCACGGACTGCAGCCTACCAGGCTCCTCCATCCATGGGATTTTCCAGGCAAGAGTACTGGAGTGGCTTCCCATTGCCTTCTCCAAGAAACACCTGGAGTAACAGGCAAATTTGGCCTTGGAGCATGAAATGAAGCAGGGCAAAGGCTAATAGAGTTTTGCCAAGAGAACGCACTGGTCATAGCAAACACCCTCTTCCAACAACACAAGAGAAGACTCTACACATGGACATCACCAGATGGTCAACACTGAAATCAGATTGATTATATTCTTTGCAGCCAAAGATGGAGAAGCTCTATACAGTTAGCAAAAACAAGACCAGGAGCTGACTGTGGCTCAGATCATGAACTCCTTATTGCCAAATTCAGACTTAAATTGAAGAAAGTAGAGAAAACCACTAGACCATTCAGATATGACCTAAATCAAATCCCTTATGATTATACAGTGGAAGTGAGAAATAGATTTAAGGGTCTAGATCTGATAGATAGAGTGCCTAATGAACTCTGGACAGAGGTTCGTGACATTGTACAGGAGACAGGGACCAAGACCATCCCCATAGAAAAGAAATGCAAAAGAGCAAGATGGCTGTCTGAGGAGGCCTTACAAATAGCTGTGAAAAGAAGAGAAGTGAAAAGCAAAGGAGGAAAGGAAAGATATAAGCATCTGAATGCAGAGTTCCAAAGAATAGCAAGGAGAGATAAGAAAGCCTTTCTCAGCGATCAATGAAAAGAAATAGAGGAAAACAACAGAATAGGAAAAACAAGACATCTTTTCAAGAAAATTAGAGATATCAAGGGAACATTTCATGCAAAGATGGGCACAATAAAGGACAGAAATGGTATGGACCTAACAGAAGCAGAAGATATTAAGATGAGTGGCAAGAATACACAGAAGAACTGTACAAAAAAGATCTTCACGACAAAGATAATCACGATGGCGTGATCACTCACCTGGAACCAGACATCTTGGAATGTGAAGTCAAGTGGGCCTTAGAGAGCATCGCGACGAACAAAGCTAGTGGAGGTGATGGAATTCCAATTGAGCTATTTCAAATCCTGAAAGATGATGCTGTGAAAGTGCTGCACTCAATGTGCCAGCAAATTTGGAAAACTCAGCAGTGGCCACAGGACTGGAAAAGGTCAGTCTTCATTCCAATCCCAAAGAAAGGCAATGCCAAAGAATGCTCAAACTACCACACAATTGCACTCATCTCACATGCTAGTAAAGTCATGCTCAACATTCTCCAAGCTAGGCTTCAGCAATATGTAAATCGTGAACTTCCAGATGTTCAAGCAGGTTTTAGAAAAGTCAGAGGCACCAGAGATCAAATTGCCAACATCTGCTGGATCATGGAGAAAGCAAGAGAGTTCCAGAAAGACACTTATTTCTGCTTCATTGACTATGCCAAGGCCTTTGACTGTGTAGATCACAATAAAATGTGGAACATTCTGAAAGAGATGGGAATCCCAGACCACCTGACCTGCCTCTTGAGAAACCTGTATGCAGGTCAGGAAGCAACAGTTAGAACTGGACATGGAACAACAGACTGGTTCCAAATAGGAAAAGGAGTATGTCAAGGTTGTATATTGTCACCCTGCTTATTTAACTTATATGCAGAGTACATCACGAGGAATGCTGGGCTGGAAGAAGCACAAGCTGGAATCAAGATTGCCGGGAGAAATATCAATAACCTCAGATATGCAGATGACACCATCTTTATGGCAGAAAGTGAAGAGGAACTCAAAGGCCTCTTGATGAAAGTGAAAGAGGAGAGTGAAAAGGTTGGCTTGAAGCTCAACATTCAGAAAACGAAGATCATGGCATCTGGTCCTATCACTTCATGGGAAATAGATGGGGAAACAGTGGAAACCGTGTCAGACCTTTTTTTGGGGGGCTCCAAAATCACATCGGATGCTGATTGCAGCCATGAAATTAAAAGACGCTTACTCCTTGGAAGGAAAGTTATGACCAGCCTAGATAGCATATTAAAAAGCAGAGACATTACTTTGCCAACCAAGGTCCGTCTAGTCAAGGCTATGGTTTTTCCCGTGGTCATGTATGGATGTGAGAGTTGGACTGTGAAGAAAGCTGATCGCCAAAGAATTGATGCTTTTGAACTGTGGTGCTGGAGAAGACTCTTGAGAGTCCCTTGGACTGCAAGGAGATCCAACCAGTCCATTCTAAAGGAGATCAATCCTGCGTGTTCATCGGAAGGACTTATGCTAAAGCTGAAACTCCAATACTTTGGCCACCTCATGCTGCGAGTTGACTCACTGGAAAAGACTCTGATGCTGGGAGCGATTGGGGGTAGGAGGAGACGGGGATGACAGAGAATGAGATGGCTGCATGGCATCACCGACTCTGCAGACATGAGTTTGAGTGAACTCCGAGAATTGGTGATGGACAGGGAGGCCTGGCGTGCTGTGGTTCATGGGGTCGCTAAGAGTCAGACACGACTGAGCGACTGAACTGAAATGAACTGAACTGAATATTCCATTTTGTATATGTACCACAACTTCTTTATCCATTCATCTGTCCATGGACATCTAGGTTGCTTCCATATTCTAACTATTGTAAACAGTGCTTATAGTAGCTTTATTCTTAATGGTCCCAAACTGTACACAACTCAAAAGTCTATAAAAAGACATATGTAACTAATATCTCAGCTGGTGAAGAATCTGCCTGTAATGCAGGAGACCCCGGTTCGATTCCCGGGTCATGAAGATCCCTGGAGAAGGAGCAGGCTACCCATTCCAGTATTCATGGGCTTCCCTGGTACCTCAAGATGGAAAAGAATCTGTCTGCAATGCAGGAGACCTGGGTTTGATCCCTAGCTTGGGAAGATCCTCTGGAGGAGGGCATGGCAACTCACTCCAGTATTCTTGCCTGGAGAATCCCCATGGACAGAGGAACCTAGTGGAGGAGCTACAATCCATGGTGTCGCAAAGAGTTGGACACAACTGAGCGACTAAGCACATGCACACAACTAATACCCAAAAATATCCATTCTGAGCAAAAGAAGCCAGATACAACATTTTATATCCTGTTTTGTTTCTGTCAAATTACAGATTAGATAAAACTATGAAATAGTGACTGAGAGTATATCTGTGTGCTCCTGGTTTGGGGTGGGGGAAGTTCAGCACAGCATAACTTATCCTGGCGGTAAATGGGTCCCTTGTGGATACTGCATAATGAAAACCCAAAGTATGTTCTTTACTGGAAAGCTGTGAAGGCACAGATATTGAGGATTAAAGTGCCATTGATCTGTGTTATCCAGTAGCAAAATATTTTTAAAGCTTTCACCTGTCATAACTTGGGGAGGTGGCATGCAACATAGTACACCAGCAGTACTGGAGGAAGATACTATAAAGCAGAATATAAATCATGTCTATCGACTGCCATGGCTAGTGCTACAAGAAACAGATAAACTCAGAAAAGAAATTGTAGGCAATTGGATGTGACTAGAAGGAAATGGCAACCCACTCCAGTGTTCTTGCCTGGAGAATCCCAGGGACGGGGGACCCTGGTGGGCTGCCGTCTATGGGGTCACACAGAGTCGGACACTACTGAAGTGACTTAGCAGCAGCAGCAGCAGCAGAGAGTGTTCAGAAATCGAGAATCTGATAGAACTGGAAAAGCCAGTTTTGTCCAGACCTCCAGCTGTAAACACAGGATTGAAGAGATTGGGATTGGCTTCTGTTTTGGCTTTAGGGTATAGAAAACTTCAGGAGACCTTTGCTTTTACTCTAATGAAAAAAACTGGCAATTTACAGAATCATAAATTTTTTTCTATCCATCCCAAACTGAGATCCCACACCAACCAAGGAAACCAAATTCTGTAGAGGGACAACTCTCCTAGGAAGGGCAGGGCTCATGAACTGCTTCACCATTGACAGAGCAAGGTAGGGGAAGGTGGCCAGCATAGAAGCAAGAAGAAATGAGCTAAAGGAATCTAAAGGCCTAGTGTGGGCTTTAGTAGTTCCAAAGAAACCAGGTAGTCCCAGACACAAGGGGAGTTGACACTCACTGGCTAGCTTTATTTCCATAGCCTTCCACCAGAAAAGCAACTTGCTTTACAGAAAACCAAACTGAAAATTTTTGGTTAAAAACCATATTGCCTGCATTAACCAAGAGTGAAAAAACTATGCTGGGATCACCAACTCAGATCTCCTCACTCACCAGGCAAGTGCTGTAAAACATTCTGTCTTAAGTCACAGCCAACTATTTCCTCACAGTTAAGCAATAAAGATCAACTTATTGATCTTTTAAGATAGAATCTTTTGATTCAGTATGTATTTTATCTACAATAAATATCATGATTAGATATTTATCTAATCATGCCTGAACATAAGCACCTCTGCCTTAGTAATGGCTCTGAGCTTTTCAACAAATTTTAAAACTCTCAGGCATAGAAAGGTGTTATTCAATGTCTGGGACTTGAGCAATTTAGTGACTTTAAGCTCTATGATTAGGTGTCAAGAAAGCATGAAAAATTCGCAGATGAAATGCAAAGGAAACTGATGATATCATTGATGGAACAATGCAAAGTTTAAAATCCTTTGCTCCTTAAGCCTCTCCAAGGCCTATTTCAGTTCAGAAACTTACTCAGAACCAGAAGAATAGCAAGGTCATCACTGAACTACAATGCCATCACCCAATTTTTCCTTCCCATTTTAAAAATGTATTGTTTGTTTCTATGTACAAATTCATTTTTAGTATAGAAATTTTGAGGAAGACAGACAATGAAATAAAAACCACAATCCCATCAACCAAGTATAACCACTGTTAACAACTGAGTGTATATTCTTCCAGACTTGCCTGTGCATTTATATATTTTCAGCATTGGTGTCATATATTGTAGACTGTTTCACCTCAAATTTCTGACTCTATACAAATCCCCGTCTATCAACATGTTTACTTATTCAGTTGCATTGCCTATATCATCTATGAGAATCTGGTCTCAATACTGTCACACAAGACCTAACGCAAAAAATCAAGTGGATGCCATTATTGAATATCTAGATTTTAAAATTTATGCTTTAAGTACATCTAAAGTCCAATTAAGGTACAGCTTTATACTAAGGTGTTTTACTTGGATATCACCAAGCATTTAGTTACAGACTAGGGATTACAACTTCAAAATATAAAGAAAACACATATTTAGAAGTCTATATTTTTAGAGCCATTTAAAAATGGGCCACCATAAGCTCTGGATTATTCTGAGCACAATGCTATAAGAGACTCCACTGTAAAATATTTAAGGAAAGTTAAAACAGCTTTATTGGCAAAAGGAATCTATACTTGATCCATTTAGAACTGAGCATTCTTTTTTTAATTTTTTATTTTGTTCAAGCCTGAGACGCCACAGTCTTCCTACCAAGAGAGATAGATCATGTCCCAATAATCATATATAAAATATTTCCATTCATATATAATAAACTCCAGAAAATGTATTTGAAAGTCGAGTGTCTGAGTTAAACGTAGGCATAAATAGAAGGTTCTGTTTCTTGAGAGCTCAGGATATTATAGAATTCATAACTGTGATGAAAAACACCATTTTTTTCTGGGTATGGTATGAAGACATATTGTTTAATACATTAAGAACAATAAACATTATAGGTAATAAAAATTTGTTGTTCAGTCACTAAGTGTCATCATATCTGACTTTTTGTGACCCCATGGACTACAGCACTCCAGGCTTCCCTGTCCTTCACCATCTCCCAGAGTTTGCTCAAACTCATGTCCATTGAGTCAGTGATGACAGTCAACCATCTCATCCTCTGTCATCCCCTTCTCTTCCTGCTTTCAGTCTTTCCCAGCATCAGGGTCTTTTCCAATGAGTAGTTTTTCACATCAGGTGGCCAAAGTATTGGAGTTTCAACTTTAGCATCAGTCCTTCCAATGAATATTCAAGGTTGATTTCCTTTAGGATTGACTGGTGAGATTTCCTTGCAGTCCAAGAGACTCTCAAGAGTCTCCTCCAGCACCACAGTTTGAAAACATCAATTCTTTGGCACTCAGCCTTCTATATGGTCCAACTCTTACATTCATACAGGACTACTGGAAAAACTGTAACTTTGACATTTGTTGGCAAAGTGATGTCCCTGCTTTTTAATACACTGTCTAGGTTTGTCCGGAGAAGGCAATGGCAAGCCATTCCAGTGTTCTTGCCTGGAGAATCCCAGGGACGGGGGAGCCTGGTGGGCTTCCGTCTATGGGGTCACACAGAGTCGGACATGACTGAAGTGACTTAGCAGCAGCAGCAGTAGCTAGGTTTGTCATAACTTTACTTCCAAGGAGCAAACGTCTTTTAATTTCATGCCTTCAGTTACTATCTGCAGTGATTTGGGAGCCCAAGAAAATAAAATCTCTCACTGTTTCCATTTTTACCCCGTCCATTTGCCATGAAGTAATGGGACTGGATGCCATGATCTTAGTTTTTTGAATGTTGAGCATTAAGCCAGTTTTTTCACCTTCATCAAGAAGCTCTTTAGTTCCTCTTCACTTTCTGCAATTAGGGTGGTATCATCCACATATCTGAGATTGTTGATATTTCTCTTGACAATCTCGATTCCAGCTTGTGCTTCATCTACCCAGCATTTCTCATGATGTACTCTGCACATAAGTTAAATAAGCAGGGTGACAATATACAGCTTTGACGTACTCCTTTCCCAATTTTGAACCAGTCCATTGTTCCTTGGACAGCAAGGAGATCCAACCAGTCCATCCTAAAGGAAATTAGTCCTCTATGTCCATTGGAAGGACTGATGCTGAAGCTGAAACTCCAATACTTTGGCCACCTAATGCAAAGAACTGACTCATTTGAAAAGACCCTGATGCTGGGAAAGATTGAAGGCGGGAGGAGAAGGGAATGAAGAGGACGAAATGGTTGGGTGACATCACCAACTCAGTGGACATGAGTTTGAGGAGTAAGCTCTGGGAGTTGGTGATGGACAGGGAGGCCTGGCATGCTGCAGTCCATGGGGTCTCAAAGAGTTGGACACAACGAAGTGACTGAAATGAACTGAACTGAACTTATTGTTCCATGTCTGGTTCTAACCATGGCTTCTTGACTTGTATACAGGTTTCTCAGGAGACAGGTAAGGTAGTCTGGTAATACCATCTCTTTAAAAATCTTCCACAGTTTGTTGTGACCCACACAGTCAAAGGCTTTAGCAAGTCATTGAATTAGAAGTAGATGTTTTTCTGAAATTCCCTTGCTCTTTCTATGATCCAACGGATGTTGGCAATTTGATCTCTGGTTCCTCTGCCTTATCTAAATTGAGCTTGTACATCTGGAGGTTCTTGGTTCACGTACTGTTGAAGACTAACTTAAAGGATTTTGAACATTATTTTGCTAGCATGTGAAATGAGTGCAATTGTATGGTAGTTTGAACATTCTTTGGCTTTGCCTTTCTTTGAAATTGGAATGAAAACTGACCTTTTCCAGTCCTGTGGCCACTGCTGCATTTTCCAAATTTGCTGGCATATTGAGTGTAGCATTTTCACACCATCATCTTTTAGGATTTGAAATAGCTCAACTGGAATTCCATCATCTCCACTTGCTTTGTTCATAGTGATGCTTCCTAAGGCCCACTTGACTTCACACTCCAGGATGTCTGGCTCTAGGTTAGTGACCACACCATCATGGTTATCTGGGTCTTTAGGACCTTTTATGTACATTTTTTCTGTGTATTCTTGCCATCTCTTTTTAATCTCTTCTGCTTCTGTTAGATCCTTGCTATTTCTGTCCTTTATCATGCCTATCTTTGCATGAAATGTTCTCTTGGTATCTCTAATTTTCTTGAAGAAATCTCTGGTCTTTCCCATTATATTGTTTTCCTCTATTTCTTTGCATTATTTACCTAAGAAGGCTTTCTTATCTCTCCCTGCTGTTCTCTGGAACTCTGCATTCAGTTCGGTGTATCTTCCCCTTTCTCCTTTGCCCTTTCCTTCTATTCTTTTCTCAGCTATTTGTAAGGCCTCCTCAAATATTGTAAAATCCATAATTGTGATGAAAAGTCATCATTTTTTGCTTGGATATGCAGTCAAGACATATTACTTAATACATTAAGAACAATAAACATTATAGATGATAAAAATACGTGTTTAGAAATAATTTTCCTCAGTTGTCAGTTTTCTCAGCCTTGAGAAGAAACTTAGGCAAAGTTGGAGTAATGACTAGCTGATAGAAATTCTATTTAATTATGTTTGTTTAGCCTGTTTTTTATATGTCAGTATGTTTCTTATAATAGTTTTCAAGAGAAAGTGGAACACTAGCCATTTTCTTCTCTGAGAAGAGGTCAGTGAGTGAACATCATTTGGATCTCTGCTCATTCTCAATCCATACTTAACAGGTACCCCAATTCCTCCATTAACACCCCTTGCCTTGGATGATATTTCAGAACATTATCTGTAGTCTTCAGGTTGTTTTCTTCCTCTGCTGCTAAGTTCACAGTGAACAGTTTGATGTCCATGGAGCATCTGACTGAAGGTCAAGCTAACCAGCCTTCAGCACACCAAACTGCATTATCACCAGTATTAGTACCATCATTCATTTTTACAAAATAACAAAAGCAAATGTTCTTAATACTCAAATCACTGGATAAACACCCACAAATAACGATTACCAAAAACAGAACGCTGGGAGGCAGACAGAACCAGCATATCATGGCTTAACACTTGTTTGTTGACTGGAGTATGAAAGCCCTGATCAGCAGAGTTCTGAAGATCCCACACAGGAGAGTAGAGAAACCATGTAAAAGTTGTGTGAGGTCAAAGACTGCATATATCTCTTTGAGGAAGAGTCACTGCTGATATCAGGATTAATCAAAGAGAAAACATTACAGACATTGTAGCATTTATTAATACTTAAAACTTTTAAAATTAATTTTTTTGGAATATAGTTGCTTTCAGTTCAGTTCAGTTCAGTTCAGTCACTCAGTCATGTCCAACTCTTTGCGACCCCATGAATTACAGCATGCTAGGCCTCCCTGTCCATCACCAACTCCCAGAGTTCACTCAAATTCATGTCCATCGAGTCGGTGATGCCATCCAGCCATCTCATCCTCTGTCGTCCCCTTCTCCTCCTGCCCCAATCCCTCCCAGCATCAGAGTTTTTCCAGTGAGTCAACTCTTCTCATGAGGTGGCCAAAGTACTGGAGTTTCAGCTTTAGCATCAGTCCTTCCAATGAATACCCAGGACTGATCTCCTTTAGAATGGACTGGTTGGATCTCCTTGCAGTCCAAGGGACTCTCAAGAGTCTTCTCCAGCACCACAGTTCAGAAGCATCAATTCTTCGGCAATCAGCTTTCTTCACAGTCCAACTCTCACATCCATACATGACCACTGGAAAAACCATAGCCTTGACTAGATGGACCTTGGTTGGTAAAGTAATGTCTCTGCTTTTTGATATGCTATCTAGGTTGGTCATAACTTTCCTTCCAAGGAGTAAGTGTCTTTTAATTTCATGGCTGCAATCAGCATCCGCAGTGATTTTGGAACCCAAAAAAATAAAGCCTGATACTGTTACCACTGTTTCCCCATCTATTTCCCATGAAGTGATGGGACCAGATGCCATGCATATATATATATATATATATATATATCCTCCCTTTTGGACTTCCTTCCCATTCAGGTCACCACAGTGCTTTAGGTACAGTTCCCTATACTATTCAGTATGTTCTCATTAGTTATCTATTTTATACACAGTATCAATGGTGTATATATGACAGTTAATATTTAAATTTAGAAAAATGATTTTTCACAAAACCTTGTGCCCTTTCTTTCCCTAAAAGTGTGCACTTGGACTCTGCCCAGTTTAGAAGACTTGGGACAAGTAAAGGTGGGAGAGAAGCAGAATCCAAAGCTATGAAGGAGACGAAAAATTCTAATCTTGGACAGGACTCCCTGACAAGTAGACAGAGATGAGAACCAGAAAGAGTCCTCTGGGGCTTCAGGTTGGGTGTGGAAGAGGCCGGTGTGGGGCTTTACCTCACACCTACCTTGTTGCCAATATCTTCTAGTACTTACAAGAGCACACAAATGTATTTTGTGTTTCCCAGGTGACTTTCGTCTTAGTACTGGACATCTTCATTCTAGCTCAGGGACAAAAATAGTGTAAACAAACCCTTACTTTGGGAAAGGAAAATGTGCTACCAAAATACATCTCCCTTTAAAAAGGAAACCGGCTTTAATTAAAAGTAAATTAATTTGAGAATTAATTAAATCATTTTGCTGTAAATGCTTTCTCTGTGCTGATGAGTATATGGAAAGATTCAGAACATCTATAATGCTGGAACTAAACAAAGGTCTGATTTGCTCACAAGTTTGAGGTGAAAGCCTAAAACAAAATTCAGTTTGACTTTGCTAGGTTCTGTGCTGTGGTACCAGATAGTACTACCCTTGGTGATGGGCATGCATGGGGGAGGGAAGGCAAGGGGGGAGAGAAAGGAAGGGTGTACCTTGGACTGTATGTCTCACCCATAGAGCTACCATCCAGGTGGGCTCCTTGTGCCCCAACTGGGAACAGTGTGGTACAGGCCTATTTTTTCTTCTCCATGTAGTTGCTTTCCAACTATAAATCTCCTTCTATTTAAGTAAGGTCTACCAGATGCCTGGAGTAGCTCCAGGTCTTGATTCTATAGTGTTATCTGGGGTCCTATTACCTGAATCAGTCTCAGATGTGTAGCCAGGTAAGCTGATCCCTCCTGATGACCAGAGAAAATATCTTTCAAGACTGACCACCAGAATGGCACTGACAGGCTGATTTGGGGGTGTTCTCCGTTCACGTTGGATACAGGATAATTTCAGGGCTCTGGTGACCCATGGGCCCGAGCCATCCATATGAGCCACATTGGTCAGATCTTGCCTACTTGTGCTCTGACCACAGAGCTGCTTCCAGTCTCCAGAACCTGAAGGCAGTGGGTGTGGCAGCCTTTACCCTGTGCCCCTTTCTGAGAATAGTTGTTCAAAGCAGTAGCAGTGTCATGAGAGGCAGGGCATTTCTTGATGTATTTTGATAGAGCCTGTACATTTGTGGAGGGTTGGAAGAGGGTTGCAATGAAGATGACTTACAGACTGAGGCAAGAAGCTGAGGTTATAGAGAATCTTGCTAATGATAGATCAGGACTAGAAGACAAAGGTCTGGAGAGTTGGAGTTGGCTGTGACATTGCATTAGAGAAGGAAATGCATAGGCCGTGTGATGATGACATTTGGGATGACGGCAAAAGCCAGGGGTGGTGTGCTATACAGTAGGTCCTTATTATTAATTTTATGTATAGTAGCATGTATATATGGAGAAGGAAATGGCAACCCACTCCAGTGTTCTTGCCTGGAGAATCCCAGGGACAGCGGAGCCTGGTGAACTGCCGTCTATGGGGTCGCACAGAGTCGGACACGACTGAAGCAACTTAGCAGCAGCAGCATGTATATATGTCAACTTTTAAATGACATGGTTTTGCTGACTGTGTAGTTCTGCAGGGCTGCTATGAGAGTTTGATGGCTGAAAACCACATGGCATCTGCCAAACAGACCACAGGACATCGCGCGTTCATCCGCGGATGAGGCGAATTTGTGAAGTCATATGATTCCTTTATTGTCTATTTAATCTGAGCTGTGGGGGACAGAAGGCTGCAGAATGAATAGATCTGAGGAATGAGATTTGCCATTGTATTGCATGAGTGTTCTTTGGAAAAACAGAACTTCTCAATCAGGGGAATCTTTCGCCGAACCCTGGCTCAGGTTCCCGCAGCACTGGCGGTCTTCCTGCTGTGATCTCGCTCGTGGTCACGGTGCTACAGTTGTGCAGATTTGAATGTCTGGGCTATGCTGCCTGATATTTTTTCCAGCGTTTATTTTTCATTTCTAACCAGATCTCAAGCATTTTGATGTGTACTGCTTTGTTTAACCAAAGACATTCTTCATAACTCACACTAGACAATTCATGCGGTAAGACACTGACTTGCATTAGGGATGAACCTAATGGGTAATTTTGCCTTTTCCTTTCAGTCATTCCTATTTCTGCTTTTTCCCTCACCTAGAGAATGGAGTAAGCCTCCCCAAACAAGATACTGCAGTAGAAGTGATAAGTGGGTGATCTAACAATTATTTTAAGGAAATTGCATTTTAATCTTTAAATATGTAAGACTAGAGAAGATTTTGGATTAATGTTTTGATGGCTTTTCCCCCTTAGATGTCCAACTTGCAGGAGTTCTTTTTTTCTCTGTGAGTTTCAGTGGCTTTTGGAGGGTACATGATGCTTAAACAGTTGGGAGTTCTTACTAATTCTGTGCAGCAAAAGTGTCCAGCAAGCCTGCGTGCATGGACTCACCTGTGTAAGATCAGGGCACTCGCAGTGCAAAGGTATGGAGAATTGTCACTTTTGTATTAGGGCAAAAGGAAGAGGAAAGGGCCCTGATTTAACATAAAGTTAATCACTCAAATACAGGACTCTTGATGTGAATGGAGTCAGGTTGGGGCTCACACCAGAGCAGGCTGTGTACTAGTTTCCTTGGCCCCACACAGCATCACTTTGGTTTGGTTTTAAAGATTTTGTTTTTAATGCAGACAAATTTTAAGTCTTTATTGAATTTGCTACAATATTGCTTCTGTTTTATGTTTTGTTTTTTGACCAAGAGGCATGTGGATTCTTAGCTCCCCAAATGGGGCTGGACCCTGTACCCCTGCCTTGGAAGGCAAAGTCTTAACCACTGGACCACTAGGGAAGTCCCCCAACAGAATCACTTTGGGTGTTAGTGGCTGCTTCTCTGACCAAATTTCTTGATGAGACACAAATGATTTTGACAACTAGGTGTGCTTCTCAGGTGTCCAGTGAACAGCAGTCAATTTCCTTTTCTCCCCATAAGCCTTAGGACATTGACTGGAAGCCACTGGGGGATCTTGTGTCCTAAGATAATGTCAATATTCTGGAAAAACAGACCCAAGGATTGCCTATAATAATAACAGCAGGCACTTATCTGTCATCCCTTGGAAGTATTTTAAGTATTTTTTTGTTGTTGCAGTAACTGTAGATTTCTGATGTAGAAGTTTTCCAGTGAGGAAACCAAGTTGAAAGAGGTGGGGTAAACTGCCTACGGGCCTGAGGTTTTGTGTAGTGGGGCCAGAATTTGAAGCCAGACATTCAGTTTCCATGTCTTAACCATGGCACCCTACTCTCTGCCCCAGCTCTCATCCTACCAGACCTGCTTTCATTTACCTGAAAGCCTGCTGCAGGAGGCCAACTAATCCATGAAGTTATGTCACGGAAAGGTGGAATGCACAGTTTTTATCAGAGTGAAATAAACTTCAGGCCCTATCCACTGGGGCCCAAACATTTGCCAAGGTGACTTTCTACCCTCAAACCTATTTGAATACTCTTCGAGGCCCTGTATTACTAGATTCAGGATATTAGCACTTGACTTCAGCAGATGCTCCAGGCTTCTCTGAAAAGATGCATACCTGCCCTAGTAGAAAGAAGAATGGAGTGACAAAGTAAACTTGGGCTCCACACTAGGTCAGAGCACATGCTTAGTTTCCTAGCTGGGGTAAAGCACTGACCTGTCCCGGGGTTTCCAGAGGACATGTGTAGGGCTGCAGATTAATTTGATGAGGCAGGGGAACTTCTCTCTCCTCCTTCCCGTTCAGTGACCCCAGAAACTTAGAACCACAAACTAAATAAAAGCAGGATGAATACCTTTCTGATCTGCAAAAGAAGCACGGAGGGATATCAGGAAAGTCCAGAGCCTGGGCCATGAACAAGAAAGTGGAGTGGGAACTTTCTTGGCAGTCCAGTGGTTAAGACTTGGCCTTCATATTTGGGGGAGGTGGGGGGCGGTTAAATCCCTGGTTGGAGAGTTAAGATCTCATGTGCCTCATGGCCCAAAACCCAGAATATAAACAACAGAAACAATATTGTAGCAAGTTTAATAAAGACTTTAAAAATGATCCACATCAAAATTAAAAAATCTTAGAAAGAATGGCCAGCTGAAGGGTCCTGGGGGAGAGGAAAGTCACCAGTCTTTGCAGATGGAGAATTCAAGAGGAGGGTTGAGAACACAGAGGGTAATTCTCACTTGCTTCAGGCTTTTACCCGGGGCCTTGCTTTAAGAGTGGTACTCAGTTGTCTGTGGGCAAGGAGAGCATTAAAGTACTATATGATGATTATACATCTATTTTTTTAAAGATGCTACTGGTTTGTAAAACTCTGCCCAGTCCCTAGAAACCTCCAAAATGGTCTCTGAATTCCAGTGTTTCAGCATCTCAGTGACATCTCTCAAAGTGCCTCATTCATCTAGAAGCAGCAAGAAACCCTTTGCAGACAATATGACTTGATGATTCTCTTGGGAAAAATATGATTTCCGTAACTATTTGTAGGTTCCATCAACTCATTGATTCAATACACGTATATTAAGTGTGAATATGTGCCAGACTCTCACTGAGCATACAAGGAGATAGGGCCCAGGACTAATAGATCAGTAGTTATAGATATGTCCATAGCATCTAACTGAGGTTCTAATATATGAATGACTTTCTTCCACAGATGGAACTAGCTTCTGAAGAGGCAAAGTCACCATTCCCAACACTGTATCTGTTGAGACATATCATTCTGGTGAAGCCCTTTAAATAACTTCTTCCCTAAGCCTTCCGATCCAGATTAGGATAAAGGGACCAAGATGCACAAATCTGTTAGATGCACTTGCCAATTTTGACCTTTCGATGCTATGATCAGATGTGCTCCAAGCAGAATCCCTGGAAAGATCTAAAAAGGAAGCAAGGACCAGAGAGGAGGGATATCAGACTGCTGCATAATGGCACAGATGTGCTCAGGGAGGAAGCACAGAGAGAACACCAGAAGCATTCCATGTCAAACAAATCCCTCACTAAGGGGAAACAATTCAAAAGAAAGAGAAGTGACTGCCCCACATTTGTGGCAAAGTTAAATGTCTGTCTCTGGGTCTCTGTTCTGCTGCTTGCTAATAAAAACAAAACAAGAAAACCCTTTATTTCCTCTCCACACATTTATTCTCATGATTACTGCTGGCCCATCTTGCCCTCTGTGCTTCTTCCTACGATCAGAATCCCCTTCTAACCCCCAAGGAAGGGCCTTGCAAGTCTTGGTTATTTGTTATTCTAGGCAGAGGAAAAACTTTGCTAAAGATAACCCACTTGTTTGCAGACTCAGTGTCCCCACCAGCATCCATAGAGTGGGTCCTGGCCTCCCTCTTCGAAGATCCCTTCTTCTCTAGTATATTTGAAGAGGGTTCTCTCATGACAGTGACCTCATTCATCTTCGGCCATTGTGGTGTGGTGTCTGCAACATTCCCTCAATCTGTATCTTATCCTCTGTTCCTCCATAGACCCCTTCACTTCACTGCCAATCCCTCTTGGACCTGTAACATGAACTAGTCATTTTCATTTATCTGGGCCTTCAAGTCCTAGTGGGATGGCTAACCCCAAGCTTTAATGAGTAACAGGACTTTAACAAACATTTGGAAATTGCATATAGGAATTGAAACTCTGAGAATTTAAACTGGAAATGAGGGTCATAAATTCACAGGTCAAAGCTCTCCATGTACACCCATTCCTGGTCATCACCAGGCTGAGCGCCAGCCCTCTACATCAGTCCTAGACTCTGCATTTCCTTCCATCAGAGGCAGAGGGGGAAAAGAGGCCTGTCCATGGAGTCTTTGCCTTATAATCCCCATTTCATTGTTCTCCAAATCCTGCCTCATTTTCTGTCCCTTTCTGGCCTGTCCCAGAATGATTGTTGTATTGTCCTCACCATTTAGGGAGAGTTAGTCTTGCCTGAGGGTCCCTAACAAGACAATAAACCAGAAAGCAATAAACATCATCCTTTTCCAAAGCCTGAGTTAAATGGTCTAGAATATTGCACATAGGATGGCTTCAAACAGCCCAGCCAGATGGGCCTTGAGCGGTATTCCCTCCATCACCCAGATTGAGGACAGGTTTCCAGTGCCTCCTCTGCACCCAGCCCCAACTCCAGTAGGGACATCCATAAATTTTCCAAAAGCAGGGAACAATTTTCAGAGACTTTGAACACTAAATCTTCTTTAAAGATGAATCATTTTCCTCTAGAAAACAATTGAGAGATGAAAGCAGTTTCTTAGGTTATGGTGATGATATCAGAGCCCCTTGGAAAGGCAAGGTCTGAATTTCTGCATTCTAGAATACTTGATTTTCCTTTTAATAACCAAATAACCATCACATTGTCTTCCCAGAAGAAAGGAATTTTATCCCAGAGGGGAATATTTGTCCCCCACCCTTTACCATTTTACAAAACATCAAAAAGGAAAGCTTTGAAAGTACAGTATTTTTTTTTTTCCCTAAGGTTTCAAAGATACCAGGACAAATTCTTTGTTATGGATCAAGATCAAAAAGTTAAGTTCCTTTCACCTGGGAGTCTCTGCAAGAAGGATGCTTTTCCCAAGCCTGTGGCCTAAGGTGAAGAGCCCGCATCAGATTCTGATGGCTGGATTGCAGAGTTAGTGGTGGGAAAGGCATGGGAAGCTCCAGGTGAGGTTTCAAATATGAGTGCCCAAGCAGCCGGGACAGGACTCCCCACGGGCTCTGGAAAGCTCTCACCCCGAGTCCTGCCCCCTTTTCAGTCTGCCTGGAGATGTTACCTCCAGAGCTGGGGATGGGGTGGGGGACTCTCAGTATATCTGTCTCCATATTCTCACTGTTTGACTACAGAATCAGGCACAGCAGGAACCACACTCCTGTCACTCCCTCTCTGTGCAGGGCATGTCACCTGCAGAGCCCTAGGATGTTAAACTAGAAGGGACATTAGAGTTTCTTGAATCCAACCTGGTGGACCATTCAGATAAATGAGTTGAGGTCCAGAAGTAAACTTATACTGCCAAGGTTGCATTGCTGGTTTATCCCTCAAGTTTGTGCCTTTGTGTCAGGTGCTCTCCTGCAGCCAGGTCTTAAAAAAAAATGTATCTCTTTATCTGGCTGTGTTAGGTCTTAGTTGTGACCTGTGGGATCTTGGGTGTGTTGTGTGGGGATCTTTCATTGAGCTTCACAGATTCTGTAGTTGTGGCACACAGATTCAGTAGTTGTGGTGTGCAGGCATAGTTGCTTGAGGTATGTGGGAATCCTAGTTCCCCAACCCAGGATCAAACCCACTTTCTCTGCATTTCAAGGTGGGTTCTTAACCACTGGATCACCAGGCAAGTCCCTGGCCAGGTCTCTTGATGATGGAGGTGGGATAAAAAATTCAGGAGGAAATCCTGCAGATTTTATCATTTGGAAAGAAGTCCTTGAGTGACTCCTATATTGCAGACCCTATACTAGGGGTAGGGAAGACAGGTACCAGTAAAATATGATTCTTCGCTTAAAGAGTTTACCGTCTAGTCCTTGAGAAAAATGGTGATGACTCAAAAATAAAAGTGCTGCGACAGGGCATCCAGACACCAAAGAGGCGCGCCTTCCCAAGCTAAAAACTACATTCTGATTTTTATATCATCCAAAGAATTTAGGGCTTTCTGGCCTATTAAGGAATAATTCAGCTTTCAGGAAGTTAAGACGCCACCTGCTCATGTGGGTAACATGAGGTGATGGACTGGAGTTGGGGGATAGGTCATACTGCCCCCACTGCTAAGTGTTGAGTTAGTGTTTGTTCCAGCAGCCCTCAAAAGTGCCGGGTGTGTCCAAGCCTGTGTCCCACACCCAGGCACTGTGCCAGCCTCAGGATGGGCCTGAAGTTCTCCCCTTCTGCAAGGAACCTGTTTGTGCAGCTCATGGTCAGGCAGCGTCACATAATAGCAGAAGCCAGGTGGTGCTTAGTAAAGTGACACTGTTTTTTTGAGGCCCACCCAGCCTTGGCACCAGGACTCAGGCAGGTGGGCATTGCCCATGTGCCTCTCCCAAGGGAGGGCCACAGGACACCCTTTTCTTTCTTAAAAAAATTTCAATGGACGTGGATTTGATTTACAATGTGGTGTCAACCTCTGCTATACAGCAAAGCAATTAGAGATGAGCATACTAAGGAAGTTAGAGAAAGATAAATACCATCTGATAGCACAGGGCACTCTTAACCCAGGCTTGGTGGGAGGTGTAATCTTGAGCCCAGGCAAGTAGCGAGGCAGGAGTCTGGCCAGGGGAGTCCCAGGGAGCAGCACTGGGTCAAACCACAAGCCAGGTGTACCCTGCAGACGGGACTCCACACACACCTGGCCAACCAAATTCAAAGCAATTAAGCTGCCCAAGGAGCTATTTTACCCTGAAACCAGCTCCCTAAAGAGAGTCCCTGGATGCCTGTGTGTGCCATCCATTGAGGTGGATCATGGGAACAAGGGCTAATTGAGGGGGAAGGATACAAAAGGCACAGCAGAGGGAGACTTTAAGAGCATGACTCTGACGCCAGATCCCCTGTTTCAAACCCTAGCTCCAGTTCCTGCCCCTGAAAACTTGTGCCAGTTGGTCAGTATCTGGGCTATAGTCTTCTCATCTGTAAAATGGGAGTAATGGAGGTAGCTACCTAACGGTATTGTTGTGACTATTAAATGAATCAGTTCAGTTCAGTTCAGTCGCTCAGTCATGTCCGACTCTTTGCGACCCCATGAATCACAGCACGCCAGGCCTCCCTGTCCATCACCAACTCCCGAAGTTCACTCAAACTCATGTCCATCAAGTCGGTGATGTCATCCAGCCATCTCATTCTCTGTCGTCCCCTTCTCCTCCTGCCCCCAATCCTTCCCAGCATCAGACTCTTTTCCAGTGAGTCATAATTACATATAAAATGCATGAATAAGTATTCAATAATGATAGCTATTATTAAAGCTTTAAGACAGTCCTTATCAAATTCCTTGCAATCTAATAGAGATGAGAAAACCCAGGTATGAAACAACAGCAAAAGCATGAGCCAGCATGTTCCAATTTGTGTGGTTCAGACTCTAAGACCAGTGAGAATTAGCACAGAATCCATCATAGATTATCTCTGGAGGAAGCCCACCTGTGAAGAGGGAGCAAATGGGGAAACATCAAACATCAAGAGTGTGAACTTGAGGGAAACAGAGCCCAGGGTTTCAATTCTGGCTCCACCAATGACCAGCTCTGTGATCTTGGGAAAGATGCTGGGATGGTTCGTTTCTTGTGTCAACTTTACTGGACCACAGGTTGGTCAAAGATAACTCTGGTGTTTCTGTGAGAGTGTTGTTGGATGAGATTCACATTTGAAGTAGTTGACTGAGTAAAGCAGATTGTCCTCCCTAATGTGGGCAAGACTTATTGGATCAGTTGAAGTCTTGAATTGAACAAAATGCTGACTGTTCGCTGAGTAAGAGATAATTCTTCTACCTAACTGCCTTAGACCTGGGGCATTAGCTTCTTTTCCTGCCTCTGGGGTGAACTGAAATATTGGCTCTTCCTCAGGCTCTAGCCTGCCAGTGTAGGGCTGGAACTACACAATTGGCTCACCCATAAACTAAGGATTTTGAGTGGCTATGATTCAGACTCAGATTGGAGCTAAACTGTTGATCTCCTGGGTCTCCAGTCTGTCAGCTGTAGATCTTGGGACTTGTCAGACTCCATCATCACATGAGATTCTTTCTTTATAACAAATAAAAAATCTCCTCTCTCTCTCTCCTCTCTCCTCCTTGTTCTGTTTCTCTGGAGGACCCTGACTAATAAGATGCTAATATGTCTAAGCCTCAACTTTCTCACCTGTGAAAAGAGGGTGAATAGTACCTATGCTGCTGCAGAGATTCAATGGTTTCTTGCATTTGAACATTCATGTGATGCCTGACACATTAGGGTTAATAAATGTTAAATGCCAGGGAGTATCAGTGCCCTTGAACCAGAGACCACCAGGAACACTCATATAGTTGAACAGGTTGGGTTCGTTACTCACGGCAGTGACACAGAAAATGCCACAGTGAACACGAGCCACATCAGTGAGTGAATGTTAGAAAAGGCAAAGAAGATCCGAGTTTGCTTTAGGTATTTTGGAGAGGGTTTAAGAAAGTGAGGCTTTGCCCTGAATTAGATGTTGTGGGGAGCTGGATAATTCTGTGATAGGGACCTGTAGTGGGTTGAATTGCAGGCCCCCAAACACAGACGAAAGCCCACCAGGCTCCCCCGTCCTTGGGATTCTCCAGGCAAGAACACTGGAATGGGTTGCCATTTCCTTCTCCAATGCGTGAAAGTGAAAAGTGAAAGTGAGGTCACTCAGTCGTGTCTGACCCTTAGCAACCCCACAGACTGCAGCCTACCAGGCTCCTCCATCCATGGGATTTTCTAGGCAAGAGTACTGGAGTGGCTTGCCATTGCCTTCTCCGAAAAGGTATGTCCACTTCTTAATCCCTAGTACCTGTTAATGTGACCTTATTTGGGTAAAGGGTCTTTGCAGATATAATTAAACAAAAGCTCTGGAGATCAGGTCATCCTGGATTAACCAGGTGGGCTCTAAATCCAGTGACAAGAATCCTTAAAGGAGAAAGAACATAGAGGCCAAGAGAAATAACATGGGGAAGAGGGCAATGTGACCGTGGAGGCAGACATTGGGGTAATGCATCTATAAGCCAAACAGCACCAAGAACTGCCAGCAGCCACAAGAAGCTGGGAGGTAGGTAGGACCTGATTTCTCCCTCAGAGCCTCCAGAGGGGGCCAGTCCTGCCAGCACCCTGGCTTCAGACTTCCAGGCTCTAGGACTGCAAGACAATAAGTGTCTGTTGTTTTAAGCAGCCCCATTCATGGTAATTTGTCATGGCAACCCTAGGGAACTAATACAGTATCTCAACTTTATCTCAAGGAAAGGCAGACCAAAACAAGGCAAACACTATGATAAATAAGGAAGCAACAGCCACTCCTATCAGCTCAGAGAGGAAGGTGCTTGGTGTCTTGAACAATGTTCAAGTTCTGTGTCCAGGCATTATAAAGTGTGCTTATCTGTCTTGATCCATCAGGATCACAGAGTGGCCTTGTCTTGTGTTGATGTTCTGTAAAATTGTTTATGTTCAGTGAGGGAACACGAAGACCCAGCTGTGAGTGCCAGCCAGTTCCGTATGCCAGGGGCGGCTTCCCGTTTTCTCAGGAGCATCTAAGAGAAATCAGTATAAAAGCCCCTATCATCCCCAGATTGCCTTCTAGGGACTTATGAAAAGTGGTCAGTCTTCTCTTTTAGTTTTTCTTTGCTGTTTACTGAAGAGTTATTACTATTATCTGTCAGATGAGGAAATTTATGCTTTCTTCATCCCAAGGAATACATCAGTATTTGGCTCAGAGCACACGGGCAAGCACATTTATCCTGTGACAAATGAATTAAAATGTGAGCAGTTCCAAGTGTGAGGAGTGTTTCATCATTCTGTTTGTTGTCAAAGGAGGTGATGGCAGTGTGTTTCCAGCACAAGCCAGGTTTCTGGAGCTTATCCAAAAGGCTCACAGCTTTGGACAACTCTCTGGGGGCATGAGCCTGAGCCAGACAGTTCTCTCTGCCGGCCAGAGTGATTATGCAGAGATCTTCCTTTACTAGCCCACAGATGAACTGTGGTCACAGTGCCTTCCTTCTGGGTCACCAGGTGCAATGATGAACACCCTTTCCTCACTGGATTCTGTGTCCCTAGTGAGATGCACACAGGCATCTTCTTCTCAGACGCTGGGACAGCCTCATTCTAGACTTTCAGGTTAAGATCTGAAACACTGTATTTTTCTTGTAGGCTAATAAAGCCTTGGAAAAACCCTGCATAACAGTGGCTTTTTGTCTTTGACTCCCTTATTTTGAGCTCTTCAAAACTGAGGTCAGTTCAGTGCTCCTGAGGGGGCTTCCTTTTCTAGTCTAACCAACATGGGCCTCCCCCAAAGGCAATTCAGAACCCAACATATGTGCCTGCAGCCTTACCCATCCAGAAGCATGCAGCAGTTTTGGCTCCCCGATGCAAAACATGTTTTTCCCCTTAGTACACACATGAAAAGTGAAAGTCGTTCATTCATGTCTGATTCTTTGTGACTCCATGGACTGTTCTCCAGGCCAGAATACTAGAGTGTTCTAGAAATACTAGATTTCCCTTCTCCAGGGGATCTTCCCAACCCAGGGATCGAACCCAGGTCTCCCACATTGCAGGCGGATTCTTTACCAGTTGAGCCACAAGGGAAGCCCAAGAATATTGGAGTGGGTAGCCTATCCCTTCTCCAGCGGCTTTTCCCGACCCAGGAATTGAAACAGGGTCTCCTGCATTGTAGGCAAACTCTATACCAGCTGAGCTACCAAGGAAGCCCCAGTACACACATAATCATTTATTATTTCTTACTCTTGACTACTGTTATGAATAATGACTTGCTATCAGTTACAAGTTAGAGAAAACTCAACTAAAAGAGGCTTAAACAAGGGGGGGGAGGTATTCTTTCACATGATGAGAAGCTCAGTGTTAGCACAGTTCCACGGTAGATTACCTCAGCAGTTCATAATACGACTAAGGACACAGATTCTTTTCTCTCTCTCCACTCCAGTCAGCACATCGACTTTTCCCTTTGGACTGGCTCCCCTCATGGCCAATTTTTGCTTCTTTCCTCATACTTGGACCTAGTGTATTTTGTTTTCTTATATTGTCAATAACTAGGGCCTGGAGTGATGCTCTAGGAGATGAGTCCTTTAGCCAGCAAAGATTGTATCCAAACGTCAGGCAAGAGGCTGAATGAATGGTGCCGCAAATTCCCACTCTTCACTCTTCTGAAGTATAAGCATTTGGAGTGAGTCCACCTAACCCTTAGTTTCCTGCCTGCACATTCTACCCACAGGGACCCCTAGAAGCATGGAAAGGAGTGTAATAATGGACACCAGTTATCAAATAAGGGCAGCTTTATGCAGACTGACCTTCTGATGTCCTGACTCACAGCCTGTTCACTCATGAAGGCAACTTGGCACCTCAGTGAAATGTGAGGAGCGAACAACTCTTATCAGCAAAGTTTTCCGTGTTGTTTTGGTTCTCAAGGCTTAATTTGATTCATCTTTTGTGAATAGTTTCCCTGGTGGCTCAGAGGTTAAAGCACCTGCAATGCAGGAGACCTCAGTTCAATCCCTGGGTCGGGAAGATCCCCTGGAGAAGGAAATGGCAACCCACTCCAGTATTCTTGCCTGGAGAATCCCATGGACGGAGGAGCCTGGTGGGCTACAGTCCACGGGGTCGCAAAGAGTCGGACATGACTGAGCAACTTCACTCACTTTGTAAATAGCAGAAATAAATGTTAGGGGAGAAGAACCTTTCTTTGAAGTCTCTGGGCTTCCCTGGTGGCTCAAATGGTAAAGAATCTGCCTGCAATGAGGGAGACCCAGGTTTGATCCCTGGGTTAGGAAGATCCCCTGGAGAAGGGACTGGCAACCTACTCCAGCATTCTTACCTGGAGAATTGCGTAGACAGAGGAGCCTGAAGGGCTACAGTCCATGGAGTCATAAAGAATCGGACACAACTGACAACTAACACTTTCATACCAAACTCTAAGCTCTAAAAGGCACCATGTCCCAAATGATTAGTATCCACCATACTGCCTTTCACATAACGGACACTTAATTAATATCTGTGGCATGAATGAACATAAAACAGGCTAATTACTTCAATTATACCTACAAAGATGAGGCCACTGCAGGAAAGGATAAGTATTTGAAAGACTATAAAGCAGCATTTCCCAAGTTCTGAAGAACATGCTCTTATGCAATGCTCCTCCGCCAAAAAATTTCATTGTCATATCAGTTTAGGAAACAATACAGTCTATCATCCTATAAAGTAGAATCCAATGCATGTTTAGTATAATAAAGACACTGAAAAGACCTGCTATAAAGAAGCCCAGTATTTCTCAATACTCTTTGAACATGGGACCCTTCTGTGGTTGAACACCACTAACATTCTGTAGAACTCTGTCGAACTCAGTTTTGCAGAAAACACTGCAGGAAAATGCTGTTTTAGAAAAATATGGTCATGTCTAGTACTGCAGGAACTTGGAAGTTAAGGCTCCAGTACTCACAACAATAGCAAAAACTGAACAAACTAAAATCAACAACTCTTCTTCAATCCTCTGAGAACTGAAATCACCAGGCAAACTGGTGCTCCAACATTGGATAGATGCTGACAGGTGGATACCGAGAGTCACAGGTTATCAGAGCAGACACCTCTTTGGAAACTAATGCCAGGTGGGAAAATATGATCTGTAATGGATATGTTGGAGGCTCAAGGTGAACAAGTTAGAAACCTCAGGGGGAGCTGGTCTCAAGGGGTCCCCACACATTTGTAAGTTGTACCTCCAGGAGCACTAACAAGTTCTCACAGTGAAGATGGGAGAAAAATCCCCCTAACCTTCACTTCCAGTTGTAAGTAGGGGGAGAGGGAAAGTAACTATTTTGAAATATAGGTTAAGCCTTCTTAATAAGGCTTGCCCTCAAGGGAAACTCTTTTCTAGAATCCAATCAGCTGGGGTTTTACTAGAGCCTAAGTGATTCATTGGAAGGACTGATGCTAAAATGGAAACTCCAATACTTGGCCACCTCATGCAACGAGTTGACTCACTAGAAAAGACTCTGATGCTGGGAGGGATTGGGGGCGGGAGGAGACGGGGACGACAGAGAATGAGATGGATGGATGGCATCACCAACTCGATGGACATGAGTTTGAGTGAACTCCGGGAGTTGGTGATGGACAGGGAGGCCTGGCATGCTGTGATTCATGGGGTCTCAAAGAGTCAGACACGACTGAGCGACTGAACTGAAGTGATTCATGGGGTCACAAAGAGTTGGACACGACTAAGCAACTGAACTGAACTGAACTGAAGAAACCTAGGCAACATATTAGAAAGCAGAGACATTACTTTGCTGACAAAGGTCTGTCTAGTCAAAGCTATGGTTTTTCCAGTAGTCATGTATGACTGTAAGAATTGGACCATAAAGAAAGCTGGGCACTGAAGAATTGATGCTTTTGAATTGTGGTGTTGGAGAAGACTCCTGAGAATCCCTTGGACTGCAAGGAGATCAAACCAGTCCATCCTAAAGGAAATCAGTCCTGAATATTCATTGGAAGGACTGATGCTGAAGCTAAAACTCCAATATTTTGGCCACCTGATGCAAAGAACTGACTCATTTGAAAAGACCCTGATCCTGGGAAAGATTGAAGGCAGGAGGAGAAGGGGAATGACAGACAATGAGATGGTTGGATGGCATCACCAACTTGATAGACATGAGTTTGAGCGAGCTCCAGGAGTTGGTGATGAACAAGGAAACCTGGCATGCTGCAGTCCATGGGGTCACAAAGAGTCGGACACGACTGAGCAACTAAACTGAACTGAAGCAACCTGGAGGAAGTGAAGTACCCAGGTCTTCCCACTCTAGGCATCTCCCTAGATGCCTAAGGAGGAAAAAAACTGAGAAGCACTTGTGAAGGTCACAGTACAAAGGCACAGGTCAGGCAAAGACAGAGCCCTTTTGTTAGGTCTGAAGCATATTGCCCTCCCCCCCACACACCTCACCACCACATCACTGGGGCTCCTGTGCTATAACAAGGGCTACAGTGGAAACTTGTGGAGAGGTCCAGCTTGAACTGAGTCCATGAGGAATGCTGGGATCAGGAAAACAGCAGAGATGACAGAGATGTTGTTTCCCCCCACCTACATCCCTTATTCTTCATGTTTGCTTCCCTCATCCACTGTACCTTTCCACCTCCCTGAATCCCCTCCATACTCCAGTTTTCTCCTGTTGCATGAAGCATCCCTGAGGACTCCAGCCTGCAGTGCACTTGCCTGCATTTGTAGTCTTTACCACATACGTAACTTAGGTCCCCAGTTCAAATACCAGCTGGATTTTTTTTCCTGATGGTTCCCTATCACCCCATTAGAATATCAGTTTCTTGAGAACAGGGAAGTATGACTTGGTACCCACACCTGTTTGTGGCATGTAGTCTCTTGTTTCACATTACCTATTGGCTCAGTAGACATCTATAGAGCCTCAGCTGCCAGCAGGCCTTTGGTAAGTGTTGTCCAAGAGATAGAAAGATAAATCACATACAGAGTCTATCCTCCACGAATTTATCTGTTGATCCCTGTGGTAAGGGTTTGGGGGTTGGTTGGGAAATGAGTTGGTCTCTTTGTACAAATTGAAAAAGAAAGAATGTGCAGTTTCAGAAATTTCCCTGAAGGGGGGCAGGTTCTCATGGAGTTTTTCTCAGCCTCTAAGATAAGGTCTATGTGGACAAATATGGCTTCAATTACATTTACCCAAGAACTGCTCAAAAATTACCAGCAGGTATTTCCATGACGACCTGTTCTGTTTTATTGTACTGAGGCAAAACAAAAACAAAAAATAGAAACAAGACATGAAACCTTGACCCTTAAAGGAAGTATGATTCTATCTCAAAAATACCTGAAATATCCAATACTTAGCAAAAAGTTGGACTGAGTTTCTAGTGACAGTTTGGATCTGAACCAAGTTTCTAGTGGACAGTTTGGGTCTGTTCAGAATTACCTAGACCATGGACACCTTCACTCTAGGACAAATTCCTTTCTTTGTAAGAGATGTCACAGAACAGTGAAAAGAGCTGGTGCTTTGCAGTAGGTAGCCGCCCCTTACTAGCCAAAGGATCTCTCAGAACCCAAGTTTCCTCACCTCTGTAATGGAGCAATAATCTCTACCTTTCAGGTTTATTATGAGAATTAGAGATAATGCATACAAAGCACCAAGGCCAGTACCTGATAAAGAAGTAATAGCAATCCACATTATTAAGGTAGAAATATCCTACCTGTTCAATAAGATTTCTTCCAGTAAAACTGCAAGAAAAAACTCGTAGAATGGATAATTTGTCCTCTTGATATTAGGCTTAAATTCTGTCTCCCGTTTTCAAAGTATCAGAAATAGCATTAGACTGATTATTTCCCGGTATAAAAACACTTCAAATTTCAGATCATATAACACAAATGAGGACCCATCAGTCTCAAAGTCAATTTTGACTGAGTAAGATAATTTAGAGAAGCAGAGAGATTGTATGTTATAGAACTGACTAGCTCTTTCCAACCAGAGCTTGTATGCAGTGTGAGCATACTATAATTATTCTAGCAGTTCAGAATGAAAATAAATAGAATATTTATGCTATAAGGTTTTGGTAAATTTTTAGCTTGTTTTTCCATTAATCTACAGAAAAGGATATTTGTTTTCCAGTGTGAAAGCTGATTTTTATCTTTCTTGGCCCTGGGTTCTTTCTTCATTGAGGAAATTTAGACCTGCTGTACCATGAGGATGGAAGTGCAACACACAGCTTCTCTTGGTTCTGAGCGTCAGGAAAGGCTCTGGGAGGAGTTCTAACCTCTGTGAGCTGATACAGATCTGATGACCCTTCAGGAAACTCATGGAGATTTGTGAGTTCTGAAGGTCCCACTGGCTCCAGAAAGGCCTCGAACCGGAACTCCCCCAGCAAACCATGATGCGTCTGTTAGCATTTGTCTCCCAATTACATTCAACCTCCAGTATTCCAGAGTCTCTCGAAGCCAGAGTAGAACTGGCCTCCCAGTGCCTTGGCCTACACACTGCCCCGTGCTCTAAACATGGTTCAGACCTTTCTCTAGGGGATGGAGGACCTGGCAAAGAGCCAAACCCTGGCTGAGATGCCAGAACTCTTGTTATGTAAGAAACCTGTTTGACTTGCTCATGCTTGAGTAGTGGTTTCAAAATGCTGTGTCATTCCCCTGCTGCAAGTTACTCTTAATTTAGTGGTTTCTGAAAGTGAACTTAGAATATGCAGAAGACACAGACAGTCTCAGATCCACAGAGGTCATTTCCTTGGTTTTCGATCAACATGCTGTGGAACCTGGCCTTCAACTAAGTGTCTCCTTTGTCTCACTCTATGAGTGGCTATAAGCGGCTGTCCTCAGGCTGGTTTACATTTCTCCATGATGGACAGCATGACCAGTGGACCCTAACTGTTAAATACAACGATGTTTTGTTTTGTTTTCAGATCAGCTTTTTTATAGGGATAGGGTAAACCCCCCAAATCCTTGGATTAATCAGAGTGAACAGTGGGTGGATAATAACTAACTATAGAAACTAATATTTCCTGAGCCCTGAATAGTGTCAGGCACTGTTCTAAGTGCTTTACATATATTGGGTTAGCCAAAAATCCATTCAGGTTTTTCCATAAGATGTCACAGAAAAACTAAGATGTCATGGAAGAACCTGAACAAACTTTTTGGCCAACCCAATATATGCTCCCATGGGGTTGCAAAGAGTCAGACACAACTGAGTGGCTGAACTGAATTGAATATATGCTCATTCAGCCTGATAATCACTCTTTAGACAGATATTCTTACTACCCCCGTTTTAAGTTGAGGATGCTAAAGTATGGAGTGGTTAAGTCACACATTCAGAATCATATAACTGGAAAGTGGTCAGCCAGGAGTTGAACCCAAGAAGACTATACTCATAATCTCCTGACCACTACACCATACTGCGTATCCTAGAGTTAGGGACCTAGAATCCAGCCCCACTTCTTGATATGTTTGTGAGATCTATAGCATAGCCAATTACCTAGTCATCCTAGCAGAAACCTGAGAGGAGAACCAGATTCCACTCCCTCCTTCTCTCCCTCTCACCCTTCACACCAAATAAATCAAGCTCCATGATTCTAGGTTGAAAAGATACTTACAATCAGTCTCCATCTAGTCACACATCATTACAATCCATTGTCTGGGCTCCTTTCTAATATTCATATGGGTCATGTTACTTACTGTCTTATTAACTATAGAAGAAATTTGTCATTTTTTTAGCTGAACCCCTTTCTGTGTTGAAGACACTGCCATTGTGCAAGTCTTAGTGAAGGTTTATTTACTTGTTCTCTTTATATCTTGGACTCTAGGGCTTGGGTGCTAGGCCTGGACATTTGGGCAATTAGCTGGTCCTTCCTGAAACTGAGTTTGAATGATGCAAAGAAGCTGGGAATGTTTAGAATTTATTCCCATAGTAGAAATGGGAGCCAGAAGAGGTGGCAGTAGTACTTGTGTTAAGATTATAGACAGATTCTGCTTATCTAAGCTGCCCAGCCTCCATTCCTATGCATTTTCTAAACCAGTTCTCTGGTCTTTCCATGATTTGTTCAGTTCAGTCACTCAGTCGTGTCCGACTCTTTGTGACCCCATGAATCATAGCATGCCAGGCCTCCCTGTCCATCACCAACTAACTCTCAGAATTCACTCAAACTCATGTGCATCAAGTCGGTGATGCCATCCAGCCATCTCATTCTCTGTCCTCCCCTTCTCCTCCCGCCCCCAATCCCTCCCAGCATCAGAGTCTTTTGCAGTGAGTCAACTCGTCGCATGAGGTGGCCAAAGTATTGGAGTTTCAGCTTTAGCATCAGTCCTTCCAATGAACACCCAGGATTGATCTCCTTTAGAATGGACTGGTTGGATCTCCTTGCAGTCCAAGGGACTCTCAAGAGTCTTCTCCAGCACCACAGTTCAAAAGCATCAATTCTTCGGCGATCAGCTTTCTTCACAGTCCAACTCTCACATCCATACATGACCACGGGAAAAACCATAGCCTTGACTAGACAGACCTTGGTTGGCAAAGTAATGTCTCTGGTTTTTAATATACTATCTAGGTTGGTCATAACTTTCCTTTCAAGGAGAAAGTGTCTTTTAATTTCCTGGCTGCACTCAGCATCTGCAGTGATTTTGGAGCCCAAAAAAATAAAAGCTGACACTGTTTCCACTGTTTTCCCATCTATTTCCCATGAAGTGACGGGACCAGATGCCATGATCTTTGTTTTCTGAATGTTGAGCTTCAAGCCAACCTTTTCACTCTCCTCTTGCACTTTCATCAAGAGGCTTTTGAGTTCCTCTTCAATTTCTGCCATAAGGGTGGTGTCATCTGCATATCTGAGGTTATTGATATTTCTCCCAGCAATCTTGATTCCAGCTTGTGCTTCTTCCAGCCCAGCGTTCCTCATGATGTACTCTGCATATAAGTTAAATAAGCAGGGTGACAATATACAACTTTGACGTACTCCTTTTCCTATTTGGAACCAGTCTGTTTTTCCATGTCCAGTTCTAACTGTTGCTTCCTGACCTGCATACAGGTTTCTCAAGAGGCAGGTCAGGTGGTCTGGGATTCCCATCTCTTTCAGAATTTTCCACAGTTTATTGTGATCTACACAGTCAAAGGCTTTGGCATAGTCAATGAAGCAGAAATAGATGTTTTTCTGGAACTCTCTTGCTTTCTCCATGATCCAGCAGATGCTGGCAATTTGATCTCTGGTGCCTCTGCCTTTTCTAAAACCTGCTTGAACATCTGGGAGTTCACGGTTCACATATTGCTGAAGCCTGGCTGGCTTGGAGAATTTTTTTTAATTTTTATTTAATAAATGGTACAAAGCACAATGCCATAAACATTAACAGTTAAAATTTCACCAAATGAAAAAAATACTATAGAATACACAGTTGCAAAAAGCTACATTAAGTTATTTTACAACTGCCTCAAGCTGCAAAAAGAAAAAAAACCCAGTGCCACACCTAAGCCATCCCTCTCCCAAAATAATGCCATTCATATTATAAACCACGAGCTCCCCATCAAAAGACGGGAACTGCTTTTGTTAATTCATATATACATATATATGACTGTATCACACCGCCATACACCTGAAACAAACACAACACTGTAAATAAAACATAGTACAATATTAAATAAAAATAAGTAACAGATCTTTGGGGCTTTACATTGAGTTAGAGTTCGTATCAGCGGGATAACACCACCACAGCCGTACTGAATCCTCATAAAAGAGGAACACGAATGAGTGTGGGTTACAAGAGTTACAGGAATGAGAGCTGCTCATTTCCCAGAAACTACAACTCACAGAAAACCAACAAAGGCACAAGATACAGACCATTCACTTATGAATGTGTAAAACTCAAGAAAGTCCACATCACTCCTACAACATGTCGAAAGTGCCTCAGAATTCACACAATACCAACTTTCTCATGGTTCTGGTTAAATTACATATACCAGTTTATAACAAATGGCAAAATCTGTAACTCTGTTCAAAGTTTTAAAAGATTACTTAATAATAGTTTCTTGTATTTCTATGCCACTTTTATTTTTTTTAATTTATTTTATTGGAGGCAAATTACCTTACATTAATATATTGGTTGGTTTTCCATACATTGACACGAATCCGCCCCGGGTGTACATGTGTTCCCTTTCTTGAACCCCCCTCCCACCTCCCTCTTCCCCATATCCTCCCTCCAGGTCATCCTCGTGCACCAGCCCCAAGCATCCTGTATCATGTGTCGAACCTGGACTGGTGATTCATTTCACATATGATAATATACATGCTACAATGCCATTCTCCCCAATCATCCCACCTTCACCCTCTCCCACAGAGTCCCAAAGACTGTTCTATATACCTATGTCTCTTTTGCAGTCTCGTATACAGGGTTAAGGTTACCATCTTTCTAAATTCCATATATATGCGTTAGTATTGATGTTTTTCTTTCTGGCTTACTTCACTCTGTATAATAGGCTCCAATTTCATCCACCTCATTAGAACTGATTCAAATGCATTCTTTTTAATGGCTGAAAAATACTCCATTGTGTATATGTACCAAAGCTTTCTTATCCATTCATCTGCAGATGGACATCTAGGTTGCTTCCATGTCCTGGCTATTATAAACAGTGCTGCGATGAACACTGGAGCACTTGTATATGCCCAGGAGTGCGATTGCTGGATCATATGGCAGTTCTATTTCCAGTTTTTTTGAGGAATCTCCACACTGTTCTCCATAGTGGCTGTACTAGTTTGCATTCCCACCAACAGTGTAAGAGGGTTCCCTTTTCTCCACACCCTCTCCAGCATTTATTGCATGTAGACTTTTGGATAGCAGCCATTCTGACTGGTGTGAAATGGTATCTCATTGGGGTTTTGATTTGCATTTCTCTGATTATGAGGGATGTTGAGCATTTTTTCATGTGTTTGTTAGCCATCTTTATGTCTTCTTTGGAAAAATGTCTGTTTAGTTCTTTGGCCCATTTTTTGATTGGGTCACTTATTTTTCTAGAATTGAGCTGCAGGGGCTGCTTGTATATTTTGGAGATGAATCCTTTATCAGTTGCTTCATTTGATATTATTTTCTCCCATCCTGAAGGCTGTCTTTTCACATTGCTTATAGTTTCCTTTGCTGTGCAGAAGCTTTTGATTTTAATTAGGTCCCATTTGTTTATTTTTGCTTTTATTTCCAATATTCTGGGAGGTGGGTCTTGGAGGATCCTGCTGTGATTTATGTCGGAGAGTGTTTTGCCTACGTTCTCCTCTAGGAGTTTTATAGAATCTGGTCTTACATTTAGCTCTCTTATCCATTTTGAGTTTATTTTGGTGTATGGTGTTAGGAAGTGTTCTAGTTTCATTATTTTACAAGTGGCTGACCAGTTTTCCCAGCACCACTTGTTAAAGAGACTGTCTTTTCTCCATTTTATATTCTTGCCTCCTTTGTCAAAGATAAGGTGTCCATACCTATGGATGGACATCTCTGGATTTATCTCTGGGCTTTCTATTTTGTTCCATTGATCTATATTTCTGTCTTTATGCCAGTACCATACTGTTTTAATGACTGCGGCTTTGTAGTAGAGCCTGAAGTCTGGCAGGTTAATTCCTCCAGTTCCATTCTTCTTTTTCAAGATTGCTTTGGCTATTCGAGGTTTTTTGTATTTCCATACAAATTGTGAGATTATTTGTTCTAGTTCTGTGAAAAATATCATTGGTAGCTTGATAGGGATTGCATTGAATGTATAAATTACTTTGGGTAGTATACTTATTTTCACAATATTTATTCTTCCAATCCAGGAACATGGTATATTTCTCCATCTATTAGTGTCCTCTTTGATTACTTTCACTAGTGTTTTATAGTTTTCTATGTACAAGTCTTTTGTTTCCTTAGGTAGATATATTCCTAAGTATTTAATTCTTTTCGTTGCAACAGTGAATGGAATAGTTTCCTTAATTTCTCTTTCTATTTTCTCATTATTAGTGTATAGGAATGCAAGGGATTTCTGTGTGTTGATTTTATATCCTGCAACTTTACTGTATTCATTGATTAGCTCTAGTAGTTTTCCGGAAGAGTCTTTAGGGTTTTCTGTGTAGAGGATCATGTTATCAGCGAATAGTGAAAGTTTTACTTCTTCTTTTCCAATTTGTATCCCTTTTATCGGAGAAGGCAATGGCAAGCCACTCCAGTACTCTTGCCTAGAAAATCCCATGGATGGAGGAGCCTGGTAGGCTGCAGTCCATGGGGTCGCTAAGGGTCAGACACGACTGAGCGACTTCACTTTTATGTCTTTTTCTGCTCTGATTGCTGTAACCAATACTTCCAGAACTATGTTGAATAGTAGTGGTGAGAGTGGGCACCCTTGTCTTGTTCCTGACTTTAGGGAAAATGCTTTCAGTTTTTCACCACTGAGGATAATGTTTGCTGTGGGTTTGTCATATATAGACTCGACTGACCGACTTCACTTTCACTTTTCACACATTGGAGAAGGAAATGGCAACCCACTCCAGTGTTCTTGCCTGGAGAATCCCAGGGATGGGGGAGCCTGGTGGGCTTCCGTCTGTGGGGTCACACAGAGTCGGACACGACTGAAGTGACTTAGCAGCAGCAGCAGCAGCAGCAGCAGCTTTTATTATGTTGAGATATGTCCCTTCTATTCCCACTTTGTGGAGGGTTTTTATCATAAATGGATGTTATATTTTGTCAAAGGCTTTCTCTGCATCTATTGAGATAATCATATGATTTTTATTTTTCAGTTTGTTAATGTGGTGTATTACGTTCATTGATTTGTGGATATTGAAGAATCCTTGCATTCCTGGGATAAAGCCCACTTGGTCATGATGACGATCTTCTTAATGTGTTGTTGGATTCTGATTGCTAGGATTTTGTTAAGGATTTTTGCATCTATGTTCGTCAGTGATATTGGCCTGTAGTTTTCTTTTTTTGTGGGATCTTTACCAGGTTTTGGGATTAGGGTGATGGTGGCCTCATAGAATGAGTTTGGAAGTTTCCCTTCCTCAGCAATTTTCTGGAAGAGTTTGAGTAGAATAGGTGTTAGCTCTTCTCTAAATTTTTGGTAGAATTCAGCTGTGAAGCCATCTGAACCTGGGCTTTTGTTTGGTGGAAGATTTCTGATTACTTCCTCTAGTTCCATGCTTGTGATGGGTCTGTTCAGATTTTCTATTTCTTCTTGGTTCAGTTTTGGCAAGGTGTACTTTTCTAGGAATCTGTCCATTTCTTCCAAGTTATTCATTTTACTGCCATATAATTGCTGATAGTATTCTCTAATAATCCTTTGTATTTCTATTTTGTTGGTTGTGATCTCTCCATTTTCATTTCTAATTTTATTGATTTGGTTCTTCTCCCTTTGTTTCTTGATGAGTCTGGCTAGTGGTTTGTCAATTTTATTTACCTTCTCAAAGAACCAGCTTTTGGCTTTGTTGATTTTTGCTATGGTCTCTTTTGTTTCGTTTGCATTTATCTCTGCCCGAATTTTTACGATTTCTTTCCTTCTACTAACGTTGGGGTTCTTAATTTCTTCCTTTTCTAGTTTCTTTAGATGTAGTTAGGTTATTTAGTTGACTTTTTTCTTGTTTCTTGAGGTGTGCCTGTATTGCTATGAACTTCCCCCTTAGCACTGCTTTTACAGTGTCCCAGAGGTTCTGGGTTGTTGTGTTTTCATTTTCATCCATTTCTATGCATATTTTGATTTCTCTTTTGATTTCTTCTATGATTTGTTCATTATTCAGCAGCATGTTGTTCAGCCTCCATATGTTGGCATTTTTAATAGTTTTTCTCCTGTAATTGAGATCTAATCTTACTGCGGAGAAGGAAATGGCAACCCACTCCAGTGTTCTTGCCTGGAGAATCCCAGAGACAGGGGAGCCTGGTGGGCTGCCGTCTATGGGGTCACACAGAGTCGGACACGACTGAAGTGACTTAGCAGCAGCAGCAGCAGCAGCAGTAGCAGCAGCAATCTTACTGCATTGTGGTCAGAAAAGATGCTTGGAATGATTTCAGTTTTTTTGAATTTACCAAGGCTAGATTTATGGCCCAGGATGTGATCTATCCTGGAAAAGGTTCCGTGTGCATTTGAGAAAAAGGTGAAATTCATTGTTTTGGGGTGAAATGTCCTATAGAGATCTATTAGGTCTAACTCGTCTATTGTATCATTTAAAGTTTGTGTTTCCTTGTTAATTTTCTGTTTAGTTTATCTATCCATAGGTGTGAGTGAGGTATTAAAGTCTCCCACTATTATTGTGTTATTGTTAATTTCCCCTTTCATATTTGTTAGTAATTGTCTTACATATTGCGGTGCTCCTATGTTGGGTGCATAAATATTTATAATTGTTATATCTTCTTCTTGGATTGATCCTTTGATCATTATGTAGTTTCCTTCTTTGTCTCTTTTCACATCCTTTGTTTTCAAGTCTATTTTATCTGATATGAGTATTGCTACTCCTGCTTTCTTTTGGTCTCTATTTGCATGGAATATCTTTTTCCAGCCCTTCACTTTCAGTCTGTATGTGTCCCTTGATTTGAGGTGGGTCTCTTGTAGACAACATATATGGGGGTCTTGTTTTTGTATCCATTCAGCCAGCCTTTGTCGTTTGGTTGGGGCATTCAACCCATTTACATTTAAGGTGATTATTGATAAGTATGATCCCGTTGCCATTTTCTTTATTGTTTTGGGTTCGAATTTATATACCCTTTCTGTGTTTCCTGTCTAGAGAAGATCCTTTAGTATTTGTTGGAGAGCTGGTTTGGTGATGCTGAATTCCCTCAGCTTTTGCTTGTCTGTAAAGCTTTTGATTTCTCCTTCATATTTGAATGAGATCCTTGCTGGGTATAGTAATCTGGGCTGTAGGTTACTTTCTTTCATCACTTTAAGTATGTCTTGCCATTCCCTCCTGGCCTGAAGAGTTTCTGCTGAAAGATCAGCTGTTATCCTTATGGGGATCCCCTTGTGTGTTGTTGTTTTTCCCTTGCTGCTTTTAATATTTGTTCTTTGTGTTTGATCTTTGTTAATTTGATTAATATGTGCCTTGGAGTATTTCGCCTTGGGTTTATCCTGTTAGGGACTCTCTGTGTTTCTTGGACTTGGGTGATTATTTCTTTCCCCATTTTAGGGAAATTTTCAACTATTATCTCCTCAAGTATTCTCTCATGGTCTTTCTTTTTGTCTTCTTCTTCTGGGACTCCTATGATTCGAATGTTGGGGCGTTTAATATTGTCCCATATGTCTCTAATACTGTCCTCATTTCTTTGAATTCTTTTTTTCTTTTTCCATCTCTGTTTCATTTATTTCTACAATTCTGTCTTCTAGCTCACTTATCCTGTCTTCTGCCTCCGTTATTCTACTGTTTGTTCCCTTGAGAGTGTTTCTGATCTCATCTATTGCATTATTCATTGTATATTGACTCTTTTTTATTTTCTCTAATTCCTTATTAAACATTTCTTGCATCTTCTCGATCCTTTTCTCCAGTTTATTTATCTGTAACGCCATTTTGCTTTCCAGATTTTGAATCATTTCACAATTAAAATTCGAAATTCTTTATCGGGTAGGTTCCCAATATCTTCTCTTTTGTTTGTGTTGGTGGGAATTTATCCTGTTCCTTTACTTGCTGGGTATTTCTCTGCCTCTTCATCTTGCTTATATTGCTGTGTTCGGGGTGGCCTTTCCGTCCTCTGGCAGTTTGGAATTCTCTTTATTATATAGTTACCTCGTTGTGTGTGGGGTTGGATGGGTGACTTGTCAAGGTTCCCTAGTTAGGGAAGCTTGTGTCAATGTTCTGGTGGGTGGAGCTGGATTTCTTCTCTCTGGAGTGCAATGAAGTGTCCAGTAATGAGTTTGAGATGTCAATGGGTTTGGAGTGGCTTTGGGCAGCCTGTATATTGAAGCTCAGTGCTATTCTCCTGTGTTGCTGGATAGTTTGTGTAGTATGTCTTTCACTGAAACTTGTTGACCCTTGGGTGGTGCCTGGTTTCAGTGTATGTATGGAGGCATTTGTTGAGTACCTATCAATTAATGTTCTCTGGAACAGGAAATCTCTGGTGTTCTCAGGATTTGGACTTAAGCCTCTGCCTCTGGTTTTCAGTCTTATTCTTGCAGTAGGCTCAAGGCTTCTCCCTCTGTTACCTCCAAGGCAGTTCCTTCTGTTGAAAAAGCTCTTCTGTTTTCTGGTCTCCTCAGTGTCTAATTCCCATCCTGACACCAGGATGCGGTGATGGACACTTTTTTTTTTCCCGGCTCACCTGTTCAGTTCTGCTGTGGGGAGGAAGGAACGCAGCTAACAAATATCCCTGGCATCTGTGGGGAGTGCTCGCAGTATCTCGGCTACACTGGGAATGCTCCCGCTTGAGGTGTGTGTGCTTGCCCTGTTTATGCTGCTCAGGCTCTGGGTTGCTCTGCTGGAAGCTGAGTTGCATGCACTTCCCAGGTCTGAGCAGCTCAGGTTCAGATCCTTGGGTACTTCACAAAGGCGCAGACTTGGCTGGGCCTGCGTTTTGTGTCTTCCCTGGTCCAAGCAGCTCAGGTGACCAGGCATTTGGCGAGCACGGTCGCTGCAACTTATTGTCTTCCAGGTCCCTGCCGCTCAGTTTTCTGGGAGTATAATCGGCTCAGTTTTTTAGGCAGATATCAACCGATCCGAACCCAAGAAGTCCTGGCCAGCAAGGGAGCCTGCCTGCAGGTTGGCACGGGAAGCCTCTCTGGGGCTGCGGCTGCCCCCACCCCAGCGCTGGCTGCCCTTCCCGCCCGTGTCAGCGGGGGCTGGGGGATTGGCCGCCCGCTGCCGGCTCGCTCCACTCAGCATCCCATTCTGTGGGCGGGGCTGGCAGAGTCCTGGTTTGGGGCTTTTCGCAGGCTTTTCCTAGCCTTTTCGCCTTTTAGCTGCAGCTTCTGCTTTGGTATCTTAAGTTCGCGCCCTCAGTTTGCCCTGGGGCGTTCAAGCCCAGTTCTCCCTCTAAGCGCCTCCGCAGGCACCTCCCTGCCCAGCCCCCGCCTGCTAGTTGGGGGCACGCATGACTGCGCAGCGTCTCCGCTGAGAGTTTCCTCTGGGAAAATAGTCTCTGAGTTTTAATTATTTATGTATTTTGTCTCCCAGTTATGCGGCCCTCTGAGGTTCCACTCGCCAGTGTTTCCAGGTGTTTGGAAACTTCTCTCTCTTTTTTTTTTTTAAGCCTCCCTTCCCGGGATGGAGCTCCGACCCTCCCTCTTTTGTCTCTCTTTTTATCTTTTATACTATTTCCTACCTCCTTTCAAGGACTGTGGGCTGCTTTTCTGAGTGCCTGATGTCCTCTGCCAGTATTCAGAAGTTGTTTTGTGGGATTTATTCAGCGTTCAAAAGTTCTTTTGCTGATTTTGTGGGGGAGAAAGTGGTCGCCCGTCCTATTCCTCTGCCATCTTCCCATGCTCCCCTCTATGCCACCTTTATAGTTCTGGTTTCTCATTTCTTAATTAGTAAATTCAGCGTGCAGGTTCTATCCCAGGCTAATTTATACACTTCCGGAAGGAATGGCCTCTTAAATCCACAGAGTGTTGAGGTGGGGAGCCCCCAACAACGTCAGATTCGTTTCACATATGATAATATACATGTTTCAATCCATTCTCCCAAATTATCCCACCCTCGCCCTCTCCCACAGAGTCCAAAGACTGCTCCACACATCTAAGTCTCTGCTGTTGTCTCGTATACAGGGTTATCGTTATCCTCTTGCTATATTCCATATATATGTGTTAATATACTGTATTGGTGTTTATGTTTCTGGCTTCTTCACTTTTTATAATAGGCTCCAGTTTCGTCCACCTCATTAGAACTAATTCAAATGTATTCTTTTCAATCACTGAGTAGTACTCCATTGTGTAAATGTACCACAGCTTTCTTATCCATTCATCTGAGGATGGACATCTAGGATGCCTCCATGTCCTGGCTATTATAAATAGGGCTGCAATGAACATGGGGTACATGTGTCTCTTCTGTCTGGCTTGGAGAATTTTGAGCATGACTTTACTAGCGTGTGAGATGAGTGCAATTGTGTGGTAGTTTGAGCATTCTTTGGCATTACCTTTCTTTGGGATTGTCTTCAGCAATATGTGAACCGTGAACTTCCAGATGTTCAAGCAGGTTTTAGAAAAGGCAGAGGAACCAGAGATCAAATCGACAACATCCGCTGGATCATGGAGAAAGCAAGAGAGTTCCAGAAAAACATCTATTTCTGCTTCATTAACTATGCCAAAGCCTTTGACTGTGTGGATCACAATAAACCGTGGAAGATTCTGAAAGAGATGGGAATACCAGACCACCTGACCTGCCTCTTGAGGAACCTGTATGCAGGTGAGGAAGCAACAGTTAGAACTGGACATGGAACAACAGACTGGTTCCAAATAGGAAAAGGAATATGTCAAGGTTGTATATTGTCACCCTGTTTATTGAACTTATATGCAGAGTACATCATGAGGAACGCTGGGCTGGAAGAAGCTCAAGCTGGAATCAAGATTGCTGGGAGAAATATCAATAACCTCAGATATGCAGATGACACCACCCTTATTGCAGAAAGTGAAGAGGAACTAAAAAGCCTCTTGATGAAAGTGTTAAGAGGAGAGTGAAAAGGTTGGTTTGAAGCTCAACATCCAGAAAACGAAGATCATGGCATCTGGTCCCATCACTTCATGGGAAATAGATGGGGAAACAGTGGAAACAGTGTCAGACTTTATTTTTGGGGGCTCCAAAATCACTGCAGATGCTGATTGCAGCCAGGAAATTAAAAGACGCTTTCACCTTGGAAGGAAAGTTATGACCAACCTAGATAGCATATTAAAAAGCAGAGACATTACTTTGCCAACCAAGGTCCATCTAGTCAAGGCTATGGTTTTTCCCATGGTCATGTATGGATGTGAGAGTTGGACTGTGAAGAAAGCTGATCGCCGAAGAATTGATGCCTTGAACTGTGGTGCTGGAGAAGACTCTTGAGAGTTCCTTGGACTGCGAGGAGAGCCAACCAGTCCATTCTAAAGGAGATCGATCCTGGGTGTTCATTGGAAGGACTGATGCTAAAGATGAAACTCCAATAATTTGGCCACCTCATGCGACGAGTTGAGTCACTGGAAAAGAGTCTGATGCTAGGAGAGATTGGGGGTGGGAGGAGACAGGGACGACAGAGAATGAGATGGCTGGATGGCATCACCGACTCTGTGGACATGAGTTTGAGTGAACTCCGGGAGTTGGTGATGGACAGGGAGGCCTGGCATGCTGTGATTCATGGGGTCGCAAAGAGTCGGACACGACTGAGCGACTGAACTAAACTGAACTGAACTTACTAGCGTGTGAGATGAGTGCAATTGTGCGGTAGTTTGAGCATTCTTTGGCATTGCCTTTCTTTGGGATTGGAATGAAGACTGATCTTTTCCAGTCCTGTGGCCACTGCTGAGTTTTCCAAATTTCCTGGCATATGGAGTGCAGCACTTTCACAGCATCATCTTTCAGGATTTGAAATAGCTCAACTGGAATTCCATCACCTCCACTAGCTTTGTTCGTAGTGATGCTTTCTAAGGCCCACTTGACTTCACATTCCAAGATGTCTGATTCTAGGTCAGTGATCATGTTATCGCAATTATCTTGGTTGTGAAGATCTTTTTTGTACAGTTCTTCTGTGTATTCTTGACACCTCTTCTTAATATCTTCTGCTTCTGTTAGGTCCATACCATTTCTGTCCTTTATCGAGCTCATCTTTGCATGAAATGTTCCCTTGGAATCTCTAATTTTCTTGAGGAGATCTCTTGTCTTTCCCATTCTATTGTTTTCCTCTATTTCTTTGCATTGATTGCTGAGGAAGGCTTTCTTATCTCTCCTTGCTATTCTTTGGAACTCTGCATTCAGATGCTTATATCTTTTCTTTCCTCCTTTGCTTTTTGCTTCTCTTCTTTTCACAGCTATTTGTAAGGCCTCCTCAGACAGCCATTTTGCTTGTTTGCATTTCTTTTCCATGGGGATGGTCTTGGTCCCTGTCTCCTGTACAATGTCACGAACCTCCGTCCAGAGTTCATCAGGCACTCTATCTATCAGATCTAGTCTCTTAAATCTATTTCTCACTTCCACTGTATAATCATAAGGGATTTGATTTAGGTCATACCTGAATGGTCTAGTGGTTTCCCTACTTTCTTCAATTTAAGTCTGAATTTGGCAATAAGGAGTTCATGATCTGAGCCACAGTCAGCTCCTGGTCTTGTTTTTGCTGACTGTATAGAGCTTCTCCATCTTTGGCTGCAAAGAATATAATCAATCTGATTTTGGTGTTGACCATCTGGTGATGTCCATGTGTAGAGTTTTCTCTTGTGTTGTTGGAAGAGGGTGTTTGCTATGACCAGTGTGTTCTCTTGGCAAAACTCTATTAGCCTTTGCCCTGCTTCATTCCATGCTCCAAGGCCAAATTTGCCTGTTACTCCAGGTGTTCCTTGACTTCCTACTTTTGCATTCCAGTCCCCTATAATGAAAAGGACATATTTTTTGGCTGTTAGTTCTAAAAGGTCGTGTAGGTCTTCATAGAACCGTTCAACTTCGGCTTCTTCAGCGTTACTGGTTGGGGCATAGGCCTGGATTACTGTAATATTGAATGGTTTGCCTTGGAAACGAAAAGAAATCATTCTGTCGTTTTTAAGATTGCATCCAGGTACTGCATTTCGGACTCTTTTGTTGACTATGATGGCCACTCCATTTCTTCTAAGGGATTCCTGCCCACAGTAATAGATATAATGGTCATCTGAGTTAAATTCACTCATTCCAGTCCATTAGTTCACTGATTCCTAGAATGTCTATGTTCACCTTTGCCATCTCCTGTTTGACCACTTCCAATTTGCCTTGATTCATGGACCTAACATTCCAGGTTCCTATGTAAATTTGCTCTTGACAGCATCGGACCTTGCTTCTATCACCAGTCACATCCACAACTGGGTATTGGTTTTGCTTTGGCTCCATCCCTTCATTCCTTCTAGAGTTATTTCTCCACTGATCTCCAGTAGCATACTGGGCACCTACTGACCTGGGGAATTCCTCATTCAGTATCCTATCATTTTGCCTTTTGATACTGTTCATGGGGTTCTCAAGGCAAGTATACTGAAGTGGTTTGCCATTCCCTTCTCCAGTGGACCACATTCGGCTGTGGTCCATGTGATCAGATCGACTAGTTTTCTGTGATTATGATTTCAGTGTGTCTGCCCTCTGATGCCCCCTCGCAATACCTACCATCTTATTTGGGTTTCTCTTACCGTGGGCGTGGGATATCTCTTCACAGCTGCTCCAGCAAAGCGCAGCTGCTGCACCTTACCTTGGACGAGGGGTATCTCTTCAAGGCCACCCCTCTTGACCTTGAACGTGGAGTAGCTCCTCTCGGCCCTCCTGCACCTGTGCCGCTACCGCCTATTGGACGTGGGGTAGCTCCTCTCGGCCGCCAGCCCTGGCCTTGGACATGGGGTAGCTACCAAATATCCAACTAATACATATTAATAGCATTTTTCCTTTTAAATTAGGCAGAGTATGTTTCTGATTTTTCCAACCAGGAATCCTAATGGAAGAACTTGGTTCCAGGAATGGGTTGCAACCAACCAGAATATTGAGATGCGAAATATAATGTGAGACTGATTATCTGTCTTAGTTGTTAAAGACAACTACAGATCCCATCACTAGCCAGAGATGTGTTAACTGGCAGCCTCGGGATTGTGGGAGAGGAGCTGCTAACTGAATTAATATCCCTGGTCACCATAAGTCAAGTATCCACTGAAGCCTTGACTTTGTGGAAGCCAGAGTACTACCATCATAAAATGGTTTGAAGGACATGAGAAATTTGAGGATCATGGAATTCTTTCTGAAGGGACTGAGCAGCTTAAAGAAAGGGAATGACAAATGACTAAACTATGGGCTCAAGACTTAGACTGAAACTAGGGACTTCCTGTCAGAGAAGGCAATGTCAAGCCACTCCAGTACTCTTGCCTAGAAAATCCCATGGATGGAGGAGCCTGGTAGGCTACAGTCCATGGGGTCGCTAAGGGTCAGACATGACTGAGCGACTTTACTTTCACTTTTCACTTTCACACATTGGAGAAGGAAATGGCAACCCACTCCAGTGTTCTTGCCTGGAGAACCCCAGGGAAGGGGGAGCCTGGTGGGCTTCCATCTATGGGGTCACACAGAGTCGGACACGACTGAAGTGACTTAGCAGCAGAAGCAGCAGCAGGGACTTTCTGTGACTGTTCAAAAAGAAATTCTTATCCCTTCCAACTCTAGAGCAGAGGGAGCTGCAAACTATCGGACTGCCAATTTATCTTGCCAGTTGAATTCACGGCCTTGCCAGATCTTTTGTGTGAAATTTAGAGTATTGAGTCTCATTTCTGTATCTACAACACCTAGCAAAGAGCCCGGCCCTCACCCAATAAATCTTAGTGAAATGAACAAATACATGATCAAATAAAAAGTAAAAAAAAAAAAAAAAAAAAAAACTTACGTTAACATTCTTCTTGCTTTTAAGTTAGCAAAACAGTAATGATGTGATGACTGTTACAATCACACACCATATATTGTGCCTTCAGTGGCAGTAAAAATTAGTGACTCTTCTGGTCCCATCACAGTATTTCTAAAACAGAAAAGGAAAAAAAAAAAAAACCATTAGGGATGTGCCTTTTACTGTAGCCTGAAAGCAGAGCTCCATCCTGCTGTCACTGTCTCCTTATTGAGAATCTCAAGCGTAGTAAACCATCACAGAATGATTCGGCATAGCGATGACTTTTAGGAAATGAACAGGGGCTGCAATATTTCAAGAGACAGAGAGGTCTTCCTATGGCTTCCCACAGAGGCTAGCTTAGTCATCCCCAGAGAGAGTGGTGGTCTAGTCATGAACCCTTCATAGTGTATGTCCTCCATGATCCAAGTGGGCAAATCAACAGAAGAAGGCCAGTCAAAAAGCAAACCCTCTCTTTTCACTGATGGAAACATGAGCCCACTCTCTTCACTGGGCCCTCAGGCCTTGGCCCCGACAGGTGAAAAGAGTTGATGTGGCCCATTCCAGATGTGAAATATCTGGGCAGGCACACCTTGGGAACATTTTTATGCTTGTGGGGCTCTGACCGTACCCCCACCACCACCACCGACCAGGTTGCTGGAGAGTTACTCCAAACCCCTCACACTGTCCAAGTCCGTCCTGTCCTCATCTGCAGGTCTGGCTGTCACATTTAGAGCACACTTAGTAGGTGTTTTCTGTGCCAGGTCTGGCTTTAAGTCCTAGATTGCCCATTTCCTAGTTGTATTACCATGGGCAAGTTACTTTTCTGTTCCTCATCCATAAAGCAGGCATCATGATTCCTACTCTTGGAAGTATAGTGAGAGTTCAACATTACAGTTTATGCAAAGTATGTAACACAGTGTCTGGTTCACGATCAGACCTCACTGGTATGATTTTTGATACTGATAAAGTGGTTTGACTCCCTCCTACCTTTGCTTTCACACCTCCACCCTCCTCAGACCTTCGCATATGCGGAAAAGCTGTGTGGCCTGACATCTTTCAGTAGGGTGTGTGTTATTAGGCAGGTAGATAGCAGAGACCTCTCCCACATCAGCCCCTGGCCTGGGCTCTTTCCAGAAAACTGGAAATGTTGTTCCTGAAAGATGGGAAAGGAGTCAGGACTTCTCTTTTCATAACAGGTCGACTCTCACCTGAACTTCCTTTGGTGCTTATTCGACTGATTTTTCCCAAACAGAGCTTTTCCTTTAAAGGTCTCTCTTTGCATGCGTGCTTAGTCCTTCAGTCACTTTAGTCATGTCCAACTCTGCAACCCTATGGACTGTAGCTGGCCAGGTTCCGCTGTCCATGGGATTTTCCAGGCAAGAGTAACAGAATGGGTTACCATGGTCTCTCCTTAAGAGTAAATTAAATCCTGTGAATAATTGTTCACCTCTTTGCTGTGGCTGCTGGAAAGAACAGAACCATCTCTGGCAAACCAAATGTAGGGATGGTCTACCTTTTGCTGAAATATCTTACCCTTACAACTATTTCTAAGGCCTTCTCAGACAACCATTTTGCCTTCTTGCATTTCTTTTTTGGGGGATGGTCTTGATCATTGCCTCCTGTTCAATATCATGAACCTCCATCCATAGTTCTTCAGGAACTCTGTCTATCAGACCTAATCCTTGAATCTATTTGTCACTTCCACTGTTTAATCGTAAGGGATTTGATTTAGGTCATACCTGAGTGGTCTAGCGGTTTTCCCTACTTTCTTCAATTTAAGTCTGAATTTGGCAATAAGTAGTTCATGATCTGAGCCACAGTCAGCTCCTGGTCTTGTTTTTGCTGACTGTATAGAGCTTCTCCATCTTCGGCTGCAAAGAATATAATCAATCTGATTTCAGTATTGACCATCTGGTGATGTCCATGTGTAGAGTCTTCTCTTGTGTTGTTTGTTGGAAGAAGGTGTTTGCTATGACCAGTGGTTTCTCACAGCAAAACTCTATAAGCCTTTGCCCTGCTTCATTCTGTACTCCAAGGCTAAATTTGCCTGTTACTCCAGGTATTTCTTGACTTCCTAATTTAAGAGAAAGGCAAAGGAGAAAAGGAAAGATATACCTATTTGAATGCAGAGTTCCAAAGAATAACAAGGAGAGATAAGAAAGCCTTCCTCAGCACTCAATGCAAAGAAATAGAAGAAAACAATAGAATGGAAAAGACTAGAGATCTTTTCAAGAATATTAGAGATACCAAGGGAACATTTCATGCAAAGATGGGCACAATAAAGGACAGAAATGGTAGGGACCTAACAGAAGCAGAAGATATTATGAAAAGATGGCAAAAATACACAAAAGAACTATAAAAAAAGATCTTCACGACCCAGATAATCATGATGGTGCAATCACTCACCTACAGCCAGACATCCTGGAATGTGAAGTCTAAGTGGGCCTTAGAACAAAGCTAGTGGAAGTGATGGAATTCCAGTTGAGCTAATTCACATCCTAAAAGACGATGCTGTGAAAGTGTTGCACTCAATATGCCAGCACATTTGGAAAACTCAGCAGTGGCCACAAGACTGGAAAAGGTCAGTTTCTATTCCAGTCCCAAAGAAAAGCAATGCCAAAGAATGTTCAGACTACCGCACAATTGCACTCATCTCACATGCTAGCAAAGTAATGCTCACAATTCTCCAAGCCAGGCTTCAATAGTACATGAACCATGACCTTCCAGATGTTCAAGCTGGATTTAGAAAGGGCAGAGGAACCAGAGATCAAATTGCCAACATCCATTGGATCATCAAAAAAGCAATATAGTTCCAGAAAAACATCTACTTTTTCTTTATTGACTATGCCAAAGCCTTTGACTGTGTGGATCACAAAAAAAAACTATGGAAAATTCTTCAAGAGATGGTAATACCAGACCACCTGACCTGCCTCTTGAGAAATCTGTATGCAGGTCAAGAAGCAACAGTTAGAACTGGACATGGAACAACAGACTGGTTCCAAATAGGGAAAGGAGTATGTCAAGGCTGTATATTGTCAAACTGCTTATTTAACTTATATACAGAGTACATCATGAGGAACGCTGAGCTGGATGAAGAACAAGCTGAAATCAAGATTGCCAGGAGAAATATCAATAGCCTCAGATATGTAGATAACACCACATTTATGGCAGAAGCGAAGAAGAATTGAAGAGCCTCTTGATGAAAGTGAAAGAGGAGAGTGAAAAACTTGGCTTAAAGCTCAACATTCAGAAAACTAAGATCATGGCATCTGGTCCCATCACTTCATGGCAAATAGATGGGAAAACAATGGAAACAGTGACAGACTTTATTTTGGGGGTTTCCAAAATCACTGCAAGTGGTGACTGCAGCCATGAAATTAAAAGATGATTGCTCCTTGGAAGAAAAGCTATGACCAACTTGCTGCTGCTGTTGCTAAGTCACTACAGTCATGTCCAACTCTGTGTGACCCCATAGACGGCAGCCCATCAGGCTCCCCTGTCCCTGGGATTCTCCAGGGAAGAACACTGGAGTGGGTTGCCATTTCCTTCTCCAATGTATGAAAGTGAAAGTGAAGTTGTTCAGTTGTGTCTGACTCTTAGCGACCCCATGGACTGCAGCCTACCAGGCTCCTCCGCCCATGGGATTTTCCCGGCAAGAGTACTGGAGTGGGTTGCCATTGCCTTCTCCAAGATGACCAACCTAGACAGCATATTAAAAAGCAGAGACATTATTTTGCTGACAAAGGTCCGTCTAGTCAAAGCTATGGTTTTTCCAGTAGTCATGCATGGATGTGAGAGTTGAGCTGTAAAGAAAGCTGAGTGCTGAAGAATTGATGCTTTTGAACTGTGGTGTTGGAGAAGACTCTTGAGAATCCCTTGGACAGCAAGAAGATCCAACCAGTCCATCCGAAAGGAAATCAATCCTGAATGTTCATTGAAGGGACTGATGTTGAAGCTGAAACTCCAATACTTTGGCCAACTGATACGAAGAACTGACTCATTTGAAAAGACCCTAATTCTGGGAAAGATTGAAGGTGGGAGGAGAAGGGGATGACAGATGATTAGATGGTTGGATGGCATCACCAACTCAATGGACATGAGTTTGAGTAAGCTCCGGGAGTTGGTGATGAACAGGAAAGCCTGGTGTGCTACGGTTCATGGGGTCGCAAAGAGTCAGACATGACTGACTGAACTGAACTGAACTTACTGTTACATTGTTTCTAATAAATGAGCAATTCCACTTCTAAAATTTATCCTACATAAATGTACACAAAACTGTAATAAAATAAAATGTGTAAAAGAATGTTTCATTAGAGCACAGAGTGAGTTGGGAATTATTTCCTCTTTTCTGGAAGAGCTTGAGTACAAGTGATATTATTTCTTTGTTAAATATTTGGTAGAATTAACTAGTGAAGCCATGAGGTGCTGAGTTTTCTTATTGGAATATTTTAACTACAGGCACTCAATTTCTTTAACATATATAGAGGTAGGTATTCAAGTTTTTAATTTCTTCTTAAGTGAACTTTGGTAGTTGTGTCTATCAAAGAACTTGTCAGTTTCATTTAAGTTTTCGAAGACATTGAGATAATGGATAATATTCCCTTTTATCTTTTTAATAACTAGGATCTGTGATTATGTTACCACTTTCATTCCCAATATTGGTAATTTGTGTCTTCTTTTTTTCTTATCAGTCTGTCTAGAAGTTAAAGATTTTATTCATCTTCTCTAAGAGTACGCTTTTGGTTTCATGGATTAAGCCACATTATTTTCCTGTTTGCTAAGCCATTAATTAACACTCTCATTTTTATTTCTTTTCTTCTGCTTACTTGAGACTTAATTTGCTCCTCTTCTCATTTCTTATGGTTGAAGCTGAAGTTTGTGATTTGATTCCTTTCTTCTTTTCTAATATGGGTGTCTAGCCCTATAACTTTTACATTAAGTTCTGTTCAGATGCACCGCACAAATTATGATATGTTGTATTTTCATTTTTATGCAGTTCAAAATATTTTGTAATTTCACTTTTCATTTCTCTTCTGTCCCATGAGTTATATGGTAGTGTGTTCATTTTTTAAAATTTGGAGTTTTTCCATATAGATTTCTACAGATTTCTAATTTAATTTCAGTGTGGTCAGAGTATATATTTAGTATAAATTCAGTTCAGTCACTCAGTCATGTCCAACTCTTTGTGACCCCATGGACTGCAGCACACCAGGCCCCCCTGTCCATCACCAACTCCTGAAGCTTACTCAAACTCATGTCTGTTGAGTTGGTGATGCCATCCAACCACCTAATCCTCTGTTGTCCCCTTCTCCTCCCACCTTCAATCTTTCCCAGCATCAGAGTCTTTTCAAATGAGTCAGTTCTTCACATCAGGTGGCCAAAGTATTGGAGCTTCAGCTTCAACATCAGCCCTTCCAATGAATATTCTTGGATCATTTTAAATTTATGAATACTTTTTTATGGCCTAGAACATGTTCTTCCTTGATAAATTTTTTTGTGTGTACTTGAAAAGAATGTGTCTTGCCATGTTTCCTCCAGGGGATCTTCTGACCCAGGGATTGAACCTGCATCTCTTATGTCTCCTGCATTGGCAGGCGGGTTCTTTACCACTATAAGCCCAGATGGTTTATAGTATCCACATTTAACTTCCTTCCTTCTAGTGATGTTGTACTACTTCACCCATAATATGAGAACATTATAAGAGTTTCCGTTTCTCCTCTCTCAGTCTTCTTGTTATCATCATACATTTACTTCTATATATTATATACCATCTGGTCTACTTTTATTATTTTTGCTTTAAGCTGTCAGTGACCTCCTAAACAAATTCAAATAATGAAAAGTCTTTTATACTTATTCACCTGAGTTACCATCTCCAATGTTCATGATTTCTTCATGTAGATCCAGATTTCCATTTGGCATTTTTGTCTTTCTGCCTGAAGACTTCCTTTAAAATGTTTTCTAGTGAAGCAATGCTGTAGATACATTTTTTCATCTTTTGTATATCTGAGTTCAGTTCAGTTTAGTTCAGTCGCTCAGTCGTGTCCGACTCTCCGCGACCCCATGAATCATAGCGCGCCAGGCCTCCCTGTCCATCACCAACTCCCGGAGTTCACTCAAACCCATGTCCACAGAATCGGTGATGCCATCTAGCCACCTCATTCTCTGTCGTCCCCTTCTCCTCCCGCCCCCAACCTTTCCCAGCATCAGAGTCTTCCAGTGAGTCAACTCGTCGCATGAGGTGGCCAAAGTATTGGAGTTTCAGCTTTAGCATCAGTCCTTCCAATGAACACACAGGATTGATCTCCTTTAGAATGGACTGGTTGGATCTCCTTGCAGTCCAAGGGACTCTCAAGAGTCTTCTCCAGCACCACAGTTCAAAAGCATCAATTCTTCGGCGATCAGCTTTCTTCACAGTCCAACTCTCACATCCATACATGACAACGGGAAAAACCAAGCCTTGACTAGACGGACCTTGGTTGGCAAAGTAATGTTTCTGCTTTTTAATATACTATCAAGGTTGGTCATAACTTTCCTTCCAAGGAGTAAGCATCTTTTAATTAAATGGCTGCAATCAGCATCTGCAGTGATTTTGGAGCCCCCAAAAATAAAGTCTGACACTGTTTCCACTGTTTTCCCATCTATTTCCCATGAAGTGATGGGACCAGATGCCGTGATCTTTGTTTGATGAATGTTGAGCTTCAAGCCAACCTTTTCACTCTCCTCTTTCACTTTCATCAAGAGGCTTTTGAGTTCCTCTTCACTTTCTGCCATAAGGGTAGTGTCATCTGCATATCTGAGGTTATTGATATTTCTCCCAGCAATCTTGATTCCAGCTTATGCTTCTTCCAGCCCAGCATTCCTCATGATGTACTCTGCATATAAGTTAAATAAGCAAGGTGACAATATACAGCCTTGATGTACTCCTTTTCCTATTTGGAACCAGTCTGTTGTTCCATGTACAGTTCTGACTGTTGCTTCCTGACCTGCATACAGGTTTCTCAAGAGGCAGGTCAGGTGGTCTGGGATTCCCATCTCTTTCAGAATGTTCCACAGTTTATTGTGATCTACACAGTCAAAGGCTTTGGCATAGACAATGAAGCAGAAATAGATGTCTTTCTGGAACTCTCTTGCTTTCTCCATGATCCAGCGGATGTTGGCAATTTGATCTCTGGTGCCTCTGCCTTTTCTAAAACCTGCTTGAACATCTGGGAGTTCACGGTTCACATCTTGCTGAAGCCTGGCTTGGAGAATTTTGAGCATGACTTTACTAGCGTGTGAGATGAGTGCAATTGTGCAGTAGTTTGAGCTTTCTTTAGGATTGGTATGAAGACTGACCTTTTCCAGTCCTGTGGCCACTGCTGAGTCTTCCAAATTTGCTGGCATATGGAGTGCAGCATTTTCACAGCATCATCTTTCAAGATTTGAAATATCTCCACTGGAATTCCATTACCTCCACTAGCTTTGCTCGTAGTGATGCTTTCTAAGGATCACTTGACTTCACATTCCAAGATGTCTGATTCTAGGTCAGTAATCACGTTATCGTGACTATCTTGGTCGTGAAGATCTTTTTTGTACAGTTCTTCTGTGTATTCTTGCCACCTCTTCTTAATATCTTCTGCTTCTGTTCAGTTCAGTTCAGTCGCTCAGTCGTGTCCGACTCTCCGCGACCCCATGAATCACAGCACGCCAGGCCTCCCTGTCCATCACCAACTCCCGGAGTTCACTCAAACTCATGTCCACAGAGTCGGTGATGCCATCCAGCCATCTCATTCTCCGTCGTCCCCTTCTCCTCCCGCCCCCAACCTTTCCCAGCATCAGAGTCTTTTCCAGTGAGTCAACTCGTCGCATGAGGTGGCCAAAGTATTGGAGTTTCAGCTTTAGCATCAGTCCCTCCAATGAACATCCAGGACTGCTTCTGTTAGGTCCATACCATTTCTGTCCTTTATTGAGCCCATCTTTGCATGAAATGTTCCCCTGGAATCTCTAATTTTCTTGAAGAGATCTCTTGTTTTTCCTATTCTGTTGTTTTCCTCTACTTCTTTGCATTGATCACTGAGGAAGGCTTTCTTCGTATATCTGAAGGAAAGGCTTTATTTTGCCTTTTTTAATTTTTGAAATGTATTTTTGCTGTGTATAGAAGTCTAGCTTGTCAGGGTTTTTCTTTCAGTACTTTAAACATATTACACCATTGTCTTCTTCCATGCATCATGTCCAGGACATCTGCTGTCATTTTAATCCTCATTCCTCTATAGTTTGCTTTTGCTCTAGATGGTTTTAAGATTTTCTCTTTATCACTGGATTTAATGATCTAGGCTTAAAGTGCCTTGGTATAATTTTCATCATGTTTCTTATGCTTGAGGACCATGGAACTTCTTAGATCCATGAATTTATAGTATTTATCAAATTTTGAAAGCGTTTAACTGTATTTCCTCAAATATGGTTTCCTCAAATTTTCTGCTCTCCCTCCTAAATCTGGGGACTCCAGTTACATTGATAATAAGTCTACTAAAGTTTTCCCATTTCTGTTTATTTTTTTTTAATGTGTTTTGTTTTGGATTATTTATAAAGAATTTTCTTTAAACATACTTGTCTTTTCCTCTGTAGTGTCTGTTCTGCTGTTAAATCCATCCTTAAAAACATTTTTTTAATATTTATTTATTTAGGCTATGCCAGGCCTTAGTTGTGGCATGCAGGATCTTTTATTGCAGCATGTGGGATCTCTAGTTGCAGCATACAGACTCTTGGCTGCAGCATGGGGGATCTAAAATAATTCCCTGACCAGGGATTGAACCCAAGTCCCCTGCACTAGAAGTGCAGAGTTTTAGCCACAGAACCACCAGGGATGTCCCATCCTGTGCACTTCTTATCTCAGTCATTGTAATTTTATTCTTTTGAGGCCACACTTTTATTTTTTTTTATGTCTTATTTATCGTGTTTGATCATTTCTCTAGATTCTTGAACTTAGAGAATATAGCTATAATAACTTAAATATCCCTATCAATTCTATCATCTCCATCAATTCCAAGTTGATTTCAATCTATTGAATTTTCTCATTCTTATGGGTCATGGTTTTTTGCTTTTCATGCCTTGTGTAGCTGGCACAATCATGACTTCAATGACCAATGCCATTTTATAATCCCCTAGCCTGATGAAAGGATATCACCCTCATGATTATATTGCATTATATATTGAAAGACATTAAATTTAAGTCCCAAATCATTTCAACTGATCAAGAAATAAATTGTCTTTTATGGGCCTGACCTATTTAGCTGAACCCTTACAAGGAAAGTAGACAAAGACAAAGAAAGTCAGAGGATTGTGTTTCTAGTAGCCTTGAATTTGCAATCTCCATGAATTCTACAGCTGCAAGGAAACAAATTTTTTCCAATTGTCAAATGAACATGAAAGAGGACCCTGGGCCCCACATGAGACTAGGCCAACACCTTGATTACTGATTTGCAAAGTTATGAGCAAAGAACTCAATTGAGTCCTGCCTGGACTTCTGACCTACATACTATGAGGTGATAAATGGCTGTTATCTTAAGCTAGAAAGTTTGCAGTCATTTATAGTGCAGCAGTAGAAAATAAATACACCTGATAATATTTTATTGTGTGCCAGATATTGTTAATTTTAACTTGTTTAATCTGTATTCCTATGGATAGTCTTGATCTTTGTCCTTATGCACAGTTTGGCTATTTGACAACAGCTTTTGTTGGAGAAGACTCTTGAGAGACCCTTGGACTGCAAGGAGATCCAACCAGTCCATTCTAAAGGAGATCAATCCTGAGTGTTCATTGGAAGGACTGATGCTAAAGCTGAAACTCCAATACTTTGGCCACCTCATGCGATGAGTTGACTCACTGGAAAAGACTCTGATGCTGGGAAAGGTTGGGGGTGGGAGGAGAAGGGGACGACAGAGAATGAGATGACTGGATGGCATCGCCAACTCTGTGGACATGAGTTTGAGTGAACTCCGGGAGTTGGTGATGGACAGGGAGGCCTGGCATGCTGTGATTCATGGGGTCACGGAGAGTCGGACACGACTGAGCGACTGAACTGAACTGATCATTTCAAGGACTGGTTTTAAGTTTTCTTAGGTGGACCCAGAGCAGAGTTTAGCCCCAGAGTAGTTTTTTCCTGACTTCTGAAGCAGATGGCTCCACTCTCCCAGCTCAGAGTTCTCAACTCAGGGAGCAGTTGGGTTCTTTCCAGCTTCCCTTTCACTGCACCATTACTGAAGACACTTTGACAGTCAGCTGGGGTAATTGTAGGGCTTATTTCATTTGGTTCCTGTTTCTTGGAGATGGGAACTGCCTTTTATTTCTTGATACCCAACATGTTAATGTTATATATTTTTTGTAGCTTCTCACTTGTTTCAAGCATTATAGTATTTTAGTGACTGCTCCAGGACTGCAATATACATCCTTAATTTCTCATAGCCCACTTGCATTTAATATTGTACCACTCAAAATACAGAAACCATGGAGCCATTTGTTCTGTGTGCCCACCATAATATATAGCTATTATACATAATATGTCTCCATTTGTTATAAATTATGCAAGAAGCTATTTTTTTTCTTTAAATAGGTGATTTATATAAACCAGTTAATAAGAAAAAATAAAAAAGTATTTCTTTGCATTTGCAACTTTTATGTTATTCATTCTTTGTGACTATTTACCCTCAGCCTAAGAAATTTCCTTTAACCTGTTGAAGTCTGCTGGTGATGATACTTTTAGTCCATCTAAAAATACCTTTATTTTGCTTTAGTTCTTGAAAGGATGTTTTCTCTGGTTATAGAACCTGAGCTGATTTTTTTCTTTCAATACGTTAGAGATGTTGCTCTTCTCTCCCTTTCTGCATGGTTTCTGATGAAAATTTAACTAGTAAATTATTTTTCCTGTATGAAGAATGTATTATTATTTTTCTCTTGATGCTTTGAAGATTTGCTATCCTGTCTTTGGTTTTCAATGGTTTGACCATGATGTGCCTTGGTATGGGATTGTTTACGTTTATTCTACTTGATGTCCTCTGAGCATGTTTTATCTATACATTTCTGTCTTTTTTCAAATTTAGGGACATTTTTTGTCATTTTGGGGCTTCCCTTATGGCTCAGTTGGTAAAGAATCTGCCTACAGTGTGGGAGATCTGGGTTTGATCCCTGGGTTGGGAAGATCCCCTGGAGAAGTGAATGGCTACCCTCTCCAGTATCCTGGCCCGGAGAATTCCATGAAAAGTCCATGGGGTTGCAAAGAGTCAGACACAACTGGGCGACTTTCACTTCACTTCACTTCAGTCATCTTTATTTAACTTTTTTTCTCGCTTCTGGGATTCCTATTATACATATGTTGGAATCTTTATTTGTATAAAAGGTTCTGTTCTTTTTTTCACAATCTTTATTCTCTCATCTCATTGGAAAATTGCTATTGTTCTTTGAGTTATTCTATCATCTTCATGTGGTTGTTAAGATCACTTAGTAAATTTTTTATTCAAATACTGTATTTTTCAAAAAATACTGATTTTTTATTCAAGTACTGTCCATTTGGTTTTGGAGTTTTATTTTTATTTCACTTTTGATGTTTTACATTTCTTTCATTTACTGAGCTCATATTTTATCTCATTGAAAATCATTATAATAGCTGTTTAAAAGTCCTTGTCTGATCACTCTAACATCTAGTTCCTCTCAAGTTCTGATTCAGTTGCTTTCCTTTTCTCTTGACGATATGTTCCATTTTCTTCGTTATTTTTTGTTGGGAAATTTTGGATTTATCCTGGGCTTTGTGATCGGTCGTGTATGTTCTTGGTTTTGTTGGTTTTCTCTAATAAGTGATTTTCTTTTGCTTATGCAACTCTGTTTCTTAAACAGCAATTCCAGTCTCAGTTTGGATCATCTGTCTTTAGCTAAGATGCCTTGAATCTGTCTCATGCGTGTGTGGTTTAGGAATCAGAGAAACTAGCAGGCAGAATTTGGGAAAGTTCTATCTCTTTCTCTTTGAGGAATCTCCAGCTTTCTCCATCTGTGGATTCCCCTGACCACAGATTTTCTCCTGACATATTCACCACCATGTACTGGCTATGCACCCAGGCACAAAGTCACAGATACAAGGAGTTTAAGTCTTTCTGCTCCCCTCTTCCAAGGGTTTCTTTCTCACCAGTTTCTGCCTACTTCTCTTGTCTCTCCAGTGCTTTTAGGTCATTACTTTTGCTTTATGTCCAGGTTTTATAGTCATATACTTCAGGGGAGTTTTCCAGGAGAACCTTATAACTTCATCACCTGAATCAGAAATCTCTCTCAGTTATTTTATTTATTTAGGCTATGCTGGGTTTTCATGGCTGCTGGACCCCTCCACCACCAGGGAATTCCTCCCAGTTATCTTTTAAATTCAAGCATCTTGTCATTTAAAGGCAAAACACTTTGTCCAGGGCCTTGGAGAAATTTGTTCAACTAGTTCACAGGATGAAAAGTATCTGCTGAGAAGACTGCTTTCTGCAGCTATTGTTCATCTTCAAAGCACTTAACAAAATCTGACCAGTTTATCTTGAAAGTACTTCTAAATTTCACCTACTGATTCAAAAACTCTGCTGAAAACTCTTTCTCTGGGAATTCACTGAATTTCTAGGTATAGCAGAATATGTGGTCTTTGTCCAGATTTTCCTCCAATTTCAATTATTCTCACTTGGTCTTTGTATATCAAAGTTAGCCATTTTGTAGCATCATGCAAAACTTCCTTTCATTCTATCTCTAAGAGTGTTTGATAATAGTACTTCATTGTAAAGAAGGCAGTGTCTTGTGACAATGTGAGGAAATTTTAACTAAGATACAAAACCTCTCATTTTTCAGTTCAGTCACTCAGTCGTGTCCAACTCTGTGCCTCCTTGGACAGCCAGCATGCCTGGCTTCCCTGTCCATCACCAACTCCCAGAGCTTGCTCAAACTCATATCCATAGAGTCGATGATGCCATCCAACCATCTCATCCTCTGTCATCCCCTTCTTTTCCTGCCTTCAATCTTTCCCAGCATCAGGGTCTTTTCCAATGGGTCAGTTCTTTGCATCAGGTGGCCAAAGTATTGGAGCTTCAGCATCAGTCCTTTCAATGAATATTCAGGAATCATTTCCTTTAGGATTGACTGATTTGATCTCCTTCCTGTCCAAGAGAGTCTCAAGAGTCTTCTCCAACACCACAGTTCAAAAGCATCAATTCTTTGACTCTCAGCTTTCTTTATGGTCCAATTCCCACATCCATACATTACTACTAGAAAAAAAAAATTCTCATAAAACCAGCCATTGACAAGGCACTATCAGTTTGGAAATCAACACTGTTCTTATAGGTTAAATCTTTTATTTATAGATATGAAGGCCAAACATTAAATATGCCTTGACCCTTGCTTTTTTGTGGGCAATTCTTTGTGTTCTTGAACGTCACAGTTATTTGCAAATCGTACCAATATTGCAGCATCACATTTGTTGGTGAAATCTGCTGACTCAGTCTAGATAGAGATAAAGATTTTCAGTTTGTTCCACAAAACCTCTTCAATATCATGTAACACGTCATCAGTACAGTCAGTCCTCTCTATCTGTGGATCCCAAATCTGTGGATTCAACCAACCATGAATCAAAGACATTTGGAAAAAAATTCCAGACAGTTCCAATAAGTAAAACTTGAATTTGCCACATGCCAGCATCTATTCACAAAGCATTAACATTGTATTTAGAACTAGTTAACATGGCATTTCCTTTATATTAGATATTATAAGTAATCCAGAGATGATTTAAAGTATATGGAAGGATATGCCTACATTACATACAAATATTATACCATTTTATATAAGGGACTTGAGCATTTGTAGATTTTTATATCCATGGGAAGGTTCTGGAACCCATCCCCCATGAATACCAAGGGATGACTATACTTCAACTTATCACACTGTTTGAGAGTGTGAACTTTTCAGTTTCTTATACTGCATCTTGTCCTAGCACTTTTCTTACAAAAATTGTACCTGATCACATTATTAGCATCTCACCTAGTATGTGACTTCCTGTTTGGGGCAATAAGTTCTGCTACTAAATAATTCATTTTCTGGCCCTTTTTTTTTTTAATAAATGTTACCTGCTTTTAGCAAGATGTTTAATGTTGATTTTGACATTCTAGTAGCCATTTAATCTGCACCTTTGCTTCTCAAATGGCTGTGACTTGTACTTAAGTGTTGCTTTTTTTTTCAATTTTGTTGGTTCCATTGCTACACTTGTAAGTTGTTTGACATAGCAGGGGTTGGCAAACTACAGTCCACGGGCCAAATTCCTCCAGAGGCCAGTGTTTGTATGGATATCCGATCTAAGACTGGCTTTTACATTGAGTGAACTCCAGGAGTTGGTGATGGACAGGGAGGCCTGGCGTGCTGTGATTTATGGGGTTGCAAGGAGCAGCAGAGACATTACTTTGCCAACCAAGGTCCATCTAGTCAAGGCTATGGTTTTTCCCGTGGTCATGTATGGATGTGAGAGTTGGACTGTGAAGAAAGCTGAGCACCGAAGAATTGATGCTTTTGAACTGTGGTGTTGGAGAAGACTCTTGAGAGTCCCTTGGACTGCAAGGAGATCCAACCAGTCCATTCTAAAGGAGATCAATCCTGAGTGTTCATTGGAAGGACTGATGCTAAAGCTGAAACTCCAATACTTTGGCCACCTCATGCGATGAGTTGACTCACTGGAAAAGACTCTGATGCTGGGAAAGGTTGGGGGTGGGAGGAGAAGGGGACGACAGAGAATGAGATGGCTGGATGGCATCACCGACTCTGTGGACATGAGTTTGAGTGAACTCCGGGAGTTGGTGATGGACAGGGAGGCCTGGCGCGCTGTGATTCATGGGGTCGCGGAGAGTCGGACAGGACTGAGCGAGTGAACTGAACTGAACTGAACTGAAACGAATAGAATCCCAGACGGCTCAGTGGTAAAGTATCTGCCTGCCAATGCAGGAGACATGGAATCGATCCCTGGGTCAGGAAGATCCCCTGGAAGAGGAATGGCAACACACTCTAGTATTCTTGCTAGACAAATCCCATGGACAGAAGAGCCAGGTGGACTACAGCCTGCAGGGTGGCAAAGAGTCAGACACAACTGAACGACTGATTACACAAACAAACAAAACATAGAAGGGGTGATGGAAACTGTATGTGGCCTGCAAAACCTAAAATATTTACTATCTCTGGTTGAGATTTGTCTTGAAGCACAGTTCCATATCCTCTACTGACCAATGACCAGCTTTTTAAGACAGCTGGCAGGGTTAGGAATATTGCCTATGTCAATGGAACAGAGATTTTCTGTCTCAGAACAAATGAAAAGTGTCACAGAAGTGAAAAGGGAATAAAGCCCACAGATGGCAGAGTGGTCAGGTTTAGCCTAATTCTCATTAATGTTTCAAATCCCATTTGGATAAGCAGAGAGCTTTGTATAACCTTTGTGTGGTACTTCTGTGTGGTAAGAATCAAAAACTCTATGATATCCAAGATAAAATCCCTTGACATCTGACATCACAAAAGGTAGTGTTTGGTCAAAAGGCTTGGTTTCTTTAAATATTGTGCCCCTCTGGCATCCAGTTCTGGTTTTCTCCTGCCAAACTACCTAATTTTGCAAATTCCAACTCAGGTTCAATACATGCATGCCTCAGAGTGGCCATCTTGAGGGAAGGAAATGTCATTCTGGAATCTTTGTGGTTGAACAGATAAAGCACCCGAATGGATGTTTGAAGACCCAGGGAGAGAACAGAAGTGTAGTTATAGGAGGAAAAATTATATAAAAAATTATATAATTAAAGAATTATAAATGAGGACTCTAGGAAAAGATGAAGGCTGAGAGTAGGCATAATTGAAGAGTATATAATCATGAAGATTAGAGATGAGGAGAACTCAAGCTTAGTCACCAACTCCTGAAATGTTAGTAGACATCTCTGTAAGCTCTGAGACTGATAAAAATTTACTAATTTAAATAAACTTTTGGATTCACATCCTACATGGCCCAGTTAAAGCAGGAATCTAGAGAAATGTCAGAACTATAAAATAAAGAAGCTATGAACAGAGAGGTAGGAAGTCACCATATTCTTGCCAAACAGGGAAGGCAGGATAATATTGAGAAGAAATATGGGAATATATTTCCCTGTGGTAACCAACCTCTAAGGTGGCCTTCAGTGGTTCTTGCCTCTATTTAAACCCCATGCAGTCCCCTTCCACACTGAATCAGAGCTGGACTGTGTGACCAATTAATGAAGACAACTATATACAACTTCTGAGGATAGGTCATAAAAGTCATTGTGGCATTTGCCTTGTTCTCAGTGCTCACTGTTTCTGGGGAAGTTAGCTGTCATGCCATGAGCACACTCATGGTGCTCTGTGAAGAGGACCAGAAGGGAGTAATGGAAGCCTCCCACCAACAGCTAGCTCCATGTGATGTGCTAGCCATGTGGTTTGGCTACCTTTAAAGCAACTCTCCATCACTAGTCAAGCTTTCAAATGATTGCAGGTCCCAGTCAATATCTGAATAAAACTAATCAAAATAGGAAACAAAACAAAATACTGAGCCCCAAAGAGCCCCAGCCAAGCCTACTGAAACTATAATAAAATAAATGTCTATCATTGTTTAAAGCCACTAAGTTTTACAGCAATTTGTTATACAGCAAGAGATAACTAATGCACTGCCCTGTGAGGCCCAAGACTGGGCAGTAAATGGAAACTCTTGTCAATTGAGTAATAGTTGATAAAACTAGAAAATAGCAAAGGTTTCAAGGATTGAAGATGGTAAGGGTAAATTCTGAGATTCAAAGTTAGGAAATCCAATTAATATTTGGGTTATGTGACTCAAGGTGCTTGGAAGAGGAACTGACTGCCAAGAGTTGATTCTTTCAGCTTAAGATGCCTTTAACATTCATTCTAGGTGGTTAAGTCCAGGAGAATAAGAAGGAAATGAAGGATTCAGGACAGTAAGCCTGCCTAGGTAGAATAGATGTTCTTGGTGACCTACTTAGATGCCCTTTACTGAGCCAAGGCACAATTCCCTCAGCTATTGCATCCCTCTTTAGAGAATTGCTGTGGTACTCCCCTACCCAGAAATGACTGGGAGGTTACATGCTTCCTCAGGGTGACCTGCAGTCATTAACTGCGAGATACAACCTCCTCCCCAGGCTCAGTGCTCGACAATTCCATGATGCTGCCCTTGCTTCACATCCCCCCATGGGATCAGACTGAGGCTGGGCTTTAGCTGAAATCACACCTTACTCAGCCTCCTCCTCTGGGCTGTTCTGCTGCCCTCACCTCATAGAGAGTTCACCAGAGATCACTCCCTGGTGAACTCCCTGGTAAATTGCCTGTGCAAGAATCCCTTCTGCAGGCTCCACTCTGAGGAAACCCAACTTAACAACCAGGCTCAAAGAACGTGCATATACCTATAGCATCTATTGTTTGGCATTTTCCAGAAGCCATAACAGCCTCAGGTAGAGTGCAGGGGTAAGAACCCCACCACAAACTGATTTATACCACGAATATTAAATATTAGAGTCTCTTACCCCTAAGAGAAAAATTTAGGAGGATTAAGAGGATTTGGGAGCAAATCCATAAGAATTAGAGGGGAGGTGCAGTGATGATTATCTCCTAATTTTCAAGATTAATTTCTGAAGGACTAGCACAGACCATTTTCAGACAAAATGTAGATCTGTTTAGATTACTGGGATAGTTTGACCCTATGGGAGAGTTTGTGGCTTTAGTATAATGTCTCAGTCCTATTTGGTTGTTTTTCTTTTAGAGTGTTTTTTTAGGCATGTATGTGTGTGCTCAATCATGTCCGACTCTTTGCAACCCCATGAGCTGTAGCCTGCCAGGCTCCTCTGTCCATGGAGCCAAGAACACTGGAGTGGGTTACCATGTCCTATTCCAAGTGTTAAGGCATACTGTACAATAAGATAAATACTGACACCTATGTTTGATGCTTCTATCATAAAAGAAAATACAAACAGAGCTATATAATGTCATCTGCCATGGGATCCAAAGAGTTCCCAGGAAGCTTTAAAGATAAAAATGAACCTAATAAATTAAAAATCAACTATACTTCAATTAAAAAAACAGAAACTAACACATCATTGTAAATCAACAATTCTTCAGTTGAAAAAAAATTTGCACATTGGGAGGATGTTCCTGGAGGATAATATATCAACTCCAAAATCACAGCTTTTTATACTCTGCCCAAGCCAATAACCAAGGGAAAATAATTGATAGACGAAGGATTTTTTAACTCTGTTGAAAAGAGCTTCAGGGCATAGTCCTCTATTAATTTTTAACTTTGGTAGCCTCCTATTTGAATGACGCAGCATCGTTGTTTTATAATTTTTCTCATCATTTTTTTCCCCAGGTGAGAATTCCTTCCATCTTTGGGCTCAAAGTACAGCAAATGTAGAAAATTTACACAAACCCCTAGATAGACTCACTCAACAGCTTTTTCCACCACCTCTTGCTACCAACTGGGCTGTCACTAGAGAAACTGGCCCTAGGGAAAAAAGAGAGGGTCCCACCAGCTGATAATCTCCACACATGCACACACACACACACCGACCATCAAAACAAAGCCTGCTGGACTTCCACTCCCATCATGTATCCATTCGTTAGGTCTAACTTCAGCTACACAGAAATGCTAGAGAAACACAGAATCAGTCACAGTTGCCTATCTCAGATTAAACACCTGGAGAATCCCAGGGACAGGGGAGTCTGGTGGGCTGCCATCTATGGGGTTGCACAGGGTCGGACACGACTGAAGCAACTTAGCAGCAGCAGCAGGAATGGCTCCAATCCTTACCACTTATTACTAACTTTTTATATTTTCCCTTTGGTAAGAACACTGAAGCCAATAATTTTGAGTCTGTAATTGCCATCAACTCTCTGTGAGCCAGGGCCCTTCACCTCTCTGTGTATCAGTTTCTTCAGCTTCAGGAAAGAGAGATTGATTTTGATCACTACTTCTGCATCAAGAAACAATGGTTAAGGGGGTCCATCCAAGACGGCGGCATAGGAAGACCCTGGATTCACCTCCCACAGACACAACAAATCTACATCTACATATAGAACAGTCCCTTCTAAAGGAGAACTGGGGACTGATTGAATAGCTTCTGCACAATTGGCAATAGAAGTGCCACATAGAGATGGGTAGGATAGACAGAGGCATGGAGTCTAGGGGAATCCCACCCTCAACATGGTGCCCTGCAGTAGGGATGGATATCGCTGAGGGACCCATGCACAGACTTACCCACCCTGAAAGCAAAAATGAAATAACAGTTTAAAGAGCACCTAGACTGCACAATGGCAGCCCACTCCAGTGCTCTTGCCTGGAAAATCCCATGGACGGAGGAGCCTGGTGGGCTGCTGTCCATGGGGTCACTAAGGGTAGGACACGACTGAGCGACTTCACTTTCACTTTTCCCTTTCATGCATTGGAGAAGGAAATGGCAACCCACTCCACTGTTATTGCCTGGAGAATCCCAGGGATGGGGGAGCCTGGTGGGCTTCCGTCTGTGGGGTCGCACAGAGTCGGACACAACTGAAGCGACTTAGCAACAGCAGACTGCACAAGAAAGAAGTGTGTCTGCCAGCAGGTCAGAGAACTGCTAGAACACTCTCCAGGAATGGTGTGTATGTATGTATATGTAATAAACATACATATATAATAAGAAAGCAAACAGAATAGAAACAAACCCATAGATACAGAGAACAAACCGATTAAGGTGGGGAGACGGGGAGGGTGGGGAGACGGGGAGGGTGAGGAGGCTTGGATGAAATAAGCAATGATTAAGAGGTATAAACTTCCATCATGGGGATAGAGTGTATAGCATGGGGATTATGGTTAGTAATATTTTAATAACTTTGTACTGTGATAGATGAAAACTAGACTTATCCTGGTGATCATTTCATAATGTATAAAATATCAAATCACTTGTTGCATACCTAAAACTAATATAATATTGTAAGTCAATTCAGTTCAGTTCAGTTCAGTCACTCAGTCGTGTCCGACTCTTTGCGACCCCATGAATCACAGCACACCAGGCCTCCCTGTCCATCACCAACTCCCGGAGTTCACTCAAACTCATGTCCACAGAGTCGGTGATGCCATCCAGCCATCTCATTCTCTGTCGTCCCCGTCTCCTCCCACCCCCAATCCCTCCTAGCATCAGACTCTTTTCCAGTGAGTCAACTCGTCGCATGAGGTGGCCAAAGTATTGGAGCTTCAGCTTTAGCATCAGTCCTTCCAATGAACACCCAGGATTGATCTCCTCTAGAATGGACTGGTTGGATCTCCTTGCAGTCCAAGGGACTCTCAAGAGTCTTCTCCAGCACCACAGTTCAAATGGCTTCAATAAAAAGTAAGAAAGTGGTTGAGAGGAGATGACTTTCATAGAAAAAAGATTATACGATTACATAAATCAGAGGCCACCACAAACTACAGCCCCTACTTGAAGAATTCCTAGTATATTGAGCATAATAAAGGGTTTCATCAATAAATAAATATGTTTGAAATTGTTGAAACAAAGAACTGTTGACCATGAGGACTTTTTGGGTGGAATACATACTGAACTTACCCCTTTTCAGCTTCATGGGTCGGTGATTATAGCTGGCCTGGTCAAACACCAGGATGTTCCTGTAAAGTTACTTTTTTATGTGGAATTAATGTTTAAACCAGTAGACTTTGAGTACAGCAGACTACTTTCCCACAGCGCAGGTGAACCTCATCCAATCAGTTGAAGGCCGTAAAAGAAAGGCTGAAGCTTCCAGAAGAAGGGATTTATCCTCAAGACTGCCCATTGAAACCCTCTCTGAATTTCAGCCTGAGTGGCCTTCCCTGAATATTCTGTACTTAAAATTGTATCAGCTTCTACCTGAATTTCCAGACTGCCAGCTTGCCCTGTGGATTTCAGACTTGCCAGCTCCCACAACTGTGTGAGCTAATTCCTTAAAATCAACCGTTTAACCCCAATCTGAGTCTCTTTCTCTCCATATTTGTGTATGTGTACATATATGTGTATGTGAATATAAATGTGCGTGTGTATATTTCTGTGTATATATTCCTGTTGGACCTGTCTCTCTGAAGAGCCTTAATATGCTGGCATTGTGTTTTAATTGAACCAAAGATGTTATAGAGTTGTAAAAATTTCCATTTTCTGTTTTTTATTTTCTCGCATAATCTGAACCCTCTTGAGAGTTTGTGTGTGTGTGTGTGTGTGTGAAAGAGATAATTCTCTTCTGGAGGAAACCAGGAACAATATGATGGTGCAGAAAGGGTGCCATATTATAAGATAAAGATAATGTAATTAAAAGATCAGGAAAGGGAAGAGACCCCTTGGTCACTCAGGGCCTTGACTGTGCCACCAGCAGAAGTGTTACAGTGGTGCCCTGCTTGCTGAAGTGATTTGTGTTGGTCCTTTCAAGTTCTGAAAGCTGTGTTTTTCTGACTTAATGGCTAGTGTACTCAAGAACTTGAATCTGAATTGTCTCCTGACAAGCCTTTTAGCAGACCAGGTCTGTTTGAAGGGGAGGATGCCATTGTTAACCAAAGTTCCTGGCACAGCTTCTGCTTCAAGTTGGCCCTCACTGAATGCCTTCCATGCTAATGAACAATTTATAAAAGCTATTTAATGGTGATCTTGGCTTCATATACTGTGTAGTTACTTTGGAATCCCTGGAGAACTCTTATTCTGGCATAGATATTCCATCCCAATAGTCCCTTGACAGAAGCAATTGTTACAAATAGGATAGACTCCTTTATAATTCCTAAATGAGCAAGGTTTTATCCTTTCAAAGACCCATTTTTCTATGTCTGTGAAACACTAACAGTAAGAATTTCTACCCTTTAAAATTATTTTTAATGTAATAATGGATTTAAAGTCCTTAGCACAACTTGACACAATGCCAGTGCTCAAGAGTTATTATGAACAGAACAAACAACAGTTTCTCAGATTTTCACTACAGATTTTAACTGAATATAGTTGTGTCTGGGAATGCATTGTTGGCCCTAAATATAAAGTAAATCACTATAATAACAGGCAGCCATGTATGAATCTCAGATCAGACACTCAAGTGAACACAAAATGTACCTTCATTTTTTTTTTCTATCTTTCTATTTAATTTTTCTTTCTGGCTTAAATCTGTAGGGTGGTGGAAACTTCCTCTTACCAATTTAGAGTATCCCTTTCCCAAGGTTTGTCTTAAGTTCCAGGGGCCTGCAACGAAGCTAAGGCATTGGGTGGACTGGTGGAGGTTGTGGCATCTTGCCCGCCAGTCCTGTCTCCAGCACATCCACAGAGACACCTGATGGTTGTGGGAATGATCTCCACAGGTCAGGGTTGAGATGCCCCATTCCTGTCCTCACAGGCCCTTTTTATCTAGCTGTTTTCTAATCTTCCTGACATGGTGGAAGTTTGGCATCTTTCTGTACTTTCCTTGCCTCTCTGGGGCATGCAAATATCAGCAAGGATATCTATGGCTGCCTTTCTGCCCAAACACACCATTTCTACATTTTTCATGTAATCTCTCAAGGGCTCTGCCTGGTAAATAAATTTTCATCTGTTTCTGAATCCCTTGGGGTAGGGTGGAGCATTCCTATTTAGCTTTGATAAATTTCCTAAGAAATACTTAGTATCACCTCCTTTGTGGGCTCAGTTTTTACATCTGCAAGACTCATAGCTTTTGTCAGAATACTGTTGAGGTTTTGCTTGAAAAGGAAAAGGGGAAATACTTAAATTAAAAAATATATAAGTCAAAAACCCAAACAACATTTTTTTCCTGCCTCATAGGAAGTCAATGACAGTCTAATGTAATTCAACATTTAAAAAAGAAAAATTATTTCAGGTAAATATTTTGTTTAGAAACATGATCTGAAGAGGTAAGTTTTTGAAAGAGTATAAACTCTACCTGGCAGAGGGGATAAAATGCTATATGTAGGGAACTGGAGGTAGATCTCAAAGCCTTACCCAATCGAAAGCAGGGCTAGTGGATGCTGCCACACCCCCTCAGTATTTGTTAGATTCTGGTTGAAAGTAATAGAAAGCCAACCTGAAATATTGATAGCTTATTCCAAAGAGGAGTAAGATGTCTCCTAGAAAGCAGGGGCAGAAACAGCTGCAGCCAGGAACAGGAGTGCTATCAGTATCTCTCCATCTTATCTCTGTTTCTTTCTTTTTGCCCTCTCTTCAGGCCATCTACATCTATTTCTTTCATCCCTATAACACCAAAAGTGACCCAAAGAATTTTCCATGTTACTGGTAGGTTCAGTGATCTAGAAAGAGGCTGACATGAGTCTCAAATCAAAATCCAAATTCCTTGGGGAAAAACTCTGTTGGCCCAAGCTGCATCTGGTGGACACCTCTGAACCAATTTATTTGTGGCCAGGGTCTAAACTATATTTGAGGGCCTTCGCTGGCTGTCCAGTGGTTAAGACTTTACCTTCCAATGCAGGGGTATGGGCTCCATCCCTGGTTTGGAAGCGAAGATCCCATCTGCCTTGTGGCCAAAAAATGAAAACATGAAGCAGAAGCGACATTGTAACAAATTCAATACAGACTTTCAAAATGGTTCAAATTAAAAAAAAAAAAAAAAAACTGCACTTGAACCAACATGGCCACTCTGAAATCAACCTTGTGGATAAAAAGGAAGACGGGATAGTTTCTAGAAGGAAGAAGGAATAGAAAAGGAAGTGAATGAGTTCTGAGCACACAAAACAATGGAATCTAGTCAATAACCCAGTGGTAAAATTCTTCTCTAAATCAAATCTGCCCTCAGATCCACTCAAGAACTTTCTTCCATCGCTGGTAAGGACAAATGTGGGGAGAAATGAAAAGTAGAAAGCTCTATTCATGAGAAAGTTTAGGAGATCTGAATCACTGTTTGGTAGTGACCTTTTTAAAGAACAATGTTCTTTCCCATAGTAGAGGAGAGAGGAAAAGAAGAGACAGATCCCACCAACTTGAGTAACGGACAGGCTAAAATTTTTATCTCTTTTTATCTTCCCAGAAAAACATTTTGCCATGGTGACTTGAAGATTAATGGTATTTGAGGAAGGGATGGAAAATAACTTGGAGAGGTCCTGCCCCAGTACAGTAATATTTGCTTTATTGTGGCTTCATGAAAAGACTGTAACATTGTGAGCTATGCTCTCTTGGGACAGAGGGATGAAAAATGCAATGGTAATGGATCACTGACAGCTCAGGGCTAATTGTCTGAGTCAGAAGATGGGAGATCAAAGCAGAAAGTCATAGAAGGGAAAACAGGACTACATGCCTCCCCTCACAAACACTCACAAAACAATGTTACTAATAACCCCATTCTTAGGAAAATGGAAATGACTTGAAATTTCATTGTTCATGCTTATGCAAAAGATTGAAAAAGAATAGAAAAGAAACTTAATAATGCTAGTTGCCTGTGGGGAAATTGGATGGCCAGGCTACAGTGGGAAGAAGGAGACTACATTGCATACTCTTATATTTTTACCCATATGATAGCTAATAAAAAATAAAATGCATTAAAACATTTTAAATGGTAAAATCATTAATAAGTAGCTGGAAACAAGAGTAAAGGGGGAACAAGTTTCTGGCCAGACTTAATATATAAGTTTTAAAATGGGACATTTTATAACAAAAAACAGATTATTTTCCTACAAGGGAAAATAATTTGAAAAAGAATATATATGTATATTATATATAGTATAATATATATATTACTGAATCACTGAGCTGTAGTTAATAAAGTTGAAGCTAATCAACTGAAGCTAATAGTTGATATTGTAAATCAACTATACTTCAGTTTTTAAAAGGAAGTTACTTTGAAATGCATAATTTTGAAGATAGTGCAAATTAGCTTGTAGTTCAAAGTATCTCTCCAGAAACACTTTCGAGAGGCATGTCAACAGTCAGTTCTACATCAAGGGAAATGAAGTGCACCTGTATCCAGCAAAGTCTTTAAAGATCCCTGCAAGGTTCAGTGTTCTTTTACTTCTGTGATAAGATCAGTATGTCCAGAGAGGCTCTATATCTTCCCCATGAGGGGGAGGGCCTGGAATGGATAAAGAATCAGAGCAACAGCTGACCCACAAAGACAAGTAGCACAAGCAAGAAGGAAACCTATGTTGTTGAAACCTCTGAAACTACTGAGGGACTACTTGCTATTGTAACAGCTTAGCAATAACTGACTAATAATACCCAAGACTTCTTTTCTCAGGTGTTGACAATTCACTAATTGAATTCTCTAGGTCTGGACAAGTGTACTGCTGACATCTGAGAGTCCTACGAAACAGTTTCGACCTGGAATATTTCAGGGCAAGTGTTGCCAGTCACCTGTGCCACAAAAGAGCACAACTTCTGCCAAACGTGATTTTGTACAAGCTGGTTTCCTGGTTGGGGCCACAGAAAAGGTAAGTTGCACATTTCACCTCCTGACAATCGAATGAGTTGGTTTGTTGGATGGCTTTATTTAGGCCAGCCCATTTTGCTTTGTAGAGTTGCTGTCAACTGTCATTTGGATGCTAGTTTTCTGAGTGTAGTTGTTTCTAGATCACCTTTGTGTCTACAGTGATAAAGCTATGCCTTTATATGTGGGGGAAAAAACATAGATTCTGCCTTTCTCTTTGTAATAAAGACCATGTGAAAAGGAAAATATCATCTCCAGCACCTTCCTTGATCACCTGCACTCTGCCAGCCTCCTGTATGGTCAGAACTGACGCCCAGTGAAGGGAGTCATTAGCTGTGTGATAGTCAAGACAGGACTTTTGACGGAGGCCCATCCCCCAACATGGAGAATCATCTTTGACCACCCATGCCACAGACCCAGAAACATACACTACAGAATCAGAGATTTACAGACAGCTTTCTATGTGCCAAGCACTATACTATATACCAGAACACATACGAACAAAACACAGGAAAATAAAATGTAAGTTTCTCCCTGGGAAGGTCATAATCTGTCAGGACACATAGCAAATACCCATATTTGTATACAGTGATGCTACAGCCTATTTATCCATGTTATTTGCTTTTTTAAGATATTTATTTAAAAACAGGAACCTCAGAAATCACCCAAACCATGTCATTCCCTTACTAGGAAACAGATCTGTTCCTTAATACTACCAGTTTCAAAATGAAACACGTTGTATTAGCTTAGTTCATTCTTTGGGGATTTTTTATGATGCCCCCCCCCAAAAAAAAAACCCTCTGGCTTGTTTTCATTTCAGAAGCACAAGCTTTGCTGAACAGATTTCATTTTCTTCTGAATTTTCAACCTACAATGTCAATCCTGTAATCATTTTATTTCCTTTTCATATGTGGCCCTTTCTGATGACCTTTCATATCAAGTGAGCTTTTTTAGAAACACATTTATTTATTTATTTGGCTGCATCAGCTTTTAGTTGCAGCAAGCATGATCTTCAGTCTTTGTTGCAACATGAAAGATCTTTAGCTGTGGCATGTGGGATTTTTTGCTCTGACATGTAAACTCTTATTTGTGGCATCTAGTTCCCTGACTAGGGATCAGATCTGGACCCCCTGCACTGGGACAGGGGAAGCTTAGCCACTGGACCACCAGGGAAGACCCTCAAATGAGCTTTCTATAGCCGTTTTTTCCCATGGATAATCAAAGAAGGCAAGATTCACTTCTTTAATTTATTAGAGTTCTTCTAAGGTGGCAGGCAATGCTCCCTGTCTTAAAGTTTGTAAGATATTCTCAAGTTGAAAAAACCATGTCACTCAAGATGTGGAAAATGAGATCAGTGGATACAGTTTTAGAGAGGTAGATCTCTGCACAGCATAAAAACAAATGTCTGATCTGCCTGTCTACCTCGAAAACTATGGAGTTCCTCCTTGCTCCATGAGTTCACACAGGGACTGGATGATCACATCTCAGGAACACGAAAAGGAAGGGTTGAGACTCAGAGGGTGGCCAGAGCAGGAAGATTATGCCATTTGTGGGGCCCAGGACAAAATGAAAATATAGGACTCCCTGTCCAGAAATTATTAAGAATATCAAGATGGCAACAGTAGAGTGTTAAACTAAGTACGAGGCTCTTCTGAGCACAGGGTCACATGTGACCTCAGGTAACACCTCAAGAAGCTGGTCCTGGGTCCAAGAATTGACTCAAGGATGAACTCAAGGAGGCCTTGGAGTCCTTACAAAGCTGGAAGTACCAAAGTTTCACAAAATCATCTGTCCTCAATCACAGAATTTAGAAGAAGACAGAGAAACCAAGGGGTCCAAGAGTTTTAAACCTGGACTCAGAAGCTGTATCTTTGATATTATATGGAAAATGTTTGTGTCTGGGCATTTTCTGTAAGAAGAGGGTCCAGAACTTTAGTCTGATTATGAAAGGATTCTGGCAACCTCCCCACAAAAATCAAGAATCTCTAATCCAATCCCCTCATTTTGTCCATGAAAAAAATTGAGATTTACAGGAGGAAAAATAACTTTTACAAATTTGGGAGGCTAATTCCTTTGGAATATTTGTTTTTAATATTTGTATTTATTTATTTGGCTGTGCCTAGTCCTAGTTGTGGAACTTGCTTTCTTCAATCTTTGTTGAGGCATGTAGGGTCTTTTTTTAGTTGCAGCATGTGGGATATAGTTTTCCAACTAAGGATCGAACACTGGCCCCCTGCATTGGGAGCATGGAGTCTTAGCCACTAGGCCACCAGGGACATCCCCCTTTGGAAAATTTTAAACTTTGAATCTAAAAGGGACTCTTTTCATCACTATGACTTAGTTAATCAATTTAGTTGCAATTGCCTCATCAGTAAATTTATGTTTGCCGTGGCTTTTTCCATTTTATGCTTCTGTTCTCATCTTGATCAATAGTCTGATTCATATTTTATGGGACATTGGCTTACACACTGTAACTTTAATTTTATGGTCTTAACTTCCAAAATACTTATTTGACTTCTAAAAAAGCATTGAAGATATATTTTTGGAACATTAAAGTTGGTTCCAGTTGTGGGATTAATAGAGTAAAACTTCAGTCATTAGAATTTCAAACTAAGAGAAGAAGCTAGCACCATTTCCCACCCTCTCTTATTACTCAAGCATGACTGCTAATATAAGCAAATAGAAATACTAGCATATGTATAAACAACAATAGATTTATGACATAAATGTCATTTTCACATTTCCTTTTCCAAGTTTCTGTGTACATTGCCCTTAAAGTTCAACATGGTGAAACTGGGTAATTACATTCTCCACTCATTGTCCTCTTCTGTCTCTTCTCTCTAGCATTTTCCTGTCTTGGGTCACAGAATTATTTCCAGTTCACAGTGTTCTCCTTAGGGTCCCTCAGCCTATTCAGGTCTTTGGTTCTACAGTACATCTTTGTTATATGGTCTTCTGAAAAATCTGTCATTTAATCTTTACAAATACCCCACAGAGTATGGCCAAAGTTATTTTCAAAGATGGCCATACAGTGTATCCCAACCATGGGTTCTTTCTACAGAGTGATGTTGACACTTCACCGTCTGTGTTTGCTCCTTTTGAATCTGGGTGGGCCTTTTACTGTGGTGGACATGACTCTGCATGACTTCTGAGGCTAAGTCATAAAAAATGCTAGAATTTCTCCCAGATTTTTCTCCCCTGGAAGCCTTCTGCTGATATGCAAGAACTTTGCCATCCTGAAGCTACCATGCAGAGATCACATGAAGAGAGGGAGGAAGGAGGAAGAGAGAATTACCAAGAGAAGGAGGGAGAAAGAATTAGAGAAAGGAGCCCCAACTTTTCTAGTCCCATCTGAGTCTTCCCAGCCAGGCACCCGACATATAAGTGGACAAGCCTTTAAATGATTCCAACCTTTAGTGTTCAAGCCACCGCAGTTGATATCAAATAGAGAAGCAACAACCTATCCCCTCTAATCCTTGCCCAGACTGTGGCAAAATAAATGTTTTCTTCTTTTAAACCATGAAATTTTCTCATTTTAAAGCACTGGTTTGGGGGTCATTTGTTACACAGCCATAGTAACTAGCCAGGAGATAATGCTACTTGTAAGAATCATTTGGGTGTAGGTAACAAAATAGTCAATTTATACCTATTTAAGCTTAACAACAAATGATCAACTTATGTAACTGAAAGGTCTGGAACTGTTGTTGAGATGCTTTTAACACAAGCCATATATGATGACCAAGACCTAGCCCCTCTTTACCTCTCCACTGTGCCGTCTCCATGCTCCCCACACTTTCAGGCTGTGAATGTGCAATAAAGCTTGAGCAGTTCCAAATATTTACACTGTCAAACTCAGTTAAGCAGCAGCAAAGGGAGCTCCGCTTTAACAGTCCAAACAGAGATCATAAGCTTAATTCCAGTGGCTAAATTTGACTTGCCCCCATCCCCAAACCATGGAATGTGCTGATTAGCCATGCTACAGGCACATATATGGAAAATCAGAAATTCATTCAAATACACCACAAGTACAGGAGTTGAAAAGGTTATTTCTCCCAAAGAAATCTCTGGACACTGGTCTCAAAAAAAAAAAAAAAAGTCAACAAATACTAGCTAGCTAAGAAACAATTACCCAGTTATTACTCTGGGACTATGTATGAGAAAAGGGATTTCAGCAGTGTTCCTCAGCTATAGCCCTCCAGTCTGATGAACAACTTTATCATTTGTTACCCCACATGAGCTGAGTCCAGATTTGAACACCGGTTTGCAATATAAAAGTTTTGTTTGCCCCAAACCATGATGAAATAGCATTTCTACAATCCTGTCTTTTCTTCTGATTTCTTAAAGTTCACAAGCTTGAGTAAGAAAAAATGAGAAAGAAAATCTTGCTATTGAGAATAAGAACATTTTGTGATGTGAGAGGTAGTTTTCAATTATATTCTGTTTACCTTTTTCCTTAATCTTCCTCCAGCTTTCTAGTGTAACATCAAGCAGTACTTCACATGGGCTTGACATTCAATGCAAAGAAATGTCTTCAGAACTTGTTTTTAAAGAATTTAAGAACTTGTTTTCAAACAATTTGTTTTTAAAAATTTATTCAATAAAACTATTGTTTTATTAAGACAGAATTCATATGTGATACAGTTCACCCAATTCATTGGCTTGTTATATAAATAAAACTATGCAACCATCACCGCAATCAACTTTAGAACATTTTTATCACCATAAAAAGAAAGCTGGTACCAACTAGCAGCTACTTACCATTCCCTTCCCCTACCTCACTGGTCCACAACTTCCCTTATTTTGGATATTTCATATAAGTGGAATCATACAATAATGCAGTCCTTCTGACTGGCTTCGTTCATTTAGCATAATGTCTTTTTTTTTGTAGCATGTATTTTTATTTTTTTGCCAAGTAATATTTTATTGCCAAGTAATATTCTGCTATGTGGATATACCACATTTTATGTATCAACTGATCAGTTGATGAATACTTGAGCTCTTTTCACTTTTGCAATGCTTCTGTGAACATCCATGTACAAGTTTTTGTGTGAACATATGTTTTCATTTTTCTTAGATGTATATCTAAGATTAGACTTCCTGAATCAAAATGGTGAATGTGAGGATCTGCTAGACTGTTTTCAAAGTGATTGCATCATTTTCCCAGCAGCAGGGTAGGAGGGTTCCAGTTTCTCCCCATCCTTGCTAACACTTGTTGCTGTCTGACACTGTTTACAGCTATCCCAGTTGGTGTGAGGTACTATCTCCCTGTGGTTTTTATTTGCATTTCCCTGGTGGCTAATAATGTCAAGCATCTTTCCATGTGCCTGTCTTCATTTGTCTATGTCTTTTGTCTATCTTCCTTTGAAAAGTATCTTTTTACTCTCTGTAAAAAGATTAATTGGATTATTTATTTTCCTTTTTATTATTAACTTGTAAGAGTTCTTTATGTATTCTGGATACAAGTCCCTTATCAGATGTTTGATTTACAAATATTTTCTCCCATTCTGTGAGTTGCCTTTTTACTTTCTTGATGGTGTCCTTTAAAATACAAAAGTTTGAATCTTTGATGAACTCCAACATACTATTTTTCTTTTGTATTTTTTCTTGTGCTTTTGTTCTCATATAAGAAAGCATTGCCTAATCCAGATCCACAAAGATGTGTGCCTGTGTTTTCTTCTAAGAATTTTATAGTTCTAGGCTCTCATATTTAAGTGTTTAAAATGGGGTCCTGGACCCAGTTCCAACATGTGCATCTGATGGCAGGGCATGATCCCTAGTACCAGCAAACAATTCTCAGACACCAGCAGGGTACCCAAGAATTCAACTCAATTCTGGCAGTTTACCCAGAGACAGCATCATATTCCATAAGCTGAGGGTTCAATCCCGTAAGACTGCCGCACTGACCTACTTCAGATGCCAGTTATAAGCCCAGGTTATTACTTGTATTGCTGACTGGCTGACTGTAGAAGTTCCCAATGTTTTCCTCCTCTTCCTCCTCCTCAAATTTGATTAATTTGTTCAAGGGACTCACAGAACTCTGAGAAACATTATAATTTAGTAGATCATTGCTTTATTATTAAAATATGTAACTCATGAACAGCTAGAAAGAAACAAAGGTTTCATAAGTCAACAGGAGCCAAGCCTCCAACCCTGGAGGAGGAAGAGACAGGAAAAGGCGACTGGGCTTAAAATCAATACTTTCTTTAATTTAGATCATATTTAAATTGATCTCATTTAGAAAATGAGAAGCAGAAATGGGCTACTCAGACTTTTTTTTAAGAGCTTCTTTATTTTTTATTTGTATACAATTTGTAAAGATTGCATTCCATTTACATTTATTACACAATATTGGCTATATTCCCCATGTTGTACAATGCATCCTTACCGTCTCTCTTATACCCAGGAGTTTGTGTGTCCCACCTCCCGACCCCTATGTAGCTCCCCAGCTCTGTCCACTGGTAACTGCTAGTTTGTTCTCTGTGAGTCTGCTTCTTTTATGTTTTGTTCACTAGTGCATTGTATTTTTTTAGATTGTACATGTAAGCGGTATCATACAGTATTTGTCTTTCTCTGTCTGACTTATCTCATTTAGTTCAGCACCCTCCAAGTCCATCCGTGTTGCTGCAAATGGCAGAATTTCCTTCTGCTTTATGGCTGAGTAGTATTCACTGTATATGTGTACCACATGTTCTTTATCCATCTGTTGATGGACTCGTAGGTTGCTTCCATATCTTGCAAGTGTAAGTGATGCTGCTGTGAACACTGGGGTGCATGCAATCTTCTTAAATCAGTTTTGAGGTTCTTTCAGATATATACCTAGGAGTGGAATTGCTAGGTCATATGATAGTTGGGCCACATAGTCTTGCTAACCAAAAGGGCAGAAGCAATGAAAGGACCATAAGAGTGGAGCAAAAAGTTAGAAAAAGATCAATGAACGTGTATCAGAAAAAAATTGGTGACATGCAAATTAAGAATGATACAGAGAAGAGAGAGTAGGTTGTTCTAGGGAGTCAGGATATGAAAATTTACACAAGAGACTGCTTATTTAAAATTGAATTACAGACACAGAATCAGGCAAGAACCCTTGGGGAATGGTTCTAATTTTATTTTTGAGGAAGTGAACAAGCATTTGAGAAGAATCAAAAAAAAGGAAGAATTAAGTAGCAAATTTAAGGAACTTTTTTTCAGAAGAGAAAAGAGAAATCGAAATAAAAGAATAGCATAAAATGTACAGAATCAGAGGCCCATTCAGTTTAAGACATCCTATTTCCGAGGGCTTCCCAGGTGGCGATAGTGGTAAAGAATCTGCCTGCCAATGCACGAGACATAAGAGACAACTTTGATCCTTGGGTTGGTAAGGTCCCCTGGAGGAGGGCATGGCAACCCAACTCCCGTATTCTTGCCTAGAGAATCCCATGGACAGAAGAGCCTGGCAGGTTGTTACTGTCTATAGGGTCACAAAGAGTCGGACGCAACTGAAGCAGCTTAGCTTGCACACATTTCCAAGTACATGAGGCCAGCCTATATTGGGTGAAGACTGAACATATTTAGATTTATAAACATCAGAATTGTGCCTAGCAGGGAGAATTAAGAGTTTAATAAGGCAAGCAAACAGTTGATTAGCCTCCAGGGATCTTATATAGAATTTCAAGAATCTACTGGGTAAACCACTTTTTAAGGAGATGCTGTAGGAGACTTTTGTTAATATTTGCCTGAAGGAAGTGACAGATCATGAAAGGAATACAATCAGACCAAAGGCACTGCTGAATTTTTGTGTGTACTTTGTGTACTTTCAACTCAGATAAAATCATGAGTGCTGTGTTTCCAATTTTCTTAACAGGTACTATTTGCAATACTTTAAATTTTTCTTTTCCAGTACCACAAATATTCTGTTATGCAATTATCCACCAGAAAGTGATTTTCATAGCATGTTTGGTTTCTTATAACATCATTTTATTTTTTATTAAAGTTCAGTGAACCTACTTATCATTGGTTGATTGGTCCACTATGGTATTGAAGAGCTAGCATGAGGTGGTTCCAGGTTCAAACCTTATGCTGGATGTGTCATTTAGGACAAAGCATCTCACCTCTCTGTTCTGAAATAATCGCTACCTCAAAGGCTACCCACTCTGGTATTCTTGGGCTTTCCTTGTGGCTGAACTGGTAAAGAATCTGACTGCAATACGGGAAACTTGGATTCTATCCCTGGGTTGGGAAGATACCATGGAGAAGGGAAAGGCTACCCACTCCACTATTCTGGCCTGAAGAATTCCATGGACTGTATAGTCCATGGGGTCACAAAGAGTCGGACATGACTGAGCAACTTTCACTTTCAAAGGACTGGTATAAAGAAGAATTAGGCAATTTTTATAGAATATTTTCTATAACACCTTGTACCTAATAAGTGCTCAATAAATAGCCAGTATTCTTCTTACTATTGCTTGGAGCAATCCTTGTCCTAGAAACAAACAAACCAAAAGCTGATGCCTCTAAAGAGAAGGAAAGAAATGGACACTTAGTAGCAATTTCTAAGGAAAAAGAAATTGGCTTAGTCTCTTATTTTCAAGTGAGGATAATAAAAACACCAAAGTGGTTGTGAACATTAACTGGAAAGGTGCGTATGAAATACCCCACACAATGTGTGGCACTTGATCTAGCAGAATACTTATTAGTGCTGGATAGAAATGGGTCTTTTTGTGGCTCTAATTTGAGAAAGGTGATCATACTTTATCTGCAACCAGCAGTGGAGTCTGGCCACACTGACCTTAGGTCAAAAATGGAAATCTTACGATAGCTCCATAACCACATCAAAGTACCACAAAGCAAGCCCTGTGCACTTAATGCAAAGATTTATCATTATTAGAATGGAGATTCAGATAAAATATAGATAATTGAAAAAAAAATCCTTTTGGGTGGATGCTTTTCCCTTCCAAGCAAAAAGATCTTGGAGCCTTGAGATGGGAAAAGGAGAAAAGAACCCAAAATGGGGAGATTTGAAGTCAAATAGCTGTGAAGCTATTTCACAGCTAAATCACAGTTCACAGGGGCATTTGGAAGCAGGGTGTGGACAAACATTGTAGTTGCCTCTGGGCAGACATGGAAGGGTCTTGGCACTGGGCAAGTGAGAGAAAGGAAGCCAAAATGGAAGTGGATTGAGTCGGGGAGGGAGAGGGGAGGAGAGGCAACGCTTCTTACCACTGAGCTGTCTTGAACATTGGGAGAGGTGTTTCTATGAAAAACAGAGAATTAACCGTTAGTGGATAAGCTTTATGCCTAGATTTGGGCTTTTGTTAAGATGTGTTGGTATCATGTGGAGTAACAGCCTGTAGAGCTCTAGACTGAATGGTGTCTCAGTAAGTGCAACATAACCAGTCTTTCCTCCGGCAGACGGACAAGCAAGGCCACTGAATGTGGGCGCGAAGGCTGTCCCTTGCCCTCACAAGGTCTCCAAAGGGGTGAGTGGGAGGTCACTCCCTCCAGTGAGCCTGTTCTTTTCACCAAGATGCAGAAAAGGAGCTTTTCTGTAACTTGTACAGTCATTCTAAATGAGTTAATACTGACTATGGGAATTGATCTCTTTTATTCACCTAAACCGAAGGTAGTATGTTTGTATATAGGGGCCATTTGGCCCCAAAACAAATTAACAGTCAAACACTAGAATCGTATGTGGCATAAGATGAGCACAGTATGCAAGGCTTGTGGACATGGGACTGAACCTGACAGAAGGAAGGGGAGATTTGTGTCTCTCATTTCATCTCACACTCACCTCATGGGCCTCCACTCATCTCTGGGTAGAACCTAAATGGAATTTGAATTATTGTCTAACTCTCTTTCTCTTGATGTCAGGGTACAAGCAGAAATTCTCAAAAGAGGTGATCAGAGAGAGTTTAATGAAGTAATCTTTTACAAAAATGTGGGCAGAGTTAAGGGAAACCAGTAACAGATGGTGATTCCCCATGGTTGGCAACCTCTAAGTCAGGAATGACAAGAGAAGGAGTAGGTATTAGAATTTCCAGAGATGGCCCTTCAGGGTCAGTGACCTTTTGTAGAAAAGAAGCTCAGTCACAACCACAGTGCCTTTCTTCCTTATAGTACCAGTATCATAATACCTGTACCACTCAAAGAGAATGTTCTGGAGTCAAGGACAAATGGATTCTTCTTTCTTCCCTCCAATTTTTGAAAAGTTTTATATATTTTATAGTGCATATTTGGATTCTGACTTTAAAGTTTTTTGTTTTTCTATTATTTCTGATTGTTTTTAATTGTTCTTGTAGAGAAGAATTCCCTTATTCCCTATGTTATGAATGGATTCCAGATTCTTCTTTTTTTAATGTTTATTTATTTGGCTGTGCCAGGTTTTATTTGCAGCACACTGGATCTTTGATTTTTGCTTTGGCATGCGTGATCTTGTTCCCTGACCAGGGATTAAACCCAGGTCCCCTGCATTGGGAACGTGGAGTATTAGCCACTGGACCACCAGGGAAGTCCCCAACTTCTTCCTCATGCTAACTATAACATGGAAGCCATTCCATTTTTATTCTTCTTAAAGAACACTGACTCTCCCATTTAATTTGGATTAACTTCTAAGCCTGCTGAAGAAATGTTATTCTGAGACTTACCTATAAAAACAGATTATAAGAAGTGTAATTGAATTACCGGGTTACTGTATCTTTTCTTTTATCCCACAATGTTTTTTCCTAGTTTTCGCCTTTGTTTGGATGAATATTACTTGTGTGCGTGCATGCTAAGTCACTTCAGTTGTGTCCAACTCTTTGAGACCCTGTGGACTATATATAGTCTGCCAGGCTCTTCTGTCCATAGAACTCTCTAGGCAAGAATACTAGAATGGGTAATAATATCATTTAATAAGAGGCGAAAAAAAAAAAGATACAAGAGTGACATCTTTTTGTAAATGCTAAATTTTTCTACTTCTAATTTTTTTTTTGACTGAAGTACAGTTGATTTAAAATGTTGTGCCAATCTCTGCCGTTCAGCAAAAATGACTCAGTTATACAACTATCCACATTCTTTTTTTATATTCTTTTTCTTTATGGTTTATCACAGGGTATCAAATAAATTTCCCTGTGCTATACCAAAGAAGCTTGTTGTTTATCCATCCTATGTATAATAGTTTACCACTGTTAATCCCAAACTCCCAGTCCTCCCCTGCCCCACGCCCTTCTCTTCGGCAACCACAAGTCTGTTCTCTGTGTCTGTGAGTCTGTTTCTGTTTTGTAGATAGGTTCATTTGTGTCATATTTTAGATTCCACATGTAAGTGATCTCATGTGGTATTTGTCTTTCTTTTTCTAGTTTACTTCACTTAGTGTGGTAATCCCTAGTTGTATCCATGTTGCTGCAAATGGCATTATTTCTTTCTTTGTCTGAGTAGTAGTCCATTGTATGTATTTACCACATCTCCTTTATCCACTCCTCTGTCAAAGGACATTTAGGTTGTTCCATGTCTTGGTTCCTATAAATACTGCCACAGTGAACATAAGGGTGCATGTACCTTTTTGAATTATAGTTTTATCTAGGTCTATGCCCAGGAGTGGGATTGCTGGATCATACAGTAATTCTATTTTTACTTTTCTGAGGAACCACCACACTGTTCTCCATAGTGACTGTACCAACTTACATTCCCACTAACAGTGCAGAAGCATTCTCTTTTCTCCACACCCTCCCCAGTATTTGTTATTTGTAGACTTTTCAATGATGGCTATTCTGACCGGTGGGAGGTGGTACCTCATTGTAGTTTTGATTTGCGCTTCTCTAATAATTAGTGATGTTGAGCATCTTTTCATGTGCCTACTGGCCATCTGTGTGTCTTCTTTGGAGAAATATCTATTAAGGCCTTCTACCCATCTTTCGATTAGGCTGTTTGGTTTTCTGTTGTTGAGTAATATGAGCTGTTTTTATATTTTGGAGACTAAGTCCTTGTCTGTCACATCATTTGTAAATATCTTCTTCTATTCCGTAGGTTGTCTTTTCATTTATTTTGGTTTCCTTTGTTGTGTAAAAGCTTGTATGTTTCATAGATTCCATTTGTTTATTTTTAAATTTTCTATCTGCTTAATTCTAGAATGGCTTATCTGGTTAATGTGGAATGGGCTTTTATATTTCTTGCTGGCTGATAATTGATGAAATACCAACCTTCAGCTATAGGTGAGATCATTTTGAGATGTAATATAACCTGAAAACCAAGTCTTTTTATCATCTTGAGATAAGATGAACTCTTGGCTATCATGTGTATTTCTCCAACTACTCATATGCTGATGGTATCACACCACTTGGACCTTTGCAGAAACCACTGCCTGTAGGATAACAGAGTGACATGAGTATGGGGAGTGCCAGGTGAGCCAGCACCAATGATGAAAAGTGAGAACTATCTATAGCTTGTCTTCACCATTTATCTGTGATTTGAACCAGACTTTAGGCAAAACATTGAAGCCCTCAAAGAGAACTGAGGGGGATTTAAAACAACATTGTCAAAGAGTCCTTGATGTGAAGGACCTCACCCTCTAAAAAGCACATGCCACAAATGTATTTTAGAAAGAAAATGGCTGTGTACATAATATAAGAATAATGATGTCAAGAGAAAATGACCTAAATCGTCCTGCTCCACTTCATTATCATTCACTGAGCCAAAAACAATAAACAAAAGCAAAGACATAACAGTTCTAAGCATTGAGAAGACATGAGACTGAGAGGTCAAAGATGTCTCAAAGCCTCCAAGGTTCACTGAATCCTGGATCCCACACTCTGCCATCTGTTCTTAGGGACCTTATTAATTCAATTTTCTCCAGAATATTTAACTTCTGCATTCTTCTATCCCTTTTATACATACTCCATTTTCTTGCACTAAAAATAAAGAGTAAAAGCAGGAAAAGAAAAAAAAGAGAAGAGAGGAAAAATAAACTGCTTTAAATTCACTTCTCCAAAAAGATTCCCCTTCACCACCAAGCTCATCAAAGAGATTGCTTACATTTGCTGACATCATTTCTTTACCTCCAACTTCCCCCCGTTTTCCAATTTTTTCCCATCAATTTCTCAACATATTCCCATGTGAATTCTTCTCTTACCAAAATATGAAACTATTTTGGCAAAGAACACTAACATTAATAATTTTATTGTCACTAGATTTGATCTATATTTTGGTCTTCATCTTCATTCAGTAGCCACACTGAAGGCCAATCCCTTCTGTAAACACTCTTATCCTTTGGCTTCCATGAGGCCATGCCCTTCTGGTTTTCTCTCTGCACTTGTGACTGCTACTTCTTCATCCTCTTTTTTTCCGTTGTTGTTTTCGGTTCATCCTCTTTTATTCTAGCTCTTAGTTCCTCAAAGTTCAGTTATAGGCTCTCCAGTCAACTTCCTTGTCCATGTGTGTCTGCTAAGTGGCTTCAGTTGTGTCTAACTCTGTGGATTATAGCCCACTAGGCTCCTCTGTCCATGGGGATTCTCCAAGCAACAACACTGGAATGGGTTTCCATACCTTCCTTCAGGGGAGCTTCCTGACCCAGGGATCAAACACTCATCTCTTGTGTGTCCTGCATTGGCAAGTGGGTTCTTTACCACCAGCACCACCTGGGAAGCTTCAGTCAACTTCCTTAGGCAATCTCAAACACACCCAAAGCTTAAATACCAGATATCTTAAATGCACATCTATTTTGGACCTTTCTTTTGAGCTCTGGACCAAGACAGCTGTGTGAAATATTTGATCACATGTCTCAGAGAGACACTTCTCACTCACATAACCCCAAACTAAACACATGGAAGTCTTTTTCAAGATGGTAATGTAAGAAGATCCTGAACCAACCTACTCCCATGGACACACTGAATCTTTAACTGTATATGAAACAACTTCCTCTGGGAAAAGGCTGAAAACTGGTAGAGAAACCCCTTCACATTGGACAGACAAGAAGGAAATCACACTGAAGTAGGTAGGAGGGGCTGAGATATAATCTCACTGTAAACCCCACCCCTGGGACAGTGACCCACAATCAAGAGGGAACTCAAAACACAGAGATTCTACCTGATAAAGAGTCTAATCACACATCAGGGACTTTAACTTTTAAGACAAACATCTGAGATATGAGGCCCCAAAACATCTAGCTTTGAAAATCAGTGGGGCGCATACCCACAAGACCCTTGAGGCTGTGGCAGTGAGAAACAGCTCCAAATGGGCTCCCACAGAGAGAGAAGCTCACCCACCCCACTGCTCAGCACAGAAGCAACTCTTTGAGAAGCACCCAGATTTTATGTGAAGGAGACTCATTTGCTAATTTTAAAGTGTTGGTCAGAGAAATAGGGGCCTACTGGATACTCTCTGGGGATGGAGGCTATTGGGTGCCATCTTCCTGCTCTCCCTTAGCCTTGCTAAACCTGGCAGTCACCATCTTTTTTTTCTATTTATTCCTTTTATTTTTATTTTTTTATTGCTTTTCCTTTTTTGGCAGGTGCCATCTTTGCACTCCCCCTCTGCCTCATTTCAGTCAGTGGGAGCCATCTTCTACAAACATATGGTGCCCTAGTCTTTACACCTGGTGACCCAGGTTTGGGGTGCAACCCAGGGAACACTCCTTGACCACCTGGATCTGAGGGTGGATTGCTTTCTTTGCTTGTCTTGGAACTTTGGCCTTAGGGTAAGGCTTCAGGTTTAGCATGCATCTAGAGGCTATAGAGCTGCCCTCAGGGAACATGGGCTGGGGATACCATCTCTGTGCTGTCCCTCCAACTATAGCTCATCTGTATCTCTCAGAAAGGAGCTTATAAGCTTGTCTAGAACCACAATTTTTCTGACTGCTGCCCAGGGGACATTTCTAGATTACCTAGCTCTGGTGGACAGTGGGGCTTGTGCTGGTGGTCCCATAAGATTGCATCTATTTGCATTCTTTATTTATTTATTTATTTTTTTACTGCTTTACCTTTATTTATTTATTTATTTATTTATTTTTATTTCTGAAAAAGAATTTTATTAAAAAAGCACAAATGCAAAGAAATGGACAGAGGAAAATTTATGCGTCGAACCTGGACTGGTCACTTATGATAATATACATGCTACAATTCCATTCTCTCCAATCATTCCACCTTCACCCTCTCCCACAGAGTCCCAAAGACTGTTCTAAATGCCTATGTCTCTTTTGCAGTCTCTTATACAGGGTTCAGGTTACCATTTTTCTAAATTCCATATATATGCGTTAATATACGGTATTGATGTTCTTCTTTCTGGCTTACTTCACTCTGTATAATTGGCTCCAATTTCATCCACCTCATTAAAACTGATTCAAATGCATTCTTTTTGATGGCTGAGAAATACTCCATTGTGTATATGTACCAAAGCTTTCTTATCCATTCATCTGCAGATGGACATCTAGGTTGCTTCCATGTCCTGGCTATTATAAACAGTGCTGCAATGAATATTGGAGTACATGTGTCTCTTTCAATTCTGGTTTCCTCGGTATGTATGCCCAGGAGTGTGATCGCTGGATCATATGGCAGTTCTATTTCCAGTTTTCTGAGGAATCTCCACACTGTTCTCCATAGTGGCTGTACTAGTTTGCATTCCCACCAACAGTGTAAGAGGGTTCCCTTCTCTCCACACCCTCTCCAGCACTTATTGCATGTAGACTTTTGGATAGCAGCCATTCTGACTGGTGTGAAATGGTATTGTGGTTTTCATTTGCATTTCTCTGATGATGAGGGATGTTGAGCATTTTTTCATGTGTTTATTAGCCATCTTTGTGTCTTCTTTGGAGAAATGTCTGTTTAGTTCTTTGGCCCATTTTTTGATTGGGTCACTTAGTTTTCTGGAATTAAGCTGCAGGAGCTGCTTGTATAATTTGGAGATTAATCCTTTATCAGTTGCTTCATTTGCTATTATTTTCTCCCATTCTGAAGGCTGTCTTCTCACCTTGCTTAGAGTTTCCTTTGCTGTGCAGAAGCTTTTGATTTTAATTAGGTCCCATTTGTTTATTTTTGCTTTTATTTCCAATATTCTGGGAGGTGGGTCTTGGAGGATCCTGCTGTGATTTATGTCGGAGAGTGTTTTGCCTACGTTCTCGTCTAGGAGTTTTATAGTTTCTGGTCTTACATTTAGATCTTTAATCCATTTTGAGTTTATTTTGGTGTATGGTGTTAGGAAGTGTTCTAGTTTCATTCTTTTACAAGTGGCTGACCAGTTTTCCCAGCACCACTTGTTAAAGAGACTGTCTTTTCTCCATTTTATATTCTTGCCTCCTTTGTCGAAGATAAGGTGTCCATAGGAGCGTGGGTTTATCTCTGGGCTTTCTATTTTGTTCCATTGATCTATATTTCTGTCTTTATGCCAGTACCATACTGTCTTGATGACTGTGGCTTTGTATACTACCTTTGTATACTACCTTTGGGTAGTATACTCATTTTTACAATATTTATTCTTCCAATCCACGAACACGGTATATTTCTCCATCTATTCATGTCCTCTTTGATTACTTTCACTAGTGTTTTATAGTTTTCTATGTACAAGTCTTTTGTTTCCTTAGGTAGATATATTCCTAAGTATTTAATTGTTTTCATTGCAACAGTGAATGGAATAGTTTCCTTAATTTCTCTTTCTATTTTCTCATTATTAGTGTATAGGAATGCAAGGGATTTCTGTGTGTTGATTTTATATCCTGCAACTTTGCTGTAATCATTGATTAGCTCTAGTAGTTTTCTGGTAGAGTCTTTAGGGTTTTCTGTGTAGAGGATCATGTCATCAGCGAACAGTGAAAGCTTTACTTCTTCTTTTCCAATTTGTATTCCTTTTATGTCCTTTTCTGCTCTGATTGCTGTGGCCAAAACTTCCAGAACTATGTTGAATAGTAGTGGTGAGAGTGGGCACCCTTGTCTTGTTCCTGACTTTAGGGGAAATGCTTTCAGTTTTTCACCATTGAGGATAATGTTTGCTGTGGGTTTGTCATATATAGCTTTTATTATGTTGAGGTATGTCCCTTCAATTCCCACTTTCTGGAGAGTTTTTATCAAAAATGGATGTTGAATTTTGTCGAAGGCTTTCTCTGCATCTATTGAGAGAATCATATGATTTTTATTTTTCAGTTTGTTAATGTGGTGTATTACGTTGATTGATTTGCGTATATTGAAGAATCCTTGCATTCCTGGGATAAAGCCCACTTGGTCATGATGTATGATCTTCTTAATGTGTTGTTGGATTCTGATTGCTAGAATTTTGTTAAGGATTTTTGCATCTATGTTCATCAGTGATATTGGCCTATAGTTTTCTTTTTTTGTGGGGTCTTTACCAGGTTTTGGGATTAGGGTGATGGTGGCCTCATAGAATGAGTTTGGAAGTTTCCCTTCCTCAGCTATTTTCTGGAAGAGTTTGAGTAGAATAGGTGTTAGCTCTTCTCTAAATTTTTGGTAGAATTCAGCTGTGAAGCCGTCTGGACCTGGGCTTTTGTTTGCTGGGAGATTTTTGATTACAGTTTCAATTTCCGTGCTTGTGATGGGTCTGTTCAGATTTTCTATTTCTTCCTGGTTCAGTTTTGGAAAGTTGTACTTTTCTAGGAATTTGTCCATTTCTTCCAGGTTATTCATTTTATTGCCATATAATTGCTGATAGTATTCTCTAATAATCCTTTGTATTTCTGTGTTGTCAGTTGTGATCTCTCCATTTTCATTTCTAATTTTATTGATTTGGTTCTTCTCCCTTTGTTTCTTGATGAGTCTGGCTAGTGGTTTGTCAATTTTATTCACCTTCTCAAAGAACCAGCTTTTGGCTTTGTTGATTTTTGCTATGGTCTCTTTTGTTTCTTTTGCATTTATCTCTGCCCTAATTTTTATGATTTCTTTCCTTCTACTGACCCTGGGGTTCTTCATTTCTTCCTTTTCTAGTTGCTTTAGATGTAGAGTTAGGTTATTTAGTTGACTTTTTTCTTGTTTCTTGAGGTATGCCTGTATTGTTATGAACTTCCCCCTTAGCACTGCTTTTACAGTGTCCCAGAGGTTTTGGGTTGTTGTGTTTTCATTTTCATTCATTTCTATGCATATTTTGATGTCTCTTTTGATTTCTTCTATGATTAGTTCATTATTCAGCAGCGTGTTGTTCAGTCTCCATATGTTGGCACTTTTAACAGTTATTCTCCTGTAACTGAGATCTAATCTTACTGCATTGTGGTCAGAAAAGATGCTTGGAATGATTTCAATTTTTTTGAATTTACCAAGGCTAGATTTATGTCCCAGGATGTGATCTATCCTGGAAAAGGTTCCATGTGCGCTTGAGAAAAAGGTGAAATTCATTGTTTTGGGGTGAAATGTCCTATAGATATCTATTAGGTCTAACTCTTCTATTATATCATTTAAAGATTGTGTTTCCTTGTTAATTTTCTGTTTAGTTGATCTATCCATAGATGTAAGTGGGGTGTTAAAATCTCCCACTATTATTGTGTTATTGTTAATTTCCCCTTTCATACTTGTTAGTAATTGTCTTACATATTGCGGTGCTCCTATGTTAGGTGCATAAATATTTATAATTGTTATATCTTCTTCTTGGATTGATCCTTTGATCATTATGTAGTTTCCTTCTTTGTCTCGTTTCACAGCCTTTGTTTTAAAGTCTATTTTATCTGATATGAGTATTGCTACTCCTGCTTTCTTTTGGTCTCTATTTGCATGGACTATCTTTTTCCAGCCCTTCACTTTCAGTCTGTATGCGTCCCTCGTTTTGAGGTGGGTCTCTTGTAGACAACATATATGGGGGTTTTGTTTTTGTATCCATTCAGCCAGCCTTTGTCTTTTGGTTGGGGCATTCAACCCATTTACATTTAAGGTAATTATTGAAAAGTAGGATCCCGTAGCCATTTTCTTTATTGCTTTGGGTTCAAGTTTATACACTCTTTCTGTGATTCCTGTCTATAGAAGATCCTTTAGCATTTGTTGGAGAGCTGGTTTGGTGATGCTGAATTCCCTCAGCTTTTGCTTGTTTGTAAAGCTTTTGATTTCTCCTTCATATTTGAATGAGATCCTTGCTGGGTATAGTAATCTGGGCTGTAGGTTATTTTCTTTCATCACTTTAAGTATATCTTGCCACTCCCTTCTGGCCTGAAGAGTTTCTGTTGAAAGATCAGCTGTTATCCTTATGGGAATCCCCTTGAGTGTTATTTGCTGCTTTTCCCTTGCTGCTTTTAATATTTGTTATTTGTGTTTGATCTTTGTTAATTTGATTAATATGTGTCTTGGAGTATTTCACCTTGGGTTTATCCTGTTGGGGACTCTCTGGATTTCTTGGACTTGGGTGATTATTTCTTTCCCTATTTTAGGGAAGTTTTCAACTATTATCTCCTCAAGTATTCTCTCATGGTCTTTCTTTTTGTCTTCTTCTTCTGGGACTCCTATGATTCGAATGTTGGAGCATTTAACATTGTCCCAGAGGTCTCTAATATTGTCCTCATTTCTTTTAATTCGTTTTTCTTTTTTCCTCTCTGTTTCATTTATTTCTACAATTCTATCTTCTAGTTCGCTTATCCTGTCTTCTGCCTCTGTTATTCTACTGTTTGTTCCCTCCAGAGTGTTTCTGATCTCATCTATTGCATTATTCATTGTATATTGACTCTTTTTTATTTCCTCTAAGTCCTTATTAAATCTTTCTTCCATCTTCTCAATCCTTTTCTCCAGGTTATTTATCTGTAACTCCATTTTACTTTCAAGATTTTGAATCATTTTCACCATCAAAATTCGAAATTCTTTATCAGGTAGATTCTCTATATCTTCTTCTTTTGTTTGTGTTGGAGGGCAATTATCTTGTTCCTTTACTTGCTGGGTATTTCTCTGCCTCTTCATCTTGCTTGCTTGGGGTGTCCTTTCCCTCTTCTTGCAGTTTGTGGAGTTCTCTTTATTATGTAGTTTCTTCGCTGTGTGTGGGGTTGGACAGGTGACTTGTCCGGGTTCCCTGGTTAGGGAAGCATGTGTCAGTGTTCTGGTGGGTGGAGCTGGATTTCTTCTCTTTCCTTTAGAAGACAATGGGCTACTTTTCTGGGAGCCTGATGTCCTCTGCCAGTATTCAGAAGTTGTTTTGTGGATTTTACTCCACGTTCAAATGTTCTTCTGATGAATTTGTGGGGAAGAAAGTGGTCTCGCCGTCTTGTTCCTTCCTCCCCAGAACACTGGATTCTTATATTCCACTTGGTCGTGGAGTATCTCTTCCCAGCTGCTCCAGCAAGGCGCAGCCGCTGCAGCTTACCTTGGACGAGGGGTATCTCCTCAAGGCCGCCCCTCCTGCTTTGAATGTGGATCAGCTCCTCCCGGCCCTCCAGTGGCCAAGCAGCCACCGCCTCCTGGACGTGGTACAGCTCCTCTCGGCCACCGCCCTAACCCTGGGCGCGGGGCAGCTCCTCTCAGCCACGATTCTGCACGTGGTCGGTTGCGCTGGGAGCCGGGCGTCTCTCGCGTCTGCGCCGCCGGGAGCCGGGCGTCTCTCGCGTCTGCGCCGCCGGGAGCCGGGCGTCTCTCGCGTCTGCGCCGCCGGGAGCCGGGCGTCTCTCGCGTCAGCGCCGCCGGGAGCCGGGCGTCTCTCGCGTCTGCGCCGCCGGGAGCCGGGCGTCTCTCGCGTCCAAATTCGTCTGCACTCCCCGAGGAGGCAGATGAACTCAAGGGGCCGCTGCTGATACCAAAATTCTGATTCCTCGTGGAGCCCAGTTGAAGGAAGGAAGTCCACTCTAGGTCACATCATCAGCTGCCGTAACTGTTGACTTCAGGCCTGCCGTCTTGCTCTCTGAATGGTACCAGCGCGCCGCGAGAGCAGCCCTCAGGCTATTTGCATTCTTTAAAAGTTGCTGCATGAGGGTCTGGCTTCCAATAAGCCTTAATCTAGGTACTGATTGAGATTATCCTCTTTGGGACACTGACTGGTCTTGGCACACCTTCAACTACTGAATTGTTGAAAATAAAATAGTCTGCTTGAACAATCACAAAACGTTTTAAAGACAACCAAAAACTAGGGCATGGTTGAATGGTAAGTTTCATCTGCTACACAAGGCCAACCCTTCAAGACTGGGAGAGGTGACTGCTCCACCTAATGCATAGAAACCAATACAGAGAGTTATACAAAATGAAGAAACAGAGGGGTATGTTCCAAATGAAAGATAAAACCTCAGGAAATAAACCTTAATGAAATGGAGATAAGTAATTTACCTGATAAAAAGTTCAAGAAATTGTCATAAAGATGCTTGCTGAACTCAGAAGAATGGATGAACACAGTAAGAACTTCAACAAGCAAATGAAAAATAAAAGAAAGCATCAAACAGAAGTCACAGAGCTAAAGAAACATAGTTTGTTGTTCAGTCACTAAGTCGTGTCTGACTCTTTGTGACACCATGAGCTGCAGCATGCCAGGCTTCCCTGTTCTTCACTATCTCCCACGGTCTGTTCAAACTTGTGTGCATTGAGTCAGTGATGCCATCCAACCATCTCATCATCTGTCGTCCTCTTTTCCTCTTGTCCTCAATCTTTCCTAGCATCAGGGTCTTTTCCAGTGAGTCAGTTCTTTGCATCAGGTAGCCAAAATATTGAAGCTTCAGCTTCAGCATCAGTCCTTCCAATGAATATTCAGGGTTGATTTCCTTTAGGATTGACTGGTTTAATCTCTTTGCTGTCCACGGGACTCTAAAGAATCTTCTCCAGCACCACAATTTGAAAGCATCAGTTCTTCAGGACTCAACCTTCTTTATGGTTGAACTCTCATATCCATACATGACTATTGGAAATACCATAGCTTTGACCATACAGACCTTTGTTGGCAAAGTGATGTCTCTGCTTTTTACTATGCTGTCTAGGTTGGTCATCGCTTTTCTTCCAAGGAGCAAGAGTGACAAAATGTGGTCAGCTTGAGAAGGGACTGGCAAACCACTTTGGTTTCCTTGCCTTGAGAACCTTGAGGTATTCTTGCCTTGAGAATCCCATGAACAGTGTGAAAAGAAACACAATAATTCAACTCAAGAATTTACTAGAAGCATTCAACAGTAGACTAGATGAAATAAAGGGTCAGTGAACATGAAGACAGGGAAGAGGACCTCACCCAATTGGAAGAGCAGAATTAAAAAAAAATAATGAAACAAAGTGAAAATAGCTTAAGGGACTTATGGAACAACAATAAGTGGACTAAACTTCAGATTACAGAAGTCCCAGAAGGAGAAGAGAGAGAGAAGGAAGAGGAAAACATTTTGAAGAAATATAACTGAAAACTCCCCTAACCTGGGGAAAGAAAATGGACACCCAGATCCAGGAAGTCTAGAGAGTTCCAAATTGAACACATGATCTATCCACACAGCTTAGTTCATCGATGGTGTTTTTATCAGTAAATGACGACAAAATTCATTCAAGTGAGCAAGCCAGCAGCTTAGGAATTGTCCTTGTCATCCACCACTTAGTCATATTCAGATTATCACAAAGTTTTGTTCATGTTATGTTCTGCATATCCCTTGAGTCAACCAGTTTCCTTTTATCTTCTCTCTTACCACCATAGCCCAATCTACCCCTCAACTCTCACCTGGACCATTATAACAACCACTTAACCAGCCACCTCATACCTCCATCCAGTTTTATATTCTGGTGACACACTCATTGTTACAGTTCAGTTCAGTTCAGTCGCTCAGTCGTGTCCGACTCTTTGCGACCCCATGAACCACAGCATGCCAGGCCTCCCTGTCCATCACCAACTCCCGGAGTTCACTCAAACTCATGTCCATCGAGTCGGTGATGCCATCCAGCCATCTCATCATTGTTTAATTTAACCTAAATATGACCATATCTTTTCCCAGGTTAAAAGATATCAATTGCTGTAATGCTTGGGACCAAAATTCTCATGTATATAATGTGACCCCCGCTCTTCTCTTCCAGCCTCGTTTTTCATTGCTCTTCCTCACGGTATGACTCTCAGACCTTTGATCACTTTGGCCTTCATCCAGTTCCTGGAATGTACCATCCTCACTCCTGCCTCAAGGCATTTGCAGAAAGTGTCCTTTCTCCCCCTCTTTTTTCTTCTCCCTAAGTTGACCTAGTTAATTCCTACCCCTCCTACAGATTTCAACTCAGTTATCACTGTCTCAGGAAAACATTCCCAACACTAGAAGCCTGGGTCAGGACCATCTTTTAGACATTGTTACAGCCTCTTGTTTCTTTCTTTCTTTCACACAACTTAACCAAGATTCAGTATTCAATTCAATGTTTGATCAATCTCTGTCTCTCCAACTACACTGTGAACTATATAAGAGCAGAAACAGCTTTGGTTTTCCCATCACCATTGTAGCTACAGCACCTAGCACAGCAGTTGGCACAAAGTAGAGGCTGAATAAACAAGTCAGTAGTGGTAAGAGATAAAGATATTAATTCTATGCCTCATGTAATAAATATAAAAGGACTCAGGAGAAAAAAAATCAATATAAGTAAAATTTCAAGTGACATATTTATGAACCTTTTGGGAAAGGATATATAACTCTATGCCATGACCTCTGCAGTGCTGTCAGATTTAATCTGAAAAGATAAAGCTCCCAATAACATATTCTAAAAGAAAACTTTAAAAAATGGAATGAGAGAATAACAGTTTATATTACAAGTTTGTAGTTTCAACTGAATTGCCATTAGAGTTCTATATAAAATAGATCTACCTCCCCTCCTGTACTACCCAAAATACCTAAAATAATATATTTTTTAAAGTAATGAATCACTGAATAAAAAGCATATACGATCAGATTGATGGAGAGAGTAGAAATTAGAAAAGCAGGTCCATATCATGTGCAAGAGATGACTATTCCAGGAAAACAAACAATTTCAGAGATACTCTAAGCCAGGAGAACAATTGCAGTTAAGGGCCACATAGTAAATGTTATAGGCAGGGTTGGGAATGAAGTGAGACTGGAGAAGTGGTGAGTGAGCAAAACTTAAGACGCTAGTGCTCAGGGTCATGCAGGTGCAGGGTCAGTCTTTAAAAAGGGTACCGCCTTAATACTGCACCCAAGGCACCTCTCTTTCCTCACCTTAGTCTCAGCCCTGATTATATGCTTTGTGAGTCATGTAGTCTCTCTAACAGTTTCTCATGTCTGCCATTGCAGAGTGAAAGCAGCCACAGGTATGTGAATAAATGAACGTGATTATGTTCCAATAAAACTTTATTGATAAGAACTGGTGACAGGGTAGGTTTGGCCTGAGGACCAGTTTGCTCCCCCGGAGAAGGAAATGGCAACCCACTCCAGTGTTCTTGCCTGGAGAATCCCAGGGACGGGGGAGCCTGGTGGGCTGACGTCTATGGGGTCACACAGAGTCGCACATGACTGAAGTGACTTAGCAGCAGCAGCCCCAAGCTCAGGACCCACAAATACAAGGAACACAATTGGGCAAGAATACAAAAGATCGCAATAAAAAGAGCTGGACCAGGGAAAACCTTTCAGCATGGTTTTCCCCACTCCACACTGAGCAGTGGGCAGCAGTGGCATTTCTCTAGTCCTATAGAATTCGTGACATGTTCCAAACTGACTTTTTTGTTTTCTCTTACATTTTAATGCAGTCACATTTGGCTGACTGTAGAATTCTGGTTTAAAAATAATTTTCCCTCAGAACTAGAGACACTGTTCTGTTGCCTTTCAGTATCTTATATTGATGCTGGAAATTTTTTTCTCTGATATTCTGCTTCATATTTTTTTTGTCAGTAACATCTCTTTTTTCTCTGGGAACATCTTGGATTTTCTCTTGATCTTCATTTGGAAAAGAGAAATCCATAAGAAAGAATAGTGTATTGGAAGGATAAATATCAGGATAGGATCCAATAATATGAATGTATTAAGTTTCTTTGTCAATAAATAGGAAAAAAACTGCATTTAAAAAAAATCCATTCATATGCTTTTTATAAGAAACATAGCTGAAACACAATGATCCCAAATAACTGAAATAAAGTTTTCAGAAAAAAGATATCCAAGGTATGCTAATAAGAAGGAAGTCAATATGGTGATATTAATTTCACATGCATAAATTTCCAGATGAAAAAATTTTAATATGGAAAAAGAGGAATATTTTATATTGATGAAAATAACAAGCTACAAAAGCAGAAATTTCACCTGACATAACTTTGAAAGCATAAAATAAAAACATTAATACTAAATGAAGTTGACAAATGCTTAAACACAGTGGGAAACTCATTAAATGTATCAGGAATTGATAGATCAAGTAAACAGAACTTAAGAAAGAATGAAAAGAATTTGAATAATATAATTAACAATCAAAAATACATTTAACTCCCCTCAAAAAAAAAGCATGCACCTTGTTTTCAAACACCAGTGAAACAGCTACAAAAATTGAACATAAACTCAAAGAGAAATATCCCAAATCTAAGAAACTCTTGAAAACAGAAATCATAATCTTGATTCTGATATCAGTGAAAAAAAATTAGAAAGATGACAAAAACACATATAGTGTTTCCTCTTAAATAGGAAATGAAAACTAAAATTATAAACTACTTTTAAATAAACTGAAAGTGAGAAAAAATTATCTAAAACTTAAGTAATATACCCAAAGTAATACTCAGGGTATAATGTATTAACTTAAATAATATATAAAAAATTGGAATGATTAAAAATAAATTACCTCAAAACACTAGAAAAAGAAAAAATAACTCAAAGTAAAAGCAAGTGATTAATAAAGCACTAATGTAAAAAATAAGCTTTGTGGGGTTTTTTTTAACATTAGTGAGTTTGAGCAAGCTCCAGGAGTTGGTGATGGACAGGGAAACCCGGCGTGCTGCAGTCCATGGGGTTGCAAAGAGTCAGACACGACTGAGAGACTGAACTGAACTGACTGAATTTAAAAAATATTAAATGATACAACTTGTTCATTATAATTACAAGTTATTTCCTTGAAAGAGCAATGAAACTGATCTTTGTCAAGTAAGACAACAAAAGAGAAACCCCAAATAAACCACATAAGGAAGAGAGGCACTTTAGAGATGGAGGAGATTGTTTTAACTTTTGGAGGAGATCAGTCCTAGGTGTTCATTGGAAGGACTGATGCTAAAGCTGAAACTCCAATACTTTGGCCACCTCATGCGATGAGTTGACTCACTGGAAAAGAGTCTGATGCTGGGAGGGATTAGGGGTGGGAGGAGACCGGGATGACAGAGAATGAGATGGCTGGATGGCATCACCAACTCGATGGACGTGAGTTTGGGTGAGTTCCGGGAGTTGGTGATGGACAGGGAGGCCTGGCGTGCTGTGATTCATGGGGTCACAGAGAGTCGGACACGACTGAGCGACTGAACTGAACTGAACTGAGCTGAAAAGACCAGTATCTCTGTGAATGAATGATCTTGTTGGAAAATATACATAACAAAACTTTTAAAGGGAGACAGAGGGAAAAAACTACATATGTGAAAAGACACAAAAGAAAGTTAGAAGCTATCCAAAAATTTTTGCAAAAGAAAAAGTGCTCTGGGGGAAGATGACAGTAGTAGCCTAGCATTAAATTTCCCCAAATCCCTCCCAAGAAACAAAGCAACTAGGAAAGAGTTAAAATCTGCAGGAGGGGTAGGAATTAACTAGGTAAACTTGGGGAGGAGAAAAAGGCATCTGGGAAAGAGGAATAATTTATACAAATACCCTGAGACAGAACAGATCATGATATATTCTGGGAACTGACAGAAAGCCGAAATGCCCTGTGTGATCCCCATCTCTTGAATGTGGGTGGGAACTAGGCTTGCTTCCAACTTGTAGAACGTGGCAAAGGTAACAAAGATGGACCTGATTACATGTGCTGATTTCATTCCATAAGATTACTGTACAAACCATCATGGTGTAGGAGAGTCTCTCTCCCTGCTGACTTTGAAGAAGCAAGTAGCCATATTGGGAACAAAGGTATAAGGGACAGGAAATAAGGGTAGCTTCCAGCCAATAGCCAATAAAAAGCTGAAATCCTAGAGATCAAACTGGTGGTCACCAGAGGGGAGGGCTGTGGGGGTGGTGAGAAAGGGGAATTGGATTAAGAGGTACAAACTTCCTATTATAAATAGTTTAAAAGTTATAAAATAAAGCCATTGGAATATTATGTACAGCATAACAAATATAGACAATAATATTGGTAATACCTCTGTATGGTGACAGATGGTAAGTAGACTTATCATGGTTATCTCATAATGTATAAAAAATACTGAATCATATGTTTTATACCTGAAAGTAACACAATACTTTAAGTCAGTTATACTTCAATAGAAAAAAAAAATCTCAGCATTAAAAACATGATTCTTTATAGTTTGAATTAATTGAACTCACTGCTTTGGATATCTTTTTTTTTTCTCTTTGCAACAATATAAGGTGAAGAGGAGAATTAACACAACCACTTTTTATATCGATGTAGACAGCTTAAGGAGCTAATCTGGGTGTCAAAACAAAGAATTATGTGATTTGTATGACAATTATACTCCATAATTGTAAAATATCTTCTTAAATTTCTGTTGTTTGGACCTAATTTCACCGTTTGGGCTTCCCTGGTGGCTCATATGGTAAAGAATCTGCCTGCAATGCAGGAGACCTGGGTTCAGTCCCTGGGTCAGGAAGATCCCCTGGAGAAGGAAATGGCAACCCACCCCAGTGCTCTTGCTTGGGGATTCCGGTGGACAGAGAAGCCTAGTAGGTTACAACACATGGGGTCACAAAAGAGGCAGACATAACCACAATTGAGCAACTAACACTTCAAACTTCACCATTGGTTTATTTAACAACTGATTTTGCAGAATTTACATGAGAAAAGTTCTCACTGAATAACTCACAGGCAAAAAATATTGTGTAAAGAATTTCTCTACATGAATAAATAATTTTGATTAAAAAATTGTCCTAACTGGGGGAAAAAAAAAGAAACTGAAACCCTCCGTTTGTCAATGAAAATGGACAGCTGTCAACAGGCATAGGAACTTGAAAGTGGATCCTTCCTCAGTTGAACCTCCTGTGAAACTGAAACCCTGACCAATTCCTTGAATATAGCATGAGAGACCACGAAGCTGGGGACCTGGCTAAACCATGTCCAGACTTCTCACTCACAAAAAACTGTGAGCTAATAGATGCATGCTGTTTTCAGCTGCTAAACCTGTGGAAATATCATTATGCAATAGATAAATAATTCACAACCAGAACACTAATCATCACTCTTATGAGGGAGGGGATGGTGGAAGTGATGGTGTGTGACTTCCAAGGCTAGGTCTTAAAAGGCAACGCAGCCGTTACTTCACTCACTAAAATACTCTGGAAGCTTCAGCCACCATATAGGCAGTCTGCCTTAAGGCTGACACATGAAAGTTGCCAACCTAGTGCCTGCAGAGGGACCACATGAAAAGGCCTTTAAGATACAGAAAAGCAAGAAATGCCCAGTCATCCTCAACTGCTCCAGCCCTTCACTGATTCTGCTCCAGCCACCATCTGAGACCCTAAGCCAAGAGCACACAGCCTAACTCCTTCCTGAATTCCTGACCCACAGAAACAGAGAACATTTTTTAAAGCTCAAGACTGATTTTTCTAATGCAACAATAGGATAACTAGAACAGATAATCAACTTAATATTGATCTAAGTTGGAGGATATTAGAAAATCAACTCATTATTTTGAAAACTAGTAAATAAAAGAGAATGAAGAACTTATTCTGTTTTTCTTATGTGAACTATATATCCAGATACCCAAATAGTTTATGATGGGCAGTTTCCCTCTATAGACATATTTCTGCTAAGAGATGAAAAAGAGTGATTGAATGAATTAATACAATAAATGACCCCCAAAGGAATTAGCTAATGTAAACATTAAGCTTGATAGCATATTAAAAAGCAGAGACATTACTTTGCCAACAAAGGTCCATCTAGTCAAGGCTATGGTTTTTCCCGTGGTCATGTTTGGATGTGAGAGTTGGACTGTGAAGAAAGCTGATCGCCGAAGAATTGATTCTTTTGAACTGTGGTGTTGGAGAAGACTCTTGAGAGTCCCTTGGACTGCAAGTAGATCCAGCCAGTCCATTCTAAAGGAGATCAATCCTGGGTGTTCATTGGGAGGACTGATGCTAAAGCTGAAACTGCAATACTTTGGCCACCTCATGCGAAGAGTTGACTCACTGGAAAAGACTCTGATGCTGGGAAAGGTTGGGGGCGGGAGGAAAAGGGGACAAGAGAGAATGAGATGGCTGGATGGCATCACCAACTCTGTGGACATGAGTTTGAGTGAACTCCGGGAGTTGGTGATGGACAGGGAGGCCTGGCGTGCTGCAATTCATGGGGTCGCGGAGAGTCGGACATGACTGAGCGACTGAACTGAAACTGAACTGAAGCTTCAATGACTATCAGCCTCACAAAAGGAGTGACAGTGAGACATATGTACCTCCTCATGGAAGAACATGCCACCTATGAGGTAATCTTGTCAAGACACTAAATAAAACACCTAAGATTTAAAGGGACAACCAACTGACAGGAAATACAGAGTCTGGAGAAAGACAGAAACCTACATCACAGGAAAACATTCTGCAAAAGCCAGACCTGTGATGTCCAATGCTGTTGCTATAAGTCACACGTGACACTGGAGCAATTAAGTGCAAATTAAGAAGTGACATAAGTGTAAAATACAACATTGAATTTGTGTCACAAGTAAGAACGTAAAATAATTAATAATTTTATATTGATTACATGTTGAAATAATATTTTAGATAGATTAAATAAAATCTTTTATTTTAAAATATTTTGCCTCTTTCCTATTGTAGCTTCTGGAAAATTACAAGTTACACTTGTGCATCTCATTTTATTTCTGTTGGATATAAATGTTCTGTTTATTTATTATTCTGTTTATTTCTGTTATGATTTATTTCTGTGAATCATAAGTCTGCAATATCATTTGATATTTGTCTTTGTCTGACTTAATTCACTTAGTATGATGATCTCCAGGTCCACCCATGTTGCTGCAAATGGCATTATTTCCTTCTTTTTAATGGCTGAGTAGTATTTTATTGTATATATGTACTATGTCTTCTTTATCCATTCAGACCACAGGAAACTATATGACAGTCTAATTTCCTCAACAAGCAAGTTGAAAGGAAAAAAGATGTAAAAATAAAATAAGATTAAAACAGACTTTGAAAATATATCAGACAATTGCAACATGTGGACTTTATTTGTTACTTTTATTTTTTTTAATTTATTTATTTTAATTGGAGGCTAATTACTTTACATTATCGTATTGGTTTTGCCATACATTGACATGAATCTGCCCCGGGTATACTTTTATTTTTAATTTTTTGTTGGAGTATAGTTGATTGACAATATTGTCTTAGTTTCAGGTGTACAGCAAAGTGATTGACTTATACATGTATTCTTTTTCAAATTCTTTTCCCATTTAGGTTATTACAGAATATTGAGCAGAGTTCCCTGTGCTCTACAATAGGTTCTTGTTGATTATCTATTTTAAATATAGAAATGCGTATATGTCAGTCCCAAACTCCCAATTTATCCCTTCTCTGTCTCCTTGCCCTTTGGTAACCATAAGCTTGTCTTCCAAGTCTATGAATCATAAGTCTGCGATATCATATGATATTTGTCTTTGTCTTTGACTTAGTATGATGATCTCCAGGTCCATCCATGTTGCTGCCAATGGCATTATTTCCTTCTTTTTAATGGCTGAGTAGTATTTTATTGTATATGACATATATACATATGTACTATGTCTTCTTTATCCATTCATCTGTCAATGGACATTTAGGTTGCTTCCATGTCTTGACTATTGTGGGTTTTTTGTTTGTTTGCTTTTTACTGTGCTGGGTCTTCTTTGCTGTGTTTGGGCCTTCTCTAGTTGTGGCCCATTGGCTTCTTATTATGGTGGCTTCTCTTGTTGTACAGCATGGGCTCAAGGGAGCACAAGCTTCAGTAACTGTGGTGCACTGGCTTAGTTGCCTCCCAGCACGTGGGATGTTCCCAGACCAGGGATCAAACCCATGTCTCCTGCATTGCCACGTGGATTCTTAACCACTGGACAACCAGGGAAGCCCTGTCTTGACTATTGTAAACAGTGTTTCAATGAATATAGAAGTACGTGTATCCTTCCAAACCATCGTTTACTCTGGATATATGCCCAGAAGTGGGATTGCTGAATCATACGGTAGCTCTCTTTTAAAGAATCTCCATACTGTTCTCCATAGCAGTTGTACTAATTTACATTCCCACAATCAGTGTAGGAGGGTTCCCTTTTCTCCACTCCCTCTCCTGCATTTATTGTCTGTAGACTTTTTGATGATGGCCGTTCTAGGTGGTATGAGGTAATATCTCATTATAGTTTTGATTCGCAGTTCTCTAAAAATTAGCAATGTTGAGCATCTTTTCAGGTGCCTTTTGGCCCTTTATATGTATATTTTGGAGAAATGTCTATTTAGGTCTTCTGCCCATTTTTTGATTGGGTTGTTTATTATTTTGATACTGAGCTATTTGAGCTGTTTGTAGATTTTAGAGACAAATCCATTGTTGGTCACCTTGTTTGAGAATATTTTCTCCCATTCTGTGGATTGTCTTTTCATTTTGTTTTTGGTATCCTTTGCTGTGCAAAAAATGTTGAGTTTAATTAGGTCCTATTTGTTTATTTTTGTTTTTATTTTCATTACTCTAGGAGACAGATCAATAAAGATATTTCTGCAATATGTCAAAGAGTGTTCTTCATATGTTTTCCTCTATGAGTTTTATAGTTCAGATTTTACATTCAGGTATTTAAACTATTTTGAGTTTATCTTTATGTATGGTATTATAGGGGAGAAGGCAATGGCACCCCACTCCAGTACTCTTTTGCCTGGAAAATCCCATGGACGGAGGAGCCTGGTAGGCTGCAGTCCATGGGGTCGCTAAGAGTTGGACACAACTGAGCGACTTCACTTTCACTTTTCCTTTCACGCACTGGAGAAGGAAATGGCAACCCACTCCAAAGTTCTTGCCTGGAGAATTCCAGGGATGGGGGAGCCTGGTGGGCAGCTGTCTATGGGGAAGCACACGACTGAAGTGTCGGACACGACTGAAGTGTCGGACACGACTAAAGCGACTTGGCAGCAGCAGTAGCAGTCCAGTTTTCCCAGCACCATTTATTGAAGAGACTGTCTTTTCTCCATTTAGTCTTATCAAAGGATTGTTGTAGATTAACTGACCATAGTTGGGTGGGTTTATTTCTTGTTTTTGTATCCTGCTCCTTTGATCTGTATTTCTGTTTTATGCCAGTAGTATACTGTTTTGATGACTGCAGTTTTGTAGTATAGATGTGGACCTTATTTGTGATTAAAACAGGCAAACTGTGAAATGTGATATGAGACAATTGGAAATATGAGCACTGTTTTAATTATATTAAGGAATGTATTCAAATAGTCAAGGCATTATTGTTATTCAAAGAATAATATTCCTTGGAATATTCAGGGAATATATTCAAAGAATTGTTATATTTTGTTTGATTAAGGTACTGTGGTATGTTTTCATAAAGAGTTTTTAATCTCTTAGTAATTCATATTGGAATATTTATACATGAAATCATTTAGCATCTTGAATTTACTTTGAAAGAATATTTAAAATTCAAACATACTTCATTTTTTGCCCTCTGTTTTGTTGAAATTCACAAAACCTTTTGAAAATCAAAGATTTGTGACAACCCTGTGTTGTTAAATGATTAGCATTTTTAACAATTCAGTATTTTTAAATTAAGGTACATACTTTTTTTTAGGTAGAATGCTACTGCACACTTGAGGAACCACTATATAGTATGAACGTAACTTTTATATGTATTAGAAAACCAAAATATTCACATGACTTACCTTATTGCTGTGATCTGGAATGGAACCTACAGTATCCCTGAAGTATACTATACTAGATTTAACGAGATTGACCCTCAGTTGACAATTGTTAAAGCTGGGTGATGGGAGCATCAAGTTTCAATATGTCATCCTCTCTACTTTTTTATGTTTGAATTTCTCCATAATACAAAAGTTATTAAAAAAAAACACAACAATGAAAATGCACCAGGCCAAGTCCTTTCACAGAAGAATTCTAACAGGAAACTATTATGTTTTATAAATTTTCTAGAACATCAGAAAAGATGCAAAGCTTCTGAACTCCTTGGAGACAAGTAAAACTCTATAAGAAGCAGACAAGGATATAGTATTAAAAAAGAAAACTCTAGGCTAATATCATTCCTGAACATACAGGTGAAAGTCACGCGTAGTGAAAGAAAATACACATGTAACAGTGGCAACTTGAATATGGCAGCGTATTAAAGAATAATGCAGCATGAGCACGCTAGGGTTTATTCTAGGTAAACGTGGTCAGTTCAACATTGAGAAATCACTCTGTGTAATTTATAGCACTGAAAGATTAAAGGAGAAAATATTATTTTAGAAAAGTCAATGCTCATTCATGTTAAAAAAACAAGTTTATAGCAAACCAGAACATAAAAATCAACTTACACTTTTTACACTAGATACTTCTGAATTCTATAAATGTTTAAGATCACTCATGTGTTCAATACTTGTTTGATTTTTAAAAGTTTGTCATGTACAAAAGTTACATGATCAAATTTATGACATAATTTTCCAGCTCTCCACTTTTATATTTCTAGCAACACAGCCTTTGATGCAAGACCAGAAATAATATGAACTTCAATTAGATAAATAAGTATGATCTGTATAAATTTACTTCCTATTTTATTTTTAACACATATCCATATACTAATTGGAATTCAAGGACCATGGGACATGTATACCCTCCCAGATTATGTAAGTCATCATATTTCAGTAGATTCACACACATCATTAATTAGTTTGAATGATTTCATTGAGATGAACCTTGTGAATTCTTAGTAGTAAATGTAATGGTTCTGGCACACAGCTTTAAAGTCATTCTTAAAACTTAAATGCTGTTGGCACATGAAGGTCTACACTTCAATAACCAGAATGTGTAAGTAGAATATGGAAAAAGTCACCTTCTAAAAGTGAAAATAGAATGTTATTATAACACAATAGCTGAAGAGACAGCTTACAAATGTGCTATTGGTAGAATTGGAAAATGTCCAATCTCTGTCAGAAAGACATGGTTCAAATGCCACTAATGTAAAATTAAACTGTTCTTTCTCTCCAGTGGCATTGTACCTTGCCTGGCACATTGAAATGGTACCTGTGGAATTTGTCACTGTTTTCTGATTCTCTCCAAGAGGAGACTGCGTTGATTCTAGAAAACCAAATGCTCTAATCTGGATAAAAAAATATCCCCAGAATAAAAAAAGCTACTGCCCCAGACATAGATGACTTAATGGAGACATCTTTTGAGAGCTTCTAACATTCTGTGTCCTATTCTGTATCAATATTATAAATATATAAACTGGTTTTCAGAGGGAAACTACTATACAGATAATAGGATCCCATTGGCAAGTCAGGTTTATTTCATATGGCACTTTGTTAAATTTTCCCTTGAGGAGACCAATCTATTGTTTCTCAGTTTAGTTAGTATTTCACAGTCCTCTGTGGGTTGATCTTCTTTGAGAAGCCTGATGGTACTATTTCTGGACCAGCTCTAGTGTTAACACCATGGAGATACCTGTAAGCTATTTTTCACATGAAAATAGTAGCTTCTCTTTTGCCTCTCTTTTAATTTGCAATAGATATATATTCTCAAAAAGAAAATCAATAATAAATATCCAGCTTACTAATATTTATTTAAGCCTTTGACTGTGTGGATCACAATAAACTATGGAGAATTCTGAAAGAGAGGGGAATACCAGACCACCTGACCTGCCTCTTGAGAAATCTGTATGCAGGTCAGGAAGCAACAGTTAGAACTGGACATGGAACAACAGACTGGTTCCAAATAGGAAAAGGAATATGTCAAGGCTGTATATTGTCACCCTGCTCATTTAACTTATATGCAGAGTACATCATGAGGAACGCTGGGCTGGAGGAAGCACAAGCTGGAATCAAGATCGCCAGGAGAAATATCAATAACCTCAGATATGCAAATTATACCACCCTTATGGCAGAAAGTGAAGAGGAACTAAAGAGCCTCTTGATGAAACTGAAAGAGGAGAGTGAAAAAGTTGGCTTAAAGCTCAACATTCAGAAAACTAAGATCGTGGCATCTGGTCCCATCACTTCATGGCAAATAGATGGGGAAACAATGGAAACAGTGAGAGACTTTATTTTGGGGGGCTCCAAAATCACTGCAGATGGTGACTGCAGCCATAAAATTAAAAGATGCTTACTCTTTGGAAGGAAAGTTACGACCAATCTAGCCAGCATATTCGGAGAAGGCAATGGCAAGCCACTCCAGTACTATTGCCTAGAAAATCCCATGGATGGAGGAGCCTGGTAGGTTGCAGTCCGTGGGGTCGCTAAGGGTCAGACACGACTGAGCGACTTCACTTTTACTTTTCACTTTCACACATTGGAGAAGGAAATGGCAACCCACTCCAGTGTTCTTGCCTAGAGAATCCCAGGGACAGGGGAGCCTGGTGGGCTGCCGTCTATGGGGTCACACAGAGTCGGACACGACTGAAGTGACTTAGCAGCAGCAGAGGCAGCAGACAGCATATTAAAACCAGAGACATTACTTTGCCAACAAAGGTCCATCTAGTCAAGGCTATGGTTTTTCCAGTGGTCATGTATGGATGTGAGAATTGGAATATAAAGAAAGCTGAGTGCCAAAGAATTGATGCTTTTGAACTGTGGTGTTGGAGAAGACTCTTGAGGGTCCCTTGGACTGCAAGGAGATCCAATCAGTCCATCCTAAAGGAGACCAGCCCTGAGTGTTCATTGGAAGGACTGATATTGAAGCTGAAACTCCAATGCTTTGACCACCTGATGCAAAGAACTGACTCATTGGAAAAGACCCTGATACAGGGAAAGATTGAAGGCAGGAGGAGAAGGGGATGACAGAGAGTGAGATGGTTGGATAGCATCACCGACTCAATGGACATGAGTTTGAGTCAACTCTGGGAGTTGGTAATGGACAGGGAGGCCTGGCGTACTTCAGTCCATGGGGTTGCAAAGAGTCAGACAGAACTGAGCAACTGAACTGAATATTTATTTAGTGTTTGGCCATTTTCTCAAAATGCATTTTATTTCTTTGTGTATCCCAATAAATGGACAACACCAAAAGGAAAAAATTATAAAAGACACCTTTGTAAGAATGGAAAGAAATTGTTCCATTTGAAAAAATGATTTGTCTATTCCCAACAGTTTGATTTGTGTAGACTTCATCCCAAGTTATCCTGTGACTGTAGAAACAGAGGATCAGAACTCACTCTGAGGACAGGAAACCAGACAGGATGAAGCTAGGGAAACCGAAAGCTACAAAGACTGGTCTGAAAAAAATGGCCAGGAAATCTCAGAAACAAAACTGAAGAATGGATAGCAACACAATTTTTTTCTAATTATGGAAGCATTTGGGGACCAAGTATCCTTGCAGGCATCAGGACACAGGAAAGAGAAATCCAGAAAGTAGTCAAAATTCAGTATCAAGAAGGTCATCTTATAATTTTCTGTGTGTGCTAGTCACTCGGTTGTGTCCAATTCTTTGCAACCCTATGGACTATAGCCCACCAGACTCCTCTGTCCATGGTATTTTCCAGGCAAGAATACTGGAGTGGGTTGCCATTCCCTTCTCCAGTGGATCTTCCTGATCCAGGAATCAAACTCAGGTCTCCTGCATTGCAGACAGATTCTTTACCATCTGAGCAACCAGGGAAGCCCCATAATTGTCTAATCTCAAGCTTAAACTGCCCAAATTGAATTCATTAATTTGATACCCCAAAACTCTTTTTCTGAAGTTGTCCACAATTCATTAATGGAACCACCCAGCAGTGAAAACCAAAGTCTAAGAATCATCACCGATCCTACTCTTCTCCATACAACCCTTAAGAAGCTCCTCCTCTCTTGCACACACATCTTATGTCTCGACAAGGCCTGTTAACTCTATTTCCAGATATCTCCGATCTGCTCATTTCTTTCTCTTTCCACTCCTGCCATCTTAGTCCAAGCTATTAATACTCCCACCTCTCACATGGACCACAGGGGTTGTTTAGCTGGGTTCCCCACTTACTCTCTTACCTCTTACAGTCTATTCTGCATGCAGAAACCATTCAATGCCAAGTTGATGAGCATAGTTGAGACAGCTAATTGAGACCATAGGATCAAAGCCTCATGTCAAGGATGACAAAGCAAATAGAGCATGAATTCCTGAACCATTACCTAATTTCAGCACTGCTTATTCTCAGAGAAAGAAGTAAACTTAAATATTATTTAGGCCATTATATTTTTGTTTGTTTGCTTCTTGTTACAGTCAACTAAGCTGCTGCTGCTGCTAAGTCATTTCAGTCGTGTCCGACTCTGTGTGACCCCATAGACGGAAGCCCACCAGGCTCCCCTGTCCCTGGGATTCTCCAGGCAAGAACACTGGAGTGGGTTGCCATTTCCTTCTCCAATGTGTGAAAAATGAAAGTGAAGTCGCTTCGTCGTGTCCGACCCTTAGCGACCCCACAGACTGCAGCCTACCAGGCTCCTCCATCCATGGGATTTTCTAGGCAATAGTACTGGAGTGGCTTGCCATTGCCTTCTCCGTCAACTAAGCTAACTGCATCCTAATACAGATTTTATGTGAAATAATGTACTTGAACATAGGACACTGTTTTAAGAGAGGTAATGTCTGTCCAGCGTTTCTCTGTCTTCCATGGTGGCCCCTGTAGATGGGGTACTGTCAGCCCACAGGGGACTGTAGCCTGTATATCCTGGGTTCTAAGAACAGCAGGTAAGCAGTGATTCACAGTGAGATGCTAGAAGAGCAAGGCCAAAATACAGTTTCTGAAGGGACATGAAATGTACTTCAGAAGGAGGGAAAAATAGTTCTTGGGTTTCCCCCTAACATTGTTTGCCCCTAATAGGCAGAGATTCTATCATACAATTCTCTGTAAGCCCAACAAGATCTTGAGTACAGTTACGAAATGTTAAATGTATGCTCAGGAAATGTTAATGAAATTGAATAAAAGCCTTTCTAAGATGCAGACAAACCTTTGAGCCCAGGCTGAGCTTGGCCTCCCTCTTTGTCAGTGAAAATTATGAGTGTTTAACTCAATTATAATTCCTATATTTAATATTAAACCCCTAGGCAAAAGGTATTGCATCTTTTTATATAGCAGCTAGAATAGTACTACAAGAAATGCAGTGCTTAATAAATGTTTTAAATGATAGTACTAACAATTTATTGAGCAGAAGCTCTTAATTTTTTAAAGTCTGGGCATTAATGCATTAAAAAGCATCTAGATGGCACCTGAAAACTATTAGTGACGATACAAGAGCCAATACTGTGTTAGATTCAGAAAAATGACACAGTGAGCAGGTAAGGTACGATGATGATTGGAGAGTAGATGAATGAATGTAGATGACAGAAGTCATTGTACAGTGATTACTCCTCATAGATATTAGTGATCACTATGGGAAAAAGTATAAACGTTTTTGCTGTGCTGTGCTCAGTTTTGTCCCACTCTTTCCAACCCTGTGGACTGTAGCCTCTGCCAGGCTCCTCTGTCCATGGAATTCTCCAGGCAAGAATACTAGAGTGGGTTGCCATTTCCTACTCCATGGATCTTCCTGAACCAGGGATCAAACCTGCGTCTCTTAATCCTCCTACATTAGCAGACGGATTCTTTACCACTGTGCCGCTTTTGCTGCCCCACAAATTTTATGAGACAGAAAAGGAAGTAAACATGGCCTTTTTTCGCATTAAAGTAGCAAAGTTAGGGAAGGTGGGGGAAGGATGGGAGGAAGGGTGGCAGAAACAGGACTTTAACCTGCCTATCCTGCTCAGGTTGATTCTGAGTACCAGTATGGCAACTAAGAATTCTTTTTACTTAAGATTGCCTCAAGCTATTGGAAGAAATTATGAAAAGAACTTTGGGAATGATAGAACTACCTGGAATGGTGACATTATTACCCCCTAGTAAGAAAAGAGACAAAAGAGGCCAAGTCTAGGTACAAATTCCTTCATGTAGACAGAGAATGAATTCTTTCTCATACAGGAGACCCCTGAGGTACCTGATGCGAATCTTCACTCATGCAACAGTCATTTTAAAAACAATTTATTGGCATGTAGTTGATATACAATGTTGTGTTAGGTTCAGGTGTACAGCAGAATGATTCATTATACACATAAATACATTTATCCATTATGTTTTCAGATTCTTTTCTCATATAGGTTTTCACAGAATATTGAGTAGGGTTTCCTGTGCTATGGAGTAAGGCCTTGTTGCTTATCTGTCTTATATAGTGTGTGTATGTTAACCCCAAGCTCCTGATTTATTCCTCCCCCACTACATGTCCCCTTTGGTAACCATAAGTTTGTTTTTGATACCTGTAAATCTGTCTCTGTTTTGTAAATAAGTTCATTTGTACCATTTTTAAAATTAGATTTCACATATGAGTGATATCATATGATATTTGTCTTTCTCTTTCTCACTCATTTCCCTTAGTATGATAATCTCCAGGTCCATCCATTTGCAAAAAATGGCATTATATCTTTCTTATTATGGCTGAGTAATATACCATTGTATATGTGTACCACATCTTCTTCAGTCATCTGTTGATGGACAGTTAGGTTGCTTCCCTTTCTGGGCTATTGTGAACAGTGCTCTAATGAACATTGGGGTGCACATATCTTTTCTATTATGGTTTTCTCCAGAAAGCAACAGTTGCAACTGGACATGGAACAACAGACTGGTTCCAAATAGGAAAAGGAGTACGTCAAGGCTGTATATTGTCACCCTGCTTATTTAACTTCTATGCAGAGTACATCATAAGGAATGCTGCGCTGGATGAAGCACGAGCTGGAATCAAGATTGCCGGGAGAAATATCAATAACCTCAGATATGCAGTTGACATCACCGTTATAGCAGAAAGTGAAGAGGAACTCAAAAACCTCTTGATGAAAGTGAAAGAGGAGAGTGAAAAAGTTGGCTTAAAGCTCAACATTCAGAAAACTAAGATCATGACATCCGGTCCCATCACTTCATGGCAAATAGATGGAGAAACAGTGGAAATAGTGTCAGACTTTATTTTTCTGGGCTCCACAGTAGGTGGTGACTGCAGCCATGAAATTAAAAGACGCTTACTCCTTGGAAGGAAAGTTATGACCAACCTAGAGAGCATATTAAAAAGCAGAGACATTACTTTGCCAACAAAGGTCTGTCTAGTCAAGGCTATGGCTTTTCCAGTAGTCAGGTATGGATGTGAGAGTTGGATTATAAAGAAAGCTGAGTGCCAAAGAATTGATGCTTTTGAACAGTGGTGTTGGAGAAGACTCTTGAGGGTCCCTTGGACTGCAAGGAGATCCAACCAGTCCATCCTAAAGGATATCAGCCCTGAGTGTTCATTGGAAGGACTGATGCTGAAGCTGAAACTCCAATACTTTGGTCACCTAATGCAAAGAACTGACTCATTGGAAAAGACCCTGATGCTGGGAAAGATTGAAGGCAGGAGGAGAAGGGGATGACAGAGGATGAGATGGTTGGATGGCGTCACTGACTCAATGGACATGAGTTTGAGTAAACTCCAGCAGTTGGCGATGAACAGGGAGGCCTGGCATGCTCCATGGGGTCGCAGAGTTGGACACGACTGAGTGACTGAACTGAACTGAACTTTCTCCAGATATATGCCCAGGAGTGGGATTGCTGGATCATATGACAGTTCCATTTCTATTCTTTCTTGATAGTGGAGCTTTCTTCCTATTCCAGAAACTGAATATGCCAACATTCTTACCTTTGTATTCTCCCTTGCAGCTAGAGCCTGGGCATATAACAACTCTGGCCAGTAGGGCCCACGGAAAGTCTTTTGGAGGTTCCTTGGAAAGGTTTTCCCATCTAATAAGAGAGAGGTACACATGAAACAAAACCCCACTTTCTCTTCTTCTATCTGCATGTTTTTGCATGAGGTCGTGATACTTAGGCAATGGCACCCCACTCCAGTACTCTTGCCTGGAAAATCCCATGGACGGAGGAGCCTGGAAGGCTGCAGTCCATGGGGTCGCTGAGGGTCGGACACGAATGAGCGACTTCACTTTCACTTTTCACTTTCATGCGTTGGAGAAGGAAATGGCAACCTACTCCAGTGTTCTTGCCTGGAGAATCCCAGGGACGGGGGAGCCTGGTGGGCTGCTGTCTATGGGGTCACACAGAGTTGGACACGACTGAAGTGACTTAGCAGCAGCAGCATGATACTTAGAGCTGTGGTAATCATCACATGACTTGTGTGACACAAACACTTCTTTAATAACATTGAGGATAAAGGGGAGGGGAAGAAAGAGCTAGCAATCTCTATATTGTTGAGTTACTGAACCCACTCTAAAAAATACCTACCCCAAGACTTCTTGTTGCAGATGAAATTAAACCCCTATTTCTTAAGCCACCTTTAAAGCAATTGTGTCACTCCTGCAACCTAAAGTACCCTATCTGAGAAAAGTGAGGGCAGGTCTTTTTATTAAAACAGGATGGTACCATGCCAGCATCCTCTAGGTAAACCCTTGGAAAGTTGTTCCAAGTATCTGAGATGAGAGAATGATGAAAGCCAGAGTTCTTCTTAAAAGCATATTACAAGTTGTAATCAATAGTGGACCATAGCCTAACCCCATACTACCATTTTTGGAAGTACAAAGCCATCACATGAGCACAACTGCAGGACATGTGGCTACAGAAAGGTAATAAGCAGGCTGGAAGAGGCTACTATTCATCAGAGCAAAGAGTAGAGAGAATGACCCCCAAATCCAAGAGTGATCAGCGCAATGAAATGAGTCTCTTTGAAACCTTGGGAAGGGAGGAGCTGGGATAATTTGGAAGGGGAAGAGAAGACTGTAAATGCTAAACCATTTTGTTTCTTAAGTTGTCAATTATCCCACAAGGTTGGTGTGACTTGGAAAAACAAAAGGAAATCTAGAACAAGGACTTATTATACAAGTGTCCATTGTATCATAGGTGTGGTTCAGCAGAACAGAACATTTAAAAGTCTTGGCAAGAGCCATGGGCTTTAATTAAATTGGATTACTTTAATTAAATAACATATAGAGACATGCTGCTCAGTTTTCAGGGTAGCACCCCTGTTCATTCTTACTGAGTCTAGATGAATTTGAAGAGCGGATCAATTTCCTTTTATGCAACTGAGAGTATGAAATATCTGTGGGGAATTCAGTCCATGCACCCAATTCAGAATTTTAGGTTTTAGAGCAGATCACAATGAAAAATGGGGACGGACTCTGGGACTGTTATTTGCCCCAGGATTAACATCCTGAACAGTTCATTTAGTTCTTTAGTTCAAAGAGCCTCTTGATGAAAGTGAAAGAGAGTGAAAAAACTGGCTTAAAATTCAACATTAAAAGAACTAAAATCATGGCATCCAGTCCCATCACTTCATGGCAAATAGATGGGGAAAAAATGGAAACAGTGACACATTATTTTCTTGGCTCCAAAATACTGCAGATTGTCTAGAGCTGGCAAGAGAGACCCCGCCCATGACAAGGTCTTGGCTTGAGGAGCTGGCACACAAGGCCTTTCAGACCTCCGGGAATTTCTCGGGGCCGCCCCATCATCTACTCCCAGGCCTTCGGCTCTTCTTCTGATGCTTGGTAGTTCTCTGTGCTTTCTAAGAATTCTGACTCCTGCTCAAATATCCCCCTTGAAGCCTTTGCATGGCAGCAATACATTCCCTGAGGGTGTATGGGCCCTATAAACTGGCCAGGAATGAAGAAAATATTTTTACACAGAACATCCTAATCCTTCTGGCCCTATTGGGGTTTTAATTGTCAATTTAGAATTTGGAATGCTCAGGACTGCACAAAGCGCCCCCAGCATAACACTAAGTCCGCTAACAATAGGCCTAAGCATTTCACAAGCAAAATAGATACAAAGCCTTTCATTAGTTTAGAAGGGCCCCTTAAAGCGAGATCCAGAGGGAGCTCATGAGACTCTTGGCCTTCAAGGTCACATACCAGTGCTTGCTGATATGTCTCCCTGCCCCTGTCCATGGTGTACCTGGGAGTACACTAAAAGGAATACATAGATATAAAGGTTTATAACAAAATGAATAAGCATACAGTGTTCAGTTCAGTCGCTCAGTCGTTTCCGACTCTTTGCGACCCCATGAATCACAGCACACCAGGCTTCCCTGTCCATCACCAACTCCCGGAGTTCACTCAAACTCATGTCCATCGAGTCGGTGATACCATCCAGCCATCTCATTCTCTGTCGTCCCCGTCTCCTCCCACCCCCAATCCCTCCCAGCATCAGACTCTTTTCCAGTGAGTCAACTCATCCCATGAGGTGGCCAAAGTATTGGAGTTTCAGCTTCGGCATCAGTCCTTCCAATGAACACCCAGGATTGATCTCCTTTAGAATGGACTGGTTGGACCTCCTTGCAGTCCAAGGGACTCTCAAGAGTCTTCTCCAACACCACAGTTCAAAAGCATCAATTCTTCGGCGATCAGCTTTCTTCACATTCCAACTCTCACATCCATACATGACCACGGGAAAAACCATAGCCTTGACTAGACGGACCTTGGTTGACAAAGTAATGTCTCTGCTTTTTAATATGCTATCTAGGTTGGTCATAACTTTCCTTCCATGGAGTAAGCGTCTTGTAATTTCCTGTCTGCAATCAGCATCTGCAGTGATTTTGGAGCCCAAAAAAATAAAGTCTGACACTGTTTCCACTGTTTCCCCATCTATTTCCCATGAAGTGATGGGACCAGATGCCATGATCTTCATTTTCTGAGTGTTGAGCTTCAGGCCAAAGTTTTCACTCTCCTCTTTCACTTTCATCAAGAGGCTTTTTAGTTCTTCTTCACTTTCTGCAGTAAGGGTGGTGTCATCTGCATATCTGAGGTTATTGATATTTCTCCCGGCAATCTTGATTCCAGCTTGTGCTTCTTCCAGCCCAGTGTTCCTCATGATGTACTCTGCACAGAAGTTAAATAAGCAGGGTGACAATATATAGTGTTAGTGTAAAAAATTGTTTCTGCAGAGATATGGGGGTAAAGCCCAAAAACCGATACCATGCTTCCTAGAGAGTCACAAAGTTTGCGCAGAACTGAGGCTCCCAAGATAAGGCTTGTTAATAGTTTTTACAATTGACTAACTGCTACACAGATAAAGCCATTTTCTCATGCCTTGTGGCCTTGATGTCTTAAAAGCCCATTGTTTGAGAGTTATGCGTGAAGGTGCTGACTGTTCTAGAAGATGGTCTATGACGGCATTCCTAGCACAATTGTATCAAGACAATCCCTTCTCCCTTTTTAGTACTGCCGGTTTTAGGGTATATAAGCACTGATGTAAAAAATAAAGCAGTCTTGATCCTGCACTCTACCAAGACTCGACTCGCTTTTTTTTTCTTTCTTTTCTCGCCGACGCCGCTCATCCTGAGGGTAGCCCTGGACTCTGCCGAGGCTGGACCCCGGAAGCAGATGGTGACTGCAGCCATGAAATTAAGACATTTGCTGCTCGGAAGAAAAGGTATGACAAACCTAGACAGTGTATTAAAAAGCAGAGATATTACTTTGTCAATAAAGGTCCATCTAGTCAAAGCTATGGTTTTTCCGGGAGTCATGTATGGATGTGAGAGTTGGACCCTAAAGAAAGCTGAGCACCAAAAAATTAATGCTTTTGAACTGTGGTGGTGAAGAAAACACTTGAGAGTCACTTGAACTGCAAGGAGATCAAATCAGTCAATCCTAAAGGAAATCAGTCTTGAATATTCATTGGAAGGACTGATGCTGAAAATGAAACTCCAATACTTTAGCCACCTGATGCAAAAACCTAACTCATTGGAAAAGACCATGATGCTGGAAAGATTGAAGGCGGGAGGAGAAGGGGGTGACAGAGGATGAGATGGTTGGATGGCATCACCGACTCAATGGGCATGAGCTTGAGCAAGCTGTGGGAGTTGGTGATGGACAGGGAAGCCTGTCGTGCTGTAGTCCATGGGGTCACAAAGAGTCAGACATGACTGAGCCACTGAACTGAACTAAACATCCTGGACAAAGATGGAGTCCAAAATGTTTCCTAGCCTCTGATTAACAGGTGCTGTAGGTGAATGGAAAATTCACCTTTGGGAAAGAAAGAGGTAACTAATCCAGACTCAGATAAACTTTAAGGTAGATAACAGGTGGTTTCTTCCTGTTCCAAGGCAGAAGGAACTGTGAAATAATAGATTCGGACTTTCTTTGGAGAAAACACTCTCACTCTGGTGTCATGGGGAAAAACAAGAGGGTTAATGATTAATGAAGAAAAGAAACTAAATCTGTTTTTACTGGTGTTACTAGCCAACATTTGTGAAATGTGACCGTCGGGTCTTACAGTGTATCTGGTCGAGGTGTCAGTGCCACACAGACTAAACAAAGTAGAGATGGGAGGTGTAGATCTGTTTTTCTGGAAAAGGAAGTTGGTCTTTTTGGTTTAGTTTTAAAATAGAAGGTACTGAATTAGGTTTGCATGCTAAGAAGTCGGCAGAAAGGAAGCATTTGAAAGTTTAGAAGAGAGAAAGGGTGATGACTAACAGGAATGGGACCTAAGGAGATGGGGGGCGGGGTGGTGAGGGGGGAAGGGGTTGGGTCCAGAGCACAGGTTAGGGAGATTAACCTGGGGTACGAGAGGCACCTCTTTTCTCGAGCCTGGAGAAGAAAGAAAAGATGTGTGGAAGCTTATGTCTGTCAGGATCAACCTAGTTATGCTTCAGTAACAGCCTCCAAAATCATCACGGGTTTACAAAGAGAAAATGACTTCTCATTCCCACTACACATCCAGAGCGAACGCTCTGATTTGGTTCTGTGTCACTCACATTTCAGGATTTAGGCTTGTGGCTCAGTGCCTGTCTGGAATCCTGCAGTATTTGTGGCAGAAAGAAAAGAGAGAATGGCAACCACATCTGAGTTCTTAAAGCTTCTGCAGGGAAGTGGTGCGCATCAGCTCAGTCCACATTTCATGGCTAAAAACTCCTTTGGTCATGACTGAGTTTAATAGCATGCTATTAAACAAAGAAGAACAAAGAAGAGGGACTTTAAATAAGGGTGAACAATGCAACAGCAAGGGGCTCTGAACATGGGCAAGCGATATAATCGACCACCCCATCCATCCTGCTTTTGTTGGTAATAGAAATAGCTCCACTCAGTCAATAACTATTTACTAAATCCCTGCTATGTGCCTGGCACTACACGTGGCTCTGAGAATAGACCCCTAAAATAAAACAGACCTCTTCTCTTAAAAGCTATTATAGTATAGGGAGTTCCAACTGATGGCTCGGTTTTTCTTACACAGGGGACTCTATCATCTGCTAAGAGGGAGAGAGTTGTTTGGGGTTAAGGAGTTTGAGGAGAGAGGTAAACATTTCCAAAAATGCTGAGCCAAATGGGAAAGAATGCTGAATGGGGGGAATAAAAGGATTGTCAGGCAGCATCACATTGTCCTGTTCTGGATGACAGAGTCATGGTGGTGTGATGTTTCCTATTGGTGCTCAGCAGCCTGAATACTCTAAGGGCAAAAACAGTAAGGTTCTGGGGGCCAGCTAGGAAATAAGGGAGCTGGAGATGATATTGACAGTAGAAGGAATGGGCCTAGGTCTAGATAAGGAGGAAAGTGAAGTCCTTTTGGGCAAATGCTGGGCAACAAACTCTAGGAGGAGGATGAGTGAGTGAACTAGAAAGGCAAGAGATACTGACCAGAGGAAACAAGGCTGCAACTTAAGGTTTCACAGGTGGAGTAGTTCTTGGTACAGAAAAAGTCCAGGGTGTGAAAATTGGTTTGGGGCCAGTTGATTTTTTTTTTTTTTTTTTAGACATTTTAGTGTGATGGCTAAATGGGCCTCTTTCTTTTTTTTAATTGGAGTATAGTTGGTTTACAATGTTGTGTTAGTTTCTGCTGTTCAGCAAAGTGACTCAGCTATGGGGCTGGTTGATCTTTATCCAGGACTTCATTGTTCCCCAGAAATTGTTCCTGCACTTAAGAGTCATATCTATAGGCAGTTTTATCTTGATATAACAATCCAATGCTTAATATACTGGGGATAATGAATTAACTACCTATATTGTTTCATTTCCACCAGCTCCAAAACCCAGTCATTTCATAGCTGCTTTGGAAAAGAACAAAGGAAAATGTGACATTTAATTTTGAAGTCTTCATACTTCTTTGTACATAACTATGTATACATGCTGTGCTTAGTCGCTCAGTCGTGTCCAGCTCTTTGTGACCCCATGGACTGTAGGCTGCCAGGCTCATCTGTCCATGGGGATTGTCCAGGCAAGAATACTGGAGTGGGTTGCCATGCCCTCCTCCAGGGGATCTTCCCAACCCAGGGATCGAACCCAGGTCTCCAGCATTGCAGGCGGATTCCTAAGCAACTGAGCCATCAGGGAAGCCTAGTGTTTATATATTCTTATTTAACTTAATCATATTGGAACTGATTCCTTTTCCTGCTTCCTACTCAATAGCGAAAAACTCCTTTTGACATCAAGTTTCTATAAATGTTTAGCAAATTCAACAACTATCCTTTCTTTATTTTAAAAAAGTTTTTATTGGAGTATAGCTGATTTACAATGTTGTGTTAGCTTCAGGTGTACAGCAAAGTGAATCAGTTATACGTATACATATGTTCACTCTTTTATAGATTCTTTCCCCATGTAGGTCATTACAGAGTATTGACTAGAGTTCCCTGTGCTACACAGTAGGCCTTTATTGATTATCCATTTTATATATATAGTAGTATGACTATGTCTATTCCAAACTCCCAATTTATCCCTCCCTCCTCCTTTCCCCCCAGTTACCATGAGTTTATTTTCTAAGTCTGTGACTCTACTGCTGTTTTGTAAATAGATTTCTTTATACAATTTTTTTAAGAAACCACATATAAGTGATATCATATGTTATTTGTGTTTGTCTGACTTCCTTCACTCAGTGTGATAATATCTAGGTCCATCCATGTTGCTGCAAGTGCCATTATTTCATTCTTTTTTATGACTAATATTTAATTGTATGTATATACCACATCTTCTTTATCCATTCCTCTGTCCATAGACATTTAGGTTGCTTCTGTGTCTTGGCTATTATAAATAGTGCTGCAATGAATATTGAGGTACATGTATCCTTTCAAATTATGGATTTCTCCAGGTATATGCCCAAGATTGAGATTGCTAGATCATATGGCAGTTCTTTATGTAGTTTTTTAAGGAATATCCATCCATACTGTTCCCCTTAGTGGTTGTACCAATTTACATGCCCACCAACACTGTAGGAGAGTTCCCTTTTCTTTACCCTCTCCAGTGTTTATTGTTCATAGATATTTTTGATGATGGCCATTCTGACTGGTATAATGTGGTACTTTATTGCAATTTTGATTTGCATTTCTCTAATAATTAGTGGCGCTGAGCTTTTTGGCTATTTTTTTTCTTGAGCTTTCATGGGCTTTTTGGCCATCTGTATGTCTTCTTTGGAGAAATGTCTACTTCTGCCCACTTTTTGATTGGGTTGCTTGTTTTTTATATTGAGCTGCATAAGATGTTTGTATATTTTGGAGATTAATCCTCTGTTTGTCATTTCATTTGTAAATATTTTCTCCCATGCTGTGGGTTGTCCTTTTATGGTTTCCTTTGCTGTACAAAACTTTTCAAGTTTAATTAGGTTCCATTTGTTTATTTTTGGTTTTATTTGCATTATTCTAGGAGGTGGATCAAAAATGATATTGCTGTGATTTACATGAGAGAATATTTTATTTTTTCCTCTAGGAGTTTTATAGTGTCCAGTCTTACATTTAGGTCTTTAATCCATTTTGTGTTTATTTTTGTCTATGGTGTTAGAGAACGTTCTACTTTCATTCTTCTACGTGTAGCTGTCCATTTTTCCCAGCACCACTTATTAAAGAGACTGTTCTTTTCTCCATTGTATATTCTCACTTCCTTTGTTATAGATTAGTTGACCATAGGTGCATGGGTTTATCTCTGGACTTTCTCTCCTATTACATTGATCTATGTTTCTGTTTTTGTGCCAGTACCATAATGTTTTACTACAGCTTTGTAATATAGTCTGAAAGCAGGATACCTTATTCCTCCCACTCTGTTTTTCTTTTTAACATTGCTTTGGCTATTTGGGTCTTTTGTGTTTCCAGACAAATTCTGAATTTGTTTGTCCTAACAACTATCCTTTCTCTAAGAAGAACAAAATGGTGATTATCTCCCAATCCTGTAAAGTAAAATGGGAACATGGAAATAGAAACATAAGAAAACAAAATGGGAAAAAGAGAGGAAATATTTTAAATGACTTCAAGAAAACCTGTCTTTAGTTTACTTGAGATACAATTTATAAACAATAAAATTCATCACTTTTATGATGAATTCAATTAATTCATCACAGAATTCAATTAATGCTGACATACGTTAACAGCTATATAATTATTACCACACATGTCATTTCCTTCACCCCAAAAAGTTTCCTCATGCCCCTTTGCAGTTGACTTCCTTTAGCCTCAGGCTCTGACAAGAACTGATCTGCTTTCTTTCACACTAGTTTTGCCTTTCCTAGAGTTTTATATAAATGAAATCATATCGTATGTAGCCTTTCACATTTAACGTCAAGAAAACCTTATATATGAAAACAGCTGATAGGTTAAGAAAGGCAAGAAAAATAACAAAACAAATTTCACCAGTCCAAGTGCTTATTGACTTTAGCTTCTGGGTCGGGAAGATCCCCTGGAGAAGGAAACGGTAACCCACTCCAGTATTCTTGCCTGGAGAATCCCATGGACGGAGAAGCCTGGTAAGCTACAGTCCACGGGGTCGCATAGAGTCGGAAACGACTGAGCGACGGAACAGAACGGAAGTAATAACTTCCAAGAAACAAACTGAGTTATACTAGTACTATTACTATGTACTAGGAAATGGCAACCCACTCCAGTGTTCTTGCCTGGAGAATCCCAGGGATGGGGGAGCCTGGTGGGCTGCCATCTATGCGTTCGCACAGAGTCAGACACGACTGAAGCGACTTAGCAGCAGCAGAAGCAGTTATATTCTGCTAAAACTCATTAAAAATAAATACATAATAATTGACATAAAATACATATCTGATTACCACTAATATGCACCTGATATTACCATCAGTGATAAACCTTTCTTAGGAAAGTGCTGCATGAAAAGATCTCAACAGTCTAATTCTAACATTTTTATTCTCTCAGTCATTGATTTTGGCCATTGAGTCTGAAAGTGACCATCAGCAAAATTTATAAGTAGTTATGATATCCAAATTCACACACGTAGTATTATAACATGTACACATTTTCCTTGCTTTGTCCAGGCAAATAGTTATCAGAGTGTAGTACAGTGAGATCACAAGCATACAATAGAAAGAATACCAGTACACTTTGTAATGGAAGGCCTATGAACAATCTATGTATGTGTGTTAATTCTTCTTGTACATGAGTTACACTTACTCTTATCATTTCTATTCTTGTAGACTAAGACTCAGCAGCTTTGTATGTGTCTTTATGTGATTGTAGCAGATCCAACAAACTGAGCCATTAAAGAGTGCTTCAGGAGTTGACAGAACTGATAATCAGATTCATGAAAACCCATGTGTTTCTGTAGATAATGCATTTTCCTTATGAAATTAGAACTCTGAGGTGTCCCCAAAGGGCCACAGAAGTTTGAATAAGAAAAGTGCTAAGTTTAACTTAAAATTTCATCTTTAACATTTTTAACAACTGTTGTGGCTTGTAAGGCTGGAGAAAGTTATGAAGCGTGATGGATAACCATTGTCAGGAGTTGCAGGCGGGTGCATCCCACACCTACTTCACTCTTTTACTGAGGTGAACTCAGGTCTGATTAGAATACCTTAGGCAACTTTGAAATACAAAAGTGTGCCAAAGTTGAATGGAGGGGTGTGTGGAAATAGGAGTGGTGCAGGAACAACCACCTTGATCAAATGGATGAGTTGCAGGCCTTTTATAACATTCAGAAGGAAATAAACAAGGAACTGCATTTACCCTGCTTCAACTAGCTAGGTGGTAGGAATAGTAGATTAATCCTGGGTTTTGAACAAAGTCAGGGGCCCAATTTGAGTCTTTGCTTTTATCATTATTTGTCATATTGTGGAGACCTATGAGAAACAGTTTTTCAGATCTCCTATGCTACTTGATTTGACTTAGGTCATACATGAATTGTCTAGTGGTTTTCCCCACTTTCTTCAATTTAAGTCTGAATTTGGCAATAAGGAGTTCATGATCTGATCCACAGTCAGCTCTTGGTCTTATTTTTGCTGACTGTATAGAGCTTCTCCATCTTTGGCTGCAAAGGATATAATCAATCTGATTTCAGTGTTGACCATCTAGAGATGAAAGAGATGGGAATACCAGACCACCTGAACTGCCTCTTGAGAAACCTGTACGCAGGTCAGGAAGCAACAGTTAGAACTGGACATGGAACAACAGACTGGTTCCAAATAGGAAAAGGAGTACGTCAAGGCTGTATATTGTCACCCTGCTTATTTAACTTATATGCAGAGTACATCATGAGAAACACTGGGCTGGAAGAAGCACAAGCTGGAATCAAGATTGCCGGAAGAAATATCAATAACCTCAGATATGCAGATGACACCACCCTTATAGCAGAAAGTGAAGAATTAAAGAGTCTCTTGATGAAAGTGAAAGAGGAGAGTGAAAAAGTTGGCTTAAAGCTCAACATTCAGAAAACCAGGTTCATGGCATCCAGGTCCCATCACTTCATGGCAAATATATGGGGAAACAGTGGAAACAGTGTCAGACTTTATTCTTCTGGGCTCCAAAATCACTGCGGATGGTGATTGCAGCCATGAAATTAAAAGATGCTTGCTCCTTGGAAGGAAAGTTATGACCAACCTAGATAGCATATTAAAAAGCAAAGACATTACTTTGCCAACAAAGGTCCGTCTAGTCAAGGCTAAGGTTTTTCCAGTAGTCATGCATGGATGTGAGAGTTGGACTATAAAGAAAGCTGAGTGCCGAAGAATTGATGCTTTTGAACTGTGGTGTTGGAGAAGACTCTTGAGAGTCCCTTGAACTGCAAGGAGATTCAACCAGTCCACTCTAAAGGAGATCAGTCCTGGGTGTTCATTGGAGGGACTGATGTTGAAGCTGAAACTCCAATACTTTGGCCACCTGATGTGGAGAGCTGACTCATTTGAAAAGATCCTGATGCTGGGAAAGATTGAAGGCAGGAGGAGAAGGGGACGACAAGGATGAGATGGTTGGATGTCATCACAGACACAATGGACATGGGTTTGGGTGGACTCCGGGAGTCGATGATGGACAGGGAGGCCTGGTGTGCTGAGGTTCATGGGGTCGCAAAGAGTCGGACATGACTGAGTGACTGAACTAACTGACTGATGCTACTTGATAAATATACTAAATGCTAGCTATTAAACTGTCTTTCAAGGAAACCCACTTGAAAATGAAATCTCTACTTTGTATTTGGTGATAATTTCATAGTTCTAAATCCTAATTAACTAAAGATTGGTCCTGCTTAATCATGCAGTTACATATTTGTTGTTGTTTAGTAGCTAAGTTGTGTCCGACTCTTTGTGACCCCAGGGACTGTAGCCCACCAGGTTCCTCTGGGATTCCTCTGCAAATCCATGGGATTTCCCAGGCAAGAATACTGGAGTGGGTTGCCGTTTCCTTTTCCAGGGGATCTTTCCGACCCAGGGACTGAACCCACATTTCCTGCATTAGCAGTCTGATACTGCTGATGCCTAATTCTACCTTAGACAAATGAAGATTTTTCTATTGGTAACGTGACTTCATTTTCCTCTTATCCTCTGGAGACTGCTCTGTGTTCAAGTTGCTGCTATGAGTGCAGGTCTTATGACTGTTTCTGCATTTAACAAGCAATGTTAGTAGCATATTTACTTGCACTGATATTAAACCTTTTCACCTTAAAACTGTAAATTCAATTCAAAGGCTGAAGCTTAAATTTCATGCTACCATAAACAAAGCCCACTTTGTAATCAGAATTCTATTCCCCACCCCACACACACACACACACACACACACACACATAGAACAATGGTCAGTTATACATACACGGATTCCAGGAAGCTAAGCAAAAAGCATTTGTCATTTAAGTAAAAAAGGTTATAGAAATTTTAAATGAAGGAAGGAAAAAAGGTCCAAATTAAGAGCAAAACGGATCATTTTTCTTCTTTGATTTGTACTCTTTAATGTATTAATAACATAATCTCCCCAAATAAAATTTTTAGTATTTTAATATTAATTTAGTTTTGAAAGTAATTTTCCCTTGTAAACATAAGTTAGGTCGACCAAAAGAAGCCTCGTTTATTTTAAAGCCTGTTGTTGAAATAATTCTAAATGCATTAGTATTACTCATTACCTTGGTGAGTGCCTAGGGGATATCTCACCACGTCTGTAATCTTTGCCTTTACTGAATCTCCCTATAGATGGAGGCGACTGTCAGGAATCTGTACTAACTCCGAGACATAGTCTGGACTGAAGCTGCTTTTAACTGAAAAAGCCTCAGTATTCGGACGATGAATCTCTCTCAACAGCCTCCACCTCCACCCTCCATAAAATGAGACGTCCACTAATTTGAATGACAATTGCAAAGTTCATGTACCAGTTTTCATTAAGTTGGTTTTCCCCTGGTAACCTGTGTCTTGTAAAACCTAAATCTTAAAAAAAAAAACTTAATCATGGGGAAAAAAGAAATCAGTTTTACGCAAAAATGCAACCACGTATGAGAACTACGCAAATGGATGGTCCACGTTTGGCTGAAGCCATCCCACGTCGTTCCATTTGCTTTTGTATTTCCAGGTTGCCAACCCGTTTCCCAAGACTGAGCGATCACAGCGATGACAGAAGTCAGTCTCGCACCCTGTCAAAGACTGTGGCCCGTTGCCGACTACTCCTCGGCAAACTAGACTCAACTGGGTCTTGCCCTCTGATTATCTGTCAGCACTAAATTCAACACCCGAATTTGGGCGCAGGCTATTTTCTCAGGAAAAGTCAAAACATCCTCAAAGGATCAAAGAGCTCAGTCACAGAGGTGGAGGAAAGTGGAGTCGATGAGTCAGGTTAAGCAAACCCCTCAGCCCTTGTTCCTCAGCGCAGCTCTTCAGGTTTTAAAGAGGGTTAGGAGGACCAGAGAGACACGAGGGATGAAGGCAAAAGGCTCGATCCTGAATCCGAGCCAGAGACAAAGGTGAGGAACTGCGCGAGGGGGGACGGGGAGACGGACAGAGGGAGGCTCCTCAGCCCCCAGCCAGTGGCGTGACTTCAGGAGGACTCAGAAAACGGGCCGGGACTGGGTGAGGATAGGAAGGTGCCAGCGGGGCGGGCGAACCGGCTAACCGCAGGAGTGGCGAGGCTGGGCACGCCCCGCTCCCGGCCCCGCCCCCGCCCCGCTGCTTAGGCCCGGGAAACGAAAGCCAAGCGGGCGCAAGGGTCACGGGCCGGGGCGGCCCCTCAGCCCCCGGCTTCCCGGGGTGGGTGTCTCCGAGGACAGCGCGTGCCTCACGTCCTCCCCAGCCGCCCCCTGCTATCTGCGCACGCGCGGCCTCACCCCGCCCCTCGCGTCCCCGGCGGAGCGATGGGCCGGGGGCGGGCAGCCGGGGTGAGGAGGCCGCCGGGAGTCCCTCGATTGCCAGCGCGCTCCGCCTCCGCCGCCGCTCCCCTCGCCGCGTCACGGCTCCCGGGACCGCCCTCCTCTGGCCCCTCCTCCTCGCTCCCTTTCCCCCTCCTCTTACCCTCCCCCTCCGACCGATCGGTGACTTAAGCAACGGAGCGCGGTGAAGCCCATTTTTCTCCTCCTCGCAGCCGCGCTGGGCACTCCGCGGCGCGCGGCCCCCACACTCCCGCCCGAGATGAATGCTGCGGCAGAAGCCGAGTTCAATATCCTCCTGGCCACCGACTCCTACAAGGTAGAGGCTCGGGGAGGAAGAGGGCGCGTCGGCGGCCAGCGCGAGGCTGCGGGGCGGGGGCGGCCGGGCTGGGGTCGTGGCGCTGGGGAACCCCCGAGGGACGGCGCGGCGGCGGCGGCGGGCGGGATGGGGCAGGTGAGGCTGGCGCCGCAGTTGGGGAGGAGGCTGAGGGAGCAGGGATGGAGGGATGGACGGCAGGAGGCGGGGCCTGGGGGGTGCGCGGTGGGGCGGTGCGGCGAGGGGCTGAGACGGGCCCGGACCTGTTCCCCGCACTCGCCGCCCGGGGCTCCCGGCAGCTCGGCGGGCCGGCGGCCGGGGCGTCGCTGGGTGAGCTCACGCCTTCCCCAGGAGTGCGGCCTTTTGGCCCTGGGCCGGGCAGGGCCGGCCTTGGTTAGGGCTTGCCTGAGGAGAGCAGGTCGGTTAGGTAACGGCCCCTGGGATTCCGCCGCGGAAAGAGGGAGTCAGGTTTGGAAAGTGGGGTTTCCCCCGCGGAGCTGAGTAAAGCAAGCTCACCCCTTAGTCGGCAGATGTGTCCCTCCTCGAGGAAGGGGTGGGCGAAGTCTAGTAGGGCTGCCGGCGCAGCCAGCCACGTTCCTCTGTCGGTGGCCCGGGTGCGGAGGACCCTTATCTGTCTGTTCCGGGGAGCCCTGCTCGATGCCCCCGTCCCACTCCATTGGGCTCGCTTTCAAACTCCTTTGCCTCTGGTGATCACTCACACTCCTCGTCCCCTGTTGCAAAGGCTGATCTGCCTTTATTCCATTAGAACCACTTTGTGATTTCTGTGAAAAGGAAAGTGAAACACAAGAAGTTTAAAAAAAACTGTAGTGAACCTAGAGAACTTGAGAGGACACAGCGTTCTGTTACTATGGCTATTGGACGCTTGCATGTATAGGTGTCCCGATAGTTTTACTTGAAACTCACATACATTAATAAAGTGAAGAGTGATTAAAGGGAAATTTAGGAAATATCCCCTCCCTCAGTTTCCAAATTATATGAAGTAAGCTGGATTATACTTTGCTAACAAGCTTTGTTATCCAGGACACCCAAAAAATGACATGTCAGACTGAAAACTCCACTTTCACAAAATAAGTTTCAGTTTTTACTTGAGCAGCATGGTCGTTTGGAGTATACCGATTAAAGCATAATGTTTTCAGATCTTTTGTTGATGTTGCTTTTAGTTTTTCCTCTTAAATATTCCAGTGAAGTATTTTGGAGAATCCCATTTTACTTAAGTTCTCTGTTGAACTTTTTTTCCTAGCTGGTTTAAGAGTCTACTTTTGATAATTAAGGTGCGTTATTATTTAAAGTAGAACCAAGTTTCTTTAAGGAGTGGTCTTTTAAATGGAACTTTAAAATGGAAATCTACACAATTGCAAGGAGATCATAGTGCTATCAAGGATGGTTTACTTCTCTTGTGGTTACTTAGTTCATGGTATTTTGAGTGTTTCTAATAGTGATTTTAGAATGGTCTCATTCACAGTTTTCTAAAACTTTATTTCCTTAACTAAATCTTTAAAATAATTTTCAACTTTTTTAATGTATTAATAACAAGAAAGATAAATTTTAACTTTTAAAAACAAAACAGTGTGCAAGCTTCATTAGTTAGTTTGTGGCTCCTCTAGCTATCATATATAAGGAATGTAAAATTGCTTTAACATCAGTTTCCTGGGAAACTGGTTAAGAGTGGTTACCCTAAAGTTTTCTAATCTGCTAGCTAGGCATACTTAACAGCACTGTTAGAATTTGTACCTATTTAATAAAGTTTATTCCTGTCCATTTCAAGTCAGACTGGTTGGTGTATTTATCCCCTTCCTAATATAAAACCTTTTAAGAAGATTATCATCTTAGTAACTAACATATTTCATTTCCCACCCTCCCTCCCAAGAAAACCCTCAAGAGGATTCAATCAGGTTGATGTTTTATTATACCAGTGGTTTGCAGCAGTCAGTAAAATAAATTGTGTATTTTACACTTGCAATTCAGTTTTTAAGTTTCATTTTCCTTACATTTTTGGTGGTGTTTATAGCCTGTTTATCTTTTTTTTTTTAATCTTCTTGGATGAAGAGGAGA